>NC_091060.1:121378150-123878150 GCF_000393655.2 Nicotiana sylvestris
AAATATTGGAAGAATATCTAAGATCTATATGATGTCGTTCGGTTCATTTGGTTGTAGATTGTGGGGTGTTGTCCCGGCTATGGTGGTAGTTCTTTCATGTTATGAGAAGAAATGACTTATTACGGGTCCAGGAAAGGCTATCAGCCTAGTTTAGTGCGAGCAAAATCAACCTGAAGTGGGTGAATGGATTTAAATAGTATTATGGGCTTCATGTGAGTCAGATATGTTCATTTTAGTATAGCGCTCCTCAAGGAGGGGTGTTGGAATATCATATATTGTTCCGTATTCGTCAACTCATGTAATATTGTGATTGTGCCATGTGTGCTATGAAACAGCTTGATAAATTCCTATTCTCTAGGGAAAAGTCCATATTAGTTGTGTGAGTTGAGCAGTCCATTCCTGAATCATTTCCTTATGTATCTTGTTCGCATTATGGCCTATTGGCGCATTTTTGCATCATATGAGACCGTTGGTCATTGTCTGTGGTGATTGGTTGTCTGAGCAGCTCGTACTAGGTGATGCGAGACTATTGGTATCGGGGACCATTGCAGTGGGATTATATGAGGTATATTACAAGGAAGTTACCAGTATTTGGGTAGTAATGAGGTGATGATTTTAGTCAAAAAGGAGAGAATTAATGTTTGGTTAACTCTGCAATTGGTTAGAAATTTCTGCACATCTCCTCCATTGTAGTTGTATCGTCAGCATTATAACAGAATGTATAAGTATATCATCATATGCATTGGGAGCATCAGAGTCGTGGAATTTTGGCTATTAAGGTTCATGGAGTGTCATTGTAGTTAGATGGTGAATTATGCGATGCATGGTGCTAATTCAACAAAGGTACGCAGTCGTGTTCTGGTACCTCGTGTGGTAGTTGATACAGTGTTTATATACAGGGAACATGTCTGGCAGATAATTTCAGGTGTTGGAATTGGGTTCTGAGCTTATTGTATGGATAAAAGAGGATATCTGCAGATTTGATCAAACTAATGTGTCCATATGAGTTATGGTAGCACAGGCAGGTGCACGAGGTGTTAAACAGTGATTTCAGATAACTTAAGAGCAGTTCTTGGAAAGTTCGAGGACGAACGTCTATTTAAGTGGGGGAGAATGTAACGACCCAACCGGTCGTTTTAAGCTCTAGCGCGTCGTTCAGCAGTTGGAAGTCATGAACAGCTTCATTTTAGGTATATTGACTTGTACGTATGGTCAGAATTGAATTTCAAGAAATTCGGAGTCAAATTGGAAAGCAACTTTTCATTGCGGCAACCTTAAGTTGAAGAAAATGGCTAAGATTGGAATTTTGAGTAAACGACCTCGGAATTGGGATCTGAAAGTTCCAGCATGTTCGAATGATGATTTCGGACTTAGGCGTATGTCCGGATTTGGTTTTGGATAACCCGTGAGCATTTCGGCGTATATTGTGGAAGTTAGTATTTTAGAAGAATTTCATAAACTTGGGTTGGAAGGCATTTTAGAGTTATAGATGTCCGTTTGGGATTCCGAGTCTGGGAATAGCTCTGTATGGTGATTCTGGAGTTGGGAGCGCAATCGGAAGTGAATTCGGATGTCCGGAGGTCATTTTGAAGTCATTTGGCTAAATATAGGAATTTGAAGGTTTTTGAGAAAATTCGACCGGAAGTGAAAATTTTAATATCGGGGTCGAAATGCGATTCTAAAAGTTGGTGCAAGTCCGTAATATCGAATGTGACTTGTGTGAAAAATTTGAAGTCATTCGGACTAGTTTTGGTAAGGTTTGAGACACTTAGTCTCTCTTAAGGAAGCATAAGTTGGAAAAGTCAACCGGATATTGACTTATGTGTTAGAGGGCTCGAAATGCAAATTTTATGGTTCGGATAGCTTCGTTAGGTGATTTGGGACTTAGGAGTGTGTCCGGAATATTTTTGTGATGACCGGGGTAGAATTAAGCTTGAATTGGCAAAGTTAGTATTTTGGCGAATTCGGGTTGATAGGTGAGATTTTAATCCGGGAGTCAGAATGGAATTCCGAGAGTTGTTGTAGCTTTTTTGTGTCATTTGTGATGTGTGTACAAAATTTCAGGTTATTCGGACATCGTTTGGACGGGTTTTTGATCGAAAGTGTATGTTCGAAATTTTTTGGAAACTTAGGCTTGAATTCGATGAGTTTTGGATAATTTGATATTGTTTGAGGTGTTTTGATGATTGGAGCAGGTCTTAATGATGTTAGGAATTATATGTGCATGATGGTTGAGGTCCCACTGGCCTCGGGTGTGTTTCGGATGCCCAACGGGTCATTTTTGGAAGATTTTTGCCGTTTTGAGCATAAATGTAATGATCTAAAGGTTCATTTTTAGTTCTAGAGATCCAAATTTGATTTCGAGACTTTCAGAATTTAAATCATAAATTATAGGACTGATCTGGAAATTTTGGTTTAATTTCATCAAGTCGCGATTGGGTTTTTGACGTGAAATGTGAGTTAATTGTTTAACGAGCGAAATGGGTATTGAACTGGGCAAACGAGCTCCGAATTGAGTTTCGATTGAAGGGTTGTGTTCGTATTATTATTTGTGACTCATAGGAACAAGAATCGTCTAATTCCGAGTTCGTATGATGGAGTTAGAGCCATTTTAGTGAAAAATGGTTGTGCTGCAAATTTCATAAAAAGCTGCTGTATTTTCTGCAACAGTGAACAGTAACCGCGCGGGTGAACAGTGACCAGTGAACAGTGTCGTCAATAGTGACCCGTGAACAGTGTCGTGAATAGTGACCCGTGAACAGTACTTCCGAAATATTAACATTTCATCCGCGAACCCAACCCATTTTTCCACCATTTTTTTTAGCAACCATGAGAGCTTTTGGACGGGAATTGAAGGGGTTTTGACGGAAAGTGATTGGAGATTCGACGCACGTGGAGGCCAATTCGAGGGGCAAAGGCGTCGCGAGCTAAAGAAGTAGCCGGTTCAATGTGAGTAATTGATGCAACTGTTGTTCTAAGGGTTTGAAACCCCGGACTTTCACATCGTAACGCTATATTGAGGCGTGACACGCATCCCATGGCAGGTGCGGGGTCGTATATGATTGGGGATTGTGACTTGGTCCATCCCGAGTGATAATTATAGTATATTGGCGACTGATTCGCACATTGTATTGATACTTATAATATGTTGGCGACTGATACGCACATGTATTGATGATATTTGGGCTTAATGCCACGTTTGGGGGCCTTGTGCCGACTTGTAGAATCCTTCGGGGATTAATATCATTTAATTTCAGTCCAAGGTTTTAATTACTGTTTTTCAAACTTAGCCGTAATTCTAAGTGTTGAAAACTCAAATGACATTTTAAATGTATTTCGGGCTGGAAACTTCTATTTTTTAAATGTCCAAGGGGCTTATTATATTATTTTCTGGACTGATTATAAAGTGACTTGAAACAGTGGTAACAATGACACTGTATGATATACCTGAAACAGTGGTAACAATGACACTGTATGATATACTTGAAACAGTGGTAACAATGGCACTGTATTATGTAAATTGGTCAGGTAACAATGGGCTGACCGGTCAGGTAACAATGACTGACCAAGATATTGCGCTTGGGCTGTAGGAGCCCCTCCGGAGTCCAATGACACTGTATGATATACTTGAAACAGTGGTAACAATAACGTTGTATGATATACTTGAAATAGTGGTAACGATGACACTGTATGATATACTTGAAACAGTGGTAACAATAGCACTGTATGATATACTTGAAACAGTGGTAACAATGGCACTTTATGATGTAAATTGGTCAGGTAACAATGGGATGACCAGTCAGGTAACAATGACTGACCAAGATATTGCGCTTGGGCTGTAGGAGCCCCTCCGGAGTCTGTACACACCCACAGTGAGCGCCGTCGACGATAAATAAATATGGATGGCTCGGGCAGCACGCCGTAGTGGGTACTGGAATGTACCATCATATGCATTGCATTGCATTCATGTATTTGTATTTATACTGTTGTTTAGCTGCTCAGTTCCATATGTTGCTGTATATTTGGATTTTAGCTTACTTTGTGTATTTACTGGATTTTCTTATCTTCGGACTGTAGTTACTTTTATTACTCACTGGGTCGGAGTACTCACTTTACTCCCTGTACCTCGCGTGCAGCTGCAGGTATTGATCACCTGGTAGCGGGATATTAGCTCATTGAAGGTATTACTATTGTAGCTGAGCAAGGTTACCGCCAGCGTTTGCGGCACCGGACATTGTCTTTAGAATTTCAGAATTTAATTTTGTATATTATTGGCCCTGTAGTTGTGTTCAGGATTTCTTTAGATGCTCGTGACTTGTGACACCACGGTCGGGTTATGTTAGGCTTTAAACACTGGTTATTATTGTCGTGAAGCTGTATTTATTTATTCATTTATATTTAATAATTGTTAAAGATACGATTTGGGTTAGTTGGCTGGCCTTGTCTTCACGAGAGGCGCCATCACGACCGGGTTAGAAAATTGGGTCGTGGCAGTGTCAAAGTTCCCTAAGGACCTCAAGGATCCCGGGCAGTGCTCACACCAAGACCTTTTTTCTCAAATAGAGGATTGGTTATGTGCAGTGTGGAAGGGCCAACGCCAGTGTGCCAGAGTTCAGAGGAATCTCATGGATTCCTAAGCAGTACACACACTGGAGGGGCAGAACATAATAGTCTAAGAGTAAAGTAAGAGTGCTTGACATAGTTTTGAAAGACTTAGTAAAATAGCGTAGAGACAATTTTAGAAGTGAAAAGATTTTCAGGAATAGAAATAGTTTTTAGGAAGATGCTAAGGGTGAAAACAGTCTTGAAATCAATTCTGAAAAGAACAGACATATAGTCACGCAAACTTAGAGTGCTCAGACTCATAATCACTCAGCAATCAGCTTTACAAACAAGGGTCAAGGGGGTTGGGAACATAGAGAGTTCGAACACATAAACAGATTCTAGGGGAGCATATGGAGCAACAACTGTACAGAACAAACAAGAATCTACTAGTTTAGAGACTTAACAAGTTAGTCATGATAAGAAGCAATTAAGACATAAGCATAGAATGTAGTGAAATAGTCATGTTGAAGACAAAGTGCATACTAATTAGGATCAACCAAGTACATTAAACAACTAAGTTATCAACATGATCACACAATTAAAGAGAGTAAACAAAGACTAAATAAACATGTTGGAAAAGTATCAAACATACAAGTGAGACCCAGACATACTAATTGCATATTTGAACAAAGGAGGGCAGAATTTAGACATGTTGAGTAAAGCAGTAAACAGGAATATAAAGTAAATACATAGCAAATCGAACTAGTGCAAAACATGGAACACATGGAGTTTGAGTTTCAGAATTGAACTGGAGACATACCAGTTAGAGAAGTAAAGTGCAGAATGTAACGCAAGTGTAATTCCACTATCTAGCCTTGGCTTTCAGCCGACTAGACCAACAGTTAGCACAAGTAACAGAGAAAGAAGAGAGAGTTTGAGTGTGTGTGTGTGTGTGTGTGTGTATTCTGAACTTAGTTCATATGTTGAGAGTTAGAATAAGAGTGTTTATATAGCAATATAGGAGTGGAACAAATAAGGTAAAGGAATTATCATTCAGTCAATTAAGGAAGTCACAGAAGCCAATCACATAAAGGAGTTCAGAATAGACTCCTATAATCAAGGGTAATTGATCAAACGGTAATAATAGGGGACTAATTAAGGGAAAGAATCCCAATTATACCATGTAAAGGAATCAGTAAGAATCTACAATTATACTGGCAATCAAATAAGGCAGGGATGACCAATTAAGGACGTAAATAAGGAAACAACAAGAATTATGCACACGAATCTCTACTAGAGCAAATCAATCAACCAAACTTTCAAAATAATACTGATTTCTTGAAAGAGATATCAACTTCCATAAATAGAAAAATGGACAAAGTAAAACATCACAGAAACATAGAAATTAGTCGGAAACACAGATTCTAGCCCTAATAGAGATTTATTAGGGCAAAAACCACAGAATAATGGATTCGACAACGGAAAAATGTTTAATTCCAAGAAATAGAGCAAGGTAACACAGAAAGTACCCAGAATCGAAGCAAAGATTGGAAAAATCAGTATATTACATAGAATTAACTAGGGTTCGAATACTCTTGCAAAAATCAGTCAAGAAGGTAAAAGAATAATTGATTAAGCACTTAGAAGTCAAAAAAGAATTTTGAAAAACAATTTGGGTTGAACCCTAGTTTAGGAAAAGCGATAAAAGTCAGAATAATTAATTAACCTAGAATGTTTTAACGGAAAACACATAATAGCGCTCGAATCACCCCAGATCTATACAGATCTGAGAAGGATCGATAGTAACAGGCTAGGTTTTTTTCCAAATAGTAGTAGATATGAGATAATATGTCAAGAACCTATAGATTCGCAACAAAATAAAGAGAAGTTCTTACTCACAGTCGAAAAATGGCCTGAGACAGGCTAATAAACAAAATTTCAAACCAGAACCAACTAGTTTCTTTGAGATCTTCTCAAGGATCTAAGAAATCAAAGAGTCATGGCGTGTAGAAGACCAGGGCTGGTCGGAGAAGCCATGGAAGACTCATAAGGTGGAGGTTTATGCCGGTGCCGGCGCTTAGAATTAGGGTTAGGTCGAGAGAGTTTAAGAGAAGAGGGAGATGATGACGGCGAGTGAGGGAGAGAATGAGAGGGTTTGGGGGGGGGGGTCGTTTAGGTTGAATTAAGGTAAGGGAAATGTGGACCATTGATCTGAATGATCAACGGTCAGGATTGAGATGGGGTATTGGGTCGGGGCGTACAAACTTGGGCCTAAGGGGATTGGTCCAAATTTAAAGGGTTTGGGTTGGTAAGAGAGGGGTTAGGTTTGGGAATAAAAGGGCTATTTATTAAATACCCCAAATAATTTATGAAAATATTTTATAAAATAATTAGCAAATTATAAAAATAATTTTAATGCATAAAAATATTTTTAAAATAATTACTCAACATTTTAAAAATACAATGAGTCATTTTATGGCAAGATAATGTAATAATGTATGCATGGGCTATAATTGCAAAGTTATTGCAATTGTAACCAAAAAGTGTAAATCTGGTCATTTGTGAAATAATTTGAACTTAATATGACTATAAATAGCAATATTAAGTCATGAAATGCTATAAAGTCATTTGTGATGCAATCTTGTAATTATTTATATAAATAAAATACTAGGATAAATTAATTTAAAAATGTAGAAATTATGGAAAAATATCAATCGATGTTAATGCATAGTTTTCAATATATATATGCACTTAAAAGTATTATGAGGAAAAATTGACGATCAACACGGCTGTTGTAAGTAGGAAAAGGAAGTCTATTGAAATGTCTAAGAAACGAAAGCGAGAAATTGTGGGAGGACCTGGTTCAATGAAGACCATACCAAGTGATAGTAGACTTGGGCAGGAGAGATTGAGAACTCCGAAAGTCTTGTGGGGTCGCATGTTTGACCCGGAAATCTCGGAGATGGCAGGTATGAGGCAAGTTCTGGAGATGGTGGAATTCTAGCAATGGGGTCATTTGTTTAAAGAGGATGTGCCTAAGGTATATGAAGATGAGGCGCAAAACTTCTACGCAACTCTCTTTATTGTTGAAGGGGACCATATCTGCGTGTTAGTAAATGGAGTTGACATTGTGCTTGGCGCTTAAGCATTGGGGATAGTTCTCCAAATTCCATGTGAAGGGATGTCCTCAGTCAAGGGTGCTTGTGGAGCTAACTTTAGGAGAGCCATTGTGAAAGAGCAGGATATCTAGTAGGGGGAATGGGTGCATAAGAAGGCACTACTTCCAGTGTATCAGTTTCTCTTTGAACTTGTCAATAAGGTTCTTTTACCTCGTGCTGAGAGGAGGTCTATAACTTCCAAGTCTGATCTGGTCTTAATGGAGGCTCTTGATGAGTTCACACCGATAAATCTGCTAGAAATTATGATAGAACACATGCAAAAAGAGGTGAACTTTCAAGATGGGCAATCACCGGCTTCCATATGGATTTCTCCTCACTCGGGTGTTCCAGTTTTACAAGGTACCTTTGGCTAATCCAGAAGGATGCTGAACTTTGCATGAACGTGAAGCATCCTACTTTTCCAAGAAAAATGTTTTACCTTTAATTCTTTTTATTAGCATTTTCATACTTTTGTCAGTCAAATCATTGTCTGAATCCGAATAAATATCACCAATTCCATTAAGCTTTTATGGATCAGACTTGGAAGAAAGTTGAGAATAAAATTTCCTTTCATCTTTGTCATCATAGAGTCTTATGATCCCCATTTTATGGGAACTGCCACGACCAACGGAAAATATTCCATCACCATCAACCTTGTCACTCTCAATTAAACTTCTTTTCCTCTTGGAAAATGAAGTAGAGAATTCCTCTATAACCTCTTCTTTTATCTACTTAGGAAATGTTAACTTCCTATAGACACCATCATTATTTGAAACACATGACATAGCATTCACATCATCATTGTCGCTAATGAGAAAACAATTAAAGGCACACTCTACCGGGTACTGTGTCTTAGTTATTCTTGGTGGAAGTTCCAATACATGTCTAATAAAGCCATCAACCCCTTCTACAAAATCCTCCCGCAATCTAAAATTCCAATACATAAACCAAAATTTCAATTCATATCCTAAAGGTTCAATTCATATCCTAAAGGTTCAACTCATATCCACAAAAGTTCAACTCATATCCTAAAATTTCAATTTATAAACTAAAATTCAAATAAATAAACCAAAATTTCAATTCATATCCTAAAGTTTCAACTCATATCCACAAAAGTTCAAGTCATATCCTAAAATTTTAATTTATAAACTAAAATTCCAATATATAAACCAAAATTTCAATTCATATCCTAAAGGTTCAACTCATATCCACAAAAGTTCAAGTCATATCCTAAAATTTCAATTTATAAACTAAAATTCCAATAAATAAACCAAAATTTCAATTCATATCCTAAAGGTTTAACTCATATCCACAAAAAGTTCAAGTCATATCCTAAAATTTCAAATTATAATCTAAAATTCCAATACATAAACCAAAATTTCAATTCATATCCTAAAGGTTCAACTCATATCCACAAAAGTTCAAGTCATATCCTAAAATTTCAATTTATAAACTAAAATTCCAATAAATAAACCAAAATTTCAATTCATATCCTAAAGGTTCAACTCATATCCATAAAAAGTTCAAGTCATATCCTAAAATTTCAAATTATAATCTAAAATTCCAATACATAAAACAAAATCTCAATTCATATCCTAAAGATTCAACTCATATCCACAAAAGTTCAAGTCATATCCTAAAATTTTAATTTATAAACCCTTTTGACTGAAGTTCTTAGAAGAGGGAATGCAAAAGAATTAGACTAGGGGCCTTATGCCAATCTTAATCCTTCGTTCTCCCCGCCCTGGAATCACTAAACTCCCAAGACGTTAAGCTAGCAAGACTAATAGGTTTAGGGTTGGGCGCCAACCCTGACTAGAAGTCAGTTTTCCCACGTCCGGTAGACTTTCTTGACTTTCACTAAAAGAATAGTTAAAGCTTATTAGAATAAGCTGAGAAAAGCCAATTCCAATACATAAACCAAAATTTCAATTCATATCCTAAAGGTTCAACTCATATCCACAAAAGTTCAAGTCATATCCTAAAATTTCAATTTATAATCTAAAATTCCAATACATAAACCAAAATTTCAATTTATATCCTAAAGGTTCAACTCATATCCACAAAAGTTCAAGTCATATCTTAAAATTTCAATTTATAATCTAAAATTCCATTACATAAACCAAAATTTCAATTCATATCCTAAAGATTCAACTCATATACACAAAAGTTCAAGTCATATCCTAAAATTTCAATTATAATCTAAAATTCCAATACATAAACCAAAATTTCAATTCATACCCTAAAGGTTCAACTCATATCCACAAAAGTTCAAGTCATATCCTAAAAATTTCAAGTCATATCCTAAAATTTCAATTTATAAACTAAAATTCCAATAAATAAACCAAAATTTTAATTCATATCCTAAAGGTTCAACTCATATCCACAAAAGTTCAAGTCATATCCTAAAATTTCAATTTATAAACTAAAATTCCAATAAATATACAAAAATTTCAATTCATATCCTAAAGGTTCAACTCATATACACAAAATTTCAAGTCATATCCTAAAATTTCAATTTATAAACCAAAATTCCAATATATAAACCAAAATTTCAATTCATATCCTAAAAGTTCAACTCATATCCACAAAAGTTCAAGTCATATCCTAAAATTTCAATTTATAAACTAAAATTCCAATACATAAACCAAAATTTCAATTCATATCCTAAAGGTTCAATTCATATCCTAAAGGTTCAACTCATATCCACAAAATTCATGTCATATCCTAAAATTTTAATTTATAAACCAAAATTTCAATTCATATCCTAAAGGTTCAATTCATATCCTAAAGGTTCAACTCATATCTACAAAAGTTCAAGTCATAAAATTTCAATTTATAAACTAAAATTCCAATAAATAAACCAAAATTTCAATTCATATCCTAAAGGTTCAACTCATATCCACAAAAGTTCAAGTCATATCCTAAAATTTCAATTTATAAACTAAAATTCTAATAAATATACAAAAATTTCAATTTATATCCTAAAGGTTCAACTCATATCCACAAAATTTCAAGTCATATCCTAAAATTTCAATTTATAAACTAAAATTCCAATACATAAACCAAAATTTCAATTCATATCCTAAAGGTTCAACTCATATCCACAAAAGTTCAAGTCATATCCTAAAATTTCAATTTATAAACTAAAATTCCAATACATAAACCAAAATTTCAATTCATATCCTAAAGGTTCAATTCATATCCTAAAGGTTCAACTCATATCCACAAAAGTTCAAGTCATATCCTAAAATTTCAATTTATAAACTAAAATTCCAATACATAAACCAAAATTTCAATTCATATCCTAAAGGTTCAACTCATATCCACAAAAGTTCAAGTCATATCCTAAAATTTCAATTTATAAACTAAAATTCCAATACATAAACCAAAATTTCAATTCATATCCTAAAGGTTCAACTCATATCCACAAAAGTTCAAGTCATATCCTAAAATTTCAATTTATAAACTAAAATTCCAATAAATATACAAAAATTTCAATTCATATCCTAAAGGTTCAACTCATATCCACAAAATTTCAAGTCATATCCTAAAATTTCAATTTATAAACTAAAATTCCAATATATAAACCAAAATTTCAATTCATATCCTAAAAGTTCAACTCATATCCACAAAAGTTCAAGTCATATCCTAAAATTTCAATTTATAAACTAAAATTCCAATACATAAACCAAAATTTCAATTCATATCCTAAAGGTTCAATTCATATCCTAAAGGTTCAACTCATATCCACAATAGTTCAAGTCATATCCTAAAATTTCAATTTATAAACTAAAATTCCAATATATAAACCAAAACTTCAATTCATATCCTAAAGGTTCAACTCATATCCACAAAAGTTAAAGTCATATCCTAAAATTTCAATTTATAAACTAACATTCCAATACATAAACCAAAATTTCAGTTCATATCCTAAAGGTTCAATTCATATCCTAAAGGTTCAACTCATATCTACAAAAGTTCAAGTCATATCCTAAAATTTAAATGTATAAACTAAAATTCCAATATATAAACCAAAATTTCAATTCATATCCTAAAGGTTCAACTCTTAGAGTTTCTTCTTTCAAACAATTTCTTCCTCAAATTAGTAGGTAAAATCACATATTTTGGACTAAATGTATTAATAAGAACCCTAAAAATTGCAAATAATATATAACTTTGAACCCTAACATGGTTGGCCTAACTTTGAATCCTAACATGGAAAAATTAAACCCTAACATGGGTGAACAAATAATATATTACTTTGAACCCTAACATGGAGAAATTAAACAAAATCAGTGTATTTCGAAAAAAATAAATAAAGGGGAAATAAACCTACCTTGGGAATTGAGGTCGCCGGCGGTGGGTGGCGCCGCTGATGCTGGGAGTCGGAGGGGGGTGGTGCCGCTGCTGCTAGGAGTCGGAGTGGGGGAGGGTTTGAGTGTGAGAGAGAAAAGAGAGATTTTGGGGATTTTTTTTTAAAGAATGGCAGGAAAAACCCGATTTTAGAGACCTGTTTTACAAGTAGCGACCAACTTTGATCGCTATTTTGGTAGCAAAATAAGTATTGAATATTTTGACCAAAATAGCAACCAAAGTTGGTCGCAATTTTCTGACCGTTTGACCAGAATAGAGACCAACCTTGGTCGCTAATTCTAAAAAAAATTATAATTTAAAATAAGCTATATATATATATATATAGCTTAAATTGAATTAAAATCCTAAATTTCTACTATATACATATCGAATATATATAAGCTAATGCATTGATACTTAGTACATAGTATAGTGTAAGTATATATATATATATAAGTTATATTCGATATATATAAGCTAATGCACTAATACTTAGTTCGTAGTATAGTGTAAGTATATATATATATAAGCTATATTCGATATATATAAGCTAATGCACTGATACTTAGTACGTAGTATAGTGTAAGTATATATATATATATATATATATATATATATCGATATATATAAGCTAATGCACTGATACTTAGTACGTAGTATAGTGTAAGTATATATATATATATATAAAAGCTATATTCGATATATATAAGCTAATGCACTGATACTTAGTACGTAGTATAGTGTAAGTATATATATATATATATATATATATATATATATATATATATAAGCTATATTCGATATATATAAGCTAATGCACTGATACTTAGTACATAATATTAGCTAATGCACTAATACTTAGTGCATAGTATAGTGTAAGTATGTGTGTGTATATATATATATATATATATATATACACACACACACACACACGCTTCGTAGTACTACTTAACTGCTTATATAGCATGTTAGAGTATATTTTAGTCTATTCATCCCTTGTATTACAAAAGTATTAACGGCTTACATTTATATTATTTACATATTAAATACAAAAGTGATTTTTAATTTTGACCATTGTTGACCTGAAAAGAGACCAACTTTGGTCGCTAATTATACATAAATTTACACTAACGACCAAAGTAGGTCGCTAAATTTAAATCAGATTTATTTATATTTTATATAATATTTAAAATAATAATATAATTGGTAAACGTTAGAACTGGGTCCCAGATTAGCGACCAAAGTTGGTCTCCATTTCTTTTAGCGACCAACTTTGATCGCTAACTTTGAATTATATTTATTTATATTTTATAATTTTTTTATAAAAATATATAATTATTAAAATTTTATAACTGGGTCCCATTTTAGCAACCAAAGTTGGTCGCTAACTTCTTACCCTTTTATTTTGCGACCAACGTTGGTCGCTAATTTTAAATTATATATATTTATATTTTATAATTTTTTTAAACTAATAATATAATTATTAAAATTTTATAGGTGGGTCCCATTTTAGCGACCATCTTTGGTCGCTAATCTCAATTTACCTTTGACCAAGCAAGTTTGACCAGTTCGGTCAACATTTTGATGGAATTAGCGACCAAGTAGCGACCAACCTTGGTCGCTAATGTATTTTATTATTTTCGCTAATGTAGCGACCAACTTTGATCGCTTTTTGTGAAAGACCAACTTTGGTTGCTTTTTTTTGGTCGCTTTTTTCGGGAATTCTAGTAGTGTTACAAAGTGGTTTGTAATAGTGTAATTACAAGTAAGCGAAGTTGAAATCCTACCAGTGTAGCTCGGGGTTTTTATCCCCTTGAGTTGGGATTTTTCCACATAAAACTCCTATGTCTTATTTACATCTTGTTTCAGTAGTTAGCACTGAGGGAACTGATATAGGACCAGGTCTCTATACAATTGGTGGACTCATATAAACTATCATATAGCATTATCACTTTCATTTCTCCAAGTTGTTTGATCTTCACATTGCTGATCCCTTCTTCTATTATATGAATAACCCACCTGAGTGATCACTTCTTTCTCCAAATCATTAGCTACATAACTATTCGAGCATGAATTCTTAACCCTTTTCCAAGAATTGCGATTCAAAGAGAAAATTACATGAATCCGCAAATCGAGCTTTCTCTCATGTTTTACTATCCTCACTACCTTATAATCATTAGTTTTAGGAACATAGCCAAAGCGAAAATCTACAGCAACATATCCCAAATGAGTTTATGGCTTTGGCAAAGCTTTGAATTTCTTAGTTAAAGGGTTCCACAAGTAGACAGAAGAAACATGGAAATATAAAGGTCCAAAAATACAAAGTATATCATTAACATGTTTCAATAGAACATGCTCTAGAGATAACAATTTTATTGGAATCTTCAATTTCCGTTTCACGTCACTGGGGCTTCTAACATCATTGTAACTCAATAGTGTGTAATTTTTATCAGAAACTATGTTGATATGAGTGACGATTTTGGATGTGGATAATAGAGAACGCGAAAAAGTAAAAGTGAATCTAAATTTTGACTGATGGATGGTGTAATGATCCTAATGATAATAATATGTACATCAAATTGATTGTACACCATATTATAACGAGTCTTGTTACTATTAATTTGACGCATTCAAAAGAAGCATTTGTCCAACTGTTTCATATGAATACAAAAACCACACAATCAATGTGAACGATTGGAAGTTTGATACTAACAGAGTAACAGTAAATAAATTAAGTACCAAGAGGCCTTGTCCAGTATAAAGCAAGTTTGTTATACATTCAATGAAAGCATAGATTTGAGGCCTAACCACGGAATGTTGAAGGAAAAAAAACTTTTTTATAGTGGGTGTTAACGCTAGTTTGGAGGGTGGCGACAGACGCTGGAGTCCAAATGTTTCAAGTTGAGTAGGTCAAAAACTGAATACTTGGAGTGCAAGTTCAGTGTCGAGAGGCATGAAGATAAGTGGAAGTAAAGATTGATACTCAAGTCATCTCCAAAAGAGATAGTTTCAAGTATCTTAAGTCTATAATCCAAGGCGACGAGGATGTTACTCATCGCATTGGAGCGGATTGGATGAGATAGAGGCTAGCTTCGGGAATTTTATGCGACCAGAATGTGCCGCCTAGACTTAAGGGTAAATTTTATAGGGTAGTGGTTAGACCGGCTATGTTATACGGGGCTGAGTGTTGGCCCGTCAAGAAGTTACATGTCCAGAAGATGAGCATAGTTGAAATGAGGATGTTGAGATGGATGTGTGGACATACCAGGAAAGACAAGATTAGGAATAAAGTTATTACGGACAAGGTGGGAGTGGCATTCGTGGAGAACAAGTTGCGGGAATCAAGACTGTGATATTTTTTTGGGCATGTGAAGAGGAGAGATATAGATGCCCCGGTCAGGAGGTATGAGAGGTTGAACATGGCGGGCCTGAGGAAAGCTAGGGGTAGACCAAAGAAATATTGGGGAGAGGTGATTAAGCAGGACATGTTGGTGCTTCACCTAACTGAGGACATGACTAGCGATAAGAAGGTATGGAGGTCGAGAATTAAGGTAGTGGGTTGACAAGTAGATGTGACTTTCTCCTAGGTTTACCAGTAGTACTAGTAGTATTCTTGTGGTTGGTTGAGAGATACCTTCTTTTAGATTGTTAGTATATCTAGTGCTTAGCTACCACGTCCGTTGTTGTTTTTTGAAAACTGCTATTGGTAATTGTTGCTCCTCGACTGTTACTATTTTATGCTACCTTTTCTTCCCATTTTCCTTATTGTCTTTTGTCTCCCTCTTCCCCCTCTTTCTTCTTCTCCATCCCTTTTCTTCCTTGCCATATTTTCTTGAGCCGAGGGTCTATTGGAAACAACCTCTCTATCTCTTCAGGTATGTCAAGACCCGGATTTCCCACCATCGGGTATCGTGATGGCGCCTACTATCGGAGCTAGGCAAGCCAAATATTTAAAACACATTTTCTGCTTTCTCTCAAACAATATAATAAACGAGACAAGATTTAAGCGGAACACTTTAAATCTAAAGCAACTGAAAACCAAAAGTGCGGAAGTTTAATACACATCACTACCCAAGGTCTGGTGTCACTAGCTCACGGACTACTACAGAGTACTACAAACAATGTCTGAAAGGAAATACATCATGTTTGTGTGATACAAGATGAACAAACGAAAAACATGAAAAGGGACTTCGGCCTGCGAATGCCAGCTAGGCTACCTCGAGAGTCCCTGGACTGAAGATAGCTCCTAGAAATCCTACTGCTGTGGTCCATAAGCTGCTCCCTGATTTGTGCACAAAAATGCACAGAGTGTAGCATCAGCACAACCGAACCCATTTGCTGGTAAGTGCCTGGCCTAACCCCGACGAAGTAGTGACGAGGCTAAACAGGACCTACCACAATTAACCTGTACAGATATATATACAAGTGCAAGAAAAAAAATACAATAACAAGATAATACAAAGTAAAGCTAGGAGGGGACATGCTATCGGGGGGTAACAGGTAAAAATGAAATATCGGAAATAAGCAGAAGAGACTCTGGTTCCCATGATATATATATATATATATATATATATATATATAGAAGAGACTCTGGTTCCCATGATGTATATATATATATATATAAGTGGACGGCGTGCCACACGATCCCATAATATCATATATAAGTGGACGGCGTGCCACACGATCCCATAATATCATATATAAGTGGACGGCGTGCCACACAATCCCATAATATCATATATAAGTGGACGACGTGCCACACGATCCCATAATATCATATATAAGTGGACGGCGTGCCACACGATCCCATAATATCATATATGGCGTGCCACACGATCCCATAATATCATATATAAGTGGACGGCGTGCCACACGATCCCATAATATCATATATAAGTGGACGGCGTGCCACACGATCCCATAATATCATATATAAGTGGATGGCGTGCCACACGATCCCATAATATCATATATAAGTGGACGGCGTGCCACACGATCCCATAATATAGTTCATAATATCTGACTTCATATAGTAGACCCCTTCAGGGGAGAATAACAACTCAATACCTTTAACCCGGCAAGGGTACAGCTAACAGCCCAAAATATCCCGACAAGGGAGAATATATATATCAGTCTACATATCCCGGCAAGGGAGTATTCACTAACACATTCTCCTTTTTAAATCCATTCTTCCTCAACTAACACATTCATGTTCGAGCTAACGCTCCAAAAGTACACCAATCACAATTTTTACCTCAATCGTTCACATTATATGAAACTCATCAAATAAACAAGGAGCGTGTGTCACATTATTCGAATTAAAAGTAATCAAGACTCACGGTCATGCTAGACTCCGGTGCATATATAACCGTCACCATGCCTATACACCGTACTCCACATTAGCAAGTAGCAAATATCATCCTAATCCTATTCCCTCAAGCCAAAGTTATAACAAACACTTACCTCGAATGCTCGAAACTCAACTCACGCTTCTAGTATAGCTTTACCTCTTGATTCCACCACCAATCCGCTCGAATCTAGTCATAAGTTAATTAATCACATTAATAATTACTAAATGAATCATCCCCAATGCATGAATAGATTTTTCAAGGTTTTTCCCAAAAAGGTCAAAAATACCCCCGGACCCACGTGGTCGAAACTCGAGGTTCGGACCAAAACTCGGTTACCCATTCCCCCATGAATCCAAATATATGATTTGTTTTTAAATCGGACCCCAAATTGAGGTCCAACTTCTCAATTTGTAGAAAACCTAGGTTCTACCCAAAATACCCAATTTTCCCCATGAAAATCTTTGATTTGAAGTTGAAATTATGTTAAAAGATGTTAAGGGATAAAGAAATTAAGTTAGAAATCACTTACCAATCGTTTTGGAGAAGAAAAGTTGTTTGGAAAATCGCCTCTTAGGTTTTGGGTTTTTGAAAAGTGAAAAATGACTGAGATTTCCGAACTTGGTATACCTTTCTGAGGACCTGGCGCGGACCGCACAAAAATGTGTTGCGGCCGCGCCGAGTGGGAGAAAAATTGGGGCTTCTCTGAACCCTTCCAGCGCGGACCGCACTGTTTTGGTGCGCAGCCGCGCTGGTTGACCTGAAACCCTAGCCCTCAGACTCAGCCACGCGGACCGCACAAAAATGCATCGCGGCCGCGCGGCTCCAGCGCGGACCGCGCGGAAATGACCGCGGCCGCGCTGGTGTCTGCAACACCTGAACCTACATTTTCTTAAGTCCAAGACTTCCCGGGCCCTATTCAAAACTCACCCGAGCCCTCGGGGCTCCAAATCAAACATGCACACAACCTTAAAAACATCTTACGGACTTACTCGTGCGATCAAATCGCCAAAATAACATCATATACATAGGATCAAGCCTCAAACACATGATTTTCTTTCTTCAACTTTCATAACTCAAATTCTCCATATTTAGTCCGAAACACGTCATATGACGTCCGTTTTTAGCCAAACTTTACAGATAGTGCTTAACACATATTTAAGACTTGTACCGGGCGTCAGAACCAAAATACGAGCCCGATACCTATATTTTCTAACTCCTTTTCATTTCAAATTTTCATATCAAATTTCTTTCAAAAATTCATTTCTCGGGCTTGGGACCTCAGAATTTGATTTCGGGCACACGCTCAAGTCCCATATTATTCTACGGACCCTCTGGGACCGTCGAATCACAGGTCCGGGTCCGTTTATCCAAAATGTTGACCAAAGTCAACATTATGCATATTAATGCCAAAATTCATCAAATGTTTCACATAATTCACATATTCTAACATGAAAACTTTCCGGCTATGCACCCGAGCTGTGCATGCCAATCGAGGCAACTAAAAACGAGGTTTTCAAGGCCTCGAAAGCGCGGAACAAGGAAGAACTACGGCGATGACCCTTCGGGTCGTCACATTCTCCACCTCTAAAACAACCGTTCGTCCTCGAACGGACAAAAGAAAGTAGTACCTGAGTCGGGAAATAAATGAGGATAACGGCTCCGCATATCGGACTCGGACTCCCAGGTCGATGCCTCAGGAGGCTGACCTCTCCACTAAACACGCACCGAAGGAAAACTCTTCGACCTCAACTGTCGAACCTGCCGGTCTAGAATAGCCACCGGCTCCTCCTCATATGACAGATCGTTGTCCAATTGGACAGTGCTGAAATCTAACACGTGCGATGGATCTCCGCGATACTTCCAGAGCATAGATACATGAAACACGGGATTCACAGCTGACAAGCTAGGTGGCAAGGCAAGTCTATAAGCCACCTCTCCCACACGATCAAGAATCTCAAATGGACCGATGAGCCTAGGGTTGAGCTTGCCCTTCTTCCCAAATCTCATCACGCCCTTCATAGGCGATACACGGAGCAATACCCGCTCACCAACCATGAAAGCAACATCTCTGACCTTGCGGTCTACATAACTCTTCTGTCTGGACTGAGCTGTACGAAGTCTATCCTGAATAATCCTGACCTTGTCCAAGGCTTCCTGAACCAGATCCGTACCCAATAATCGAGCCTCTCCCGACTCAAACCATCCAACTGGAGACCGACATCGCCTACCATACAACGCCTCATACGGAGCCATTTGAATGCTGGACTGGTAGCTGTTGTTGTAGGCGAACTCTGCTAAAGGCAAGACTGGTCCCACGAGCCTCCAAAATCAATGACACAGGCTCGGAGCATGTCCTCAAGAATCTGAATAGTCCTCTCGGACTGACCGTCCGTCTGGGGATGAAATGCTGTACTCAACTCAACCTGGGTGCCTAACTCTCGCTGAACCGCTCTCCAAAAATGCGAGGTAAACTGCGTACCCCGAGCCGAAATGATAGATAGCGGCACCCCATGAAGGCGAAAAATCTCCCTGATATAAATCTCGACTAACCTTTAGGACGAATAGGTGGCTGCAACAGGAACAAAATGCGCTGACTTGGTCAACCTATCAACAATGACCCAAACTGCATCAAACTTTTACCGAGCCATCGGAAGTCCAGTAACGAAATCCATCGTAATCCTCTCCCACTTCCACTCGGGAAGTGCAATCCTCTGAAATAGACCACCGGGTCTTTGATGCTCGTACTTAACCTGCTAACAATTCAAACACCGAGCCACGTGCGCAACAATGTCTTTCTTCATCTTACGCCACCAATAGTGCTGCCTCAGATCCTGATACATCTTCGCGGCGCCCGGGTGAATAGAATACCGAGAACTGTGGGCCTCCGCTAAGATCAACTCTTGAATCCCATCATTATTGGGCACACAAACTCGCCCCTGCAATCTCAATACACCATCATCATTTAAGGTTACTTTCTTGGCACCTCCACGCTACACCGTGTCTCTCAAGACACACAAATGGGGATCCTCAAACTGCCGCTCACGGATACGCTCTAATAGTGAGGAACGAGCAACCGTGCAAGCTAACACTTTGCTAGGCTCAGAAATATCCAACCTCACAAGACGATTGGCCAAGGCCTGAACATCCAAAGCAAGCAATCTCTGGCTGACTGGAATATAAGCAAGACTACCCATGCTGGCGGACTTCCTGCTCAATGCATCGGCCACCACATTGGCCTTCCCCGGGTGGTATAAGATAGTAACATCATAATCCTTTAGCAACTCTAACCACCTCCTCTACCTCAAATTCAACTCTTTCTGCTTGAACAGATACTGAAGACTCTTGTGATTAGTGTAAACCTCACACGTCACACCATACAAGTAATGCCTCCAGATCTTCAAGGCATGAACAATGGCTGCCAACTCGAGATCATGAACCGGATAATTCTTCTTGTGGATCTTCAACTGCCTCGAAGCATAAGCAATGACTTTGCCTTCCTGCATCAACACTGCACCAAGCCCAATATGAGACACATCACAATAGACCGTATATGGCCCTGAACATGTGGGCAAAACCAATACCGGTGCCGTAGTCAGAGCCGTCTTGAGCTTCTGAAAACTCGCCTCACACTCGTCCGACCACCTGAACTGGACACCCTTCTGGGTCAATCTGGTCATAGGGGCTGCAATGGATGAAAACCCCTCCACGAACCGACGGTAGTAACCTGCTAACCCTAGGAAACTCCGAATATCCGTAGTTGAAGCTGGTCGAGGCCAGTTCTTGACTGCCTCTATCTTCTTCGGGTCTACCTGAATACCTGCTGCTGATACGACATGACCCAGGAATGCGACCGAACTCAACCAAAACTCGCACTTTGAGAACTTAGCATACAACTGACTATCCTTTAGGGTCTGAAGGACCACTCTGAGGTGCTGCTCATGCTCCTCCTGACTGCGGGAGTATATAAGAATATCGTCAATGAAGACTATCACGAACAAGTCCAAATAAGGTCTGAACACTCGGTTCATCAACTCCATGAATGCTGCTGGGGAATTAGTCAATCCAAATGACATGACCAAAAACTCATAGTGCTCATACCGAGTGCGAAATGCTGTCTTAGGGACATCAGACGCCCTAATCCTCAGCTGGTGGTAGTCAGATCTCAAATCTATCTTTGAAAATACCCTCGCACCCTGAAGCTGGTCGAATAAATCGTCGATCCTCGGCAATGGGTACTTATTCTTAATTGTAACCTTGTTCAATTGACGGTAATCGATGCACATTCTCATCGAACCATCCTTTTTCTTAACAAACAACACCGGCGCACCCCAAGGCGAAACACTGGGTCTAATGAAACCTTTCTCAAGCAAATCCTGCAGTTGTTCCTTTAACTCTTTCAACTCCGGCGGGGCCATACGATATGGCGGGATAGAAATGGGCTGAGTGCCCGTGGCCAAATCAATACAAAAGTCGATATCCCTGTCGGGCGGCATACCCGACAAGTCTGAAGGGAAAACCTTAGGAAACTCCCGAACAACGGGCACAGAATCAATAGAAGGGGCCTCCGCGCTGGAATCGTAAACATACGCCAAGTAGGCCAAACATCCCTTCTCGACCATCCGCCGAGCTTTCACATACGAGATAACATTGCGGGTACAATGACCAGAAGTCCCTCTCCACTCTAAACGGTGTAAATCCGGTAAGGCTAAGGTCACGGTCTTGGCATGGCAATCCAAGATAGCATGGTACGGGGATAACCAATCCATCCCCAATATAATATCAAAGTCGACCATGTCCAAAAGCAACAAATCAACACGGGTCTCAAGACCCCCAAACACTACGATACAAGAACGATGAACTTGGTCGACCACAATAGAGTCACCCACCGGTGTTGACACATAAACCGGAATACTCAACGAGTCACTAGGCATAACCAAATAGGTTGCAAAATAGGACGACACATATGAATACATAGATCCCGGATCAAATAGCACAGAAACATCCCTATCATAGACCAGAATAGTACCTGTAATCACAACATCTGATGACTCAGCCTCTGGCCTGGCTGGCAAAGCATAACAATGGGGCTGGGCCCTACCTCCTTGAATAATATCCCTGGGACGATCTGCTGCTAGTTGACCCCTACATCTAGCGGTCTGAGCTCCACCTCTAAGACCTCTACCTCCACCTCTATGTCCTCTACCCCCGCCTCTAGCTGGCTGGGCAGGCTGTGGGGCAACTGGTGCCTGGATCATCGGGCGAGGACTCTATCGCTGCGAGCTGCTGGAAGCTCGAGGACAATATCTGGCAATGTGACTCACATCGCCGCAAGTATAACAAGCCCTCGGCTGCTGAGAATAACAAAGTGGTGGTGCACTGATAGGTGTTGATGGTGAACTGAAGAGCTGCTGGTCAGAATACTGCAGCTGAGAACCACGACCACCTGGTGTACTATGAAAAGCCTGGAGAGCTGACTGAAAGGGCCTCGAAGGATGTCCTCTACCATAACAATCCCTACCTCCAGACGAGGTATCACTGAATCTACCAGAATGACGGGGCCTCTTATCAGACCCATGACCACCTCCCTGAGCAAGTGCCATCTCTATCCGGCGGGCACCATCTGCCGCCTCCTGAAATGAAATCTCACTACCGGCACTCATGGCCATCTGAACACGGATCGGCTGGGCCAACCCATCAATAAACCTCCGCACCCTCTCTCTTTCGGTGGGGAATATCACAATGGCATGACGAGTAAGATCAATGAACCGGGTCTCATACTGGGTGACCGTCATAGGACCCTGCTGGAGACGCTCAAACTGCCTGCGAAGAGCATCTCGCTGAGCAACTGGAAGGAACTTCCCCAGAAATAACTCTGAAAACTGATCCCAGGTCAATGATGGCGACCCTGCTGGCCTGGCTAAACAGAGATCCCTCCACCAAGTCTTGGCGGATCCTGCCAGGCAAAAAGTGGCGAAGTCGACCCCATTGGTCTCTACAATGCCCATAGTCCGTAGAACCTCATGACAGCTGAATATGAAATCCTGAGCATCCTCTGAGGGGGTGCCACTATATGTGGTTGTGAAGAGCTTGGTGAAACGATCAAGCCTCCACAAAGCATCCGCGGACATAGCCGCACCATCGTTGGACTGAGCCGCAATACCTAGCTGGGCTGCCACAGCTGGCTGAACTACTGGAACCTGAGCCTGAGGGGCTACCGGCTCTGGAGTATGAGTATCGGGAGTCTGAATTCCTCCCCCAGCCTGAGATGTGGCTGGAGCTACTGGAAGCATACCCGTTCTAGAAATTCCCTCCATAAAGCCTACCAGTCGGACCAAAGCGCGCTGAAGCACTAGAGTGGCTATAAAACCCTCTAGGACCTGAGTTGGGCCCCCTGGAACAGCTGGGGCCGGAACCTCCTCCTCAAAATCGACCTGAGGCTCCGTCGCTGGAAATGTTGCTCGGGGATGAGCTCTGCCCCGGCCTTGGCCTCTGGCACGGCCTCGGCCTCGCCCTCTGCCCCTAATAAGGGCTGCTGCTAGGGGCTCAGGCTGTTGCGCGGCAAAAGAGGAAGCACGTGTCCTCGCCATCTGTGAAAGAACAAAGTGGAAAGACAATCAGTACTTGAGAAACAGAATCGCACGACAAAAATGAACAAGGTGAAGTTTTCCTAACTCAGTAGCCTTTGCGGGATAAATACAGACATCTCCGTACCGACCCCTCAGACTCTACTGAGCTTGTCCGTGAGTTGTGAGACCTAAGTAACCTAGTTCTGATACCAACTTGTCACGACCCGGATTTCCCATCATCGGGTGTCGTGATGGCGCCTACTATCGGAGCTAGGCAAGCCAAATATTTAAAACACCTTTCCTGCTTTCTCTCAAACAATATAATAAACGAGACAAGATTTAAGCGGAAGACTTTAAATCTAAAGCAACTGAAAAACCAAAAGTGCGGAAGTTTAATACACATCACTACCCAAGGTCTGGTGTCACTAGCTCACGGACTACTACAGAATACTACAGAATACTACAAATAATGTCTGAAAGGAAATACATCATGTTTGTCAGATACAAGATGAACAAACGAAAAATATGGAAAGGGACTTCGGCCTGCGAACGCCAGCTAGGCTACCTCGAGAGTCCCTCGACTGAAGATAGCTCCCAAAAATCCTACTGCTGTGGTCCGTAAGTTGCTCCCTGATCTGTGCACAAAAATGCACAGAGTGTAGCATCGGCACAACCGACCCCATGTGCTGGTAAGTGCCTGGCCTAACCCCGACGAAGTAGTGACGAGGCTAAACATGACCTACCACAATTAACCTGTACAGATATATATACAAGTGCAAGAAAAAAAACACAATAACAAGATAATACAAAGTAAAGCTAGGAGGGGACATGCTATCGGGGGGTAACAGGTAAAAATGAAATATCAGAAATAAGCAGAAGAGACTCTGGTTCCCATGATATATATATATATATATATATATATATATATATATATATATATATATCCCATAATATCATATATAAGTGGACGGCGTGCCACACGATCCCATAATATCATATATAAGTGGACGGCGTGCCACACGATCCCATAATATCATATATAAATGGACGGCGTGCCACACGATCCCATAATATCATATATAAGTGGACGGCGTGCCACACGATCCCATAATATCATATATAAGTGGACGACGTGCCACACGATCCCATAATATAGTTCCTAATATCTGACTTCATGTAGTAGACCCCTTCAGGGGAGAATAACAACTCAATACCTTTAACCCGACAAGGGTATAGCTAACAACCCAAAATATCTCGACAAGGGAGAATATATATATCAGTCTACACATCCCGGCAAGGGAGTATTCACAACACATTCTCCTTTTTAAATCCATTCTTCCTCAACTAACACATTCATGTTCGAGCTAACGCTCCAAAAGTACACCAATCACAATTTTACCTCAACCGTTCACATTATATGAAACTCATCAAATAAACAAGGAGCTTGTGTCACATTATTCGAATTAAAAGCAATCAAGACTCACGGTCATGCTAGACTCCGGTGCATAGATAACCGTCACCATGCCTATACACCGTACTCCACATTAGCAAGTAGCAAATATCATCCTAATCCTATTCCCTCAAGCCAAAGTTAGAACAAACACTTACCTCGAATGCTCCAAACTCAACTCACGCTTCTAGTATAGCTTTACCTCTTGATTCCACCACCAATCCGCTCGAATCTAGTCATAAGTTACTTAATCACATTAATAATTACTAAATGAATCATCCCCAATGCATGAAAATAGATTTTTCAAGGTTTTTTCCAAAAAGGTCAAAAATACCCTCGGACCCACGTGGTCGAAACTCGAGGTTCGGACCAAAACCCGGTTACCCATTCCCCCATGAATCCAAATATATGATTTGTTTTTAAATCGGACCCCAAATTGAGGTCCAACTTCTCAATTTGTAGAAAACCTAGGTTCTACCCAAAACACCCAATTTTTCCCATGAAAATCTTTGATTTGAAGTTGAAATTATGTTAAAAGATGTTAAGGGATAAAGAAATTAAGTTAGAAATCACTTACCAATCGTTTTGGAGAAAAAAAGTTGTTTGGAAAATCGCCTCTTAGGTTTTGGGTTTTTGAAAAGTGAAAAATAACTGAGATTTCCGAACTGGTATACCTTTCTGAGGACCTGGTGCGGACCGCACAAAAATGTGTTGCGGCCGCGCCGAGTGGGAGAAAAATTGGGGCTTCTCTGAACCCTTCCAGCGCGGACCGCACTGTTTTGGTGCGCGGTCGCGCTGATTGGCCTGAAACCCTAGCCCTCAGACTCAGCCACGCGGACCGCACAAAAATGCATCGCGGCCGCGCGAAAATGACCGCGGCCGCGCTGGTGTCTGCAACACATGAACCTGCATTTTCTTAAGTCCAAGACCTCCCGGGCCCCATTCAAAACTCACCCGAGCCCTCGGGGCTCCAAACCAAACATGCACACAACCTTAAAAACATCTTACGGACTTACTCGTGCGATCAAATCGCCAAAATAACATCATATACATAGGATCAAGCCTCAAACACATGATTTTCTTTCTTCAACTTTCATAACTCAAATTCTCCATTTTTAGTCCGAAACACGTCATATGACGTCCGTTTTTAGCCAAACTTTACAGATAGTGCTTAACACATATTTAAGACTTGTACCGGGCGTCGGAACCAAAATACGAGCCCGATACCTATATTTTCTAACTCCTTTTCATTTCAAATTTTCATATCAAATTTCAGAAAAAAATATTTCTTTCAAAAATTCATTTCTCGGGCTTGGGACCTCAGAAATTGATTCCGGGCACACGCCCAAGTCCCATATTATTCTACGGACCCTCCGGGACTGTCGAATCACAGGTCCGGGTCCGTTTACCTAAAATGTTGACCGAAGTCAACATTATGCATATTAATACCAAAATTCATCAAATGTTTCACATAATTCACATATTCTAACATAAAAACTTTTCGGCTACGGCCCCGAACTGCGCACGCCAATCGAAGCAACTAAAAGCGAGGTTTTCAAGGCCTCGAAAGCGTGGAACAAGGAAGAACTACGGTGATGACCCTTCGGGTCGTCACAAGGTAGGGGTAAGGTTTGCGTACACATTACCCTTCTCAGACCCCACATATGAGATTATACTGGGTTTGTTGTTGTTGTTGTTGTATCTTTGTAATGATTTTTTTTTTTTTTTGCTTTTCTTGCTTATTGAGAACATTGCTTTGTTTTGTGTTACTTTACTTTTCTTCACAAGCATCTCTAAATTTTGCCCTAATTTCTGTTTTGACAGTTTATCGTATTGAATAACTTGTTTTGGTTTTCTATCACTATAATTAATTGGTGTAAATTTAACGGATAGCAGCATGTTATTTACTACTAGTGCCCTCTTTTTTATGTTACTAACTTACCTGCTTTTGTTTCTTAATGAACCTATCAATATACTACGGAGTACTAGTTTTCTTACATGGTAAGCATAAAAAAATTAGGTTCACATTTTTGTGGTATTAGTTTGAATAAATTTCTTGGATAGTCACCCAACTTATAAGAATATCCTATCAAAGTTACTTTTGTTTCTTTTAAGATCAGACAATAAAGTCGCTCAATTATTTTATTTTGACTCACAAAATAACTATCATACATTTGACATGCCATGTCATATTAAAATTTCATTTTCTAATAATAAACCTATATTTAACCTATGATCCCATTTTTTAATAATTTTATGTAATGACTTCTTTTTATGTAATGACTTCTTTCTGTAAATCTATATATGACTACTTCATATATCGCAGGCAAGTCAAAGTATGTAACAGTAACCAATTAGTAATAATATTTCCTTTATTTACAACAAAGAAAATTATCATATGCTAAAATCTTTTAATTTGAACACTCTTTCAATATATTTTATTCTATGAAGATAATATTGATTTGAGCGGTAAACTTTGACGTCTCAATGTACTAGAATTATCACTTCAGTATCCGTCTTCCATTGTATGATTGTATCTGTTTGTGTGAGGAGGACGTCCTGCAACACAGTTAACATTCTTTGCTTCGTCAGGAATATATTTAGCTAGCGTTTGGCCAAATTCTCAAATTTGTTTTGAAAAAATTAATTTGAGTGAAGTTTGGTTTGGAGATGAAAATGTGTTTGGACATCAGTTTTCAAACATATTTCACTTTTTTATTTTTTTGAAAAGCGTGAAACATGACTTATACCCACAAGTTCTAAAAACTATCACAAATACCCAACAATACCTTCATCAATAAAATTCATTATCATATCACAAAACATAATCCTGGACATAAATAAATTTGGTACAAATTATCATTTTTATAATGAACTACATAATACACTATCAGATGACCGAGAAGTCGAAACATCATTGTTAAATAATAAATAGTGGGCTTTTTTATAAAATACAAAAGTTTGGGGCAGTTTTTAAAAATGTAATAGTAATATTTTGGGCCAAAATTAGTTTGGATTTTGGGAATTTTTCAAAATATTAATAAAATTTATGAACAAAAATGTATTTGCCAAAAATTTTTTTGGAAAAAACTTGACAAAATCTATGGCCAAACGGGTCCTTAGTTTTCTGGTTCGACCCGTTGAGGAGTTTATGTTGTCTCGTTAGGGGATAGTCCAATCTCAACAGCGGTGCAATATGAAAGAGTCGGTATAAAGTTGTCTTTAATAAGGAGCGCTTTACCATTATATGGAACTTTCATGTGAGAATTTAGATTTAATCGAGGCTCAATAGTGACGAGACTCAAATATGTGTAACTTTTTTGAGTCAAAATTTAATGGTGAAGTGACTTTATTATTTCAAATAAATAAAAATGATTCTGATAGAATATTCCTATAAGATAGGTGGCCATGTAAAGAATTTACTCGTATAAGTACTTTTTATTGCATTTGCGTCAATTCTAAAATGTTAGTATTTCTGAAAAAGAGTAGCTCCATTTGCCATTTGATAAAATATTCAATTTCTTTGCGTCAAATCTAATACTAGCAGTCAAACAAAAAACAAAGAACACAAAGTGTTGAGTGAGGAGACGATTCAAAACCCTTTTGGACCCAAAATTAATATCATGGCTTCTTCCGGCGACTCCAGCCAAGATTCTTCCGGCGACTCCTGCCAAAATGACGGCTTTACAACTATAGTAGTAGTAGTAATTTGATAAATCATCGATCTTTGAAGAAACAAAAGTTAAGCGTGACCAAAACCCTAGATCGAATTAGTCAGTTGCCGGACTCACTGCTAGCTCAAATTCTCTCTATTTTGCCTGCGACAAAGGATGCATTCAAAACCTGTATTCTTTCTAAAAGGTGGCGCTACCTCTGGGCTTCAGTTGATAACCTCAATTTCACTCGTACAAGTTACCGGAAAACAAACGACTTCGTATCCTTTATTGACTATGTGATAGCTCATTTTGTTTCTTCCAAAATAAAAAGATTAAACCTCGATTGCAGTCGCCTGTCTCGGTACAAATCGCATATGAGCCAGTGGCTTAGTTTTGCTGTTGAAAGAAAAGTGGAAGATTTTGTGTACTGGTCAAATTCTAATAAAAGCGGTTGCACATTGCCTGTATCTTTCTACACCTGTTCCTCGTTGGTAACATTACATTTGACATTTTATTGCTTTGACTCTGGAGCCGTCATAAAGTGGAATTCTTTAAAGAGCATAAAGTTGGAGCATTTGGTGTTATCCGATAAGGATATTGCAAACTTAGTGTCAGGCTGTCCTGCTTTAGAAACTATGGAATTTGATTCCGTTGGAGGATTTCTTCGAGTGGAAATTAATTCTTTAAAATTGAAGAGACTTTATTTGAAAGGTTTTGGGTTTCCTAGTGATGGACGTGATCCGACCTTGGATATTGTTGCCCCGTATCTTCAGCATTTGGAGATTTCAAGATTTCAGGAGTTCATCTCAAATGTAGGCTTGTAGATGTTTCCTCCTTGGTTACTGCTATTCTTACTTTCCACACTCACTGTATCAAAGATGGCCAAGCTCTTCTTGAAGAAGATGCTGATGACGAGGAAGACAATTGTCGTGATTCACATCAATTTTTTGGGATCCTCGTCCGAGATTATCTTCAAAAGTTGAGATGTGCATCTGAGCTAACAATAGGAAATTGGTTTATAGAGGTTTGTTTCTAACTCGGAAGTCCTTATTTTCTCTGATTGATAATTAGTAGGCTTTTGCAGAATGTAGAACATTATATAGTTGAGAACTTTTGCATAAACTTCACTAATGCAACATGATCAATTACAGAAACTCGTGGGCTTTTTCGCAATCTGTTTGTCAACTTTTAGAATTTTATCGTGCCCCCAAAAGATACATCTAGAAACCAGAATATTTTGTAGATTGATATAGCTTGAAGTGTTTAGATGGTTCTTTTTTAAGCAGAGTGGTAGATAAAAAAATATTTTAGATGGTTTGATTTGTCCCAGTGTTGTGTCTCTGCGGTGGAGAACTTTCTTTTTGTTGTTGTTGCTTTCTCCGGTCTTTACTAGTTCCATCGGAATTACTGCACCAGGTCATGTGCATGTTGCAGTTCAAAGCATAGGCGGACCCAAGATTTGAGCGTGACGGGGGCACCATTGTATGCTAATCACTAGCGATAAAATTCGGCGTGCAACTCTTTGAAAACTTAATATTATGATGACTTATCATTCAAGTATAAAAAAAAAGAAGTTCTAAAGAAAAAGAAAACACTGAACAAAGAGAGATTTTTTCGCAAAATGGATGCTATGGGAAGGGAAGGTGTTTGATTAATCATGTTTCAGACTTTAAATTTCTAGTATTTTAATAATAAAAAAGGGCGAGTAATCAAAAGGGTCGTTCAAACTTTAAATTATCAAAATTTACTGAAGAAATCAAGATTATGGATATGTTAATAGTCAAAGAACTGAAGAAGAGTTTCAAACTACTAGTTGCCGTTGAGTCGGAGTCAAAGTAATGGTTGAAGAAGGCTGTGGTAGAAGGATTTGTATTTTCTATTTGTGAAGCGATAAATTGCAATTTGAGCCTTTTAATTAATTTTAAGGTAGGTATTTGAAAAAGAATAAAACTAATTAAGTTGACTATTATGTATTAGTACCAAGCTATAGTAGAATTCCAAAAAGAAGATAAAAGTTGAAAATAAAGCAATTTGCTAAGTATTAAGTATAAAAACTATTGTATTCCAAGAACCAAAACAAAAAGGATAAAAGGCTGAAGAAAGGTTCGAACCCACGTCAACCAGCCAAGGAGCAGCAAGCTTAAATGCCAAACGCGACGACTTTTTCATCCGCTTTTTTGTGTGTTGGGGCACACCTTAAATATTTAAAGAGTCCCATATATGTACATATTATATATATATATATAGCACATATATACAATATTTTTGCCGGGGTTTTGTGACCCGTCAAGTCACTATGTAGGTCCGCCTCTGGTTCAAAGGGGTGCATACTCCTGACCTAAAATGCAAATATCTAACATTAGAGGAGTTGCATCTGGAAAAGTTTAATTTGTTTGGAGTAGCTGGCCTTTTGCGAGCCTTTCGTCATGTGGAGACACTCAACATAGACTTTGCTACTTGTAAGGTAACTTCCTCTCTCTATTATATGGGTTTTGCTAACCTACTACATGAGAGTGGGAGGTTAGCACCCTCCCCATTTTTATTTTTCTTAAATGCCGTTCCTATTTCTTCAAGCAATGGGGGGAGGGGTCCAGTGGTCAATCATAGTAAGCTGACAGGCTTGAGTTCAAATCTTGCTGGGGGCGTCAGTCCCTTTCTGTCTATTCAATTAGAAAAAGTTTTCTTCATCAAAAAAATGAGAGGAAGTGTTCATTGGCAAAGAAAATAAAAACAAAAAATAGAAAGAACCAGTCCTTGGAAACCCGGAAAACAAAACGGGAGGGGGCCGGGGGATTCATTGGTGAAAAGTAAAGGATTGAATGGCCTGGCTTACAGAACAGGACTTATTTAGTATATAGACTTTTTTATGGAGAAGACCAAAGAGTTCCTTAGATAGTTAGATAATGAATTTGCAGTATGAACCGTAACGGTATTTAAGAGAAATAAAAAATGGGGAGGGTGTTAACCTATTACAGTAGGTCAGAAAAACCCATCTTTAATTATCAGTGAGAAGCTTCGCTTTTGTCACTGTAAAGCTACACTTTAATATGGTTGGTGTTGTTGCTTTCTTTATGGCAAATGAGCTCCATAACGAAAAGATTGTTGCGCTATCAGTCTTTGCTTGGGTTACCTATGCCATGAATTTTTATCACCGCAATAGCCATCTGAATCATTTCCCAATTACCATAAAATTTGTTTGATTCCGATCTATTTTGTACCAGACCTTTCTACTCTGAAATAATATTTTGTCAGCTTTCTGCAATTTTATTCGGCTCGCCTGCATTTTGTCTTGATTATATTCTATGTGTCCAGTTTAATATTGTCCGTTGCAACTTTGGGTTAAGATATTTGGCCAAAGGAGAATCTATTGATTTGCAGAGCTGGACTTCTAAGCTTTGAGTTTCCCAACCTCAAGAATGTTAAGATTGTCATCTCTTTTAACATACTTGAAGGATCATTTAGAATGCTGCTTTGACAACCTTTCAAGCTTTCAAAATTTCTGTTAAAGAATGCAAAGGTTATGGAGAAGTTCGTTATCATATCAAATAGAAGAGAGTGGGAGAGCTGTTGGGAGTCCCAAAACTTAATTCGATTGGCTGAGAAATTGTTAACTTGCCCAAGATCCTCTGCAAATTCTGTAATTATGGTTCTCCAGGAGTGAGCTTTCTGTTATTAGATTGCTACTTGCAAGTAGATTAAAAAAAGTATACTACAAAAGAAAGAATGCCAGTAGATTTCTGTTCAGTTTACCAGTAATGTTACCTTATATTTAGTTTTTTTAATTACTGGTGATGAAAATCTTGAACTTGTCTATGTAACTAATAACTGTTTGTTCATGTTATCTTAACCTTATGAAGTACCTAATGTTATGGTTGCTTGGTTTATCGTACAATAGTGATTGAGGTCATATTGTATATCTGCTGGAATTTTCATTTTTCAGGCACAATTTTTTTGTCGGTTGAACATTGAAATAGCTTACTCTAGGGGTCGTAAAAATTTGTGGAACGACCTTGCTAAAAGAATTACTCGTATCTTTTATCCCCTTGTTTTGGTAAATTAAGTTTTGATTAATCTGTATGGCGTTCTGTATAAGATTGAAACAATTTGAAGATTCCAATTGATTTGAAAAAATATTACATTAATAAATATGTTTGTAAAGACAGATTAGTGGTCTGATACAATAATGTATTAAGTGTCAAAAAATTGTTGAAGCACTTTACTTAGGACTCTTTTACCACTGTGCGCATGCTTTAGAAAGTATCAAGAACATAATGAACAAAGAAAAAGAACAACTATGACATTTAATGTATAGATCTTAGACAGCACAAAGAATAGATCTTTTGGTCATTTAATGGACTTATGTTCCGCACTAATAATGTGATTACTAATGTCACAATTCCTTTGGTGTTAAATAGATTAAGAACTTCTTCATTGAATGCTTTTTGTCAAATAATAGACGGATCTCTAAGCTTAGCACTATTTTTTATTTAAACAATTTATCTTGGCGTTCAACTTATTTAACATTTTGCTTTCTACCACTATAATTATTTGCTTTTACATTTTACTAATTGTAGCATATTATTTACTACTAGTGCTCTCTTTTTTATGTTGCTAACTTACCTGCTTTTGTCTCTTCAATATACTAGTAATAAATTTTAAGTAGATAAAAGTTAAAACCTTGTTTTATATTTCATTTCTCTTGGATAATTCCAAAAATGTTATTGTTTACCTCGAAAATACGAGTAATAACTAAATTTGATTTGTGGTTTTAAAGATATATGATTGCAGTACCAATTAATAATCAAGAAATATGAAGTAGAAATGAAAGAAATAAGTGAATCAAACCAATGTTACTCAGCAGTGGCGACCTCGAGCTTAGTGACCTCGAGATGAACTAAGGCAATAAAGTAAGAACAACAAATGTAAAGGACAGTTCTGATGAACAGTAAGAGAGAAAAGTAGGATAGTATCTTCTTTTGCCAATGATTAGATTATGTTACGAATGATTGAGGTTCCCTTTATATTATATTGTTTTGTCAATGACTAAATAAGGCACATTTCCATTTACAGTAAAGAATCTTATTGGTACAGTTGTCTAACCGCCTAGTACGGAATCGTACAATCCTATTTCGGGATTTGCGCCATGATTTGGGGACGTGGCATGAATCTCACTCATTCTGTTATAAATCCATAACGACATTATTTTGGGGTCGAGCATACTCGGCTTCGGTGTCCATTGTACTTTGATCCTCGGGCATTGCATCCTATCTTCGAGCTCGGGTCTGATCCATCGGGCTCGAACTCGACCTCACCTGAACTCGAGCTTAAGACGGACCCTCGAGCCTATAAATCGGAGGCATATGATTTTGACCATATACATATAGTCCCTGCGTTTCTTAGAGTAGGTCGATAAGAAACGATTTGATCTTCGATGCTCCGACGCCTCGATCCTGACGCCAATATCGTGATGTCAGCGGTTGAAGTGACTGAAAGGTCGCTTTCACGCAGTTCTCAGAGTCATTAATTAGATGCGGCTGGCGGTCGACTATTTGGCTTCCTCAGTACGCTTAAGTGACTTCTATAAATAGACCAACTTCACAATTTTGAAAACTTTACTTCTTAAATCGTTTTCAAAATCTCATTAGCCCCTTCAATTTCTCTAAGTTCTCCCTTCTCTTCAATTTGCCGTTACTTCATCATCAACCTTCTCTATTTTCTTGAATTTCTACATCATAATGGCTAAAACATCTAAATCCGTTCCCTAAAAAGAAAAAGCCTCTTCATCATAGCGGCCGACTAGAAGTAAAATGATGGTGCCACCTCGTATCGAGGAGTGTATTCCCCCGTTGTGTGAATTAATATCCGATTTTAAAATTGATAGGCCGCATCGATACCAGGCCGGTGTAAGCCCATGTCCCGATATATCTGTTTGATAACTGAAGATGAGCTCGAGTAGGTGAAAAAAGACTATAACTGGGAGAAAAAAGATGTAGTGATCCTTCTCTTGAAGAGGATATCACTACTCATAAAGTAGGGTACTTAAGCGTATATACCTACCCATTCACGCTGGGTCCTGCAGATCCAACTCTGGGTTCTATAGATCCAGTGATTCTTGATTTTTGCCAACAATATCAAGTGACGCTTGGCCAGATCTATCCTTCGTTCTAGCAAATCATTAATATGATTAGGTACTTTTCGAGCCAGGTCGAAGGGGTGCCTTTTAACCTCGATCATCTGATCAGGCTGTACAACCCTCACCTTTATCGAGGCAGCCTGATAATGTTGTAGTGCCGATCCTCGAAATCTCTCTTCTCCAGCATCGACGAGGACGAGGACAAGGACCGAGAATGGATGAGCCGGTTTGTCCAAGTTAGGACCTCTGACCTGATTCCTACTGAGAGGATGCCATTCCCCGAGGAATGGAACATGAAACGTAAGTACATGCACATGCCTATTTTCCCTTCTCTTTCTCAACCTTATCTTCTTCTAAGTCTAATCCCTATCCGATGTTGCAGTTGTTGCTTGGTTTTCCGGTGCGGTCCCAAACCTCGAAGGTTGGGTTCGAAAACTAGCCTACGTTTCTTCGTACGCGGAGCGTAATTGCGTGACCTGGCCAAAGGTCGATGGGAGGATAAAAACCATGGCGAGTCTTCTTGTTTTCATACTTGTATTTCCTCATGAAATACTTACTTTGCCTTTATGCAGGCCTCAGAGACGTCGTTGCTATGCGGCCGCCCTCGCCTAGTGAAGAAGAGATCTCGAAGCCTTCCAAAGAGAAGAAAAGAAAGAGGGGGTCGCCTGCAAATTCCTCGAAGCCAAAGATAATCAAGGCTCGAAAGACTAAGGCCGATACTGCGATCCTGTGTTCAGAAACGGCCCAACGCCTTCGGGACGAGGATGGAGAAGGGGAAGATGATGATTGTCTGTTGGTAGTTAGAAAAAGAGGAAGCACTAACGTTTCGAAGCGTGCCAAACCGATGGTGGTTGATGCAGTTCATTATAGGACTGAAAAGATCTCCGAAGGGAGTTCGAGCAAAGTCCCCGAGCCATCAGACAGTAAAAGAGCACCTCGTCTTGGAGGTCACTTGGAGGGTGAGATCGAGGGGCACGATCCCGAAGCTCTTCAAAGGGAAGAAAATGCCCCGAGTGGATCACTTGGGGTAATTAACGTGGATGAGTCATCGCCTGGTCCTGAGTTCTCCGAGGGGCAATTCCGAGATGCTCGGAACATGAGAACTACTGATATGGGGACGAGCCACGAAGGGCACGATATATTCTGAGAGTGCCTTACAGGGATCGAAGATGGCCCCGACCCAGATGCTTCTTTTATTTTAGATGAGGCCCATCAGCTCTTTAAACAAGTAAGTTTTTGTCCCTTAAAATTACGCATGTGCTTTATCCTCGTTTTTCTGAGTCTAACTTTTTCTTTTTTGCAAAGGCTGTGATGCTCCATCAAGAAGCATTCTCCAAGTCACGAGCCGAGTGTCACGACCCTAAAACCGACCCGGTCGTGATGGCGCCTATCATGAAACTAGGCCAGGCGACACAACTACCGAATTAACCATTAATCAATAAAAGTCATTTTTAAGTCCTTAATTAATCAAATTCTCATGATGTAAGTCTAAATGAACAGTGCAGAATAAATACACAAGCCCGACATCGGGGTGTCACAAGTTATGAGCATCTACTATGTCTGAATACAACAAAGAGTCTAAAAATGTACTAAATACAGTCTATGGAAGATGTAGACACCGGAATTTTGACCCTCCCAGAGGATTTTCACATTTTTTAGCATAAATATGTAATTTAGGTCTAATATAGCCATTTTAACTATTTTACTTTATTTCGTTGCAAAAAGAAAAAATCACAAAAATACATATATAAATTTTAGTTTATGTATTTCTCATAAACTTGAAAAAAATACAAAAATTGTACTTTATTTTGGTACTTTATATAAATTCGAAAATTACAAAAATATAATTCTATTAATGTTTTGTAGTCATTATAATTTTTGAAAAATACAAAAATATTACTTTATATTTTATCTTTATATAAAAAACGAAACTTACAAAAATAGTTTTATTAATATCTTGTAGCTATTTTAAATCTTGGAAAATATACTTAGAAAATAATAATATAGTTTTGTTTTAAATATTAGTCTTATTTTTGTTAGTTATTTTGCTTACATAGGACTAGTTAAGCAACGTTTTCTTATTCTCGGATCTGGGCAAAAGAATAATATTCGGGTTCAAATTACCCGGCTTTAGGCCTAATTTTCGGACCTAACCCGTAATAAACCGAGTCCGTGACACATGGGGAACCCCACCACGCGTGGGGGACACAAGCCTCGAACCTCACCACGCGTGGGGCTCATTTTTTTGGGCAAATGGGCACAAATACACGGACTGGACAGATTTTGAAGAGGAGGACTTTTGAAATTTTTGGAGAGAGGCCACTGTTCAGGCTTCTTCTTCCTCAAGAAGAAGAAGAGAAGCCCTAGTACCCCGCCACCACCAAACACCCAGTCAAACCACCACGCACCAGCCCCGTCATCACCACTCCGATCCTCCATCAAACACCACATCCACAACCCACTCCCTCACGTAAAACCACCCTCGCACCCCAGCGAAACCACCACCAAACGACCACCTCCATCGTCACCATCCCCATCGCCTACGATCACCGGCAATCACCATTACTGCTTCAGCTCGCCGTCCAGCTTCCCCATCGCAACCAGCTCCCCTCCCCTACGTCTGAACCTAATCACTAGCCTACCCCCCCCCAACACCTAAAACCTACTGTCCAAAACCAGTCGAAAAACCAACAAACCACCATTCCCTCCTTCCCGGCCAGCTGACCCCTCTCCATATCGCCGCCTCCGTCAAACAACCAAACCCTACACCAAACAGACCCTTCCACCACCATAAACAACACCATCGCATCTGCTTCTACCTCCTCCATAATCATCGTCAACAAACCACCCAAAAACCCTACGAGCCCCTACTACCCCTCGTCCAAACAACACCACTAAACACCACCCCCGTCAACCATCGTCCACTGCCCAAACGACCCCATGCATTCCTGAAGCGAACCAGTAATCCCGCCACCAAACAGGCCCGTCAGTAGCCCCCCTCGCGTCGACCTTACTGCTGTCGACGTTGTTCCATCTTTCGCGAGTAGTTGTTGGTTGCTGCGATCCTGCCTTGCCGAGTTTTCTGTTTTCTGTCGAGGTCGTCTTCGGTTCGTCGAGGTCCGGTACGTTGAACTTGACATCGAGGTTTCAACGTTCCGTTGTTGGAGAGGCTTCCGATAGTTGTCGGTCCAGTTGGTTGTCGTTCTTGCTTCAAACAGGTGCATACGCATTTCCAAACTTGTGATATTTGCTTAAATGGAATGAAATGATATGAATTTTCTATGCACTGTTTGTGTATCGGCTTTGTTGAATTGCTCTTCATTTTTACCATGGCTATTATTCCCTATTAGAATTGTTGTATTTTTGTTTAATCTCGGATGGCTTCACTAGTAGAAAATCGTAGTTGTTTTAAGTTTGCCCCTTAAAAAAAAAATTAAAAAAAAAACAAAACGAGACAATCTTCGCCAAATAAAAATGCACAGATTGCGGAGCCCTCACAAAATATATGTGTTAAATACTTAGATTCCGGGACGGGCCGTTTAGCAAATTTCACGGCCCCACCCAAAATAATAATGCGCTAGTTGCTTTAAGCGCGCCTTTAATAATGTTATCTCCCTAAACTCGGGTGCACATTTATGTGACCCAAATCCAAATCTCAATGAAATCGAAATGTGTCTCTAATCACGGGTACATTGACTGTGACGTGGTCTGAGATGCATTTCCATGACGTTGCAAATTTTTTTTTAAATAATAAATGAGACGAGCCTCGACAAACAAAAAATGCAAATTGCGGGGCCCTCAGTAAATACTTGTGTTAAAAATTACTTAGAATTCAGGAGGGTCGTTTAGCGAATCTCACGGCCTCCGCAAAATAATAACGCGATAGTCTCTTTAGGCGCGTGTTTAATAATTTACTTCCTTAAGCTCGGGTGTGCATTTCATGCGACCCAAATCCAAATCCCAAAACGTCAAATAAAATATGTTCCGGATTGTGGGTGCATTTCATGTGACGCAGTCCAAAGACATGTTTTAAGCGATGTTCACATTCTTAATAATAATAATTATGAAAGCGGTAAAAAGTTAAAATTTGCACATGGTTCATAATTGTATTTAAAATCAGATAAATAAGCCGAATATAACAGTTGAGCGACCGTGCTAGAACCACGGAACTCGGGAATGCCTAACACCTTCTCCCGGGTTAACAGAATTCCTTATCCGGATTTCTGGTACGCAGACTGTAATATAGAGTCATTCTTTTCCTCGATTCGGGATTAAAATTGGTGACTTGGGACACCCTAAATCTCCCAAGTGGCGACTCTGAAATAAATAAACGAATCCCGTTTCGATTGTCCTTTAATTGGAAAAAACTCCCTTGCGCCCTTGCGGGTGCGTAAAAAGGAGGTGTGACAGCTCTAGCGACTCTGCTGGAGATTAAAGACCCAGAACCACTGGTTCAGGGTTAGAAATTCGAGCTTAAAATAATTGTTATTATTTGGCTTTATTTATTATCTGATTTTTACATGTTTGAGCCTAATGTGCTAAATGTTGCTTTTACCGCTTTGATATTACGTGAACTGTATATAAACTGTGCCGAAACCCATATCCTTTCTGAGTCTTCTAAATCATGAAGAAGGGTGTACTTCGTACGACTTCTTTTCTGTATAGTGTCAAATCCCAATTTAGAACGAGGTTCGGACAAGTTGCTAAGCCGGTGAAGCTTCTGTATTCCCGGTACGCTGCCCCCCCTCGGCTCGAGCTGTCCGCTCGGGTAAGCCAGGTCTAGAACAAACACCCAGGTTCTGAACCTAGTATAACAAAGCCACATGCCGGATCCCTAGTAGGAACGTTTATTTGCATCATGTGCATTTGACTTAGGGGACTCAACACAGGGGTTGGGTCCGTCTAGGACAAGCAACCTGAAAATAATAGACCAGCTTTTGGCATCCTATGTGCTACATGTTGTATTTAGTCAAGGGCGAATGGGTCATTTGGTCATTTCCAGCATGATGTTATTTTAATCAAAGCATGGGGAACATTTGTGGAATCCAAGAAGCCTTGGAATTCCCTATGTCCCCCACGCTTGCTTTTTGGGAAAACACATGGGGAACATTTGTGGAATCCAAGAAGTCTTGGAATTCCCATATGTCCCCCACGCTTCATATGTTGGAAAAAGCGCATGGGGAACATTTGCGAAATCCAAGATGTCTTGGAAATCCTTATGTTTCCCATGCCACATTTTGAAAATAACAATAAATATAAAAAAATAAAAATACATATAAAAACAAGGCATGAAAATTCAAAAGATTTTGTATGTTGTCATCATTTTCCACAAATTAGAAAATCGTGAAAAGATGAGGAAATGGCAGTGTAGAGATATAACTACTTATTGTTATAACTACTTATTTTTAGAAAAAATCAATGTCCGAGTAGTATCGAAACTCTGCCGAAATTTTGAGAAAATGAAAAAAAAAAGTCTTATTAGTTTATTATATTAAAAGCAAAGGAAAAATAGAAAAAGTCATCATTGTTCTGTCTTGTTTTTTTTTCCAAAAAAATATAGAAAAGAAAATAGTTTGTTGCGCCATTAAATGAAAATGAAAAAGAGTCTGTTTTTTTTTAAAAAAAATGTTTTTTTATCTTGTTTTGTTTGTCTATGAAAATGACAAATAAAAATAAAAAGAGTCGGGCGTTGAACGTGATTTTATTATCTGTTCCAAAATAAATATATATATATAATCCAAAAAAAAAATTCAAAAGAAAATTCAAAAATAAAAAAAATCCGAAAATATTTTGATCCTTCTTTAAAAAAAATCAAAATTCAAAAAATCATTTTTTTAAGCATTTCTTTGATTAAAGGTAAAAATTCCAAAAAAAAATATATTTTCTTTTTCAAAAAGAAGGAACGTTTTATGTTTTACTTTAGTTAGTTTGTTTGTTATGAATGAAAAATAATAGTTTGTTTGTTTGCTATATAAAAAAAAAAGGAAAAAGAATAGAAAATGGAGAAGGGTCTTCTCAAAAATAGTTTATTGGCCCGAACTACGCGGGTTTGATTCTCACCAGATGTGAGATACGTAGGCAACCCTCATCGGGTCCAACCCCACCTTTTGCTAAAAAGCCAAAAACAAATAAATAATAATAAAAAATAAAAAACAAATAATATGTCAAATTTTAATTTTGTTATAAATAAGTCAGGTAATGCTGTTTTGTCATAAATAGCCGAATGTTCCCGAAAGGGACGCCGGAAGGCTGACTTTGCATAAACAGCCACCTTTGGTTCATTTTTTAAGACTTGGTCCAGTTGACCCCCACAGCCTAAAAATCTTCGTCCCCGAGACGTTGAAATGCCGTGTTTGCAATATTGACTTTTCTAATTTGAAAAACGATAAAAAAAAGTTATAAATAAGTCAGGTGATGCTGTTTTGTCATGAATAGCCGAATGTTCCCGAAAGGGACGCCGGAAGGCTGACTTGGCATAAACAGCCACCTTTTGGTCATTTTGAGATATGGACCCATACAGCCTTAAAAATCTTCGTCCCCGAGGCGCTGAAGGTCCGTGTTTGCAACACCAGGTTTTTTGTAATTTGAAAAAAAAAAACAAAGAGTCAGCGGTCAGGTGAATACCGTTTGAATTTTGTCATAATAAGCCGAGCCAGCTTCGGCAGAGTCTTAAACTGTTCTTGCCGAAATAGCCTCAGAGTATCTTTCAGTTGTCGAAAGGTTGTTTTTGTAAAAGAATGGACAAGTTTGTAAAATGTCAAAATAATCCTCCCCGGCCTCAAAATTCATGTGAGATTTGGAAGGGGGCACATTTGCAAAAATAACCATTTGGTTGCATTTGTCGAACAGAGAAAGGGAGTTAGCATTTTGTTTTTGAGTTTATAAATCTCTTGATTAAGATATATGAGTTATTTGATTTTCGAGTTTGTAGGTCATCTTCAAACCTTTGAAACCCAGTTTGTTATAATATGAAAATTGAAAAAAATTGTTTGTTATTGTTTATCTCTTATTGTCCGAACTACGCAAGGTCTGATTCATGCGGGGTCATGATACGTAGGCAATCTCCATAAGATTCGACCACAACAAAAGGAAAAAAGGTGGAAAAAGAAAAGGAAAAAAGCAAAATGAAAAAAAAAGAAAAGCAAAAAAAAGAGAATGAAAAAGAAAAAAGAAGAAAAAAAATGAAAAAGAGAAAAGAAAAAAATCGAAAAAAAGAAAGAAAAACATCGAAAAAAGAAAAAGAAAAAAAGATGTTGTCAATAATGAGGATGAACTGAGTCCATTGCAAATAAAGTTAAGGTGGTTGGTTTGTGGTAAGCCAGACAATGACACCCAGAATCCTTTGCTTGCATCTCATGATACACACTCTGCTGGGATCAGGCCAGATAACAGAAGCGCTCGAATCCTATTGGGGACTTGCTGACGGAGGATGATGATATTAAAGCTGGTAATGGTCTTGGCAGTATTAATGCGAAGCTCAAGTGGCTAAGATGCCAATTTTGATAAAGTGGGAGGACGCTCCGTTCCTTGGTTAGCAAGAGAGAAGCTTGTGGTGGTTTATTTTGTTGTCATTCTGTTGTTCGAATTATTAGGATTGTAATTCGGATTTTGTCCTGTGTCAAACCTTCTTATCTTACCATTTTTTTTGTCATAGCGGTTTGTTTAAGTTTTGTCCAGGTTGTTTAGGATTTTTATTCCGGTTTGTTTTTATTTTTTCAAACCATTTCACCGGTAATCTAATACAAAATCCGGTCTTCTATTTATTTCTAGTCATCTTTTTGTTTAGTCCTTTTATCATTTTTTCCATGCCGATTCTAGGGACATGACATGCGCACACAGTTTGGGCCTAGTCTTTAAAGTTAATCATAAAACCCCAGAAAGGCGATCAAACCATTTAAAGAAAATAAGGACGGTTTGAGATTATTCAGAGCTCGAGTCATGTGGAACTGGGGCAAGTTAAACAAAAAGAAAACCGTTTAAAAGCAAGATTCGCCAAATTGACATGAGGTTCGTTCATAATAATGAGAAAGAGAGTGTCACCCAACGGTGCTTTAGAAGTGACAAATGAACAAACAGACGTTTAACATAATTGTCAAGTCCAGCACCATCAGAAGGGACTACAAGTTTAAATTGTGTTGTTTGCACTTGACATGTTTTGAAGACTGGAATGACGAAGACATTTTGTTCTGCTACCCAAACACTTTATCCTTCGTTACCCCTTTTGAGCCTTATTTATTTTCTTTCATACCCCTCGTTCGGAATTAGTAGCAACGAATGGAATACGCAAGCATGGCAGTTAAGAGAAAAGAAAGAAAGAAAACAACAAAACGAAAAAAAAAGAAAAAGGAAGAGGAAAAGAAAAGAAAATTGATAACAAAGAAAAAAAGAAGAAAGTCAGAAGAAAATAGAGGAATTAGGAACTACGTTTGACCTGATTCCTCAAAGAGGATACGTAGGCGCTTCACGACTCGGTCATAGTTTTGAAAAATGAAAAAAAAGTCAATTAAAATATCCCCAAGCAAGAAACTGGGGCAAAGGTTGCGTTTGTTGTAAATAAATCTAATTCCGAAGGTTGTAACTAATAACCCAAAATTAATGTATTTTTTGAGCCTTTTATACCCTTTCTTTCTAGCCTTATCCAAAACCCACATTACGGTCCAAAGAAAGACCTTCTGATCAGTCTTCAAAACATGCCAAGTCAGACAAATGAAGAGTCTTACCGGCGAACATAACATTCTGTTCCACAGCAGAAAGGACTCTAATCCCCAACAGAAAGAGTCGTACCGGCAACACTCCAAATCCCCAGCTGGAAAGTGATACAAATGAGAGAGTCTTATCGGTGAAAACCTTCACATGCACCATAAGGAGATGAAAGCTGAGAGAAGAACCAAAAAAGAGAGAGACTTGATAGTGAAAACCCTGCGGGCACTACAAGTCGAATAAGATTGAGAATCAGATGGGGAATCGCCAATTGAAGATCTTGAAAGATGATTGACGGTAGGCCACATATGCATGTCATGGCCATTAGAGTCGGTATCTGCATTTGATAGGTTTTTATTTATAGTTTCTTTTGTTAAAGAGTCATTTTTTTCCTTTGTCTTTTTATTCTGTTCCCTTTTATCTTTTTCCTTTCATAGAAAAATCCCCAATAGAGTCTGTCTGGTCAGAACAAGTGTGAATTGACTTCAAAATATGCCATCAGCTTTCCAATTATACAAAATGAAATCTGACTAGTACATCCAAATGGTATAGTCAGCAAGGAACAAGCGCGAGGCCAGTGTCAAGAAAGATATCCCCAGCAAAAGGGAATTAACCAAAGGATTGACGAGTGTCCTGAGGGATACCCTTGCCGAAATAAAAGGTTATAAACCTCAAGGCCAAGGCCCGTGAACAAAGCAAGGAAAGCAGTGAGCATGAATTTGTGGGAAATTCATACAAGACTAAAAGTCGGGGAAATGCCAGTTTCCGAGATATGCCACAAAAGAAGAGGGACACCCCCAGCAGAAAGGGATTATCCCCAGCACATAATATCATCCCCAACAGGTTGTTGAATGCAGACCAAGGAAGGAGAAAGGGAAAGCTATCCTAGTAGGAGTATCACAGCCAACCACCATGTTTTAAACTAACAAAATTTTGTTTGATTTGAAGCAGGTAACGGAAATGGCATTGATGCCAGAACTGCATGCCACAAGGGATATTATCAAACTGGGGCAGAAAATTTTCCTTCCATTTAGAAAATTTTCTGGAAGTCAGGTACCCCCAGCTGATAACATTTTACCCCCCAACAGGTAAGTAAATCAAGGGAGGTAGTCTTTGAAGGAAGAAGCTATGCAAAAACAAGACAAAAAAGGAATAAAAAAAAGAATAATAAAAAGAAAAACAAAAAGAATAAAAAGATAAAAAAAACAAAAGAAAAAGAAAAGGAAAGTCATCCCCATCTAAATAATCCCCAACGGTTTCGAGGGAAGACAACACAGGTAAGTAAATAATTCAAAAAAAAAGAGAAAGCGAAGGTTTCATTAATAGGAGACGCACTTCCTAGTTTGAAATCGTTAGAGTTCTACCCATAGGAGATGCATTTCCTCCTAAGTTCGTTTTAGTTGCACCCATAGGAGATGCATTTCCTCCTAAGTTTTAGTTTTACCCATAGGAGATGCATTTCCTCCTAAGATTGTTTTAGTTTCACCTCATAAGAGATGCATTTCCTCCTAAGTGTGTTTTAGTTTCACCCCGTAGGAGATGCATTTCCTCCTAAGGTTGTTTTAGTTTTACCCATAGGAGATGCATTTCCTCCTAGGTTTGTTTCGGTTTCACCCATAGGAGAAGCATTTCCTCCTAAGTTTGGTTTAAGTTTCACCCATAGGAGATGCACTTCCTCCTAGGTTTGTTTAGTTTCACCCATAGGAGACGCATTTCCTCCTAAGTTTGTTTTTACCAATAGGAGACGCATTTCCTCCTAAGTTTACTTTCACCCATAGGAGATGCATTTCCTCCTAAGTTTATTTTACCCATAGGAGATGCATTTCCTCCTAAGGTTGTTTTAGTTTTACCCATAGGAGACACATTTCCTCCTAGGTTTGTTTTAGTTTCACCCATAGGAGACGCATTTCCTCCTAGGTTTGTTTCGGTTTCACCCATAGGAGACGCATTTCCTCCTAAGTTTGGTTTAAGTTTCACCCATAGGAGACGCATTTTCTCCTAGGTTTGTTTCGGTTTCACCCATAGGAGACGCATTTCCTCCTAAGTTAAGTTTAAGTTTTACCCATAGGAGATGCATTTCCTCCTAAGTCTGTTTTAGTTTTACCCATAGGAGACGCATTTCCTTCTAGGTTTGTTTTAGTTTCACCCATGGGAGATGCATTTCCTCCTAGGTTTGTTTTAGTTTCACCAATAGGAGATGCATTTCCTCCTAAATGGCTGTTGAAGATAATAATAATAAATAATAAAAAAAAACGAAAAAAAAAGAAAAGACCTAGTATGATGAACCTTCTCCTAGGATCCAAATCTTAGTCTGATGAATCTTTCTCCTAAGATACCAAAAAAAAAAACAAGACCTAGTCTGATGAACCTTCTCCTAGGATCAAAATCTTAGTCTGACGAATTTTTCTCCTAAGATAGAGACCTAGTCTGACGAACCTTCTCCTAGGATCCAAATCTTAGTCTGATGAATCTTTCTCCTAAGATACCAAAAAAAACAAGACCTAGTCTGATGAACCTTCTCCTAGGATCCAAATCTTAGTCTGATGAATCTTTCTCCTAAGATACCAAAAAACAAGACCTAGTCTGATGAACCTTCTCCTAGGATCAAAATCTTAGTTTGACGAATTTTTCTCCTAAGATAGAGACCTAGTCCGATGAACCTTCTCCTAGGATCAAAATCTTAGTCTGATGAATCTTTCTCCTAAGATACCAAAAAGAAAAGACCTAGTCTGACGAACCTTCTCCTAGGATCAAAATCTTAGTCCGATGAATTTTTCTCCTAAGATAGAGACCTAGTCTGATGAACCTTCTCCTAGGATCAAAATCTTAGTCTGATGAATCTTTCTCCTAAGATACCAAAAAACAAGACCTAGTCTGATGAACCTTCTCCTAGGATCAAAATCTTAGTCTGACGAATTTTTCTCCTAAGATAGAGACCTAGTCTGACGAACCTTCTCCTAGGATCCAAATCTTAGTCTGATGAATCTTTCTCCTGAGATACCAAAAAAGAAAAGACCTAGTCTGATGAACCTTCTCCTAGGATCAAAATCTTAGTCCGATGAATTTTCTCCTAAGATAGAGACCTAGTCTGATGAACCTTCTCCTAGGATAAAAATCTTAGTCTGATGAATCATTCTCCTAAGATACCAAAAAAGAAAAGACCTAGTCTGATGAACCTTCTCCTAGGATCAAAATCTTAGTCTGACGAATTTTTCTCCTAAGATAGAGACGTAGTCTGACGAACCTTCTCCTAGGATAAAAATCTTAGTCTTATGAATCTTTCTCCTAAGACACCAAAAAGAAAAGACCTAGTCTGATGAACCTTCTCCTAGGATCAAAATCTTAGTCTGACGAATTTTTCTCCTAAGATAGAGACCTAGTCTGATGAACATTCTCCTAGGATAAAAATCTTAGTCTGATGAATCTTTCTCCTAAGATACCAAAAAACAAGACCTAGTCTGACGAACCTTCTCCTAGGATCAAAATCTTAGTCTGATGAATCTTTCTCCTAAGATGCTAAAAAAAACGTTTTGAAAAAAGAGAGTCATTTTCCTAAACCCAGGCGCCCACCTGTATAACGAGAGGAATACATTTCAGTATTTGCATTTCATGTTCCAGGCGCCCACCTGTATAACGAGAGGAATACATTTCAGTCTTTACATTTCAAGCATTGAAGTTAGGCGCCCACCTGTATAACAAGGGAATATATTTCAGGTTATATTTTATTTTAGGAGACTCACTTCCTAAATTGAGATTTTACCCGTAGGAGATGCACATCCTAGTCTAGTCTTTAGTTCACTCTCAGCACTGCATCAGCAGTATCAGTGGGTTACAATTTTGTTAACAACTCACAAACCTTCCCAGTGCAAACTGGGTTAGGAAATTTCATTTGTGTTGTTTGTTTTGGTTGTCAGGAGCCTGCCTGTAAGAGCGGAGGTTGTTATATGTCAAAGATTGAAGAAGTTAGGGGTCCGCCCGTAGAACAGCGGAACATCGTTCAAAGTCAAGCCGTAACCCATTGGAAGGCAGAAGGCTACAACAAAATCCCCAGCATTCAATCCAAGTTAGAAACAACAAGAAGCTCGACTCAAAAATGCGAGTCAACAGTCTGAGATAGTCAACGAAAGCTAGTCACAAAAACAAAAAAAAAAAAAAGAAGAAAAAGAAAAAAGAGAAAAATGAATGAATCCGAAGCACGGATGTGGAGAACAAATGTGATCTGCTCAAGAACTAGCGCCTACAACTAGCAAGTATCAAGGTTCAAATCCAAAGTCTGTATGAAGCACCATTCAAGACTCAAGACCAAGTTTCAGAAGACTTAAAGATAGGAATCCTTGTAACTAGTAGCTGATAGGCTTAGTTAGTCTTTTTCAGTTTTCATTTTTGTTGTAATGACAGGACCGCGGACCGGAACCTCAACGGAACGGCACCTCGATCGGCTCTTCACCTCGGTACACTTCATCATCTCTCTCATTCCTGAACTACACGTGGCCTGATTCCTGTATAACCAAGGATATGTAGGCAGCTCAGATACCAGGGCTCGGTCACATTCCCTTCCTTTCCTTAGTTTAGTCCGTCCAAGTAATGGTCGGGTCAAAAACATGTCTAGTCGTTCTTTGTCGGAAAACTCTTCGTGTTTCCAGTCAAAGAGGGGCAGCTGTAGACACCAGATTTTTGACCCTCCCCGAGGATTTTCACATTTTTTAGCATAAATATGTAATTTAGGTCTAATATAGCCATTTTAACTATTTTACTTTATTTCGTTGCAAAAAGAAAAAAATCACAAAAATACATATATAAATTTTAGTTTATGTATTTCTCATAAACTTGAAAAAAATACAAAAATTGTACTTTATTTTGGTACTTTATATAAATTCGAAAATTACAAAAATATAATTCTATTAATGTTTTGTAGTCATTATAATTTTTGAAAAATACAAAAATATTACTTTATATTTTATCTTTATATAAAAAACGAAAATTACAAAAATAGTTTTATTAATATCTTGTAGCTATTTTAAATCTTGGAAAATATACTTAGAAAATAATAATATAGTTTTGTTTTAAATATTAGTCTTATTTTTGTTAGTTATTTTGCTTACATAGGACTAGTTAAGCAATGTTTTCTTATTCTCGGATCCGGGCAAAAGAATAATATTCGGGTTCAAATTACCCGGCTTTAGGCCTAATTTTCGGACTTAACCCGTAATAAACCGAGTCCGTGACACATGGGGAACCCCACCACGCGTGGGGGACACAAGCCTCGAACCCCACCACGCGTGGGGCTCATTTTTCTGGGCAAATGGGCACAAATACACGGACTGGACAGATTTTGAAGAGGAGGACTTTTGAAATTTTTGGAGAGAGGCCACTGTTCATGCTTCTTCTTCCTCAAGAAGAAGAAGAGAAGCCCTAGTACCCCGCCACCACCAAACACCCAGTCAAACCACCACGCACCAGCCCCGTCGTCACCACTCCGATCCTCCATCAAACACCACATCCACAACCCACTCCCTCACGTAAAACCACCCTCGCACCCCATCGAAACCACCACCAAACGACCACCTCCGTCGTCACCTTCCCCATTGCCTACGACCACCGGCAATCACCATTGCTGCTTCAGCTCGCCGTCCAGCTTCCCCGTCGCAACCAGCTCCCCTCCACAACGTCTGAACCTAACCACCAGCCTACCCCCCCAACACCTAAAACCTACTGTCCAAAACCAGTCGAAAAACCAACAAACCACCATTCCCTCCTTCCCGGCCAGCTGACCCCTCTCCGTCTCGCCGCCTCCGTCAAACAACCAAACCCTACACCAAACAGACCCTTCCACCACCATAAACAACACCATCGCAGCTGCTTCTGCCTCCTCCATAATCATCGTCAACAAACCACCCAAAAACCCTACGAGCCCCTACTACCCCTCGTCCAAACAACACCACTAAACACCACCCCCGTCAACAATCGTCCACTGCCCAAACGACCCCACGCATTCCTGAAGCGAACCAGTAATCCCGCCACCAAACAGGCCCGTCAGTAGCCCCCCTCGCGTCGACCTTACTGCTGTCGACGTTGTTCCATCTTTCGCGAGTAGTTGTTGGTTGCTGCGATCCTGCCTTGCCGAGTTTTCTGTTTTCTGTCGAGGTCGTCTTCGGTTCATCGAGGTCCGGTACGTTGAACTTGACATCGAGGTTTCAACGTTCCATTGTTGGAGAGGCTTCCGATAGTTGTCGGTCCAGTTGGTTGTCGTTCTTGCTTCAAACAGGTGCATACGCATTTCCAAACTTGTGATATTTGCTTAAATGGAATGAAATGATATGAATTTTCTATGCACTGTTTGTGTATCGGCTTTGTTGAATTGCTCTTCATTTTTACCATGGCTATTATTCCCTATTAGAATTGTTGTATTTTTGTTTAATCTCGGATGGCTTCACTAGTAGAAAATCGTAGTTGTTTTAAGTTTGCCCCTTAAAAAAAAAATTTAAAAAAAAAAAAAACGAGACAAGCTTCGCCAAATAAAAATGCACAGATTGCGGAGCCCTCACAAAATATATGTGTTAAATACTGAGATTCCGGGACGGGCCGTTTAGCAAATTTCACGGCCCCACCCAAAATAATAATGCGCTAGTTGCTTTAGGCGCGCCTTTAATAATGTTATCTCCCTAAACTCGGGTGCACATTTATGTGACCCAAATCCAAATCTCAATGAAATCGAAATGTGTCTCTAATCACGGGTACATTGACTGTGACGTGGTCTGAGATGCATTTCCATGACGTTGCAAATTTTTTTTTAAATAATAAATGAGACGAGCCTCGACAAACAAAAAATGCAAATTGCGGGGCCCTCAGTAAATACTTGTGTTAAAAATTACTTAGAATTCAGGAGGGTCGTTTAGCGAATCTCACGGCCTCCGCAAAATAATAACGCGATAGTCTCTTTAGGCGCGTGTTTAATAATTTACTTCCTTAAGCTCGGGTGTGCATTTCATGCGACCCAAATCCAAATCCCAAAACATCAAATAAAATATGTTCCGGATTGTGGGTGCATTTCATGTGACGCAGTCCAAAGACATGTTTTAAGCGATGTTCACATTCTTAATAATAATAATTATGAAAGCGGTAAAAAGTTAAAATTTGCACATGGTTCATAATTGTATTTAAAATCAGATAAATAAGCCGAATATAACAGTTGAGCGACCGTGCTAGAACCACGGAACTCGGGAATGCCTAACACCTTCTCCCGGGTTAACAGAATTCCTTATCCGGATTTCTGGTACGCAGACTGTAATATAGAGTCATTCTTTTCCTCGATTCGGGATTAAAATTGGTGACTTGGGACACCCTAAATCTCCCAAGTGGCGACTCTGAAATAAATAAACGAATCCCGTTTCGATTGTCCTTTAATTGGAAAAAATTCCCTTGCGCCCTCGCGGGTGCGTAAAAAGGAGGTGTGACAGAAGACAAGAGGGAGAAAAGCAGTGCTGCGAATGTCGGGCAGCTACCTCGCTAACTCCGATGACTCTCCCACTGAGCAATCAACACCCGCTACCGGGTTCAGAAAGGCCTAAATCTGCACACAAGGTGCAGGGAGTAATGTGAGTACGCCAACTCAGTAAGTAATAAAAGTAAATTAAAGCTGAGCAGTAAGAAAAACACGTAAGTCACGTCATAACACTACAACAAATGTAGATCATTTCCAAAGCAGTACACAAATTATTTACTTCGTAAATCAAGCTCAGTTTCAGTAAAAATCTTTTAAAATAACTTTCAATAGTTTCAAATGAGTGATAAAATAGTGAGTATAAGTGATAGAAAATGTAAACATCCCCTCGGGCAAAACATGTATCATAAACCGCCCCTCGGGCATAATATCAATAGAACCAGCCCTTGGGCAACCTCACAATCACACGTAATCGGCCCCTCGGGCATAACATGAATTAAGAACCGCCCCTCAGGAAAATATGGATCAACAATAGCCCATCGGGCAACAATGAGAATCAACCACAACCCCTCGGGCTACATCACATCACTAACACTAGGTACCCGCGCTCACTGGGGTGTACAGACTCCGGGAGGGGTTCCTTACAGCCCAAGCGCAATATCAACCCATCTCGTGGCATAATCAATACACCACTCACTCAAGGTACCTGCGCTCACTAGGGGTGTACAGACTCCGGGAGGGGCCCCTTACGGCCCAAGCACAATAACAAGCCATCTCGTGGCATAATCAAACACACTCTCGGCCTCATATCAAGCCACCTTATGGCGTAATAACCAAAAAGATTCCGCACTTTCCCATCATTTTTCGAAAAACAAAATCAAAAAATCAAAAACAAAAGGAAAAAAGAATATCCAAAAGAGGTTACATGTTTCATTTTTCAAAAAAGGACCAAAAAAATATATTTTCTCTAAATTAGTTATTTTTTTATTCTCGCCCGTATCCAATCTTCCCGAACTACACATACCTGATTCTCGTTTTTTGGGGCGTGATACGTAGGCAACCCACATAGGGTCCGGTCTTCCTAGTAAGTCTTAGGTTCTTGGCTTCGCGGAGTCTTTGTCAAATCTTGCATGTCTAGCCACTTTTGGTCACGTAGGCCGTTTTGCCAAAATAGCTTCAATCATGTCTTGCATGTGTCCAACAGGAAGTGTTATTGTCTCATATAGTGTTCTAGGTCTTTAACTTTATTTGGTCTTAATTTTCTCATACAGATGTGGGTCTACCTACCGGAGTTTGAGCATGACAGACGTCCCAGGACCATCCAGTTAGGATCGCTCATTCAGGTTTTGCTTAAGGAGAACTTTTTTATTATTATGTTTTGAGTCTATTTTTTATGTCGTCTTTTACCTTCTAGTTTTGTACACTAATGTCGAGTCTTTACGGTGATGTTAAAGTCTGTCATAGTCTATTTAAGTTTATCGAGTCTTTTGTTATTGTACTTTCTATTTTGTATTTGAAAAAATGTGTTATAAATCAAAAATCCAAAAAAAAGAAGAGATTTTGCGCTGTTATATTTTCGTTAGAAGTTTTCTTTAGAATGTTAATTTTAGAAATTAAAAAAAAATTCTTTTGAGGTGGTTTTCCTTAAAGAAATTAATATATAGAACTCAAAATAAAAATTGCTTTTATATTTCCTTTAGTATATTAAGACTAAAAAGACCCAAAAAAAAGATAGAATTTTCTTTTAATGCCTCTTTAGAAGTTTTCTTTAGATATTAATTCCAAAAAATCCAAAAAGATTTTCTTTTGAGGTTCTTCTTTTGAAAATTAATATACATACATACATACATATATATATATATATATATATATATATATATATATATATATATCTTATTTTCACTAGAACTTTAGGACATTATATATAGAAGAAAAAAAAACATACTTTATCTTTTGTTTATCTTTAGAGTTTCTCCCTTAGGTAATAAAAAACTAAAATCCAAAAATATTTTTTTTATCTTTTTCATTGCTTGTTTCGAAATCTTACTTCAGGATATCAAGTGAAAATTCAAAATTTTTCTTTGGTTCTTCTTTAGATTTCCTTTCTAAAAAAAAGAATCAAAAATATTTTTCTCTTTTAGGGGTTTTTCCTTAATAGTTTTTCATAGAGTATCTGTTTCAAAAAAAAGAAAAGAAATGTAAGCTTGTTTAAGATTAAGTTTAGAATAGATTATAGAACACTAAGTCTAAAAAAAGAAAAAGAGAGATTTTCTTCTTTTTTCTCATCAGAGTATTCATTAAGGTAAAAAAAAAGAAAAAGAAAACGTTAGTTTGTTTCCTTTATTCTCGATCTTCCCGAACTACGCAAAGATCTGATTCATGCGGCATCATGATACATAGGCAACCTACATAGGGTTCGATCTAATCATTTATTTTATTTTATTTTATTTTATTTTATTTTATTTTTATTTTATTAAAAGAAAAAGAAAAAAAAGGAAACAAAAAAAAGATGAAATTATGGGATGTGAGAAATGAGAAGAAAGAAAAGAGTGATAATTAGAAAAAAAGAGGAAGGAAAATGAGCAAGCCAAGAAGTGCTAAAAAAAGAAAAAAAGAAAAGAAAAGAGAGACATTGAGATGAACAAGTTGGGATGATGCCAAGTGACCTTGTGACCCTCGAAGTCATTCTTGGACCATTAATTGTTGCTAGGACATTGCACGCAATGTGATATTTTTAGCTGTTAAATGTCTTAACGCTAACGTGATAATTTTATTTTGTTCCTCTTTTTTATCTTCATAAAGCAGAAAGGTGGTTGGTTTGTGGTTATTAAAGTGGTACATCTTCTCTACAACATAAAGTTGAAAGGCAATGACAGATGACAACAAAATTGAGTTGGTTGATACTGGTGCCCAAAAGCAATTGTTTGAACATAACAATGAGTTGGTTGAAGAGGTAAGGATGTTAAGACAACACATGACAGACATGTATCAGACTTGGGAGACTGGGAAAGCACCACCCCCGCCACCACCTAGATTCCTAGATGCTACCCTTACCCAAACTCCGATCATAGTGCCAGATGATCCCCCATACTCTCCAAATTTTCCCGCTTATCATAGTTTTCCCAACCACCCTAGTAGCTCCCTTACTCGTCCTCCAACTGCCTTTCCCAAAAATTGCCCTCCTGTCATATCCACTATCCCCACGATCACAACTTCTCAACAATATTTCCTTCATAGATCCAACAATGAACACCCACTCAAAACTCATGACGCCTAATAGTACCCTTCAAAGTTTACCCACAAGGTCCCTGACCCATACAATCATAGCTTTCGGAATAAGCCTCATGTGGAAAATGAAACGTTCATAGGAAAAAAAGGGCGAGATGAGATATTCAGGAAGCTGAAAGGTATAGAACAATCCTTAAAGAACATGCAAGGGATGGGAAATCAGATTAACATGTCTTACAGTGACTTGTGTATGTTTCCTGATGTTCATTTGCCCGCAGGGTTTAAAGTGCCAAAGTTTAACTTGTATGATGGGCGTGGAGATCTAGTAGCCCATCTGAGAGGTTATTGCAGTGAAATGAGAAGTATTGGTGTGAAAGATAATTTTTTGATGGCGTATTTCAGTGAGAGTTTGAGTGGGGTAGCCTTGGAATGGTATACTCGTCAAGATGTCAAGAAGTGGCATGCATGGGATGACATGGTTCAAGATTTGGTTTGACACTTTCAGTATAATCTAGACATTATCCCAGACCGCTCCTCCCTGTATAAGATGGAAAAGAAACCCGAGTAAAGTTTTAGAGAGTTTGGACTCAGATGGAGGGAACAAGCTTCTCGGGTCAGTCCCCAGATAGTGAAGAAGAAATGATTGAGCTTTTCCTACAAGCCCAGAGGCCAGCCTACTTCAGTTATTCGATCTCGGCCTTTGGTAAACCTTTCAATGATGTGGTAAAAATGGGGGAGGTGGTAGAGGAAGGAATCAAGTCAGGCAAAATCATGAGTTATTCTACATTGAAAGATACTACATCAGACATTAGAACATCTCAGTAAGTTTGGGGGGAATAAAGAGAAACATAAAAGATGTTGTTGAGCACCGCCAATGACAGGATCTAGTGGGCATTCCTGCTCAATGCTTTTAGCCTCAATATCGACCCAATGAATATCCCTGTGCTCTAGATAATCCTCCCCAATCCTACTTCTCTCCACAAAATCCCCAAAGTCATACCTCATCTTCCCAGTACATCATCCACATTGCACCGCCATATGCTCCAATCCCGCAAGACCCGTAATGGCATGCACTGCCTCCACAAATGTCTTACTCATCTCCTCAAGCATATAAACCACCTACCCGCAAAAGGTTCCAACTGAGGCCAGAGTACAAAATGAAAAAGCAAGAGCAAAAAGAAAAAAGTTTCATTTCTAATGGAAAATCATATGCCAGTTTGTTCCAAAGATTGAGGCAATTGGGCATGTTGAAGCCGATTCAGATAAAAATGCCAAACCCCCTTCCAGAGAATTTTGATTATTCTCAGAGGTGCGCATATTGCTCAAATGCCCAAGAGCATAGCATAAAAAAGTGTTGGAATCTGAAAAGAGTAGTCCAAAAGCTTATTGATGCAGGTGAATTACCGTACAAAATCTAGATGCAGCGGATACTAGCCAAAGTTCATTGACTGTTCATAATGAGACGCCTATGGTGGGCATGATCTGTGTTGAAAATGAATATGAGAAATCTTATAAGCTTCTTGGAGGGCCACTTGTCGTAAAGTTTTCAGAGCCATCAGTCTCGGTTCCAAAAGTTGATCTTAAGAACGAGTTGGCAAAAGGGACCCAAAAGCTATCTGGTGAAGACAATGTGATTGAAGATGGTGAAGGTCCCAATAATGTTGATGTGGAACTCAGTGGCTAAGATATTGAGCTTGGTGATTGGAAAAATGCTCCTTTCTTGACTAGCCAGGGAGGAGTCTTGGTGGTTTATTTTGTTGTCATTTCTGTTGTCCGGGTTATTTCAGGGTTGTAATCCAGATATTGTCCTGTGACTCAAACCCTTTTATCATTTTATTTTGCCTAGTTCGTTTAGTCGTAGTAATCGTTTAGTGTTGTCTAGGTTTGTTCCAAGGTTGTAACCCAGTTTATTTTGCTTGTTTTGTTGTTCAAACCCTTTCACCGTCTGTCTAATGCAATTTTCTGTTTTCTGTTATTTCTAGTCATTTTTTGTTAAGCTCTCTTCTCCTTTTATAGTTCATTTCATGCTGGCTCTAGTGACATGACATGCACACATAATTCTTGGTCTGGTCTTAAAAGTTAGTTTAATCATGAAACAATGAAATAAATTTGAAAATGATAGGGTCATTTGAGGGAAATAAGTACAGATTTGGACATTTTGAGATCATTTAAATCCCGAGCTGTGTAAAACTGGGGCAAATAATTTAGGAAGTTAATAGGATGACAAGAATTTGTTGCAAGAGAGTGCGTCCCAACAATTTGAAGCGAGCAACTTTGAGTTTGAGCGTATCTCAAGTAACAAGATAAGCCAAGGGATTTTTCTCCAAGCCAATGGAGGTATCCATTGTGAAGAAGAAATCACCCAACGAGGGTTCTGTACTTGACAAGGTACTAAAAAAAGGTGGAAGGCATATCGGTGATATCAATGCCGAAGCTGCAAAAGAAATGTTGTGCATGATCTTCCTTTTTCATTCTCAAGTTGCATGTGTTGTACTTGGCATTTTCAGAGTTTGGGAGGCCCCTTTTCAGCTACCCAAACACTTTATACCCTTCGGTATCCCTTTTGAGCCTATGCTAACTTTTTGACCTCCCCCTCTTTTGGAATCAAGTGGTACTAAAAAAAAAATTTCTTTGGTAAATAAGAATTTTATTACCAAGTAACAATATTTACAACTCATCTAACTATTACAAAATTTGTCTAGCATATCACCAACTGGACATGAAGCCCCAGTAAGATGATATTTAGCCTTCACTTCTCCTAACCTCCATCAACTTCCATCATTGTTCTATTCTAGCTAATTTCTGGAAACCAGTTCAAAGTAGTTATCACCTTATCCAGATAAGGGAATCTTGCTGCCCTTATGTGCACTTCCTGGATAATAAGCTTGATTAACGAAGTGGCTGTCTTTCTCTTCTTCTGAAAAATCACAAAATTCCTCTCCTGCCAGCTGCGATACACTGCAACTGCTAGTGTCATTCTGCATATAGCTGCTCTTACACTTTTACCATTAGTCATCTTAACCATCCATGTAATCTCGTCTTGCCAATTGTTGTGTGATCTTTGATTCCCTTGCCATCTCAGCAGACTATTCCATATCTTTCCTGTAATCTCACACTTGAAAAATATATGCTGCATTGTCTCATTTTCCTTATTACACAGAGAGCATGTTTGATCTATATCTAACCCCCATCGTACCAGCCTGTCTTTGGTAGCTAACCTCTACTGTATTGCTAGCCTCAATATTAATATCCATTTTGGCTGCCCTTGGTTATTGCACACTAGTTTCCTCCATGTTACTTTTTGAAATACACCTTGTAGTGATCTGTAGAGTCCCCTGATTGAGCATTTCTCCATTAGTTGGACATCATTTTCAGTCATACCAGCCTTAGTGAAATACTTCTTAGCCTGAAATATCTTCTGAATTGTCCAGGAAGCATTCTTTGGTTCTATATTCCACACTACTTGGCCTTTGACATAATAAGTATGTAACCAATGCACCCATATCTTCTCCTTTCTAGTACATATATTTCATAGCAGCTTACAAATAACAGCTTCATTCCATAAAGCCACATCTATTAAATTCAATCCCCCTGCAACCTTAGGTGAGCAAAGTCTTTCCCAAGCTATCAAGTCCTTCTTTGTTGGTTCAGCATCTCCTGTCCACAGAAACCTTCTACAGATGGTCTCTATAAATTGTATAACCTTTTTAGGCAGTATAATGATCTGCGCCCAGAATGTTTGGATGTCAAACAACACACTCTTTACTAGAACTGCTCTACCTGCATATGATAAGTACTTTGTTGTCCAGTTCTGAATTCTGTGCAACATTTTCTCAATTAGTGGCTCACATTGTATAGCAGATAGTCTCTTAGTACTCAATGGAACCCCTAGATATCTGAAAGGCAATTCTCCTTTTTATAACCAAGAGTCTACATAATTTGTTGCTGAGTCAACTGATTCACCCCTCCAAAATAGATGTAAATCTTGTTTGGATTAGCAACCAGCCTTGATGCTGCAGAGAATTTCTGAAAACGCTGGTACAGTATTTGCACAGATTGCACATCACCTCTACAAAACAATAGTAAATCATCTGCAAACCCCAGTTGCACTAGGTTAAACCTGGCACATCTGGGATGATATTTAAACTTCTTGTCATCCTTTAGAGTCTTCAATGACCTGCTCTGGTATTCCATAACCAAAACAAATAAGAAGGGTGAGAGTGGATCACTCTGCCTGAGTCCTTTTTTTTGCCTCAAAAGGATCTGTTGGTTTGTCATTTATTAGAACTGAGTAGGTCACTGTACTGATGCAAGCCATTATCCATCTCACAAAGATTTCTAGAAAATTCAGTAACCTTAACACTTGTTCTATGTACCTCCACTCCACAGAATCATATATGTTTTGCATGTCAATCTTAAGCATACATCTAGGGGAGGTACTCTTCCTTCCATAACCTTTCAATAGCTCATTACTCGTCAAAATGTTATCTGTGATCAGCCTTCCTGGTACTAGAGCAGCTTGACCATTATCCACCAGTCTACATTACCCTTTGCATTCTTGTGGTTATCACTTTAGAGACGAGCTTGTACAAAACTGTACACCATGAAATAGGTCTGAAGTCTCTTATGTTTGTTGGATTCTGGATCTTTGGAATCAGTGTGATTGTTGTGCAATTAATGGCTTTACACCTATCAGCACTCTCAAATAAATCTTGAACTGTTGCAGTTATTTCCTCTCCCACAATGTGCCATGTCTTTTTAAAGAAGTAGGAGTTATATCCATCACACCCTGGTGCCTTGTTGTTATCAATGCCCAATAATGCTTGCTTCACTTCTTCCCTGCTGACTAGTCTGATTAACTATAGTTGTTGACTCTTGTTTAGCACATTGTCATTCTTCATTATGTCATAGTTGATCATTGGTAGCATTGTAGCTGAACTACCAAGTAATCCCCTATAAAAATTTAGAATTTCTGCCTTCACCTCTTCAGGACTTTGCATTATATCCCCATTACTGTCAGTTAACCTGCCAATATTGTTCCTTGCTTGTCTATTCTTCATACAAGCATGATAATAAGCTGTATTAGAATCTCCCAAATTAAGCCACCGTACTCTGGACTTTAGTTTCATAATACTCTCCTCCACCATTAACCATTTCTCTAGCTCCAATTTAGTAGTTCTTTCCAATTCAATCTGCATTTTTCCTTTGTCGGGACATCTCATTTGGTTCTGTATACTTTCTAATCTTTCTCTAGCATCCTGTATTTTACTATTAATGCCACTGAACTCCTATTTATTCATCTGCTTCAGTAGCCCTTTTAACTTCTTAAGCTTGTTCCAGACGGTCAACATTGTTTGTTTGTTCTTTCCACTCCCCCAACCCCTCTGCACTGTACCTTCAAAGGTCTTCAAGTTTACTAGGCAGTTCAAGAACTTGAAAGGTTTTCCTCTAACTTGGCTACTTGTATTAAACTTCACACTAAGAGGGAAATGATCAGAGAACCCAGGATTCATAGACATCCCTTCCATGTTAGGCCACTTTTGTATCCATTCAGTATTTACCAGAACTTTATCTATTCTACTATGCACATGGTTATTAAGCCATTTGTGTATTTTCTTCCCACTATCTTCAACTCATCTATTTTAGCATCCACTAAGAATTGTTTAAATTCCGTTGTCTCCATCTCTTGAACAGGGTTTCCATTGAATCTATCCTTACTAGTTATCCATCCATCTCTTATAATTTTCTTATTAGGTATCATCTCTTTCCAGTGTCCCTTACTCTGTTCCTTTTGTTTTGTTTACTCCCTCTTCTTGAGTCTTTCTGGTTAGAAGAAGTGAGAAATGACTTCAAAATTTGCTACCAGCCTTCCAATTGCAAAAAATGGGATCTGGCTAGCACATCAAAGTGGCAAAAGTCAGGAAAGAACAGTATGCGCACTAAGTTGGTAACAATCAACGTGCTTTGGGATTCATGTGAAATACAAAAGTTTGGTATATGTCAATTAATGAGCACAATGCAACAGATAAAGGGTACTAGGTTTTAACGGATCTGAGGTATTTTCTGTGATAAGGGTGACAAAGAAAGTGGTTAGTCAATAAACAAGCAAGGTCTTTCGAGTTGAAATCAAAGTTAACATGGGAAGTGAAGGAGCAATCGCCCTCAAAGTCAAGGCCACAAACCAACTACCATGTTTGAACTCAAAAGTTTTCTTTGTTTGAAACAGGGGCAGGTAATTTGTTCCGGAGGAACCCTCCGTGAGGAAAGCATGTGCCAGACAGGTTTGGCCGTAAATTCTAAGGACCCTCCTGGACAATGGGATTTAATTTTAAGTTTTCAGGATCCTCCTGGATAATGAGATTTAATTTAAAGCTCTTAGGACCCTCCTGGATAATGGGATTTAGTTTTAAGTTTTTTTCAAAGACCTTCATAGATAATAATATTTAGCGTAAGTTTTACCTTTAGGAAATAAAATTTAGCTTTGAAATTTTCACTCTTAAGATGAGATTTAATTTTAGTTTTCAAGGCCTTCCTGGATAATGGGATTTAGCTTTTAAGTTCTTAGTGCTCTTTTGGATAACATGATTCCATTAACACCCACAGATGTTCCCGGTACCAAACTGGGGTAGAAAAGTTTCTTTTGGTTTGTCTGTTTTGTTGTAATGGCAGGCGCCCACCTAGAGAACAAGGAATTCATTTCAAGTTTTGGCATCAGGTGCCCACCTGGAGAACATGGGAATACATTTCAAGTTTTGGCATTAGGCGCCCACCTGGAAAACAAGGGAATACATTTCAAATTTTGGCATCAGGCGCCCACCTGGAAAATAAGGGAATTCACTTCAAGTTGAAGCATCAGGCACCCACCTACAAAACAAAAGAATTCATTTCAAGTTGAAGCACCAGGCGCCCACCTGAAAAACAAAGGAATTCATTTCAAGTTGAAGCATTAGGCGCCAACCTGGAAAACAAGGGAATTCATTTCAAAGTTTTGGCATCAGGCGCCCTCCTGGAAAACAATAGAATACATTTCAAGTTTTGGCATCAGGCGCCCACCTAGAAAACTAGGGAATACGTTTCAAGTTTTGGCATCAAGCGCTCACCTGGAAAACAAGGGAATTCATTTCAAGTTGAAGCATCAGGCGCCCATCTGGAAAATAAGGGAATTAATTTCAAGTTGAAGAAACATGCGCCCACCTGAAAAACAAGGGAATTCATTTCAAGTTGAAGCATCAGGCGCCCACTTGGAAAAATAAGGGAATTCATTTCAAGTTAAAGCATCAGGCACCCACCTGGAAAATAAGGGAATTCATTTCAAGTTTTGGCATCAGGTACCCACCTGGAAAATAAGGGAATATATTTCAAGTTTTGGCATCAGGCGCCCACCTGGAAAATAAGGGAATTCATTTCAAGGTTTAGCATCAGGTTCCCACCTGGAAACAAGATACCCACCTAGAAAACAAGGGAATACATTTCAAAGTTTTGGCATCAGGCGCCCATCTGGAAAATAAAGGAATACATTTCATGTTTTGGCATCAGGCAATTACCTGGAAAACAAAGGAATTCATTTCAAATTTAAGTTGCAGGCGTCTACTTGGAAAGCAAGAGAATTCATCTCAATGTTTAAGCATCAGGCGCCCACATGAAAAACAAGAGAATTTATTTCAAGTTTCTAGTCAGTAGCAGGCATCCACCTGGAGAATGGGGGAAGTCATTTCAGAATTCATTTAAGAAGTAAGCTCAAGAAAATAGCAGGAACCCGCCTAAAGAATGAGGCCAATTCAAGTTAGAAGTACCAGAAGCTCGTGGCAAGAATGCGAGTCAATAGTCCGAGATGACCAACAGAAGTAGTCTTAATCCAGAAAAAAGAAAAGAAAAAAAGAAGTGAATCAAAAATGCAGAAGCAGAGAAAGATGTGAACTGCTCAAGACATAACTGAAATCACGAGCACTACATATCCGGTCTTGATCCGAAAAAGTTAAAGAAGAATGAACTAGCATCTGCAGCTAGCAAGCATCGAGGTTCAAATCTAAAGTCTGCATGAAGGACCATTCAAGACTCAAGATCAAGCTTCAGAAGACTTATAGATAGAAATCTTATAACTCATAGTTGATAGGGTTAGTTAGTCTTTTTCATTTTTGATTTTGATGTAATAACAGGATCGCGGACCGTTACCTCGAAGGAACGGCACCTCAATCGGCTCTCCACCTCGATATACTCCATCACTGTTTCTACTACTGAACTACACGTGGCTTGATTACTTTATAGCCAAGGATATGTAGGCAGGTCAGATACCAGGGTTCGGTCACATTCTCCTTTCTCTTAGTTTTGGTCTCTCTAAATAAGGGTCGGGTCAAAAAATCTGTCTCGTCATTCTTTGTCTGAAAACTCTTCGCATTTCCAGTCAAAGAGGGGTAGCTGTAGACATGTGATTTTTGACCTTCCCCAAGATTTTACACATTTTTAGCATAAATATTTAGTTTAGGTTTAATATTGCTATTTTAAATAGTTTTGACTCTTTTACTTTATTTTATCACAAAAATAAAAATTACAAAAAAAATTATTTTATTTAGCTAATTAGTATTTTATCTAGTTACTTTTATTTATCTACTTTACATAAAATTCAAAAATACAAAAATAGTTCCACTTTGTTTTTAGGAATATTATTTTAATTTCTGCAATGATTTTTACCTAATTCCATTTTTATCTTTAGTATGATATTTGAAAAATATCAAAAAATAGGTTTCTTTTAACGGTTAGTCTTATTTTAATAGTTATTTTACTTAAGTAGGATTAATTGGTAAATGAGGTCTAATTTTAGTCTTGTTCACGGAGAAAGAATAAAATTTGGGCTCAAACAACCTATTTTTTAGGCCTAATTTTCGGACCTAGCCTATAATAACCCAAGCCCAATACCCATAAAACCCTAGACTTAGACTTAAAAACAACCTAAAAAACCTATCTTCTGGTAAACAACAACAACCGTTTTTTTCCAGAAAAAAGACACTACGACCTTTCTTTTTCAACATTGGAGAACCCTTCAGCCACTGAACACACGCGACCAACCCCCCCTCTCATCGTTCTTCTGCTTCAAATTGCAAAACGTCGAACTCTCCTCCCACCAAGCCAGCGATGAACTCGGCGGAAAACACGCACAAACCAGCCAAAGCCGTCACCTATCTCTCACCAACGCACTAGTGGCCCGTCATCTTTCTCACCACCAAAACTCACCGGAGATCCTCTTTGTCTCTCGCCCTCGATGCTACCCGGCGAGCCCGCCGGGAAACGAACCAACAACCATTCTCGTCAATAGAAAAGTTTTCTCCGTCAATTTGGTTCTTGACTCTATATAATCAGCCAAAACCTCTTGAATCTCGAGAAAAAAATGAGCTATTATGCTCTTCCTTTTTCTGCTTCTGCTGATTTTGCACAAGTAGCCGCTTTTATATCCCTTTGTATTTACAAGGTGACAACTGATTTGCACAAATAAGATACTGAAATGGACTAATATGACTACTGCAATGAAGAAAATACCAAGATGTTTTGGTTTCTTTTTATTCAATATCATTTCAAAAAAACAAAATCAAAACAGAAATAGAGTTGGAGTTTTTAATATCGGAAGTTCATTGCTTGAGCTTGTTTGGGTCTGAATCCGGGTTTGTTTGAGTTTTGAGGTGATAATTTGAGTTCCATCCACGGTTTGTCACATCTATGAGTTCAAAACAGTGAAACAATCAATTTTTCCAGGCTATATTGAGGTCAACTCTTTCATTCTCTATTTGTTTTATTTGGGCGTAATGTTAATTCTTTGTTTGTGATGCGATCTCATTGTTTCTGTAAGTATTCTCTGTGGTTTTGAATTTGCCTGTTCGGTTATCTGCTCATGTTTACTCGAATTGATTATAGCTGAACATGATTTTGTCACAGTATAGAAATTGGGTTGTTATTCGTCGGCTGAACTACGTCAATTTGGATTAAAGGGGCTCGGGTGCTAAAGTTGATGAAATGGAGCTTTTAATTGTATATTGCTTTGTTACTTGCCTATACTCGTTAGTAACATGACTAGGCTATTAATATTCATAAACATCGTAGCTTGCTTTAGGCGTGATTAATAGTAAATCATCATAGCTACGGGTACGGTTCCTGTGACGTAGTCGTGATACATAATTTCCAAACCCGGGTGCACATATAATGTGACCTAGCCACAATTTCTAATAATGTTGATAAATTAAACATGTTTTAGACCGTGGGTAGGTTCCCGTAACACGATTCGCAATGTGTACCAAACAAACAAGTGTACGACAATCGTAACTTGTTCCAAAATATTTTCTTAAATAATTAAAAGCGGTAGAAGTTAAAAATTCACGTAGGTTTAAAATATGTAATTAATCAGATAATTAGGCCAATAATAATAGTTGAGTGACCATGCTAAAACCACGGGACCCGGGAATGCCTAACACATTCTCTCGGGTTAACAGATTCCTTACTCGGATTTTTGTATTTCACGGACTGTAAAACAGAGTCAAACTTCCTCGATTCGGGATTTTAAAATGGTGAGTTGGGGCACCATAAATTATCCCAAGTGGCGACTCTGAATAAATATAAATAATTCTGTTTTGATTATTATCACTTTAATTAGAAGAACTCTCTTATACCCCTTCTGGGGGTAGAAAAAGGAGGTGTGACAACAGTGCTGCACAGTACTGTTTGCGTGTACAGTACTGCAGTCACTCCCCTTTGACCAACCAAGTAATTACATCATTCAAGTGATGTCATCTATGTTGTATTAACAAACAACATTACAACAAAATATCACTTGAACACTTGAGAATTCATTCAAGCACACCAACTGTTCATCTATCAAGCATTCAATTCTCACGTGCATCAAGAACAAAGAACAATACTACTACGAACCAGTTCCTACAACAAGTATCTTGTGTGTCCTTAGTTGAGTTGTAACTTTGTAATTGTTCTTCATTGTAATTCCTACTTTGCTTATCTAGAAGCGTTATTTAGGAACCCCTTGTAAACCATAAACCTTTAGTGTTTGTGTCGTAACTAGAGTTAGTCATTAGTTGAAGTCTTCGTAATAGGTGTATTGCAAAGTGGCTTGTAATATGTGTATTACAAGTTAGTGAGGGATTAAGAGTTTAATTCATAGATTGCATAGGTTGTAATCTAAAGTTGCTCATAGTGAAGTTGAAATCCTACCAGTGTAGGTCTTGGTTTTTTATCCCCCTTGAGCAAGTATTTTTCCACGTAAAAACTCCATGTTCTCTTTACTTATTGTTACATTAGTTTGGTGGACTCATATATTCTATCAATTGGTATCAGAGTAGGTTCATCCGAAAAGGTTAACCCCTAGAAAGGATCTATATGGCTGCTTCACAAAATTTCAAAGAGGGTCAATCTACGTACGGACCACTCAGGTGCAATGGGCAATACTATGGATGGTGTAAGACAAGAATGCATGATTTTATCATGGTGGAAGATTCTGAGTTGTGGGATGTTATTTGTGATGGTCCCCTCCAATGAAACTTCGAAAAACCAGAAAAGAATACAACGATGTAGATAGGAAAGTTGTGGAGAAAAATTTTCGTGCCAAGAACATTTTGGGATGTGGCATAGGACCTGACGAATACAACATGATCTCAGCCTGTCAATTTGGCAAGGCGATATGGGAAGCTCTTCAAATAGCTCACGAGGGAACGCCTCAAGTAAAGCAATCCAAGATTGACATGCTCACCACCAAGTATGAACTCTTCAGAATGAACGACGATGAATCCATTCAAGACATGCACACAAAATTCACTTCCATCATAAATGAGTTACACTCGCTTGGTGAAATCATTCCTAGGAACAAGCTCGTGAGAAAAATTCTCAGTGTCCTGCCCAGTTCATGGGAGAGTAAAGTGAATGCTATTACTGAAGCAAAGGATCTGCAGGAGTTGACCATAGATGAGCTGGTTGGCAATCTGAAAACCTACGAAATGAAGAAAAAGAAGGACAGTGAAAGAAGAGAACCAAAGAAAGAAAAAAACCTGGTACTCAAAGCTGAAAGCAATGAATCAAGTGAGGAGGACAGTGACATGGCTTACTTAACCAAATGATTTCAGAAGATGGTCAGAAGAAATGGAGGGATACCAAAACGAGGCAGCTCCAGTAGACCAAAGAATTATGACCTTTGTCATAAATGTGGAAAGCCAGGTCATTTCATCAAATATTGTCCCCTCCTGAAGCAAGAACACTTCAAGTACAACCTTGATAAAGCAGCAAAGAGGAACCCAATTCCCGACAAACGCTTCAAAAGAAAGATATTTGTTGGCAATGTTGTGAACCAAGCTCTTGTAGCTTGGGGAGATTCCTCCAGTGAGTCTAAAGAAGAAACTAATGTAGGTGATAGATTTATGATGGCAGTTTAAAGTGAAGCAAATGAATATGATTCAATATTTGCTTTGATAGCTCAATCTGGATGAAGATGATGACAATGATGAGGTAAACTTCAGGGATGTTCAGAGAAATCTGAAATTCTACTCTCCTAAAAACCTCATGTCATTAGCTAATATGTTAATTGATGCTTATCATCGTCTTGTAGATGATAAGAATGCCTTAACTATAGAGCTAGGAGACGTTGAACAAACTAGAGATGACTTGGTAGTTTGTGTAGTTGATATGAAGGAAATCATAAGCAATCTGGAAAATTAAAAGGTGGTTCTAACTGTAAACATTTCTAGTGTAGAACATGAAAGAGATGACTTGATGGTAGTAGCTATTGACCTAAAAGAAACCATTGAAAATTTCAGTTAAAAAAATGAACTAGTGGAGAAAATTGATACTTTAGAACAAGAAAGAGATGACCTCTTAGTTGTCATTATAGATTTGAAGGAAACAATAGAGGAACTCAAAGCATAATGTGTGTCTGGAAAAACTGATAAAGGAAAAGGAGTTTCTAGTGAAGCACATATCAAGTTAGAAAACGAATTGAATATTGTAAAAATTAGCTTATGTGTTGAACTTGAAAAAACTAGACAACTTCAAGTAGATTTGGAAATAGTGAAAAATGGCCTTGAAAAGTCTCTTAAGTGCCATGTATGTTAATAATGGTGGAAACAGGCAGAGAATATGGTTTCAAAGGGTGAGAACTCCTTACAACCCCCATAGCAAGTATGTTACTGTACCTAATAATTGGTTGTATACCCACTGTGGGAACAATGAGCATTTCAAAGAAAATTGCCAAGCCAGGGTTCGCTCTATTCAGAAAAACATAGTTTTTGCTGAAAGAGTAACTACTGAAAAGGGACCAGGTGCCACTCATAAAAAATGTATGTTACTTGGATGGACTAAAAGAGCTCTTATTCACCCTCTTGCTTATTATAAGGGACCCAAACTTGCTTGGGTTCCTAAAACTAACTCTTGATTTCCTTGTGTAGGGAACAGTGAAAGGAGGTAGTCAAAAATGGTTCATGGATAAGGGGAACTTGTAAAGTTCCTGTTACTTCATTTCGTCCATTTTGCTCTAAACATGTGTTATCAATTTCTAAGTTTGTATCATCAAAATGGGGGAAATTAATGGGGTTACAGTACCTTGCTTTATGTTTTGATGATCTAACAAACTTACTGTCAAAGAACCAGATAAGGAACCTAACACACTTTGTACACAATTCAAATCAAGGGACTCCAACTAATGTGAACTGCTATTATCTTTAGAAGATAAAGGATCAACACAGGGACCTGATCCCCTTGTGGTTCCCTAACAACAGTAAGAAATTCAACTGTCTACAACTCAAAAGTGAATGCCTACACTGTACACGCAAACAGTGCTGCACAGTACTATTTGTATGTACAGTACTGCAATCACTCCCCTTTGACCAACCAAGTGATTACATCATTCAAGTGATGTCATCTATGTCGTATTAACAAAGAGATTACAACAAAATATAACTTTAACACTTGAGAATTCATTTAGGAACACCAACCATTCATCTATCAAGCATTCAATTCTCAAGTGCAGCAAGAACAAAGAACAACACTACTACGGACCAGTCCATACAACAAGTATCTTATGTGTCGTGAGTTGTAACTTTGTAATTGTTCTTCATTGTAATTCCTACTTTTCTTATGAAGAAGCATTATTTAGGAACCCTTTGTAAACCATAAACCTTTAGTGTTTGTGTCATGACTAGAGTTAGTCATGAGTTGAAGTCTTTGTAATAGGTGTATTGCAAAGTGGCTTGCAATAGGTGTATTACAAGTTAGTGAGGGATTAAGAGTTTAATTCCTAGATTGCATAGCTTGTAATCTAAAGTTGCTCATAGTGAAGTTGAAATCCTACCAGTGTAGGTCGTGATATTTTATCTCCTTGAGCAGGGATTTTTCCACGTAAAAACTCCCTTTTCTCTTTACTTATTGTTACATTAGCATTCTCAGCGGAAACTCATATAAAACATATTTTTTATGTAGTTTGGTGGACTCACATATTCTATCAATACCTCTTAAGGTTTTTTTAGTCTTCGTTTTATGCTTAAGTTGATTTGGCGTGAGCTCGGGGTAGTGGGACTCTTAAGTCCGAGTTGAGTGAAAACGAGGTCTCAAACCCTATATGATTTGGCCCTTAGGCTCTTTAAGTTGGACCTTAGGCTCTTATATATCGGATCTTAGGCTCTTTAAGTTGGGCCAATTCGGCCTATAAAGCGGCTATATTTTTTCCTTCTTTTCGGCTAAAAGACTTAGTGAAAATTTATCTATGCCTTAGCATGTGTTTTTGTACCCGTTGGGTTTTTCAAAGGTTCGACGGATCGGAAACTTATTAGTAATTTGTTTGTGTAAACATAATCGAATACCACTTGAGGTTTTTTCCAAGGCTGATATTATCGAAGTCTCTAAATTATTCGAGGGCTGCTTTTATCGAAGCCCTTTATATTTGTTTTTGCCGAGGGTAGCCTGATTTAACCGATTCTTTCAAAGTTTTTGAAGGCCTTTAATTTTATGGCGGAAGTCGGACGTCTCCTAGCCACATTATTTCGGCCGTAGCCTTTTTATATGACTGTAGTCTTTAATATGGCCGTAGCCTTCAAGTATGTCTCTTGGACTTGTTTCCCGATAACCTGTCAAACTTGTTCGAAAGGTTAGTCCCCGAGTATGTTGGCCTTGGCCTTTATATCGAGGGGAGGCCTCTTTGAGGTCTTATGAGTATGAATTTTTGATGACTCGAATGCGTTGACTATCGATGACAGTCCCTGAGTATTCAGGGGTGTATTTGTGTTTGGCTCTTGAGCCGTTTCCCGTAGGATTATAAGTGTAGAGCTTGTATAATAGTAGACTTCTTTGAGACACAAAATGTTTTGATATAAAAAGAATGCTTCTTCAAATAATTGATACATGCGTAAATGTTTTGTTGTTGGGGCTCAACTATTCTATATGGACATAGTTCATTTGACCGTTTGGCCCATCACAAAGTTCTCCTATCGAGGCCCTCTTAGGCGTGAAGTAGTTTCCATGAAAATATGACTTCCGAGAGTGATGCCCCCAGTATTCGAGGTTGATTGAAAAGAAGCCTTGAATATTGTTGATTTCTCCTTAGGTAGCATAAAATTGTTGCCTCGTTAAAAACCTTGCCGGTAAAACCCATTTGGGGCAAAATCCGATCTAAGGGAAAAAGAGTGCAACACATGCTTTAAAACCTAAGGCCTTCGTGTAAAAAGGTGCCTTTGATAGCTTCGATCGAACACCTGCAATGAATTAGTTTCAAATTCAAATGGACAAGAAAGATACATTCAAACCTTAGCAATAATATCGTTTGAGTAACGATATGTTCCAATTGTTTGGCAGTTGTTAACCTTCCATTGTGCTTAGTTTGTGTGATCCTTTACCGACAACTCCGAGGACTCAGTACGGTCCTTCCCAATTCGGGCTTAGTTTCCCTTCATTCGGGTTTCGAGAGTTGAGGGTGACTTTTGTAGAAGATTATCCCTTTTGTTGTAGTACCTCTCGATTCTTTGCTTCTGCATGGCTATCCGAACAAGTGCTGCTTCTTGTTTTTTGTCTAATAGCTCGAGGCTAGTATTCATAGCCTCGTGATTTGACTCCTCTAATGTATGTCAAAACCTGGCACTGGGTTCTCCGACTTCAATAGGAATAAGGGCCTCGGAGCTGTCACGACCTCGGTTTGCCCTCCGTGAATCATCGTGACGCCACCTAGTCTCTACGACTAGGTAAGCCTAAAATGTGGAAGATAAACCAATTTACAGAAGAAAAACAATTTAAAATAGAAATAGAGTAATAGAACAGCGTTTAAAAGTACCGCTCGACATACACAATATTTAACTCTTAGAAACTAATACATATTCCCAAAACTAAGGAATACTACATAGTGCTCTAACTCCAGAATAGTCTAAAACAAAGTAAATACAGAAGGGCTGTAACTACAAGAGAGAATGGAGAGAGACTCCTCGGTCTGCAAACGCGGCAGATATACCTCGAAGTCTCCGAAGGGTCATCTCGCCTCAAGGATGATAAGTTTGAGTCGAAGTACCTAGATCGGCACATGAAAAACATGCACAGAAAGGGCATGAGTACACCACAACGGTACTCAGTAAATGCCAAGCCTAACCTCGGTCAGGTAGTACGAGGAAGGTCAGGGCCCTACTGAGATTAAATAAATATAGAGATGACAAAATACGATAAGTAGTGCAATTGAGAATCTATAGTAAGAACTTAATACAGGATAATAAGGAATACAGTTACTGAAACAGAGATAAAGACATAAGGAAATACCACTCATAACAAGGATGATAACAGTGGATCTCTCAGTATCCTCAATATATATGACGAGGATCTCTTGGTATCCCGAAGATCTCTTGGTACCCTCAATGTATACAAGGGATCTCTTGGTATCCCGAGGATCACTTGGTATCCTCAATATATGCTAGGGATCTCTTAGTATCCTCAATATACATGCCAGGGATCTCTTGGTATCCCGCACCTCAGTTCAAGTCATAAATACGTTCAGGGGATCTCCCGGGATGTCGTCCCATAGTCTCAAAGTAAAACACACAGCAACAACACAAGAATACTCAATTAAGCTCAATTTCGTACCAAGTAAAACAGGTAATTCTAATTTAACATGCTTTACATAATTCAATTAAGGAAGTTTAAGCAAATAAACAGTTAAGTCAATTAGACATATTTTTTCTAAGCTAACAGCAGGCTTAAATTGCAAGTAAAATAAAACAGGAAAAAGGAACACAATTGAAATTACTTAAAGAAAACCGAATTTTCAACAATTAGCTCAAGTATGCACTCGTCACCTCATGTACAAGGCATTTCAATTATCAAACATACCAAATCGTAAGGGGAAGGTCCCCCACACAAGGTTAGGCAAGCCACTTACGTCGAACCAGCTCAAATCAATCCGAAACCACGCTCTTGCCACGAGTACTCGACTCCAAATGGCCCGAATCTATTCAATTCAATTTCATAATGTAAATAACACTTCAAGTAACTGATTTTATAAAGAAATTCTAAGCTAATACGCGAAATTAGGTAAAATGACCAAAATGCCCCTCGGGCCCACGTCTTGGAATCAAGTAAACTTTACATTTTTAGAATCCTCACACTGTCACGAGTTCAGTCATACCAAAAGTACCAAAATCGTACCTCAATTGGTCCCTCAAATCATCACTCAAAGGCCTCTAATTAGTGAAGCCCTAACCCACAAATTACCACTGATTTTCCTTAATTTTTCATGCTTAAATTGATAAAAATCATTCCAATAATAAGTTTAGTACCAAAGACCTTACCCCAATGAACTTCTCTGAAAATCCCTCTTGAAAAGTGCTCCCCAAGCTTCTTCCCGTTTGAAAAGAGGTGAAAAATGGCTAAATTTCGTGAAGGCAAGTATTTATATGTTTCTGCCTAGTTAATCCGCTTTTGCAGCCCTGGGACTACATATGCGGTCCCGCATTTGCGGACCAATGGTTGCATATGTGACAATCAATAACTCAGCCTGATTCCGAACCTGCGACTCCCCATCTGTAGATGCGGTACCGCTCCTGCGGAAATTCTACCACTTCTGCGGCTCTTGATGAACCTCCCTATTTCCGCTTCTGCGATGTCAAATGCTTCTTCTGTGGCTCAGCACTTGCGGGACCCGACAACAGGTGCAGTTATGACAGATATCAGCAGCTTCAGCTTCTTCAACCACTTCCAAATCCTTCCGTCAACCATCCGAAATCATCCCGAGGCCCCCGAGACCTCAACCAAAAACACAAACAAGTCTAATACCACTACCCAAACTTATACCAATCCTTAAAACACCTAAAACAATATTGAAAAACAAATCAACCACGGATTCAAGCCTAAGAATTCCAAAACTCTAAAAATACGCTTTCGATCAAAAAGTCTATCAAACCTCGTCCGAATGACCTGAAATTTTGCACACACGTCACATTGAACACTACAGAGCTACTCCAACTTCCGAAATTCCATTCCGACCCTCGGATCAAAATCTCACTCTCAAACCGAAAACTTCAAAATTTTAACTTCCGACATTTCAAGCCTAAATTAGCTACCGACCTCCAAAACACAATCCGTTCATGCCCCTAAGACCGAAATCACCCAACGGAGCTAACAGAACCATTAGATTTCCATTCCAAGTCTATTTTCACACTATTCCGACTGTAATTAAATTTCCAATACTTAAGCTCTCATTTAGAGACTAAGTGTCCCAATACTCTCCGAAACTCAAAACCGAACATCTCGGCAATTCAAAATAGCAGAAATAAATACGGGAAAAGTAGATAACAGGGGATCGGGGAATAAGTTCTTAAAATGACTGGCCAGGTTGTCATATGAGCCATATACTAAAGAAAATGGGATGGCCCCGTGCTAGACTTCGATGTTGTTCGATATGCCCAAAGGACCTTGGGTAGAACTTCTCTCCATTTTCCCTTCGCATCATCCAACCTCTTTTTTAGGTTTTGAATTATAGTTTTATTTGTGGACGCGGCCTGTCCATTTCCAGTTGGGTGGTACTGTGTCGGTAAAATCCACTTTATTCTATGTGCCTCGAGGAACTCCATCACCTTGCTGCCGATAAATTATTTTCCAGTGTCACATACAATCTCGGTAGGAATCCTAAACCGGCATATGATGTGGTCCCAGAAGAAGTCAATAACTTCTTTTTCTCTGACCTTCTCGAAGTCCTGTGCTTCCACCCACTAAGAAAAATATTCAGTCATAAACAAAATAAATTTAGCTTTACATGGGGCCATTGGTAGAGGGCCAACTATATCCATTCCCCATTTTATGAAAGGCCACGGGGATAGGACCGAATGGAATTATTCTCCAGGCTGATGGATCATCAGTGCAAATAGGTGACACTTATCACATTTTTTGACAAATTCCTTAGTATCTTTTTACATGCTATCCCAGTAATACCCTGCTCTGATAATTTTGCAAACCAAAGACTCGGCGCCAGAGTGATTTCCACAAGTACCTTTGTGGACCTCTCATAAAACATAATCGGTGTCCCCCTGCCCTAAACATATCGCCAATGGCCATTCAAACATTCTCCTGTACAATGTTCCACCTTCATCTAATGTAAACCTAGCAGCTTTGGTTCGTAGGGCCCTCGATTCTTTATGGTCCGACGGGAGTTTTCCATTTTTCAAATAATCAACGTACTTATTCCTCCAGTCGCGAGTCAAACTTGTTGAATTTATCTCGACATGACGCTCTTCAACCACAGACCTCGATAACCGGACGACAGTCCCCGGGATGATATCATCTTCTTCAACCGAGGATCCCAAATTAGCGAGTGCATCGGCCTCACTATTTTGCTCTCGAGGAACATGATCCAGAGTCCACTCCTTGAAGCAATGCAATGTTACCTGTAGTTTATCTAAGTAACATTGCATCCTATCCTCTCAAACTTCAAAAAGTTTGTTTACTTGGTTTACCACCAACAGTGAATCGCACTTGGCTTCAATGACTTCTGCTCCCAAGCTCTTGGCTAGCTCGAGACCTGCAATCGTGGCCTCATACTCGGCCTCATTATTAGTCAACCTAGAAGTTTTGATAGATTGTCTAATGGTACTGCCCGTAGGTAGTTTTAAGACAATGCCAAGTCCGGACCCCTTCAAATTCGAAGCACTGTCCGTGAAAAGAGTCCATACCCCGATGTTATACCCGAACTTAGCAGGAGTTCTTTTTCCACGTCGGGTACGAGGGTCAGCGTAAAATTGGCCACAAAGTCAGCTAAAATTTAAGACTTGATGGACATTCAGGGTTGCTATTTGATATTCTACCCGCTAAGTTCAACGACCCATTTGGATAGCTGGCCCGATAGCTCGGGCTTATGCAAAACATTTTGAAGGGGGGCATATGGTTAACACACATACGAGATAACTGTTGATACCTAATGTAGATAGGAGTTATCAAGCTGAGGGGAGAAAGAAGCTTACAATTCTGTTGGTGTGAAGTGAGCTTAAAATATATTCCCCTCATATATTTTAAAATGCATATATACTTTCAAAATAGTGCATGAGCATCAACCAGTATTTTTTCATAATTTTCTGTAATTTTAAAAGATTTTAATTAATTTATTCCAGCATTTTATTATCTAAATAATTACTAATTGCATCAAAAATAGTTTTATAATGATTTATTACTTGATTTTTATCGTTTATATTCATATTAAGCTTCAATATTTTATGCATAATTATTTGTATCTTTAGGCTATAATTGCAATAACTTTGCAATAATAGCCCATATATGCATAATTACATTATTTACACGGAAAATGACCTTTTATATTTTATAATATTAAGTAATTATTTTAAATTATTTTCATGCACAAATAATATTTTATAATTTATAAATAATTTTTATAAAATTATTTTATTAAATTAAATGGGTATTTAAAACATAGCCCTTTTTAATTAAATTTTTGGACCTCCCAGCCCAATACTAGCCAACCCAATTATCCTAACCCATAACAAATACCCTACCCATTTAAAACCCGACCCAGCCTAAATTTATTCTTGGTTGTTGATCTCAGAAGATCAACGGTCCATGATCAATTTTCCTTTTTTAATTATACCAACCCCTAAACCCTACCCTCATTTCTCCTAACCCGCCGCCTTTGGATCCCTTCTCTCTCTCACCCCCCTCTAACCCTAGCCCTCCATTACTGATATCCCCCTTGATTCATGGGGTTTTCCTTCGATCTTATGCCTTATCTAGCCTCACCTCTCTACTGGTTATACGATTTCTATGTTGCTTGATGTGAATCTCAAGAGACTCGAACCAAATCTGGTTCAAAGTCTCTCCTTTCTCGATTATTCCATATATGTTCACTCCGATACCTGTGAGTATGAGTATTCTTATATTTTTGGGATTTCAAATCTCTGGTTCAAACCAGATTTGATTCGCTTATGTCTATTTCATGAACCTAGCTATTTTCTAGTTGCATCCATTTAGATCTCTTTAGATCTGAAGTGATTTCATGTTTGTTTGGTATTTCTCCCTTATAATTTTCTGTTTTAACTATTATTATTGACTAATTTCATTTACCCTAAAAGCTAGGGTTTTGATTTTTGATGGATTTCTGCAAAAAAGGTTTTAGCGTTAAATGTTTTCATCAATTTGTATTTTGTTAGGGTTTCGATTCTTTGACTATTTCTTCTACTGTCTTTTACCTGTTTACCTTTAATTCTGTCAATTAAGTGCTAATTAATCCTACTTACCTAAATTAGGGTTTGGGAATCAACTTTCCTTTTAGTACCAGTATTTCCTTATTAAGATTTTACCTATTTCTTGCTTTAATTGTGTGATTAATTATCCGTACTACTAGATTGATTTTGTGTTCTGACTCCTAATTGATTTTGGAACCAGTTCTTACCTTATTTAACCTTATTTGTAATTATTGATGGATTTCGTGTGAGATTTTCCTTAAATTAAGTGATACTTACTCGATTATGTCCTGTTAATTGATTCTGTTGACCTTAATTAGTTGTTAATTGATTTTCATACCTTATTTGTGTGTGATTGGATCATTGCCTTATTTTTTTTACTCTATTGTATGCTATAAAAGCCTTTCCCTTGTCCTGATTTTAAACACGGAGACACTTACACACTTTACAACTTAAAACTCTCAAGTTTTCTGTTCTCTCAAAAACTTAGTTCTCTCTTTCTATTATTCTGATTTACTGCATTGTCTGGCCGGCTGAAAGCCAAGGACAGATTCTCTAGATTCTAACTGCTATTGTATTCCTGTTTGCTTTCTTCTCAACTAGTATGCCTTAACTCCTATTATTCCATTCTGTTCTATTTGCTTTAATCGATTAGTCTATTTAAAATTTCAGCATGTTTCTGCTCTCTATGTGACTACATGATCCCACTTAGTGATAATGCTAAACTAAGTTACCTTCAATAATGTGAAACCCTGTCTAATTCAGTTGTGTGTTCCTTGTTCTGACTATTGTTAGATACTGCAATCATGTAATGTATGGCTAGTTCTTGTCATGACCCTAAATCCGGACCCGGTCGTGATGACGTCTATCGTGAAACAAGGCCAGCTGACACAACTCTCAATTTATTTTAAACAATTATAATAACACAATTTAAGTCAATAACAGATGATAAATCCTAAAATAACATGAAATAGAACAAACGCGGGAATAAACACAGCCCGACATCGGGGTGTCACCAGTCATGAGCATCTAACATAAGTCTAAGAATATGGAAAGAGGACTACAAAGACTATTATAGTATCCAGTACAAATGAAAATACAGATGGGAAGGAGAGACACTATGCTGCGAATGCCAAGCAGCTACCTAGTGATCTCCGAACAGTCAGCTGGGAGCAATCAACCCTCGCTAGCAGGACCCGAGGATCCTAAATATGCACACAGGGTGCATGGAGTAAAGTGAGTATGCCAACTCAGTGAATAACAAAAGTAAAAGCAATTGAGAGATAAGAAAACACGTAAAACACAACAAAATGCTACAAGGAGGCAGTATAAAACCAATACAATGCAATAAAACAGTAAAAGCTTATAGAAACACCTTAGTTCAATATCAGCCCCTCGGGCAATAACATGGAACAACATCAGCCCCTCGGGCTATATCACATATCACATTGGGTACCCGCGCTCACTAGGGGTGTATAGACTCCGGGAGGGGCCCCTTATGGCCCAAACGCAATATCAAGTCATCTCGTGGCATAATCAATAGGCTCTCGGCCTTATATCAAGCCACCTCATGGCATAAAAACTCGGGCCCTCGGCCTCATAATCATAAATCAGTACAATACTGCTGCGACGTGCAGCCCGACCCCATAATAACCTCATAACACAGGCCCTCGGCCCTACTCAGTCAGAAATCTCTAAAAGCCACTCGGGCACAGTAAAATAGGATGCTCAGCCCAAAACATCATTTAAGATATCAAAATAGAGTAACATGACTGAGTTATGAAAACAATAGAATATAACATGATTGAGTGCAAATATAAAGTCAAAACAGTGATGAATAGTATTAAAAGTCCCCTAAGGGTCCAAAACAGTTGGCACGAGGCCCAAATATGACATTTCGCCCAAAATACGATGATAACAATCAATTTTCAATCAGATAACATCTACAATCATTACTCTCCTCTATCTAGTCTAAACTCTAGCCCGCAATGCCTTTGCCTCTCGAATCAGCCTCCAGATGCTCCAAATCTAACCAAAATCAGTACATAACCATTAAAATATGCTAAGGGAACAAAGCCCACTCGAAAGTAATCAAATTACAACAAAAATCTCGAAATTGACCAAACCTGACCCCCGAGCCCACGTCTCGGAATTCGATAAAATTTATCTTACTAGACTCCTTATCTCCCCACAAGTTCATACATATAAAAAAATAATAAAATCCGACTACAAATGACCCCTAAAAACCCTAGCTCAAAAGTCTCCAATCTCAAGCCCTAGTTTCCCAATTTTTAACCCTTAATTTCCATTAATTTCAAGCCAAATCAGTGAATTAACACCATATAAATGAGTGTAGGGTCCAAAAACCTTACCTCTATGAAATCCCTCTTCAAATAGCTCCGAAGAATAACTCAAAAATCACGAAGGAAATCTTTTATACTTTCTGACCCAGGCTTTTCGGACTTGCGATCCCATTATCGCTTCTGCGGTCTTGACCACTGCACCTGCGGTTTTTACTTAAATTCCCAAAGTTGCATCTATGATCAAATAACCGCACTTGCGCCATCGCAGGTGCGCTCAATAATCTTCATTTGCTGCTCCTGCTCTTCGCGTTCTTGACAGCATATGCGGTCCTTTCTTCGCATCTGCGGTGTCTCACCTGCGGTCCCCAATCCGCAGGTGCGGAAACAATAGGAGTAGAAAATTCTGTAATTTCTCCAAAACTCCAAACTCTCCGTCAACCATCCGAAATCACCCCGAGGCCCCTGGAACCTCAACCAAAAGCACAAACAAGTCATAAACCACTATTAAAACTTATACCAAATCTTCAAAACACCTCAAACACCATCGAATAAACCAAAATACATCGCATTCAAGTCTAAGGTTCCAAAAATCTTCCGAATTAGGCTTTTGATCAAAAAGTCTACCAAACCACGTTCGAATGACTTGAAATTTTGTACACACATCCCAAATGACACAATGGACCTACTGCGACTTCCGGAATTCCATTCCGACCCCTAAATCAAAATCTTACCTAACAACCAAAAACGCCAAAATTTCAATTTCGCCAATTCAAGCCTAAATCTACTATAGACCTCCAAAACACGTTCCGATCACACTCCTAAGTCCCAAATCATCTGCCGAAGCTATCCGAACCATCAAAACTCACATCCGAGCCCTTTTTCACATAACTCAACATCCTGTCGACTTTTCCAACTTAACCTTACTCAAAAGAGACAAAGTATCTAAAACCTTACCAAAACCATTTCGGATTAGAACTGACTAACCCGATACCACATAACACGGATAAACAAGGTATAAAGAAGCATAAATGTGGAAAATGGAGCGGTAACTCATGAAATGACCGGCCGGGTCGTTACATCCTCCCCCTCTTAAACAATAGTTCGTCCTCGAACGGGTCAAGAAACATACCTGAAACCTCAAATAGGTGAGGATATTTGCTCGGCATCTCCCGCTCGGTCTCCCAAGTAGCCTCCTTCGCGGGCCAACCTATCCACTGCACTTTTACTAAAGATATATCCTTTGTCTCCACATCATAAGTCAAATTACCATCTAACTGAACCGTGTTAAAATCCAAAACATGAGACGGATCACTAATATACTTCCGGAGCATGGAGACATGAAATACCGGATGCACACTCGACGAGCTGGGTAGCAAAGCAAGCTCATAAGCCACCTCCCTAATCCTCCGAAGTATCTCAAAAAGTCCAATGAACCGAGGACTCAATTTACCCTTCTTCCCATATATCATAACACCCTTCATGGGTGAAACCTTCAATGGAACCTTCTCACCAACCATGTAGGACACATCACGAACCTTCCTATCAGCATAACTCTTTTGTCTCGACTGCGCTATACGAAGCCTCTCCTGAATCACCTTCACCTTGTCTAAAGCATCCTGTACCATGTCTATACCCAATAGCCTAGCCAAACCCGGCTCAAACCAACCAATTGGATATCTACACTGCCTTCCATACAAAGCCTCATATGGAGCCATCTGAATACTCCACTGGTAACTGTTGTTATAAGCAAACTCTGTGAGCAGTAGAAACTGATCCCATAACCTTCCAAAATCAATGACACAAGCGCGCAACATGTCCTCCAATATCTGAATAGTGTGCTCGGACTGCCCATCCGTCTGAGGGTGAAAAGTTGTGCTCAACTCAACCTGAGTACCGAACTCTCGCTGTACAGACCTCTAAAACTGTGAAGTAAACTGAGTGCCCCTATATGAAATAATGGAAATCGGGACACCATGCAAATGAACAATCTCCCGAATATAGATCTCTGCCAACCACTTTGAAGGATAAGTACTACACAGAGGAATGAAGTGCGCGGACTAGGGCAGCCGATCCACAATCACCCAAATAGCATCAAAATTCTTCAAAGTCTGTGGGAGCCCAACTACAAAGTCCATGGTGATCCGCTCCCACTTCTACTCTGGAATATCCTTCCGCTGAAGCAAGCCACCCGATATCTGATGCTCGTATTTCACCTGTTGACAATTGAGACACCGAGCTACAAATCCCACAATGTCCTTCTTCATTCTCCTCCACCAATAATGCTGTCTCAAATCCTGATACATCTTCGCGGCACCTGGATAAATGGAATACCACGAGCTATGGGCCTCCTCCAGAATCAACTCCCGAAGCCCATCTACATTGGGCACACATATTCGACCCTGCATCCTCAACACCCCATCATCATAAATGGTCACATCTCTGGCATCATTGTGTTGAACTCTATCCTTAAGGACAAGCAAATGATGATCATCATACTTGAGCTCTCTGATGTGATCAAATAAGGAAGACCGAGAAATCACACAAGCCAATACCCGGCTGGGATATGAAATATCAAACCTCACAAACCGATTAGCCAAGGCCTGAACATCAACTGCAAGAGGTCTCTCCCCAACAGGAATATATGCCAAACTCCCCATACTTACCGCATTCCTACTCAAGGTATCGGCCACCACATTGGCCTTCCCCGGATGGTACAAAATAGTAAAATCATAATCTTTTAGCAACTCCAACCATTTCCGCTTCCTCAAATTGAGATCCTTCTACTTAAACAAGTGCTGGAGGCTACGATGATCCGTAAACACCTCACAAGACACACCATAAAAATAATGCCTCCAAATCTTCAACACGTGAACAGTGGCAGCCAACTCCAAATCATGAACAAGGTAGTTCTTCTCATGAGACTTCAACTGACGAGAAGCATAATTAATAACTCTACCCTCCTGCATCAACACACACCCAATACCAACTCTCGAAGAATCACAATACACGATATAAGAACCTGAAGCTGATGGCAATACTAACACTGGAGTGGTCAAGGTAGTCTTGAGCTTCTAAAAGCTCTCCTCAAACTCGTCCGAAGACATGAATGGAGAACCTTTTTGAGTCAACTTGGTCAAGGGCGATGCGATAGATGCAAATCCCTGAACAAACCGGTGGTAATTACTCGCCAAACCAAGAAAATTATGGATCTCTATGGCTGAGGAAGGTCTGGGCCAACTCTGAACCGCCTCTATCTTCTTTGGATCAACCTGAATGCCCTCGCTGGACACCACGTGCCCCAAGAATGCTACTGAACTTAGCCAAAACTCACACTTGGAGAACTTTGCATAAAGCTTCTCATCCCTCAATCGCTGCAACATAACTCTCAAATGATCTGCGTGCTCCTCCTGACTATGCGAGTACACCAGAATATCATCAATGAAAACTATGACAAACGAGTCGAGATACAGCCGGAACACGCTATTCATCAAATGCATGAACGTTGCTGGGGCATTGGTCAGCCCAAAAGACATCACCAAGAACTCATAATGACCATATCGGGTCTTGAAAGTTGTCTTAAGAATATTTGAGTCCCTGATCTTCAATTGGGGATAACCTGAGCGGAGATCAATCTTGGGAACACTCTCGCTCCCCGAAGCTGGTCAAATAAATCATCAATGCGAGGCAAAGGATACTTATTCTTAATTGTTGCTTTGTTCAACTGCCTGTAATCAATGGACATCCTTATAGTACAGGATACTTATTCTTAATTTTGCTTTGTTCAACTACATGTAATCAATGGACATCCTCATAGTGCCATTCTTCTTCTTCACAAATAGAATAGGCGCACCCTAAGGTGACACACTAGGACGAATGAACCCCTTATCAAGGAGTTCCTAAAATGGCTCCTTTAACTCCTTCAACTCCACTGGTGCCATACGATACAGTGAAATAAAAATGGGCTGAGTGCCCGACACCAGGTCAATACCAAAATCAATATCCCTATCCGGTGGCAGGTCTGTAAGAAACACATTTGGAAAGTCCCTCACTACCGGAACTGAATCAATGGTAGGAGTCTCTACACTAACATCCCTCACGAAGGCCAAATAAGAAAGACAACCCTTCCCAACCATCCGCTGGGCCTTCAAAAATGAAATCACTCTACTTGGAACATAATTCGTCGAATCTCGCCACTCAATCTGTGGCACCCCTAACATAGCCAAGGTCACTATCTTAGCATGACAGTCCAAAATAGCACGACATGGAGATAGCCAATCCATGCCCAATATCACATCAAAGTCTCCCATACATAACAACAACAGATCCACTCAGGTCTCCAGACCCCCAATAGTTACCACACATGACTGGTACACACGGTCTACAATAACAATATCGCCCACTAGAGTAGATACACGAACAGATGAAACTAGAGACTCGTGGGGCATATCCAAATAACGAGCAAAGTATGATGGCACATAAGTGTGAGCACGTGATTTTTGACCTAAATATGATTATTCCCAAAATCCCAAACAAAATAATTTTTCTTTATTTTTTACAATTTTTATGCATTTTGGTGTCATTTTCTGATAATAGTTGCATTCTATTTGCGCATGTTAATTCTTATAAAATACAAAAATATGCATTTTTTGCATTTTAGGTTTTAGTTTTAGGTTTTTTAGTATCAATTAAGGTTTAATTTGTTTATAACAAAACATGAAAATCACAAATTAGTGCATTTTTGCATTTTAATGATTTTATTGGGAATTTGTCATGAAATAGTTTTTAAACAATTTTAGGAATTAATTAGTCTTTGTTTTGAAAAAATCAGGATTTCATGTTAGTTTTACATCTTTATAAAAATTAGAAAAATTATAAAAATTGTAAAAGTAAGAAAAGAAAATAAAAAGAAAATAAGAGTAGAGAAGTGGTCTTATTAAAGACCCAAAATTTGGGCCAATGCGTTGGAAATTTTCAGGCCCAAACGCCCTTAAACCCGTTCCAAACTGGACCAAGCCCAATCCTTACCCGGTCCTCTTCCCAAGTGTTGAAACGGCGTTGTTTCCCCAGCCACAATCACGACCGTTGGATCTCATCAATCCAACGGTCCGGATCTAACTAGGATGTTTGGTATATAAGTGTCCGAAAATCCCCCCCCCCCTCACTTCCATTCGGACCATCTCCTTCATCCTCACGAACCCTAATCCACACCGCCCCCAAATCCCTCGCCGGCGGTGAACGTCACCTACACCGTTCAAGCCCAAATTTACACCACTCGTCCTCCTCACTCTCCTCTTTCCATTCCACCCACTGGTTCCCCTCAAATAGGGCCGGAGCTCATCGAATCTTGGATTGAAGTTTCCGGTCAGATCGCAGGTTTATCCAAACCAGCCCAAAGTCACACCACACAATCCCCGGTCTTCCCTCAACACTAATCCATGATTATTTTCCTTTAAATCTCTGCGAAATGGCTCGAATCTCAGATCTAAGAATTTCCGGCCAAAACCCTAAACCAAAATCTTTATGATTTCGAACCGTAGTATCCTTAACCATGTGTTCTCTTGTAAGAACACATGGTTAGGGATGTTGCGTGTCAAAAATCTGAAAGGATTCGGACGTCAGTGACTGGCCGGAGTTCCTCGTGCTTCTGTGAGTTTTTCCTGTTTCTTTTTACTTGCATGGTTGAAGTTTTAGTTACAGTCTTGGTTTCATTAAGTGTTCTGTTAATTTTACGGTTTATTTTTGTGTATTAGTATAGTTCTGTCAACTGCTGTTAGTTCTGAGTTTGATATTTGAATGGTCGATTGTGAGTTTATTGGTTAAGAATTAGTTTAATTTCATTTAATGTTGATCATGTAGCTTAAGCTTTGCTTTGATCAATCCTGGTTTCTGGTTTTTTTAGTTTGATTGAGTTGGTGTAATTGAACATTTGGGATTGGTTAGTTTGATTAGTTAATTTCTGAGTTCTAATTAATCAGTCTTAGATAGTTTTGGATTAATTTAGGGGATTGGTTATAGCTGTTGAGGATGAGGGTATAATTAGTAACTTTGAGAAGCCTTCAGGGGTAGTTTGGGCATGGAAAGGGGTAATTCTGATAGGAATAGTAATTTCAAAGTATATGGAAGGGCAATATAGGTATTGTATGGGTAGAAGAATACCTTAGGGCCTTCTAGAATAGGATTTTAGTGCACATTTCAGCACAATAGGGGTGCTTACTTGTTTAGCAAGTCAAGAATAGAGGGACTAAACTGAAATAGGGGAGGGACTAAAAAAGAAGGCCTAAAATCTGATCTACTCTCTCTTGTTGCCTATAAAAGGGCATGAAATGCCTTAGGGAAGGGGTCTTCTTCTTCTTCCTTCAGCTCTGAGCTCAAAAAATCCCCACCAAAAGCTCTCCTCCCTGCTTTCAACTCCAGCTAGTATTTCCATTCCAGTATTCAAAAATAAAAAAAACATCAAAAAATGAAGAAATCAAAAACAATTTTACAGTTTCATTACTACTTTTGGATTTCAGTTGGGTTTGGGTCTAGCAGGATTGCAGAGGTATTTAGGTTCAGCTGTGAGGGCTAGGAGTGCATTTCAAGTGTGTGTTGAATTGATCTGTGTAGTCTGCTTGTATTTCTGGTTTTCAAAAGCAGTTCCTGGCATGTTTTGTGGTGTATATTGTTGAGTTTGTTGCTGTTGCTGTTCAAAGTAGCTGAATCCTTTCCTTTTCTCTATTTACATTCCAATTTCCAGGTACACTTCTTTGAACCTCACTGATGTATGCTCGTTGAAGTCGAAATGAAATGTTCAAAGGGTCTATTGTTCAACTGAAGGCAGTCTGTATTTTAACTGATATTAATCGCGTAGTTTTCTGTTATATAACTGGCAGTTATATGTATGATTAAGATTGTTCCGTAAGGTTGATTACATGTTGAATGTTGCATAACGTTGAACTGTCGAATTGGGCATTTGAAATAGCGTGAGCATAGGCTTGGTCTAATTTGAAGGTTCGTGTGAATTCAATAGTCATCAGTAGCAATTGGATCTATGTAAATGACATGTGAATTCAGGAGCAGGTCTGGTGACATTTAGCCTAGTTACTAGTACTTTTGTCATTGATCATGCTAGTGTAATAGAATGTCTGCTTTTGATTAAAGGTTCTGAAATCGATCGGTACACAAACCTGATTTATTGTTGGTAGATTGGCATTGAAACCAGTTAAAAATCATGAAACAAAACTCATTCACAATTGAATTAGTTCATTAAAAGCAGTAGGTCATGATAGGTAACTGGTATGATAAATCGGTTTAGGAATTTTGGAGTTCACGGCTATCAGTTAAAATGAGGGTATGCATTGTGTTGAGGTGACTCGTTGATGTTGTATAAATTGTTGCAGTTGGAATCGTACTCATATTCGTTGGGCCAATTGGACTGTATCAAAGCCATGAGGCAGGCCCATTATTTATTTGAATTTGGTTCTTAGTTTACTTCAGTGTAATTCAAATCTAAATTAATTAGTCTTTTAGAGACACATAATAAGTAGGAAATCATAGTTACTTCGGGGTTACTACTAGCCTCGCCCAAATAAAACCACTAATTACGAGGCCCTCAATGTGGTTATTAAAAATGATTAGAATTTGGGATGACCATTTAGCGAACTCCACGGTCTTCCCCAAAATAATATTACGTTAGAATCTGTAGGCGCGATTTTAATTAAAGTACCTTCTTAAACTCGGGTGCGCATTGATGCGACCCAAATCCAAATCTCGACGAAGTCGAAATGTGTTGACAACCACGGGTGCATTGATTGTGACGTGGTTCGAAACGCGTTTTCACGACGTTGCAATTCTTTTAAAATAAATAATGATAAAAAGCGGTAAACGAATAAAAGGCACATAAGCTAGCATGTATTAAAATCAGATAAAATCAAATACATCAGTTAAGCGACCGTGCTAGAATCACGGAGCCCGGGAATGCCTAACACCTTCTCCCGGGTTAACAGAATTCCTTACTCGGATTTCTGGTTTGCGGACTGTTAATAGAGTCATAAATTTCCTCGGTTCGGGATTCAATCGGTGACTTGGGACACCATTAATCTCTCAAGTGGCGACTCTGAATTAATTAATAATTAAATCCCGCTCCGATTATCCTTTAAATGGAAAAACTCCTTTACGCCCTTTGCGGGGTGTATGTAGAAAAAGGAGGTGTGACAGCTCTGGCGACTCTGCTGGGGAACTCGAACCCAGAATCTCTAGTTCAGGGTTCAGAATTCGAGCTTAGATAAATTGTTGTATTTAATTGTATCTGATTTTCCTACATGTTTATGTTAAATGTGCTAAATGTTACCGCTTTGATATTATCTGAACGGTATATAAACTGTGTCGACGCCCTTCTCTCTTCACCTCTGGGGATGTGCTTACTGGTTGAGACTCCCTATTCTGTTAGTGTCATACCTTGAAATAAGAAAGAGGCCGGACAAGTTACGAAGCCGGATGGCCTTTTGGTTCCCGGTAAGTTGCCCCCTCCTCGACTCGAGTTGTCCGCTCGGGTACACAGTCTAGAACACCGACTCAGGTTTTTGAACATAGAATAAAGTGACTTCATGCCGGATCCCTAGTAGGAACGCTTATTTGCATCACATTGCATTTGACTTAGGGGACTCAACACAGGGGTTGAGTCCGTCTAGGACTAGCAACCTGAAATGAAAAGACCATCCTGATGCATCCTACTTGCTCTGTACATATATTTGTTTCGAACCTGCATGTTGACCGGTTTCTGAATCTCGGGAATGTTGGGAAAAAGAAAAAAAAAGAGGAAGAGAGAGATAACAGTTAGGGAGCTAAAAAACCCAATGTCCAAAACACTGTCGGAACTCTGCCGAAATTTTGAGAAAATAAAAAGGAAAATGCTTTATCTGTTTTACTAAAAGCAAAAGGAAAAAAGGCCGAGTCTTTTATTTTTGGAAAATGTTTGTTAAAATAAAAGAGTCTTTTATTCTTAGTTTGGAAAATAGGTTGTTTATTGTTCGTTGAAAAATTGAAAATGAAAAAGAGTTTTGTTTTAAAATAGTTCGGTTAATTTGCCCGAACTACGCAGGTTTGATTCTCACAGGGCGTGAGATACGTAGGCAACCCTCATCGGGTCCAACCTCCCCTTTGCAAAAATAACCAAAAATATCAAAATTTTATTTTTGTCATAAATAAATTAGGTGATGCTGTTTTGTCAAAAAATAGCCAAGTGTTCCCAAACGGAATGCCGGAAGGCTAACCTTGCATACATAGCCACCTTTGGTCATGTTTTCATTTTTTTGTTTTTTTAAACCTCACAGCCTTAAGTTTTCGTCCTCGAGGCGCTGAAAGGCCGTGTTGCAATACTGGGTATTTTTATCCTAAATAAAAAAGAGAAGTAAGAAGTGTGAATAAGTTAAGTAGAGCCGTCCCGCCATAAATAGCCTTAAAATATTTGTTCCCAAAGTACTGAAAGGCCATGTTTGAGAGTCAAGTGCTTCGCTTGAAAATATATCGGTAATTTTGAGTCGAAATATAGATAGTTTTTTTTAGTAAAATAAAAGTTTTCTTTTTGCTTAAACGCTTTAATAAATGTGCAGGATGAGCACGATGATAAATGAGCCCTTTTCAATAATGACCAAAATCCCTTTTGAGCTGCAATTATGGTGGAATGATTTAGGCAAAGAGGGGCAAGACGAAGTGAAAAAATATTTGAAAGACCTTCCGGATTTATTAAACATTCAGCCTCGGGGGATATTATCAGGGCATTGGTCGCCTATTGGGATTCGGCACATAATGTATTTCATTTCTCAGACTTTGAGCTCACCCCAACATTGGAAGAAATAGCAGGGTATATTGGAAGTGATCAAGCTCCATTGAGGTTCAAATACTTGGTGGCTCCTAGAGCCATTACCATACATCAGTTCTTGGATTCCTTGAAAATACCCCGAACAGTTCATCATCCAGATTTTGCGAAGGGTTTCTGCAGTTTCCGCTTCATATATGATAGATATGGCCATGTGGGCGGGTTTAACAATCCAGATTTTAAGCTATGCAGTAGAAATAGCAGACAAAAATGGGAGGAAAACAGACGGGTGGCATTTATGATAGCCTTTTTGGGCCTCATAATATTCCCAAGGAAAGATGGTAATATTGATTTGAAAGTAGTGGGAGTCGTCAGTACCTTGCAAACCATGGGGAAAAGCACTTTAGCACCTATGATCATGGCTGACATCTTCCGGGCTCTCACTGCGTGCAAAGCTGGGGGCAAATTATTTTAGGGATGTAACTTGTTGTTACAAATGTGGATGACTGAGCATTTGTGCCCACGCTCTCAGCTATTGAGTTATGGTTCGGTTGAGAAAACTTGTATAGGAGAATTTTATATGAGAATCAAAGGGGCTAGTCTACCTGAAGGAGTCACGGCCTGGACATTATTATTTCGGAACCTCAATGCCAGCCAGATACAGTGGGTGCTTGGATGGTTGCCTGTCGAAGAAGTCATATATATGCCAGCAGCCCGGCCGCATTTTTTGTTGATGAGACTCAAAAGCATCCAGCCCTATGCACCATATCGGGTTCTGAGGCAACTCGGGAGGTATCAAGTAGTACCGAGAGATGAATTTGAGTACCCAGGTGGTCAAAATTAGTCCTGACGGTCGGTTCCCTGAGGAAGAGGTTCGCCAAATTTGGAGTGAGTGTCAACATTTGATGGCAAACACTTGTGTGTCAGATAGGGTCAAAGGGGAAGTTGCCCTAGGGTATCATGATTGGTTCAGAGGGGACGTGGCACGCGGGAGACCGGCTAAAAGACCTCATCTCAAAGATTTCGCCAAGTCGTCCCAAGAGCAGTGGGATTGGTTAGCAAAGGAAGAAGGCTATCGAGTTGAGATTGGTAAACTGAAGCAGCAAGTTAAGAGTCTGAAATTCGAGAACAATGTACAGGTTGCCGCGGATCAAGGGGAAAAGAATAGACTGGCTCGAGAAAATGAAGAACTTAGGGCCCAAATCCGGCAGTTGAAGATAACCGTCGATAAGCAACCGAGGAGCCGATCCGATGAGCAATTGATAAAAAGATTGGAAAACGAAGTCAGGGAATGGCGGGATGAATTAGAAAAATCTGAGAATGTCATGGCAGAACTTAAAGCACAGTGGGCTACAAGAACAGAGGAGCGTCACTAGTACTTGAATCAGTTGAAAAGGGACCATGAGAAAATTGTTGCCAATTTAAAGAGAAAAGTGGTTGCCCTTGAGGGTAAAGCGGTTAAGCAGGCTAGAGATTTTGGAATTGAAAGTGGGCACGGTTATGACTTACTAGCCCAAATGGAGGTAGAAGTGCGACAGTTGCAAGATCAACACCTGCAGGACTCTCGAGCTTTAAAGACGTGCAGTGATCAGATAAGATGCTTGCTTATAGAAAAGAAGCAAACAAAAGACAGGATTAGAGCCATTGCTCATGCCATTTTCAGGAGATGCCGGGTTTGTGAAGACATGACCTATACTACTTTTGTCTCAGCGGTAATGATCTATGTGAAGCGAACCATGAATGAATTAGAGCAGCTTAAAGGGATTTGGATCCTAGGCCCGCGGCGAGGCTGAACGACGCCCCGCAAACACCTAAGTTTGAAGCACTAGAGTATGCATAGTCCGTGTCTGTAATTTTCTACCATTTTGAGTCAGTCTTTCGTATGTCTGTTATCTTTCCAGGTCAAGTATGTCTGCAGTCTTAGAGTCTGTATTTGCTTTTAATTTGCGCCTGTTAGCTCCATTCCGAAAAGTGTTGAGTTTGTAATAGTTTGTTTTAGTAATGAAAATTGAAAATTTCAAAAATTTTCCATCCACCCGTTATTTTGCATTTATTTTCATGAACTACGCTTGGTCTGATTCATGCGGGGTCACGATACGTAGGCAATCCCCATAGGATTCGACCGTAATCGTAAGAAAAATAGAAAGAAGAAAAAGAAGAAAAAAGAAGAAAATCCAAAGAAATCAAGAAAGAAAGAAAAGAGCGGAAAACAAAAGAGAAATGAGCAGGAACACAAAAGAGAAAGAAACAAAAGAAAGAGAAGAGCACAAGAGAGGGATGAGGTGAGGAAATTTGAAAGAAGGGGCGAAGTGCCGGGATGACGCATGCAATCGGGAAAATGCATAATAGAAATAATTAACTGTATAAGTGCATTCATGCCAACGTGCGGTTGCTAAATCTGTTAAAACTTAATCGCTAAAAAAGTGGTTGTCCAAATGTGTGAGTACAGGCAGGTGGTTAGTTGATTGGAAATTCTGGCAACTCACCCGTACAACACCCGGTCGAAAGATCAAGTAAAAATGATAGGGTAGGATTCGGAAATCAGCATCGTAGACCCTTCAAATGAAGTTGAGGTAACAAATGTGGGTGCTATGAAAGAAGAGATGAGGAAATTAAAAGCACAAATGGCTGAAATGCATCGGGCATGGTCTCAGGGACATCCGACACTACTATATCCTGCTAATCCATCTTACATCCCACCCCTGGCTCAAGCTCAGGAGTCTACCACTCCCCACGCATCTTCAGCCTTCCCCTATCACGCCCAGGGTTATGGTACCACTTCATATGCTCCCCCAGCTCCACCCCCCAAACAGAACCCTTCCCCAACCATGGTTCCTATCTTTGTGGCACCTCCCCCAGCCCCATTACATAGATGGTCCAATGAGCTGCTATTCCAAGCTCACGACACCCAATATTACCCTCCCGAACCCACTTTCAAAGCGCCCGAGCCATATACCTATTCTCCCCATTTCGAAATCCCGGGAGAGGTTGAGAAGCCGGTTAAGAATACAGAACAGGAGGAAGTAATTCGTAAAGTCAAAAGCCTGGAGCAATCCTTCAGGAACATGCATGGTTTAGGTAACCAAGTCAGCGTCGCATACAAAGATTTGTGCCCTTTCCCTGATGTTCAGTTGCCTGCGGGGTTTAAAATGCCGAAGTTTGACTTGTATGAGGGGCACGATGACCCAGTAGCCCATCTGCGTGGCTTTTGTAGCAAAATGAGAGGCGCTGGGGGAAAAGATGAATTGTTGATAGCATATTTCGGTCAAATCCTGAGCGGGTCCGCGCTGGAATGGTACACGAGGCAAGACCCCAACCGATGGTATACATGGGATGATTTGGCACAGGCATTCATTGGCCATTTTCAATATAACCTTGAGATAGTCCCCGACCGTTTGTCATTGTTGAAACTGGAAAAGAAGCCTGGGGAGAGTTTTAGAGAGTTTGGTTTCCGCTGGAGGGAACAAGCTGCAAGGGTTGATCCTCCAATGAGGGAGAGTGAGATGGTAGATTACTTCTTGCAAACATTGGAACCTACCTATTTTGGTCATCTGGTGACATCCGTCGGAAAGTCGTTTAATGAAGTGGTAAAGATGGGAGCCATGATTGAAGAGGGATTGAAATCTAATAAGATCTTGAGCTACTCGGCATTGAAAGCAACCACCCAGGCCATCCAAAGCCGTACTGGTGGTGTTCTCGGAAAGAAGAAGAAGGAAGAAGTTGCTACGGTTGAAGCTAGTCCTTGGTCCAGGCCCAATAACCCTCCACTCTACTATAATCAACCCAGACACCACCACCCAAACTACCAATATACCCCATATGGCCCACCGCAACACTACTATCCACCACTGGAACCACACTTTTCTATCCACCACGCCCAGACCTACACTCAGCCCCTGGTGCTCTTGCAATGGCGTGCATCGAATCCCCAAAACACACATCCACCCCCACAAAACACCTATCCCCCTCACAGAGCAAACAGACCAGGAACCAACTTCCGCCCAAACCAAGCTTTTAGACGTGAGAAGGCCCCAAACAGAAAAACATTTACTCCGTTGGGAGAATCTTACACTGCTCTCTTCCATAGATTGAAACAGTTGGGAATGTTGACCCCAATTGAATCCAAAGCACCAAACCCCCTTCCCAGAAACCTGGACCATTCTGTTAGCTGCGAGTATTGCTCAGGGATGCCGGGGCATGATACTGAAAAATGTTGGAAGTTGAAAAATGCGATACAAGAGCTCATTGATAATCGCCGTATTGAAGTACAGGCTCCAGAGGCCCCAAACATCAACCAAAATCCGTTACCAGCGCATTATGAGGCCAATATGATCGAACTGATACATAAGGGGACAGAGCCTAAAAAACCTTCGCAGGTGGTTATGGTGATTCGTTCTACGGAAGCCAAAGAAAAGACAGTGAGGTCAAGGCCAGTGGTTCAGTTAAAAGAAATAAAAGACAAGCCAGTGTTGGTAATGGGAAAGGGACCATTTGTGGCTGCAAAAAAGCCAGAGCCAGTCAAATTAGTGGTACCAGGGTCATCATCTGCACCCGTGGTGGTTGTGAAAGGGGCCTACATAGAACCAGTTATCATAAAACCAGTAGTCCAGTTACCCATGATTGATAGCAAAGTCGTACCGTGGAAATACGACAAGGTAGTGGTGACATACAAAGGAAAGGAAATTGAGGAAGCGAGTTGTGAAGCACAAGGACTAACTCGGTCGGGACGTTGTTTTGCTCCCGAAGAGTTGAGAAAGGCTAAGGGCGCTAAAGACAATCCAGTGCCAGTCAAAAAAGCTGTGACGGAAGAAGAGGCAGAAGAGTTTCTGAAAAAGATGAAAGTGCAAGATTATTCCATTGTTGAACAACTGAGAAAAACACCGGCCCAAATCTCATTGTTGTCGTTATTGATTCATTCTGACGAGCATTGTCGAGCTTTGATGAAGATATTGAATGAGTCCCATGTGCCTGACAAAATTTTAGTGAACCATCTGGAGACAATTGCCAACAAAATCTTTGAAGTGAACAGGGTAGTATTTTCTGATGATGAATTGCCTGTGGAAGGCACAGAACACAACAAAGCTCTCTATTTGATGGTCAAATGTGAAGGTTCAATGGTTACTCGGGCACTGATCGATAACGGGTCGAGTGCTAATATTTGCACGTTGTCCACATTGAATAAGTTGATGATCGATGAGGATAGAATCCACAAAAATAGCATTTGTGTTCGAGGGTTCGACGGAGGGGGAACAAACACAGTAGGGGATATTGTACTCGAATAGACTATTGGCCCAGTCGAGTTCACTATGGAATTTCAGGTGTTGGATGCTGCAGTATCCTACAATCTTTTGTTGGGTCGACCATGGATTCACGCGGCCAAAGCCGTGCCTTCCACGCTGCACCAAATGGTCAAGTTCGAGTGGGACAGACAAGAAATTGTGTTATATGGGGAAGATCCCACATGCGCCATAAGTGATGCCATTGTGCCCTTTATAGATACTGAAGATGATAAGGGACCATGGGTTTATCAGGTCTTCGACATGGTCCCGGTGAGTAGAGTGCCCGAGGGTAAAAGCATGCCATGTCCCAGGGTGGTAGCTGCGACCGTCATGGTAGTATCAGAAATGCTGAATAACGGGTTCGTGCCAGGGAAATGTCTGGGGGCTGAACTTCAGGGCATTATTCAACCTGTGTCCCTGCCCAAAAATCTGGACACCTTCGGATTAGGGTTCAAACCAACAGCGGCAGATGTTAGAAGGGCCCGTAAATTGAAAAAGAAAGCTTGGGTTCTTCCAAAACCTATTCCACATTTGTCCAGGTCCTTCGTCAGGCCGGGTAGCAAGAAACAGTCATTGGCAAAGGTGTCAGGTTCATTGATTGGGGAAGAGGGGAGTTTGGATAAGGTGTTCGAGAGAGTATTTGCTGAAGTAAACATGGTTGAGGCCGGAGAAGGGTCAAGAGGAGCAGATATACAGTACATCGGACCACATGCTAACATCAACAATTGGGAAGCTACCCCTCTTCCAATTCGGAGGGAGTCGTGGTAGTGGGTTTTGTTTTCCTTTTGTCACCTGGATTATTCCAGGGCTTGTAATCCAGTTGCTATGTTCCGTCCGTTTGGATGAGTTAAAACCTTGTTATCTCTACATTCAATGAAATGCAATTTTCTTCATTTCTAATTTTCTTTCCTTTTTTTGTTTTCTTTATTTTGTACAGTTCTTTTTATGTTGATATCAATGATATGACATGCATGAGGAATCTTCGGCCCAGTTTTACAAGCCAATCTATCTCGGAAGTAATAATACAAGAAATCGAGTGTGATGATGGGGTGGATGGTAACAACGGTGAAGCATATAAGGAAATTAGTAAAGAATTAAGTCATTTTGAAGAAAAATCCAAACCTAACCTAAATGACACAGAAGCAGTTAATCTAGGGGATCAAGACAATGTGCGGGAAACTAAAGTAAGTGTTCATCTGGAGCCACAACTCAAGGAGGAGATAATTAAAGTATTGCATGAGTACAAAGATGTTTTTGCATGGTCATATGACGATATGCCAGGTTTATGCACCGATTTGGTGGTTCATAAATTACCCACTGATCCGGCACTTCCCCCTGTCAAGCAGAAGCTGAGAAAGTTCAAAACGGACATAAGTGTGAAGATCAAAGAAGAGATTACCAAGCAGTTTGAGGCAAAGGTCATTCAGGTTACACGGTACTCCACTTGGTTAGCTAATGTCATACCTGTGCCGAAGAAAGATGGCAAGACCAGGGTGTGCGTCGATTATCGAGACCTTAACAAGGCCAGTCCAAAAGATAATTTCCCATTGCCCAACATCCATATACTGATCGACAATTGTGCCAAACATAATATTGGCTCTTTTGTGGATTGTTATGCGGGTTATCATCAGATTCTAATGGACGAGGAAGATGCAGAAAAGACGGCATTCATCACGCCGTTGGGAACGTATTGTAGTCGGGTCATGCCGTTTGGTTTGAAAAACGCTGGGGCAACTTATATGAGGGCCATGACAACCATATTCCATGATATGATACATAAGGAAATCGAGGTATACGTGGATGATGTGATCGTGAAGTCTAGACAGCAATCCGACCATGTCAGAGATTTGAGAAAGTTCTTTCAAAGGCTTCGCAGGTACAATCTTAAGCTCAATCCTGCAAAGTGTGCTTTCGGGGTGCCATCTGGGAAGTTGTTGGGGTTTATAGTCAGCCGACGGGGTATTGAATTAGACCCGTCGAAGATCAAAGCCATTCAGGAGTTGCCACCTCCAAGAAACAAAATCGAGGTGATGAGTTTGTTGGGAAGATTGAACTATATCAGCAGGTTCATTTCTCAGCTCACGGCAACTTGTGAACCAATTTTCAAGTTGTTGAAGAAAGATGCCGCGGTCAAATGGACTGATGAATGTCAGGAGGCTTTTAATAAGATAAAGGGGTATTTGTCGAACCCACCCATGTTGGTCCCGCCGGAACCAGGGAGGCCTTTGATTTTATATCTGACAGTTGTAAATAGTTCATTCGGCTATGTACTGGGGCAGCACGATGTTACAGGCAAAAAGGAGCAGGCTATCTACTATCTCAGCAAGAAGTTCACATCTTACGAAGTTAAGTATACTCATCTGGAAAGGACATGTTGTGCCCTAACTTGGGTGGCACAGAAGTTGAAACATTATTTGTCATCTTACACTACTTACCTTATATCTCGCTTGGACCCGTTGAAGTATATTTTTCAGAAACCCATGCCCACAGAGAGGCTTGCAAAGTGGAAGATCTTGCTTATAGAGTTCGACATTATCTATGTGACACGGACTGCCATGAAAGCACAGGTATTAGCCGATCATTTGGCTGAGAACCCCGTCGATGAAGATTATGAGACTTTGAAAACCTATTTCCTTGATGAAGAGGTAATGCACATTGATGAATTGGAACAAGCTGAGAAGTCGAGATGGAAACTTTTCTTTGATGGGGCTGCAAATATGAAAGGCGTGGGAATAAGAGCGGTACTTATTTCTGAAACAGGACAGCATTACCCTGTTACAGCTCGGCTTCGTTTCTACTGTACGAACAACATGGCAGAATATGAAGCGTGTATATTGGGATTGAGATTAGCTGTGGATATGGGTGTACGGGAAGTCTTGGTCATGGGTGACTCGGACCTACTGGTACACCAGATTGAAGGAGAATGGGAAACACGGGATTTGAAGCTTATACCGTATCGGCAGTGTCTGCATGAGCTTTGTCAGCGTTTTCAGGCCATAGAATTCAGGCACATTCCAAGGATTCATAATGAGGTTGCTGACTCTTCGGCTACTTTGGCGTCGATGTTGCATCATCCAGATAAGGCTTATGTTGATCCATTGCAGATTCAGGTCCATGATCAGCATGCTTACTGTAATGTGATAGAAGAGGAAATTGATGGCGAGCCGTGGTTCCATGATATCAAAGAGTACATTAGGGTAGGAGTGTATCCGATACAGGCCACCGATGATCAGAAAAGAACGATTCGGTGATTGGCAAGCGGGTTTTTCTTTAGTGGAGGAGTGTTGTACAAAAGAACTCCAGATCTCGGGTTGTTGAGATGCATAGATGCAAGACAGGCCATGGCTATCATGACTGAGGTACATTCCGGAGTTTGTGGACCGCATATGAGTGGGTACGTTCTAGCAAAAAAGATTCTCCGAGCAGGTTATTATTGGCTCACGATGGAGCGGGATTGTATCAGTTTTGTGCGTAAGTGTCATCAGTGCCAAGTGCATGGAGATTTGATTCATTCTCCACCATCAGAATTACATACGATGTCCACACCATGGACTTTTGTTGCATGGGGCATGGATGTTATTGGGCCAATTGATCCAGCAACATCAAATGGGCACAGGTTTATTCTAGTAGCTATAGACTATTTTACCAAATGGGTAGAAGCTAAAACGTTCAAGTCTGTGACTAAGAAAGCTATAGTCGACTTCGTGCATTCAAATATCATCTGTCGGTTTGGGATTCCGAAGGTAATCATCACGGATAATGGGGCTAATCTTAATAGTCATTTGATGAAAGAGACATGTGAGCAGTTTAAGATTACCCATAGGCATTCTACTCCATACCGTCCCAAGGCAAATGGTGCGGTTGAAGCAGCCAATAAGAATATAAAGAAAATACTCCGGAAGATGGTTGAAGGATCTAGACAGTGGCATGAGAAATTACCTTTTGCATTATTAGGATATCGCACCACCGTTCGTACCTCGGTGGGGGCGACTCCTTATTCATTGGTATATGGCACCGAGGCAGTAATACTCGCAGAGGTGGAAATCCCGTCTCTGCGAATCGTTGCAGAGGCTGAGATCGATGATGATGAATGGGTGAAAAGCCGTCTTGAGCAGTTGAGTTTGATTGACGAGAAGAGATTGACATCTGTGTGTCATGGCCAACTGTACCAACGAAGAATGGCAAGAGCATACAACAAGAAAGTGCGTCCAAGGAAATTAGAAGTTGGACAGTTAGTACTGAGGCGGATTTTGCCTCATTGGGCTGAAGCAAAAGGAAAATTTGCCCCAAACTGGCAGGGACCATTTGTGGTAACCAGAGTATTGTCTAACGGAGCATTGTATTTGACAGATGTGGAAGGAAAATGTATAGAAATGGCCATCAATTCCGATGCGGTCAAGAGATATTATGTATGATTTCTTTATTTCTGAATGTATCTATTTATATTTGGCATATCTTAAAGATTGAAATGATGAAGGCGTTTTGTCCTGCTATCCAAACACTTTTATCCCTTGTTATCCCCTTTGAGCCTTACTTATTTTTCATACCCCTCTTTCGGAATCAACGACACTATCAGGGAACACAGGTGTCGAACATAAAAGAAAGAAGAGAAAAACAAAGGAAAAGAAAAAGAAAGAAAAACAAAAGGAAAAGAAATAAGAGAAAAACAAAGGAAAAGAAAAAGAAAGAAAAGAAAAAGAAAATAAAGAAGAGAAAAACAAAGGAAAAGGAAAAGAAAGAAAAGGAAAAGAAAAAGAAAGAGAAAGAAAAGGAAAGAAAGAAAAACACAACAACAAAAGTTAATTACGATACAATGAACTATGCTTGACTTGATCCCGAAAGGGTACGTAGGCAGCCTTACTCCGAGGATCAGTCATACCAAAATAGAAATCCAAAAATCCCCAAGCAAGAAACTGGGGCAGAAGTGGTGATTATTGTGGAAATTGGATTCCGAAAGTTGTAATTTGAACCCATTCGAATTGTTTTGAGCCTTTCATACCTTTATTTCTAACCCAATCCGAAAGCCTACATTATGGTCCAAAGAAAGACCTTCTGATCAATTTTAGGAAACGCCAAATCAAGTAGGTAACGGTAATTCGTGGTAGTGCCACCACTCTGGTTCAAGCAAAAAGAACAAAAGATAAAAATGAGAGAGTCTTATGGGTGAAAACCCTCACGGGCACCGTAAGGCGATGGGAGCTGAGAGAAAATAAATGAGAGAGTCTTATTGGTGAAAACCCTCGCGGGCACCTTGAGGCGAAAGTGAGTTGGAAAATGTTTAAATGGCAAAAGGTCTGTGGGAAGGAAAATGTTTCGAGGTACCGCAGGAAAGCAAGGTTAAGGTCTGGGTAATTCAAACAATTGTTGGAAGTTCTGGGCAACATAAGTATGGCAATTGAAAGTTGGTTATTTGGACAGATTGGGCCGATCAATCCAAAATGCATGTCATAACCATTGGTACCAGCTATCTCGCTCAGATAAGTTTCTTTTCCTTCTCTTTTTAAAACAACCATCTGGTTTTGGATTCTTCTTATCCTTGACTTAAAAATCATCGCATTTCATTTTCTTTTGAGGGTTTTATCTAGCTGAGATGTTTCAGTACTAGTCTTGGTCAATGCAAGCAGAAAATACTTCAAAGCTCACTACCGACTTCTAGAATTGTAAAGCACAACGTGGTTAGAGCATGTCAAAAACAACTTGATGTCAAGGGGAATACAGGGAATTAACGGAAGTTTCATCGGTGAAATGATTGGGGAATGTCATGGGAAAGGCAAAAGCTTAAACAAAAGGTCAGAAAAATGAACTAACAGCATGGGTGTAAAACATTTAGGTCGCCGGATGTTGGGAAATTTAAAAGTTGGTCAGAATATCAAGCGGTTCAGGGTCAGTGTATGGAAGGCAGTCAACACAAAGCAAGACAGTGGAAGGATTTTTCAGCAAGAAGGCCATCAACTAACCACCGTTTTAAACTGGCGAAATTTTCTTTGATTGTAACAGGGGCAGAAAGTTAGCCGTTGAGAAGGAATTCTCCAAGAAGGAAAAACAAGCAGTAATCAGGTTTGATCGCAAAGTGCGGTTTGATTAAATACAAGATAATCCTGAATAGCATAAGGGGAATGCAATTTGGTTGCAAAGTTTACATGATTAGAATAAGTGCAAGTTGTCAGGACCTTCCTGGATAATAGGACATAATTCATATACCCGGGTAAGATACCTTGGTACAGTGAGAAGTAACACCTTAAGTTCATAATTGTTTGGAGCAGTCAGGAGCCCTCCTTGATAACAGAGGAATACATTCAATTTCAAATTCAGAAATCAGGAGTCCGCCTGAAGAATAGAGACATACCATTCAAATTTTAAGCAATCAGGAGCCCGCCTGAAGAACGGAGGTGACACAATTCAAGTTTTTCGCTTCCCATCAATCTCTTTGTTTATTTTGAGGTCAGGAACCCGCCTGAAGAACAGAGGTACAGAGTTCAAAATTCAGAAATCAGGAGTCCGCCTGGAGAATAGAGACATACAATTTAATTTTAGCAATCAGGAGCCCGCCTGGATAATAGAGGAGTAGTTTCAATTTTATGTTCAACAGTCAGGAGCCCGCCTAGAGAATAGAGGTGTTAAATATTTTAAGCAGTCAAAATCAGGAGCCCGCCTGGAGAACAGAGGTGATATAATTAAATTTTAGTTTTCAATCAATCTCTTTGTCTATTTTGAAGTCAGGAGCCCGCCTGAAGAATAGAGGCATACAATTCAAGTTTCGGAGGTCAGGAGCCCGCCTGAAGAATGGAGGTATTAAATTTTAAGTAGTCGAAGTCAGGAGCCCGGCTGAAGAATGGAGGTATTAAATTTTTTTTAAATAGTTGAAGTCAGGAGCCTGCCTAGAAAATTGAGGTTGTTATATTGTAAGTTATAGTTGAAGTCAGGAGTCCGCCTGGAGAACAGAGGTGATATAATTCAATTTTAGTTTTCAATCAATCTCTTTGTCTATTTTGAAGTTAGGAGCCCGCCTGAAGAATAGATGCATACAATTCAAGTTTCGGAGGTCAGGAGCCCGCCTGAAGAATGGAGGTATTAAATTTTAAGTAGTCGAAGTCAGGAGCCCACCTGAAGAATGGAGGTATTAAATTTTTTTTTAAATAGTTGAAGTCAGGAGCCCGCCTGGAAAATTGAGGTTGTTATATTGTAAGTTGTAGTTGAAGTCAGGAGTCCGCCTGGAGAATAGAGGTATTATAATTCAAGTTTTAGTTTTAAAATCTCATTCAGTAACATGTGCTCAGTTTTCAAACTGGGGCAGAAAGTTTTCGTTGTTGTGTTTGTGTTGTGAAGTCAGGAGCCCGCCTGGATAACAGAGGAATACATACAGTTCAAGTTTGTTGGGAGTCCACCCAGATAATAGAGGAATACATTCGAGTTCGAGTTTATTCAAGTTCAGCAGTTTGGAGAGAGGGAATAACATCTCAAGTCACCAGGGGAATAGCAACAGGGAATTTTATCGAGAAAGCACAAGACAATGAGGCAACAAGGAGACGCAAGACAACAAGGCAGCAAGGAAGTACAAGAGCAAGTTTGAAGAATTTAGATAGGATTTTGTAATTCATAGAGCATAGTTAGTTTAGCTTCTTTTATCTTTGACATGGTGTAATAAGGGAGGTCAGCAAGCAGTAACAGCAGCAAGCGCAGTGCGATCACAGTTCCTGGTAGTCCCAGCTACCAGACATTCCCGAACTACACTGACTTGATTCCTGTTTAGCCCAGGATATGTAGGCAACCTCCGAAGAAGAATGCGGTCAAACTTTTCAAAAATGCTTCACATGGAATTTTCACACGGGCAAAAATCGCTCATATTTGCTCACTTATCTTTGCCCGAAAACATTTCATGTTTTCAAGCAAAGAGGGGCAGCTGTGAGCACGTGATTTTTGCCCTAAATATGATTATTCCCAAAATCCCAAAAAAATAATTTTTCTTTATTTTTTACAATTTCTGTACATTTTGGTGTCATTTTCTGATAATTGTTGCATTCTATTTGCGCATGTTAATTCTTATAAAATACAAAAATATGCATTTTTTGCATTTTAGGTTTTAGTTTTAGGTTTTTTAGTATCAATTAAGGTTTAATTTGTTTGGAACAAAACATGAAAATCACAAATTAGTGCATTTTTGTATTTTAATAATTTTTATTGGGAATTTGTCATGAAATAGTTTTTAAACAATTTTAGGAATTAATTAGTCTTTGTTTTGAAACAATCAGGATTTCATGTTATTTTTACATCTTTATAAAAATTATAAAAATTGTAAAAGTAAGAAAAGAAAATAAAAAGAAAATAAGAGTAGAAAAGTGGTCTTATTAAAGACCCAAAAGTTGGGCCAATGCGTTGGAAATTTTCAGGCCCAAACGCCCTTAAACCCGTTCCAAACTGGACCAGGCCCAATCCTTACCCGGTCCTCTTCCCAGGTGTTGAAACGACGTCGTTTCCCCAGCCCCAATCACGACCGTTGGATCTCATCAATCCAACGGTCCGGATCTAACTAGGATGTTTGGTATATAAGTGTCCGAAAATCCCCCCTCACCCCCCATTCGAACCATCTCCTTCATCCTCACGAACCCTAATCCACGCCGCCCCCAAATCCCTCGCCGGCGGTGAACGTCACCTACACAGTTCAAGACCAAATTTACACCACTCGTCCTCCTCACTCTCCTCTTTCCATTCCACCCACTGGTTCCCCTCGAATAGGGCCAGAGCTCGTCGAATCTTCGATTGAAGTTTCCGGTCAGATCGCAGGTTTATCCAAACCAGCCCAAAGTCACACCACACAATCCCCGGTCTTCCCTCTACACTAATCCATGATTATTTTCCTTCAAATCTATGCGAAATGGCTCGAATCTCAGATCTAAAAATTTCCGGCCAAAACCCTAAACCAAAATCTTTATGATTTCGAACCGTAGTATCCTTAACCATGTGTTCTCTTGTAAGAACACATGGTTAGGGATGTTGCGTGTCAAAAATCTGAAATGATTCGGACGTCAGTGACTGGCCGGAGTTCCTCGTGCTTCTGTGAGTTTTTCCTATTTCTTTTTACTCGCATGGTTGAAGTTTTAGTTACAGTCTTGGTTTCATTAAGTGTTCTGTTAATTTTACGATTTATTTTTGTGTATTAGTATAGTTCTGTCAATTGCTGTTAGTTCTGAGTTTGATATTTGAATGGTCGATTGTGAGTTTATTGGTTAAGAATTAGTTTAATTTCATTTAATGTTGATCATGTAACTTAAGCTTTGCTTTGATCGATCCTGGTTTCTGTTTTTTTTAGTTTGATTGAGTTGGTGTAATTGAACATTTGGGATTGGTTAGTTTGATTAGTTAATTTCTGAGTTCTAATTAATCAGTCTTAGATAGTTTTGGATTAATTTAGGGGATTGGTTATAGCTGTTGAGGATGAGGATATAATCAGTAACTTTGAGAAGCCTTCAGGGGTAGTTTGGGCATGGAAAGGGGTAATTCTGATAGGAATAGTAATTTCAAAGTATATGGAAGGGCAATATAGGTATTGTATGGGTAGAAGAATATCCCAGGGCCTTCTAGAATAGGATTTTAGTGCACATTTCAGCACAATAGGGGTGCTTACTTGTTTAGCAAGTCAAGAATAGAGGGACTTAACTGAAATAGGGGAGGGACTAAAAAAGAAGGCCTAAAATCTGATCTACTCTCTCTTGTTTCCTATAAAAGGGCATGAAATGCCTTAGGGAAGGGGTCTTCTTCTTCTTCCTTCAGCTCTGAGCTCAAAAAATCCCCACCAAAAGCTCTCCTCCCTGCTTTAAACTCCAACTAGTATTTCCATTCCAGTATTCAAAAATAAAAAAAATATCAAAAAATGAAGAAATCAAAAACAATTTTACAGTTTCATTACTAGTTTTGGATTTCAGTTGGGTTTGGGTCTAGCAGGATTGCAGAGGTATTTAGGTTCAGCTGTGAGGGCTAGGAGTGCATTTCAAGTGTGTGTTGAATTAATCTGTGGAGTCTGCTTGTATTTCTGGTTTTCAAAAGCAGTTCCTGGCATGTTCTGTGGTGTATATTGTTGAGTTTGTTGTTGTTGCTGTTCAAAGTAGCTGACTCCTTTCCTTTTCTCTATTTACATTCCAATTTCCAGGTATACTTCTTTGAACCTCACTGATGTATGCTCGTTGAAGTCGAAATGAAATGTTCAAAGGGTCTATTGTTCAACTGAAGGCAGTTTGTATTTTAACTGATATTAATCGCGTAGTTTTCTGTTATATAACTGGCAGTTATATGTATGATTAAGATTGTTCCGTAAGGTTGATTACATGTTGAATGTTGCATAACGTTGAACTGTCGAATTGGGCATTTGAAATAGCGTGAGCATAGGCTTGGTCTAATTTGAAGGTTCGTGTGAATTCAATAGTCATCAGTAGCAATTGGATCTATGTAAATGACATGTAAATTCAGGAGCAGGTCTGGTGACATTTAGCCTAGTTACTAGTACTTTTGTCATTGATCATGCTAGTGTAATAGAATGTCTGCTTTTGATTAAAGGTTCTGAAATCGATCGGTAGACAAACCTGATTTATTGTTGGTAGATTGGCATTGAAACAAGTTAAAAATCATGAAACAAAACTCATTCACAATTGAATTAGTTCATTAAAAGCAGTAGGTCATGATAGGTAACTGGTATGATAAATCGGTTTAAGAATTTTGGAGTTCATGGCTATCAGTTAAAATGAGGGTATGCATTGTCGTTGAGGTGACTCGTTGATGTTGTATAAATTGTTGCAGTTGGAATCGTACTCATATTCGTTGGGCCAATTGGAATGTATCAAAGCCATGAGGCAGTCCCATTCTTTATTTGAATTTGGTTCTTAGTTTACTTCAGTGTAATTCAATTCTAAATAAATTAGTCTTTTAGAGACACATAATAAGTAGGAAGTCATAGTTACTTCGGGGTTACTACTAGCCTCGCCCAAATAAAACCACTAATTACGGGGCCCTCAATGTGGTTATTAAAAATGATTAGAATTTGGGATGGCCATTTAGCGAACTCCACGGTCTTCCCCAAAATAATATTACGTTAGAATCTTTAGGCGCAATTTTAATTAAAGTACCTTCTTAAACTCGGGTGCGCATTAATGCGACCCAAATCCAAATCTCGACGAAGTCTAAATGTGTTGACAACCACGGGTGCATTGATTGCGACATGGTTCGAAACGCGTTTTCACGACGTTGCAATTCTTTTAAAATAAATAATGATAAAAAGCGGTTTACGAATAAAAGGCACATAAGCTAGCATGTATTAAAATCAGATAAAATCAAATACAACAGTTAAGCGACCGTGCTAGAATCACGGAGCCCGGGAATGCCTAACACCTTCTCCCGGGTTAACAAAATTCCTTACTCGGATTTCTGGTTTGCGGACTGTTAACAGAGTCATAAATTTCCTCGGTTCGGGATTCAATCGGTGACTTGGGACACCATTAATCTCTCAAGTGGCGACTCTGAATTAATTAATAATTAAATCCCGCTACGATTGTCCTTTAAATGGAAAAACTCCTTTACGCCCTTTGCGAGGTGTAGGTAGAAAAAGGAGGTGTGACAATAAGAATAAGTAGAACTAGGATCAAATAATACAGAGGCATCTCTGTGGCAGACTGAGATAATACCTGTGATCATAGCATATGAAGCAATAGAATCGGGTCTAGCTAGGAGTACATAGAAACAAGCATGACCACCACCTGATCGACCTCCCCCTCTAGGGCGACCCCTAGCTGACTGACCTCCACCCCTAGCTAGGTGGGTGGGTGGTGGTGAAGTAACTGGCACTGAAGCCGATGGCTGACCCCTCTGCTGAGATGAACCCCCAAGACGACGAGGACACTGCCTCCACATTTGACCCAACTCTCTATACTCATAGCAACTCCCGGGTGCTGGAGGCGAGGACTGAAAGGAAGCCCTAGCAGCGGAATGACTAGCAGATGCACCTAGCATAGAAGAGCCTTGAACTGATGGAGCACGGGATGAACTCTGGGCTATAAGGGCATTGAGTGATGACTGGCCCTGATGAGAATTGTGAGAACCATGACCCGATGACTCCCCACAATATCTTGGGCGAGCTAACTAAGCATGTCTAAACAGACGACCTCTACCATGTTGAAACTGATCTCTCAAAGGAGCACTTCCATTAATACCAGATCCCCGAGGCCTCTAATCCTCCCTCTCATCTCGCTCCTGGCAATGAACTGACTCAATCTCCCGAGCAATGTCAACAACCTCCTAAAAAGTAGCACCAGACTCCTTTTCCCTGGTCATGAGAATACGAAGTTGATATGTGATGCCATCAACAAACCTCCTAATCCTCTCTCTCTCTCTCTCTCTTTGTAGGAACCAACCAAATAGCATGACAAGCTAACTCCGAGAACCTCATCTCATATTGCGTCACAAATCTCTCCTTGATGCAACCACTCGAACTGCCTATGTAGCTCCTCTCTGCGAGACTGTGGCACATACTTCTCCAAAAAGAGAACAGAGAACTACTGCCAGGTAATGGGTGTTGCACCAATAGGCCTACGTCTCTCATAAGACTCCCACCAAGTGAAAGCAGCTCCAGAAAACTGAAAAATAATGAAGGCGACCACGCTGGTCTCCAGAATACCCATTGTATGAAGAATCCTCTAACACTTGTCCAAGAAACCCTGGGCATCCTCGCCCTCTGCACCACTGGAAGTCGGAGGCTGAAGTTTACCAAACCACTCCAATCGACGTTGTTCATCCTCTAGCATAGCAGGAGCTACATAGTCCTGAACAGCTGCAACCGGCTGGGCTTGATTCGCCCTCGGTGTCTGACGTCCCTGCACGACCAGCTCAGGTGTGCGAGAGGCGGGAGTCTGAGTGCCTCCCCCGGCCTGAGAAATAGTTGTTGTTGTAGTAACTAAGACCGCCTGAGCTAGGCCAATGCATATTGATAGAATCTGAGCTAGGGCCTCCTAAAGACCTAGAATCACAATGGGCACAGCTGGTGCCTAAGCTGGTACTGCTGGAGCGTCCACAACTGGGACCTGATCCTGAACTGGGGTGGCTAGTAGATCTGCAGTTGCTGCCTTAGCTGCTGTGCGAGCCACACCCCTGCCCCTACTACGACATCGATCGTGTCTTCGGCCTCTAGTGGCCACAGCTAGTGGTACTGGTAGTCGTCCATCCTGACCGGTCGCTCATGTCCTCATCATTTGTGAGAGAATAGAATAACAGAAGTTTAGTACTTGGATCAACAGATTCGCACAATAAGACTTTCAAGAATATGAAGCTTCCTAAAGGTTCTGCAGCCTCCTGAGGATAAATACAGACGTCTCTGTACTGATCCGCGAGATTCTACTAAACCTGCTCATGACTTGTGAGGCCTATGTAACCTAGGCTCTGATACCAACCTGTCATGAACCTAAATCCGGACCTGGTCGTGGTGGCGCCTATCGTGAAACAAGGCCAGCTGACACAACTCCCAATTCATTTTAAACAATTATAATAACACAATTTAAGTCATTAACAGATGATAAATCCCAAAAATAACGTGAAATAGAACAAACGCAGAAATAAACACAGCCCGACATCGGGGTGTCACTAGTCATGAGAATCTACACAAGTCTAAGAGTATGGAAAGAGGACTACACAGTCTATTACAGAATCTAGTACAAATGAAAATAAAGATAGGAAGGAGAAGCACTGGGCTGTGAATACCGAGCAGCTACCTAGTGATCTCTGAACAGTCAGCTGGGAGCAATCAACCCTCACTAGCAGGACCCAAGGCTCCTGAATCTGCACATAGGGTGCAGGGAGTAAAGTGAGTACGCCAACTTAGTGAGTAACAAAAGTAAAAGCAGTTGAGATAAAAAACACGTAAAACACAACAAAATGCTACAAGGAGGCAGAATAAAACCAATACAATGCAATAAAACAGTAAAAGCTCGTACAAACACCTTAGTTCAATATAAGCTTCTTTAAAACATCTTTTAACATTTAAACAGTTGAATGAAAAGCAATGAGAAAAGATAAACACAAAAAATTAGCCCATCGGGCCCAATATAAACAAAATCAGCCCCTCGAGCAATAACATAGAACAGCATCAGCCCATCGGGCTATATCGCATATCACACTAGGTACTCGCACTCACTGGGGGTGTACAAACTCCGGGAGGGGCCCCTTACGACCCAAACACAATATCAAGCCATCTTGTGGCATAATCAATAGGCTCTCGGCCTTATATCAAGCCATCTCGTGGCATAACAACTCGGGACCTCGGCCTCATAATCATAAATCAGTACAATACTGTTGCGGCGTGCAGCCCGATCCCATAGTAACCTCACAACACAGGCCCTTGGCCCTACTCAGTCAGAAATCTCTAAAAGCCACTCGGGCACAGTAAAACAGGATGCTCAGCCCAAAATATCATTTAAGATGTCAAAACAGTAGAATATAACATGACTGAGTGCAAATATAAAGTTAAAATAGTGAGGAATAGTATTAAAAATCCCCTAAGGGTCCAAAATAGTTAGCATGAGGCCCAACTATGGCATTCCGCCCCAAACACGATGATAGCAATCAGTTTTCAATCAAATACGCAGTAAAATAGTCATACGGGATGGACTAAGTCACAATTCCCAACGGTGCACGACCCCACGCACGTCATCTAGCTTGTGTGTCACCTCAAAATAGCACAATGATATGTAATCCGGGGATTCATACCCTCAGGACAACATTTACAATCATTACTCACCTCTATTCGATCCAAACTCTAACCTACGATGCCTTTGCCTCTCGAATCGGCCTCTGAATGCTCCAAATCTAACAAAAATTAGTACATAACCATCAAAATATGCTAAGGGAACAAAGCCCACTCGAAAGTAATCAAATTATAACACAAATTCCGAAATTGACCAAATCCGACCCCCCGGCCCACGTCTCGGAATTCGATAAAATTTACCTCACTAGACTCCTTATCTCCCCACGAGTTCATACATATCAAAATACTAAAATCTGACTACAAATGACCCCTCAAACCCTTGCTCAAAGGTCTCCAATATCAAGCCCTAGTTTCCCAAATTTTAACCCTTAATTTCCATTAATTTCAAGCCAAATCAGTGAATTAACACCATAGAAATGAGTTTAGGGTCCCAAAACCTTACCTCTATGAAATCCTCTTGAAATTCCTATTCAAATAGCTCCCTCAAGCTCAAACCCGTATGAAAATGGTGAAGAATAACTCCAAAATCGCGAAGGAAATCTTTTATACTTTCTGACTTAGGCTTTTCGCACCTGCATTCCCATTACTGCTTCGAAGGTCTTGACCATCGCACCTACGGTTTTTTCTTAAATGCCCAAAGTCGCATCTACGATCAAATAACCGCATATGCGCTATCGCAGGTCCGCTCAGCACTTCGCATCTGTGGCTCCTACCCTTCATGGCATTGACCGCCTCTGTGGTCCATTCTTCGCATCTACAGTGTTGCACCTGCGGTCCCCAATCTGCAGGCGTGGAAACAACAGGAGCAGGAAATTCTACAATTTCTCCAAAACTCCACACTCTCTATCAATCATCCAAAATCACCCCGAGGCCCCGGAAACCTTAACCAAAAGCACAAACAAGTCATAAACCACTATTCAAACTTATACCAAATCTTCAAAACACCTCAAACAACATCGAATCAACCAAAACACATCGGATTCAACCCTAAGGTTCCAAAAATCTCCTGAATTACGCTTTTGATAAAAAAGTCTACCAAACCACGTCCGAATGACCTGAAATTTTGCACACACATCTCAAATGACACAACAGACCTACTGTAACTTCCGGAATTCCATTTCAACCCCTAAATCAAAATCATACCTAACAATCGGAAAACACTAAAATTCCAATTTCGCCAATTCAAGCCTAAATCTGGTACGGACCTCCAAAACACGTTCCGATCACACTCCTAAGTCCCAAATTATCTCCCGAAGCTATCCAAACCATCGGAACTCACATTCGAGCCCTTTTTCACATAAGTCAACATCCGGTTGATTTTTCCAACTTAAGCTTACTCAAAAGAGACTAAGTGTCTCAAACCTTATCAAAACCATTTCGAATTCAAACCGACTAACCCGATACCACATAACACTGATAAACAAGGCATAAAGAAGCAGAAATGGGGGAAACAGAGCGGTAACTCATGAAACGACCGACTGGATCGTTACAGTTATGTATGTTAGTTCAAGTATCCTTGCTTTTGTGATTACTTTAAATGCTGGTATGAGTATCTAGTCTGAACAAATATCAACTTAGTTGAATTATATGTTGTACATGAGTTTTGTTTGTGCAGTTCTATTACTATTTTGTATGCACTGATTTCTAAATCTGTCCCATTACCCTCTATATACTGGTTTTCAAATTGCTACTCTTAGTCCTTTAGGTTCCTACCACCCTCAGTGTGAGCACTACCTAGGGTCCTTGATACTCCTCTAAACTCTGACACATTGAGGCTGGTCTTCCAATCTTTTATGAACTTTTTCTTTGAGCGTGGTCTTGGTGTAAGCATTGCTCAGGTTCCCTGAGGCCCTTGGGAACTTTGAGATACTAGGAGCCCAAACTTTGACACACTATGGATGAACTACCATTATGCATCAAAGTTGCTATGTTTGAAGGCCTGGTTCTCAGGTTCATATTGGGCCTATGAAGGATCCCTATAGTGTAATGGATATCATTATGTAATTTATTCATTCAGGACTGTAATAATCTCTGCAATAAACAGATTTGGGTTTATTAGTGAAAGCTGGGGGAGGGGTTCTATACCTTTGTTTAAAACTGGGTAGAAATCTTGCCTATAAGGTTTAACTATGTTGATTGAAATATGCAAATGCCATACTTGTTTAGAGATCTTGTGTATAGGAATTTTCTGATTGCTTGTGACTCTGTACTTCCACATTTTTGGGCATTCTAGAGATACTTCCTATAGGCCTACTGTTAGATCTGCATTAGAGATCCTGTTCATAGGATCTACATATATTTCCAATCCCAACGTGCATTAGTGATCATGTATATAGGATTCCATATGTGTGAATTAACAAACTTTTCTAGCAATGTGCTTAAAATTCTGCCCATCTATGATTAATAGAAATCATGTCTTTAGGAATTAAATTAATTCTGCAGCTTAGATACCATGCCTATAGGAATAAAGAAGGAATCAATTTCAAAACCTAGAAATCATGTCTATAGGATTAAACTAATAGATATAATGCCTATAGGGTGAAATCAGTTTGTAAACTTAGAAATCACATTTATAGGAGTTTAAATCAAGTCAACACTTAGAAATCCTTCCTATAGGGGTTTAAATTAATTAGAAAGCATGCCTATAGGATTTAAAGAATTAAAACCTGTCTTTACAAGTTAAAATGAGTAATTCATTTAAAAATCATGTTTTAGGTCTATAATTAACAGTTATAGATATCATGCATATAGTGTTCTGTTAATCAGTTTTGGGTTTGATTAATTCTGTTAATCACTTAGGCAAATCTGTAGTGTTATTAATGATTCTGGGGTTTAAAACACTGATATTTTATTGCCTGAAAATGCCCATATTCAAAGCTTCATAAAATCAATAGGCAAACCAGTAGGTCCTGATGCTCGCCTTAATAAACTACTTCTTTATATTCTGTTCTGCTCATCTAGACATCCTGCCTATAGAATCCTCAATTAATGAAATCTGTTGATTTAACTACGTGCATTTGTTGTCTCTTTCCAAAGGTTAATATGAGCCCTGATTTGTTCCTTACATGATAATCCTATTTGAATTTTGTTTGTCACCTAGATTTTCTCATTTTAAGCAATATAGGCCAGTCTAGAACCATCCTAAATAGAGGTCCTAAATACCTCCAGGACCATAGGTAAGGGACGTGTAGTGCACGCATAAGGCAAGAGTTAGAAGCAACTAGAACGCTTAGGTAACAACTGAAAGATAGTAATTGGGTAGTAAAGGAAATGATATCCCATGCGCTAATGCTATGAGTAAAACCCTGACTTGAGGGAGTTGCAAAGCATTGCATATAATGATCCTATAGGCTAAAATACTTAGGACCACCCCTATACTTTTGTGTAAAATAAGTTGAATATTGTATCTGTTTAATTTGTTTTTCTCCCTTTTTAAGACTAATTCGCTTAATTTAAGTTCAGCCAGGACCCACCATTATAGACCTCGAGGGGTGTCTAACACCTTCCCCTCGAGGTAATTTCGAGCCCTTACCCGATCACTGGCATTGTAAACTAGTTTCATGAGTTAACTGCTCTAGGTGCCCTAACGCACCTTAATCCGTTACGTGGCGATCCTTCAAATCCCTTACCCCATCCCAAAAGGAAAGGAGTTGTCCTAGAAATGTTGAAACCCAATTTCGCAAGAAAAAGGGGGCGCGACAGCATGGCGACTCTGCTGGGGATATCTTTAGGCTCTTACCATAACGAACTTATCTGTGAATTAGTCTTTAAGCATGTATTTACTATTCCGTTAATACTTGCACACCCCTGCCTATTCCACTTGAATTTATTTATGATTTCCTTCCCCTGCTTCATCACTTTTACTATGGAAACTGACTTGTCTCCTTGTTTTTCTTTTCTTAAATGTCTTTACAATTATTAAATACCGCATTTTATCATTATTCATCATGCAAATAATTGACAACGTGTTATTTTCTTTTTGGATAACTCCATGCTCAACATCATATTCCATTTGTGCGTACTAATACCATAGCGACACTTGATGAGTGTCCACGCTCTTTCTAAAATTACCCTTTAAATTCAGAAAAGCTAATTTGCGGTAAAACTAGTCGATCAGCGGTGTAGTCGACGATTTTGTGCCTTTCCCCCTCAAGTTGTCTGCTTGAGGGTACCGGTCTAGACTTTTATAGAAACCTTACTCTGATAAATAACTGTATATGCTTCATGGTCACACCTAGCCGGGGTTAATATGCTGTCCACATAATAACCCTCTAAGAAAGCCCTGTCCAAAGTCCATCTGGATTTCCATAATCCCAATGGACACAATCACGATATGTGCATTATTTGGAGAGATAAAATGCTGACATGCTAATCGTTAATGTGTAAGTAGTCGAATCCGGAGGGGATAAAGGTCTAACTCTGTTTATTTTTGCAGAAAATGAGGCACGAAGTCCCCAAGTTCTGCATGGTCCTAGGTATACCACCACTGTTGTTAGATTGGTGGGAAAATCTTTTGCCAAGCGATAAAAACCATGTGAAAAGGGTTCTTGGAAATCTACCTTCCTTATTGGACATTCAACCAAACAACATGCTGATCGAAGCTGCTACTATGTTCTGGGACGGAGAAAGAGTTGTATTCTGTTTTGGTGACATTGAAATGACTCCTCTCCTAGAGGAAATCGGAGGGTTTGCTGGATTACCATGGGATAGTCCAGGTTTACTAGTACCAGAAAACCACAATACTAAGGGGTTTCTAAAAATGATGGGCCTGAGAAAGAATGAGGACTTGGAGTGCTTGAAGAAGTCTTACATACCCGTTGACTTTCTCTACGAACGATACGGACACAACAAATCTTGTCGTATTTTTTGATGATGAATTCTCCATCACTTCCTTAGGTTGGACTAATCGCAGGGTTTTTGTATTCATCGTCTGCTTTCTGGGTATGATAGTGTTCCTAAGCCAAGGGGACATATTCACACCAGGTTGGCCATGGTAACCAGAGCTTTAATGGAAAGAATTGAGGGACAAACCTATACTATTGTCCCGATGATTGTAGCAAACATATACCGAGCTCTAGATCGTTGCAGGAATGGGTTTAAACACTTTGAGGGTTGTAACTTGCTACTACAAATTTGGTTGTTAGAACATCTTCAGAGGGGTCAGTACAGCTAAGAGTTTCACGGAGATCATGGAATGATCACATCGCTTTCCACCATCCTAAAATAATGACCTTTATCCCAGACAAATTTGCACAGGTACAGAACACTATAGGCACAGTTTTTCAATAATTTGACCGAGGACCAGGTTCACTGGATGTTCGAGTAGTTCCCTACTGATGAATTCATTATAAAATCCATAGATGTTTCGTAGTTGGTGTTGATTGGGTTAAGGGGAATACATCCATATGTCCCTATCAGAGTTATGATAAGCTATTAGAAAACAAGTCATACCTCAAATCTCCAAAATGAGCCATTACAGAGTCAATTTTCAGGATGACGTCGTTCCATACAAATGTGAGGCCTAGTGTATGTGGCATTTGAAGGTTATCGTGGAAAAGGATACCATCGAGACAAATCGATATCATGTCGGTCATGTGTACGTCTACCCATCATGGTTAGAAGATAACATAGCAGGAATATTCGATCCAAAGGTTGGTCAAGGAAACAGGATCATAAATGAAGTCGCTGAAGCACAAGTAAAGTATGAGAGGCTACACAAGAGGGTCATTGAATCTGAAGCCAAGCATTTGGAGCAACACAAGTTTGACATGGAATCAATCAATGAGTGGAAAGAAATTGCTACAAGGTCGGCAGAAAGGTTGGAGTACTTGGAGCAGGGTCTAATGGAACTAGAAGGGAAGATGAGGAAAAGGGTCGTAAATTGTCAGAATGTAGAGGATAACAAAGGAGGACATCTAGCAAGGGCATACCTGCTACTGGACATGCACGACCTAGGGAATCTGATTGATGGAGCCAAGAGGGCCAAATATGGAGAAGGTCCCTCCAGGACAAAGTAGATTAGGTTTATCTATTTTAAGTCTTTTTGGAATTCAAATGTAATAAGGCAGATGCCATTAGTAACTCATTTATTTATCATCATTTTTAAGTTTGTCTTATTTATTAAATTAATAAAATGAGGCATTTATCAGCATTAAAACTCTCTAAATCTACTTTTCGCTAGGGCTACCTCGGGCACAACGAGGTCCCCCAAATTAGGATGCGAATTTACGCAATGTGTGTTTAAATCCTATAAATGTTTTAGAATCTTACTAACTTGTCTACCTTTTATTTTTTTCTTTATTTTGATTATTCCCATCCCCTAATGTTGGTTCGCACATACTGGCATCGTTAGTATATCACACCAGATCTATAGGTCCTCCACCTCTTCCTCCTCCAAGTAATCTGAAAAGCAAAGGAAAAGCGAAGATATGATTTGAGTGGGATCCGAAAAATAATGCTAACAATATTGAGAGGTTAGACGGTGGGAGTACTGTGGACCAGAATGATTTGGTCCTACGATTGGAATAGAAAATACTTGAGTTGCAAGGAGAAATTGAGCAAGCCCGCAACTTAGAAAACCTCTCCCCCACTCTAAATGTCCCAAACGTTAACCAACAAAATGCTCAAAACCAAGCACCTCCTCAAAACACACCAAACCAACGTCCACAAAATCATTCCGCACCCTATTCGTACGCAACACCTCCCCAAAATCCTAACCCTCCATCGATACCCACTCCCCCTCAACACCAACATCCTCCTACTCAATACGTACAAACCACTTACCATACTCCTCAGAATACCCCGCAGCCTATCCCTGATCCGCAAAACTTAACTAACAATCACCACTACACTCCAACCCCTGGCACCCACCAAAACAATCACATATACGTTAAAACCTTACCTCACTCTACTCAACCAGCATCATACGTTCTAGAATTTTGCCGAGAAGGACCTGCTCATTAAGAACATGGCCGAAGAACTCAAGAAGCTCATGAGCCAAGTCTAGGGAGTCGAAGAGGCAAAGGAATTAAAGGTCTGAATTACGAGGATTTGTGTATTCAACCAGACGTGGAATTACCGGAGGGTTACAAACCTCCTAAGTTCGAAATGTTTGACGGAATGGATGACCCGAAGGTACACTTGAGAACACACTGTGATAAGCTCGTGGGAGTTGGGAAAGATTAAAGGACTCGCATGAAACTGTTCATGAGGAGTCTCACTAGAGATGCCCTATCTTGGTATATTAGTCAGAATCCCAAGAAATGGGTTAATTGGTAAGCATGGCGTCAGATTTCATGGATCGATTTAGGTTTAACATAGGGAATGCACCGAACGTCTTTTACATACATAATCTAAAGAAGAAACCAACAGAGACTTTCCACGAGTATGCTACTCGATGGAGGTCAGAAGATGCAAAAGTTAGGCCGGCATTAGAGAAAGAGCAGATGAACAAATTCTTCGTCAGGACACAAGATCCACAATACTATGAAAGGTTAATGGTAATTGAAAATCACAAGTTCTCCAACATCATCAAACTCGGGAAAAGGGTTGAAGAAGGGATAAAAAATGGGATGGTAACCAATTTCGAGGCATTGCAAGCCACAAACAAAGCATTGTAGTTAGGGGGTATATCAAAGAAGAAAGAAGTAGGGGTAGTAATGGTGGCCCAAGGTCCAAAATCTCCACTCACATACCAAACACCTCCACCTACATACCTACCCTCACCTCCTAGATATTCTAAACCCGCTACCACCTATCACACCTATAACACTCAGCCAACCTATTACCATTCACCTCCAACCCGTCAAAACTATCCAAAACCCAGACCCAATTTTGATCATAGGCCGTGCAGACAATACACCCCTATTGCTGAACCTATTGACCAACTATAATAAAGATTGAAGTCTGTCGGGTATGTCACCCTCATTCCTGTTGTTGCAATGGAAAACTCCTCCCAGTGGGTCAACCCAAACAAAACCTGTGCATACCATTATAGCATGAAAGGGCATACTATCGATGAATGTTTCACCCTAAAAGATAAGATTCAAACCTTGATTGATACCAAAGTCATACAAGCAAAGGAAGCCACGACAAATGATCGCAACAATCCCCTCCCAGATCATAGGGGTGAAGGAGTCAAGGTGATAGAAATTGATGAAGAATGGGATCTTAGGGGTCAATTGGGCTTATTTGGGAAGGTGATGACCCTAAACCTACAGCCACACTCACTCCTATTGTGGTACAGATAAAACCGCCAATTGAAGTTGAAGTAGCTGCATCAGTCCCGTTCGAAATTGAAGTAACAACACCTGCAACTACACCAGCTCCATTTGAAGTAGAAATATCTACACCCTTCACTATGATAGTAGCACCCACACCTCCTTTCAAGTCCAACGCCATACCCTAGAATTATGTTGCCAAAGCTAGGAGAAAGGGAATAAAGAATATGGAAGAATCCGGTGCCGCACAGGGGATGACCAGAACTAGAAGGATCTATACATCCAAAAATTTGGGAGGAACAAGCAAGGAAGCTGCTACCAAACAACCCATCATTGAAACTGGTCCAGACGACCTTTGGAGGAAAGTACAAGTAAGAGAATACTCTATCGTTGATCATTTGAACAAGACTCCCGCCCAAATATCCATCTTGTCGCTATTGCAAAACTCTGAGGCGCATAGGAGTGCTCTGATGAAGGTGTTGAATGAAGCTTATATACCCAACAGCATCACCAATGGAGAGATGGACAACATGGTAGGGCAAGTACTGGAGAGTCACAAGATCAACTTCCACGAAGATGAACTACCACTTGAAGGATTAAATCACAATAGGGCACTGCATATCACAGTAAAGTTTGAGGACAAATTCATCGCCAGGGTCTTAATAGATGGGGGTTCAAGCCTCAACATTTGTCCATTGCCTTCTCTGAAAAGATTGGGCAAAGATTTCCATGAGATACGAGTAGAGAGTATGAACGTGAAGGCATTTGATGGGTCTCAAAGGGCCACGATTGGGGAGATTAACCTTTGTCTGCAGATGGGCCTGACTTGGTTCGATGTTGTGTTCCAAGTACTCGACATATCTGCTACATACAATATTCTATTGGGTCGACCTTGGATACATGCCGCCGGGGCTGTGGCTTCTACGCTACACCAGGCCGTGAAGTTCGAATGGAAGCATCAGGAGGTAATCTTTCACGGCTATGGAAGTAACCCCATTTACACCAGTCAAACTGTCCCGGTTGTCGAGAATAGAAGACGGCCACATGAAGAAACTTATCACCACATTGAGCGGGTCAACGCAATTGAGAAAGATAAGTGGTGGCATAACAAAATAGAAAGCATACTGGCATGGTCTGGGTATGAACCCGGCAAAGGCCTTGGGAAGAAACTCCAGGGCATTACCAAACCAATACAGTTGAAGCGTCACACACAAATTTTGGGTTGGGATATCCATACACCTAGCAAGAATATAACGGCTGGTCGCCACCTTGGCGTGGTCCTTATTATTCTCTCGAGCATCCAGTACCACATCTGAGTAAGACTTTTCACCAGGCCGACACAATATGGGGATCTGCAGAGGAGGAAGCTTCGGCTGGGTTATGGAATTTGTTTCTAGAAGACGAGAATATGGATTGCAATGTGATAGTTGAGGAGGAGGAGGAAGAAGGCCTCACCATTCAGACCATGGAAAAGGGAGTTATTCTCAATAATTGGACTGCCACACCATCTCGGGCCCGTCAAGTTCCTGGGTAGCTTGGCAATTAGCCTTACCTGTTTTAATAGCCGTTTTAGGCATTTAAGATATTTTCAGTATTTTGTTTTAATGATGCAATTTTTTTTAACATAATTGCTTGAGTCATCGAACCGTATCTGTTTTGGATATTTTCAAAATTTAATTAATGCATTGCTATTTAGTATTTATTATTATCTTTTACTTTTTTTTCTTCTACAACATTATTAATACTTTTCTTGATGAATCGATGATTGTGACATGTAATGAGACAACACAATATAAGGATAGTGACTCCGAAGAAGAGGATGAAATACCTGAGGAAGTTGTCAGATAAGTTGAGAATTTTAAGAACAAACCTAAGTCCAATCTGGACGAAACCGAGGCAATCAATTTGGGAGATTCCGAAATAGTCAAAGAGACTCGCATAATCATTCATCAATCACTATCAGAAAAAGAGGAATCTACTTGTTTCCTGAAAGAATATGTGGATATTTTTGCATGGTCATATGATGACATGACGGGCTTGAGCACATCCATAGTGGCTCACAAGTTTCCTACCTATTTAATGTGTTCGCCGGTGAAGCAGAAACTCAAAAAGTTCAAACCAGACATGAGTCTAAAAATCAAGGAAGATGTCACTAAGCAAATCAAAGCCAAAGTCCTCAAGGTAGTTGAGTAGCCAACCTAGTTAGCCAACATCTTGCCGGTTCCGAAGAAAGATGGGAAAGTCAGGGTGTGTGTTGACTGAGTAAGTGCCAAGGACGATTTCTTGCTGCCAAATATACACATTCTGATCGACAATTGCACCAAGCATGAACTCCAATCCTTTGTAGATTGCTTTGCGGGTTATCATCAGATTTAGATGGACGAAGAAAAGACACAGAGAAAACAACCTTCATTACACTATGGGCGTGTACTGTTACAAAATAATGCCATTCGGTCTAAAAAATGTTAAGGCTACCTACATGAGAGCCATGACGACCATCTTCTATGATATGATACATAAGGAAATAGAGGTGTATGTTGATGACATCATCATCAAATCCAAGAGGGCGACAGATCACATAGCAGACTTGAAGAAGTCCTTTGACATGCTAAGAAGGTACAATTTAAAACTAAACCCCGCAAAATGTACATTCGGGGTTCCTGCTGGAAAATTATTAGGATTCATTGACAGCCGTCGAGGAATCGAGTTGGACCCGTCCAAAGTTAAGGCTATCAAAGAGTTACCACCACCAAAGGGCAAAAAGGACGTGATGAGCTTCCTGGGATACCTCAACTACATCAGCCGCTTCATAGCACAATCCATAGTAATATGTGAACCCATCTTTAAAATGTTAAGAAAGGATGCTGAAACGAGTTGGACTAAAGATTGTCAAAGGGCTTTTGACAAAATTAAGGAATACTTGTCCACGCCACCAGTCCTAGTCCCGCCAGAACTTGGGAGACCTTTGCTACTCTATTTTTCCGTACTAGATGGGGCTTTTAGCTGTGTTTTGGGACAACATGACGAGACAGGAAGAAAGGAGCAAGCCATTTATTATTTGAGTAAGAAGTTTATGCCTTACGAAGCACGGTACTCTCTACTAAAACGCACTTGCTGTGCTTTGACATGGACAACTCAGAAATTGAGGCATTACTTTTGTGCCTATACCACCTACCTCATATCAAGAATGGATCCTCTGAAGTACATCTTTCAGAAGCCTATGCCAACCGGGAAGTTAGCCAAGTGGCATATATTGTTAAGTGAGTTCGATATCATCTATGTAACTGAGAAGGCAGTCAAAGGACAAGCATTTACAGACCATCTTGCTAAAAATCGTGTAGGAGGAGAATACGAACCACTAAAAACATATTTTCCTTATGAAGAACTGTCATTCCTTGGAGAGGACATTGCTGAAGCCTATAACAGTTGGAGAATGTTGTTCGACGGAGCTGCAAACTTCAAAGGAGTGGGTATTGGAGCGGTCTTGGTATCAGAGATAGGTCAACATTATCTGGTATCCGCGACGCTTAGGTTTCCATGCACCAACAATATGGAAGAATATGAGGCTTGCATCATGGGGCTCAATTTGGCCGTCGATATGAGTTTACAAGAGTTACTGGTAATTGGTGATTCATATATTCTAGTACATCAGGTTCAAGGAGAATGGGCTACGAAAAACACCAAGATACTACCATACTTGTACCATGTGAAAGAATTGATGAAGAGGTTCACAAAGATAGAATTCAAACATGTTCCACGAGTCCAGAACGAGTTTGCAGACGCACTGGCCACCTTGTCATCAATGATACAACATCCAGACAAGAATCTCATTGATCTCATCCCGGTGAAAATTCATAATCAGCCGGTTTAATGTGCTTATGTTGAAGAAGAAACGAATAACAAACCTTGGTTCCACGACATCAAGGAATATTTGGCAAAAGAAGAATACCCAGAACAGTCGAACTATACTTAGAAACACACACTGCAGAGGCTGTCCAATCACTTCTTCCAAAGCGGAGGAACCCTGTATAGAAGAACTCTTGATCTGGGACTGTTAAGGTGTGTTGATGAAAAACATGCTTCCAGATTGCTCGAGGAGATACACGCCGGAACCTGCGGACCACATATGAACGGTTTTGTTCTAGCCAAGAAGATACTCAGAGTAGGATAATTTTGGATGACCATGGAAACAGATTAAATCTGGTACATCCAGAAATGCCACCAATGCCACATACATGCAGACATGATAAAGGTACCACCAAATGAACCCAATGCAACAAGCGCACCTTGGCCTTCTGCTACCAGGGAAATAGATGTCATCGGTCCGATCGAGCCCACCGCCTCTAACGGGCACCGGTTCATTTTAGTGGCCATCGATTACTTCACAAAATGGGTATAGGTTGTATCTTACAAAGCTGTAACCAAGAAAGTCATCACAGATTTTGTCAGGGATTGTATTATTTGTTGATTCGGGGTTCCCGAGTCCATCATCACTGATAATGCCGCCAATCTAAACAGTGATATAATGAAATCCATGTGTGAAATCTTCAAAATTAAGCACATAAACTCTACAACATATAGGACTTAAATGAACGGAGCTATGGAAGCTGCCAATAAGAACATCAAGAAGATACTAAGGAAGATGGTATGAAATCACAAATAATGGCACGAGAAGTTACCCTTTACCCTATTGGGGTACCGTACCACAGTCCGCACATCAACTGGGGCAACTCCCTATTTAATAGTTTATGGTACTGAAGCTGGCATTCCCGCCGAGGTAGAAATTCCTTCTTTAAGAATCATACAAGAAGTCGAACTTAGTGATGCAGAATGGATAAGGAGCCACTATGAGCAACTAGCCCTCATAGATAGAAAAAGGATGAATGCAGTATGTCACGATCAGCTTTATCAAAATAGAATGTCCAGAGCTTTCAACAAAAGGGTAAAACCAAGACAATTCGCACCGGGGCAACTGGTGCTGAAGCGGATCTTCCCCCATCAGGATGAAGCCAAAAGGAAATTTTCACCAAACTGGAAAGGTCCCTACATGTTTCACAGGGTACTAACAGGAGGAGCAGTCATACTTGCAGAAATAGATGGAGAAGTTTGGTCAAAACCTATCAATTCAGATACAGTCAAGAGATACTATGTTTAGATCGTTTGCATTCCTTCATCTGATATAACTGAACTACGCTTGACCTGATTCCATTTAAGAGGGAATACGTAGGCAGCCCTGTGGGTTCGGTCACATCTTAATAAAATCTACATTTCCCTAGAACCAAAAATTGGGGCAGAATTTTGAGGAGGACCCTAAAAATTCCAAAACAAGTCCAGCCAACGCCATTACATGCAAGATAGTGAGAAATCGGTTAAGAAATTCTGGAGCAGATCTAGAGAACTTTGTTACATGCAGAACGGCTGAAGGATCACTTACTAAATTGGGGTAGAATTTTGAGGGTCCACAAAGAAGCTGCAATCTCTCTAAAGGCGTCATAGTCATTAGTTCATCTAATTTACTTGATACTATATACCACCATATTTTCCAAAATGATTCTATTTCATCACTAATTGCATATTTTTTGAAAACTTTATTTCTATGGCAGCCAAATGTTACCCAGGGCAACTTGAACAGGGCCTCCAGAGCAAAGCAAGGCAAAGCAAAGCAAGCAGACAAAGACACAAACCAACCTTCCCCGTAATACTTACGATCTTTCTTTGAATGCAGGGACAAAGAGTAACCACAAGTACGTACGCCTTAAAACCATTACCTTCATAGCAATCGGGCCTCCAAGTGAAAATATATCTCCAGCTAAGAAATATTCTACTCCTATTTTCTCATTGCATAAGGCTAAGCATTGCCTTCTTTTTGCATGAGACTAAGACCTGTCTCAAATCTTACATGAGGCTAAGCCCTACCTCCATATCTGCATAAGGCTAAGCATTGCCTTCTAGTTGCATGATAGTAAGCCTTGTCTCAAATCTTGCATGAGGCTAAGCCCTGCCTCCATATCTGCATAAGGCTAAGCATTGCCTTCTCTTTACATGAGACTAATCCCTGTCTCAAATCTTGTATGAGGCTAAGCCCTGCCTCCCTATTTGAATAAGGCTAAGGATTGCCTTCCGTTGCATAAGACTAAGCATTGTCTCCCTTTCTTGCATGAGGCTAAGCCCTACCTCCCTATTTGCATAAGGCTAAGCACTGCCTTCCGTTGCATGAGACTAAGCATTGTCTCCCTTTCTTGCACGAGGCTAAGACCTTGCCTCCCTATTTGCATAAGTCTAAGCACTACCTTCCACTGCATGTGACTAAGCATTGTCTCCTCTCCTTGCATGAGGCTAAGCCCTGCCTCCCCAACTGCATAAAGCTAAGCTCTGTCTTTCCTTGTCTAATGCTGAATATTACACTATCTGAAACCTAGCACTATTTTGCCTTTTCCAAAGCTAAGCTCTGTCCCGATTCTATGCAAGACTAAGATCTGCATTGTTTGCTTATATGATCCATCATCATGTCTCTATCTGAAGGCGTCATAGTCTGAAGGCATCATCCTCATATCCTGAAGACACCATGTCATGGCCTGAGGATCTCTCAATACTGCACACCATTATTCAAAGGCGTCATGGTTTAGAGGTACCATTTTCATGGCCCGAGAACATCATTTTATGGCCTGAAAATCCCCTATTTCATGATTCATGGCCTAGGACATAATGGTCTAAGTACGCCATCCTCTCCATCCAAAGACAACCTTCATGGTTCGAAGGGAATTTATATCATGTTTAAATTCCCACAGTAGTCTATACACTAGCATGCATCGTGTTTTGAGTTTTGCACAAAATCCAGGAGGTAACCGTTATTCAAACGAGAGCAACTTTCGCTCCGGTTTCCACTCATACCATTTTTATCTTGTCGTTATCTCAAACATTACCAATTCTCATCAATTACTCGCTTTTACCCCCATGACAGTTCAAATACCGATCCTGTGATACATCCGTTACAATTCAAAATCGCCTTCATATCTCCGCATAAATCCATCCGATACTATCCTACCTAAAAGAATCTTTTTCTGAAACATACTACCATTCCTATAACAATTCCATCAGGTTCATTCACCGTTGGGTCCAAAACTACACATGGCCTGATTCCTGTAAAACCAGGGATATGTAGGTAGATCGTAGATCAGAGATCAGAGTGTGGCCTATATTTTTCAAACTTCCCATTCAGTCGGTCATCATTTCTTTACCCGACAACTCTTTCATCCTTCCCAGGTAAAGAGGGGCAGCTGTTGATACCTAGTTTTTCCCTCGTATATTTTAAAATGCATATATACTTTCAAAATAGTGCATGAGCATCAACCAGTATTTTTCCATAATTTTCTGTAATTTTAAAAGGATTTTAATTAATTTATTCTAGCATTTTATTATCTAAATAATTACTAATTGCATCACAAATAATTTTATAATGATTTATTACTTGATTTTTATCATTGATATTCATATTAAGCTTCAATCATTTTATGCATAATTATTTGTATCTTTAGGCGATAATTGTAATAACTTTGCAATAATAGCCATATATTCATAATTACATTATTTACACAGAAAATGACCTTTTATATTTTATAATATTAAGTAATTATTTTAAATCATTTTCATACAAAAATGACATTTTTATCATTTATAAATTATTTTATTAAATTAAATGGGTATTTAAAATATAGCCCTTTTTAATTAATTTTTCGGACCTCCCAGCCCAATATTAGCCATCCCAATTATCCTAACCCATAACCCAAATAACCTACCCATTTAAAACCCAACCCAACCTAAATTTAATCATGGCCATTGATCTTAGAAGATCAACGGTCCAGGATCAATTTTCCTTTTTTAATTATACCAACCCCTAAACCCTACCCTCATTTATCCTACCCCGTTGCCTCTGGATCCCTTCTCTCATCTCTTCTCTCTCTCTCACCCCCCTCTAACCCTAGCCCTCCGTCACTAATATCCCCCTTGATTCATGGGGTTTTCCTTCGATTTCATGCCTTATCTGGCCTTACCTCTCTACTGGTTATACGATTTCTATGTTGCTTGATATGAATCTAAAGAGACTCGAACTAAATCTGGTTCAAAGACTTTCCTTTCTCGATTATTCCGTCTATGTTCACTTCGATACCTGTGAGTACGCATATTTTCGTATTTTTGGGGTTTCAAATCTCTGGTTCAAACCAGATTTGATTTGCTTCTGTCTATTTTCATGAACCTAGCTATTTTTGGTTGAACCCGTTTAGATCTCTTTAGATCTGAAGCAATTTCGTGTTTGTTTGGTATTTCTCCCTTAAAATTTTATGTTTTTACTATTATTATTGATCAATTTCATTTACCCTAAAAGCTAGGGTTTTGATTTCTGATGGATTTCTGCAAAAAAAGGTTTTAGCGTTAAATGTATTCATCTCTGATTTTTTTATTTACTTTTTTGAATGATTTTTATTTGATTTAATCAAGCTCCATCTACATGTCTTTGTATTTCTTAGGTTCCGATTCTTTGACTATTTATTCTACTGTCTTTTGCCCGTTTACCTTTAATTCTGTCAATTAATTGCTAATTAATCCTACTTACCTAAATTAGGGTTTGGGAATCAACTTTCCTTTTAGTACCAGTATCTCCTTATTAAGATTTTACCTGTTTCTTGCCTTAATTATGTGATTAATTATCCGTACTACTAGGTTGATTTTGTGTTCTGACTCCTAATTAAATTGGAACTAGTTCTTACCTTATTTAAACTTATTCGTAATTATTGATTGATTCTGTGTGAGATTTTCCTTAAATTAAGTGATACTTACTCGATTTTGTCATGTTAATTGATTCTGCTGACCTTAATTGATTGTTAATTGATTTTCATACCTTATTTGTGTATGATTGGTTCATTGCCTTATTTATTTTACTCTATTGTATGCTATAAAAGCCTTTTCCTTATCCTGATTTTAGACACGGAGACACTTACACACTTTACAACTTAGAACTCTCAAGCTTTCTGTTCTCTCAAAAACTATGTTCTTTCTTTCTATTATTTTGATTTGCAACATTGTCTGGCCTGCTAAAAGCCAAGGCCAGATTCTCTGGATTCTAACTGCTATTGCATTCCCGTTTTCTTTCTTCTCAACTGGTATGCCTTAACTCCTATTATCTTATTCTCTTTTATCTGCTTTATTCGATTAGTCTATTTAAATTTTCAGCATGTTTCTGCTCTCTATGTGACTACATGATCCCACTTAGTGATAATGCTAAACTAATTTACCTTCAATAATGTGAAACCTTGTCTAGTTCAGTTGTGTGTTCCATGTTTTGACTATTGTTAGATACTGCAAGCATGTAATGTATGGCTAGTTCTGTATGTTAGTTCAAGTATCCTTTATTTTATGATTACTTTAAATGTTGGTATGAGTATCTAGTCTGAACAAATATCAACTTAGTTGAATTATATGCTGAACATGAGTTATGTTTGTACAGTTCTGTTACTGTTCCGTATGCACTGATTTCTAAATTTGTCCCCTTACCGTCTATGTACTGGTTTTCAAATTTCTATTCCTAGTCCTATAGGTTCCTACCACCCTCAGTGTGAGCACTGCCTAGGGTCCTTGAGACTCCTCTGAACTCTGACATATTGGGGCTGGTCTTCCAATCATTTATGAATTATTTCTTCGAGTGTGGTCCTGGTGTGAGCATTGCCCGAGGTACCTGAGGCCCTTGGGAACTTTGAGACACCAGTAGCCCAATTTTAGGTGCTATGGATGGACTACCATTATGCTTCAAAGTTGCTATGTTTGAAGGCCTGGTTCCCAGGTTCATATTGGGCCTATGAAGGCTCCCTATAGTGTAATGAATATTGTTATATAATTTATTCATTATGGGCTGTAATAATCTCTATAGTATACAGATTTGGGTTTATTAGTGAAAGTGTGATGACCCAAAAGGGTCATCACTTATTTTTAATTGCATTTTGTGCTTCCGAAGCCTTGACACCCTCATTTAGAGGCACCTCGATTTGCGTGCATAGTCCGGGCACGTAGCCGGAAAGCTTAAATATGAAATTCTGTGAAAAATGATGAAATTTGAGTTTAAAATGAATAAATTTGACTTCGGTCAACATTTTGAGTAAACGGACCCGAACCGGTCATTTGATGGTCCCAGAGGGTCCGTAGGAAAAATATGAGACTTGGGTGTATGCCCAGAATCAAATTCTGATTTCCCAAGCCCGAGAAATAAATTTTTAAGTAAATTTATTTTCTAAAAATGTTTAAGGAATTTTGAAATGAAATCTTATTAGAAAGCGAGGGTATCAGGCCCGTAGTTTTGGTTCCAGCGCCCGGTACAGGTCTTATATATGGTTTAAATCATTTCTGTAAAATTTGGTTGAAAATAGAGTCCATTTGACGTGATTCAGACCTAAATTGCTAAAGTCGATGTTTTATGAAGTTTGAGAAAAATCCTTTGATTTTGAGGTTTGATTCATTGTTTTGAGGTTATTTTGGCGATTTTAACACACGGATAAGTTTGTATGATGTTGTTGAGTTAGTACGTGTGCTTGGTTAGGAGCCCCGAGGGCTCGGGTGTGTTTCGAATATGTTTCGAGAAGTTTTGAGTTTAAGAGAAGTTGAAGATTTTCTGCAGTCAGTGCCCAGGGATTTTACCCTTCGCGTTCACGTGGTCCCCTTCGCGAACGCGTAAGGCAAAGATCCCAGGTGACAAAGTCTTCTTCGCGAACGTGAAGGTTGTGACGCGAACGCGAAGCTAAGGGGGGGAGACCCTTCGCGAACGCGTAAGGTTGAGGGGAGGGCCACCAAGTTGTTAACCGCGAACGCGGTCTCTTGAACGCGAACGCGAGGCTCGATCAGTTCCTGCTTCGCGAACGTGAAGGCCATTGCAGCCTGACCCATCACGAACGCGAAGGTTCTGTCGCAAACGCGATGCATATTTTCGCCCAGTTATTTTAAAGACCCAAAAAATAGAACACTTACGGGATTTCTCAAAGTTTTACAAAACTTCTTCTTCTCCAAAGCTCCTAGGCAATCCTTGAACCACTTTTTCACCAAAACTTCTTGGGTAAGTAATTTGTAACTCGTTTTCTTCCATTTTCATCAACATCTATTGAATTTCTAGGCCTAAAACATATGATTAAGGGTATAAAATTAGGGATTTGGTTAGAGTTAGAGCTTTTTAATTAATTGTGATTTAGACCTCGTTTTGGGGTCAAATTCTGAAAATAATTATATATTTGGGCTCGTGGGTGAATGGGTGATTTGATTTTGGTCTGAACCTCGTGTTTTGACCAAGCGGGCCCGAGGTCATGGTATTTTTGGAAGAATGATTGGAAAGTTATAATTGAACATTGGAATTGGATTGTTTAGCACTTATTGATGATATTGAGTCAATTGTGTATAGATACGATTGGGTTTGAGCCGAATTTGAGAGGAAAAGCGGTGTTCGAGGCTTGAGTTGGCCGTGGAAGTTCGAGGTAAGTTTTTGGTCTAACATTAGCTTGAGGGATTAGGAGTTGTGTCCTATTTGCTATTTTCTTTTTGTTGAGTACGACGTATAGGCATGGTGATGAGTATCTATACGTTGGTGTCAAACATGACCGTGAGTGTTATATTGTGATGTTCATGACTTCGTTGTATTATTCATGCCTTGGTGAAGATTTATATTTGTTGTGTAAAGTTGTGGAAAATAATTGTGACCTATGAATATTGAGGAGTGTTGGCTCTAGTTGTATAACGAATTGTGAAAGTATAAGTGATAATTGAAACTCTAGAGTATTGGTTCGAGTTGTGAAGTAAAAGTGAGAAAGAGAAGAGATCATTATGTTGCCCCCTTGCCTGGCTATTATTGAGTTGTGGTTCCCTTGCATTGTGTTCTTAATTGATATTACGGATGTTTAGGTTGATGATTCTTTGGGTTAGGTGTTGTAACAAGCTTAGTTATAGCTGAGGTAGTTAGGTGTTGTAACAAGTTTGGTTATAGCTGAGGTAGTTAGGTGTTGTAACAAGTTTGGTTATATCTGAGGTAGTTAGGTGTTTTAACAAGTTTGGTTATAGCCGAGGTAGTTAGATGTTGTAACGAGTTTGGTTATAGCTGAGGTAGTTAGGTGTTGTAACGAGTTTGGTTATAGCTGAGGTAGTTAGATGTTATAGTTATTTCTCCCTTGCCGGGATATTGTTGTTGATATTATTGTTCCTCTGCCGGGATTCCTTGTGATTATTGTTGGCTAGTACATGCGATCGGGTGGTACGCCTACCATAAGATATAATGAAATGGGAGCGGGTGGTAAGCCTACCACAAGAATAATAAAATGGGAGCGGGTGGTACGCCTACCACAAGAATTAATGAAATGGGAGCGGGTGGTACGCCTACCACAAGATATAATGAAATGGGAGTGGGTGGTACGCTTACCACAAGATATAATGAAATGGGAGCGGGTGGTACGCCTACCACAAGAAATAATAAAATGGGAGCGGGTGGTACGCTTACCACGAGATAAATAAAATGGGAGCGGGTGACACGCTTGCCACGAGATATAATGAAATGGGAGTGGGTGGCACGCCTGCCACGAGATACAGAAAATAGGATCGGGTTGCACGCCTGCAACAAGATATGAAAAGAAAGTGAAATCCGCCTTTGTTTTCCTTATTCATGTTAGTAGTTGGATTTTAATTCCTTATAGTTCTCTTGATATTCTGTTTTTACCTGTTATTCCCCGAAGCATGTTTCCCCCTCCCATCTTTACTTATTTATTTCCGTATTTCTTTTCCGCTATATATATATATTTGAAATGTACAGGTTTATTTGGAGTCTGGTCCTAGCCTCGTCACTACCTCGCCGGGATTAGGCCAGGGACTTACCAGCACATGGGGTCGGTTGTGCTGATACTACACTATGCACTCTTTTGTGAAGACCTCAGTGCTGTAGACTTCGAACTGCGGTGAGATTGCTGATTCTTGTTCGTCGGGCGACCCGAGGTAGCCTTGCAGGCGTCCGTAGGCTTGGCGTCTCCTTCCATCTAATTTCCTGCTTCTTACATGTATTTCCAGAGACAGTGTTGTATTTAATTCTTTTAGACCTTTATTTGTAGTATTCTTAGACCGTCTGTGAAACTGTGACGCCAGTTTTGGGTAGTCGAGACTCAAACAGTTGTATTAGACATTCATATTCAGATAGCTTATTGTTTTCGTCCGCTTATGTTATATTCCGTTGTTTAAATGTTATTTCTTCATAATTGTTAAAGAGAATAAAATTGGTAAAAGGATAGATGGTTCAATAATTGGCTTGCCTAGCTCACATTAGTAGGCGCCATCACGACCCCCTAGGTAAGAAATCCGGGTCGTGACAGAAAGCTGGGGGTTTCTATATCTTTGTTTAAAACTGGGTAGAAATCCTGCCTATAGGGTTTATTATGTTGATTATATTGAATCATGCGAATGCCATACTTGTTTAGTGATCCTGCCTATAGGATTTTTCTAATTGTTTGTGACTCTGTACTTCCACATTTTTGGGCATACTAGAGATGCTGTCTTAGGCCTCCTGTTAACTCTGCATTAGAGATCCTATTCATAGGATCTACATATATTTCCAATCCCAACGTGCATTAGTGATCATGTATATAGGATTCCATTTGTGTGAATTAACAAACTTTCTTAGAAATGTGCTTAAAATTCTGCCCATCTGTGATTAATAGAAATCATGTCTATAGGAGTTAAATTAATTCTGCAACTTAGGTACCATGCCTATAGGAATAAAGAAGGAATCAATTTTAAAACCTAGAAATCATGTCTATAGGATTAAACTAATAGATATCATGCCTATAAGGTGAAATCAGTTTGTAAACTTAGAAATCATGCATATAGGGGTTTGAATTAATTAGAAAGCATGCCTATAGGATCTAAAGAGTTAAAACCTGTCTTTACGAGTTTAAATCAGTAATTCCCTTAAAAATCATATTGTAGGTCTATAATTAACAGTTGTAGATATCATGCCTATAGAGTTCTATTAATTAGTTTTGGGTTCGATTAATTCTCTTAATCACTTAGGAAAATCTGTTGGGTTATTAATGATTCTGGGGTTTAAAACACTGATATTTTACTGCCTGAAAATGCCCATATTCAAAGGTTCATAAAATCAGTAGGCAAACCAGTAGGTCCTGATGCTCTCCTAAATAAACTGCTTCTTTATATTCTGTTCTGCTCATCTAGACATCCTTCCTATAGGATCCTCAATTAATGAAATCTGTTGATTTAACTGCGTGCATTTGTTGTCTGTTTCTAGAGGTTAATATGAGCCCTTATTTTCTCCTTACATGATAGTCCTATTTGAATCTTGTTTGTCGCCTAGGTTTTCTCATTTTAAGCAACGTAGGTCAGTCTAGAACCACCCTAAATAGAGGTCCTAAATATCTCCAGGACCATAGGTAAGGGACGTGTTGTGCATGCATAAGGCACGAGTTAAAAGCTACTCAACAACATCCTACAAACTTAACCGTGCGATCAAATCGCCAAAATAACGTCATATACCATGAATTAAGCTTTAAAATTCAAGAATTCTTTCAAATTTCATAAAACATCAATTTTTCCATTTTGAGTCCGAAACACATCAAACGACGTCCGTATTCAACCAAACTTTACAGAAAGTACTTAAACCATATATAAGACTTGTACCGGGCGCCGGAACCAAAATACGGGCCCGATATCATCACTTTCTAATCAAATTTCATTTCCATTTTCCTTAAATATTTTCAGAAAATAATTTTACTCAAAAATTCATTTCTCGGGCCTGGGACCTCAGAATTTGATGATTCTTGTTCCTATGAGTCACAAATAATGATACGAACATAGCCCTTCAGTCGAAACTCAATTCGGAGCTCATTTACTCAGTTCAATACTCATTTCACTCGTTAAATATTTAACTCATGTTTCGTGTCAAAAACCCAATCGCGGCTTGATGAAATTAGACCAAACTTTCCAGATCAGTCCTAAAATTCATTATCAAAATTCAGGAAGTCTCGAAATCAAATTTCGATCTCTAGAACTAAAAATGGACCTTTGGATCATTACATGCTTATGCTCAAAACGGCAAAATCTTCCAAAAACTCTTCCAAAACTTATCCGAGCCTCATGGGACCCCGACCAAAAATGCCAACATAATTCATAACATCATTCAAACCTGCTCAAATAATCAAAACACCTCAAACAACATCAAATTACCCAAAACTCATCGAATTCAAGCCTAAGTTTCCAAAAACTTCCGAAATACTCTTTCGATCAAAAACCCGACCAAACGATGTCCGAATAACCTGAAATTTCGCAGACACATCACAAATTACATAATGAAGCTACAGTAACCCTCGGAATTCCATTCTGACTACTATATCAAAATCTTGCCTATCAACCGGAATTCGCCGAAATACTAACTTCGCCAATTCAAGCCTAATTCTACACCGGACCTCCAAAACCAATTCCGATCGCACTCCTAAGTCACAAATCACCTAACGGAGCTAACCAAATCATAAAAATTCTAATCCGAGATCAAATACACATAAGTCAAATTTTGGTCAAACCTTTCAAATTTCAAGCTTCAACTGAGAACTGTTCTTTCAAATTCATTCTGATTAACCTGAAACCCAACACTAATGATTTACATAAGTCATAATACACCACATGGGGCAAGTAATGCCCAAGAACTAGCGAGCGAAGTGCAACAGCTCAAAACGACCGGTCGGGTCGTTACATCCTCCCCCACTTAAACACATGTTCATCCACAAACGTACTCAGAATTGTTCTAAAAGCCAACCAATAGCTGAATAACTTTACCATGCATATACCCGAGGGTGATACTACATTACCCTATCTCATATAGGTTCGATAACACAATGTAACTGAACTTTCACAATCCAACCTAGCTCATAAACCTTAGAACCACATTTCCACTTCTGAAATCATCTATAAGATCAGGATCTCACATTTATACTTTGAATAAGTCCGAACAAGCTGTATTCACCCATACCTGCATCATCAGGTGCAATTATATTACATACCACATAACTCAAACATATGTAGAGATAAATTCCATTCATAGCAGTTGTACGCAACAACCGAATACATGTAGAAAACCTCTTATCAACTAAAGTCTCATTCCAGCACTTTCATATACTGCCAATGATAATGAAACACGCAATAAGCCATAACCACTTCCCAGATCAACCATTCATGAAGCCACTTTTTTTTTTTGGCAAATACCAAAGCAAATTTCTGAGCCGAACCTCGATATTATCCTTCCAACATGCTGAAATCGAATCCGTTGTATTCATTGATGATCCCAACGATCTCATCTAATCCAACACAATTACTCTTCCCGCTAGACTTCCATTATGAAACTCCGATAGAACCGCACCATAGGTACATATAACCAACAGATCGTAATGTCTCACAACACTGAAAGGTAACGCATAGATCCCCATAATTGCTAATAGCTCAAAACAACCAAAGCAACACATCCTTCGCCAACAGTAACTCGAAGTCAACAAAACCGTCTCGATGCCGGACACATATCCTATATAGGTCTACCAATGGACCATACATCAACTCCAGTTATACACAACAGATAAATAATCCTTCGAAAGTCCACAATGACTAAATCATAGCACATACTAATATCTGACTAACTTACCCACATTTTTCCATCCACAACCACAATCTAACCTGTATATAAGAACTCCTAATCTCCAAGTATATAAAACACATGAATTACCATATCTTATCCCAATTCCGCCACTCTCATATATAACTCACCTCTAGTACCCAATCACCCCACGGGGATACTCTAAGATTCTTTAGTGCTGCCAAGCAAACCCGAATATCAGCAGCTAACTTGACGAGAAGTGCTGCAATACTACCGAAGTACCATCAACTCGATCACATTGACTCTTTCTGGAATATATACCCTCGTCAAATCACCTCAATTAGCATTACCATTTCCTTAATCATCTGAAGATCCCTTCTCAAATCATCTGAAGTTCATTTCTCTAATTATCTGAAACTGCCCGTGCTGCCTAAGAATTTATGACCTTCCATTCAAATTTGAACCGTGGCCTTACACATGCAAATCTCAGTCTTACCTAACATACCGTATAAATTGTACCACTCTAGGATAACCATGAGAAATTCATATCCTTTCCGAGCCACAAACATCTATATACTCAATCAGTCAAGAGCTTTACATTGGTCCCATCAAGAAGAAAATCACTATACATCCCATGCTACGCATGCCCATAGAAAATATACATCTTCAAACTGCAGAGAAACCATCAAGAACTCTCTGAATTCCCTTTGCACAAATCAGACATGTCAGGACTGAATCCTCCTAACTCAATCAAGCTAAGCAAGCCATCAAAACCTAAGAGCATCGCCACAAAATACCTGAAAGAAATTATTACCTCGAACACACACCAGGAATTAATCATATCCTTACCATACCGATTCAGTCTACTATCAAGCTATCCTATCTGTCTAAATTTCCTTCTGATTCATCTTCAACTTGACATTCTCTCTTAAATATTCCCAAAAGCACCATATTCGAAATAATTTGCTCTGAAAAACTTCTTGCGGATCTCAATCCATTACCTCCTGATACTGATACATAGAATCCCACAATTAATATGGAAAACACCACAAGTCTTGACATCTTCCAAGGAAAACTCAGTTTGTATCCGTAAGTACAACTTGAAAGCCTCCAATTATTGCATGTAAAGTTTTGAACACAATAGGACCATTCTCTAGAGGCATCCACTCTACTCAAACTGCAGTTAGATTGATTAAACGAACCGAACAACCTGTGCTTCATTTGCACTCCGACACTGCAGAATGTGACCTCATTCCAATATAACCAAGAAACTTCCTGCTCTATGCACCGGGCATTCGTTACCAACCACAACTCAAGTCATTCTCCGATGCTCGTACACCCATAAAGCATAACATAGCCTTTATTGAAATTTCCTTTACTCGAGGCACAACTGATTTACAAATACGCCTCGAACTGGGACCATTAGAGCACATAATCATGCAATCAACCATTCAATAGAGGACTCCCCCACTTGGCTCAAAGCCATAGGTCAAACACACAACATAACTCATAACACATACGCTTTATTACTTCCATAATACCTGTGAGCACGTGATTTTTTCCCTATACAAGAATTACTCCCAAAAAATTCAAAATAAAACAATTTTCCTTTGTGTGCCATTTTGAGAATTTTTGTGGCATTTTTGGATAATTATTCGTATTTGTCTGTGCATGTTCATTTATTAGATTAATAAAAAATACAAAATATGTCGCATTTGCATTTAAGATGTAATTCTACAATTAGGAGCAATTAAGTTTGTTTTACAAGAACAAAAATCATAAAATAACGTACGTCGCATTTTTAGCGTTTAATGTCCAAATTGTGTGATTTTATCGTAATTGCTATTTAATTGTGTGTTGATTGTTATTAAGAGTTAATTAGCACTTTTATAAATTAATTTAGTCCTATAGGCTAATTTAGGATTTTTAGAATTTTAGTTTTATTTTAAGAAAAATAAAAGAAGAAAAAGAAGCAATGGAAATAAAAGAAGAAGAAAATCGGATTGGGCCTATTCTTCAATTTTAAACCACAGGCCCAAAGAACCAAACCCCCACCGGGTCGACCCAACCCGGTTTGCCCCACAGCCCAAACAAACCCCCCCTTTCATCCATTTTTCATTTCCATTTTTTAACCCCTAAACCCTAAACACCCGCCCCCTCTTCTTCTCCTTCTCCAAACAACCCCTCAAGCTCCTACGTCCATGGCTGCTTTTCTCATTCATCTTCACCAGCGAAAGCCCACGCCTGAGCCCCGTCCCCATCATCCCAAACGACCATCTGCTGCTTCACCCCTCATCCTAAACGACCCTTCCATCTCCAGCTCCCATGGCTTCCCTTCTGCATCTTCTTCGTTCCCATCGTCCCTCACGTCAAGCAGCGCTGCTGCTGCTGCTTCACCCATCGTCGTCCAAACGTCCACCCTCTATGACTGCCCTCCCATCTTCATCTTCCCCAAACGACCGCCGTCGACGAGCCACCAAAACAAGCTCCAGCCGGTCCACCATGGCCGCTGCTTCTCTTCTTCATCAGTCACTACTCAACACAGACACACATAGTCCGTCGCCAGCTGCTCACCATTTCGAGCCCTGAACCAGCTGCAACACCAGACCAACAGCTCCTTCAGACGACCACCTCCTTCTCCAGCGGCAACCACCAAACCAACGACGCAACCAACCTTCCTCACTTCATCGTTCACCTCCAGCCAAACCAGTCCGTCGACCACGCTGTCGATACACCCAGTGACTGACGATGATAGTAGCATGTTTGACATGAAGTCGTTGCAGTAAAGTGATTTAACAGCGACGATGCTGACGAGGATTATGGGGAGGGCGTGTTGTTTGAGCTACGACTGTATGCCAGAGGATGAATCGATTGACAACATGTCAGAACAATTTGCTGAGCCAGAAGAAGTCGCACATGGGACGGAAGGTGTTGATAATTTGAAGGACGCAGTGTAGCTAATAGAATTGGGAAATCTTACTTCCTAAAGAACTGGTAAATCCATTTTTGGCCACAATAAAGGTCCACTTCTTTTTCTCTTCTTCATCTTGTCTTTGGTTAAACTGATATCAATGAGCTGCGTGTTTTCATGATCGAACGTAGTGAGCAGCAGTACAAGTTCATGAATCTGTCGTTCTTCTTGCTTGTTTTAATTATCTTGCCTCATTCTAGTTTCTGTCTTTTCTTGGTTATGTTATGTTTTTTTTTCTTTTCGTCGTTCATCATTTCTTGCATATAAAATCAGTTTGTTTTCATCTAGTATGTTGACAGTGTTCATTTGTTTTGTTTAGGTTTAATCTAGAGGTGTATTAGTTTAATCACTGAATCTTTATTTTGATGATATTTGGTCTGAATTAAGTTTCAAGCTTAAATTGTGATTTAAGTTTGATGAATCTTAATGTCATTGATTGGGAGTTAGTTTCATGTGTTTAAATCAGTCAATTATTAGGATTTCTCAATTAAGATTGGTTATAGCTGCTATAGTTTGGTTAATTGATTTAGGAGGATTGAATATAGCAGATGGGGTAGAATGGTAATTTCAGTAGTTGCGGGGGCATTTTTGGGATTTTAAGTTTAAAAAAAATGATTAATTTGAGTGCTCTGTCCACTAAGCACTAATAATATTAAAATAACATCTAGTGGGGGACAAGACATATGATGGTGGGAATTAATACATTGTTTAATATAGTGGGGAACAAGACATGTGGTAGTGGGAACTAATACATTTGTTTAATATAGTGGGAAACAAGGCATGCAAGAGTGGGGAACAAAACATAATGGTATGAAAAGATTAAAAAAAGGATTGATTAAAATATGTTGCTCATACCTGTTTTGGGTTATAAATAGAGTCATTAATAGGCAGTAAAGGGCGAGAGTTTTGAGAGAGGATAAGAGGATTTTCTGAAAAAATCTGGAGAGGATAGGTTTTACACAGTACAGGTTTTACACAGAGGGGTTGGTTTTTGGAGGAAGAAAATCTTTTCTCTTCCAGTTTTTCTTAGAGTCTATGCTGGATTTTTAACAAAAAAGTTCAGTAATTTGAGAGTAAAAAAATAGGCTGGTTTTTAATCCAAAAGGTTCAGTGTTTGGAGAGCTAAGAAACTGAAAAATGGGTCTCTTCTTTTACTGCTGAATATCAGAACTAGTATTGTTGATGTTTAGTCTTTAACAACTTTTGGGGCTGTTCTATCGAGCTTGTTTGGTTTTCTTCAAATTTTTTTGAGCCTCGAATTTGGTTCGAATTGTTGTTGGGTTGCTGTTGTTTTGCTGTGTTACTACTGTTGCTGACTGCTCCTTCATCTTCTTGTATTTCCATTATCCAGGTACATGTTCTACAACTCTCAAATTTAAAGGAAAGGAAGTAAAGAGTTGTTGGAATGGATTTCTGAAAATAACTATTTCTTTGTGTTTAATTTAATGTATAAGAAGTAGTTCATTTGATATCGCATAGCATGTATTAGAATGACTTTGGAATGCATAAACTGAACTGTTGAATCTATTTCTACAAACATATGAATATCAATTGCAATTAATCTTAGTTTGTGATTACTAGTTATAAAATATAGTGTAGTTAATTCTTTTTTTCAATAGTCGTGTAATAGTTTCAAATAGGTTATGCCACGAAACAAGTTCAAATAGTTCATGGAAATCAGCATGTTGGTTTAATAGGGTTAGTTCTGAAATTGCGAGTTCGCTTGAGTAAGTAACATCATTTTAAATAGCAATGTGAATAATGTTAGTAACTAATATTCTCAAATGTTAATGATTGATGTTAGTCTAATGTCAGTTTTTTAAGCATTGATGCATTTCTTCGACAAGTCGTAAAAAGAGTAAAAAAAATGGCTTTGTATTTCACATAGTTAATTCCAATAGCTCAATTCATCTAATAATGTTAGTTTAAATTAATCAAAGAATAGTTAGTTTGTTTTGATATTACTGGGTGTCAATTTCGTGTTTTATTCATAATCTCAACATTAGTGTTATTAACTAATAGAATAAGGAACCATACAATCTCCCTTGAGTAAGCTCTGTTGCAATTTTCCGTTAGCATTTGTCTTAATCTATAAACAATAAGAGGCACGAGCTTATAAACATGCAACTAATTAGGACCTCTTCTCTTTTATTTTGGAGACGAACTTAATAGAAAATGTAGTCACTTTAGGATTGTCCTTTCAAAATAAACGAGATGAGCCACGCCTAGTAAAACTCACCAATTGCGGGGCCCTCACGATTGTATATATGTTAAATACTTAGAACTCGCGATCAGCCGCTTAGCGAATTTTACGGCCTTTTTCCCAAAAGTAATAACGCGTTAGTCACTGTTAGGCACGTACTTTTAATAATTTACTTTCTTAAACTCGGGTGCACATTTATGTGACCCAAATCCAAATCTCAACGAAGTCGAAATGTATCCTTAATCACAGGTACATTGATTGTGACGTGGTTTGAGATGCATTTCCATGACGTTGCAAATTCCTTTAAAAAATAATGAATGAGACGAGCCTCGACAAACAAGAATACACAAACTGCGGGGCCCTCAACGGACAGTTATTTCAAATGCTTAGATTTCGAGACAGGCCGCATAGCGAACTTTACGACTTTTCTCAAAATAACAATGCGTTAGTATTTTTAGGCGCGTATTTAATAATGTTATATTCCTAAACTTGGGTGCACATTTATGTGACCCAAATCCAAATCTCAACGAAGTTAGAACGTATCGAAAATTGCGGGTACATTTATGTGGCGCAATTCGAGATACATTCTCACGACGTTGCAATTCTTTGAATAAATAATAACAAAAGTGGTAAACAGTTAAATTTGCACGTAGGTTCATAATTGTATAAAATCAGATAATCAAGCCGAATATGACAGTTGAGCAACCGTGCTAGAACCACAGAACTCGGGAATGCCTAACACCTTCTCCCAGGTTAACAGAATTCCTTATCCGGATTTCTGGTGCGCAGACTGTTAAACAGAGTCATTCTTTTCCTCGATTTGGGATTCAACCGGTGACTTGGGACACCACAAATCTCCCAAGTGGCGACTCTGAATCTTTAAATAAAATCCAGTTTCGATTGTCCTTTAATTGGAAAAACTCCCTTTTACGCCCCTTTGCGGGGTGTAGCTGAAAAAGGAGGTGTGACAGCTCTGGCGACTCTGCTGGGGACCGAACCCAGAATCTCTAGTTCAGGGTTAAAGAATTCGAGCTTGGAATAATCGTCATAATTGGCTTTGTTTATTGTCCGATTTTACATATTTGGGCCTAATGTGCTAAATCCTGCTCTTACCACTTTGATATTATCTGAACTGTATATAAACACCGAACCCTATCTCTTCTTACCTCCGGGGAGGAGCTTGCTGGTCGAGACTCCCTATTCTGTTAGTGTCATACCTTGAAATAAGAAAGAGGCCGGACAAGTTACAAAGTCGGACGATCCCGCGGGTCCCCGGTACGTAGCCCTCTCCTCGACTCGAGTTGTCCGCTCGGGTACACAGTCTAGAACAAATACTCAGGTTATGAACCTAGAATAACTCAGCTTCATGCCGGATCCCTAGTAGGAACGTTTGTTTGCATCACGTGCATTTGACTTTGGAGGCTCAACACAGGGGTTGGGTCTGTCTAGGACAGGTGTAACAAAAATGAAAATGACCATCCTGATGCATCTTACTTGCTTCTACGTGTGCATTTATTTGTTTCGGACTTGCATGATGACCGATTTTTGAGGACAGAGAAATAGCAGGGTGAGGGTTAAATCACCTTTTTTGGAAAAATCATCAATGTTCGAATAGCATCAAAACTCTGTCGAATTTTTTGAGAAAACGAAAAAAAAAAAGGGTTGTGTTTATGAAAAAGGGTTTTATTTGCCTTTGAAAAGAGTCCTGTTTTCAAAAGAAGTTTGTTTTATCTGCTCGAACTATGCCGGTTTGATTATCACAGGATGTGAGATACGTAGGCAGTCCCCATCGGGTCCAACCTCCCTTTTGCAAAAATAACCAAAAAATGTCAAATTTTAATTGTCAACAAAAATAAGTCGGGTGATGCCGTTTTTTTGCAAGAATAGCCGAATGTTCCCAAAAGGGATGCCGGAAGGCTGACTTTGCATAAACGGCCACTTTTGATCATTCTTTAGAATTTTGATCGGTTGACCCTCACAGACTTAAAATCTTCATTCCCGAAGTGCTGAAAGGCCGTGTTCGGAACCGGATATTTCTTTTAATCTGTGAAAAATTAAAATTAAAAATTAAAATAGCCAATTGGTTGAGTCAAATAAATTTTATTTTTGCTTAATCACCTTAATAAATGTGCAGAATGAGCACAAATCAAAATTTACACGTAACAATAGTGAACAAGATCCCTTTGGGAGTTGCACATGTGGTGGGATGACTTGGGCGAATCAGGGCGTGACACGGTCAAGCTATACCGGGGAGACCTCACTGGGTTGCTGAAGATTAACCCTAGGGGGATATCATAAAGGCTCTGTGTTACATTTTTTGGAACATGGCCCACAATGTATTCCACTTCTCAGATTTTAAACTCACCCCAACCTTAGAAGAGGTAGCAGGTTATATGGACATTACTGAGGGGCTAAGGCACAAATATCTGATTGCCCCAAGAGCCGTCAATACGCGCCAGTTCATGGATCTACTGAAGATAAGCAAGGGAGTCCCGTACGCTGAGTCAGATAAAGTTTTTCTACTCTGCAGTTCATGGGCATATAGGGGGAATCAACGATCCAAAAAGCGGGGTTTGCAGCAAAGGAAATCAAACAAAATGGGATGAACATAGGTGGTTCACCTTCATGGTAGCTTTCTGGGGCATTGTGGTGTTTCCCTGGGAAGACAGAAATATTGATTTAAAGGTGGCGGGAGTCGTCAAAACCCTGATTACCAACAATAAAAGCACGCTTGCCCCTATGATGATATCCGATATGTACCGAGCTCTCACAGCTTGTAAAGCCGAGGCCGATTTCTTCGAGGGGTACAGAAGCGCGAGCAAAGCCTATGTGGCGAATAAAGAGGGACTACGAAGGGAGAATCACTATATAGAGCAAAACAATATCCACTCTCAAAGAGCGGATCTTTAGACAAGCCCAAGAGGCCAGAACAGATAGGAAGCGCTACTATGATCCGATGGCCCGGATGGAGAAACAGATGAATGGGTTTCAGGATCAACTCTTTTACGATGCTCAAAGTGCTGGGGATACGGAATCAACAAATAGAGTGATTGCTTATGGAAAGGGACAGAGTTAAAGGAAGAATCGACGATATCAGGCACTACATCACCATAAAGTGCCTAGCTTGTGAGGATATGTCTCGTACCACCTTCTTTGCTTAAAAAATGATTCATGTCCACCAGGTTATGGAAGATTTAAAAGATCTACAAAGGGATCTCGCACCTAAGCCCGTGGTAAGGCCGAACGATGCCTCGCGGGCACCAACCTTTGGAGGTTTAATGTATTCATAGTTCGAGTCAGTGTTTTGTTTTTAGAGTCTGTTGTCTGTCTGTATATTCTCTTTTGCATCAAAAGGTGTCAGTAGTTTTTTAGTCCATAATTGGTTTTACTTCGGGTTTTTTCTCCTTTCCAAAAATGTCTAGTTTGTATTATAATGTTTCAATAAAGAAAATGGAAAATTCCCAAAATTTGCTTTTGCATTTATGTGGTAGAACTACGCCCGGTCTGATTCATGCGGGGACATGATACGTAGGCAATCCACATCAGATTCGACCACCATTAAAAAGAAAAATAAAAAAAAAAAGAGAAAAAGAAAAAAAGAAAAAGGGAGCACAATTACAAGAAGCCGGAATGACGCACATAACTGAAGCAAATGCATTATAGAAAGGGTTAATTGCCTAGTTACATTGCATCCTTAATGTGTGTTTTCTTATATGTTGAAAACCCTAACGCTAACAGGTTGCTTCCATAATCAGAAAGGTGGTTGGTTGTGGTCCTGAAAGTAATGCTTCCCTACAACACAAAGGCAAAAGACAATGGCAGAGAACAACAGAACTGAGTCGGTGGGTACCGATGCCCGAAAGCAGTTGGTTGAACAGGACTACGGGTTGGTAGAAGAGGTAAGAATGTTGAGACAGCATGTGGCAGACATGTATCGGGCATGTATGACTGGGAAAGCACCACCCCCGCCACCGCCTAGCATCCCGAACTCTGTCCTTACCCAAGCACCTAACACAATAACGGATGATCCCCCATACTCTCCATATCTACCCGCTTATAACAACTTTCCCAGCCACCCGAGTAGCTCCATCGCTCGTCGTCCAACTATATTCTCCCAACGCTACTCCCCTCCCCAACGCTACCTCTCTCCACTGGACTCCCAAAAACATGCTTCACTTTCCCAGTACCCAGCTCCACAAAATGCCTATCCACCCTCACAAGCCTACCGAAAGCCCTCTGGATCAGGTTTCCGGCCCAATCAAGTATTTAAGAATGAGAGGTTGCTGAAGAAAGAAAAGGCTTTCACCCCTGTTGGAGGATCATATGCCAGTTTGTTCCAAAAGTTGAAGCAATTGGACATGCTGAAGCCGATTCATATAAAAATGCCAAACCCTCTATCAAAGAAGTTTGATTTTTCTCGAAGGTGCGCATATTGATCAAATGCCCCGGGCATGACACAGAGAAGTGTTGGAAGTTGAAGAAAGCAATTCAGAAGCTTATCGATGCAGGTGAAATTGTCATGCAAAATCCAGATGCAACAGACACTAGCCAATGTCCGTCGCCTATTCGTAATGAGATGCATATGTTGAATATGACTTGTTTTGAAAAGGAATATGAGAAGTCTTCTGAGATCCTCGGAGGTCCGCGCGTTGCAGAGTTTTCAGTGCTATCAGAGGTTGCTCTTAAGAACAATGAGATGGAAGTTGGTGGAGGTCCCAATAATGTTGATGCCGAATTCAGTGGCTAAGATTCCGAGCTTGGCAATTGGAAAGACGCTCCTTTCTTGGTTGGTCAGGGAGGAGTTTTGGTGGTTCATTTTGTTATCATTTCTGTTGTCCGGGTTATTTGCAGGGTTGCAATCCAGGCATTGTCTTGTGTCAAACCCTCTTATCCTTCCATTTTATCATAGTGGTTTGTTTAGTGTTGTCTAGGATTGTTTTAGGTTTGTTCCAAGGTTGTACCCCAGTTGTTGTGCTTGTTTCGGTATACGAACCATTTCACCGCTTGTCTAATGCCAATTCTGGTCTTTTGTTACCTCCAGTCATCTTCTTTGTTTAGTTCATTTTATCCTTTTGTTTCGTCTTTGTTCAACGCCGATTCTAGTGATATGACATGCGCGCACAGTTTGGGCCTAATCTTAAGAGTTAATTATAAAAGCCATTGGGAGATGATCGGGATGCTTAAGGGAAATAAGAACAGCTGGAGATCATTTGAAGCCCGAGCCACGTGAAACTGGGGCAAGTAAAACATAAAGAAAAACCATAAAAGCAAGTTAGCCATATTGACAAGAGGGCCGTTCATGGTAAAGAAAGTAAGAGTATTGCCCAACGGTGCTTTAAAAATGACAAATGAAAAGGCAAGTGTGTGGGTATGGTTATCAAGTCCGTCACAATCAGAAGATGTGGCGAATGTTTAATTGTGTTTTTTGTGCTTGGCATGTTTTAAAGATTGGAATGACGAAGCATTTTATTCTTCTATCTAAACATTTTATCCTTCGTTAACCCTTTGGGCCTTATTGGTTTTCTTTCATACCCCTCATTCAGAATCAGTAGTAAAGATTAGAAAACACAAGCATGGAAGATAAAGAAAAAGAAAAAGGAAAAGAAAACAACAGAAACAACAAAACAACAAAAGAGAAAGGAGAAAGGAGAAATGAGCAAAAGAGAAAGAAAAAGAAAAAGAAAAAGAAAAGAAAATAATAAATAAGTGGAAAGGAAAACAAAAAAAAGGAAGTGGGAACTACGTTTGACCTGATTCCTCAAAGAAGGATAGGTAGGCGCCTCACGGCTCGGTCATAGTGTAACATAGTGTGCATAAGGTAACATAGTGTAACAAAAAATCAAAAATCCCCAAGCAAGAAACTGGGGCAGAAGTTGTGTTTGATGTAAAGAAATCTGATTTCGAAGGTTGTAAATTTTGAAGCAAAATTGATTCGTTTTGAGCCGCTAATACCCTTTCTTTCTAGCCATATCCAAAACCCCATGTTACGGTCCAAAGTAAGACCTTTTGACCAGTCTTCGAAAGATGCCAAGTCATGTAAATGGAATTCGAGAATAACACTCTGATCCCCGGCAGAAAAGTAATAAAATGAGAGAGTCTTATCGGTGAAAACCTTCACGGGCACCTTGAGGCGACTATAAGTTGAGAGAAAAATCAAAATGAGAGAGGCTTGATAGTGAAAACCCTTCGGGCACTACAAGTCGAATAAAGATTGAGAATCATACAGGAAAGCACCAGACGAAGATTGTGAAAGGCGATTAACGACGGAGGATAGGCCACATGTGCATGTCATGGCCAATAGAGTTGGTATCCACATCTGATAGGTTTTACTTTGTAGTTTTCTTGTTAGGAGTCATCTCTTTCTTTTGCCTTTTACTCTGTTCCTTTTACCTTTGTCATTTCCTCTTCTTGAGTCTCTTTGGTCAGAACAAGCGAGAAATGATTTCAAAATTTGCCATCAGCTTTCCAATTATGCAAGACAAGATCTGACTAGTACATCAAAGTGGTATAAGTCAGGAAAGAACAAGCACAATGAGCTGGTAATAGTCAACGTGCTTTGAGGTTCGTGCAAAATACCCAAGATTGGTCCATATCAATTCAGGGACAGTGCAACAAAAAGAGGGCCAGGGGGATTGAACCGAGGGTGTATTCGATGATGAGATTAACAAAAGGATGGACCAGTGTCAAGAAGGATAACCCCACCAGAAATCGAGGGTTATAAGGCCAAGGCCAGCGGAAAATCAAGAAGAACAACGTGGAAAGCAATGGACATAATTGGGAAATTCATAGGAGACTCAAAGGTTGGGGAAATGCCAGTTCACGAAAAGTATCGCAAAAGAAGATATTGGGTCTGCACCGGAAAAAGGTATTTCAGTAACATAGATGATGGAATGAGTGGTTAATCAATGAACATGCAAGATCTTCAAGTGAAATCGGCCGTCATGAAAAATACATGAGGTCAGATAAGGGGACTGGGAAAATTGTTAAGAGGTTTGTGAATGCGGAATCGCCAAAAAGGACAGAAGGTATCAGCCAAGCTTCAAGATGGTCAGACGATGCACAGATGGGAAAATGGTTGATAACATCCCCAGCAGGAGTGTCACAACCAACCACCACGTTTTAAACTGACCAAATTTTCTTTGATTTGAAGCAGGGACAGGGAATGTTATTGATGACGGAAAGATACGCCACAAGAAAGATTGTCAAACTGGGGCAAATTTTTTTTGTTTATTTCGAAACTTTTCGACAAGTCTAACACAAGTTGGTGAAAAGCGATATCCCCAGCAGTTTTTCGGGAGAAGGCAAAACAAGTTTTAAAGAAAAGCGAAGTCAGGAGGAAGATAACACGAGTTTTAAGGGAGGTAGTCTTCGAAGAAAGAAGAAAAAAAAAGAGAAAAAAAAGGAAGACCAGTTTCGCAAAAGGAAAAGGTTTGCAGTGGAATGAAACATCAGTCTTAAGGGAAGTAGTCTTGGAAGGAGTAAGATAACATATTTTTAAAAAAAGTGTTATCCCCAGCAGTTCGCATAGAAATGAGACATCAGTTTTGAGGGAAGTAGTTTTGAAGAAAGATAATTCAAGTTAGAAGGAAAGTTGTTGTTGAGGTCAGGAGCCCCGCCTGAAGAACAGAATGGCGATTTATTTTTTGAAGTTGTTGTTGAGGTCAGGAGCACCGCCTGAAGAACGGAATGACGCTTTATTTTTCGAAGTTTTTGTTGAGGTCAGGATCCTCGCCAGAAGAACAGAATGGCAATTTATTTTTCGAAGTTGTTGTTGAGGTCAGGAGCCCCGCCTGAAGAAAGGAATGGCACTTTATTTTTCAAAGTTGTAGTTGAGGTCAGGAGCTCCGCCTAAAGAACGGAATGGCGATTTATTTTTTGTTGTTGTTGAGGTCAGGAGCCCCGCCTAAATAATGGAATGGCGATTTATTTTCGAAGTTGTTGTTGAGGTCAGGATCCCCTCTTGAAGAACGGAATGACGATTTATTTTCAAAGTTGTTGTTGAGGTTAGGAGCCCCGCCTGAAGAAAGGAATGGCGCTTTATTTTTCGAAGTTGTTGTTGAGGTCAGGAGCCCCGCCTGAAGAATGGAATGGCGATTTATTTTTTGTTGTTGTTGAGGTCAGGAGCCCCGCCTGAAGAAAGGAATGGCGCTTTATTTTCGAAGTCAGGAGCCCCGCCTAAAGAACGGAATGGCGATTTATTTTTCGAAGTTGTTGTTGAGGTTAGGAGCCCCGCCTGAAGAACGGAATGACGATTTATTTTTCGAAGTTGTTGTTGAAGTCTCGCCCACCTGAAGAAAGGAATGGCGATTTATTTTTCGAAGTTGTTGTTGAAGTCTCGCCCGCCTGAAGAAAGACATGGCGCTTTATTTTCGAAGTTGTTGTTGAGATCAGGAGCCCCGCCTGAAGAACGAAATGGCGCTTTATTTTCAAAGTTGTTGTTGAGGTCAGTAGCCCCGCCTGAAGAACGGAATGACGCTTTATTTTCGAAGTTGTTGTTGAGGTTAGGAGCCTCGCCTGAAGAACGGAATGGCGATTTATTTTTCGAAGTTGTTGTTGAGGTCAGGAGCCCCGCCTGAAGAATGGAATGGCGATTTATTTTTTGTTGTTGTTGAGGTTAGGAGCCCCGCCTGAAGAAAGGAATGACGCTTTATTTTCGAAGTCAGGAGCCTCGCCTGAAGAACGGAATGGCGATTTATTTTTCGAAGTTGTTGTTGAGGTCAGGAGCCCCGCCTGAAGAAAGGAATGACGCTTTATTTTTCAAAGTTGTTGTTGAGGTCAGGAGCTCCGCCTAAAGAACGGAATGACGATTTATTTTTTGTTGTTGTTGAGGTCAGGAGCCCCGCCTAAATAATGGAATGGCGATTTATTTTCGAAGTTGTTGTTGAGGTCAGGATCCCCTCTTGAAGAATGGAATGGCGATTTATTTTCAAAGTTGTTGTTGAGGTTAGGAGCCCCGCCTGAAGAAAGGAATGGCGCTTTATTTTTCGAAGTTGTTGTTGAGGTCAGGAGCCCCGCCTGAAGAAAGGAATGGCGCTTTATTTTTCGAAGTTGTTGTTGAGGTCAGGAGCCCCGCCTGAAGAATGGAATGGCGATTTATTTTTTTTTGTTGTTGAGGTTAGGAGCCCCGCCTGAAGAAAGGAATGACGCTTTATTTTCGAAGTCAGGAGCCCCGCCTGAAGAACGGAATGGCAATTTATTTTTCGAAGTTGTTGTTGAGGTCAGGAGCCCCACCTGAAGAAAGGAATGACGCTTTATTTTTCAAAGTTGTTGTTGAGGTCAGGAGCTCCGCCTAAAGAACGGAATGGCGATTTATTTTTTGTTGTTGTTGAGGTCAGGAGCCCCGCCTAAATAATGGAATGGCAATTTATTTTTGAAGTTGTTGTTGAGGTCAGGATCCCCGCTTGAAGAACGGAATGGCGATTTATTTTCAAAGTTGTTGTTGAGGTTAGGAGCCCCGCCTGAAGAAAGGAATGGCGCTTTATTTTTCGAAGTTGTTGTTGAGGTCAGGAGCCCCGCCTGAAGAATGGAATGACGATTTATTTTTTGTTGTTGTTGAGGTCAGGAGCCCCGCCTGAAGAAAGGAATGGCGCTTTATTTTCGAAGTCAGGAGCCCCGCCTAAAGAACGGAATGGCGATTTATTTTTCGAAGTTGTTGTTGAGGTCAGGAGCCCCGCCTGAAGAACGGAATGGCGATTTATTTTTCGAAGTTGTTGTTGAAGTCTCGCCCACCTGAAGAAAGGAAAGGCGATTTATTTTTCGAAGTTGTTGTTGAAGTCTCGCCCGCCTGAAGAAAGACATGGCGCTTTATTTTCGAAGTTGTTGTTGAGGTCAGGAGCCCCGCCTGAAGAACGAAATGGCGCTTTATTTTCAAAGTTGTTGTTGAGGTCAGGAGCCCCGCCTGAAGAACGAAATGACGCTTTATTTTCGAAGTTGTTGTTGAGGTTAGGAGCCTCGCCTGAAGAACGGAATGGAGATTTATTTTTCGAAGTTGTTGTTGAGGTCAGGAGCCCCGCCTGAAGAACGGAATGGCGATTTATTTTTCGAAGTTGTTGTTGAGGTCAGGAGCCCCGCCTGAAGAACGGAATGGCGATTTATTTTTCGAAGTTGTTGTTGAGGTCAGGAGCCCCGCCTGAAGAACGAAATGGCGTTCTATTATTCGAAGTTGTTGTTGAGGTCAGGAGCCCGCCTGAAGAAAGGAATGACGCTTTACATTTCAAGTTTTGAAGTTGGGATCCCGCCCATATAACATAGGAATATATTTCAGTCTTTACATTTCAAATCTTGAGGTTGGGAGCCTGCCCATATAACAGAGGAATACATTTCAGTCGTTACATCTCAAGTTTTGAAGACAGGAGCCCGCCTGAAGAAAGGAATGGCGCTTTACATTTCAAGTTTTGAAGTTGGGAGCCCGCCCATATAACAGAGGAATATATTTCAGTCTTAACATTTCAAGTCCGGAAGTTGGGAGCCCGCCCATATAACAGAGGAATACATTTGAGTCTTTACATTTCAAATTTTGAAGTTGGGAGCCCGCCCATATAACAGAGGAATACATTTCAGTCTTTACATTTCAAGTACGGAAGTTGGGAGCCCGCCCATATAACAGAGGAATACATTTCAGTCTTTACATTTCAAGTTTTGAAGTTGGGAGCCCGCCCATATAACAGAGGAATACATTTCAGATTTTATATTTCAAGTCCGGAAGTTGGGAGCCTACCCATATAACAGAGGAATACATTGAAGTTTGGAGTCAGTAAAGCGGAGTGTTACAACAAAAAACCCCAGCAGAAATCAGAAGGGAGACCACAAGTCGAGCCAGAAGTAAAGAAATGGCAAATGTGTTATATTTTAAGAAGTAATTAGTGTTGAAGTCAGTAAAGCAGAGGAATACAACCGAAATCCCCAGCGGTAAACAACAAAAATCCCCAGCAGAGGAAGGCAGTTCAAGATTCGATGGAAAAGTAATGCGAAGCTCACAAGAAGGAAATGAGCAGTTCAAACTCGGCAATAAAGGGAGAATACAAGACAAATCAGAAAGAAAGAAAGAAACGTCAGAGGAAATACCAGTCACCGAGACATCAAAGCAACAAGAGATACAAGAGCACGGTTGAAGATCTAGATAAGATTTTGTAATTCATAGACTATAGTTTAGTCTAGCTTTTGTTTTCTTTCAGCATGGTGTAATAAGGAGGTCGGCAAGCAGTAATAATAGCATGCAACAACAGTAACATTGCAGTCCCATGGTAGGCCCAGCTACCAAAATTTTCCGAACTACATTAACCTGATTCACTTCTAGCCAGGGATATGTAGGAAATCTTTGAAGCAAAGGTTCGGTTAAATCTTTCTAAAAATTGCTTCACACGGAGTATTCCAACGGACAAAAATCGCTCGTATCTGCTCACTTTATCTTTGCACGAAAACTCTTTGTGTTTTCGGACAAAGAGGGGCAGCTGTGAGCACGTGATTTTTGCCTATACGAGAATTACTCCCAAAAAATTCAAAATAAAACAATTTTCCTTTGTGTGCCATTTTGAGAATTTTCGTGGCATTTTTAGATAATTATTTGTATTTGTCTGTGCATGTTCATTTATTAGATTAATAAAAAATACAAAATATGTCGCATTTGCATTTAGGATTTAATTCTACAATTAGGAGCAATTAAGTTTGTTTTACAAGAACAAAAATCATAAAAATAACGTACGTCGCATTTTTAGCATTTAATGACCAAATTGTGTGATTTTATCGTAATTGCTATTTAATTGTTATTTAGAGTTAATTAGCACTTTTATAAATTAATTTAGTCTTATAGGCTAATTTAGGATTTTTAGAATTTTAGTTTTATTTTAAGAAAAATAAAAGAAGAAAAAGAAGCAATGGAAATAAAAGAAGAAGAAAATCGGATTGGGCCTTTTCTTCAATTTTAAATCACAGGCCCAAAGATCCAAACCCCCACCGGGTCAACCCGACCCGGTTTGCCCCACAGCCCAAACAAACACCCCCTCTTTCTTCCATTTTTCATTTCCATTTTTTAACCCCTAAACCCTAAACACCCGCCCCCCTCTTCTTCTCCTTCTCCAAACAACCCTTCAAGCTCCCGCGTCCATGGCTGCTTTCCTCCTTCATCTTCACCAGCGAAAGCCCACGCCTGAGCCCCATCCCCATCATCCCAAACGACCATTTGCTGCTTCACCCCTCGTCCTAAATGACCCTTCGATCTCCAACTCCCATGGCTGCCCTTCTGCATCTTCTTCGTCCCCACCGTCCCTCACGTCAAGCAGCACTGCTGCTGCTGCTTCACCCATCGTCGTCCAAACATCTACCCTCTATGACTGCCCTCCCATCTTCATCTTCCCCAAACGACCGCCGTCGACGAGCCACCAAAAAAAGCTCTAGCCGGTCCTCCATGGTCGCTGCTTCTCTTCTTCATCAGTCACTACTCAACACACACACACACAGTCCGTCCCCAGCTACTCACCATTTCCAGCAGTGAACCAGCTGCAACACCAGACCAGCAGCTCCTTCAAAAGACCACCTCCTTCTCCAGCGGCGACCACCAAACCAGCGACGCAACCAACCTTCCTCACTTCGTCGTTCACCTCTAGCCAAACAAGTCCGTCGACCATGCTGTCGATACACCCAGCGACTAACGATGATAGTAGCATGTTTGACATGAAGTCGTTGCAGCAAAGTGATTTAACAGCGACCATGCTGACGAGGACTATAGGGAGGGCGTGTTGTTTGAGCTACGACTGTATGCCGGAGGATGAATCGATTGACAACATGTCTGAACAATTTGCTGAGCCTGAAGAAGTCGCACCTGGGACGGAAGGTGTTGATAATTTGAAGGACGCAGTGTAGCTGAAAGAATTGGGAAATCTTAGTTCCTAAAGAACTGGGAAATCCATTTTTGGCCAAAATAAAGGTCCATTTCTTTTTTTCTTCTTCATCTTGTCTTTGGTTAAACTGATATCAATGAGCTGTGTGTTTTCATGATCGAACGTAATGAGCAGCAGTACAAGTTCATGAATCTGTCGTTCTTCTTGGTTTTTTTAATTATCTTGCCTCGTTCTAGTTTCTATCTTTTCTTGGTTATGTTATGTTGTTTCTTTTCTTATCGTCGTTCATCATTTCTTGCATATAAAATCAGTTTGTTTTCATCCAGTATGTTGACAGTGTTCATTTGTTTTATTTAGGTTTAATCTAGAAGTGTGTTAGTTTAATCACTGAATCTTTATTTTGATGATATTTGGTCTGAATTATGTTTCAAGCTTAAATTGTAATTTAAGTTTGATGAATCTTAATGTCATTGATTGGGAGTTAGTTTCATGTGTTTAAATCAGTCAATTGTTAGGATTTCTCAATTAAGATTGGTTATAGCTGCTATAGTTTGGTTAATTGATTTAGGAGGATTGGATATAGCTGATGGGGTAGAATGGTCATTTCAGTAGTTGCGGGGGCATTTTTGGGATTTTAAGTTTAAAAAAATGATTAATTTGAGTGCTCTGTCCACTAAGCACTAATAATATTAAAATAATACCTAGTGGGGGACAAGACATATGATGGTGGGAATTAATACATTGTTTAATATAGTGAGGGAAAAGACATGTGGTAGTGAGAACTAATACATTTGTTTAATATAGTGTGGAACAAGGCATGCAAAAGTGGGGAACAAAACATAATGGTATGAAAAGATTAAAAAAGGATTGATTAAAATATGTTGCCCATACCTGTTTTGGGTTATAAATAGAGTCATTAATAGGCAGTAAAGGGCAAGAGTTTTGAGGGAGGATAAGAGGATTTTCTGAAAAAATCTGGAGAGGATAGGTTTTACACAGTACAGGTTTTACACAGAGGGGTTGGTTTTTGGAGGAAGAAAATCGTTTCTCTTCCAGTTTTTCTTAGAGTCTAGGCTGGATTTTTAACAAAAAAGTTCAGTAATTTGAGAGTAAAAAATAGGCTGGTTTTTAATCCAAAAGGTTAAGTTTTTGGAGAGCTAAGAAACTGAAAAGTGGGTCTCTTCTTTTACTGCTGAATATCAGAACTAGTATTGTTGCTGTTTAGTCTTTTACAAACTTTTGGGGCTGTTCTATCGAGCTTGTTTGGTTTTCTTCAAATTTTTCTGAGCCTCGAATTTGGTTCGAATTGTTGTTGGGTTGCTATTGTTTTGCTGTGTTACTACTGTTGCTGACTGCTCCTTCATCTTCTTGTATTTCCATTATCCAGGTACATGTTCTACAACTCTCAAATTTAAAGGAAAGGAAGTAAAGAGTTGTTGGAATGGATTTCTGAAAATAACTATTTCTTTGTGTTTAATTTAATGTATAAGCAGTAGTTCACTTGATATCGCATAGCATGTATTAGAATGACTTTGGAATGCATAAACTGGACTGTTGAATCTATTTCTACAAACATGTGAATATCAATTGCAATTAATCTTAGTTTGTGAGTACTAGTTATGAAATATAGTGTAGTTAATTCTTTTTTTCATTAGTCGTGTAATAGTTTCAAATAGGTTTATGCCACGAAACAGGTTCAAATAGTTCATGGAAATCAGCATGTTGGTTTAATAGGGTTAGTTCTGAAATTGCGAGTTCGCTTGAGTAAGTAACATCATTTTAAATAGCAATGTGAATAATGTTAGTAACTAATATTCTCAAATGTTAATGATTGATGTTAGCCTAATGTCAGTTTTTTAAGAATTGACGCATTTCTTCGACAAGTCGTAAAAAGAGTAAAAAATGACTTTGTATTACACATAGTTAATTCCAATAGTTCAATTCATCTAATAATGTTAGTTTAAATTAATCAAAGAATAGTTAGTTTGTTTTGATATTACTGGGTGTCAATCTCATGTTCTATTCATAATCTCAAATTTAGTGTTATTAACTAATAGAATAAGGAACCATACAATCTCCCTTGATTAAGCTCTGTTGCAATTTTTCGTTTGCATTTGTCTTAATCTATAAACAATAAGAGGCACGAGCTTATAAACATGCAATAATTAGGACCTCTTCTCTTTTATTTTAGCGACGAACTTAATAGAAAATGTAGTCACTTTAGGATTGTCCTTTCAAAATAAACGAGATGAGCCTCGCCTAGTAAAACTCACCGATTGCGGGGCCCTCACGATTGTATATATGTTAAATACTTAGAACTTGGGATCGGCCGCTTAGCGAATTTCACGGCCTTTTTCCCAAAAGTAATAACGCGTTAGTCACTGTTAGGTGCGTACTTTTAATAATTTACTTTCTTAAACTCGGGTGCACATTTATGTGACCCAAATCCAAATCTCAACGAAGTCGAAATGTATCGTTAATCACGGGTACATTGATTGTGACGTGGTTCGAGATGCATTTCCATGACGTTGCAAATTCCTTTAAAAAATAATGAATGAGACGAGCCTCGACAAACAAGAATACACAAACTGCGGGGCCCTCAACGGACAGTTATTTCAAATGCTTAGATTTCGAGATAGGCCGCATAGAGAACTTTACGGCTTTTCTCAAAATAACAACGCGTTAGTATCTTTAGGCGCGTATTTAATAATGTTATCTTCATAAACTCGGGTGCACATTTATGTGACCCAAATCCAAATCTCAACGAAGTTAGAACGTATCGAAAATTGTGGGTACATTTATGTGGCGCAATTCGAGATGCATTCTAACGACGTTGCAATTCTTTGAATAAATAATAACAAAAGCGGTAAACAATTAAATTTGTACGTAGGTTCATAATTGTATAAAATCAGATAATCAAGCCGAATATGACAGTTGAGCGACCGTGCTAGAACCACGGAACTCGGGAATGCCTAACACCTTCTCCCAGGTTAACAGAATTCCTTATCCGGATTTCTGGTGCGCAGACTGTTAAACAGAGTCATTCTTTTCCTCGATTCGGGATTCAACCGGTGACTTGGGACACCACAAATCTCTCAAGTGGCGACTCTGAATCTTTAAATAAAATCCCGTTTCGATTGTCCATTAATTGGAAAAACTCCATTTTACGCCCCTTTGCGGGGTGTAGCTAAAAAAGGAGGTGTGACAATACCATAGTGAGATTAACTCAATCCTTCATAAGGTCGTGGAACACAGACCATCTGGTACTTCATATCTTCTACAAATCTCGTATTTACTCTCATAACAATTAAACCCACTCTCTTAAGCGACCCAAGTTAAATTCACATATATATTTCACTTGCAAATGGGATCTTCTAACAGACAACATAAAGATCACACAACTCTAGAACACTTTGTAGGAGATAACCCACCTGCTTCTCCTTAACTAACATTTATGTATACCTTCCACCATCATAAACTATACGCAGTCACTTAGTCTTCCTGAGTCTGAACTCATACCGCAACATGAATTTTTTTTTTTGAATTCACTCACAACTAGGAAACATGAAAAGATTCTTCACACGCCTATAACTTGGGGCTATACCTCGAATCAAGATGGAATTCAAGCACCTAATAGTTCTTCTATCCTCCAGCAGACCCTTCTTGTCGTTTCCAAATCATATGAATACATCTCGCAGTACTAACATACTCATCACATAGTTACTCAACCGTCACTTCCACTAATAGGGACAATACCGAACATATAAGTTCAAAACACTTGCTCACACAATCAGTACCTCGGTGCTCAAGCCATATGAAAAGATCTGGCCTTAAGTCCTTCAGACTGGCCCAACATCGACTTACAGAGATCACACCTCGCCCCTCGATCGGGAAATCACAAACCATCAAGGCACATCTGATACTGAGCGCTCATGCGCGAATACGAACGCGTGGAAGGATTTCAAAGAGTTACATTTCAAGATGAATCAAAGGACGCATGATAAAAATTCAAGAATGTGAAGTTTTCCTAAAGGTTCTGCAGCCTCTCGAGGATAAATACAGACGTCTCCGTACCGATCCGCGAGACTCTACTAAACCTGCTCATGACTCGTGAGACCTATGTAACCTAGGCTCTGATACCAACTTGTCACGACCCAAATTCCGAACCTGGTCATGATGGCGCCTCTCGTGAAGACAAGGCCAGCCAGTCTAACCCAATTCATCCTTTTAAATAGTTATTTAACACAATTATAGTACAACATGGTTTAATAATACCAAATAGCGGAAAATATAGATAAAATGCGGAAACCCAGCCCGACACAGCCCTACCCAGGGTGTCACAAGTCACGAGCATCTACTAGGGTATAAATACAACTAAAATCCTGGAGTGTACAAATACAGACTAATGAAATAAGGAGAGAGAAAAGCAGTGTTGCGAACGCCGGTAGCTACCTTGCGTTTGACTCTGCCTCCGATCAACCAAAACATACCTGAATTTGCACACAAGGTGCAGAGAGTAATGTGAGTACTCCGACTCAGTGAGTACAAATAATAAATAAAGACTGAAGGCAAGAAATCACACAAAAACACAAGGCATTCCATACTGAAGCAGAAAAAATCACTTTAAACAGTAAAGTAGAGAGAAATCAAGTGAAAATCCCTTCTTTTTTTCCAACAAGTAAAGCAAGTAGTTTACAAGTGAGTAACAAAAATGATAGAAATGTAAACAGCCCATCGGGCACAACATGTACAACAAACCGCGCCTCGGGCATAATATCAACAGAACCAGCCCCTCGGGCTCAATACCAGAACAGTAACAGCCCCTCGGGCTCACTCTTAGAATAGTATCAGCCCTCGGGCTACCTCACAATCACTCATATCAGCCCCTCGGGCATAGTATCAATCACTCAGAACAATGGGTACCCGCGCTCATTGTGGGTGTGCAGACTCCGGAGGAGCCCCTTACGGCACAAGCGCTATATCAAGCCACCTCGTGGCATCATCAATCAGCATATCCTCACATCACTCAAGCCACTGCGTGGCATATAAAGTATCTCAGGCCCTCGGCCTCATATCACTCGGCCTCACATCACTCAAGCCGCCGCGTGGCATAAATAATAACTCAGGCCCTCGGCCTCATATCACTCAGCATATCCTCACATATGGCGCTCGGCCTCACTCAGTCCGAAAATCATCACAAGCCCCTTGGGCATTTGTAAAACAGTAGTTCTCAGCCCAAAATATCATTTAGAAATATCATTTGAGTTTCAAATCTGTATAAAAATGGCTGAGTTTGTTAAACAATAATCATCAACAGGACTGAGTTTAAATATAAGTCAAAACAGTGAGGAAATAGTGATAAAAATCCTCGAAGGGTTCAAATAATTGGCTCGAATCCCAAATACGGAAATCAGCCCAAATCATGATGATAACAAATCAGTTTTAATCAAATATGCAGTAAAATCATCAATATGGGATGGACCAATTCACAATCCCCAGTAGTAAAGGACCCCGCGCTCATCATCCAGCGCGTGTTTCACCTCAATATAGCACTACGATGTGCAATCCAGGGTCTCAAACCCTCAGGACATCATTTACAATCATTACTCACCTCGAACCGGCTAATCATCTAGCTCGCGATGCCTTTGTCTCTCAAATCGACCTCCGATTTCCTCGAATCTAGCCACAATAATTCTATTCAGTTAATAAAAATTATAGGAATTAATTCCATAAGAAATTCTACATTTTCCATTAAAAATCTGAAATTGCACTTAAAAATTGCTCGTGGGGCCCACATCTCGGAACCCGACAAAAGTTACAAAATATGAAACCTCATCCAACCACGAGTCCAACCATACAAATTTTACTAAAATCCGACATCAACTCGACCCTCAAATCTTCAAATTAAACAAGAGGGTTTTCAAGATTTTCCCAACTAAAATCACCAATTAAATGCCAAAACTAGTAATAGATTCGGGTAATCTAACCAAAATTAAGTTAAGAACACTTACCCCGTTGTTTTCTCTGAAAATCTCCCGAAAATCGCCTCTTCCCGAGCTCCAATTTGGTAAAAATGAAAAATGGGACGAGTCCCATTTTCAGAGCTTGAATCTGTCCAGAAAATGTCGTGGACACTGTTCACGCGTACGGTACTGTTCACGGGGTATTGTACATGGTACTGTTCACGGGGTACTATTCACGGTACTGTATACGGTACTGTTCACGGGGTACTATACACGGTACTGTTTCTGCAATTTTCTGCAATTTTCCCTAAGTCCGAAATCACTCTAAGACACCTCCGAAACACTCCCGAGCCCTCGGGGCTCCTAACCAAACACATACACTAACTCAACAACATCCTAAGAACTTAGCCGTGCGATCAAATCGCCAAAATAACGTCATATATCATGAATTAAGCTTTAAAAATCCAAGAATTCTTTCAAATTTCATAAAACATCAATTTTTCTATTTTGAGTCCGAAACACATCAAACGACGTCCGTTTTCAACCAAACTTTACAGAAAGTGCTTAAACCATATATAAAACCTGTACCGAGTGCCGGAACCAAAATACGGGCCCGATATCATCACTTTCTAATCAAATTTCATTTCCATTTTCCTTAAATATTTTCAGAAAATAATTTTACTCAAAAATTCATTTCTCGGGCCTGGGACCTCAAAATTTGATGATTCTTGTTCTTATGAGTCAAAAATAATGATACGAACATAGCCCTTTAGTCGAAACTCAATTCGGAGCTCATTTGCTCAGTTCAATACCCATTTCACTCGTTAAACAATTAACTCATGTTTCATGTCAAAAACCCAATCGCGGCTTGATGAAATTAGACAAAACTTTCCAGATCAGTCCTATAATTCATTATCAAAATTTTGGAAGTCTCGAAATCAAATTTCGATCTCTAGAACTAAAAATGGACCTTTGGATCATTACTTGCTTATGCTCAAAACGGCAAAATCTTCCAAAAACTCTTCCAAAACTTATCCGAGCCTCATGGGACCCCGACCAAAAATGCCAACATAATTCATAACATCATTCAAACCTGCTCAAATCATCAAAACACCTCAAACAACATCAAATTACCCAAAACTCATCGAATTCAAGCCTAAGTTTCCAAAAACTTCCGAAATGCTCTTTCGATCAAAAACCCGACCAGACGATGTCCGAATAACCTGAAATTTTGCACACACATCAAAAATGACATAATGAAGCTACAGTACTCTCAGAATTCCATTTTGACTACTATATCAAAATCTCGGCTATCAACCGGAATTCGCTGAAATACTAACTTCGCCAATTCAAGCCTAATTCTACACCGGACCTCCAAAACCAATTCCGATCACACTCCTAAGTCACAAATCACCTAACGGAGCTAACCAAATCATAAAAATTCCAATCCGAGATCAAATACACATAAGTCAAATTTTGGTCAAACCTTTCAAATTTCAAGCTTCAACTGAGAACTGTTCTTCCAAATTCATTCTGATTAACCTGAAACCCAACACCAATGATTTACATAAGTCATAATACACCAAATGGGGCTAGTAATTCCCAAGAACTAGCGATCAAAGTGCAACAGCTCAAAACGACCGGTCGGGTCGTTACAACTATCATGTGCACTTGACCATGCCAGGCGGCAGTCCCGGAGAGAAACCCTCAAGGAGGTTCATGCTCGCGGCTTCGATCTCTCAACCGATATTGATAAGGCAAAGACTTTGGAAGAAGAGGCTACCACTTTGCTTTCCGATGAAGAGGATTCAGCCAGTGGCTCCGAAAGTGGAGGAGACGAAGATTAAGTCCCCGAGGATGAGGCTCCCGAAGATGCAGCTGCCGAAGGTGTGGTCCCGGAGTAGATTTAGGGTTCTTTATTTTGTTTTTGTGTTTTTGTATAAGGACCCCCCGTGAGTATTGTAAATATGTTTTATAAACATCTCTTGTGAATACAAAAGAACCTCTTTGCTTCAATTTTGATTTGTGTCAAATTTCTTTCTGTCTTTATTTGTGGAAAATTCGATATTTTCAATGGCCAAGTTCCTTGGCTTGGATTTTGAATATAACAAACCTTAGGTTTTTTAGTGATCAGCGTATGATCTTCAAACTTAGAATGGAATACCTGATGGGGTTACAGTACCTTGCTTTATGTTTTGATGATCTAACAAATTTACTGTCAAAGAACAAGATAAAGAACTTGACACACTTGGTATACAACTCAAATCAAGGGACTCCAGCTAATGTGAGCTACTATTGTCTTCAGAAGATAAAGGATCAACACAGGGACCTAATCCCCTTGTGTTTCCCTGACAACAGTACGAAAGTCAACTGTCTATAACGGGAAAGTGATTGCTTGCACTGTACATGCAAACATTTGTAGACATATGATTTTTAACCCTCCCCAAGATTTTACACATTTTTAGTGTAAATATTTAGTTTAGGTTTAATATCGCTATTTTAAATAGTTTTGACTCTTTTACTTTATTTTATCACAAAAATGAAAATTACAAAAAATAAATTCTTTTATTTAGAAATTAATATTTTATCTAGCTACTTTTAATTTATCTACTTCATATAAAATTCAAAAATACAAAAATAGTTTCACTTTGTTTTTAGGAATATTAATTTAATTTTTGCAATGACTTTAATCTAATTCCATTTTTATCTTTTAGTATAATATTTAAAAAATACCAAAAAATAGGTTTATTTTAACGGTTAGTCTTATTTTAATAGTTATTTTACTTAAGTAGAATTAATTGATAAATGAGGTTGTATTTTTAGTCTTGTTAACGGAGAAAGAATAAAATTTGGGCCCAAACAACCTATTTTTTAGGCCTAATTTTCGGACCTAACCCATAATAACCCAATTCCAATACTCCTAAAACCCTAGACTTATACTTAAAAACAACCCAAAAAACATATCTTCTGGTACACATCAACAACTATTTTTTTCAGAAAAAGACACTAGGATCTCCCCCTCCCCTCCCCTCCCCCCGTCGTTCTTCTGCTTCAAGTTGCAGAACGTCGGACTCTCCTCCTTTCACCAAGCCAATGACGAACTCGGCGGAAAACACGCCCAAACCAGCCAAAGTCGTCGCCCACCTCTCACCAACGCACCACTGGCCCGTCATCTTTCTAACCACCAAAACTCGTCGGAGATCCTCTTTGTCTCTCACCCTCGACGCTACCCGGCGAGCTCGCCGGAAAATGAACCAAAATCCATTTTCGTCAACAGAAAAGTTTCCACCGTCAATTTGGTTCTTGACTCTATATAATCAGCCAAAACCTCTTGAATCTCAAGAAAAAAGAGCTATTATGCTCTTCCTTTTTCTGCTGAATTTTGCACAGGTAGTCGCTTTTATGTCCCTTTGTATTTACAAGGTGACAACTGATTTGCACAAATATGATACTGAAATGGACTGATATGACTAGTGCAATGAAAAAAATACCAAGATGTTTTGGTTTCTTTTGATTCAATATCATTTTGAAAAAAAAAATCAAAACAGAAACAGAGTTGGAGTTTTTAATATCAGAAGTTCATTGCTTGAGCTCGTTTGGGTCTGAATCCGGGTTTGTTTGACTTTTGCGGTGCTAATTCGAGTTCCATCCGCGGTTTGTCACATTTATGAGTTCAAAACACTGAAACAATCAATTTTCTGGCTATATTGAGGTTAACTCTTTCATTCTCTATTTGTTTTGTTCGAGCTTAATGTTAATTATTTGTTTGTGATGCGATCCTATTGTTTCTGTAAGTATTCTCCATAGTTTTGAATTTGCTTGTTCGGTTATCTGCTCGTGTTTACTCGAATTGGTTATAGCTGAATATGATTTTGTCACAGTATAGAAATTGGGTTGCTATTCGTTGGCCGAACTACGTCAATTTAGATTAAAGGGGCTCGGGTGCTAAAGTTGATGAAATTTAGCATTTAATTGTATATTGCTTTGTTACTTGTCTATACTCGTTAATAACATGACTAGGCCGTTAATATTCATAAACATCGTAGCTTGCATTAGGCGCGATTAATAGTAAATCATCATAACTACGGGTACGGTTCTCGTGACGTAGTTGTGATACATAATTTCCAAACCCGGGTGCACATCTCATGTGACCTAGCCATAATTTCTAATAATGTTAATAAATTAAACATGTTGTAGACCGTGGGTACGGTTCCGGTGACATGATTCACAATGTGTACCAAATAAACAAGTGTACGACAATCGTAACTTGTTCCAAAATATTTTCTTAAATAATTAAAAGCGGTAGAAGTTAAAAATACACGTAGGTTTAACATATGTAATTAATCAAATAATTAGTTCAATAATAATAGTTGAGCGATCATGCTAAAACTACGGGACCCGAAAATACCTAACACCTTCTCCCGGGTTAACAGAATTCCTTACCCGGATATCTGTGTTTTGCGAACTGTAAAACAGAGTCAAACTTCCTCGATTCGGGATTTTAAATCGGTGACTTGGGACACCATAAATTATCCGAAGTGGCGACTCTGAATAAATATAAATAATCCCGTTTTGATTATTGTCACTTTAATTCGAAAAACTCCCATATATTCTTTTCCGAGGGTAGAAAAAAGAGGTGTGACAGCTGTGGCGACTCTGCAGGGCAGAAGAACCCAGAATATTTGGTTCAGGGTTTAGAATTCGAGCTTAGAATAATTGTTATAGTTGGCTTTGTTTATTATCTGATTTTTACATGTTTGGGCCTAATGTGCCAAATGCCGCTTTACCGCTTTGATATTATTTGAACTGTATATAAACTGCCGCGAAACCCTTCTCTTCTAATCTTCTGGGAAGTGCACGCTGGCGTGACTTCTTTTCTGTTAGTGTCATATCCCAATTTAGAACGAGGTTCGGACAAGTTGCAACGCCGGATGATCTTTTGGTTTCCGGTACGCTTCCCCCTTGGCTCGAGTTGTCTGCTCGGGTAAGCCAGGTCTAGAACAATACACCCAGGTTTTAAACCTAGAATAACACAGCCTCATGCCGGATCCCTAGTAGAAACACTTATTTGCATCATGTGTATTGGACTTTGGGGACTCAACATAGGGGTTGGGTCCGTCTAGGACATGTGTACCCAAAAATTAAAAGACTATCCTGATGCATCTTATGTGCTACATGTTGCAATCTTCAAGGGTAAAAAGGGTCATTTGGCGGACCAATGATGGTTGAGGGTAAATAAGAAAGAAAAGAGGGTGAAGTGTAAAAATGAAGCAAGTAGGGCGAGTTATATTTTTCTTTCACATTTTTTCCAAGAAAAGACAAAAAAATGAAAATGAAAAAAATCAAAAAAGATTTCGCACTTTCCCATCATTTTTCGAAAAACAAAATCAAAAAATCAAAAACAAAGGAAAAAAGAATATCCAAAAGAGTTTACATGTTTCATTTTTTCAAAAAAGGACCCAAAAAAATATATTTTCTCTAAATTAGTTGTTTTTTTTATTCTCGTCCGTATCCAATCTTCCCGAACTACGCATACCTGATTCTCGTCTTTTGGGGCGTGATACGTAGGCAACCCACATAGGGTCCGGTCTTCCTAGTAAGACTTAGGTTCTTGGTTTCGCGGGGTCTTTGTCAAATCTTGCATGTCTAGCCACTTTTGGTCACGTAGGCCGTATTGCCAAAATAGCTTCAATCATGTCTTGCATGTGTCCAACAGGAAGTGATATTGTCTCATATAGTGTTCTAGGTCTTTAACTTTATTTGGTCTTAATTTTCTCCTACAGATGTGGGTCTACCTACCGGAGTTTGAGCATGACAGACGTCCCAGGACCATCCAGTCAGGATCGCTCATTCAGGTTTTGCTTAAGGAGAATTTTTTTATTATTATGTTTTGAGTCTATTTTTTATGTCGTCTTTTACCTTCTAGTTTTGTACACTAATGTCGAGTCTTTAAGGTGATGTTAGAGTCTGTCATAGTCTATTTAAGTTTGTCGAGTCTTTTGTTATTGTACTTTCTATTTTGTATTTGAAAAAATGTGTTATAAATCAAAAATCCAAAAAAAAGAAGAGATTTTGCGCTGTTATATTTTCGTTAGAAGTTTTCTTTAGGATGTAAATTTTCGAAATTAAAAAAATTCTTTTGAGGTGGTTTTCCTTAAAGAAATTAATATCTAGAACTCAAAATAAAAATTGCTTTTATATTTCCTTTAGTATATTAAGACTAAAAAGACCCAAAAAAGATAGAATTTTCTTTTAATGCCTCTTTAGAAGTTTTCTTTAGATATTAATTCCAAAAAATCCAAAAAGATTTTCTTTTGTGGTTCTTCTTTTGAAAATTAATATACATATATATATATATATATATATATATATATATATATATATATATATATATATATATATATATATATATATATATTCTCTTATTTTCACTAGAACTTTAGGACATTACATACAGAAGAAAAAAAAACATACTTTATCTTTTGTTTGTCTTTAGAGTTTCTCCCTTAGGTAATCAAAAACTAAAATCCAAAAATATTTTTTTTATCTTTTTCATTGCTTGTTTCGAAATCTTACTTCAGGATATCAAGTGAAAATTCAAAAATTTTCTTTGGTTCATTCTTTAGATTTCCTTTCTAAAAAAAAGAATAAAAAATATTTTTCTCTTTTAGGAGTTTTTCCTTAATAATTTCTCATAGAGTATCTATTTCAAAAAAAAAAGAAATATAAGCTTGTTTAAGATTGAGTTTAGAATAGATTATAGAACACTAAGTCTAAAAAAAGAAGAAGAGAGATTTTCTTCTTTTTTCTCATCAGAGTATTCATTAAGGTAAAAAAAAAGAAAAAGAAAACGTTAGTTTGTTTCCTTTATTCTCGATCTTCCCGAACTACGCAAAGATCTGATTCATACGGCAACATGATACGTAGGCAACCTACATAGGGTTCAATCTAATCATTTCTTTATTTTAATTTTTTTTTATTTTTTTTTATTAAAAGAAAAAGAAAAAAAAAAGGAAACAAAAAAAAGATGAAATTATGGGATGTGGGAAATGAGAAGAAAGAAAAGAGTGATAATTAGAAAAAAAGAGGAAGGAAAATGAACAAGCCAAGAAGTGCTAAAAAAAGAAAAAAAGAAAAGAAAAGAGAGACATTGAGATGAACAAGTTGGGATGATGCTAAGTGACCTTGTGACCCTCGAAGTCATTCTTGGACCGTTAATTGTTGCTAGGACATTGCACGCAATGTGATATTTTTAGCTATTAAATGCATTAACGCTAACGTGATAATTTTATTTTGTTCCTCTTTGTTATCTTCATAAAGCAGAAGGGTGGTTGGTTTGTGGTTATTAAAGTGGTACATCTTCTCTACAACATAAAGTTGAAAGGCAATGACAGATGACAACAAAATTGAGTTGGTTGATACTGGTGCCCAAAAACAATTGTTTGAACATAACAATGAGTTGGTTGAAGAGGTAAGGATGTTAAGACAACACATGACAGACATGTATCAGGCTTGGGAGACTGGGAAGGCACCACCCCCGCCACCACCTAGCTTCCTAGATGCTACCCTTACCCAAACTCCGGTCATAGTGCCAGATGATCCCCCATACTCTCCAGATTTTCCCGCTTATCATAGTTTTCCCAACCACCCTAGTAGCTCCCTCACTCGTCCTCCAACTGCCTTTCCCAAAAATTGCCCTCCTGTCATATCCACTATCCCCACGATCACAACTTCTCAACAATATTTCCTTCATAGATCTAACAATGAACACCCACTCAAAACTCATGACGCCTAATATTACCCCTCAAAGGTTACCCACAAGGTCCCTGACTCATACAATCATAGCTTTCGGAATGAGCCTCATGTGGAAAATGAAACGTTCACAGGAAAAAAAGGGCGAGATGAGATATTCAGGAAGCTGAAAGGTATAGAACAATCCTTAAAGAACATGCAAGGGATGGGAAATCAGATTAACATGTCTTACAATGACTTGTGTATGTTCCCTGATGTTCATTTGCCCGCAGGGTTTAAAGTTCCAAAGTTTAACTTGTATGATGGGCGTGGAGATCTAGTAGCCCATCTGAGAGGTTATTGCAGTGAAATGAGAAGTATTGGTGTGAAAGATGATTTGTTGATGGCGTATTTCAGTGAGAGTTTGAGTGGGGTAGACTTGGAATGGTATACTCGTCAATATGTCAAGAAGTGGTATGCATGAGAGGACATGGCTCAAGATTTGGTTTGACACTTTCAGTATAATCTAGACATTATCCCAGACCGCTCCTCCCTGTATAAGATGGAAAACAAACCCGAGGAAAGTTTTAGAGAGTTTGGACTCAGATGGAGGGAACAAGCTTCTCGGGTCAGCCCCCGGATAGTGAAGAAGAAATGATTGAGCTTTTCCTATAAGCCTAGAGGCCAGCCTACTTTAGTTATTCGATCCCGGCCTTTGGTAAACCTTTACATGATGTGGTAAAAATGGGGGAGGTGGTAGAGGAAGGAATCAAGTCAGGCAAAATCATGAGTTATTCTGCATTGAAAGATACTACATAAGACATTTAGAACATCTCAGTAAGTTTGGGGGGAAGAAAGAGAAACAGAAAAGATGTTGTTGAGCCCCGCCAATGACAGGATCTAGTGGGCATTCCTGCTCAACGCTTTCAGCCTCAATATCGACCCAATGAATATCCCTGTGCTCTAGATAATCCTCCCCAATCCTACTTCTCTCCACAAAATCCCCAAAGTCATACCTCATCTTCCCAGTACATCATCCACATTGCACCGCCATATGCTCCAATCCCGCAAGACCCGCAATGGCATGCACCGCCTCCACAAATGTCTTACTCGTCTCCTCAAGCATATCAACCACCTACCCGCAAAAGGTTTCAACTGAGGCCAGAGTACAAAATGAAAAAGCAAGAGCAAAAAGAAAAAAGTTTCACTTCTAATGGGGAATCATATGCCAGTTTGTTCCAAAGATTGAGGCAATTGGGCATGTTGAAGCCAATTCAGATAAAAATGTCGAACCCCCTTCCAGAGAATTTTGATTATTCTCAGAGGTGCGCATATTGCTCAAATTCCCCAGGGCATAGCATAGAAAAGTGTTGGAATCTGAAAAGAGTAGTCCAAAAGCTTATTGATGCAGGTGAATTACCGTACAAAATCTAGATGCAGCGGATACTAGCCAAAGTTCATTGACTGTTCATAATGAGACGCATATGGTGGGCATGATCTGTGTTGAAAATGAATATGAGAACTCTTCTTAGCTTCTTGGAGGGCCACTTATCGTAAAGTTTTCAGATCCATCAGTCTCGGTTCCAAAAGTTGATCTTAAGAACGAGTTGGCAAAAGGGACCCAAAAGCTATCTGGTGAAGACAATGTGATTGAAGATGGTGAAGGTCCCAATAATGTTGATGTGGAACTCAGTGGCTATTGAGCTTGGTGATTGGAAAAATGCTACTTTCTTGACTAGCCAGGGAGGAGTCTTGGTGGTTTATTTTGTTGTCATTTCTGTTGTCCGGGTTATTTCAGGGTTGTAATCCAGATATTGTCCTGTGACTCAAACCCTTCTATCCTTTTATATTGCCTAGTTCGTTTAGTCGTAGTAATCGTTTAGTGTTGTCTAGGTTTGTTCCAAGGTTGTAACCCCAGTTTATTTTGCTTGTTTTGTTGTTCAAACCTTTTCACCGTCTGTCTAATACAATTTTCTGTTTTCTGTTATTTCTAGTCATTTTTTGTTTAGATCTCTTCTCCTTTTATAGTTCATTTCATGCTGGCTCTAGTGACATGACATGCACACATAATTCTAGGCCTGGTCTTAAAAGTTAGTTTAATGATGAAAAAATAAAATAAATTTGAAAATGATAGGGTCATTTGAGGGAAATAAGTACAGATTTGGACATTTTGAGATCATTTAAAGCCCGAGCTGTGTAAAACTGGGGCAGATAATTTAGGAAGTTAATAGGATGACAAAAATTTGTTGCAAGAGAGTGCGTCCCAACAATTTGAAGCGAGCAACTTTGAGTTTGAGCGTATCTCAAGTAACAAGATAAGCCAAGGGATTTTTCTCCAAGCCAATGGAGGTATCCATTGTGAAGAAGAAATCACCCAACGAGGGTTCTATACTTGACAAGGTAAGAAAAAAAGGTGGAAGGCATATCGGTGATATCAATGCCGAAGCTGCAAAAGAAATGTTGTGCATGATCTTCCTTTTTCATTCTCAAGTTGCATGTGTTGTACTTGGCATTTTCAGAGTTTGGGAGGCCCCTTTTCAGCTACCCAAACACTTTATACCCTTCGGTATCCCTTTTGAGCCTATGCTAACTTTTTGACCTCCCCTCTTTTTGAATCAAGTGGTAGTAAATTTTTTTTTTTTGGTAAATAAGAATTTTATTACCAAGTAACAATATTTACAACTCATCTAACTATTACAAAATTTGTCTAGCATATCACCAACTGGACATGAAGCCCTAGTAAGATGATATCTAGCCTTCACTTCTCCTAACCTCCATCAACTTCCACCATTGTTCTATTCTAGCTAATTTCTGGATACTAATTCAAAGTAGTTATCACCTTATCCAGATAAGGGAATCTTGCTGCCTTTATGTGCACTTCCTGGATAATTAGCTTGATTAACGAAGTGGCTGTCTTTCTCTTCTTCTGAAAAATCACAAAATTCCTCTCCTGCCAGCAGTGATACACTGCAACTGCTAGTGTCATTCTGCATATAGCTGCTCTTGCACTTTTACCTTTAGTCATCTTAACCATCCATGTAATCTCATCTTGCCAATTGTTGTGTGATCTTTGAATCCCTTGCCATCTCAGCAGACTATTCCATATCTTTCCTGTAATCTCACACTTGAAAAATATATGCTGCATTGTCTGATTTTCCTTATTACACAGAGAGCATGTTTGATCTATATCTAACCCCCATCGTACCAGCCTATCTTTGGTAGCTAACCTCTACTGTATTGCTAGCCTCAATATGAATATCCATTTTGGCTGCCCTTGGTTATTGCACACTAGCTTCCTCTATGTTACTTTTTGAAATACACCTTGTAGTGATCTGTAGAGTCCCCTGATTGAGCATTTCTCCATTAGCTGGACATCATTTTCAGTCATACCAGCCTTAGTGAAATACTTCTTAGCCTGAAATATCTTCTGAATTGTCCAGGAAGCATTCTTTGGTTCTACATTCCACACTACTTGGCCTTTGACATAGTAAGTATGTACCCAATGCACCCATAGCTTCTCTTTTCTAGTACATATATTTCATAGCAGCTTACAAATAACAGCTTCATTCCATAAAGCCACATCTATTAAATTCAATCCCCCTGCAACCTTAGGTGAGCAAAGTCTTTCCCAAGCTATCAAGTCCTTCTTTGTTGGTTCAGCATCTCCTGTCCACAGAAACCTTCTACAGATGGTCTCTATGAATTGTATAACCTTCGTAGGTAGTATAATGATCTGCGCCCAAAATGTTTGGATGGAAAACAACACACTTTTTACTAGAACTGCTCTACCTGCATATGATAAGTACTTTGTTGTCCAGTTCTGAATTCTGTGCAACATTTTCTCAATTAGTGGCTCACATTGTATAGCAGATAGTCTCTTAGTACTCAATGGAACCCCTAGATATCTGAAAGGCAATTCTCCTTTTTTATAACCAAGAGTCTGCATAATTTGTTGCAGAGTCAACTGATTCACCCCTCCAAAATAGATGCAAATCTTGTTTGGATTAGCAACCAGCCTTGATGCTGCAGAGAATTTCTGAAAATGCTGGTACAGTATTTGCACAGATTGCACATCACCTCTACAAAACAATAGTAAATCATCTGCAAACCCCAGTTGCACTAGGTTAAACCTGGCACATCTGGGATGATATTTAAACTTCTTGTCATCCTTTAGAGTTTTCAATGACCTGCTCAGGTATTCCATAACCAAAACAAATAAGAAGGGTGAGAGTGGATCACTCTGCCTGAGTCCCTTTTTTTGCCTCAAAAGGATCTGTTGGTTTGTCATTTATTAGAACTGAGTAGGTCACTGTACTGATGCAAGCCATTATCCATCTCACAAAGATTTCTGGAAAATTCAGTGACCTTAACACTTGTTCTATGTACCTCCACTCCACAGAATCATATATGTTTTGCATGTCAATCTTAAGCATACATCTAAGAGAGGTACTCTTCCTTCCATAACCTTTCACTAGCTCATTACTCATCAAAATGTTATCTGTGATCAGCCTTCCTGGTACAAAAGCAGCTTGACCATTATCCACCAGTCTACATTACCCCTTGCATTCTTGTGGTTATCACTTTAGAGATGAGCTTGTGTAAAACTGTACACCATGAAATAGGTCTGAAGTCTCTTATGTTTGTTGGATTCTGGATCTTTGGAATCAGTGTGATTGTTGTGCAATTAATGGCTTTACACCTATCAGCACTCTCAAAAAAATCTTGAACTGTTGCAGTTATTTCCTCTCCCACAATGTGCCATATCTTTTTAAAGAAATAGGAGTTATATCTATCACACCCTAGTGCCTTGTTGTTATCAATGACTAATAATGCTTGTTTAACTTCTTCCCTGCTGACTGGTCTGATTAACTATAGTTGTTGACTCCTGTTTAGGACATTGTCATTCTTCATTATGTCATAGTTGATCATTGGTAGCATTGTACCTGAACTACCAAGTAATCCCCTATAAAAATTTAGAATTTCTGCCTTCACCTCTTCAGGACTTTGCATTATATCCCCATTACTGTCAGTTAACCTGCTAATATTGTTCCTTGCTTGTCTATTCTTCATACAAGCATGATAATAAGATGTATTAGAATCTCCCAAATTAAGCCACCGTACTCTGGACTTCAGTTTCATAATACTCTCCTCCACCATTAACCATTTCTCCAGCTCCAATTTAGTAGTACTTTCCAATTCAATCTGCATTTTTCCTTTGTCAGGACATCTCATTTGGTTCTGTATACTTTCTAATCTTTCTCTAGCATCCTGTATTTTACTATCAATGCCACTGAACTTCTCTTTATTCATCTGCTTCAGTAACCCTTTTAACTTCTTAAGTTTGTTCCAAACGGTCAACATTGTTTGTCTGTTCTTTCCACTGTCCCAACCCCTCTGCACTGTACCTTCAAAGGTCTTCAAGTTTACTAGGCAGTTTAAGAACTTGAAAGGTTTCCCTCTAACTTGGCTACTTGTATTAAACTTCACACTAAGAGGGCAATGATTAGAGAATCCAGGATTCATAGACATCCCTTCCATGTTAGGCCACTTTTGTATCCATTCAGCATTTACCAAAACTCTATCTATTCTACTATGCACATGGTTATTAAGCCATTTCTGTATTTTCTTCCCACTGTCTTCAACTCATCTATTTTAGCATCCACTAAGAATTGTTTAAATTCCCTTGTCTCCATCTCTTGTACAGGGTTTCCATTGAATCTATCCTCACTAGTTAGAATTGTACTGAAGTCCCCCATTATAAGGCAATGACTCCTTATATTGACCACTGATATTAGCATCTCCTCCCATAGACTCTTCCTGTCATGTATTGTATGCTTACCATAGACAACACATAGGTGAAACTGAACATTATGCTGTAGTAATGTTACTTCTCCCAAAATAAATTGTTCATAATGTCTAATAATTGCATAATACACCAATGTAGAATCCCATGCAACCCATATTCTACCCCCAGGAGCCTCCTCATAGTTATCCACCCATTTCCAGTTTTTCAGAGCTTTCCTAAACACAAAGTCAGCATTACTTTGCTTCACTCTATGCTCAATTATTGCTATAAAAACTACATATTAATTTTGCAAATTGTTTTTAGTTTTTTTTGTTTGTACACCTTATTCAGACCCCTTACATTCCATGCAATAAAGTTCATCATGATATAATAGGTAAAGTTGGAGGTCCACCCCTATCTTCCTTGTTATGCATTCCTTTTACACCTTGAGTTTCTGACATTTGAACAATTTTTTGAGCAGTATCAACCAGAGCTTTGAATGCATTGCCAATATCCACAACCATCTCCCTTATCACATCTGTGTGTTTCTTAGTTGTAGATCTACCTCTAACTACTTGCCATTGTTCCACAACCTCTGAGTTACTCTTTTATATAGCTACTTCTTCCACCAGCTGTTCAGTAAATCTTCCTTGTGCATCAATTTTGTCAACCTTAGGATCAAGTGCTCTAACTTTCCTCCATTCTTGCATTTGCTTCCCTTCCACATTTTCCTCACTTCATCATGTCTCAGCTTCATTTGATCCTTGCATGTATGGCCAAGTTGGCAACATTTCTGGCAATATGTTGGTTTATAGTCATAGTGCACAATTTGTTCCAACACCTTTCCTTTTGGATCACAGAGTTTTATCTTTTCTGGTAAAGACCTAGTGACATCCATCTCTATTAAAATCATTGCATATGAGATTCTCTCAGCAATAGCCGTACAAGAATTAGCATATATTGGTTTCCCCAATCCACTTCCTATCTTACTTAACACTTGATTACTCCAAAGGTTAAGTGGAAGATTTGAAAACTTGATCCACAAGGGAATAGTTCTCAGAACTTCCTCATTCAAATCAAAATTTTCTGACCATTGTCTCATAATAACTGGCCTATTGTTAATTGTATAGGGGCCATTCATTAGTACCCTCTCCTTCTCTTCATTAGTACTAAGTAGGACTATGAAATATCCCTCATTATGAAATAACACCTTTGGTTTCTGCACACTTGCCCATTGATTATTGATAAACCTTTCAATGGCACCGATTAAAGGTGTATTCCCCACCACATATAATATTAATGCTCTATTACATTTTTTATTTTCCTCAACAATGTCTTCCTCTATCAGTTGTGCAACTACTTCACCATCCTTCATTGACGGTGTATATAGTTGAGATTCATACCTTTTGCAGCTAGCTTATTCTCTTGTAGTAATTCCGCCCATGATCGACCCTTATCAACAGTTGGAATTGAGTTCTTCCCTTGAGATTCCTTTTGATTATCCATAGAAATAGCCTGTTGTTCCTTGCTTGAGCTTGCATGTACTGTTCCATTGGATTTTACCTCACTCGAGCTGGTTTTCGCATTTGCAACCCTAATTTCGCTATTTCCTTTGCTCATGTTCACCGTCAATGCCAATTTTCTGCTCGAATTCAATGGAGTTGTTGCTTGATTTCGATACTTGTCCAGATCTGGCCAGTTGTCGTCACTGTCATTTTCCTATTATGTACCATTCTCCTAGATTTGATCCATAGCTTTGGCCTTTCCTTTTCCTTGTTCACTCGATCTAGTCGTCATAACCTTCTGGTCTAGTACTGGTACTTTGATAGTATTCCTCCTCGGTTGTCCTCTTCCTCCCATTTCCAGTGAGGGCGTAGGTTAGTAGTCACCTAACGTGCGCCGAGAGAGAATTTTAAAAAAAATTCTCGTTTGTTGTAAAAAAAAAGGAAAAAGAATTATTCATATCCCCATAGGTTTGTTTTAGAAAGTTCATTCTAAAAGGAAAATTCAAAAAAAAATAAAAAAAAATAGAATAGAGATAAAGAAAAAAAAAAGGAAAAATAAAAAATAAAAAGAAAAAAAAATACAAGCAATGAAAAGAAAACATCCCTTTGAACTACGTTCGACCTGATTCTTGTCACCACAAGATACGTAGGCAACCTTAAGGTTCAGTCGCACCAAATAAAATATTTCGTAATCCCACGAAGTCGAGAGTGGGGTAGTCTTTCTTAGAAATTCCATCTCAAAAAAAAAGATCCAAATGCCCTTGTTTTAGAAATTGGGGCAAAGTTTTAGAATGGATTCCAAAAGTTGTAAATAAATTAACCTCGTTGTCTTAGTTATTTTGAGCCTTTATCATTTCTTTCTAACCCTGTCCAAAAACCACATTATAGTCCAAAAGACCTCCCAAATAATCTTTGAGAGTGCCTAGTCAGGCATGCCAAGAGCATATGATATTTCTATCGTGGCTAATGCCTTGTCTTCTGCAGAATCAGAAAAAAATGAGAGAGTCTTATCGGTGAAAACCTTCACATGCACTATAAGGTGACAATAACAAAATGAGAGAGGCTTGATGGTGAAAACCCTTCGGGCACTACAAGTCGAATAAGGATCGTGAATAAGATAGGATAATCGGAGCATTGAAGCCCAGTTTCACGGCGAAGAGGTACAACAAGAGTTGAACGTTAGACTTGCTTGACAGATTAGGTCACTTAATCCAAAAGTGCATGTCATGATCATTAGAGTTAGTATCACATATGATAAATTTCTATTTTATAATTTTCTTATTAGGTATCATCTCTTTCCAGTGTCCCTTACTCTGTTCCCTTTGTTTTGTTTACTCCCTCTTCTTGAGTCTTTCTGGTTAGAACAAGTGAGAAATGACTTCAAAATTTGCTACCAGACTTCCAATTGCACAAAATGGGATCTGGCTAGCACATCAAAATGGCAAAAGTTAGGAAAGAACAGTATGCGCACTGAGTTGGTAACAATCAACGTGCTTTGGGATTCATGTGAAATGCAAAAGTTTGGTATATGTTAATTCATGAGCACAATGCAACAGATAAAGGGTACTGGGTTTGAACGGATCTGAGGTATTTTCTGTGATAAGGGTAACAAAGAATGTGGTTAGTCAATAAACAAGCAAGGTCTTTCGAGTTGAAATCAAAGTTAACATGGGAAGTGAAGGAGCAATCGCCCTCAAAGTAAAGGCCACAAACCAACTACCATGTTTGAACTCAAAAGTTTTCTTTGTTTGAAACAGGGGCAGGTAATTTGTTCCGGAGGAACCCTCCGTGAGGAAAGCATGTGCCAGACAGGTTTGGCCGTAAATTCTAAGGACCCTCCTGGACAATGGGATTTAATTTTAAGTTTTCAGGATCCTCCTGGATAATGAGATTTAATTTAAAGCTCTCAGGACCCTGCTGGATAACGGGATTTAGTTTTAAGTTTTTTTCAAAGACCTTCATAAATAATAATATTTAGCGTAAGTTTTACCTTTAGGAAATAAAATTTAGCTTTGAAGTTTTCACTCGTAAGATGAGATTTAATTTTAGTTTTAAAGGCCTTCCTGGATAATGGGATTTAGCTTTTAAATTCTTAGTGCTCTTTTGGATAACAAGATTCGATTAACACCCACAGATGTTCCCGGTACCAAACTGGGGAAGAAAAGTTTCTTTTGTTTTGTCTGTTTTGTTGTAATGGCAGGCGCCCACCTGGAGAACAAGGGATTCATTTGAAGTTTTGGCAACATGTGCCCACCTGGAGAACAAGGGAATACATTTCAAGTTTTGGCATTAGGCGCCCACCTGGAAAACAAGGGAATACATTTCAAATTTTGGCATCAGGCGCCCACATGGAAAATAAGGGAATTCCCAAGTTGAAGCATCAGGCGCCCACCTAGAAAATAAAAGAATTCATTTCAAGTTGAAGCATCAGGCGCCCACCTGAAAAACAAAGGAATTCATTTCAAGTTGAAGCATTAGGCGCCCACCTGGAAAACAAGGGAATTCATTTCAAAGTTTTGGCATCAGGTGCCATCCTGGAAAACAATAGAATACATTTCAAGTTTTGGCATCAGGCGCCCACCTGGAAAACAAGGGAATACATTTCAAGTTTTGGCATCAAGCGCTCACCTGGAAAACAAGGGAATTCATTTCAAGTTGAAGCATCAAGCGCCCATCTAGAAAATAAGGGAATTCATTTCAAGTTGAAGCAACATGCGCCCACCTGAAAAACAAGGGAATTTATTTCAAGTTGAAGCATCAGGCGCCCACTTGGAAAAATAAGGGAATTCATTTCAAGTTGAAGCATCAGGCACCCACCTGGAAAATAAGGGAATTCATTTCAAGTTTTGGCATCAGGTACCCACCTGGAAAATAAGGGAATATATTTTAAGTTTTGGCATCAGGCGCCCACCTAGAAAATTAGGGAATTCATTTCAAGTTTTAGCATCAGGTTCCCACTTGGAAAACAAGGTACCCACCTAGAAAACAAGGGAATACATTTCAAAGTTTTGGCATCAGGCGTCCATCTGGAAAATAAAGGAATACATTTCATGTTTTGGCATCAGGCACCCACCTGGAAAACAAAGGAATTTATTTCAAATTTTAGTTGCAGGCGTCCACTTGGAAAGCAAGGGAATTCATCTCAATGTTTAAGCATCAGGCGCCCACCTGAAAAACAAGAGAATTTATTTCAAGTTTCTAGTCAGTAGCAGGCATCCACCTGGAGAATGGGGGAAGTCATTTCAGAATTCATTTAAGAAGTAAGCTCAAGAAAATAGCAGGAACCCGCCCGAAGAATGAGGCCAATTCAAGTTTGAAGTACTAGAAGCTCGTGGCAAGAATCCGAGTCAATAGTCCGAGATGACCAACAGAAGTAGTCTTAATCAAGACAAAAAGAAAAGAAAAAAAGAAGTGAATCAAAAACGCAGAAGCAGAGAAAGATGTGAACTGCTCAAGACATAACTGAAGTCACGAGCACTACATATCCGGTCTTGATCCGAAAAAGCTAAAGAAGAATGAACTAGCATCTGCAGCTAGCAAGCATCGAGGTTCAAATCTAAAGTCTGTATGAAGGACCATTCAAGACTCAAGATTAAGCTTCAGAAGACTTATAGATAGGAATCTTATAACTCATAGTTGATAGGGTTAGTTAGTCTTTTTTATTTTTGATTTTGATGTAATAACAGGATCGCGGACACGAACCTCGAAGGAACGACACCTCAATCGGTTCTCCACCTCGATATACTCCATCACTGTTCCTACTTCTGAACTACACGTGGCTTGATTACTTTATAGCCAAGGATATGTAGGCAGCTCAGATACCAGGGTTCGGTCACATTCTCCTTTCTCTTAGTTTTGGTCTCTCTAAATAAGGGTCGGGTCAAAAAACCTGTCTCGTCATTCTTTGTCTGAAAACTCTTCGCATTTCCAGTCAAAGAGGGGTAGCTGTAGACACGTGATTTTTGATCCTCCCCAAGATTTTACACATTTTTAGCATAAATATTTAGTTTAGGTTTAATATTGCTATTTTAAATAGTTTTGACTCTTTTACTTTATTTTATCACAAAAATAAAAATTACAAAAAAAATTATTTTATTTAGCTAATTAATATTTTATCTAGTTACTTTTATTTATCTACTTTATATAAAATTCAAAAATACAAAAATAGTTCCACTTTGTTTTTAGGAATATTATTTTAATTTCTGCAATGATTTTAACCTAATTCCATTTTTATCTTTAGTATGATATTTGAAAAAATATCAAAAAATAGGTTTCTTTTAACGGTTAGTCTTATTTTAATAGTTATTTTACTTAAGTATGATTAATTGGTAAATGAGGTCATATTTTTAGTCTTGTTTACGGAGAAAGAATAAAATTTGGGCTCAAACAACATATTTTTTAGGCCTAATTTTCGGACCTAGCCTATAATAATGCAAGCCTAATACCCATAAAACCCTAGACTTAGACTTAAAAACAACCCAAAAAACCTATCTTCTGGTACACAGTGACAACCGTTTTTTTCCAGAAAAAAGACACTACGACCTTTCTTCTTCAACATTGGAGAACCCTTCAGCCACTGAACACACGCGACCAACCCCCCCTCCTGTCGTTCTTCTGCTTCAAGTTGCAGAACGTCGAACTCTCCTCCCACCAAGCCAGCGATGAACTCGGCAGAAAACACGCACAAACCAGCCAAAGCCGTCACCCATCTCTCACCAACGCACTAGTGGCCCGTCATCTTTCTCACCACCAAAACTCGCCGGAGATCCTCTTTGTCTCTCTCCCTCGACGCTACCCGACGAGCCCGCCGGAAAACGAACCAACAACCATTCTCGTCAACAGAAAAGTTTCCTCCGTCAATTTGGTTCTTGACTCTATATAATCAGCCAAAACCTCTTGAATCTCGAGAAAAAAATGAGCTATTATGCTCTTCCTTTTTTGGCTTCTGCTGATGTTGCACAAGTAGTCGCTTTTATATCACTTTGTATTTACAAGGTGACAACTGATTTGCACAGATACTGAAATGGACTAATATGACTACTGCAATGAAGAAAATACCAAAATGTTTTGGTTTTTTTTATTCAATATCATTTAAAAAAAACAAAATCAAAACAGAAATAGAGCTGGAGTTTTTAATATCGGAAGTTCATTGCTTGAGCTCGTTTGGGTCTGAATCCGGGTTTGTTTGAGTTTTACGGTGATAATTCGAGTTCCATCCATGATTTTTCACATCTATGAGTTCAAAACAGTGAAACAATCAATTTTTTCGGCTATATTGAGGTCAACTCTTTCATTCTCTATTTGTTTTATTTGAGCGTAATGTTAATTATTTATTTGTGATGCGATCTCATTATTTCTGTAAGTATTCTCCGTGGTTTTGAATTTGCTTGTTCAGTTATCTGCTCGTGTTTACTCGAATTGATTATAGCTGAACATGATTTTGTCACAGTATAGAAATTGGGTTGCTATTCGTCGGCTGAACTACGTCAATTTGGATTAAAGGGGCTCGGGTGCTAAAGTTGATGAAATGGAGCTTTTAATTGTATATTGCTTTGTTACTTGCCTATACTCGTTAGTAACATGACTAGGCCATTAATATTCATAAACATCGTAGATTGCTTTAGGCGCGATTAATAGTAAATCATCATAGCTACGGGTACGTTTCCTGTGACATAGTCGTGATACATAATTTCCAAACCCGGGTGCACATATAATGTGACCTAGCCACAATTTCTAATAATGTTAATAAATTAAACATGTTTTAGACCATGGGTAGGTTCCCGTAACACGATTCGTTATGTGTACCAAACAAACAAGTGTACGACAATCGTAACTTGTTCCAAAATATTTTCTTAAATAATTAAAAGTGGTAGAAGTTAAAAATGCACGTAGGTTTAAAATATGTAATTAATCAGATAATTAGGCCAATAATAATAGTTGAGCGACCATGCAAAAACCACGTGACCCGAGAATGCTTAACACATTCTCTCGGGTTAACAGAATTCCTTACTCGAATTTTTGTATTTCACGGACTGTAAAACACAGTCAAACTTCCTCGATTCGGGATTTTAAAACGGTGAGTTGGGGCACCATAAATTATCCCAAGTGATGATTCTGAATAAATATAAATAATTCTGTTTCGATTATTATCACTTTAATTAGAAGAACTCTCTTATACCCCTTCTGGGGGTTGAAAAAAGAGGTGTGACAACAGTGCTGCACAGTACTGTTTGCGTGTACAGTACTGCAGTCACTCCCCTTTGACCAACCAAGTAATTACATCATTCAAGTGATGTCATCTATGTTGTATTAACAAACAGCATTACAACAAAACATCACTTGAACACTTGAGAATTCATTCAAGCACACCAACTGTTCATCTATCAAGCATTCAATTCTCACGTGCATCAAAGAACAATACTATTACGAACCAGTTCCTACAACAAGTATCTTGTGTGTCCTTAGTTGAGTTGTAACTTTGTAATTGTTCTTTATTGTAATTACTACTTTGCTTATTTAGAAGCGTTATTTAGGAACCCCTTGTAAACCATAAACCTTTAGTGTTTGTGTCGTGACTAGAGTTAGTCATGAGTTGAAGTCTTTGTAATAGGTGTACTGCAAAGTGGCTTGTAATATGTGTATTACAAGTTAGTGAGGGATTAAGAGCTTAATTCCTAGATTGCATAGGTTGTAATCTAATGTTGCTCATAGTGAAGTTGAAATCCTACCAGTGTAGGTCTTGGTTTTTTATCCCCCTTGAGCAGGTATATTTCCACGTAAAAACTCCATGTTCTCTTTACTTACTATTACATTAGTTTAGTGGACTCATATATTCTATCAATTGGTATCAGAGCAGGTTCATTCTAAAAGGTTAACCCCTAGAAAGGATCTATATGGCTGCTTCACAAAATTTCAAAAAGGGTCATTCTACGTACGGACCACTCAGGTGCAATGGGAATACTATGGATGGTGTAAGACAATAATGCATGATTTTATCATGGCGGAAGATTCTGAGTTGTGGGATGTTATTTGTGATGGTCCCCTCCAATGAAACTTCGAAAAACAAGGAAAGAATACAACGATGTAGATAGGAAAGTTGTGGAGAAAACTTTTCGTGCCAAGAACATTTTGGTATGTGGCATTGGACCTGACGAATACAACAGGATCTCAGCCTGTCAATTTGGCAAGGAGATATGGGAAACTCTTCAAATAGCTCACGAGGGAACCGCTCAAGTAAAGTAATCCAAGATTGACATGCTCACCACCAAGTATGAACTCTTCAGAATGAAGGACGATGAATCCATTCAAGACATGCACACAAAATTCACTTCCATCATAAATGAGTTACACTAGCTTGGTGAAATCATTCCTAGGAACAAGCTCGTGAGGAAAATTCTCAGTGTCCTGCCCAGTTCATGGGAGAGTAAAGTGAATGCTATTACTGAAGCAAAGGATCTGCAGGAGTTGACCATGGATGAGCTGGTTGGCAATCTAAAAACCTACGAAATGAAGAAAAAGAAGGACAGTGAAAGAAGAGAACCAAAGAAGGAAAAGAACCTGGTACTCAAAGATGAAAGCAATGACTCAAGTGAGGAGGACAGTGACATGGCTTACTTAACCAAATGATTTCAGAAGATGGTCAGAAGAAATAGAGGGATACCAAATAGAGGCAGCTCCAGCAGACCAAAGAATTATGACCTTTGTCATAAATGTGGAAAGCCAGGTCATTTCATCAAATATTGTCTCCTCCTGAAGCAATAACACTTCAAGTACAACCTTGATAAAGCAGCAAAGAGGAACCCAATTCCCGGCAAACGCTTCAAAAGAAAGATATTTGTTGGCAATGTTGTGAAGCAAGCTCTTGTAGCTTGGGGAGATTCCTCCAGTGAGTCTAAAGAAGAAACTAATGTAGGTGATAGCTTTATGATGACAGTTGAAAGTGAAGCAAATGAATATGATTCAATATTTGCTTTGATAGCTCAATCTGGATGAAGATGATGACAATGATGAGGTAAACTTCAGGGATGTTCATAGAAATCTGAAATCCTACTCTCGTAAAAACCTCATGTCATTAGCTAATATGTTAATTGATGCTTATCATCGTCTTGTAGATGATAAGATTGCCTTAACCATAGAGTTAGGAGACGTTGAACAAACTAGAGATGACTTGGTAGTTTGTGTAGTTGATATGAAGGAAATCATAAGAAATCTGAAAAATTAAAAGGTGGTTGTAACTGTAAACATTGCTAGTGTAGAACATGAAAGAGATGACTTGATGGTAGTAGATGTTGACCTAAAAGAAACCATTAAAAATTTCATTTAAAAAATGAACTAGTGGAGAAAATTGATACTTTAGAACAAGAAAGAGATGACCTCTTAGTTGTCATTATAGATTTGAAGGAAACAATAGAGGAACTCAAAGCAGAATGTGTGTCTGGAAAAACTGATAAAGGAAAAGGAGTTTCTAGTGAAGCACATATCAAGCTAGAAAACGAATTGAATACTGTAAAAATTAGCTTATGTGTTGAACTTGAAAAAACTAGACAACTCCAAGTAGATTTGGAAAGAGTGAAAAATGACCTTGAAAAGTCTCTTAAGTGGACCTGGTCCTCGGAAGCTATTACTGTCATGTATGTTAATAATGGTGGAAACAGGCAAGGAATATGGTTTCAAAGGGTGAGAACTCCTTACAACCCCCATAGCAAGTATGTTATTGTACCTAATAATTGGTTGTGTACTCACTGTGGGAACAATGAGCATTTCAAAGAAAATTGCCAAACCAGGGTTCGCTCTATTCAGAAAAACAAAGTTTTTGCTGAAAGAGTAACTACTGAAAAGGGACCAGGTGCCACTCATAAAAAATGTATGTTACTTGGATGGACTAAAAGAGCTCTTATTCACCCTCTTGCTTATTATAAGGGACCCAAACTTGCTTAGGTTCCAAAAACTAACTCTGGATTTCCTTGTGTAGGGAACAGTGAAAGGAAGTAGTCAACAATGGTTCATGGACAAGGGGAACTTGTAAAGTTCCTGTTACTTCATCTCGTCCATTTTGCTCTAAACATGTGTTATCAATTTCTAAGTTTGTCATCATAAAAAAGGGGGAAATTAATGGGGTTACAGTACCTTGCTTTATGTTTTGATGATCTAACAAACTTACTGTCAAAGAACCAGATAAGGAACCTAACACACTTTGTACACAATTCAAATCAAGGGACTCCAGCTAATGTGAACTGCTATTATCTTTAGAAGATAAAGGATCAACACAGGGACTTGATCCCCTTGTGGTTCCCTAACAACAGTAAGAAATTCAACTGTCTACAACTCAAAAGTGAATGCCTACACTGTACACGCAAACAGTGCTGCACAGTACTATTTGTATGTACAGTACTACAATCACTCCCCTTTGACCAACCAAGTGATTACATCATTCAAGTGATGTCATCTATGTCGTATTAACAAAGAGATTACAACAAAATATCACTTTAACACTTGAGAATTCATTTAGGAACACCAACCATTCATCTATCACGCATTCAATTCTCAAGTGCAGCAAGAACAAAAAACAACACTACTACGGAGCAGTCCATACAACAAGTATCTTATGTGTTCTTAGTTGAGTTGTAACTTTGTAATTGTTCTTCATTGTAATTCCTACTTTTCTTATTAATAAGCGTTATTTAGTAACCCTTTGTAAACCATAAACCTTTAGTGTTTGTGTCGTGACTAGAGTTAGTCATGAGTTGAAATCTTTGTAATAGATGTATTGCAAAGTGGCTTGCAATAGGTGTATTACAAGTTAGTGAGGGATTAAGAGTTTAATTCCTAGATTGCATAGGTTCTAATCTAAAGTTGCTCATAGTGAAGTTGAAATCCTACCAGTGTAGGTCGTGGTTATTTATCTCCTTGAGCAGGGTTTTTTCCACGTAAAAACTCCTTGTTCTCTTTACTTATTGTTACATTAGCATTCTCAGCGGAAACTCATATAGAACATATTTTTTATGTAGTTTGGTGGACTCACATATTCTATCAATACCTCTTAAGGTTTTTTTTAGTCTTCGTTCTATGCTTGAGTTGATTTGGCGTGAGCTCGGGGTAGTGGGACACTTAAGTCCGAGTTGAGTGAGAACGAGGTCTCGAACCCTATTTGATTTGGCCCTTAGGCTCTTACATATCGGCCCTTAGGCACTTTAAGTTGGACCTTAGACTCTTATATATCGGATCTTAGGCTCTTTAAGTTGGGCCAATTCGGCCTATAAAGCGGCTATATTTTTTCCTTCTTTTCGGCTAAAAGACTTAGTGAAAATTTATCTATGCCTTAGCATGTGTTTTTGTACCCGTTGGGTTTTTCAAAGGTTCGACGGATCGGAACCTTATTAGTAATTTGTTTGTGTAAACATAATCGAATACCACTTGAGGTTTTTTCCAAGGCTGATATTATCGAAGTCTCTAAATTATTCGAGGGCTGCTTTTATCGAAGCCCTTTATATTTGGTTTTGTCGAGGGTAGCCTGATTTAACCGATTCTTTCAAAGTTTTTGAAGGCCTTTAATTTTATGGCGGAAGTCGGACATCTCCTAGCCACATTATTTCGGCCGTAGCCTTTTTATATGACATTAGTCTTTAATATGGCCATAGCCTTCAAGTATATCTCTTGGACTTGTTTCTCAATAACCTGTCGAACTTGTTCGAAAGGTTAGTCCCCGAGTATGTTGTACTTGGCCTTTATATCGAGGGGAGGCCTCTTTGAGGTATTATGAGTATGAATTTTTGATGACTCGAATGCGTTGACTATCGATGACAGTCCCTGAGTATTTAGGGGTGTATTTGTGTTTGGCTCTTGAGCCGTTTCCCGTAGGATTATAAGTGTAGAGCTCGTATAATAGTAGACTTCTTTGAGACACAAAATTTTTTTGATATAAAAAGAATGTTTCTTCAAATAATTGATACGTGCGTAAATGTTTTGTTGTCGGAGCTCAACTATTCTATATGGACATAGTTCATTTGATCGTTTGGCCCATCACAAAGTTCTCCTATCGAGGCCCTCTTATGCGTGAAGTATTTTCCTTAAAAATATGACCTCTGAGGGTGATGCCCCCAGTATTCGAGGTTGATTGAAAAGAAGCCTTGAATATTGTTGATTTCTTCTTAGGTAGCATAAATTGTTGCCTCGTTAAAAACCTTGCCGGTAAAACCCATTTGGGACGAAATCCGATCTAAGGGAAAAGGAGTGCAACACATGCTTTAAAACCTAAGGCCTTCGTGTAAAAAGGTTCCTTCGATAGCTTCGATCGAACACCTGCAATGAATTAGTTTCAAATTCAAATGGACAAGAAAGATACATTCAAACCTTAGCAATAATATCGTTTGAGTAACGATAAGTTCCAATTGTTTGGCAGTTGTTAACCTTCCATTGTGCTTAGTTTGTGTGATCCTTTACCTACAACTCCGAGGACTCGGTACGGTCCTTCCCAATTCGGGCTTAGTTTCCCTTCATTCGGGTCTCGAGAGTTGAGGGTGACTTTTATAGAACTAAGTCTCCGATTCCAAAGTGTTGAAGATTAGCCCTTTTGTTGTAGTACCTCTCGATTATTTGCTTCTGCATGGCTATCCGAACAAGTGTTGTTTCTTGTTTTTTGTCTAATAGCTCGAGGCTAGTATTCATAGCCTCGTGATTTGACTCCTCCAATGTATGTCAAAACCTGGCACTGCGTTCTCCGACTTCAATAGGAATAAGGGCCTCAGAGCTGTCACGACCTCGGTTCGCCCTCCGTGAATCATTGTGACGGCACCTAGTCTCTACGACTAGGTAAGCCTAAAATGTGGAAGATAAACCAATTTATAGAAGAAAAACAATTTAAAATAGAAATAGAGTAATAGAACAGCGTTTAAAAGTGCCGCTCGACATACACAATATTTAACTCTCAGAAACTAATACATATTCCCAAAACCCGGAAACCCATGAATCACAAGCTAAGGATACTACATAGTTCTCTAACTCCAGAATAGTCTAAAACAAAGTAAATACAGAAGGGCTATAACTACAAGAGAGAATGGAGAGAGACTCCTCGGTCTGCAAACGCGGCATATATACCTCGAAGTCTCTGAAGGGTCATCTCGCCTCAAGGATGGTAAGTTTGAGTCGAAGTACATAGATCTGCACATGAAAACATGCACAGAAATGGCATGAGTACACCATAACGGTACTCAGTAAGTGCCAAGCCTAACCTCGGTCGGGTAGTACGAGGAAGGTCAGGGCCCTATTGAGATTAAATAAATATAGAGATGACAGAATAAGATAAGCAATGCAATTGAGAATCTATAGTAAGAACTTAATACAGGATAATAAGGAATACAGTAACTGAAACAGAGATAAAGACATAAAGAAATACCACTCATAACAAGGATGATAACAGTGGATCTCTCAGTATCCTCAATATATATGACGGGGATCTCTTGGTATCCCGAGTATCTCTTGGTACCCTCAATGTATACAAGGGATCTCTTGGTATCCCGAGGATCACTTGGTATCCTCAATATATGCTAGGGATCTCTTAGTATCCTCAATATACATGCCAGGGATCTCTTGGTATCCCTCACCTCAGTTCAAGTCAGAAATACGTTCAAGGGATCTCCCGGAATGCCGTCCCGTAGTCCCAAAGTAAAACACACAACAACAACACAAGAATACTCAATTAAGCTCAATTTCATACCAAGTAAAACAGGTAATTCTAATTTAACATGCTTTACATAATTCAATTAAGGCAGTTTAAGCAAATAAACAGTTAAGTCAATTAGACATGTTTTTTCTAAGCTAACAGCAGGTTTAAATTGCAAGTAAAATGAAACAGGAAAAAGGAACACAATTGAAATTACTTAAAGAAAACCAAATTTTCAACAATTAGCTCAAGTATGCACTCGTCACCTCACGTACAAGGCATTTCAATTATCAAACATACCAAATCGTAAGGGGAAGGTCCCCCACACAAGGTTAGGCAAGCCACTTACCTCAAACCAGCTCAAATCAATCTGAAACCACGCTCTTGCCACGAGTACTCGACTCCAAATGGCCCGAATCTATTCAATTCAATTTCATAATGTAAATAACACTTCAAGTAACTGATTCTATAAAGAAATTCTAAGCTAATACGCGAAATTAGGTAAAATGACCAAAATGCTCCTCGGGCCCACGTCTTGGAATCAAGTAAACTTTATATTTTCAGAATCCTCACACTGTCACGAGTTCAATCATACCAAAAGTACCAAAATCGTACCTCAATTGATCCCTCAAATCATCACTCAAAGGCCTCTAATTAGTGAAGCCCTAACACACAAATTACCACTGATTTTCCTTAATTTTTCATGCTTAAATTGATAAAAATCATTCCAATTATAAGTTTAGTACCAAATACCTTACCCCAATGAACCTCTCTTAAAATCCCTCTTGAAAAGTGCTCCCCAAGCTTCTTCCCGTTTGAAAAGAGGTGAAAAATGGCTAAATTTCGCGAAGGAAAGTATTTATATGTTTCTGCCTAGTTAATCCGCTTTTGTGGCCCTGGGACTGCATCTGCGGTCCCGCATTTGTGGACCAATGGTTGCATATGTGACAATCACTAACTCAGCCTGATTCCGCACCTGCGACTCCCCATCCGTAGATGCGGTACCGCTCCTGCGGAAATTCTACCACTTCTGCGGCTCCTGCTGAACCTCCCCATTTCTGCTTCTGCGATGTCAAATGCTGCTTCTGTGGCTCAGCACCTGCGGGACCCGACCGCAGGTATGGTTATGACAGATATCAGCAGCTTCAGCTTCTTCAACCACTTCCAAATCCTTCTGTCAACCATCAGAAATTATCCCGAGGCCCCCGAGACCTCAACCAAAAGCACAAACAAGTCTAATACCACTACCCAAACTTATACCAATCCTTAAAACACCTAAAACAATATCGAAACAACGAATCAACCACGGATTCAAGCCTAAGAATTCCAAAACTCTAAAAATACGCTTTCGATCAAAAAGTCTATCAAACCTTGTCCGAATGACCTGAAATTTTGCACACACGTCACATTCAACACTACAGAGCTACTCCAACTTCCGAAATTCCATTCCGACCCTTGGATCAAAATCTCACTCTCGAACCGAAAACTTCAAAATTTTGACTTCCGACATTTCAAGCCTAAATTAGCTACCGACCTCCAAAACACAATACGTTCATGCCCCTAAAACCGAAATCACCCAACGGAGCTAATGGAACCATTAGATTTCCATTCCAAGTCTATCTTCACACTATTCCGATTGTAGTTAAATTTCCAACATTTAAGCTCTCATTTAGAGACTAAGTGTCCCAAAACAATCCGAAACTCAAAACCGAACATCTCGGCAATTCAAAATAGCAGAAATAAACATGGGAAAAGTAGATAACAGGGGATCGGGGCATAAGTTCTTAAAACGACCGGCCAGGTTGTCATATGAGCCATATACTAAAGAAAATGGGATGGCCCTGTGCTAGACTTTGATGTTGTTCGATATGCCCAAAGGACCTTGGGTAGAACTTCTCTCCATTTTCCCTTCGCATCATCCAACCTCTTTTTTAGGTTTTGAATTATAGTTTTATTTGTGGACGCGGCCTGTCCATTTCCAGTTGGGTGGTACGGTGTCGGTAAAATCCTCTTTGTTCTACGTGCCTCGAGGAACTCCGTCACCTTGCTGCCGATAAATTGTTTTCTAGTGTCACATACAATCTCGGCAGGAATCCTGAATTGCCATATGATGTGGTCCCAGAATACCCTGCTCTGATAATTTTGCAAACCAAAGACTCGGTGCCGGAGTGATTTCCATAAGTACCTTTGTGGACCTCTCATAAAACATAATCGGTGTCCTCCTGCCCTAAACATATCGCCAATGGCCATTCAAACATTCTCCTGTACAATGTTACACCTTCATCTAATGTAAACCTAGTAGCTTCATCTAATGTAAACATATCGCCAACGGCCATTCAAACCCTCGATTCTTTATGGTCCGATGGGAGTTTTCCATTTTTCAAATAATCGATGTACTTATTCCTCCAGTCCCGAGTCAAACTTGTTGAATTTATCTCGACATCACGCTCTTCAACCACAGACCTCGATAACCGAATGACAGTCCCCGGGATGATATAATCTTCTTCAACCGAAGATCCCAAATTAGCAAGTGCATCGGCCTCACTATTTTGCTCTCGAGGCACATGATCCAGAGTCCACTCGTTGAAGCAATGCAATGTTACCTGTAGTTTATCAAAGTAATGTTGCATCCTATCCTCTCAAACTTCAAAAATTTTGTTTACTTGGTTTACCACCAATAGTGAATCGCACTTGGCTTCAATGACTTCTGCTCCCAAGCACTTGGCTAGCTCGAGACCTGCAATCATGGCCTCATACTCGGCCTCATTATTAGTCAACCTAGAAGTTTTAATAGATTGTCTAATGGTACTGCCCGTAGGTAGTTTTAAGACAATTCCAAGTCTGGACCCCTTCACGTTTGAAGCACCGTCCGTGAAAAGAGTCCATACCCCGATGTTATACCCGAACTTAGCATGAGTTCTTTTTCCACGTCGGGTACGAGGGTCAGCGTAAAATTGGCCACGAAGTCAGCTAAAATTTAAGACTTGATGGACATTCAGGGTTGATATTTGATATTCTACCCGCTAAGTTCAACGACCCATTTGGCTAGCCGTCCCGATAGCTCGGTCTTATGCAAAACATTTCGAAGGGGGCATGTGGTTAACACACATACGGGATAACTGTTGATACCCAATGTAGATAGGAGTTATCAAGCTGAGGGGAGAAAGAAGCTTACAATTCTGTTGGTGTGAAGTGAGCTTAAAATATATTCCCCTCATATATTTTAAAATGTATATATACTTTCAAAATAGTGCATGAGCATCAACTAGTTTTTTTCATAATTTTCTGTAATTTTAAAAAGATTTTAATTAATTTATTCCAGCATTTTATTATCTAAATAATTACTAATTGCATCACAAATAATTTTATAATGATTTATTACGTGATTTTTATCATTTATATTCATATTAAGCTTCAATATTTTATGCATAATTATTTGTATCTTTAGGCTATAATTGCAATAATTTTGCAATAATAGCCCATACATGCATAATTACATTATTTACACGGAATATGACCTTTTATATTTTATAATATTAAGTAATTATTTTAAATTATTTTCATGTACAAATAATATTTTATCATTTATAAATAATTTTTATAAAATTATTTTATTAAATTAAATGGGTATTTAAAACATAGCCCTATTTAATTAAATTTTCGGACCTCCCAGCCCAATACTAGCGAACCCAATTATCCTAACCCATAACCCAAATACCCTACCCATTTAAAACCCGACCCAACCTAAATTTAATCTTGGTCGTTGATCTCAGAAGATCAACGGTCCATGATCAATTTTCCTTTTTTAATTATATCAACCCCTAAATCCTACCCTCATTTCTCCTAACCCGTCGCCTCTGGATCCCTTCTCTCTCTCACCCCCTCTAACCCTAGCCCGCCATTACTGATATCCCCCTTGATTCATGGGGTTTTCCTTCGATTTCATGCCTTATCTAGCCTCACCTCTCTACTGGTTATACGATTTCTATGTTGCTTGATGTGAATCTCAAGAGACTCGAATCAAATATGGTTCAAAGTCTCTCCTTTCTCGATTATTCCATATATGTTCACTCCGATACCTGTGAGTATGAGTATTCTCATATTTTTGGGATTTCAAATCTCTGGTTCAAAGCAGATTTGGTTCGCTTATGTCTCTTTCCTGAACCTAGCTATTTTCTGGTTGAATCCGTTTAGATCTCTTTATATCTGAAGTGATTTCATGTTTGTTTGGTATTTCTCCCTTATAATTTTCTGTTTTAACTATTATTATTGACCAATTTCATTTACCCTAAAAGCTAGGGTTTTGATTTTTAATGGATTTCTGCAAAAAAGGTTTTAGCGTTAAATGTTTTCATCTTTGATTTTCTTATTTACTTTTTCGACTGATTTTTACTTGATTTAATCAAGATCCATCTATATGTCTTTGTATTTTGTTAGGGTTTCGATTCTTTGACTATTTCTTCTACTGTCATTTACCCGTTTACCTTTAATTCTATCAATTAAGTGCTAATTAATCCTACTTACCTAAATTAGGGTTTGGGAATCAACTTTCCTTTTAGTACCAGTATTTCCTTATTAAGATTTTACCTATTTCTTGCCTTAATTGTGTGATTAATTATCCGTACTACTAGCTTGATTTTGTGTTCTGACTCCTAATTGATTTTGGAACCAGTTCTTACCTTATTTAACCTTATTTGTAATTATTGATGGATTTCGTGTGAGATTTTCCTTAAATTAAGTGATACTTACACGATTATGTACTGTTAATTGATTCTTTTGACCTTAATTAGTTGTTAATTGATTTTCATATCTTATTTGTGTGTGATTGGATCATTGCCTTATTTGTTTTACTCTATTGTATGCTATAAAAGCCTTTCCCTTGTCCTGATTTTAGACACGGAGACACTTACACACTTTACAACTTAAAACTCTCAAGCTTTCTGTTCTCTCAAAAACTGAGTTCTCTCTTTCTATTATTCTGATTTACTGCATTGTCTGGCCGAGTGAAAGCCAAGGCCAGATTCTCTGGATTCTAACTGCTATTGTATTCCTGTTTGCTTTCTTCTCAACTGCTATGCCTTAACTCCTATTATTCTATTCTGTTCTATTTGCTTTAATCAATTAGTCTATTTAAAATTTCAGCATGCTTCTGCTCTCTATGTGACTACATGATCCCACTTAGTGATAATGCTAAACTAAGTTACCTTCAATAATATGAAACCCTCTCTAATTCAGTTGTGTGTTCCTTATTCTGACTATTGTTAGATACTGCAAGCATGTAATGTATGGCTAGTTCTTGTCATGACCCTAAATCTGGACCCGGTCGTGATGGCGTCTATCGTGAAACAAGTCCAGCTAACACAACTCTCAATTTATTTTATACAATTATAATAACACAATTTAAGTCAATAACAGATGATAAATCCTAAAATAACATGAAATAGAACAAACACGGGAATAAACACGACCCGACATCGGGGTGTCACCAGTCATGAGCATCTAACATAAGTCTAAGAATATGGAAAGAGGACTACACAGACTATTGTAGTATCCAGTACAAATGAAAATACAGATGGGAAGGAGAGGCACTATGTTGCGAATGCCGAGCAGCTACCTAGTGATCTCCGAATAGTCAGCTGAGAGCAATCAACTCTCGCTAGCAGGACCTGAGGCTCCTGAATATGCACACAGGGTGCATGGAGTAAAGTGAGTATGCCAACTCAGTGAGTAACAAAAGTAAAAGCAATTGAGAGATAAGAAAACACATAAAACACAACAAAATGCTACAAGGAGGCAGTATAAAACCAATACAATGCAATAAAACAATAAAAGGTTATAGAAACACCTTAGTTCAATATCAGCCCCTCGGGCAATAACATGGAACAACATCAGCCCCTCGGGCTATATCACATATCACACTGGGTACCCGCGTTCACTGGGGGTGTATAGATTCCGGGAGGGGCCCCTTACGGCCCAAACACAATATCAAGCCATCTCGTGGCATAATCAATAGGCTCTCGGCCTTATATCAAGCAACCTCATGGCATAAAAACTCGAGCCCTTGGCCTCATAATCATAAATCAGTACAATACTGCTGCGACGTGCAGCCTGACCCCAAAATAACCTCACAACACAGGCCCTCGGCCCTACTCAGTCAGAAATCTCTAAAAGCCACTCGGGCACAGTAAAATAGGATGCTCAGCCCAAAACATCATTTAAGATGTCAAAATAGAGTAACATGACTGAGTTATGAAAACAGTAGAATATAGCATGATTGAGTGCAAATATAAAGTCAAAATAGTGATGAATAGTAGTACAAATCCCCTAAGGGTCCAAAACAGTTGGCACGAGGCCCAAATATGATATTTCGCCCAAAATACGATGATAGCAACCAATTTTCAATCAGATAACATCTACAATCATTACTCTCCTCTATCTGGTCCAAACTCTAGCCCGCAATGCCTTTGCCTCTCGAATCAGCCTCCAGAAATCTAACCTAAATCAGTACATAACCATTAAAACATGCTAAGGGAACAGAGCCCACTCGAAAGTAATCAAATTACAACAAAAATCTCGAAATTGACCAAACACGACCCCCCGGGCCCACGTCTCGGAATTCGATAAAATTTATCTTACTAGACTCCTTATCTCCCCACAAGCTCATACATATAACAAAAAATACTAAAATCCGACTACAAATGACCCCTCAAAACCCTTGCTCAAAAGTCTCCAATCTCAAGCCCTAGTTTCCCAATTTTTAATCCTTAATTTCCATTAATTTCAAGCCAAATCAGTGAATTAACACCATATAAACGAGTGTAGGGTCCAAAACCTTACCTCTATGAAATCCCTCTTCAAATATCTCCCTCAAGCTAAAACCCGTATGAAAATGGTGAAGAATAACTCAAAAATCACGAAGGAAATCTTTTATACTTTCTGACCCAGGCTTTTCGCACTTGCTGTCCCATTATCGCTTCTGCGGTCTTGACCACCGCACCTGCGGTTTTCACTTAAATGCCCAAAGTTGCATCTGCGATCAAATAACCGCACTTGCGCCATCGCAGGTGCGCTCAACACTCTTCATTTGCTGCTCCTGCCCTTCGCGTCCTTAACAACATATGCGGTCCTTTCTTCGCATCTGCGGTGTCGCACCTGCGGTCCCCAATCCGCAGGTGCGGAAACAACAGGAGCAGAAAATTCTATAATTTCTCCAAAACTCCAAACTCTCCGTCAACCACCCGAAATTACCCCGAGGCCCCCGGAACCTCAACCAAAAGCACAAACAAGTCATAAACCACTATTAAAACTTATACCAAATCTTCAAAACACCATTGAATAAACCAAAATACATCGCATTCAAGTCTAAGGTTCCAAAAATCTTCCGAATTAGGCTTTTGATCAAAAAGTCTACCAAATCACGTCCGAATGACTTGAAATTTTGCACACACATCCCAAATGACACAATGGACCTACTGCGACTTCCGAAATTCCATTCCGACCCCTAAATCAAAATCTTACCTAACAACCAAAAAACACCAAAATTCCAATTTTGCCAATTCAAGCCTAAATCTACTATAGACCTCCAAAACACGTTCCGATCACACTTCTAAGTCCCAAATCATCTCCCGAAGCTATCTGAACCATCAGAACTCACATCCGAGCCCTTTTTCACATAACTCAACATCCAGTCGACTTTTCCAACTTAAGCTTACTCAAAAGAGACAAAGTGTCTGAAACCTTACCAAAACCATTTCGGATTCGAACTGACTAACTCGATACCACATAACACGGATAAACAAGGCATAAAGAAGCAGAAATGGGGAAAATGGAGCGGTAACTCATGAAATGACCGTCCGGGTCGTTACATCCTCCCCCTCTTAAACAAACGTACGTCCTCGAACGGGTTAAGAAACATACCTAAAACCTCAAATAGGTGAGGATATTTGCTCGGCATCTCCCGCTCGGTCTCCCAGGTAGCCTTCTTCGCGGGCCAACCTCTCCACTGCACTTTCACTGAAGCTATATCCTTTGGCTCCACATCATAAGTCAAATCACCATCTAACTGAACCGTGCTGAAATCCAAAACATGAGACGGATCACTAATATACTTCCGGAGCATGGAGACATGAAATACCGGATGCACACTCGACGAGCTGGGAAGCAAAGCAAGCTCATAAGCCACCTCCCTAATCCTCCGAAGTATCTCAAAAGGCCCAATGAACCGAGGACTCAATTTACCATTCTTCCCAAATATCATAACACCCTTCATGGGTGAAGCCTTCAATGGAACCTTCTCACCAACCATGTAGGACACATCACGAACCTTCCTATCAGCATAACTCTTTTGTCTCGAGTGCGCTGTACAAAGCCTCTCCTGAATCACCTTCACCTTGTCTAAAGCATCCTGTACCATGTCTGTACCCAATAGCCTAGCCAAACCCGGCTCAAACCAACCAATTAGAGATCTACACTGCCTCCCATACAAAGCCTCATATGGAACCATCTGAATACTCGACTGGTAACTGTTGTTATATGCAAACTCTGCGAGCAGTAGAAACTGATCCCATAACACTCCGAAATCAATGACACAAGCGCGCAACATGTCCTCCAATATCTGAATAGTATGCTCGGACTACCCATCCATCTGAGGGTGAAAAGCTATGCTCAACTCAACCTGAGTACCGAACTCTCGTTGTACAGACCTCTAAAACTGTGAAGTAAACTGAGTGCCCCTATATGAAATGATGGAAATCGGGACATCATGCAAATGAACAATCTCCCGAATATAGATCTCTGCCAACCACTTTGAAGAATAAGTAGTACACAAAGCAATGAAGTGCGCGGACTAGGGCAGTCGATCCACAATCACCCAAATAGCATCAAACTTCTTCAAAGTCTGTGGGAGCCCAACTACAAAGTCCATGGTGATCCGCTCCCACTTCCACTGTGGAATATCCTTCCGCTGAAGCAAGCCACCCAATCTCTGATGCTCGTATTTCACCTGCTGACAATTGAGACACCGAGCTACAAATCCCACAATGTCCTTCTTCATTCTCCTCCACCAATAATGTTGTCTCAAATCCTGATACATCTTCGCAGCACCCAGATAAATGGAATACCGCGAGCAATGGTCCTCCTCCAGAATCACCTCCTGAAGCCCATCTACATTGGGCACACATATCCGACCATGCATCCTCAACACCCCATCATCATAAATGGTCACATCTCTGGCATCATTGTGTTGAACTCTGTCCTTAAGGATAAGAAAATGATGATCATCATACTGGCGCTCTCTGATGTGAACAAATAAGGAAGACCGAGAAATCACACAAGCCAATACCCGGCTAAGATATGAAATATCAAACCTCACAAACCGATTGGCCAAGGCTTGAACATCAACTGCAAGAGGTCTCTCCCCAACAGGAATATATGCCAAACTCCCCATACTTACCGCATTTCTACTCAAGGCATTGGCCACCACATTGGCCTTCCCCAGATGGTACAAAATAGTAAAATCATAATCCTTTAGAAACTCCAACCATTTCCGCTGCCTCAAATTGAGATCCTTCTACTTAAACAAGTGCTGGAGGCTACGATGATCCACAAACACCTCACAAGACACACCATACAATTAATGCCTCCAAATCTTCAATACGTGAACAGTGGCAGCCAACTCCAAATCATGAACAAGGTAGTTCTTTTCATGAGGCTTCAACTGACGAGAAGCATAATCAATAACTCTACCCCCTGCATCAACACACACCTAATACTAACTCTCGAAGAATCACAATACATGATATAAGAACCTGAAGCTGATGTAAATACTAACACTGGAGTGGTCAAGGTAGTCTTGAGCTTCTAAAAGCTCTCCTCACACTCGTCCGAACACATGAATGGAGCACCTTTTTGAGTCAACTTGGTCAAGGGCGATGCGATAGATGCGAATACCTGAACAAACCAGCGGTAATTACTCACCAAACCAAGAAAATTATGGATCTCTATGGCTGAGGAAGGTTTGGACCAACTCTGAACCGCCTCTATCTTCTTTGGATCAACCTGAATGCCCTTGCTGGACACCACGTGCCCCAACATGCTACTGAACTTAGCCAAAACTCACACTTGGAGAACTTTGCATAAAGTTTCTCCTCCCTCAATCGCTGCAACATAACTCTCAAATGATCTGCGTGCTCCTCCTGACTACACGAGTACACCAGAATATCATCAATGAAAACTATGACAAACGAGTCAAGATACAGCCGGAACACGCTATTCATCAAATGCGTGAACGTTGCTGGGGCATTGGTCAGCCCAAAAGACATCACCAAGAACTCATAATGACCATATCGGGTCCTGAAAGCTGTCTTAAGAATATTGGAGTCCCTGATCTTTAATTGGGGATAACCTGAGCGGAGATCAATCTTGGGAACACTCTCGCTCCCCGAAGCTGGTCAAATAAATCATCAATGCGAGGCAAAGGATACTTATTCTTAATTGTTGCTTTGTTCAACTGCCTGTAATCAATGGACATCCTTATAGTACATGATACTTATTCTTAATTTTGCTTTGTTCAACTGCATGTAATCAATGGACATCCTCATAGTTCCATTCTTCTTCTTCACAAATAGAAAAGGCGCACCCTAAGGCGACACACTAGGCCGAATGAACCCCTTATCAAGGAGTTCCTAAAATGGCTCCTTTAACTCCTTCAACTCCGCTGGTTCCATACGATACGGTGGAATAAAAATGGGCTGAGTGCCCGGTACCAGGTCAATACCAAAATCAATATCCCTATCCGGTGTCATGCCCTACAAGTCTGTAAGAAACACATTCGGAAAGTCCCTCACTACCGGAACTGAATCAATGGTAGGAGTCTCTACACTAACATCCCTCACGAAGGCCAAATAAGAAAGACAACCCTTCCCAACCATCCGCTGGGCCTTCAAAAATGAAATCACTCTACTTGGAACATAATTCGTCGAATCTCGCCACTCAATCTGTGGCACCTCTAACATAGCCAAGGTCACTATCTTAGCATGACAGTCCAAAATAGCACGACATGGAGATAGCCAATCCATGCCCAATATCACATCAAAGTCTCCCATACATAACAACAACAGATCCACTCGGGTCTCCAGACCCCCAATAGTTACCACACATGACCGGTACACACGGTCTACAATAACAATATCGCCCACTAGAGTAGATATACGAACAGATGAAAATAGAGACTCATGGGGCATATCCAAATAATGAGCAAAGTATGATGACACATAAGAATAAGTAGAACTAGGATCAAATAATACAGAGGCATCTCTGTGGCAGACTGAGACAATACCTGTGATCATAGCATAAGAAGCAACAGAATCGGGTCTAGCTGGGAGTGCATAGAAACGGGCATGACCGCCACCTGATCGACCTCCCCCTCTAAGGCGACCCCTAGCTGACTGACCCCCACCCCTAGCTAGGTGGGTGGGTTGTGGTGAAGTAACTGGCACTAAAGCCGATGGTTGACCCCTCTACTGAGATGAACCCCCAAGACGACGAGGACACTGCCTCCACATATGACCCAACTCTCTATACTCATAGCAACTCCCGGGTGCTGGAGGCGAGGACTGAAAGGAAGCCCTAGCAGCGGAATGACTAGCAGATACACCTAGCATAGAAGAGCCTTGAACTGATGGAGCACGGGATGAACTCTGGGCTGGAAGGGCACTGAGTGATGACTGGCCCTGATGAGAACTGTGAGAACCATGACCCGATGACGCCCCACGATATCTTGGGCGAGCTGACTGAGCATGTCTAAACAGATGACCTCTACCACACTAAAACTGACCTCTCAAAGGAGCACTGCCATTACTACCAGATCCCCAAGGCCTCTTATCCTCCCTCTCATCTCGCTCCTGGCAAGGAACTGACTCAATCTCTCGAGCAATGTCAACAACCTCCTAAAAAGTATCACCAGACTCCCTTTCCCTGGTCATGAGAATACGAAGTTGATATGTGAAGCCATCAACAAACCTCATAATCCTCTCTCTCTCTCTCTTTCTTTGTAGGAACCAACCAAACAGCGTGACAAGCTAACTCCGAGAACCTCATCTCATATTGCATCACAAATTTCTCCTTAATGCAACCACTCGAACTGCCTATGTAGCTCCTCTCTGCGAGACTGTGGCACATACTTCTCCAAAAAGAGAACAGAGAACTACTTCCAGGTAATGGGTGTTGCACTAATAGGCCTACATCTCTCATAAGACTCCCACCAAGTGAAAGCAGCTCCAGAAAACTGAAAAATAGCGAAGGCGACCACGCTGGTCTCCAGAATACCCATTGTACGAAGAATCCTCTGACACTTGTCCTAGAAACCTTGGGCATCCTCACCCTCTACACCACTGAAAGTCGGAGCTTGAAGTCTAACAAACCTCTCCAATCGACGTCGATCATCCTCTGGCATAGCAGGAGCTACATAGTCCTGAACAGCTGCAACCGGCTGGGCTGGATTCGCCATCGGTGTCTGACGTCCCTGCACGACCAGCTCAGGTGTTCGAGAGGCGGGAGTCTGAGTGCCTCCCCCAGCCTGAGAAATAGTTGCTGCTGTAGTAACTAAGACCGCCTGAGCTAGGCCAATGCATATTGATAGAATCTGAGCCAGAGCCTCCTGAAGACCTAGAATCACAATGGGCACAGCTGGTGCCTAAGCTGGTACTGCTGGAGCGTCCACAACTGGGACCTGATCCTGAACTAGGGTGGCTAGTAGATTTATAGGTGCTGCCCTAGTTGCTGTTCGGGCCACACCCCTGCCCCTACTACGACCTCGATCGTGTCTTCGGCCTCTAGTGGCCACAGCTGGTGGTACTGGTAGTCGTCCATCCTGACCGGTCGCTCATGTCCTCATCATCTGTGAGAGAATAGAATAACAGAAGTTTAGTACTTGGATCAACAGATTCGCACAATAAGAGTTTAAAGAATATTATGTTTCCTAAAGGTTCTGTAGCCTCCCGATGATAAATACAGACGTCTCTGTACTGATCCGCGAGATTCTACTAAACCTGCTCATGACTTGTGAGACCTATGTAACCTAGGCTCTGATACCAACCTGTCACGAACCTAAATCTGGACCTGGTCGTGGTGGCGCCTATCGTGAAACAAGGCCAGGTGACACAACTCCCAATTTATTTTAAACAATTACAATAACACAATTTAAGTCATTAACAGATGATAAATCCCAAAATAACGTGAAATAGAACAAACGCAGAAATAAACACAGCCCGACATCGGGGTGTCACTAGTCATGAGCATCTACATAAGTCTAAGAGTATGGAAAGAGGACTACACAGTCTATTACAGAATCCAGTACAAATGAAAATAAAGATAGGAAGGAGAAGCACTGGGCTGCGAACATCGAGCAGCTACCTAGTGATCTCTGAACAGTCAGCTGGGAGCAATCAACCCTCGCTAGCAGGACCCAAGGCTCCTGAATCTGCACATAGGGTGTAGGGAGTAAAGCGAGTATGCCAACTTAGTGAGTAACAAAAGTAAAATCAGTTGAGATAAAATACACGTAAAACATAATAAAATGCTACAAAGAGGCAGAATAAAACCAATACAATGCAATAAAACAGTAAAAGCTTGTAGAAACACCTTAGTTCAATATAAGCTTCTTTAAAACATCTTTTAACAGTTAAACAGGTAAATAAAAAGCAATGAGAAAAGATAAACACAAAAAATTAGCCCATCGGGCCCAATATCAACAAAATCAGCCCCTCGAGCAATAACATAGAACAGCATCAGCCCATCGGGCTATATCGCATATCACACTGGGTACTCGCACTCACTGGGGGTGTAAAAACTCCAGGAGGGGCCCCTTACGGCCCAAACACAATATCAAGCCATCTCGTGGCATAATCAGTAGGCTCTCGACCTTATATCAAGCCACTCGGTGGCATAACAACTCGGGACCTCGGCCTCAAAATCATAAATTAGTACAATACTATTGCGGCGTGCAACCCGATCCCATAATAACCTCACAACACATGCCCTCGGCCCTACTCAGTCAGAAATCTCTAAAAGCCACTTGGGCACAGTAAAACAGGATGTTGAGCCCAAAATATTATTTAAGACGTCAAAACAGAGTAAACATGGCTGAATTTTGAAAACAGTAGAATATAACATGACTGAGTGCAAATATAAAGTTAAAATAGTGAGGAATAGTAGTAAAAATCCCCTAAGGGTCCAAAATAGTTGGCATGAGGCCCAACTATGGCATTCAGCCCAAAACACGATGATAGCAATCAGTTTTCAATCAAATACGCAGTAAAATAGTCATACGGGATTGACTAAGTCACAATTCCCAACGGTGCACGACCCCACGCACATCATCTAGCTTGTGCGTCACCTCAAAATAGCACAATGATATGTAATCCGGGGATTCATACCCTCACAACAACATTTACAATCATTACTCACCTCTATCCGATCCAAACTCTAACCTGCGATGTGTTTGCCTCTCGAATCGGCCTCTGAATGCTCCAAATCTAACCAAAATCAGTACATAACCATCAAAATATGCTAAGGGAACAAATCCCACTCGAAAGTAATTAAATTATAACACAAATTCCGAAATTGACCAAACCCGACCCCCCGGCCCACGTATCGGAATTCGATAAAATTTACCTCACTAGACTCCTTATCTCCCCACGAGTTCATACATATCAAAAAATACTAAAATCCGACTACAAATGACCCCTCAACCCCTTGCTCAAAGGTCTCCAATCTCAAGCCCTAGTTTCCCAAATTTTAACCCTTAATTTCCATTAATTTCAAGCCAAATCAGTGAACTAGCACCATAGAAATGAGTTTAGGGTCCCAAAACATTACCTCTATGAAATCCTCTTGAAATTCCTATTCAAATAGCTCCCTCAAGCTCAAACCCGTATGAAAATGGTGAAGAATAACTTTAAAATCGCGAAGAAAATCTTTTATACTTACTGACTTAGGCTTTTCGCACCTGCATTCTCATTACCGCTTCGGCGGTCTTGACCTCCGCACCTGCGGTTTTTTCTTAAATGCCCAAAGTCGCATCTACGATCAAATAACCGCACGTGCGCCATCGCAGGTGCGCTCAGCACTTCGCATCTGCGGCTCCTACCCTTCATGGCATTGACCGCATCTGCGGTCCATTCTTCGCATCTGCAGTGTTGCACCTGCGGTCCCCAATCTGCAGGTGTGGAAACAACAGGAGCAGAAAATTCTACAATTTCTCCAAAACTCCACACTCTCTATCAACCATCCAAAATCACCCCGAGGCCCCCGAAACCTTAACCAAAAGCACAAACAAGTCATAAACCACTATTCAAACTTATACCAAATCTTCAAAACACCTCAAACAACATCGAATCTACCAAAACACATCGGATTCAACTCTAAGGTTCCAAAAATCTTTCGAATTACGCTTTTGATCAAAAAGTCTACCAAACCATGTCCGAATGACCTAAAATTTTGCACACACATCTCAAATGACACAACACACCTACTGTAACTTCCGGAATTCCATTTCAACCCCTAAATCAAAATCATACCTAACAATCGGAAAACACTAAAATTCCAATTTCGCCAATTCAAGCCTAAATCTGGTACGGACCTCCAAAACACGTTCCGATCACACTCCTAAGTCCTAAATTATCTCCCGAAGCTATCCAAACCATTGGAACTCACATTCGATCCCTTTTTCACATAAGCCAACATCCGGTTAACTTTTCCAACTTAAGCTTACTCAAAAGAGACTAAGTGTCTCAAACCTTATCAAAACCATTTCGAATTCAAACCGACTAACCCGATACCACATAACACTGATAAACAAGGCATAAAGAAGCAGAAATGGGGGAAACGGAGCGGTAACTCATGAAACGACCGACCGGATCGTTACAGTTTTGTATGTTAGTTCAAGTATCCTTGCTTTTGTGATTGCTTTAAATGCTGGTATGAGTATCTAGTCTGAACAAATATCAACTTAGTTGAATTATATGATGTACATGAGTTTTGTTTGTGCAGTTCTATTACTGTTTTGTATGCACTGATTTCTAAATCTGTCCCCTTACCCTCTATATACTGGTTTTCAAATTGCTACTCTTAGTCCTTTATGTTCCTACCACCCTCAGTGTGAGCACTACCTAGGGTCCTTGAGACTCCTCTGAACTCTGACACATTGAGGCTGGTCTTCCAATCTTTTATGAACTTTTTCTTTGAGCGTGGTCTTGGTGTGAGCATTGCTCAGGGTCCCTGAGGCCTTTGGGAACTTTGAGATACTAGGAGCCCAATATTTGACACACTATGGATGGACTACCATTATGCATCAAAGTTGCTATGTTTGAAGGCCTGGTTCCCAGGTTCATATTGGGCCTATGAAGGATCCCTATAGTGTAATATATATCGTTATGTAATTTATTCATTCAGGACTGTAATAATCTCTGTAATAAACAGATTTGGGTTTATTAGTGAAAGCTGAGGGGAGGGGTTCTATACCTTTGTTTAAAACTGGGTAGAAATCTTGCCTATAAGGTTTAACTATGTTGATTGAATATGCAAATGCCATACTTGTTTAGAGATCCTGTCTATAGGAATTTTCTGATTGCTTAGGACTCTGTACTTCCACATTTTTGGGCATTCTAGATATACTTCCTATAGGCCTACTATTAGATCTACATTAGAGATCTTGTTCATAGTATCTACATATATTTCCAATCCCAACGTTCATTAGTGATCATGTATATAGGATTCCATATGTGTGAATTAACAAACTTTTCTAGCAATGTGCTTAAAATTCTGCACATCTATGATTAATAGAAATCATGTCTTTAGGAGTTAAATTAATTATGCAACAAAGATACCATGCCTACAGGAATAAAGAAGGAATCAATTTCAAAACCTAGAAATCATGTCTATAGGATTAAACTAATAGATATAATGCCTATAGGGTGAAATCAGTTTGTAAACTTAGAAATCATATTTATAGGAGTTTAAATCAAGTCAACACTTAGAAATCCTACCTATAGGGGATTAAATTAATTAGAAAGCATGCCTATAGGATTTAAAGAATTAAAACCTGTCTTTACAAGTTAAAATGAGTAATTCATTTAGAAATCATGTTTTAGGTCTATAATTAACAGTTGTAGATATCATGCATATAGTGTTCTGTTAATCAGTTTTGGGTTTGATTAATTCTGTTAATCACTTAGGCAAATCTGTAGTGTTATTAATGATTCTAGGGTTTAAAACACTGATATTTTATAACCTAAAAATGCCCATATTCAAAGCTTCATAAATTCAGTAGGCAAACCAGTAGGTCCTGATGCTCGCCTTAATAAACTACTTCTTTATATTCTGTTCTGCTCATCTAGACATCCTGCCTATAGAATCCTCAATTAATGAAATCTGTTGATTTAACTAGGTGCATTTGTTGTCTCTTTCCAAAGGTTAATATGAGCCCTGATTTGCTCCTTACATGATAGTCCTATTTGAATTTTGTTTGTCACCTAGATTTTCTTATTTTAAGCAATATAGGTCAGTCTAGAACCATGCTAAATAGAGGTCCTAAATACCTCCAGGACCATAGGTAAGGGACGTGTAGTGCACGTATAAGGCAAGATTTAGAAGCTACTAGAACGCTTAGGTAACAACTGAAAGATAGTAATTGGGTAGTAAAGGAAATGATATCCCATGTGCTAATGCTATGAGTAAAACCCCGACTTGAAGGAGTTGCAAAGCATTGATTAGAATGATCCTATAGGCTAAAATACTTAGGACCACCCCTATACTTTTATGTAAAATAAGTTGAATATTGTATCTGTTTAATTTGTTTTTCTCCCTTTTTAAGACTAATTCGCTTAATTTAAGTTCAGCCAGGACCCACCGTTATAGACCTCAAGGGGTGTCTAACACCTTCCCCTCGAGGTAATTTCGAGCCCTTATCCGATCACTGGCAATGTAAACTAGTTTCATGAGTTAACTGCTCTAGATGCCCTAACGCACCTTAATCCGTTACGTGGCGATCCTTCAAATCCCTTACCCCATCCCAAAAGGAAAGGAGTTGTCCCAGAAATGTTGAAACCCGATTTCGCGAGAAAAAGGGAGCGCGACAGCATGGCGACTCTGCTGGGGATATCTTTAGGCTCTTACCATAATGAACTTATCTGTGAATTAGTCTTTAAGCATGTATTTACTATTCCGTTAATAGTTGCACACCCCTGCCTATTCCACTTGAATTTATTTATGATTTCCTTCCCCTGATTTATCACTTTTACTATGGAAACTGACTTGTCTCCTTGTTTTTCTTTTCTTAAATGTCTTTACAATTATTAAATACCGCATTTTATCATTATTCATCATGCAAATAATTGACAACGTGTTATTTTATTTTTGCATAACTCCATGCTCAACATCATATTCCATTTGTGCGTACTAGTACCATAGCGGCATTTGATGAGTGTCCACGCTCTTCCTAAAATTATCCTTTAAATTCAGAAAAGCTAATTTGCGGTAAAACTAGTCGATCAGCGGTGCAGTCGGCGGTTTTGTGCCTTTCCCCCTCAAGTTGTCTGCTTGAGGGTACCGGTCTAGACTTCTATAGAAACCTTACTCTGATAAATAATTGTATATGCTTCATGGTCACACCTAGCCGGGGTTAATATGCTGTCCACATAATAACCCTCTAAGAAAGCCCTGTCCAAAGTCCATCTGGATTTCCATAATCCCAATGGACACAATCACGATATGTGCATTATTTGGAGAGATAAAATGCTGACATGCTAATCGTTAATGTGTAAGTAGTCGAATTCGGAGGGGACAAGGGTCTAACTCTGTTTATTTTTGCAGAAAATGAGGCACGAAGTCCCCAAGTTCTGCATGGTCCTAGGTATACCATCACTGTTGTTAGATTGGTGGGAAAATCTTTTGCCAAGCGATAAAAACCACGTGAAAAGGGTTCTTGGAAATCTACCTTCCTTATTGGACATTCAACCAAACAGCATGCTGATCGAAACTGCTACTATGTTCTGGGACGGAGAAAGAGTTGTATTCTGTTTTGGTGACATAGAAATGACTCCTCTCCTAGAGGAAATCGGAGGGTTCGCTGGATTACCATGGGATAGTCCAGGTTTACTAGTACCAGAAAACCACAATACTAAGGGGTTTCTGAAAATGATGGGCTTGAGAAAGAATGAGGACTTGGAGTGCTTGAAGAAGTCTTACATACCCGTTGACTTTCTCTACGAACGATACAGACACAGCAAATCTTGTCGTATCTTTCATGATGAATTCTGCATCACTTCCCTAGGTTGGACTAATCGCAGGGTTTTTGTATTCATCATTTGCTTTCTGGGTATGATAGTGTTCCTAAGCCAAGGGGACATATTCACACCAGGTTGGCCATGGTAACCAGAGCTTTAATGGAAAGAATTGAGGGACAAACCTATACTATTGTCCCGATAATTGTAGAAGACATATTCCGGGCTCTAGATCGTTGCAGGAATGGGTTTAAACACTTTGAGGGTTGTAACTTGCTACTACAGATTTGGTTGTTAGAACATCTTCAGAGGGGTCAGTACAACCAAGAGTTTCCACGGAGATCGTGGAATGATCACATCGCTTTCCACCATCCTAAAATAATGAACTTTATCCCAGACAAATTTGCACAGGTAGAGAACTCTATAGGCACAGTTTTTCAATAATTTGACCGAGGACCAGGTTCACTGGATGTTCGAGTAGTTCCCTACCGATGAATTCATTATAAAATCCATAGATGTTCCGTACTTGGTGTTGATTGGGTTAAGGGAAATACATCCATATGTCCCTATCAGAGTTATGAGATAAGCTAGTAGAAAACAAGTTATACCTCGAATCTCCAAAATGAGCCATTACAGAGTCAATTTTCAGGATGACATCGTTCCATACAAATGTGAGGCCCAGTGTATGTGGCATTTGAAGGTTATCGTGGAAAAGGATACCATCGAGCCAAATCGATATCATGTCGGTCATGTGTACGTCTACCCATCATGGTTAGAAGATAACATAGCAGGAATATTCGATCCAAGGGTTGGTCAAGGAAACAGGATCATAAATGAAGTCGCTGAAGCACAAGTAAAGTATGAGAGGCTATGCAAGAGGGTCCTTGAATCCGAAGCCAAGCATTTGGAGCAACACAAGTTTGACATGGAATCAATCAATGAGTGGAAAGAAATGGCTACAAGGTCGGCAGAAAGGTTGGAGTACTTGGAGCAGGGTCTAATGGAACTAGAAGGGAATTTGAGGAAAAGGGTAGTAAATTGTCAGAATGTAGAGGATAACGAAGGAGGACATCTAGCAAGGGCATACCTGCTACTGGACATGCACGACCTAGGGAATCTGATTGATGGAGCCAAAAGGGCCAAATATGTAGAAGGTCCCTCCGGGACCAAGTAGATTAGGTTTATCTATTTTAAGTCTTTTTGGAATTCAAATGTAATAAGGCAGATGCCATTAGTAACTCATTTATTTATCATCGTTTTTAGGTTCGTCTTATTTATTAAATTAATAAAATGAGGCATTTATCAGCATTAAAACTCTCCAAATCTACTTTTTGCTAGGGCTACCTCGGGCACAACGAGGTTCCCCAAATTAGGATGCGAATTTACGCAATGTGTGTTTAAATCCTATAAATGTTTTAGAATCCTTACTAACTTGTCTACCTTTTGTTTTTTTCTTTATTTTGATTATTCCCATCCCCTAATGTTGGTTCGCACATACTGGCATCGTTAGTATATCACACCAGATCTATAGGTCCTCCACCTCTTCCTCCTCCAAGTAATCTGAAAAGCAAAGGAAAAGCGAAGATATGATCTGAGTGGGATCCGAAAAATAATGCTGACAATATTGAGAGGTTAGACGGTTGGAGTACTATGGACCAAAATGATTTGGTCCTACGATTGGAATAGAAAATACTGGAGTTGCAAGGAGAACTTGAGCAGGCCCGCAACTTAGGAAACCCCTCCCTCACCCTAAATGTCCCAAACGTTAACCAACAAAATGCTCATAACCCAGCACCTCCTCAAAACACACCAAACCAACGTCCACAAAATCCTCCCGCACCCTATCCATACGCAACACCTCCCCAAAATCCTAACCCTCCACTGATACCCACTCCCCCTCAACACCAACGTCCTCCTACTCAATACGTACAAACCACTTACCATACTCCTCAGAATACCTCGCAGCCTATCCTTGATCCGCAAAACTCAACTAACAATCACCACTACACTCCAACCCCTGGCACCCACCAAAACAATCACATATACGTTGAAACATTACCTCACTCTACTCAACCAACATCATACATTCTATAATTTTGCCGAGAAGGACCTGCTCATCAAGAACATGGCCGAAGAACTCAAGAAGCTCATAAGCCAAGTCCAGGGTGTCGAAGAGGCAAAGGAATTAAAGGTCTGAATTACGAGGATCTGTGTATTCAACCAGACGTGGAATTACCGGAGGGTTACAAACCTCCTAAGTTCGAAATGTTTGACGAAATGGATGACCGAAGGTACACTTGAGAACACACTGTGATAAGCTCATGGGAGTTGGGAAATATGAAAGGACTCGCATGAAGCTGTTCATGAGGAGTCTCACTAGAGATGCCCTATCTTGGTATATTAGTCAGAATCCTAAGAAATGGGTTAATTGGTAAGAATGGCGTCGGATTCCATTGATCGATTTAGGTTTAACATAGGGAATGCACCAAACGTCTTTTACATACAGAATCTAAAGAAGAAACCAACAGAGACTTTCCGCGAGTATGCTACTCGATGGAGGTCAGAAACTGCAAAAGTCAGGTCGGCATTAGAGAAAGAGCAGATGAACAAATTCTTCGTCAGGACACAGGATCCACAATACTATGAAAGGTTAATGGTAATTGAAAATCACAAGTTCTCTAACATCATCAAACTCGGGAAAAGGGGTTGAAGAAGGGATCAAAAATGGGATGGTAACCAATTTCGAGGCATTGCAAGCCACAAACAAAGCATTGTAGTTAGGGGTATATCAAAGAAGAAAGAAGTAGGGGTAGTAATGGTGGCCCAAGGTCCAAAATCTCCACTCACATACCAAACACCTCCACCTACATACCAACCCTCACCTCCTAGATATTCTCAACCCGCTACCACCTATAACACTCAGCCAACTTATTACCATTCACCTCCAACCCGTCAAAACTATCCAAAACCCAGACCCAATTTTGATTGTAGGCCGCGCAGACAATACACCCCTATTGCTGAACCTATTGACCAACTATAATAAAGATTGAAGTCTGCCGGCTATGTCACCCTCATTCCTGTTGTTGCAGTGGAAAACTTCTCCCAGTGGGTCAACCCAAACAAAACCTGTGCATACCATTATGGCATGAAAGGGCATACTATCGATGAATGTTGCACCCTAAAAGATAAGATTCAAACCTTGATTGATACCAAAGTCATACAAGCAAAGGAAGCCACGACAAATGTTTGCAACAATCCCCTCCCAGATCATAGGGGTGAAGGAGTCAAGGTGATAGAAATTGATGAAGAATGGGATCTTAGGGGTCAATTTGTCTTATTCGGGAAGGTGATGACCCTAAACCTACATCCACACTCACTCCTATTGTGGTACTGATAAAACCGTCAATTGAAGTTGAAGTAGCTGCATCAGTCCCGTTCGAAATTGAAGTAACAGCACCTGCAACTACACCGGCTCCATTTGAAGTAGAAATATCCACACCCTTCACTATGACAGCAGCACCCACACCTCCTTTCAAGTCCAACGCCATACCCTAGGATTATGTTGCCAAAGCTAGGAGAAAGGGAAAAAAGAAGATGGAAGAATCCGGTGCCGCATAGGGGATGACCAGAACTGGAAGGATCTATACATCCAAAAATTTGGGAGGAAAAAGCAAGGAAGCTGCTACCAAACAACCCGTCATTGAAATTGGTCCAGACGACCTTTGGAGGAAAGTACAAGTAAGAGAATACTCTATCGTTGATCATTTGAACAAGACTCCCGCCCAAATATCCATCTTGTCGCTATTACAAAACTCTGAGGTGCATAGGAGTGCTCTGATGAAGATGTTGAATGAAGCTTATGTACCCAACAACATCACTAATGGAGAGATGGCCAACATGGTAGGGCAAGTACTGGAGAGTCACAAGATCACCTTCCACGAAGATAAACTACCACTTGAAGGATTAAGTCACAATAGGGCACTGCATATCATAGTATAGTTTGAGGACAAATTCATCGCCAGGGTCTTAATAGATGGGGGTTCAAGCCTTAATATTTGTCCATTGACTACTCTGAAAAGATTGGGCAAATATTTCCATGAGATACGAGTAGGGAGTATGAACGTGAAGGCATTTGATGGGTCTCAAAGGTCCACGATTGGGGACATTAACCTTTGTCTGCAGATGGGCCCGACTTGGTTCGATGTTGTGTTCCAAGTACTAGGCATATCTGCTACATACAATATTCTATTGGGTCGACCTTGGATACATGCCGCTGGGGCTGTGGCTTCTACGCTACACTAGGCCGTGAAGTTTGAATGGAAGCATCAGGAGATAATCATTCACTGATATGGAAGTAACCCCATTTACACCAGTCAAACTGTCCCGGTTGTCAAGAATAGAAGACGGCCACATGTAGAAATTTATCACCGCAATGAGCGGGTCAACGCAATTGAGAAAGATAAGTGGTGGCGTAACAAAATAGAAAGCATACTGGCATGGTCTGGGTATGAACCCGGCAAAGGGCTTGGGAAGAAACTCTAGGGCATTACCAAACCAATACAGTTGAAGCGTCACACACAACTTTTGGGCTGGGATATCCATACACCTAGCAAGAATATAGCGGTTGGTCGCCACCATGGCATGGTCCTTATTATTCTCTCGAGCATCCAGTACCACATCTGAGTAAGACTTTTCACCAGGCCGACACAATATGGGGATCTGTAGAGGAAGCTTCGGTTGGGTTATGGAATTTCTTTCTAGAATACGAGAATATGGATTGCAATGTGATAGTTGAGGAGGAGGAGGAGGAAGAAGGCCTCACCATTCAGACCGTGGAAAAGGTAGTTATTCTCAATAATTGGACTGCCACACTATCTCGGGCCCGTCGAGTTCCTGGGTAGCTTGGCAATTAGCCTGACCTGTTTTAATAACCGTTTTAAGCATTTAAGATATTTTCAGTATTTTGTTTTAAAGATGCATTTTTGTTTTAACATAATTGCTTGAGTCATCGAGCCGTATCTGTTTTGGATATTTTCAAAATTTAATTAATGCATTGCTATTTAGTATTTATTATTATCTTTTACATTTTTTTCTTCTACAACATTATTATTACTTTTCCTGATGAATCGATGATTGTGACATGTAATGAGACAACGCAATATAAGGATAGTGACTCCGAAGAAGAGGATGAAATACCTGAGGAAGTTGTCAGAGAAGTTGAGAATTTTAAGAACAAACCTAAGTCCAATCTGGACGAAACTGAGGCAATCAATTTGGGAGATTCTGAAACAGTCAAAGAGACTCGCATAAGCATTCATCTATGACTGTCAGAAAAAGAGGAATCTACTAGTTTCCTAAAAGAATATGAGGATATTTTTGCATGGTCATATGATGACATGACGGGCTTGAGCACATCCATAGTGGTTGCCTACCTATCTAATGTGTTCGCCGGTGAAGCAGAAACTCCAAAAGTTCAAACCAGACATGAGTCTAAAAATCAAGGAAGAAGTTACTAAGCAGATCAAAGCCAAAGTCCTCAAGGTAGTTGAGTACCCAACCTAGTTAGCCAACATCTTGCCGGTTTCAAAGAAAGATGGGAAAGGCAGGGTGTGTGTTGACTGAGCAAGTGCCAAGGACGATTTCCTGCTGCCAAATATACACATTCTGATCGACAATTGCGCCAAACATGAACTCCAATCCTTTGTAGATTGCTTTGCGGGTTATCATCAGATTTAGATGGACGAAGAAAAGACACAGAGAAAATAACCTTCATTACACCATGGGCGTGTACTATTACAAAATAATGCCATTCGGTCTAAAAAATGTTAGGGCTACCTACATGAGAGCCATGACGACCATCTTCCATGATATGATACATAAGGAAATAGAGGTGTATGTTGACGACATCATCATCAAATCCAAGAGGGCGACATATCACATAGCAGACTTGAAGAAGTCCTTTGACATGCTAAGAAGGTACAATTTAAAACTAAACCCCGCAAAATGTACATTCGGGGTTCCTGCTGGAAAATTATTGGGATTTATTGACAGCCGTCGAGGAATCGAATTGGACCCATCCAAAGTTAAGGCTATCCAAGAGTTACCACCACCAAAGGGCAAAAAGGACGTGATGAGCTTCCTGGGATGCCTCAACTACATCAGCCGCTTCATAGCACAATCTACAGTAATATGTGAACTCATCTTCAAAATGTTAAGAAAGGATGCTGAAACGAGTTGGACTGAAGATTGTCAAAGGGCTTTTGACAAAATTAAGGAATACTTGTCCACGCCACCAGTCCTAGTCCCGCCAGAACTTGGGAGACCTTTGCTACTCTATTTTTCCGTACTAGTTGGGGCTTTTGGTTGTGTTTTGGGACAACATGACGAGACAGGAAGAAAGGAGCAAGCCATTTATTATTTGAGTAAGAAGTTTATGCCTTACGAAGCATGGTACTCTCTACTAAACGCACTTGCTGTGCTTTGACATGGACAACTCAGAAATTGAGGCATTACTTTTGTGCCTATACCACCTACCTCATATCAAGAATGGATCCTCTGAAGTACATCTTTCAGAAGCCTATGCCAACCTGGAGGTTAGCCAAGTGGCATATATTGTTAAGTGAGTTCGATATCATCTATGTAACTTAGAAGGCAGTCAAAGGACAAGCATTCACAGACCATCTTGCTGAAAATCCTGTAGGAGGAGAATACGAACCACTAAAAATATATTTTCCTTATGAAGAAGTGTCATTCCTGGGAGAGGACATTGCTGAAGCCTATAACAGTTGGAGAATGTTCTTCGACGGAGCTGCAAACTTCAAAGGAGTGGGTATTGGAGCGATCTTGGTATCAGAGATAGGTCAACATTATCCGGTATCCGCGACGCTTAGGTTTCCGTGCACCAACAATATGGCAGAATATGAAGCTTGCATCATGGGGCTCAATTTGGCCGTCGATATGAGTATACAAGAGTTGCTGGTAATTGGTGATTCGGATATTCTAGTACATCAGGTTCAACGAGAATGGGCTACGAAAACACAAAGATACTACCATACTTGTACCATGTGAAAGAATTGGTGAAGAGGTTCACAAAGATAGAATTCAAACATGTTTCACGAGTCCAGAACGAGTTTGCAGACGCACTGGCCACCTTGTCATCAATGATACAACATCCAGACAAGAATCTCATTGATCTCATCCCAATGAAAATTCATAATCAGCCGGTTTAATGTGCTTATTTTGAAGAAGAAACGAATAAAAAACCTTGGTTCCACGACATCAAAGAATATTTGGCAAAAGAAGAATACCCAGAACAGTCGAACTATACTCAGAAACGCACACTACAGAGGATGTCTAATCACTTCTTCCAAAGCGGAGGAACCATGTATAGAAGAACTCCTGATCTGGGACTGTTAAGGTGTGTTGATGAAAAACATGCTTCCAGATTGCTCGAGGAGATACACGCCGAAACCTGCGGACCACATATGAATGGTTTTGTTCTAGCCAAGAAGATACTCAGAGTAGGATAATTTTGGATGACCATGGAAACAGATTACATCCGGTACGTCCAGAAATACCACCAATGCCACATACATGCAGACATGATAAAGGTACCACCAAATGAACTCAATGCAACAAGCGCAATTTGGCCTTCTACTGCCTGGGAAATAGATGTCATCGGTCCGATCGAGCCCACCGCCTCTAACGGGCACCGGTTCATTTTAGTGGCCATCGATTACTTCACAAAATAGGTATAGGTTGTATCTTACAAAGTTGTAACCAAGAAAGTCATCACAGATTTTGTCAGGGATAGTATTATTTGTCGATTTGGGGTTCCCGAGTCCATCATCACTGATAATACCGCCAATCTCAATAGTGATCTAATGAAATCCATGTGTGAAATCTTCAAAATTGAAAACAGAAACTCTACAACATACAGGCCTTAAATGAACGGAGCTATGGAAGCTGCCAATAAGAACATCAAAAAGATACTAAGGAAGATGGTATGAAATCACAAATAATGGCACGAGAAGTTACCCTTTACCCTATTGGGGTACCGTACCACAGTCCGCACATCAACTGGGGTAGAATTTTGAGGGTCCACAAAGAAGATGCAATGTCTCTAAAAGCGTCATAGTCATTAGTTCTTCTAATTTAATTGATACTATATACCACCATGTTTTCCAAAATGATTCTATTTCATCACTAATTGCATATTTTTTGAAAACTTTATTTCTATGGCAGCCAAATGTTACCCAGGGCAACTTGAACAGGGCCTCCAGAGCAAAGCAAGGCAAAGCAAAGCAAGTAGACAAAGACACAAACCAACCTTCCCCGTAATACTTACGATCTTTCTTTGAATGCAGGGACAAAGAGTAACCACAAGTACATACGCCTTAAAACCATTGCCTTCATAGGTATCGGGCCTCCAAGTGCAAATATATCTCCAGCTAAGAAATATTCTACTCCTATTTTCTCATTGCATAATTCTAAGCATTGCCTTCTTTTTGCATGAGACTAAGCCCTGTCTCAAATCTTGCATGAGGTTAAGCCCTGCCTCCATATCTGCATAAGGCTAAGCATTGCCTTCTCTTTGCATGATAGTAAGCCTTGTATCAAATCTTGCATTAGGCTAAGCCCTGCCTCCATATCTGCATAAGGCTAAGCATTGCCTTCTCTTTACATGAGACTAAGCCCTGTCTCAAATCTTGTATGAGGCTAAGCCCTGCCTCCCTATTTGCATAAGGCTAAGGATTGCCTTCCGTTGCATGAGACTAAGCATTGTCTCCCTTTCTTACATGAGACTAAGCCCTACCTCCCTATTTGTATAAGGCTAAGCACTGCCTTCCGTTGCATGAGACTAAGCATTGTCACCCTTTTTTGCATGAGGCTAAGCCTTGCCTCCCTATTTGCATAAGTCTAAGCACTACCTTCTACTGCATGTGACTAAGCATTGTCTCCTCTCCTTGCATGAGGCTAAGCCCTGCCTCCCCAACTGCATAAAGCTAAGCTCTGTCTTTCCTTGTCTAATGCTGAATATTACACTATCTGAAACCTAGCACTATTTTGCCTTTTCCAAAGCTAAGCTCTATCCCGATTCTATGCAAGACTAAGATCTGCATTGTTTGCTTATATGATCCATCATCATGTCTCTATCTGAAGGCGTCATAGTCTGAAGGCATCATCCTCATATCCTGAAGACCCCATGTCATGGCCTGAGGATCTCTCAATACTGCACACCATTATTTAAAGGCGTCATGGTTTAGAGGCACCATTTTCATGGCCCGAGAACATCATTTTATGGCCTGAAAATCCCCTATTTCATGATTCATGGCCTAGGACATCATGGTCTAAGTACGGCATCCTCTCCATCCAAAGACAACCTTCATGGTTCGAAGGGAATTTGCATCATGTTTAAATTGCCACAGTAATCTATACACTGCCATGCATCGTGTTTTGAGTTTTGCACGAAATCCAGGAGGTAACCGTTCTTCAAATGGGAGCAATTTTCGCTCCGGTTTCCACTTATACCATTTTTGTCTTGTCGTTATCTCAAACATAACCAATTCTCATCAATTACTCGCTTTTACCCCCATGACAGTTCAGATACCGATCATGTGATACATCCGTTACAATTCAAATTCGCCTTCATATCTCCGCATAAATCCATCTGATACTATCCTTCCTAAAAGAACCTTTTTCTGAAACATACTACCATTCCTATAACAATTCCATCAGGTTCTTTCAATGTTGGGTCCAGAACTACACATGGCCTGATTCCTGTAAAACCAGGGATATGTAGGTAGATCAGAGATCAGAGTGTGGCCTATATTTTTCAAACATCCCATTCAGTCAGTCATTATTTCTTTACCCGACAACTCTTTCATCCTTCCTGGGTAAAGAGGGGCAGCTGTTGATACCCAATTTTTCCCTCGTATATTTTAAAATGCATATATACTTTCAAAATAGTGCATGAGCATCAACCAGTATTTTTCCATAATTTTCTGTAATTTTAAAAGGATTTTAATTAATTTATTCTAGCATTTTATTATCTAAATAATTACTAATTGCATCACAAATAATTTTATAATGATTTATTACTTGATTTTTATCATTGATATTTATATTAAGCTTTAATCATTTTATGCATAATTATTTGTATCTTTAGGCTATAATTGTAATAACTTTGCAATAATAGCCATATATGCATAATTACATTATTTACACAGAAAATGACCTTTTATATTTTATAATATTAAGTAATTATTTTAAATCATTTTCATACACAAATGACATTTTTATCATTTATAAATTATTTTATTAAATTATTTTATTAAATTAAATGGGTAATTAAAACATAGCCCTTTTTAATTAAATTTTCGGACCTCCCAGCCCAATACTAGCCATCCCAATTATCCTAACCCATAACCCAAATAACCTACCCATTTAAAACCCAACCCAACCTAAATTTAATCATGGTCGTTGATCTCAGAAGATCAACGGTCCAGGATCAATTTTCCTTTTTTTAATTATACCAACCCGTAAACCCTACAATCATTTATCCTGCCCCGTCGCCTCTGGATCCCTTCTCTCATCTCTTCTCTCTCTCTCACCCCCCTTCTACCCTAGCCCTCTGTCACTAATATCCCCCTTGATTCATGGGGTTTTCCTTCGATTTCATGCCTTATCTGGCCTTACCTCTCTACTGGTTATTGTCACACCTCCATTTTCCGTACCCGCGGGGGTACAGAGGAGTTTTTTCCAATTAAAGGACAATCGAAACGGGATTGGTTTATTTATTTCAGAGTAGCCACTTGGGAGATTTAGGGTGTCCCAAGTCACCGATTTTAATCCCGAATCGAGGAAAAGAATGACTCCATATTACAGTCTGCGTACCAGAAATCCGGATAAGGAATTCTGTTAACCCGGGAGAAGGTGTTAGGCATTCCCGAGTTCCGTGGTTCTAGCACGGTCGCTCAACTGTTATATTTGGCTTGATTATCTGATTTTATACAAATATGAACTCATGTGCCTATCTTGTCTTTTAACCGCTTTTATCATTTAATGTTATTTTTATCAAGAATTGCAACATCGTGGAAACACACCTCGAACCATGTTACAATCAATGTACCCGTGATTAGAGACATAAATGTGCACCCGAGTTTAGGAAGATAACATAATTAAATACACGCCTAAAGAAACTAGCGTATTGTTATTTTGGGAAAAGGCCGTGAAATTGGCTAAACAGCCTATCCCGAATTCTAAGTATTTTAATATATACATTTAGAGGGCCCCGCAGCTTGTGCATTTTTGTTTGTCGAGGCTCGTCTCATTCATTATTTTTTTAAAAGGAATTTGCAACGTCATGGAAATACATCTCAGACCACGCCACAATCAATATACCCGTGATTAGAGACACATTTCGATTCCGTTGAGACTTGGATTTGGGTCACATAAATGTGCACCCGAGTTTAAGGAGATAAATTATTAAAGGCGCGCCTAAAGTAACTAGTGTATTGTTATTTTGGGTAGGGCCGTGAAATTTGCTAAACGGCCCGTCCCGGAATCTAAGTATTTAATGCATATATTTTGTGAGGGCTTCGCAATTTGTACATTTTTTATTTTGGCGAAGCTTGTCTCGTTTTTTTTTTATTTTATTTTAAAAGGATGCCATATTTTATGCCTTTAACAATACTAAAACTTACAGCCTCTTTACAACTAAAATCCCATAACTTGTTAGAAGTTTAATAAAAGGAGTTTAGCGAATGAGTGTTTCGGGAGTAGTAAGAGCATGTACTAATAATAATTTTGTCCGAATGACCTAAGAAAAGGAAAGGACGAACAGATTAACGTCAAACTTGTGTCATAGAACAACTAGTCCAACTTAATTAAATGACATCGAATAAACAAGAATCACATAACGCAAAATGAGCAAAAATGCATACGATGAAAACATAAGCAGAAAATTATCATACCAATTTCTATATTGCATCTTCGAACATTTAACGTAACATTTCCTTATCTAATACTTGAGGTTTACTAACCTGAACAAACAGAAACGGATAGAGCCATGGACCATAATATGCGAAACGAACGAAATGAAACAAAGGATGAAGAACAATAACCTTTGAACCTCGACAACCTCAGAACAACAAACACGACCCCGACGGAACTCAAGCCGGACCTCACTGAACGAGGAACAACGACGAAACCTCGGAACAAACTCGACGAACCGGACCTCAACGAGCAATGACGACCTCAATGGAAACTGGAAGCTCGGCCCAAACTGTCAACGCACGAGATGTTGCCTGCTGCTGGATTTTCCCGACGCAGCTGGTTGGTGCGAGAAAATGCAACAAAAGGGGTCGTTTGGATGTGAGGAAGGAGGCTATGGAGGGTCGTTTGGGCAGTGGCCGATAGGCGTGATGAAGCCGGATGTGAAGGAGTGGGGACAACGCAGGTTTCAGGCGGCCATGGTCATCGTTTAGGGTGGTGTTGACGATGGGCAACGACGACGAGGGGGGGACTGTTTGATCGACCAGGACTGGACGACGAGGGAACAACGGGGTTATGGTCAGTGACGATGCAGCAGCGACAGCTGGGGTCGTCGACTTTAATGGAGGATTGTCGGACTAGTTTGTTGGAGCTAGGAGGAGGAATGGTGGTCGTTCATGGCTGGACCTGTAGGCAGTCGTTTGGGCGGTGGTCGATGACTGAGCTGGGAGCGGCAGTAGGTGGTTTGGACAGTAGGGTCGAGGATTGGACGATGCAGCAGCTGGTTCGTGGGGGATGATGGGTTTGTTGATGGAGGTGGTGTTTGGTGGTGGTGTTTGGGTGGTGGTGTTCCGTTAGGAAGAAGAAGCACGAACAGTAGTGTTTTTCTTAGTGTTTTTGTTTGCTTTTTGAGGAAGACAAGTGAACAGTGCCTATCCTCCTCTTCAAAAATCTGTCCCCCTCTTGTGCCTTGTGTTTGCCCGTGCATTTGTATCACTTGCCAAGGAAAATGAGCCCCACGCGTGGTGGGGTTCGAGACTTGTGTCCCCCACGCGTGGTGGGGTTCCCCGTGTGTCGTGTTCCGTCCGTGTTCCCCACGATTGGTGGACTCAGATTATTATGGGCTGGGTCCGAAAATTAGGCCTAAAAGCGGGTAATTTGAACCCGAATATTATTCTTTTGCCCGGACCCGAGATTAAGAACACGACGTTGCTCAACTAATCCTATGTAAGCAAAAAAACTACCAAAAATAAGACTAATATTTAAAACAAAACTATATCTTTTTTTAATATTTTTTCAAGATTAAAATAACTACAAAATATTAATAAAGCTATTTTTGTAATTTTCGTTTTTATATAAAGACAAAATATAAAGTAATATTTTTTTGTATTTTTTCAAAAATTAAAATGACTACAAAACATTAATAGAACTATATTTTTTTGGTAATTTTCGAAATTATATAAAGTACAAAATAAGGTACTATTTTTTGTATTTTTCAAGTTTATGAGAAATACATAAACTAAAATTTATATATATATTTTTTGTAATTTTTTTTTTGCGATGAAAATAAAGTAAAAATAGTTAAAAATAACTAATTAGACCCAATTTCACATATTCACGCTAAAAATGTGAAAATTCTCGGGGAGGGTCAAAAATCAGGTGTCTACAGCTGCCCTCTTTGACTGGAAACACAAAGAGTTTTCCGACAAAGAACGACTAGACATGTTTTTGACCCGACCATTACTTGGACGGACTACACTAAGGAAAGGAAGGGAATGTGACCGAGCCCTGGTATCTGAGCTGCCTACATATCCTTGGTTATACAGGAATCAGGCCACGTGTAGTTCGGAAATGAGAGAGATGGTAAAGTGTACCGAGGTGAAGAGCCGATCGAGGTGCCGTTCCGTTGAGGTTCTGGTCCGTGGTCCTGTCATTACATCAAAAATGAAAACTGGAAAAGACTAACTAAGTCTATCAGCTACTAGTTACAAGGATTCCTATCTTTAAGTCTTCTGAAACTTGATCTTGAGTCTTGAATGGTGCTTCATACAGACTGTGGATTTGAACCTTGATACTTGCTAGTTGTAGGTGCTAGTTCTTGAGCAGACTACATCTGTTCTCCACTTCCGTGCTTTGGATTCGTTTTTTTTTTTCTCTTTTTTTTCTTTTCTTGTTTTTTTTTTGGTTTTTGTGACCAGCTTTTGTTGACCATCTCAGCATGTTGACTCGCATTCTTGAGGCGAGCTTCTGCTATTTATAACTTGGTTGAATGCTGGGGATTTTTGTTGTAGCCTTCTGCTTCCCGGTGCTGGGGATTGTTTCCTGCTGGGGATTCTTGTTGTAACCTTCTCCCTTCCGGTGGGGTTACTGATTTCCAAAATCTGCAGTATAAGACTAAAAAGTATTCCTCTTGTTATACATGTGGGCGCCTGAAACATGAAATGTAAAGACTGAAATGTATTCCTCTCGTTATACAGGTGGGCGCCTGACATGAAATGTAAAGACTGAAAAGTATTCCTCTCGTTATACAGGTGGGAGCCTGGCATGAAATGTAAAGACTGAAATGTATGCCTCTGTTCTATGGGCGGGCTCCCAACTTCAACACTTGAAATGAAAAGACTAAAATGTATTCCTCTCGTTATACAGGTGGGCGCCTGGCTTTAGGAAAACTAAACATTGATAATCTTAAGAAAACTAAAATGACTCTTTTTTTTTCAAATTCAAACGTTTTTTTTTCAAATTATCTTAGGAGAAAATTCGTCAGACTAGGATTTTTTTTTTTTTTTGGTATCTTAGGAGAAAGATTCATCAGACTAAGATTTTGATCCTAGGAGAAGGTTCGTCAAACTAGGTCTCTATCTTAGGAGAAAAATTCATCGGACTAAGATTTTGATCCTAGGAGAGGGTTCATCAGACTAGGTCTTGTTTTTTTTTTGGTATCTTAGGAGAAAGATTCATCAGACTAAGATTTTGATCCTAGGAGAAGGGTCGTCCGACTAGGTCTCTATCTTAGGAGAAAAATTCATCGGACTAAGATTTTGATCCTAGGAGAGGGTTCATCAGACTAGGTCTTGTTTTTTTTTTGGTATCTTAGGAGAAAGATTCATCAGACTAAGATTTTGATCCTAGGAGAAGGTTCGTCAGACTAGGTCTCTATCTTAGGAGAAAAATTCATCAGACTAAGATTTTGATCCTAGGAGAAGGTTCATCAGACTAGGTCTTTTTTTTGGTATCTTAGGAGAAAGATTCATCAGACTAAGATTTTGATCCTAGGAGAAGGTTCATCAGACTAGGTCTCTATCTTAGGAGAAAAATTGGTTATCTTAGGAGAAAGATTCATCAGACTAAGATTTTGATCCTAGGAGAAGGTTCATCAGACTAGGTCTCTATTTTTTGGTATCTTAGGAGAAAGATTCATCAGACTAAGATTTTGATCCTAGGAGAAATTTCATCAGACTAGGTCTCTATTTTTTGGTATCTTAGGGGAAAGATCATCAGACTAAAATTTTGATCCTAGGAGAAGGTTCGTCAGACTAGGTCTCTATCTTAGGAGAAAAATTCATCAGACTAAGATTTTGATCCTAGGAGAAGGTTCATCAGACTAGGTCTTTTTTTTGTTTTTTTGGTTATCTTAGGAGAAAGATTCATCAGACTAAGATTTTGATAACAACTTAGGAGGAAATGCATCTCCTATGGGTGAAACTAAAACAAACTTAGGAGGAAATACGTCTCCTATGGGTAAAACTTAAACTTAGGAGGAAATGCATCTCCTATGGGTAAAACTTAAACTTAGGAGGAAATGCATAACCTATGGGTAAAACTTAAACTTAGGAGGAAATGCATCTCCTATGGGTAAAACTTAAACTTAGGAGGAAATGCATCTCCTATGGGTAAAACTTAAACTTAGGAGGAAATGCATCTCCTATGGGTGAAACTAAAACAAACTTAGGAGGAAATGTGTCTCCTATGGGTAAAACTTAAACTTAGGAGGAAATGCATCTCCTATGGGTAAAACTTAAACTTAGGAGGAAATGCATCTCCTATGGGTGAAACTAAAACAAACTTAGGAGGAAATGCATCTCCTATGGGTAGAACTCTAATGATTTCAAACTAGGAAGTGTGTCTCCTATTAATGAAATCTTCGCTTAGGAAGTGCGTCTCCTATGCGTGAACCATTTCCTTCTTCCTGAATTATTTACTTACCTGTGTTGTCTTCCCTCGAAACTGCTGGGGGATTATTTTGATGGGGATGACTTTCCTTTTCTTTCTTTTTTTATTATCTTTTTATTCTTTGTTTTTATTCTTTTTTTGTTTTGTTTTTGCATAGCTTCTTCCTTCGAAGACTACCTCCCTTGAGAGTCGTTTTGCCTTTCCCCGAAAGGAACCGCTGAGGATACCGACTTTCCAACCTTGTGTTGGACTCCTCGCAACTGCTAGGGATAACACTGTTGGGGAATTATTTACTTACCTGTTGGGGGGGGGGGTAAAATGTTATCAGCTGGGGGTACCTGACTTCCAGAAAATTTTCTAAATGGAAGGGAAATTTTCTGCCCCAGTTTGATAATATCCCTTGTGGCATGCAGTTGTGGCATCAATGCCATTTCCGTTACCTGCTTCAAATCAAACAAAATTTTGATAGTTTAAAACATGGTGGTTGGTTGTGATACTCCCACTGGGATGGCTTTCCCTTTCTCCTTCATTGCTCTGCGTTCAACAACTTGTTGGGGATGATATTATGTGCTGGGTATAATCCCTTCCTGCTGGGGATATCCCTCTTCTTTTGTGACATAGCTCGGAAACTGGCATTTCCCCGACCTTTTAGTCTAGTATTAATTTCCCAAATCATGCTCATTGCTCTCCTTGATTTACCAACGGGCTTTGGCCTTGAGGTTTATAACCTTTGATTTTGGCAAGGGTATCCCTCTGGACACTTGTCAATCTTTTTGTCAATTCCCTTTTGCTGGGGATATCTTTTTGACACTGGCCCCGCGCTTGTTCCTTGCTGACTATACCACTTGGATGTACTAGTCAGATCTCATCTTGCATATTTGGAAAGCTGATGGCATATTTTGAAGTCAATTCACACTTGTTCTGACCAAACAGACTCTATTGGGGATTTTTCTATGAAAGGAAAAAGATAAAAGGGGACAGAATAAAAAGACAAAGGAAGAGGATGACTCTTTAACAAAAGAAACTATAAATAAAAACCTATCAAATGCAGATACCGACTCTAATGGTCAAGACATGAATATGTGGCCTATCCTCTACCGCCAATCATCTTTCAAGATCTTCAATTGGCAATTCCCCATCTGATTCTATATCTTATTCGACTTGTAGTGCCCGAAGGTTTTCACTATCAAGTCTCTCTCATTTTGATTTTTCTCTCAGCTTTCGTCGCGTTATGGTGTCCGTAAAGATTTTCACCGATAAGACTCTCTCATTTGTATCACTTTTCAGCTGGAGATTTGGAGTGTTGCCGGTATGACTCTTTCTGCTGGGGCTTAGAGTCCTTTATGCTGTGGGACAGAGTGTTATGTTCACCGGTAAGACTCTTCATTTGTCTGACTTGGCATCTTTTGAATACTGATCAGAAGGTCTTTCTTTGGACCGTAATGTGGGTTTTGGATAGGGCTAGAAAAAAAAGGTATTAAAGGCTCAAAAAATGCATTAATTTTGGGTTATTAGTTACAACCTTCAGAATTAGATTTATTTACAACAAACGCAACCGTTGCCCCAGTTTCTTGCTTGGGGATATTTTAATTGATTTTTTTTTCCATTTTTCAAAACTATGACCGAGCCGTGAAGCGCCTACGTATCCTCTTTGAGGAATCAGGTCAAACGTAGTTCCCAATTCCTCTTTTTTCTTGTGACTTTCTTTTGATATTTTTTTGTTATCATTTTTCTTTTCTTTTCTTTTCCTCTTTTTTTCGTTTTGTTGTTTTTCTATTCTCTTTTTCTTATCTTCCATGTTCGCATCTTCTAGTCGTTGCTACTGATTCCGAACGAGGGGTATGAAAGAAAACAAATAAGGCTCAAAGGGCAAACGAAGGATAAAGTGTTTAGGTAGCAGAACAAAATGCCTTTGTCATTCCAGTCTTTGAAACATGCCAAGTGAAAACAACACAATTAATCAAAGATTTGCAGTCTTTTCTGATGGTGCTGGATTTGACAATTATATTCGCATTTTCTTTTTCATTTGTCATTTCTAAAGCACCGTTGGGGCGATACTCTCATTATCATGCCAATTTGGTGAATCTTGCTTTTAACGGTTTTCTTTATATTTTACTTGCCCTAGTTCCACCTGACTCGAGCTCCGAATAATCTCAACCGTCCTTATTTCCTTTAAATGGTCTGATCACCTTTTCGGGGTTTTATGATTAACTTTAAAGACTAGGCCCAAACTTTGTGCGCATGTCATGTCACTAGAATCGGCGCTGAACAAAATGACAAAAGGACTAAACAAAGAGATGACTAGAAATAATAAAAGACCGGATTTTGCATTAGATTACCGGTGGAATGGTTTGAACAACAAGACAAACGAAACAAACCAGAATAAAATCCTAAAACAACCTGGACAAATTTAAACAAACCGCTATGACAAAACGGAAAGATAAGCGGAAAGATATTGACACAAAACAAAATCCGAATTACAATCCTAATAATCCGAACAAACAGAAATGACAACAAAATAAGTCACCACAAGCTTCTCTCTTGTTAACCAAGGAACGGAGCGTCCTCCCACTTTATCAAAACTGACATCTTAGCCACTGAGCTTCGCATCAATACTGCCAAGACCATTATCAGCTTCAATATCATCCATCTTCGTCAACAAGTTCCCAATAGGATTCAAGTGCTTCTGTTATCAGGCCTGATCCCCGCAGAGTGTGTATCATGAGGTGCAATTAAAGGATTCTGAGTGTCATTGTCCGGCTTACCACAAACCAACCACCTTAACATTATTTGCGAAACAAACAGGTTAGAATGGACTCAGTCGGTCCTCATTATTAACAACATCTTTTTTCTTTTTTCTTTTTTTTCGATTTTTTTTTTCCATTTTTTTTCTTTTCTCTTTTTCTCTTTTTTTTCTTTCTTTTTTTCGATCTTTTTTTCATTTTTCCTTTTTTTGATTTTTCCATTTTTTTTTGGTGTGGTCGAATCTTTTGGAGATTGCCTACGTATCATGACTCCGCATGAATCAGACCTTGCGTAGTTCGGACCAATAAAAGAGAAACAATACTAAACACCCTTTTTTCAATTTTCATAGTAAAACAAACTGAGTTTCAAAGGTTTAAAGATGACCTACAAACTCGAAAATCAAACAACCCATATATTCTAATCAAGAGATTTATAAACTCAAAAGCAAAAGGCTAGCTCCCTTTCTCTGTTCGACAAATGCAACCAAATGGTTATTTTTGCAAATGTGGCCCCTTCCAAATTCCACATGAATTTAAGGCCAGAGAGGATTATTTTATGACACTTTACAAACTTGTCCGTTCTTTTACGAAAACAGCCTTTCGACAACTGAACGATACTCTAAGGCTATTTCGGTAAGAACGGTTTAAGACGCGGCCGAAGCTGGCTTGGCTTATTTTGACAAAAGACGGTATTCACTTGACCTGGTGTTGCAAATTACAACACCTGGTGTAAAACCTGGTGTTGCACCAGTAAAACCTGGTGTTGCAAACACGGCCCTTCAGCGCCTCGGGGACGAAGATTTTTAATGTTGTGTGGGTCAACTAGACCAAAATCCTAACATGACCCAAAAGTGGCTGTTTTATGCAAGGTCAGCCTTCCGGCGTCCCTTTCGGGAACATTCGGCTATTTATGACAAAACAACATCACCTGACTTATTCATGAATCTTTTTATCGTTTTTCAAATTAGCAAACTCAATATTGCAAACATGGCCTTTCAACGCCTCGGGGACGAAGATTTTTAAGGATGTGTGGGTCAACTGGACCAAATTTTAAAAAAATGACTCAAAGGTGGCTGTTATGCAAAGTCAGCCTTCCGGCGTCCCTCTCGGGAACATTCGGCTATGTCTCGATAAAACAGCGTCACCCGACTTCTTTATGACAAAATTAAAATTTGACATATTTTTTGTTATTTTTTTTTTGTCTTTTTAGCAAAAGGTGGGGTTGGACCCGATGAGGGTTGCCTACGTATCTCACATCCGGTGAGAATCAAACCCACGTAGTTCGGGCAAATAAACTATTTTAGAGAAGATCCTTTTCCATTTTCTATTTTTTTTTTTCACAACAAACAAACAAACTATTATTTTTCGTTCATAACAAACAAACAAACTAACGATAAAACATAAATCATTCTTTCTTTTTTTCTTTTTTCCAAAATTTCGGTAGAGTTTCGACACTACTTGGACATTGGTTTTTTTTTTTCCTAAAAATAAGTAGTTATATCTCTACACTGTTATTTTCTCCTTTTTTTCACGATTTTCTAATTTGTGGAAAATGATGACAACATAAAATCTTTTGAATTTTCATGCTCTCTTTTTTTTATATATATTTTTATTTTTTATATTTATTATATTTTACAAAAATGTGGCATGGGGGACATAGGGAATTCTAAGACTTCTTGGATTCCACAAATGTTCCCCATGTGCTTTTTCCCAAAAATGAAGCGTGGGGGACATGGGGAATTCCAAGACTTCTTGGATTCAACAAATGGTCCCCATGTGCTTTTCCCAAAAATGAAGCGTGGGGGACATGTGGAATACCAAGGCTTCTTGAATTCCACAATGTTCCCCATGTGCTTAATTAACATAATAGCATGCTTATCTAAAAAATCGTGCAACTTTCTTATTTAACGTGATCAGCATGATAAGGAGTACCCTTTGTCCTCAACTATCATTGGTCCGCCAAATGACTCATTCACCCTTGAATAAATACAACAGGTAGCACATAGGATGCCAAAAAAATGGTCTATTATTTTTAGGTTGCTTGTCCTAGACGGACCCAACCCCTGTGTTGAGTCCCCTAAGTCAAATGCACATGATGCAAATAAACGTTCCTACTAGGGATCCGGCATGAAGCTGAGTTATTCTAGGTTCAAACATGGGTATTTGTTCTAGACTGTGTACCCGAGCGGACAACTCGAGTCGAGGAGGGGGCTACATACCGGGGACCCGCGGGATCGTCCAGCTTTGTAACTTATCCGGCCTCTTTCTTATTTTAGGTATTGACACTAACAGAATAAGGAGTCTCGACCAGCGAGCTTCTCCCCGGAGGTAAGAAGAGAAGGGTTTCGGCATAGTTTACATGTACAGTTCAAATAATATCAAAGCAGTAAAAGCAGCATTTAGCACATTAGGCTCAAACATGTAAAAATCAGATAAAACCAAATATAACAATTTATCTAAGCTCGAATTTCTAACCCTGAACCAGTGGTTCTGGGTCAAAGTCCCCAGCAGAGTCGCCAGAGCTGTCACACCTCCTTTTTCCGTACCCGCGGGGGTACAGAGGAGTTTTTTCCAATTAAAGGACAATCGAAACGGGATTGGTTTATTTATTTCAGAGTCGCCACTTGGGAGATTTAGGGTGTCCCAAGTCACCAATTTTAATCCCGAATCGAGGAAAAGAATGACTCCATATTACAGTCTGCGTACCAGAAATCCGGATAAGGAATTCTGTTAACCCGGGAGAAGGTGTTAGGCATTCCCGAGTTCCGTGGTTCTAGCACGGTCGCTCAACTGTTATATTCGGCTTGATTATCTGATTTTATACAAATATGAACTTATGTGCCAATTTTATCTTTTAACCGCTTTTATCATTTAATGTTATTTTTATCAAGAATTGCAACATCGTGGAAAACACACCTCGAACCACGTTACAATCAATGTACCCGTGGTTATTGTCTTACGCGACAATCGCTCCAAAAAGAAATGAAAAATATTAACAAATGGTCCTGCTGTACAATTTTCGGATTTTTACGTGGCATTTTGTTAATTATTTATGATTTTTGTCCATTTTTATTTTTTATTAAAACAAAATACAAAAAAATGTATGTGTCATGCGTAGTTGGAACCGTAATCCGGTTATTAAAAAGAAAAATCATAAATAGGCATCTTTGTCCGTGATTTTTGTTTGATTTTACCTGCTTTAAATATTTTAATATATGTGTGCAAATAATTGTATTAAGTGTTTATTTAATTTTAATTTGATTTACTCAGATTTTGTTTTAAAATAAAAAATAAAAATAAAAAAAATAATAAAAGAGAGTGCAAAATTGGGTTGAAGATCAGTTGGGCTTATTTTCATTTTAAATTCGAGGCCCATAACTCAAACCCAAAACCCCTGTGTAACCCGGTCCGGACCAGCCCACTTCAAAAAACGTCCAAACGACGCCGTTTTAATCCAGTCTGATCTGGGACGTTGATCTCAGATTGATCAACGGCCAAGATCACTTCCCTATAACCCACTGATGAACCCGACCCATTTCACCCGGACCGACCCAACCCCCTTTAGTCTAAAACGACACCGTTCCCCTTTAACTGAAGGATCCTGGCCTTCCATCTCGCCTCATCCAACGGTTGAAATCAATCCACCCATTCCATATATAACCTTCCTACCATACCCTACCCCCCTATCCAAGACCCCGGCCTTCGTCCTCATCCCATTCCCCTCCAAACCCTAGCCGCCCTTGTATTCTTCACCATGAAAGCCGGCGGCATGAATTTCGGTGACCTCCACCTTAACACCGTAGAACCCCCTCACAACCTTGAACATGGATCTGTTAACCACCTAGCTCGAATCCCTTCCCACCTTCTCGAATCTTCATTTGAAGATTCGAGTCGGAACCTGACTTACACCGTTTGACCCCAGTTTCACACCAGACACTCCCCAGACCCCCCTCGTGACCAAACCATGCTTGGTTTGGTCCGAATCTGACCAGGGAAGCATGAATCCCAGATCTGATTTTTGGAACCTTAGGGTTCCTCGTCACTAGTCCGTATTCGTTCGAGCCAAGGTATTTAGGGTCTAATGTATTTTAGTCGAAGTGTTCTCATTAAAGTCCTTTCAACCCCAAGAAGGGCCTGTTCGAATCCAAGCCAAGACTTTTGATTTTTCGGGATTTATGGTGAGTTTTTGTTTTCCTCTTTCCTTTATTTTTAGTCCATGTGTTGATTAAAGGTCTGTTCATGTTTTGTTTAATTTGTGTCCCTGAATTTTATCAACTGTGTCCTGTCCACTTTGCCTGAACCTACATGTTTGATTAAGTCCCTCTTCTATTAACTAATAATGTGTATGTGTAAGCTGTACAATCAAATGAATTTGAATTGGTTCGTTCAATTAGTTCTCAGGGCCATTCTGTATTAACATTGCAATCTGAACCCTTGTGTGATACTGTTGAATGTCTGATTTTGGCTACGATTGTACATGTTATGATTAATATAGTCGAGTCGACATGTGTCGTCAATTAGTTTTAACTGTCTGAACAATAACAAATTGACCTGCTGCTTGTTAAGCATTGCCTGAATCTAATTAGGAACTGAGTCTAGTTACTTATAGTTATTAATTGGATTTCAGAAATCTAAGGTGTGGTCTGTAATTGCAAACTGAATTGATGGCATGTGCACTTGTGCACCACATGTGCATAAAGGCCCCCTTTCTGAATTAAAATAGTTTGACAGCATATGCTGTCAAACCACATTCTGCTGCCCATACTCTACTTTAGTTTCAGAAATAATAAACATTACTCAAGAGTAAGACTGCCAGGGAATATGATGGGGGAGGTTTATACTTAATTAGCTAAGTGGAAACTGAAAAGGGGCAGCACATGGGAAGGTGTTCTGATGATCTAAACAGGCTGTTTAAAGGTTTGATTTTAGGCTTATAAAAGGAGGACTTCCATCAGTTTAAAGGGAAGAAGAGGAGAAGGAGATCTGGGAAGAGAGAGAGCAAAAATACATACATATACACACATAGACATAGAGACACACACATATTAACACACACAGACAGAAATAGATAGAGAGAGGCATAACACAGAAAAGAGGGACTGCATCTTCATCTTTGTCTTGATTCTCACTGGTCTGGATTTCCTTGTTCCATATTGATTTCTTCTGAGTCCTGTTTGAGATTACTAGTTGTGTGTAGCATCAGTTCATTTCTGGATCTATTCTGCCCAAATTCTGATTCACTCTGCTGGGAATTTGCTACATTCTGCCATTTTTCATTGGTTCTAAACTGCACCTTGCACTGGGAATTTGTCCTGCTGTTTGTTCATCTGTTACTGCTGTTTCGCTTGCACTGTTGCTCAACTGACTCTCTTGCTTTCTTCATTGTAAGCATCTCCTCAGGTACACACTTCGAATCTGTCTGATGTAACTGATGTCGCAATGAAAGTTGGATCGAAAGATCCGAAGAATTTTTAATCATCTGTTGCCTTACTTATAGCTTTGCGAATATTGTTAAAGATGTATAAATCCTTTAACTTGTAGCCTGAGAGAGAATACATTAGTAAGCTTGTACTTAATTAATGTTTGTGTTGATTTGAAACTGTGGTGTTTGATTCGTTTAGTAGCATACAGGATGTAAATGTAACACATGAAATGTGAAACTATTTAGTGCGATTGCTAAAGTTAAATTCACTCTTTCAGCATGTTTTGAATAAGTAGGGGCAAATGGCTATTAAACCTAGCCAAGTATAATACAGTTTTTGAATCGTCCAGTTTTCGATTTCTTTAGGCAGTTTATAGGATTAGTTTTGAATATCATCGGTAGTATTCTTTAATAAGGAATTCTATTAACCCTGTTTAAGCAAGTTAATCTAAATTCGACCTAAAGATGTTTGTTCGGATTAAGTGTTGTATTTCGTTAGAATAAATGGATTTTTTTTGTCAAATTAAAGCATTTTTTCATTGAAGTATAATGTTTTTCTCAACTTTGTAAATAATTAACCATAAGAATCGGGATTAGGCCAAAGCATATAATTAAATTAGCATGTACGTTTCTCTTCTAGTTTTAGAGACAAAAGCATTAGAAATGTAGCCACTTTAGGATATCCTTTCTAAAAAATAGAGACGAGCCTCGCCAAATAAAATGCGAAATTGCGGGGCCCTCAATAAATAAGCATAATAAATATTTTAGAATTCGGGATAGGTCGTTTAGTGAATTTCATGGCCTTCTACAAAAATAATAACGCGCTAGACTCTTTAGGCGCGGTTTAATAATTTGACCTTCTTAAACACGGGTGCTCATTGATGTGACCCAAATCCGAATCTCAACGGAGTCAAAATGTGTTGACGACCACGGGTGCATTGATTGTGACGTGGTTCGAGATGCATTTTCACGACGTTGCAATTCTATAAAAATAAATGATAATAATAAAAGCGGTTTAAACTTAATAAAAGCACGTAAGTCATAACATGTATTTAAATCAGATATTTAGCCATTATAACAATTTAAGCGACCGTGCTAGAACCACGGGATTCGAGGGTGCCTAACACCTTCCCTCGGGTCAACAGAATTCCTTACTTAGAATTTCTGGTTCGCAGACTTCATTTGGAAAAGTCAAAAATTTCCTCGATTTGGGATTCAAGATAAACCGGTGACTTGGGACACCAAAAGCCAAACCTTTCCCAAGTGGCGACTCTGAATTAAATAAATAATCCCATTTCGAATATTGTCACTTAAATTGGAAAAACTCCCTCGCGCATTTAACCCTTCGGGGCGGGCGCGCAAAAAGGAGGTGTGACAGCTCTGGCGACTCTGCTGGGGATATGCAACCCAGAACCACTGGTTCAGGGTTCAAGAATTCGAGCTTAGAATAATTGTTATATTTGGCTTTATTATCTGATCTTTATTACATGTTTTTGCATAACGTGCTAAATGTTGTCTTTTACCGCTTTGATATTATCTGAACTGTATATAAACTGTGCCGAAACCCTTCTCTTCTTACCTCCGGGGAGAAGCTCGCTGGTCGAGACTCCCTATTCTGTTAGTGTCAATACCTGAAATAAGAAAGAGGTCGGACAAGTTACAAAGCCGGACGATCTCGCGGGTCCCCGGTACGTAGCCCCCTCCTCGACTCGAGTTGTCCGCTCGGGTACACAGTCTAGAACAAATACCCAGGTTGTGAACCTAGTATAACGAAACTTCATGCCGGATCCCTAGTAGGAACGCTTATTTGCATCATGTTGCATTTGACTTAGGGGACTCAACACAGGGGTTGGGTCCGTCTAGGACTAGCAACCTGAAATGAAAAGACCATCCTGCTGCATCCTATTTGTTTTGCGCATTTATTTGCTTCAGTTCCGCATGCTGACCGGTTTCTAAAAATAAAAGGGAAAAATAGCAGCGTAGGGAGATAATTACTTCTTTTGGAAAAACCAATGTCCGAGTAGTGTCGAAACCTCGCCGGAATTTCTTCTAAAAAAAACATATATAAAAAAAAAGATTGTCTTCTAGTTTGATTTTAAAAAAAATAATATAAAAATTTTCTTTTTATCATTTTCAAAATCAAAAAAAAAAGAAGGTATTTATTTAAAAGTAAAAAAAAACGGAAAATTCATAATTCAAAAAAAAAATATTGTTTCTTTCGTAGTACCCCTTTTATAAATTCAGACTAATAGTCCAAATATTTCCTAAAAAAATAATAAATATTTTCTTTAGTCTTTATCTCTTTTCAAAAGAAAAAAATAGTATAAAAATATATATTCTTGTTTTCTAGGTTTATTTGATTTTCTCTATTCACGATAGCCCGAACTACGCCGGTTTGATTCTCACCGGATGTGAGATACGTAGGCAACCCTCGTCGGGTTCAACCCCATTTTTGCTAAAATAGCCAAAATCAATAAATAAATAAAAAAAAAAAAAAAATGTGTCAAATTTTAAAAGAGTCATAAATAAGTCAGGTGATGCTGTTTTGTCATAAATAGCCGAATGTTCCCGAAAAGGGACGCCGGAAGGCTGACTTTGCATAAACAGACACCTTTGGGTCTTGTTTAGCATTTTTGTCCAGTTGACCCACACAGCCTTAAAATCTTTGTCCCCGAAGTGTTTAAAGGCCGTGTTCAAAACTTGATCCCCTTTGTAAAATATTTTTGAGTCAAGTCATTTTTGTTAAAATCACCTTAATAAATGTGCAGGATGAGCACGATGCAAAATGAACATTTTTCAATAATGACCAAAATCCCTGTCAAGTTACGGCTATGGTGGAATGATCTAGGTGTTGAAGGACAAAATGAGGTCAAGAAATATCTGAAAGGTCTCGTGGGTTTGTTGGAAATCCAGCCTCGGGGAGATATCATAAGAGCTCTGGTTACCTACTGGGACCCGGCGCACAATGTTTTCCATTTCTCTGATTTTGAACTCACCCCGACTTTGGAAGAAATGGCCGGGTACCTCGGGAATGCTGAACTTCCGTTGAGGCAAAAATTCTTGGTCGCCCCAAGAGTTGTCACGGTACATCGGTTCCTAGATTCATTGAAGATATCCAGAACGGTCCACAACCCGGATCTGGCAGCCGGATTTTGTACTCCATGCTTCATATATGATAGGTACGGTCATGAGGGGGATTCAATAATCCAATCAACAAACTGTGCAGCAAAGGTGTTCGTCAGAAGTGGGACAAACACAGACGGGTAGCTTTCATGATGATGTTCCTGGGCCTTCTGGTATTTCCAAGAAAAGACGGAAACATTGATTTGAAGATATCCAGGGTCGTCAGCACTTTACTCACGCAAAATGACAGTACTCTCACACCTATGGTGGTATCTGACATCTTTCGAGCTCTTACAGCTTGCAAAGCTGGGGGAAACTTCTTCGAAGGTTGTAACTTGCTCCTACAAATATGGATGACCGAGCACCTCTGCCATCATTCCGAGATTTTGAGCCATGGTTCCCAAGAAAAGACTTGCATAGAAGAATTTTACACGAGAACCAAAGAGATCAGTTTGCCCAAAGGAGTCCTGGCATGGACCTCGTTCTTTCAAGCTCTTACTGCCAGCCAAATACAATGGACGCTAGGATGGTTGCCTGTTGATGAGATCCTATATATGTCGGCAGCTAAAACTCATTTCTTACTGATGGGGCTTAAGAGCATTCAACCTTACGCACCCTGCCGAGTTTTGAGACAGTTCGGAAGATGCCAGACAGTACCTCATGAAGAAGATCTTAGCACTCAAGCAGTTGAGATAAGTCCTAACGGACAATTCCCAGAAACGAAGATTCGCCAGATCTGGAGTGAGTGTCAATATTTGAAATCAGATACTTGCGTGCGGGATCGAGCCAAAGGAGAGACGGCGCCAGGTTACCTTGCATGGTATAGAAGGGAATTTGAGCATGAAAGGCCGGCTAAGAGACCCCACATCCGGAATTTCACCGAATCATCGCAAAAGCAGTGGGATTGGTTAGCGAAGGAAAGAGGCTATTGCGCCGAAATCAGCAGGTTGAAGCGACAAGTGGAAGGCTTGAAATATGAGCACAATGTACAAGTTGCTACCAATCTGGGAGAGCGGAACCGGTTAATTCAGGAAAACGAAATGCTCAGAGCCCAGATCAAACAGATAAGGGTGGATGCGGATAAACAGCCAAGGCGTCGATCAGACGAGCAGCTGATAAAAAGGCTAAAAAGTGAAATCAGGGAATGGCAAGATGGTTTGGAGAAATCCGAAAACGTCATAGCAGAGCTCAGGGCACAGTGGGATACAAGAGTAGATAAGTATCGCCGATACCTGAATCAATTGGAAGGCGAGCACGAGAAAACTGTTGCTAAAATGAAAAGAGAGATGGCTACACTTGAAATCAAAGCAGCTAATCAGGCCAAGGATCTCCAAATTGAGAGCAGATACTGGTACGACTTGTTGGCCCGAATGAAGTTAGAAGTACGACAACTGAAGAATCAGCATATTCAGGATGCTCAGGTATTCAAGATGTGCAGCGATCAGATAAAATGCCTAATTATAGAGAAGAAGCAAACCAAAAATAGGATCAAAGCCATTGCCCATGCCATCACCCGACGATGTCTACGATGTGAGAACATGACCAGCGTTGCCGTCCTCTCGGCAGTGATGAGTTATGTCAAGCAGACCATGCATGAGCTGGAACAACTCGAGAGGGATCTCACACCTAGGACCGCGGCGAGGCCGAACGATGCCCCGCGGACACCAATTCTCAAAACCATAATGTACTCATAAGTCAAGTCTATGTCTTAGCATCTTCTACCTGTTTTTCCGTAAGAGTGATTTTAGTCTGTTTTGAGTCTAGGTTTATTTTCAAAGTTTGTTTTTCCTTTTGCAAAATATAGCTTGTAATAGACCATTTCAACAATAAAAAGTGTGCTGCTTTCTACGCTCATTTGTATGTTTCGAACTACGTAATGATCTGATTCACGTAGGCATCGTGATACGTAGGCAGTCCTCATCGGATCCGGTCGCATTTCTTTTACTGCAAAAAAAAATAAAAGAAAAAAAAAACAAAAAAAAAGGGAAAAAATAATAAGAGGAAAAATGCCGGAATGACGCATGCTCTCGTAGCAAACATGTAGTAATCCACTCAACTGTATAGGTGCATCATGCCCAACGTGAGATTGACTATCTGTTATTTGCTACAAATTAACCGTGCGTTTGTCGTTGAGTATCCAGGGTTTTGAAAAGACGGTTGGTTTGGTGAAAGTCTGGCCTCGCACTCATACTTCACGAGGTCAAGGAGAAGTGTTCAACTACCTGTTGTTAGGACCAGAAGCAGTACTCACACTTACTTCACCAGGTCAAAAGGAAGTGTGGAAATGTCTTCAGAAATTCCGTTGCAAACAATCCCTGTTTCCGAGGAGAGCTCGATCTCAGCCGTCCTCACACCTGAATCCGCAACTGCGGAGGAAAATAGAATCCTACGGCTCCGCATGTTGGAAATGCTGGACGATTGGAATAATGGGAAAGAGCCGCCAAGTGTCGTCCCCGGATTCCCTGAATTATTCTCCAGGTCAAGTGGGACTTCTAATGTCCCCATAAATTATCCTGCTACCCCATTCGGGTACCCAGCCACCTCAGCCTTCTCTGCTGGATCGCCTTCTGAGCCTCATCCCCGAATGTCAGCCACCGATGCAAGCATGAACATCTTTACTGCACCGCCTTGCCCGATTACGGCACAGCCTGTCACATACAAGCCGAGCTTTGACTCATCCTCTTTTACATTCCAAGCACCATTGTTCTCAATGGAACCAACTAGGTTCGCTACCAGCATTAATCCTCCACCGCCTCAGTGCGAGCTTGCACCCGGGCAGGATCAGAACCCCAGAATTGCAGAACAAAATGAGATTGCCAAGAGAATGAGAAGCCTTGAACAAAGTTTGAAGAATATGCAAGGACTGAGCGGACAGAAGAGCGTCTCTTACGCCGACCTATGCATGTTCCCTCACGTGCACCTGCCAGCGGGTTTCAAGACCCCAAAGTTCGAGAAATACGATGGGCACGGTGACCCCATTGCACATCTTAAGAAATACTGCAACCAATTGCGGGGAGCCGGCGGAAAAGAAGAACTGCTAATGGCATATTTTGGGGAAAGTCTAGTAGGGATAGCCTCGGAATGGTATATGGACCAGGAAATGTCCCGATGGCATATATGGGATGATCTCGCCAGAGATTTTGTAAAACAATTCCAGTATAACATCGACATTGCACCAGACCGAAATTCTCTGTCAAATTTAAAGAAGAAACCTTCAGAAAGCTTCAGAGAATATGCTATTAAGTGGCGTGAGCAGGCGTCAAGGGTGAAGCCTCCCATGGATGAAGTGGAAATGGTCACTACCTTTCTCCAAGCTCAAGAGTCTGACTATTTCCAAAACATGATGTCAGCCATGGGAAAGCCGTTTGCAGAAGCAATTAAGATTGGAGAGATGGTGGAGAATGGTCTGAAAACAGGTAGGATTCTGAGTCAAGCAGCCATAAGGGCGACCTCCCAAGCCGTCCAAAGCGGGTCCGGAGGAATGACAAGAGGGAAGAAGAAGGAAGAAATGACCATGGCAGCCTCGGAAGCAAGGGAGTATCGTCATCCCAGGCCCCGTTTTCCGGAAAGAACCCCACAACACTACTACCCCCACTCAAATTTGGCATATGCTCATCAACCTTATATGGTCATGAATGCCCAGCCTTATGCCCATCCACCACAACAAGCCAACCGAGGCCCAGCTCCACCTCCCAGAAATCAGCCTCCTTACCGCAACCACTATAACCCACAACCCCCGCAGAATAACTTTCGCCCTCAGGAGCCACCTCGAAGGCGGACTTTCACGCCCATCGGTGAACAATACTCTACTTTGTTCCCGAAGCTAGTCCAGTTGGGTTTCTTACAACCAATCCCTCAAACGAGGAAAAACCCAACGTCACCTTCTTACAAAGCTGGAGTCAGATGCGCCTATCATTCAGGGGCCGAGGGACATGATACAAATGACTGCTGGTCGTTGAAAAGAGTGGTCGAGAATTTGATAGAGAAAGGGAAAATAGTGCTAAGGGACGAAGAGATCCCAAATGTTACTAACAATCCATTGCCTGCTCACAATAATGGGCCGCTGATCGGAATGATTTGCGAAGACAAAGAATTCGACCCTGCTTTGAAAGCTATAATTGCCATTGTCAACACGGGGAAAAGGCCTGAAACAGACCAGAAACCAGAAAAGGGGGAGGAGGCCAAGGCTATAAGGAGTGAGCCTGAAAAGAAGGTGGAGAAGAAAGTGGTACCGGTAAAGGATGGAGTTCTTTACATACCACGAGGTCGAGCTGAGAAGACGCAGAACTTCGGGATCAAAAAGACAAAACCTATGTACGTGCCAAAAGGGGCCTATGTGGTCCGGGGGACGATTCAACCACCTCGGCTGAATGAGCCAGTGGTTATCGGACGCGTGCCACAAAAGCCAATGACCAACCCGTCCACAGTGCCGTGGAATTATCAAAAGACTTTGGTAACGTACAAAGGTAAAGAGGTCATGGGAGAACTTCCAGAAAACACTTTCATTGGAAGGTATTCAAATACCCAAGAGCTGAACAACGCCACACAAAGGCGCTTCCCGCCAAAGAAGCCCGTAAGTGTTGAAGAAGCGGAAGTGTTCTTCCAACAAATGAAAATGCCAGATTACGAAGTGATAGATCAACTGCGCAAGTACCCCGAGCAAGTGTCCATGCTGTCATTGTTGATGAGGTCGACCGAGCATCAAAAGATCTTACTGAAGACCCTGAATGAAGCATATGTGCCAGTTGAAACCTCGGTAGAACAACTAGAGCGGATGACAGAAAGATTCTTCGACGTCAACCAAATCTCTTTCAGCAAAAACGATTTACCCCCGGAAGGAGCGGCACACAACAAGGCCTTGCATCTAACAGTTAAATGCGAGGACTACTATGTCAAGCGGGTAATGTTGGATGGGGGATCAGGTGTTGACATTTGCCCGCTCTCCACGCTACAAAGAATGGAAATTGGGACCGGAAGAATCCGACCCAACAATGTCTGCGTAAGGGCTTTCGACGGCATCAAGAGAGATACCATGGGGGAAATAGACCTGTTGTTGGTCATAGGACCAGTCGAGTTTGAAGTAACCTTTCAGGTGCTCGACATGGATACATCCTACAATTTCCTCCTCGGCAGACCTTGGATCCATGCGGCAGGAGCTGTGCCTTCCACTCTTCACCAGATGGTGAAGTTCGAGTACGAAGACCGAGAGATTGTGGTCCATGGGGAAGATGAGCATGCTATTTATCGGGACCCATCTATCCCATACCTTGAACCAAGAGAAGGGAGCGAACATACGGTCTATCAAGCTTTCGATATTGTACTGGCAGAGCAGCACGAAGAGGGAATACCCTGCCCCCAGCCTTTCTTGTCTAACGCCTCGGTTATGGTGGCCAAAGAGATGATACGGCACGGATTTAGGCCAGGAAAAGGGCTTGGACGAACCCTTCAGGGAATAACAGAACCCATTTCCTTGCCAGTCACCAAGAAACCTTTTGGACTAGGTTTCAAACCTACTCCAGCAGACAAAGAGTGGGCAAAGAAAAGGAAAAATGAGGGTTGGAAGTTACCTCGACCATTGCCGTATTTATATGCAACTTTCATCAAGCCAGGGTACGCTGAAGAAGAAGATGACGAGGTCTTCACAGCTGAGGAAATCGAGGAGATATGTGGGGCGATGAGAGAGATGCTCTACGAGGTCCACATGGTTCAACCAGGTGAAGGCACAAGCACTGCTGAGATGATGTACGTGGGGCCGAACGCCAAACTTCAAAACTGGGAGGCCACGCCATTCCCGACTAGACGGAAGTCCGGGTAGACCTGTCCTGCCACCTTTCCTGTGTCACAAGTTGTCTCCAGGACATAACTTGAACGTTTTCTTCCTTTCAATTGTTGTTTTGAATTCCTAAGTTGTAAACATTGTTGTCTTCCAACTTTCCAAAGAAAATGAAAAAAAAATCATCATTGCTTTCCCATTCTTTCTTTTGTTCTGATTTGTGTTATTTTTCCTTTTATCTTTCCTTTCAGTTATAATAATGCGGCTTTAAATATGACATGCTTGCGGACTTCACGCCCAGATCACAACGAGCTATTTAACTGTGAATTAATGAACTCAGAACCAGAATATGACGAAGAAGAGGCTTTTAGGGAAATAAACCGAGATTTGGAACATTTCGAGAATAAACCTAAGCCAAATCTGAATGACACTGAACCGGTAAATTTAGGAACCCCGGAGGAAATCCGGGAGACCAAGATAAGCATTCACACGGACAAGAAAATGCGAGATGCGATAATTCAACTTCTTTTTGAATTTAAAGACGTGTTTGCTTGGTCATATGATGACATGCCGGGACTAGGTATTGATCTAGTGGTTCATAAATTGTTGATTCATCCTGATTGTCCTCCAGTTCAACAAAAGCAACGAAAGTTCAAAATTGAGGTCAGCGACAAGATTAAAGAGGAGATCACTAAACAACTGAAAACGGGAGTGATTCGGGTAGTCCAATATACAATATGGTTGGCGAATGTGGTTCCAGTACCGAAAAAGGACGGGAAGACTCGGGTATGTGTAGATTACCGAGATTTGAATAGAGCAAGTCCCAAAGATAATTTTCCACTGCCCAACATCCACATCATCGTTGATAATTGCGCCAAACATGAAATACAGTCTTTCGTAGATTGTTACGCTGGGTATCATCAGGTATTGATGGATGAAGAGGACGCCGAGAAAACTGCCTTCACCACGCCTTGGGGCACCTACTGTTATCGGGTCATGCCATTTGGTTTGAAGAATGCTGGGGCTACTTACATGAGGGCCATGACTGCCATCTTTCATGACATGATGCATCAGGAAATAGAGGTGTACGTGGACGACGTGATAGTCAAGTCCAGAACGCAGTATAATCACATCCAAGATTTGAGGAAGTTCTTCGGGAGATTAAGGAAGTATGACTTGAAGCTGAACCCAGCCAAATGTGCTTTCGGAGTTCCGTCGAGCAAACGTTTGGGCTTCATCATAAGTAGGAGATGTATCGAACTAGATCCAACTAAGATAAAATCTATCAGAGATTTGCCTCCCCCGAGAACGAAGAAAGACGTGATGAGTTTGTTGGGCAGGTTGAACTACATCAGTCGGTTTATTGCCCAGCTGACAAGCACGTGTGAGCCCATATTCAAACTGTTAAGGAAAGATGCGGCGATCAAATGGACAACTGAGTGTCAAGAAGCCTTTGATAAAGTCAAAGAATACCTTTCGAATCCCCCAGTCTTGGTCCCTCCAGAACCAGGGAGGCCACTTTTCTTGTATCTGACAGTCTTGGAGAACTCTTTCGGTTGCGTCCTCGGGCAACACGACATAACCGGAAAGAAAGAGCAAGCAATCTACTACTTGAGCAAGAAATTCACCGGCTACGAGGCCAAATACACTCTGCTGGAAAGGACATGTTGCGCTCTCACGTGGGTTGCTCAAAAGCTGAGACATTATCTCCAAGCCCACACTACGTTCCTCATAAGCAGGTTGGATCCTTTGAAGTATATATTTCAGAAACCGATGCCTACTGGAAGACTGGCCAAGTGGCAAATCCTGCTTACTGAATTCGACATAGTCTATGTCACTCGCACGGCAATGAAAGCCCAGGCGCTAGCAGATCATTTGGCCGAAAATCCGGTCGATGAGGAATACCAGCCATTGAGTACCTACTTTCCAGATGAAGAAGTAAACACCGTAGAAGTGGTCTCGGAGGACGCTCATGTCTGGAAGATGTTCTTTGATGGAGCCGTGAACGCCAAGGGTGTAGGGATTGGGGCAATTTTGATCTCGCCTTCTGGTCAGCATTATCCCGCCACAGCTAGACTTCGTTTCTTTTGCACAAATAATACAGCTGAGTATGAAGCCTGCATCATGGGCATGCATATGGCAATCGATCAGGATGTCGAAGACTTACTGATTATGGGAGATTCTGACCTGATTATCCGGCAAGCTCAAGGCGAATGGGAAACTCGGGATGTCAAACTTATCCCTTACCGACAGCATGTGGAGGACCTCAGCAAGCGCTTTACATCAATAGAGTTCAGGTATATCCCTAAGTGTCACAATGAACTGGCAGATGCACTTGATACTTTGGCTTCAATGCTACCCTACCCGGGCAACGCCCACGTCGATCCTTTGGAAATCCAAATCAAGGAAAGACACAGTTACTGCAACGTAATCGAGGCGGGATCAAATACGCAGCCTTGGTACCATGACATCAAGAGGTTCCTGAAGACACAAGAATACCCCGAGCATGCTACTGGAGATCAAAAGAGGACCATTAGGCGACATGCAAGTGGTTTCTATCTGAGCAGGGAATTGTTATATAAGAGGACCCCGGACCTCAATCTCCTAAGATGTGTCGACGCCGAAGAGGCGGGAAAGATCATGCACGAAGTACATGCAGGTGTGTGCGGACCTCACATGAACGGGTATGTCTTAGCGAAGAAAATCCTTCGAGCAGGTTATTACTGGATGACCATGAAAAAGGATTGCTTTAGCTTTGTTCAGAAGTGTCATCAGTGTCAGGTGCACGGTGATTTGATTCATGCACCTCCCACGGAGCTGCATCCCATGTCTGCACCTTGGCCATTTGTCACCTGGGGCATGGATGTCATTGGACCAATCGAACCAAAGGCTTCGAATGGACACAGATTCATACTGGTTGCCATCGATTACTTCACAAAATGGGTAGAGGCTGTCACTCTCAAGTCGGTCACTAAAAAAGCTGTAGTGGACTTCGTACACTCAAATCTTATCTATCGTTTTGGTATTCCTGCGACTATCATTACAGATAACGCAGCAAACTTGAACAGTCACTTGATGGGATATGTATGCGAGCAATTCAAAATAACGCATAGGAATTCTACTCCTTATCGGCCAAAGGCCAATGGTGCTGTAGAAGCAGCGAATAAAAACATCAAGAAGATTTTGAGGAAAACCATCCAAAGTTCCCGACAGTGGCATGAGCAGTTACCATTTGCATTGTTGGGGTATCGCACTACGGTACGCACATCAGTAGGAGCGACTCCTTATCTTTTGGTTTATGGGACCGAGGCTGTAATACCGGCAGAGGTAGAAATTCCTTCGCTTCGAACCATTGTCGAAGCAGAAATCGAAGACAGCGAGTGGGTCAAGACTCGGTTAGAGCAATTGACTTTGATTGATGAAAAGCGAATGGCCGCGGTTTGTCACGGACAGTTGTACCAACGAAGAATGGCCCGTGCTTACAACAAGAAGGTCCGACCCAGGAATTTCGAAGTAGGTCAACTGGTACTGAGGCGTATTCTGCCGCATCATGAGGAAGCAAAAGGGAAATTTGCTCCAAATTGGAAAGGCCCATACATCATAAGAAAGATATTGCCGAGAGGAGCATTGTATTTAGGTGATATCGAAGGAAATGACCCCGAAACAGCAGTAAATGCAGATGCAGTCAAGAGATACTACGTCTGAATTATACTCCAGTAGTCTTGACACATTTGAAATGAAGGAGGTTTTATTCCCCACTACTCCCCAAACACTACCCAATTCTCTCTACAAGCCTTTGAGCCGCTTACAAAAAAAACAAAAAAAAAAAACAAAACAAACAAAAAAAAACATTGATTGAGGCCTGAACTACGTTTGACTTGATTCCGAAAGGATACGTAGGCAGCCTCTTCCTGAGGTTCAGTCACACCAACAATAAAATCCCATTCACCCTGAAATTGAAACTGGGGCACGTCGAGCAGTTTAGAAGTTAGTATCATCTACCTCTCTTTACCAAGCACAAGCCTTCAAATCAATTACCAAAGATAGTGGGAAACCAATAAGTGTCACAAATGGAGATCGGCACACTCTGAATTGAGAGAAATAAAATGAGAGAGTCTCGTCGGTGAAAACCTTCGGGCACCGCGAGGCGACGGGAGTAGAGAGACCAAAATGAGAGAGCTTGTTTAGCAAAAACTCACAAAGAGTGCTATCAAGCGATGACATGAAGAGAAATGAGAGAGGTCAGCCAGCGAAAACCCGCAAAGGGCGCTGTTGGCCGAAAGAGTGACTCCACCCAAGGAGGTTTCGGCAAAGTTCCACCAGGTTTGGAATCACAGATCCGTTCTGGTTGAGGGAAACGCAAGCTCATGGAAAGTCAGGCGTCCAGTCCAAAGAGCATGTCATGTCATTTAAAGCCAGCATTATCTTCCTCAGATAAGTCTTTCTCGTCCCGAAGGGGGCACTCCTTTTCTGAAATTCGTTTTATCTTTTCTTTGTTTTTCTTCGAATCTCTTTTATGTTTAAGCCCAAGTTCTAGATGTACCGGAAAGGACAGGTGGCAGGTTTGGTTGCACGGAATTCCGTTTCATGAAGGAAAACACCTCGTTTCGTTGGTACGTTTGTCTAAGCCTGATGAATCGTGACATTTGATGGTGTTCAAAGTAAAGAGGAAAAAGAGAAATTTCCCCCAGCAAGTCCGCCTTCGGACGAATCCCCACAGAGTCTCCCCTTGTACAATCCACCACAGAGTCCCCCCAATATATATAAAAAAAAAATCTCCGTTGGAATTTCTCCAGCACATCCCCAGCGAGTCCCTTTGTAAAAATTCCCCAACAAGCTTACCCCAACAAATCCTAGAAAGCCCGCTTCGAAACAAATCCCCAGCATGCCCCATTGTACAAAAATCCACACAAAGAAATCCACTTTGTAAATATTCCCCCACAGGGCTTCCTTTTGTACAAATCCCCACAGAATACCTCCAATAAAATCCCCGTTGAGAACCTCCAAGCAAAACGGGACAAAAAAAGAGAGAAAAGAAAAAAGAGCCTTACGAGGCAAATCATCACAGAATCTGGAAATACAAGCCTGAGCAGTCTAAAGGGTTTCGACATATGAATCAAATCAATGGCGGGACTTCGCAACAGAAATGAAGACGCAACAAAGCAACCGGGAACGATCAAGGTCACCAAACCGACCGTCATTTCCGAACTAACAATTGTTCTTTGTCTGAAAAGTTGAAACAGGTTTAATCCAAGACAACCGTGCAAGAAGCAGGTGTCGCCCAAAGAAGAAGGTACATGGGTACAAGAAATATTTTGGCAATAAGGAATTCACTCGAAAGGTAAGTTTCCACGAAACTCCCTTTTATCTTCTACTAAAACAAGAAAATTCAAAAAAAAGAGGTCAGTTGTTGTTCTCGAATTTTGTTCCCAGCCAGTCAGCATTAGGGTCTTAAACCCTAAACTGAATTTTTCCTTTAGTCAGCATTAGGGTTTTAAACCCTAAACTGAACTTTTTTCCATTCAGCCAGCATTAGGGTTTTAAACCCTAAACTGAGCTTTTCCATGCAATCAGCATTAGGGTTTTAAACCCTGAACTGAACTTTTTCCTTTAATCAGCCTTAGGGTTTTAAACCCTAAACTAAACTTTTTCCATTCAGCCAGCATTAGGGTTTTAAACCCTAAACTGAGCTTTTCCTTCCAGTCAGCATTAGGGTTTTAAACCCTAAACTGAATTTTTCCTTTCAGTCAGCATTAGGGTTTTAAACCCTAAACTGAATTTTTTCTTTAGTCAGCATTAGGGTTTTAAACCCTAAACTGAACTTTTCCCATTCAGCCAGTATTAGGGTTTTAAACCCTAAACTGAGCTTTTCCATGCAATCAGCATTAGGGTTTTAAACCCTAAACTGAACTTTTCCCATGCAATCAGCATTAAGGTTTTAAACCCTAAACTTAGCTTTTCCATGCAGTCAGCATTAGGGTTTTAAACCCTAAACTGAATTTTCCATCCAGGCAGCATTAGGGTTTTAAACCCTAAACTGAATTTTTCCTTTAGCCAGCATTAGGGTTTTAAACCCTAAACTGAGCTTTTTCCATGCAGTCAGCATTAGGGTTTTAAACCCTAAACTGAATTTTTCCCTTGGTCAGCATTAGGGTTTTAAACCCTAAACTGAACTTTTCCTTTCAGTCAGCATTAGGGTTTTAAACCCTAAACTGAACTTTTTCCTTCAGCCAGCATTAGGGTTTAAACCCTAAACTGAACTTTTCCTCTTAATCAGCATTAGGGTTTTAAACCCTAAACTGAACTTTCCCCCAGTTGGTCAGTATTAGAGTTTCAACTCTAAAACCGAACTTCTCCCCAGCTAGTCGGTATTAGGGCCCCAACCCTGAACTGAGCATGCATACCCTCTTTTATCAATTTTATGAACTTCCTGGCGAATAATTCACGAAATTTTCCTAGTGAAACTGGGGCAGAAAATTTCGTTCATTTGTTTGTTTTTCTCCCGCAGGTCTAACCCCGAGCCACACGGATCGAAATGACCCACGAGATGAGTCTCAGCTCAGAATCAAAGAAGAAAATGACAAAAAAAGAAGATGTCCCGAGATATCGGAGTAAATGGAAGGCGGATTGACTCCAACATTCGATTAAGGTCCAGAACTCTGCCAGTCACGTCTCACTGAGTATCCCAGAGGTTAAACAAGCACCTACAACTCGCAAGCATCAAGATTCGGATCGAAGTCTCCAAGCAAAATCAGCTAAGACCCATGATCAAGTCGCAAAAGAATCATAGATAGGGATCTTGTAAGTAGCAGTTGACATGCATATAAGTACTTAGTTCAGTTTCAGTTTTTCTTTGGTTGTAATAAGGCGGTCAGTAAAGCAGGTGACAACAGCAACAGCAGTAACGGCAAGCATTGGAATCCTATGGTAGTCCCAGCTACCGAAGCTTCCCGAACTACATTGACCTGATTCCTGTTTAGCCCAGGATATGTAGGAAATCTTTGAAGCAAAGATTCGGTCAAAACTTTCAAAAAAAACATGCTTCACACGGAGTAGTCCATAGGCAAAAATCGCTCATATCCGCTCCCTTTATCTTTGCACGAAAACCCTTCGTGTTTCCGAACAAAGAGGGGCAGCTGTGAGCACGTGATTTTTGTCTTACGCGACAATCGCTCCAAAAAGAAATGAAAAATATTAACAAATGGTCCTGCTGTACAATTTTCGGATTTTTACGTGGCATTTTGTTAATTATTTATGATTTTTGTCCATTTTTATTTTTTATTAAAACAAAATACAAAAAAATGTATGTGTCATGCGTAGTTGGAACCGTAATCCGGTTATTAAAAAGAAAAATCATAAATAGGCATCTTTGTCCGTGATTTTTGTTTGATTTTACCTGCTTTAAATATTTTAATATATGTGTGCAAATAATTGTATTAAGTGTTTATTTAATTTTAATTTGATTTACTCAGATTTTGTTTTAAAATAAAAAAAATAATAATAATAATAAAAGAGAGTGCAAAATTGGGTTGAAGATCAGTTGGGCTTATTTTCATTTTAAATTCGAGGCCCATAACTCAAACCCAAAACCCCTGTGTAACCCGGTCCGGACCAGCCCACTTCAAAAAACGTCCAAACGACGCCGTTTTAATCCAGTCTGATCTGGGCCGTTGATCTCAGATTGATCAATGGCCAAGATCACTTCCCCATAACCCACTGATGAACCCGACCCATTTCACCCGGACCGACCCAACCCTCTTTAGTCAAAAACGACACCGTTCCCCTTTAACTGAAGGATTCTGGCCTTCCATCTCGCCTCATCCAACGGTTGAAATCAATCCACCCTTTCCATATATAACCTTCCTACCATACCCTACCCTCCCTATCCGAGACCCCGGCCTTCGTCCTCATCCCCTTCCCCTCCAAACCCTAGCCGCCCTTCACCATGAAAGCCGGCGGCATGAACGCCGGTGACCTCCACCTTAACACCGTAGAACCCCCTCACAACCCTGAACATGGATCTGTTAACCACCTAGCTCGAATCCCTTCCCACCTTCTCGAATATTCATTTGAAGATTCGAGTCGGAACCTGACTTACACCGTTTGACCCCAGTTTCACACTAGACACTCCCCAGACCCCCCTCGTAACCAAACCATGCTTGGTTTGGTCCGAATCTGACCAGGGAAGCATGAATCCCAGATCTGATTTTTGGAACCTTAGGGTTCCTCATCACTGGTCCGTATCCGTTCGAGCCAAGGTATTTAGGGTCTAATGGATTTTAGTCGAAGTGTTCTCACTTCGATTAAAGTCCTTTCAACCCCAAGAAGGGCTTGTTCGAATCCAAGCCAAGACTTTTGATTTTTCGGGATTTATGGTGAGTTTTTGTTTTCCTCTTTCCTTTATTTTTAGTCCATGTGTTGATTAAAGGTCTGTTCATGTTTTGTTTAATTTGTGTCCCTGAATTTTATCAACTGTGTCCTGTCCACTTTGCCTGAACCTACGTGTTTGATTAAGTCCCTCTTCTATTCACTGATAATGTGTATGTGTAAGCTGTACAATCAAATGAATTTGAATTGGTTCGTTCAATTAGTTCCCAGGGCCATTCTGTATTAACATTGCAATCTGAACCCCTTGTGTGATACTAATGTATGTCTGATTTTGGCTACGATTGTACATGTTATGATTAATATAGTCGAGTCGACATGTGTCGTCAATTAGTTTTAACTGTCTGAACAATAACAAATTGACCTGCTGCTATTAAGCATTGCCTGAATCTAATTAGGAACTGAGTCTAGTTACTTATAGTTATTAATTGGATTTCAGAAATCTAAGGTGTGGTCTATAATTGCAAACTGAATTGATGGCATGTGCACTTGTGCGCCACATGTGCATAAAGGACCCCTTTCTGAATTAAAATAGTTTGACAGCATATGCTGTCAAACCACATTCTGCTGCCCATACTCTACTTTAGTTTCAGAAATAATAAACATTACTCAAGAGTAAGACTGCCAGGGAATATGATGGGGGAGGTTTATACTTAATTAGCTAAGTGGAAACTGAAAAAGGGGCAGCATATGGGAAGGTGTTCTGATGATCTAAACAGGCTGTTTAAAGGTTTGATTTTAGGCTTATAAAAGGAGGACTTCCATCAGTTTAAAGGGAAGAAGAAAGAAGAGGAGAAGGAGATCTGGGAAGAGAGAGAGAAAAAATACATACATATACACACATAGACATAGATACACACACATATTAACACACACAGACAGAAATAGATAGAGAGAGGCATAACACAGAAAAGAGGGACTGCATCTTCATCTTTGTCTTGATTCTCACTGGTCTGGATTTCCTTGTTCCATATTGATTTCTTCTGAGTCATGTTTGAGATTACTAGTTGTGTGTAGCATCAATTCATTTCTGGATCTATTCTGCCCAAATTCTGATTCACTCTGCTGGGAATTTGCTACATTCTACCATTTTTCATTGGTTCTAAACTGCACCTTGCACTGGGAATTTGTCCTGCTGTTTGTTCATCTGTTACTGCTGTTTCGCTTGCACTGTTGCTCAACTGACTCTCTTGCTTTCTTCATTGTAAGCATCTCCTCAGGTACACACTTCGAATCTGTCTGATGTAACTGATGTCTCAATGAAAGTTGGATCGAAAGATCCGAAGAATTTTTAATCATCTATTGCCTTACTTATAGCTTTGCGAATATTGTTAAAGATGTATAAATCATTTAACTTGTAGCCTGAGAGAGAATACATTAGTATGCTTGTACTTAATTAATGTTTGTGTTGATTTGAAACTGTGGTGTTTGATTCGTTTAGTAGCATACAGGATGTAAATGTAACACATGAAATGTGAAACTATTTAGTGCGATTGCTAAAGTTAAATTCACTCTTTCAGCATGTTTTGAATAAGTAGGGGCAAATGGCTATTAAACCTAGCCAAGTATAATACAGTTTTTGAATCGTCCAGTTTTCGATTTCTTTAGGCAGTTTATAGGATTAGTTTTGAATATCATCGGTAGTATTCTTTAATAAGGAATTCTATTAACCCTGTTTAAGCAAGTTAATCTAAATTCGACCTAAAGATGTTTGTTCGGATTAAGTGTTGTATTTCGTTAGAATAAATGGATTTGTTTTGTCAAATTAAAGCATTTTTTCATTGAAGTATAATGTTTTTCTCAACTTTGTAAATAATTAACCATAAGAATCCGGATTAGGCCAAAGCATATAATTAAATTAGCATGTACCTTTCTCTTCTAGTTTTAGAGACAAAAGCATTAGAAATGTAGCCACTTTAGGATATCCTTTCTAAAAAATAGAGACGAGCCTCGCCAAATAAAACGCGAAAGCTGCGGGGCCCTCTAAATGTATATATTAAAATACTTAGAATTCGGGACAGGCCGTTTAGCGAATTTTACGGCCTTCCCAAAATAACAATACGCTAGTTGCTTTAGGCGCACCTTTAATAATTTAACCTTCTTAAACACGGGTGCACATTGATGTGACCCAAATCCGAATCTCAACGGAGTCAAAATGTGTCGACGACCACGGGTGCATTGATTGTGACGTGGTTCGAGATGCATTTTCACGACGTTGCAATTCTATAAAAATAAATGATAATAATAAAAGCGGTTTAAACTTAATAAAAGCACGTAAGTCATAACATGTATTTAAATCAGATATTTAGCCATTATAACAATTTAAGCGACCGTGCTAGAACCACGAGATTCGAGGGTGCCTAACACCTTCCCTCGGGTCAACAGAATTCCTTACTTAGAATTTCTGGTTCGCAAACTTCATTTGGAAAAGTCGAAAATTTCCTCGATTTGGGATTCAAGATAAACCGGTGACTTGGGACACCAAAAGCCAAACCTTTCCCAAGTGGCGACTCTGAATTAAATAAATAATCCCATTTTGAATATTGTCACTTAAATTGGAAAAACTCCCTCGCGCATTTAACCCATCGGGGCGGGCGCGCAGAAAAGGAGGTGTGACAGTTACAATCAATGTACCCGTGGTTAGAGCTACGTTTCAACTCTGTTGAGATTGGGATTTGGGTCACATAAATGTGCACCCGAGTTTAGGAAGATAACATTATTAAATACGCGCCTAAAGCAACTAGCGTATTGTTATTTTGGGAAAAGGCCGTGAAATTCGCTAAACAGCCTGTCCCGAATTCTAAGTATTTTAATATATACATTTAGAGGGCCCCGCAGCTTGTGCATTTTTGTTTGTCGAGGCTCGTCTCATTCATTATTTTTTAAAAGGAATTTGCAATGTCATGGAAATACATCTCAGACCACGCCACAATCAATATACCCGTGATTAGAGACACATTTCGATTCCGTTGAGACTTGGATTTGGGTCACATAAATGTGCACCCGAGTTTAAGGAGATAAATTATTAAAGGCGCGCCTAAAGTAACTAGCGTATTGTTATATTGGGTAGGGCCGTGAAATTTGCTAAACGGCCCGTCCCGGAATCTAAGTATTTAATGCATATATTTTGTGAGGGCTCCGCAATCTGTACATTTTTTATTTTGGCGAAGCTTGTCTCGTTTTTTTTTTATTATTTTAAAAGGATGCCATATTTTATGCCTTTAACAATACTAAAACTTACAGCCTCTTTACAACTAAAATCCCATAACTTGTTAGAAGTTTAATAAAAAGAGTTTAGCGAATGAGTGTTTCGGGAGTAGTAAGAGCATTTACTAATAATAATTTTGTCCGAATGACCTAAGCAAAGGAAAGGACGAACAGATTAACGTCAAACTTGTGTCATAGAACAACTAGTCCAACTTAATTAAATGACATCGAATAAACAAGAATCACATAACGCAAAATGAGCAAAAATGCATACGATGAAAACATAAGCAGAAAATTATCATACCAATTTCTATATTGCATCTTCGAACATTTAACGTAACATTTCCTTATCTAATACTTGAGGTTTACTAACCTGAACAAACAGAAACGGATAGAGCCATGGACCATAATATGCGAAACGAACGAAATGAAACAAAGGATGAAGAACAATAACCTTTGAACCTCGACAACCTCAGAACGACAAACACGACCCCGACGGAACTCAAGTCGGACCTCACTGAACGAGGAACAACGACGAAACCTCGGAACAAACTCGACGAACCGGACCTCAACGAGCAACGACGACCTCAATGGAAACTGGAAGCTCGGCCCAAACTGTCAACGCACGAGATGTTGCCTGCTTCTGGATTTTCCCGACGCATCAGGTTGGTGCGAGAAAATGCAACAAAAGGGGTCGTTTGGATGTGAGGAAGGAGGCTATGGAGGGTCGTTTGGGCAGTGGCCGATGGGCGTGAAGAAGCCGGACGTGAAGGAGTGGGGACAACGCAGGTTTCAGGCGGCCATGGTCGTCGTTTAGGGTGGTGTTGACGATGGGCAACGACGACGAGGGGGGGACTGTTTGATCGACCAGGACTGGACGACGAGGGAACAGCGGGGTTATGGTCAGTGACGATGCAGCAGCGACAGCTGGGGTCGTCGGCTTTAATGGAGGATTGCCAGACTGGTTTGTTGGAGCTAGGAGGAGGAGGGGTGGTCGTTCATGGCTGGACCTGCAGGCAGTCGTTTGGCGGTGGTCGATGACTGAGTTGGGAGCGGCAGTAGGTGGTTTGGATAGTAGGGTCGAGGACTGGATGATGCAGTAGCGGGTTCGTGGGGGACGATGGGTTTGTTGATGGAGGTGGTGTTTGGTGGTGGTGTTTGGGTGGTGGTGTTCCGTTAGGAAGAAGAAGCACGAACAGTAGGGTTTTTCTTAGGGTTTTTGTTTGCTTTTTGAGGAAGACAAGTGAACAGTGCCTATCCTCCTCTTCAAAAATCTGTCCCCCTCTTGTGCCTTGTGTTTGCCCGTGCATTTGTAGCACTTGCCAAGGAAAATGAGCCCCACGCGTGGTGGGGTTCCCCGTGTGTCGTGTTCCGTCCGTGTTCCCCACGCGTGGTGGACTCGGATTATTATGGGCTAGGTCCGAAAATTAGGCCTAAAAGCGGGTAATTTGAACCCGAATATTATTCTTTTGCCCGGACCCGAGATTAAGAACACGACGTTGATCAACTAATCCTATGTAAGCAAAATAACTACCAAAAATAAGACTAATATTTAAAACAAAACTATATCTTTTTTTAATATTTTTTCAAGATTAAAATAGCTACAAAATATTAATAAAGCTATTTTTGTAATTTTCGTTTTTATATAAAGACAAAATATAAAGTAATATTTTTTTGTATTTTTTCAAAAATTAAAATGACTACAAAACATTAATAGAACTATATATTTTTGGTAATTTTCGAAATTATATAAAATACAAAATAAGGTACTATTTTTTGTATTTTTCAAGTTTATGAGAAATACATAAACTAAAATTTATATATTTATTTTTTGTAATTTTTCTTTTGCGATGAAAATAAAGTAAAAATAGTTAAAAATAACTAATTAGACCCAATTTCACATATTCACGCTAAAAATGTGAAAATTCTCGGGGAGGGTCAAAAATCAGGTGTCTACAGTTATACGATTTCTATGTTGCTTGATATGAATCTAAAGTGACTCGAACTAAATCTGGTTCAAAGTCTTTCCTTTCTCGATTATTCCGTCTATGTTCACTTTGATACCTGTGAGTATGCGTATTTTCGTATTTTTGGGGTTTCAAATCTCTGGTTCAAACCAGATTTGATTTGCTTCTGTCTATTATCATGAACCTAGCTATTTTTGGTTGAATTTGTTTAGATCTCTTTAGATCTGAAGCAATTTCGTGTTTGTTTGGTATTTCTCCCTTAAAATTTTCTGTTTTTACTATTATTATTGACCAATTTCATTTACCCTAAAAGCTAGGGTTTTGATTTCTGATGGATTTCTGCAAAAAAAAGGTTTTAGCGTTAAATGTATTCATTTTTGAATGATTTTTATTTGATTTAATCAAGCTCCATCTATATGTCTTTGTATTTCTTAGGTTCCGATTCTTTGACTATTTATTCTACTGTCTTTTGCCCGTTTACCTTTAATTCTGTCAATTAATTGCTAATTAATCCTACTTACCTAAATTAGGGTTTGGGAATCAGCTTTCCTTTTAGTACCAGTATCTCCTTATTAAGATACTGGGTTATTTTGGGTTATTAATTATCGTACTACTAGGTTATTTTGTGTTCTGACTCCTAATTAAATTGGAACTAGTTCTTGCCTTATTTAAACGTATTCGTAATTATTGATTGATTCTGTGTGAGATTTTCCTTAAATTAAGTGATACTTACTCGATTCTGTCATGTTAATTGATTCTGCTGACCTTAATTGATTGTTAATTGATTTTCATACCTTATTTGTGTATGATTGGTTCATTGCCTTATTTATTTTACTCTATTGTATGCTATAAAAGCCTTTCCCTTGTCCTGATTTTAGACACGGAGACACTTACACACTTTACAACTTAGAACTCCCAAGCTTTCTGTTCTCTCAAAAACTAAGTTCTTTCTTTCTATTATTTTGATTTGCAACATTGTCTGGCCTGCTAAAAGCCAAGGCCAGATTCTCTGGATTCTAACTGCTATTGCATTCCCGTTTTCTTTCTTCTCAACTGGTATGCCTTAACTCCTATTATCTTATTCTGTTTTATCTGCTTTATTCGATTAGTCTATTTAAATTTTCAGCATGTTTCTACTCTCTATGTGACTACATGATCCCACTTAGTGATAATGCTAAACTAATTTACCTTCAATAATGAGATACCTTATCTAATTTAGTTGTGTGTTCCTTGTTTTGACTATTGTTAGATACTGCAAGCATGTAATATATGGCTAGTTCTGTATGTTAGTTCAAGTATCCTTTCTTTTATGATTACTTTAAATGTTGGTATGAGTATCTAGTCTGAACAAATATCAACTTAGTTGAATTATATGCTGATCATGAGTTTTGTTTGTACAGTTCTATTACGGTTTCGTGTGCACTGATTTCTAAATTTGTCCCCTTACCCTCTATGTACTGGTTTTCAAATTGCTATTCTTAGTCCTATAGGTTCCTACCACCCTCAGTGTGAGCACTGCCTAGGGTCCTTCAGACTCCTCTAAACTCTGACATATTGGGGCTTGTCTTCCAATCATTTATGAACTGTTTCTTCGAGTGTGGTCCTGGTGTGAGCATTGCCCGGGGTACCTGAGGCCCTTGGGAACTTTGAGACATCAGTAGCCCAATTTTATGTGTTATGGATGGACTACCATTATGCTTCAAAGTTGCTATATTTGAAGGCCTGGTTCCCAGGTTCATATTGGGCTTATGAAGGCTCCCTATAGTGTAATGAATATTGTTATGTAATTTATTCATTATGGGCTGTAATAATCTCTATAATAAACAAATTTGGGTTTATTAGTGAAAGTGTGATGACCCAAAAGGGTCATCACTTATTTTTAATTGCATTTTATGCTTCCGAGGCCTTGAAACCCTCATTTAGAGTCGCCTCGATTTACGTGCATAGTCCGGGCACGTAGCCGGAAAGCTTAAATATGAAATTCTGTGAAAAATAATGAAATTTGAGTTTAAAATGAATAAATTTGATTTCGATCAACATTTTGAGTAAACGGGCCCGAACCCGTGATTTGATGGTCCCGGAGGGTCCGTAGGAAAATATGGGACTTGGGTGTATGCCCGGAATCAAATTCTGATGTCCCAAGCCCGAGAAATGAATTTTTAAGTAACATTATTTTCTAAAAATGTTTAAGGAATTTTGAAATGAAATCTGATTAGAAAGCGAGGGTATCGGGCTCGTAGTTTTGGTTCCAGCGCCCGGTACAAGTCTTATATATGGTTTAAATCATTTCTGTAAAATTTGGTTGAAAACGGAGTCCATTTGACGTGATTCAAACCTAAATTGCTAAAGTCGATGTTTTATGAAGTTTGAGAAAAATCCTTTGATTTTGAGGTTTGATTCATTGTTTTGAAGTTATTTTGGCAATTTGAACACACGGATAAGTTCGTATGATGTTGTTGAGTTAGTTCGTGTGCTTGGTTAGGAGCCCCGAGGGCTCGGGTGTGTTTCGAATGTGTTTCGGGAAGTTTTGAGTTTAAGAGAAGTTGCAGATTTTCTGCAGTCAGTGCCCAGGGATTTTACCCTTCGCGTTCACGTGGTCCCCTTCGCGAACGCGTAAGGCAAAGATCCCAGGTTCCCAAAGTCTTCTTCGTGAACGTGAAGGTTTTGACATGAACTCGAAGCTAAGGGGGGGAGACCCTTTGCGAACGCGTCCTCCCACTCGCGAATGCGTAAGGTTGAAGGGAGGGCCACCAAGTTGTTAACCGCAAACGCGGTCTCTTGAATGCGAACGCGAGGCTCGATCAGTTCCTTCTTTGCGAACGCGAAGGACATTGCAGCCTGACCCATCACGAACGCGAAGGTTCTGTCGCGAACGCGATGCATATTTTTGCCCAGTTATTTTAAAGATCCAAAAAACAGAACACTTACGGGAATTTTCAAAGTTTTACAAAACTTCTTCTTCTCCAAAGCTCCTAGGCGATCCTTGAACCACTTTTTCACCAAAACTTCTTGGGTAAGTAATTTGTAACTCGTTTTCTTCCATTTTCATCAACATCTATTGAATTTCTAGGCCTAAAACATATGATTAAGGGTAGAAAATTAGGGATTTGGGTAGAGTTAGGGCTTTTTAATTAATTGTGATTTAGACCTCATTTTGGGGTCAAATTCTGAAAATAATTATATATTTGGGCTCGTGGGTGAATGGGTGATTTGATTTTGGTCTGAATCTAGTGTTTTGACCAAGCAGGATCGGGGTCTTGGGATTTTGGGAAGAATGATTGGAAAGTTATAATTGAACATTGGAATTGGATTGTTTAGAACTTATTGATGATACTGAGTCAATTGTGTATAGATACGATTAGGTTGGAGCCGAATTTGAGAGGAAAAGCGGTGTTCGAGGCTTGAGTTGGCCGTGGAAGTTTGAGGTAAGTGTTTGGTCTAACCTTAGCTTGAGGGATTAGGAGTTGTGTCCTATTTGCTATTTGCTTCTTGTTGAGTACGACGTATAGGCATGGTGACGAGTATCTATACGTTGGTGTCAAGCATGACCGTGGGTGTTATATTGTGATGTTCATGACTTCGTTGTATTATTCATGCCTTGGTGAAGATTTATATTTGTTGTGTAAAGTGGTGGAAAAGAATTGTGACCTATGAACATTGAGGAGTGTTGGCTCTAGTTGTATAACGAATTGTGAAAGTATAAGTGATAATTGAAACTCTAGAGTATTGGTTCGAGTTGTGAAGTGAATTGTGAAGTAAAAGTGAGAAAGAGAAGAGATCATTATGTTGCCCCCTTGCCTGGCTATTATTGAGTTGTGGTTCCCTTGCATTGTGTTCTTAATTGATATTACGGGTGTTTAGGTTGATGATTCTTTGGGTTAGGTGTTGTAACAAGCTTAGTTATAGCTGAGGTAGTTAGGTGTTGTAACAAGTTTGGTTATAGCTGAGGTAGTTAGGTGTTGTAACAAGTTTGGTTATATCTGAGGTAGTTAGGTTTTGTAACAAGTTTGGTTATAGCTGAGGTAGTTAGATGTTGTAACGAGTTTGGTTATAGCTGAGGTAGTTAGGTGTTGTAACGAGTTTGGTTATAGCTAAAGTAGTTAGATATTATAGCTATTTCTCCCTTGCCGGGATATTGTTGTTGATATTATTGTTCCTTTGCCGGGATTCCTTGTGATTATTGTTGGCTAGTACATGCGAGCGGGTGGTACGTCTACCATAAGATATAATGAAATGGGAGCGGGTGGTACACCTACCACAAGAAATAATGAAATGGGAGCGGGTGGTACGCCTACCACAAGAATTAATGAAATGGGAGTGGGTGGTACGCCTACCATAAGATATAATGAAATGGGAGTGGGTGGTACGCTTACCACAAGATATAATGAAATGGGAGCAGGTGGTATGCCTACCACAAGAAATAATGAAATGGGAGCGGGTGGTACGCTTACCACAAGATAAATGAAATGGGAGCGGGTGGCACGCTTGCCACGAGATATAATGAAATGGGAGTGGGTGGCACGCCTGCCACGAGATACAGGAAATAGGATCGGGTTGCACGCCTGCAACAAGATATGAAAAGAAAGTGAAATCCGCCTTTGTTTTCCTTATTCTTGTTAGTATTTGGATTTTAATTCCTTATAGTTCTCTTGATATTCTGTTTTTACCTGTTATTCCCCGAAGCATGTTTCCCCCTCCCATCTATACTTGTTTATTTCCGTATTTCATTTCCGCTATATATATATATATATATATTCGAAATGTACAGGTTTATTTGGAGTCTAGTCCTAGCCTCGTCACTACCTCACCGGGATTAGGCCAGGGACTTACCAGCACATGGGGTCGGTTGTGCTGATACTACACTCTGCACTCTTTTGTGAAGACCTCAGTGCTGTAGACTTCGAACTGCGGTGAGATTGCTGATTCTTGTTTATCGGGCGACCCGAGGTAGCCTTGCAGGCGTCCGTAGGCCTTGGCGTCTCCTTCAATCTAATTTCCTGCTTCTTACATGTATTTCTAGAGACATTGCTGTATTTAATTCTTTCAGACCTTTATTTGTAGTATTCTTAGACCGTCTGTGAAACTGTGACACCAGTTCTGGGTAATCGAGACTCAAACAGTTGTATTAGACATTCATATTCAGATAGCTTATTGTTTTCGTCCGCTTTTGTTATATTCCGTTGTTTAAATGTTATTTCTTTGTAATTGTTAAAGAGAATAAAATTGGTAAAAAGATATATGGTTCAATAATTGGCTTGCCTAGCTCACATTAGTAGGCGCCATCACGACCTCCTAGGTAGGAAATCTGGGTCGTGACAGAAAGCTGGGGGTTTCTATATCTTTGTTTAAAACTGGGTAGAAATCCTGCCTATATGGTTTATTATGTTGATTATATTGAATCATGCAAATGCCATACTTGTTTAGTGATCCTGCCTATAGGATTTTTCTAATTGTTTGTGATTCTGTACTTCCACATTTTTGGGCATACTAGAGATGCTGTCTTAGGCCTCCTGTTAACTCTGCATTAGAGATCCTATTCATAGGATCTACATATATTTCCAATCCCAATGTGCATTAGTGATCATGTATATAGGATTTCATTTGTGTGAATTAACAAACTTTCTTAGAAATGTGCTTAAAATTCTGCCCATCTGTGATTAATAGAAATCATGTCTATAGGAGTTAAATTAATTCTGCAACTTAGGTACCATGCCTATAGGAATAAAGAAGGAATCAATTTTAAAACCTAGAAATCATGTTTATAGGATTAAACTAATAGATATCATGCCTATAAGGTGAAATCAGTTTGTAAACTTAGAAATCATGCATATAGGGGTTTAAATTAATTAGAAAGCATGCCTATAGGATCTAAAGAGTTAAAACCTGTCTTTACGGGTTAAAATCAGTAATTCACTTAAAAATCATATTGTAGGTCTATAATTAACAGTTGTAGATATCATGCCTATAGAGTTCTATTAATCAGTTTTGGGTTCGATTAATTCTCTTAATCACTTAGGAAAATCTGTAGGGTTATTAATGATTCTGGGGTTTAAAACACTGATATTTTACTGCCTGAAAATGCCCATATTCAAAGCTTCATAAAATCAGTCGGCAAACCAGTAGGTCCTGATGCTCGCCTAAATAAACTGCTTCTTTATATTTTGTTCTGCTCATCTAGACATCCTGCCTATAGGATCCTCAATTAATGAAATCTGTTGATTTAACTGCGTGCATTTGTTGTCTGTTTCTAGAGGTTAATATGAGCCCTTATTTGCTCCTTACATGATAGTCCTATTTGAATTTTGTTTGTCGCCTAGGTTTTCTCATTTTAAGCAACGTAGGTCAGTCTAGAACCACCCTAAATAGAGGTCCTAAATATCTCCAGGACCATAGGTAAGGGACGTGTAGTGCATGAATAAGGCACGAGTTAAAAGCTACTAGAACGCTTATGTAACAATTGAAAGATAGTAATTGGGTAGTAAAGGAAATGATAGCCCATGCGCTAATGATATGAGTAAAACCCCGACTTGAGGGAGATGCAAAGCATTGCATAGAATGATCCTATCGGCTAAATAACTTAGGACCACCCCCTATACTATTATGTAAAATAGGTTGAATATTGTATCTATTTAATTTGTTTTTCTCCCCTTTTAAGACTAATTAGCTTAATTTAAGTTCGACCGGGACCCACCGCTGTGGATCTCGAGGGGTGCCTAACACCTTCCCCTCGAGGTAGTTTCGAGCCCTTACCCGATCTCTAGCGATGTAAACTAGTTTCATGAGTTAACTGCTCTAGGTGCCCTAACGCACCTTAATCTGTTAGGTGAGGACTTTTCAAATCCCTTACCTCATCCCAAAAGGAAAGGAGTTGTCCCAGAAATGTCGAAACTAGATTTTGCGAAAAATATGGGGCGCGACAATGACATTGCGCTTATCAATGCAAGTGCTAATTTTTCTAAGTAAGGGTTGTTGCACCTCCTTTTTCCTTGCGAAGTGCGCGTTTCGGCATTCTTTGGGACAACTCATTTCCTTTTGGAAATTGGGTATGGAATTTGAAGACCACCTAACGGATTAAGATGCGTTAGGGAACCTAGAACAATTAACTCATAGAACCAGTTTGCATTACTAGATTGGGTAAGGGCTCGAAATTTTCTTAAGGGGAAGGTGTTAGGCACCCCTCGAAGTCCACAACGGTGGGTCCCTGTCTAAATCAATTTAAGTGAATTAGTCATAAGCAAATTAAACAAATAGATATTATTTAAATGGGAATAAAGGGGGATCCTAGGTTTTTTATCCTATAGGATCACTTCTGTGCAATACTTGGTAAACGTCCCCAAATTGGGGTGCTACACATAGTATTAGCGCACAGGTCATCATATCATTTACTACCCAATTACCTTCCTCTTAATTATTGTTATTTAAGCGTTCTAGTAGCATTCAGCACGTGCCTTATGCGTGCATTACCCGTCCCTTGCCTGTGGCCCTGGAGGTGTTTAGGACCTCTATTTAAGGAAGTTCTAGACTTACTTATGTTGTTTTAAAAGGAGAAAAACTAAGCGACAAACAAAAGTCAAATAGGACTATCATATAAAGACGCAATTATGGGGCTCATATTTACCTCCACAAATAAACAAACAATTTCACGCCTCAAACAAACAGTTTCAAACGAGTTAAAGTCCTATAGCAGGACTGATTCTTCAACACTTATTGGCATGAATGACTAAGTGTCAAGACTGATTTCTATATGTATTTCCTATAGGCATGATTTCTAGGCGAGCACAGCATCAATCAATTGTCAAGCAGACTCAACAAGGAAATTCCTAGAAACATGATCTCTAATGCACACATGAAGGTTTTGAAGACATGATTGTCGATGCAAAATTGAGAAATGACTTAGAAGCCGATTTTCTAATGATGCGAAGGATGAAAATTCAGGATTTTAAGAATTAGATGAGTCCTATAGGAATGCTAAACAAATATCGCAGCAACCCAATGGCATGATTTCTATCCGTTCCCAACAAAGACATATATAAGAATCCCTCCCAATTTTTACTAATAACCCGAATATCTGTTTACAAAGATTATTATTATAAACAAAATATGAATGAATTATTGAACGAAATTGCTATACTATGGGGAGCCTGGATAGGCCCAAAAGTAAACTTGGAAGTCAGGCCTTCAACCTAAGTTTGAAACATGCCAGTATTCTCATAGTACACCCAATGGCCTTCTGGTGCGTCAAAGTTCCCAAGGGCCTCAGGGACCCCGGGAAATGCTCACACCAGAAAACCTTTTAAAGAAAAAGTTTTGTGAGCATGTTTTGGGAAAACCAACCCCAATGTGTCAGAGTTTAGAGAAGTCTCATGAAATCCTAGGCAGTGCTCATACTGGAGGGGCAGGACCCTAGATATTCTAAGAGTAGGAGTTGAAAATAGAAGATAGTTTTAAGAAAACAGTTTAGATTTTCAGGGGTAAATAGGAACAAACAGAATCATTTCAACACTTGGAATTCAAATAAATATTCCAGCAATCAAACAATAGATAGAAACACAATCACAACAACTTCAAGCAAAGTTTCACATTGCCTAGAGTCGACTTAGTTCATTAATTACTACTAGATGGGCATATGGACAAGTACTAAACAAAGAACAGCAGGCTGGGATCAGATTATCATTCAGATAGACATGCAGAAAGGTAGCAGAAGTTGGAGGCATAGAAATCATGAACTAATCAGGAGCATGCTATGAGTGAACACTTAAAACTGGACAAAAAAGCATGCTAATTGAGAAACAAGTAGACATAGGTCTAATTTACATAGGAGCAAACATGTAGACATGCTGAAAATAGGAAACACATAGGTCTAATTAAACAGAAGTAGACATGCTGATTAGGATCAATAAACATGAAGCGCATGGATCTAATTTGATAGAAGTAGACATACTGATATATTGAAACAGAAATCATCTAGGTCTAATCGCATGGAATTAGGCATGCTGATTAAGAGTAATAACATGAAGCACATAGGTCTAACTAGATAGGAATAGACATGCTGATGATGGGGAGCACACAGATTTGATCACATAGAAGTTTGAATGATAGCAAAAGAGGAGACATACAAGTTAAGAGATAGCAATAGGAAAGTGAAGCAAACAGGATCCAAGGGTCTAGCCATGGCTTTCAGCCGGCTAGACAGTGCAACAAAGAATAGGAAAATTGTGATGAAGGATATTGTGTGAATAACAGTAAGAACTTTTGTGTATTTTTCTCTGTATGTGTGTGTGTGTGTGTGTTTAAAAATAGAGTGAGTCTTATTTAGCATTAAGTAGAGTAAAGCAAATAAGGTAAAGGAGGTTAAGAGTTTACAAATAAGGCTAAGAAAATAATCAGTCAGTCAATTAGGCCCGACATGACCAATTAATAGGCAGAATCATGGATTTATATCAAAAAATAACACGGAATTGAGGTCTAAATAAGGTAAGTAATCAATTAGAGTCAGAACACCACAATTTCAGCCAGTAGCAAAGGTAATTAGTCACACAAATAAAGTAAATAGATAAATTAGAGGCCATCTGAGGTTGGTAAAACAATCAACTCCCCTAAATTATGCTTAGTAAGAATAATTCAGGCAAGTAGTGCTAATTAGGAGTCCCAAAATAAGAAAAGTAGACAAAAATTACAAGAAGTAACCATCTTGGCAAAACAAAGCAATTTCGAACCCTAGACAGTCAGATAATTAATCAATTACTCCAGGAATAATAGGCAAATATTGAAGTGAGAAATAATTAAACAACTAAAGACTGGAATATAGTCATGAAAGAATCAGTAGAAAGAGATAATCAAACACATAGGAACTTTTAGAAAAGTTTTTGCAGAAACAAAATGAAGTGAAACCCTAGTCTTTAGAAAAACATTAAAATCGGTTAATGCTAAGGAGAACATGAGATTTTTAAAGAAACTACCGTATAAACTCAAATTCATTTCAGATCTACAAGGATATAAACAGATTCAAATTGCAAGAGATGAGGGTTTTGAGAAAAGGGGACAAGGTGAGGGAAAAATCTATCCATAGCCACAAAAATAACAAATACTGACAAACATTGATGAACACAAGGCAGGTTCATAAGAAAATGAAGTTTCTAGGTCGACTTTGAGTCGAATCTCTTCGAGATTCCCTCAGATAACAACAAAAATCGAACAACCAACAGAGGTAGTAGGCTAGACGGGGTAGCAAATCACTAGATAATCCCATATTTGGTCAGATATCGAAGGGATTTGGGGGATTTCGGGGTGATGCCACTCTAGGGTTTAGGGTTGTCCGAGAGGGAAGAGAGGACGAGAGCATTTGGGGGTGGTGGTTCTTAGGAAATTACTTAGGGTTTTGGGGGTTAGGTTAGCTAAAAAAGGAAGGTTTGTTCTGGACCATTGATCTCTTGAGATCAACGGCCAAGATTGGTTCCGAGCTGGGGCGGGTTAGATGGAGATTGGGTTGGGGTCCGAATTTAGATATAGTCAAAGGGGTTATTTGTTAAATACCCAATTTATTAATAGAATAATTTGTAAATATAGTTAATTAAATGATAAAAGATGATTTTTTATGCATGAAGATGATTTAAAATAATTACTTAGTATTATAAAAATATAAAAGGTTATTTTCTTGTGAAGTAAGGCAATTATGCACACATGAGCTAATATTGCAAAGTTATTGCAATTATAACTCTAATATGTACATATGGCTATTTGTGAAATACTCAAAGCTCAATATAAATATAAATGATAAAATTAATCAAATAAAATTATCATAAAATCATTTGTTATGCAATTAGTAATTATTTATATACTAAAATTCTAGAATAAATTAATTAAAATCTCTTTACAAAATACAAGAAAATTATGGAAAAATACTAGTTGATGCTCATGCATTGTTTTGAAAGTATATATGCATTTTATAATATATGATAAAAAAACTGGGTATCAACAGGTGCCCCTCTTTATCCGGGAAGATTAAAAGAGTTTTCGGGTAAAGAAATGATGACAGATTTTGACCGACTGGGTGTTTTGAAAAATATAGGCCGAACCCTAGTCTTTGAGTTACCTACATATCCCTGGTTTTATAGGAATCAGGTCATGTATAGTTCTAGACCCAACGGTGGATGAAGTCGATGGGATGGTAGTATGTTTCAGGAAGGTTCTCTTCTCGGGGAGGATAGCATCAGAGGGGTTTATGCTAAGGCATGAATATGAGCCTGAAATGTAATTGATGTATCATAGGGCGAGTATCTGAACGGTCATAGAGTAAAGGCGAATGATAATGGGAATTGGTTAAGTGGCAGAGTATAAGTGGTACGGGAAAATACCAGAGCGAATGTTGCTCCCGTTTGAAGAACAGTTACCTCCTGGATTTTCTGCAAAACTTAAAACATGACTTATGCTAATATTTAGATTATTGAGAGAATTTAAACGTGATGCAAAATCCCTTTGGACCATGAAAGGTTGTCTTTAGACAGTGAAGATGATGTCCTTAGACCATGACGTCTTGGGCCATAAACCATGAGTTAAGGATTCACATGCCATGAAATGATGTTCTCGGGCCATGAGAATAGTGCCTCTGAACCATGACGCCTTTGAATAATGATGTGCAGTATTGAGAGATCCTCAGGCCATGACATGGTGTCTTCAAGCTATGAGGGTGATGCCTTCGGACTATGACGCCTTTAGACAAGTTGGCTATACATCAGCCCATGAAGTGTAGAGACATGATATTAAGGGTAATATCAAAGCAATGCTTAGCGGAGTTTTGGGGCAGAGTTTATCCCCGAGAGAAGAAGGAAATGCAAAGTTTTAGAATAGAGCGACAATTATACAAGGGAAGACAATGCTAAGTCCCCACGAGAAGGCAATGCTTAGCCTTATGCAAATAAGGAGGTAGGGCTTAGCCTCATGCAAGATGTGAGACAGAGCTTAGTCTCATGCAATGAGAAGGCAATGCTTAGCCTTATACAAATGAGGAGGTAGGGCTTAGCCTCATGCAATATTTGAGACAGGGCTTAGTCTCATGCAAAAAGAAGGCAATGCGTAGCCTTATGCAAATAAGGGAGATAGGGCTTAGCCTCATGCAAGATTTGAGACAGGGCTTAGTCTCATGCAAAGAGAAGGCAATTCTTAGCCTCATGCAAATAAGGGAGGCAGGGCTTAGCCGCATGAAAGATTTAAGACAGGGCTTAGTCTCATGCAAAGAGAAGGCAATGTTGAGACTTATGCAAATAAGGGGTGCAGGGCTTAGCCTCATGCAAGATTTCAGATAGGTCTTAGTCTCATACAAAGATAAGGCAATGCTTAACCTTATACAAATAAGGGAAGCATGTCTTAGCCTCATGCAAAGAGAAGGTCGTGCATAGCCTTATGTAGTGAACAAGTAACAAATAGGAGCATAATATTTCTTAGCTGAAGGTATATTTGCATCTCGTGGCCTGACTGTTATGAGGATAGTGACTTTGATATGTATATTTGCGAATACTCCTGTTATGTTCACTGTGCCTGCATCCAAAGGAAAATCGTGCATTTTGTAAGGGGGGGTGGTTCATGCTCTTGTCTTAACTTTCCGTTTTGTTCTGCTTTGGGAATCCTGTTCGAGTTACCCTAGGTAACACCTAGCTGCCATAGAAATGAAGTTTTCAAAAATACATTCTTATTGATGAAATAGAGTTATTTTAGAAAACATAGTGATATGTAATATCAAGTAAATTAGATGAACTAATGACTGTAACACTTTTTAGAGACGTTGCAGCTTCCTTGCGATAGAATTTTGAGGGTCCTCCTCAAAATTCTACCCCAGTTTGATCTTTTGGTCATTCTGTGTGTAGCGAAATTTATTGGATCTGCTCCGAAATTTTGAGAATCCTTCTCAAAATTGAGCCCCAGTTACTTAACTGGTTTCTGACTTTCTGGCATATGATGGTATTGGCTGGACTTGTTGTGGAATTTTGAGGGTCCTCCTCAAAATTTTGTCCCAGTTTCTGGTTCTAAGAGAAAATGAAGATTATATTAAGATATGACTGAACCCACAGGGCTACCTATGTATCCCCTCTTAAATGGGAATCAGGTCAAGCGTAGTTCAGTTACATCAGATGAACGAGTGTAAACAATCTAAACATAGTATATCTTGACTGCATCTGAATTGATAGGTTTTGGCCAAACTTCTCCGTCCATTTCTGCAAGTATTAATGCTCCTCCTATTAGCACCCGGTGAACCATGTAAGGACCTTGCCAGTTAGGAGAGAATTTCCCTTTGGCTTCATCTTGATGCGGGAAGATCTTCTTCAATACCAACTATCCCAGTGTGAATTGTCTTGGTTTGACCCTTTTGTTGAAAGCTCTGGACATTTTGTTCTGATAAAGCTGACCATGACATACTGCTTCATTCTTTTCCTGTCTATAAGGGTCAGTTGCTCATAGCGGCTCCTTATCCATTCTATATCACTGAGTTCGGCTTCTTGTATGATTCTTAAAGAAGGAATTTCTACCTCGGTGGGAATGCCAGCTTTAGTACCATAAACCAGTAAATAAGGAGTTGCCCCAGTTGATATACGGACTGTGGTACGGTACCCCAATAGGGCAAAGGGTAACTTCTCGTGCCATTGTTTGTGATTTCATACCATATTCCTTAGTATCTTCTTGATGTTCTTGTTGGAAGATTCCACAACTCCGTTAATTTAAGGGTTGTATGTTGTAGAGTTTCTATGCTTAATTTTGAAGGTTACACACATGGCTTTCATTAGATCACTGTTGAGATTGGCAGAATTATCAGTGATGATGGACTCGGGAACCCCGAATCGGCAAACAATATGATCCTTGACAAAATCTGCGACGACTTTCTTGGTTATAGTTTTGTAAGATGCAGCATAGCCTCTACCCATTTTGTGAAGTAATCGATGGCCACTAAAATGAACTGGTGCCTATTTGAAGTGGTGGGCTCAATCATACCGATGACATCTATTCCCCAGGCATTAAAAGGCTAAGGTGTGCTTGTTGCATTGAACTCATTTGGTGGTACCTTTATCATGTCTGCATGTACCTGGCATTGGTGGCATTTCTATACGTACAGGATGCAATCTGTTTTCATGGTCATCCAAAAATATCCAGCTCTGAGTATTTTCTTGGCTAGAACAAAACCATTCATATATGGTCCACAAGTTCTGGCATGTATCTCCTCGAGCAATCTGGAAGCTTCCTTTGCATCAACACACCTTAACAACCCTAGGTCAGGAGTTTTTCTATACAGGGTCCCTCCGCTTTGGAAGAAGTGATTGGATAGCCTCCGCATAGTGTATTTCTGAGTATGGTTTGCTTGCTCTGGATATTCTCCTCTCGCCAAATATTCTTTGATGTCGTGGAACCAAGGTTTTCCATCCGTTTCTTCTTCAATATGAGCACAGTAAGCCGGTTGGTTATGGATTTTTACCGTGATGGGATCGATGAAATTCTTGTCTGGATGTTGTATCATGGATGATAAGGTGGCCAGTACGTCTGCAAACTCATTTTGAATTCTGTGCACATGTTTGAATTCTATCTTTGTGAATCTCTTCATCAACTCCTGCACATGATACAAGTAGGGAAGTATCTTGGTGTTCTTCGTAGCCCATTCTCCTTGAACCTGATGTACTAGAAGATCTGAATCATCAATTACTAGCAGCTCTTGTATATTCATATTGATGACCAGATTGAGCCCCATGATGCAAGCCTCGTATTCTACTATGTTGTTGGTACATGGAAACCTAATCTTCGGGGATACATGGTAGTGTTGACTTGTTTCTGATACTAAAACTACTCCGACGCCCACTCCTTTGAAGTTTGTAGTCCCATCAAAGAACATCTCCAACCATTGTAAGCTTCAGTAATGTCCTCTCCTACGAATGCTACTTCTTCATCAGGAAAATACATTTTCAAGGGTTCGTATTCTGTTCCCACAGGATTTTTAGCAAGATGGTCTGCCAATGTTTGTCCTTTGACCGCCTTCAAAGTTACATAGACGATATCGAACTCACTTAACTGTATCTGCCACTTGGATAACTTCCCGATTGGCATGGGCTTCTGAAAGATGTACTTTAGAGGGTCCATCCTGGATATGAGGTATGTGGTGTAGGAATAGAAGTAATGCCTCAATTTCTGGGTTGTCCAGGTCAAAGCGCAGCAAGTGCATTCGAGTAGGAAATATCGTTCTTTATAAGGTGTGAACTTCTTACTCAAGTAGTATATGGCTTGCTCCTTCCTTCCTGTATCATCATGTTGTCCCAAAACACATCTGAAAGCTCCATCTAATACAGACTGATAGAGTTGCAAGGGTCTCCCAAGTTCTGGCGGGACTAGGACTGGTGGTGTGGACAGGTATTCCTTGATTTTGTCAAAAGCCTTTTGACAATCTTCGGTCAAACTCGTTTCAACATCCTTCCTCAACATTTTGAAGATGGGTTCACATATAACTGTGGACAGTGCTGTGAAGCGGCTGATGTTGTTGAGACATCCTAGGAAGCTCATCACATCCTTTTTACTCTTTGGTGGTGGTAACTCTTGAATAGCCTTAACTTTGGACGGGTCCAACTCGATTCCTCGGCGGCTGACAATGAATCTCAACAACTTTCCCGCGGGAATCCCGAATGCACATTTTGCGGGGTTCAGTTTTAGATTGTACCTTCTTAGCCTGTCAAAAAACTTTCTCAAGTTTGCTATGTGATCCGCGACCCTCTTGGATTTGATGATGACGTCGCCAACATACACCTCTATTTTCTTTTGTATCATATCATGGAAGATGGTTGTCATGGCTCTCATGTAAGTAGCCCCAGCATTCTTTAGACCGAAAGGCATCATCTTGTAGCAGTACACTCCCCATGGTGTAATGAAAGTTGTTTTCTCTGTGTCTTCTTCGTTCATCCAGATCTGATGATAACATGCAAAGCAATCTACAAAGGATTAGAGTTCATGTTTGGTGCAATTGTCAATCAGGATGTGTATATTTGGCAGTGGAAAATCGTCTTTGGGGCTTGCTCTATTTAAATCCCGATAGCCGTTACATACCCTGACCTTCCCATCTTTCTTCGAAACCGGTACAATGTTGGCTAACTAGGTTGGGTACTCAACTACCCTAAGGACTTTGGCTTTGATTTGCTTAGTGACTTCCTCCTTAATTTTCAAGTTTATGTCTGGTTTGAAATTTCTGAGTTTCTACATTATCGGCGGACACATTGGATTGGTTGGCAACTTACGAGCCACTATGGATGTGCCTAGATCAGTCATGTCATCATATGAACATGCAAAGATATCCTCATATTCCTTCAAGAAACAAATGTACTCTTTCTTCTCTGACGGTGATAAGTGAATGTTTATGCAAGTCCCCTTGACGGTTTCAGCATTTCCAAATTGATTGCTTCGATTTCGTCCAGGTTGGACTTAGGTTTGTTCTCAAAGTTCTCAACCTCTCTGATAATCTCCTCATGTATTTCATCTTCTTCTTCTGAGTCACTATCCTTATGTTGCATTGTCTCATTGCATGTCATAGTCATCGGTTTATCAGGAAAAGTAAAAATAACGTTGTAGAGAGAAAATGTGAAAAATAATAATTAATAATAAATAGCAATGCATTGATTAAATTTTGAAAATATACAAAACAAGTACGGCTCGATGAATCAATCAATTATTTTGAAACAAAATGCATCTTTAAAACAAAATCATTGAAAACATCTGAAATTCCTAACATGGCTATAAAAATAAATCAAGCTAAATGCCAAGCTACCTAGGGACTCGGCGGGCCCGGGATAGTATGGTAGTCCAATTCCTGAGAACAACTCCCTTCTCCACAGTCTGAATAGTGAGGCCTTCTTCCTCATCCTCCTCAATTACCGCACTGAAATCTATATCTTCGTCTTCTAGAAATTGGTTCCTTAGTCCAACCAAAGCTTCTTCCTCTGCAGATCCCCATATTGTATCCGCCTGATAAAAAGTCTGACCCAGATGTGGCACTGGTTGCTCGAGAGGGTAATAAGGACCATGCCATGGCAGCGATCAGTCATTATACTCCTGCCAGGTGTATGGGTACCCTAGCCCGAAAGTTGTGCTGTGACGTTTCAACTGTACTGGCTTGGTAATGCCCTGGATTTCCTTCCCAAGCCTTTTGCCACGTTCGTACCCAGACCATGCCAGTATGCCTTGTACCCAGACCATGCTAGTATGTCTTTCTCAACTACATTGACATGTTCAATGTGGTGATAAGTTTCCCCTCTTAGCCTTCTTCTATTCTCGATAACCGGTATAGTTTGACTAAAGTAAATGGGGTTACTTCCGTCTCCGTGAATGATCACCTCCTGATGATTCCATTCGAACTTCATAGCCTGGTGTAGCGTGGATGCCACGGCCTTAGCGGCATGTATCCAAGGTCGACCCAATAGGAGATTGTATGTAGCTGATATGTCTAGCACTTGGAATTCAACATCGAACCAAGTTGGTCCCATCTGCATGCAAAGGTTAATTTCCCCAATCGTGGCCTTTTGAGACCCATCAAATGCTTTCACATTCATACTTCCTACCTGTATCTCATGGAAATCTTTGCCCAATCTTTTCAGAGTAGTTAATGGACAAATGTTGAGGATTGAACCCCTGTCTATTAAGACCTTGGAAATGAATTTATCTTCGAACTGTACCATGATATGCAGTGCCCGGTTGTGACTTAACCATTCAGGTGGTAATTCATCCTCATGGAAGGTGATCTTATGACTCTCCAGCACTTGCCCTACCATGATGGTCATTTCTCTGCAAGTGATATTGTTGTGCACATAAGCTTCATTTAATACCTTCATCAAAGCATTCTTATGTGCTTTTGAATTTTGCAATAGTGACATGATGGATATCTGGGCGGGGGTCTTGTTTAAATGATCGACGACAGATTATTCCCTTGCCTGTACTTTCCTCCAAATATCATCCGGTCTAGTTTCAATGACAGCTTGTTTAGTAGTAGCCTCCTTGCTTGATCCTCCCAAATGTTTGGGTGTATATATCCTTCCGGTTCTGGTCATTCCCTGTGCGGCATCAGATTCTTCCATTTTTGCTTTTCCCTTTTGCCTTGCTTCGGCAACGTAATCCCAAGGTATGGCGTTGGAATTGAAAGGAGGTGTGGCTACAGGTAGAGCTACCTCTACCTCAAATGGAACTGATGCGGTTACCTCAACCTCGGCTGATGGCTGTATCTGTACCACAATAGGAGTGAGTGTAACTGTAGTTTTAAAGTCATCGTTTTCTCGAATAAGCCCGATTGACCTCTCAGGATCCCATTCTTCATCCGTATCTATCACATGTACCCCATCACCTCTATGATCTGGGAGAGGATTGTTGCGAACGTTAGGTGTAGCTTCCTTCGCCAATATGACCTTGTTATCAATCAATGTCTGGAACTCGTCAATGGTGTGCCCCTTCATACCGGAATGATATGCACTAGTTTTTTTTGGGTTGACCCATTGAGATAAATTCTCCATTGCCACACGGAATAGAGGTGATATAATCGGCAGCCCTCAACCTTTTGTACAGCTGGTCGATGGGTTCAGCAATGGCGGTGTATTGTCTGGGTGGTTTGCGATCAAAATTAGGTCGGGTTTTTGGTAATTTGCCCGAGTTGGAGGTGACTGATAGTAGGATGTCTAGGTGTTATAAGTGTGATAGGCGGTGGAGGGTTGAGAATATCTAGGAGGTGAGAGTTGGTACGTAGGTGGAGGTGTTTGGTATGTGAGTGGAGATTTTGGACATTGGGCCACCATTACTGTACCTACTTCTTTTTTCTTTGATATGCCCCCTAATTGTAATGCTTTGTTCGTGGCTTGCAGTGCCTCGAAATTTGTCACCATCCCGCTTTTGATACCCTCTTCAATCACTTCTCCGAGTTTGATGATATTGGAGAACTTGTGATTCTCAATATCATTAGCCTTTCATAACACTGTAGGTCATGTATCCTAACAAAGAACTTGTTCATATGTTCCTCGTCTAATGCTGGTCTGACCTTGGCTGCTTTTGACCTCCACCGAGTAGCATACCCGCGGAAAGTTTCAGTTGACTTCTTCTTTAGGTTCTGGCTATAAAAGACATCTAGCACATTCTCTGTATTGAACCTGAACCGATCCATTAATTTTGATGCCATACTCACCCAATTGGCCCACTTGTTAGGGTTCGAGATTATGTACCAGGACAGAGCATCTCCGGTAAGACTTCTCATAAATAGCTTCATTTGGATCCTTTCAGCTTTTCCAACCCCCACGAGCTTGTCATAATAAGTCCTCAAATGATCCTTGGGATCACCCGTTCCGTCAAATATTTCGAACTTGGGAGGTTTGTAACCCTCTGGTAGTTCCACATCTAGTTGTATGCATAAATCTTCGTAGTTCATACCTTCTATCCCTTTACCTTCTTCAATACTCTGAACTCGACTTGTCAATTTCTTGAGCTCCTCGACCATGTTCTTGATAAGAAGGTCCTTCTTAGCGGATTCTGGTGTATAGGAGATTGGTTGAGTGGAGTGAGGTACAGTTTCCATATATATGGGGTTGTTTTGGTGTGTGCCAGGGATTTGGGTGTAGTGGTGGTCGTTGGTTAAGTTTTAAGGATCGGGATTGGGTTGTAGTATGTTCTGAGGAGTGTGATAGGTAGTGGTTTGTGGGTACTGGGTTGGTTGATGATGGTGTTGTGGAGGATTTGGTATCTGTAAAGGATTGGGGTTTTGAGGTGGAGCTGCATATTGATGGGGTGCGAGAGGATTTTGTAGATGTTGGTTTGGCGTATTTTGAGGAGGCGCTGGGTTTTGAGCATTTTGTTGGTTAAAGTTTGGGATATTGAGAGTGAGGGAGATGTTTGCTAAGTTGCGGACCAGCTCAAGTTCTCCTTGTAACTCTAGTATCTTTTGTTCCAATCGCAAAATCAAGTCTGACCGGAGTACTCTGACCATCTAAAGTTTTCGCATTCTCAGCATTTTCTTTTTGTATACCACTCAAGTCATCCATCTTAGCTTTTCCTGTGCTTTTCAGATTACTCGGAAGAGGAGGGGGTGGAGGGCCTCTAGATCTGGTATGATATGCTGATGATGCCAGTATGTGCAAACCAACCTTAGGGGATGGGAATAATAAACTAAAGAAAAACAAAAGGTAAACAAGTCAGTAAGGATTTGGAAATACTTGCGGTTTACATATTGTGGGAATGTAAATTCATGTCCTAATTTAGGAGCCTCGTTGTACCCAAGGTAGGCTTGGTGACATGTTGATTTGGAGAATTTTAGTGCCAATAATTGCCTCATTTCATTAATGTAAAAATAGATGAACCCAAAACGACATTAAATAAGATAAGTCACTAATGGCACTTGGCCTTATTACATTTGAAAAAGCAAATAAACCTAATCTACTTGGTCCCAAAAGGACCTTCTCCAGGCTGGATGCTCTTGTCGATAAAATCCCCCAGTTCGCACAGGTTCAGCAGTAAGTATGCCCTTGCTAAATGTCCTCCTTCGCTTCCTTCAGCGTTCTGGTAATCGATGACTCTCTTCCTCATCTTTCCCTCTAATTCCATCAGGTTGTACTCCAGATACTCCAACCTTTCGCTTGATTTAACAGCCCTCTCTCTCCATTCATTGATTAGTTCCATAAAGGTCTTGTGGCGCTCCATATGCTCGACCTCGGACTCGTGAACTCTTTTGCTCAGTTTGTTGTACTTCACCTGTGCTTCAGCAACTTCGTCTATGACACTATTTCCTAGACCAACCCTTGGCTTGAATATTCCTCCTATGTTATCATCTAACCATGAGGGGTAAAAGTACACGTGACCGGCGTGATACCGATCTATCTCGATGGTATCCTTTTCCACGATAATCTTCAAGTTCCACATGTGTTGTGCTTCATTTTTGTATGGAATGTCGTCTCCTTGAAAATTAGCTATGAAGTGACTCATTTTAACAACTCGTGGTATGACCTGCTTCCTGTCTGCCAGTCTCATAACCCTGAGGGGAGCATAAGCGTATATGCCCCTTAACCCAATCAATACCAAGTGTGGAACATCCCTGGATCTGATGATGAACTCATCAGTAGGGAACCATTCGAACATCCATTGAACCTGATCCTCGATCAAATTATTGAAAAACTGCACCCATCCTACAGCATCCTCTGGTTGAGAAAACCTATCTGGGATATAGGTCATATTTTCTTGAGATTATGAAAGGCTATGTGATCATTCCACGACGTTCACGGAAATTCCTGAGGGTATTGACCTTTTTGGAGATATTCTAACAACCAAACCTGTAACAGCAAATTGCAATCCTCCAAGTATCTGTACCCCTTTTGACAGCGCTCCAGGGCCCGGTATATGCTTGCTATGATCATAGGGACAATGGTATATGTCTGCCCCTCGATCCCGTCCATCAAGGTTTTGTCCACCATGGCCAGTCTGGTGTGGATTTTGTCCCCTTGGATCGGGAACACTAGTATACCCAAGAAACAAACGATGAACACAAAACCCTGCGGTGAATCCAACCCAAGGAGGTGATTGAGAATTCATCATTGCAGATACGGTAAGATTTACTATGACCATATCATTCATAGAGGAAGTCGAAAGGTATGTAGGAATTTTTCAGGCACACCAAGTCATCATTATTCTTTAATCCCATCATCTTCAGAAACCCCCTAGTAGTGCAATTTTTCGACGCTAGTAAACTAGGACTATCCCAAGGTAGCCCAGCGAATCCCCCTATTTCTTCCAATAGAGGGGTCATTTCTATGTCTCCAAATCAGAACACATCCCTTTCTTTGTCCCAGAACATTGTAGCAGCTTCGATTAACATGTTGTTTGGCTAAAGGTTCAATAAAGAAGGCAAATTTCCCAAGACCCTTTTCATGTGATTCTTATCACTTGATGGAAGATCCTTCCACCAATCTAGCAATAGTGATGGTATGTTACGGACCATGCCGAACCTGGGGACTTCGTGCCTCATTTTCTGCAAAACAAATATGGTTAGGCCATTTCCCCCTCAAGATTCGACTATTTATATAGCAATGATTAGCATATTGGCACCTATTTCTCCAAAATTAATGCACACAATCGTGGTTGCGTCTATTGGGATTATGGAAAACCCGATAGACTTTGGACGAGGCTTGTCTTAAAGGGTTATTATGGGGATAACATATTAACCCGGCTAGGTTTGACCATGATGCATGTACAATTAATCAGAGTAAAGGCACGGAATCATCGGCTGCATCGTTGATCGACTAGTTTTACCGCAAATACGTTTTTTCAAATTTAAAGGGTGATATATAGGAAGAGCACAAACACTCATCAAGAGTTGTTATAGGATTGATTACGCAGGAGTGGAATATGATGTTGAGCATGATTTATGCAACAATAAATAGCATATTGTTACGTATTTGCACGTTAAAAATGATAAATGCGGTATTTAATAATTGAAAGACAATTAAGAAAGAAAACAAGGAGACAAGTTATTTTCAGTAGTAAAGGAAATCATAAATGCTTTTAAAAAATAGGCAATTAACTCCAGATAAGGGGAGAACGTGAAAGGGTGTGCACGTATTAACGAAATAAAGCATGCTTAAGACTAATTCACAAAAAGCAAGTTTGATGGTAAGAGCCTAAATATATCCCTAGCAGAGTCGCCATGCTGTCGTGCCCCCTTTTTTCTCGCGGAGTACGGGTTTTGACATTCTTTGGGACAACTCATTTTTTTTGGGAATTGGGTATGGAATTTGAAGAGTCGTCACCTAACGGATTAAGGTGCGTTAGAGCACATAGAATAATTAACTCATAGAACCAGTTTGCATTATTAGAGATTGGGTAAGGGCTCAAAATTACCTTGAGGGGAAGGTGTTAGGCACCCCTCAAGGTCCAGAATGGTGGGTCCCATCCAAACTCAATTTAAGTGAATTAGTCATAAGCAATTTAAACAAATAGAGATTATTTAAACGGGAATAAAAGGGGGTCCTAGGTTTTTTAGCCTATAGGATCTCTTCTGTGTAATACTTGGTAAACGTCCCCAAATTGGGGTGCTAGACATAGTATTAGCGCACAGGTCATCATATCATTTACTACCCGATTACCTTCTCCTTAGTTATTGCTATCTAAGCGTTCTAGTAGCATTCAGTACGTGCTTTATGCGTGCATTACCCGTCCCTTGCCTGTGACCCTGGAGGTATTTAGGACCTCTATTTAAGGAAGTTCTATACTCACTTCTGTTGTTTTAAAAGGAGAAAAACTAAGCGACAAACAAACACCAAATAGGACTATCACATAAAGACGCAATTAAGGGGCTCATATTTACCTCCACAAATAACAAACAATTGCATGCCTCAAATAAACAGTTTCAAATGAGTTATAGTCTTAAAGTAGGATATCTAGATGAGCACAAAATATGAGACAGTTTCATTAAGGCGAGGCAGTGAATACTTAATCAGTTTGCCTACTGATTTTATCACTTCCTAAATCTAGGCAAGCTTCAAGCAAACCATCATAGTTTTAGACCCAAAATTTGATTGACCAATAGGCTTGCCTAAGTAATGATCAGGCAGAAACCTATGGACATGATATCTAAGCTGTAAACCAGATGTTAGTCTTAACATGCAGATTTTATCTTTAACTCTTATAGGAATGGTTTCTAAGTGCAGAAAGTGATTTAAAACCTTATAGGCATGGTATTTAAATGCATGACTGATTCTTTAACACTTATTGGCATGGTATCTTATTGCAGGACTGATTCTTCAACACTTGTTGGAATGAATGACTAAGTGTCAAGATTGATTTCTATATGTATTTCCTATAGGCATGATTTCTAGGCGAGCACATCATCAATCAATTGACATGCGGACTCAACAAGGAAATTCCTAGAAACATGATTTCTAACGCACACATGATGGTTTTGAAGACATGATTGTCGATGAAAAATTGAGAAACGACTTAGAAGCAGGTTTTCTAATGATGCGAAGGATGAAAATTCAGCATTTAAAGAATTAGATGAGTCCTATAGGAATAGTTTCTAATGCACAAAAGTAAACAAATATCACACCAACCTATATGCATGATTTCTACCCGTTCCCAACAAAGACATATATAAGAATCCCTCCCAGTTTTTACTAATAGCCCCAATATCTGTTTACAAAGACTATTATTACAAACCAAATATAAATGAATTACAAAACGAAATTGCTATACTATAGGGAGCCTGGATAGGCCCAAAAGTAAACATGGAAGCCAGACCTCCAACCCAAGTCTGAAACATGCTAGTATTCTCATAGTACACCCAATGGCCTTCTGGTGCGTCAAAGTTCCCAAGGGCCTCAGGGACCCCGGGAAATGCTCACACCAAAAACCTTTTAAAGAAACTATTTTGTGAGCAAGTTTTGGGAAAGCCAGCCCCAGTGTGTCAAGAGGAGTCTCATAAACTCCTAGGTAGTGCTCACACTGGAGGGGTAGGACCCTAGATATTCTAAGAGTAAGAGTTGAAAATAGGAGATAGTTTTAAGAAAACAGTTTGGATTTTCAGGGGTAAATAGGAAAAAACAAAGTCATTTCAACACTTGGAATTCAACAAAAGATTCCAACAATCAAACTGTAGACAGAAACAGGATCACAACCACTTCAAGCAAAGTTTCACATTTCTTAGAGTCGACTTAGTTCATTAATTACTACTAGATGATCATATGGACATGTACTAAACAAAGAACAGCAGGATGAGATCAGATTATCATTCAAACAAACATGCATAAAGGTAGCAGAAGTTGGAGGCATAGAAATCATGAACTAATCAAGAGCCTGCTAGGAGTGAACACTTAAAACTGGACAAAAAAGCATGCTAGTTTAGAAACAAGTAGACATATTTCTAATTTACATAGGAGCAAACATGTAGACATGTTGAAAACAGGAAACACATAGGTCTAATTATATAGAAGTAGACATGCTGATTATGATCAATAAACATGAAGCGCATGGATATAATTAGATAGAAGTAGACATGCTGATATATTGAAAACAGAAATCATCTAGGTCTAATCACATGGAAGTAGCCATGCTGATTAAGAGTCATAACATGAAGTACATAGCTCTAATTAGATAGGAATAGACATGCTAATGACAGGGAGCACATAGATTTAATCACATAGAAGTTTGAATAATAGCAAAAGTGGAGACATACCAGTTAAGAGATAGCAACAGGAAAGTGAAGCAAACAGGATCCAAGGGTCTAGCCTTGGCTTCCAACCGGCTAGACAGTGCAACAAAGAATAGGAAAATTGTGATGGAGGATATATATTGTGTGAATAAGAGCAAGAAATTTTATGTGTTTTTTTCTGTATGTGTGCGTGTGTGTTTAAAAACAGAGTGAGGCTTATATAGCATTGAGTAGAGTAAAGCAAATAAGGTAAATGAGGTTAAGAGTTTACAAATAAGGCAAAGAAAACAACCAGTTAGTCAATTAGGCCTGACAGGACCAATCAATAGGTAGAATCATGGAGTTATATCCAAAAATAACACGGAATTGAGGTCTAAATAAGGTAAGTAATCAATTAGAGTCAGAACACCACAATTCCGGCCAGTAGCAAAGGCAATTAGTCACACAAATAAGGTAAATAGTAAATTAGAGACCATATGGGGTTGGTAAAACAATCCACTCCCCTAAATTAAGCTTAGTAAGAATAATTAAAGCAAGTAATGCCAATTAGGAGTCCCAAAATAAGGAAAGTAGGCAAAAGTTATAGGAAGTAACCATCTCAGCAAAACAAAGCAATTTCGAATCCTAGATAGTCAGATAATCAATCAATTACTCAAGGAATAACGGGCAAATATTGAAGTGAACAATGAAATAATTAAACAAACTAAAGACTCGAATATAGTCATGAATGAATCAGTAGAAAGAGATAATCAAAGACATAGGAACTTTTAAAAAAGTTTTTGCAGAAACAAAACGAAATGAAACCCTAGTTCTTAGAAAAACATTAAAATCGATTAATGATAAGGAGAACAAGAGATTTTTAAAGAAAACTACCGTATAAACTCAAAATTGTTTCAAATCTACGGATCTGAACAGATTCAAATTGCAAGAGATGAGGGTTTTGAGAAAAGGGGATGAGGTGAGGGAAAAATCTAACCATAGCCACTAAGATAACAAATACTCACAAACATTAATGAACACAAGGCAGGTTCATAAGAAAACGAAGAGTCTAGGTCGACTTCGAGATTCCCTCAGATAACAGCAAAAATCGAACAACCAGTAGAGGTAGTAGGCTAGATAGGGTAGCAAATCACCAGATAATCTCATATCTGGTCAGGGATCGAAGGGGTCTGGGGGATTTCGGGGTGATGGCACTCCAGGGTTTGGAGTTGTTTGAGAGAGAAAAGAGGACGAGAGCATTTGGGGGCGGTGGTTCTTAGAAAGTGACTTAGGGTTTGAGGGTTAGGTTAGATAAAAAAGGAATGTTTATTCTGGACCGTTGATCTCTTGAGATCAATGACCAAGATTGGTTCCGGGCTGGGGCAGGTTAGATGGAGATTGGGTTATGGTTTGGGTTTGGTTTAAGTGGGCTGGGGTCCGAATTTAGATATAGTCAAAGGGGCTATTTGTTAAATACCTAATTTATTAATAGAATAATTTGTAAAAATATCTAATTAAACGATAAAAAAGAATATTTTATGCATGAAATGATTTAAAATAATTACTTAGTATTATAAAAATATAAAAAGTTATTTTCTTCTGAAGTAAGGCAATTATGCACACATGGGCTAATATTGCAAAGTTATTGCAATTATAACCCTAATATATACATATAGCTATTTGTGAAATAATCAAAGCTCAATATAAATATAAATGATAAAACTAAGAAAATAAAATTATCATAAAATCACTTGTAATGTAATTAGTAATTATTTATATACTAAAATTCTAGAATAAATTAATTAAAATCTCTTTAAAATTACAGGAAAATTATGGAAAAATGTTGGTTGATGCTCATGCATTATTTTGAAAGTATATATGCATTTTATAATATATGAGTGAAAAATTGGGTATCAACAAGGGTATCTGGTTTCAGGATCTCCTAGAGTTCGGCTTACCTAATAAACAGGAAATTGCGTACCTTGCTCTTCTCGAACTAGTACCCCACTTACTGCTATCTCGGATACTGCCAAATATAAGTAAATTTTTCATCTACCTTCAGGGTGTGAAGCAAAGGCGGGCTAGATAAGTACCGCTTCAGTTCATCTAAGGCTTGTTGGCATTCCGGGTTCCACGCTAAATCCTTTTTATTTTTTAGCAAGGAAAAGAACCGGTGACATCGATATGATGGCCTCGAAATGAATCGACCCAAAGCAGCTATTCGACCTGTTAGACTTTGCACGACCTTCACACTATCCAAGATCGTGATATCCTCAATGACCTTGATCTTATCAAGGTTAATTTCGATGCCCCGATTCAACACCATGAAGCTGAGAAACTTACTCGAGCCAACTCCGAAGGCACATTTCTCTGGGTTAAGCTTCATGTTGTATTTCCTTAAGATTTTGAATGTTTCCTACAAATGAGCTAAATGGTCTTCTGTGCGCAGGGAGCTAACCAACATATCATCAATGTAAACTTCCATTGTATTACCTAATTGTTCTTCGAACATTTGTTAACTAGGCATTGGTATGTAGCTCCTACATTTTTTAGCCCAAAAGGCATTACGTTGTAACAATAAGTTCCAAATTTAGTGATAAACGAAGTCTTTTCCTGGTCTTCCGGGTTTATCTAAATTTGATTGTACCCGGAGCAGGCGTCGAGAAAAGTTAGGATCTCGTGGTCGGCCTTGGCATCGATAATACAATCGATGTTGGGTAGTGGGAAAGAGTCTATTGGGAATGCTTTGTTCAAATCCTTGTAATCTACCCATATTCTAAGTTTATTTCCCTTTTTGAGAACTACAACTACGTTGGCTAACCATTCGGGGTTTTTACCTCCCGAATAGACCCTATTTTAAGAAGTTTGGTTACCTCGTCCTTTATGAATGCGTGCTTCACCTCAGACTGGGGCCTCCTTTTTTGCTTTACCGGTTTGAATGGGGTCGAGGTTGAGCCGGTGCGTAATTATCTCCAGTGGTATCTATGTCATATCTAAATGGGATCAAGCAAAGCAATTCATATTATCAATAAGAAATCCAATGAGTTTTTTCCTGAGTTCGGGGGTTAATCCCGTTCCCAGGTATACCTTTCTCTCGGGCATACATTCAATCAGTATTACCTATTGCTCCGATTCCATCAAGGTTGGAGGCAGTGATTGTTATTTAGTCGCTTGCTTACCTTTGGCGTTTGACTTTTTCGAGGTTGGAGATTATGGTGTTGGTGTCATTTCATCAACTGCAAATAACTCCTTTGCAGTGTGTTGCTCTCCGTGAACCGTTTTCAATGAAGGTACTGCCCTCATATTGTGTATTCATGGTCTCCCAAGAAGTGAATTATACCTCATGTCACCTTTGATGACATGAAACTTTGTATCCTGTATGGTCCCGGCTATGTTTACTGGTAGGATTATCTCCCCCTTCGTTGTTCCCTTGCCATATTGAAGCCATTTAGGACCCGGGACGTAGGTACAATCTGATCTTGCAGGCCGAGTTATTCTACGACCCTCAATATGATTATGTTTGCTGAGCTACCTAGATCCACTAAAGCACGTTTAACTTGAATTTTATTTACGGAAAATGTCCAATAATATCCCTAAACTATGGTATATAGCTCACTTTTGTCCTCTATTAGTAAACTGGGCCAAAAAAATCCTCCTCGTTAGCACAATGGGCCACTAATGCACTTTAACCTAACGGACCTCCACACAAGCCATTTTAATCATACATGGCATCCACATAGTTGTGACATGGCAGCCACATAAGCGGGGCAGCCTCATAAACCCGCTCTGATTCCCATTTCCAAACAATATCAAACAAAGGTCCTAAACCCCATTTCCAAACAATTTCTGGTACTCTTTGTAGATCGTTCTTCCATGGCGATTTGAGAGTTGAGGTGGTGATAAGATCGAGCAAGGTTTAACAACACAAATTGAAGATCATCTGAAGATATTCAGGTAATTTTCCCTTCTATTTATTGGGTATTGTCTCGTACTTCATTGTTTTTTTGTAATTTTCTAGTGTTTTGTCATGCACTGGTATTTCTGACCTATCTTCTAGTGTATAGTGTTTGCATGTGGGTCTAGTACTCTTTTTTTGTTATCTTTGTTGTTTCCTTATGTGGTGTCAATTTGTGCCCTAGGAGTACATTGTCTTTGGCTGCAAATGTCCTTTTCACATATTTTATTATAGTGTGGTAGGGTTGGGTTGTTGAAATCGACACAACCATGTGCATTTCTTTTTAAAGACTATTTTTTCTTCTTGCTTTCCACTGTTGAAATCGACAAATCATGTTATAGACTGTGTGCTTTATCTCTTAAAGTGTGTGTTTTATTCTTTCCACTATATTATATGCAGTAATGTATTGTATGTTCAATATTTTATTGTCAAAGTTGTTAAACTATTCATGTGGTCTCTCTATGTTTTCTTCTGCCTCTATATTATAGATATTTCAATATGGGGGACCACGAAGAGCCAATTTCATGTCAATATCAGTGTGAATTAGATACTGATTGTGAATCGGATAGTGATAAAACTTCAGATTACGGTTCAGATGCTAGTGAATATGATTTTGAAGAATTAGAGTCACTTAGGATGAAAAAGGGTACAGAAGTTAATGATAAGCTTAGTCACTACAAAGAGCTTGATAAGTCTATGACATTTAAGGACTTGGAAGAGGCCAAAAAAGTCATGAACTTCTATTCTATTGCAAGTTCCAACCCTTTGAAGGTTAGAAAAAGTGATAAAATAAGAGTAAGGTATAGATGTGTAGTAGGCTGCCCTTTTGTATGCCTCATCTCTGAAGATAAGAAGGTTCCTAGCTTTAAGATTAAAACATTGAAGACAGAGCGCAACTGTGAAGATGCATTTGAGAATCCTAGAGCCAAAACAAAAACTTTAGCTGAATATTTTAGGAGTAAGGTGCAGAATAACCCCAAGTACAAGATAAAGGATATGAAACTAGATTTGAAAAATCAATTTTCATTTAATGTACATAACTCCACATTGAAAAGGGCTAAGAGGATGGCACTTCAGCAATTGCAAAGAAGCTTTTTAGATGACTATAACATATTAGAAGCATAAGCAAATGAGATTAGGGAGAGCAATTTTGGTAGTGATGTGGTTATCAATTTATCAAAAGATGCCATGGCTGAAGGTAAAAGAAGATTTCATAGAATGTACATATGCTTCAATGCAATGAAGTTGGGGTTTAAAGAAGGGTTGAGACCATTCATTGGACTAGATGAGACTTTCTTAAAGGGTCATTGCAAGGGGAAATTATTGGTGGTTGTTGCACAAGATTGTCAGAATCATTTCTATCCATTGGCTTGGGCTGTAGTTGACAAGGAAAACACCTTGACATGGACATGGTTTTTGGAGCTGCTGAAACACTCATTGAATCTGAAAGATGGAACCAGTATTACCTTTATGTCTGATATGCAAAAGGTACAACTTATGATTTTGCTTAGCTGACTATTTCTAGTTATTTTTAAGTTATTATATAGTTAATTCTATTTAAATTTACATGTGCAAGGTCTATTAGGAGCAGTAAGAACTGCCCTTCCTCTCTCAAATCATAGGTTTTGTGTGAGGTATATTAAAGCCAACTGGAGTAAGAGGATCAGAATTTCAAGAGAGATGAAGAAATACCTATGGTGGTCTACTTGGAGCACTTATGAGGAGGACTTTAAAGATCAACTAAAGAGTCTTGGTGAATTGTCTGTTGATGATGCCAAGGAGGTTCTTAGGTATCCACCACAAAATTGGTGTAGGTCCTACTTTGATACATTGTGCAAAAATCAGATGGTGGATAATAATTTTACAGAGTCCTTCAACTCTTGGATCTTAGAAGCAAGAGGGAAGCCTATCCTGAAGATGATTGAGGATATTAGAATCAAGGTCATGAACATATTGAGAGAGAAGGAAGAAGAAGCTAGAACATGGGGAGGTGAGTTTAGTCCTAACTGTATGAAGTTGTATGCTACTTATTTGAAGGTAACCAACTTATGCACTGTTCATTTCAATGTTGAAACTGGCTATGAGGTTTCTGAAGGTGTGATAGACATACAGTGAACCTAGTGGAGAAAAAATGCACTTGTAGATTCTGGCAGTTGACTGGCATCCCATGCCCTCATACCATTAGGGCACTAAAATACGAGAGAGGGGATCCAATGACTAAAATTAGTTGGTGTTACAGCAAGGAAGCTTACCTGATGACATATAGGGCCAAGTTGATGCCTGTTAAAGGTGAAAAGTTCTGGAAAGTATTATCAGAACATGCTATGGACCCTCCTCCACTTGCCAAAATTGTTGGAAGGCCAAAAGTCAAAAGAAATAGGGAGAAGGATTAAGCTAACAAGAGATAAGGAGATTGGGTTGCATCAAGGAGGGGAACTAGAATGACATGCAGCATTTGTGGTGAACTGGACTACAATTCAAGGACATGCAAGGTACTTGCTTCTTAACTTATCTTTCTTCTTATAATATTACAGTTATTTAATAGAAAGTTTTTATTTTTAATAGGTTGGTGCTGAAGGAAATGTTGAGGATGTTAGTTGTTCAGCCCCTCAACCAACTCAACCAACACAAGAAGGTGAACATGAAAGTGAATTTATGTTCATGTCTACACCAAGAGTATCAAGACACCAAAACAGAACCCTTTGGTGATGGAACTAGTGAGCATGAAAGTGACCCTGCTTTAATGCCTAAGATTATTTCTGAAGATCAATCACGACTACTGATGAGGCAACAACAATTGACCTCAGAAGGAACAAGAGTCATCTCTTTCAAAGGAGATCATACTGGTGTCAGTTATCCCACTTATCTTCCTTACTCACCTACTAAGCTCACTTGAAAAGGCAAAGAAGTTGTGACTGGAAATCAATTGGAAGTGGCAAGACAAAAGAAAGTCGGAAAGTTAAAGTGCAGGAAACTCAATGGGAACTCACAAATCTAGGAATCTTGGTTATTGTATGTAGTTGCAAATCTGGTAACTCACAAAACCCTTTTGTTTTGATGTTTTGGTTTGTATTGTAATATTACAGCAGTGCTATTTGGTTTAGTAGTTATTTTTTAAACATGTTTTGATGGATGGACAGTGTTGTTTTGTAGCAGCAGTACTGATATTTTAATATTACAGCAGTCCAATTTAAATTACAACAGTACTGATAGTTTACAGCAGTTTAGTTTGCACAGCAGTGTTGTTTTGTTGCAGCTGTTTTGACAGTATTTTTTTGCAAATTTGGACAGTGTTGTTTACAGCAGTGTTTTGCAAATCTGGATAGCTTTTTTTGCAAATCTGGACAGTTTTTTTTTTTTTTTGCAAATCTGGACAGTGTTGTTTACAGCAATGTTTTATTTTGCAAATCTGGACAGCGTTGTTTATAGCAGTGTTTTATTTTTTTGCAAATTTGGACAGTTTTGGACAGTGCTGGACAGTTTTTTGGTTTAGTTTGCACATCAGTGTTTTGTTTTGTTATTTTCCAAGGTTGTTGGTTCATGAACATGTGATTTAACCTGTAGTTTCCATAGTTTGTTCCCTGTAACAATTAATTGCTTGAAGTAAACTCATGAATATAAAAAATTTACATAGGCATCTGAAATGCCAAGTTAAATAAACTTCAATGGATGTGTCTGAGGACAAATTCCGGGAACAAATACACTATTGTAAAAGGATTGTTTTCAGTGCAATTCCTCAGACAGAAGAACTAGAATCAAGAACATACTAAATAAATTGCAATTACCATCACTTTGAAGAGTTGGAAACATACTACAACATACTAAACCAACATACATTCACTTCATCATCCATATAACTAAACCAAAATACTACAACAACATATTAAAACAACATACATTCACTCCATCATCCCTACGACAACCAAAGCAAATAATAAAGCCCATGAAACCAAAATGATATTTCTTATCTTCTTCACTTTGACCTCAAAATTACTAGCTTTTTCAGCTTCCACAAGTTGAAATTGCTCCATTTCATCAAGTTTCATCTTCAAAGTGTGCCTTTCAACCGTCATAACATCTTCCATTTCATCAAACAAGTTCTTAGAGCCCCTTTGAACCATAATAGCTTGTTCCATGAGGTAAACTTTATTCCTCAAATTGTTCATCTCAGCCTTAGCAGCATCAAGTTTAGTTTTTAAATCTTTGATCACCATCACCGCTCAACGAGGGAGCTCTTCGTCAATCCATTCAAAATACCCGCAAGAACTAACCTACACCATTATTAAAATTTACAGCAATGCTGGTTTTGTACATAAACAATAAAAATCAAGAACGACCTAACTCAACAAAAGAAGATGAATCACATAAATCGACCAAAAACAGAATAAATTCAAAACTAACCTTGGATTTTGGACATTTGTAGAACCTTCTCTCAGCATTGGCATCTGACCAAGCTATCAAATATAGCGAAATTAATCCGCAATGACACCTTCTTGCATATTGAATTTCATGCGCATTCACAAATAAATTAAACATTGAGCAGAAATTTGGAGATTTGAATATATTCAGATGATCTTCAATTTGTGTTGTTAACCTCAACTCTCAAATCGCCATAGAAGAACAGTCTAGGAAGAAATTGGGTTTTTGTTTGGAAATGGGGTTTACGGCCTTTGTTTGATCTTTGTTTGGAAATGGGAATCGTAACGGGTTTATGAGGTTGCCCCGCTTATGTGGCTGTCATGTCACAGCTATGTGGATGCCATGTAAGATTAAAATGGCTTGTGGGGAGGGTCGTTAGGTTGAAGGGCATTAGTGGCCCATTGTGCTAACGAGGAGGATTTTTTTGGCCCAATTTACTAACGGAGGACAAAAGTAAGCTATATACCATAGTTTAGGGATATTATTGGACCTTTTTCATTTTATTTAAAAAGGTAGAAATTACCAGGGCATCATTGTGTGGCTGAGATATGCCTTCTGCTTCCTCATCATAGAATGATAGGACGTCCTCGGGCACATAGCTCCGAGTCCATTTTTCTCTTGTGATTGACACTTTGGTGCGTTTGAACACAGGTCATTGTGGGATATTGACACCGCCAACGATCATATGAATAACATGTTATGGTTCTTCCTGCTCATTTTTTCTTGCATCTCTCTCCTTGAAGTGATTTTTGGCTCGATCACTGAGAAATTCTCGAAGGTGACCCTCGTTGAACAACCGAGCTACCTCTTCCCTTAGTTGCCTGCAATCTTCGGTTCTATGACCGTGTGTGCCATGGTACTTGTACATCAAGTTTGGGTTCCTTGAGAAGGATCAGTTTGTATAGGCCTGGGCCACTTGGTGTCTTTGAATCTTCCAATAGCTGACACAATCCCCAATGTATCTATGCTAAAGTTATACTCCGATAATCGGGGTACCTCTGCGGGGTCGGTATGTTTATCGAAACTGCTCTTACTCATGAGTCCCCGAGAATTTTGACCTCGATCGCTTCTCCGATTGTTTTGAGGAGCATTACGACTCGAACCGTTATTTCTCCGATCGATGTATGGCTGGTACCGCTCCTTATTTGATCTTGATTCCTTGTCCGTATCCCTCAGGGGCTTGGCTGTGAATCTGTTAGGATGAACTAAACCCGAGGGGGCTCCCAACTGGTCGTCCTCGACCCTGATTTTTGACTAATAATGGTTGTGCACATCTGACCATGTCACAACTGGGTACTCGATCAAGTTCTGCTTTAATTGTCGAGATGCAATCGAACTCCGTTCATTCAAACCCTGCATAAAGTCCTATACTGCCCAGTCATCGGAGACTGGCAGTAGTGCCATTCTTTCCATCTGAAACCTGGACACGAACTCCCTTAATATCTCGTCATTCCTTTGTTTTATCTTGAAGACATCTGATTTCCTCGTTGCCACCTTTATGGTCCCGACATGTGATTTTACGAATGCGTCTGCTAACATAGCAAATGAATTAATAGAGTTATGAGGCAAGTTATGGTACCAAATCATGGCTCCTTTCGACAATGTTTCCCCAAACTTTTTCAATAATACTGATTTGATCGCGTCGTTATTCAAGTCATTTCCTTTGATCACACAAGTATATAAAGTAATATGCTCATTAGGGTCGGTTGTCCCATTATATTTTGGTATATCAGGCATATGAAACTTTTTAGGTAAGGGCATCGGAGCCGCACTCTGAGGAAATGATTTTTGTATGAACATTTTGGCATCTAAACCTTTCAAAACTGGAGGTGCCCCCGGTATTTGATCAACACGGGAGTTATAAGTCTCCACCTTTTTATCATTGTCCTCAATCTTCTTTTCCCCGGACTCGATCCTCTTGGTGAGCTCTTCAAGCATCCTCAAAATGGTAGGGTCAGTCCCCGAGTCATTTCCGTTCGACCTCTCTGGCGCTAGTTCAACATGTCGAGTGTTTTCATGTTCAGCTACACTCGGAGTCTTATTCAGACTTTGAAGTTGGGCGATGGCGATCTGCTGAGCTTGCAGCATCTCGAATAGCACTTGGAGGCTGATTCCCCCATCTCCCATTCCTTGTGTTCCTTGTCCACCAAATCAGGCTTCCCTGCGTACACTCTCTCCGGGGTCTGTGCCTAAATCCACGTTTAGAGCAATGTGTGAACTAACCTCAACTGGTTCCATATTTGGCACTTCTCCGGGGTTTATTGGTGGTACACCGACTCCTATATTGTTGTTTTCTCCAAGACTTTCGTTGTCATGAACAGGAGCGTTTTGTGAGCTAGACATGTTTCACCGTGAGAATCAAAAATTGTTGACAAGAAAAAGTATAAAAATAACGTGTGAAATGAGGATCCGTAATGAAATAATCACTATTATCTTTAGCCCCACGGTGGGCGCCAAACTGTTTACCTCGAAAATATGAGTAACAATTGAATTTGATTTGTGGTTTTAAAGATATGTGATTTAGTTTAGTACCAATTAATAATCAAGAAATATGAAGTAGAAATGAAAAAAATAAGTGAATCAAACCAATGTTACTTAGCAGTGGTGACCTCGAGCTTAGTGACCTCGAGGTGAACTAAGAGCAATAAAATAAGAACAATAAATGTAAAGGACAGTTTGAACAGTAAGAGAGAAAAGTAGGATAGTATATTCTTTTGCCAATGATTAGATTATGTTACGAATGATTGGGGTCTCTTTTATATAATAGGGGAACCCCTTAATAAGGCACGTTTCCATATATAGTAAAGAATCTTATTAGTACAACTATCTAACCGCCTAGTACGGAATCGTACAATCATATTTCGGGATTTGTGCCATGATTTGGGGACGTGGCGGGAATATCGCTCATTCTGTTATAAATCCATAACAGCATTATTTCGGGGTCTTCGGTGTCCATTGTACTTTGATCCTGGGGCATTGCATCATATTTTCAAGCTCGGGTTTGGTCCATCGGACTTGAACTCGGGCTTAAGACGGACCATCGAGCCTATAAATCGGAGGCATATGATTTTGACCGTACCGTTATTTCTAAAAAAGAGTTACTCTATTTGGGTCAGATTGTCAAATGTGTTTATTCAGTTTGTTTGCGTCATCAAATCTAATAAAAACCGAAGTCGGGATTTGAAAAAGACGGAGCACAAAACAAACCCTTAAAGTGTTTGTTCGAACTGACGATTCCAATTTCCAAACCCGTTTGGTCCCAAAATCATGACTTCCGGCGAAGATGACGAGTTTAGAAGTAGTAATTTGACAATTTTTCCACCGTCGAAGAAACAGAAAGTGAGAGTTAGTGGAGTTGAAGAAGCCCTAGACCGACTCAGTGAGTTGCCAGAGTCGCTCCAAGTTCAAATTCTTTTTCTTTTGCCTACAAAGGATGCATTCGCAACATGTATTCTCTCTAAAAGGTGGCGCTATCTCTCTACTTTAGTTGATAAGTTCAGTTTCAATTGTAGAGATTACCTTAAAGCAGAAAACCCGGTATCCTTTGCTGACTATGTATTAGCCCATTCCCTTTCTCCCAAAATAAAAACATTGGAGCTCGACTGCAGTGAAAGGTATGTAAACTGGTTGGATAGTAGTATCCTGGATGAACACCTGTCGCAAATCAGTCGATCTCTTAGTTTTGTTGTTGAGAAAAAAGTAGAAAATGTTGTATTCTGGTCAGATGATGATAGCACTTGCACTTGGCCTGAATCTGTCGGTACATATTCGTCGTTGATAACTTTAGATTTTATATTTTGTTGCTTTAGTCGTGATGCGATCTTAGCGTGGAAGTCTTTAAAGAGCGTTAAGTTGGAGTTTTTTCTGTTATCTGAGGATCATTGTGTGAACTTACTGTCTGGCTGTCCTGCTTTGGAAACTTTAGAATTATCTTTGGTTGCGGGTTTTAGTCGCCTAGAAATTAATTCCTTAAAATTAAAGAGACTGAATTTGAAAGGTTATTGGATGGCTAATAATAGAAGTGATCATTCCTTGGAAATTATTGCTCCGTATCTTCAGCATTTGGAGATTTCCGGAGATCTTTATGATCTCAAGTGCAGGCTAGTAGATGTGTCCTCCTTGGTTAATGCCTGCCTCACTTTCAACCTCAAGTGTATCAAAGACATCCGGTTTGAAATTTATGAAGATTTTAATAAATAGGAAGACAGTTGCCGTGATTATCCTCAACTTCTTAGGACCCTCGTACAAGATAATCTTCAAAAGGTGAGTTGTGCAACGGAGCTAACAATCGGAACTTGGTTCACAGAGGTTTGTTTTTAACTCAAAAGTCTTTATTTTCTCTGATTGTTTTGTACAAACCAGGATTTTAGTACATTGATGTTGCTTAGAGTGTTAGATGGTTCGATTCACTCTGATGTGGACTGTGGAATGCATTCTTTTTTGTTGTTATTGCTTTTATTCATTCTTTACTAGTTTGGTTGGGATTACTGCACCAGGTCTTGTGCATGTTCCAGTTCAAAGGGGTGCTAATTCCAGAAACAGAATGCAAACATCTGGCCCTAGAGTTGCATACGAAAAAGTTTAACTTGTATGGAGTAGCTGGCTTTTTGCGAGCCTCGCCTTATGTGGAGACACTCAACATAGGCATGGATGCTGCTGATGTAACTTCTTGGAACTTTTTCTCTTCTTTTCACATCTATTCATCTTATGACGTTTTAACAATCCCCCCCCCCCCCTTCCTCTCTTCTGCCGAGAGGTTGCTGAAGGTTAATGCAAATATATCCTCAATTTTCAGTAAGAAGCTTTGCTGATGTCATTAAAAAGCTTCACATTATTATTGTTGGTGGTGTTGCTTTCATTGGGGCAAACGAACTCCAAAAGGAAACTGATTCTTGTGCTATCACCTCTTTACTGCACGCCATGAATCTTTATGTTAGGAAAGCCATCGTAATCATTTTCCAAGTACCATTAAGATTTGTTGGTTCTAAAAAATTTCCCTAATAGACACTTATATTGTGAAATCATTTCTTGTCACAATTGTGCAGTTTCATTAGGCTGACCTGCATTTGGTACTGATTATATCATGTGTCTTCAGTCAGATGAACCCCGCTGCAAGTATTAGTTAAAATATCTGGCTAGAGGGGATAATATTGATTTGCAGAGTCGGATTTCCAGCTTCGTGTTTCCCAATCTCAAGAAAGTTAAGATTGTCATCTCCTCCGGGGTGTGTTTGAAAGATCATTTCAAGTGGGGCTTTGACAAGCTGTTTAAACTTTCAGAATTTCTATTGAAGAGAGCAACGGTTTTGGAAAAGTTCGTTCTCATATCAAAAAGAAGAAAGTGCAAGAGGTGTTCAATGAACTGTGTATCCCGATATTTATTTCGATTGGCTGAGAAATTGTTAGGTTGCCCAAGATCTTCCACCAATTTCCTGATTATCTTCCAGGAGTGAGCTTTGTGTAACTTGGCTGCTAGTAGTTCTCTCTCAGGATATGAGAAATGTTGTTTTATATTGAGTTTTTGATAAACTGCTCATGCAGTCATAAATCTTTAACTATGGCTAATTAGTGTATATTCAGTTTTTACTTCAATTTATCACTTAATCATGGTATGCAAGTGATTTGGTGTTAACTTTGGGCGTGGGTAAATATTTTCCATGAATTATTGCCGTTAGGTTCACCACATTATCACTGATAAAATTTATATTAACTGTACTAGTTTTAGACTTGTCATAGTATTTCAATTTTGTTATCAAACTAGGTCGCGTAAAAGTCAAGATAGAGGAGTAATACAAGAATTTTTCCTTTATACAAAGAAATGAAAGCAGGGTTATAATTCTATTGAATAATGTCCAAAATTTCAAGTCGTGTATCAAAGGGACTAACGTTGCTCTAAAATTTCAACTTGAAGCCAATAGAAAAATGAGATTGCAAAGACGCAAAAGCTTTTCGGCTGTTCTGAATTTTCAAAGCAAAAGCCTACAGCTTTGAGGTTGGGAAATACAAAGCTTGAAATTTAGTGTTGCAAATCAATACTAGATACATTTCCAATTCTTATAGATGGATTATTTTAAACCACGAGCAAGATGAAAACTGATTAAAAGGTAATATTAGCAGTAATGGGAAAGAAAAATGTTCTTTTCCTTTTCAAGTTTTGATAAAAATGATACGTCGCCTTAATTTAAAATGAAAATGGAATACCATTACTGAAATTTATTACCTAATTGTCTGAATTTCTACGAAAGTTGATAGCTTAATTGCAGTAAAATATCAATAGCACTAACCACCGTTTGTTTAAGTTACTTGAAAAAATTATGAAATGGAACACGCTATCGAAATATTTAGTGTCTCTGTTTCTAGTCGTCTGTGAACTTTGAGATCCCTAAAAATGGAAAAAAGGACTAATTTTATGAAGCAGATTTGCAAAACGTCTCATCTCACCTAATTGTTTTTTTTTTAATGTATCTTGGCATTACGCAGTGCCATTTCTAAACAAAGCCACAAACAATATATTACACAATTATTCTAACTTTGCCATTTAACGCATATGTTTCAACTTATGTTACAACTATATCCAATATGTAGCAGTTGCCTCATGTTCTGTAAAATACTCAACCTGAAAATGTTTTCTAAAATTCTGCTTCATATTTTTTATGCTTTTATACGTAATGTTAAGTTTGGATTCATCAATATGGTCAGCAGGTTAGATGAACAAATTAACCACTACATACTCACGAAGGGGCTATTATAATCACTGGACAATATTTTCTGCCCTTATTACAAGTTACAATATATGTTTATCTCTCCTTCTTGTAATTAAAAAAAATGGCAGCTCTTACTAGATGTGATGTCTCTCTCTTTTCTATAAAGTCTATCCAAATTTGTTCTGTTCATGGCTTCTTCAAGTGGTAAGGTTCATGATACTGGCTACTATTGTTTTCTTGAATTCGTGTAGATATGCGATCGCGAATTACAAGTATAGGGAAGTTTTAAACTCGAAGAGCTGTAAATTTGTGTTTAGAAGAAAGAAGGTTTGGGGTTCATTGGTCAAGATTGTGTAATATGCTTATCAGAATTTGAGAATGGAGACAAGGGAAGAAAGCTGGAAAGTTGTAAGCATATATTCCATGAAAACTGTTTGGAGAAATGGATATGAATGCACAAGGATAGCTCTTCTCTTGCTATCTAGCTTGAATAGAGGGTATTGCCATTCTAGTTTCATGTTTTTTCCCTTCCGTTGTAACTTTTCCAATTGATGATACTTAAATAACAGAGTAGTTTGTGGCATCAAAATAGGTTAAACACAGTCAAGATTGAGAGGTAACACCAGGAATTGTTTGTTCATTTAGTGGAACAGAAGAGAATAATGAAATGAAGCTAGCTAGGCTTTAAAACTATTGAACGTAATGCACAATTTAATTTCAATACATCAAGATTAACAAACTATATATGGAGTTGTAACCTAAAATCAATAGTAATCTACTAAAATATCAAACGTGACACTTGTGCAAACTTCACTAAATTGGTCCTTAATATCATGTTGAACCAAACCCCGTTGTTCTAATTAAACAAAGGGAAAACAAAAACTAAACTATTTCTCACAACATTTATCAAGAGAGTTGTTGTTCTGAAAAATGCTTCACAACCCCTTGTAAGCTGTCCCGTCCAACTAAATTCCGCCTGAAGAATATAGATTTAAGGCAAATCAAACAGATAGATCTAAACAGATATTCTTATTATGACCTTAATGTCAAATATAAAGCTTCACCAGTTCTTTAAGCGTAAGTCAAAACTGCTAAAAACTATTTGAGATAAAACAAACAATTATTCGGACCTTTTTCTTCCAAGAAAAAAGTCAAAAAGGAAGTCATTTCACATTCATAGAACTTTATGCTGTTGACAAAGCAAGGGATCAAAACACAACACTTCAGGCGGCTAAATTATCATAAAGAATGTGGCCTTATCTGCTCATCTTAACAGGTACGTGAAAACAAAAGTTGCAAGAAATTTCAATGCATGCATACAACATCTAAAATGGAACAAAACAAAAGCTTCATGAGAAACGAAGCTACCATAACATTTGATATGCCACAAGGGTAAGTCCAAAAGAATAGTTATTAGTTATATATAGAAGTTAAAGATCCATGATTGCATGAAAAGTTTATCAAACTCATTGCAATGGATCAATCCTTTATTAATATATTTTCCATGTGTTCAATTATAAAGCAGTGCTGGTGCTACAGACCATGATCCTTTCCATGTGTTCCATCACTTCCATGATTGTGATGTTTGCACTTGCCATGACCCAAAATCCACTAGTCGTGATGACACTTAACCCAACCTGCTAGGTAAGCTTAATGACAATTCAATTCAAATGAGATTTACTGAGAAAATAAATAATAAAATAACTGAATTTTTATACAAAAATTTCAAGGATTGATAGTACAAATCATGGGCTTCTAAAACTTAGAGTTTACAAAGCTGCCGGTATGAAATGAATACATCATACGTTCGAGATCTACATAAACAGATTTATAAATCTAAAGCTACCAAGAACAAGAGGCAGCTATAATCGGGACACAGGTACATCTTCAATGCCAGCTTCCGCCATACACAACAACATCAACTCCAAAATCTGCACGCAAGATGCAGAAGTGTAGTATGAGTAAAACCGACTTCATGTACTCAATAAGTAACAACCGACCGACGAGCTCGGAAACACGGTCAGGGTCCAGTACCAATAGCTAAAAACAACTCGTAACAACATAACGAAGCAGTAACTCAAAAGATCTCGTGTTTAGCTCGTTCTAGAAGAATAGACATGATTTTCAGGTATAACAGAAAAACCCAAATCTTTCACCGGAATTACCAAAATATGAGTATATCAGAAAACTGTGATTTTTCCCAAACTTTGAACAACATAGAAGATATTTCATTATAAGAGAGCATGAGGAAAGTACATCTCTATGCCTACATGTCAATATGCATGTCAAGTCATCACTTATCATATACCGTCTAGCATGAGGCGAGTATGCATCGCAATGCCTACATGTCAATGTACATGTCAAATCATGAATGTCACAATATTGTGTAGCAAGAGGAAAAATGCATCTCTGTGCCTACATGCTAAGTATGCATGTCAAATGAATGATTCCACGATGATAATTCCAGATATTCACACTCTCAGAGAACTCAATCTGCCTGTCTTAAACTCTCACTCATCACACATAATCACTCAGCATTGTGCGGGTACCTGCGCTCACTACTGGTATGTCAGACTGCGAAGGGGAGGATCCTACCCAAGCAGTAAAATAAAACTAATATGGTCTATTGCAGCGTGCAGCCCGATCCCGTAATAATAGATAAGCCGATATGACCTACTGTGACATGCAGCCTGATCCCATAATAACACTCACACGGCTCTCAGTCCCACCTCAATCATCAATCTCTCAAGCCTCAATGGCTCATAAATCTCGTACCACTTAGCCCAAATTATGATAACATGTGATGTTACAATGAATGATAAACAAAGACTGAGATATGATATGCAAATGAATAATCATGACTGAGTATATAATTACAATTAGAGCAAATAACTCAATACAACAGAAATAGCCTCATTAGGTCTTAACCGAATAAGCACATAGCCTAAATATGATTTCTACCATGATTCACAACTCACATAATCAAACAGGTAGGGAGAATATGGATGTAACAAGATATAACAACAAAACAAGTTTGGTCACAGTCAAATAGTAAACTAGAATCATGATTTCCCCAGTGCACGCACACACGCTCGTCACCTAGCATATGTGTCACCTCAATGCATCTCGTATAACATAGTCCTAGGGTTAAATAACCTCAACTCCAAATTTAGATATGTTATTAATTTGTGTTATGAACCAAATGGATAAAATTGCTCCTGTGAGAACATAGAGGCAAACGAGAGCATGCATATTTGGTTGTAGCTTCACCTCAAGTTCGCCAATTAGAGCCAAAATCCACTAGTAATATCCAAATGCAAATCAGGATATTTGCTCAAGTCCAAAATCACCATCCGAACTTAACGGATCTATCAAAACTTCGATCTGAGTAAGTTACATAAAAGTCAAACTTGGTCAACTCTTCCAACTTAAAGTTTCCTAGTTGAGAATCAATCTTCCAAATCAATCCCGAACCACTGAAAACCCACGCAAGTCATAATACACAATATGAAGCTACTCATGACCTCAAACCACTAAACTGGATACAAATACTCAAAACGACTGGTCGGGTGTCGATAGGTTCCTATGTAACTGTTGGTCTTCTCATAAGCAAATCAACCACATTTTTCGCTTCCGAAGAATCTGATTGTTTTGTCCAACCATGATGAATCGCATGTTCCTTCGTTTTCCTGACACTACAAAAAAATGGGTAAATTGTGGAGGTTAAAATTGCAGTTTACGGAGGTTAGGAACCTCCGCTATTTGTTGTCACGGCGGTTGAGCAGGTCCCCACATTAAACATCGCCACTATTAATTTGCGGCAAACAAATGCGGGGGTTTCCCAAACCGCCGTGACAGCAAATAGCGGAGGTTTCTAACCTCCGCAATTTCATGCGCAAAAATAGGGTTTTAATTTTAAAAATTAATTTTTTTGAGTGTAGGGGTTGTAAACCACCGCAATTTCTTATGTGTACACCATCGGGATCTGTTCAATTTCTTTTGGGGGGTTTTATGCCCATTTATTTTTAAATATATTATAGAATTTATTTTTTATCATCAACTTGCCATACTTTTCCCCTAATATCAATTGAAATTTATGCTTAAACCAAAACATTAAAATTAAGAAACATCAACATTTCATTAACCGTGAAAAATACTATTACATAGTAGTATCATATATCATCAAGCTAAATTAGAACATAGTTAACCATCTATATTAGTTAGTTATTCCATTGTCCTTAGACATCCACTTCAATTAAAATGAATCTCAATGGTTGTCACTGGGATTACTAGCGCCAGAAGATCTTCTTGCATCCGTTGGTGAAACAGGTCCACTAGCTGCATCACTTGGTTGCAGCAAAAAGTAAAAAACAATACAACTATTAAGAGCAGTATCAGGAAACAAGTCATTGAGATAAAATAAAATTATCTCAATGAGAAATAAAATACACTTTGCCACTTGGAGATATTACTTGAAGTTCCATTGAATCTTTTTGTGCCAAAGACATTACTTATGAGAATTCTGTCATGGATCATACTATGGAATTCTATTTTAGGATTCTGTCATGTAACTACTCTACATTAAGATATGCAAGTTCTTTCTACAAGTGTATGACATGTTTAGAGTAGTATTCATTGTAGTAGTCTGCTTCTTGCTTGAAAGCCCAGAAACACAAGTCAAATTTGGTCCCTTAGAGGAAAATTCAAGTTACATTTACATTTTCACATTGTAATATTCTTGCCATTTCTACTCAAATTTGAAATGATTAAATTGGAAAGGATTATATGCAGCAATCTGCTTACATATTCATTGTGGTTCTCCAGCTGGTTAGGTGGAAAAGGATAGATAAATTATTGATTTTTCATAGTGACTATGGAGTCCCACCAGTTATCATGGTGACTCTTAACACTTCATAAATGAAAAATAAAATTTTACAATACACCAAAAATAAAAGAACTTAACATTTACCGTTGTAGGAGGAGAAGCAAAGGTCCCAGCAAATTGTTTTGGTATTGACCCTTCCTTTATTATCATGTATGCTTTAAGAGTATTCATCAATAGATTGTAATTCTCTTGGCATCCAGAAGAACATCCAACCTTATTACTTACAATTCTAATATTACCAAGATGAAGATTTGTCTCTCTAAAAGTATTGCTTGGAGTAGCTGCTAATCCTAAACATCTCACCCTTCCAGGATGCTCTTTGCCAAGCACCATACCAACAACATTATTTGGAGAAATTTCAGACTCATTCATTGTACTTTCGCTCACTGCTAGCTCAATTTTTTCCTAAACACAATACACATAAAAAAAGTCGAGCCAATATTATAAATCGGTTATTACTACGGTTCGCAATAATTATCTATTTCCTTCCATAAGGTGCAAACAATAGCCTAGAGCATCAGCAGTTAACAAAGATGTGCATATGTGAAAGTACAAGGGGGGTGAATTATTTATTTTTAAACTTAATAACTAGTAGTTGACTAGTTTTACAATTAGTCAACTGAATATAAGAACTTGATACTAGTAAAGACAGAATTTAAGATGCAGAATTTAAATGCAGGAGTTAAAGAATCCTAGTCCAGTCCCCTTGGGTTGCAAGGGAATTCTTTTTCAGTGAATGAGTTTCTTCAAGAGTACAGAGAATGGTATGATCTGCACTGATCGCTTAGTTCCTATTTCACTCGTTTCTTTTGATACAATGCCTCACCAGTGTTGTTCTCTCTTTCTTCTCTAACTTGTTACACAGCAGATCAAGTAAAGCAACAATGTTTGTTTGTAGTAAAATTAATAAAGGGTATTTGGTTTGATCAAAGTATATTGTTCTAGGGTACGAATACAGGTTTAAATACTTTGAGAGAGGCTTGGTTTCTGGAGAGATTTGTCAACCCAAGAGATTTGATCCTTGGAAATAAATTGATTCTTTCCAAGAATAAGGTCATACAGCAGCGGCTATAATTAAGAGATCCTTGATTGATGTTCCATATATGCTTCCCAAGATCTTGCACCTTCCGGATTTGGATACGCGTGACTTGTTTGATTCCTTAAGTTTAGGCTTGATTGATTCCGTCTTGGCTTTGATGATTATTCAAATCCAAGATTGCTTTTATTGATTCCTTCCATTTCGAAGTTGTCCATTGATTTCGTGATCTTTGCTAATCTCGGATTGCTTTCCTTAAGTTCCCTGATTGATTGTTTCCATCACGTAGTTACTTCTTGATTCCTTGATCTTCTCTAATTGATTCATTCAATCTTAAAATTGCTATCCATGAGTTCCTACATAGATATATTATTTGCATCATTAAAATCAGATCTAACAATCTCTCCCTTTTTGATGATGACAAAATAATATATATGTATAAACAACAGTTGACTTTCCTGTGTTTTACTCCCCCTCAATGTATTCAGTTGACTGGTCCATAGTTAGTTGACTCCTGCTGCAAAGCTCCCTCTTAATGTATGCAGTTGACTGGTCCATGGTACTCCCCCTCAATTTATGTAGTTGACTCCTGTTGTAGAGGATGCTAACGTACACTTACCCTTTAGTCGACTAGCTTGGTATGCATATATTGCATATTGTACTTTGTATACCTGTGTAAATTACATATATCCTTCTCCTCCTTTTTAGCATCAGCAAAGAGGGAATAGACAGAGCAAACCACGAACTAAAAGCTAGGGATATATCATTATGCAGCAGAGTTATAGTCCAAAAAAACAACCAGAACAGAACAAAAACAGAAATTATCCAATGACTGTTTTAGCAGTACAAAAACAGCACAGCAAAAAAATTGTCTTAAGCAACCACACTAACGACGCACAAAGTAGGTAAGAGTTCTGCAGATGGCCTCCTTCAGTTGTTCAAATATGGCATTGGCTGAGATGCTCATTCTATTAAACATGTCATGAACCTCCTTGAAAGCTTTGACAGCGGTCTCCCTTACTCTGAGAACGACAACTCTTATCTTGGACACGTCAGACCCTGTTTCTCTGAAAATGGCATGAATGTCATTAACAGTTGACTGAGTGACTGTGAGGAGATCTTTAATTTCAGAGAGTTGAATGTCAAAGGCACGAAGCTTCTCAGCAAGATCAGGATCACTAGGACTAAGATGAGAGGCAGAAAGTTTGGGTTTGGGATCTATTTGAGCATGCTTTTATTCACCTTTGTACTTCTTAACCCATGAACCTTTCACACTCACATATCCCATACTTGCAAAGGCTATGGAATTGTAAGATTTTGAAACAGTGATAAAGGGATAAGCAGGCAGGGAAATTTGGTGAGCTTCCAGGATGTGAGTGATGGCCATACCATATGGTAGACTAGTGGGATCTTCAGCGCTCTCAATCATGAAATTAATGACCCGGGAGGATAAGATTTTGAGTTTGGTCACAAGACAATACACCAAGAAGGTGTCTCTTTGAGAGAAGGTGGAGAAAGAACCAGTGCGAGAAAGTAGAGTAGATGCTACGATATGAGCCATGACTCGAGTTTCGAAACTAACATCACTTGGGCCTAACTGGTTGGGAAGAGATTCAGAGGGACTCTCAGCAATATACCATTTAGCTTGATCAAAGGAGATTTCAAAATCATCAGGCCAGGTATTTTTGAAAAGCATGGGAAAACCAGAATATTTACACTGAAAGAGTGAGTCAAATATGGCACAATCAAGGACAATGCACTTACCTAATACTAAGGATTCCAACTTATCAGGTTTACTAGAGCGAAGGTTAGCATAAAACATCTTTACTAGGGGTTCATAGACCTTAGGCGGAGGAATAAAGAGAAACTTAGACCACCCTTGATGAACAAAAAAAAATTTTACCTTACAATTTAGGCTTCCATGTCGTCAAAGTTGACTACCCTTCACAACAAAAAAAGGGGTAAATTGCGGAGGTTTATTTGCGTAGGGTATAAGTAACCTCCGCAATTCATACAAAATCTAGCAGATTCTTATAAGAACAGATTCATATAAAAAAGATTCATAATCCATTTTGGTTAATATCAATTTTCATATATATTTTCATGAAAACAAAAAAATTTGAATTTTCAATTTTAGATGCTTTGTTAATTGAAGTATTCTAGCATCTGGCGCTCTCACATTTTGTACCAAATTTTTTCTATATTTGTACCAGATTTTTCCTACATTTGCACCCTAATTTTATACATTTGTACCAGATTTTTCCTTTCTTCATTATTAACTGAAGTGTTCTTTTAAAAGTTGTGAATAATTTCGAAAATTTATATGCAATTTTATGCATGCACGTATGATAAATCAGCTTTGGGTGCATTAGGAATGAGGTTTCTATTTAGTGTATTGAGAGGACTCAAATTTTCTAGTATTTTGGTTCCAATTGTCATGAGGTTAACATTGGTAGTTTTGAATTTGTCAAATATTTTTTTGTTTCGAGTATAATTTTTGTTGTTTTGATCAAATAGGACAAGAAGAGTGATTTATCGAAAAATATAATTGAAGGTTTTGGGATTTTGTCGATATTGGAGGTAAGAAATTTATTTTTGTACATTGTAGTGCTATTATTCACTTCTTCCACATATAGTAGAAGATTTTGTACGTTTCAATACATTTTAAGTAATTTTTTGTTCTTTCAAGTTGTTTAGAAATGTGTACATTTTTAGTCCTCAAATAACTTACATGTCTCTTGACTTTATTTTCTATCATGATGCTTATAGTTTGTTGATTTACTTATCTTTGAATCTATTTATTATTGTTGGGAGATATGACTATGACTATGCAAATGCATTCTTTGTTTTGGGATTTTTAAGTTTGGTAGTATTTATGATTATAGATGGCTTTTGTTGTATGTATTATTGCTTCAAAATTATTATTATGTATTCTAAATATTCATACTTAAGTCATACTTGTCTCTGCATATGTAAACTTCAGTGACATATTGCTTCTAATACATGAGTGTATATCTGTTAGTAAATTGTATTTGTAAAATAATTCTAAAAAATATAAAATAACTTAAACAGAAATATAGATGAAACAGAAATTAATTCGAGCCCACTGAATTCAAAGTGTTTCCTTAAGGAATTTAATCCCCTCCTAGTACCCAAGGTTTTGGATTATTTCCTCCCAGGATAGAACGAATTACACACTAGTGTAGTGGTACTTCAAACCCCAGTGTTTCAGCGAACACAAAGTTCGAATTCTGAGGTGCAACTCTTCAGAATGGTTGTTTATGCAAAATGGCCACAATATAAATGCCATAACATAAATGGCTATTTACTCTACAATAAAGAGGGAAAATTGAAGAGGGTAGTTTAATTTTCAGTTACACAACTGAAAATTCTGTTAATATTTTACTATTAACAAATAAATTTGGTCAAAAAATTAATCAATCAATTGATCATTTGACCAAATCCAAATTCAAATCCGAATTCGAAGCCAAAGCCGAGCGAGCGACGACGACGACGCGAGGCTTGCCTTCTTCTCAACTCTTTAAGAGCTAGAAGAAGAGCAATTGCTTATATACCCATAAAAACCTCTTCCTCTTCCAATACAGGACAATGTTCCTTCATCAAGAGGGGAAACTTAAAATTTCACTTAAGATTTTCATTTCCCTCCATTTCCCATTCACCCTCTTTTAAGCATTTAATATACTTATAATCCCAACAATCCCCTACATGAATGGGGAATGGCTATATCACGCAAATGTGCATGAAAAACTGTATGATTCGCAAGCAAGGATTAATTACATCTGGATAAGTAGGTTTCCCTTTGAACTTTTCGTAGTGAACTTATGTCGGATATACTCGGTCAATCGGTAGATTTGATATCTTTAAACCGTCGAACTGGTGTATACCTAGACAACCATAAGTCGCATAACCAACCCTTAACCGTCTTTGGTTCTCATTGTTGTGTTCGTTTCAGCCATGAACACCGCCTGGTTTCATAAGTGTCTAGAGAACTGGCCTTACAAAGTTCTCTTTGAAGCGGCTAACACTTCACACTTACATAGGTGATTCCTAAACATGTCATCCCGTAGATACACTATTTGATATACCACGTATCAAATTTAAAAATCATTAAAAAGCCTTAATGCTTTATCCTTGGTACTGAAAATTGTCGCATCACGAGAATGGACCAAAAGTTTAGTTGACAATGTTGAACCATCATTAATGACTTTGTTTGATCTCCTTGAGCCTAGATCTTGGGATCTCCAGTCTTCTAGGTAGAGTTACCACCACTATGACTTGTTCTCGGCCATAGTCTCATTCCCCTTGATGATTTCTCAACTACATCTCTAGTTAGGCATTTTGTAAGTGGATCTGACACATTATCACTTGACTTTACATAGTCAATCGTGATAATTCCTCTATAGAGTAATTGCCTAACGGTTTTATGTCTTCGTCGTATATGACGAGATTTACCGTTATACATAACGCTCCCAACCCTTCTAATTGCCGCTTAACTATCACAATGCATGCATATTGGTGCCAACGGTTTGGGCCAAAATGGAATGTCTTCCAAGAAATTTCGAAGCCATTTAGCTTCTTCACCGGCTTTATCTAAGGCTATGAACTCAGCTTCCATTGTAGAGCGGGCAATACAAGTTTGTTTGGACGACTTCCAAGATACCGCTCCTCCACCAATAGTGAATACATATCCACTTGTGGACTTCGAATCAGCTGAATCGGTGATCTAATTTGCATCACAGTATCCCTCAATCACCACAGGATATTTACTGTAGTGCAAAGCAAAGCCCTGGGTATGTTCTAAATATCCAAAACTCGTTTCATTGCCATCCAATGAGATTGACCTGGATTGCTTGTGTATCGACTCAATTTACTTATAGCACAAGCTATATCTGGTCGTGTACAATTCATGATGTACATTAAGCATCTCAACACACAAACATAATCCAATTGTGATATGTTTTGGCCTTTGTTCTTTGCTAATGCAAGATTCACGTCAATTAGAGTCTTTGCAACTTTAAACCCTAAGTGCTTGAATTTTTCAAGTACTGTCTTAATATAATGAGATTGTGACAATGCCAGACCTTGAGGAGTCTTATGGATCTTAATCCCCAAAATTAAATCAGCAACTCCCAAGTCCTTTGTCACGACCCCAAATACCGATCGTGATGGCGCCTATCACAGTACTAGGCAAGCCAACCCAAACATTTAATCACAACCCTTTTTCCTTATAATAAGCCATTTTCTAACACGAATTCAAATACCAAAATTTTATAATAAGCGTTTAAAACAACAAAATATATATGCGAAAGACAAATAAATATGAAACTACACAGCCCCAATAATCTAGTGTTACGAGTCTAGAGCCCCTAATACATGACTGAATGTCTAATACATCATAAGTCTAGAAAATGTGGAAAAGAACAAGATATGAAGGAGAAAATAGGGTTGTGAATGTCATGCAACTACCTTAAAATCTCCGGCAAACTCTGGATCAGCTGAGGACCCTCACTCTGCCGCTCGGGCACCTGGATCTACACACAAATTAAATAAGGTCTGAAAGCAGTGACGAGCAGTTAAAAATAAGATAAATGAAAAGACAACCGGATAACAGATCAAAATCCATAGTTTAAACCAGTTTCGTCGAAAAATCATCAATTTCAGTTTAAATACTTGAAATCATTTGCTTAGCAATTTCTTACAACAGAGTCTTATTTTAAAAAAGAGTGAAATCGGTGAAAATATCATAACTGGGCCCCTCGAGCAAGGTATCACTCAGAATATGGCCTCTCGTGCAGCCTCTCAGTTACTCGCGACTCAACTCCCGTCACTCAATACTCACTCTCAGCACTCAGGCTCATTAATATCTCATAATAATAGAAATCATAGTAACCGTTGCGGCGTGCAGTCTGATCCATAATTTATAGTCGACTACGCTCACTGGGGGTGTACACACTCCGAAGGGGTTCCTACAGCCCAAGTGTCACATCGCTGCGGTGCGCAGCCCGATCCTATATATATATATATATATATCACTGCGACATGCAGCCCGATCCATATAAGTATCGTTGCGGCGTGCAGCCCGTTCCATAACTCACACATATATAAATATCCTCACCATTAGGTTCTCAACCTTTCTCTGTCATTAACCTTACAACTTCTCGGGCACAACAGTAGAAATTAGGGAACTCAGTCCAAACAGTCCTCACATTTAGAAGTGGAGTGATAAAACCAGTTTAAATATTTAAACAGGTAAAACATGACTGAGGATATGCTTTCAACAAGTAAAGTGAGGAAAAATAGTAAAAATGCTCTAAGGGTCTCAACAGGTCGGCACAAGGCCCCAAACATGGCATACAACTCCTAATACAGTTTAAATGACTAAAGTGCGGAATAATATAAGATTCCAAATCAAATATGCGGCTTAATAGTCGCTATAGGACGGACCAAGTCACTATCCCTACCGGTGCACGCCCACATGCTCGTCACCTAGCGTGTGTGTCACCGCATTTATCAAAATAAGTCAAATACCGAGGTTTTGTACCCTCAATTCCAGATTTACAATGGTTACTTACCTCAAAACTATGAAAATACTACTCCGCAATGCCTTTGCCCCTCGAACCGGCCTCCACTCGCATCGAATCTATCCAAAATTAGAATCACGGTGTCAAAATATGCTAAGGGAACGAAGCCCAAGCAAAAACAATCAAATAATACCAAAAATTCCGAAATTGACCAAACCCGACCCTCGGGACCACGTCTTAAAACGCGATAAAAATCACATCAACGGACTCCTTATCCTTCCACGAGTCCATACATACCAAGAACACTGAAATTGGAGTCCAAATGACCCTCAAATTCTCATTTTAAAGTCTCTTAATCTCAAGCCCTAATTTTCTCAATTTTAGGCTTAGATTCCATGATTTATTAAGTAGATTTCACATTAGAATCGAGTTTTAAGTCCAAAATTCTTACCTCCAAGTGATTCCCCTTGAAACCCACTTCAATCCCCTTCAAAAAGCTTCAAAAACGACCAATAATGGAAGAAATAAATCCCAAATTCGCGGATGAGACGACTATTTAAACCTTCTGCCCAGGCCTGAAATCCTTCTTCGCGGACGCGGTCAAAGCCTCGCATTCGCAAAGCACAAAAATTTCATTGACCAAAACTCTTCTTCGCGAATGCTATCTCACCATCACGAATGCGATGCCTCAGCTTCACCATCCTTCGCGAACGCGGCCAGGCCTCTCGCGAACGCGATGCTTACCATTCCGGCCCTTCGCAAACGCGAGACTCCCCTTCACAAACGTGAAGGCCAAACCTGACGCCTCCCTTCCTGAACCTTCACAAACGCGAGGGTCCACTCGCGAACGTGAAGAACAAAATACCTGCAACAGCTGAAACCAAAATCTGCAGCTTTTCTTTAACTTAAAATGATCCATTCAACCCTCTGAAACTCACCCGAGGCCCCTGGGACCACAACCAAAGGCACCAACATATCCCAGAACCTTATTCAAACTTGTACCAATCCTCAAAATACCTCAAACAACATCAAATCAACCAAAACACATCGGATTCAAGCCTAAGTTTCCAAAATCTTCTAAATTACGTTTTTGATCAAAAACCCAACCAAACCACGTCCGAATGACCTGAAATTTCACACACACATCCCAAATGGCACAACAGAACTACTGCAACTATCGGAATTCCATTCCAACCCCTAAATCAAAATCTTTCCTACCAACCGGAAATCGCCAAAATCCAGTTTCGCCAATTCAAGCCAAAACCTACTCCGGACCTTCAAAACTCATTCCGATCATGCTCCTAAGTCCCAAATCACCTCCCGAAGCTAACCGAACTATTGAAACTCATATCCGAACTTTCTAACACATAAGTCAACATCCGGTTGACTTTTTTTCCAACTTAAGCTTCTCAAAAGAGACTAAGTGTCTCAAACCATACCAAATCCTTTCCGAACGTGAATCAATAAACCCGATCACATATAGAACTATTAGACAAAGCAATACGAAGCAGAACTGGGGGAAACAAAGCTGTAAATCATGAGACGACTGGCCGGGTCATCACATCCTTCCCAACTTAAATAAACATTCGTCATCGAATGAGTCAAGAAACATATCTGAAGCCTCAAACAGGTGAGGATATCTTCTCCGCATCTCCTGCTCGGTCTCCTAGGTAGCCTGCTCCACGGGCCAACCTCTCCACTGCACTTTCACTGAAGCTATGTCCTTTGACCTCAACTTTCGAACTTGACGACCCAAAATAGCTACTGGCTCCACATCATAAGTCAAATCATCTTCCAACTGAACCGTGCTGAAATCCAAAACATGAGACGGATCCCCAATATACTTCCGGAGCATAGAAACGTGAAATACCGGATGCACACTCGACAAGATGGGTGGAAAAGCAAGCTCATAAGTCACCTCCCCAATCCTTCGGAGCACCTCAAAAGGCCCAATGAACCGTGGACTCAATTTACCTTTCTTCCCAAATCTCATAACACCCTTCATAGGTGAAACCTTCAACAGAACCTTCTCGCCAATCATATAGGACACATCCCGAACCTTCCTATCAGCATAGCTCTTCTGTCTCGACTGCACTATACGAAGACTCTCCTGAATCACCTTCACCTTTTCTAAATCATCCTGTACCAGGTCTGTCCCCAATAGCCTAGACTCATCGGGCTCGAACCAACCAACTGGAGATCTACACCGCCTCCCATACAAAGCCTCATACGGAGCCAACTGAATACTCGACTGGTAGCTGTTGTTATAGGAAAATTCTGCAAGCAGTAGAAACTAATCCCACGACCCTTCAAAATCAATGACACAAGCACGCAACATGTCCTCCAATATCTGAATAATGCACTCGGACTACCCGTCGTCTGAGGGTGAAAAGTAGTGCTTAACTCAACCTGAGTACCCAACTCTCTCTGCACAGACCTCCAAAACTGCGAAGTAAACTGAGTGCCCCTATCTGAGATGATAGAAACCGGGATACCATGCAAACGAACAATCTCCTGGATATAGATCTCTGCCAAACCACTCTAAAGAATAGCTAGTACACACAGGAATGAAGTGCACAGACTTGGTCAGCCGATCCACAATCACCCAAATAGCATCAAACTTTCTCAAAGTCTGTGGAAGTCCAACAATAAAGTCTATAGTGATCCTCTCCCACTTCCACTCGGGAATATCCATCTGCTAAAGCAAGCCACCCGGTCTCTGATGCTCATATTTAACCTGCTGATAATTGAGACACCGAGCTACAAATCCCACAATGTCTTTCTTCATTCTTCTCCACCAATAATGCTGCCTCAAATCCTGATACATCTTTGTGGCACCCGGATGAATGGAATACCACGAACTATGGGCCTCCTCCAGAATCAACTCCTGAAGCCCACTACATTGGGCACACAAATCCGTCCCTGCATTCTCAACACCCCATCATCACCAATGGTCACATCTCTGGCATCATCATGCTGAACTCTATCCTTAAGGACAAGCAAATGCGGATCATCATACTGGCGCTCTCTGATGCGATCATATAAAGAAGATCGAGAAACCACACAAGCCAAAACCCGACTAGGCTCCGAAACATTTAACCTCACAAACCGATTGGCCAAGGCTTGAACATCAACTTCAAGAGGTCTCTCCCCAACTGGAATATATGCCAAACTCCCCATACTCACCGCCTTTCGGCTTAAAGCATCGGCCACCACATTGGCCTTCCACAGATGGTACGATGTAGTGATATCATAATCCTTAAGCAACTACAACCACATCCGCTGCCTCAAATTGAGATCCTTCTGCTTGAACAAGTACTAGAGGCTACGATGATCAATAGACACCTCACAAAAGACACCATACAAGTAATGCCTCCAAATCTTTAACGCGTGAACTATGGCAGCCAACTCCAAATCATGAATGGGGTAGTTCTTCTCATGGGGCTTCAACTGACGAGAAGCATAAGCAATAACTCTACCCTCCTACATCAAAACACAACCAATACCCACTCTCGAAGCATCATAATACACGGTATATGAACCTGCAGCTGATGGCAAAATTAACATTGGAGCTGTGGTCAAAGCTATCTTGAGTTTCTGATAGCTCTCCTCACACTCGTCTAACCATACAAATGAAGCACCCTTCTGAGTCAACTTGGTCAAGGGCGATGCGATGGATGAGAATCCCTGAACAAACCGGCAATAATAGTCTGCCAAACCGAGAAAGCTACAAATATTTGTGGCTAAGGATGGTCTGGGCCTACTCTGAACCGCCTTTATCTTCTTCGGATCAACCTGAATACCCTCGTTGGACACCACATGCCCCAAGAAAGCCACTAAACCGAGCCAAAACGCATGCTTGGAGAATTTTTCATAAAGCTTCTCCTCCATCAATCTTTGTAACACAACTCTCAAATGCTCCGTGTGCTTCTCCTAACTACGTGAATACACCAGAATATTATCAATGAAGACTATGACAAATGAATCGAGATAAGGCCGGAACACGCTGTTCATCAAATGCATGAACGCTGCTAGGGCATTGGTCAGCCCAAATGACATCACCAAGAACTTATAATGACCATATCGGGTCCTGAAAGCTGTCTTAAGAATATCTGAGTCCCTAATCTTCAATTGGTGATAACCCGAACGGAGATCAATCTTGGAGAACACTCTCTCTCCTTGAAGCTGGTCGAATAAATCATCAATGCGAGGCAAAGGATACTTGTTCTTAATTGTTACCTTGTTCAATTGCCTATAATCGATGCACATCCTTATAGTGCCATCCTTCTTTTTTCACAAATAGAACAGTGGCACCCCAAGGTGACACACTAGGCCGAATGAACCCCTTGTCAAGGAGTTCCTGAAGCTACTCCTTTAACTCTGTTGGTGCCATATGATACGGCGGAATAGAAATGAGCTGAGTTCCCGGCACCAGGTCAATACCAAAATCAATGTCCCTGTCCGGTGGCATGCCCGACAGGTCTGCAGGAAACACATCGGGAAAATCCATCACAAGTGGAACTGAATCAATACTGGGAGTCTCAGCTCCGACATCCCTCACAATGGCTAGATACGAAAGACATCCCTTCCCAACCATACACTAGGCCTTCAAGAATGAGATCACTCTACTGGGAACATAATCAGTCAAACCTCTCCACTCAATCTGTGGCACACCCGGTATAGCCAATGTGACTGTCTTGGCATGACAGTCCAGAATAGCACGACATGGATAACCAATCCATGCCTAAAATGATATTGAAATCCACCATACATAATAATAAAAGATCCACCTGGGTCTCCAGACCCCCAATAGTCACCACACATGACCGGAACACTCGGTCTACAACAATAGTATCACCTACTAGAGTAGATACATGAATAGGTGAAACAAGAGACTCACGGGGTGTATCCAGATAACGGACTATGTATTATGACACATTGGAACCGAGATCAAATAATACAGATGCATCTTTGTGGCAGACTGAAACAACACCTGAACTCACGGCATCTAAAGCAGCAATATCTGATCTACCTGGTAGGGCATAGAAATGAGCCTGATCGACCTCCCCCTCTAGGGTGACCCCTAGCTGACTGACCTCGACCCCTAGCTGACTGGGCGGGTGGTGAAGTAATTGGAGCAGAAGTCGAGGGATGACCCCTTTTACTGAGACTGACCATCATGAAGACGAGAACACTGCCTCCTCATATTCCCAAACTCTCCACACTCATAATAACTCCCCGATGCTGGAGATGGGGACTGAAGGGAACCCCTGGCACCGGAATGACCAGTAAAAGAACCTAGCATGTAAGAACCCAGCATTGATGGAGCACGGGACGAACTCTGGGCTGGAAGGGCACTAAGTGATAAGTGGCCTTGATGAGAACTATAAGAACCATGACATGATGATGCCCCACGATAACCTGGGCGAGTTGAATGAGCCTATCTTAAAGGACGACCTCTGCCCTGCTGGAACTGGCCCCTCGAAGGAGCTCTGCTAAAGCTACCAGATCCTCGAGGCCTCTTGGCCTCCCTCTCTTATCACTTTTGGCGGCGAACTGACTCAATCTCACGTACGATGTCAACAACCTCCTCGAAAGTGTCACCTGTCACCCTCTCCCTAGTCATGAGAATCCGTAGCTGATATGTGAGGCCATCAACAAACCTCTTGATCCTCTCTCGATCTGTGGGAACCAACCAAACCACATGACGAGCTAACTCGGAGAACCGTATCTCATACTGCATCACAGTTATCTCTCCTTGAAGCAACTACTCAAACTGCCTGTGCAGCTCCTCTCGATGAGACTATGACACATACTTCTCCAGAAAGAGAACAGAGAATTGCTGCCAGGTAAGGGGCGCTGCACCAACAGGCCTACGCCTCTTATACGCCTCCCACCAAGTAAAGGCAGCCCCAGAAAACTGAAAGGTAGTGAATGCTACACCACTGGTCTCTATTATCCCCGCTGTACGAAGCATCCTCTGGCATTTATCCAAGAAACCCTGGGCATTCTCTCCCTCTACACCGCTGAAAGTCGGAGGCTGGAGTCTACCAAACCTTTCTAGTCAACGCTGCTCGTCGTCCGAATTAACTGGTACCACATACTCCTGAGATGGTGCAACCGATTGGGCTAGAGGTGCCCCCGGTGTCTGGAGTCCTGCAAAACCTGCTCAGGTGTGTGAGCAACGGGAGTCTGGGTGCCTCCCCCGCCTAGGAAGTAGCTGTGGCCATAGTAATTGAGACCGCCTGAGCCAAACTGGTACATACTAATAAAATCTGAGCTAGAGCCTCTTAAAGACCTGGAATTACAATACGCACAGGTGGTGCCTGAGCTGGTGGTGTTGTAGCATCCACAGCTGGGACCTAATCCTGAACTGGGGCAGCTGGTGGATCTGTAGGTGCTGCCTTAACTGCTCTGCCCCTACCACGGCCTCGACCGCGTCCTCGGCCTCTGGTGGCCCAACTGGTGGCACTGGCAGTCGTCCATCCTACCCAGTAGCACGTGTCCTCACCATCTATGAGAAAATGGAATAACAGAAGCTTAGTACTCGGATCAACAGATTTGCACGATAAGAATTTCAAGAACATGAAGTTTTTCCTAAAGGTTCTGCATCCTCTCGAGGATAAATACAGACATCTCCATACCGATCCACGAGACTCTACTAAATCGTCTTATGGCTCGCGAGACCTATGTAACCTAGGCTCTGATACCAACTTGTCACGACCCCAAATACCGGTCGTGATGGCGCCTATCACAGTACTAGGCAAGCCATCCCAAACATTTAATCACAACCCTTTTTCCGTATAATAAGCCATTTTCTAACACGAATTCAAATACCAAATTTTTATAATAAGCGTTTAAAACAACAAAATATATATATGCGGAAGTCAAAGAAGCATGAAACTATACAACCCCAATATTTTGGTGTCACGAGTCTAGAGCCTCTAATACATGACTGAATGTCTAATACATCATAAGTCAAGAAAATGCGGAAAAGAACAAGATAGGAAGGAGAAAATAAGGTTGCGGATGCCATACAGCTACCTTGAAATCTCTGGCAAACTCTGGATCAACTGAGGACCCTCACTCTGCCGCTCAGGCACCTGGATCTGCACACAAGGTGCAGGGAGTAACGTGAGTACGCCAACTCAGTAAGTAACTAAAATAAATAAGGTCTTAAAGCAGTGACGAGCAGTTAAAAATTATATAAATGAAAAGACAACCGGATAACAGATCAAAATCCACAGTTTAAACTAGTTTTGTCGAAAAATCATCAATTTCAGTTTAAATTCTTGAAATCATTTGCTTAGCAATTTCTTACAACAGAGGCTTATTTTAAAAGAAGAGTGAAATCGGTGAAAATATCATAATTGAGCCCCTAGGGCAAGGTATCACTCAGAATATGGCCACTCGTGACTCAACTCTCGTCACTCAATACTCACTCTCAACACTCAAGCTCATTAATATCTCATAATAATAGAAATCATAGTAACCGCTGCGGCGTGCAACCCGATCCATAATTTATACTCAACTACACTCACTGGAGGTGTATAGACTCCGGAGAGGCTCCTACAGCCCAAGTGTCACATCGCTATGGTGCGCAACTCGATCCAATATATATATATATCGTTGTGGCGCGCAGCCCGATCCATATAAGTATCGCTGCGGCGTGCAGCCTGCTCCATAACTCATGCATATATAAATATCCTCATCATTAGGTTCTCAACCTTTCTCAGTCATTAACCTCACACCTCTCGGGCACAACAATAGAAATTAGGGAACTCAGTCCAAACAGTCCTCACATTTAGAAGTGGAGTGATAAAACCAGTTGTGAGCACCTAATTTTTTATAATATTTAATATTTTTTATCACTTCTTCTATGTAAATATTTTAGGGGTTTTAACCTACAATATTTAGCTTTGTTACACTTTTTATTATAGGGTAAAAATACAAAATTTAAAAGGTGAATTATTTCTATTAATATTATTTTATTTTTATATTTATTTTTAAAATAAAAAAAATTCCGAAATAATATTAATTTTTTTAATTTTCGGGAGTGATTTAAAAAATAAGAAAAAGGGAAGTATTGAATAAAAAAATAAAAGTAAAAGTAGGTGGAATTCTCTTTTAAAAAGTAAAAGAAAGTAGAAAATTAAAAAAATAAAAGTAAAGTTTTGTGGAAATTTTAAAAAAATAAAAAGTAAAAGAAAGTTGGAATTAAAAAACAAATATAAAGGTATCTGAAAATTAAAAAAAATTAAAGTAAAAGAAAGTAGCATTTTTAAAAGAAAAGCAAAAGAAAGTGGATTGTTTTTTAGGAAAAGTTAAATAAAGTGGAATTCTCTTTTAAAAAGTAAAAAAGGTGAGATTTTAAATAAGATAAAAGTAATTAAAGTTGGAATTTAAAAAAATAAGAGTAAAGAAAGGTGAGATTTCTTTTTATAAAAAACTAAAAGCAATTTGTAAGTGGGATTTCTTTTAATTAAAAAATAATAAAATATTTTTTTAAAAAATCTGAAAAATCTCGAAAATTTTGCTATAAATAGGGGGGAAAAAGGAGAGAGGAGAAGAAAAAAGAAGGGGTCGGAGAGAGAGATATACACTTGATATACACTCTGGATACACTGGATATACAGGGGCAGAATTCATTTTGGAGAGAGTAAAAAAGATAGAACCAAATTTTCTGAAATATTGAGAGCAGAAGAACACCAGAGAGAGTTCAAAGCTAGAAAGAGAAAACAAAGAGAGATTTCCGGACTATTTTTTTTCTCCATTTTTACTGGTTTTCTCTGTGTTGCTGGGATTTCTAGATTGAGGTGTTGAGGCTACTTTGTTGGGCTTTCTGCTGCTGTATTTTGTTGTTTGCTATTGCTGATTGCTTACCCCATTTTTCTGTTCTGCATACCAGGTACATGTCCTGAAACTCGATGTATGAAAATATCCAATTGAAAATGAATGAAGTGGAGGCCTATTGTTGATTTACTGCTTTCATTATACTGTAATAACCATACTGATGGACTGTTAATTATAAGTTTGTGCATTTGAATCGTTAAGTGTGTGTTAGATATTTAGAAATGCATATGAGTTTAGTCAAGTATTCGTTGTAATAATTCCATGCTGGACTAACAAAATAGTTTCTATTAGTTTAGTTAATTTCCGATTTTCCTAGATCTGTATAAATGGTATTTTCAAGCTGTGATTAATTAGGCGGTAGACTTTTAAAGTAGTGTGATACTTGTTCTGATCATGGGAGCTTTATATTTAGTAGTGATGATGTGAGTTAATCTATAATTCTGAGTTTAAGTGGTTGTGTGTGAGTTCGAAATAAGAAAGTTAAAAGTAGATATGAGATATGTAATTCGTAAGGTTAATTTAGGCAATCCATTTTCGTCCAGCATCCTTAATTCTCGAGTTTCAATTCTCATATGTGGTCACGTTAGTATTTAATCAAAGTTCATGAGTCAGCATTTTAATAAAAATGAGTCATAGTAGGGAATTTGAAATTTGAACTAGTATGCACCATGTTTGAAATTGTGATCATAGGCAGTTTACGTGGGTCATGAAATCTGAAATCAGTTGCTTTCCAACTCATGTTTAATGTTGCATTGAATTTATTTTACTGGCTAGTTAATTTTAGTAGTAGATTCATCAGATTTGTGTTCTTAATTAAATTGAAATTCCATTTAATATAAAAGAAAGGGCTTAACAGGCTAGTCCCTAAACGTTTGGGCCTCAGGATAATTGATGCACGGCCCAGGCCAGTTTTGGCTTCTTTCTCATTTACGCCTGGGTCAAGATCTATTTTGGCCGATTTTATGGTGTATATCTGGTTTTAAATTCCCTCTGCTGGGCTCACATCGGAGCCCAATGGTCGAATGTTGGTGCAAAAATATTACTTAGTTTGCATCAGTCCAGTAACAAATTAATTAGGGCATTTCTTTTATTTTAGAGACAAATTAAGTAGAAAACTATAAATTGCTCTAGGTTTGCACTTTAAAATAATAAAACGGGATGAGCCTCGCTAAACAAAATACATAAATTGCGGGGCCCTCGATAATTGTATATATTAAAATACTTAGATTTCGGGACGGGCTGTTTAGCGAATTTCACGGCCTTCCCCAAAATAATAACGCGTTAGTCTTTTTAGGTGCGTATTTTAATAACATTACCTCCCTAAACTCGGGTGCGCATTTATGTGACCCAAATCCAAATCCCAACGATGTTTAAGTATGTCCAAAAACCACGGGTGCATTTATGTGACATGGTTCAAGACTTGTTTTAATGACGTTGCAATTTTCTTTAAAAATGAATAAAAGCGGTTAAGGTTAAAATTTGCACATAGGTTCATAATTGTTAAAATCAGATAATTTAAGCCAAATATAACAGTTGAGCGACCGTGCTACAACCACGGAACTAGGGAATGCCTAACACCTTCTCCCGAGTTAACAGAATTCCTTACACAGATTTCTGGTTCGCGGACTGTAATGCAGAGTCAATCTTTTCCTCGATTGGGGATTCAACCGGTGACTTGGGACACCATAAATCTCCCAAGTGGCGACTCTAAATCTTTAATGATAAATCCCGTTTTCGATTGTCCTTTAATTGGAAAAAACTCCCTTATGCCCTTACGGGTGTAGGTAAAAAGGAGGTGTGACAGCTCTGGCGACTCTGCTGGGGACGAGAACCCAGAATATCTGGTTCAGGGTTCAAGAATTCGAGCTTAGAATAATTGTTATAGTTGGCTTTATCCATTATCTGATTTTGTTACATAATTTGGACCTAATGTGCTAATTGATTGCTTTTACCGCTTTGATATTCCGTGAACTGTATATAAACTGTTGTGAAATCCTTCTCCTCTCTGAGTCTTCTAAATTATGAAGAAGTGTGCACTTCGTGTGACTTCTTTTCTGTTAGAGTCATATTCCAAATTTAGAATGAGGTTCGGACAAGCTGCAAAGTCGGTGAAGCTTCTGTATTCCCGGTACGCTGCCCCCCATCGACTCGAGCTGTCCGCTCGGGTAAGCCAGGTCTAGAACAATAAACCCAGGTTTAAACCTAGTATAACAATGCCTCATCCCTAGTAGGAACGTGTGATTGAATCATGCGCATTTTGACTTTGGAGACTCAACACAAGGGTTGGGTCTGTCTAGGACAGGTGCACCCGAAACAAAAAGACCATCCTGATGCATCCTACTTGCTATTTGTGCATTTATTTGCTTCGGACCTGCATGCTGACCGGCTTATGAATATCGGGAAAAGTTGAGGAAAGAGAAATAGCAGTATGAGGGATAAAGAAAGTTAATCGCCTGATCTAAAAAAAATGTCCAAATAGTGCCTAAACTCTGCCGAATTTTTGAGAAAATGAAAAAAAAGGGAGGCTTGTTTTTCAAAAAAAAAAAAAAGTTTTGTTTTAGCTGCCCGAACTACGCGAACCTGATTCTCGTCTCTCGGGGCGGGATACTTAGGCAACTCACATAGGGTCCGGTCTTACTAGTAAATATTATGTTCTTGGCTTTGCGGGGTCTTAGCCAAATTTTGCACTTCTAGCCACCTTTTGGCCAAATAAGCTATTTTGCAAAAATAGCCTCAATCATGTCTTGCATGTGTCTAGTAGGGAGTGTTATTGTCTCGCATAGTGTTGGTTTAAAATTTTCTCATAAAGGTGTGAATTTATTTACCGGAGTTTGAGCATGACAGACACCCCGTGACCATCCAGTCAGGATCGCTCAATCAGGAGTTGCTTAAGGAGATTTGTTTTATTTTTATGTTTTGAGTCCGTTCTTCATTTTATGTCGTCTTTTACTTTCTAGTTTTGTACAGTAATGTCAAGTCTTTTGTTATTGTATTTTCTTCTTTATATTTGAGAAAATGTGCTGTAACTCAAAAATCCAAAGAAAAGAGATATTGCATTTTATATTTCCGTTATAAATTTTCTTTAGATTACTAATTCTAGAAATGAAAAAAAAGAAAAATTTCTGAGGTTGTTTTTCCTTTAGGCAATAAATATCTAGGACTTAAAATGAATTATTTTTCTGTTTCCTTTAAGTATAGTAGGACCAAAATTCAAAAAAAAAAGAGAATTTTCTTTTAGTATTTCTTTAAAAGCTTTATTTAAGGTGTTAATTCAAAATCCAAAAAGATTTTCTTTTGAGAAGTTTCTTTGGGAAATTAGTGAAAAATGAAAAAAAAATTCTTTTCATTAGAACTTTAGGATATTGTACATAGAAGAAAAAAAAGACAACATACTTTATCTTTGATTTATTTTCAGAGTTTCTCTTTTAGGCAATCAAAATTGAAACCCAAAAATATTTTTTTGCTTGCTTGTTTCAAAATCTTGCGTCAAGATATCAAAGGAAAATTCAAAATAATTTTCTGTGGTTTATTCTTTAGATTTTCTTCCTAAAAAAAGAATCAAAAAAAATATATTTTTCTCTTTTAGGATATTTCCTTAATAGAATATTTGTTTCAAAAGGATAAAAAAAACAATATGCTCATTAAGCTTGAGTTTAGAATAGGTCATAGAACGTTAAGTCTAGAAATTCAAAAAAAAAGGATTTGCTAGTTTTATTTATCTTTTATCATCAGAGTAGCTGTGGAGGTAATAAAAAAGAGAATGTCAGTTTGTTTACTTTATTCCCGTTCTTCCAGAACTACGCAAACATCTGATTCATGCGACGTCATGATACATAGGCAACCTACATAGGGTTTGATCGAATCATTTTATTTTTTTAAAAAGGAAAAAAAAGAAGGAAAAAAGGGGGAAAAGAAAAGAAAAAAGGGTGAAATTATGGGACGTGAGAAATGAGAGGAAAGAAAAGAGTGATAATTAGAAAAAAAAAAAAAGAGGAAGGAAAATGATCAAGCAAGTGCTAGAAAAGCAAAGAAAAGGGAGGTTGAAATGAACAAATTGGGATGATGCCAAGTGACCTTATGACCCTCGAAGTCATTCTAGAACCGTTAATTGTGGCTAGGTGCATTGCACGCAATGTGATATTTTTGTTGTTAAATGCCCTAACGCTAAAGTGATGGCCTCATTTTGTTATATTCATAGCAGAAGGGTGGTTGGTTTGTGGTTTTTAAAGTGGTAACTCTTCTCTACAACACAAAGTCAAAAGACAATGGCAGACAACAACAGAACTGAGTTGGTTGATACCGGTACCCGAAAGCAGTTGGTTGAACAGGACAATGGGTTGGTTGAAGAGGTAGAGATGTTAAGACAACACATGGTGGACATGTATCAGGCTTGGATGACTGGGAAGGCACCACCCCCGCCACCACCTAGCTTCCTAGATGCTTCCCTTACCCAAACTCCGGACACAATGCCAGATGATCCTCCATGCTCTCCAGATCTACCCGCTTATCACAACTTTCCCAACCACCCTAGTAGCTCCATCACTCGTCCTCCAACTATCTTTTCCCAAAAGTGCCCTCCTGTCATATCCACTATTCCCAACAATGAATATCCACTCAAAGCTCATGACCAAAACTACCTCGTAGAGGTTGCCTACAAGGTTCCTGACTCATACAAGAAGAGCCATCGGGATAAGCTTCATGTTGAAAATGAAAGGTTCACAGGAAGAGAAGGGAAAGAAGGGATACCCAGGAGGCTGAAAGGCATAGAAAAATCCTTGAAGAACAAACAAGGAAGGGAAGACCAGGGTAGCATGGCTTACAAAGAACTGTCTTTGTCCCCTAACGTTCGCCTGCACGTGGGGTTCAAAGTGCCAAAATTTAACTTGTATGATGGGTGTGGAGATCCGGTAGCCCACCTGAGGGTCTATTGCAGTGAAATGAGAAGCGTTGGAGAGAAAGATGTCCTGTTGAGGGCATATTTCAGTAAGAGCCTAACTGGGGCAGCTTTGGACTGGCATATTCATCAAGATGTTGGTAAGTGGCCTACATTGGGAGACATGGCTCAAGATTTTGTTCGATACTTTCAATACAGATCAGGCGTTACCCCAGACCACTCTTCCCTATCCAGAATGGAAAAGAAGCCGGAGGAAAGCTTTAGAGTATTTGGACTCAGATGGAGGGAACAGGCTTCTCGAGTCAATACCCCGATTGGTGAAGAAGAAATGGTTGAGCTTTTCCTACGAGCCCAAGGGCCCACCTACTTCAGTCATTTGATCCCGGCCTTGGGAAAGCCTTTCAAAGATGTGTTAAAAATGGGGGAGCTAGTAGAAGAGGGAATCAAGTCAAGAAAAATCATGAGTTGTTCGAAAGACATTCAGAACATCCTAGTAAGCTTGGGTGGAAGAAAGAGAAACAGAAAAGATGATCCGATGGGATTTCCCGATCAACACTTCCAGCCTCGACATCGTCCCCCTAGATATCCTGATGCACCTGGTGATCCTCCCCTATGCCACTTATCTCCACTTCTCTCCCAAAATCGTACATCACTCTCTCAGTACCCAGCTCCACAAAATGCCTATCCACCCCCACGAGCCTATCGAAAACCCCCTGGATCAGGTTTCCGGCCCAATCAAACATTTAAGAATGAGAGGTTGCTGAAAAAAGAAAAGGCTTTCACCCCATTGGGAGTGTCATACGCCAGTTTGTTCCAAAAGTTGAACCAATTGGACATGTTGAAGCCGATCCAGATAAGAATGTCAAACCCTCTTCCAAAGAAGTTTGATTTTTCTCAAAGGTGCGCATATTGTTCAGATACCCCGGGGCATGACATAGAGAAGTGTTGGAATCTGAAGAAAGCAATTCAGAAGCTTATTGATGCAGGCGACATTGTTGTGCAAAATTCAGATGCAGCAGACACTAGCCAAAGTCCATCGCCTATGCATAATGAGACGCATATGATGGGTATGATTTATTTTGAAAAGGAATATGAGAATTCTTCTGAGAACCTCGGAGGTCCACATGCTACAAAGCTTTCAACGCTATTAGAGGTTGATCCTAAGAAAGATCAGGCCAAGGGAACCCAAAAGAAATTTGCTAAGAACAATGTGATGGAGACTTGTGAAGGTCCTAGTATTATTGATGCAGAAGTCAGTGGCTAAGATGTTGAGTTTGGTGATTGGAAAGACGCTCTTTTCTTGGTTAGCCAGGGAGGAGTTTGGTGGTTTATTTTGTTGTCATTTCTGTTGTCCGGATTATTCCAAGGGTTGTAATCCGGATATGGTCTTGTGACTCAAACCCTTCTATCTTTTTATTTTTGCCTGGTTTGTTTAGTCGTAGTAACTCCTTTAGTGTTGTCTAGGTTATTCAAGGTTTGTAACCCCAGTTTAATGCTTGTTTTGTTTTTCAAAAGCCTTCACCATCTATCTAATGCAAGTTTCCATTTTCTGTTATTTAGGGTCATTTTGTTTAGTTCTCTTTTCTTTTTACATTTCTTTCCCTGTTGACTCTAGTGACATGACATGCATGCGTAATTCTCAGCCTGGTCTTAAAAAAAAGTCAGTTTAGTCATGAAGCAATGAAACAATTTTATAGATGATAGGGACATTTGAGGGAAATAAGTAAAGGCATTTTGCGATCATTTCAAGCCCGAATTGCGTGAAACTGGGGCAGATAGAACATAGAGAAACCCTATTGAAATGCATCCTGCCGCATCAGGTTGAAGCCAACGGCAAGTTTGCCCCAAATTGACAGGGGTCGTTCATGGTAATGAGAGTGAGGGTGTTGTCCAATGGTGCTTTATAGTTAACAGATGTAGAAGGCGAATGCGTGGATATGGTTATCAAGTCTGGTACAATCAAAAGATGATACAAATGTTTTCCTTGGTTTGTTTAATTGTGTAGTTTGCACTTCACATGTTTTGGAGATTGGAATGACGAAGGCATTTTATTCTGCTATCTAAACACTTTATCATTCGTTACCCCTTTGAGCCTTATTTATTTTCTTTCATACCCCTCTTTCGGAATCAGTAGCAAAGATCATAAACGCAAGCATGAAAGATAAGTGAAGGAAAAAGAGAAAAGAAAAAGAATGAAAAAAAGAGAAGAAAAAGAAGAAGAAAAGGAAGAAAAAAAAGAGAAGAAAAAGAAAAAAGAAAAAAAAACAATAAAACAACAAAAAGAGAAAAGGAAGAAAGAAAAGAAAAGAAGAGGAAGAGGAATAAAAAGAAAAGAAAAATCACAACAACAAAGTAATTTCTATGTCATGAACTACGTTCGACCTGATTCCTTTTAAGGATACGTAGGCAGCCTCACAGTTCGGTCCCATTAAAATAAAAATCCAAAAGTCCCCAAGCAAAGAAACTGGGGCAGAAGTTGTGTTTGCTGTAAGAAATCTGATTCCAAAAGTTGTAATTTTAAACTCATGTCGAACTATTTTGAGCCTTTGATACCCTTTTTTTCTAACCCCAACCAAAATCCCACATTACAGTCCAAATAAAGACCTTCTGATCAGTCTTCGAGAGATGCCAAGTCGAGCAAATAGAGGTGATTCATATCAGGGTAACACTCTGGTCCAAGCAGGAAAAGTAATGAAAATGAGAGAGTCTTATCGGTGAAAACCCTCACAGGCATCGTAAGGCTATGGGAGTTGAGAGAAATAAAAATGAGAGAGTCTTATTGGTGAAAACCTTCACGGACACCTTGAGGCGACGAAAGATGATAGAAAGAATCAAATGAGAGAGGCTTGATGGTGAAAACCTTTTGGGCACTACAAGTCGAATAAGGATTGTAAATCAGATTGGATAATCGGAGCATTGAAGCCCAGTTTCACGGCTTAGAGGGTACAACAATAGTTGAACATCAGACTTGCTTGACAGAATAGGCCACAGGTGCATGTCATGGTCGTTAGAGTTGGTATCCAATCTGATAGGTTTCTCATTTGTAGTTTTCTTGTTAGGAATCATCTCTTTCCCTTGTCCTTTACTCTGTTTCTTTTGTCGTGTTTACTTTCTTTTTCTGAGTCTGTTTGGTCCAAACAAGTGAGAAATGACTTCAAAATTTTCCACCAGCTTTCTAAGTGCACAAAATGAGATCTGGATAGCACACCAAAGCATCATAAGTCAGTAAAGAACAACAAGCGCACTGAACTGGTAACAATCAACTTGCTTTGGGATCCTTGTGAAATACAAAGCTTTGGTACATATCAATCCATAGACAATGCAACAAATAGAGGGTGTTAGGTGAACGGATCAAATGTATCTTCTGTGTTAAGATTGACAAAAGTGGTTAACTAGTGGCAAGCGAGGTCTTCCAAGCAGAAATCAAAGTTATCATGGCAAGCGAGGGAGCAGTAGACCTCAAGGCCAGGGCCAGTGGTTTAAGTCAAGGAAGAACATTATATACACTGAGTTGGTAACAATCAACATGCGTTGGGATCCATGTGAAATACAAAAAAAAAAGGTGGTAAACCAGTGACAAGCAAGATCTTCCATGCAGAAATCAAAGCTATCATGGCAAGTGATGGAGAAATAGACCTCAAGACCAAGGCTAGTGATTTAAATCAGGAAAGAACAATGTGTACATTGAAGTTGGTAATAATCAATATACCGTGGGGATCATGTGAAACACAAAGGTTTGGTAGATGTCGGTTCATAAGCAATGCAACAGATAAAAGGTATTGGGTCTGAACGGATCAGAGGTATTTTCTGTGATAAGGCTGACAGAGAAAGTGGTCAGTCAATAAACAGGCAAGGTCTTTCAAGTTGAAACCAAAGTTATCATGGGAAGTGAAGGAGCAATCGCCTTCAAAGTCAATGCCACAAAGCAACCACCATATTTATAAACTCACAAGTTTTCTTTGTTTGAAACAGGGACAAATATTGTGTCCAAATCAAAGCTTGGAAGATTGAATTTTTTTCAAATGTCATGCCCAAATTTTGTCAGCACAAAGGCGGTTTGAGAAGGGGAAAGGAAAATTTGTTCGATCTGTAGGAACCCTCCATGAGGAAAAGCATGGTTCAGAGGCAAGGAATTTTGTTCGTTATGCAGAGATCCTCCAGAAAGAAAGCATGGCTCAGGTAAGTTCATTCTCGGCTCTTCAGGACCCTCCTGGACAATGGGATTTAGTTCTAAGACCTTCATAGAAAACAAGATTTAGCGTAAGTTTTACCTTTAGGAAATATGATTTAGCTTTGAAGTTGTCACTCTTAAGGTGAGATTTAATTTGAAATTTTCAGGATCCTCCTGGAAAATGGGACCTACTTTAAAAAACGAAACAATCATAAATAGAAAAATCTAGCATAAATGTACCCCAAAGGAATATAAGTTGGTTTCAAAGATTGCATGTTTAAGATAGGATTCAATTAGGAGTTTTCAGGACCCTCCTGAATAATGGGACCTAGCTTTAAGATTTCCATTAGATAACAAGATTTAGCATAAGACATACCTTCAGTAGATATAATTCAGCTTTAAAATTGTCGTTTAATTAAGAGTTGTCAGGACCCTCCTGGATAATGGGGAATAGTTTAAGACCGACCCTTTTAGATAACAAGATTTAGCGGAAGTAACACCTTTAGAAGATACAACTTAGATTTAAAATTTTTGTTTAGTTAAGAGTTGTCAGGACTCTCCTGGATAAAGGGGAGTAGTTTAAGACCCTCTTAGATAACAAGATTTAGCGGAAGTCATACCTTTAAAAGATATAGCTTAGATTTAAAATTGTCATTTAGTTAAGAGTTGTCCGGACCCCCTGGATAATGGGACATAGCTTTCAAATTCTTAGTAATATTTGGTAATATGATTCAGTTTAACACTCACATATGCGCCCAGCTACCAAACTGGAGCAGAAAATTTTCTTTGTTTTGTCTATTTTTGTTGAAATCAGGGACCTGCTTGGAGAACAGGGAGAAGCAAGTCGATTTTCAGCAATCAGGCGCCCACCTGGAAAGCAAGGGAATACAATTCAAGTTTCAGCAATCAGGCGCCCACCTGGAGAGCAAGGGAATATAATTCAAGTTTTGGCAATCAGGCGCCCACCTGGAGAGCAAGGGAATACAATTCAAGTTTTGGCAATCAGGTGTCCACCTGGAGAACAAGGAGTAACAATTCAAGTTAGCAGTCAGGAGCCCGCCTGGAGAGCAGGGAATACATTCAAGTTCAGCAGTCAGGAGCCCGCCTGGAGAACAAGGGAGTACAATTCAAGTTTTAGTTTTCAAGTTCTTATTGATATTTGGTAATGTGATTCGTTTTACACTTACATATGTTCCCAGATACCCAAACTGGGGCAGAAAAATTTCCTTTGTTTTCGTCTATTTTGGTTGAATTCAGGAGCCCGCCTGGAGAGCAAGGAATATATTTCAAGTCTAGCAATCAGGTACCCGCTTGGAGAACAGGGAGAAATAGTTCAAGTTTAGCAGTCAGGACCCCACCTGGAGAGTAGGGAATACATTTCAGTCTTTACATTTTTCAAGTTTTGAAGTTGGGAGCCCGCCCATATAACAGAGGAATACATTGAAGTTTGAAGTCAGTAAAGCGGAGGGTTACAACAAAAATCCCCAGCAGAAATCAGAAGGAAGACCACATGTCGAGCCAGAAGTAAAGAAACAGCAGAGGAAGCACAAATGAACAAGGCAACATCAGTCACAAGATCAAGTTTGGAAATAAATCTTTGTAAAGCATAGATTATAGCTTAGTCTAGCTTCTTCATTTTTGTCATGGTGCAATAAGGAGGTCAGTAGGCAGTATCAGCAGCAGCAACAGCAGTAACAGTAAAACCGCAGCTTCATGGTAGTCCTAGCTACCAAACTTCTTGAACTACACGCAATCTGATTCCCCTATAACCCGGGATATGTAGGTTGTCCAAAACCAAGACTCGGTTGCACCCTTTCTCTTTTCTCTTATCTTTATTTCTTCTCTTTTGAATAAAAATATGTTCAAAAATTAGTCACCTGGCTCACCTTATCTTTGCTTGAAAACTCTTCATGTTTCCAAACAAAGAGGGGCAGTTGTGAACACCTAATTTTTGATAATATTTAATTTTTTTATCACTTCTTCTATGTAAATATTTTAGGGGTTTTAACGTACAATTTTTAGCTTTGTTACACTTTTTATTATAGGGTAAAAATACAAAATTTAAAAGGTGAATTATTACTATTAATATTATTTTACTTTTATTTTTATTTTTAAAATGATAAAAAAAATCCGAAAATATTAATTTTTTTAATTTTCGGGAGTGATTTAAAAAAATAGAAAAAAGGAAGTATTGAATAAAAAATAAAAGTAAAATTAGGTGGAATTATCTTTTAAAAAGTAAAAGAAAGAAGAAAATTAAAAAAATAAAAGTAAAGTTTTGTGAAAATTTTAAAAAGATAAAAAGTAAAAGAAAGTTGGAAGTAAAAAACAAATGTAAAGGTATCTGAAAATTAAAAAAAATTAAAGTAAAAGAAAGTAGCATTTTTAAAAGAAAAGCAAAAGAAAGTGGATTGTTTTTTAAGAAAAGTTAAATAAAGTGGAATTCTCTTTTAAAAAGTAAAAAAAGTGAGATTTTAAATAAGATAAAAGTAATTAAAGTTGGAATTTAAAAAAATAAAAGTAAAGAAAGGTGGGATTTCTTTTTATAAAAAACTAAAAACAATTTGTAAGTGAGATTTCTATTAATTAAAAAATAATAAAATATTTTTAAAAAAAATCTGAAAAATCTCGAAAATTTTGCTATAAATAGGAGGGAAAAAAGGAGAGAGGATAAGAAAAAAGAAGGGGACGGAGAGAGCGGTATACACTCGATATACACTCTGGATACACTGGATATACAAGGGCAAAATTCATTTTGGAGAGAGTAAAAAAGATAGAACCAAATTTTCTGAAATATTGAGAGTGGAAGAACACCATAGAGAGTTAAAAGCTAGAAGAAAAAAAAAAGAGAGATTTTCTGGACTATTTGTTTTTTGCATTTTTACTAGTTTTCTCCGTGTTGCTGGGATTTCTGGATTGAGGTGTTGAAGCTACTGTGTTGGGCTTTCTGCTGCTGTATTTTGTTGTTTGTTGTTGCTGATTGCTTACCCCATTTTTCTGTTCTACATACCAGGTACATGTCCTAAAACTCGATGTATAAAAATATTCAGTTGAAAATGAATGAAGTGGAGGCCTATTGTTGATTTACTGCTTTCATTATACTGTAATAACCGTACTGATGGACTGTTAATTATAAGTTTATGCATTTGAACCGTTAAGTGTGTGTTAGATATTTATAAATGCATATGAGTTTAGTTGAGTATTCGTTGTAATAATTTCATGCTGGACTAATAGAATAGTTTCTATTAGTTTAGTTAATTTCCGGTTTTCCTAGATCTGTATAAATGCTATTTTTAAGTTGTGATTAATTAGGCGGTAGACTTTTAAAATAGTGTGATACTTCTTCTGATCATGGGAGCTTTATATTTAGTAGTGATGATGTGAGTTAATCTATAATTCTGAGTTTGAGTGGTTGTGTGTGAGTTCGAAATCAGAAAGTTAAAAGTAGATATGAGATATGTAATTCGTAAGGTTAATTTAGGCAATCCATTTTCGTCCAGCATCCTTAATTTTCGAGTTTCAATTCTCATATGTGGTCACGTTAGTGTTTAATCAAAGTTCATGAGTCAACATTTTAATAAAAATGAGTCATAGTAGGGAATTTGAAATTTGAATTAGTATGCACCATGTTTAAAATTGTGATCATAGACAGTTTATGTGGGTCATGAAATCTGAAATCAGTTGCTTTCCAACTCATGTTTAATGTTGCATTGAATTTATTTTATTGGCTAGTTAATTTTAGTAATAGATTCATCAGATTTGTGTTCTTAATTAAATTGAAATTCCATTTAGTGTAACAGACAGGGCTTAACAGGATAGTCCCTAAACGTTTGGGCCTCAGGATAATTGATGCACGGCCCAGGCCAGTTTTGGCCTCTTTCTCATTTAGGCCTGGGCCAAGGTCTGTTTTCGCCGATTTTATGGTGCATATCTGGTTTTAAATTCCCTCTGCTGGGCTCACATCGGAGCCCAATGGTCGGATGTTGGTGCAAAAATATTACTTAGTTTGCATCAGTCCAGTAACAAATTAATTAGGGCATTTCTTTTATTTTAGAGACAAATTAAGTAGAAAACTATAGATTGCTCTAGGTTTGCACTTTAAAATAATAAAACGGGATGAGCCTCGCTAAACAAAATACATAAATTGCGGGGCCCTCGATAATTGTATATATTAAAATACTTAGATTTTGGTATGGGCCGTTTAGCGAATTTCACGGCCTTCCCCAAAATAATAACGCGTTAGTCTCTTTAGGCCCGCATTTTAATAACATTACCTTCCTAAACTCGGGTGCGCATTTATGTGACCCAAATCCAAATCCCAACGATGTTAAAGTATGTCCAAAAACCACGGGTGCATTTATGTGACGTGGTTCAAGACTTGTTTTAATGACGTTGCAATTTTCTTTAAAAATGAATAAAAGCGGTTAAGGTTAAAATTTGCACATAGGTTCATAATTGTTAAAATCAGATAATTTAAGCCAAATATAACAGTTGAGCGACCGTGCTACAACCACAGAACTCGGAATGCGTAACACCTTCTCCCGGGTTAACAGAATTCCTTACACAGATTTCTGGTTCGCATACTGTAATACAGAGTCAATCTTTTCCTCGATTCGGGATTCAACCGGTGACTTGGGACACCATAAATCTCCCAAGTGGCGACTCTAAATCTTTAATAATAAATCCCGTTTTCGATTGTCCTTTAATTGGAAAAACTCCCTTATGCCCTTGCAGGTGTAGGTAAAAAGGAGGTGTGACACCAGTTTAAAATATTTAAACAGGTAAAACATGACTGAGGATATGCTTTCAACAAGTAAAGTGAGGAAAAATAGTAAAAATGCCCCTAAGGGTCTCAACAGGTCGGCACAAGGCCCAAACATGGCATACAGCCCATAATACAGTTTAAATGACTAAAGTACGGAATAATATAAGATTCCAAATCAAATACGCAGCTTAATAGTCGCTACGGGAAGGACCAAGTCACGATCCCTACCAGTGCACGCCCACACGCTCGTCACCTAGCATGTGCGTCACCGCATTTATCAAAACAAGTCAAATATCGGGGTTTTGTACCCTCAGTTCCAGATTTACAATGGTTACTTACCTTAAACCGGTGAAAATACTTCTCCACGATGCCTTTGCCCCTCGAATCGGCATCCACTCGCATCGAATCTATCCAAAATCAGAATCACAATGTCAAAATATGCTAAGGGAATGAAGCCCAAGCGAAAACAATCAAACAATACCAAAAATCCCGAAATTGGCCAAACCCAACCCCCGGGCCCAAATCTATAAATTCGATAAAAATCAGATGAACAGAATCCTTATCCTTCCACGAGTTCATACATACCAAGAACACTGAAATCGGAGTCCAAATGACCCCTCAAATTCTCATTTTAAAGTCTCTTAATCTCAAGCCCTAATTTTCTCAATTTTAGGCTTAGATTCCATGATTTATTAAGTAGATTTCATATTAGAATCGAGTTTTAAGTCCAAAATTCTTACCTCCAAGTGATTCCCCTTGAATTCATCTTCAATCCCCTTCAAAAATCTCCAAAAACGACCAACAATGGAAGAAATAAACCCTAAATTCGCGGACAAGACGACTATTTAAACCTTCTGCCCAGGCCTAAATCCTTCTTCGCGGGCGCGGTCAAAGTCTCTCGTTCGCAAAGCACAAAAATTCCATTGACCAAAACTCTTCTTCGCGAACGCGATGCCTCAGCTTCACCATCCTTCGCGAATGCGGCCAGGACTCTCGCGAGCGCGATACTTACCATTCCGGCCCTTCACGAATGCGGGACTCCCCTTCACGAACACGAAGGCCAAACCTGACGCCCCCCTTCCTGACCCTTCGCCGAACACAAAGGTCCACTCGCGAACGCGAAGAACGAAATACCTGCAACAGCTGAAACCAAAATCTGCAGCTTTTCTTTAACTTAAAATGATCCATTCAATCCTCCGAAACTCACCCAAGGCCCCCAGGGACCTCAACCAAAGACACCAACATATCCCAGAACCTTATTCAAACTTGTACCAATCCTCAAAACACCTCAAACAACATCAAATCAACCAAAACACATCGGATTCAAGCCTAAGTTTCCAAAATCTTCTAAATTACACTTTTGATCAAAAACCCAACCAAACCACGTCCGAATGACCTGAAATTTCACACACACATCCCAAATGGCATAACAGAACTACTACAACTATCATAATTCCATTCCAACCCCTAAATCAAAATCTCAACCTACCAACCGAAAATTGCCAAAATCCAATTTTGCCAATTCAAGCCTAAACCTACTCCGGACCTCTAAAACTCATTCACATTATGCTCCTAAGTCCCAAATCACCTCACGAAGCTAACAGCACCATCGGAACTCACATTTGATCCCTCTAACACATAAGTCAACATCTAGTTAACTTTTTTTTCCAACTTAAGCTTCTCAAAAGAGACTAAGTGTCTCAAACCTTACCAAATCCTTTCTGAACTCAAACCAATCAATCCGATAACATATAGAACCACTAGACAAAGAAATAAGAAGCAAAAATGGGGGAAACAGAGCGGTAACTTATGAGACGACTGTCTGGTCGTCACATCCTTCATATCAAGCTTGCTAGTTAGCATACACTTAGTAGCATTTATGTTGGCAATGTCATTACTCATTATCAGCATATCGTCCACATATAAGCAAACAATGACTATGTGATTTGGAACATTTTTAATGTACACACATTTACCACATTCATTTATCTTAAAACCATTTGACAACACTGTTTGGTCAAATTTCCCATGTCATTATTTGGGTGCTTGTTTTAGTCCGTAAAGGGACTTAACAAGTCTACATACCTTCATTTCTTTACCTGAAACCACAAACCCTTCAGGTTGTTTCATGTAGATTTCTTCCTCCAACTCTCCATTTAAGAAGGCCGTTTTAACATCCATTTGATGAATTTCAAGATCATAAACTATAGCTAACGCTACTAACGTTCGTATGGATGTAATTATTGTAACTGGAGAGTATGTATCAAAATAGTCAAGACCTTCTCGTTGTCTATACCTTTTGACCACAAGTCTTGCCTTATATTTGTCAATAGTGCCATCATCTTTCATTTTTCTCTTAAAGATCCATTTAGAACCCAACGGTTTATTTCCAGGAGGAAGATCAACCAATTCTCATGTATGATTGTTCAATATGGATTTTGTTTCACTATTGGCTGCCTCTTTCCAAAACAATGATTCCGACGAATACATAGCTTCTTTGAATGTTTGAGGCTCATTCTCCAATAAGAAAGTCACAAAATCTGGTCCAAATGAAGTTGACGTTCTTTGATGTTTACTATGTCTTGGATCCTCCTGATTAAATGTACTTTCTTTTGTTTCTTCCCGAGGTCATTTAGATCCTTCACCAATCGACTCACATTCCTTTTTATATGCATATATATTTTTAAAGAACTCAGCATTATTTGATTCTATAATCGTATTATTATGAATGTCAGAATTTTCTGATTTATGAACCAGAAATCGATATGCTTTACTGTTAGTCGCATATCCTATGAAAAGACAATCAACGGTTTTCGGTCTTATTTTTACCTTTTTTGGATTTAGGAACTTGCAATTTTGCCAAACACCCCCACACTTTAAAATAATTCAAGTTGGGCTTCCTTCCTTTAAATTTTTTATATGAAATTGATTGTATTTTGCTATGGGGTACTCGATTTAGTATTCGGTTAGCCGTAAGAACGGCTTCCCCCCACAAGTTCTGTGGCAAACAAGAACTTATCAACAATGCATTCATTATCTCCTTTAATGAACGATTTTTTTCTGCAATCCCATTGGATTGGGGCGTGTAAGGGGCCGTCCATATTCTAAACATATTTGTTCAAAAGGAGATTCATATTCACCACCCCTATCACTTCTTATCATTTTGATTTTCATGTTTAGTTATGTTTCAACTTCATTTTTTATTGCTTGAATGTGTCTATTGCTTCATCTTTACTATTAAGTAAGTAAATATAGCAATATCGAGTACTATCGTCAATAAAGGTTATGAAATACTTCATTCCGCCGCGAGATGGTATTGACTTCATGTCGCAAATATCTATGTGAATTAAGTCTAAAGGATTTGAATTCCTTTTAACTAACTTATAAGGATGTTTAACATACTTAGATTCCACACATATTTGACATTTTGATTTGTCGCATTCAAATTTAGGCAATACTTCCAAATTAATCATTTTCCGCAAGGTTTTATAATTAACATGACCTAAACGTATATGCCATAATTCATTTGACTCAAGTAAGTAAGTCGAAGTTGAAATTTTATTATTATTTTCAACAACCATTACATTCAGGTTGAAAAGGCCCTCAGTCAGGTAAAATTTTCCTACAAACATTTCGTTCTTACTTATTACAACCTTATCGGAAACAAAAATACATTTAAAACCATTCTTAACAAGAAGTCCAGCAGAGAGTAAATTCTTCCTAATCTCGGGAACATGAAGGACGATGTTCAAAGTCACCACCTTACCAGAAGTCATCTTTAGAAAGATCTTCCAACATCCTTCAATCTTGGCAATTGCAGAATTTCTCATAGAAAGAGTCTCTTCGGGTCTAACAGGAGCATATGTTGCAAAAGCTTTCCTAACAACACAAACATGGCGAGTGGCTCCAGAATCAATCCACCACTCCTTAGGATTTCCCACCAGGTTGCATTCAGAAAGCATGGCACACAAATCATCAACATCTTCATACTTTTCAACCATGTTTGTTTGACCCTTCTTCTTGTCTTTCATCGAATCATGGCACTCTGTAGATTTGTGCCCAGTTTTCCCACAGTTGTAGCAATTTCCATTGAACTGTTTCTTGCTTGGGTTATTTTTTGGTCCAGAAGCCTGCTTCTTTTTTCTCTTATTTTGAGAAGTATCCTCAACAATGTTTGCTCCCATTATTGTTGAGTTTCCATGGCCTCTCTTTTCAGCAGCTTTGTTTTCCTCTTCGATTCTCAACCGAACAATGCGATTTTTAAGGGACATCTCCTTGCATTTATGTTTCAAGTAGTTTTTGAAGTCCTTTCACAAAGGAGGCAACTTCTCAATCATCGTTGCTACTTGAAATGCTTCATTAATGACAAGACCTTCAATGAAAATTCTATTAGTAAAAATACTAAGGTTACTACTTTTAACATCAGTATTAATTTGATTTATACCTTCAGCAAGGAGATCGTGAATAATCACTTGCAATTCTTGGACTTGGGTAATAACAAACTTTCTATCTACCATTTTGTAGTCCAAAAACTTAATGGCAACGAATTTTTTCAACCTGACATCTTCAGTTTTGTGTTTCTTTTCAAGCGCAGTCCACAATTCTTTTGACGTATCCACGCCACTGTAGACATTATACAGATCGTCCTCCAGTCCGCTAAGAACATAATTCTTGCACAAAAAATTAGAATGCTTCCACGCCTCAATCACGAGAAAGTGTTCATTCTCTAGAGTTTCTTCGGGCAAAACAGGAACATCTTCCTTGATGAACTTCTGCAGGCTTAACGTAGTTAAGTAGAAGAACATCTTCTGCTGCCAGCACTTGAAATCTAACCCGGAAAATTTTCCGGGTTTCTTCGTCGGTGTTCGGCTTGTTGATGCATTGGTATTCACCATTGGAACAGCTCGGTTCACATTATTATTAGTCATTTCTGTAAAAGAATGACACAAACAAACGTTAAAATCAATTAGATTTTAATCTTCAACGGAGTAGAAAATCATAAAGGTTTTAATCTCCAGAACAGTGAATAAACACAAATACAGAATACAAATTTAAATTCCTTAAGCTTGTTAGTAAATTGTATTTGTAAAATAATTCTGGAAAATATAAAATAACATAAATAGAAATATAGACGAAACAAAAATTAATTCGAGCCCACTGAATTCACAGTGTTTCATTAAGGAATTTAATCCCCTCCTAGTACCTAAGGTTTTGAATTATTTCCTCTTAGGATAGAACGAATTATACACTGGTGTAGTGGTACTTCAAATCCAGTGTTTTAGCGAACAAAAAGTTCGGTAGCAAATCACACTTACTGTTGCTTGCTTTGAAGTTAAAACAATGTAGAAGAAGGAGGAGAAACTCAGAAAATCGTATTGAAATTCTGAGCAGAATGGACTTGTATTTATAGCCAATATTGGGCTAAAATCTGAAGAGGTGCAACTCTTCAGAATGGTTGTTTATGCAAAACGGCCACAGTATAAATGCCATAACATAAATGATTATTTACTCAACAATAAAGAGGGAAAATTGAAGAGGATAGTTTAATTTTCAGTTACACAATTGAAAAACGGAAAACCGATTGGATTTAATATTAATATTTATTTTAATATTAATATTCTATTATTAAAACGAATATTTAATAACATTTCTGTTAATATTTACTATTAATAAATAAATTTTGTCCAAAATATTAATCAATCAATCGATCATTTAACCGAATCCGAATTCGAATCCAAAGTCGAAGTCGAATTCAAAGCCGAAGCTGAGCCGAGCGAGCGAGCGACGACGACGGCACGAGGCTTGCCTTCTTCTCAACTCTTTAAGAGCTAGAAGAAGAGCAATTGTTTATATACCCATAAAAAACCTCTTCCTCTTCCAATATGGGACAATTTGCCTTCATCAAGGAGGGGAACTTAAAATTTCACTTAAAAATTTCATTTTCCTCCATTTTCCATGGATTAAAGTCATATATGTTTTACACTTATCTACTGGAACTTGCTCCTTATTTTTAGGAAGTTGTCATTTGTCTAAGTCAATAATGAACTTCTACAATTGGTTTGTTTGATAGGAAGCCAGATTTTCAAGGAAAAGGGCGTATATAAGTGCATCATATATACAATAGTCTAGTGGACAGATTTATTAACATTCATATGTTGAAGTATGACTTTTCATTTTGTTTGTGTTATATTCTGCAGACTACTGTAATTACAGCTAACTGCTTGAACAAAATATCCTACATATTAACAGCTAGTTGTGGATTATAGAATATAGCTGAGACAAAGTGCAAGAATAAGTATATTCTGAAAATACTTATGTCATGATTTGTTCTAATGATTTAAACCTACTTAGAGAAGGTTATGAAGTGTTGGACCTTTAAGGAGGTGATAAACAAGTGCATATTATTAGATCTGATTTTAATGATGCAAATAATATATCTGTGCAAGAACCCATGGATATCAATTTAAAGATGAAGGAATCAATTAGAGAAGATCAAGGAATCAAGGAATCAAGGAGTAACTACGAGATGGAAGAAATCAATCAGGGAACTTAAGGAAAGCAATTTGATATTAGCAAAGATCACGAAATCAATGGACAGCTTCGAAATGGAAGGAATCAATAAAAGCAATCCGGGATTTGAGTAATCAATTAAAGCCAAGACGGAATCAATCAAGCCTAAACTTAAGGAATCAAACAAGTCGCGTGTATCCAAATCCGAAAGGTGCAAGATCTTGGGAAGCATATATGGAACATCAATCAAGGATCTCTTAATTACAGTCGTTGTTGTATGACCTCATTATTGGAAATAATCAATTTCTTTCCAAGGATCAAATCTCTTGGGTTGGAAAATCTCTCCAGAAACCAAGCCTCTCTCAAAGTATTTAAACCTATATTCTCAGCCTAGAACAATATACTTTGATCGAACCAAATAACCTCTCTTAATTCTACTACAAACAAATATTGTAGCTCTACTAGATCGGTTGTGTAACAAGTTAGAGAAGAAAGAAAGAACAACACTGGTGAGGCATTGTATCAAAAGAAACGAGTGAAATAGGAACTAACCGATCGGTGTAGATAACACCATTCTCTATACTCTTGAAGAAACTCATTCACTGAAAAAGAACTCCTTTGCAACCCAAGGGGACTGGACTAGGATTCACATTGAATCCGAACCAGTATAAAAACTCTGGTGTTTTTAATTCTTGCATTTAAATTTTGCGTCTTAAATTATGTCTTTACTAGTATCAAGTTCTTATATCCAGTGGACTAATTGTAAAACTAGTCAACTGCTAGCTATTAAGTTTAAAAATAAACAATTCACCCCCCCCCCTTGTACTTTCAATTGGTATCAGAGCAAGGCTCGCGCTTTTCTTTTTGCTTAACAGCTTGTGAGAAAAGAACATGGCTAATCAAGTTATCATAGGAGCACTTTTTCAAGAAGGTACTTCCTAAGTAAGGCCACCATACTTCAATGGACAGCATTTCTCCCACTGAAAAGTACGTATGGAAATATATGCAAAGGCATATGATGTTAAAGTATGGAGAGTCATCAAAAAGGGAAACTATCCTCTATCGGCTGCTGCTCAACCTCTTGTTGATCCTGAAGATATAGACTCATATACAGATGAGCAAATGGCAGTTGTGCGAGTCAACAACAAGGCAAGAAATTTGCTTTACAATGCTATAAGTGGTCAAGAATATGAAAAAATCTCTAGTTGTGATACAACCAAAGAAATGTGGGATAAGCTTGAAGTTACATACGAAGGAACCAGCAAAGTGAAGGAAACACATATCAACATATTGGTTCACGATTATGAACTCTTTCATATGAAAGAAGGAGAATCCATTGAGAAAATGTTTGCCAAATTCAGTAAAATTATTAGCAACCTAAAAGCTTTCGGCAAACCATACTCAAGTGGCGACCAAGTTGGAAAGATTCTTAGAAGTTTACCAACCACTTGGAAAACTAAAGTAGTCATACTTGAATCATAGGATCTGAATAAATTATCTTATGATGAACTTCATGGATAACTCATAGCCTTCGAAAAGATGCATCTTAAGAAAACAAATCAAGAAGAAAAGAAGAAAACAGTTGCATTCAAGGCCACAACTGAGATAGCTGAGAATGATATCAATGATGATCCTGAAGCTCTTCAAGAGGAAATTGCTATGATGTCAAGAAACATGGATGGCTTAATGAGAAGATTCAGGAACACAAGAAGAGGAAGGATTCCACCTAGGCGAACCAGGCAATACAACGAACAAGATAAGAATGATGGAAAATGCTATGAGTGTGGAAGATTTGGACACATTCAAGCTGAATGTCTAGATCTAAAAAGAAAAATCTCCAGACGTTTCAACAAAAACAAATCATTTGGAAACTGGAGTGATGAAGACAATTCAGAACACGAAGAAATAGCAAATCTTTGTTTCATGACAATTTTAGAAAATGATATGAACAAACTTTCAGGATGTTGCACAGACGAGGATATTTCAGACGATGAATGCAAAGATAACAATGAAAATTGCTTCATGGATCGAGGTGAAACAAGTGAGGTAAGATCTTATAATTGCGAAAGATGTAATGAATTACAAGATATTCTTGATCTCACATTGAATGAGTCTTAAAAAATGATGGATGGACTAAAGAGACTCAACAAAGAAGTAAAAGACTGGAAACTCAAACATGAGGTATGTGAAATCGAAAAAGAAGTACTTCAAGAAGAGTTTGAGGAATTGCAAATGCAACTCAATGGCATGCGTAAATCCACCAGTCACAGTTCTATCAGGTCAAACCAGACGACTTATAAATCGACTGGAAAAGGACCAGCCAGAACTGAGTCCACTAGTACTAACACAACTTAAAGACCCAAAAATGGGTCAGGAATTACATGTCACTACTGCAATAAAAGTGGACATAAATATTCTTATTGTCATTTTCGTAAGTCTAATATTTCAGGATGGATTTGGAAACCCAAAAATGATCCTGAACCTAGTAACACTAACCAACCAGGACCCAAGCAAGCTTGGGTACCTAAAAGAAAGTGATCACTATGTTTTGCAGGAACACCACCGAAGAAATCGCAAAGGAAAATTGTACTTATATAGTGCGTGTTCCAGCCATATGACAGGTGATAAAAACATGTTCAAAGAAATTACAAAAATAGACGGAGGAAGCGTTAAGTTTGGCGATGATTCAAAAGGAAAAATAATCGGTACCGGAACAATCCCCTTCAATAACAACTGTGATATCACTAAGGTTTATCTAGTTGATGGGCTTAACTACAACCTTCTGAGCATAAGTCAACTATGCGACTCAGGATATGAGGTAAAGTTTAAGAAAAAAGGGTGTGCTATTGAAGATGAGACAGGTAAAATAATCTTCCCAGGTAAAAGGTATGGAAATGTTTACATTCTTGATGGTTTTGAAAATATTGATGGTCATATATGTTTAACTTCAATATCTGATGATCCTTGGTTATGGCATAGGAAACTTGGTCATGCAAGCATGCATTTGATTGAAAAACTTTCCACGCATGAGTTAGTTATTGGTTTACCAAAATTGAATTTTTCTAGAAATCATATATGTGATGCTTGTCAAATCGGAAAACAAACTAGAAACTCTTTCAAAAATAAGAATATTATATCCACCTCTAAACCTTTGCAATTGCTTCATATGGATTTATTTGGGCCTACTAGAACTGCTAGCATAGGAGGAAAAAGATATGTTTTTGTTATTGTTGAAGATTATTCGCGTTTTACTTGGGTGATTTTCTTATCTCATAAGGATGAAGTGTTAAGAAACTTTGAGGTTTTCTGTAAGAAGGTTGAAAAAGAGAAAGGGTATCTGATTACAACAATAAAAAGTGATCATGGAGGAGAATTTGAAAGCAGAGCATTCAAAAACTTCTGTAATGATCAAGGATATACTCATAATTTCTCTGCACCAAGATCACCACAACAGAATGGTGTTGTGGAACAGAAAAATAGAACATTACAGGATATGGCAAGAACAATGCTACTAGATCATTCTCTGCCAAATCACTTCTGGGCAGAAAAGTACAACATGTCATATTCTCAAACCGATGTCTCATAAGGCCAATTCTGAAGAAAACCCCTTATGAACTATGGAAAGGCAAACGTCCTAATATTAGTTACTTTCATCCCTTTGGAAGTAAGTGCTTCATTCACAACAATGGTAAAGACGATCTTGGAAAATTTGATCTAAGAAGTGATGAAGGTATTCTTCTGGGTTACTCATTAAATAGTAGATCCTTTAGAGTATACAACAAAAAAACGATGTGTGTGGAAAATCTGTGCATATTATATTTGATGAAAATAACTCCTCTGTCTGGAAAGGTATTATTGCAGGTGAGGAAGATCAAATTCAAGAAAGTCAGGAGACAAACACAAAATTCGACTGATGGATCTGACGCGGTGATAGAGTCAACTAATGAAACCGGCAACAATCCACCAGAACCATTGAGGGAGTTGACTACTAATACAGTTCGCCCAAACGAATGGAGAAGTGAACCCGAATATCCTCAAAAATTCATTATAGGGGATCCAAATGAAGGAATGAAAACTAAGAGAGCTCTCAAGAAGAAAGCAAATATAGCACTAATCTCTTAAATTGAGCCAAAGAAAATAGGGGAAGCTCTTAAAGACTCAAGTTGGATGCAAGCAATGAAGGATGAGTTAGATCAATTCGACAAAAATCAAGTATGGAAACTGATACCCAAACCTGAAAATGTTCCTGTGATAGGGACAAAGTGGGTCTTCAAAAATAAGCTCAATGAGGATGGAAAAGTTGTAAGAAACAAAGCCAGATTAGTTGCTCAAGGATATTCACAACAAGAAGGAGTCGACTATGACGAAACCATTGCCCCTGTAGCTCAACTGGAATCTATACGCATTTTGTTGGCATTTGCATCTTTTAAAGGATTCAAGTTATTTCAGATGGATGTTAAAAGTGCCTTCTTAAATAGTTTCATTGAAGAGGAAATATATGTGAAGCAACCTCCTAGGTTTGTAGACTCAGAGTTTCTGTATCATATGTATAATCTAACTAAAACATTGTACGGGCTGAAGCAAGCTCCACGAGCATGGTACGAAAGATTAAGCTCTTTTATTATTGATCATGGGTTTACAAAAGGTAAAGTATATTACTACTCTGTTTATTAAAATATCTTTAGAAGGTAATCTCATTATTCAAATTTATGTTGATGATATTATATTTGGTAGTACTAATCCTCTTTTGTGCAAGAAATTTTCAAATCTTATGCAAAGTGAGTTCAAAATGAGTATGATGGGAGAACTGACGTTCTTTCTTGGACTTCAAATTCAACAATCCGAAGAAGGAACATTCATATGTCAGACTAAATATACAAAGAAGCTGATCCAAAAATTCGACATGAGCAGTGCCAAAGCTATTGGCACACCAATGAGTCCTTCAACAAGTCTCGACAAAGATGAATAGGGAAAATCTGTTGATGAAACTAAGTATCGTGGGATGATTGGCTCTCTTCTTTATTTAACTGCTGGTCGACCAGATATTATGTTCAGCGTATGTAAATGTTCCAGGTTTCAATCAGCTCCTAAGGAGTCTCACCTGACTGCAGTAAAAAGAACTATTCGATATCTTATTGGAACCATCTCTCATGGATTATGGTATCCTCGTTCTAACACTTTTAAACTAGAAGGTTTTTCAGATGTTGATTTTGCAGGTGATAAGGAAGACAGAAAAAGCACGAGTAGGACATGTCAATTGCTTGGCAAAGTTTTGATATCTTGGAATAGTAAAAAATAAGGATCAGTTGCACTATCCACAACTGAAGCTGAATACATTATTATTTGGACAATGTTGTGCACAACTACTGTGGATGTCTCATCAACTTGGTGACTATGAACTATTTTTTAAGCCTATTCAGATCTTCTGTGATAATTGTAGTACTATATGTCGTTCAAAAAATCTTGTGTATCACTCTAGAGCAAAGCATATAGACATCAAGCATCATTTTATTAGAGAATCATGTTATTAAGGGAGACATAGAAATATCTTTTGTTGGAACAAATGATCAATTAGCAGATATTTTTACTAAGCCTTTATTAGAAGATAGGTTTTGTGTTTTGAGAATATTACTTAGCATTACTTGCATTATTAATAATTTATAGGACCTATGTGTAATTCAGTTACTTTTGTAGGTTTAATAATTATCTCTTACTTTTGTATTAATTACGCCTCCGTTTTCCCTCTCTTTTCCTTTTCTTTCATATCAGTTGCGTCGTTCAGATATGGAAAGTCAATCATCACGTCTATTCAACTGACGCCTTTTCCTTTTCTGTACTCAACCGTCAGAAGGTTCAGAATCCCTCTTTTTAAGGCAGAGATCTCTTTTCAATTACTCTCATCTCCATCATCTAGAAAACCCTTCTCCAGAGCTCTGCGCAAACCTCTATCCTTCAATGGCGAAACACTCCAAGAACCCATCCGCCTCCACTAGAAAAAGTACCCGCTCCAAAGCAAAACCCCCTTCTATGCCCTCAGAACAAGTAGACCTAGGGTTCGACCATTCTGAGAGTTCCGCTTCTTCGCAGGGCGATTTGTTTGATCATTCTCAAATCTTAGGAGAAAAAGCTCGAGGAAAACGACCTATGGAAGACCTCCCCTGTTTCCTCTACTCCAAAGAAATCCAAGATAAATTTTCTGTCTCTCTAGAATCTGACCTGAATTTCTGAGACTCTCCAAACAAGAGATCTTTTCATCGCTTTAAAAGACAAGCTCATTGCTCATGTCATGATGGTCGGAGCCTTCCAAACGAACTCTACTATGGGCATGAAGTATACAATTTTTGGAAACTTCTAGAGTTTCCTGATTAGCAGATAATGCATATAAATATTAGCACATCTATAGGAAAGTAGACTGAGTTTATTTTATTTTGTTACGTCCATTATTTTGAGGTGCTATTTAGTTTTAAGTAATCAGAGTAGAATCAATCTGCTGCATCTTGTTTTCAGATTAACAGAACTTTATAATATTAAATAGTACACCCTATCCTTTAAGAAATAATAAATAAAGTAAATAATTTATTATGATACATATTAATTGGTGTATAGTCTTAATGAATTTGAATAATATTTTGAAATAACTAATTAATGCTAAGGACAAAACAGGAAATATAAATTATTTTTTTCTTAATATGCGAAAGTGACAAATAAAAGTAAAATATAATTTTAGAATAGTGGAAAAATAAAAGTGACCCCGAGGGAGGGAGCAGTTGATATGTGCTCATCTACACTTTCTTCCTTGACTAGGAACCTATGGTGTCTTAGGAGAAGAAATGCACCTTCACCATTTTCCCTGCTGTTCCTGTTGCCAGCCTTTCTCTTTTCTTTTTCCTTTTGGCCTTGTATTAATGTATTTGTCTTTACTAATCTTATTCTTAGTTCAGCTTTCTTCGAACACATATTAAACTTGTCTTTGTTTAATGTACCAGCTTTCATCTTCTCTTTTTGGCATTTATTTCTTCTTTTTTATTTTTCAATTCATTTTTATTCAAATTCCTTGTTAAATATTATCTCACTTTTTTTTTGGCTCACCATATACTGACTCGAAAGTTTCTTGAGAAGACATAATATTGTTATTAAACTTGAAGTTTAGATGGAAATATCTAAAGAAATTTAGAGGTAAATTAAATTTGATCAAACAAATAATATACGGCAAGTGTGAATAGATATTGACCAACTATCTATTTGATACCATCACTTTCTTGATGGCTTGCTAATTTTCTTCTAGTTTTGTTAATCTAAATTGAGATAGAAAAATCAAACTTAATTAAACTTATTTTGCATTGTTCATATACCTAAAAATCGTCCGAACTAATTGAATATACACCTCTACTTGGTCCCTGTCGCAGGTTGGTGCAGTGGTGCTCCCTCAGTCTAGGTTCGCCTCTGATTGATTGGTCTTTTACTCTGTTTAAATTCTATATATCCATAAAATACAAAAGTAGTGGTGGCTGGTGGAAGAAGATGGACGAGGATGAAAGGTGGGTCCATTAGTTTTGAAAAGAAAAAACAACAACAAAGTGTTTTACACATTCGAGTTAAAAATTTATGTTTAACTAGGGGTATCTATATGTTAACTACCTTATTTCAAGTGTCTTAACTCTCCGCTATTGCCAACTTCGAGTGTCTGTTGATCTATCCGTTTCAAATTAGATAGAGATATTTTCCTTTTTTATTAGGTTCCAAAATAAATGATAGTTTTAAATTTAAAAATAATTTAATTTTAAACTCTTCATTTTATCCATTTTATTTTTAATGAGAATTTTTTATAACCACACAAATATCATGGTCTCACAAAACTTTTACCCCCTAAACTTTGAAGGACACAAGTTTCAAAAAAAATAAAAAATCGGTAAACTCTTTGTCAAATCAAACTGTCTCATCTAAATTGAAACGAGGGAGTAAAATATTATTACGCCTTACAATTAGTTGGTTGTAAATTAGCAAAATGTTGCAGGTTATTCAATTATATTTTGTATTTCTAACTTGCCCCTTATTTGTTTGTTCAGTAATCTAACAATATAAAGTAAACAAGTGGAGTATTTAGTTATGCGGTTTTGTACTAAATGTGTCTACTTTCGCAAATACTAAGGACCATTTATATACGAAGGACTAAAAATAATCCTAGCCTTAAAACTTAAGGACTATTTGGACCATCTTGTTTATTCAGCTACTTGCATGACGTGACGACTCCAAATCATGGCCAAAGACGAGGGCTTCAGTAATGTAATGGTAGCAGTAATTTGAGTAATCCGAAGAAACAGAAAGTGACTGAAGTTGAAGAAACCCTAGACCGACTCAGTGAGTTACCAGACCAGACCCTCTCCTAATTCAAATTCACTCTCTCCTTCCGACTGAGGATGCAGTCGCAACACGTATTCTCTCGAAAAGGTGCTCAGTTTCACTCGTTATGATTTCCGGATAAGCGAAAATTTGGTATCCTTTGTTGAATATGTACTAGCTCATTCCATTTCTCCCAAAATTAAAACATTGGAGCTCGAGTGCAACCACTTTGGGCATGTCACGACCCCAAACCGCCCGGTCTTGATAGCCACCTCTCGTGAAGACAAGGCTAGCCGACACAACATTCACCTTAACCCTTTAAGCATTAAGAGTCATTTTTAAGTCTTTAAATTAAACAATATTTCATAATAAAATCCTGAAATAACAGTGCGGAATAAAATACCAGCCCGACATCGGGGTGTCACTAGTCATGAGCAACTATCAAGGTCTGAATACAACAAAAGTCTAAAAATGTACTAAATACAGTAACAACAATGAGGGGAAGGAAGCGGTGCTGCGAACGTCATGCAGTCACCTTGCTAACTCTGATGACTCCGCGGCTGAGCTATCAACATCCGCTTCCGGGTTCCGATATACCTGAATCTACACACGAGCTGCGGGGAGTAATGTGACTACTCCAACCCAGTAAGTAATAAGAGTAAATAAAGGCTGAGCAGTAGGAAACAATGAATCCACATTCACGTTAGGCTCAATAAACACAATAGGCCTTCAAATCATAATACGAGTCAATCTTCCCTTTTAAAATCCAGCTTTTAGTAAAAATCATTTTGAAATACTTTCCAGCAGTTTCGATAGGGATTCAATACCATTTAAGATAATAATAGAGATTAAAGCCATAATCGGCCCCTCGGGCAAAACATAGTTTGTAAAGCAGTCCCTCGGGCAAAACAGTAATCATAAACACTTCATAACTTAAAAATCTCAGTGGAAATAACCAATGCCAAATTAGTGATTAATTTCTGAACATCTCATAGACCCCAATTTAAATAAAAGGTGTTTTAAAACATTTGTTCAACTTTCCGACAGAGGCTCAATATAAAGATGAGTAAAAACAGTCGATAAATCAACATATTCGATAGAAATTCACTTTAAAGAGGAGTGAAATCAATAAGTCCATAAACAAGCCTCTCAGGCAAAAACATCACTCATATGCATGTATATATCTATCGCCCCTCGGGCTAGCCTCTCTGTCACTCGTGACTCAACTCTTACCAATCAGTACTCGCACTCAGCATTCACGCTCAATTGGTACCATATAGTAGTTGTTGTTGCGTGCAGCCCGATCCGTATATCTCTCACAATAACTGAAATCAAAGTAATTGTTGCGGCGTGCAATCCGATCCATGCATCGCTGTGGCGCACAGCCCGATCCATATAAATAGTCGACTGCGCTCACTGGGGGTGTGCAGACTCCGAAGGGGCTCCTACAGCCCAAACGCTATATTGTTGCGGCGCGCATCCCGATTCATATAAGTATCGCTGCGGCGTGCAGCCCGATCCATATATATATATATATATATATATATATATATATATATATATACATTGTTGCGGCGTGCAACCCGATCCATAGATATATAATCCTCACAACTAGGCCCTCGACCTCTCTCAGTCATTAACCTCACCATCAGACTCTCAGTCTATCTCAGTCATCAATCTCATAATCAGACCCTCGGTCTATCTCAGTAAAACAGGAAACTTAGCCCAAAACAATTTCCACATTTTAAGAATATAGTGATAAAGCTAGATTTGAGCAGTAAACATGTAAAACATGACTGAGAATATGCTTTCAAACAAATAGAGTGAGGAAAGATAGTAAAAATGCACCTAAGGGTCTCAACAAGTCGGCACAAGGCCCCAAACATGGCATACAGCCCAAAAATATAATAATGTCACACAATTAACTATCAAATACGCATTAAAATATTCGTTCGGGATGGACTAGGTCACAATCTCCAGCGGTGCTCTACCCCACGCTCGTCATCCAGTGTGCAAGTCACCTCAAAGTAGCACAACGACGTATAATCCGGGGTTTCAAACCCTCAAGACAGTATTTACAATCATTACTTACCTCGATCCGGTCTAAAATCTAGCCCACGATACCTCGCCCGCATGAATCGACCTCCGGATGCTCCAAATCTAGCCACAATCAGTACATAATCATTAAAATATGCTAAGGGAGCGAAGCCCACTCGAAAATATCCAATTTAACATCAAAATCCCGAAATTGCTTGAACCCGGCCCCCGGGCCCACGCTTCGGAATTCGACGAAACTCACAAAATCTGACAACCCATTCAACCACGAGTCCAACCATACCAAAATTACTAAATTCCTATAACAATTCGGCCTCCAAATATTCAAATCTTATTTTCAAATCCCTAGGTCCAAATCCCCAATTTACACCTTAAAAACATGTAATCTAGTCGGATTATTCGATTATAATTCAATATTATGGAGTAGAAATGATCACAAGTGACTTACCTCAAGATTTCACATGATTTCTTTCTCAAAAATCGCCCCAAACTGTGTTCTTTCACCAAAAAAGGTCAAAATGAGTAAAAAAATGCAACAGCTTTAATAAACCTATTCTGGTCGCTAAAAGAGCCATTCCCGTCGCTAAAAGTGACAAATCTGGTCGTTAAAGGTGCACACCAGATCCTGCTGCACCAGCAATATTTATTTTCACTAAAAAGGCTCTAACTCCACCATACGAACTCGGAATTTGATGATTCTCGTTCCTATGAGTCACAAATAATGATACGAACATAGTCCTTTAATCGAAACTCAATTCGGAGCTTGTTTGCTCAGTGCGATATCCATTTCGCTCGTTAAACAATTAACTCATGATTCGCGTCAAAAACCCAATCGCGACTTGATGAAATTAGACCAAACTTTCTAGATCACTCCTATAATTCATTATCAAAATTCTGGAAGTCTCAAAATCAAATTTCGATCTCTAGAACTAAAAATGGACATTTAGATCATTATATGCTTATGCTCAAAACGGCAAAAATCTTCCAAAAACTCTTCCAAAACTTATCCTAGCCTCATGGAACCCCGACCAAACATGCCAACATAATTCATAACATCATTCAAACATGTTCCAATCATCAAAACACCTCAAACAATATCAAATTACCCAAAACTCATCGAATTCAAGCCTAAGTTTCCAAAAACTTCCGAAATACACTTTCGATCAAAAACCCGACCAAACGATGTCCGAATAACCTGAAATTTTGCACACACATCACAAACATATCAAATCTATAGCAACTATCGGAATTCTATTCCGACCCTCGGATCAAAATCTCACCTATCAACCGGAATTCGCCAAAATACTTTGTCAATTCGAACCAAATCCTTACATGGACTTCCAAAATGCATTCCGATCGCGCTCCTAAGTCATAAATCACCTAACGGAGCTAACCAAATCATAAAAATTTCGATCCGAAATCATATACAAACAAGTCAACTCTTGGTCAAACTTTTCAAATTCAAAGCTTTCATGTGAGACTGTTCTTTCAAATTCCTTCCGATTTTCCTGAAAACCAAAACCATCGATCTACATCAGTCATAATACATCATACGGGGCAAGTCATGCCCGAGAACTGGCGATCAAAGTACAAAAGCTCAAAACGACCGGTCGGGCCGTTACAGGTCAACTTATTGATGAATGTCTTAGTTAAAAGTGGAAAATGTTGTATTCTGGTCGGAAAACGTGGGTTCCATTATAACGTTGCCTGAATCTTTCCTCACCTATTCGTCTTTGATAACTATCGTATTTTTTAGTTGTTGCTTTGATCCTGACGTGGTCATAGCGTGGACGTCTCTAAAGAGCATAAAGTTGGAGCATTTAGAGGATAACGATATTGTGAACGTACTCTCAGGCTGTCCTGCTTTGGAAACTATGGAATTAGATACTGTTGATGGTTTCAGAAGCCTAGAAATTAAGTCTTCAAAATTAAAGAGACTGAAGTTTAAAGAATATTTGTATCCTAGTGATGGAAATGATCATTCCTTGGAAATTATTGCCCCCTATCTTAAGCATTTGGAGATCTTTGTCATCTCAAGTGCAGGCTTGTAGATGTGTCCTCTTTGTTAATGCTAAACTTACTTTCAACATTACATGTTCCAAAGACATCCTAGGTCAAGAAATTGATGATGAAGAAATTGATGATGAGGAAATTGATGATGAGGAACATAGTTGTCGTGACTATCATCAAGGTTTTAGGACCCTCATCCAAGATTATCTTCAAAAGTTGAGTTGTGCGACCGAGCTAACAATTGGTACTTGGTTCACTCAGGTTTGCTTTAACTCAAAAGTCATTACCTTATCTAATTAATTCGTAGCAGATAGTTGCAGAACATGAACATATAAGAATTGAGAACCTTTGCACAAATTTCACAAACACAATTGTATTAATTACAGAAACTTGTGTTGTTCTGTGCCCCTTTGCAACCCTTTTGTCAATCTTCCGTTGTCGGGTATTTCTTTTATCATACTGGTAAAAGATATAACTAGAAACCAGAATTTTCTTACATTGTTGTTGCTTAGAGTGTTTAGATGGTTCATTTGTCACATCAATATCACTCGGCCGTGGAGTAATTTCTTTGTCTTTATTGCCTTTTTCCATTCTTTAATAGTGTTTGGGATTACTACACCAGGTCCTGACGTCCTGTGCATGTTGCGGTTCAAAAGGATGCCAATTCCAGAATTGAAATGCAAATATCTAACACTAGAGTTGCATCCAAAAAAGTTTAATTTGTATGGAGCAGCTGGCCTTTTGCGAGCCTCACCTCATGTGGAGACACTCAACATAGACATAGCACATATGCCTGTAACTTCCTGGAACTTTTTATCTTCTTGTTACATCTATTCATTTGAAGTTTTAACACTCCCATCTTCCCGGAGGTTGCTAAAAGAGAATGTTAATACATCCTTATTTTTCTCTAAGAGGCTTTTCTTATGTAATGTAAAACGTCACGTTAATATTGTCATTTCTGTTGCTTTCTTTGTGGTAAATGGTTTTGAAACAAAAATGCATTGTTGGTAAAAACGAGCCCTTTGTCGCTTAACCCAATGAAGCAATCGCTTCAGTTGGAAAAGCGCGAACGATGGTAGCGAGAAGTGCTCGCTTTGAAATTTTTCTTAAAAAAAAGCGACCTTTTCAGACAAAACAAGAAACCAGAAGTTCAAACTCACAGGTTTGTTCACTGCTGCTTAAAAAAACAAGAAACCTTCTTCTTCTTCATCTTAGTTTCACTGCTTCTTCTCTATCGTTGTCGCAGCTTCTTTTCGTTTCTTCTTGTTCTTCTGCCTCTGTTTCACTGCTTCTTCAGGTTTTATTTTAGTTATTTGTTTTTTTTTCCAGTTTGCTAATCTTTTTTCATTTGTTCACTTTATTCAAGTGGATATATTCCTTTCTTTCTTTTTTTAGATTAGTTATTCTGTTTTTCCAGGATAGTTGGAATGATCATCGTGCTATCACTCTTTGATTGGGTTCCATGCGCCATGAATCTTCATGATTGGAACAACCGTCATAATCTTTTCCGAGTACCATTTAGATTTTCTGTTTCTGAATTTTCTCGTTCTAGACACTCCTACTGTGAAATAATTTATTGTCACAATATTTATGCATATCATTAGGCTGACCTGCATTTGGTACTCATTATATTCTCTCTCTCCAGTCAGATAATTATCTCTGCCACTTGGAGTTGAAATATTTGGCCAAAGGAGATAATATTGGTCTGCAGAGTTGGATTTCCAGCTTTGGATTTCCCAGCCTCAAGAAAGTTAAGATTGTCATCTCCTTCAAGGTGTGTTTGGAGAATCATTTTGAGTGGGGATTTGAAAAGTTTTACAAACTTTCAGAATTTCTGTTGGTGACTGCAACGGTTTTGGAGAAGTTCGTTACCATATCAAAGAAAATGAAGTGCAGGAAATGTTCGGCGAACTGTGTGTCCCATTATTTATTTAAATTGGCCCAGAAGCTGTTATGTTGTCCAAGATCATCTGCCAAATCTATGATTATCTTCAAGGAGTGAAGCTTTCCATGACTAACCTGCGGGGAGTTTTCTGTCTCATGATATGAGAAATGTCGCCTTGTATTGAGTTTTTGATAACTTGTACTTACCATTCTCCAAAATATGTCGAGTTTTTGATAACTTCTTGTGCAATTACGAATCTTTACTTCTTTACAAAAACAACAACATACTCGGTGTAATCGCACAAATGGGGTCTAGGCAGGGGTAGGTGTATGCATACCTTACTTTTCTATGTAACTAATTACTATTGATCTTTTGACATTATCCTTATGGTAGCTTGGTTTCTCATGAAGCTTTTGTTTGTTGCATTTTAGATGTACATGTACATAGAGATTTTCTTGCAACTCTTGTTTTCCTGGACCAACTATGATGAGTAGATATGCGAGCCACATTTTTTTTTTTGTGAGAGTTAGCCTAATGAAGTGTTGTGTTATGCTACCTCTTTTTGTCAATAGCATCAAGATCTATGATTGGGAAATGGTTTCCTTTTTGGCTTTTCTCTTGGAAAAATGATTCTGCATTGTTTGTTCACCTCGGTAACTTTTAACTGTTGTAATTGAGGCTTACAATGTTGTTGAATCTATCTGTTTGATCTGCTTAAAATCTCCATTCTTCGGGCTTATTTTGGTTGACTGGGATGGCTTACAAGTTACAATTTGTTGTAAAAGATTTTGTGGAACAACGGCTCTCTTGACAGATGTCATGTGAAATTGTTTGGTTTCAGTTTCCCCTTTGTTCTGATGGGGCCTACTGTTTTGGGTTTGGTCGAAAAGGACATATTGTTCTAAAGGACCAAATTAGTACACTTTGCAAAGCGTAGCTTAATACTTTTCTTTAGTCATCGGTGACCCTCAAACTAGAGTATGATATAAATTTGGATGATAAGTGATAAGGAAATGACTCTTAATCCCAAAAATTACTTCACCAGGTGAGAATTGCACAAGATATAAGGAGATCAATTCTTCGGGCAGATTTTAGTTGGCAGGTGGCATATAATAGCTCATCATGATTGTGAACCATTTTTAGGAGTTTACATTCCCATTCAAAGAGCAAAAAATTGTGCCGCTTGTCCTCCGAAGAAACTGGTCTTTAAATATTATTCACGTATTTTATTTTATTGTGCAAATATATTTCTTTTTTACCAAGAATACCATAGTTTTTCAATATTGGAGGCTTGAAACTTTTGTTTGGGGTGAAAGCTGAAAGTTAATAATTGATTATTATTAAAACTAGTCTTAGGATACGCGCAATATTCATGAATATACGATTTTGAGAAAATCTCTTTCTATCTTTCTTATATATATTACGTAATGTGTTTGAGTTGTAAAATGAAAATTAGAAAAAGTAATCTGCGATCACACAAGTACTCAAATGCCTTATTATTATTGTTTTCTCGTTTGCCTCCACCAATGTTGAGTTAATATTTACAAGAAGTAATGTATAAAAAATATAGGGAGTTGCCATTCTTTATAATGAATGAAGAAAAATTACAACTCATTTAGAATATGTTTTGTCTTCTAATGTTTTGTGCTTATCGCTTCAAGTCTGCTCTATCTCTAATTTCTCTTTTCGCCAATATTTTTCGTATAAAAATAAATTTATATACCATATGAGTTTTATCAACTTGAAAAGTAATTTTTCGTATATGAATAGTTTTAAAAGAAGTAAAATGAATTTATTTTGCTATTAGTTTTAAAAACTTAATTATTTATTTTTATTCATATTTTAGTATGAAATCATCTAAAATTTTATATGTTTAACTGTAGTTATAATTTTATCCAGTAAAAAGCTATTTTTAAAGGGTAAAATAACCATTTAATATTTTTCTTTGGATCATCGTATTTGCAGAATTATTAGTGTTATTGACTCTTGTTGACCGCGTCTCTTTATCTCTCGTTTAAACTCTGAAATTTTTTACTATAAGTTCCAGATTATTAATGATAATAAAATTATCATGTAACTTAAGAGTTATGTTAGTTAATTCTCTTTTTCAACAAATTTTCTTATTCACTATTTTCTTTCATGGGTTTGGGAAGGATATACTTTTAAAAACCTCGAGGCTTAACCTTTACGTCACTAAAATTAGGGACTATACTAACTTTGCATCACTAAACATTATAAAGAATATTCATAAGCATTATGAAATTAGAAAGAGGAAGAGAAAATCGAGTGGTTGGTATAAATAGGGCAACTTGGTAAGTAGTATATTTTAGAAATATTTATAAAGTTCAAAATATTGGGCTAGAGATTTATATATATATTGAGTTGCTACATATTAGTAGTTTTTACTTAGTTAAAATATAGAAAGCATTAATGATCAGTCTATTTTAAAATTTCAAACTCCTAAATATTAGGGTTCCAAATTCTTAGATATTAGAAAAATAACCTAAATAACAATTTAGTCTAGTATGAATCAACATATAAAAGGTAAAAAGGCGAACGTTATTATATCCAAACAATAATTTTTTGCTTATTCTTTGTTGACTTTGTTATTTTTGGTTTCCTTGTTCGTCATTATATTCAAACTCATTTTTCTCATTTGAACTGATGATATAATAAATTTGATTGATTTTTTCATCCAAAGGAGAAGATAATATATCTTGATATTCTCAATCATTCTTTGATCCAAAGAAAAATTATTAAAAATGTGTGAAACTTAGTTTGGTGATATTCAATATTCACGATTGCTATTAGATCTTGATAAATAAGGAATTGAATTTAAATTTTTTATTTTCTTCTTTGGATATGAATTTGACTAAAGATTATTTTACGAAATTCAGAGAAGAAAATAAGTTATATAAGTTAAAATTTTATTCGATGTTAAATTTCTAAATATTAGAACTCGCTCCGAATAATCCAAATAAATAAAGATTGATAGCAAAATGTTAGTTAATTTTAAAGTTTTTATGTTATAAATATAATTTGAATGATATAATATCTGACATAAAATAAAACTTACATGTCCATCATTAATGATTAAAAGATTTATATTAAAAATAGCAAATTTATAAGCCAACTTAAACTCGTTGTGCACATGTAAAAATTTGGATTAACATTGAAAACATGCTAATGATTCCTGCAAAAATTAAAACGAAGGCAGAAACTTGCAAAAGTCCTTTGTTATAATTCCAAAAGTGTTAAAACTTGTAAACACGAAAGAGTTAAATTTGAGGAAAATAGTTACACGATTTAAATAAGGAAAAAATATTTATAAGTAAAATTTTACTCAATTTAGATTCCTAAATATTAGGAGTTTCTAGATACCTTAAAGGAAAAATATTTAATAAATAAAATTTAGCTTATCTTAAAGTCCTAAATATTAGGTAAATAATTAAACTATAATTACAATTTTGTCCAATGAAAAATTTATTTTTAAAGGGTAAAAAAGGCGCACAACATTTCGCTAAGGGCATTCATATTTTTAATATAGTATAGATTGTGTGTATGTTTATAATTTGTGCTTAAATTTTTAGTTTAAGTACTAATTTAGTGATCTGCTTTAAAAATCTAAAGTTCCATTGTTGGTTCTTAGAAAGTATTGAAGAAGATAAATTGGGTCTTCTTGATTTGGTCTTATTTGACTAAATTGGTGATTGGAGATAATTTGTATTGTTATTTGGAAGTTTGTTTCAAATTTGATATCATTTGGAGCAGATTTGGGGTGGTTTGATCGAAATTAAAATTGCAAATTCAAAGAACATGTTATTGAGTAAAACAAAAAAAATTATATCAATTGGGTAGACTTTAATGAACAATTTAACAGATAGATCAATTGCAGATAACATAAAGTCATCTTAATCTGATAGAGATTTGTGAACAATTGAACAAGCACAAAATATGCCAAACTGGTAGGGTTTATCAACAATTTAACAAGTAGATCGAATGCAGATAACACAAAAGCATGCCAATATATTATAGTTTGGTGAACAATTGAACAATCACAAAGTCATGCCAATACTTATAGTTTGTAAATAATTAATAATATAGGTAGAATAAATATAATATAAAACCAATCAATCCAGTAGAAAATTCGTGACAAGCAATAGCATTTTCTAAATATATTGAAAAATAGGAAATATATTTAAAGACCAGCCTTTTAGAGAGCCATTCTTTTCAATCACCCATTGTTGTCAGTTAACCTTGAAAGAATGATGGGGAGATTATTTCTCAAACTCAAAAGGTTAAGCGGGTTAGATGAAATTTACAATCGTAAACTAGTGTGTTTTAGAGCCTGTTTGGCCAAAGCTTCTACGATGCCAAAAATATTTATTTTGGCCAAAAAAATTACTTTTTGAAAAATTTAAATTATTTGGCCAAAATAAAAAAGTACTTCTTAGCAACAGCAGCAGAAGTAGTTTTTTTGGTTTTGGGGAGAAGTTACAAATTCTAACTTCTCCCAAAAAGCAGAAGCAGAAGCAGAAAGTTAATTTATTCAAGACAAAATAACATTACAATAAAATTATATTTTTCAAATTATCCCTCATTAATTTAATTTTTCTTTTTCTTTTTCTTTTTCTTTTCCTTTTCCTTTTTTTTCTGCTATACATTTATTCTCTTTTTTATTTTAATCAATTTTTTATTGTTTTTCTCTTATTCTTAAGAGTAGATTTTAAATTTATATTGAATGATGTATTTTGACATATTTAAATTATCATATAAATAATAAATAATACCAAACACTCAATATTATTGCTTTGGAATAACTATATTTTATATTAAATTTTAATTTATATTTTTACTTTGCGTTTTATATTTTAATTGAATTCTTTTAGAATAAATGTTTAACTTTATTTTTCTTTTCTAAATAATACTAATCGCAAATTGAACCTTTACTGTCCTTTTTCGTAATTTGATACTTAAAAGTGCTTTTTTAAAAGATTTGTCAAACACGATGAGCTTGCAAAAGCACTACTCAAATGAATCGGTCAAACACAAACTACTTTTGTTTTTCATAAAACACTTTTGAATAAAAGCGCTTTTCAAAATAAGTAATTTTTGGCAGCTCGGCCAAACGGGGTCTTAGTGTAATTAACATTGGATAAAAGAAAGAATGAATGTGAATCCTGTTATAAAACAATAAAAGAAAAAGAAGAGTATTACAGAGAAAAGTAGAGAAAGAATTCTTATTGATTTGGGATGATTTATAATGGAATAGAACCCCTCTATTTATAGGAAAAAAGTGACTTAGCCACCAAGTAACAAACCCTAACATCTCTCTAAAATATAGACATTCACCTTAAATAGAATTCTATTTATAACACTCCCCCTTGAATGTTTATTCAACAGATAATGTGTCTCGTTAAAACCTTAACTAAAATAAAACTCATTGGGAAAAAATTCTAGAGAATGAAAAAGAGTACACATATCTAACAATACGCCTTTTGGTTGCCTCGTTAAAAACCTTGCAAGAAAAATCAGTGAGACAAAATCTTGTAAGGGAAAAAGAGTACAACGCGTATTAACTCCCCCTAATGAGAGCATCAATTCACATCTTTAAGCTTTTGCATACCACTCTTGTGCACCATCTTCAAAAGATCGTTGGTAGAGATTTGATAAACAAATCAACCATATTAACTTGAATGAATATATTGTACCTTGAAATCATCCTTCTCGATAGATACATAATGTCTTCATATAATATTGTGGAATGGCTTTTCCATATCTCCATAGAGGTAAAAATTCCCGCTATCACATTATCATGCTTATAGTTATAGTAAGATATATATGTGCACAAATTACACTTATCATATGGTACTTCAGGACCAAGAATTGTATATGCTTCAAGCGATTAGATGCATATAAGTCATATAATAGATTTTAATTAGATGCATATCAAGTTTTCATGTCATGCTAGACAAATAAGATATCCAAAACTGATTGCATATATCATTGACTTTATACTTTCAAGTGTTTGAACTACATGTTCAAATCTACATATTTTTCATATGAAACCAATTATATTCAAATTGTTTCTCCAGAGTTAAGATCCTCATATATATTTGGCATTATCATAGATGTCGTCAACGAACATTTTATATCGGTTCCAATATATTTTCATAAAGACATAACATAGAGATCTATTCATTCATATATTCAGGTACCTGAATCTCTCATGAGATTTTATGAAGTGTTATGTCATGTAATCTTCTAGATCACTTGCCTCCTTTATTATGATCATTCGCTCATCTTCTTTATCAAGAAGTTTATTTGAAACCGATTTGTCTATATTCTTTAAGCGTACCATAGACTTTGTCTTTCTCGGACTTAATAGGAGCATTTGCAATGAAAATATAGTTACTTTCTTTGGGTCAGCAAATGCTTTTGGCATGATTACAATATATTGCAGATGAATTATCTTTTTATGAACTTCAAGTTCATATTATCTTATTCAAGGATCTAGATGTACAAATAATAATTCATTCCACGTAACCTTTTCTCAACTATTTATCATGTCTCCCCCTCATGTTAGAAAAACTAACTTTCTTCCTCAATTTTGAAAACTCACCTTTGTGTGTTTGTTAGGGATATAGTAGATATACCCTATATCTAATATCATATTTGATGATTTGAACATATTTTTGTGAACGTCGTTTGATATAAAAATATGGCATTTGATATTCTTTTATCATTATTATTAATTGTTTGATTAATTTGATAAGGTCCTTGATTAAATTTTGAGATTTGTTATCGTGATAGAGATCATGATAATGAGAGCAAAGTCTCTTACAATTTAATCTAAATTTGTTCTTGATCGTAGGATTATTAACTTGGACATTAGTGATTCGGTTAGATCAATATTTATGTGATCGTCTTTATGGGATAAAGATTAGTTGATCTCATTAACTAAATTACATAGATAGATGATGCATATAGAGATATGATCATTGAACCGACTCATTAGATAATTCCTAATGGTTAGAATTACCATAAACTGTCGATAGGATATTCTCTTGAAGAATGTGATGTAACCATTTCCTTTGACCTGAGATCGTCATAGTAATTGACAAGTTATTTATTGTGTTTTGATACCAGACACCTATGGCCCTAAGACGATAGTTGAAAGGATATTGGGCATGATTAAATACTTGTAAAATTAGTGATTGATCAAGATGGAATCTGTCAACTCTTGGTAATGAGTTTAAGCTCCATGTTGTCATGAATTATAAACGACCAAATTAAGACCTTGGCCATGACAATTGAATGAAAGAAGAAAAGAGTTTCTTAGGTCATTCAATGGTCGATTATATTTGACATGAACACATAGTTGGTCGCCTATTAGGATTTGACAGTTGAACCATATCCTAGGGTGATCCAGAGCTATAAGGACAGAAGGAATTACTACATTATTCTTCTACTGGTTCTTGAGAGTAAATTGTATACTTCATGTTATCCGGTCGTTAAGGAGTGTTGCTAAACGCCACCCTTGATTAGTATATTGATGTGGTCAATTTACTACCGGTTTAGTATTGTACCTATGGGGTCGCACACTAACGAGTGTTCTGATCTTTGCTAAAGGATTAATTATTTTGGTGTTTGATAATTAAATTAGAGAATTTAATTAGTCAAATAAATTAAAATATTAGTCCAAATAAAATATTATTATATTCTTTGCTAGCACAGAGTATATAATTAATATTGTAAACAAATTAAAGTTTTCTATTTGGAAGAGAAAATTAAATCATTTCTCTTGGTTAAAATATATATGTGATATATATAATATCAATTAATATTGATTTATATATATATATATATATATATATATATATATATATATATATATATATATTTGTTCGTAGCAACTTGGAATTGGAGATAAAAGTGCATAAAAAGACTTGTGGGCAAAGTAATCCAATTTGGAATTGGACTTTACATAAACGTCCATAAATGACATGTCTGACAACTTCAAACCCATTCCATGGGTTTCATATCTTCCTATTTTCAATAGGAAATTGAAATTGGACTTTATGGAAAGTCTTTAAGATTCGGCGGCCATATTACCTATTGAGAATGGGTTTTCGATTTTTCCATATAAAATTCATGAAGTTTATTTTGGAATAAACTTTTACCCTAAGTAAATCATTACCTCAACCAAATAGGAAAAGGATTTGTACGTGAGGGTGATGAAGAAAATTTGCCGCATAATGTTTTCTTGAGAAGAAAACCCACTTTATGAAAGTGAGAATGCAATACAAAGCCAAGAGAGAAAATACAATTACAAGAAAGTGTTTCTTGTTTTTCTAATTTGAGTTGAGATTTTTGAGAAAAATTTCAACACAATATTCTTCGTTCTATTTGTTCACGGGTTTCATTAATCAAAGAGTTGATAGCAAGGATCAGTCTGGGTGTGGATACGCATAGAATCTTCGCAGTATCGAAGAATTTGAAGCGAGACTTTCTTCACCAGATACGTCTTAGATCCGATCTATTGATATGTAAATAAATTTTAAACACTAAAAGATCTGTCTAGGATTGTTATTGTCTTCCGTTGCGTATTACGAACACCTATACGCAATCCTTTAGTGGTATCAGAGCCGTGGTTTATTGTGTCTAAAATTTATTTACGAAATATTTTAATATTATATTTGAAGAGTTCAAATCATAATACATGTGTATTGTGCAATAGTCAAATCGTTTGAATGTTGATATTATTTTATTATGGATAAAATATGTATTCATATAACTATTGAGATAGTTCAAAACTTGAATTTGAAATTTTGTATTAGATACGACGGGAATCTATAATAGGTTACATGATTCTATTGTTATTTTTAATTGTTATTAGTTCATGAGATGTTAATTAATAATGATATTCTGGCATGTATTACTTTTTTGTGATATATGTGATATATAGATTAAACATGTTAGAAGAATGTTGAATTTCGTTTTTATATCATGTGCTTGTTCGTTACATAATTTTGAATTATTTGTTACATGTGATGTAAATTAATTTATAACTAAGCATGTAGACAACTTGAACTAAATTCACATGCTATAAAAGATTTGATCTTCAGGTTATTAAAAATTGTTTTAGTAACAATTCCCTCTTACTAAAATTTGAGTTCTTAAATAATAAAATATAAGATATTTTATTATAGAGCTATCCATCAAGGTAAATAATTTTACTTATTTCTTGTTTATAAGGAGTGGCCTGACTACTAGGAGACTTATAGTTCGAGAATATGTTAAAATTATTTATTGCATCAGATATGGTATTCAATTTTACACTAGACGCCTGGACCACCCGGGGGAGTATAAAATTTAATAAGTTCTTTGCTATCATGATGGTTGAAGTCGACTATGCCAATAGGATCGACCTGACTACCAGGAGACTATTTGACATAGAGTTATTTAAGAAAATTGTATGGGGATACAATTGGTAAGAGTACCTACCTTTAAAATATATATGAGAAACGACTTGACTTCCAAGGGGCTCATACATATTGTTAAAGGATTCTTTTACTCCACTAACAAAAATAAAGATTTCGTAAACTATAATGAAGGTAAATAGTTTAAAATAATTAGTGAAAATATCATTTAGATAAAATCCATGTCTTTATTATATATGCAAATATGTTCTTATATTATTGCCTTTTCTTTTCTACATTTTAGATTTCTCAATATGTCTGTTATATCACTGCGTGAAATACTTGAGACCAACAAGTTGGTAGGACCAAACTTTGATGACTGGTATAGAAATTTGAGAATTGTTCTCGTGCATGAAAAGCTTATTGATGTGATCGATAAGTCTGCAAAGATAATCCCACCAGAGAATGATGTTCAAGGCACCAAGGTTTATCAGAAATACTTGGAAGAATGGCTTGCTATTAAACACATCATTCTCACTTCTATGAGTTCTGAACTCCAAAGGAAACATCAGAATATGGATCCAACTACAATCATTGAATATCTTAAGAAGATGGTTGATACACAGTTGGACATTGGAAACTCTCTAGTTGGACCCCTTGTCAATCATATGACTGTTCTTACCAAAGAACATGAGAAGTTGGGGTACAAGCTTGGTAAAGAGCTTTCTGAAGATTTGATCTTGCAGTCAGTATATGATGCTGAATGTTTTCACTGTAAAAAGAAAGGGCATTGGAAGAGAAACTGCAAGGAGTATCTTGCAACTCTAAAGGACAATAAACAAGGTGAGACATTAATGAAAAATGTTTTCAAGGTTTCTTTAGCTACTACTAATTCTTCACTGTGGGTATTAGATACTGACAGTGGTTATAACATCTGTAATATGTTGCAAGAGTTCAAGATAAGTAGGAGGCTAAAGAAAGGAGAAGTTAATCTACAAGTTGGAAATGGTGTAAAAATTGTGGCCGTAGCTGTAGGATCAATTTCTTTAATAATGCTTACGGGCAAAGTACTTATGTTGGATGATTGTTATTACGTTTCAAATTTGTTTCGAACATAATTTCAGCTTCTATGTTAGATAAACATGGTTTTTGCATTAATATAGGCAATGGTATTTGCTCTATTTATTGTAGTGATAATTTATATGTGAATGGCTATCTCCAACATGACGTTTATGTCTTACCTAATGTTCCATATAAAATTCATAAAGTTTATTTTGGAATAAACTTTTACCCTAAGTAAATCATTATCTTAACCAAGTTTGTAGGTGAGGGTGATGAAGAAAATTTTCCGCATAATTTTTTTTGAGAAGAAAACTCATTTTGTGAAAGTGAGAGTGCAATACAAAGTCAAGAAAGAAAATACAATTACAAGAAAAGTGTTTCTTGTTCTTCTAATTTGAATTGATATTTTTGAGAAAAATTTCAACACAATATTCTTCGTTCTATTTGTTCGCGGGTTTTATTGATCAAAGAGTTGATAGCAAGGATCAGTCTCGGTGTGGATACGCATAGAGTCTTCGCACTATCGAAGAATTTGAAACGAGACTTTCTTCACCAGGTACGTTTTAGATCCGATCTATTGACATGTAAATAAATTTTAAACACTAAAAGATCTGCCTAGGATTGTTATTATCTTCCGCTGCTTGTTATGAATACCTATACGCAATCCTTCAGTGTTATTGTGTTAATCAAAATATATATCCCACATCAATAATAATAAGATGAAATTATTTGGTTCCTGACCCCGAACCATTTGTGAGGGGAGAATGTAATATATTTTCGTATATAACATATATCAAACTGATATAGATAACTTCGCTTTCATAAGCAATAGTTTAGCTATTAATTAGAAGCACTCAATAAATCATTTTACTAAACCAACTGTGATGTAAACCAAACTTATCAAGATGAACTGTCTTGAATAGAAAATCTGGAAATTATGCTCGAAATTAAATTATTGAGCAATTTATCTCGCATAACACCAGGTGCGGGTTAATAATAATCGAACATGTAACCATCTTATGGATGCATCTTATGTGGTATACATGGCAGGTGAATGAGCCCATATTCACCTTTAATATTTTCAGAATTCATGGGATTCAATCCCAATTTTAATTGGTCAATTAATTAATGAGAACAAGCAATATAAGAGAATTCATAATGAACTTTCTAGTTCTTTAATATTTACCGATGTGAATTCTCTATTATTTTTGCACATCATACTTAAATTGATATGGCTAAACCAATTATGCCAACTGAATAAATTATCAATATTGATAAACTTCAGCTTTACACCATGACGTATGTAATTATGAATAAACTCCAGGTTTATTATGATATGACTTTTTATATCAATAAACTTCTACTTTATTGTGGTATTCTTTTGTTTGTGTAGTACAAACTGGAGAATAAAGCGGGTAGCTTTTCACATACATATTATCCATCTACAAGTTATAGTAATAGAAGATATTAAATCTTTCCTTTATTTATAGTCTCAATATAACCAACCGCTTTCGCAAATACTTTAGAAACTCAATTAAGTTTCTTTCAGATTTACTACAACACAATGCCTTATTGATAATCAATTTTACTCCTCTAAAATAGTAATAATTGGCTCTTTCAGAGCTCTTTGTCACGACCCAATTCCCGAACCTGGTCGTGATGGCGTCTCTCATGAAGACAAGGCCAGCCATTCAACTCAATTCATCCTTTTAAGACAATTAATTAACACAATTATAGTATAAACATGGTTTAATAATATCCAATAGTGGAAAGTATAGATAAAATACGGAAATCCAACCCAACTCAGCCCTAACCGGGGTGTCACAAGTCATGAGCTACTACAGAGTTTACTAAAGTTCTACAAAGTATGGAATTAGGAACAAAGTCTGAAAATATCATAAATAACAGAAGATAAGGGAGAAAACGGGTCTGCGAACGCCATGCAACTACCTCGATAACTCCGATGAAAACTGAACAGCAGAAAACTCGCTATATGCCTAAGGAATACCTGTACCTGCACACATGGTGCAGGGAGTAATATGAGTACTCCGACCCAGTGAGTAATAAATATAAATAATGACTGAAGGTAAGAAAACACGTTAAGGCACACAACATTCTATACAGAAGTAGTGAAATCATTTAAAATAACAATTCAGTGAAACATCATGTGAAATTTCTTTTAAACCAGTAAAACAGATAATTTGGCAGTAAAATGACGAGTAGAAATATGCCCCTCGGGCTCAATATCAAAACAACAAGTAGAAATCTGCCACTCGGGTGCAATATCAAAATAACAAGTAGAAATCTCCCCCTCGGGCTCAGTATCAAAATAATAATTAGAAATCTGCCTCTCGGGCTCAGTATCAAAATAATAAGTAGAAATCTGCCCCTCGGGCTCAGTATCAACATAATAAGTAGAAATCTTCCCCTCGGGCTCAGTATCTCAGAACAGTATCAGCCCCTCAGGCTCAGAACAGTATGAAGCAACCAGTCAATGAAATAAGAGCACATAATTATTATGGCAGATAATGCAGATAAGGAATAAATGCATGAGTGCAATGCAATGCATATGGCGGTACCCTCTGGTACCCACTGCGGCGTGCAGCCCGAGCCATCCATATTTATTTATCGTCGACAGCGCTCACTGGGGGTGTGTACAGACTCCGGAGGGGCTCCTACAACCCAAGCGCAATATCAAGCCATCTCGTGGCATCAAATCTAGGCCCTCGGCCTCATATCAATATCAGTATAATCACCCAGGCTCTCGGCCTCAATATCAATGTAATCAACCAGGCTCTCGGCCTCAATATCAATGTAATCAACCAAGTTCTCGGCCTCAATATCAATGTAACACTATTGTGGCGTGCAGCCCGATCCATGCTCAGTCCAGAAATCATCATAAGCCCCTTGGGCATTCGTAAAACAAAAGTTCTCAGCCCGAAATATCATTTAGAAATATCATTTAAGTTTTCAAATCTTAGAAAGATGGCTGAGTTTGCAAAACAATATTTAAAACCTTGGACTGAGATCAAATGATATGTAAAATATGCGAAAACAGTGATATCAATCCCTGAAGGATTCAAATAATTGGCAAGAAGCCCAAATGTAACAATCAAATCTAAGTAAGGATGATTCTCAATTTAGTTCAAGTAGAAAACACGGTAAAAACATCTCTCGGGACGGACCAAGTTACAATCCCCAATGGTGCTCTACCCCACGCCCGTTATCCGACGTGCAAGTCACATCAATATAGCGTTACGATGTAAAATTCCAGGGTTTCAAACCCTCAGGACATCATTTACATCAATTACTCACCTCAAGACAGCCAAAAATCTAGCTCGCTATGCCCTTGCCTCTCGAATTGGCCTCTTCGTGCGTCGAATCTATCCAAAATCAGAACAAATATGTCACATTATGCTGTAGGAACAATACCCAATCGAAAATAACTGAAAAACATCAAAATCCCGAAATTTGGCAAAACCCGAGCCCCGGGCCCACTTCTCGAAATTCAAAAAAATTAACATCAACGGATTCCTTATCTCGCCACGAGTCTATACATATAAAATTTGCCAAAATCGGACATCAACTCGACCCTCAAATCTTATTTTCAAATCTCTAGGCCTAAATCCCCAATTTACTCCTCAAAAACATGTAATCTAGTCGGATTATTCTATGATAATTCAATATTATGGATTAGAAATGATCACAAGTGACTTACCTCAAGATTTCCCATGATTTCTTGCTCAAAAATCGCCCCAGCCGTGTTCTTTCACAAGAAAAATGTGAAAATGAGCTAAAAAACAAAATATCACTAATAAAGCCCATTCTGGTCGCTAGAAGACCTTTCCGGTCGCTAAAGGTGCCAAATCTGGTCGCTAAAGGTGCACACCAGAACCTTCTGCCCCAGTCATATTTATTTTCACTAAAAAGGCTCTAACTCCACCATACGAACTCTGAATTCGATGATTCTTGTTCCTATGAGCCACAAATAATGATACGAACATAATCCTTTAATTGAAACTCAATTCGGAGCTCGTTTGCTCAGTGCGATATCCATTTCGCTCGTTAAATAATTAATAGATGTTTCACATCAAAAACTCAATCGCGACTTGATGAAATTAGACCAAACTTTCCAGATCAGTCCTATAATTCATTATCAAAATTCTGGAAGTCTCGAAATCAAATTTCAATCTCTAGAACTAAAAATGGACCTTTGGATCATTACGTGCTTATGCTCAAAACGGCAAAAATCTTCCAAAAACTCTTCCAAAACTTATCCGAGCCTCATGTGACCCCGACCAAACATGCCAACACACCCCATAACATCATTCAAACTTTTTCCAATCAACAAAACACAACATCAAAACCATCAATTCACATCGAATTCAAGCCTAAGTTTTCCAAAACCTTCCGAAACACGCATTTGATAAAAAACCCGACCAAATCACCTCCGAATGACATGAAATTTTGCACACACATCCCAAATCACATAATGAAGCTACAGAAACTCTCGGAATTCCATTCCGAACCCTTGGATCAAAATCTCACCTATCAACCGGAAACCGCTAAAATACTACTTTCGCCAATTCAAGCCAAATTCCACACCGGACCTCCAAAACCAATTACGATCGCGCTCCTAAGTCATAAATAACCTAATGGAGCTAGACAAATCATAAAAATTTCGATCCGAGATCATTTACACATAAGTCAACTCTTGGTCAAACCTTTCAAATTCAAAGCTTTCAACTGAGAATATTCTTTCAAATTCATTCCGATTTGTTTTCCTGAAAACCAAAACCAACGATCTACATCAGTCATAATACATAACACAGGGAAAGCCATGCCCTAGAACTGGCGATCAAAGCGCAAAAGCTCAAAACGACCGGTCGGGTCGTTACACAATTAATTTGGTACTACCACATATTCATCGACATCCATATGGTAAATATCTCTTTTAAAGAGAAAGTTATACCATTATGGTTATGGTCAAAATTATATGCAAGATCTGTTTCTTGCATTACCGTTTTCCTTTAACAGTCACATCGCCAAAATATTTTGGCGTACAATAGGTATGTGACCAATGACCATTCATGCCATAATAATGACATTATTTTTTATTTACCCTCAAACCTCATTGTAGAGGTGAGTGTGGTATATTTACTACCACCAGCACGTTCATATTCTTTCAAGAATGAATATGTATTCATAAATCAGATGTTGTCACATTCACATCATAAATGGACCATAATCATCTATATGTGCTTTACAAATACTCATGTCAAAATCGATTACAAACATTACTTTCACAAAGTGAAGGATTATTTTGAGAATCCTTATTATTCTCATTATCATAATGATGACGATTATAATTTCGTCTATTACCACGTCCACATCCATTGATACCTTCACGGTAATAATTTTGTCTTCTTTCAGACTTATTACATATTGCTATCATATTCTCTTAAGGGAATGAGAATGAAGCAAATTCAATGGAACGAGTTTTCACTTCTTATGCCCATAATTATATATGAATTTGATCATGGCAAGACGTAGAAATTTTACCATTTTGGGTGGTTATAATTTCTTACAAACTCTATTAGAGTTATAATCAAAATTTATTGTCTTTGCTTGCATTTAAAATCAAATTATAGAATTTCAAGAATTTAAAATAGAAAAATAAGGTAAATACTTACCTTAAATCCAGAATTTAATCTTGAAGAAAGTTCATGTGAAAATTGACAATCATTATGCTCAATCCCAAAGCTTCTACTCAATTGGTTAGAGTCTTGTGCTGATAACGTGTTATAAAACAATAAAAGAAGAAGAAGAGTATTACAGAGAAAAGTAGAGAAAGAATTCTTATTGATTTGGGATGATTTATAATGGAATAGAATCCCTCTATTTATAGGAAAAAGTGATTTAGCCACCAAGTTACAAACCCTAACTTCTCTCTAAAATATAGACATTTACCTTAAATAGAATTCTATTTATAACAGATCCAAAATTTTCAAGTCGTATGACTAGGGGCGTAAATTGTTAGATTCAGCCAATTATTTTGAAAATTTTGTATCATACCAATTTTTTTATTACTCTAGTGTGTATAATCAAAATTTGAATTCGAAACTGTCATAATTATCTTGGCTTCTCTTCAGTATTAGTGTGATTTTATTAATTTTCGTTTTTTTTTTTAAACAAGATCTAAAACAATCTCACAAACAAAGATGTTTGTTGGCATACAAGACATCAACATTGAAAAGTGCTATCACTTCCATTATAAAACTCATATTGTTCTAGTGGACAAACCAAAACATTAGTTCCATCTTAATTAAGTAAACAATAATAGAGACCAACAATGATGTCATATTCAAGTTGGACATTTGGAGAGAGGTACCTAAAAGGAATTCATGAACAATATGTTGGAAGTGAAAGCACTTTTAAAATGTAAATTTCTCAAACAAGGCATAAACAAAAGTTAGACAGTACTAAACATTGAGATTATTCGACTGTCAAACTCACGTTCATTCACTTTTTATAAAGATATTTGATTATCGTCTACTATATATTCTACACCATAAAAAAAATAGTCAGCATGAATCTAAAAAGCGATCAAACCTTCACCTAAAGTGAACAAATTTCACAAAACAACGCAGCCAATTCGCACAGCTTCTAAAACAAATTCGCCGCTTCTGTGAGAACTAGATTTAAAGGAGTTTGGAATCGAAAATTGCCAAAAAGAACTTCACTATAGTGAGTTGGGATCTTGAGCTTTAATGATCCACCAAAAGGTCGAAGGTGAATATTTTATGTTTTATTATTTTTAAACTTAACTAAAAATATATAAATACATTTATACATATAGTTTCATTATATAAATTGTGTTTTAAGCCTATAAATTTATTTGGTTCGATTTGGTATTTTATGAAAAAAAGACCTAATCCAATTATTAGGGATAGTTATAACTTTACATAGAAACCTATGATTATACTTTTAAAAAAAAATTAAAAATTGGTTCGGTATAGATCGGTTCGATCAATTATAGTCGATTGTCAAAGAACTATTGACACCCCTATTTAACCAAAAATCTGAGTCTTTGGTCAAAACTAAAAAGAAATTCGGGTTACTGATAATCAGGAGACAAAAATAAAATACTTTTGAGAACGATGGTAAAAAAGCAAATAGATGTGTATTTCAATAAATTCTCAATAGTATTCCTTGTCCTTACAAATGATGATACTTCTTCCTTTTATAGATAATTCTAGGTAAAGGAATGAAGCCTCAGCTTTAATGATATAATCATGAGTAATAAATGACATTAAATAAGCCGTTATACAATCATTCCTATTAAATACCAATTTTGTAACGTATCAAGTATTTAATAATGAATTTGGACTCCTTTCTGTCATCAGATCTTTGCCTTCAATGCCTTCTAATCCGTTGGCTGTAAATAATTTAAAGTGGTACGAGACTCGTATCTATACGTCGTCTCGTGCCTATTTAAATTCTTCTTCCCGTGGCTGTCTCCATCCGTGCCTCTTTAGTCAATTGTTGCGCTTTGACCATTTAACTAATCCACGTGTCATGCCACATCATCTTTAATATAAACTCAGTTTTTTCCCAATACAGATAGTCCCCCCACTTTCCATTTTTTTATCAATTAAATAATTGGGAAGTGGATCTTCATGTAAAAGGAATTTTTGCCACAATTAATGCTCATGACAGTATTAACGTCTCAGCAGTCTTTTCCATTTAATGTTCTGCCCATGTGTCATTTTCTAATTGATTCCGCTATTCATACCCTTTTTCGAGACTTCTTCATTCTCACTATTTACGAAGTGATAGCTGCCTTTATTATAGGCTTTTCATCATTACACTTCTAAAGTTGACGGTTCCCATTTTACACATAACTTTGTCTTCCTTTGTCTTCTTCACAAATCTTCAGCACATAATTCCTTCTTAACAATGTCTTCTTCAAACCCTAACCGTAAAAAGTTCCAATTCTAGATCAATTCCCCAACGCCCCTGTTAGACACAGAAGAGGCGGAGGAGGTAGGCTTCGAACAGGGTTAGAATCTACGCGAGGCGGCTCCTCTGGTTCTTCTTCAAGGAGTTCTATCCCAAAAGCCCCTTCTTCTAAAAGTAGGGAAATTCTTGATTCTTCTCAAGAACCCTCAGTTGATGATATAGTTCCCAGCGATTTGTCTTTTGAAAGTGACAAAACGTCTCTTCAAAAACAAATTAAAAATTTAGAAAGAGCCGATACTTACCCAACAATAGTAACCGAGCTTACAATCCCCACCATAAGAAGAGATTGTAACTGGAAGGATAGTCTCCGAATGTCAATTCCTTCCCCAAATCAAAGAATTTCCTCTTTTAGAAGTGGGTATTCTTCTGTTTACACTTACCCCTTCACTTTAGGTTTTAATCCTCCGATTGACCCAGTTATTCTCGATTTTTGTCGTTTCTTTACAATTTGTTTGGCCCAAATCGGTCCATTGGTGTGGAGAACAGTGGCTTGTTTGAGATATTTATCCTCCAAGGCCAATGTCAATTTCACCTTTTCTCACCTCATTCATCTATACCATCCTAACTTAATACGCCATGGGGGTTTTACCTTAACTGCAAGGAGCAAAAAAGTTGGTAAATCCTGAGGATGACAAAGATCGTGGATGGTATATCCGTTACGTTGTTGTCCGTACGGTGGACTTGATTGGCGAAACAAATATTCCCTTCCCTGAGAAGTGGAATTTTGAACGTAGGTTTCCTTTTATTTACCGTACCTACTTTTGAGAATTTCAAAAGAAAGTTGTTTTTAACCTCGTCCCTTCTTGGTTTTTTGTAGCAACCATGGGAGATGTGGAACCTATTCCCAACTTTCGTGGTTGGGTAGACTCACTTTTGAAGATTGCTTCTAGGGAGCAGAGAACTTGGAAATCAATTTCTTCCTTACATGGCTGGAAAGTCAAAACACATGGTATCCCCCTTTTTATATGAATTTTTTTTTACATGTTAAGCACTTTTTCCTCAACTTTAATCATGTATATCCATCCTTTAATCAGGATTTGGCATTAGAGGAATGACGGCTGAAGTAGCTATGGCCATTCGCATGTCTGCGAATGCTGCTCTTGATTTGGATAAGGCTCGAGCCTTGCTGCCTAAAAGGAAAGCTACAAAGGAAAGTTCCGAAGAAGAAGAGGAGACTACCTCCCTAATTACCAGACCAAGGGTCAGGAGATGAATAATCATTGATGATGAAATTGAAAACACTCCTGCTCGAACCTCCACCACCGAGCCTGTTTTGATTCAATCTGACGAGGATGCCGAACCAAGAGATAATAATGAGTCAATTCAGCATCTTTTTGACAGTGGTTTCGGGAGTGGCGAGCTCGGCCCTGTTTTTTATGAAGCTCCTCTTTCCTCATTTGTTCCTATTTCCTCCATTCCTCTGCCAACCGTAAGTATTTCTTTACCAGTTTTGATGACTTCCGTTCTTTTGCCAGTTTCTACCGCTCCTATATCCGTTCCCTTGGCTGTTTCTACCGCACCTGCTTCCGCTCATGTGTTGGTTTCTACATCTTTTCCTTCCATTCCTTCCACTGCTCATCTTCCCTCTGTTCATCATACAGAGACAGGTTCTAGCAGTGGAAGTATGACTATGAGAAGTGTTACTTTTGAGGTTCTTGCCAATCATAGCCTCTTGAGGAAGACCGGCAGAGCCGATGTTTGGCTCGAACCTCTAATTGGAGATATCGAGAAGAAGAAGATGGAGAGCCATAGCTGCTTAACTCTGATGAATGACGTAGTTCATTCTACTTTGAAGGTATTTTTACCAACAAGTTTTTTTTTTAATTATCTTCAATCTCTCATTTCTATGACTTATCTCTGTAGGCTAACCTTATTGGCACGGAATTAATGGGAAGAATTTCCCTACTGGAAAGAAAAGCTCGTGAGTCTGAAAAAGACTGTCCACGAGTGTCATACCTCCTTTTTGCGCGCCCGCCCCGAAGGGTCAAATGCGCGAGGGAGTTTTTCCAATTTAAGTGACAATATTCGAAATGGGATTATTTATTTAATTCAGAGTCTCCACTTGGGAAAGGTTTGGTTTTTGGTGTCCCAAGTCACCGGTTTATCTGGAATCCCAAATCGAGGAAATTTTCGACTTTCCAAATGAAGTCTGCGAACCAGAAATTCTAAGTAAGGAATTCTGTTGACCCAAGGGAAGGTGTTAGGCACCCTCGAATCCCGTGGTTCTAGCACGGTCGCTTAAATTGTTATAATGGCTAAATATCTGATTTAAATACATGTTGTGACTTATGTGCTTTTATTAAGTCTAAACCGCTTTTGTTATTATCATTTATTTTTATAGAATTGCAACGTCGTGAAAATGCATCTCGAACTACGTCACAATCAATGCACCCGTGGTCGTCGACACATTTTGACTCCGTTGAGATTCGGATTTGGGTCACATCAATGTGCACCCGTGTTTAAGAAGGTTAAATTATTAAAGGTGCGCCTAAAGCAACTAGCGTATTGTTATTTTGGGAAGGCCGTAAAATTCGCTAAACGGCCTGTCCCGAATTCTAAGTATTTTAATATATACATTTAGAGGGCCCCGCAGCTTGTGCATTTTTGTTTGTCGAGGCTCGTCTCATTTTTATTTAAAAGGATAAACCTACAGTGACTATATTTTCCTATTAAGTTCGTCTCTAAAATAAAAGAAAATCTCTTAATTAATTACATGCTAAAAACGTAACTTATTAATTATTAGTTTACGGCTAATGCGAATGGAAAATTGCGACCGAGTTTGTACAAAGAAAAACTGCTTTCATTCTATATTCTATTATTCAATAATACTAAAACGTGAGATTGACACACCATAATATCAAAACAGATTAACTATTCTTTGATTAATTTAAACTAACATTATTAGATACTGCCTAACGGGACCCGATAAAAGAACTAAAATAAAACAGAACAGCATTGTGTAAAGTGGAAGTATTCTATCCTATGCATATCATTATAGCTGAACAGGAATCTGGTCAGTCACTATGTCAATTATCCGTGCATTTTGTGTACTGTACAATTACATACCTCGTACCAACAAACAACTATAAACTAAGACGCAAGAGACTAAAACTCAGTTAAGTATCAATTAACTAATCTTTTCATGCTATTGAATTACAAACTAATCAATTATACAAAAAGAAATCAATATACCATGAGTATTACAACAGATATTTAAACTTCTTCAACTTCTTTCATTTCATGCTTTCAAACTGTTACAGTTACACCAATATGGGACTCGAAATGTGTACCTGGATACTGAAATGCAAAGAAGAAGTAGAAGCAGAAGAGTCAGCAACAGCAGCAACAAGAATGGTAGTAACAACAAAGTGACACAGCAGCAATGACAATCCCAGACAAAACAGACCAAAGCAGTAAACCAATGGTACAGTACTCAATGTCGATCTTTTCAAATACTCAAGGGAAAATCCTAAAACCTGATAGAAGCAAAAACAAACTGGGTGCTGGATTTCAGACACGAAAGGATGAGGAAAGGTAGTGTTTTTGGTTCCAGACGAACAAGAATTTCTTTTCTAATCTCCCTTCCTGATTTCTGAAAACTCTCTTTCTAACTCAGAAGCTGTTTCTGTCTGGTTTTAGCTTCTCTTTTGTATGTGTGTGTGTATCTGTGTCTGTGTGTGTATGTTTGTATCTATGTTTTCTCAAAAATCCCCTCCTTTTTTCAAAATTCTGCCCTCTTTTCAAAATTCTGCCCTAACTAATGGAAGTTCTTCTTCCTTTTATAGCCTAACATCAGGCTCTTCATAGCCTGTTTAAACAACTCAGAACCTATTCTATTCAGCTATTTTTCCACTCAATGTTTAAAATATGAAACCCTCCCATGAGATTCCTGACAGTCCCCTTAACATTTATTAAACTAAAAGCAGGCCAGGGGCAGCAAGAATATAATCTTACAGCATATGCTGTCAAACTATTTTAATCCAAAAGGGCCTTTATGCACATGTTGTGCACAAGTGCACATGCCACAAATTCAGATTGCAGTTACAGACCAAAACCTTAGATTTCTGATTCAAATTAACAAACATAAGTAGCTATACTCGATTCTCAATTTTGATTCAAACAAATGTTCAGCAAGACAAGTCAAGTTGTTATCATTCAAACAGCTAAAACTATTCGACGACACGTATCGAATCGACTATTATAACATATACAATCAAAGACCATGATCAGAAATCTAACAGTATCAAACATGCAATTCAAATTGCATTGTCAAAACAAAAATGACCTTGGAAACTAAATAATCGACCAATTTCGAATTCAACTGACTATACAGTTTACACACACACACATTATCAGTGAATGAAGAAGGACTTGACCAAATGTAAGGGCCCGGGCAAGGTGGACAACAACAGTTGATAAAAATTCGAAACACAAACTAAACAAGACGTTTCGGCCATACGAACGGACCTTTAACAAACACATGACATGAATAAAGAAACGAGAAACAAGCTTACCTTAAAATCCTTGGAAAAATCAGAAAACCAAACTCGTATTTGAAGAGAACCTTCTTGGGGTTGAACGGACTTTAATCGAAGTGTTCTCAACTGAGAATACTTCGATTAAGGTCCATTAGACCCTAATCACTTGACTTAAACGGACACAAACCAGGCATCATAACTTCTAGGGTTCCTAAGGGTAGATTTGGGATCTAGGTTTCCTTGGTTAGATTCGGACCAAACCAAACATGGTTTGGTCATGAGGGAGGTCCGGGAACTATCTGGTATGAAACTGGGGTACATCGGTGTAAGTTGAGGTTCTGCTCGAATCTTCAAATGAAGATTCGAGCAACTAGGATCTGATTCGAGGGAAAAGGATAACAGATCTATGCTCAGGGTAATGAGGTGGTCCTATGGTGTCAAGGAGGGGGTCACCGGCGTCCATGCCGCCGGGATTAATGGTGAAGGGAAAGGGGGCGGCTAGGGTTTCAAGGGGTCTATGGTGAGGACGATGGAAGGTAGGGGGTGTTCGGATGGGGCGTGGGGTATGATGGTAGGCTTATATAGTTAGTGGGTGAATAGATCCTGGCCGTCGGATGAGACAAGATGAAGGACCAGGATCCTTCAGCTAGTGGGAAACGGTGTCGTTTCAAGTGCAAAGGGTTGGGGTCGGTCCGGGGTTGAACGGGTCGGGTTTGTTCGTGTGTATGGGGAATGTGATCTTGGTCGTTGATCAATCTGAGATCAACGGCCCAGATCAGACCAGATCAATACGACGTCGTTTGGACGCCCCCTGAGGTCAGCTGGTCTGGACCGGGTAAACATGGGGTTTTGGGTTGGGTTATTTGGGACTGTTTGTTTAAAAATTGGACTGGCCCAAGTCCGAAAATTCTTTCTTTTTTTTTCTTTTTTTAATTTCTTAAATTAATTCGCCAAATAATACCATATAAAATAATAAACAACAATTTACATACAATTAACATTTAATTACACTAACATCACTTAATGACAAAAATAGAATGAAAGATACACACATTTTTTTATTTTTATTTTTTTGAATAAAATAAACACGGACAAGATCACAGATAACTAACAAATATGCCACATAAAATCTGAAACTTATACAGCAGGACCATTTGTTATTATTTTATTTCTTTTGGAGCGATTGTCGCGTAAAACAAAAATCACGTGCTCACAGCTGCCCCTCTTTGTTCGGAAACACGAAGAGTTTTCGTGCAAAGATAAAGTGAGCGGATATGAGCGATTTTTGCCTATGGACTACTCCGTGTGAAGCATGTTTTGAAAGATCTGACCGGATCTTTGCTTCAAAGATTTCCTACATATCCTGGGCTAAACAGGAATCAGGTCAATGTAGTTCGGGAAATTCTTGGCAGCTGGGACTACCATGGGATTGCAATGCTTGCTGTTACTGCTGTTGTAGTTGTCATCGTTGCTTTACTGACTGCCTTATTACAACCAAAGAAAAATTGAAACTGAACTAAATACTTATATGCATGTCAACTGCTAGTTACAAGATTCCTATCTATGATTCTTTTGCGACTTGATCTTGGGTCTTAGCTGATTTTGCTTGGAGACTTCGATCCGAATCTTGATGCTTGCAAGTTGTAGGTGCTTGTTTAATCTCTGGGATACTGAGTGAGACGCGACTGGCAGAGTTCGGGACCTTAATCAAATCTTGGAGCGATCCGCCTTCCATTTTCTCCGATATCTTGGGACATCTTCTTTTTGTCTTTTTCTTCTTTGATTCTGAGTTGAGACTCATCTCGTGGGTCGTTTCGATCCATGTGGGTCGAGGTTAGACCTGCGGGGAAAAACAAACGAACGAAATTCTCTGCCCCAGTTTCACTAGAAAAAATTTCGTGAGTTATTTGCCAGGAAGTTCATAGGATCGATGAAGGAATTTGGAAAATTTCAGTTTCCAAAATGCCAATTCCGGGATTGGATCCACGGTACGGCCACAAGATATGAGTGCTCAGTTTAGGGTTGGAGCCCTAAGGCTGGCGGGATGGAAATAGTTCAATTTAGGGTTGGAGCCCTAATGCCGACTAGCTGGGGAGAAGTTCAGTTTAGAGTTGAAATTCTAATGCTGACCAACTGGGGAAAAGTTCAGCTTAGGGTCGGGGACCTAATGCTGATTGAAGGAAAAGAGTTCAGTTTAGGGTTTAAAACCCTAATGCTGACTGACGGAAAAAGTTCAGGGTTTAAAACCCTAATGCTGACTAACGGAAAAGTTCAGTTTAGGGTTTAAAACCCTAATGCTAACTAAATGGAAAAGTTCAGTTTAGGGTTTAAAACCCTAATGCTGACTGAATGGAAAAAAGTTCAGTTTAGGGTTTAAAACCCTAATGCTGACTGAATGGCAAAAAGTTCAGTTCAGGGTTTAAAACCCTAATGCTGACTGAATGGCAAAAAGTTCAGTTCAGGGTTTAAAACCCTAATGCTAACTAAAGGAAAGAGTTCAGTTTAGGGTTTAAAACCCTAATGCTGACTAATGGAAAAGTTCAGTTTAGGATTTAAAACCCTAATGCTGACTAAAGGAAAAGTTCAGTTTAGGGTTTAAAACCCTAATGCTGACTGAATGGAAAAGTTCAGTTTAGGGTTTAAAACCCTAATGTTGACTGAATGGAAAGAGTTCAGTTTAGGGTTTAAAACCCTAATGCTAACTAAAGGAAAGAGTTCAGTTTAGGGTTTAAAACCCTAATGCTGACTGAAGGAAAGAGTTCAGTTTAGGGTTTAAAACCCTAATGCTGACTAAAGGGAAAGTTCAGTTTAGGGTTTAAAACCCTAATGCTGACTGAATGGAAAAAGTTCAGTTTAGGGTTTAAAACCCTAATGCTGACTGAAAGGAAAAAGTTCAGTTTAGGGTTTAAAACCCTAATGCTGACTAAAGGAAAAGTTCAGTTTAGGGTTTAAAACCCTAATGCTGACTGAAGGAAAGAGTTCAGTTTAGGGTTTAAAACCCTAATGCTGACTAAATGGAAAAGTTCAGTTTAGGGTTTAAAACCCTAATGCTGACTGAATGGAAAAAGTTCAGTTTAGGGGTTTAAAACCCTAATGCTGACTGAAGGAAAGAGTTCAGTTTAGGGTTTAAAACCCTAATGCTGACTGAAGGAAAGAGTTCAGTTTAGGGTTTAAAACCCTAATGCTGACTAAAGGAAAAGTTCAGTTTAGGGTTTAAAACCCTATTGCTGACTGAATGGAAAAAGTTTACTTTAGGGTTTAAAACCCTAATGTTGACTGAATGGAAAAGTTCAGTTTAGGGTTTAAAACCCTAATGCTGACTGAATGGAAAAGTTCAGTTTAGGGTTTAAAAACCCTAATGCTGACTAAAGGAAAAGGTCGGTTTAGGGTTTAAAACCCTAATCCTGATTAAGTGGGAAAAGTTCAGTTTAGGGTTTAAAACCCTAATGCTGACTGGCTGGGGACAAAGTTCGAGAATACTAACTGACCTCTTTTTTTGAATTTTCTTGTTTTAGTAGAAGATAAAAGGGAGTCTCGTGGAAACTTACCTTTCGAGTGAATTCCTTATTGCCAAACTATTTCTTGTACCCATGTACCTTCTTCTTTGGGTGACACCTGCTTCTTGCACGGTTGTCTTGGATTATACCTGTTTCAACTTTTCAGACAAAGAACAATTGTTAGTTCGGGAATGACGGTTGGTTCGGTGACCTTAATCGTTCCAGTTGCTTTGTTGCGTCCTTATTTCTGTTGCGAAGTCCTGCCATTGATTGGATTCAAATGGCGAAACCCTTTAGACTGCTCAGGCTTGTATTTCCAGATTCTGTGATGATTTGCCTCGTGAGGCTCTCTTTTTTTGTGTCCCGTTTTGCTTGAAGATTCTCAACGGGGATTTTATTGAAGGTATTCTGTGGGGATTTGTACAAAGGGAAGCTCTGTGGGGGAATATTTACATAGTGGATTCTTTGTGTGGACTTTTATACAACGGGGACATGCTGGGGATTTGTTTCAAAGCGGACTTTCCAGGATTTGTTGGGGTAAGCTCGCTGGGGAATTTTTACAAAGGGACTCGCTGGGGAAATCTTTTTTTTTTTAATATTTTTTTTATTATTATTATTAACAAAGGGAAGACCTTGTGGGGATCTGTACAAGAGAGAAAATCTGTGTGGATTTCATTGGGGTGGATTCTTTGGGGAATATTTACGCAGTGGATTCTTTGTGCGGATTTGTACAAAGGGAAACCCTGTGGGGATTTGTACGAGGTGGACTTGCTGGGGAAATTTCTCTCTTTCCTTTTTACTTCGAACGCAGTCAAACATCATGATTCATCAGGTTTGGACAAACGTACCAACGAAACGAGGTGTTTTCCTTCATGAAACGGAATTCCGTGAAACCAAACCTGCCACCTGTCCTTTCCGGTATGTCTGGAACTTGGGGTTAAACATGAAAGGGATTTGAAGAAAAACAAAAAAAGGAGAAAGCAAATTTCAGAAAGGAGTGTCCCTTTCGGGACGAGAAAGACTTATCTGAGGAAGACAATACTGGCTTTAAATGGACATGACATGCTCTTTGGACTGGACGCCTGACCTTCAATGAACTTGCGTTTCCCCGAACCAAAACGAATCTGTGATTCCAAACCGGTGGAACTTCGCCGAGACCTCCTTGGGGTGGAGTCATTCTTTCGGCCAACAGTGCCCTTTGCGGGTTTTCGCTGGCTGACCTCTCTCATTTCTCTTCATGTCGTCGCTTGATAGCACTCTTTGCGAGTTTTTACTAAACAAGCTCTCTCATTTTGGTTTCTCTACTCCCATCGCCTCGCGGTGCCCGAAGGTTTTCACCGACGAGACTCTCTCATTTTATCTCTCTCAATTTAGAGTGTGCCAGCCTTCATTCGTGACGCTTCTTGGCTTCCCGCTATCTTTGGTAATTGATCTGAGGGCTTGTTCTTGGTAAAGAGAGGTAGATGATACTAACTTCTAAACCGCTTGACGTGCCTCGGTTTCAATTTCAGGGTAAATGGGATTTTATTATTGGTGTGACTGAACCTCAGAGAGAGGCTGCCTACGTATCCTTTCGGAATCAAGTCAAACGTAGTTCAAGCCTCAATCAATGTTTTGTTTTTTTTTTTTGGGTGTGTTTTTGTCTCTTTTTTTGTTGTAAGCGGCTCAAAGGCTTGTAGAGAGAGTTGGTAGTGGGAATAAAACCTTCAGCATTTCAAATATGTCAGGATCATCGAGGCGTCACTCAAACGTAATATCTCTTGACTGCATCTGCATTTACTGCTGTTTCGGGGTCATTTCCTTCGATATCACCTAGATACAATGCTCCTCTCAGCAATATTTTCCTGATGATGTATTGGCCTTTCCAATTTGGAGCAAGTTTCCCTTTTGCTTCCTGGTGATGTGGCAGAATACGCCTCAGTACCAGCTGACCTACTTCGAAATTCCTGGGTCGGACTTTCTTGTTGTAAGCACGGGCCATTCTTCGTTGGTACAACTGTCCGTGACAAACCGCGGCCATTCGCTTTTCATCGATCAAAGTCAATTGCTCTAATCGAGTCTTGACCCACTCGCTGTCTTCGATTTCTGCTTCAACAATGGTTCGAAGCGAAGGGATTTCTACTTCTGCTGGTATCACAGCCTCGGTCCCATAAACCAAAAGATAAGGAGTTGCTCCTACTGACGTGCGTACCGTAGTACAATATCCCAACAATGCAAATGGTAACTGCTCGTGCCACTGTCGGGAACTTTGGATCGTTTTCCTCAAAATCTTCTTGATGTTTTTGTTCGCCGCTTCTACAGCACCATTGGCCTTTGGCCGATAAGGAGTAGAATTCCTATGCGTTATTTTGAATTGCTCGCATACATCTCCCATCAAGTGACTGTTCAAGTTTGCTGCGTTATCTGTAATGATAGTCGCAGGAATACCGAAACGACAGATAAGATTTGAGTGTACAAAATCCACTACAGCTTTTTTAGTGACCGACTTGAGAGTGACAGCCTCTACCCATTTTGTGAAGTAGTCGATGGCAACCAGTATAAATCTGTGTCCATTTGAAGCCTTTGGCTCGATTGGTCCAATGACGTCCATGCCCCAGGCGACAAATGGCCAAGGCGCAGACATGGGATGCAGTTCTGTGGGAGGTGCATGAATCAAATCACCGTGCACCTGACACTGATGACACTTCCGAACGAAGCTAAAGCAGTCCTTTTCCATGGTCATCCAGTAATAACCTGCTCGAAGGATTTTCTTCGCTAAGACATACCCATTCATGTGAGGTCCGCACACACCTGCGTGTACTTCGTGCATGATCTTTCTCGCCTCCTCGGCGTCGACACATCTTAGCAGGTTGAGGTCCGGGGTCCTCTTGTACAACAATTCACCGCTCAGAAAGAAACCACTTGCATGCCGCCTAATGGTTCTCTTTTGATCTCCAGTAGCATGCTCGGGGTATTCTTGCGTCTTCAAGAACCTCTTGATGTCATGGTACCAAGGCTGCGTATTTGATCCCGCCTCGATTACATTGCAGTAACCGTGTCTTTCCCTGATTTGGATTTCCAAAGGATCGACGTGGGCGTTGCCCGGGTAGGGTAGCATTGAAGCCAGAGTAGCAAGTGCATCTGCCAGTTCATTGTGACACCTTGGGATATACCTGAACTCTATTGATTTAAAACGCTTGCTGAGGCCCTCTACGTGTTGTCGGTAAGGGATAAGTTTGACATCCCGAGTTTCCCATTCACCTTGGGCTTGCCGGATAATCAAGTCAGAATCTCCCATAATCAGTAAGTCTTCGACATCCTGATCGATCGCCATATGCATGCCCATGATGCAGGCTTCATACTCAGCTGTATTGTTTGTGCAAAAGAAACGCAGTCTAGCTGTGGCGAGATATTGCTGACCCGAAGGTGAAATCAAAATTGCCCCGATCCCTACACCTTTGGCATTCACGGCTCCATCAAAGAACATCTTCCAAACATGAGCATCCTCCGAGACCACTTCTACGGTGTTTACTTCTTCATATAGAAAGTAGGTACTCAATGGCTGGTATTCTTCATCGACCGGATTTTCGGCCAAATGATCTGCTAGCGCCTGGGCTTTCAGTGCCGTGCGAGTGACATAGACTATGTCGAATTCAGTAAGCAAGATTTACCACTTGGCCAGTCTCCCAGTAGGCATCGGTTTCTGAAATATATACTTCAAAGGATTCAGCCTGCTTATGAGGAAAGTAGTGTGAGTTTGGAGATAATGTCTCAGTTTTTGAGCCACCCACGTTAAAGCACAACACGTTCTTTCCAACAGAGTATACTTGGCCTCGTAGCCGGTGAATTTCTTGCTCAAGTAGTAGATTGCTTGCTCCTTCTTTCTGGTTATGTCATGTTGCCCGAGGACGCAACCGAAAGAGTTCTCCAAGACTGTCAGATACAAGAACAGTGGTCTTCCTGGCTCTGGCGGGACCAAAACTGGGGGATTCGAAAGGTATTCTTTGACTTTATCAAAGTCTTCTTGACACTCAGCTGTCCATTTGATCGCCGCATCTTTCCTTAACCGCTTGAATATGGGCTCACACGTGCTTGTCAACTGGGCAATAAATCGACTGATATAGTTTAATCTGCCCAACAGACTCATCACGTCTTTCTTCGTTCTTGGGGGAGGTAGATCCCTGATAGATTTTATCTTTGTTGGATCTAATTCGATACCTCTCCTGCTCACTATAAAGCCCAAAAGCTTGCCCGATGGAACTCCGAAAGCACATTTGGCTGGGTTCAGCTTCAAGTCATACTTCCTTAGTCTCTCGAAGAACTTCCTCAAATCTTGGATGTGATTATCCTGCGTCCTGGACTTGACTATCACGTCGTCCACGTACACCTCTATTTCCTGATGCATCATGTCATGAAAAATGGCAGTCATGGCCCTCATGTAAGTAGCCCCAGCATTCTTCAGACCAAATGGCATGACCCGATAACAGTAGGTGCCCCAAGGCGTGGTGAAGGCAGTTTTCTCGGCGTCCTCTTCATCCATCAATACCTGATGATACCCAGCGTAACAATCTACGAAAGACTGTATCTCGTGTTTGGCGCAATTATCAACGAGGATGTGGATGTTGGGCAGTGGGAAATTATCTTTGGGACTTGCTCTATTCAAATCTCGGTAATCTACACATACCCGAGTCTTCCCGTCCTTTTTCGGTACTGGAACCACATTTGCCAACCATGTTGTATACTGGACTACCCGAATTACTCCCGTTTTCAGTTGTTTGGTGATCTCCTCTTTAATCTTGTCACTGACCTCAGTTTTGAACTTTCGTTGCTTTTGTTGAACTGGAGGACAATCAGGATGAATTGGCAATTTATGAACCACTAGATCAACACCTAGTCCCGGCATGTCATCGTATGACCAAGCAAACACGTCTTTAAATTCAAAAAGAAGTTGAATTATCGCATCTCGCGTTTTCTTGTCCATGTGAATGCTTATTTTGGTCTCCAGGATTTCTTCAGGAGTTCCTAAATTAACCGGTTCGGTGTCATTCAGATTTGGCTTAGGTTTATTCTCAAAATGTTCTAACTCTCGGTTTATTTCCCTAAAAGCTTCTTCTTCATCATATTCTGGTTCTGGGTTCATTAATTCACAGTTAAATAGCTCGTTGTAATCTGGGCGTGAAGTCCGCAAGCATGTCATATTTAAAGCCGCATTATTATAACTGAAAGGAAAGATAAAAGGAAAATAACAAAAATCAGAACAACAGAAAAAATGGGAAAGCAATGACGATTTTTTTTTATTTTCTTTGGGAAGTTGGAAGACAACAATGTTTACAACGTAGGAAAACAACAATTGAAAGGAAGAAAACGTTCAAGTTATGTCCTGGAGATAACTTGTGACATAGGAAAGGTGGCAGGACAGGTATACCCGGACTTCCATCTAGTCGGGAATGGCGTGGCCTCCCAGTTTCGAAGTTTGGCATTCGGCCCCACGTACAGCATCTCAGCGGTGCTTGTCCCTTCACCTGGTTGAGCCATGTGAGTCTCGTAGAGTATTTCTCTCATTGCCCCACATATCTCTTCGATTTCCTCAGCCGTGAAGACCTCATCGTCTTCTTCTTCGGTGTACCTTGGCCTGATGAAAGTTTCATATAAATCCGGCAATGGTCGAGGTAACTTCCAACCCTCATTTTTCCTTTTCTTTGCCCACTCTTCATCTCCTGGAGTGGGTTTGAAACCTAGTCCAAAAGGTTTCTTGGTGGTCGGCAAGGTGATGGGTTCTGTTATTCCCTGCAGGGTTCGTCCAAGCCCTTTCCCTGGCCTAAATCCGTGCCGGATCATCTCTTTGGCCACCATAACCGAGGCGTTAGACAAGAAAGGCTGGGGGCAAGGTATTCCCTCTTTATGCTGCTCTGCTAGTACAATCTCGAAAGCTTGATAGACCGTATGTTCGCTCCCTTCTCTTGGTTCAAGATATGGGATGGATGGGTCCCGATAAATAGCATGCTCGTCTTCTCCATGGACCACGATCTCTCGGTCTTCGTACTCAAACTTCACCATCTGGTGAAGAGTGGAAGGCACAGCTCCTGCCGCATGGATCCAAGGCCTGCCGAGGAGAAAATTGTAGGATGTATCCATGTCGAGCACCTGGAAGGTTACTTCAAACTCGACTGGTCCTATGACCAACAACAGGTCTATTTCCCCCATGGTATCTATCTTGATGCCGTCGAAAGCCCTTACGCAAATATTATTGGGTCGGATTCTTCCGGTCCCAATTTCCATTCTTTGTAGCTTGGAGAGCGGGCAAATGTAAACACCTGAACCCCCATCCAACATTACCTGATTGACATAGTAGTCCTCATATTTAACTGTTAGGTGCAAGGCCTTGTTGTGTGTCGCTCCTTCTGGGGGTAGATCGTTCTTGCTGAAAGAGATTTGGTTAACGGCGAAGAACCTTTCTGTCATTCGCTCCAGTTGTTCAACTGAGGTTTCAACTGGCACGTATGCTTCATTCAGGGTCTTCAGTAAGATCTTTTGATGCTCGGCCGACCTCATCAACAATGATAGCATGGATACTTGCTCGGGGCACTTGCGCAGTTGATCTATCACTTCGTAATCCGGCATTTTCATTTGTTGGAAGAACACTTCCGCTTCTTTAACGCTTACAGGCTTCTTTGGTGGGAAGCGCCTTCGTGTGGCATTGTTCAGCTCTTGGGTGTTTGAATGCCTTCCAATGAAAGTATTTTCCGGAAATTCCCCCGTGACTTCTTTACCTTTGTACATTACCAACGTCCTTTGATAATTCCACGGCACTGTGGACGGGTTGGTCATCGGCTTTTGTGGCACGCGTCCGATAACCACTGGCTCCTTCGGCCGAGGTGGTTGAATCGTCCCCCGGACCACATAGGCCCCTTTTGGTACGTACATAGGTTTTGCCTTTTTAACCTCGAAGCTCTGCGGCTTCTCTGCTCGACCTCGTGGGATGTAAATAACTCCATCCTTTACCGGTACCGCTTTCTTTTCCACCTTCTTTTCGGGCTCGCACTTTGCAGTATTGGCCTTTTTCCCTTTTTTCTGGTTTCTAGGCTGTTTCAGGCTTTTTCCCTGCGTTGATAATGGCGATTATAGCTTTCAAAGCAGGGTCAAATTCTTTGTCTTCGCAAATCATCCCGATCATCGGCCCGTTATTGTGAGCAGGTAATGGATTGTTAGTCACATTTGGGACCTCCTCGTCCCTTAGCACTATTTTCCCTTGCTCTATCAGATTCTCGACCACTCTTTTCAGCGACCAACAGTCATTTGTATCGTGCCCCTCGGCCCCTGAATGATAGGCGCATCTGACTCCAGCTTTGTAAGAAGGTGACGTCGGGTTTTGCCTTATTTGAGGGACTGGTTGCAGGAAGCCCAACTGGACTAGCTTCGGGAACAAAGTAGAGTATGGTTCACCGATGGGCGTGAAAGTCCGCCTTCTAGGTGGCTCCTGAGGGCGGAAGTTATTCTGCGGAGGTTGTGGGTTATAGTGGTTGCGGTAAGGAGGCTGATTTCTGGGAGGTGGAGCTTGGCCTCGGTTGGCTTGTTGCGGCGGATGGACATAAGGTTGGGCATTCATGACCATATAGGGTTGATGAGCATATGCCAGATTTGAGTGGGGATAGTAGTGTTGTGGGGTTCTTTCCGGAAAATGGGGCCTGGGATTACGATATTCCCTTGCTTCTGAGGCTGCCATGGTCGTTTCTTCCTTTTTCTTCCCTCTTGCCATTCCTCCGGACCCGCTTTGGACGGCTTGGGAGGTCGCCCTTATGGCTGCTTGACTCAGAATCCTACCTGTTTTCAGACCATTCTCCACCATCTCTCCAATCTTAATCGCTTCCGCGAATGGCTTTCCCATGGCTGACATCATGTTTTGGAAATAATCGGACTCTTGAGCCTGGAGAAAAGTAGTGACCATTTCTACCTCATCCATGGGAGGCTTCACCCTCGACGCCTGCTCACGCCACTTAATAGCATATTCTCTGAAGCTTTCTGAAGGTTTCTTCTTCAAATTCGACAGAGAATTTCGGTCTGGTGCAATGTCGATGTTATACTGGAATTGTTTCACAAAATCTCTGGCGAGATCATCCCATATATGCCATCGGGACATTTCCTGGTCCATATACCATTCCGAGGCTATCCCTACTAGACTTTCCCCAAAATATGCCATTAGCAGTTCCTCTTTTCCGCCGACTCCCCGCAATTGGTTGCAATATTTCTTAAGATGTGCAATGAGGTCACCGTGTCCATCGTATTTCTCAAACTTTGGGGTCTTGAAACCCACTGGCAGGTGCACGTGAGGGAACATGCATAGATCGGTGTAAGAGACGCTTTTCTGTCTGCTCAAACCTTGCATGTTCTTCAAACTCTGTTCAAGGCTTCTCATCCTTTTGGCCATCTCATTTTGTTCAGCAATTCTGGGGTTCTGATCCTGCCCAGGGGCGAGCTTGTACTGAGGCTGTGAAGGATGAGTGCTGGTAACGAACCGAGTTGGTTCCATTGAGAAGGAGGGTGCCTAGAATGTAAAGGAGGATGAGTCAAAACCTAGCTTGTATGTAGTAGGCTGAGCCATAATCGGGCAGGGTGGTGCAGTAAAGATGTTCGTGTTTGCATCAGTTGCTGACATCCGGGGGTGAGACTCAGAGGGCGATCCAGCAGAGAAGGCTGAAGTAGTCGGGTACCCGAACGGGGTAGCAGGATAACTTATGGGAACATTAGAAGTCCCGCTTGTCCTGGAGAATAACTCAGGGAATCCAGGGACGACACTTGGTGGCTCTTTCCCATTATTCCAGTCATCCAGCATTTCCAACATGCGGAGCCGTAGGATCTTATTTTCCTCCGCAGTTGCGGACTCGGGCGCGAGGACAGCCGAGATCGAACTTTCCTCGGGAACATGCACTGTTGGTAAAGGAATTTCTACAGATATTTCTGTGCTTCCTTTTGACCTTGTGAAATAAGCGTGAGCACTGCCTCCTGACTTAACCACAGGTAGCTGAACACTCCCTTTCGACCTCGTGAAGTATGAGTGCGAGGCCAGACTTTCACCAAACCAACCGTCTTTTCCAAAAACCTGGAATGCTCAACGACAAACGAGCGGTTAATTCGAAACAAATAACAGATAGGCAACCTCACGTTGAGCATGATGCACCTATACAGTTAAGTGAATCCTACATGTTTGCGACGAAAGCATGCGTCATTCCGGCATTCTTTTTAGGCTTCCCTTTTCTTATCATTTTTTCTTCTCTTTTTGTTTTTCTTTTATGTTTTTATTTTGCGGTAAAAATGCGACCGGATCTAATGAGGATTGCCTACGTATCACGACGCCACGTGAATCAGATCATTACGTAGTTCAAAAATACGAATGAGCGTAAAAGAAGCAACCTTTTTATTGTTGAAACGGTCTATTACAAACTACATTTTGCGAAAGAAAGAGCAAACTTTAAAAATAAACCTAGACTCAAAATAGACTAAAAATCACCCTGATGGGAAAAACAGGCAGAAGATGCTAAGATACAGACTTGACTTATGAGTACATTATAGTTTTGAAAATTGGTGCCCGTGGGGCATCGTTCGGCCTCGCCGCGGTCCTAGGTGTGAGATCCCTCTCAAGTTGCTCCAGCTCATGCATGGTCTGCTTGACATAACCCATTACTGCCGAGAGAACGGTAACGCTGGTCATGTTCTCACATCGTAGACATCACCTGGTGATGGCATGGGCAATGGCCTTGATCCTATCTCTGGTTTGCTTTTTCTCTATGAGTAGGCGTTTTATCTGATCGCTACACATCTTGAATACCTGAGCATCCTGTATATGCTGATGCTTCAGTCGCCGTACTTCTAACTTCATCTAGGCCAACAAGTCGTACCAGTATCTGCTCTCAATTTGGAAATCCTTGGCCTGATTAGCTGCTTTGATCTCAAGTGTAGCCATCTCTCTCTTCATTTTAGCAACAGTTTTCTCGTGGTCGCCTTTCAATTGATTCAAGTATCGGCGATGCTTATCTGCTCTTGTATCCCACTGTGCCCTGAGCTCTGCTATGACGTTTTTAGATTTCTCTAATCCCTCTTGCCATTCCCTGACTTCACTTTTTAGCCTTTTTATCAACTGCTCGTCTGATTGATGCCTTGGCTGTTTATCCACATCCATCCTTATCTGTTTGATCTGGACTCTGAGCATTTCGTTTTCCTGAATTAACCTGTTTCGCTCTCCCAGATCGGTAGCAACTTGCACGTTGTGCTTATATTTCAAGCTTTCCACTTGTTGCTTCAACCTGCTGATTTCGGCGCAATAGCCTCTTTCTTTTGTTAACCAATCCCACTGCTTTCGCGACGATTCGGCGAAATTCAGGATGTGGGGTCTCTTAGCCGGCCTTTCATGCTCAAGTTCCCTTCTATACCATGCAAGGTAACCTGGCGCCGTCTCTCCTTTGGCTCGATCCCGCACGCAAGTATCTGATTTCAAATATTGACACTCACTCCAGATTTGGCGAATCTTTGCTTCTGGGAATTGTCCGTTAGGACTTATCTCAACTGCTTGAGTGCTAAGATCTTCCTCATGAGGTACTGTCTGGCATCTTCCGAACTGTCTCAAAACTCGGCAGGGTGCGTAAGGTTGAATGCTCTTAAGCCCCATCAGTAAGAAATAAGTTTTAGCTGCCGACATATATAGGATCTCATCAACAGGCAACCATCCTAGCGTCCATTGTATTTGGCTGGCAGTAAGAGCTTGAAAGAACGAGGTCCATGCCAGGACTCCTTTGGGCAAACTGATCTCTTTGGTTCTCGTGTAAAATTCTTCTATGCAAGTCTTTTCCGGGGAACCATGGCTCAAAATCTCGGAACGATGGCAGAGGTGCTCGGTCATCCACATTTGTAGGAGCAAGTTACAACCTTCGAAGAAATTTCCCCCAGCTTTACAAGCTGTAAGAGCTCGAAAGATGTCAGATACCACCATAGGCGCGAGAGTACTGTCACTTTGCGTGAGTAAGGTGCTGACGACCCCGGATATCTTCAAATCAATGTTTCCGTCTTTCCTTGGAAATACCAGAAGGCCCAGGAACATCATCATGAAGGCTACCCGTCTGTGTTTGTCCCACTTCTGACGAATACCTTTGCTGCACAGTTTGTTGATTGGATTATTGAATCCCTCTTCATGACCGTACCTATCATATATGAAGCATGGAGTACAAAAACCGGCAGCCAGATCCGGGTTGTGGACCGTTCTGGGTATCTTCAGTGAATCTAGGAACCGATGTACCGTGACAGCTCTTGGGGCGACCAAGTATTTTTGCCTTAACGGAAGTTCAGCATTTCCGATGTACCCAGCCATTTCTTCCAAAGTCGGGGTGAGTTCAAAATCAGAGAAATGGAAAACATTGTGCGCCGGGTCCCAGTAGGTAACCAAAGCTCTTATGATATCTCCCCGAGGCTGGATTTCCAACAAACCCACGAGACCTTTCAGATATTTCTTGACCTCATCTTGTCCTTCAGCACCTAGATCATTCCACCATAGCCGTAACTTGACAGGGATTTTGGTCATTATTGAAAAATGTTCATTTTGCATTGTGCTCATCCTGCACATTTATTAAGGTGTTCTTAACAAAAATAACTTGACTCAAAATATTTTACAAGGAGGATCAAGTTTTCGAACACGGTCTTTCAGCACTTCGGGGATGAAGATTTTGAGGCTGTGTGGGTCAATTGGATGAAAATCCTAAAAAATGACCCTAAGGTGGTTATTTATGCAAAGTCAGCCTTCCGGCGTCCCTTTCGGGAACATTCGGCTATTTGTGACAAAGCAACATCACCTGATTTATTCGTGACAGAATCAAAATTTTGACACATTTTTTTTATTTATTATTATTATTACTATTTGTTCGTTTTTTTTTAGTAAAAGGTGGGGTTGAATCCGATGGGGATTGCCTACGTATCTCACATCCGGTGAGAATCAAACCGGCGTAGTTCGGTACATCGTGAATAGAGAAAATCAATTAAACCCAGAAAGCAAGAATATATTTTTTTTTCTTTTGAAAAGAGATAAAGACTAAAGAAAATATTTATTTTTTAAGGAAATATTTGGACTATTAGTCTGAATTTATAAAGGAGGTACTACGAAAGAAACAGCATTTTTTTTTTTTGAATTATGAATTTTCCGTTTTTTTTACTTTTAAATAAATACCCTTTTTTTATTTTGAAAGTGATAAAAAAGAAAAAAAATTATATTTTTTTTTTAATAAATCAAACTAGAAGACAAATTTTGTTTTTATTCTTTTTTTTTTTTAGAAAAATTCCGGCGAGGTTTTGACACTACTTGGACATTGGTTTTATTTTTCCAAAATAAGTAATTATCTCCCTTCGCTGCTATTTTTTCCCTTTTTTAGAAACCGGTCAGCATGCGGAACCGAAGCAAATAAATGCGCAAAATAAATAGGATGCAGCAGGATGGTCTTTTCATTTCAGGTTGCCTGTCCTAGACAGACCCAACCCCTGTGTTGAGTCCCCTAAGTCAAATGCAACATGATGCAAATAAGCGTTCCTACTAGGGATCTGGCATGAAGTTTCATTATACTAGGTTTATAACCTGGGCATTTGTTCTAGACTGTGTACCCGAGCGGACAACTCGAATCGAGGAGGGGGCTACGTACCGGGGACCCGCGAGATCGTCCGGCTTTGTAACTTGTCCGACCTCTTTCTTATTTCAAGTATCGACACTAACAGAATAGAGAGTCTCGACCAGCGAGCTTCTCCCCGGAGGTAAGAAGAGAAGGGTTTCAGCACAGTTTATATACAGTTCAGATAATATCAAAGCGGTAAAAGACAACATTTAGCACGTTATGCAAAAACATGTAATAAAGATCAGATAATAAAGCCAAATATAACAATTATTCTAAGCTCGAATTCTTGAACCCTGAACCAGTGGTTCTGGGAGACTATCCCCAGCGGAGTCGCCAGAGCTGTCACACCTCCTTTTTGCGCGCCCGCCCCAAAGGGTCAAATGCGCGAGGGAGTTTTTCCAATTTAAGTGACAATATTCGAAATGAGATTATTTATTTAATTCAGAGTCGCCACTTGGGAAAGGTTTGGCTTTTGGTGTCCCAAGTCACCGGTTTATCTTGAATCCCAAATCGAGGAAATTTTCGACTTTTCCAAATGAAGTCTGCGAACCAGAAATTCTAAGTAAGGAATTCTGTTGACCCGAGGGAAGGTGTTAGGCACCCTCGAATCCCGTGGTTCTAGCACGGTCGCTTAAATTGTTATAATGGCTAAATATCTGATTTAAATACATGTTGTGACTTATGTGCTTTTATTAAGTCTAAACCGCTTTTGTTATTACCATTTATTTTTATAGAATTGCAACGTCGTGAAAATGCATCTCGAACTACGTCACAATCAATGCACCCGTAATCGTCAACACATTTTGACTCCGTTGAGATTTGGATTTGGGTCACATCAATGTGCACCCATGTTTAAGAAGGTTAAATTATTAAAGGTGCGCCTAAAGCAACTAGCGTATTGTTATTTTGGGAAGGCCGTAAAATTCGCTAAACGGCATGTCCCGAATTCTAAGTATTTTAATATATACATTTAGAGGGCCCCGCAGCTTGTGCATTTTTGTTTGTCGAGGCTCATCTCGTTATTAAAAAAAAGGATATCCTAAAGTGACTACATTTCTATTATGTTTGTTTCTAAAAATAGAGAGGAAAAGGTACGTGCTAATTCAATTGCATGCTTTTAGCCAAATCCGTATTTCCTGTTAATCATCCGATTAGTTGTTTACAAGATGAAGAATGTCATACCTCGTGGAACCTGCTTTTAATTTGATAAAAAAATTACATACAAGCTGATGAAATGCTACACTTACATCCAAACATTTCTTGAATTGAATTTAAATAAACTTATTTAGGCTAGATTAAGGGAATTAACTACTAGGCATTATTACTAATGGGGATTCGAACGTGATCCTATATACTGCCTAACGGGACCCGATAAAAGAACTAAAATAAAACAGAACAGCATTGTGTAAAGTGGAAGTATTCTATCCTATGCATATCATTATAGCTGAACAGGAATCTGGTCGGTCACTATGTCAATTATCCGTACATTTTGTGTACTGTACAATTACATACCTCGTACCAACAAACAACTATAAACTAAGACGCAAGAGACTAAAACTCAGTTAAGTATCAATTAACTAATCTTTTCATGCTATTGAATTACAAACTAATCGATTATACAAAAAGAAATCAATATACCATGAGTATTACAACAGATATTTAAACTTCTTCAACTTCTTTCATTTCATGCTTTCAAACTGTTACAGTTACACCAATATGGGACTCGAAATGTGTACCTGGATACTGAAATGCAAAGAAGAAGTGGAAGCAGAAGAGTCAGCAGCAACAACAACAAGAATGGCAGTAACAACAAAGCGACACAACAGCAATGACAATCCCAGACAAAACAGACCAAAGCAGTAAACCAATGGTACAGTACTCAATGTCGATCTTTTCAAATACTCAAGGGAAAATCCTAAAACCTAATAGAAGCAAAAACAAACTGGGTGCTGGATTTCAGACACGAAAGGATGAGGAAAGGTAGTGTTTTTGGTTCCAAACGAACAAGAATTTCTTTTCTAATCTCCCTTCCTGATTTCTGAAAACTCTCTTTCTAACTCAGAAGCTGTTTCTGTCTGGTTTTAGCTTCTCTTTTGTATGTGTGTGTGTATCTGTGTCTGTGTGTGTATGTTTGTATCTATGTTTTCTCAAAAATCCCCTCCTTTTTTCAAAATTCTGCCCTAACTAATGGAAGTTCTTCTTCCTTTTATAGCCTAACATCAGGCTCTTCATAGCCTGTTTAAACAACTCAGAACCTATTCTATTCAGCTATTTTTCCACTCAATGTTTAAAATATGAAACCCTCCCATGAGATTCCTGACAGTCCCCTTTAACATTTATTAAACTAAAAGCAGGCCAGGGGCAGCAAGAATATAATCTTACAGCATATGCTGTCAAACTATTTTAATACAAAAGGGCCTTTATGCACATGTTGTGCACAAGTGCACATGCCACCAATTCAGATTGCAGTTACAGACCAAAACCTTAGATTTCTGATTCAAATTAACAAACATAAGTAGCTATACTCGATTCTCAATTTTGATTCAAACAAATGTTCAGCAAGACAAGTCAAGCTGTTATCATTCAAACAGCTAAAACTATTCGACGACACGTATCGAATCGACTATTATAACATATACAATCAAAGACCATGATCAGAAATCTAACAGTATCAAACATGCGATTCAAATTGCATTGTCAAAACAAAAATGACCTTGGGAACTAAATAATCGACCAATTTCGAATTCAACTGACTATACAGTTTACACACACACACATTATCAGTGAATGAAGAAGGACTTGACCAAATGCAAAGGCCCGGGCAAGGTGGACAACAACAGTTGATAAAAATTGGAAACACAAACTAAAAAAGACGTTTCGGCCATACGAACGGACCTTTAACAAACACATGACATGAATAAAGAAAAGAGAAACAAGCTTACCTTAAAATCCTTGGAAAAATCAGAAAACCAAACTCGTATTTGAAGAGAACCTTCTTGGGGTTGAACGGACTTTAATCGAAGTGTTCTCAACTGAGAACACTTCGATTAAGGTCCATTAGACCCTAATCACTTGACTTAAACGAACACAAACCAGGCATCATAACTTCTAGGGTTCCTAAGAGTAGATTTGGGATCTAGGTTTCCTTGGTTAGATTCGGACCAAACCAAACATGGTTTGGTCATGAGGGAGGTCCGGGGACTATCTGGTATGAAACTGGGGTACATTGGTGTAAGTTGAGGTTCTGCTCGAATCTTCAAATGAAGATTCGAGCAACTAGGATCTGATTCGAGGGAAAAGGATAACAGATCTATGCTCAGGGTAATGAGGTGGTCCTATGGTGTCAAGGAGGGGGTCACCGGCGTCCATGCCGCCGGGATTAATGGTGAAGGGAAAGGGGGCGGCTAGGGTTTCAAGGGGTCTGTGGTGAGGACGATGGAAGGTAGGGGGTGTTCGGATGGGGCGTGGGGTATGATGGTAGGCTTATATAGTTAGTGGGTGAATAGATCCTGGCCGTCGGATGAGACAAGATGAAGGGCCAGGATCCTTCAGCTAGTGGGAAACGGTGTCGTTTCAAGTGCAAAGGGTTGGGGTCGGTCCGGGGTTGAACGGGTCGGGTTTGTTCGTGGGTATGGGGAATGTGATCTTGGCCGTTGATCAATCTGAGATCAACGGCCCAGATCAGACCAGATCAATACGGCGTCGTTTGGATGCCCCCTAAGGTCAGCTGGTCTGGACCGGGTAAACATGGGGTTTTGGGTTGGGTTGTTTGGGCCTGTTTGTTTAAAAATTGGACTGGCCCAAGTCCGAAAACTCTTTCTTTTTTTTCTTTTTTTAATTTCTTAAATTAATTCGCCAAATAATACCATATAAAACAATAAACAACAATTTACATACAATTAACATTTAATTACACTAACATCACTTAATGACAAAAATAGAATGAAAGATGCACACATTTTTTTATTTTTATTTTTTGAATAAAATAAACACGGACAAGATCACAGATAACTAACAAATATGCCACATAAAATCCGAAACTTGTACAGCAGGACCATTTGTTATTATTTTATTTCTTTTGGAGCGATTGTCGCGTAAAACAAAAATCACGTGCTCACAACGAGGCCGAAGAAATAGCTAGGGGAGCCCAGCTTGAAGCAACCAATTGGAAGGAGCAGTTCGAGAATGCTCAAGGGACCATAGAGGAGTTGCAAGAAGATAAAAATCTCCTGGAGCAGCAAAACCGTGGTTTAACTTCTGAACTGGCAACTGTCAAAGCCTCTTCAAGCCAATTGAAAAGAGACAAAGAGCTTTTGGAATGCTCTTTGTCAGAACAATTATCCAGGGCTAGTGAAGAAGTTAGGGAGCTGAAGGCACTTTTGGCTAGGAAGGAAGAATATGCAGGAGAGTTAGTGCAAAGCTTGACTCAAGCTCAGGCTGACTTACAGACTTCTTCTGACGAGATTCATGCCTTGAAGAGTTCTCATGCTTCTCTTGAAGCTTCCCTTGATTCCCATTTAGCTGAATATCAAATCTTAAAAAACGATCTTGCTATGTGGGAAAAGGAATATGGACTTCTAGAGGAAAATTTTAACATAGAGGTGAGTTGGGCTTTCCTGAAATCTCGTCGTGATGCTTTGACGGAAGCTGCTCAAGAAGGTTTTGACTTGCAGTCTGAACTGGCCAAAGTCGTAGATACCATCGAGAAAAGCCAACAGTCTACTGATACTCCTTCTCCTGCACTTGAAGTTCCTGGAACAGAAGAACTTTTAAATGAAGAAGTGAATACTGCAGCAATTGGGATTACAATTCCTGCTTCAGCTGAAAATGTTGCAATTCCAGCTTCAGAGGGTGAAACTTCTATGACTCAGTCTGTGGAAGTTGAAGCTTCCGTGACTCTTGTTTCCCTCATTGATCCTAACATTTCAAGCTCAGCTGAAACCGTTCCTGTTGCTGCTTCTTCAGAAGTTGCCACCGTGCCTGTGGCTGAAAGTGAAATTAATATTGCAACTTCTGATGTGCTAACCCCTTCAATTGGATGATGGTTTTATCCCTTAGTTTTTAAGGGATTTTTTGGTGAAAGTCCCCAGTTATCATAATGGGGCACTTGTATAAACTTTTATTGACTAAGTTTCTACTTAGTCTTTTTAATTATATTAAGAAGTTTTGTTAGTACTTCAATGTGTTCTATTCTTGCATTTTCCTTACTTATTTAGGACTTATAGAATAGTTTAACATTTTTATCCTTTGAAAATGCTTTATGATTCTTCTCATGACTTATTAACATGAGCTTTATAAAAGAGGGCCCTTTTATTTTATCGACACTTATTGAAGAAGACGTTTTAACTTCATAATGGTGTTATAATACGATGAAAGAAATAGGAATACACACATTTTGTATGAAACAACTTTGGCAAGTTTTTTTTTATAAACTTTTATCAAGTGTTTGACTGTTACATGTATTACAATACATCTAAACTTTCTCGTAACTGTTTTTCTTGTAACAGATTTGTGAATAATATAAAATAAACAAGGTTTTTCTTCATAACCTGTTTCAGTACATAGTCATGACCCTATCTTTACATATTAAGAAGGGTTTTGAGAGGTGACTTTGTTTATGAGTTTGAGAGATGACTTTGTTGTTCTCATGAATGCTGAAGACTTCATAATTTTTTCTCAACACTTGACTTCTATCGTTCGATATTCGTATCTGCGTATCTGCATTTCTACACATATCTGTGTACAATATTGTAGTCCCCCAAGTGTTTGAGCGGTGAAGCATGAAGCCTCGAGCACTTGTTTATTTCTTTTATTTTGGCCCTTTTTCCTGAAACAGAAAGATATGCGGGACCCGAAGGTGCGATTATAGATGAAGACCGCCTAACTCGTGTGTATTTCCATCAGATTAATTGTAACCCTGGGCTAGGAATTTAAGAATACTCCATTTTGCCTTGCAGGTTGTGACTCATCATTTGGCACGAGTTAGGATATTTTGCCTAGCATCTAAAATCGTTAGTAAAATACCAATAAATCAAGAGAGAAATTTTAACACGATGATACCTGACCGTAGGTACTTTCTCAAAAGTAGTATCTTTTTAAGTGAACAACATTCCAATGTGAGGGTAAAACTTTACCATCCATTGTTTCCAACTGGTATGCTCCTTTTCTCGCAATGCCACGGACTTTGTATGGCCCTTCCCATGTTGGACTTAGCTTTCCTGAGTTAGCAGCTTTTGCAAATTGGAACACCTTTTTAAGCACGAAGTCCCCAATTTTGAAAAATCTGAGGCGTGCTTTCCTATTGTAATATCATTCTATTACTTGCTTTTGTGCTGCCATCCTTATCAAAGCAGCTTCTCTTCTTCCTTCAAGTAAATCTAGGCTAACCCGCATCTCTTCATTATTAGATTCCTCCGTTGCTTGATCGTATCGTGTGCTTGGCTCACCTATTTCAACTGGAATTAAGGCTTCCGTACCATAAACCATTGAAAATGGTGTTTCTCCAGTGCCTGTTTTGGTCGTTGTACGATAAACCCATAGTACTCCAGGTAACACCTCAGGCCAATTACCTTTTGAATCTTGTAACCTCTTTTTCAAGTTATTGATAATAACTTTGTTAGTTGATTCTACTTGTCCATTCCCCACTGGATGATATGGCGTAGAAGTTATTCTTTTGATTTGCCAACTTCGAAGAAATTCTGTAACTTGAGCTCCAATGAATTGTGGTCCATTGTCACACACGATCTCCTTTGGTACTCCAAAGCGGCATATTATATTTCGCCATATGAAGTCTTTAACTTCTTTTTCTCGTACCTGTTTAAATGCCCCTGCTTCTACCCATTTAGTGAAATAATCTGTAAGTACAAGTAGAAATTTTACCTGACCTTTTGCTTGTGGAAGTGGACCTACGATATCCATTCCCCATTTCATAAAGGGCCAAGGGGCTAAAACAGGATGTAGTAACTCAGCTGGTCTGTGCATATTATTGCCGTACCTTTGACATTTATCACATTTGGACACGAAACTGGTTGCCTCTTCTTCCATCTTAGGCCAATAATATCCTGTGCGAATTAACGTTCTTACCAGTGACCGTCCTCCTGCGTGATTCCCACAATGTCCTTCATGTACTTCTCTCATGACATATTCGGTTTGAGAAGGTCCGAGACACTTTGCTAGTGGTCCGTTGAACATCTTTCGATAAAGATTTCCTTGATATAAACAATATCGTGCAGCTTTTTTGCGAAGCGCGTAAGCCTTTCCTTTGTCATTAGGCATGGTTCCGTGCTGTAAAAAGGCAACAATTTCATTTCTCCAATCCCATGTTAGATGATTAAAATTTACCTCGTTTTTATTAGATTCAAGAACGGAATGAAATAGATGTATGACTTAAGCATCTGTATTGTTTGCCACGTCTGCTGCGGATGCAAGGTTTGCTAAAGCATCTGCCTCTAGATTCTCTTGGGATCTGCACTACTTTCCAAGTTTGGAATTGCTTTATTAACTCCCGTACCTTTGCGAGGTATTCTTGCATTCGTGACTCTCTGGCTGTATAAGTCCCCAGCATCTGATTAACCACGAGTTGAGAATCACTCTTGATTATAATCTGTGTTATGCCGAGTTCTCGTGCCAATTCTAAACCTGCAATTACAGCCTCATACTCTGCTTCATTGTTAGTTATAGAATGACATTTTATAGCCTGTCTAATGGTCTCACCCGCAGGTGGTACGAGGACTATTCCTAGGCCTGCCCCTTTTACATTAGATGAACCGTCAGTGTATAAAACCCAAGTCCCCGGGTTCGCACCATTAAAAACTAGTAATTCTTTTTCTGCTTCTAAATGCATCCCCTGGCTAAAATCAGCCACGAAATCAGCTAGTACTTGAGACTTTATAGCGGTCCTGGGTTGATAAATAACTTCATACTCACTTAGTTCTATAGCCCATTTTGCTAATCTTCCTGAAAGTTCGTGTTTATGCAAAATATTTCGAAGCGGAAAAGCAGTAACTACAACAATGGGATGACATTGAAAATAAGGTCTTAACTTTCTAGATGCCATGATCAAAGCTAATGCTAATTTTTCTAGCTGTGGGTATCGTGTCTCAGCTTCCAATAAGGACTTACTTACATAATAAATAGGAGATTGTTTACCTTGGTCCTCGCGGACTAAAACAGCACTTACTGCGACTTCAGATACGGCCAGATAAATGAGAAGTTTTTCCCCCACCTTTGGTTTTGCCAACAACGGTGGTTTTGACAAATAAGCTTTCAAATTTCTAAGGGCTTGTTGACAATCTTCATTCCATTCAAAATGATCTTGCTTTTTAAGTGCAGAGAAAAACTTAAAACACCTTTCTGAGGATTTGGAAATAAATCTCCCCAAAGCTGCAATTCTTCCCGTTAATCTTTGTACTTCCTTTTTATTAGTAAGGATATCCGGGATTTCTTCTATTGCTTTGATCTGAGAAGGATTCACTTCAATACCACGATTAGAAACAAGAAAACCCAAAAACTTACCTGATGCAACTCCAAATGCACATTTTTCTGGGTTGAGTTTCATATTAAATTTTCGCAAAATTTCAAAAGTAACAGATAGATGAGAAATATGATCATGAGATTGCTGGGTTTTGACGAGCATATCGTCTATATATACCTCCATTGTTTTCCCTAAATGTTCTTGGAACATTTTGGTGACCAACCTTTGATAGGTTGCCCCAGCATTTTTGAGGCCAAAGGGCATTACTTTATAACAGTAAGTCCCCCTGTCTGTGATGAAAGAAGTTTTTTCTTCATCACCAGGATCCATTTTAATTTGATTATATCCTGAGTATGCATCTAAAAAACTTAAAAGTTCATGACCTGCGGTTGCATCAATTAGTTGGTCTATATGCGGTAAGGGAAAGGAATCTTTTGGACAAGCTTTATTTAAATCGGTATAATCTACACAAACACGCCACTTACCATTTTTCTTGGGTACGACCACCGTGTTAGCTAACCAAGTAGGATATTTTACCTCACGGATTGATCCGATTTTTAATAATTTTTGGACTTCATCCTGAATCACCTGGTTTTTGAAAGCACCTTGTTTCCGTTTCTTTTGCTTTATTGGTGTGAAAGAAGGGTCCTCATTGAGTTTGTGAGTCATCACATTTGGTGGTATCCCTGTCATATCAGCGTGGGACCAAGCAAAGCAGTCTAAGTTAGCTTTTAAAAATTCGATTATCATACCTCGCATGTTCGTGCTTAAATTGGCCCCGACATAAACCTTCCGTTCAGGCCATTGATCAAATAACATCACTGCCTCAAGCTCTTCAATTGTCGTTTTGATGCTTTCATTTTCTTCAGGTTCTTGAATTGTGTCAGGTCTTGAGTCCAAATCCGTCTTTTCCTGTTCAGTTGAAGTTTGATCTTTTTTACCTTCAACTGTTTCCTGTAATTGCTACTTTTCTTTATTTTCGGCGCTCGTACTTGTTACAGCGTTGACACTTTTAGCCATCTGCTGATCCCCACGAATTTGGCAAATTCCCCATGGTGATGGGAATTTAATAACCTGATGTAGAGTTGATGGGACAACGTCCATATCGTGTATCCATGGTCTCCCCATGATCATATTGTAGGCCATTTCCATATCAACTACCTGAAATTTAGTTTCCTTCACAACACCCATAGCAAAAGTTGTTAGAAATACCTCACCTTTTGTTACTACACTTGAATTGTCGAAGCCTGACAAGGTGTGCGCCTTGGGTATCATTTTGTCTTCAGCTTGCATTTCTCGTAGTACCCTTAGTAATATAATATTTACAGAACTCCCTGGATCAATCAAAACTCGTTTTACATTAGTATCATGTACAAGTAAAGATATTACCAGTGCGTCATTATGTGGAGTTGTCACTCCTTCGGTATCTGCGTCATCGAACGAAATACTTTCATTTTCAAGGACCTGCCGCACCCGTTTCCCGTGTGTAATCGTTACCTTAGAAACCTTGTTGGAGGCTGTGTAAGTTACGCCGTGAATATCTTCTCCCCCGCTTATGACATTCATTGTCCTCTTGGGTGAAGGAGGTTGTGGTGGCTCTTGTCTGTTTTTCATATAAGCTTGTTTTCCTTTCTCACTAAATAACTCAGTGAGGTATCCTTGCTTCAATAAATGATCCACTTCACTCTGCAGGAATCTACATTCTGAAGTTTTGTGCCCGTGATCGTTGTGAAATTTGCACCAATGATCCGGATTGCGTCTACTTGGATTTGACCGCATCTCTTTTGGCCACCGTACCTTGTCTCCCATGCTTCTTAAAACAGCTACAAGCTCGGAGGTAGAGACATTAAAATTATATCCACCGAATCGTGCCTTTAAACTTCTGTCATCATCTCGTGATTCTTGTCTGTTCCGATCATTCCTGAACTTTGAAGAAGAGCCAGAATCCCGGTTTCTTGATTTTTGATCATATTGCTGGCTATCTTGTTTCGACCGTGGGTCCTTTCCTGCAGGTCCCATATATGGATCGTACCTATTTTTACCTGATCTTTTTTCAGTTTCTGATCTTCGGGTACCGCCCCTTTCTTCATGATGAAGCTTAGGTACGGTATCTTCTTCGATTCGCAGCTTCGTGCTATACCTGTTGTAAACATCATTCCATGTGGTTGCAGGAAATTCTCGAAGACTTTCTTTGAGTCGTCTCGTGGCTTCAGAACTTTTGTCATTTAAATTACTTGCAAAAGCTATAGCAGCCCAATTGTCAGGCACACGAGGTAGAGTCATTCTTTCACGCTGGAATCTATCAACGAAGTTTCTAAGCAACTCTGAATCCCCTTGTTTGATTTTGAAAAATATCTTCCATCCTTTTCTCAACCTTTTGTGCTCCCGAATGTGCTTTAATAAAAGAATCTGCAAGCTCAGCAAAAGAATTAATAGAATTTTCAGATAAAAGAGAATACCAGGTTAATGCACCCTTGGTGAGTGTTTCTCCAAATTTCTTGACCAATACTGATTCAATTTCTTGTTTGGTCAAGTCGTTGCCTTTTACGCCGGTTGTAAATGCAGTCACATGGTCACGTGGGTCTGTAGTACCATCATATTTCGGGATGTCAGGCATTTTGAACTTTTTCGGAATTGGAAGGGGAGCAACACTAGGCTTCCATGGTTGTTGTGAGTATTTGTCCATGTCTACTCCTTTTATTACAGGCGGAACTCCAGGGATTTGTTCAATACGCTCATTTTGTTCCTTAAGCTGTTTCTGCAAGGTTAGTACTAAATTTTGCAAATACGAATTATTTAAATTACCTGGTCCCCCTTCTTGTGGTTCACTGGGGGTTGCTCCGTTTCCAGAATTATCAAGACCAGAACGGGGGTTCTCCAATGTATTATTATTAGGAGTTGGTGTAGGTGGCGCAGCAGGCAATCGACTAACAAGTGCCTGAAGAGCTTTGCCGACCTGTGCATCAATTAGCTTTTGCAAAGCTTCAGTTGTAACTCCTTCAAAATGTTCAGATTGCTCTTGTTGATCAGCACGGGATTCAGTAACAGGAGTGCCTTCACGAGATTGACGTGGTGAATTTAGAGGAGAGGGAACCACGTCATCTTGATTTTGATGTATTTGATTCTCATGGTTTCCCAATGTGTTATTACTATTGTTGTCGGCGTTGTTGTTTGACATGGTGACGACAATAGATAAGATATAGCTTAAAAGGAAAGATTATCAGATTCCCGGTAACGGAACCAATTTGTTTAACCAAAAATCTGAGTCTTTGGTCAAAGCTAAAAAGAAATTCGGGTTACTGATAATCAGGAGACAAAAATAAAATACTTTTGAGAACGATGGTAAAGAAGCAAATAGATGTGTATTTCAATAAATTCTCAATAGTATTCCGTGTCCTTACAAATGATGATACTTCTTCCTTTTATAGATAATTCTAGGTAAAGGAATGAAGCCTCAGCTTTAATGATATAATCATGAGTAATAAATGACATTAAATAAGCCGTTATACAATCATTCCTATTAAATACCAATTTTGTAACGTATCAAGTATTTAATAATGAATTTGGACTCCTTTCTGTTATCAGATCTTTGCCTTCAATGTCTTCTAATCCGTTGGATGTAAATAATTTAAAGTGGTACGAGACTCGTATCTATACGTCGTCTCGTACCTATTTAAATTCTTCTTCCCGTGGCTGTCTCCATCCGTGCCTCTTTAGTCAATTGTTGCGCTTTGACCATTTAACTAATTCACGTGTCATGCCACATCATCTTTAATATAAACTCAGTTTTTTCCCAATACAACCCCTACGTATGACTAACAAATGCTAAAGTTTCATCTTGGAACCAATAGAAAAATGGGATTGCAAGGGCAATTTATTTATTTTGGTACATAAATGGCAAAAGTTTTCTGGTGTATATAAAATGATTTATTCTGAATTTGTCTAGCGCAAGTATCTACAAAAGGATAATATTTTACAGTTTTGGGCCAAATTCAGATGCGTGTCTTCACTCCTCTCGATCTATTTTACTCCAACAATCTCTCCAAAAGACTTCTTATTTATCCAGTATAAAACAAATTGGTTAGACGTTCAATGTAAAGAAAAGTGTAGCTTTGAAGCCTAATCCAGGAAAAAGAATTTCTTCCTTTGTACAAGACAGATTTTTTATTTTCTTGTTTATTGAAAACATTTCTTATATTTTTTTTATGTTAATGTTACATCATTTCTATCCTTTAAAAATAGACCACTCGTAGTTGTGAAATTAATATATAGACGCCTTCTAAACTTGGCGTTGATTTTCATTTAGGATACTTTAGGTCCATCAACACCTTATCTTGGTTTTCTATCATTACAATTAATTGGTTGTAAATTTAACTAATTGTTGCAGGTTATTATTGTTTTATTTTTATTTACTTCGAACTTCTTCCCCATAACTTAATAAAACTTCGGTAATGGAACATGGTAGTAAATTTGAGTCAAAGATGGTGTGATTTGGAAGACCTGAGCTCCTCCCAAAGTAGCCTGATTTGGGTAGAAATGGGTTGGTAGTCACTTTTTACGTGGTATTTAGTTTTTATTCAATATTTTTATTGTTGAGCAAAAATAGTCACTACTCCATTAAAATTAATATTAAAAGACGGTTTTACCTTTTCTTCATGAGTGCTGTGTAAATATTAAGGTCATTTTGTCCTTAACTTCATGAGTGTTGCGTAAATATTAAGGACATTTTGTCCTTAATATTTATAAAGCACTCATGAAGTTAAGGACATCATGCCCTAAAGTTTAACAGCAGAAGGTGCAAATACATGACACTTTATCCTTAATATTTACATAGCACTCATGAAGTTAAAGATACCATGTCCTTAATATTCACACAACACTCGTGAAGTTAAGGACACTATGTCCTTAATATTTACACTGCACACATTAAGTTTAGGACACCATGTCCTTAATATTTACACTGCACATATGAGTTTAAGGACATGATGTCTTAAAATTTAACAACAGAAGGTGAAAATACAGGATACTTTGCCCTTAATATTTACACAACACTCATGAAGTTAAGGACATCATGTCCTTAATATTGCACAACACTCATGAAGTTAAGGACACTATGTCCTTAATATTTGCAATGCACACATGAAGTTAAGGACATCACCCTTAATATTTACACTGCACATATGCAGTTAAGGACATGATATCCTAAAGTTTAACAATAAAAAGTGCAAATACAAGACACTTTGTCCTTAATATTTACACAGCACTCATGAAGTTAAGGACACCATGTCCTTAGCATTTACACTGCACATATGATTAAAGACAAGATGTCCTAAAGTTTAAAACAGAAGGTGCTAATTCAGGATATTTTGTCCTTAGTATTTACACATCACTCATGAAGTTAAGGATACTATGTCTAGCACACGAGCATTTTCATCCGGGCAGGTAAAAGTCTATTAAAGTACTGGTTAAAGATTAAATATATTTTAAACAGTGGCTTAGAGCAAATATAGCTCTAATTTGTGACTAACTGTACACTTCCCCTGTTTTGGATGGCTTGTTAGGGGCCTGTCTCACTAATGATAACATGCAGAAAAGAAGGTAAAATCTATTTCGCAGATGCTTCCTATGTGAAGAGTCATCATCAGTTGTCACTCATGAAAAATCAGATTCACCACACTGGTCATAGTAATATCAATTCTGTCACCTAATAGGTTAAAGAAAAGACAAGATTTGAAGGGCAAGAAAACTTACCATTCATTTGGTAAAAAAGAAAAAGAGAGAAATATAAGCAATGCTGTAATAACATGGGATGTAAATCCAAAGACTTCCAAGTCGTATGCCACATGAATAACAAATGATAATGTTATAACCTGAATCAGCTGAGAAAGTGAGATTTACAACCTGTTTGGCCAAGCTTCTAAAATCAGCATATTTTGAGAAGTGCTTTTGAACTTTTGATGAGAAGTAGTTTCTGTTAGGTTAATTAATTTTAAAAACACTTCTGAGCAGTAATTAGTGTTTGGCCAAGCTGTAAAAAGTGCTTCTAAGTATATTTTTCTCAAAAATATTTTTCAAAAAATTGCTTCTGAAGAGAATCTACTTTTTTCTACTTCTCCAAAACTGTTTCTGCTTCTATTCAAAAACACTTTTTTTTTTCTTCCAAAAGCTTAGCCAAACACTTCAACTTTAGAAAAAAAAAGTACTTTTTAGTGCTTTTGGACGTGAAGAAGCTTGGCCAAACAAGCTATTAGTATGTGTGTGTTTGGTTTGGGTTGGGTTGGGGGGGGGGGGTGTTTAACTTTCTAGTGGTGATAGAAAATGACTTAAATCTGAATTTTCTAGCGGAAGCATGGACGAAAGGATAAAAATTGGGAAAACTTTAAGCCTTAATATGACTTATCTTCAACTACAAAGATTCAACAGCACTGTAAGCCTCAAATATAGACTGTTAAAAATCATCTGAGGTAAAGAAAAAATGCAGGCCTCTTTCTTCCAAGAAAAGAGCCAAAGAGGAAACCATTTCACAGTCAGAGGATTGACGCTATGGACGAAGCAAGCTAGCAAAACACGACATTTTAATGAGCTAATTATCATGAAATGTGGTTTGTAGATCTACTCATCATAATACTTGCAGGAAAACAAGTGTTGCAACTTGCAAGAAACTCTCAATGCACATGCACAACATCTAAAATGCAACAAATAAAAGCTTCATGCTAAACCAAGCTACTATACCATTTGGTATGCCATAGCGGTAAGTTCAAAAGGGCAGTAATTAGTTAATAGAGAAGTTAAAGATTCGTGATTGCATGAAGTTTATCAGAAACTTAATATATGGGAACATTCTTGTATACTGAGACAGAAATACTTGTAGTCAAGTCATAGAAAGCTCATTCCTGGAAGATAATCACAGAATTGGCGGAGGATCTTGGGCAATTTGACAGCTTCTTAGCCAATCGAGATAAATATCGGGACACACATTTGGTATAACATATCTCACACCTTCGTCTACTTGATACGATGACAAACTTCTCCAAAACCAATGCATTCTTTAACAGAAATTTTGAAAGTTGGAAAATCTTCCTAATATATCCCCATTCGAGATGATTCTCCAAGCACATCCCGGGGGAGATGACAATCTTAACATCCTTTAGGTTGGGAAAGACTAAGCTTGAAATATATCTCTGCAGATCAATGTTATCACCTTTCTCCAAATATCCAAACTCAAAGCGGCATCTGAAATCATCAAACTGGAGACAGAGAATATAGTGAGGACTAAATACAGGTCAGCCTAATGGAAATTGAGCTAAAGTGACAAAAAAATGATTTCACCGTATAAGTGTACAGTACAGAAAAATTCACAACCAACAAATATTAACGGTACTTGGAACATGATTATGATGGTCCTTCCTGCCATAAATAGTCATGGCAGGTAGCCGCGGTACAAGGTGACAGCGCAACAATCTTTCGTTTCAGATCTCATTTGCCACAACGAAAAGCAACAAAACCAACAATATTACAGTTACAAAAGCAAAGCTTCTTAGTGATAATTCAAGATATATTCGCATTCTCCTTCAACAACTTCTCAGGGAAAGGGAGGGGGGAGATTGTTAAAACACCATTAAATGAATAGGTGTAAAAAGAAAAGAAAAGATCCAGGAAGTTACAGGCTGATTTTCGACGTCTATGAGGACTGTCTCCACAAGAGGTGAGGCTCGCAAAAGCCCAGCTGCTCCATACAAATTAAACTTTTCCAAGTGCAACTCTAGCTCTAGATATTTGCATTTTAAATCTGGAATTGGCACCTCTTTGAACTGCAATATGCACAGGACCTGGTGCAGTAATCCCAATGAAACTATTAAAGAATAGAGAAAGCAATAACAACGAATAGAAACTACTTTACATGAGATAGAGAGTGTTGTAACAAATCTAACCGTGACAGTAAAAAAATTCTCGTTGTTAGATCTGCTAAAATAAATAACCGACATCCAAAATTGACAAAAAGGATTGCAAAAAGGCACAAAAGTCCATACAAGTTTCTATAATATGTCCAGTTGTGTTGGTGAAATTTTTGCAAAGGTTCTCAATTGTATAATGTTTACATTCAACCTGCTAAAAATCAATCTGAAAAAATAAGCACTATACTTTTTTGAGAAAGATAACGTAATTGCACCAAGTTATGTACAACTAAGCAAAAGCATCCTTGTTTAGCTATGCAGGGTACTAATGACAAACGTCACAAACCTGAGTGAACCAAGTTCCGATTGTTAACCTGGTTGCACATCTCAGCTTTTGAAGATAATCTGGGACGAGGGTCTTAAAACCTTGATGAAAATCAAGACAACTGTCTTCCTCATCATCATCAGAATCTTGATCAGGATTATCCTGAAGTTCTTTGAAACACTTAATGTCGAAAGTAATCTTAGCATCAACCAAGGAGGATACATCTACAAGCCTACACCTGAAATCATAAAAATCTTGTGAAAGCTCCAAGTGCTGAAGATACGGGGCAAAAATTTCGAAGGAACGATTACTTCCACTTCCATCATCATCCGGCCAATAACCTTCATCTAGCCAATAACCTTCCAATGCCAGGCTTTTAACTTTTGAAGATTTAATTTCCAGGCGACGAAAGCCCCCAACCTTATGAAATACAATATTTTCCAGTGAAGGACACCCAGAGAGTATGTTCACAATTTCGGTATCCACTACCACCATATCCTCCAACTTGATGCTCGTTAGAGACTCCCACGCTATGACAATATCAGAAACCAAGCAACTCTCTACAAGATGCAACGTTATCAACGACGAACAGGTGAAGAAAGATTCAGGCAATATGCAAACGTGAGGATCAGAATAGATTATAACATCTTCCACATTTTTGTCAACAGCAAAACTAAGCCATCGGCCAATTTGGGACTTGTATTTAAACAGGCGACTACAGTGGATCCCAAACTTTTTAATTTTGGAAGCAGCAGAATGAGCTAACACATAGTCACCAAATGATAGGAAGCGTTTTGTTTTCCCGCGAAAATGACTGAAATAGAAGTTATAAACAGAAGTCCAGAGATGCTGCCACCTTTTCGAGAGAACACATGTCGCGTACGCCTCCTCTGTCGTAGGCAAAAGAGAGAGAATCTGAACAAGGAGTGCGTCCGGCAACTGACTGATATAGTCGTCTAGGGGTCCTTCAACTTCACTCACTTCCTGTTTCTTCGACGGTGGAGGATCTTCGCTGAAGTCGCCGGAAGAAATACTGCCGTCATCTTCGCTGCAGTCGTCGGAAGAAATACTACCACTAAAGCCGTCATCTTCGCTGTAGTCGTCGGAAGACATACAACCACTAAAACCGTCATCTTCGCTGTAGTCGCCGGAAGAAATACTATTTCTACAGTCGTCAGCTTCGCTGTAATCGCTATAAGAAATACTGCCGTCATCTTCGCTGCAGTCGCCAGGAGAGTCCATGATTTTGGGTTCAACTTACTATTTCTTCTTTCTAGGGCTTCTTTGTTTTTGTCTTTTCAAATTGCAGCTTCGGCGCCAGAAAATTGGGCTAAAAAGAAGAAGGAAATGGGATTAGGCTTAGAAAAATTGGCATCCCATAACCATACATAATAGAAATTGGCAATTTTTTAGCTTTATATTAGGTTTGGCAAAGATAGTCCCAAACAATTGGCATTATATAGCCAAATTTTAAAAAAAAAACTACTTTTTTTTATATTCTCTCCTAAAAAAAAATACACGCTTATTTTGGCTTCCCTCCCCATTTCTTTCACTATATTTCTTCTTCTATCTCAAAGAGGAGGGGAGAAAATTTAGAATTTTTTAAAATTTTCCTTTTATCCACACCAATTGCATCGTCAAATCAGCATCCATAACCACCAATGCCTTGCCGACGTTGTCCAGTTAATTTTCACCGCAATCGAAGAAGAGCAACCTACAAGATATGAATGCTACGAGATTCTTAGGTTTTTGAGGAATTTTCGGATCCTTTTCAAACTTAAGAGAAATTCATGAGGGCAACTAATCATGTTATTGAAATGGACGGTGATTCACTCAGCGTAGAGGCGCGCCTAAACGAGGCTATATACAAAATTTGAACAAGATTAGCAAAAACTAAGAGAGAAAAATATATTTCAACTTTGTTTTTCTTCTCTCTTCCTTTTTTTGGTTAGATTGAATGAGTGGGTGTAATTGAAATTAGTTGAAAATACCTAAACGAGGTTATATACAAAATTTGAAAAAAATTAGAAGTGATTTAGATTGGTTTCATGCAAAAAATCAGACCTAAAAATCTAACTACGACTTGTGTATAACATGTTGTATATCGTGTACATCAGTGTATATCACACACAAGTTTTTAAGTATGTCTGTGTATATCACTTTGTATATCGTGTATACAACACAATTTATTTATGGACCCGTGTATATCACATTGTATATCGTATATATAAAACAAATTTTCATGGATATACACAGATACAGATAAAATACATGAGATATTACTGATGTACATAGAAATATACATGGGTTACAATAGGGGATATACATATGGAGCCGTCATGAACTTGAGTTTTCAGTCTGAAATGTGTTATACAAAGAACGAAAATAAAATTTTAATAAACTTTTTTGGTATACACATTATTATTATTATTATGTTATACATTGTGATATACAAATAATATAATTATTAATTATTGATCAAAAAGGGAAAATAAATTTTTGATATAGCATGTTTAAGCAAGTTCTAAAATATAAAAATAATAAATATAATTGTGGGAGTAAATAATATTTTGATATACAAAGAAAATTAATTCTTGATATACACAAAGAAGAAAAATAAATTTATGATATCTATTTTGGTATACACATGTCCGATGTGCTATATATTGTGATATACAAATAATACAATATTTTTATTGTGATATACATTGATATAAAGACAACAATAAATATATATAATTTTATATTATTTATATACAAAAAATAATATTATTTATATACAAAGAATGAAAATAAAATTTTAATATACATTTTGATATAGACAAAGAAGGGAAAAAAAGTTGTGATATACATATTATTATTGTTGTGAGCACGTGATTTTTGCCTCACGAAAAAAAAATTACTCCAAAATAAATCAAAGATAAAATAAATTTCTTTTACTGTGCAACTTTTGAATTTGCGTGATGTTTGTTAAATATTTGTCTTATATCCGTAAATGTTTACTTTGTCATAACAAAATGAAAATAAAAATAAAAATATATGTTGCATGCATATCTAGGATTTAATTATGCATTTAATAATTGATTCAAAAAATAAAATCACAAAAATATGTGTCTATTCTAATTTTAATATTTCACTGTGTGATTAATGTTTTGACTATGTATTAAATAATTGTTATAAAGTAATTAATATTTTTTATGAGGTTAAAATTATTTTATAATTAAAATTAGGAATTTGAATTAGAAAATGAAAAATAAAAATATATAAATGAAACTCGGACCTGGATTAAAATCCAGGCCCAAAGCAAGATACCCCCACCCCCCACAGCCCAATCCAAAGAGCCCAGGTCCGGTCTAGTCCAAAGGAGTCAAAACGACAGCATTTGGTCATAGTTTATCATGGACCGTTGGATCAAATCCAACCAACGGATGAGATCTCATCACCCTAACCCATAATCCTTACCCGATCCAATACCCGGTTCAACCCGTCCCCCCAAACTTAAGCCAAACGACACCGTTTGGTTAAGTGGATAAATCCTGGCCTTCCATTCTGCTAGATCTAACGGTCAGAATCAACCCACCCCGTCCCTATATAAGGCCAAACCCCTACCCCGGCCCCCCTAACTAAACACCCCCCTCCTCTCACTGTTCATCATCGTCCTCAGACCCACCCCTAACCCTAGCCGCCCTAACATCCCATCGCCTGAAACCCGGCGGCATCAACGCCGCCGGTCACCAAAATAACACCCTAGAACCCCCTAAACATCCTCTATCCAGATATGCTAGCCACTTGGCTCGAATCTTCCTGAAGGTTCTCGAATCTTCATTTGAAGATTCGAGCCGAGCTTAGATCTAAACCAAACAACCCCTAGTTAACACCATAGTACCCCCTAGCATGCCTCGTTATGGATCTGATGTTTGTTTGGCTCGAATCATTTCCGAGCTTCTCGAATCTTCTTTTGAAGATTCGAGCCAAACAAGAACAAACTCAGATCTGTTCTAAACTAACACCAAATGACCCCTAGGCTACCCTCACCCTTGTGTCGTATTTGGTCCCCCTCGAATCTGACCAGAAATGGTTAAGTCCCAAATCGAATCTTCAGGAACCCTAGAAATACCAGACTTTTGGATTCTGCCCGAATTAAATAAAGATTGAGGTTTAATCGACCTTAGTCGAAGTATTTTCAGTGGAAAATACTTCGACTAAGGTCTGTTTGATTTCAAACAAAGTCCGAATCCAAGTTGAGTTCGAGTCGGAATAAAATTGAAGATTCAAAGGTATTTTTTCTATTTATTTTGTGTATTCTACGTGTATTTTTGTGTTTGTTTCATTAGTCTGTGTAATTTTCCCATCTTTTATTGTCATACTGTCTCCTACCCGTCTACTTGATTCTAAATGTGAATTGTTTCTGTTGGTTGTGATTATTTACAATGTGTGTAATCGACTCGATTTAGTTCGTCGATTAGTTGTATTGTGAATCTTATTTCTGAAAATGTTGACTGAAACAACCTGTTTCGGATGGATTATTTTGTTGTAATCAGTTGTTTCTTATTTGATAATCAGTTTAATTAATACTCGTTAATTATGTCATCTTTAATTAATCCATCAAATGCTCCTGTGTATGTTTGATCTTGATTCAATGTTTAAGTCCAGTCTGAATTGTTATAATGATTTCATTGATATGTTGTTATGATGTTAGTTCTGAATTCAGTGTGATTTTACAAATGTTGATTAGATGTAATTGTGTTAGAAGGTTACATTCTTAGTTAGGATTCAGTCCAAAACTTTAGGATTGGTTGTAGCTGTCTTAAATCAGATTAATAATCAGGTTTGAACAGATTTTAAAAATCTGTATTGTTAGATTTTAAGTTTGACAGCAGTAATAATAGTAATCACAGTAGGATTTCTGAGGGTATTTCTGGGACAGAATAGTGAGGGTAATATGATAGCATAATGGGCTGAAAGTGGAAAGTTATTGGCTATTATTTAAAGTGATAATGGGAAACAAAGGGTAATGGGGCTGCTTAAAATCAGGATAAGATCATTTAAAGTATTCAAAAGCAGTTTTTAATGGAACTTTCTGATTTTTAAAGAAGAAAAGGGTCCAGGCAGCACTTAAAAGAAAGGGGCAGCCCTGTATAAATAGAGGGAGCTGGACAGGGATTAGGGAGGAGAAAAAATCTGATTTGAAAAGGAAAGGATCAGATTTTAAAAGGAGAAAAAATAAGGAGAGATTAGGAGAAAGGTCAGATTTTGAATACAGATTTTGAAGAGAAAGAATACACCTAGAGTGATATAGAAAGAAAGAGAATTAAGTAGAAAATCAGAAATGAAAATCTGAAGAGGAAGAAGAAACAGAAAAAAAAATCAAAAGAGAACATTCACACACACATACACAATCTGACACAGATACAACAGCAGAAACAGAAAAATCAGAAATAGGAATTTGAAACAGAAAAGAAACTGAAATCTGAAATATTGTCTTTTCGTTGAATCTGTTCGGATTTATCTGATTCCATTGTTCAGTTAAAATCTGAAGTTTCTTTAAAAATACTGTTACTGTGCATCTGGGTTCCTCGGGTCTTATTATTGCTCAAATCTGTGGAAATACTGATATTTCTGCCAGTATTTTGTTACTGCTGAAACTTACTTCTTCTACCTTCATTTCCAGGTACTTATCTTTTAAATTCTATGTTGGAAAGAGATTCAGCATGACAAATAAATGAAGCTTGAATTGTAATACTGCCTTCTATTCGTTTAAGTTTAAACATTTAAATTTCAGCTTTGGTTTCATGTTGGATAACCAGTAGTGAGTTCGACTTGATGGCTACAAGTTAATTGTCTTATTTTGAAATTCATATAAAACTTTGTAATAATGTTATCCATGTCGAAATTTCATTAGTTTAGTTATCTTTGAGTTGTGTAAATAGGAAGCATGACAGAAAGTTGGCTTTTATTTACACTTTATGGTATTGTTAGCTAGGTATAGCATAATATGGAAATATCAAGGAAAATATGCTATTAGTTTATTTTGTTAGTTAGTTAGTTGTTGTTTAAAGCTAGATGATGTTGGTTGCAATTTGCTATCTTTTGGCACAACATTGGTTGTGTTTATAATCAATAGTTGAAAGACGCGTTAGTATAATCCGCTATGTTCACGATGTCAAATATGGTGAGTAATATTGTATGCAATATCATTTTATTAAGTCAACTAGACTTGTTCTCTTTCTTAATAATAAAGGGCTTAGGAACTTATACAATGTGAAAGTTAATGTTTAGTAATAATTCATATAGATTGAGAATCAAATTGGTTTGATTATATATATATCTATCCTAACTCAATCATAAGCATAATTAATTAATTTAATTTCGCCTATTGGATTAAAAGCAAGTATATGAGAATAAGATGAGATGTACAAGCACAAATTGCAACACTATATATCAATGGTAATTAGAAATAGAATTAGCACTAAATAAATAATGAAAAAATTGTTCAAAAATACTTTTTCCCTTCATAAATCATTTTTGTTAGTTTCATATACAATTCATTCTTTGGCACATATATATGTTGTATTTGTTAAAAAATCAAATTCTTATTCTTTTCTTTGAATTTGAATATGTTGGGATGAATATAATTTATACTCGGAAATTATAATCGACGGGCAACATTTAATAAATTGTGAATTCTTTTAAAAGAATTTAAAGGCATCCCTTAAATGTGAATTTCTCAGGAATTTCATATAAAATGTGTAGATATAATAAACAATTTGGTGAAAAATCCATAATATTATTACAAAAATTTTGCGCAATTAGGGATGTGTTCGCGTACCCTGACTATATTTTTAAAAGCAAAATTCGGATTATGCGTACGCGCAATTTCGAGCAAATATTTAATAAAAAGGATTCCTCCAAAAAATGTAAAAATAATTTCATATAACCCGGGATGTGCAGTTCACTGTTTAAATATAAGGGTGGTGACGTTCTTAATTCTATTTTAAATCACGAACATATGAATTTGTAATAAAGGATATAATATGATCAATTATATTGTGTACACGTATGCGTGACATGATCCCCGTAATTATGAAAGGTATATAATACGAATATACGTACGCGTAATTCGTTTATATAATTGTAAACAATAAGTAAAAGTGGTAGTAAAATCATGCAATAAAAACGTATTTAGTAAAAATCAAGATGATTAAGCCAATAATAAAAACAGTTGAGCGACCGTGCTAGAACCACGGAATTCGAAAATGCCTAACACCTTCTTCCGGATTAACAGAATTCCTTACTCAGGATTTCTGGTTCGCAGAATAATAATCAGAGTCATATTCTCCTCGATTCAGGGATTAAAACAGGTGACTTGGGACGCCTTAAAATTCTCAGGTGGAGACTCTGAAATAATTAAATAGATCCCGTTTCGACTGTCCTTCAATTGGAGAAAACTCCCCACGCGCCCCGCGGGCGCGGTAAAAAGGAGGTGCGAAAGCTCTGGCGACTCTGCTGGGGACAAAAGTGTACTGTAACCCAGAACCACTGGTTCAGGGTTTAAAGAATTCGAGCTTAAAATAACTGCGATAATTGGCTTTATTTACTATATGATTTTCAACTGTTTATATGATTAACATGCTAAATGTTTTTTTACCGCTTTAATATTATTTGAATTGTGAATATATACAACTGCTACGAAACCCCCTTCTTTCTGAGTCTTCTAAATTTATGGTGCACACGTGCGCGTGGCCCACCTTTCTGTTAAAGGTCATACCAAATAAGACGAAGTTGGGACAAGTAACTAGGCCGGATAGACTTTCGTTCTCCCGGTACGTTGCCCCCGCTTCGGCTCAAACTGTCCGTTTGGGTAAGCCAGGTTTAGAACAATCAACCTCAGGTTTTTCACTTAGAATAACTCAGCCATGTACCGGATCCCTAGTAGGAACGTATATTTGCATCATGTACATTTGGCCTTGGAGACTCAACACAGGGGTTGGGTCTGTCTAGGACAGGTGAACCCGAAATAAAAAGACCATCCTGATGCATCCTACTTGCTACTTGTGCATTCATTTGCCTCGAACATGCTTGTTGACCAGCTTAAATGAAATCATGGTGAGAAGAGAGGAATAAAATGGGTTGTTTTAAAAATTTCAAAAAAAGAAAAATAGTTTTAAATCTTGAAATAAAGGTATTTAATAAATAAAAAAATTTTGAAAATGATTTTTTTTAGTGTATATTTTCAAAACGAGTCTTGACTTTATTAAATTAAATTTCAGATACAAAATGAGCACCACGCAAAACCCCCCATCCACGAATACAGAAGAGTTTCTATTTCAGCTTCAAATGTGGTGGTATGATTTAGGCGAAGCTGGTCAAAAATGGGTCGTCAAGCATTTGGGAAATCTCACGGATATTATGAAAGTTAAACCCCGTGATGATCTGATTGCGGCGTTAGTAACTTTTTGGGACCCTGTTCACAATGTCTTTCGTTTCTCTGACTTCGAGCTTACTCCTACATTAGAGGAGATAGCTGGATATGCTGGTTTTGACGGAAGTCTAAGAAATCAAAGCCTGATATTCACAAAGGCTCCCTCGGTACATCGATTCTTCGGTCTTCTGAACATCAGCAGTCAAATCAGGAAAAGCAATGTCATCAATGGATGTTGTTCCTTCAACTTTTTGTATTCAAGGTTCGGAAAGTCAGATGGGTTCGAAATTCATGAGAAAGGCCTTACTAACAAGCAAAACAAAGACACTTGGCAGATTCACCGTCGCTTTGCCTTCATGGTGGCTTTTCTAGGAATCATGGTCTTCCCAAACAAAGAGCGAACAATTGATATTCGCACCGCGAAAGTTGTGCAAATCCTCACCACCAAAGAAAATCACACCCTTGTCCCCATCATTCTCTCAGACATTTATCGGGCTTTGACTTTATGTAAATCAGGAGCAAAAGTCTTCGAAGGATGCAAAATTTTGTTGCAAATGTGGGTGATTGAACATCTCCAACAACAGCCCAAGATCATACAGTATGGGTCAAACAATGATAATTGCATCGAGAGTTATGAGGAAAGAATAAAAAATTATCAGGCTCCAGAAGGGATAGAAGCATGGGTATCTCATCTAAAGGCTTTAACGGCAAATCAGATTGAATGGACTTTGGGATGGCTCCCGATGAGGGAAGTGATACACATGTCAACCTCAAATAGTTATCTGCTACTATTGGGATTGAGAAGCATCCAGCCGTATGCGCCACTAAGAGTCCTAAGACAACTAGGGAGATATCAAGTAGTTCCTGATGATGAAGATTTGAGTATGCAAGTAATCGAATTACACCCAGAAGCCACTATTCCCGAGGCTCTACTTCAGCAGATGTGGAATGGATGTCGATACTTGAAAAGTGATACTCAAGTCCCAGACACTACAAAGGGTGAGATAAATCCTGGATATGCAAGGTGGTTTGAAAAACGGTCTCGCGTGGATGATGTACCAGAGCCTGAGCTAAGAAGGCCAACAAAAAGACCCCATGTTCAAAACTTCAATGATAAAATCCAAGAGCGGTTGATCTGGGGAGAAAAGGAAAAAGGGTACAAAGCAACTATCCATGCCCTAAAAGAAAATCTGAGAAGCCTCAGTTTGGAGAAAGATTTGCAAGCACAAGAAGCCGAAGGCGAGAAGAAGAGTCTAGCTTGTGAGAATGAAAATCTTCATGCTCGATTCCAAAAAATGAAAAGAGTTTCTGAAACACCAAAGAGGAGCTGGAAGGATCAAAAAACCATTGCCAATCTTTTTGAAAAAATGCAAGATTATGATTCCATTCTTGCGGAAAACGAAAGGGCGTTGAGCAAAGAAAAAGAAAGGATCCAACAATTAAATGAAGAGGCCAGATCTAATAAGGAACGCCAAGTAAGGCAATCCGAAGAAGACAGGGCACAATTCAAGAAGGAAAAAGACCATTGGATACGATCAGAAGATCAGCTTCGTGCACAACTAGAAGAGGCAAGAAGATGCAACAGAGAACATCAACAAGCAGACCTCGACAGGGAAAGAGCGCAAGCAAAATTAGAGCAGGCCAGACTCCGAGCTCTATTAGAGTCAGCTCTAGATCGTGAAAACCGTGTCAGAGATATAGCTACCACTCGCCAGCAGCAATTGCAGAACCAAGACCAACGTCTCCAGGATTTCAGGGCACAAATCCACGACTTGGCGGTCTACACCTCTCAAAGTTATGTAAATTGCCAAGGAATGGATTATGAAAGGTTTACAGAGCATGCACCCATTTTTGCTCGTCATCTAGCAATGGAGTTGGAAAGGATGTGTCGTACGCTGGGAGGCCATCCAGGTCAAGCCCCACATTAAGCAGATAATCCAATAATTGACAACAAAAGTGGAAAGTGGCATGTTGTGAGATGTTAAGAGTTGTATCTTGTATTTTTATTTAAGTATGTGTGTTTCAAACCATTTTCTTAAAGTTTAATTCCATCTTTGTATAATGAATAAAAGTGATTGCCTTTAGTCCGAACTACGCAAGGTCTGATTCGTGCGGGGGCATGATACGTAGGCAATCTCTATAAGATTCGACCACCACAATAAAAGATATATGTAATAAATAAAATTAAAAGTGAATAACAATAAAAATTTTAGGAAAGCTGGGACGACACAAGCAGCCAAGCAAATGCATAATAGAAAGGGATTATTTGTCTAGGAGCATTGCATCTCAACGTGTAATTATATATGTGTTAAACTCTCAAAACTAACAAGTTTGTTCATTTCCAAAATTCAAGCAGTTAGTTTCTCTAAAGAGTATACTGGCATATTATCATTATCACACGAGATCAAAAGGACCACTACCCGAAAGTATGTCTATCCCAGATGTTGACACAGGTATGGAGCTAGAGGAGATGGATGTCGGGAAAATGAAAGAAGAGATGTTTAAACTCAAGCAGCAAATGGCTGAGATGTACCAAGCCTGGTCTACAGGACAGTTACCCCCGTCTTACTCAACTAACCCTGCTCCATCAATGACCCAAACTCAGGATAATATTACCACTGAATTATCCCCAAATTTCCCCATTTACCAGCACTACCGAGGCACCACCTCTCAGACACCGCAGTCTCCACCTCCGAAACCAGTTCCATATTTTCCTCCACCTATGACTCCTGTTTTCTTAGCGCCTCCCCCGGCTACATTCCACAAATCTCCTAGTGAGCCTACATTCCAGGCCCAGGACAACCAATATTACCCCCCGGAGCCCACCCTCAAAGCCTCCGAAATCCATTCAACTGCTCCTCGTTTTGATCTCCCAACCGAAATTGACAAGCCAGCCAAAAATGCTGAACAAGAAGAGATGTTCAGGAAGGTCAAGAGTCTAGAACAATCGTTCAGAGACATGCGAGGATTAGGTGGGCAAGTCAGTGTAGCATACAAAGATTTGTGCTTATTCCCCAATGTACAATTACCAGTTGGCTTCAAGATGCCCAAATTTGACCTATACAATGGGCACGGCGACCCAGTAGCCCACTTAAGGGGTTTCTGCAGCAAGATGCGAGGAGCTGGGGGAAAGGACGAATTATTGATGGCTTACTTCAGTCAAAGTTTAAGCGGATCAACTTTGGAGTGGTATACACGCCAGGACCATGGGAGATGGTACACCTGGGATGACCTAGCACAGGCATTTGCATACCATTTCCAATACAATCTGGAAATCATCCCAGATCGACTATCATTGACAAAATTTGAGAAGAAACACAATGAAAGTTTCAGAGAGTATGGCTTCCAGTGGAGAGAACATGCAGCAAGAGTGGATCCTCCTATGAAGGAGAGTGAAATGGTAGACTACTTCCTCCAAGCCTTGGAACCGACTTACTATGCCCATTTGGTTTCAGCGGTGGGGAAATCATTCAACGAAGTGGTGAAGATGGGAGGTATGGTGGAAGAAGGCCTCAAGACAAATAAAATCATGAGCTATTCAGCGATTAAGGCGACTACTCAAGCTATTCAAGGCGGGGTAGGAGGAATTGGAAGAAAGAAGAGGGAGGAAGCAGCGGTAGTTGATTCAGGAATTTGGTCAGGACCCAGAAGTTCACCGCCTTACTATAATCAACAACGACCTCGCCAATCAGCTTACCACCACGATTCATCCCAACACTACTATCACCCTTCAGAGCCTCATTTTTCCATTAACCATGCTCAAGTATACAATCAGCCACCTGTTCACACCAATTGGCGTGCTCCTGCCATACCAAGTACTTACCCACGAGCCTATCCCGGACCAGGTTTCAGGCCTAGGCCAGCATTCAGGGGAGAAAGGGAACAGAAAAAGAAAACTTACACTCCATTGGGAGAGTCTTACACTAGTCTGTTCCACAGGCTGAGACAGCTAGACATGCTAAGACCAATACAATCCAAGCTACCCAATCCTCCTCCAAAGAATCTGGATTACACCATTAGCTGTGAGTATTGCTCCGGTGCACCAGGCCATGATACGGAGAAATGCTGGCATTTGAAAAATGCAATACAAGAGCTGATTGATACTAATAAAATCGAGGTTCAAACCCCCGAAGCTCCCAATATCAATAGAAATCCAATGCCAGCCCATCAAGAGGCCAATATGATAGAAATCATACAAGCTGATGGGGAGACAAAAAAGCCGTCGCAAACTGTCATGATGATCAAGTCTCATGAAGCCAAGCCAGATAAGCAGTTAACAGAGGAGAAGCCGGTACCTAAGCAGAACAGAAATGGTGATGGACCATCTATGATAGTCGAGGAGGGATCATCGAGCAAAGTTGCCGCAAAACAAGAAAGGCCGAAAGTGATAGTACCAGGGGTTGCTAACAAACCCATTGTATTCGTGGAAGGAGCCCGTACAGATCGGGTTATTATCACACATGTAACCCAGCTGCCAGTCATCAACAATAAAGCCATCCCATGGAACTATGAACGGGTGATTGTAATGTACAAGGGAAAAGAAGTCAAGGAAGAAGTGTGTGAGGTGCAAGGCTTGACTCGTTCGGGAAGATGTTTTACGCCCGAAGAGTTAAGAAAAACTAAAAATAATCCAACACCAATAAAGAGAGCTGTGACGGAAGAAGAGGCGGAAGAGTTTTTAAGAAAAATGAAACTCCATGATTATTCTGTTGTGGATCAATTGAAGAAGACGCCCGCTCAAATTTCATTGTTGTCATTACTGATCCATTCAGAGGAGCACCGTCTGGCTTTGATGAAAATCCTGAATGAGGCTCATGTTCCTGAAAAAATCTCTGTAAATCATTTGGGAAGAATAGCCAACAGAATCTTTGAGACAAACAGAATTACATTTGCTGATGATGAATTGCCTGTGGAAGGTACCGAGCACAACAGAGCTCTTTACCTCACCGTGAAATGTGAAAACTCCGTAGTAACCCGGGTATTGGTTGACAATGGGTCAAGTGCAAACATCTGCCCTCTCTCCACTTTAAGCAAATTAAAAATTAAAGAGGAGAGGATCCAGAAGAATAGTATCTGCGTACGGGGGTTTGACGGTGGAAGCAGAGATTCATTTGGCGACATAGTGTTGGAACTAACAATAGGGCCAGTTGAATTCACAATGGAATTTCAAGTGTTGGACATAACTGTTTCTTACAACTTGTTGTTGGGTCGACCATGGATCCATGCTGCTAAAGCAGTCCCGTCAACACTACATCAGGCTGTCAAGTTTGAATGGGATCATCAAGAAATAGTTGTGCATGGGGAAGAAAGTTTAAATGCTCGCAGCAGCGCCATTATACCGGTCGAGGGAATAGAAAATGACCAGGGACCATGGGTATACCAAGTGTCCGATACAGTGACGGTAGAGAAAATTCCAGAAGGGAAGTACCTTCCAAATCTAAAGATAACCTCTGCTTCAGTCATGGTAGCTTATGAAATGTTAAAAAACGGTTTTATACCCGGCAAAGGTCTGGTCTTATCTTTGCAAGGAATTATACAACCAGTATCTCTCCCCGAGAACTGGGGAACATTTGGTTTGGGGTTCATACCCACTGTCAAGGACGTGATAAAGGCCAGAAAGTTGAAACACAAGGCATGGTTTCTTCCAAAACCAGTCCCACATCTATCAAAGTCTTTTGTCAAGACCGGTGCTAAAAATTGCCCGATAACAACAATTCCTAAATCTCGGGTCAATCCTGAGGAGGAATTGATTGAAAGATTCGAGAAATTGTTTGATGATGTGAATATGTTGGAAAGCGGAGAAGGGTGTAGCAACGCAGAAGTTCAATTCGTTGGGCCAGAAACAAAGCTTAATAATTGGAAAGCCACTCCTCTCCCCATTCGAAAGGAGTCTTGGTAGTTTATTTTGATTTTCTTTCAGTTTGTTTGGGTTACTTCAGGGTTGTAATCCCAAAGCTTATCTTACAGTTTGTTTGAAGTGTGCAAAACCTTGTTATCTTTCATCATCCAATAAAAAGCAGTTTCCTTTTTATTATCATTCCTGATAGTTTTCTTTTCTTTTTCTTCTTTCCTGTACAGTTCTTTTTACGCTGGCTCTAGTGATATGGCATGCATGAGGAATCCTCAGCCCAGTCTTAAAAATCAATCTGGTTCCGAAATATTAATTCAAGAAATATATTGTGATTATGAATCAGAATATGATGAAGATGAGGATTTTGAAGAGATTAGTAAAGAGTTAATTCACTTTGAGGAAAAAACCAAACCTAACTTGAGTGATACCGAGGACATCAATATAGGAGATACGAGTAATGTCCGGGAAACTAAAATAAGTGTCCATCTCGAACCAAAGATCCGAGAAGAGTTAATTAAAGCACTCATAGAATTCAAAGATGTTTTTGCATGGTCATATGACGACATGCCGGGCCTGAGCACCGATTTAGGTGGTTCACAAATTGCCCACCGATCCAACGGTGCCTCCTGTCAAGCAGAGGCTGAGAAAATTCAAGCCTGACATGAGTGTGAGAATTAAGGAAGAAATCACCAAACAATTGGAAGCAAAGGTCATTCGAGTCACTCGATATCCTGTTTGGTTGGCTAATATCGTTCCTGTACCAAAGAAAGACGGCAAAATTAGAGTATGCGTCGACTACCGCAATCTCAACAAAGCAAGTCCAAAGGATAATTTCCCATTACCCAATATCCATATTTTGATCGACAATTGTGCCAAGCATGATATAGGATCTTTCGTGGATTGTTATGCCGGGTATCATCAAATTCTAATGGATGAAGAAGATGCAGAAAAGACGGCATTCATCACACCATGGGGAACTTATTGCTATCGGGTAATGCCATTCGGTTTAAAGAACGCCGGGGCAACCTACATGAGAGCGATGACCACAGTTTTTCATGATATGATACACAAAGAGATTGAGGTATACGTGGACGATGTGATCATAAAATCAAAGCATCAATCTGACCACGTTGGGGACTTAAGGAAATTCTTCTTAAGACTTCGCAGGTACAACCTCAAGCTTAACCCTGCCAAATGCGCATTTGGAGTTCCATCTGGAAAGTTACTGGGATTCATAGTCAGTCGGCGAGGCATCGAGCTAGACCCATCAAAAATCAAAGCCATCCAAGAATTGCCACCTCCAAGAAACAAAACTGAAGTAATGAGTTTGTTGGGAAGGTTAAATTACATCAGCAGGTTTATTGCTCAGCTCACAACAACCTGTGAGCCAATTTTCAAATTGTTGAAAAAGGATGCTGCGGTCAAATGGACCGATGAGTGTCAAGAAGCGTTCGATAAGATAAAAGGGTACTTGTCGAACCCACCCGTGTTGGTCCCGCCAGAGCCAGGAAGACCTTTGATTCTTTACTTGACGGTTTTGGAAAATTCATTTGGTTGTGTATTGGGGCAACATGACCTCAATGGCATAAAAGAACAGGTCATCTACTACCTTAGCAAGAAGTTCACAGCTTATGAGGTTAAGTATACTCATCTGGAAAAGACATGTTGCGCCCTAACATGGGTAGCTCAGAAGTTGAAACACTATTTGTCGTCCTACACTACTTACCTCATTTCGCGTTTGGATCCATTGAAATATATTTTTCAAAAGCCTATGCCAACGGGAAGACTTGCAAAGTGGCAAATTTTGCTCACAGAGTTTGACATCATCTATGTGACTCGGACTGCAATGAAAGCCCAAGCACTGGCCGATCATTTAGCCGAAAACCCGGTCGATGAGGAATACGAGCCGTTGAAAACCTATTTTCCTGATGAAGAAACAATGCATATCGACGAGGTGGAGCGAATTGAAAAACCTGGCTGGAAACTTTTCTTTGATGGAGCCGCTAACATGAAAGGAGTCGGGATAGGAGCCGTAATCATTTCTGAAACAGGGCATCACTATCCTGTTACGGCTCAATTGCGATTTTATTGCACCAATAATATGGCTGAATATGAAGCTTGCATTTTGGGGTTAAGGCTAGCCGCAGACATGGGTATCCGAGAAATCTTAGTCATGGGAGATTCGGATCTTTTGGTACATCAAATTCAAGGAGAATGGGAAACCCGAGACTTGAAGCTCATACCATACCGACAATGTCTACATGATCTTTGTCAGCGGTTTCAATCAGTGGAGTTCCAACATATTCCAAGAATCCATAATGAGGTTGCCGATGCATTGGCTACCCTGGCATCAATGTTGCATCATCCGGACAAAGCTTATGTAGATCCGATACATATTCAAGTCCACGATCAGCACGCTTATTGCAATATGGTTGAAGAAGAATTTGATGGTGAACCATGGTTCCACGACATCAAGGAGTATATCAGGATGGGGATATATCCCGCACAAGCCACAGGAGATCAAAAGAGGACCATTAGGCGATTGACAAATGGATTCTTCTTAAGCGGAGGAGTTTTGTATAAAAGAACACCAGATCTTGGATTATTAAGATGCATAGATGCCAGACAAGCTACAACTGTCATGTCTGAAGTACATTCTGGAGTTTGCGGACCCCACATGAGTGGATATGTGTTGGCAAAGAAAATCCTCCGAGCTGGTTACTATTGGCTTACCATGGAGCGAGATTGTATCGGTTTTGTGCGCAAGTGTCATCAATGCCAGATACACGGGGATTTGATTCATTCTCCACCATCCGAGTTGCACACAATGTCGGCACCATGGCCTTTCGTTGCCTGGGGAATGGATGTGATTGGACCAATTGAGTCGACAACATCCAATGGGCACAAGTTCATTCTGGTAGCCATTGATTATTTTACCAAATGGGTTGAGGCCAAGACATTCAAATCGGTGACCAAGAAAGCTGTGGTCGATTTTGTCCACTCAAATATCATATGTCGATTCGGAATCCCAAAGGTGATCATCACAGATAACGGTGCTAATCTTAACAGCAACTTAATGAAGGAAGTATGTCAACAGTTTAAGATTACACATCGCAACTCTACCCCATATCGGCCCAAGGCGAATGGAGCAGTCGAGGCAGCCAACAAAAACATAAAGAAGATACTTCGGAAAATGGTAGAAGGTTCAAGACAATGGCATGAAAAATTACCATTTGCATTATTGGGATACCGCACTACTGTTCGCACTTCAGTAGGAGCAACTCCTTATTTGTTGGTATATGGCACTGAAGCAGTAATTCCTGCAGAAGTTGAGATCCCTTCCCTTCGGATCATCGCCGAAGCAAAGATTGATGATGATGAGTGGGTCAAAACCCGTCTGGAACAGTTAAACTTGATTGATGAAAAACGATTGGCCGCAGTATGTCATGGTCAATTATATCAAAGAAGAATAGCAAGAGCATACAACAAAAAAGTGCGTCCGCGGAAGTTCGAAGTGGGTCAACATGTGCCGAAACGTATTCTTCCACATCAGGTTGAGGCAAAAGGCAAATTTGCCCCGAATTGGCAAGGACCATTCATTGTGACCAGAGTATTATCGAATGGTGCACTATGCTTAACAGATATTGAAGGCAAATGCATAGATATGGCGATCAATTCTGACGCGGTAAAAAGATATTATGCATAACTTTTGAATGTTTGTATTTAGCATTATTTCGAAGATTGGAATGACAAAGGCAATTTATTCTGCTATCCAAACACTATACCCTTTGCTTCCCCTTTTGAGCCATATTTGTTTCTTTCTTACCCTCCCTTGGAATCAATGAAAATCAAATATGAAATAATAATAATAAAAAAAAAAGAGAAAAGAAAATCACTATCACCAGGTGAACTACGTTTGACCTGATTCCTCAAAGAAGGATACGTAGGCGCCTCACGGCTCGGTCATAGGGTGCACAATATGCATAATGTGCACAAAAAGAAACATCAAGAGACCCCAATCAAGAAAACTGGGGCAGGAGTTGTATTGGAAATAAGAAAAAGATTCCAAGAGTTGTAATTTTAAACCCATACCAAAGCTATTTAGCTTTTAATACCTTTTCCATTTCTAACCACATACAAAAAAGACCTTTCGATCAATCTTAGAAAAATGCTGAGTCAAACAAATGAAGATGGTTCATAACACTCTGGTACGAACAAGAAAAGAAAGTAAAAATGAGAGAGTCTTATAGGTGAAAACCCACACGGGCACCATAAGGCGATGGAAGTTGAGAGAAAGTAAAAATGAGAGATTCTTATAGGTGAAAACCCACACAGGCACCATAAGGCGACGGAAATTGAGAGAAAAGTAAAATGAGAGAGTCTTATTGGTGAAAACCTTCGTAGGCACCATAAGGCGAAAAGGAAGTGAGAAACGAACAAATGAGGAAGGTTTGTCGGTAAGAACTCTTTGAGATATTACAAGTCCAACAGGTCTGTAAAATGAAAAATGAAGTTGGATTACGGAAATTTTGGGGAAAACAAAAATGAGACAATTAAAAGGAGATTGATTAAAAAGACTGGGTTGATTAATCCCAAATGCATACCTTGATCATTGGCGCCAGTGATTCCAATCAGATAAGTTTTTATTCCTTCTCCAACAGTCATCCAAATTTGGATTTTTCTTTTCATTCTATAATTGTCGAAATCAGCGCATTTCGTCACTAATAATCTTACTTTTCTAAAGCTTTGAGATAAGTTTTATTCCGAACAAATAAGAAGGAATGTCAGGGTATACTACCAAGATTCAGGATTACATGATGCAAAAAACAGCCATGAAAGGCGGGAGATAAAAATAATAAGATACGAAGGAAGAAAAGTGAAATCAAAAGTGGATCAACAATGTCAGGAGAAACATATGATTACGGTTAAAAAGGTTTGAAGGAAAACATACAGAGGAGAATCCTATAGTCAAGGATCAATTACAAGGACAAAACAGGCTTTTTCAACCATTCTAAGGCAATAAAACAAGACGAAGAAGAAGCCCCACCATCGGCAAGAATACCCCAGTTAACCACCCTGCTTTAAACTAACGAAGTTCTTTGATTTAAAACAGGGGCAAAAACAACATTTGTGTCAGGAGACACTTAGTGAAGAATTGAAGAAGTCAGGCGTCCACCTGGAGAATGAGGATGAGAATTGAAGAAGTCAGGCATCCACCTGGAGAATGAGGATGAGAATTGAAGAAATCAGGCGTCCACCTGGAGAATGAGGATGAGAATTGAAGAAGTCAGGCGTCCACCTGGAGAATGAGGATGAGAATTGAAGAAATCAGGCGTCCACCTGGAGAATGAGGATAAGAATTAAAGAAGTCAGGCGTCCACCTGGAGAATGAGGATGAGAATTAAAGAAATCAGGCGTCCACCTGGAGAATGAGGATGAGAAAAGAAGAAGTCAGGCGTCCACCTGGAGAATGAGGATGAGAATTAAAGAAATCAGGCGTCCACCTGGAGAATGAGGATGAGAATTAAAGAAATCAGGCGTCCACCTGGAGAATGAGGATGAGAAAAGAAGAAGTCAGGCGTCCACCTGGAGAATGAGGATGAGAATTAAAGAAATCAGGCGTCCACCTGGAGAATAAGGATGAGAAAAGAAGAAGTCAGGCGTCCACCTGGAGAATGAGGATGAGAATTGAAGAAATCAGGCGTCCACCTGGAGAATGAGGATGAGAATTGAAGAAGTCAGGCGTCCACCTGGATAATGAGGATGAAAAAAAGAAGAAGTCGGGTGTCTACCTGGAGAATGAGGATGAGAATTAAAGAAGTCAGGCGTCCACCTGGATAATGAGGATGAGAAAAGAAGAAGTCAGGCGTCCACCTGGAGAATGAGGATGAGAATTAAAGAAATCAGGCGTCCACCTGGAGAATGAGGATGAGAAAGGAAGAAGTCAGGCGTCCACCTGGAGAATGAGGATGAGAAAAGAAGAAGTCAGGCGTCCACCTGGAGAATGAGGATGAGAATTGAAGAAGTCAGGCGTCCACCTCGAGAATGAGGATGAAGAAAAGAAGAAGTCAGGCGTCCACCTGGAGAATGAGGATGAGAAAAGAAGAAGTCAGGCGTCCACCTAGAGAATGAGGATGAGAAAAGAAGAAGTCAGGCGTCCACTTGGAGAATAAGGATGAGAATTGAAGAAGTCAGGCGTCCACCTGGAGAATGAGGATGAGAAAAGAAGAAGTCAGGCGTCCACCTGGAGAATGAGGATGAGAATTGAAGAAATCAGGCATCCACCTGGAGAATGAGGATGAAGAATTTAAGAAGAAATCAGGCGTCCACTTGGAGAATGAGGATGAATCCGCAGTCAGGCACCCACCTGGAGAACAAGGGAATGCAATTGAAGTGTTGAAATCAAAAGCCCGCTCATATGATAAAGGAGCACATTTAGAGTCAATAAAGCAGAGGAGTCCAACAAAATCCCCAGCAAGAAACAACAAGAGTCCCAAACAGATGAAGAAAATACGGGACACAATGAAAAGGAAAACGGAATAAGCCAAATGCCCAAGAGTCACCAAGATATCAAGACAACAAGAAACGCAAGGGCATGATCTAGATAAGATTTTATAATTCATGTACCATAGTCTAGTTTAGCTTTTTGTATTACCTTTGAAGTAAGGTGTAATAAGGAGGTCAGCAAGCAGTAAAAACAGCACGAAGCAGCAGTAACATCACAGTCCCACGGTAGTCCCAGCTACCCAAAACTTCCCGAACTACATTGACCTGATTCCTTTATAGCCAAGGATATGTAGGAAACCTTTGAAGCAGAGGTTCGGTCAAATCTTTCAAAAAATGCTTCCCACGGAGTATTTGAACGGGCAAAAATCGCTCGTATCCGCTCACTTTATCTTTGCACGAAAACTCTTCGAGTTTCCGCACAAAGAGGGGCAGCTGTGAGCACGTGATTTTTGCCTCACGAAAAAAAAACTACTCCAAAATAAATCAAAAATAAAATAAATTTCTTTTACTGTGCAATTTTTGAATTTGCGTGATGTTTGTTAAATATTTGTCTTATATCCGTAAATGTTTACTTTGTCATAACAAAATGAAAATAAAAATAAATGTTGCATGTATATCTAGGATTTAATTATGCATTTAATATTTGATTCAAAAAATAAAATCACAAAAATATGTGTCTATTCTAATTTTAATATTTCACTGTGTGATTAATGTTTTGACTATATGTTAAATAATTGTTATAAAGTAATTAATATTTTTTATGAGGTTAAAATTATTTTATAATTAAAATTAGGAATTTGAATTAGAAAATGAAAAATAAAAATATATAAATGAAACTCGGACCTGGATTAAAATCCAGGCCCAAAGCAAGATACCCCCCCCACAGCCCAATCCAAAGAGCCCAGGTCCGGTCCAGTCCAAAGGAGTCAAAACGACAGCGTTTGGTCATAGTTTATCATGGACCGTTGGATCAAATCCAACCAACGGATGAGATCTCATCACCCTAACCCATAATCCTTACCCGATCCAATACCCGGTTCAACCCGTCCCCCCAAACTTAAGCCAAACGACACCGTTTGGTTAAGTGGATAAATCCTGGCCTTCCATTCTGCTAGATCTAACGGTCAGAATCAACCCACCCCGTCCCTATATAAGGCCAAACCCCTACCCCGGCCCCCCTAACTAAACACCCCCCTCCTCTCACTGTTCATCATCGTCCTTAGACCCACCCCTAACCCTAGCTACCCTAACATCCCATCGCCTGAAACCCGGCGGCATCAACGCCGCCGGTCACCAAAATAACACCCTAGAACCCCCTGAACATCCTCTATCCAGATATGCTAGCCACTTGGCTCGAATCTTCCTGAAGGTTCTCGAATCTTCATTTGAAGATTCGAGCCGAGCTTAGATCTAAACCAAACAACCCCTAGTTAACACCATAGTACCCCCTAGCATGCCTCGTTATGGATCTGATGTTTGTTTGGCTCGAATCATTTCCGAGCTTCTCGAATCTTCTTTTGAAGATTCGAGCCAAACAAGAACAAACTCAGATCTGTTCTAAACTAACACCAAATGACCCCTAGGCTACCCTCACCCTTGTGTCGTATTTGGTCCCCCTCGAATCTGACCAGAAATGGTTAAGTCCCAAATCGAATCTTCAGGAACCCTAGAAATACCAGACTTTTGGATTCTGCCCGAATTAAATAAAGATTGAGGTTTAATCGACCTTAGTCGAAGTATTTTCAGTGGAAAATACTTCGACTAAGGTCTGTTTGATTTCAAACAAAGTCCGAATCCAAGTTGAGTTCGAGTCGGAATAAAATTGAAGATTCAAAGGTATTTTTTCTATTTATTTTGTGTATTCTACGTGTATTTTTGTGTTTGTTTCATTAGTCTGTGTAATTTTCCCATCTTTTATTGTCATACTGTCTCCTACCCGTCTACTTGATTCTAAATGTGAATTGTTTCTGTTGGTTGTGATTATTTACAATGTGTGTAATCGACTCGATTTAGTTCGTCGATTAGTTGTATTGTGAATCTTATTTCTGAAAATGTTGACTGAAACAACCTGTTTCGGATGGATTATTTTGTTGTAATCAGTTGTTTCTTATTTGATAATCAATTTAATTAATACTCGTTAATTATGTCATCTTTAATTAATCCATCAAATGGATGTTGTATGTGTGTTGATTTCTGAGCATTAAGTTTCAGGGCATTGTCAGTATATTGACAATGCTCCTGTATTTGTTTGATCCTAACTCAATGTTGAAGTTCTGTTTAAATTGTTATGTTGAATTCAGTGTGATTTTACAAATGTTGATTAGATGTAATTGTGTTAGAAGGTTACATTCTTAGTTAGGATTCAGTCCAAAACTTTAGGATTGGTTGTAGCTGTCTTAAATCAGATTAATAATCAGGTTTGAACAGATTTTAAAAATCTGTATTGTTAGATTTTAAGTTTGACAGCAGTAATAATAGTAATCACAGTAGGATTTCTGAGGGTATTTCTGGGACAGAATAGTGAGGGTAATATGATAGCATAATGGGCTGAAAGTGGAAAGTTATTGGCTATTATTTAAAGTGATAATGGGAAACAAAGGGTAATGGGGCTGCTTAAAATCAGGATAAGATCATTTAAAGTATTCAAAAGCAGTTTTTAATGGAACTTTCTGATTTTTAAAGAAGAAAAGGGTCCAGGCAGCACTTAAAAGAAAGGGGCAGCCCTGTATAAATAGAGGGAGCTGGACAGGGATTAGGGAGGAGAAAAAATCTGATTTGAAAAGGAAAGGATCAGATTTTAAAAGGAGAAAAAATAAGGAGAGATTAGGAGAAAGGTCAGATTTTGAATACAGATTTTGAAGAGAAAGAATACACCTAGAGTGATATAGAAAGAAAGAGAATTAAGTAGAAAATCAGAAATGAAAATCTGAAGAGGAAGAAGAAACAGAAAAAAAAATCAAAAGAGAACATTCACACACACATACACAATCTGACACAGATACAACAGCAGAAACAGAAAAATCAGAAATAGGAATTTGAAACAGAAAAGAAACTGAAATCTGAAATATTGTCTTTTCGTTGAATCTGTTCGGATTTATCTGATTCCATTGTTCAGTTAAAATCTGAAGTTTCTTTAAAAATACTGTTACTGTGCATCTGGGTTCCTCGGGTCTTATTATTGCTCAAATCTGTGGAAATACTGATATTTCTGCCAGTATTTTGTTACTGCTGAAACTTACTTCTTCTACCTTCATTTCCAGGTACTTATCTTTTAAATTCTATGTTGGAAAGAGATTCAGCATGACAAATAAATGAAGCTTGAATTGTAATACTGCCTTCTATTCGTTTAAGTTTAAACATTTAAATTTCAGCTTTGGTTTCATGTTGGATAACCAGTAGTGAGTTCGACTTGATGGCTACAAGTTAATTATCTTATTTTGAAATTCATATAAAACTTTGTAATAATGTTATCCATGTCGAAATTTCATTAGTTTAGTTATCTTTGAGTTGTGTAAATAGGAAGCATGGCAGAAAGTTGGCTTTTATTTACACTTTATGGTATTGTTAGCTAGGTATAGCATAATATGGAAATATCAAGGAAAATATGCTATTAGTTTATTTTGTTAGTTAGTTAGTTGTTGTTTAAAGCTAGATGATGTTGGTTGCAATTTGCTATCTTTTGGCACAACATTGGTTGTGTTTATAATCAATAGTTGAAAGACGCGTTAGTATAATCCGCTATGTTCACGATGTCAAATATGGTGAGTAATATTGTATGCAATATCATTTTATTAAGTCAACTAGACTTGTTCTCTTTCTTAATAATAAAGGGCTTAGGAACTTATACAATGTGAAAGTTAATGTTTAGTAATAATTCATATAGATTGAGAATCAAATTGGTTTGATTATATATATATCTATCCTAACTCAATCATAAGCATAATTAATTAATTTAATTTCGCCTATTGGATTAAAAGCAAGTATATGAGAATAAGATGAGATGTACAAGCACAAATTGCAACACTTTATATCAATGATAATTAGAAATAGAATTAACACTAAATAAATAATGAAAAAATTGTTCAAAAATACTTTTTCCCTTCATAAATCATTTTTGTTAGTTTCATATACAATTCATTCTTTGGCACATATATATGTTGTATTTGTTAAAAAATCAAATTCTTATTCTTTTCTTTGAATTTGAATATGTTGGGATGAATATAATTTATACTCGGAAATTATAATCGACGGGCAACATTTAATAAATTGTGAATTCTTTTAAAAGAATTTAAAGGCATCCCTTAAATGTGAATTTCTCAGGAATTTCATATAAAATGTGTAGATATAATAAACAATTTGGTGAAAAATCCATAATATTATTACAAAAATTTTGCGCAATTAGGGATGCGTTCGCGTACCCTGACTATATTTTTAAAAGCAAAATTCGGATTATGCGTACGCGCAATTTCGAGCGAATATTTAATAAAAAGGATTCCTCCAAAAAATATTAAAATAATTTCGTATAACCCGGGATGTGCAGTTCACTGTTTAAATATAAGTGTGGTGACGTTCTTAATTCTATTTTAAATCATGGACATATGAATTGGTAATAAAGGATATAATATGATCAATTATATTGTGTACACGTATGCGTGACATGATCCCCGTAATTATGAAAGGTATATAATACGAATATACGTACGCATAATTCGTTTATATAATTGTAAACAATAAGTAAAAGTGGTAGTAAAATCATGCAATAAAAATGTATTTAGTAAAAATCAAGGTAATTAAGCCAATAATAAAAACAGTTGAGCGACCGTGCTAGAACCACGAAATTCGGAAATGCCTAACACCTTCTTCCGGATTAACAGAATTCCTTACTAAGGATTTCTGGTTCGCAGAATAATAATCAGAGTCATATTCTCCTTGATTCAGGGATTAAAACCGGTGACTTGGGACGCCTTAAAATTCTCAGGTGGCGACTCTGAAATAATTAAATAGATCCCGTTTCGACTGTCCTTCAATTGGAGAAAACTCCCCACGCGCCCCGCGGGCGCGGTAAAAAGGAGGTGCGACAATTGTGATATACATTTATTGGCTATTGACGCCAATATCTATAACTAGGGCTATTTTATGCCAATTATATGGGTATATTGTTATACCATGTCAAAACGGTAAAAAGTTTTCCTTGAGCCCGGTGTAGGTAAGTATTTACCCTTGAGCTTAAGCTCGACCGCGGGAGCCGAATTAGCATTATTAAAAGTTGGAATTTTTTCATTCCTATACACTATTGAAAACTTTATTACTCTAAATATTCATGTTTAGTTAATTATCCGACATAAACAAATTTTGTTTACAAAATATATACAAGGCTCCCAATCCACCTCCAATTAAGGATTTAGTTAAACCCATAAATGAGAATTTTTCCAAAACGAGCTATTAAATCTGGCTTTACTTTTGTCATATCATCAGCTTCTTCCATCTCACGCTTCACACGTTGAAAAGACAAAAGTAAATCTTGCTTCAAATTTTCCTCCAACCAAAGCCATGCTTTATCGTTAGACTCATTTATATTTTCACTGCAACCTGAAAAGTGTACATATTACTTAGTAAGGATTACTGAATTAAGATCTCAGAAATAAAAATCAAAATCGAATTCCACGAAATCGGACCAAAGGATTTAGAGATCATATGTACCACTTGTTTCAAAGGTTGATCTAGTGACCTAGAAAACACAGCAGAAAATAAAAGATAAATTTTCATAAAGCATTATCTTTTTGGTAGTAATTAGTCATCTATAGATACCATTTGTTATATTACGGATTATAGATACATTTTGTGTGGTTATAAGATGCATTTGATGTATTTAAGTTATTGTATTCATGAATATAGTAGCAAAATAGGCGTGAATCAGGGAAGTCCAGCTAATCAGTTGTTGTATTCGAGTGTATTCGACTGTATTCATGGAGTGAAACATGGGATTAAGCTGGACAAATTATTGTATTCAACTGCATTCGACTGTATTCACGGCGTGAAATAGGGGATTACACTGTTTTTAAAACGGAAAGTAAATCAATTAACGTAATAGACTCCTTATATAACTCAACAAACTCAATTATAACACACAAATTTTGTATTTTCAGTTATAAAAAAGATTCTCAACAAAAAAAGACCCCAAAAATATAACAATCTTCAGAAAAATTATATAATACATCTGAATACATAAATATTAATTAAAAAAAATATGAATACATTCATGGCATATAGCGAGACAGTGAATATAATGAAATACATATAATACAGCGGGATACATTGAAATACAATGAAAAAAAGACAGTGAATACAATAAAATACATGGAATACAACGAGATACATTGAATTACAATGAAAAACCCTAAACCCCTAATGGATCTATTCAAGCAACCTGCAGCAAAGCGGCTAAAAAACAGGTCTCCTCGCCATCTTCCGCTGACAACTTTATTTCCATCGCCTTGTCATCTTCATTATCGAATGAAGACAGCGGCAACAAAGACCCCAAAGATACAATGCTCACGTCCGATCAAAAGTCGAGAATGGAGTTCAATAAATTGCTTGCAAAGGCCAAAATATACCTCAAACTATGCTCTGATAAAATCTCCAAGTTAAACGCAAATGGTGATGGCGTAGGATATGTGAAGTTAGAGGAACTGTTGGTTGAGGAGACATGGTTGGAAGCACTGCCATGGGAATTTCAGAAGCCCTATGCAAAGAACTTGTGCAGATTTGTTGAAAAAGATTTGATTTTGAACCAAATCCAACTTCGTTTTCCGATCATAATCAGTATCTGTTTTTTCCCTTTAACGCATCCACATTTGTTGAGAGAGAGGAGATAACCATGGAGAAATAATGGCGTTGAGAAAGAGAGAGAGGGTGGAGAAAAATCTGAAAGAATGAGAGAGAAAAATAATACAAAGAGTATTTTATGGCTTAAAAGTAGGAGGTAATCATAAATAGATATTTGGCTATAAAAATCAAAAGGTATCTATAGGATATAATTTTTTAAAAGGGTGTTTATTTAAAATAATTAAGATATCAACCTTTGCTATAGGAGGTAAAAATTCCAAAACAAAAAGGTTGCCATAATAACACCAACTAATTAATTATAGATCATTAGTCATTCATCCCATAATTTATCTGATTTATATTATACAAATCAGATTTAAAAGTTGTATCATCTGATTTATACATAGTAAAAATAAATTTCATACAACTAATTATATATTATACAATTTATCTACAACTTTCACACATTATTTCTACCCAGTTAAATACAACTACAATAACATACAACTTAAATACAAAATTTATACAATATGTCTTTTGTATATTTTGTATCTGATTTATACATAGTAAAAATAAATTTCATACAACTAATTATATATTATACAACTTATCTACAATTCTTATACATTATTTCTACTCAGTTATATATGACTACAATATCATAAAACTTAAATATAATTTTTATACAATGTTGTTCAACTTTCATACAATAGTTAAATAAATTAAAAATATAAACAACAGAATACAATTTTTCTATAATTTTACTACAATTTCGTAAATATAATGTATATCATGTCTTCTTCTTCTTCTTCTTCTTCTTCTTCTTCTTCTTCTTCTTCTTCTTCTTCTTCTTCTTCTTCTTCTTCTTCTTCTTCTTCTTCGAGTTTCAATCTGAAATTCAGCTAAAATCAAGTCTAATCTTCACCAAAACACCCTCAAAATTGAGATATAAACTCCAAACTATATTCCCAATTGCTTGCAATAACACCCTATCCAAACAAATAATGGTTTTTAAAAATCCAAATTCGAATTAAAAGCTTCAAAGCTTTTTAATGGCTGTCAATGGTGGAATTGCTGATCTCTTTTCCTTTGCTTTACATTAGTGAAATTAGGGATTGAGAGATAGAGAGAGACGTAGAGAGAATTCCCAATTCTTAGTAACAACACCCAATTCAAACAAATAATATTTTTTTGAAAACCCAAATTCGAATTCAAAGCTTTAAAGCTTTTTAATGGTTGTCAATGGTGGAATCGTGGGTGAGTGCAAGATACGTGGGGAAGGGGGTAGGATGTAGAGAGAGAAATGTGCGGGGAACGGAAGATACGTTAGAGTTATTTTAGGACACTAATTATTATCATTAATTCCCCTACCGGGCCAGACGAAATTCCGGTTGAACTGTGGAGGTGTGTGGGTAGAGCAGGCTTGGAATGGCTTACTGCATTGTTTAGTGTTATATTCAAGACTAATAGGATGCCTGAAGAGTGGAGGTGGAGTACAATGGTCCCGTTGTATAAGAACAAAGGTGATGTCCAGAGCTGTAACAACTATAGGGGCATCAAATTACTAAGTCATACCATGAAAGTTTGGGAGAGAGTGGTAGAAATGAGAGTGCGAAGGACGGTGTCTATTTCAGACAACCAGTTCGGGTTCATGCCGGGGCGATCTACCACAGAAGCTATCCACCTTATTAGGAGGATGGTGGAACAGTACAGGGATAGGAAGAAGGATCTCCACATGGTGTTTATTGATCTGGAGAAAGCGTACGATAGGGTTCCTAGGGAGGTCTTATGGAGCTGCTTAGAGGATAAAGGGGTCCCGGTTGACTATATTAGGGTGATTAAAGACATGTATGTTGGAGCTAAGACTCGGGTTAGGACAGTAGGAGGCGACTCTGAACACTTTCCAGTTATTACGGGGTTGCACCAAGGGTCTGCGCTCAGCCCATTCCTATTTGCCCTGGTGATGGATGCACTGACTCATCATATTCAAGGGGAGGTGCCATGGTGCATGCTATTTGCTGATGACATTATTCTAATTGACGAGACACGAGGCGGCGTCAACGAGAGGCTAGAGATTTGGAGACATGCTCTTGAGTCTAAAGGTTTCAAGTTGAGCAGGACGAAGACGGAATACCTCGAGTGCAAATTTGGAGTTGAGCCGACGGAAGCGGGAGTTGAAGTGAGGCTTGACTCTCAAGTCATTCCCAAGAGGGGTAGTTTCAAGTACCTTGGATCGGTTATTCAGGGGATCGGGGAGATTGACGAGGATGTCACACACCGTATAGGGGTGGGGTGGATGAAGTGGAGGTTAGCGTCGGGAGTCTTGTGTGACAAGAAAGTGCCACCGTTACTAAAAGGTAAGTTTTATAGAGCAGTGGTTAGGCCTGCCATGTTATATGGAATTGAATGTTGGCCGGTAAAGAACTCACACATCCAGAAGATGAAAGTAGCAGAGATGAGGATGTTGAGGTGGATGTGTGGGCATACAAGGATGGATAAGATTAGAAATGAAGATATTCGAGAGAAGGTGGGCGTGACCCCTATGGAGGACAAGATGCGGGAAGTAAGACTCAGATGGTTCGGGCACATTCAGAGGAGGAGCACTGATGCACCGGTGAGGAGGTGTGAGCGACTGGCTGTGGTGGGCATGCGGAGAGGTAGAGGGCGACCTAAGAAGTATTGGGGAGAGGTGATCAGACATGACATGGCGCGACTTAGGATTACTGAGGACATGGCCCTTGACATGGAATTATGGAGGTCGAGCATTAAGGTTGTAGGTTAGGGGAAAGTTGTGAATATTTCTACAGCACAATAGAGTGAGACTAGCCAGTTAGGAGTTAGACTAATAATGTCATTGGTCATCTATTGATATAGGGCTTTACCTGCTAGTTTTACTATACCATCCATATATTTCGTATTTCGTATTCTGTATTTCATATCTCTTATATTGCTGTTATTTTATTATGCATTTTTATGGTACTAATATATCGGCTCCTGTTGCTTTTTGAGCCGAGGGTCTCCTGGAAACAGCCTCTCTACCCTTCGGGGTAGGGGTAAGGTCTGCGTATATATTACCCTCCCCAGACCCCACTTGTGGGATTATACTGGGTTGTTGTTGTTGTTGTTGTTGTTGTTGTATAGTGTATATGAATGTAAAAATTCCTTAAAAGTTTTAGATGTTAAGGGGGGCCAAATAAACATTTCTGCGGATGCTTGAACTAACCAAGCGCTGGAATTTTCCTTTTAAACTCTTATTATCCTACTAATTTTTGGATAGGTGCGATGTACGTGTAATTCTGCGCAAGCAATAAAAACTTTTTAATACAATATAAATATTATTAAAACATGTGCAATGTTACACAAATTTTTAAAAGGAAAAAATACGAGCTGAAAATAATAAGAGATATGGTGTTGAACTCAAATTGATTGGATAGTCTTGTGAAGATAATAGTTATATTTAGTTAGACAGGAATATTTTATATAAATTTTGTCGTTATGAGAGACAAAAATATAATATTACTGTATATTTCACCTAATATTTCTTTGCAGATATTATTTTTGAAGTTGTTCCATTTTAACATTCCAGCGCAATGATCCATGCGAGAAATAAATATAGAAACTATAATTTTATATTTTTTTAAAGAATGGAAATTTGTCAACAATTAAGTAAGAAGCGACGGACAATAATAAAAATATAACAAAAAGAAAAAAAAAGTATTTTTCAATAGTTATGCAAATTGATACAAGAATCACTTTAAAAATATGAATTGCACTGTTACTTGGGAGACTATACCTTGACCCCAAAAGTAAAAAAGAAATCTTTTTATACTTTCTGACCCAGGCTTTTCGCACCTGCAGTCCGCTTCCATTTCTGCGCTACCGCTTCTGTGGTCAAGGGAATTGCTTCTACGGTTTTAACTTAAATCCCCTTCTTCACTCCTGCAACCTAGAATCCACATCTGCGGTCACGCAAGCACGACACACCTTCCGCTTCTGCAGTTTCAGCCCTTCTTCCTCTTGGCTGCATCTGCGGCTTCCCTTTCGCTTCTGCGGGCTCGCACCTGCGGTCCCCAAGCCACAAGTGCAGTTATGAAGCAGACTCAGCAGCTTCAGCTGCAAATCCCCAACTCCGAACTTTCCGCTAACAATCTGAATTCATCCAGAGGCACCCGGGACCTCAACAAAAAGCACAAACAAGTCATATACCACTATCCGAACTTATAACAATCCTCAAAACACCTAAAACAACATCGAAACATCGAATTAACCATGGATTCAAGCCTAAGAACTCCAAAAACTCTCAAATTACGATTTCGATCAAAAATTCTATCAAATCTCGTCCGAATGACCTAAAATTTTGCACGCACGCCACATTCGACACTACAGAGCTACTCCAACTTCCAAAATCCCATTCTGACCCCGATATCAAAATCTCATTATCGAACCGGAAACTTCAAAAATTCAACTTTCGGCATTTCAAGCCTAAATAAGCTACGGACCTCCAAAACACAATCCGAACACGCCCCTAATCCCGAAATCACTCAACGGAGCTAACAAAACCAATGTAATTCCATTCCGAGGCCGTCTTCATATATAGCCTCTAGTATAATGTCCATAACTTTTTATACAAAACCCCAAATGACAAATGGTTTAATGTTTTGAAAATTAGACACCAATATCTACAACTTTCATATTTTGGTCATCTCCCAATTCCTCATAGATTTTGAGATATAAGCTGCCAAAGTCAGCCCTATGCAACACAAATTTCTTCTTCATCTTTCCGTATAGCCTGTAGTATACTAGCCATAACTTTTTGTACACAAATCCAAATGCTAAATGGTTTACTTTTCTGAAAATTAGACACAAAGGATACAATATTCATTTTTTGATCATCTCTAAATTCTTTATAGATTGCGAGATATGAGCCTCCGAAGTCAGACCTGTGCAACAGAAATTTCCTTCTTCGCGAATGCGAAGAACAGAATCCCTGAAGCCAAATCCTTCTTCGCGAACGCGAGAGGGTCCTCGCGAACGCAAATAACAACACCAAACACCAGCATCAGCTATTGCAAAATAGCCGAAATAATCCGAAACCACCCCGAAACACACCCGAGGCACCCGGGGGCCAGTCCAAACATACCAACAAGTCCCATAACATAACACGGACCTGCTCGAGGCCTCAAATCACATTAAACAACGCTAAAACCAAGAATCTCACTCCAATCCAAGCTTAATGAACTTTAGAATTTCAAACTTCTATATTCGATGCCGAAACCTATCAAATCACATCCGATTGACCTTAAATTTTGCACACAAGTCATATTCGACATTAGAGACCTACTCCAACTTCCAAAATAGGATTTCGACCCCGATATCAAAAAGTCCACTCCCAGTCAAACTCCTCAAAAACCTTCAAATTTCTATCTTTAGCCAAATGACTCCAAAATGACCCACGGACCTCCGAATTTACTTCCGATCGCGCTCTCAATACTAAAATCATCATACGGAGCTATTCCCAGATTCGAAATCCCAAACAGATATTGATAACACTGAAATGCACTTCAACCCAAACTTATGAAATTCTTCCAAAAATGCTAACTTCCACAATAGGTGCTGAAACGTTCCCGAATCTTCCAAAACTCAATCCGAACATACGCCCAAGTCTGAAATCATCATACGAACCTGCTGGAACCTTCGAATCTCGATTCCGAGGTTGTTTACTCAAATATCCAATCTTAGTCAATTCTTTCAACTTAAAGCTTCCAAAATGAGAATTCTGTTTCCAAATCAACTCCGAACTTCCGAAAATTCAATTACGACCATGCGTATGTAACGACCTGATCGGTCGTTTTGAGCTTTTGCACTTCGCTCGCCAGTTCTCAAGCATGACTAGCCTCATATGATGTATTATGACTTATGTAAATCGTCGATTTTGGTTTTCAGGTTAATCGGAACAAGTATGAAAGATTGATTCTTAGCTTGAAGCTTTAAATTTGAGAGGTTTGACCAAGTCTTTGACTTTTAGTAATCGATCTCGGATTTAAATTTTTATGATTAGATTAGCTCTATTGGGTAATTTGGGACGTAGGAGCGTGTTCAAAACGTAATTTGGAGGTCCGTGGTAGATTTAGGCTTGGATTGGCGAAATTGGAATTTGGCGATTTCTGGTCTGCAGTGGAAAAAAGTTTCATTTGTGACGTGTGTGCAAAATTTCAGGTCATTCGGAGTTGAATTGATAGGTTTCGGCATCATTTGTGAAATTTGAAAGTTCCTAAGTTCTTAAGCTTGAATCCGAAATTGATTTGGTGTTTTGGTGTTATTTTGAGTGATTCGAAGGCTCGACTAAGTTTTAATGATGTTATAGGAGGTGTTGGTATGTTAGGGTTGAGGTCCCAAGGGCCTCGGGTATGTTTTGGGTGAGTCCGGACATTTCAAAACTTAGAAAATGGTTCTGAGGCGGTGGCATTACCGCTGAGGCGGAAAATGGTCCGTGGTCCGCGGTGAGGAAGAATCTGCAGGTTCACTGATCTGATTTCGGAAGCCTATATCTTTTGATTTACAAGGAATTTTGAGATGATTTAAAAAAGGAAGTTATAGCCCTTCGTGTCTAGTATTTAAAAAGCTAAAGAAGTCACAATTTGGATATTTGTAGAGAAAGGTATTGCCAAAATACTAAAGTATGTCACTGCAGTCAACATTTCCTGTTGTAGCGGTGGATTTACCGTGGTCAGCTGTGGTTTTACCACGGTCAGAGGTGATGGGGATCCGAAAGGTGCACTATACATACGAGATTTGGGGTTTTATTTCATATTTTAACCTAGTGAGCTCGGACTTTAGCGATTTTTCGATAAATTTTCAAGAAAACCATCTGGGTAAGTGATTCTAACTCAATTTTGGCTAAAATACATGATTATAACGTTGGATTCATCATTTGAGTAGAGATTTGGAATGAAAATTTGGGGAAAAAATTGTGGAACTTCATAAAATGAATATTTGGGATTTGAAAGCTGATTCGGAGTCGGAATTGAGTGAAACTAGTATGGATAGTCTCGTAATTGAATAGGTTGTCGGATTTTGAGACTTTGGTCGGATTTCGAGACGTGGGGCCGGGTTTGAGAAATTTTGGGATTCTTGAGCTAATTTGATTATTTTCGCTTGGGCCTTGTTCCTTTAGCGTATATTGATGATAATATACTGATTTTTGTTAGATTTGGAGCATTTTGAGGCCGATTTGAGAGGCAAGGGCATTGCAGAGTAGAATGTCATCCAGTTCGAGGTAAGTAATGATTGTAAATGTTGTCGTGAGGGTATAAAACCCCGGATTTCACATTGTTGTGCTAATTTGAGGTGACACACATGCTAGATGACGAGCGTGGGGTTGTGCACCATTGGGGATTGTGACTTAGTCCGTCCCCTATGACTATTAAGTCGCGTATTTGATTGAAAACTGTTTGATATTACCATGTTTTGGGTTGAATGCCATATTTGGGACTCGTGCCAACTGTTTTGGACCCTTAGGGAATTTTTACTACTATTCCTCACTGTTTTTGACTTTATATTTGTACTCAGTCATGCTGTATTCTAGTGTTTTCATAACTCAGCCATATTTACTTGTTTTTTATATTTTAAATGATATTTTGGGCTGAGCATCACGTTTTACTGTTGTCCGAGTGGCTTGAGAGATTTCCGACTGAGTGAGGCCGAGGGCCTATGTTGTGAGGATACTATGGGATCGGGCTGCGCACCGCAGCAGTGTTGTACTTATTCATGATTTTGAGGCTGAGGGCCTGATTTGTTATGCCACGAGGTGGCTTGTTATGAGACCGAGGGCCTGTTTGATTATGCCACAAGATGGCTTGTTATTGCGCTTGGGCTATAGGAGCCCCTCCAGGAGTCTGTATACCCTCACTGAGCGCGGGTACCCAGTGTGAGTGATATGATGTAGCCCGAGGGGCTGTTGTTGTTTCATATTGTTGCCCAAGGGGTTGTTCTTGATCCATGTTTTGCCCGAGGGGCGGTTCTTGATTCATGTTATGCTCGAGGGGCTGATTACGAGTGATTGTGAGGTAGCCCGAGGGGCTGGTTCTATTGATATTATGCCCGAGGGGCTGGTTCTGTTGATATTATGCCCGAGGGAAGGTTTATGGTACATGTTTTTCCCGAGGGGATGTTTACGTTTCTATCATTTTACTCACTGTTTTATCACTAGTTTGAAACTACTGAAAGTTGTTTTAAGAGGTTTTACTGAAACTGTGCTTGATTTACGAAGTAAATGATTTCTGTACTATTTTGGAAATGTACTACATTTGTTGTAGCGTTATGATGTGGTTTACGTGTTTTCTTACTGCTCAACTTTCATTTACTTTTATTACTTATTGAGTTGGCATACTCACATTACTCCATGCACCTGCAGATTCAGGTATTTCTGAACCCGGTAGTGGGTGTTGATTGCTCAGTGGCGGAGTCATCGGAGTTAGTAAGGTAGTTGTCCGACATTCGCAGCCCTACTCTTCTCCCTCTTATCTTCCTTAGATTGTTTATAGTATACTTTCAGACTCTTCATTGTATTCAGACCTTAGTAGATGCTCGTGACTTGTGACATTCTGATGTCGGGCTTGTGTATTTATTCTGCACTATTCATTTAGACTTACTGATAACAACTAGGCCGGGAATCCAAATTAGAGTAAGAATTTGAGAAGTAAATGCGGAAGCAATAACAACAAGGAATTGAACAACTAGAATTAAAGAGATGAAAATAAAGGATATGGGAAGAATTCAAGGAAAGAATTCCAAGAACTTCCAAGAACGCAAGTTCTATAGCCTTGACAAGATCAAAGTAACAACGTCTTGATTTATGGAAGAAATCAAACGCCTTTACTTAAAAAGCAAATCAAAACAATAGATTCGGATCTTGACCACTTTACGAGTAACTTGAGACAACAATTAATAACTAGTATTAATCGCCTTCTAAGAATACCACAAAGGAATCAAAGATATCATAAAAGAGAAGTAATCTTACTACCTTGAACTAAGAACTAGTAAAGGTTGAAAGATAAATCTCAAAGCACAAGTAACAAAGGTTCAAAAGAACTCTCAAAGTATGATATACTTAATCAATAAATGTTGTGTCTTATGAATGAGAAGAACTCCTTATTTATAGGAGTTAAAAGCACTTAAAATAATGTAGGGGGTTGCTAAAAAGTCATCTAAATTAGGTAGGGGGCTGCTAGTGGTCACAATAGCCATCAAACTTTGGTAGGTGGCTCCTAAGGGGTAACAAAAGCCATCAAAATTAAGTGGGGGGCGGCCAAATTATTTTGAGGCAGATTTGAGCCTTAAAACTATTAGTTTGGGCCATTGGTTTGGAATCCAATTGGGCTCCTTTTGAAACACCCCTTTTGGACCTCTTTTAAGGTCATTTTGAGCCCTATTGGTGGACTTCAAGGGCTGATTTGGTAACCCAATCTTCCTCCTCTTGGACTTTAATTTGGACTACCAAATAATTGTAAAACTTGGACAATTCATCTCCTTTGGGCTTGAGCTCTTCCTCTACAATTAAAAGCTTCTTTATTTGCCATTGAAGTCTAGCAACCTTAGCTTGCAACTCTTTAGCTTGAGATCTTGTAAATGGCCTTGGAGCTTCCAAAACTCTATCATCTCTATCATTGTCCTTAACTATATCCTTGTTCTTGATGCTATCATTCCCCCCTTCTTGAAAAGAATTCGTCCTCGAATTCGATCCTACATCAAACAAAGATAAGTCAGCAACATTAAATGTGGCACTTACTTGGAACTCACCAGGAAGGTCCAACTTGTAAGCATTGTCTCCAATCCTTTCAAGGACTTGAAATGGGCCATCTCCTCTAGGATGCAACTTTGACTTCCTCTTAAACATACGTTCGTCCTCGAACGTGCTAAGAACTGCGCTGGATTGTCCGAAATCACTGTTTAACACCTCGTGCACCTACCCGTGCTACTACAACCCAATTGAGCACATTAGCTCGATCAATTCTGAGGATATTCCCTTTTATTCCAGCAAATAAGCTTAGAGCCCAATTCCAACATCTGGAATTCTCTGCTAGGCCTGCTTCCAATATATGAACACCGTATCAATCACTACACGAGGTACCAGAACATGACTGCATGCCTTTGATGAATTCTCACCATGCACCACATCATTCACAAGACCATAATAACATTCTCTGATCATAATAACAGATATTCCCCGAATCTAATGCTCACAATGCACCTCATGATATATAAGTCTTGTTCCAACTCTCGCAATACTGCTACGACGGAAGAGATATGTAGAAATTCATAACCAACTGCCGAGTCAACAAATCATTGAGTCTATACTTCTGACAAGAACCATTACCTCATTCTGAACCAAATAATGATCTTTGCTCTTTAATATACTTCATATAAATGACTGCACTGATCCTAGATCCAATAATCTCGTCTCACCCAGTACGAGTTGCTTAGGCAATAAGCCACCCCGATCATGATCAAAAGTCCCATATGATGCCACAACGTACCAATAGGCCACAAGCTCGAACATGAACATAAGGAAAACAAACTCTAAAAGGGACTACTCAACTCACGCAACTAATATGAACTTTCCTCAGAAAATGGGAAACAAAACACACAAAAACAAATATAGGGAACTGTACTCAACATCACATTATCGCGGCGTGCAACCTGATCCAAACAACATACCCGTGGCGGCGTGCCACCCGATCCACACATAAAATTCACATAAGAAGATACACACCGAGCAAAATCACTTATTATTACAAAATACCGAATATCGGCCACAAGCACGCTAAGTGCATAACACCATCCCTGGGGAGACAGATAGCGCCATAAGCTACAAAACTCAAGCAAAACTGAAGTGCGATATATGATCTGAATCTCGAGAGCCATCCTGCTCATATAACACCATCGCTATGCGGAACCTCAACATACAAGAAATTTATCAAGCCATTTCACAACTCACACAGCACAATATAGCATTACATAAAATAACCGTCAATGAAATAACATCCAATGTTCGAATGCTCCTCCATAAGGAGCGTTATGCTGAAATGAACACATCCGGCCTGATATAGAGCCCATATTCATATTTAAATCCATTCACAGACCTCAAGCCGATTCTGATCATACCGAATTAGGCTAATAATCTTTCCTGGGTCCATAACAACCCCATTTTCCCATAACACACAAGAACAACCGTCCAATCTGGAACAACCTTCCACATTCCACAACCAAATGAACTGAGCGCTCTTTAGGCATAAATTCTTAATTAGCAATAGTACCACAATCTCCATACTTGGTTTAAATCCCCAATCAATTAAGTGACTAAACGTCACACTTATGCAATCTTTCCGTGGGATATGCTCCTATGGCCTTCTGCACCAGGTAACAAGTCTGCACATCCATACCACTGGCCATACAAATGCTGCAAAGCGAATCAAGGATCCGCAAGTCAATACACAAAACCTCTTACTCATGACACTGATCTCAGGTGACGCTGAAGATAATACCAGCTTACTTTAAACATCTAAATTCTTTTCCTGCTCATCATAGCCCGTGACCTCCTTGTCAACACTGAACCGCAACCTTGATTCTCAACTTCCAAATCCCACGCTACTCACGACACTTAATCATGACAATGTGCAAGAGTACAAGAATTTCATCAAAACTCCTGAACCACTAATAGGGTAAACACTTCATCATATAGAAGCCTTTTACTTAACTCATTTCAAGGAAACCATTACAACCCGTGACTAAATTCTCATAATCGCAAAAAATACCAACCTCAAGTAGCGGTCTAAACCAGCATAACTCTTCCGGGATCCATCTGCACATATAGGCCATAATACTCGAAAGCCTCCAAATAAAATCAATTACCGCGACCGTCAAACCTCGCATGCATTACTGTAACCATGTGTATAACTTAACACGCTGAAGGAACTAATCATTGCCACAATTATACCAATTCAACCATTGCTGACTGATTTTACTTCTTCTAATTTACTCTAGGCTTGACTTAGGAATAATACTAGCCCCATTCAAAACATCACGAACCCAAATCCGCGCTCATCCTGAGTGACCTTATTTCACGAGACCACGCTATCTCAATTCCCACGAACCATCTCATAACTTCCTTATGCGCATATTCGCATCCTCAACTGGTACACCCATTCTGATAATTCCTCTATGAATCCGAAGTCATTTTCTCTCATTCCTCTCAATTTATACTACAGACCGAAGATAACACAGAACACTCCAAACTCCTTATCATAATCTGTTGCAAAAGCTCGATACTCAACCATACTATGGACTCGAAACCCTTAGGCACCACACCTTAACCTTTGAACCCACTAGGACCGTTATTGAGAGTCACCCACTCTGACTTGGTCCCGAATATAATCAACTGCAAGGCTTCGCTAGCACATAACCACCCTCTCAAAGAAGCACCCACCCGAATCACCTTCCTTGCAACTCACTTCTACGCGAAGCATAATTCCTGAGTCTTCCCAAAGCCTGAACATGAATCGATGATGCCAATTATAGAACACATTCTTCAATTCCTTTGCTCAAATTACCACTGATAATCTCTTTCCTTAGTCGCAGTAACCCATCAATATATCGATAACTAGAAATCTCACAAATAGGCGACCGAGCAATCCAACCGTAGGCGGTGGGACTCTCCCACTTAGCTTGAAGCCACTATTACACAACTTTGTAACCCACCAAGATTCTTTATCTCTTATTGACATGACCTTACAAATTAAACCGTCAGATTCCTCGAAATCCTTCCGTTAGCATTTCATGAATACTGTGAATCTCTAGCAACATTCACATATTAGACCCCTTACCGGATAGCCAGTAAAATCCTTCGCAGGAGCTTCACCAACCACGTGACCGCTGACCTGCTCATAGGAGATAACCCACCTGAGCCTGTGCTTATTCACCGGCTGCACAAGTCCATTCACTCCTCGTGGACATCAACTAAATGTGAGACAATATCTTCCAATTCAAAGTTATGTTGTATCCTTCTTCATATAAAGCAACTCTTTTCCGTCATATCAAGTCTCCCCCTGTTATGCTAGGCAATATTTCAAATTAAGCTCGTAGACCTAGTAACTGTCCACCATGAATCCCAAATCACTCTAAACTTTTCTCAAGGAGTAGAGTCATCTTACAACATAACCTATATGCTACTCTGCCCCAAAGGCGAATTGAAGAAAACCATAACACCAACGAACTTAAGGTATTCAACAAGGACAATGACACCATATCACAGATAAAAATTCCACCACGCTCGAAAATACCAAGTCTTGTTACTCCATCAAACAAAACTTGAACATTCATAGCCTGATTGCCTCTCCTCCACCGGAAATAAAATTCTAAATCTCTGAATCTTGCATTGAGTAAACATCCTTCCAAGTCATTCACTGCTTCAACGCATAGACAAGCATCCTACCATTGCACCAATACTGTGTGATAGAAACACACGAATCGTCATAACAATTAATGCCAAATCTCAAAACCCTAGGTAATACTGATATTGAGCAGAAACGACAGAACGACCTTCTGCAAGGCGACGACAATAGCCCAATCAAATACGCAGAGAGGAACATCTTGCACCATATCTATAGTACCATTACAATTTCTCATTTCTCGATCGATATAGCAAGCGTTTCACGTCGCATAAGATTGAGTAGGAAATAAACAAAGGCGTAAGCCTCAAAGGAATCAAACCACACGATGAGGAATCAAGAAGGGAAGTGCTCCTAACAGCCTTGTCGCCTTTCGAAGATAAGTATAAACGTCTCCATACCGATCCGCAAGACTTTACTAGACTTGCTCATGACGCGTGAGACCTAATTGAACCTGGTGCTCTGATACCATGTTGTCACGACCCAAAATCCACTAAGGGTCATGATGGCGCCGGACACCGCTGTCAAGCAAGCCAATCATAAATACTTAATTAAATTCCCGTTTAAATAATTGTAAAAAAACTACGATTTTCCTTCAATTTGGCTAGTAAAAGATAATCTTTACAAAATAAATAAAAGAATATTTAGAAGTAATATAGAATATCCCATAATCATCCCAGAACCCGGTGTCACAAGTGCATGAGCAATTTCTAGGAAATAATGTAATACAACAACTGTCCGGAATACAAATTGGACAGGAAAAAAAATACAGTACAATACTCTGAAGGAGACTCCACTGGCTGCGGATCGTCTTGAGAGGTGCAACTCACCTAAGTCTCTGTATCAACCATGCCGCCGCGCCCAACTAGGCCACTAGACATACATGTGCCTGTGCAACAAAAATGCACAACAAGTGTAGTATGAGTACGAAAACAACGTGTACCTAGTAAGTATCTCATCTAACCTCGAAGAAGTAGTAACGAGGGGTCGACTGCGAAACTTACTAAGGGCCAACAATATGGTAATATAAAAATTCTAACTAAGCATAATATACAACAATAACATTCAGAACAAGAAATAATTAAGCGAGTTTTCACCATTTTTAAGAGCTTAAACCACTTCCTTTTTTAAACCAATATTCACCAAATAGTAAATTTACACCAGTTAAATAAAAGGACTTCCAGTACTATTATAATACATATATACCACCGAGGACGTTTGGCCCGATCTAACATAAATGTAAACTGGGCATTGTTGAAGGTCAAACGGCGTGAACCATATATACATCTATTACCCCGCTCGCGAATCATCCATGCGACGCAGAAAAATATAGTTTAAAGAATTACCCCCGCTCGCGAATCATACATGCGACACAATAAAAATATAGATTTTCTCAAGTTATTAAAGCATTCTTCCATTCTTTTCAAAATATGAGATTTCAATGAAGACTTTCAAGATCCCCATCTTTAGAACAATTTCAACTCTTTTCAAAAGTATTTAACAAGCATTCTCAATCTCGCTCCTTCTCAAGACAAACAATGAACATAAATCAACAATAATATCGACAAGGCATGATGTGCGCCTAAAACTACCCGGACATAGGCATAATTAGTAGCTATGTACGGACTCTCGTCACCTCGTGCGTACGTAGCCCCACAATTAGAAGCACATAATAATTTAGTTCACCTATGGGGTTAATTCCCTCTTACAAAGTTAGAAAGGAGACTTACCTCGCTCCGAAGTTCCAAAACCGGCATTCCACGCCCTTCCGAAGACTCAAATCGATGCACAATGCTCCAAAACTAGCCAACAATTATGTAAACCTATTAACAAATGTTCAATTACTCATAATAACCCAATTTATGACAATTTTTAACGATCGAAAAGTTGACAAAATCGCCCTCGGACCCACTTGCCCCAATTCCAAAATTCTTCGAAGATAAAGTTTACCCACAATTTCACGAACTCAAATATATAATTTGCTCTCAACTTCATGTCCAAAATCGTGGTCAAAATCCAAGAATACAAATTTCCTAGGTTTTCTTCATCCCAAAATTTCTACTAATTTACATGATTTTCCATGTTTAAATCTAGATATAATCCAAGTAATTAACTTGCAAAATTACTTACCTTGACAAAGATGATGAAGATGGAGCTCCAAAATCGCTCCTAGGTCAGCTCCCATGGAGGAAATAAGATGAAATGAGCTAAACCCATTTCTTTACACTTATACACTGCCTAGACGACTCTTCTTCGTGTTCGCGAAGAAGAAAATTCCCAAAAACCATTTTCCAAACTCTTCTCAGACAACCTCTAGTATAATAGCCATAACCTTTTGTACAAAATCCCAAATACAAATGGTTTAATGTTTTGGTCACCAAGATCTACAGCTTTCACGTTTTGGTCATCTCCCAATTCCTCATAGATTTTGAGATATAAGCTGCCAAAGTCAGCCCTATGCAACACAAATTTCTTCTTCATCTTTCCGTATAGCATGTAGTATACTAGTTATAACTTTTTGTAAACAAATCCAAATGCTAAATGGTTTACTTTTCTGAAAACTAGACACAAAGGATACAACTTTCATTTTTGGATCGTCTCTAAATTCTTTATAAATTGCGAGATATGAGCCTCCGAAGTCAGACCTGTGCAAAAGAGGTTTCCTTCTTCGGGAACGCGAAGAACAGAGTCCCTGAAGCCAAATCCTTCTTCGCGAACGCGAGAGGATCCTCACGAACGCGAATAACGACACCAGACAACAGCATCAGCTATTGCAAAACACCCCGAAATGATCCGAAACTACCCTGAAACACACCTAAGGCCCCGTCCAAACATACCAACAAGTCCCATAACCAAACACAGACCTGCTCGAGGCCTCAAATCACATTAAACAACGCTAAAACCATGAATCACACTCCAATCCAAGCTTAATGAACTTTAGAATTTCAAACTTCTATATTCAATGCCGAAACCTATCAAATCACGTCCGATTGACCTCAAATTTTGCACATAAGTCATATTCGACATTACGGACCTACTCCAACTTCCGGAATTGGATTCCGACCCCGATATCAAAAAGTCCACTTCCAGTCAAACTCCTCAAAACCTTCAAATTTCTATCTTTAGCCAAATGACTCCAAAATGACCCACGGACCTCCGAATTCACTTTCGATCTCACTCCTAACACCAGAATCATCATACGGAGCCATTCCCAGACTCGGAATCTCAAACAAACATTGATAACACTAAAATGCGCTTCAACCCAAACTTATGAAATTCTTCCAAAAATGCTAACTTCTACAATAGGTGCTGAAACGTTCCCGAGTCTTCCAAAACTCGATCCGGACATACGCCCAAGTCCGAAATCATCATACGAACCTACTGAAACCTTCGAATCTCGATTCTGAGGTTGTTTACTCAAAAATCCAATCTTAGTCAATTCTTTCAACTTAAAGCTTCCGAAATGAGAATTTTCTTTCCAAATCAACTCCGAACTTCCCAAAATTCAATTCCGACCATGCGTACAAGTTATAATATCTGAAGTGAAGCTGCTCAAGGACTCAAACTGCTGAACGACGCGCTAGAGCTCAAAATGACCGGTTGGGTCGTTACAAAATATAAAAGTGATTTTAAATTTTGACCAATGTTGATCTAATAACCGACCAACTTTGGTCGGTTATTTTCCAGAAAATCAAGTATAGCGACCAAAATTTGTCGGCAAATGCTTCCCCCTGTATTAACCGACCAACGTTGGTCGGTAATTTTAAATATGACATTTTTATATTTTATAAAATATTTTAAATAATAATATAACTATTAAAATTTTATAACTGGAGTTGGTCGGTAATGTGAAATTTTCTTTGACTAAACAAGTCTGACCAGCTCAGTCAACTTGTTGATCACTTTTAGACCAACTTTGGTCGGTAATTTATTTAAAATAAATATAAAATATTTTTCTCTCCGTTACCAACCAACTTTGATCATTTTTTTCGACCGACCAATTTTGGTCGCAAACTTTTGGTCGCTAATTATCGAATTTCTAGTAGTGGATGTTGTTGATAGCAAAAGAACGTTTCAGGAGCCTAATTATCAGAAACATATGGATTGCAGATCTGTCCATCTTGACAGGTTCAGAATACAAGATCTGCTAGAGAATCGAAAGCACATGTGCTAACATCTAATATTTAACAAACAGAAGCTACTCGAGAAATCAAGAAACCATAAAGTTGGTACTTCATGATGGTAATCACAATGTCAAAAGAACAATAATGAGCATAAGATTACAAAAGAATATTTAGAAGTTTCATAGATAAGTTTAAGAGTCAAGATTTAATCAGCAATAAATCAAAAACTAGCATTTCTATTATCTGAGACAAAAACTTGACAGAAAATTTACTCCTGGAAAATAATAACAGAATTAGTGGAGGATATCTGACGACCTAAGTATTTCTCTACCAAGTGAAAAGAATTTCAGGACAGAACATCTCTTTGAACACATCACCCACTTGACTTACATGAGGGAAGGGGTTAAAACAATAAATTAGGCAAAATTTGTAACAATATATGCACATCTGTTGTGTTTGCAAAAACCATATTGGCAGCTCTTGTAGTTGCTTCTCAATTTTCCATTAAGCTTCATCTAATTAATTTATTCTTTTCATGGCTGTTTCAACTTTTAAGGTTCTTGATACTAGCTACTATTGTGAATTACAAGGAAATGTTGAACAAGAAGAGAAGCTTATAAGGTACTCTCGTAATGAGTCACTTGATTATGAAATATTCTTATCGCATTTTGAGAATGGAGACAAGGTGATATTGGGATAAAGCTGTAAGCATATATTCTGTAAAAGCTGCTCATGTAGAAAGACTTTGAAAAACTAGAGATAAATGCAAGGAGAGAATATAGTTTTGAGAAAGAGCTAGCTCTTCGAATTCAAGTGATGATGCTCGGAAATGAAATTACTATAGAAGACCATTTATAACTGTTTGAGGTATTAAGGATCCTGAGAGTGTGTACTTCAATCCAAAATTGACTCTACACCAGATATCCAATCAACTTTGTTTAAACATCAAGTTTATAATAGTGTAAATATAAAAATAGAGAACGCAGCTACTAAATTACAGAGTGGGTACTGGGTATTTACAGGAAAATAAAATGTAGAGATGCTACTAGGCAGGTACAAATATGAACGCCATGTAACATTAGGAAAATAAGGAGTATATGCGAAAGAATTACTCTGCAAGACACACATTACTACCATACGATCACATCATCCACTACCAATAATTTGATTCGTTTTTACTAGTTTCACTGGTCATAGTAATTTTTGTCATCAAATAGGTCAAGCACAATTGAAATTGGGGGGCAAAACAAGAAAATCTTCTCATTCACTGGTACCAAAGAGAAAAAAAAAAATGATGCAAGACTTGGTGAAGCATAATGCAAAATCTTCAGATAGTCCATCAAGATTAGCATACTATAAAGTTGTACCCAAAAATCAACAGAACCATACTATGATTCCACTACCGCCTGACACTTCTGCTGAGTACACTAAATTGTTTCTTGTAATCCTGTTTAACAGTAATTCTATCAAAACAAAGGGGAAACATAAACCAAACTATATCTCACGACATTTATCAAGAGAGCTGTGTTACCCCAAAAATTTTGACAACAGTAAGCTGTCCCATAGTAGGTGTGCATGCGGCAAATTATCATAATAGGTGTGGCTTATCTGCTCATCTTAGTAGTACCAGGAAAACAAGAGTTGCAGGAAATCTTTCTCAATGCACGTATAGAACATAAAAGATTACAACAAACAAAAAGCTTCATCAGATACCAAGTTACCATAACATTCGGTATGACATAAGGGTAAGCTCAACCGAGAAGATAGTAACTAGTTACATAGAGAAGTTAAAGATTCATGATTACATGAGCAGCATATCCAAAACTCAATATAAGGCGACATTTCTTGCATCCAGAGACAGGAAACTACTAGAAGTCTAGTGATGGAAAGCTCACTCCTGGAAGATAATCGCACAATTGGAGGAGGATCTTGGGCAACCTAACAACTTCTCTGCCAATCGAAATAAATATCGGGACACGCAGTTCATCGAACATATCTCACACCTTCTTCTCTTTAATTTGATAACGAACTTCTCCAAAACCGATGCATTCTTTAACAAAAATTCTGAAAGTTTGAAAAGCTTCTTGACATAGTCCCATTTGACATAATACTTCAAGCACAACCCAGAGGAGATGGCAAGCTTAACATTCTTGAGGTTGGGAAACGCAAAGCTTGATAACCCATTCTGCAAATCAATATCATCTCCTTCGGCCAAATATATTAACTCAAAGCAGCAACAGGAATTTTCAGGCTGGAGAAAGATAATCAGAACCAAATGCAGGTCAGCCTAATGGAAATTGCGCAAAAGTGAAACAATATGATTTCACAGTAGAAGTGTCTGAAACATAATTATTTAAGAAACAACAAATTTAACAGTACTTGGAATGATTATGATTGCTAACCATATCATAAAGTTTCATGGCGGAGGTAACCCAAGAAAAGATTGATAGTGCAATAATCCTTTTCATTTCAGAGCTCATTTGCCACAAGAAAGCAACAAAACCAACTATATTAGTGTGAAGCTTTACATTAACATAAGAAAATCATCTTACTGACAATTAAGGATATGTTTGGATTATCATTTAGAAAAAACTTCCAAGTGATTTTGGGTGGGGTGGGGTGGGGTGGGGTTAAAGCTTCATAGAATGAAAAGATGTAAAAAGAAGATAAAAGGCAACAGGAAGTTACACGCATAGCCACTATGTCTATAATAGCGAAGGTAATCTTGGACGAGGGTCCTAAAAACTTGATGATAGTCACCACAACTATCTTCCGCATCATCAAATTCTTCGGCATTAATAGCGAAGACGTCTTTGATACATATAATGTTGAAAGTAAGCTTAGCACTAACCAAGGAGGACAAATCTACAAGCCTACACAGCTACACTTGAGGTCATAAAGCTCTCCTGAAATCTCCAGATGCTGAAGATGGGGTGCAATAATTTCCAAGGAATGATCTGTTCCATCATCAAGCAACGAATAATTTTTCAGCTTCAGGCTCTTCAATTTTGAAGACATAATGTCCAGGCGACTAAACTCCCAAACACAATACAATTCCATAGTTTCCAAAGCAGGACAACCTGACAGTAAGTTCACAATATGTTCATCCCATAAACCCAAAAACTCCACGTGTATGCTCTTCAGAGACTTCCACGATACGAAAACGTCAGGACCTAAGCAACAACTTGAAAATACTAAAGATATCAAAGACGAACAGGTGCAGAAAGATTCAGGCAACGTGCAACAGCCATCGTCATCATTTGAATATAATTCAACAGCTTCCACTTTTTTTTTTCAACAGCAAAAGTAAGCCATCTGCTGATTTGCGAGTCGTGTACTACATGACCTCCTTCCGAAGAGTAATATCTATCCGGGTGAGTGCAGTTGAGGGCAATCTTTTTAATTTTGGAAGAAACGGAATGATGTAATACATAGTCAATAAAGGATGCGAATTCTTCTGTCATCCCCCCGATGTAATTTCTACGATTGAAATTGAAGTTATAAGAAAAAGTCCAGAGATACTGCCTCTTTTGTCCGCTAAAGAGAGAGAATTTGAACAAGGAGTGGGTCGGGCAGCTCACTGAGTCGGTCTAGGGTTTCTTCAACTTCAGTCTCTTTCTGTTTCTTCGACGGTGGAGGATTTCCCAAATTACTACTACTACTTGTAAAGCCGTCATCTTTCCTGGAAGAAGCCATGGATTTGGAACCCTCTCTGTTGGTAAATCAAACCTTTCATTACCAACCTGAAATTATGTAGAGGAACAAAAGACAGTGCAGTTGGACATCCCCAACAAACAGTATATAGCTAAACTTTATACATTCACGGATAAAAATTGAGTTGCGCTTCAATAGTCTCTCTTTCAAACAACCTCTATAGTGAACCTTCAGTATAACTCTTCTAATTATTAGTTTGAAACACCCTTGGGTTCCTTTTAATCCAAATATAGTATACACCCGCTGCCAATGTTATCCTATATATTTTTGCAAATACATTCCTTCCTCTCGCATATGTTTTTGCTCATCTTTCAGGTCTTGGCTTGCCTCTTTATGTCCTGCCATTCTACTAGTTTCCCCCCGATGTGTGCAGACAAAGAACACTAGAAAAACAAGGAGTCAATTACTCAAATCTTAACTCAATTATCCCAAACTCACTTTTTTTCGCAACAAAGTCACTGAGCTCCTGCTACACTCGGTCGGAATGTCACTCAACTAGATTTTTCAGATTTTGAATTACCAAATACCTATTTTACCCTCTAAATTATAAACATTTATCTTCTTTTTATTTTTTTAAAGCCTTTTAGTATTAACAACAAAAATTCAAAAATTTATTTACACAATTCAGAATGAAAGAAAATAATGTTGTAAAATATATATTCCTTGCACGTAATATAAAAATAATTATTTAAATAAAAGTATTTTTATAATATACATTATATATTCTTGAAAATTATGCTCAATTATATTATTATGTTTCTACCAACTTTCCGACAACACGAAGTTATATCACCGGAAAGTATATAGGGGACTATCTGTATAGGATAAGATATGCTATGTTAAGTCGTGCATGGAATATATATAATATAATTGAACATAATTCTCAAGAATATATAATGTATATTATAAAAATACCTTTATTTGAATAATTATTTTTATATTACGTGCACGGAATATATATTTTACAACCTTTATTTTCTTTTATTCTGAATTGTCTAAATAAATTTTTGATTTTTTTTGTTAATACTAAAATTATTATTACTAACAAATTATTCTAATTAATTTTTTTACTATGCTCATTATTTTGTTATTCCAACATTATACATGCTTAAATACTTTTTATTTTTTAATTTATAAATAATATTTATTTATTCTATAGGTAAGTCCATAATGTAAATTAAAAAAGGAAAATCAAAATATTAAAAAGTTTAAAAAATAAAAAGAAGATAATTTTTTAATTTAGAGGGTATTTGGCAAACCAAAATTTAGAAAATGTAGTTGATTGACCTTCTGAGAGCAAAGACATAGTTCAGTGATTTTGTTGTTACAAACGAAAGAAAAGTGACTTTAGAAGATAATTTGAGATAGTTGGGTGACCATTTAAGTAATGAACTCAAAAACAAGCGGTCAATACTTTCAGCCTCGGCCTCAGCACCAGTAACCATCTTGGTTACTCATCATGTTCCATTTTATCAGTCTATCCTTTGTGGTCATCTTACCAAGGCGCAACTAATCTTAGGATGAAAATCCATTTGGAGTGTCCATAGTTGTTGCATACCAATCTTCTCAATTGTACCTTCGGAAAATCTTCTCTCATTTTGACACACGTCTTTTTTGTGGAGAACATAGACATTAACTGTAGGTCAGTCTCTAGGATACCTGCCTTCTCCACACAAGGTTTTATTTTCAATATTTTATGTACCATCCAAGAGGTTTGCTTAGCCTGTGTTCCAGATTTCTCTCTTCTTTAGGTAATATGTGTGAAACCATATAACTCATAATATATATTTTTTGCGACACAGATTCCATAAAAGTTTAGTGATAGCAACTTTATTCCATGTAGCAATATCAAGAATGTTCAAACCTCCTGCAGATTGGGGATAACATATCTTTTCCCATGCAAGCAAAGTCTTTTTAGTCAATTCCACTTCACCTATCCAAAAGCACCTTTTACATGTAGATTCAATTACTTTTACAACCTTTGTGAGAAGTAAAAATACTTGTGACCAAAAGACTTGAACGCAAAATAAGACACTTTTTATCAATTGTATTCTACTTGCTAGGGTGTACATGGTTCTGGTCGGTTCGAATTTTATAATTACCAAACCAAACCAAACCAATTGTGTCAGGTTATTAAATTTAAAAATCAACTCAAACCAATAAAATTCGGATTTTTCAATCTCGATTTTTCTCGGGTTTTCGAGTTTTTTCTGATTTTTTTCTGGTAAAATCTTCGTAGAACAAAACATATAACTTGTGCTCAAAATATTTCTTTAATCCTAGTAAGATGCAACTATATAAAGTATTTTTCAAGAAAATAATATAAAATATGAGATGTGTCATGACATTATCCTAAAATATTCAACAACAAAGAAAATAAAATTATGTAATATAAATATTGCTAATTAAAAAGACATAATAAAAATAAACATAATCTAAAAGTACTAAGTCATGTTAAAATAAGTAGACTAATAAGGGAGTATTAATTACATGACTAAACGCTAAAGAAAAAATAAAAATAGGTTATGCATTTTTATCCAAAATTATTGTAAAACAAAAAATAGATTTCGATACATTCTGGTTCGTAGTATTGAATTGAATGTCTTTTGTTAGTATTAGTATTGATTTGATTTTGGTTTGGGCTTTTGTTAGCATTATTTAATTTACTAATATTAATGACTATAAAACTTATTGGAATATTCAAAAGTTCTAAGTCTAACCTTGAAATAATACCTTAAAAGATAAAATTATGAAAAATTTTAAAAAATATTTATAAATTACATCAGAATAAATATATTTATATATTAAATATATCTAAAATTTCTATATATGTAATGTCGGGTTGGTTTCGGTTTGACTTTCTTTGGTTAAAACCAAACGAAACCAATTATGGTCGGTTTTTTTTTTCCAACACTAAACCATAGTTGGATTTTTTTTTTTCTCGATTTGACTCGAATTATCGGGTTGGTACGATTTGTCGGTTTCCTTTGTACACTAGTACTACCTACGTATGAAAGAAACTTGACAGTCCAACAAGTTATTCTTCCGGTATCTTTTCAATCAATGGCAATGGTTGGCATTGCCTGACTAAGAGCCTCTTGGTGCTTAGTGGAACGCTTAGGTATCTAAAGGGCATTTTACCCTTAGAGAATTGAAGTATGTCCAAAATTTCCTTCTGAATGTCCTGCGCAACTCCTCCAAAGTAAATAGAGTATTTGTCCTTATTTGCAATAATTCCAGAAGTAGCCTAAGCCTGGGAAAATTCCTGAAAGCAATCAAACATTATCTTAACAGATATCACATCTCCCCGTAGATCATCACCAAAACTCAATTGAATTATTTGCATCTGATATATAGCATCTGGGGTGATAGTTGAAGTTTGGTTATTGCCTCAGTCCTTTTAGGATCCTGTTGAAGTATTTCATAGCCAAAACAAACAGCAACTGAGACATGGGATCTCCCAACCTTAAATCTCTTCTTGCAGGGAATGATTATGTAGGCAATCCATTTATCCCAATAGAATATGAAACTGTCTTTAAGCATTTTATGATCCACTGAATGAATCTCCCTGGGAAGTTTAACTATTACAATACCTACTCTATGAATACCCACTCTACAAAATTATAAGCTTTCTGCATATCCATCTTTAGCATGCACCATAGAGAAATACCTTTTCTACCATACCCCTTCACCAATTCATGGCAAGTAAAATTTAAAATAACCAATTCAAGCGGACGAGATTCGATTAATCAGAATTACGGTCAATAAAATTTCAGCTACCATTTAATAGTGAATCCGGTATTTTCAATTTAACTCTCAACTCTTGGATAAGAATCTACAGCGTAGTTGATCCTTTACTCCGACATCATCTGGGGTTCCTCGAACAATGTGATTTTTCACCGTAGAGGGTATTGCCATCGTAGTTTTCCATTTCTTCTTTTTCCCCTGAGGTAGTTTTTCTAGTTAATGATGCTCAAATAATAGAGCACGTGTCAAAATAATTTTTGTTGCAAAAATTATCATCAAGGCCATCACGTCATCACTAGTTAATAAGATATTACTGAATTGTGCTAGTTTTAGACTTGTCCTAGCATTTCAGTTTTGTCATCAACAAGTTTTTCCTCTAAATCGAAGAAAAGGAAAAAATAAAAGCCGGGCAATAAATCAAAATATGTTCAAGTAGGTGATGAGGTCCTTCTCATTGAAGAAGTATTAGGCATGTGCCTAATAAAAGTTTTTCTTTGATTTGGTAGCCAACCTTGTTGACTTGGTTTGGTTGGTAGCCAACCTTGTTGAATTTCTTTGGTTTGGTAGTCAACTTTGTTGAATTTCTTTGGTTTGGTAGCCAACTTTGTTGAATTGTGAAAAGCGTGTGTAAATTGTCAAATATGGTAGGCTTTAGAGAGTGAAGCTTTGGCTATAAAAGGAGAGCTTCAACTCTCATTTTCACACACCAACAAAGAGAGAAAGAAAGAGTGAGGTTTCACAGACAAGGTATAAGAAAATAGTCTGTGAGAAAAATAGAGAGTGAGCGATATTGTAGTGAGGTGGGAATATCAAAAGAGGGTTATTTCTTTTGAGTGTTGTAGTGGTCTTTGGAGTATTTATCTCCGACCTACAAAGTGTAAAATTCCTTACTATAGTGATATCAGTTGCTCCTCTCGGGGTCGTGGTTTTTTCCCTTATTCAGAAGGGTTTTCCACGTAAAAATCTTGGTGTCATTGTTACTCTTTTATTCTTGTTAATTACCGTATCTCGGTGCTACATTATTATTCCGCTTTATTACCGTGAATATTATTTTGGTAAGGGGTTTATTCCCAACAACTGGTATCAGAGCACAGGTTCTGCTCGTTCACTGAAATACTATTCACTGTCGGTAGTACTATACTTGGTGAAAAATAAAAATGTCCGGAGTAAAGTACGAGGTAGCAAAATTCAACGGAGATAACGGTTTCTCAACATGGCAAAGAAGGATGAGAGATCTGCTCATCCAACAAGGATTACACAAGGTTCTAGATGTTGATTCCAAAAAGCCTGATACCATGAAAGCTGAGGATTGGGCTGACTTGGATGAAAGAGCTGCTAGTGCAATTAGGTTGCACTTATCAGATGATGTGGTAAATAACATCATTGATGAAGACACTGCACGAGGAATTTGGACAAGGTTGGAAAGCCTATACATGTCCAAAACGACCCCTTCAGGCATGAGTTAAGCATATAGATTGCTCTATTTTTCGACTAAGGGTCAATACTTTTTTGGAGACTCTCTGTAGCAGTCCAAAACAACATAGCAATGAACAATAGTTGTCGTAATATATATGCATATCTTCTGCCTGTAAATACCTTATCCAGAAAATGCCAGCATATCCACTTTACACGAGTGTGGTAACACAAGAACTTTTTTTTCATTCACCGCTAGAATAAGGAATGAAGCTAGGCATCAATATTATTGAATATAGATGCAAAATTTTCAAATAAACAACTCATAAAGTTGTAACCAAAATAAAAATAAAAAAGTATATACTTTGATTTCAATAGCGCCTGATACTTTTCTAAAGTTCAATTCAACTGGTCCTTTATCATCCTTAATGAATTCACTACTACAATATATCTGGTTCAACCAAACCCAAAACCGTAGTTCTGTTAAAACACAAAAAAAACTATTTTTCACGACATTTATTAAAGAGAGGTGTTGTTTCACCAAAATCTTTTATAGTCTGTTAAAAATAGTAATAAACTTATTTTCATTTGTCCACATTTGTTTAGATTAATTTAAAGTTTTGATACATATAGTTAGAAAAGAGTGAGATGTGGACATGTGTGAATTTGTGTGAACTAGTGTAGGCATGTATGGACTAGTGTGTACATGTGTGGACTTAATTAATATGTACACATGAAGTTTAGGCTAGATACATGTAGGAGTTCTACTATAAATACCCATGTATGCTAGCCATTTGGAGCAAGTGAAGTTGAATAGAAATCATCCTTTCTTCCATCTCTTTAATAGTGAGTTTTTCAGTGTTTGTTTAGTTGTCTTGCTCTCCCAAAAATTTCTAACATTTGGTATCAGAGCCGGTGTGTTGAGAGACAACCAAACTTGGAGAAAAGATGACAAACACCAATGGAACACCATTCTAAGTTCCTATGCTCACAAAAGAGAACTATGGGAATTGGTGTATTCGAATGAAGGCCTTGCTTGGTGCCTATGATGTTTGGGAACCGGTATAGTCTGAAGTTGATGAAGCGGAAGATGCTGCAACCACAAATAAGAAAGATCAAAAGGCACTCACTCTCATCCATCAAGGTTTGGATGACAAGATGTTCGAGAAGGTTGCAAATGCGACAACCTCCAAGCAAGCATGAGACATTCTTCAAACTTCCTTTAAAGGTTTGGACAAAGTGAAATAGGTTCGTCTCCAGACCTTAAGAGGAGAGTTTGAATCATTGCATATGAAAGAAAATGAATCTGTTTCAGATTACATTTCAAGAGTTTTGGCTATTGTCAATCAAATGAAAAGATATGGTGAAGAGTTGAAGGATGATAGGGTCGTTGCAAAAATACTCAGATCCCTAGATTCAAAATTTGATTATATTGTTGTTGCTATTGAAGAGTCCAAAGACTTGGAAACCATGACCATAGATGAACTTTCGAGTTCTTTGCAAGCCCATGAAGAAAAATTAAAGAAACTGAAAGAAGAATCGGTTGAAAAGGCGTTGCAAGCAAAACTTTCCTTCAAGGAGAAAGATGAAAGGCGTGGTTCGCAACAAAGAGATCGTGGAAATGGAAGAGGTCGTGGTAGAAAAGGAAGAGGTGGTAGTCAACCACCAAATAGAGACAATAAAAGCCAAGACTATAGTCAAAGAAGAGGTCGTGGAAGAGGCAAATGATGGAGACAAAATCAAGGAAGGTATGACAAATCGAATGTTGAATGTTATACTTGTCATAAATTTGGATATTTTTCCTGGGAATGTAAAGATAATTCGGAGGAGAAAAATAACTTTGTGGAGAGCAAAAATGAAGATGAAGATGCCACTCTACTTCTTGCATGCAAAGGAGAAGAAAGTGTGGAAAAGAACAAATGGTACCTTAACTCCGGTGCAAGTAGTCATATTTGTGGAAAGAAAAATTTATTTGTGGAGATTAAGGAGATAAATGGTGTGCCAATCACTTTTGAAGACTCTTCACGAGTTCAAATCAAAGGAAAAGGTACGATTTTAATTCGCTTAAAAGATGGAAGTCATCAATTAATTTTCAATGTTTTGTATGTGCCGGAGATGAAAAGTAATATTTTAAGTTTGGGATAACTTTTGGAGAAAAATTATGACATTCATTTGAAAGACAAAAGTTGTATATGAGAGATGAAAAGGGAAGATTGTTAGCCAAAGTACCTATGGCTAATAATAAAATGTTCATCTTATATCTTCAAAATGATGTTCCGAGGTGCTTGTTTTCATGTGCCAAAGATTCATCTTGGCTTTGGCATATGAGATTTGGTCACTTGAATTTTGATAGTCTAAGGTTGATGAATAAGGAAAGCATGGTGAATGGATTGCCAACAATTAATCACCCCAACCAACTTTGTGAAGGATGTCTCTTTGGAAAGCAAACAAGGAAAAACTTTCCTAAAGAGTCTTTAACAAGAGCAAGATGTTCTCCCGAGTTAATTCACTTGGATGTGTGCAGACCTATCAAGCCATATTCACTTGGTAAAAATAATTATTATTTACTTTTCATTGATGATTTTTCTCGAAAAAACTTGGGTTTATTTTTTGAAGGCAAAATCGGAGGTGTTTGAAACCTTCAAAAAGTTTAAGAGCATGGTGGAGAAGCAAAGTGGCTATCAAATGAAGTCAATTAGGTCCGATAATGGTGGAGAATTCACTTCAAATGAATTCAAGATTTTATGTGAGAAAAATGGAATTCGTCATTACTTGATAGTTCCGAGATCACCACGGCAAAATGGCATCATGGAAAGAAAGAATCGAACTATTCTCAACATGGAGAGGAGTATGTTGAAGAGCAAAATATGCTAAAAGAGTTCTGGCTGAAGCAGTTGCTTGTGCGGTGTACTTATCAAATCGGTGTCACACCAAAAGTGTTCGTGGAAAAAGACCACAAGAGGCATGAAGCGGTTTCAAGCCAAAAGTTGCTCATTTGCGAGTTTTTGGGAGCATCGCATATGCACGTGTGTCAGATGAGAAGAGGTCTAAGCTTGATGACAAAAGTGAGAGGTATGTCTTCGTTGGCTATGGTCAAAGTTCTAAAGGTTATAAATTGTATAACCCCAAAAATGACAAGGTCACCATAAGTAGAGATGTTGAGTTTGATGAAGATAATGTTTGTGAGTGGAAATCTAAAGAGCAAGAATACTCTTTTAGTCCATCCTTTGAAGATGATGAAGAAGCAGATGGGGAGTAGGATATCACACCACCTCCGCCACAAGATCAAGAAGTTGGGGAATCAAGCTCAAGTTCAAGTGAAGCACCTCACAAGAGTAGAAGTCTATGTTACTTGTATGAAAATATGGAAGTGGTAAGAAATGACTTGTATGATTTTACTCATTTTTGTTTGTTGGTGGATAGTGAGCTTCTAAGCTTTGAAGGTGCTTGCCAAAATTCCAAATGGAGGGATGCAATGGATGAAGAAATCAAAGCTATAAAAAAGAATGATACATGGGAGTTGGTCACACTTCCAAAAGGCAAAAACACCATTGGAGTCAAATGGGTGTACAAGATAAAGAAGAATTCCAAGGGAGAAATAGAAAGGTACAAATCAAGATTGGTAGCTAAAGGCTACAAACAAAAGGCCGGTATTGACTATGATGAAGTATTTGCGCGGTTGCTCGTTTGGAAACAATTCGCTTTGTCATTGCTTTGGCGGCACAAAATTAATGAAAAATCCATCAAATAGATGTGAAGTCGGCTTTCTTGAATGGCGTATTGGAGGAAGAGGTCTATATTGATCAACCTTCGGGGTATAAGGTTGAAGGACAAGAAGATAAAGTCTTGAAATTAAAGAAGGCTTTATATGGGTTGAAGCAAGCCCCACGAGCTTGGAATAGTAGAATTGACAAATATTTCCAAGCAAATGGTTTTTCTAAGTGTCCACATGAACATGCTCTCTATGTAAAGATTGCTAAAAATAGTGACATCTTACTTGTTTGCTTGTATGTAGATGACTTGATATTTACAGGAAATAATCCAAAGATGTTTGAAGAATTCAAGAAAGCAATGGCTAGAGAATTTGAGATGACGGACATTGGCCTAATGTCCTACTATCTTGGAATTCAAGTAGGACAGAGGAAGGATGCTATTTTTATTTCTCAAGGAGAGTATGCAAAGGAAATTCTCAAGAAATTTGAGATGGAGAATTGCAATCTCGTAAGCACCCCCATTGAATGTGGAGTTAAAATATCCAAGCATGGAGATAGAGATAGAGTCAATCCCACATTTTTCAAGAGTCTTATTGAAAGCTTAAGGTATTTGTCATGTACAAGGACAAATATTCTTTTTGGAGTTGGACTCCTGAGTTGCTTTATGGAAACTCCTACTACCTCGCACTTAAAGGTAGCAAAAGGAATACTTCGGTACATCAAAGGTACGCTTGATTATGGAATTCTTTATTCATCTTCTAAAGAATCCAAGTTCGTGGGATATTGTGATAATGGTTGGGCCGGTGATATTGATGATCGGAAAAGTATTACTGGGTTTGTTTTCTTTCTTGGAAATTCCGCATTTACATGGAATTCTAAGAAGCAACCAATTGTGACTTTGTCAACTTATGAAGCGGAGTATGTAGCAGCTTGTTCGTGTGTTTGCCATGCAATTTGGCTAAGGATCTTGTTGGAAGAACTTCACCAACCACAGAAGGATACTACAAAGATTTTTGTTGGCAACAAATCGGCTATAGATTTATCCAAGAACCCGGTATTTCATGAAATAAGCAAGCATATCGATACGAGATGCATATCTAATAAAGTTGTGGAGCTTGAGCATGTGAAGTCTAGAGATCAAATTGCGGATATTTTCACCAAGCCTTTGAAGATTGACGTCTTTCAAAAGTTAAGGATGGCGCTTGGAGTAATGAAACAAGTTTAAGGGGGATGTTAAAAATAGTAATAAACTTGTTTCCATTTGTCCACATTTGTTTAGATTTATTTACATTAATTTAATGTTTTCATACATATAGTTAGAAAAGAGTGAGGTGTGGACATGTATGAATTTGTGTGAACTAGTGTAGGCATGTATGGACTAGTGTGTACATGTGTGGACTTAATTAATATATACACATGAAGTTTAGGCTAGATACATGTAGGAGTTCTACTATAAATACCCATGTATGCTAGCCATTTGAAACAAGTAAAGTTGAATAGAAATCATCCTTTCCTCCACCTCTCTAATAGTGATTTTTTGAGTGTTTGTTTAGTTGTCTTGCTCTCCCAAAAATTTCTAACACAACCCCTTGTAAGCTGTCCCAGGCAGAAGAATGGAGATTTCAGACGAATCAAACAGATTGATTTAATCAAACATTCTTACAATGACGTTAACATCACAACTGCTACATATTATTAGAGGGAAACAATGTAGACCTCTTTCATCCACAAAAGCCCAAAAAGGAACTACTTCACAATTATGGATGTTGATGCAATTCACAAAGCAAGGTAGCAAAACACAACGCAATTTCGTGATGCTAAAAAAATAGGACAGCTCGGTGCATAAGGTATCCCGCAGGGTTCGGGAATGGCCGCACCCAAGGGATGTGACGTACCTCTAATGCAAGCATTAGTGCATGCTTCCACGGCTCGAACCCGTGACCTATATGCCACACGGAAACAATTTTATGATGCTACTTATCATTACAAAGTTGGCTTGTAGATCTGCTCATGTTATTAGGTCTAGGAAACAAGAGTAGCAAGAAAATCTCAATGCACATGCACAACATCTAAAACGCAACAAACAAAAGCTTCATGAGAAACTAAGATACCATAACATTTGGCATGCCATAAGGGTAAATACAAAAGAATAATCACTAGTTAGATAGAGAAGTTTGTCACACCTCCTTTTTTACACTACACCCCGTAAAGGGATATATAAGGGAGTTTTTTCCAATTTAAAGTAACAATCGAAATGGGATTATTTATTAAATTCAGAGTCGCCACTTGGGAGATGTTGAATCCCGAATCGAGGAAAAGTTTGACTCTGTTTAACAGTCCGCGAACCAGAAATCCGAGTAATGAATTCTGTTAACCCGGGAGAAGGTGTTAGGCATTCCCGAGTTCCGTGGTTCTAGCATGGTTGCTCAACTGTTATATTTGGCTTAATTATCTGATTTTAAACAATTATGAACCTATGTGTAAATTTTAGTTTTGACCGCTTTTATTCATTTTTTAAAGAAAATTGCAACGTTATTAAAACACGTTTCGAACCACGTCACATAAATGCACCCGTGGTTTTTAACATATTTTAACATCGTTGAGACTTGGATTTGGGTAACATAAATGTGCACCCGAGTTTAGGAAAGTAGATTATTAAATACGCGCCTAAAGCAACTACGCATTTGCACTGTGCGAGGGCCATGGAATTTCGCTAAATGGCACGCCTCGGTTTCTAAAGAGCAAATATATTAATTAAATGAGGGCCTCAAGTCTAGATTCGAAAAGAAGGCTAATTTAATTAACTAGAAGACTTAAAGAAATTCGCATCTTTTATTTTGAAGCTAAGGTTCATTGAGCTTAATACTTAGTGGGCTGATATTAAAAACTGATCCCTTGACTGTTTGATGAGACTAAGGCCAACAACAAGCCTTATAGCCTCAAACAAGGCCATGCCCGACTGGATAAGCAATACGTGAAGGGCCCAGGAATATGCCAAAGAGACGACAATGTAGCATAACAAGCCCAAGAGGCCCATCTCGATGTACTGCCTGTTGCATGCCCATGCTAAACCCTAAATTGACGACAGGGAATGTATGGCGTCAACCAAAAATATCCAAGACTATCATGATTTAAACAGCCTGTTGCAGTTAAACAAAACACTAAACTGAATTTGAAATTCTCAATTAAAGGTACCAAAACCTCATACTAACAAGATACTATGGGAATGCACAACTAGAACAAACTAACTTATGTAAGTTCAACAATCAATCACAAACTGGTTTTAAGAGAACAATTCCGCAGGTGAAAAGACATACTATTACACTATTGATTACGGTATAATTAACAATCTATTACAGTGATCCCATGGCACACATTGTCCAAATAATCATTTCAGTACCTCGAACCTATATGATGAGAACTTCAATTCATTTGAATACAAACCTCACACTCATACTCCCTCAGAATCAAACTGACAAGTAGACATAGATTCACTTTACGATATTCAGCAACGTGAGAAACGACTATACTAAACATGTATAATATAGGATTACATACTTAATAATACGGAAATAGACGAAATAGTAGAAATAAACTCGAAATACAACTTGCATCTCAAGTGTTTCATATTCAAAGTGCAGATTCACATTCACATATTGTCTATGGTTCCCAAAATATACCTGGAAAACAAAGAAAATAGGAAAAATGAGGGATCAACAGCATCAGAGTAGTATCAACAGCAATATAACAGTGTTTACACAATTGAATCCAACCCAAACTTCCAAAAACCAGCTTCCAGCAGTTCAAACCAAACTTCTAAACCCAGATTAGAGCTAGGTTTCCGCACAGATGCACAACTTTGGAATTATTTTCAGGAAAGTTCTAGAGGAACGAAGATTCAGAGAGCCAAAACCAATTCAAATAATTTTCAACATTTCTAGGAAATTCCAGAAGGAAATCAGTTACTTCTCCAATTCGGTATATTTTTTTCTCTTTTCAGTCTCTCTAGGGTGTAAAAACTGTGTGTTGAGTGAAAAGAAGGCTTCATTTATAAGGCTGAGGGTCTGTTGGGTGCCTTCCAAGGCAAGGCAATCAGATTTTCCCAAAATACCCTCATATGGCATCTTTTAAAACTGATTTTTGGACAGCTGTCCATTTCCTTTAGATATTTTCAATTTGCAGCCTATTTTCCCTAACAATTTTGGGCAGCTGTCCATTTAGGAAGCTTCCCCATCAGTTATTAAAAGATTCTTCAAGTTAAACCAATCTCCAATATTACCCCTAAAGTTCCTAATTATTCACTTACCCCCTAAATTTTGAATTCTCACAATCACAACAAACAGCAAACAAACGAAATGACACCTTCAGCTGGATTGAAAACCAATGAAATTCAAAACAATTGTTGAGTCATATTAAATCATGAAGAATTAGTCTGCTACAAAACCCTACAATGGAACTTTCAGAAATACTAGAAAACTGACGATTCTAGAACATGCTTGAATGAACCAACAAACACAACTACACCCTCAGATCCTTCACACATAAACATGAACTCAGAAAATGCTCTTGAAACAGGAATTAATGCGGACAATGAGCTATACTTGGCCAATCTCAATGCTTCAGTTCCGAAATTAATTCACAAATATAAACATGAAACCTTGCAGAAAGAAGAAAATCGTACGAATTGAAACCAAGTTCAACTCAAACCCTATGAAACTGGTTGTTATTAACAATCTTGCACAAGTTAACTAATGAACTTAAAACCAGAGACGTAACGCAATTGAACAAGAAGCGGATCTTCTGAAGAAAGAAACCAGAAAACAAACAAACAAACAAAAGAAAAGATCAAACGGAAAACAATCGACACAAAGAGATTATCCCAAACCTGCTTCAGCAAAATCCCGCATGAACTTGAATAAACCTTTTGAAGAAGAAAGTGAACCTTTTACTGTCATTAATCGATTGTCCTTAACAAAAGACAAATGATTAATGATAGTTTGGGTTCACTCAACCTTGCTGAACCAGAAAAGAACACAAGGCGAGACCTAGGGCATTCCGGACTTCTGCTCTACCATTGACGAGCTAATTTGACGGGAAACAAGGACATGTTTGGAGCGGGAAATGGGTGAAGGTTTATTCGGGTGAACTCGGGTAGATTTGGGGTTTTTAGATTTTGGATTCAGATCTGTCATTCGAGCATTTGTGGTGGGATTCTAGGGAAGCTGGTCAGAGATTTGGTAAGAGGGCGGTGAGAGGATTCTAGGGTGTGGTTTGGAGGCTGGTCTGAGGCGGCGCCGCCGGCGGATATGGTGGAGGTTTCAGGGGCGGCTGACTCTAGGGTTTTGAGAGACAAAGGGGTGAAGAGAAGACTAAGGGGGGGTTGACAGGGGTATGGGGGCGTTTGGACACTATTATATGAAAGGGAGTCAAGTTCCCAGCCGTTGGATCATGCAAGATCAACGGCTGGGATATGATTGAACCAAACGGCGCCGTTTTGAACCAGCTACAACGGACCGAGTTTAGGGGGACTGGACTTGGGCGGATGGGTGGAAAAATTTGGGCCTTGGCATATAACTGGCCCAATTCCGGGTCTTGGAATCCAATTTCTCAATTTCCTTTTGTTTCCTTTTTATTTTAGTTCTCTTTTCTCTTCTTTTTTTTTTATTTTTAAAATTCTTTTTCTTTTCAAAATTAAAACCTAAATTAATTTCTAAACCAAATTATCCTACCAAATTATATTAATTAATCAAAACAATATTTACAATAATTAATTAATCCCAATATTGAAAGAAACTACAAAATTTAAAGTTAAAAAGTTAAAAATGCAAAATGAGTCATTTTTGTGATTTTAATCATTTTTATGAGACAACTAAATCGCTAATTAACTTTAAAATGTAAAATTAAATCCTAAACGCAAATGCAATATATTTTGTATTTTCATGAATTAAATAAAATAAACATGCACAGACAAATGCAAACAATTAACAACAAATGTTACAAAAATCCACGAAATTGCAAACAATGGGAAAAAAATTTATTTTCTTGAATCTATAGGAGTAATTCATATATTGCAAAATTCACGTGCTCACAAAGTTAAAGATTCATAACTGCATGAGCATCTTATCAATTTGTAGTCTATGGAAATCTCACTCCTGGAATATAATCACGGAATTGTTGGAGGATCTTTGGCAACCTAATAACTTCTCAATCAATCCAAATAAGAATCTGGATACACAGTTCATTAAACATCTCTCACATTTTGTTTTCTTTGATATGATAACGAACTTCTGCAAAACCGTTGCATTCTTTAACAGTAGTTCTGAAAGTTTGAAAAGCTTGTCAAAGCCCCGTCTGATATCTTAACTCAAAGCTTGAAATCCATCTCAGCAGATCAATATTATCTTCTTCGACCGAATATCTTAACTCAAAGCAGCGGAAGGAAATATCATACTGGAGACAGAGAAATTAATCAAGACCAAATGCAGGTCAGCCTTATGGATATTGATGATTTCATTGAAAAAGTGTCCAGCACAGAAAATTCTCAGAAGCAACTAATAATAACAGTACTTTGAAAATGATTATAATGGGTTGTTCCTATCAAAAAGATTCATGGCAGGCAACCCAAGTAAACAATGATAGCTCAACCATCCTTTTCTTTCAGAGCTCATTTGCCACAAAAAAAGAAACAGTACAACACTATCAAAGTGTAGCTTTACAGCGGCTAAAGCAAAGCTTCTCACTGATAAATAAAGGTATATTTGCATTCTCCAACAAAAACAACTTTACGAGGGGGAGGGGGTTGTTAAAACATCATTAAATATAGATATAAAAAGACAAGAAAAAGTTCCAGGAAGTTACAAGCACGTATGCCATGTCTATGTTTGAGTGTCTCCACATGAGGTGAGGCTTGCAAAAGGCCAGCTACTCCATGCAAATTAAAGTTTTGCAAATGCAACTCTATCGTTAGATATTTGCATTTCAATTCTCGAATCGGCAACCCTTTGAACTGCAACATGCACGGGACCTGGTGCAGTAACCCCAATGAAACTAGTAAAGAATGGAGAAAGCAATAACAACGAAAAGAAACTACTTCGCAGGGGAGAGAGAGAGAAAGAGGGAGGGAGAGAGAGATGTGTAACAAATCGAACTGTCTAAACACTCTAAGCAACAACAATATAAAAAAAATCCTCGTTTCTAGATCTACTTTTTGCCAGTATCATAAAATAAATTACTAACTTCAAAAGGTTGACAACAGAATTGATAAAGACGCAAAAGTACACAAGTTTCTGAAATTAGTCCAGTTTGTGTTAGTGAAATTTGTCCAATTGCATTAGCAAAATTTGTCCAAATGATTCTCAATTGTAAAATGTTTACACTCTCCAATTATGCAAAAAATCATCTCAGAATACAAGGAGGGTTGAGTTTTATAGAAAGGTAAGGTAATTTCAATAACTTGACAGCACCATGTGAGTGCTGAATTACTAAAGCTATCTACAACTGAGCAAACACATCTCCGTTTAGCTATGCAGTGCACTTATAAGGTCTAATATTTGATCTTTATTATTTACAGTGTCAAGACCAACAATTCAGAAAATACAAAACAAGCACAGTATATTTAAGGACTTGTGAGTTAAAAATAAACCTCTGTGAACCAACATCCGATTGTTAGCTCAGTTGTGCAACTCAGCTTTTGAAGATAATCTTGGACAAGGGTCCTAAAACCTTGCTGATAACCATGCCAATTGTCTTCTTCATCAACAATTTCACCTTGATCGGCCTGTATGTCTTTGATACATGCAATGTGGAAAGTAAGGTTAGCATTAACCATGGAGGACACATCTATAAGTCTACACTTGATATCTTTAAGATCTCCTGAAATCTCCAAATGCTGAAGATACGGGGCAATAATTTCCAAGGAATGATCATTGTTATCATTAAGCAACCAATGATTTTTCAAATTCAGTCTCTTGAATTTTGAAGAACTAATTTTCAGGCGACGAAAACCCCCAACTTCATATAATTCCATAGTTTCCAGTGCAGGACAGCCTGATAATATGTTTAAAATTTCGTCATCGTTTAACAACAAACACTCCAGCTTTATGCTCGTCAGAGACTTCCTTGCTATGACTGCATCAGTAAAGTACCAATGTCTCAAATGTAATGTTATCAAAGACGAACAGGTGCAGAAAGATTCAGGCAATGTGCAATCGAGTAGACTTCCATACGACAAGAATACAACATCTTCCACTTTTCTTTCAGCAGCAAAACTGAGCCATCGTCTAATTTGAGAATCATCTCGAAATAGGTCTTTGCAGTCGAGTTCGAATTTTTTAATTTTGGGAGAAATAGAAATAGAATGAACTAACACAAAGTCAATAAAGGATCGTAGATTTTCAAATTTATGTCTTCTACTAGTATCATCCTTGGGCACTACGGGGTTATACGGATCTCCATAGAATTTTGATTCCTGGCTTCTACGAGTGAAAATGAAATTATAAACAAAAGTCCAAAGATAGTGCCACCTTTTTGAGAGGATAGCATCCTTTGTGGGCAATAAATAGAGAATTTGAACTAGAAGTGAGTCCGGCAATTGACTGATACGGTCGTCTAGGGTTTCTTCAACGATGGATGATTGATCATACTACTACTACTACTTCTTCTAGAGCCGTCATTTTTTACAGAAGAAGCCATGATTTTGGGTCACGCGCACACCACCTTGGTTTCTTTTAAATCCCGTCTTCCCCACTAATTTTGGTTACTGTAATGCGCCAAAAATAAGTAAAATTCTTTCCCACCCAGTGTAATAGTACCCGACTAATAGGATTTAAAGTCTTTGTCTCGTAGGAAAATTTTCCTAACTACAACTTCTGTTACATTATATCTACAACTATTATTTAATTCACGTTTTGTATAATTTTTTATACAATTAATTATTATTCAGCTTTAAAATCTCTTCTCTCAAAGAATTCCAGAATTTTAACAAATTTAATAAGATTCTCATCATTTCCTAAATTTAAGCCTAACTGAATTGACTACAACCAATAATTTCTTAAAATATCTGTAAATCCCTAAACTTTAGCCTAACCAAATTTACTGCGACTCAAATACAATGAATTCCTTTGGCTTTCATTAAAAATAGGTGAGAAATTATACCATATGTACTATATGTACATTGACTAATAATATATCTTTTTGCACTATTGCATATAACTGATACTATATTGTATACTATTTACATAGTGGTATAGATATATTGTTAATATATTATATAAAGTATATATTTAAATGTATTAATAAATAATAAAATATAATGTATATTTTATACCTAAAACATGCAATATATATACTTGAAGAATTGTATATTATACGTATTATAAATATATTATATACGTTACTAAAAGGTAAGTTTTATAAAGCAGTGGTTAGGTCTGCCATGTTGTATGAGACCGAGTGTTGGCCGGTTAAGAACTCACACATCCAGAAGATAAAAGTAGCAGAGATAAGCATGTTGAGGTGGATGTGCGGGCAAGGATGGATAAGATTAGGAATGAAGATATTCGAGAGAAGGTGGGCATGGCCCCCATGGAGGACAAGATGCTGGAAGCAAGACTCAGATGGTTCGGGCACATTCAGAGGAGGAGCACTGAGGCACCGGTGAGGAGGTGTGAACGACTGGCTATGGTGGGCACGAGGAGAGGTAAAAGGAGACCTAAGAAGTATTGGGGAGAGGTGATCAGGCAAGACATGGCGCGACTTAGGATTACTGAGGACATGGCCCTTGACAAAGAGTTGTGGAGGTCGGGCATTAAGGTTGTAGGTTAGGGGGAAGTTGTGAGTATTTCTACAGCGCACTAAAGTGAGACTAGCCAGTTAGGAGTTAGTCTTAGGATGCTACTGGTCAGCTACTGATGCAAGGCTTTATCTGTTGGATATTATTATATCTTCCATCCTTTTCGCACTTCCTATATTTCTTATATTGCTATTATTTTTACTTTATGTTATGGTATGTTATTTTATGTTATTTTATCATGAGTCTATTGATAGTACTAATATATCGTCTCTTGTCGCTTTCTTGAGCCGAGGGTCTCCTGGAAACAGTCTCTCTGCCCCTCGGGGTAGGGGTAAGGTCTACGTACATATTACCCTCCCCAGACCCCACTAGTGGGATTATACTGGGTTGTTGTTGTTGTTGTTGTTGTTGTTGTTGCTGTTGTTGTTGTTGTTGTTGTTGTTGTTGTTGTTGTTGTTATATATAATATACTAGAAATATATTATATGTAGTCCTCTTAAATCCAATATTCTTTATATTGTATATAGATAATAGAGCTTTTAAGTATATTCTGTAAATACGTATATTTGTATATGAATAGTGTATCCATATACATTATATGCATATTATGGTATTTAATATATAGTCCTCGTAAATACGATTTTCTTTATATATATGTATATTATACTAAATGTATAGGAATATATTTGTTTGGTTTTTCTTGGTATACTATAAGCATATAAAAATATCTACATATATTACACCAAATTCATACATAAATATTTTGGTATTTTTCCTTTAATCCGATACCACATGATTCAACATTATCACTTTCAAATAAAAATGTTGAACCTCATAGAAAAATACTTTTAATATCTCAAAAAGAAATATTTCAATATTATGTCTAGTTTTATTTTCACACCATTATATTAATGATTCATTATTATAGTAGTTATTTTAATATATTTATAACACTAATTTATTTAGTTTGAATTCATTTGAATGGAAATCTGACAATTAAGTGATAGTAGTTATTATACGTTATTTGTTAACGTTTTTATCACATTATCTTATGGGTTACTTTTGTACCAAATTTTGAAATCTGACAATTAATGATAACTATTATATGTTATGGTCTATCACATTGTCTTTGTGATTACTTTTGTAACAGAAAAGTTTTTAATGGATTGCTTTGATTGTTAACGTATTGTTTTCATTAGATTGTGAAGTTTTGGACTATATATACTTTGTTGTTTTTTTGATAGTAGTGAAAATAACAAAGCTAAAAAATTTTCTTCACTTTTCTTTTGTGCTGGGTTTTCTTTTATACAATCTTTGTTGTATCTGCTCCTAGTTATACTAGAAGAGCTTGTTGAATCCTGGGGGATACGCCTAATAATAACTAATCACAGTGTGAGCGAAATATCTTTAAGGACAATGTCATTGACACGCCTCTAGCTAAACCTTTTATTCTCCATAATCAACCAATATTTTTTACAACAATCTTAAGGATATTTTACATTGTTATTATGGAGAATAACGTTGCTAATGTTGCTGTTGATGCTACTATTTATGCTGCACCAGCTGTTTCTGTTGCTGTTTTTGGTGGAGATAATTTTAACCGCAAGCACGCTGTTGTTAACAAAGGAAAAGAAATTGCTACTAGAAGCAGCCTTGTGGAGGAGAACAACCGTCAGAGAAAATCAAGTAACATGTATGATAAAAGCAATGGTTATATGCACAAACCCAACAATCAAATCTTCAAGGAAAAAGATAACAGCTTTGTGTGTGGCAAACCTGACCACTATGTTGCTCAATGCCGAAAAAGGATTGGGAATGACAATCCCACTAAGGCTAAAGTAAATTTGACTGAAGCCAAAGTGGATGATATAATTATTGCGGTTGTTTCCCAAGTGAACCTTGTGGCTAATGTGAAAGATTGGGTGTTAGATTCTGGAGCCACTAGGCACATATGTGCTAACAAAAAAGACTTTGTGTCTTACACCTAAGTTGAGGAGGGAGAAGAAGTTGCCTATCTTGGTGACTCAAGAACTACTCAAGTTTTTGGAAAAGGCAAAGGTCTTCTCAAACTCACGTCTGACAAAACTTTGGCATTGAATGACGTGTTGCATGTTCCTAGTATCCGAGCCAATTTGATCTCTATGGGATAATTAGGAAAAGTGGGGGTGAATGTTTCTTTTGAATCTGATAAGGTCGTGTTGACCAAGAATAATAATGTTGTTGGCAATGGTTATTATAATCATGGCTTGTTTATATTCAATGCTATCAATGAAAATGCTAGTACTTCTGCTTACTTGATTGATTCTTTTAATTTATGGCATGCGAGATTAGGACATGTTAGTTTATCTTATATTAAGAAAATGCATTCTGAATGTATTATTTCAAATATTAATTTTTTGAATATTGATAAGTGTGAAGTTTGTGCAGAAGCTAAAGAAACTAAGAAATCATGTGCTTCAGTATTTAGAGACTCTGAATTATTAAGTTTAATTCATACTGATTTAGGAGACTTGAAACAAACTATGACTAAAGGAGGGAAAAAATATTATGTGACTTTTTGTAACGACCCGGCCGGTCGTTTTAAGACTTAACTCCCTGATTCCCTATTAATTGCTTTCTCCGTATTTGTTTTTGCTATTTTGATTTGCCGAGATGTTTGGTTTTGAGTTTCGGAGTGTTTTGGGACACTTAGTCCCTAAAAGAGAGCTTAAGCTTTAGAATTTGGACCGTAGTCGGAGCAGTGTGAAGACGGACTTGGAATGAAATTCTGTCGGTTCTGTTAGCTCCATTGGGTGATTTCGGGCTTAGGGGCGTGTTCGGATTGTGTTTTAGGGGTCCGAAGCTTATTTAGGCTTGAAATGTCAAAAGTTGAATTTTTATGTTCCGGTTCGATAGTGAGATTTTGATATCGGGGTCGGAATGAGATTCCGGAAGTTGGAGTAACTCTGTAGTGTTGAATGTGTCATGCTTGCAAAATTTCAGGTCATTCGGACGAGGTTTTATAGACTTTTTGATCGAAAGCGTAATGTGAGAGTTTTTGGAGTTCTTAGGTTTGAATCCGATGTTAAATTGGTGTTTTGATATTGTTTTGAGCGTTCCAAAGGTTGGAACAAGTTCGAATTATGTTTTAGGATTGGTTGGCATGTTTGGTTGAAGTCCCGGGGGCCTTAGGTGTGTTTCGGATGCTCAACAGGTCATTTTTGGGACTTAGAGAATTGCAGAAAAATTGCAGCAGGTCAGTTCTGGTTTCCTTCTTCGCGTTTGCGAGTGGGGTCTCGCGTTCGCGAAGAGGAGCTGGGGTTGGTAGGGGTTTAATGCTTCGCGCACGAAGGTGTTCCCGCATTTGCGGGGCTGTGAGGTCTTATACCTACACGTTCGCGTATGAGGGAAAAGATGGTCATCACGTTCGCGATGAAGGAAGACTGGACCAAGAAGTTGTGCTTTGTGAACGCGAGGGTCCTTCCCCGTTCGCGAAGAAGGAATTATCTGGGCAGAATATAAAATTTCAAAGTCGAGGATTTGGGCATTTTTATCAAAACTAGAGCTTGGGAGCTCGAATTTGAGCGAGACTTTGAGGGATTTTCAGAGATATCGATTGGGTAATGATTCTTAAATCCTTTTTGCTTGTAACTCATTAATCTAAACATAAATTCATCATCTAATTTCGTATTTGGAGTGAGAAATTGGGAAAAATTTGGAAAAGTTCTTAGACCTAATTTTCGAGTTTTGATTGGGAATTTGACATTGGATTTAGATAATTTTAGTATGGTTAGACTCGTGAGTGAATGAGGGTTCATAATCAATAAATTTTACCCGATTTCGAGACGTGAGCTCGGGGGCATTTTGGTCATTTTACCTAATTTCGCGTATTAACTTAGAATTTATTTGTGGAATCAGCTACTTGTTATACATTATGCAATTTAATTGAATAGATTTGAACCATTTGGAGGCAAGTACTTGTGGAAAAAATGTGGTTTTGGGTTGATTTTAAGCCGGTTCGAGGTAAGTGGTTTGTCTAACCTTGTGTGGGGGAACTCTCCTTAGGATTTTGTATTGTTGATATTTGAAATGCCTTGTACGTGAGGTGACGAGTGCGTACTTGTGCTAATTATTGAAAATCCTATTTTCATTAAGTACTATAATTGTGTTTCCTTTCCTATTTATACTACTTGCAATTTAAGCCTCATGTTAGCTTAGGGAAGCATGTCTAATTAACTTAACTGCTTTACTTGCTCAAACTGTCTTATTTGAATTATGTGCAGCATGCTAGGTTAGAAATATCTATTTTGCCTTGGTATGAAATTTGAATTGAATTGAGTATTCTTTGTGTTGCTATTGTGTGTTTACTTTGGGACCACGGGACAGTATCCCTGGAGATCCCCCTGCCTGTTTACTTTGGGACTACGGATTTGTATTCCGAGAGATCCCCTGCATATATATTGATTTGGACTGTAGTGGGGGAGACCGAGAGATCCCCAGCACATATATTGAGGATACTAAGAGATCCTCGGGATACCGAGAGATCCCCAGCACATATATTGAGGATACTAAGAGATCCTCGGGATACCAATAGATCCCCAGCACATATATTGAGGATACTAAGAGATCCTTGGGATACCAAGAGATCCCCAGCACATATATTGAGGATACTAAGAGATCCTTGGGATACCGAGAGATCCCCAGCACGCATATTGAGGATACTAAGAGATCCTCGGGATACTGAGAGATCCCTAGTTGTTATCTCTGTATTGAGTTGTATTCCTTCTGTGTGTTTTGTATCCGATATAGTCGTTGTTATTCTTACTATCCTATATTACTTCATACTGTTAGCATTTAATTACATTGTCGTATTCTAAATTGTTTTACCTCGTTTTTCAGCTATAATCAGTAGGGCCCTGACCTTCCTCGTCACTACTCGACCGAGGTTAGGCTTGGCACTTACTGAGTACCGATGTGGTGTACTCATGCCCTTTCTACGCATGTTTTTCATGTGCAGATCTAGGATTCTTCGGCTCAGCCCTACTACCCTTGAGGCGAGACAATTCTCTAGAGACTTCGAAGTATATCTGTCGCGTCCGCAGACTGAGGAGTCCCTTTCCATTCTCTCTTATATTCCTAGCCCTTCTGTATTTATTTTGATTAGACATTCTGGAGTTAGAGCACAATGTAGTATCCATAGCTTGTGATTTCATGAGATTTCGGGTTTTGGCAAGTTGTTCAGTTTGAGAAACTATATTGTATATGCCAAGCGGCATCTTTAAACCTTCACTATGTTAATTCCGCAGTTTTTATTTGTTTTATCCGTTATTTTCCCTTTTTCCGCAATTGTTACCTAGTCGTAGAGACTAGGTGCCGTCATGATAGTTCATGGAGGGCGAACTTGGGTCGTTACAAGTTGGTATCAGATCTCTAGGTTCATAGGAGTCACGAATCACAAGCTGGTTTATTAGAGTCTCGCATATCGATACAGAGACATCTGTACTTATCTACGAGAGGCTATGTAACCATTAGAAAAATTCTACTTCATTTGATTTCCCTGTCGTGCGAGATTTTTGACATCACAATCCTAAACCTCTGTCTTCCATTCTCTCATAGATGGTGAGGACACGTACTACCGGAGGTGACCAGACACCCGCGCCCCCCGTGAGAGCCGTCAGAGGTCGAGGCCGGGGTAGAGGCCTAAAAATTATAGGCATGAAAAGCTAGTGTTATTTTAGGCATGAATATTATAAGAGATGACAATAGTTTAATGTTGACTCAAGAACATTATGTTGAAAGAATTCTTAAAAACTTTGATAATTTTGATGTGATACCTGTAAGCACTCCTTATGATGCTAGTAGTCAATTAAAAAAAATAAGGGAGATGCTATAGATCAAAATAAATATGCTCAAATTATTGGTAGTCATTTGATGCATTTGATGAATTTTACTAGACCTGATATTACATATGTTGTGTGTAGATTGAATAGATATACTCATAATCTGAGTCATGATCATTGGAATGGATTAGTAAGAGTAATGAAATATTTGAGAGGTACCATGAACTATGGTATTAAATATAGTGGATTTTCCACTGTACTAGAAGGATACAGTGATGCTAACTAGATAATAAGACAAAATCCACTAGTGGTTATGTGTTCACCCTCGGTGGGGGTGCTGTGACATAAAATCAGCTAAACAAACAATAATAGCTAGATCTACCATAGAATCTGAGTTTGTGGCATTGGAATTGGCTAGCAATGAGGCTGAGTGGTTAAAGAATCTTTTGGATAGTATTTCACTAGGAATAAAACCGACACCTTCTGTGTCGATGCATTGTGATTGCCAAGCTGCAATAGCCATTGCTAAAATTAAATCCTTTAATGGGAAGAGTAGACATATCCGATTGAGACATAATGTGATAAAGCAACTGCTGAAAGATGGAATTATTTCCATAGATTATATGAAGTCAGAAGTGAATTTGGCCGATCCTCTAACGAAACCTTTGGGAAGAAAATTAATATCTGAAACATCGAGAGGAATGAGACTTTTGCCAATTTGAGTTATATCAACAATGATGGTAACCCAATCTATGTGATTGGAAATCCCATGAAGTAAGTTCATATGGGTAATAACAAGTCATTAGTTGACCAAATGTGCACTATTAAATTATGTCCCTTCCTATGGGGTGTGTGTATATATAGTGCAAAACTGCAAGGAATGGAAGATTGAGTTATTAAACTCTTAATCTAATAATCCATATCCTTTGATGGGTGGTGTATTGTGCTGCAGAATACACTTGATGGATGGACCTATATGAGTGTGGAGTGGAGCCGCTCCTATGAAACTTATGGCAAAAAATTTCTACAGCACTCATGAAAACCAGGCGGGCGCATGGCCTATTAGCGCAAAACCACGACAAACAACAAAGTGTGTACGAGTATAATGTGATAGATAAGACACTCAACTTACAAAAGATTTCTTGGTTCATAGAAGTTTTGAACTTCACCAATTGTTCTGTAAGTTTAATCTTATTTATCTAAGTCTGGTTCATAGTCCAAGAGACACCAGATTCAACGCGTTATGCTCATTTGTGAAACCCATCAAATTATTTTATTATTTTTTAATATTCTTTTTGAGATATATAGGGGATTGATAGAAAAATACTTTTAATATCTCAAAAAGAAATATTCCAAAATTATGTCTAGATTCATTTTCACACCATTATATTAATGAGTCGTTATTATAGTAATTATTTTAATATATTTGTAACACTAATTTATTTAGTTTGAATTCATTTGAATGGAAATATGACAATTAAGTCATATTTCCATTCAAATGAATTCAAACTAAATTAAGTGATAGTAGTTATTATATGTTGACCAGAGGGGTTGCTCTAATGGTAAGCAACCCCCACTTCCAACCGAGAGGTTGTGAGTTCGAGCCTCCCCAAGGGCAAGGTAGGAAGTTCTTGGAGGGAAGGATGCCGGGAGTCTATTTGGAAACAGTCTCTCTACCCTAGGGTAGGGGTAAGGTCTGCGTACACACTACCCTCCCCAGACCCCGCTAAGTGGAATTATACTGGATTGTTGTTGTTGTAGTTATTATACGTTATTTGTTAACGTTTTTATCACATTATCTTATGGGTTACTTTTGTAACAGATTTTGAAATCTGACAGTTAATGATAGCTATTATACATAATGGTCTATCACATTGTCTTTATGATTACTTTTATAACGGAAAAGTTTTTAATGGATTGCTTTGATTGTTAACGTATTGTTTTCATCAGATTGTGAAGTTTTGGACTAGATATACTTTGTTGTTTTTCATCTTTTGATAGCAGTGAAAATAACAAAGCTAAAAAATTTTCTTCCCTTTTCTTTTGTGCTGAGTTTTCTTTTATACAATCTTTGTTGTTTCTGCTCTTAGTTATACTAGAAGAGCTTGTTGATCCTGGGGATATGCCTATAATAATTTATTAAGGTGTGAGTGAAATATCCTTAAAGACAGTATTATTGACACGCCACAGCAAGCTGAACCTTTTATTCTCCATAATCATCCAATTTTTCCAACAGAATCATGGTAACTTTTCAGAAAAATAAACTCAAAAATATCAACTTTTATCTATTTAACAATTGATTGAATTTACTAGAAAACAAAAGGGGGAAAAAAGATGAAGAAAAGAACACCATCGTCGTGAAAGACAAAAGATCATTTTTTCTTCACATATTCATCTCTGCCGTGCTTTTTTCAGAAATCTTTATATCTTTCTTTTTTCCAGATGCAACTTGTTGATAATTAGAATGAGGGTGACGGCTAGCATGCAATGTATTTTCTATGTTTTTGACTTACACAAAATATATGGGACGAAGAAAAGGGGAATAGACGCTTGTGATATACTGGTATATATTTTACTAGAGAATTGGGGGGGGGGGGAATTGATAGTGATAGATATGTTCGGTGAGAGAGAATCAGATAGAGATATTTTTAAGTGAAAGAGAATCTCAAGGGAGACATTTTAGGATATGAAAAGTTGTATATATTTTAATTAAAAAGGCAAAATTTTAAAATAAATTGTACTAGAAGTAATTTTGTAAAAACAGTTGTAGGTAGTATAAATAAAACTTTAAAGAATTGTATTCTATGTAAATTCCTCTTGTATCAAAGGCGACTCTGTTCTAGGGCTCCAACACGAGCAAACGCTGAGAATATATATAGGAATAAATAGTTATGTAAATTGAAATGGGAAAATATTGCTAAGGGAAGTTACTGTGTTACCAGCTTTAAGCTCTTTTTTGCCTTAAAATTGTTTAGTTTCTTATTATTAATACACATTTTTATTTCTTAAAAAATAATATATAAATTATCGCAGTGTGAGTTTATTTGATATTGTTGATCAAATGTTGTATAAGTTATGCAAGTATATCAAATGTTGTATAAGTTATGCAAGTATAATTTTTGTTTGATTGACCAATCAAACAATGCATTAATTAATTATGTGCAAAATAATAACTGTAACCTCTGCGACCGAATCGTGTTACTTTATGTTTGAATTATCTTCCTAAATAATAAGACGACATTTTTAGTCTGCCGGAAAAAATAAAAACCACTTGCAATCTAGTGATGGAAAGCAATAAGTAAAACAATCGATGGATGATCTTGAACAACCTTATAATTTATTAGCCGATTTTACTGAAAGTAAATGCATCCTCGCATTTGATGTGTACACCAAATTAAACTATTTAGCCTTAGTAATTAAAATTTGAAAGTGAGAAAACATGTGAGACCAAGTTACGCATTCATTGGTCAAAATCACCCACCGATTTCTTCTGATTGTTTCCATGACGTTTCTCCGCGTACTAGAAAATGTCACCTTATTTTCCTTTAGGAAAAATTAAAGATAACTCTTTGCATAAAATAATAACATGTCCATTATCAACAATCATTGTGACAGAGATGAAATTTAGCAAAGCATAGTTAGCAGCTGCCCTGAAATAGAAAGATCGATCACATGAAGCCCTTATGAAACACGAGCAGCTAGCTTTGACGCGATCATTCAATATCAATATCAGACATTTTCTACCATATTAGAAATAATCCTTCCCATTCTTTAATTTTGCCCTCTTAAATTTCAACATTTTTCTCAGTACAAGGAATGATAAAATTAAATATTTGATACAGTAGAAGGTCAAATTTAGACCTTTTTTTTATTGTGAATTTATTACTAAAAATTCTTCTGATTTGTTTTTACTGCTGGGAAAAAAGGCTAATGTAGGGGGGTTGGAATTCAGTTCAGCCACGTGTATTGGCAAAATATTAAAAGCCAAGATCTTCTTGATATTTACAATTCATTTTGTATTACTTCAAATCCAAACAGCGAATCCGTTTTTGGACCATTACGGTGAACTTCCCACGCCGGTGAACCTATAGTTCTAACTACCGTTCTTCTTGTTCTCCTTTTATTAGTGTCAACGTTCTTCTATCCTTCTCCTTCACCCCTCTTCTCATCCCACTACATAAATTGAGCAAGACTCTTTTCCTTTTTCGTTCTTCAGTCAGCTAGATGGTGAAATTAAGGGATATTCTCTTCTATGGCCTCATCTTTGTCAAGGAAGTTTTTGGTGATCGTCTTTCCGTTTTTGCTCTTTTATCTAAAACTGTAAACTTACTGAGATTGTGAAAAAAATCTATGTCAAAGCAACTTCAAGAAATAAAGAACTATTTTTAGAATTGAGAAAAGCATCAAAATTCAACTTTGTAAGTTATGAAAATGAATTCCGAAACTAGTTAAATCGGGGTCTATGTTGCCGGCGTCAGAAAATGGATTTTAGAATGTCAAGAACATTTTGGCCTTTTAAATTTTTTATTAACACGTGGCCACTTCCTACAAGTCCATTGAGAAAAACTGGACGAAAAAATACTGGAGGGATCCCAACCCAATGTAGGGGGGGTTTAAAAAGGAAGAATTAACCTAAATAGCAGTCCACGCAATTACTTAAACTAAAAACTAGCCGGAGAATATAATATATATATATATAAAGGAGAGATAATAGAAGATGAATTGACACCTCTCTTTGGCTAGCATTAATATTTATCTTTTTTTGTCAATTTTTTGGCCCAATAACCGTTGCAACTTATTAACATTTACTAATAAGGATTAAGAGGAGGGACTATATATTTGTATTTACTACTTTTTCTTGAAACGTTGCAGACGGTTTCAAGAACTCTAGAAAAGAGTTGTTACTCTAGAAAAAAACTCTGATTAAATGTTGCTAATCAGACGGTTTTAACAATACTGCAAAAATAATGTTTCAAATTTCTTCTGCTTAGAAATATTGTATAGAGCAAAATCGGAGGGTCCAATTTCTCGTCATTAAGGCATTTCAGGGGATCATCTCGAGACCTCGAGGCTGCGAGGCTGTGGTCGAGCTCCTCCCTCGAGGTTCGTTGACGCCCGGCCTAATGACAATGTTGGCCGCGGTCATGATGGGACTGGAGAGCTCTCTAGGCATGCAGTTAGCATTGGCAGAGCCATGTGCCATCTAGTTGCCCCATCCCCCTACTCTTGTAATTAATGCTTTTGTACTATGTTGGAGTTCCCCTCCTATATAAAAGGGGTCTTTGACATTTTGTAAAGGTTCGGTTGCTCCATCTGCTCCATAAGAAATATAGAAGAACATTCTCTTTGCTCTCTCATACTCTCTTGATATTATTACTTTCATTTATTGTCTTTATATTTGTTCATCATTTATTGCCTATCATTGGCCATAAAGAGACTCCATTGATTTTATTATAATTGTTAGTCACATAGCAACTGTCTTCGATAGCTCGTAATTGAGCTCCTTGATCGACCTCGAGGCCCAGAATCGACAAGCCCGAGGCCCCGAATAACTGACCTATCTGTTCGATTATAGCTCTCTCCTTAACTTTATTTCGTTTCTAAATCTCATACGCTTAGCACCAACTGCTTAACAAACTAGCATAAAAGTAGATCACGCGTATTTTTAGAGTCCCATCAACAAATTTAATTGTTATTACCATTTTCACGGTAAACAGTTTGGCGCCCACCGTGGGGCTAAAAATAATAGTGATTATTTTCTTGCTGGTTTTACTACATAACACAAGTTATCTTTCATGCTTTTTCTTGTTCAAGATCTTCGATTTCAGGTCGAAATGTCTAACTCGGTAAACGGAGATGAAAACCACAATCTTGAAGACCATGAGGAAAATGGTATGGCTGTTCCAGGTGTTGTTGTGCCACTACAAAACCCTGGGAATGCACCGGAGTCAGTCCCCATGGGCGCAGTCTTGCGCGACGCCCATCGCATCGACATAAGCTCTCACACTGACTGGAGCGCGCACCAAGGGGATCAACAAGAAGCACAGAAAACCACAACTAGGGAAGAACGTGAGGTTAGCCTTCATATTATTTTTGAAATGTTGCAGGCACAACAACTAGTTATTGCTCAGCTGCAAAGTCACAAAAAAACTCCTAGCACAGTAGCACCGGGGATAGCTCCCCCAGCCGAACAGGTACCTGAGAAATCAAGCAATAACGAGTTGATAGCCGACCCTATCATCGTAAAAATGCTCGAGGACCTCACCAAAAGGATCGAATCGGGCGAGAAAATGATAGAAGCCAACGACAAAAAGGTCGAAACCTACAACTCTAGGGTCAACCAAATTTCGGGCGCACCCCTGGTCCTAAAAGGTGTGGATTCGGAGAAGTTCATACAAAGGCCATTCCCCGAGGAAGAGGCCCCGAAACCTATTCCGAAGAAGTTCAGAATGCCGGAACTCCCAAAGTACAACGAGACCTCAGACCCCAATGAACACGTTACTACTTACACCTGCGCAGTAAAGGGCCACGACATATAGAACGATGAGATCGAATCTGTATTACTAAAGAAGTTCGGGAAAACACTCTCGAAGGGGGCCATGATGTGATATCACAACCGAGCTCCTATGTCACGACCCAATTCCCGAACCTGGTCGTGATGGCGCCTCTCATGAAGACAAGGCCAGCCATTCAACCCAATTCATCCTTTTAAGACAATTAATTAACACAATTATAGTATAAACATGGTTTAATAATATCCAATAGCGGAAAGTATAGATAAAATATGGAAATCCAACCCAACTCAGCCCTAACCGGGGTGTCACTAGTCATGAACTACTACAGAGTTTACTAAAATTCTACAAAGTATGGAATTAGGAACAAAATCTGAAGATATCATAAATAACAGAAGATAAGGGAGAAAACGGGTCTGCGAACGCCATGCAGCTACCTCGATAACTCCGATGAAAACTGAACAGCAGAAAACTCGCTCTATGCCTCAGGAATACCTGTACCTGCACACATGGTGCAGGGAGTAATGTGAGTACTCCGACCCAGTGAGTAATAAATATAAATAATGACTGAAGGTAAGAAAACACGTTAAGGCACACAACATTCTATACAGAAGCAGTGAAATCATTTAAAATAACAATTCAGTGAAACATCATGTGAAATTTCTTTTAAACCAGTAAAACAGGTAATTTGGCAGTAAAATGACGAGTAGAAATCTGCCCCTCGGGCTCAATATCAAAACAACAAGTAGAAATCTGCCCCTCGGGCTCAGTATCAAAATAATAACTAGAAATCTGCCCATCGAGCTCAGTATCAAAATAATAAGTAGAAATCTGCCCCTCAGGCTCAGTATCTCAGAACAGTATCAGCCCCTCAGGCTCATAACAATATAAAGCAACCAGTTAATGAAATAAGAGCACATAATTATTATGGCAGATAATGCAGATAAAGAATAAATACATGAGTGCAATGCAATGCATATGATGGTACCATCTGGTACCCACTGCGGCGTGCAGCCCGAGCCATCCATATTTATTTATCGTCGACGGCGCTCACTGGGGGTGTGTACAGACTCCGGAGGGGCTCCTACAGCCCAAGCGCAATATCAATCCATCTCGTGGCATCAAATCTAGGCCCTCGGCCTCATATCAATCTTAGTATAATCACCCAGGCTCTCAGCCTCAATATCAATGTAATCAACCAGACTCTCGGCCTCAATATCAATGTAATCAACCAGGCTCTTGGCCTCAATATCAATATAACACTGTTGCGGCGCGCAGCCCGATCCATGCTCAGTCCAGAAATCATCATAAGCCCCTTGGGCATTTGTAAAACAGTAGTTCTCAGCCCGAAATATCATTTAGAAATATCATTTAAGTTTTCAAATCTTAGAAAGATGGCTGAGTTTGCAAAACAGTATTTAAAACCTTGGACTGAGGTCAAATGATATGCAAAATATGCGAAAGCAGTGATATCAATCCCTGAAGGATTCAAATAATTGGCAAGAAGCCTACAATTGGAAACATGACTGAGGATATAAATTCTTTAACAAAATAAGTGAGGAAAACCAGTCAAAAATCCCCTAAGGGTTCTACAGGTCGGCACAAGGCCCCAAGCATGGCAACAAGCCCAATTCACAATAATAAAGTATACGTCTCAACCAAAAATGTAGTAAAATATCTCTCGGAACGGACCAAGTCACAATCCCCAACAGTGCTCTATCCCACGCCCGTTATCTGGCGTGCAAGTCACCTCAATATAGCGTTACGATGTGAAATTCCGGGGTTTCAAACCCTTAAGACATCATTTACATCTATTACTCACCTCTAGCCGGCCAAATACTACTCCGCGATGCCCTTTCCTTTCGTATCGACCTCCTCGCGCGTCGAATCTTGCCAAAACCACAACGAATACATCACAATAGGCTAAAGGAATATAACCCAATCGAAAAGACTCAAAAATATCAAAAATCACGAAATTTGCAAAACCCGAGCCCAGGGCCCACGTCTTGAAATACATAAATTTTTACATCAAAATATTCCTTATCTCGCCACGAGTCTATACATACCAAATTCACAAGAATCGGAGTCCATTTGACCCCTCAAATCCCAAATTTAGAATTTCAATCTCAAGCCCTAATTTCTTATAATTTGGCTATGTTTTCATGGATTTCTAGGATGATTCTTCAATAAAATCATGTATTTAACTCATAAAACTTACCTCCAATCGATCTTAGTTGAAACTCCCTTCAATCCCCGTCCAAAAGCTCTCAAAATGACTAAAAATGGTGGAGAAATGGGGTGTTTTTCGCGAATGAAATGTAAACATTCTGCCCAGAGTTCACCTAGTGTTACCGGAGAAATGAGGTGTTTTTCGCGAATGAAATGTAAACATTCTGCCCAGAATTTTTCGGAATTACTGTTCACCCAGTGTTACTGTTCACACCATGTACTGTTCGCGAGGTACTGTTCACCGTGTTACTGTTCACGGATATTGTTACGGGGTACTGTTCATAACTACTGTTCACAGTGCTGTAAAAAAAATGCAGCAGCTTTATTTTTTTCGTGCTTAAATCGATCCGTTAACCTTCTGAAATACACCCGAGGCCCCTGAGACCTCCACTAAAAGCACCAACATGTCTTAAAACATTATCCAAACTTTCTCCAATCGTCAAAACACCTCAACTAACACCAAAATCATCAAATTATATCGAATTCAAACCTAAGTTCTTTTAAAACTTCTAAAACACACATTCGATCAAAAACCTGACCAAACGATGTTTGAATGACCTGAAATTTTGCACACATATCCCAAATGACACAATAAAGCTACAACAACTCTCGAAATTTCATTCCGACACCCGGATCAAAATCTCACCTATCAACCGAAATTCGCCAAAATACTAACTTCGCCAATTCAAGCCTAATTCAACATCGGACCTCCAAAATTACTTCCGGTCCTGCTCCTAAGTCACAAATAACCTCCCGGAACTAACCGAACCGTCGAAATTCACATCCGAGCCCTCTAACTCATAAGTCAACGTCCGGTTGACTTTTCCAACTTAAACCTTCTTAAAAGAGACTAAATGTCTCATTTCTTATCAAAATCGCTCCAAATAAATTCTAATGCACCCAATACCGATAATGAAACATGAGGAAGCAAAAAATGGGACGAACGAGATAGTAACTCATGAGACGACGGGTCGGGTCGTCACATTCTCCCCAACTTAAACAAACGCTCGTCCTCGAGCGTACCCAGAGTTGTCCTAGAAGCCAACTAAAAGCTGAATGACCTTATCAAGCATAAACCCGGGGATGATCCCACATCACCCTATCTCACATGGGTACGATAACGCATTGTAACTAAGATCACACAATCTAGTCTAGCCCATAAATCATAGAGCCACATTTCACCTTTTCGGAATCATACACAAGATCAGAACCTCACACCTACATTCAGAATAAGTTTGAACCAGCTGTAATAGACCATGCCTGCAACCTTAGGTGCAATTGTATGATATACCAATAACTCAAACAAATGCAGCAATAACTTCCATTCACAGCAGCTGCCCACAACAACCAAATACCGATAGAAATCTCTTATTAGCCAATGTCTCATTCCAACACTCTCATATACTGCCAATGATAATTGAAACACGCAATAAATCATAACCATTGCTCAGATCAACCATTCATGAGGCCATTTCTCCTCTAGCAATTATAGTAACAATTTTTTTTAAAAAAAATCGAACCTCGATATTTACCCATCAAACATGCTGAAATCAAATCCGTTCGTATTCATCAATGACCCCAATGATCATCTCGAATCCAACATACCACTCTGGTGATATGACACCTCAGTACAGGCCTAAGCCACAACTTTCATAATACGCGCACCAATAAGAAACGACCTAAACATACTCAAGTCATGAAAAATGACTCAAACGAAAGAGTCGTACCTCAAGCTCATCAGTACTATCAGCGGACCCAACAAGAACATGCCGCAATACTACCGAAATATCATTAGTTTAATAACATTACCTTTTTATGAGACATATACTCTCGTCAAGTCACTTTCAATTAGCAATACTATTTCCCCAATCATCCGAAGATCATTCGCCCTAATCATCTGAAGCTTTTTTCTCTAATCACCTAGAAGAAAATCGCTACATATCTCATGTTCTGCATGATGTACATAGGTAGTGTTCTAACTCTTACATATTGACATGACGGATGAGGTATGCATAAATTCATGACCACTGTCGAGACAACGATTCGTTGGTTCTATACTCCTGGCAAGAACTATCACCTCATTTTGAGCAAAATCATGGTCTTAGCTCCTTAATTTACTTCATATACTCAGATTGCACTAATCTCAAATTCAATGATCTCGTCTCACCCAGTACGAACTGCTCAGGCAATAAGCCACCCCAGACATAATCAAAAGTCGCATATGATGCCTCAATATGCCAATAAGCTACCAATTCGAACGCGGTACAAAAGGAAAACAAACTCTGGAAGGAATTACCAATCTCACACACTAATACAGACTTTCCTTAGAAAACAGGAAGCAAGGCATACAAAATAGCATATAGAAAACTATACTCAACATCACACTGTTGCGGCGTGCAACCCGATCCAGATAACATACCCATGGCGGTGTGCCACCCGATCCACACATAGATCTCACATAAGGAGATGCACATCGAGCCAAATTTGCTCATTACAACAAAATACCGAGTATCGGTCGTAAGCATGCTAAGTGCATAATAATATCTCTGAGGGACATATAGCGTTATAAGCTACAAAACTCAAGCACAACTGAGGTGCGATGTACAATCTGAATTTCAAGAGCCAAGATGCTCATATAACGTCATTCCTACACAGATTCTCAACACATAGCAATTTCTCAAGTCGTCTCACAACTCACACGGCGCAATGTATCACTACGCGAAATATCTGACAATGAAACATCAACCTAACTACTCCTCCATGAGGACCGTGTTACTAAAATGCACACATCTGGCCTGATATAGAGCCATTATTCACGTTAAATCTATCCATCGACTTCAAGCCAATTCTGATCACACTGAACTAGTCTGATAACCTTTCAAAGGTCCATAATAACTCCCATTCTTTCTCATAACACACAAGAACAACCATCACAATTGGGGTAATCCTCCCCAGTTCACAACCCAATATGCCAAGTGCCCTACAGGCATGAATCTTTAATTTAACGACACCATCAAAAACTTCATACTTGGTTTACATCTTTAATAAATCAAGTGATCACATCACACACTTATATAATCTTCCCGTGGGACACACTCCCACAACCTACTACAACAATATCTGGAGTGTGCCTCCAAACCATCGATCGCACTAACGCTGAAGAGCGATCAAGAGTCATTAACCGGGATGCAAAACCTTTTTTACAAAACACCGATCTTAGGTGACGCTGAAGACAATTCCAACTTACCGTAAACATCGAAACTTATCTCCTGCTCATCTGAGCTCATGACATCTTGTCAAAAAATTTCCTTCACTCGTGCCATTCTCGGCCTAATTTCCACAACCAGAATTGATTCACCAGCATGCATCAAATCGAAACTAACATAGTACATAACCGTATAATCCGCTAACCAATAGCAAGCTCCCCAACTTGGTTCGAAGTCATAGATCACAACACATATACTCTATTGCTGCCGTAATACCATGGTGAGATTAAACTCATTCCTTCATAAGCTTGTGGAAACACGAATCATCAGAAATTTAAACTCTTCTGCAATTTTTGCATTCACTCACACAACAGTTAAGCCCACTCTTTAGGCGACAAATTTTTTTACTAAGTCCCAAATTTTTCAAAAATTTTGGTAGAGTTTCCTTTGTAATTGGGCTTATCCACCTGCCAGAGAACCAAAACCATCCTAACAACACGTCCATAACTTGACAAAGCATCACAATGTATATCAACAACATTAATCTCACATGTATTATATTATCAAAATTGATACATGGACATGCGTTGCACCTATTTGAATCATAACACATAGAAAATACCTTTCAATCCTCCATTATTGGTCTATTCAACCGAGTAAGAACATATTCTTTCTTTAATGTTTTCGACCCTCAAGGTGGTCTCCTTGACTCAACGATTTTTTCATAATACATTTACAAAAGCGATCTTAGCTCCCAGACTTATCTAACTAGTATGACAAATAGATTCCCCTCATAAGCCAATTACCCATTAGCTTTACCTTTAGTTAATATTTTTGTATACCTTCCACTGCCATACACATTACACAATCACTTAATCTTCCTGAGTCTAAACTCATACTGTAAAATGAAATTTACTTCACTCCAAATAGGAGACATAAAAAGATTCTTCATACACCCATAACTTGGGACTACACATCCTATCCCAATGGAAATCATACACTCAATAGTTCATTAATCATCTAGTAGACCTTCCTCATCACTTCCAAGTCATATAGATATATCTCGCAGTACTATCATACTCCTCACGTAGCTATACAACCATGATTCCCACTAATAGGGACAATAACGAACATAAAGGTTCAAAACACTTGCTCACACAATCAGCACCTCAGTGCTCAAGCCATAGGCAATATCCGGCCTCAAGTCCTCCAGACTGGCCTAACATCAAACTCACCGAGATCACGTCCCGCCCTTCTATCGGGGAATTACAAGCCATCAAGGTAAATCGAATATTGAGTGCTCGTTCGCGCATATGAACATGTGAAAGGAATCGTAAGAGTTACTTTTCAAGCTGAATCAAGGACGCACGATAAGAATTCAAGAATATGAAGTTTTCCTAAAGGTTCTGCAGCCTCTCGAGGATAATTACAGACGTCTCCGTACCGATCCACGAGACTCTACTAAACCGGCTCATGACTCGCGAGACCAATTAAACTAGGCTCTGATACCAACTTGTCACGACCCAATTTCCGAACCTGGTCGTGATGGCGCCTCTCATGAAGACAAGGCTAGCCATTCAACCCAATTCATCCTTTTAAGACAATTAATTAACACAATTATAGTATAAACATGGTTTAATAATATCCAATAGCGGAAAGTATAGATAAAATATGGAAATCCAACCCAACTCAGCCCTAACCGGGGTGTCACCAGTCATGAGCTACTACAGAGTTTACTAAAATTCTACAAAGTATGGAATTAGGAACAAAGTATGAAGATATCATAAATAACAGAAGATAAGGGAGAAAACGGGTCTGCGAACGCCATGCAGCTACCTCGATAACTCCGATGAAAACTGAACAGCAGAAAACTCGCTCTATGCCTCAGGAATACCTGTACCTGCACACATGGTGCAGGGAGTAATGTGAGTACTCCGACCCAGTGAGTAATAAATATAAATAATGACTGAAGGTAAGAAAACACGTTAAGGCACACAACATTCTATACAGAAGCAGTGAAATCATTTAAAATAACAATTCAGTGAAACATCATGTGAAATTTCTTTTAAACCAGTAAAACAGGTAATTTGGCAGTAAAATGACGAGTAGAAATCTGCCCTCGGGCTCAATATCAAAACAACAAGTAGAAATCTGCCCCTCGGACTCAGTATCAAAATAATAACTAGAAATCTGCCCCTCGATCTCAGTATCAAAATAATAAGTAGAAATCTGCCCCTCGGGCTCAGTATCAAAATAATTATTAGAAATCTGCTCATCGGGCTCAGTATCAAAATAATAAGTAGAAATCTGCCCCTCGGGCTCAGTATCTCAGAATAGTATCAGCCCCTCAGGCTCAGAACAGTATAAAGCAACCAGTCAATGAAATAAGAGCACATAACTATTATGGCAGATAATGCAGATAAAGAATAAATGCATGAGTGCAATGCAATGCATATGACGGTACCCTCTGGTACCCACTGTGGCGTGCAGCCCGAGCCATCCCTATGTATTTATCGTCGACGACGCTCACTGGGGGTGTGTACAGACTCCGGAGGGGCTCCTACAGCCCAAGCGCAATATCAAGCCATCTCGTGGCATCAAATCTAGGCCCTCGGCCTCATATCAATCTCAGTATAATCACCCAGGCTCTCAGCCTCAATATCAATGTAATCAACCAGGCTCTCGACCTCAATATCAATATAACACTGCTGTGGCGCGCAGCCCAATCCATGCTCAATCCAGAAATAATCATAAGCCCCTTGGGCATTTGTAAAACAGTAGTTCTCAGCCTGAAATATCATTTAGAAATATCATTTAAGTTTTCAAATCTTAGAAAGATGGCTGAGTTTGCAAAATAGTATTTAAAACCTTGGACTGAGGTCAAATGATATGCAAAATATGCGAAAGCAGTGATATCAATCCCTGAAGGATTCAAATAATTGGCAAGAAGCCTACAATTGGAAACATGACTGAGGATATAAATTCTTTAACAAAATAAGTGAGGAAAACCAGTCAAAAATCCCCTAAGGGTTCTACAGGTCGGCACAAGGCCCCAAGCATGGCAACAAGCCCAATTCACAATAATAAAGTATACGTCTCAACCAAAAATGTAGTAAAATATCTCTCGGGACGGACCAAGTCACAATCCCCAACGGTGCTCTACCCCACGCCCGTTATCCGGCGTGTAAGTCACCTCAATATAGCGTTACGATGTGAAATTTCGGGGTTTCAAACCCTCAGGACATCATTTACATTTATTACTCACCTCTAGCCGGCCAAATACTACTCCGTGATGACCTTTCCTTTCGTATCGACCTCCTCGCGCGTCGAATCTGGACAAAACCACAACGAATACATCACAATAGGCTAAGGGAATATAACCCAATCGAAAAGACTCGAAAAATATCAAAAATCACGAAATTTGCAAAACCCGAGCCCCGGGCCCACGTCTTGAAATACAGAAATTTTTACATCAAAATGTTCCTTATCTCGCCACGAGTCTATACATACCAAATTCACAAGAATCGGAGTCCATTTGACCCCTCAAATCCCAAATTTAGAATTTCAATCTCAAGCCCTAATTTCTTATAATTTGGCTATGTTTTCATGGATTTCTAGGATGATTCTTCAATAAAATCATGTATTTAACTCATAAAACTTACCTCCAATCGATCTTAGTTGAAACTCCCTTCAATCCCAGTCCAAAAGCTCTCAAAATGACTAAAAATGGTGGAGAAATGGGGTGTTTTTCGCGAATGAATGTAAACATTCTGCCCAGAATTTTTCGGAATTACTGTTCACCCAGTGTTACTGCTCACCCATGTGTACTGTTCACCGGGTACTGTTCACGGATACTATTACGGGGTACTATTTACGGCACTATTCACGGATTGTTCACGGGGTACTGTTCATGGGCACTGTTCACGGTGCTGTAAAAAAAATGCAGCAGCTTTATTTTTTTCGTGCCTAAATCGATCCGTTAACCTTCCGAAATACACCCGAGGCCCCCGAGACCTCAACTAAAAGCACCAACATGTCTTAAAACATTATCCAAACTTGCTCCAATCGTCAAAACACCTCAACTAACGCCAAAATCATCAAATTATATCGAATTCAAGCCTAAGTTCTTTTAAAACTTCTAAAACACACATTCGATCAAAAACCCGACCAAACGATGTCCGAATGACCTGAAATTTTGCACACATATCCCAAATGTCACAATGAAGCTACATCAACCTTCGGAATTCGCCAAAATACTAACTTCGCCAATTCAAGCCTAATTCAACACCGGACCTCCAAAATTACTTCCGGTCCTGCTCCTAAGTCACAAATCACCTCCCGGAACTAACCGAACCATCTAAATTCACAACCGAGTCCTCTAACTTATAAGTCAACATCCGGTTGACTTTTCCAACTTAAACCTTCTTGAAAGAGACTAAATGTCTCATTTCTTATCAAAATCGCTCCAAATAAATTCTAATGCGCCCAATACCGATAATGAAACATGAGGAAGCAGAAAATGGGACGAACGAGACAGTAACTCATGAGATGATGGGTCGGGTCGTCACATCCTAACTCCATAGACTCATTCTCCATGCTAGCGGACTCTTTCATAAAAGCACATGCTGGAGCCATCAAAGTAGCAACGAGGAAATATGACGTGTTCAAGATCAAGCAGAGGGATAATGAAATGTTGTGAGAGTTTGTATCTCGATTCCAAATGGAATGAATGGAACTACCACCGGTCTCTGACCACTGGGCGGTGTAGGCCTTCACTCAAGGTCTGAATGAACGAAACTTGGTGGCTTTGAAGCAGCTAAAAGAGAATCTGGTCGAATATCCCGCCGTGACTTGGTCAGACGTCCATAACCTATACCAGTAAAAAATCAGGGCCGAGGACGTCCAGCTAGGAGCTCCCTTGGGCTCAGTATACCCAAGCAGAATCTTGGCGAAGGAGCCAAAGCTAAACAAAGAAAGGTACCAACCGTACATTGAAGATAGAAGGAATGCCCCGAGGGGCAACCCACCTCGCAACTATCAAAGGATAAACCAAGGACAGAATCCTCGGAAACTCATCAACAGAGCCGGATTAGGTAGGAACACAGGGCCAACGGAGGCGCCTCGCTTGTCAGAGTACAACTTCAATGTCGATGTGTCAGACATCATGTTCGCCATCTTTGGAAATTCCTCAACGACCGAGCCAAAAACTAGTTTTAAGAAAAGGGAAACATCCAAGAAGAACAAAGCAGACGAGCCATAATATGTCATCCACACGATCTTTTGAGACGGCCTCCACTAACCGGAACGCCAAAGCCCCCTTCAGTAGAGGGACTAAGAGATAAATCGGCAAAAAAATAGCAGCCGGGAGATACGCCCTCGACCGTATCCGAATAAAGGACCGTACCGCATCCTCCAAACGAATACCAAGGATCAAAAGCGCCATCTCCATTGAGGTATAGCCATCTCCCTTTTTATTTTACATTTCATACTAACCCTCATGCAGGTGCCTGATTTAAGCAGTCAAAGTGCTAACCCAGCTCGAAGACCTTAAGGTTTTAAAGCATCCGTTGCACTCTTTTCCTTTGATCGGGTTTTTTATCCCGAAAAAGGGTTTTACCGGCAAGGTTTTTAACGAGGCAACATCCGCGTGCTACATGAGGAAGACTCGACGAGTATTGCGGGCTTCTTTTATAATCAACCCCAAATACTGGAGGGCATCCCCCAGGGTCCCATTAGTAAAATGATGTATCGGGTCAAATGGTCGAATGAACCGTGCATGTATAGTCGGTTCCCCGACAACGAAACAATGTATACTTGTGTCAAGAAATCAAAGAGTACCTTTTGTCAAAGCATTTCATACTCCAAAGGAAACTCAACATTTTCGCTAAAATGATTCCTCCGTCAAACACGTCCCAAACACTCGGAGACTAGCGTCAACAATTCGATACCCGCATGATCTCAGAGTCGGAACTCCAAACTCATAAGCCCTCAACGAGGCAGCAGGAAAATCATGAAACATCTCCAAGGCCAAAAGTGCCCCAAACACCCAAGAACTGGCGCCAATATCTCCAAAATTGCACGACCTCAGGGTCAGGATCTCCAAAATCGTAAGCCCTCAACGAGGCAATACAAAGTTTGCAAGTAATGGCTCCCAAGTCAAGAAACCCTCGAGGACTCGGGGACTATCGTCAAGCGCCATCTCCATCGACTTACCAAAACCCGAGGCCATAAGACCCCGAGCGAGTAGACTCGATCTCGTAAGACCTACGTAAGGCAGCAATTACATCTGTAAGACCTCAAGCAAGGCATGAACAATAGTTGTACCGAGTATCTAAAACTGTAAAACCTCAAAGGCATGAAAAACTTGTAAGACCTTACTAAAGGAATAAACCCGATCTCAAAGTTTCGGCTATATATCGAACTTGTAATACCCCTAAAAAGGCATACCCTCGATATAGATGCCGAAACTATCTTATTCGGGATCAAAATGGCTCCAGCCAAACACAAGTGACTTCAGTCACATGGCTGTACCAGCCAAACTAACTCGACTCAGGGACGCCTGACCATCGCTACAAAATCACAGGCCATTACTTCGAAAAGAACTGATTAACCAAGCTACCCTCGACACAGGCAAAAGAGCTTCGACCATGTCGGCTCCAAATCACAGGCTTCGAGCTACTCAGCCTCTGAGCCAAACCTCCCGAGGTGCTCGAACATCGCCGCAAGTTACTCGAAATCGAGGTTCTTCTCGAACCGACGACGGGTTAGGAAAAAATTACTTCAAAGTCCTTAACGAGAGAAAAATAAAGCCATTAAAAGGTCATTTCGACCCAAAGCGTAAGATCCATTGTCGCCAACCCACGCAATTTGGAAAACTTGAGGGTCGATTGAGCTCGAGTCGAAACCTGACTCGGAGACTGAACCCAAAATAGTTAACTATATATGCCTAAGAACAAAGCGTAAGAGCCATTGTCGCCAGCCTACGCAAACGTAAAAGCCTGAGGGTCAAATGAGCTTGAGTCGAAACCCGACTCGGAGACTAAAATCAAAATGATTGAACAAAAGCATAAGAGCTCAAACGCTAACTTATACTAAATGTCGCATCGACCAAGCGCGTAAAAGCCCCCCGGGCCAGCCTAATGAGCCCCAGGGCCGTATCATCGAATCTAAAGACTCCTACTAACTCAAGAGATCAGATTGATTTGTCTAAAATCTTGGCAAACAGAAACCTAGAAGACACAAAACCGCGAGGTCCCCCTCTTATACATACATGTAATAGAATACAAGCTCTGTTTACAACATACTATGAAATCTAAATACACAAGAACAAGAAGAAAGCAAACGTCCCCCTTGGGGACTATGGCCCAACGGCCTCGTCCTCACCATCTTCAGCATCAGACAGAAGGAACTTGGCATCATACTCCTCCGCCTTGGCTTGCTCGATCTCTTCCGAAAGATTGAAACCCCTAGCGTGAACTTCCTCGAGAGTTTCCCTCTGAGATTTGCACTTTGCACACTCTTTTGCTCGCTCAACCAAGAGTTATCCTTAGCTCAGCTTTAATACTGGCAACACTCTTCAAATAAGTCGTCGCTCTCTGATCAGCCCTAGTGCTACTCATCATAGCCTCGACTCGGTCATTCACTACCTCGACCTTCGTCTTCGAAAGCTCAGACTCGAGCCTTGCGATCATGTTCGCCCGCGCAGAATCACTCGCATGAGCGGTCCAGATTTGCATCTCCAGGGTGGAAACTTTAGCCAAAACACTCTCCTTGGCCGCAACTTGGGCATCTACATGGGCTTGCAGCTCGTCGAACTCACATTTGACCTTGCCAACTTCGCCCTAGAGCCGCTCCAGCTCCTCTATTTTGCTCTCCAACTGAAATATCGAAATGTTAACCTCTAAAAATGAAAGAAGGAGCATACGTCAACATGAAACACAAGATACCTCTCTCTCGAGGCAACTCTCGCGGCTCCGGCTTCGACCCGCCTCGCACTGCAGGGATACCAGCTCGCTTTATTTTTTCTCACAAAGAAGCTTAAGGGATTTCTATCTATCCAAAGTTCTCCGCAACTGAGCCTCATAACGAAGTAGCTCGGATTTGAGCCTATCGAAGGCTTGCAAAAGAAAATTCAATAAGAAAAGGAAAGTGTGAGGCTGGAATAGTCCCATGCCGGCTACCAAATTTACCATAAAGCTGAGCTGTTGAGCCTCACCAAAAGCCGAGCCAATGTCCGATGGCTTAGTATCCCCTGAAGCGCCATCAACAGAAACGTGGAATGTTCTTTCGAGAACGGAAGTCCCCGAAACCGAATGATCGGTCGGATCACCTCTCTTGATTCGCTGAGAAGGACTCGCTTGCTAAGAGCCTCCTTGCACCTCGAAGATTCTTTTCGTTTATCATTGACCCTCGATCCCAAGGTCAGTAGTCTCTCCTCCTCTCCCAGAGAGCACAGTATCATTTTAGAAAAATCTTCAGTACCTGCGACGACTAAGTTAGTACGTAGAAAAGAAAAACACCATTTTGGGGAAACAAGCCACCAGACGCCTACCATGATGTTTTGCCTTCCACCTCCCTTTGGACAGGTCTCGCCACCTACGCCTATCATAAGTTGAGCAGGCTGCCAGCTTACAAGACCACTCGGCCAAATCAGGGACCTCGTTCAGCAACCAAGGAGTCGGTACAAAAATGAAATGGAAAAATGTCATTACGGAGCCTGCCTCCAGTCAAAACGATGAAAAAACAGGTGTGACACTTACGTATGAAGTTCCATTTCTCAGGAAAGGGCAGAAACTCTTCAGGAATGATGTCAATAGTTCAAACTCGAACGAACTGGTTCATCCATCTACGGTCCTCGTCCTCTACACTATTAACGACAGGAGCCCGGGTGGATCAATGCTGCAGAACAATCAAACCTCGATAGCGCAGTGGCCGATATAACCTCATGAGATGACTGAGGGTAAACTCAATCCTGGCCTTGTCGGCGAAATATCTTATCGTCTGCACTATCTTCCAAAGGAATAGGTAATCCTGCGCCAAGGTAACCCGATATATCTAATAGAACTCAAGCACGACCCGGTCGGGGGGACCCAATGCAAAAGTATGCGTGTACACGCTCAAAAAACCCTCGACATAGGTCATGATGCTCTCCTTGGAGGGAGGCACTTGCAATACCATGCCTTCCCCCCCATCCGCAATCTTTTCTGATCATCTCAAGGTTTTCCTCTCCCACTGATGAGATAAACCTCAACGCATTCTCCCGATGTCCTGGAACAGTAGGGGGTCTCCCCAACATAATGTCTTTTCTCGAGGAAAGGCACCTCAAGGCCCGTTCACTGGGCACCGGCAGTGTACCACTGATCGAATGCGGAACGTAAGAAGAACTCCCTTCTCTTTGGTGGGCGAAGGTCGATGTATCAGTCATGGCTATGATAAAATGAGAAGGGGGAGATATGAATTTGAGCAAAGATTTTGAGTTGGAACAATGGGAGAACTAGCACAGAGCGCCAGGCCCTGTGGTTACTCAAAGTAGCAGAATCTCCACTTGAGAGGCAAATGAATGAATATATATGGGCAAGGCAGCGACTGATCGCCTACCCAGAGGGCGAATTAATTCTGGCCGCATTAACGTCACCTTTTTTCTAGGGAAATGTACTGACAGTACCACCCCGGGGTCCCTTCACCAAATTGCTCGAATGCTACTATCCCGTGAAATTTGTGAAGCAGCAAGGCCTCGAGGGCACCTTGCTATCACTAGAATCGGCCCTAAAGAAGCTGCCGATCTAACTTCGGGACGGGACCCGATTTAGGGGTCCCGGTCGCTCCGAATACAATTTTCGAAGAGCTAACGCCTAGAGTCGAAGGTTAACTCCGCTCGAGCGGCGAGGTAAAAAGAACAAAAAGACAGAGAGAAGAAAAACCCTTTCTTTTCATTACCAAAAATATATTTACAAGGGAAGTCTTTACAAGACTCACTCCCCCGGGGGTACATGCACAGAAAGGAGAGGGGGCAAAAGTGACACAAGGCCTACTCTTCATCACCACTGTCCCCCAAACCATCTCCGGGATCCTCGTCTTGGACGATCAAAAGCACCAACTTTATCTCCAGCTCCCGGGCCTCCTCAATTCCAACTGACAGATCAACACCCCCGGCCTTGATCTCCTCCAAAGTTTTTCTCCTCGCCTCCGCCCTGGCATGTTCGATTGCTGATCACGCCCAACTATGCCTTATAAAAGACAAAGCGGTCATTGCAAATATAATCCGTTTTGCAAGTCCGGAGTCGAATCCTCAGGAAACTGATCTATCTATTTCAACTCTTAGTGATACTATTACCAGCTCAAACAATTTCTAGATGCAAGATTTTTATCAACAAATATTGGATTTTTTTAACTAATTCAAAATGATATTAAAACTAACGATATTCTAAATCAAAGATAATTCAATGGTAAAAAGGTCTAGGGTATTGATTTCCCCAATTGCTAGTTTAAGTCTTAACTCTTTTGCTATAATCTCGCCGTAATACTCTATGAGGATTATGAGCTATGGGCTATCGCAATTATCTCTCGATCAACTTTGATAATTTACTAGGGCATTCTCTCGAACTACTCTAGCTAATAATTTATGCAGCTCTGAATTATCCCACCAAAGTTTCGTTATCTCTAACTCCACTTTTAATTTCAAGTAATAAATCTCTTCAATTATCCAAAAATGGTGTTGTTCAACAATAGTCTAACCTAGTATTCTTTCTCAAGAAACACAAGGCAATTAGACACGATTAATTAAGGGCCCATTCAATAGTTGAACAATAACATAATAAACCCGGCTCTATTATAACAAAAGTGAGTCAACACTTCATCTAACAATTGGTTCCATCAACCCTAGATTAAATGTTTAGCTACTCATAGCAAGGCAAAATAAAACTACAAAAAAATTCATATGTGCAATTGAAATAACAAAAAGAAGATGGAAAAACTCTAATGGTTGGTTGCTCTTCTCACACTTGTTCTTGCCTCCAAATTAGTCTAAAAACAAGCTTAACCTTTTGTAGGGTGAGTTTGTTAAGTTTATAAAGGGTTGGAATAAGTTTCCCCCGATTTACACTTTAGTCCCAAAAGTTCTGGGCAGTTACACAGCCTACCGCGGCAGAACGCGGCGCGACCGCCGTGAAACTCAAACATTCTGCCTCGCTTTCTTGTCCTACCACGGTCTAACCGCAGTCGACCGCGGTCGTGGTGACCTTCAGCTCAGTCCTCCTTTACCTCTTTCTTGCTTGTTTTCACTCAGGTTCTTCTTAATTAGCCTTTTATCCATATTATTGACTCCCAAAACACTCCATAGTCTCTTCCTAACTCGAATTAGTCCCTGCGAAGCAAAAGAACACCAATTAGAGTATTTTGTTATCATTTAGCCTTTAAAACAACAATAAGGCATGGTATATTTAGGGTGTAAATATCGTCTATATAGCCTATTATCAACAAACCACACTTAAATCATTGCTGGTCCTCGAGCAATCCACCACACTCTATCAGGGTTCCTTCCCTAAGCTTTTTCCCTAACGTATCACACCAAGAACAACTCACCAAAGTTGCGCCTAGTAGTGAACAACCTTTGCCTCAAAAGTCGAATCTCACGTGTCGTGCAATATTCATAATTACTCAAACTACTCTATACATAAGTCAAGACTTAACTTTCCTTCGGGAACCACATGCCCTCACGTCACACAAGAGAGTAGTTCTACAAATAATATTATTAAGAACAAGTAGGAACTCAGATAGACAAAATTCGCTCACTCTCAAAAAGAACATTCACATGACATAAAAGTGCACCATAGGCTTGCCCGTCGTGTACTACTCTTCTAATCGAGCTCATTCAGTCTAAGATAAATTAGGACTTCCATTGGTTGTAATGTAGGCTAAGGGACGGGTAGGATATATTTGGATATAGAGACTAACCTCCCTAAGTACTTTTAATACAATCACATTAACCTTCAAAATCATACTTATGTCAACCAGACATTCCACCACATTTTTATTTATAACATCCCACTCCATTAGGTGCAATTGTATCAAGTCACCACTTATCAACTACTATATTTACTCATTCTCTTTTTTTTTCTTCTTTTAAGTGGTGCTTATTCTTTTACTTTTCCAAAAACTGCACCTTTCCTCTATTTCATTGGTTCCACTCAAAAACCAAACCACCACCCCACACTTTAGCTTTTGCATATTTCAAGGCTATTCAAGTACTCATGGGAGGTAAAAGGGGTTCAAACAGATGGGCCATTCAAACAATTGGGTAAGGTTCGCAATGTGGTTGCCAAAGAAACATGCTTATAGGCTCAACGGGGTTGACTACGATGTGTTACATTTAGGTGGGTCTACTTTATATATCTGGCTTAACAAAGAAATGCCTATATCACTTCTAAGACTGAATGAAGCTACTATTTCGCTTTGCAAATACACGGGGCAAGTTTTAGGCATCAAATGTAAAGCATAGAATACAGTACAACTCACACACACATGACACATGACTCACTCCAGATTGGCTTATCAAGACACTCTCTTTTGAGTGTTCAAGTCAGTTACAAACATACAATTTAAGGCACTTTAGCAAGAGTCAACCACTGAGACTAAGCGTTACACTCTAGTGTCTACTATATTCAGATGTATCAACGCCAAGGGTTTCTCTTTCTATTTCAGCTCGTAGCCCATCAATACTAACTAAAAACTAAAAACAAAATAAACAATAACTACCTACACCCGGTTCAAGCTAAACCCTTGGAAAAGAACCGTGGTCCAAAGAAAAACCAATGGGGAGTTACTACACTACCTAAAACAAAACAAAAAAAATCTTTTTGGTATTTTCTTTAGACTTACTTCCCTCAAGAAAAACTGTCTAAAAGATCCGTCATCAGGAAGATTCCCAATGTTCCTGTTTTTTTGTTTTTTTTGTTCGACTTTTATCCCTCAAGAAACTTGTTGAGAGGTGTCCGTCTTCGGGCCAAGTCGAAGTTAACTAACATGACCCAACAATACCAAACAAACAAAAAGAAAACAACACAATGCAAAGTTATACAATTTTTTTACAACAATAGCCAACAACAGCCACCCCCCATCCTACACTTAAAACTTTGGCATATCCCCATGTCAACAAATATAAAGTAGAGTAAGGTAAGGGGACTTCCCTGAGGCTCAATCCTGATCAAAGACGGTGCCAGGATCGAGGTGACACACTCGTCCTAGTGCCTGAAGCCATCCCATGATCTTTTACTCTGACTTGGCTTGTTGAGTGGTCAAATTGTCAACTCTGGTGCCTAGGTCAGTGACAGAAGTGTGGAGATTAGCCATTTATTGCTCCAAGACGGTCAAACGGGTACTTTAGCGGGCCTATGATGGGCCCGCCTCATCAGCTCTCGGCGGTGGTGAAACAGCAGCATCCTCAGCATCCTCATCATCTTCATCATCATCCTCAACCATCACTACCGGCTCTCTCCCAATTGTGATTTTGCTAGCCCGGAACGGGGCTTTCAATAGCAGTTTCCCATCAACTCTTGGACTTTTCAGAACTCTTGCAGCATGGCACAACTTGGTAACCCGATAAGGGAAGTAAAATCCTTTGAGTACCTCTGGGGAGCGAATGAACATCTCATCATGGAGGAGCCTGGCGACATCAAAATCCTGGTGGGTCATAAAAGAGTAGATAGTTGCTGCTCGTGGCCCATTGACATCGGTAGTATTGCTGGAGGGTAGCAACCGACTGTTGATAATTGTGAGCCAACACTTAGCCTCCCAATTGAGAGACTGTGAGTTTAATGTGATCCGGTGCTTTATCCATATATGTTCCCTGTCAGGCACACATATTGCTTCGAGAATTGGTGCCCACCAGATAGTTGGGAGATGAGAAGCAATGTAGGTATCTCTATCCCCAGTGAATACTGGCAGCCGGTACACTCGGCGGATGGCCTCAAGGGACGCATTTACCCAGGTGTTTCGTACTGTGACCACCCCATTCTCATGCTCCGGGCAGTTAGCATAGAATTCCCTAACCATCTGTACATTCGCCTCCTCCGGTTCCTTAAAGAAGATGTACCGCTGACACCTCCTCAACTCAATAAAGATATTCGGACATTCCACTTACAAGGCTTCCCGGTCAATATGCACTTCAGGTAACAATTTTTTGGACACCTTGGCATTATACCTGTCTTCAGCTGGTTTGGAGACAAACCTAGCGTGGTCAAACTGTTCTGCACTAGCTTGACCCCGAGCTCTCGAAGAACTGTCCAGTCCACTAGCGGAGGACCCTGTGGTACGTCTCTTCCTAGATGGATGCATTGTACCTGCCAAAAACAGAATCTCCTATTAGTGAGGGTTTGAGTTGTGTGAACCCTGGGTGGTTACTTAGACTTTACTTCTACCATGGCCACATTAGCCCTTAGAACTCCATTGGAGCAATTCCACAAACACCTTGTGAGCAAGGAACTATCCTAACACATTTAGCCCTCATGGAAACATCAATTTATCCCCCAAATCAACAATTTGTACTTCACCATTCCACCCCACAACAATTATTCTTACAAACACAAGCACACACTTCTCTACAACATTGTGCAAACACTTCTCTACAACATTGTGTACATAACCCACAAAAGGCAGAAAAGAAAATCAAAGGAAAAAAATTCTACTATAAATACTACACAATTAAAGCATTGACTATGGAAAATACTAAAATAAAACACAAGAGAAGAGGGAGAGAAGCTTGCCATACCTGGATGTATGAAAGGGTGAGAGAAATGGAGGTTGGGGGAGATGGGTTTATGTGTGAGAGAGGTGAAGAAGAAGAAGAAGAAAAGAGGAGAGAAGATGTTAGGGTTAGAGAGAGAGAGATGAAGGGAAATTAAGTGGGGAGAGGGGCAGTTGTTTTGATTTTTATTGGGGGGGGGGGGGTAGAAAAGAAAAGAAAATAAATAATATTTTTTTTTTGTAAATCTACTTACCTGGGCGACAGAATCGTCGCTTCTCACCGCGGTCGACCGCGATCCCGCCACGACCACGTGAGTGAAAGAGCTCGAGGCAGAATGTTGACGTTTTACCGCGGTCATGCCGCGGTCACCGTGGTCATGGTGGATTACATCAGCCTGAGGCAGAATACCTCTATTTTGCCGCAGTCGATCCGCGGTTGCGGTCACAAAGATTTTTTTTATAAGGAGGTTACAGAAGAAAATAAAAACAACAACATTTGTGGGTTGCCTCCCACGCAGTGCCTGATTTAACGTCGCGGCACGATGTATGCTTTGATCATCACTCCTCATTCGCGTATTGGGGCTCTTCCAAAGTTATTATCTCTCTATCCCCTTTTTCTTCTGCCACTCCAAGGTAATGTTTCAACCTTTTCCCATTTACTGTGAACTTATTCGTCCCATCTTCTGATTCAATCTCAACAGCTCCACTTAAGAACATTTGCACCACTCTGAAGGGTCCTGACCATCGAGACTTCAACTTACCCGGAAACAATCTCAATCTCGAGTTGTATAACAACACTAGATCTCTGGATTTGAAGTTCCGATCCAAGATGTGCTTATCATGCATTAGTTTCATCCTTTCTTTGTATAATCCAGCACTCTCAAATGCCTGGAACCTGAATTCCTCTAGCTCATGTAACCTAGTGACTCTGTTGGTGCCTGCTATCTCCATATCCAAGTTCAATTGCCGTAATGCCCAAAGTGTTTTATGTTCAAGCTCTACCGGAAGGTGGCATGCCTTTCCAAACACCAACTTGTACGGTGACATACTGATTGGAGTTTTGAAGGTTGTGCGGTACGCCCACAATGCATCATCCAGCTTCTTCGCTCATTCGGTTCTTGTTGCGTTCACTATTTTTGTAAGGACACTTTTAATTTCCCTATTTGACACTTCGACTTGCCCACTCGACTGTGGGTGATAAGGGGTGGTCATTTTATGATGAACTCCATACTTTTCCAACAACCGTGCGAATGCTCTATTGCAAAATTTGGTTCCACCATCACTGATTATAGCTCTCGGGGTGCCAAAATGTGTGAAGATGTTTTTCTTGAGAAAGCATGTTACCCCTTTTGCATCATTGGTTGGGAGAGCCACCGCTTCGACCTACTTGGAGACATAGTCAATCGCTATCAATGTATATTTGTTACCATACGAGCTGACAAACGGCCCCATAAAGTCGATTCCTCATATGTCAAAAACCTCCACCCCTTGAATTGTGGTCATTGGCATCTCGTGACAGCGAGATATGTAGCCTTTCCTTTGGCATTCATCACAACTTTTGACCCAAACGTGGGCATCCTTGAATATAGTTGGCCAATACAAACCCGATTCCAACACTTTAGCTGCTGTCCGAATTCCTCCAAAATGTCCCCCATATGGTGAAGCATGGCAAGCCTGCAAAACAGAATGTTGATCTTTCTCGGGGATACACCTCCGGATCATGTTATTACACATATTTTAAACAGTAGAGGAGTTCATAAGAACTAATCTTTTGAATAATAACTAATCTTTTGAATTGAGAAGAGTTCATAAGGTACAATACCGCCTGCTAAATAATTAGCAATATTAGCATACCATGGCGTTTCCTCTATTATCACTGCTAGTAACTGTTCATCCGGGAATTTCTCTATTATATCCTCAACCTCTACCTTCCTTTCAGCTCCTTCCAACCTTGATATGTGGTCAGCTACTTGGTTCTCTGTCCCTTTTCTTTCCCAGATCTCCAGATTGAATTCTTGTAGCAAAAGAACCCAGCGAATCAAGCGGGGCTTTGACTCCTTTTCTATCAGGTACCTAATTACTGCATGGTCAGTATTAATAATAAATTTTGAACTAATCATGTATGACCTGAATTTGTCGAATGCAAAAATGATAGTCAACATCTTTTTTTCTGTCATGGTGTAATTGAGTTGTGCACCGCTTAGCATTCTTCTTGCATAGTAAATTGGGTGCATCAGTTTATCCTTTCGCTGCCCCAAGACTGCTCCTATAGCATAGTCACTTGCGTCGCATATGAGCTCGAACGGTTGCTCTCAGTTGGGTGCAACAATGATGGGTGTAGTCACTAGTCTCTTCTTCAGCTCCTCAAATGCCAACATGCAATCATTAGAAAACACAAAGGGCTGATCCTTTTCAAGGAGTTTACATAAAGGGTTAGGAATCTTAGAGAAATCTTTTATGAATCGCCTGTAGAACCCGGCATGCCCAAGGAAACTTCTCACTGCCTTTACTGAAGTAGGCGGTGGCAACTTCTCAATCACATCAACCTTAGCATGGTCAACCTCGATTCCTTTACTAGACACTCGATGCCCCAAGACTATCCCTTCTTGTACCATAAAATGGCACTTTTCCCAGTTCAACACTAAATTTGTCTCCACACATCTTCTGAGCACTCTTCTTAAATTGTGAAGACAGTCCTCGAATGAATCCCCCACCACGGAGAAATCATCCATAAATACCTCCATAATGTCTTCAACCATGTCCGTGAAAATGGCTAACATGCACTGTTAGAATGTAGTCAAGAACAGGTGAAGGATGTTTTTTCTCTGTCCTTGGGGGCTATTGAGATCTGGTTGTACCCCGAATATCCATCCAAGAAACAGAAGTGAGATTGCCCAGCCAACCTGTCCAACATTTGGTCAATAAATGGCAAGTGAAAATGGTCCTTTCAAGTGGCTGTGTTCAATTTCCGGTAATCTGTGCAAACCCGCCATGCCGTGACTGTACGAGTCGAGATTAACTCGTTATTCTCGTCATTCCTCCTTTTTTTGGCACACACTGAATAGGGCTGACCCAATTGCTGTCAGAGATGGGGAAGATGATACCCGCAGCTAGCCATTTGATCACTTTCTTCTTCACCACCTCTTTCATATTTGGGTTCCGCCTTCGTTGATGTTCTCTAGAAGGTTTGTGCCCTTCTTCCAAGAGAATCTTGTGCATACAAAAAGCTAGGTTGATACCCTTTATGTCTGTTATGGTCCAACCAATAGCAGTCTTACATTCTTGTAACACCTATAGGAGTTGCTCTAACTGCATAGCTAGCAAACTGGATGATATAATAACAGGTAAAGTCGAATTAGGCCCTAAGAAAGCAAACCTAAGGTGAGCTGGAAGCGATTTCAGCTCCAGTCGGGGTGGTTCCTCTACTGATGGTTTTGCCGGTGGTGTAACTCTCTTTTCTAACTCAAGGGACTCGAACTGAGGTTCCCTCTTCTAGAATCCTTGGCCTTCGAGTGCCATGACCCACTCTACCAACCCTTCACCATCCATCTCCTCTAAATTTGTCAAGCAAGCTCCCAATGGATCTTTAGCATTCAGGATCTCATTATCTTCTTGCAGGATCACATCCATTGCCTCTACTAGGGAGCAATTAGCATATTCACTGGGTCACCTCATGGATTGCTGAATGTTGAATATAACTTCTTCATCGTTCAACCTCATTTTTAATTCCCCAATTTCACAATCGATCAATGCTCTCCCAGTGGCTAAGAATGGCCTCCTTAGAATGATGGGTATCTCCTCATCTACCTGGCAATCCAGAATAACAAAGCCTGTAGGGAATAAAAATTTTCCCACTTGTACCAGCACATCATCAAGAATCCCTATCGGCCTTTTAACTGTGTGTTCAGCCAGTTGCAACAGCATCGAAGTCGGTCTAGCTCTACCAGTACCCAGTTTTGTATATATTGCCAAAGGCAACAAGTTTATGATGTCTCCTAAGTCACACAATGCTTTTGCAAAGGCATAACTCCCAATAGTACATGGAATAGTGAAGCTACCTGGGTTAGACATCTTTTGAGCCATGGGTCTTGTCACTACTGCACTGCATGTCTATGTCAGAGTTACTGTAGACAGATCTTGAAAGTCAAATTTTCATGACATTAGGTCCTTCATCATCTTTGTACATCCTGGCATTTCCCTCAAGGCATCCATTAGAGGAATATTCAATTGAATTTGACGAAGCATCTCCATGAATTTCCTATATAGATCTTCTTTCTTTTGTTTTGCCAGTCTCTGAGGGAATGGTGCAGGTATCACCCTTGGTGCACTGCTTGCAGGCTTCTCTTTGTTGGGGTTCTATGGCATAAGAGGTATCACCTGTTCTGCAGCTTGTTCACTCTCTTTAGCCTTACCTTTATCATCCTGAACCGGTTCAACCACCACTTCAGTAAGTTCTGCTGATTCATCTACCTCCAATGAAACTGGAGTGGCTGGCATAGTCTCTCTACTGGATTGCGCAACTTCTTGCTCCCTGTCTAAATTTCTCCCATTCCAGAGACTTACTGCCATCAGCTGATTCAGGTTTTGCTCCTTGGGGTTAATGTTCGTGTCGGCTGGCAATGTTCCTTGGGGGCGGTTATTTAAGGCCATGGACAACTGCCCCAATTGAGTTTCAATATTCTTTATTGCTGAGTCATGCACTGCCAACTTTTCTTGCATCTTACCATTTGTTCTAATGAGTTGTTGAAGCATATCCCTAATTTCTATTGTCACACCTCCTTTTTACCTACACCCCCGGAAGAGGGATATATAAAGGAGTTTTTTACAACTTAAAGTGACAATCGAAATGGGATTATTTTCTTTAAAAATTCAGAGTCACCACTTGGAAATATTTTATGGTGTCCCAAGTCACCGGTTCAAATCCCGAATCGAGGAAAAGATTGACTCTGTATTACAGTCCGCGAACCCGAAATCTGAGTAAGGAATTCTGTTAACCTGGGAGAAGGTGTTAGGCATTCCCGAGTTCCGTGGTTCTAGCACGGTCGTTCAACTGTTATAATTGACCTATTATCTGATTTTAGTACAAGTTTAAACTTATGTGCAAATTTTAACTTAAACCGCTTTTATTCCCTTTTTTTTAAAAGAAAATTGCAATGTTATTAAAACACGTCTCGAACCACGTCACATAAATGCACTCGTGATTTTGACATATTTTAACATCGTGGAGATTTGGATTTGGATCACATAAATGCACACCCGAATTTAAGAATGTAATATTATTGAACTAACGCTCCTAAAGCAACTACGCATTTTTTTTAAGTTTGCGAGGTCCATGAAAATTTAACTAAATGAAACGCCTCGGTTTCTAAGGATTAAAATTAATTACATAAGCGTCATAGATTATTTAATGAAAATGGCGCACTTCAAGTTTTCTATAAAAAGCTAACTAGTTTTGTGAGGGCCATTAATTATGGAAGGTCAATGTGGGTAGATGTGTAAAGATTAATTTTTGACATGTATATCAAATGGATTCTACCAACATGGATCTTGAATTCAAAAAAAAAATTCTTATACACTTTGTATTTTCAAATCAAACTAAAAAGAAACTGATGATATCATGAAACAATTGTATGGCAATATTACATGAGCCAGATACACAAATGACTTGTACAAGAACTAAACCCAGTTCAACATTTGTTAGGTGCATGAATAGTTGACTTAAACGATTATACTGTCAATCACGCAATACAATTCCAATGCTTGAAATTACGAAAACCCATGTGCTATTGACACGTACCGCTTCAATTGACTTTTCACTAGAATTCCAATTTTAACACACTACCTGCTAGTTATGCGAGAACTCATGTAGATCTTTGTATACAAATGAGATCGCAGCTAATCATAAGAAGCCTATCAAACATTCGTACAGAGAAACAAGAATAGGAAAACAAACCATCGGACAATTTGAATCACTTAGCATGAGTATATGCTCGTCAATTTACAACTGTGACCAACTAGTGATTACAACTGCTAAGTGATCAGTCCCCGGCAATGACTAGACTTCACAATGCCATACAAATACACTTCTGTTCTGATTAGCAGGACTCAATTTTAAAGAATTACAAATTAACTGACAGCAATATTCAATAAACTAAGATTCAATTCCAGCATCAAAACAAATCATATTATCATAAAAGTCCATACATTTCAGAAACTCATAAGCGAGCAGGAAGCAAAATACTTATTTACTTCGACAAATAAACCTTGGAACAACCTTAACTAGTACATATTTAACAATCCAAAAGGACCTGAGTTAGCCATATTCAACCAGGCTCAAATCCAGACCTTAAAGCAAAAACAAGCAACCAACCGAATATATTTAAAAGGCTTCAACTAAAAGAGATACCCATCCAAACTATCATGTAATCTACAATATTCAGAAAGTTATTCTCTTGATCACATATTCAGGGGTGGAGGAGTAACGATCAAAACTACCTAAAAGAAATAGAAACAAACAAGTAAACTAACACAACACAACTCCTACTCAAAGCTCCATAAATCCATCTTTTATATATTCCAAGCCAAGCTTTACATTAGGTGGAAATAGAAGCGTATACATGGAAAAGAGGGTAAACAATGAAGAAATGATATTCAACAAGTTCAAACAATCAGCAGTACAGTAGATAAACCTCATATTCAAACCACCAGGTGTTGAGATCGACCCCAGAAACCCGTAGAGTATCGACTTGTTCAGCAAACTTCACATCCCACTCAAAACGAAATCCATTCCACTTCAAACACTCGAATGAACTAAACTAGATTGGACAAATTGAAAATTTGAAAAATTTGAAACAAGAGAGATCATTGAAACAGTGAACTAGGATTCATTTCAGGAATTCGAAATCTAAGAAATCACCAAGATAACTTAATGAAACAGTAGTTTCTACAGCTGCCTGGTATTTTCAGAATTTCTCCTCTCAGTATTTCAGAGTATCCGGATCTTCCTCCCTCCTATTTCAGAATATCCAACTGCTGTGTATATCTTAATGCTTATTTCTCTCTATCTCCCCCTCTATCCGTGGGTGTACCCAGTTATATACCTCATCAACTAGCCCTTTCTAGCTCCTCTCTTTCTTTAAAATTTTATTCTTTCAGCTTTTGAAAATGTCCCCTATGTTATCTTACTTTCCAATTCTAAAAGGACATTAAGCTAGCCACTACAAGTCCCCTTTTCCATTTTTTATTCGCTCCACTAACCTAGTGCTTTTAATTAATTTGGTAGTGCGCCACTATCATTTGTTAGCATACTTAATTAATGACCACTTGCACTAAACTTAGACTAGTCAGTCGATCATCACACTCATTTAAACAAGAAATTATACTAAACTACTGAACTAATCCTAATTATTCTGACCAAATGATTAAACGGGATACCACTTCAAAGCCTACTGATATCGAAACGAATCCATAAGACCAGTCTTAAAGAAACAACAATGAAAAAAATAATTCATACAAAGAAACTGATCAAATTTAAGATGAAATTGACCAGAAGAAGAAAAAGTGAAGAGGGAAATAACCACTTAATCCAATAAACACAGAAAAACGGAAGAACTTACCGATTGAACTGAAAAAGAATCTGGTATCTTGACTTTCCGATTCCATCGCCAAATAATGTTAGTAACTTGTTCTTTGTATAAACAAGTGAGTAACACTATTTTGTGACGAACTCGGCTCTAAAATTATTAACAGCTTCGAGTTCAAGTTTGGCTTTTGGATTTGAGATTCGGGCAGGTTGGACTCCATTCGAAGGAAACTGATTATGGATTAGGGAAGGGGAAGTTGTGGTGGTCAAGTGGTGTTAGTTTGGGGTCGAATGGAGGTGGCGCCGCCACTGGAGAGAGTTAGGGCGGCGCTAGGGTTCGTCCTTTCGATTTAATATTTGAACCGTTCCAGGGATATTCGATGGAATTGGAGCAAGGATTTGGGAAGAGGAGGTCGAAGGGGTTCTGGGGTGTACTTTTGGGGGTAACTAGCCACCGTTCGCCACCGTGGACGATTTCTGGCGGGCGGAAAGCAGCGGAGTGAGGCGGTGATTTTTGGTCTATGAAGAGAGACGAATGAGGGGGGGTTTGGTTTGGGGTAGGGGTAGGGTTTTGGGGTATATTAAATTAGCTGATTAATTTAGACCGTTGGATAATTGAAATCCAACGGCTCTGAATGGGTATGGGAATGGGTCGGGTTTTGAGGAACGGATTGGACCGTTCGATCAGGCTGATTCAACGGTTCATATCAAAAGGCCTGAAACGACGTCGTTTCGTTGATGCTGGAGACAGACTGAATTGGACTGGTAATGGGCTGGATCAGGTGTGGGTTTGGACGAGTTTGGTTTGGGCTTGGCTGCTTTTGGCCCAAGTTTGGTTCTTCCTCTCTTTTATTAATTCTTTTTTTCTTCCTAAATTATTTTCAAAATTAAAACCAAAAATCCTAACTCAAATTATAAAACCGAAATTGACTTAAAATACTAATCCACTTTAAATAATATTTATCACAAGTAATTAAATACTAAAAATAAAATAATCACACAATTTGACATTAAATACTTTAAAAATGTAATTTATTATTATTTTTTTTTTTTGATTCTTTCATTTTTCGTAAAAATAAGCAATTTACCATTCAACTCAAAATTATAAAATTAAATCCTAAATGCAAATGCAATCTATTTTTTTTGTATTTTTCATTTATTTAAACATATAAACATGCACGAACTCATGCAAATAATGACAGAAAATACTATAAAAATCTACAAAATTGCAAACAACGGAAAAAATTATTTTATTTTGAATTTTTGGGAGCAATTCTCATAGGGCAAAAATCACGTGCTCACAGCTGCCCCTCTTTTCCCGAAAACACAAAGAGTTTTCCGTGCAAAGATAAAGTGAGTGGATACGAGCGATTTTTGCCCGTTTTGAACACTCCGTTGGAAGTATTTTTTGAAAGATTTGACCGAACCTCTGCTTCAAAGGTTTCCTACATATCCTTGGCTAAAAAGGAATCAGGTCAATGTAGTTCGGGAAGTTTTGGTAGTTGGGACTACCGAGAAGCTGTGGATTTACTGTTACTGCTATTGCTGCTGCTATCGCTACTTACTGACCTCCTTATTACATCATGCTAAAAGAAAACAAGAAGCTAGACTAAACTATAGTCTATGAATTACAAAATCTTATCTAGATCTTCAGTCTTGCTCTTGTGTCTCTTGTTGCTTTGATGTCTTGCTGACTGGTGTTTCCTCTGATGTTTCTTTCTTTTTGTCTTGACTCGTAGTCTTCTCTTGATTTCGAATTTGAACTGCTTATTTCCTTCTTGTGAGCTTCGAATTATTTTCCTTCGAAGCTTGAACTGCCTTCTTCTGACTAGTGTTGCCTTCCTTCCGACTTCTAAACTTTAATTTATGCTGGGGATCTTTGTTGTAACCCTCCGCTCTCCGGGCGGGCTCCTGACTTCAATAAACAACTTAAAGATAATACCTCCATTCTCCAGGCGGGCTCCTGACTTCGTCAACGACTTAAAAATATAACACCTCCATTCTCCAGGCTGGATCCTGACTTCAACAACGACTTAAAAATATAACACCTCCATTCTCCAGGCGGGCTCCTGACTTAGTCAACGACTTAAAAATATAACACCTCCATTCTCCAGGCGGGCTCCTGACTTCAAAAACTTCTTAAAAATATAACACCTCCATTCTCTAGGCGGGCTCCTGACTTCTATTATGACTTAAAAGATAATACCTTCATTCTCCAGGCGGGCTCTTGACTTCAATAAGCAATTTAAAGATAATACCTCCATCCTCCAGGTGGGCTCCTGACTTTGACTATAACTTGAACGTATAACAACCTCCATTCTCCAGGTGGGCTCCTGACTTCAACAACTTCTTAAAAATATAACACCTCCATTCTCCAGGCGGGCTCCTGACTTCTATTATGACTTAAAAATATAACACCTCCATTCTCCAGGCGGGCTCCTGACTTCGACTACAACTTGAAAATATAACAACCTCCATTCTCCAGGCAGGCTCCTGACTTCAACAACTTTTTAAAAATATAACACCTCCATTCTCCAGGTGGGCTCCTGACTTCGGAGGTGGGCTCCTGACTTCTATTATGACTTAAAAATATAACACCTCCATTCTCCAGGCGGACTCCTGACTTCGACTACAACTTGAAAATATAACAACCTCCATTCTCCAGGCGGGCTCCTGACTTCAACAACTTCTTAAAAATATAACACCTCCATTCTCCAGGCGGGCTCCTGACTTCGACTACAACTTGAAAATATAACAACCTCCATTCTCCAGGCGGGCTCTTGACTTCAACAACTTCTTAAAAATATAACACCTCTATTCTCCAGGCGGGCTCCTGACTTCTATTATGACTTAAAAATATAACACCTCCATTCTCCAGGCGGGCTCCTGACTTCTATTATGACTTAAAAATATAACATCTTCATTCTCCAGGTGGGCTCCTGACTTCGACTACAACTTGAAAATATAATAACCTTCATTCTCCAGGCGGGCTCCTGACTTCAACAACTTCTTAAAAATATAACACCTTCATTCTCCAAGCGGGCTCCTGACTTCGACTACAACTTGAAAATATAACAACCTCCATTCTCCAGGAAGGCTCCTGACTTCAACAACTTCTTAAAAATATAACACCTCCATTCTCCAGGTGGGCTCCTGACTTCTATTATGACTTAAAAATATAACACCTCCATTCTCCAGGCGGGCTCCTGACTTCTATTATGACTTAAAAATATAACACCTCCATTCTCCAGGCGGGCTCCTGACTTCGACTACAACTTGAAAATATAATAACCTCCATTCTCCAGGCGGGCTCCTGACTTCAACAACTTCCTAAAAATATAACACCTCCATTCTCCAGGCGGGCTTCTGACTTCAACTACTTCTTAAAAATACGTTCTATTGCCGTTGTTCCTTCCTGCCTCCTGAACCATTTTCCTTCTAACTTGAATTACCTTCTTTCAGAACTGCTTCCCTCAAAAACTGGTGTTTCATTCCTCTGAAAACTGCTGGGGATAACACCGGTGTTTCATTCGAAAATATGTTATTTTCCTCCTTCAAAGACTACTTCCCTTAAAGCTGGTGTTTTCCTTCCGCTGGAATTACTTCTCTTAAGACTTGTGTTATCTTCCTCCCGAAATTGCTTTCTTTAAAACTTGTATTGCCTTCTTCCAAAAACTGCTGGGGATATTGCTTCCCTCAAAACTTGTGTTAGACTTCCAGAAAATTTTCGAAATGAAAGAAAATTTTCTGTCGCAGTTTGACAATCTTTCTTGTGGCATGTCTTTCCGTTATCAATAACGTTTCCTGTCCCTGCTTCAAATCAAAGAAAATTTGTTATTTTAAAACGTGGGGGACGTTCCTGCTGGGGATGGTTTTCCCTTTCGCTCTTTTCCATGTTTTGTGTTGTTCGACCATCTTGCAACTTGGCTAATAACTCCCGAGCTTATTGATGATTCTGTATTCACCAACTTCTCCACCGCTGCTTTCCACCTTTGCTCCATACTATCCTGAAATCTTGGACCAATCCATCATTTGGCCTTATAATGACGTCTTTCTTGTCCCGTCACATTATCTTTAGCCTGTCTTATCCCCATTTACCTTGCCCCATGTTGGCGACTGGTAGTTGGCTTTGAAAATCCTTCTTAAAACAAACTACCATAAATATTTTTAACCAAAAGAAATGAAAGATGATGACTTCAAAAGATAAAAAGAAAAATCTTCCTAAATAATTATTTGAAAAGAAAAAAGGAAAAGGACTTATCTGAATGGTGTAACCGATCTCAATGATCATGTCGTGCATTTCGGCTTAATCAACCTAGTCTATTGTATCACTCAATCTTTCTGATGGTCTTACTTTGCATTTCAAAAGGTCCCGCAACCCAATTCTTTTGCCGAATCAACATCTTTGTTCTGCTTGATGCCTCGACGGATCATTTCTGTAAACCTTACCTCGTTTGCCCACTTTCAATTCCCTGTCGCCTTATAGTGCCCTTCGAGGGGTTTTCACTAATAAGACTCTCTCATTTTATTTCTCTCAACTTCCGTCGCCCTATGGTGCTTGTGAAGGTTTTCACCAATAAGACTCTCTCATTTTATTTCTTTTCAGCTAGGGATTGGGGTGTTACTGACAAGATTCCCTCATTTACTTTCTTCTCTGCTGGGGATTCTCTCATTTCATTTCTTTTCTGCTGGGGACCAGAGTGTTACTCCAGACCATTTGCCCAACTTGGCACTTCTCGGATACTGATCGGGAGGTCTTGTGAATAGCAATATGGGTTCCTGGTGTACGACTAAAGAAAAATTTAAAATAATTTTGATGGGTAAAACGTTACAACTCTTGGAATCAACTTTCTTTCCCAAAATTATAAACACAACTTCTGCCCCAGTTTTTCTTGCTTGGGGATTTTTGATTCTTATTATACTATGTTACACTATGTTACACTATGACCGAGTCGTGAGGCGCCTACGTATCCTTCTTTGAGGAATCAGGTCAAACGTAGTTCCCATTTCCTTTGTTTTTCTTGTGACTTTTATTTTGTCTTTATTATCATTATTTTTCTTTTCTCCCTTTTTTCATTTTCATTACTGATTCCAAAAGAGGGGTATGAAAGAATAAATAAGGCTCAAAAGGGGAAGCAAAGGTTGAAGTGTTTGGATGGAAGAACAAATTGCCTCCGTCATTTCATTCTCCGATATCATGCCAAATGCAAACAAACAACAATTACAATTAAAAGAAATCATACATAATATCTCTTAACTGCGTCAGAATTGATAGCCATGTCGATGCATTTTCCTTCGATATCTGTTAAACATAAAGCACCATTGGACAACACTCTGGTTACAATGAATGGCCCTTGCCAATTCGGGGCGAACTTGCCTTTTGCCTCAGCCTGATGTGGAAGGATGCGTTTCAGCACTTGCTGGCCCACTTCAAACTTCCGGGGACGCACCTTTTTGTTGTATGCTCTTGCCATTCTCTTTTGATATAACTGGACATGACACACAGCTGCCAATCTTTTTTCATCAATCAAGTTCAACTGCTCCAGACGAGTTTTGATCCACTCATCATTATCAATCTCAGCTTCAACGACAATCTGAAGGGACGGGATTTCAACTTCCGCATGTATTACGGTTTCAGTTTCATATACCAACAAATAAGGAGTTGCACCTACTGAAGTACGGACAGTGGTGCGATAACCCAACAATGCAAATGGTAATTTTTCATGCCATTGCCTCGAACCTTCTACCATTTTCCGAAGTATCTTCTTTATGTTTTTGTTGGTTGCCTCAACTGCTCCATTCGGCTTGGGACGATATGGGGTGGAATTGCGGTGTGTAATCTTAAACTGTTGACATACCTCTTTTATCAAATTGCTGTTAAGATTAGCACCATTATCCGTGCGGATCACCTTTGGGATTCCAAATCGATAGATGATATTTGAGTGAACAAAATCGACCACTGCTTTCTTGGTCACAGACTTGAAAGTTTTGGACTCAACTCATTTGGTGAAATAATTAATGGCTACCAGAATGAATCTATGCCCGTTGGATGTTGCTGGCTCAATTGGTCCAATGATATCCATGCCCCAAGTGACGAAGGGCCATGGCGCTGACATTATGTGCAATTCCGATGGTGGAGAATGAATCAAATCTCCGTGTATCTGGCACTGATGACATTTGCGCACAAAACTAATAAAATCTCGCTCCATGGTGAGCCAATAATAACCTGCTCGGAGAATTTTCTTCGCCAGCACATATCCGTTCATATGTAGTCCGCAGACTCCTGAATGTACTTCGGACATGACAGTCATAGCCTGTCTAGCATCTATGCATCTTAACAATCCCAGGTCTGGTGTTCTTTCATACAGAACTCCTCCACTCAAGAAAAATCCACTTGCCAACCGTTGAATTGTTCTCTTTTAATCCCCCGTGGCTTACACTGGGTATATCCCCTTTCTGATGTATTCCGTGATATCGTGGAACCATGGTTCGCCATCCGGTTCTTCTTCAATCATGTTACAATAAGCATGCTGATCTCGGACTTGAATATGCAAAGGATCGACATAAGCTTTGTCCGGATGGTGCAGCATTGATGCTAGGGTAGCCAAAGCATTGGCGACATCATTATGGACCCTTGGAATATGCCTGAACTCCACTGATCTAAACCGTTGGCAAAGATCATGTAAGCATTGTCGGTATGGTATGAGCTTCAGATCTCGCGTTTCTCATTCTCCTTGAATTTGATGTACCAGAAGGTCCAAGTCTCCCAAGACCAAGACTTCCTGGACATCCATGTCCGCAGCTAACCTTAAACCCAAAATGCATGCTTCGTACTCAGCCATATTGTTGGTACAATAAAAATGAAGTTGAGCCGTAACAGGATAGTGATGCCCTGTTTCAAAAATAAGCATAGCTCCTATTCCGACTCCTTTCATGTTAGCAGCCCCATCAAAGAAAAGTTTCCAGCTTGGTTTTTCGGCTTGTTCTAGTTCATCAATATGCATCACCTCTTCATCAGGAAAATAAGTCCTCAGTGGCTCATACTCTTCATCGACCGGGTTCTAGGCCAAATGATCGGCCAATGCCTAGGCTTTCATTACATTCCGAGTCACATAGATTATGTCAAACTCTGTGAGCAAAATCTGCCATTTTGCAAGTCTTCCTGTCGGGATAGGCTTTTGAAAGATATACTTCAATGGATCCAAGCGTGAAATGAGGTAAGTAGTGTAGGATGACAAATAATGTTTCAACTTCTGTGCCACCCAAGTTAAGGCGCAACATGTCCTTTTCAGGTGAGTGTACTTAACCTCATAAGCTATGAACTTCTTGCTAAGATAATAGATGGCTTGCTCCTTCCTGCCGGTGATGTCATGCTACCCCAGTACACATCCAAATGAATTTTCCAAGACTGTCAAGTAAAGAATCAAAGGTCTCCCTGGTTCTGGCGGAACCAGCACAAGTGGGTTTGTCAAGTAACCTTTTATATTGTCAAACGCTTATTCACACTCATCAGTCCACTTGATCGCAGCGTCCTTCCTCAACAACTTGAAAATAGGCTCACAAGTTGTCGTGAGCTGAGCAATAAACCTGCTGATGTAGTTCAGCCTTCCTAACAGACTCATCACTTCAGTCTTGTTCCTCGGATGGGGCAAATCTTGTATGGCTTTGATCTTTTATGGGTCCAACTCGTGCCTCACCGACTGACTATGAATCCTAACAGCTTTCTGGATGGAACACCAAATGCACACTTGGCGGGGTTAAGCTTGAGGTTGTACCTGCGAAGCCTCTGGAAGAATTTCCTGAAATCCTCGACGTGGTTGACCTGATGCTTTGATTTTATGATCACATCATCTACATATACTTCAATCTCCTTGTGTATCATATCATGAAACACAGTAGTCATTGTCCTCATATAAGTTTCCCCGGCTTTCTTCAAACCAAATGGCATTACCCGGTAGCAATAAGTTCCCAGGGTGTGATGAATGCCGTCTTTTCTGCATCTTCTTCATCCATTAGAATCAGATGATACCCGGCATAGCAATCCACAAAAGATACGATCTCACGCTTGGCACAATAATCTATCAAAATGTGGATGTTGGGTAGTGGGAAGTTATCCTTCAAACTTACTTTGTTGAGATTGCGGTAATCGACGCATACTCTGATCTTGCCATCCTTCTTCAGCACAGGCACAACATTAGCCAACCAAACAGGATATCGGGTGACCCGGATAACCTTTGCATCCAACTGTTTGGTAACCTCTTCTTTAATCTTCACACTCATATGAGTCTTGAATTTCCTCAACTTTTGCTTGATGGGTGGGAATGCTGGATCAGTGGGCAATTTGTGGACCACTAAATTAGTGCTCAAACCCGACATGTCATCATATGACCACGCAAAAACATCTTTGTACTCTATGAGTGCTTTGATTAACTCCTCCCGAATTTTTGGCTCGAGGTGGACACTTATTTTAGTCTCTCGTACGTTGTCTGTGTCCCCTAAATTGACGGCTTCTGTGTCATTCAAATTGGTTTTGGGTTTTTCTTCGAAGTGAATTAACTCTTTACTAATTTCTTCGAAATCTTCATCCTCATCATCATATTCTGATTCGTAATCATAATCTACTTCTTGAACTATCATTTCGGAATCAGATTGATTGTTAAGACTGGGCTGAGGATTCCTTATGCACTCCATGTCATTAAGACCAGTATAAAGAGAACTGTATAGAAAAAGAAAAGAAGAAAACAAAATTAAAATAAAATAAGGAATGAAGAAGAAACTTTTTTATTTTATTGAATTACGGGATGACAAGGTTTCACACTTTGATGAACACAACAAAATAAAAGGAAATCTGGATTACAACCCTGGAATAATCCAGAAAACAGGAAGGAAAATCAGAGCCAACTACCTAGACTCCCTCCGAATGGGAAAAGGAGTAGCCATCCAATTGTTGATTTTTGCCTTTGGCCCCACAAACTGCACATACGCCTTGTTGGACCCCTCCCCAACTTCTACCATGTTGATTTCGGTGAATAATCTTTCAAAGCCTTCATTTAAGTCTCCATCTGTACCAATCAATGGCCCTGTAACCTTGGACAACAATTGCTTTTTGATGCTCGGCCTGACAAAAGATCTGGACAGGCGCAGGATTGGCTTGGGAAGGACCCAGACTCTTTTCTTCAACTTGCGGGCCCGTCTCACATCCGCCACTGTAGGCTTGAACCCCAGCCCAAAGGTATCCAGATTTTTGTGCAAAGAAACCGGTTGAACAATACCCTGAAGATCAGCCCCTAAACCTTTGCCTGACACAAACCCATTTTTCAACATCTCCGAGGCTACCATGACAATTGCAGCTGCTATTTTGGGAAGTGGGATGCTTTCACCCTCGGGAACTTTATCTATTGAAACCGTATCGAAGACTTGGTAAACCCAGGGCCCCTTGTCATCGTCAGCCTCTATGAAGGGTACGATGGCATCACTTATGCCGCTTGCATTGTCTTCCCCGTGTACTACGATCTCTTGCCTATCCCACTCGAATTTGACCATCTGATGTAATGTAGAAGGCACTTCTTTGGCGGCGTGGATCCAGGGTCGCCCCAACAGAAGATTATATGACACTGCCACGTCCAACACTTGAAACTCCATGGTGAACTCGACCGGACCAATTGTTAATTCAAGTATGATGTCACCCACTGTGTCTGTACCACCTCCATCAAACCCTCAAACATAGATGTTGTTCTTGTGAATTCTATCACCATCGACCTTCAGTTTGTTCAACGTGGACAAAGGACAAATATTGGCACTGGACCCATTATCAATCAGTACTCGAGTGACTACCGAGTCTTCACACTTCACAGTCAAATAGAGGGCTCTATTATGTTCTGTACCCTCCACGGGCAATTAATCATCCGAAAAAGTGACCCTGTTGACCTCGAAAATCTTGTTTGTTATTTTCTCCAGGTGGTTCACAGTGATCTTATCCGGAACATGGGCGTCGTTCAAAATCTTCATCAATACCCGACGATGCTCATCCGAATGGATCAACAAGGATAACAATGAGATCTGTGCCGGGGTCTTCCTCAACTACTCCATAATGGAGAAATCTTGCGCCTTCATTTTCTTTAAAAATTCTTCTGCCTCTTCCTCGGTAGCTGGATTCTTTGTCGCTACTGGATTGGCCCTTCTTAACTCTGCGGGAGCAAAACACCTTCCCGAACGCGTTAGATCTTGGGCTTCACACACTTCTCCTTTGACTTCTTTCCCTTTGTAAATCACCGTCACCCATTCATAATTTCAAGTAACAACCTTGTTGTTGATCACTGGAAGCTGAGTTACCAATTTTATAATAACAGGCTCTGTGCGAGCACCCTTCATGACCACAACAGGTTTACTTGCAGCCCCTGGCACTACCACTTTAGCTTTCTCGGGTTTCACTGCAACAAGGCTCGACGACCCTCTCTCGGCTACCACAACTGGCTTATCATCTACCCCTCTCAACTGGACCACTGATTTCCCACTAGTTACCTTTTCCTTTGAGCTGGTTTTGCTGGAACGGATCATCATTACCGTCTGTGAGGGCTTCCTGGGCTCCCCCTCTTTGTGTATCAACTCAATCATGTGTGTCTCATGGTGAATTGGCAGTGGATTCTGATTTATATTTGGTGCTTCTGGGCCTTGAACCTCGATCCGATGAGTATCGATAAGCTCTTGCACAGCTGTTTTCAGCTTCTAACATTTCTCTGTATCATGCCTTGGGGCCCCTGAACAGTACTCACAACTCACCGAATGGTCAAGATTTCTAGGGGGATTTGGCATTTTAGGCTCAATTGGATTCAACATGCCCAATTGCCTCAATCTGTGGAAAAGACTGGTATATGATTCCCCCAGTGGAGTGAAAGTCTTTTGCTTCTGTGACCTCTCATTCTTGAGGGATGGATTTGGTCGGAAACCTGTCCTGGGGGGATTTCTGTAGGCCCTTGGAGGTGGATATGTGTTTTGTGGAGCTGGGTATGAATTTTGTGGAGCCGGCGCACGCCATTGTGCGGGTGCCGGGGTTTGGGTATAGTCTTGTGCATGATGGACGAAAAAATGAGGATCTGGCTGTAGGTAGTAGTGCTGTGGAGGGCTATATGAAGTGTGAGGGTAATTTTGGTGGTAGGGTCGTGATTGGCTATAGTAGGGTGACGGGCCTCTAGATCCGAACCAGGCTCCGGACTCAACAGTCGTGACATATTCTTTCTTCTTCTTCCCAAGTATACCCCCAGTGCCGCTTTGGATGGCCTGAGTGGTTGCCTTGATCGCTGAATAGCTCATGATTTTGTTGGACTTAAGCCCCTCCTCGACCATGCCTCCCATTTTTACAACCTCGTTAAAAGACTTGCCAATTGCGGATACCAAATGACCAAAGTAAGTTGGCTTCAGAGCCTGCAAAAAGTAATCAACCATCTCGCTCTCTTTCATTGGGGGATCTACCCTTACTGCTTGCTCCCTCTACCGGAAACCATACTCTCTAAAACTTTCACTGTGTTTCTTTTCCAGTTTGGTCAGGGACAGTCGGTCCGGAATGATCTCAAGATTATATTGAAAGTGACAAGCGAATGCTTGGGCCAAATCGTCCCATGTGTACCACCTGTTATGATCTTGCCTGGTGTACCATTCTAGCGCCGATCCACTCAAACTTTGGCTGAAATACGCCATCAGTAATTCATCTCTTCCGCTTTCTCCCCTCATCTTGCTACAAAAACCTCTCAGATGAGCCACCGGATCACCGTGTCCGTCGTACAAGTCGAATTTGGGCATTTTGAACCCTGCCGGTAGTTATACATTTGGAAACAAACACAGGTCTTTATAAGATACACTCACCTGACCTCCTAACCCTCTCATATCCCTGAAGGATTGTTCTATGCTTTTCATTTTTCTGAACATCTCTTCCTGTTCAGGATTTCTGGCCGGTTTTTCTGCTTTTCCCGATAGGTCAGAGTGTGGATTATGTGGATAGGCTTAAGGCGCTTTGAAGGTAAGCTCCGGGGGATAATACTAGTTGTCCTGCGCTTGGAACACAGGTTCACTCGGGGATTTATGGAGTGCAGTTGGTGGAGATGCCACAAAGACAGGGGTGATTGGTGGAGGGGGGTATGGAATTGATTTTGGTGGTGGAGCTTGTGGCGTATGAGAAGTAGTGTCATGGTAGTGTTGATAAATGGGAAAACCTGGATCGGTGGCGGGATGATCCGGAGACCGAGCTAATGGTGGAGTAAAAGAAGGGTTAGCAGAGTAAGCTGGCGGTGATTGCCCTTTGGACTAGGCCTGGTACATTTCGGCCATCTGTTGCTTAAGCTTGAGAATCTCCTCTTTCATTTTATGGACGTCCAACTCCTATACCTCAACACTAGTGTCGCCATCTGGGATAGACATGATTTCCGGTATTGGTCCCTTTGATCTGGTTTGGTAATGATAATGTGCCAGTATCCTCTAAATACTAACTGCTTGAATTCTCTGGCAATCAACAAACTTGTTAGTTTTTAGAGTTTAACACATATGCAATACACGTTGGGATGCCATGCACCTAGGCAATTAACCATTTCTATCATGCATTTGCTTCAGTTGCGTGCGTCATTCCGGCCTCTCATAATTGTGCCCCTTTTTTAAACTTTCTTTATTCCATTTTTTCATTTTCCCCTTTTTCTTTTTAGTGGTGGTCGAATCCTATAGAGATTGCCTACATATCATGTCCCCGCATGAATCAGACCGTGCGTAGTTCTGCCCTATAAGTGCGAAAAGCAAAGAGATAATTTTTTGGAAATTTTCGATTTTTCATTAATAAACATTCTATTACAAACCAGACGCTTTTTGGAAAGGAAAATAACAAACTCGAAACCAAACCAAGTACGAACTCAATAACTACTGACAGACTTTGACGCGAAAGAAAGACAGACTCTAACAGACAACAGACTCTAGGAAAAAGAAAAATGCAGATTCAAACTATGAACACATTAAAGTTTTAAATTTGGGTGCCCGCGGGGCATCATTCGGCCTCGCCGCGGGTTTAGGTGTAAGGTTCCTTTCCAGCTGTTCCAATTCATACATGATTTTCTTCACAAATATCATCACCGCCGAGAAGAAGGTAATGCGGGTCATGTTTTCACACTCCCGACATTTCCTGGTAATAGCATGAGCAATAGTCAGAATCTTGTTCCTGGCTCGGTCTTTCTCTAGGAGTAGGCGTTCTATCTGATCCCCTCTAGCCTTCAAAACCCGAGAATCATGCAGATGTTGTTTCCGTAACTGCTGTATTTCATCTAACATCGAAGCCATCAGATTATAGCAGTGTTTACTATCAGTTTCAAAAGCCTTGGCTTGTTTAGCCGCCTTGCTCTCTAGGGTGTTCACCTTCCTTTTTAGATTGATAATGGTCTTTTCATAATCTTTCCTCGCCTGCTGTAAGTACTGTGTGCGCTCTTTCGTTCTCTTTGCCCATTGTTCCTGGAGTTGTGCTATAGTATCCTCAGATTTCTTCAAATCATCCCGGCACTCACCGATTTCCTTTTTCAACCCTTTTATTAACCGCTCATCCGACCGACTCATTTGTTGTTTGTCAGCATCTCTCCTCATTTGTCGGATTTGGGCTTTCAGCACCTCATTTTCTTGGGCCAATTTGCTCTTTTCTCCCCGATCGGCATCAACTTGCAGACTATTTTCAAATTCCAGGTCTCTAATCTCTTGCCTCAGCTTGCCTATTTTTGCCCTGTAACTCTCTTCTTTAGCCAACCAATCCCACTGTTCTTGCGACGCCTGGACGAACTCCTGGAGATGGGGCCTTTTGGCCGGTCTCCCAAACTCGATTTCTTTCCTAAACCAAGCAAGGTATCCCGGCGAAACTTCACCCTTGGACCAATCACGTACACATGTATTGGCTGTTAAGTATTGACATTTGCTCCAAATTTGCCGGACTGCTACTTCATGAAATTGTCCGTGGGGCCCGATCTCAACTACTTGGCCGCTAAGATCCTCATCTTTCGAAACTATCTGGCATCTCCCTAACTGCCTCAAAACTCGATATGGGGCATAGGGCTGGATACTCCTGAGCCCCATCAAAATGAAATGGGGTCCAGTGGCTGGCATATATACGATTTCATCCACAGGTAGCCATCCAAATGTCCACTCTATTTGGGCTCGCAATGACAGAACGGAGGCGCGCTGTCCACTCTGTGACCCCTTTTGGTAAGCTGATTCCGTCAACCCTCATAGGAAATTACTCTATGCACGTTTTCTCCGTCGACCCATAACTCATAAATTGAGGATGACGACATAGGTGTTCGATCATCCACATCTGCAGCAACGCATTGCATCGCTCAAAAAAGTTTTCCTCGGCTTTGCAGGCTGTGAGAACGTGGAAGATTTCAGCTACTATCATGGGTGCGAGGGTGTTGTTGGCCTGAGTAAGTAAAGTGCTGACAACCCCAGATACTCGTATGTCAATGTTCCCGTCTTTTCTAGAAAACACCAGGAGTCCCAAAAAGGCTACCATGAATGCAAAACACCTATGTTCTTCCCACTTAAGGCGATTTACTTTGCTACAAATTTTGTTTTCCGGCTTATTGAACCCCCCTATGTGGCCATATCTGTTGTATATAAACCGCAAAGTACAAAAACCAGCTGCCAAGTCTGCATTGTGGACCCCCCTGCTTAATTTCAAAGAGTCTAGGAACCTGTGTAGGGCTACGGCCCTTGGAGCAATCAGGTACTAGTGTCTCAGAGGAATTTTGGTACCCCCGATGTATCCGGCTATTTCTTCCAATGTTGGGGTAAGTTCAAAATCCGAGAAATGAAACACGTTGTGAGTCGGGTCCCAGAATGCGACCAAGGCCTTTATGATATCCCCCCTAGGATTAATTTTCAGCAACCCAGTGAGGCCTCTCAGGCATAGATTGACTGCGTCGTGCCCTGATTCGCCCAAGTCATCAAACCACATGTGCAACTCCAACGGGATCTTGTTCACAATTGTTGCGTGCAAATTCTGACTTGTACTCATTCTGCACATTTATTAAGGTGGTTAAGTAAAAATCACGATTCAATTGACTTAAAGATAACATGGACACTTTTCTCTTTCTTTTTTTTTCATTTAAAATAAAACCCGGTTTTGCCAATACGGCCTTTCAGAACCTCGGGGTCGAAGATTTTAAGGCTGTGTCGGCTAGCCGGTGAAACTCTAAAAAAATGACCATAGGCGGTTGTTCTTGCAAAAACAACCTTCCGACGCCCTTTTAGGGACATTCGGCTATTTCTAGCAAGAATGACATCACCCTAATTATTTTCAAATAAAATTTTTGTTCTCTTGGCTAATTTCGCAAAAGTGAAGTTGGACCCGATGGGGGTTGCCTACGTATCTCACACCCTGTGGGAATCAAACTAGCGTAGTTCGGGCCGATAAAACAAACTTCTTTTGAAAACCAGACTCTTTTCATTGGCAAATAAAACTATATTTTTTCCCTTTTTTTTCTTTTCTTTTTTTTCATTTTCTCAAAAATTCGACAAAGTTTCGACACTATTTAGACATTGGTTTTTTTTTCAAAACAGGCGATTAACTCTCTTTAACCCTCGTACCTCTATCTCTTTTTCTTCAAATATTCAAAAGTCGGTCAGCATGCAAGTCCGAAGCAAATAAATGCACAAGTAGAAGCAAGTAAGATGCATCAGGATGGTCATTTTCATTTTTTGGTACACCTGTCCTAGACAGACCCAACCCCTGTGTTGAGCCTCCAAAGTCAAATGCACGTGATGCAAACAAACATTCCTACTAGGGATCCGGCATGAAGCTGAGTTATTCTAGGTTTATAACCTGGGTATTTGTTCTAGACTGTGTACCCGAGCGGACAACTCGAGTCGAGGAGGGGGCTACATACCGGGAACCAAAAGGCCATCCGGCTTAATAACTTGTCCGAGCCTCTTTCTTATTTCAAGGTATGACACTAACAGAATAGGGAGTCTCGACTAGCGAGCACATCCCCGAAGATGAGAAGAGAAGGGTTTCGTAATAGTTTATATACAGTTCAAATAATATCAAAGCGGTAAAAACAACATTTAGCACATTAGGCCCAAACATATAATAAAATCAGATAATAGATAAAGTCAAATATAACAATTCATCTAAGCTCGAATTCTAAAACTTAAACCAGAAGTTTTGGGTGTTGTCCCCAGCAGAGTTGCCAGAGCTGTCACACCTCCTTTTTACCTACACCCCCGGAAGAGGGATGTATAAGGGAGTTTTTTCCAACTTAAAGTGACAATCGAAATGGGATTATTTTATTTAAAAATTCAGAGTCGCCACTTGGGAATATTTTATGGTGTCCTAAGTCAGCGGTTCAAATCCCGAATCGAGAAAAAGATTGACTCTGTATTATAGTCCGCGAACCCGAAATCTGAGTAAGAAATTCTGTTAACATGGGAGAAGGTGTTAGGCATTCCCGAGTTCCGTGGTTCTAGCACGGTCGCTCAACTGTTATAATTGACCTATTATCTGATTTTAGTACATGTTTAAACCTATGTGCAAATTTTAACTTAAACCGCTTTTATTCCCTTTTTTTTAAAAGAAAATTGCAATGTTATTAAAACACGTCTCGAACCACGTCACATAAATGCACCCGTGATTTTGACATATTTTAATATCGTGGAGATATGGATTTGGATCACATAAATGCTCACCCGAATTTAAGAATGTAATATTATTGAACTAACGCGCCTAAAGCAACTACGCAATTTTTTTTAAGTTTGCGAGGGCCATGGATATTTAACTAAATAGCACGCCTCGGTTTCTAAGGATTAAAATTAATTACATAAGGGCCATGGATTATTTAATGAAAATGGCGCACTTCAAGTTTTCTATAAAAAGCTAACTAGTTTTGTGAGGGCCATTAATTATGGAAGGCCAATGTGGGTAGATGTGTAAAGATTAATTTTTGACATGTATATCAAATGGATTCTACCAACATGGATCTTGAATTCAAAAAAATCCTTATACACTTTGTATTTTCAAATCAAACTAAAAAGAAACTGATGATATCATGAAACAATTGTATGGCAATATTACATGAGCCAGAATACCCAAATGACTTGTACAAGAACTAAACCCAGTTCAACATTTGTTAGGTGCATGAATAGTTGACTTAAACGATTATACTGTCAATCACGCAATACACTTCCAATGCTTGAAATTACGAAAACCCATGTGCTATTGACACGTACAGCTTCAATTGACTTTTCACTAGAATTCCAATTTTAACACACCGCCTGCTAGTTATGCGAGAACTCATGTAGATCTTTGTATACAAATAAGATCGCAGCTAATCATAAGAAGCCTATCAAACATTCGTACAGAGAAACAAGAATAGGAAAACAAACCATCGGACAATTTGAATCACTTAGCATGAGTATATGCTCGTCAATTTACAAATGTGACCAACTAGTGATTACAGCTGCTAAATGATCAGTCCCCGGCAATGACTAGACTTCACAATGCCATACAAATACACTTCTGTTCTTATTAGAAGGACTCAATTTTAAAGAATTACAAATTAACTGACAGCAGTATTCAATAAACTAAGATTCAATTCCAACATCAAAACAAATCATATTATCATAAAAGTCCATACATTTCAGAAACTCATAAGAGAGCAGGAAGCAAAATACTTATTTACTTCGACAAATAAACCTTGGAACAACCTTAACTAGTACATATTTAACAATCCAAAAGAACCTGAGTTAGCCATATTCAACCAGGCTCAAATCCAGGCCTTAAAGCAAAAACAAGCAACCAACCGAATATATTTAAAAGGCTTCAACTAAAAGAGATACCCATCCAAACTATCATGTAATCTACAATATTCAGAAAATTATTCTCTTGATCACATATTCAGGGGTGGAGGAGTAACGATCAAAACTACCTAAATGAAATAGAAACAAACAAGTAAACTAACATAACACAACTCCTACTCAAAGCTCCATAAATCCATCTTTTATATATTCCAAGCCAAGCTTTACATTAGGTGGAAATAGAAGCGTATACCTGGAAAAGAGGGTAAACAATGAAGAAATGAGATTCAGCAAGCTCAAACAATCAGCAGTACAGCAGATAAACCTCAGATTCAAACCACCAGGTGTTGAGATCGACCCTAGAAACCCACAGAGTATCGACTTGTTCAGCAAACTTCACATCCCACTCAAAACGAAACTCGAATGAACTAAACTAGATTGGACATATTGAAAATTTGAAAAATTTGAAACAAGAGAGATCATTGAAACAGTGAACTAGGATTCATTTCAGGAATTCGAAATCTAAGAAATCACCAAGATAATTTAATGAAACAGTAGTTTCTACAGTTACCTGGTATTTTCAGAATTTCTCCTCTTAGTATTTCAGAGTATCCGGATCTTCCTCCCTCCTATTTCAGAATATTCAACTGCTGTGTATATCTTAATGTTTATTTCTCTTTATCTCCCCCTCTATCCGTGGGTGTTCCCAGTTATATACCTCATCAACTAGCCCTTTCCAGCTTCTCTCTTTCTTTAAAATTGTATTGTTTCAGCTTTTGAAAATGTCCCCATGTTATCTTACTTTCCAACGCTAAAAGGACATTAAGCTAGCCACTACCAGTCCCTTTTTCTATTTTTTATTCACTCCACTAACCTAGTGCTTTTAATTAATTTGGTAGTGCGCCACTACCATTTGTTAGCATACTTAATTAATGACCACTTGCACTAAACTTATACTAGTCAGTCGATTATCACACTCATTTAAACAAGAAATTATACTAAACTACTGAACTAATCCTAATTATTCTGACCAAATTATTAAACAGGATACCACTTCAAAGCCTACTGACATCGAAACGAATCCATAAGACCAGTCTTAAAGAAACAACAGTGAAAAAAAATAATTCATACAAAGAAACTGATCAAATTTAAGATGAAATTGACCAGAAGAAGAAAAAGAGAAGGGGGAAATAACCACTTAATCCAATAAACACAGAAAAATGGAAGAACTTACCGATTGAACTGAAAAAGAATCTGGTATCTTGACTTTCCGATTCCATCGCCAAATAATGTTAGTCACTTGTTCTTTGTCAAAACAAGTGAGTAACACTATTTTGTGACGAACTCGGCTCTAAAATTAGTAACAGCTTCGAGTTCAAGTTTGGCTTTTGGATTTGAGATTCGGGCAGGTTGGACTCCATTCGAAGGAAACTGATTATGGATTAGGGAAGGGGAAGTTGTGGTGGTCAAGTGGTGTTAGTTTGGGGTCGATTGGAGGTGGCGCCGCCACTGGAGAGAGTTAGGGCGGCGCTAGGGTTCGTCCTTTCGATTCAATATTCGAACCGTTCCAGGGATATTCGACGAAATTGGAGCAGGGATTTGGGAAGAGGAGTTCGAAGGGGTTCTGGGGTGTACTTTTGGGGGTAACTAGCCACCGTTCGCCGCCGTGGACGATTTCTGGCGGGCGGAAAGCAGCGGAGTGAGGCGGTGATTTTTGGTCTCTGAAGAGAGACGAATGAGGGGGGGTTTGGTTTGGGGTAGGGGTAGGGTTTTGGGGTATATTAAATTAGCTGATTAATTTGAATTGTTGGATAATTGAAATCCAACGGCTCTGAATAACCTTCTAATGAAACGGGGTCGTTTTGTGTATTAACTAGGCGGTCCGGGTATAGGAATGGGTCGAGTTTTGAGGAATGGTTTGGACTTTTCGATCAGGCTGATTCAACGGTTCAGATCAAAAGGCCTGAAACGACATCGTTTCGGTGATGCTGGAGACGGACTGAATTGGACTGGTAATGGGCTGGATCATGTGTGGGTTTGGACGAGTTTGGTTTGGGCTTGCCTGCTTTTGGCCCAAGTTTGGTTCTTCCTCTCTTTTATTAATTCTTTTTTATTTCCTAAATTATTTTCAAAATTAAAACCAAAAATCCTAACTCAAATTATAAAACCGAAATTGACTTAAAATACTAATCCACTTTAAATAATATTTATCACAAGTAATTAAATACTAAAAATAAAATAATCACACAATTTGACATTAAACACTTTAAAAATGCAAATTATTATTATTATTATTATTATTATTATTATTATTATTATTATTTATTCTTTCATTTTTCATAAAAATAAGTAATTTACCATTCAACTCAAAATTATAAAATTAAATCCTAAATACAAATGCAATCTATTTTTTTTGTATTTTTCATTTATTTAAACATATAAACATGCACGAACTCATGCAAATAATGACAGAAAATACTATAAAAATCTACAAAATTGCAAACAACGGAAAAAATTATTTTATTTTGAATTTTTGGGAGCAATTCTCATAGGGCAAAAATCACGTGCTCACATCTACCATGTTGCCATCCTGTTGCTGAGGAGGTGGCTGATATGCCAACTGTTGTTGGTTCTGCTGTAGATAGCCTTGTTGTCTCTGATATGACACCATTTGGTTTTGGGGCTGCATACCTCCAGGTTGTGGCATGTTTGGTCTGTACTACTGATTGGGTGCTGGTCTCCACTGTTCTCCTCCTTGTCTCTGACCCCCAAAATTGTTGACATAATTTATATCCTCTCTTAACCCTTGGTTGTCACCTTCTCCACTCCATGAACACACATAAGACTGATTAATGCAAGGTGTACACAGTCCTCCATTTGTTGTGTCAACGATATGCACTTGCTTTGTACCCATCTTATCAATCTTCTTTGTCAATATACTCATCTGAGTCATGAGTGTGGCTATGTTCTTTGCATGCGAATTATTTGGTTAAGAGGAACTGAATGCACTATTGGTGTCAGGGTCATACTTCTTGTCATCCACCCCGAATTCTGGGACATCTTGTCAAGAAGAATTTTACATTCTATGAATGTCTTGCTCAAAAATGCACCCCCATCTGAAGCATCTACATTGGCTTTTAAATTGTCTGCTAACCCCATGTAGAATCTCTGGCCGAGCATCTGGTCTGGAATACCATGGTGGGGACACTTCACTAGCATCCCTTTGAATCTTTCCCAAGTTTCCTGCAAGGTCTCAGTAGGCTGTTGCTTGTACTACAATATCTCATCAATTTGTCTTGCAGTTTTGTTGGGCGGGTAAAACTTGTTCAGGAACTGCTTGACTAATTCCTCCCATGTGACAATGGAATTTATTGGAAGCGAATTCAGCCAAGTCTGAGCTTTCCCAGTCATAGAGAACGGGAACAATAACAACTTGATGGCTTCTAGGGTCACATTTGGTTGCCTTTGGGTCACACAAACTGACAGAAAATTTTTCAAGTGTTGTTGAGGGTCCTCAATGTGTGACCCGGAGAACAATCTCTTATTCTGCAGAAGATGCAGCATGTTGTTTGTGATCTGGAATGTCTGTGCTTGTATTGGGGGCACAGCAATGGCGGTGGCTAGGTTGTCAGCTGTTGGTTGTGCCCAATCATAAAGTGCAGCTTCTGGCACAAGAGGTGCCACCACTATGACGTTTGGGTTAGCTTGATCATCCCTGATGTTTCCATTGACGTTATCTACGCCACCCATTTCAATTTCAAGTTGGTGTATTTGTTGTGATTGTTTGTTCTTCTTGTTGGCATGGTTCAATGCCCTAAATGTTTTCTCGGGGTCTGAGAGTTCATCAAGCAGTTCACCAGTCCTCGAAGAATCTCTAGGCATACACCTGAATCCCACAAGAGTTTAAACGCGAGAATTGCAATGGAAAAAAATTATTTAACACCGTAGAAACTTGATCTAAACTAATAATTGTAGCACTACTTCTAAGTTGTAATAAATAACACCGTTAATTCTCCAACAACGGCGCCAAAATTTGATCATGCCCAACTATGCCTAATAAAAGACAAAGCGGTCGTTGCAAATATAATCCGATTTTCAAATCCGGAGTCGAATCCTTAGGGAACTAACCTATCTATTACAACTCTTGGTGATACTATTACCAGCTCAAATAATTTCCAGATTCAAGATTTGTATCAATAAATATTGGGTTTTGTTTAACTAATTCAAAATAATATTAAAACTAACAATATTCTAAATCAAAGATAATTCAATGGTAAAAAGGTCTAGGGTATTGATTTCCCCAATTGCTAGTTTAAGTCTTAACTCTTTTGCTATAATCTCGACGTAATACTCTATGAGGACTATGAGCTATGGGTTATCGCAATTATCTCTCGATCAACTATGATAATTTACTAGAGCATTCTCTCAAACTACTCTAGCTGATAATTTATGCAGCTCTGAATTATCCCACCAAAGTTTCATTATCTCTAACCCCACTTTTAAGTTCAAGTAATGAATCTCTTCAATAACCCAAAAGTTGTGTTGTTCAACAATAGTCTAACCTAGTATTCTTTCTCAAGCAACACAATGCAATTAGACACGATTAATCAAGGGCCCATTCAATTAATCACCATACAACATATAATTGAACAATCATATAATAAACCCGGCTCGATTATAACAAAATTGAGTCACAACTTCATCTAACAATTGGTTCCATCAACCCTAGATTAAATGTTTAGCTACTCATAGCAATGCAAAATAAAATTATAAAAATATTCATAATGTGCAACTGAAATAACAAACAGAAGATAGAAAAACTCTAATGGTTGGTTGCTCTTCTTACACTCGTTCTTGCCTCCAGATTAGTCTAAAAACAACCTTAACCTTTTCTTGGGCGAGTTTGTTGAGTTTATAAAGGGTTGGAATAAGTTTCCCCCGATTTACACTTTAGTCCCAAAAGTTCTGGGCAGTTACACAGTCTACCGCGGCTGCGGTGAAACTCAAACATCCTGCCTCACTTTCTTGGTCTACCGCGGTCCAGCCACAGTCGACCGCGGTCGTGGTGGCCTTCAGCCCAGTCCTCCTTTGCCTCTTTCTTGCTTGTTTTTGCTCAAGTTATTCTTAATTGACCTTTTATCCACATTATTGACTCTCAAAATACTCCATAGTCTCTTCCTAACTCGGATTAGTCCCTGCGAAACAAAAGAACACCAATTAGAGTATTTTGTTATCATTTAGCCTTTAAAACAAAAATAGAGCATGGTACATTTAGGGTGTAAATATCGTCTATATAGCCTATTATCAATGTCCCAAGTCAGTTTCTTCTCAGCCTTTATCAATACGTCACGGGCTATTTGATGCGCTATGGTTGCGTCCTTCAGGTAAGTAGCTACATTTATTTTGATCTCTTACTTGACCGCAACCAGCTCAGCTATCTTTTTTCGAGCATCCTTGAAAAGATCATGGGTCGACGCAAATTCGAGGTCACTGCCTCGTTTTGTTTCCTCAACCCAAGGATCTCCACATCTAGTCGCCCAATCTGCGAGTCATTTTACTCGACCTACAAAAAGAAAAGTAAATCGTTCAGTACCAAATTATGGGAACAAGGGAAAGACTCATGCATAACAAAATACCTGCTCGACAAGGGTAGCTTTTTCTCGGTGCTCCCTCCAAAGTAGCCTGGAGCTCGCCTGACTCTTTCTCCTTCTGTACAGAACGAGCCTCCGACTCTCGCTGTCTCGAGGACAATTTCTCAAGCTCCTTCTCATGGCACGAAAGCTCCCCGTTAAGCCTGAAGAGGGAATGATCGCACATCTCCTTGCACTACAGCAAAACAAAAAAGTTAGAAGAATGAAGAAAGATGCCCGAGGCTAAAAGAAATATACTTAAAGTAGCTATCACCTGCTACATGAACCTCTCGGCCGCCTTGACAGAGCCGGGAGCATCAAGATCGACGTTCCCGCTAACATCATCAAGAATATCGCCAAGCGTGACTCCCCCCTTCAGAGGACCCTCGGCTTTGGCGGCGTTCGCATCTTGAGCATCCCTTAGCTCCCCTGACGAGAAATGAGAGCCGAAAATGAAATCACTTATATCACCAATGTCCCCGAGATGCAATTCCTACTCCTGAAAAGCTCTGGGTCCCAACCCTTCTAGGTCAGCAGCAACGGTCCCCCCAACGAAAACTGCGCCGAACCCGATCATGGGATCCGAGGCCACATTGATTCCCTCTTCGAGGGTCTTCAGTCTGCGGGGCCGACCTAAGTTAGCCGTCCCTGATTCGGCAGCTTTCGGTCGGAGTAGCTGCGGAGCTCCCGTGCCCGGCCTCAGCATCTCCTCCAAATGGTATCCGCTCTCATCATCATTTTCGTCCCCAGTACTGAGGCTTGCCTCGGAAGTAGAAGTTGAGGTCCCAATGGTGACTCTAGGCTTGTGCGGCTTAGGTTTATTCATCACAGAAGGGTCGGCAGCTCCTTACCTTTCCTTTTATTTCCCTCGGCAGGCTCCGAAACCTCCGTCCCGCCTCTAAGGGGTGGTCTTATCAGCATATTCTCGTCAAGTCCTACACGAGCATAGCGGCCACAACTTGTCAGCACAAGAAGGGTTGAGACGTAGGCGGCAAGAGAAACTTTACCATGATTCTTGTCCACACAACGCATCTTGGCCAAGTCAGTCCAAGATCGGGCAAGATATAGAAACTTTTTGTCCAACCGCTCAATCCACCCCGGCAGATCCGAGACCACTTCAGGATACCAAGTAGCAGCTGCAGAAAACAAAAAGAGGTTATCTCTTTGGAAGAAAGGAAAGAACAACTTAAAACATGTCCGAAGGAAAAAATGCTTACGTTGCATGTTCCACCTCTCCGGAAAAGGCATCTTCTCGGCCGGAATGATGTCCTAGGTTCTAACCTGGATGAACCTACTCATCCATCCCCGATATTTCTCCTTATCCGTGCTCGAGAAAAATGATTTCTTGGATCGATGACGAAGCCTAATCAAGCCTCGATAGAACCGGGGGATGTATATCCTGATCAAATGATTCAGGGTAAAGGTCTCGTCTCCAACCTTATCAGTGAAATAACAGAGCATCAAGACTATCCTGCAAAAAGAGGGATAGATTTGACCGAGCGTCACCTGATATTTGTCGCAAAAGTCGAGGATGACCGGATCTATCTCCAGGGGAGGGGATCCAGAAGGCTCAGCCGGACTCAAAGTAAAGGGATAAGTATATACGTGGAGGAAATTGTCTTTGTAATCCATTATGTTCTCATCAGGGCTAGGAATCTCCACCTCCACCGCCTTCTTCTATCGGTAGTCCTTTTTTACCGTCCCCGCATCGGTCACGACACTGACATACCGAGACATGTGTTCGCATCGGCCCGGTGTAGAAGGGGGTTTATCGATCATATAATCTTTCGACATGTCAAGAGCGGGGGGAGTACATTGTCCTAGAGTGGGTATCACCTTTGTTTTCTCCTTAGACGACCGAGATGAAGAGGCGACTTCGTTCTGCCGAGGAACCATCCTGGAAGTTCTGGCCATTGCGATGGTAAAATTTTCTCTAAGAAAGTGAAAAGGAATAATGTAAAAGGAGATGGGTCTAGATTCGCGAATTTGAAGATGTTGGGAAAATAAGGATTATCAAAAGGTTGATGTATTTATAGGAACCACATGGGCAGGGTAAGGGACGAGCCAATAGCGGTTCGTGAATCTGTTGATAGTCACATTTGATGGCGTCCCTTGCACAGTTTTTTGGGACATGGCATTTAATGCTCTGATAGGATGACGTCACGGCAATGATGTCCTCGGAATGGAGGCTCAAAATCATTTCATATCACTTCGTTCTAGGAAACGCGAAGACTATCTGTATACGGAAAAATCGGAGGGTCCAATTTCTCGTCATTAAGGCGATCATCTCGAGATCTCGAGGCTACGAGGTTGTGGTCAAACTCCCTCCCTCGAGGTTCGTTGACACCCGACCTAACGACAATGTTGGTCGCGGTCATGATGGGACTGGAGAGCTCCCTAGGCATGCAGTTAGCATTGGCAGAGCCATGTGCCGTCTAATTGTCCCATCCCCCTACTCATGTAATTAATGCTTTTGTACTATGTTGAAGTTCCCCTCCTATATAAAGGGGGTTTGACATTTTGTAAAGGTTCGGTTGCTCCATCTGCTCCATAATAAATATGGAAGAACATTCTCTTTGCTCTCTCATACACTCTCTTGATAATATTGCTTTCATTTATTGTCTTCATATTTGTTCATCATTTATTGCCTATCATTGGCCATAAAGAGCCTCTATTGATTTTATTATAACTGTTAGTCACATAGCAACTGTCTTCGATAGCTCGTAATCAAGCTCCGGAATCAACCTCCAGGCCCAGAATCGACAAGCCCAAGGCCCCGAATAACTGACCTATCAGTTCGATTATATCTCTCTCCTTAACTTTATTTCGTTTCTAAATCTCATACACTTAGCACCAACTGCTTAACAAACTAGCATAAAAATAGATCATGTATTTTTAGAGTCTCATTAACAAATTTAATTGTTATTACTATTTTCACGGTAAACAAATATACTTTTGTCTTTTATCAAAGTGGAAGAGAGATTCATATTTTAAATGTCCGTTGCCAGTGGAAAATGAAGTCCCGCTTATGATAAGTATTACGCTTTATATCTACTCTGGTTTCTCTATCTCTCAATATTCAAGGTAAGAGATGCTTCTTTGTACAAGATTGCTTCATATTTTACGCTATTCATTCCAAAAAGAAGCATGTTATATAGTAGTTCAACCAACAAATTTAGTTCGGACACTATTAGCAAAAATTAAATACTAACTAGGTAAAAATGTTTTAATAACATTTTGGAAAAAAATCATGAAAAGAAGATTATTTTTTATTTCCTAAAAAATAAGTATTTTTTTTTGGGGGGGGGGGGGAGAGAGCAGTATCTGTTCTTCAAGTTTTTGGTTATTCTTTTGTAAATTTAAATTTCGTATATTGGCTTTCGGCATAATTATATCGGGAAAAAGGAAGAAAGAAGAAGATAGTTCCCATTTAACCATTTAAGAGCTCTTTAACAATTATATAGATTATATGAGTTTATAATCAAGTACCTGGCAAGATATTTTTCATGTATCCTCTTTTGTTGATTCAGTGTAGAAGTATTTTAGCTTGGAAAATGACCTACAAAAGTGAATCATTGAGATCCTGAAGAAGTCTTTGAACTCTGAAGCTGTAGTATAGTTACATATGAATATTTGAAATATCTAACACACATAGATTGCGAACAACATTAACAAGTATTTTCATCTCATTACTCGTATGTAATAAGAAAGGAAAGAGAGAAAGAGAAGAGAAGACAACAGGGAAAATAAAGAAGAGAAAGGAAAAAAAATTAAAAGGATTAGTACAACAATAAATACAACTAATTAAGTGTAACCAAATGTAATAACCAACGAAGAAATGACATGTATAATTTAAGCAGCTTTTAATATTTTTTTTCATCTTCCCACTCGCTTTGAGTGAGGTGAACTCACTTTTTTTGCCACCTCATCTTTGAAGGAGATATTAATTTCACCATAAATAATAATAGAGCAGTACTAGAACGCTCGTAAAAGTTGAGTGTGAAACTGACTTTTCGGGAAATATAGGGTGTATTTTATGTACTATAGGATGTAGAAATCATCGATGAGTTAGAGAGTTTAATGGGTAGAATGGGTGGGTTAGACATATTTGAGGTGGGTTTTAAATCAACCATTAGGATAATGCCACATCATTAAAAAATAATAGGAAAACTACCAGCTTTGTCCATTTATAAGGAGCTGATTACAAAAATTGGTCAATTCAAAAAATATTACTAATATTAGTCAATTAGTTATTTGTAGCAAAAAAATATCAAATTTTTATTTTGTTTGAGTGGGTGTTATTAGAATAGATTGGATACATCTTAAGGAGCTTGAATCTCAGTTTTGGGATGATTTGGTGAAGTTTGAGGTGGTTTGAATAAAATTCGAAGTAAAAAATGAACATGAAAAAAATGGTATGTGTATCACATTGTGTATCATTTGTGTATCACATATGTATCAATTGTGTATCACATGTTATCTATATATACTTGTGTGTGAGATACATGCGTGATATGGAAGATGATTTTTGCATGTGATTCTTTGAGAGAGGGAATCTTATTTATTTGGTTTTTCAATTTTTATATGTACTTGGCTAGTTTTGGTAAGTATATGACTAGTGGCTAGAGGTTGGTAAGTTGAGACTTATTCGGGATATTTGTGTAAGTTTCCCAAAATAATATTAATTTTTAATCTGATATGGGATGTTAACTATTAGGGCAGTTGTGAGCCAAACTCTTAACCGGAAGGTTATATTTAGCCCAATAGGTAGATGTAGGGCAATTTTAGACCAAACCTGATAGTTCAGGGGCAGGGCCGACCCCTTTTTGTTTATATTATTGCGAAAATAGGCTTATTTGATTCTATATATAGTATAATTGACATTTTTATCCTTCCATTCGTCTCCAACTCTTCATCTTATTTATCAACAACACTAGTCCTTCAATTTTGGAAGCTTATAGGGTGGCCAAAAGTCACATTTAAAATTACAGCATTGAACAAGTAACCAAATCGAAAACTAGCTCTAGCTGCTCAATGTCTCGTATAATGCTGCTCTCCATTGAGGTTTTTACCTCCAAGTTTGCTGGATTAATAAACCATTTTGTTTATATAAGTTTCAATGAGGGATCTAGAAATGCTCCATAAAGGTTTTATGGACTTCTGACTATTTTTAACCACTTAAATTAAATGATTTATCAGCATTGGCTTAGAGATTACGTCACACGGGGCATTTGCATCTATACCCACTTTTTGTGTCAAGTTTTAACTTGTGCCTGCTTTGCAAAAAAAAATTGCAAACGTACCCGCTTTTTCGCATAACTTCAGCATACGGGGTTGAAGTAGCAAAGGCAATCACGCAAAACTTTAGCATTCTAGTAGTCGGGCCTGAAGTTCAGCTCTAGAGCTAAAGTTTTTTGTTTTTTAACTAGCGAACTTCAGCTCTAGAGCTGAAATTTTTGTTTTTGTAACTGGCGAAGTTCAGCTCTAGAGCTGAAGTTTTTGTTTTTGTAACTGGCGAAGTTTTTGTTTTGTAACTGGCGAACTTCAGCTCTAGAGCTGATTTTTGTTTATAACTGGCGAAGTTCAGCTCTAGAGCTGAAGCACCACAATTAGCAGTGATTTTTTAAGAAAAATAGTGTACATCTTCTCAGCTCAAACACGAATAAACATACAAAAACTCCAAAATTTTACAGCTCATCCTATTGGTAACTTAAACTTTTTCCTAAGACTAATTTGCTGTAAATTTGGAGCAGAAATACAACTGCCGAACTGTTCAATTAAAAAAAATTGACTTTATAACTAAAGCAGTGTTGCTTTTGGAGATCAATACTAGTTTGTTTTGTAACTTGAAGAAGAAAACGAATGAGGAGAAGGAGTAGGAGAAAGGAGACTGAAGTTATTTAAAAAGTGGGTACAAATTAAAAAAATTTAGAAAAATGGGTATAGGTTAAATGGGGGCGACCAAATAGGGCGCCCCGTGCAATTTTTACGGAATTAACGGTATTTAACCTATTATACTGATTCCATTGACTCTAAACCAATACCCAATCAAGCTTGTTAAATAACTCAATTTTATTTTGCAAGACACAGAAAATTACCATTAGGATCACACAATTTGACTGGTCATAATATTTTGTGTCATTAAAATAGGTCGAACACAAGTCAAGATTGAGGGCGAACACGGGAATTTTTAGTCATTTCACTGGGATAGAAGAGAATAATGAATGAAGCTACAATACTATTGAAGGTAATGCAGAACTTTCAAGTCGTACATCAAAGATTAAAAAAACTATGAAGTCGTACATCAAAGATTAAGAAATATACTTCGATTCCATTAGCGCCTGACACTTCTGCAAAGTTCACTAAATTGGTTGTTTATATGCTGTTCAACCAAACCCAGAAAGGTAGTTCTATTAAACAAAGGGAAAACAGAAACTAAACTATTTCTCAAGACATTTATCAAGAGAGTTGTTGTTCCAAAAAGTTCTTCACAACCCCGTGTAAGCTGTCCCATCCAACAAAAATATGCCCCAAGAATGTAGATTTCAGGTGAATCAAACAGATAGATCTAATCATACAACCTTAACTTCAAGCAAAAAGATTCAACAGCACTGTAAGCCTCAATTACAACTGCTCGAGGCTATTTAAGGTAAATAAACAATGCAAACCAATATAAGTCAACAAGAAACACGAACACAATCATAGACCTTGATGCTATTGACAAAGCAAGGTAGTAAAACACAACATTTCATGCCGCTAACTATCATAAAAAAATGTGACTTGCTAAGAGTCGCCAGAAAATTTCAAGGCGCATGTGCACCACCTAAAATGCAACAAAGAAATACTTCATGAATCATGATAAACCAAGATACAATAACATTTGGTATGCCACATAGGTAAGGCCAATAATAAAAAGTAATTAGTTACAAGCTTATAGAGAAGTTAAAATTCATGATAGCATGAGCAGCTTACCAAGAACTCAATATAAGTCAACATTTCTTGTATATACTGCGACAGGAAACTACTGGCAGTCAGATCATGAAAAGCTCACTCTTGGAAGAGAATCACAGAATTGGTGGAGGATCTTGGACAACCTAACAATTTCTCAGCCAATTGAAGAAAATATTGGGACACACAGTCCGTTGAACATCTCCTGCACTTTCTTTTCTTTGATACGATAAAGAACTTCTCCAAAACAGTCGCGTTCTTTAACAGAATTTTTGAAAGTTCGAAAAGCTTGTCACAGCCCGGTTTGAAATGATCCTTCAAGCACACCCCCAAGGAGTTGACAATCTTAACATTCTTGAGGCTGGGAAACACAAAGCTTGAAGTCCATATCCGCAAATCAACATTATCTCCTTTGGCCAAATATCTTAACTTAAAGTGACAGAAGGAATCATGAAGCTGGAGACAGAGAATATAATCAGGACCAAATGCAGGTAGCCAAATGGAAATTGCACTAAAGTGACAAAGTGATTTCATAGCAGAAGTGTGTGGTAGAGAATTATTTCAGAACCAACAAATCTTAATGGTACTTGAAAACAGACTAGGATGGGTGTCCATATCATAAAGATTTATGGCATAAGTAACCCAAGAAATGAGTGATAGTGCAAAAACCTTTTCGTTTCAGAGCTCATTTGCAAAAGGCAGTGGGGGAGCCACCTTATACCAAGGGATGTCAATTCGCCAGAAAATTGCATTTTGTAGCTAGGTACCTTTTTTTTTAAAATGTATGAATATTATATTATGAATCCCCTGACTTTGTCGTACATTTAAATTTTTATATTTTGACACCCCTTAGTGAAAATTCTGACTCTGCCACTAGCCAAAGGTAGCAACACCATATTAACATGAAGCTTTACAGTGACATTAGCAAAGCTTCTGACAATCAAGGATATATTTGCATTCTACTTCAGAAACAACTTCACAGGAGAGGGAGGTGTTAAACCATCATAAAATGAATATGTAAACAGAGGAGAAAAAGTTCCAGGAAGTTACACTCATCGTTGCCACGTCTATGTTGAGTGTCTCCACATGAGGCGAGGCTCGCAAAAGGCTAGCTACCCCACACAAATTAAGCTTTTTTAAATGTAACTTTAGTGTTAGATATTTGCATTTTAGTTCTGGAATTGGCACCTCTTCGAGCTGCAGCATGCACAGGACCTGCAACATGAGATTGTAAGCAGCTAAGCAGACTTTGTCGGTTAACTTACGGATGATGGTCTTAACCCTGTTGTGATACTCTGATAAATTAAAATCGAATATTTTAGGGGATCAGATCTGGCAAAATATCTTTATAAATTTGATGACTTATAAAGATATATTCTGCAACTGGAATTTATTAATGTCTTCTTGTTCAGAGTGGTCTCTATTTACCAGTGCATTGTACAATCTGCATAAAAGTGCCCAATTGCATCTGACTCTTAAAACCTTTCCCCCTTTGCAACTTTTTGTTAAATTCAAATAGAGTAAATAAAGTATTTTGACTAATAAACAAACCTCTGTTAACCATGTTCCAATTGTGAGGTTGGTCACATTACTTAACTTTTGAAGATAATCTTGCACGACGATGATAAATGATTGATGATAATCACGACAACTGTCCACTGCATCATCGACATGATATCCATTCCAATCCTGAATATCTTTTTCGCAATCATTGTTGAAAGTAAGTTTAGCATTGACCAGAGAGGATACATTTAGTAGCCTGCACTTGAGATCAGAAATACTTCCAGAGATCTCCAAATGCTGAAGATATGGCGCAAAAATTTCCAAGGAATGATCATCTTCGACATCCAACAACCTCCAGCTTTTAATATTTAGTCTCTTCAAATTTGACGAACTAATTTCGAGACGACGGAAACCCATGCATACATTAAATTCCAAAGTTTCCAAAGCAGGAGAACCTGAGAGTAGGTTCACAATATCGTCACCATCTAACACCATATCGATCAACACTAAGCTCTTTAGCGACTTCCACGCTATAATTACTTCTTTATCAAGTGCACAGCGGATCAATTTCAATGTTATCAACGACGAACAAGTGTAGATGAATTGAGGCAATGTGAAAATGTCATAATCATCACCAAATGACTTCAATTCAACATGTTCCGTTTCTTTTTCGACAGCAAATGCCAGCCATTGGCTGTATTGCGACCAGTAAACATGCTGCCAACCGAAAGTGAGCTGGAATATTTTGATTTTGGAAGAAGTGCAACGAGCTAAGGCAGAGTCTACATAGGATATAAAGGCTTCTTGTGGCATATTATCAGCGTCAGTGAAATTTAGATTATAAACTGAAGTACAGAGATACTGCCACCTTTTTGATAGAATACAGCTTCTGAATGCCTCCTTGGTTGGCAAAAGAGAGAGAATTTGAATCATGAGTGATTCCGGCAATTGACTGATTCGGTCTAGGGTTTCTTCAACTCCGGTGACAGTCACTGTTTGTTTGTTAGATGGATTCCCTAAATCGACGGAAGCCATGATCTTGAGTCTAGAATTCGGATTTTGGAAATTTAAACTAAACTATTAACGTGTTTAGGTGTAACACATTTCCGCCCACAATCATTCAATAGTCAAAACACTTGAAAAATTGCGTTAGCGAATACTTATTTAATATTGAAGAAATGCCAAGTCAAAGTAGGTCTTCAAAACCTTTTTCTTCTTCCCTTCCCACACTTTTTCTTCTGTTATAATTGCCCGTGGGGCCCAACACTTCTGCGGTGGTAGTATATTTCGATTTCACACAAGCATAAAATTGATTATAGCAGAAAATTAATTATAATAGTTGCAATAGGGGAACTGAATAGCTGAATATAAAACATCCATACAAATACACAATATATAATATTTGGTTGTATACACTATACAGTACATAAAAAATTCTTTGGCATGACAGTTTACTCTGTTTGAAATTACAAGTTTAAAATAAAAAAAGCTAAATTCCATAAAAAGACATAACGTATTCCTACTTCAAAAGCAAAAAAACTACAATGCTTAAAAGACATGACATGAGGCGCTAATGGAACCCATCACTCCACAAGTATATAGAACCAGATTGCTTTTTCTTGTCGATTTTCATTAACGTTAACCTCTACTCGATCTCCTGTCATTTCTACTATTGCTACCATACTCTGCAAAGCCATACAATTTATTTTATTATCATTGAAATCTAGAAAGTTTCTATCATCATTGGATGAGATGATAAGAAATTTTTATTTAGTAGCTTACTAATATAAATTCTAAATGCCTCCAAGCAGCGCTGGAATGTGCATATGGCTCGAGGGACTTGCACTACTTATCCTTCTGGATAACCTAGATATTCATCCATATATTCTACATTGCTGGCACAATCTAGCAAAGGACCTTCACAAAATCTAGCTACCTCTCGTAGTATTCTCATAATGACTTTTCGCAAGAGAGATAGATTCATCAGCTTAGTGTTATATGAGGCAACTTGAAATCAGATACTTGTTCTTAAGTGACTCTACTTATTTCAAAAATCAAATATTACCAAAGTCACATACAAATCTTCAAAAATAAAGATATCAATCAAATATATAAAATTTATGTCAAACAACCCTAAAATTGAATTTGAAATCAAAACGAAGAAAATGAATTTACATGATATTACCTGCAGATTCAAATAACAATCACTGAGCAGCCAAAATTTAACTGCATTGAGCGTGGCCATTCAAAGTATCAGTGGTGGATCTTGGTAACTTTAGATAGAGGACATGAACAGAAACTGATTCTCATCAAAAGAATAAATGAATAGAGCATAAATTTCTTACACACACCTCTTAACTCAATGAATGTGATTTTATGTGATCAATTGTCTACCTACTATCACTTCCTAGTGGTCTTGCATACTACATTAAATCAGAATATTCAGCTTCCAACTGTATGGCATAGAGCTACCTAGCAGTCATATAGCAACATCAGCATTTAAAAGGCCCAATTATAAACTTTACCACAATTTTTCAACACACATGGATCACTACCATTTACAACTTTGTCTTTACTGTCCTTACCATAATATTTTATGGTTAGAACATTTTCATTTGGCTCAAATTGAATTGCAATAAATGAAACTAAGAAATATATTCGCAACTAAGGTTTCAACACTAGATCATAACTATCTAATTACAGGAAAAATTTATGCACAAGTTTTCTATAATTATAGCTTAGAGAAGTGCAATACACCTTTTGACTCAACACTTGATCAAAATCCTCTTATGAAGTTTGACAAATGGAGAAGTATGGAGCTAAGTAAAAAGATTTAGTTGCTTCTCAGAATCAACAAACAGTCAGGTTATACAAATCTTTCTTTCACCTAGCGTGTCATTAGCAGCTTGTTTCTCCAAGTCAATTATAGCTTTAACTGAAAGTAACCGATACCCAAAAGGAATAGCATTTCAGAACCCAAAATATAAATTTAATAAAAAAATTCTTGAAGACAACTTGCAAATCACTTCATGTGCTGGATGCACCATTTTTCTGAAAACTTTATATATCTTACTTTAAAATTTAAAAATTCAAGAACTTAATCTGTTTATATAATATGGATTAATCATTTAGCAAACTATAATGCATGTTTACAAGACTGATTAACCTTCTTCCTTTCTACTGTAATATTCAATTAACATCCCAAGATATCACCTCAAAGGAAAAATAATATTTTAATTTCAATCTTTCTGTAGAGATAATGCATATACGGCTATAAGGATGCATAACAAACAACAAATAGAAGAATGTTTTAAGAAAATTAGATATTATCAAATAAAAAATAAAACAATAAAGCACAAAAGTGTAATTTAGCAGGCATAGATGCAATGAGAGACAGAACCAACTTGCATTTTAATGGACCGTCTGAGATGCATTGTCCATACAATCAATGGTTTTGGTTAGAGGAGATAAAATCAATACCTCTAGAATATACTATTTAAATATTTCTTTGACTGAACCTAGTGAAAGATTCAGCATCTATTAGTATAATAAATTGCTATGTCAAAATACTGGTCTCATTAGCTCGTCCCAACACTTAAAAGAAAAGGAAATAAATTGTAATTAGATGACCATCTTTCTCAACAAAATAAAGTTAAAAAAAGCCCTCTTAGCTGCTCCAAGTCTTCCGGTTGTGTGGGGTCTAAGATTCAGTTCCATCAAAAAGGACTTTTTATTAAAATAATCAATCACTTTGCATATACGATCTAGAAGCTCAAAAGAAACAATAATCAACTTCTGACCTAGTAAATAGAATTTTAGGAATTTAAGAACCCTCTTTCATTGGAATAGCTCTCCTAAATTAGATGAGTAACTAAGAAAGAGTGTATGCTAATCCCTGATCTCTTGCACAAGATTAGGAAGACAGTCTTTGAAAGAAACCGATGATGGCGTATCTTAAAAACAATAAAGTGGTATTTCAAGAATTTTAACGTGTAGAAAGTTTAGTTTATGTAATGCACATCTCTTAGTCCTCTTAATTTGTCAGCATATATTTTTCCAAAGTGCTCATCATTGTTATGATTCATATTCGATATCTCTGCAACTTTTCTATTCCTTGAATATTTTTCTAAGGATTGAGGCTTGAATTACATATTTAATTTTTGTAGCCAAAATTAAGAATACAAATCTAAACTTTTGCTAGGGAATTCTTTCACAGTTGCAGAAGCATAAATATCCAAAACATAGAATACATCTGAATAAGAAGCAAAAACTGAAAAATGAGGAGCCATACCATCATTTCAAGTAGCAGAAGAGGAAATATGCTAAAAAATCGAAAAATTCATTTTGGTTTCTCTTGACGCAGTAAGATGTATAGAAACGAAAATATCTAGTATTTGAAATATGTCAAAATAAGACTTTTCTAGTTGATGAGAGATTTAACAAATTACCAACTTGGGAACTCATAATAACTTCCCTAAGCAGAGCAGATGTGGAAAATTTAAGAGGATCAGAAGAAAAGGACAACATTAGTCACTAATTTCAGCCATGAAACTGGAAAGGGCGAAGAAAACTTGAAAAAGTTTAGGCAAAAATTGAAAGAAAAGCATAATCGAAATTAAATGTAACACTGAACTGTGAAGACGAAAAGAACTGAAAGAGTAGTCTTTGAAAGTTTAAAGAAAAATAACGATCATGCAAATTAAAATGTATAAAGTGAATGCCTAAGAATATTGAAGAGACAGTTAGGCAAAAACATTGCAACAACAGCCATGGATTTCAGCTATACGTTCGAAAATCTGAAGAGAGCTAGAAGAAGATTTGGGAAAACATTAAAGAAAAGCATACCTTACATGGCGATAGCCCGCTGAGAAGATGAATAGAAGTGAAATAAGTATGAAATTGATGAAGATTGTTGGAACAAGAGAAGAGCAACTTTGCATCTGATTTTTGGAAAGAGAAAAATGAGAGAAGGAAAAAATTACCATTTTAATAGAGTAATCTTTGAAAAGAATTGGAAGAAAATTAAAGCAAAAATTGAGAGAAAAGCTTACTGAAATTGAAAGACCATGAAGAGAAATCAAATGAAACAACCGAGGGTTTCTTGTTCTCAAAAGAGATTCTTCTAGAATTGTGTGGGTGTATACTGAACAGATTACTATTTATTACTTTGGGGAACTAAATAAGAGATTTGCCCGCGACCAACCAATAGAAATAGAAATAGAAAAAATAAAATAAAATAGCAACGTAAAATGGCAATTTTGCCCTTGGTCGACCAACTTCTCCTTTCTATACAATAGAAATAGAAATAGAAATAATTGTTATAAAATATAACCCAAAATAACAATATAGAACAAGCAAAACAAACTAAGAGATATAGATAGAAAGAGAGGAAGAAATATCTTATTTCTTCTTCAATTGTGTGTATTTTCCTATTTATTACAAGGTCTTTATATAGGCATAAAAAGTGAAGAAAATATGTCATGGAATATGGCATTGAACATACAAAATATGTCATCGAATATGTCATTAAGCATTTGAGATGAAGATCATGGAAGAAGAGTAGACATCCACCATAATGTGATATTTATCATAACACTCCCCCTTGGATGTCCAAAGATAATGTGCCTCGTTAAAACCTTATTAGGAAAAAAAACTCTATGAAAAAAAAATCCTAGTGAAGGAAAAAGAGTACACATGTTTAGAAATACGCCTTTTGGTTGCCTCGTTAAAAACCTTGCAAGGAAAACCCAATGGGACAAAACCTTGTAAGAAAAAAAGAGTACAACGCGTATTAACTCCCCCTGATGAGAGCATCAACTCATATCCTTGAGTCTTCGCATCCCAATTTTGTACACCAGTTTCTTGAAGGTTGATGTTGGTAGAGATTTGGTGAACAAATCAGCCATATTATCACTTGAACGAATTTGTTGCACATTGATATCACCATTCTTTTGAAGATCATGTGTAAAAAATAACTTTGGGAAAATGTGCTTTGTCCTATCTTCTTTTATGAATCCTCCCTTCAATTGGGCTATGTATGCTGCATTGTCTTCATACAAAATTGTGGGTAGTTTTTCACACTTCAAACCACATTTGTCTCGGATAAGATGTATTATAGACCTCAACCAAATACATTCTCGACTTGCTTCATGAATAGCAATTATCTCAGCATGATTAGAAGAAGTAGCCACGATTGATTGCTTAGTCGATCGCCAAGATATGGCAGTGCCGCCACATGTAAACACATAACCTGTTTGAGATCGAGCCTTATGCGGGTCAGATAAATACCCAGCATCGGCATAACCAACAAGATCAGGATTGCAATCATTGCCATAAAATAAGCCCATATCAGTAGTCCCTTTTAAATATCGCAATATGTGTTTGATCCCATTCCAGTATCTCCTTATAGGAGCAGAGTTATATCTTGCTAAGACATTAACCGATACATTAAGATACCTTGTAGTGTCAGGCCTTGTAGTGTTAGCAAGATACATTAGTGCACCAATTGCACTAAGATATGGTACTTCAGGACCAAGAAGCTCTTTATTCTTTTCTTGAGGTTGAAACGGATCCTTATTCACATCAAGTGATCGAACAATCATCGGAGTACTTAATGGATGTGTTCAATCCATGTAAAACCTTTTCAATACCTTTTTAATGTAGGCAGATTGATGAACAAAAATCTCATTTGTCAAATGTTCAATTTGCAAACGAGATATAATTTTGTCTTTCCGAGATCTTTCATCTCGAATTCCTTCTTTAAATAATCAGTTGCCTTTTGGAGTTCTGTAGGAGTTCCAATAAGGTTTATGTCATCAACATATACGGCAAGTACAACAAATTCCGATGTTGTTTTCTTTATAAAAATACATGGACAAATGGCATCATTTATATAACCCTCTTTTAATAAATACTCACTAAGACGGTTATACCACATTCTTCCTGATTGCTTTAGACCATACAAAGATCTTTGCAATTTGATTGAAAATGTTTCCCGGGAATTTGAATTCTGTGCGTTAGGCATTTCAAATCCCTCGGGAATTTTCATGTATATATCATTATCAAGTGAGCCATAAAGGTAGGCTGTAACTACATCCATTAAATGCATGTCAAGTTTTTCATGGACAGCAAAACTAATGAGATAACGGAATGTTATAGCATCCATAACAGGAGAATATGTCTCTTCATAATCGACACCAGCCTTTGTGAAAATCCTTGTGCAACAAGGCGTGCCTTATATCTTTGTACCTCATTTTTCTCATTCCTTTTGCGTACAAAGACTCATTTGTAGCCAACAGGCTTAACACCATTAGGTGTTTGGACTACATGCCCAAAAACTTCACGTTTTGCAAGTGAACTTAACTCTAATTGGATTGCTTCTTGCCATTTTGACCAATCAAGTCTTTGTCGACATTCTCCAACAGATTGAGGTTCAAGATCCTCACTTTCTTGCATAATGCTAGATGCAACATTATATGCAAAGATGTAATCTGCCACTCTATCCATTCGATTCAAATTTATCTCAATATCGATTGAATTAATTGATAGTTCCTTATTTTCTTGAGTCTCAGGCTCATTGATTTCCTCATGAATCTCAGGATTGGTTAAATCGTGAATTTCTTTATGTGACTCTTTCGTAGTGTCATCTTGATCATTTGTTTTTCTTTTTCTAGGATTTCGATCCTTAGAACCTAATGGTATGCCACGTTTTAGGCGTGCTTTTGACTCATTAGCTATGACACTAGAAGATTGTCCAATAGGGACATCAATACGGATTGGAACATTCTCTGCAGGGATATGTGATTTTGTTATCCTTTTCAAATCCGTAAATGCATCTGGCATTTGATTTGCTATTTTCTGCAAATGGATAATCTTTTGCACCTCTGTGTCACAAATAGATGCACGTGGATCAAGATGAGACAATGATGTATTTTTTCACAAAATTTCACGTTTTGTTTCACTAATTTCTCCCCCTAATTTTGGGGAAAATGCCTCATCGAATCGACAATCTGCAAAACGAGCAGTGAACAAATCTCCCGTTAATGTTTCAAGGTAACGAATAATGGAGGGTGATTCAAACCCAACATATATTCCTAACCTTCTTTGGGGACCCATCTTGGTGCGATATGGGGGTGCTACATGCACATATACAGCGCATCCAAAAATTCTTAGATGAGATATATTAGGTTCATGACCTAAAACTAATTGCAACGGGAAATATTTGTGATAATTTGTCGGTCTGAGACGAATTAGCATTGTTGCATATAAAATGGCGTGACCCCAAACAGAAGTGGGCAACTTCGTTTTCATGAGTAACGGTCTTGCTATCAATTGCACACGTTTAATTAAAGACTCTGCAAGGCCATTTTGAGTGTGAACATGAGCTACAGGATGTTCCACTTTTATCCCAATTGGTAAGCAATAATCATTAAATGCTTGGGATGAAAACTCAACAGCATTATCAAGTCTAATAGACTTAATTGGATTATCGGGAAATTGTGCCCGTAATTGGATTATTTGTGCCATTAATTTTGCAAACGCGAGGTTGCGAGATGACAATAGGCATACATGAGACCATCTAGAGGATGCATCTATTAAGACCATAAAATATCTAATCGACCCACTAGGTGGGTGAATAGGTCCACAAATGTCCCCTTGTATACGTTCTAAAAACGTTGGGGACTCAATCCCAACCTTTGTTGGTGATGGTCTTATAATTAACTTGCCTTGATAACAAGAAATGCAAGAAAATTCATTATTTAAAAGAATTTTTAAATTCTTTAATGGATGCCCATTTGAGTTTTCTATGATTCGTCTCATCATAATTGATCCAGGATGGCCCAATCGATCATGCCAAAGTACAAAAGTATTGTAAGCAGTAACCTTTTGGTTTAAGGTAGAATGTGCCTCAATTGCACTAATTTTTGTCCAATACATGCCACAAGATAAAGATGGGAACTTCTCAATAATTCTTTTCTGGCCAGAGACATTCTTGGTAACGATGAGATATTCTATATTATTCTCATCTATTGTCTCAATATGAAATCCATTTTTGCGGATATCTTTAAAACTCAACAAGTTCCTCTTGGACTTGGAGGAGAACATTGCATTCTCAATGATAATTATTGTTCCCATAGGCAGAGTTATAGTAGCTCTTCCAGAGCCTTCAATTAGATTACTACTACCAGAAATTGTAGTAATATCTGCCTTACACATACTTAAATGAGAGAAATATTTCTTCTCTTTGAATATTGTATGTGTCGTACATGAATCAATTAAGCAAATATTTTTATAATTGAACTTTGATCCAAGTTTGCTTTGAAAGATATCCATATTTGTTTCCCATAGTTTGACATACAAAAGAAGTATATGAATAACTATTAGTATTTTTAGAGAAAAATGGAAAAGAAATAAAGTTAAACCAATAATTCAATAGTAGCCTTTAATGCATTTTCTGGCAAATTCTAATTATTATACAAATAATTACGCAAAAAATAATACAAGTACACATATGACTAATACAACTACAACAAATTTATTTACAAGTATAAATTATTTGCATTTTCCTACACATTGTATGAAATATAATTGATCCGTGTAAGAAAAGAACATACTCATAAAAAAAATTGAGGGTGAAGTAACAAAAGTTGTTCCAGGGTGCTTGTAAACCTTCTCTTAAAGAGAATTAAAGCAATGTATAGGAAAGTTAAAATCGTTAAAAGATCACTGAGACTAGAATACTAATTAATAGGATATTACTCATTGTTTGTGAAATTTATAAAATTTCGGAAATAAAAATATTCTTAAGAACTACATAAGAAGAATTATAGAGTGCAATAAAAATTACGAGATGTTTATTCATTACATACTACGAATAGAAAAGCATAAAAATTAAATTGCTCAATCATCTCTAACCACAGATCCATCACCAATCAAGTGGTTTATTTTTTCATCAGGGTGCTCAAAAAAATCTGCCACACCCAAGTGGGTGATGTCAAATTCATTATCATAGACAAGATTGGCTTCAGAGCCTTTATTCTTCAGAGATGCTTGATAAAGCTCAACCAAATGTTTTGGTATGCGACAAATTTTTGCCCAATGCCCTTTTCCACCGCAACGATAGCATTTAGTTTCTGAACCCTCTACATTTCGCTTCTCATATTTACCTTTCCTTTTTTGGAAGTTATTTTTCGGTGGAGGATGATTAACACCATGAAACTTTCTTCCTTGGACATGGCCACGACCACGACCGCGACTACGACCACGAATATGGCCACGACCTTTTCCATGATTAGCATAATGGGAATACACCTCATCCTCTTTAGGCAATGGTGTAGACCCAGTGGGTCGATTTTCATGATTTCTCATAAGCAATTCATTGTTTCGTCCAGCCACAAGTAGAAGAGAAATTAACTGAGAGTACTTTGTGAAGCCTTTCTCTCGGTATTGCTGTTGTAAGACCATATTGGAAGCATGAAACGTTGTAAACGTTTTTTCAAGTATATCATAGTCACTGATATTATCTCCACAGAGTTTCAATTTGGAAGTAATTCTAAACATAGCAGAATTATATTCAGAAACAGACTTAAAGTCTTGGAGCCTAAGATGAGCTCAATCATATCGTGCTTGTGGAAGAGTGACCAACTTTAAGTTGTCATATCTTTCCTTTAAACCATTCCACAAAACAAATGGATCTTTCACTGTGAGATATTCAATTTTCAACCCTTCATCAAGGTGATGGCGCAAGAAAATCAAGGTCTTAGTACAGTCTTGTGTAGATGCTTTATCTTTATCTTTAATGGCATCTCCAAGACCCATTGCATCTAAATGGATTTCAGCATCCAATACCCATGTCATATAGTTCTTGCTCGAAATTTTAAGGGCAACGAACTTTCTTTTCATAATATCAGACATTTAAAAAAATACAAATTTGAGAAAAATTATACCTTAATTTTCTCAAAGATCTTCTTGAGATGGTAGAGCCTCGTGCTGATAACGTGTTATAAAATATAACCCAAAATAACAATATAGAAGAAACAAAACAAACTAAGAGATATAGATAGAAAGAGAGGAAGAAAGATTTTTATTTCTTCTTCAATTGTGTGTATTTTCCTATCTATTACAAGGCCTTTATATAGGCATAAAAAGTGAAGAAAATATGTCATGGAATATGTCATTGAACATACAAAATATGTCATTGAATATGTCATTAAGCATTTGAGATGAAGATCATGGAAGAAGAGTAGACATTCACCATAATGTGATATTTATCATAACAATAATTAATTTTTATGCCTTGTTTTACGGTTCTCTCACTTTCTCTCTTCTAATTTTTGTTGCAAGTAACAGCATTACATAAAGGTGATAAAGGGGTGGGTCAGGCCGGTCCGGGTGAAGTAAAAAGAGGAGAAATTCAAAAATAGCCAAATTTATAAGTGATCATTCAAAAATAGCCACAGTTTCAAAAGTAATCGAGATTTAATCACTTTTCATGTAAAGATAAATTTGAACGAAAATACTATTCAAAATAAATAAAAAAACTCCAACATAATATACTGGAGTTCCAGTATAATATACCGGTCCAGCATAATATACTGGAGTTTGGAGCACCAATGCTCCAGTCTCCAGTATATTATACTGGAGCCAGCAAAGTATACCGGTCCAGCATATTATGCTGGAAGTTCATACACAGGTGCACCGAACTCCAGTATATTATGCTAGACCGGTTTCTGTTGCAGCAAAATAGTGGCTATTTTTCAATGACTTGGCAAACACTGGCTATTTTTGAATGATCAGTCCAAAAACTGGCTAGACCGTGCTATTTTAACAGTAAAAAGTGACCGGGCGATCACCAGTTCAGGCCGGTTACCGATTTTTCCAAACCGGGTTTAACGGACTGTGGCCCATCCGGTGAAATATTGAACCAGAACGGTTTCGGGCCTAAGGGGGCATGCCGGGTTTATTTAATTTTTTTTTTTTTGCATTTTGTATAATTATCGTAATTTATATTAATATAAAGTAAAAATATAAAACAAAAAACAACCTTATAAAAAGAGTGATTGAATAAAGGATGCAAAGGCTTTAAAATCCTTATATTTGAATATTTCATTAAGAATTTAAGATAATATAACATAATGAAGATGGAAAAAAATTGCACTTATAATTTGTAAGTTTTTTTTTTATTTCAAACTTGCAAATTAAAGTTTACATTTAACAACAACTAAATTAATGAAAAAAGAGTAAATTCAAAGTTTAATTATTAAATATAAATTCAGAACTTCAAAGGTTTTACATTACCTTAGTAAGTTCTACATAATAAATATGAACTTCTTGGCCATCTTCTGGAATGTTAAATTCAAATGGGTTACCATGTGTTAATATATCTCCAAGTTCCTCGTCTTCTGGTTTATCAACATCTTTATGTCCCTGATTTCTTCGTTCCGATCTAATCCAATCTCTGAAACATACTAAAACTTTCAAAGCATTGCTTCTCAATGAGTGACGGATGCCTCCTAGTTGTTGTCTTGCTTGACTAAATGCACTCTCTGATGCAACAGTTGAAATTGGCACATTCAACATGTCCCGAGCCATAGAGGAAAGTACAGGAAATTGCTTTTTATTCTCATGCCACCATCCCAACAGTGAAAATTCCTTTGTGCGAGGCTCTATTTGCTTTTGCAACTAGAATTGAAGTTCATCAATGTTCCTGCTACTGGTTTGAGTGGAAGGAAATGTAGACCAAATATTATAACCATCAAGGCCTTCATCTTCATCCATAGTAGCAGATGCAGTAGAAGTGGTACAATGCATAGTGAGATTAACATTGCCTATATTAATAGCAACATAATCAGTTATATTTGCATAATAATTATATAAGTGTTGTAAATAATCATTTAGCTTGTTCATACAACAATATATATCTGGAATTTCAGTTGGTCCAATCTCCATATAAGTATATAAAGCATTAATTAATTGGTGACAATTAGACATATTAATAGAAGGATTTACAACAACAGCAATTAAGTAAATCGGAGGAATTGGAAAGAAATATTTTTTGAATTTTGCTTATATTTTTTTAACAGCACGTTTATATATTTCTTTCTTCTTAAATTCAGAGAGTAGAAAAGAAATTTCAGTTATACGTACTAAAGCCATAGTAACAGTAGGGTAATATGCTCCAGAAAACTCAACAGTAGCTGTATAAAATTTATGTAAAAATTTAACAACATCATTAATGACCTCCTAAGTATTAGTTGTTAACATACGGTTTGGATCAGTACAATACGCATTAGCAACTTCAGTTATCGGCAATCTATATTTGTAGCAACATTTTTTAAAAATAAGTATGTATAATTCCATCTAGTAACAATTTCATCTGACATGAACCGGGGGTTAAGGTTATGCTCGGTACACTTAGTCTTAAATTCCCTAATTTTAGATTGTCTATTATTTCCTTGAATAATAACATCTGCTCTTCTAACATGAGTAATCTCAGTTGAAAATAAATCAAGTTCACTTTTAATAATTAAATTATAAACATGACATGCACCCCTACACGAAAAATTTCGTCAAGTAGTGGTTTCAAATGCAGTCTTAATATTGAAATAGCGGAATTATTGTTAGAAACACTATCAAAAGACATACATAATATTTTTTATTAAGATTATAAAATTCAACAATTCACAAGTAGTAGTACTTATAAAAATTAGCAGTATGACTTTGATCTTCGTCATATTTAAAAGCGATAATATATTTTTGCATACAATAATTATTATCTATCCAATAACATGTAATTGTCAAATAATTATTTGCATTAACAACATGGTCAATATCAGAAGTTAGAGAAACTCCACAAGGAAGGTGGTCAAACAAATAACGTATGTATGTCTGATATTGTCCATGAAGTCTAAAGATATCAGACCTACAAGTACTTCTAGGGATACCTTTAAATAAAAGATTATAAATCTTTTGAATATACATAATAAGATATGATGAAGAATCAAAAGAAAAAAGTAGACAACCCAAAGCAATAATATTTGCTAACTCCTCGCGATCTTTTATTTTATCATATTTCATAAGTCCTCCAGTACTAAGGTTTAGAGTTCCTTAATTTTTATCTAAATCAGAGCCCATTCTATAGGATGAGTAATTCTCAGATGTTTACTAAGTGTCTCATTCCCCCCTAAACTTCCTCTAGTCTTATGTTTAAAATCATCTTTACAAATTTTGTATCTAACTCTATCAGAATTCTCTATTTCCTCAAAATATTTTCAAACTTTACTTCTCCTTCTCTGATCACTAGGCGGGGCCACAGGTGGTCTACTACTAGCGCCAAGACTACCACCCTGCTACCAACTCCAACACTACTAGATATAAGTGATGTCTCATCTTCAATTTCTAATTCATTATCTTCTATACCGAAATCTTCCTGTAATTGTTCATAATCTATATTATTATTAGGTGATGTTTCAGAAACATGTGTAAAGTCATTTAAACTAGAAGTTGAAGTAGTACCTCTTTTTCGATTTTCCCCGATTACCCCGATTAACAACCTTATTACAAACTCTTTTTACAGCATTAAACATATTGTGAAAATTTAACTACTAACAAAAATTAAATATGTAAATAAAATAGTAAATAAGAGAAAGAGTCGGAGGGAATGCACCGAATTCCTTGATAAATTGAACACTTGATGATTTTTGAAGTCTTGAATATTTAAAATTAAATTTCGCAACTTCAATATTATCACGAAGAAACGTTAATTTTTCAAAGTTCAAACATCAAACTTCAAATAATAACATAAATTAAATTCTAAAAAAAATGAGAGCCAAATAATTGATTGCAATTTTGAAGAATGAGAGAATGACATCTGAGATTTTGAGTTTGAGAAATGAGAGATGAGCGAAGAAATGAAGAAGAGGGAGGGTGTATTTATAGTTTCTCAAAGTGCTAAATTACTAATTACAAAAAGTGTTATTTTTTTATAAAATAAATGCCCAAAAAGGGCTATTCTTGCAAAATATCCATTGGGCAACGGTCAAATTGGAAGCTGATCGTTGCCAACGGTCAAGTTAATTTAAAAAAAAAACTGAAATAGTCGTTGGACCGGTCCGGTTAACCGGTTCAACAGTGAATTAACTTTACAGGTTTAGACCGATCTAGTTAATTGAAATTTTGAAGCTAGCCAGCTCAACCCCTTAACCCCCCCCTAACTTAGCCCTGTCCGACCCCCTACCTACTGGTCCGGTCTGGTTTAATACTGCGCTGGGCCGGTTCGGAACCGGGTCAACCCGGCCCATTAAACACCCATAGCATAATGTTCCCTCCGGTCCACTTTAATTGATTTTTGACCTTTTTTGTGATTCACAATATTTGATTTTTTCATATATCAAGAAGAAATTAACTTTTTTTTCCAAAGTTGCCCTTGGAATAAAGAGCCTAGAAGTATTTGTTGTATTTTTTCAAGTGAACAAATTAAGTTTAATATATTTAATTATTAAAATTAATAATAAAAGGTGAATTTCATAATAGGTGCAAAAACAACCAAAAAAATTATTGAAAGTGAACCGGAGGAAATACTTCTCAACCCTCAAGTACATAGTTTCTAATTTATCTGCCTCCAAAATCTAGGTGATAAACATACTTGGAACTATAAAATGTTTATAATATCAAATTGGGAACCAACTAACTAATTAAATATGGTGATAGGAATTTTGTCCGAAGACTATCAGGGTGTTTGGTAAAGTTAAAAACTGTTTAAAATAAGTTAAAAACGACTTAAAACAAGCCAAAAGCAATAAATTGGATAACCCCAACTTATTATTTTTTGACTTAAAAATTACTTCTACTGAAAAATCACTTTTAAAGCCATCCAAACGAGCTCTATGAAGACTATTTAGATGGATCAAATAGAGTAGCGTATGTCTTGGTTTTAGTTTAAATTTTGTTGACATGATTAATTTAAGTGTTGCAAACTTTAGTCACTAAGAGAGATAGGCAACGAAATTGAATACACTCCCTTGGAATTTTGACTAGAATGTCTGATGAAATTACACTTTTTAAGATTGCGGCCTCTGTTGTCTCCTGCACAATGTACTAGGATATGGAGCAATCAGATTTTCTTTTAATCCTTCAGTTTAATTATGAAATACATATAAATTGTTTTTATTTAAATATTTCTTCTTCAAATAGTGAAAATAGGCTTGAAAATTCTAAATACCAGTTCGCATCTACTTGGGTTGAAAATCCTACGCATCAGATTCTTGAAAAGAATCAGCCCTTATGACTGCAGAAAGATTGATTTTAAAGGAAAGATGAGGTAAGAATTCCCTTAAAAGGTGCAATTTAACATACTCCCTCCATTCAAATTTACTTGTCCATGTTCACTTTTATTTGTCTCACTAATTTGAAAAACCAATAATTTACCATTTTATACATGTTTTACCCTTTTACCATTTTCTAACTCATTTCCCAACATTATGAATTTATATTAGTCAAAGTTGATTTTGCAATAGCTAATAGTAAATGGCATCAGGAACGTATTATTGGGGTTGGAACTTCAAGGAATTATTAGTCGGCTGCTTAAGTATGTTTAATGATTTCAAATATTTAGTTGACTTATAATAAATAGAGGTAATATAGTAAAATTATCTTATTATTCCTCCATGGGTGTGCCAAATCAATACCGGACAAGTAAATTTGGACGGATGGAGTAATTACCAGCAGCCATAAGAAAATCACAACAAAGAAACTAACAGTAATTTATTTGGATGGTGGTGATAATGCATCTTATTTATGGTACATTTGCTAACCAACCAGCAGGGGGCCTCTTCCTTGCAAGACAAAGCCAAACAAGAGAACAGAGTCTCCCTATTATGTAATCTTAATGGTATTGACAAAGGAACCAAAATACAGCATTTCATGAGTCTAATGACTAGCAAAAAACATGTGGCTAGTAGGTTTGCCCATCTTGGCTCTTGACAATTCCAGGGAAACAAAAGTTGCGAGAAAATTCACCACAGTTAGTGACTTTAAATAGCCACCAAAAGACCAGAAAATATAAGCAAGCAAAAACTAAATACTGTAAAGGGATCTATATTCTATAGTTAAGCAAGGTTACCTATTCAATAATCAAGTATAACTTTATAGAGAATTCGGTTAACCATTATCAGCCAGATTCTCCCTGGAACCTTCAATAAAAAGGCCCCAAGTAGGCCGAATCGATTTTGCACCTGATTCTCTATCTGATCTATTTCTTCAGCAACTCTGCCCATCAGAATTCAACTTTGTAACCCCGTTATTCTGATCCTTTCACACAACAAATATTGTCTTCTTTAAGCTACTAATCTTCTCGCATACTTGACTAATATCATGCTTCTTGGACACAAGTGCTCATTCTAAAGCATTCAACAGCATTCTAAGCCTCAAACACAACGGTTTGCTTAAACAAACCGTAGGATATCTGCTCCTAGGACTTTGGTCTAATGGTAAAAGAGTAATCCGTGAGGTCGCACTTTAGTCGAGAAGAAGTGTCTATTTGGTAATGGGTTCGGTTGAGGAGTATCTATCTGATCGTTGTGAACAACTTAAAAGGAACCGTTTATATATTTGGCCTTAGCATAATTAGTAGCTGCCCTGAAATAGAAACAAAACATTAAGTCTTCAAGAACCATCAGCAATGCTGACAAAATCATTCAATCTAGGCCATTTTCTACCACATTCAAATAATCCTTTATTCGCCTCAGATCACATCCAAATAAGAGATGATTATAACTCTTTTTACGTTCTGTTATCCTTGTGAAATATTCCTGAAAGAAACTAACATTTCAACAAGCTAACTTTTGACTCCAGGCACCAGAAACCATAAGAAAGCCACAACAAAGAGACTAACAGTAGCTTCACTCAAATGTCCTCATCCTAAAGTTTCTATCACAAGAAAAATGCAAAATTAGCTTTATTAGCATCAGGCAAGGAAAGTTGTTCTAGAAATCAGACCTTAACAAACTACAGTCATGTGGTAAGCCTTCATCTTTAAAATTGCAGCATCCTACAAGTAACCTAATGGAAAACTAGCACTAGTACTCAATTTCTCGTACAATGTTGCTCGAATTATGTAGGTGGCCATTATTGGGGTTATCTACCTCCAAGTTTGCAGGATTTATTTACATGTCGCGATGGACAGTATATTAGAAAATCTGCTATATTCAGGTGGATTTCAGTAGACATTTTAACCTCTTTTTTGTTTGTATAAAGTTTTAAATGAGCGATTTAGATTTACTCAATAGATGCCTAGCTCGTCTTTCCCTGTTGGGTTTTTAAGGTTCTATGGCCTAGTACTTCTGCCCATCTGTGACCTCCCAAATGATTTACTTGTATTGGCTTTGAGATCACATCTCGGGAAATTATGCTATTATAACCTGTTATATTGAAAATGCAAAGAATTACTGAAGAAGCATTTGGATACCTGCTGGTAAAGTTGGATCCATGGTGTTTGATGAAAAGAAACGATGTCACACCTGTAGCGAAGAAGTCATGTCTATTAATAGTAAGAACATAATGAAGTATATAAGTCCTCCTCAAGCTCTTCCGCAGGGCATTTATCAAGAAATCTGTGTGTCCATCAGTCCACAATCTTTGCAACCCCTAGTAAGTTGTTCAAGACACTCAATCTGCCTGAGGAATGAAGATTCAGGGAAATCAAGCAATTAGGTGTAAGTAAACAGTCTTTATTATGAGCACAAACTCAAGTAAAAGCATTCAACAGCACTTAAGCCTCAAATACAATGGCTACAGATTATTGCTTATTCCCTGTTGCTCCAATCTCCCTTACGCCTAGGACGTTGTCCTCGGCCAAGAGCCATAGTTAGTTGTTGTTTCCATTTGGTTGTTTCTTCCTCGTTAATACCGTAAACAAACAGTCGGACATTTCTCTCAAACAAAAAAAGCCAAAAAGAGAAGCTTCCCCCAGTTATAGAGTCCTGATGCTTTTAACAAAGGAAGCAACACACAGCTTTTTCATGAGCCTAATTATACAGAAAACATGTGGCTTGTAGGTATGCCGATCTTGACACTTGCAAGAACATAAAAGTTGCAAGAAAATTACTAGTGCATATGCAATGTCTAGAGCGGAACAAACAACAGCTTCATGAGAAACCAAGCATCCTCCATATTTGGTATGCCACAAGTTCAAAATTACAGCAGCAGTAAACTAAAAGCTATGATATAAGGTGACATTTCTAGTATGCCGAAACAAACCCACTTCCAGTCTAGTCATCCTGAGCAGAGTCTTGGTAAATAATCACAAAGGTCATAGATGATCTTTGGCTGTCTAACAAATTCTTAACCAATCGTGATAAATATTGGGGGACACAACTCTCATAACATAACCCGCATATTTTTCTCTTTGTTACGATAACAAACTTCTTCAAAGCCACTGCATTCTTTAGAAGAAACTTCGAGAGTACGAAAAGCTTATCACCAGCTTTGGACCACTCCATCGAACATTCATCCCTGCAGCCGTCAATCTTAACAGTCTTGAGATTGGGAAACACAATGTTTGAAATCCAACTCCGCAAATTGATATTATCTCCTTTGGCAAAATAGCTTCGTTCATGTTCGCAGTGGTAATAATCAGCAAACTGGAATAAAGAATATAATTAGGACCGAATGCAGGTCTATAGCCTAATGGGAATATTCCACAAGAGATGAAATAAAATGATTTCACAGTAGTAGTATCTGATAAAGGAACAATTTCCAAAACCCACGAACCTTGAACAGTTCTCAGATAGCTAATTCCTATCAGAAATACTCAAGCAGTACATAAACGAAGTTAAAAGACGTTCAGTTGGTCACCAATCCTTTTCCTTTCCAGATAGAAAGCAACTGCTCTGACCAATTAATTTTTTTTTTTTTTTTTTTTGGGGGGGGGGGGGGGTATTAAAGTTAAACTTCTAAGTAGAAGATGGATGTAAAAAGAAAACCATAAATTACCCCAACTCCCAAGTTTATGTTCAATGTCTCCAAAAGAGGCGAGGTCCGCAATAGGCTAGCTACTCCATACAAAGTATTCTTTGTTATAGGCATCTCTAGCGTTAGACATTTGCATCTCAATTGTGGAAGTGGAACTCCTTCGAGTTGCAACATGAAAACGACCTGGAGAAATAATCCAAATGAAGATAGTACAGCATACAGAATGAATCAACAACAAAGGAAAGTGATCCACAGCGAAAAGACAATGCCATAACAAATCTAACCACTTAAGGAACAACGATGTAGAAAAGGTTAGTTCCTAAAATAATCTATTGTCAATAAAGAAATATCAAAATTCAGAAAGTAGATAGGAAGATCATGAAAGGTCACAACTCACAAAAAGGCAAAGACGAAATCATTCTGTATGCATTATAAAAAAATTCTTTCAGTTAGTCAACCAAAATTTCTTTTTTCACGGAATAATTATATTCATTCTGAAGGCTCTTCTCATAATTTACATCCTGCAATTCTCTTGTAAAAATAAAATGTCAAATAAGGTCGTTTGACATAAAAACAAACCTGTGCTAACCAACTTCCACTTTTGAGCTGAGTCACATGACTCAACTTTTCAAGATAGTCCACAACAAGGTTTCTGAAAGCTTGATGATAATCAGGACAATTGTCTTCCTCAACATCATCTTCCTCTTCCCCAATATAACTCTCGTCATCCACAGTGATACAGATAATGCTAAAAGTGAGGCTGGCAGTAACCAAAGAGGAAACATTTACTAGCCTACGCTTGAGATATCCACGAACTCCTGAAATCTCTAAATGCTGAAGATGTGGAGCAACAATTTCCAAAGAATCGAATCCTCCGCCACCATCTAATATTAGTCTCTTTAAATTTGGAGACGTAATTTCAAGACGACGAAAACCCTGGAAGCATGACAACTCCAAGGTTTCCAGCGCAGGACAACTTGACAGTAATTTCACCATATCGTCATCGTCTAACCTTATTACATCCAGCTTTGGGCTCTTTAGTGAGTTCCAAGCTATGAGTAGTCCTTTATCAAACACACAATAGCACAACTCCAATGTAATCAGTGACGAACTAGTATAGATAAATAGAGGCAACTGGTAAGTGAGTCCTTCCTCAAGGGTACACAATACAAGATCTTCCACTTTTCTTTCCACAGCAAAGCTAATCCATCGGTTGATTTCCGATTCAAAGTTCGTTATATAGATGTAATCTAAATCGAGTTTGAATTTTTTGATTTTGGAACAAGTGGAATGAGGCAAAACGTTCTCCACAAAGGATTTGAAGTTTTCTGGTTCCTTGTAATAAAAAATTTCGAAAAGGAAGTTATATATTGAATGTCAGAGATAACGCCACCTTTTTGAGAGAAGACATGATGGCACGGCATCTTTGGTGGGCAAAAGAGAGAGAATTTGTACAAGGATTGCGTCCGGCAACTGACTGAGACGATCTAGGGTTTCTTCATTCTTTTGTTTCTTCAACACTGAATCTGTCAAATGACTACTTACTACTGCTGCTGGTACTACTAAAAACTCCATTTCTGCTGGAACGGCGTGTAGCCATGATTTCAAGAGGAGTGTTTTGGGCAATTTCCTAAAAAGTTGCTCTCATCATCTTTATTCTTTTGGTTTATTTTCCTTTTAAATTTGTCTTTTAGAGGGGGTGGCGTTTTCTATTGGGCCCTTCTCAGTTCTTTCTCCGAATTTAACATATCTCTATATAATAATCTTTTTTGAAAAATTCCAACGGAAAACTTCCGATATGCACCGGGTAACCCTGTCGCAACTCTGATTGAGGAGGTCGGTGTTGAGGGAAATCATCTCAACAACTCGCCTAAACAGCTCAGCTAATCCTTGCAAGCCAATTTTTATGTTATATTATAATGTATGTTCTTTATAATAGCACTTCATTATAGCAGCCAAAAAGTATCGAAACAAATTAGCATTTTATAAAGAGGATTGACTATATATGATATCGAATTATATCATATAAATTATATATGAGATTACTATTCTCAAAATAAAATAAAAATATAATAAATACATTTATCCGTCTTTGAAGTTTTCTTACAATGTCTTTTAAAAAGGTAATGTTGAAATTGAATGTAAAAGTTTATTCAAATTTATCTATTTTAAATCTTGTTTTATATTTATATTTCGTCTATCTAATTCTTAGTCCAATGTACTAAACATATCACTAAAAGATATCACCTAAATAATATTTAATCGCCATATTAAATTCTCCATATTGTAATTTCAGTATAGTTTTTCACAAGTTAAACATGTTGAATGCCAAAACTCCCACATCGGTGGAAGACCAAATTGGTTGGGATTTTTTCTCTATAAAAGGAGGGCTAATGTTTAGGATTTACACACACCTCTCATTTGCCTTCTTATCTTCTTAAGGCATTTGTATCCTCTCTCTTTAGTATTATTTCACTTGTATTTTTGGAGTGGAATAAAATATTGGTTGTGTCCGAGGAGTAGGCAAAATTAGCCGAACCTCGTAAATTCTGGTATTCCTTTTATTGTTGTTTTATTGTCTTATTTATTATTTGGTGGCTGTCATAATTTTTGGTATAGTAGTTGTGACTTATTCACACTAATACATTTGGCTTCCGCAACAATTGGTATCAGAGCCAAGATACTGTCTAAGTATGCTTTGTGGTTGCAACATAGTCTGATCTTCCACATCAGAAAAGATTTATCTTGGTAACTGAGTCAAGGTTCTGTCTGAGTATGCTCTGTGGTTGCAACTTAGTCTGATCTTCTACATCAGAAAGGAAATAATCTTGATTTTTGTCGTCAGCTATTAAATAATATTTGTGTCAAATATGGGAGACAATAAACAAGAAGAATCTACATCAAGTGTCAACAATACGTCATCATTGGCATCTTCACTTATGACAAGAATTGTGTCAAATGCGAAATTTGCGGTAGAAATTTTTGACGGGTCTGGGCATTTTGGGATGTGGCAAGGCGAGGTTCTAGATGTCCTTTTTCAACAAGGGCTAGATCTTGCCATTGAAGAAAAGAGACCAGATGTTATTGGAGAAGAAGATTGGAAAATTATCAACCGTGTTGCTTGCGGTACCATTCGATCCTTCCTTGCTAGAGAGCAGAAATATCCATACACAAAGGAAACTTCTGCAAGTAAATTATGGAAAGCACTGGAGGATAAATTTTTGAAGAAAAATAGTCAAAATAAATTGTACATGAAGAAGAGACTATTTCACTTCACCTATGTTCCTGGTACCACGATGAATGAACATATCACCAGTTTCAATAAGTTGGTCACAGATTTGCAAAATATGGATACAACTTATGATGATGGTGACTTGGCCTTGATGTTGTTGGCGTCACTTCCTGATGAGTACGAGCACCTTGAAACTACTCTACTCCATGGAAATGACGAAGTTTCTCTCAGAGAAGTTTGTTCGGCTTTGTACAGCTATGAACAAAGAAAGCGAGAAAAACAGAAGGGCGGAGAAGGAGAAACACTATTTGTGAGGGGTCGTCCTCAAAATCAAACGAGGACAAAGAAGGGAAGATCCAAGTCAAGATCCAGACCCAGCAAAGATGAATGTGCCTTTTGTCGAGAAAAAGGGCACTGGAAGAAAGACTGTCCGAAGTTGAAGAATAAGGCCAAACATAACAATGGAAAGGCCATTATGGATTCAAATGTAGCTGATTGTGATGATTCAGACTTCTCATTAGTTACAACAGAGTCATCAACATCATCAGACATATGGTTGATGGACTCGGCTTGTAGCTATCATATGTGTCCCAACAGGGACTGGTTCGTGGAATTTCAAGAAGGAGAATATGGAGTCATCCACACAGCGGATAACAGCCCTCTTACCTCATATGGCATTGGTTCAATACGATTAAGGAACCATGATGGAATGATCAGAACATTGATAGATGTTCGATATGTACCGGATTTGAAGAAGAATCTCATCTCTGTGGGAGCCCTAGAATCAAAAGGGTTCAAAATCATTGCAGAAAATGGAGTGATGAGAGTATGCTCTGTTGCACTAGTGGTAATGAAGGCTAATCAGAATAATAATAATATGTACCGCTATCGTGGCAGTACAGTTATTGGGACAACGACAGTGACATCTGTTGACACCTAATTTTTGACCCTATTTGAATTTATTCCCTCTTTTTCCACTTATCTCGTCAATACCTCACTTTCACTTTCCCTCGCCCCCACATCGATCCCTCATCCCACTATTCCCATATTCCCATCCCACCTTCTTTTGTCCCCCATTTTTCCTTGTCCCCTCTCACTTTATCCATTTCCAACTCACCCATGTTACACTCCAACAACAAGACAACTTTTACCTCTCCCCCTTTTCATTATTTCTTAAGCTTCTTCAACACACACACGGTCAGAGGTAGCAAGGGGAGCTCCCCAACTCTCTCCTCTACCCATTTTTTCTTCAAATACACTCACCCTCCCAAAAATACGGACATAGTATACTTTCGATATACACTCGATATACCGTGGGTATACATGGGCAGAACACCCCCTCCCCAACGGATCTCCTTCTTTCTTTCTTCTCAAACCAGAAAACAATGACCTTTTCACCATCAAGAATAGCCTTGAAGCTCCAGTAATTCAGCCATCAAAAATCCGTTCAAAACACATCAAAACAAACTTGAAAATAGCTCCCTTTTTTTAGTCAAAACGACCTCTAAAATAGCAGCAAAAACCTGTTGCAAACAACCATAAAATCCACCCCTAACACCACCCAAAATGAGCCAAAATATCTGTTGAAATCGGCTAAAAGAAATCGGAACAGATGCGTTTGGATTTTCGTCGCCGGTCGAAGTCGCTAGTCCGGGTTTCCGTTTGAGTCTCCTTCTAGTCCGTATGGTTTTGCTTGGCTTTATCTCGTTTTGGAGTAACGATTGTTGAGCTGTATCCATTTCATGAAGAAGGTTGTCTTCTCAGTCTATTGATAGAATATTCATATCAAAGGTTCATTTCCTCTAAATTCTTGTTTGCATTAGATGAATGTTTCAGTTTTGATTTAGATCTGTTTAAATGTTTCATTATTATTTCTTTTGTTTCTGTTTTGATTTATGTATGTTTGATTAGAATTAGTTTCTCAAGTCACTAAATAATTAGCTTCTCACCTATGTTGTTAGATTAATATGATTTGAGAAATCCATGTTAGACTTGAACGTAAATAAGTCATTATTTTAAAGGAAGTTCTTTTTTTTTTTAAAAAACAATTTTTATGTTAGCATTTTATTCCTTAGTTGATGTTATGTTTCTAGTGTTCAATTATTTTAATTTCTTGTTTCATGAAACAATATATGGCTTTAAGTTCAAAATTATTATAGTTATCTAATAAAAACTAAAAAATGGAGCTTTACGCTAAAGAAACTATGGTATATTAGAGCCATTGGATCTTTTAAATTTAAAGTGACATGAATGAGATTTTGGGCTTTTAGATTTAATAAGTCATAGCAAGGATTATGATCCGGGCTCAAATACAAACTGGGTAAAGAATAAAAATCTACACTATATCACTTTTACCACAATAATTCCATAACTCTCGGCTTTGCAATAATCTCAAAGTAGTTTAGAAAAAATAATTGTATATTCGTAGTTTGCTTTAGGCGCGATTAATAAATTATCGTGGCTATGGGAACGGTTCCCGTGGCATAGTTGCGATACCAAATCTCCTAAATTTGGGTGTGCATTTATGTGACCCAAATCCAAATCTCAACGGAGTCGGAATGTATTAACAACCACGGGTGCATTGATGCGACGTGGTTCGAGATGCATTTTCACGACGTTGCAATTCTATTAGAAAAATAAATAATAAAAGCGGTTTAAAGTTGATAAAAGCACATAAATTATAATATGTATTAAAATCAGATATTTAGTCATTACAACAATTTAATTGACCGTGCGAGAACCACGGGATTCGGGGGTGCCTAACACCTTCCCTCGGGTCAACAGAATTCCTTACTTAGAATTTCTGGTTCGCAGACTTCATTTGAAAAGTCGAATATTTTCCTCGAATTGGGATTCAAGATAAACCGGTGACTTGGGACACCAAAAGCCAAACCTTTCCCAAGTGGCGACTCTGAATTAAATAAATAATCTCATTTCGAATATTGTCACTTAAATTGGAAAAACTCCCTCGCGCATTTACCCTTCGGGGCGGGCGCGCAAAAAGGAGGTGTGACAGCTCTGGCGACTCCGTTGGGGAGAAAAACCCAGAACGTTTGTTCAGGGTTCAGAATTCGAGCTTAGAATAATTGTTATATTTGGCTTTATTATCTGATCTTTACTACATGTTTGGGCATAACGTGCTAAATGTTGTCTTTTACCGCTTTGATATTATCTGAACTGTATATAAACTGTGCCGAAACCCTTCTCTTCTTACCTCTGGGGAGGAGCTTGCTGGTCAAGACTCCCTATTCTGTTAGTGTCATACCCTGAAATAAGAAAGAGGTCGGACAAGTTACAAAGGTGGACGATCTCGCGGGTCCCCGGTACGTAGCCCCCTCCTCGACTCGAGTTGTCCGCTCGGGTACACAATCTAGAACATATACCCAGGATGAACCTAGTATAACAAAACCTCATGCCGGATCCCTAGTAGGAACACTTATTTGCATCACGTTGCATTTGACATAGGGGACTCAACACAGGGGTTGGGTCCGTCGAGGACAAGCAACCCGAAATGAAAAGACCATCCTGCTGCATCCCGTTTGTTTTGCGCATTTATTTGCTTCAGATCTTCATGCTGACCGGTTTCTGAAATCAAAAAAAAAAAAAAATTAGCAGCGTAGGGAGATAACTACTTATTTTTAGAAAAATAAAACCAATGTCCAAGTAGTTTCAAAACCTCCGAAATTTTCTTGAAAATAAAATTTGTCTTTTAGTTTGATTTATAAAAAAAAACATATATAATACAAAAAAAAATAATTCCTTTAAATCACTCTCAAAATAAAAAAAAAGTATTTGTTTAAAATTAAACAAAAATTCAAAATTCAAAAATATTTTTTTTTCTTTTGTAGTATCTCTTTCATAAATTCAGACTAATAGTCCAAATACTTTCTTAGAAGATTTTTCGAAATTTCAAAAAAAAAAAAAAGAGTGAAAAGAAGTTAAAATTCAAAGAAAAATATTTCTTTAGTCGTCGTTTCTTTTCAAAAATAAATAAATAAAAAATAATAATAAAAAAAATCGAAATCCAAAAATATTTCCTCCTTTTCTTTGTAAGTATTTTATTCAAAAAGGGGTTAGTTTATTTACTCCATTCATGTGACCGAACTGCGCGGGTCTGATTCTCACCGGATGTGAGATACGTAGGCAAACCTCATCGGTTCCGACCCCAATTTTCAAAAAATCCAAAAAAATATTTTTCATTAGTTCCTCCTTTAGAAATTTTTCCTTAGAAAATTCAAAAAAAAAAAAAAAAGTTTTTAAAACTCAAAAAAGAAAGGGGTAGTTCCCTTCTTTCTGAAGTATTTCATACGGAAAAAGAAATAAAAGAAAAAAGTAATAATAAAAGAAATAAAAAATCAAAATCCAAAATACGGGTTTCCTTTATTTTGAAGTATTTTTTCAAAAAATCAAAAAAAAAATCAGAAAAAAAGAGAATCAATATATATATATATTCGTTCTTTTAAAGACTTTCCTTCTTTAAAAGTCTTTCTTTCGTAAATGTCATAGAATTAAAAAATTAAAGTCCAAAAATATTTTCATTTTTCTTTAGAAGTATTTTTGTAAATTTAAAAAAAAACCTCGAAAATCCAAAATATTTTCTTAAAAGTGCCTTTTTCGAAAATTAAGAGACGACAGCCAAAATCTGAAGGAAATATTTTCTTTCTTATTTAGAAAAAGAGAGAACAAATGAAAATTCAAACAAAAATACTTTCTTTTTTTTACTTTTAAATTCTCAAAGTTCCAATCAAAAGAAAAGGAATTGTTTTTTTAGAAGTCTTTCTTTCAAAATAAAAAATAGAGTCAAGTTCAAAAATCAAAAAAATATATATCCTTTTCTTTTTTTAAAGCATTTTTTTTTAGTAAAATGCAAAGAAACAAAAATCCAAAAAAAAAAAGTTAGTTTACTTACTCTATTCACGATCGCCCGAACTACGCCGGTTTGATTCTCACAGGGTGTGAGATACGTAGGCAACCCTCATCGGGTCCAACCTCCCTTTTTTTAGAAATAGCCAAAATGTCAGAATTTTAATTTCATCATAAATGAGTCGGGTGATGCCGCTTTTGTCAAATGTAGCCGAATGTTCCCGAAAGGGACGCGCCGGAAGGCTGACTTTGCATAAATAGCCGCTTTTGGTCATTTTTTGAATTTTGACCAATTTGCCCAACAGCCTTAGAATCTTAGTCCCCGAGGCTCTGTGAGGCCGTGTTCCCAATGTCGGGCCACTATTTTGAAAAAAAAAAGGAGTCATAAATAAATCAAGTGATGCTATTTTTGTCAAAAATAGCCAAATGTTCCCGAAAGGGACGGCGGAAGGCTGACTTTGCATAAACGGCCACTTTCGATCATCCTTTAGAGTTTTGATCAGGTTGACCCTCACAGCCTTAAAATCTTCATCCCCAAAGTGCTGAAAGGCCGTGTTCGAAAATCGGATCTTTCTTTCTAAAATATAGTCAAATCATTTTTGCTTAAATCACCTTAATAAATGTGCATGATGAGCACAATGCAAAATGAACACTTGTTTCTTTATTTTTGCACTTGTTTGTCCCGAACTACGCAAGATCTGATTCATGCGGGGTCATGATACGTAGGCAATCTCCATCGGATTCGATCATAGCTATAAAATAAATTGAGTGAAAAAATAAAGAAAATTGAGTGAAAAAGAGAAAAGAAAAAATAGTGAAAAAAAAGAAGGAAAAAGAGTGACAAAATAAAATTAAAAAAAAGAGGGTGCAAAAAATAAAAGAGCGGCAAAAACAAGATCAAGAGTGGTTAAAGAGAGGCAGGAATAAAAGAAAAGAGGTACATAGTGAAGAGGGCTAGTTTAAGGCCGGGATAAAACATGCAACCCGTTCAAACACATGGTAAAAACGTTTAACTGTTTAGGTGCATTGCATCCCAACGTGTGATTTCCTATATGTTAAATGCCTCAAAACTAACAAGGTTGTGTGTGTGAGTGAATTAGTCAGGTTCTGTTTAGGTGATTGGTTTTGTTGGTATGCGGTGATGAACATGCAGCCCTGCACGCGGCCACAACATTATACACAAAACTGAGCTCCACCTCCCAGAAATGCCCATCCTTACCAAGCTCCATATAGTCCCCAATCAAATGTTCCTCGGTACAATCCTCACCCAAGAGAGTCTTTCAAAAGGAATCAGTTCACCCCTATTGGTGAATCATACTCAGGCTTATTCCAAAAGCTAGTCAGGTGAAGTCTACTGCAGCCAGTGGCCCCAAATCGGCCAAACACCGAGTCCCCCCCTCCCGCATCAAGCTGATACTAGATGTGAATACCACTCTGGAGAAGTGGGACACGGTACAAAGGACTGTTGGTCATTTGGACCCTCAAAATGGCAGTTGAAGACTTGATTGAAGCTGAAAGAATCGTTCTCCGGGACAAAAAGGTTCCTAATATGATGAACATTCCCCTGCCAACTCTCACAAACGGGCCAATAGACGGAATGATCTGTGAAGCTGAGGAATTTGATCCAGCACTGAAGGTTATTGCAGCCATTGCCGAGACAGAATAAAAGCCAAAAAATGATTGCCAAGCCTGAAAGTTCCCCATCAGGCGGAAGTCTCGGTAGCCAGTCTTGCTATCTTTTCTGCATCTGGATTGTCTCAGGGTGTGATCCAGATGTTTTACTTTATTGTCTTACTTTTCGATATAAACCCTTCTATCTTCAAATTTTTTTTAAAAAAATCAAAAAATCAAATGAAATTGATATTTCATTTTCCCGGAATGTCTATTTTCTTAAATCTTGTCAATTTTCTCATTCTCTTTTAGTTCTACTAAATGCATATTTCAATAATATGACATGCTTGCGGACTTCATGCCTGGATCTTAAAACTCTGTCAGACCTCGAAATAATGAATCAAGAATTGGGTCGCAATGAAGAATAGCTTAAGGAAACAAGACAAAGATTTGGAAAAGCTGAAAGAAGATTGGGTCCAGATTGGAAAGGTACATACATTGCAACAAGAGTACTGCCAAAAGGGTGCGTTGTACTTGGGACACATCGAAGGAAATGCCCTTGAAATAACTGTTAATGCAAATGCAGTCAAAAGGTACTATGTTGGATCCTACATATAGTTCTAATATTTTTTCGGTTGAGATGACGAAGGCTTTCATTCTCGCTACCCAAACACTATCAACCCTTTGCAAACCCATTTGAGCTGGTTACTCTTCTTTGATTACCCTCTTTGGAACCTGAAAGTATTATTGAAAAAATAAAATAAAATAAAAAGAAATTGAGATGAAAAAGAAAAATGAAGAAAAAAAAAAGAAGAAGAAAGAATTGGAAAAATAAGAAAATATATATACAAAAAAGGAAGAAAAGAAAATGAAAATGAAAAAAAGGAAACGGAAGGGAAGAAGAAAGTGAAAAACAAAGCAAATCAGAAAAACAAAAGAAAATCAAAAACAAAATGATTTTCCTGAACTACGTTTGACTTGATTCCGAAAGGATACGTAGGCAACCTCTCATTGGGGTTCAGTCACACCAATACAAAAATCCAAAAGTCCCCCAAAAGCGAAACTGGGGCAGAAGTTATAATGGTTTGGCAATGATCCCGCCCAAAAGGTTCCAAAGTTGTAGTTCAATCCAAATTCTTTTCACCCCAAACCTTGTTCAAGTCCTTCTGATCTATCGGCAAAGTGGTTCAAAATGGGAGGATGGAGTTATTTGGATCTGATACAACAAAATGAGAGGAATAAAATGAAAGAGTCTTACTGGTGAAAACCCACACGGGCACCGTAAGGTGACGGTAAGCAGAGAAAATCAAAATGAGAGTTTTGCTAGTGAAAACCCACACGGGCACTATAAGGAGATGACAAGAATTGAAATGAAAAATACCAGCTAGCAAAAACCCACAAAGGGCGCCCATGATCGAAAATACGATCCTCACAGCCATCGACATTAACAAAGTCCTGGCAAGGTTCCTCGGTATTCAAGGCAAAGTTGTGATGAATTTTTGAGAGTCGGACGGTTTACACAGATCAGGCATCCAGTCCAAAAGGCATGTCATGTTCATTGAAGTCTGCATGTACTCCAGATAAGTCCTTCTCTCCTTTCCCCGAAAGGGACACTTCTAGTTTTAAACTCATTCTCCATTCAATTATTTGTTTCTCTTTGACTCCCTTTTTGGTCTAACACTATTCCAAAACCAAGACAAAGAAAGGATGGCAAGACTGATTTACAGGGCTTTCGTTTGATACACGCTAATGTGAAAAAGGCACCCAGCTTCAGTAGGTGCATCAAGTCGACCTCGACTGGCCATGGCGGCCGATGCTCAGGAATCAAAACTTTGGAAGGAGAAAATCAAATTAAAAGCGCCTATAAAGGCAATTAAAGTTGAAAGGGTTGCGTTTCACATGGATAATCGCCTCAGCGAAGTTGAAGAAACCAAGGTACCCCCAAATGCTCTAAAATTGAAGTTGGAAGAAAGAAGACAGAAAAGAAAGGCCTACAAAGGCAAAATAAAGTTGTAAAGGTTAAGTCCCACGCGATTAGCCACTGCAGTTAGGTTTGAGGATCAAAAATCCATGATGCTCCGAAAAAAAAAGAAAAAAAAAACAAAAAAAAAACAAATGATTTGCCTGAACTACGTTTGACTTGATTCTGAAAGGATACGTAGGCAGCCTCTCTCTGAGGTTCAGTCACACCAAAAGAAAAATCCCAATTCCTCCAAAGATTGAAACTGGAGCAAATGATATAATGGTTCGGCCATGAGACCGCCGAAAAGGTTCCAAAGTTGTAGTTCCGCCCAAAATCATTTTACTCCAAAGACCTTGTCCAAGTCCTTCTGATCAATTGGCAAAGACAGGAAAGTGGAAATTGTCATGTTGGAATCTGATACAAGTCAAATTGAGAGAAATAAAATAAGAGAGTCTTATCGGTGAAAACCTTCGGGCACCATGAGGCAACGAGAGTAGAGAAACCAAGAATGAGAGAGTCCGTTTAGTGAAAACCCGCAAAAGGTACTATCGGGCGACGGTGAGAAGAGAAATGAGAGAGGTCGACTAGCGAAAACCCGCAAAGGGCGTTGTCGGCCGAAAAGATGATTTCACCACAGAAAGTTCTGGCAAGGTTCCCTTGTTGGGAAACATAGATCCGTTTTGGTTCATGAGAAAATGCAAGTTCGTGAGGTTCGGGCATCCAGTCCAAAAAGCGTGTCATGTCAGTTTGAAGCCAACATGCACCTCAGATAAGTCCTTCTCTTCCCCCGACAGGGACGTTTCTCTTTTAAATTCATTTTTTCCGCTCTTTGTTTATATTTCCTTGAATCCCTTTCGGCTTAACCCTAAATTCCAAAATGTGTTAGAAAGAAAAGGTGGCAAGACCGGTTTCACAGAGCTCCGTCTGACAAGAGGTGAAGAAAATACCCAGCCTCAGTGATGCGCCAGTCCAATCCCGACTGATCATGACGTTTGATTACCTCCGAATCCCCAAGCAGAGTGAGATGCAAGAACCAAAGCCTTACACAGGCGAATCATCATGAAATCCTGAAATCTGAGTCTTATCAGTTTGAAAAGGGGTCGCCTTTGAAGCCAATCAATGGCGAAGTTTCTCAACAGAAATGAGGCTGGGATCAAGAAAAATAATGAAGGCCACAAAACCGACCACATTTTCAAACTAACAATTGTTCTTTGTTTGAAAAATTGAAACAGGTGCAATCCAAAGCAACTGTGCAAGAAGCAGGTGCAACCAAAAGAAAAAAAAGTCACAAACCGCACATGAAGCAGGTGCAACCATGCAAAAGGCAGGTGCAGCCAAAAGGAAATGCGCAAGGGTTAGAAATAGCTATGCTGCAATAATCAACCCAAAAAGGGAAGTCTCCTCCCAATTCTTTCCTACATTTTTACTCATTTTTCTTAAAAAGGGTCTCATTCCCTAGTTGATTCCCGACATAACCCGTGGGCCTCCCTGGCATCACCCAGGGACCTTTTTCCTTTTTTTCCGGCATAACCCGATGACTTCCCCGGCATAACCCGAGGACTCTTTCCCTTTTCCGACATAACCCGATGACTTCCCCGGCATAACCCGAGGACTCATTCCCTTTTCGACATAACCCGATGACTCTTTCCCTTTTTCGGCATAACCCGATGACTTCCCCGGCATAACTCGAGGACTCTTTCCCTTTTCCGGCATAACCCGATGACTTCCCCGGCATAACCCGAGGACTCTTTCCCTTTTCCGGCATAACCCGATGACTTCCCCGGCATAACCCGAGGACTCTTTCCCTTTTCGGCATAACCCGATGACTCCCCGGCATAACCCGAGGACTTTTTCCCTTTTCCGACATAACTCGATGACTTCCCCGGCATACCCGAGGACTCTTTCCCTTTTCCGGCATAACCAGATGACTTCCCCGACATAACCCGGGGACTCTTTCCCTTTTCCGGCATAACCCGATGACTTCCCCAGCATAACCCGAGGACTCTTTCCCTTTTTTTCGGCATAACCCGAGGACTCTTTCCCTTTTTCGGCATAACCCGATGACTCCCCGGCATAACTCGAGGACTCTTTCCCTTTTCCGGCATAACCCGATGACTTCCCCGGCATAACCCGAGGACTTTTTCCCTTTTCCGGCATAACCTGATGACTTCCCGGCATAACCCGAGGACTCTTTTTCGGCATAACCCGATGACTTCCCCGGCATAACCCGAGGACTCTTTCCCTTTTCCGGCATAACCCGATGACTTCCCCGGCATAACCCGAGGACTCTTGCCCTTTTCCGACATAACTCGATGACTTTCCCGGCATAACCCGAGGACTCTTTCCCTTTTTTTTGGCATAACCCGTGGACCTCCCTGGCATAACCCAGGGCCCCTTTTTCTTTCCTCCCCGGCATAACCCGAGGACCTCTTTTCTTCACGGCATAACCCGTGAACCTCCCTGGCATAACCTAGGAGCCCTTTTTCCTTTTCTCCCGGCATAACCCGGTCAGTTTTCCGGCATAACCTGGCAATCCTCCCAATTTAGGGCTCCAATCCCTAAGTTGAGCGAGTTTCCTTTAGCCGACATTAGGGCTCCAATCCCTGAGTTGAGCAATTTTCCTTTAGCCGACATTAGAGCTCCAATCCCTGAGTTGAGCAATTTTCTTTTAGCCGACATTAGGGCTCCAATCCCTGAGTTGAGCAATTTTTCTTTAGTCGACATTAGGGCTCCAATCCCTGAGTTGAGCAAGTTTTCTTTAGCCGACATTAGGGCTCCAATCCCTGAGTTGAGCAAGTTTTCTTTAGCCGACATTAGGGCTCCAATCCCAGAGTCAAGCGGTTTTCCTTTTTTAGCCAATATTAGGGCTCCAATCCCTGATTTGAGCATTTTGCCTTTTGCATATTAGGGCCCCAATCCCCGAGTTGCGCCTTTAGGCTTGAGGTTTCCAATCCCCTCATCAATTTTGTAGATTTTTATGGTAATTAACTCACGAAATTTTCCTAGTGAAAACTGGGGCAGAAAATTTCATTTGTTTGTTTGTTTGTTTTGATGTTTGAGCAGGTTGCCCTCGAAACACAAGGTACAAGATGACTGATGGAATGAATCTCAGTCCAGAATAAATAAAAGAAGAAAAGAACAAAAAAAAAGAAGTGAATTCATAATATTGAAGCGGAGAAATATGCGGACTGCTCAAGATACGTTTGAAGTTACAAGTTTTCGCATGTCCCGCCTTGATCCAAGCTGAGGAAAGAATCAACACCTACAGCTAACAAGCATCAAGATTCAGATCGGAGTCTGCAGCAAGACCTAGACAAGACTCAAGATCAAACTTCAAGAGATTTATAGATAGGAATCTTGTAACTCGTAGCTGATAGGCTTAGTTGGTCTTTTTAATTTTGATTTTATGTAATAAACAGGACATCGGACCGGAACTTCGACGGAACCTCGCGCGGCTCTCAACCTCGGCACTCCATCGCCCCATTCACTTCTGAACTACACCTGACCTGATTCCCTTATAACCCGGGATATGTAGGCCGTCCAAAACCAGGACTCGGTTGTGCCTTTCCTTTATTTTTCTTCCTCTTTTGAATAACGATATGGTCAAAAATTAGTCACATGGTTCACTTTATATTTGCCCGAAAACTCTTCGTGTTTCCGAGCAAAGAGGGGCAGCTGTTGACACCTAATTTTTGACCCTATTTGAATTTATTCCCTCTTTTCCCACTTATCTCGTCAATACCTCACTTTCACTTTCCCTCGCCCCCACACCGATCCCTCATCCCACTATTCCCATATTCCCATCCCACCTTCTTTTGTCCCCCATTTTTCCTTGTCCCCTCTCACTTTATCCATTTCCAACTCACCCATGTTACACTCCAACAACAAGACAACTTTTACCTCTCCCCCTTTTCCTTATTTCTTAAGCTTCTTCAACACACACCCGGTCAGAGGCAGCAAGGGGAGCTCCCCAACTCTCTCCTCTACCCATTTTTTCTTCAAATACACTCACCCTCCCAAAAATGCGGACAGAGTATACCTTCGATATACACTCGATATACCATGGGTATACATGGGCAGAACACCCCCTCCCCAAAGGATCTCCTTCTTTCTTTCTTTCTTCTCAAACCAGAAAACAATGACCTTTTCACCATCAAGACCAGCCTTGAAGCTCCAGTAATTCATCCATCAAAAATCCGTTCAAAACACATCAAAACAAACTTGAAAATAGCTTCGTTTTTTTAGTCAAAACGACCTCTAAAATAGCTTCAAAAACCTGTTGCAAACAGCCATAAAATCCACCCCTAACACCACCCAAAATGAGCCAAAAGATCTGATGAAATCGGCTAAAAGAAATCGGAACAGATGCGTTTGGATTTTCGTCGCCGGTCGAAGTCGCTAGTCCGGGTTTCCGTTTGAGTCTCCTTCTAGTCCGTATGGTTTTGCTTGGCTTTATCTCGTTTTGGAGTAACGATTGTTGAGCTGTATCCATTTCATGAAGAAGGTTGTCTTCTCAGTCTATTGATAGAATATTCATATCAAAGGTTCATTTCCTCTAAATTCTTGTTTGCATTAGATGAATGTTTCAGTTTTGATTTAGATCTGTTTAAATGTTTCATTATTATTTCTTTTGTTTCTGTTTTGATTTATGTGTGTTTGATTAGAATTAGTTTCTCAAGTCACTAAATAATTAGCTTCTCACCTATGTTGTTAGATTAATATGATTTGAGAAATCCATGTTAGACTTGAACGTAAATAAGTCATTATTTTAAAGGAAGTTCTTTTTTTTAAAAAAAAACAATTTTTATGTTAGCATTTTATTCCTTAGTTGATGTTATGTTTCTAGTGTTCAATTATTTTAATTTCTTGTTTCATGAAACAATATATGGCTTTAAGTTCAAAATTATTATAGTTATCTAATAAAAACTAAAAAATGGAGCCTTACGCTAAAGAAACTATGGTATATTAGAGCCATTGGATCTTTTAAATTTAAAGTGACATGAATGAGATTCTGGGCTTTTAGATTTGATAAGTCATAGCAAGGATTATGATCCGGGCTCAAATACAAACTGGGTAAAGAATAAAAATCTACACTATATCACTTTTACCACAATAATTCCATAACTCTCGGCTTTGCAATAATCTCAAAGTAGTTTAGAAAAAATAATTGTATATTCGTAGTTTGCTTTAGGCGCGATTAATAAATTATCGTGGCTATGGGAACGGTTCCCGTGGCATAGTTGCGATACCAAATCTCCTAAATTTGGGTGTGCATTTATGTGACCCAAATCCAAATCTCAACGGAGTCGGAATGTATTAACAACCACGGGTGCATTGATGCGACGTGGTTCGAGATGCATTTTCACGACGTTGCAATTCTATTAAAAATAATAATAATAAAAGCGGTTTAAAGTTGATAAAAGCACATAAATTATAATATGTATTAAAATCAGATATTTAACCATTACAACAATTTAAGCGACCGTGCTAGAACCACGGGATTCGGGGGTGCCTAACACCTTCCCTCGGGTCAACAGAATTCCTTACTTAGAATTTCTGGTTCGCAGACTTCATTTGGAAAGTCGAATATTTTCCTCGAATTGGGATTCAAGATAAACCGGTGACTTGGGACACCAAAAGCCAAACCTTTCCCAAGTGGCGACTCTGAATTAAATAAATAATCTCATTTCGAATATTGTCACTTAAATTGGAAAAACTCCCTCGCGCATTTACCCTTCGGGGCGGGCGCGCAAAAAGGACAGTGACATCCAGTGACGACAAAGAGGCAGAAGCAACCAAGCTATGACACATGCGCTTGGGACATGCTGGAGGAAAATCCTTGAAAACTCTATCAGATCAAGGATTGTTAAAAGGAGTAAAGGCTTGCAACTTGGAGTTTTGTGAGCATTGTGTCAAAGGGAAACAGACAAGGGTTAAATTTGGTACAACGATCCATAATACTAAAGGCATTTTGGATTATGTACACTCTGATGTTTGGGGTCCTTCCAAAACACCTTCATTGGGTGGGAAGCACTATTTTGTAACCTTTGTTGATGATTTTTCCCGAAGAGTGTGGGTGTATACAATGAAAAACAAAGATGAAGTGCTGGGAATTTTTCTCAAATGGAAGACGATGGTGGAGAATCAAACAGGCAGGAGGATCAAGTGTATTCGCACAGACAATGGAGGTGAATACAAAAATGATCATTTCAATAAGGTCTGTGAAAATGATGGCATCGTCCGACACTTCACTGTTAGACATACACCACAACAGAATGGAGTGGCAGAACGTATGAACCGGACCTTGCTGGAGAAGGTACGGTGTATGTTGTCCAATGCTAGCTTGGGCAAAGAATTTTGGGCTGAGGCAATTACATATGCATGCCACCTCATTAATCGTCTACCATCTGCTGCTATTGATGGCAAGACACCATTTGAAAAATGGTATGGAAAGCCTGCTGTAGATTATGACTCTTTGCACGTGTTTGGCTCAACTGCATATTATCATGTGACAGAGTCAAAATTGGATCCAAGGGCAAAGAAGGCTATTTTTATGGGAATTACTTCTGGAGTCAAAGGATATCGCTTATGGTGTCCTATGACAAAGAAAGTAATATTCAGCAGGGATGTTACCTTTGATGAATCTGCTATGGTAAATAAGGTAACAGAAGATACCAAACAAAATGAAGGTGCTTCTAAGCAGGTGGAGTTTGAGGGAAAATTTATTTTTCCTACACAAGAAGTAGAGGAGGAAACAAATGAAGATTACCCTCTGGAAGGAGAGCCAGTAGAGGAGATTCCAACTCAGGAACCTCAACAACAACTTGAATCAATAGCAACCAGCAGGCCAAAAAGAACAATAACGAAACCCGTTCGTCTCATAGAGACGGTTGCTTGTGCAACCTTAATTGTAGCTGATGATGTTCCTACCACTTATAAAGACGTTGTCCAAAGTTCAGAAGAAGATAAGTGGAGGATTGCCATGAATGATGAAATACAGTCCCTTCATCAGAATCATACATGGAGATTGGCCAATCTCCCGAAGGGAAAGAAAGCAATTGGGTGCAAATGAGTATTTGCAAAGAAAGAAGGATTTCCTAACCAAGTAGATGTTCGATACAAAGCAAGATTGGTGGCCAAAGGATATGCTCAAAAGGAGGAAATTGATTACAATGAAGTATTTTCTCAAGTTGTAAAACATTCCTCCATTAGAATTATGTTGGCTTTGGTAGCACAATTGGATTTGGAACTAGTTCAGATGGATGTAAAAACTGCATTTTTACATGGAAACTTGGAGGAGGAAATCTACATGACTCAGCCAGAAGGATTCAAAGTTGCTGGAAAAGAAAATATGGTGTGCAAACTTGAAAAATCATTGTACGGATTGAAACAATCTTCTAGACAATGGTACAAGCGATTTGACGAGTTTATGTTGCGGCAAGGGTACAAGAGAAGCAAATACGATCATTGTGTGTATTTGCACAAGCTTAAAGATGGTTCCTTTGTATATCTTCTCCTATATGTTGATGATATGTTGATAGCTTCCAAGAATTCGGAAGAAATTGATAAGTTGAAGATTCAACTGAAGAAGGAGTTCGAGATGAAGGATTTGGGTGAGGCAAAGAAAATTCTTGGCATGGAGATAATTAGAGATAGACGTTCAAAGAAACTCTGTTTATCTCAAAAGGAATATTTGAAGAGAGTACTTCAACGTTTTGGCATAGATGACAAGACTAAGCCAGTTAGTACTCCACTTGCTTCCCATTTTAAGCTAAGTACTACTATGTCGCCAATGGATGAAGCTGAACGAGAGTATATGTCAAAGGTACCATACGCAAATGCTGTTGGTAGCTTGATGTATGCAATGGTTTGCACAAGGCCTGACATTTCACAAGCTGTTGGAGTTATTAGCAGATATATGCACAATCCAGGGAAGGAGCATTGGCAAGCTGTGAAGTGGATTCTACGGTATATTCATAATACTGTAGATGTCGGGTTAGTTTTTGAGCAGGAAGACAATCAGTCTGTAGTTGGATATTGTGACTCAGATTTTGCGGGTGATCTGGACAAACGAAGATCAACTACTGGTTATGTGTTTACTTTTGCAAAGGCACCAGTTAGTTGGAAGTCTACTTTGCAGTCAACAGTTGCTTTGTCTACAACAGAGGCAGAGTACATGGCTATTACAGAGGCTGTGAAGGAGGCAATTTGGCTTCAAGGATTGCTAAAGGAGCTTGGTGTTGAACAAAAAGGTATCACAATTTTTTGTGATAGTCAAAGTGCTATTCAATTAGTGAAGAACCAAGTTTATCATACAAGGACGAAGCACATTGATGTTCGGTATCATTTCGTACGAGAAATCATAGAAGAAGGTGGAGTCACGGTAAAGAAAATTCCTACTACAGAGAATCCTGCTGATATGCTGACAAAGGTGGTGACTGCGATCAAGTTTCAACATTGTTTGGATTTGATCAACATTGTTGAACACTGAAGATTGAAGATGAAGACATAACCAACATTTGTTATTAAGAGAAAATTGAAGATGTGGAATTTTGCCAAGGTGGAGATTTGTTGAATGCCAAAACTCCCACATCGGTGGAAGACCAAATTGGTTGGGATTTTTTTCCTATAAAAGGAGGCTTAATGTTTAGGATTTACACACACCTCTCATTTGCCTTCTTATCTTCTTAAAACATTTGTATCTTCTCTCTTTAGTATTATTTTACTTGTATTTTTGGAGTGGAATAAAATATTGGTTGTGTCCGAGGAGTAGGCAAAATTAGCCGAGCCTCGTAAATTTTGGTGTTCCTTTATTGTTGCTTTATTGTCTTATTTATTATTTGGTGGCTGTCATAATTTTTAGTATAATAGTTGTGACTTATTCACACTATATACATTTGGTTTCCGCAACAAAACAATCCTTTTATTCATGGCATTTTTTCCTATTAAGTACTAATGAACAACATCAAAATATGTCTTTAGTACAAAACATGTCAATTAGATTTGTGACCCGTGATAAATTCTTTTTGAATTTTATGTTAAATTTTCTTATTTTTATATTTAAAAATAAAACATAAGAGATTTTTACCGGTTCATTTTCTTGTATTCAATTTGTAAAGAGTTTTGAGCCCTTTTTTCCTATGGAAAGCGAGATGATACATCAAATGCACCTGCACCATCGCGCTGTATAAACATTGGGGAATTGATTTACTTAAAATGTTTTCATTCTAGAGGACCCGAGATTCTTTTTCGAACACATGAAATCCTTCACATAACAGACTCCTCTCTTGGAGCAATAGTAAAGTTGTCTCCATGGGATCTATAGGTCACGAGTTCGAGTTGTGGAAGCAACCATTAATGTTTGCATTAGAGTAAGTCGTCTACATCACATCCCTTAGGGTGTGACCCTTCCCGAATCCTACATAAACACGACCGGGCTGCCCTTTAACATGCTCTTCTTCAGAGGGAGCTCTCTACAAGTTGGCCAGACCAATTCCGCACTTGATTTCAATTGGATCTAATTTTCCCAGCAACTTTTCCATCAAAATTTAACTTTGTAATCACAGATCCTTCTCACACACCAAAATAATTTTCAAGCAGCAACACTCTGTTCAAACGACATTACATGTGCATTCATTCTATTTTCCAGTTTCTTGACAACCTCACTAAGTTGAGTTCTAACCTATATATCAAACTAAACTCTGCAATCTTTTGGCCAAACATTTTTGAAGAACACAGAATCCCTAACAAGCTTGGTTGCAATGACTTCATCAAACTTTTCCTCATCAATGACCAATCTTCTAACCTGAATCGAAGTTTCAAAAACTCCATCCTCTGATACCTTTAATATTGCATAAAACTTTATAACAAGATCCTCATATATTCATTCGAGATACTTGCGAGCACCAAAACCCTTATCATCAATCCCATGGCGGACTAACTTCAAAGAGGTTAAAATACTGACTTTGAACAATGACCGTGAGTATAATATATGACATCTCTTCTGCTTATTAGTACCTCAAATGAAAAAAGCATCTCTGCTGGTTAGATGTTTCTCTATTTTCGACGGATTACATTCCATTTGTTTTATTAATGACTTGTTCAAAAATTAAGGTTCACGATACTGGCTAGTGGCTACTATTGTTGCCAGGAGCTCATATAGATATATAACAAATTACAACAAGGAAATATTAAACAAGAAGAGGTTTAGATTTGTTTCAGAAGAAGAAGATTATGGGGTATTCTGACTAAAGTTCACTTCAACTGTGCAATATGCTTTTCGGCTTTAGAGAATGGAGACGAGGGCATAAAGCATACTCCATGAAAGCTGCCTGCAGAAAAACTTGTGCCTGCCTAGAAATTCTGAAACACATACATAACATCTTGAATGCAACAAAAAAAGCTTCATCAGAAACCAAGCAACGATAACATTTGGCATGTCATAAGGGCAAGATAACAGGAACAAATAGTTATCAGTTACATAGAAAAGTTCAAGAAATTACCAGCAGTAAATCAAAACTAAATATAAGGTAACATTTCTGGTATACTGCAACTGAAAACTACTTTTCATCTAGTCATGGAAAGCTCCTTCCTGGCAAATAATCATAGAATTTGCAGAGGACCTTGGGCAACCTACCAATTTCTCAGCCAATCGAAATAAATATTGAGACGCACAGTTCATTGAGCATCTCTTGCACATTCTTCTTCTTGATATGAGAACGAACTTTTCCAGACCCATTGCATTCTTTAGTATAAATTCTGAAAGTTTGAAAAGTTCATCATAATCCCATACAAGATGCCCCTGCAAACACGTCCCTGAAGAACTGACAACCTTAACATTCTTGAGGTTGGGAAACCCAAAGCTCGACAGCAAATGAATATCGCCTCCTTTTGCCAAATATCCTAACTCAACTTTGCATCGGGAAAAATCCAACTAGAGAAAGAATATAGTCAAGATCAAATGCATGTGTTAAAGTCAAATGAAAATCTTATTGCACGAAAGTCACAATACAATGATTTCACAGTAGAAGTGTCTGGTACAGAACAATTTCCGAACCGATCAATCTTTAATGGTTCTGGGCAAATGATTATGACAACTGTTCCTCTAGGATGACTCTTGGAATAGGTGAACCAAGCTAAGAATGAAAGAAGTTGTGTTTGCCAGCAATCTTTTTCCCATCAGAGCCCATTAACCACAAAACTAGTCATATTAAAACGATATTTTCTAGTGAAAAACGTTTCTTACTGATGATTAAGGATATATTTACATCTCCTTAAGAAAACCATTCAGCGTGGGGAAGGGGGACGTTAAAACTTCATATAATGAATGTGAAAAAAAAGATGAGCAAAAAGTTGCAGGAAGTTACATCAATAGTTGCCATAGTTATGTTAAGTGTCTCCACATGAGGCGAGGCTTGCAACAGGATAGCTGCTCCATAGGAATAAAACTTTGTGATATGCAAATCTAAAGTTAGACATTTGCATTTCAATTCTGGAAGCAGCAGCCCCCCTTCAAACGTCAACATGACCTGATGCAGTAATCCCAATGAAACTAGTAAAGGATAGAGAAACAAAGTGAACACATAATGGTATGACAAATATAACACATTAGCTGAATAATAAAAGAAATACACCACTTTAGAAAGTTGACAGAAAGATTGCAATTGCAAAAAGTCACAAGAGTTTTGTACTTAAACCAGTAGCCTTTGTATAATAATGTGTAAAAGTTCTTGGGCAAAAACTTGGTATTTAACCGGAGAAGGGTAGAGCGGTGGGCCCATTATCCACTGACTTTCCAACCGTGCGTCACTGCCCTAGGGGAAGTCTCTACTATCAGAAAATGTGTAAAAGTTCTAAATTGTATTATATTCTAAATGCTATTCTCTTTATGATATCTATAATCAAATAAAGGAAATAAAGTTCTTTTGACTTAAATACAAACCTCCGTGAACCAAGTTCCGATTGTTAACTCCGTTGCGCAACTCAACTTTTGAAAATATTCTTGGACTAGTGTCTTAATAACTTGATGATCATCAGGACAACTGTCACTAGAATATTCTGAACAAGTAATTCGGAAAGTAAGCCTAGCATGGACCACGGAGGCTACATTTACTAGCCGACACTTGAGATCATCCAGATTTTTGGAGATCTCCAAATGCTGAATATACGGAGCAACAATTTCCAGAGAATGATCATCGCCATCATTTGGCAACCAATATTCTTTGAACTTGAGTCTCTTTAAGTTTGAAGAATTAATTTCCAGTCGACGGAAACCCTCGACATTAGAAAATTCCAGAGTTTCCAAAGCAGGAGAACCTGACAGTATGTTCACAATATCAGCATCATCTAACGTAATATATTTCAACTTTAGGCTCTTTAGAGACTTCCACTCTATGACAAATTTTTCATAAAAAAAACAGCAGCTCAGATACAATGTTATCAATGAGGAACAAATGCAGATAGACTGAGGCAAGTCGATGTTATCTTTCTCACTGCAATCTGACCACAATACAACATCTTCGACATGTTTTTCAACTGCGGTACTAAGCCATCGGCTGATTGGGAACTTTCTTTTAACAGCCTTAGGAAGCCATGGGGACTCGTATTGAGACAGGTAAGTGAAATTCAGTTGGAATTTTTTTATTTTGGAACAAGTAGAATGAGCTAATGCATAATCCACAAAGGAAATGAAGTTTTCTGCTTGCGATTCCTTTTCACACCTGAAAATGAAGTGATCAACTGAAGTCCATAGATACTGCCACCTTTTCGAGAGAACACATGTAGTGAAGGCATCCTTAGTTGGCAGAAGAGAGAGAATTTGAATGAGGAGTGAGTCTGGCAACTGACCGATTCGGTCGTCTAGGGTTTCTTCAACTCCGGCGACTCTCTTCTTTTTGTTTTCTATTTGTTTTTTCAGCTCCGGTGGCTCTCACTTTCTGTTTCTTTGACGATGGAGTATGTTGGTCGGGAGCCATAGGATTTTGGTGCAGAAAGGCTTTAGGGTTTTGGATAATTTTCCGGTGGTCTTTTCCCTTCTCTACCGAAGGGGCGTTCACACGTTTCCTGTTCCGTTGCTTTTTCCCATTCTTTTGTCCTCTTAAATAAATAAATTAAATCCCCCATCCTTTTACATTACTAAACAAATTAACACAGAAATTTGGGGAACTTCTAAACATATTTTCAATTAAATTCATATTGTATTAGTATTCATTGTGTCCGAAGACTATTTAGAGGGATCAAATTGAAAAACTTCTTGAAAAATTCATTAGAGTTCTCTTGAACAATGATTCATGTAATTGTGGATAATTTCGTAACAGGAGAGTTGGGCAATAACAGGAGACTTCTTGACAATTCATTAATTTTTAGCCATACAGTGACAAAATATTCTTAATGATATTAATGCTTTATTTGCATTCTCCTTAAAATCACTTCCGTAATTTTTTTTTGGGGAGGGGGGGGGGGGGGGGGTTAAAACTTCAAAGTATAAAATTGGATGTAAAAGGAAGAGCATACATTGATAGAAGTAATGACCTCTCTCCCAAGTGTATATTCAGTGTCTCCAAAAGAGGCGCCGCCCCCAAAAGGCTAGCTATTCCATACAAAGTATTGCTTGTTCCATGCATCTTTGGTGTTAGACATTTGCATCTCAATACTGGAAGCGGTACTCCTTCGAGTTGCAAAATGAACACGACGACAACAACAATAACAACAACAACCCGGTGAGATTCCATAGGTGGGGTCTGGCGAGGATAGTATGTACGCAGACCTTACCCCTAATCCGGAGGAGTAGAGAGGCTGTTTCCGGTGGACCCTCGACACAAGAAAGAAAGAGACAGTGTATCAGTAACAGCAAAGGAATCCAGAAAGATAACACCAGCAACGCAATAACCAAAAAATAAAGAGCAGAGTAATAACACTACAATAACAAAGGCACAGTACTACAGACCCAAGGGAATAATATGTACACAAAGGGTCACTAAACATACTACAGCCTAGCCTACGACCCTAATGAAGTATTAAGAACATAACTGGAGCCACTAGCAGCCTAAAACAAAACACTATCATACTAGTCTCCTATCTCCTAATCTACAACCCTAATGCTCGACTCCACAACTTCCTATCAAGGGCCATGTACTCGAAAATCTGCATCTGCACCATGTCCTGCCTGATCACCTCTTCCCAATATTTCTTAGGCCGCCCTCTACCTCTTCTCATACCCGTCAAGGCCAGCCGTTCACACCTCCTTACCGGTGCATCCAGGCTTCTCCTCCTCACGTGCCCGAACCATCTAAGCATAGCTTCCCGCATCTTTGTCTTCCGTGGGAGCCACGTCCACCTTCACCTGAATATCTTTATTCCTAATCTTATCCAGCCTAGTGTGCCCGCACATCCATCTCAGCATTCTCATCTTTGCAACTTTCATCTTCTGGGTATGAGAATTTTTGGCTGGCCAACACTCTGCACCATACAACATAGCCGGCCTAACCACCGCTCTATAGAACTTTCCTTTAAGTTCCAGAGGCCCATTCCTGTCACACAGGACACCAGACCCTAGCCTCCATTTCATCCACCCCACTCCTATATGATGCGTAACATCCTCGTCAATATCTCCATCGCTTATATAATCGACTCAGGTACTTGAAGCTCCCTTTCTTGGGGATGACTTGCAAAATGAACATGACCTGGTGAAATAATTCAAATGAAGTTAGTGAAGTATAGAGAATGAAGCAACATCAAAGGAAAAGTAATCCATAACAAAAAGATAGTGCTACGACAAATCAAAATGGCTTAAAGTTCTCTTGGGTTAACATCTCAGTAAATTGTTCATCAAGTGATGGAACATGATAGGCTGTAGGCACTGATTCTGAATCAACTTTCTTGATCCATTTTCTTTTCTCTTGTACCAAATTCATATTCTTAAAATGAGAATTGACACTCTCATACACTGTCAAAACACCCATTTTTCTTTAGAAGTTTCAAATCAACAATTCTTCTACAGAAAATGGGCTTTGATTTAAATAAGATATACCTCGCTTTGGTGACCTTGTCCCAATAGATAAGTTTATCAGCAGAAGTAAAATCAGTACCCACTTCCTCAGGCAATTGGCTTTGCAGGAGCGTGAAATCTCAGAAAAAATAGTGGAAGAAAATAAAAAACTAGAAGATGAAATTATAGCTCCTCTAACGATCTGGCTAGAACAGCTAATGTGCAAATAACAGAGCACATATCAATCAATGTTTCGCAAGGTGTATGGATCATTAGATTAACTGTGCTGCAGACAAAAGTCTGGTACTTAAGTAGAGAAGGGTATAGGGGTGAGCCTATTATCCATCGTATGCCACTGTCCCTAGGAGATTTCCAAAATTATCCAAATGAAAAATAAAAAAGTAGAAACTCCTCTTTCCAAGAAAAAGGCCGAAAAGAGAACCTTTTCCCTGTTATAGAATCTTGATGCTATAGGCAAAGGAAGCAAAATACAGCATTTCATGAGCTTAATTATCAGAAAACATGTGCCTTGTAGGTTTGCCGATCTTAACAGTTCCAGAAAAAAGTTGAATGAAAATTCCAAGTACATATGCAATGTTTAGAGTGCAACAAACAAAGGCTTCGTGAGAATTCAAGCATCCACAACATTTGGTATGCCACAAGTTCAAAGTTACATCTGCAGTAAATCAAAAGAAACAATATAAGGTAACATTTTTAGAATTCCAATACAAAACCACTTCCAGTCTAGTCCCGCTAAGCAGCCTCTTCGTAAGTAATCACAAAATTCTTAGATGATCTTGGGCTGTCTAACAATTTCTTAGCAAGTTGGCAAAAATATCGGAAGACACAGAGCTTTGAACAATAGCAGCATCTTCTTCTCTTTGCCACGATAACAAACTTCTCCAAAAGTACTGCATTCTTTAGTAGAAATTTTGAAAGTTCGAAAAGCTTAGATTATATCAGTTGTTCGAACATTCCTCACCGCAGCCAACAATCTTAACATTCTTAAGACTGGGAAACACGATGTTCGATATCCAATTCTGCAAAATGATATTTACTCCTTTGTCAAAATAGCTTAGCTCAAATCCGCAGTGGTAATTAATCAACTGGAACAAAAAATATAATCAGAACCAAATGCAGGTCTATAGCTTAATGGGAATATTGAACAGAAGATAAAATAAAATGATTGCACAGTAGCATTGTCTTATAAAGGAACAATTTTCAAAAACCACAAATCTTGAACCTTTGTTCTCAGTAAATGATCACAATATCGAATTCACATCAAAAATACTCAAGCAGTACATAAACCAAGCAGTTAAGTTTGGTCACCGATCCTTTTACTTTCTTGAGCTCGTTTACCAGATAGAAAGCAATTACCCTGACCAATCAATTTACAGCTTTATAGTGTGACAAAAGATTCTTAATGATAATTAATGTTTTATTTGCATTCTCCTTAAAAACACTTACACTCTTTTTTTTTTGTGTGTGTGTGTTTGGGGGGGGGGGGGGTGTTAAAAAGTTAAAACTTCAAAGTAAAAAATGGATATAAAAAGAAGAGCACAAATTGAGAGAAATATCGACCTCAACTCCCAAGTGTATGTTTAGCGTCTCCAAAAGAGGCGAGATCCGCAAAAGGCTAGCTACTCCATACAAGTTATACTTTGTCACATTCATCTCTAGCGTTAGACATTTGCATCTCAATTCTGGAAGTGGCAATCCATCAAGTTGCAACATGAACACAACCTGGAGAAATAATCCCAATGAATTAGTAAAGGATAGAGAAAGAAGCAACAATAGGAAAAGTAATCCACAACAAAAAGGTAGTGTTATGACAAATCTAACCATCTAACCACTTTAAGGAATATCCAACTTCAGAAAGTAGATAGGATTCCATTCAATTATTCACCAAAAAAAACTATTTTCACTAAAAATTTCATGTATAAAAAATTCATAATTGTATGAGATTCTGAAGGTTCTTCCCTTTCTCAGGTTTACATTCTGCAATACTTTGCTAATCAAAATCAAATAGAGAATAAGGTCTTTTGACATAAAAACAAACCTCTGCTAACCAACTTCCAATTCTTAGCTGAGTCACATGACTTAATTTTTCAAGATAGTCCATAACAAGGTTTCTGGAAACTTGATGATAATCACCACAAGTGTCTTCAAACATAGCGATACACGTAATCTCAAAAGTGAGGCTAGCAGTAACCAAAGAGGAGACATTTACTAGCCTACACATGAAATGTCCAAGATCTCCTGAAATCTCCATATGCTGAAGATGTGGGGCAATAATTTCCAAAGACTCCATAATTCCGTCATCACGCAAGTTCAGATAGCCTGTCAATATTAGTTTCTTTAAATTTGAAGAAGTAATTTCAAGACGATGAAAACCTCTGAATAATCTCAACTCCAACGTTTCCAAAGCAGGACAACCTGACAGTAAGTTCACAATGTTGTCATCGTCTAACCCTATCAAGTGCAGGTTTAGGCTCTTTAGAGAGTTCCAAACTATAACCCATCTTTTATCGAACACCCAGCGGGTCAATTCCAATGCAATCAATGACGAACTACTGTAGATAGATAGAGGCAATACGGAAGTGAGATCAACAGGTGAGTAGAAAACAAGATTTTCCACTTTTCTTTCCACAGCAAAACTGAGCCATTGGCTGATTTACAAATCTAAAACCCATCCAAAGAAGCACATCAAATCGAGTTGGAATTTTTTGATTTTGGAACAAGTGGAATGAGTCACAACGTGGTCCACAAAGTGCCTGAAGTTTTCTGCTTTCTTATAATTTCTAGCAACGAAAAGGAAGTTATAAATTGAAGTCCAGAGATAACGCCACCTCTTTGAAAGAACACACGATGCCACGGCGTCTTCCGTCGGCAAAAGAGAGAGAATTTGTACCAGGATTGCGTCCGGCAACTGGCTGATATGGTCTAGGGTTTCTTCAACTCCGTTCTTTGATCCCAAGTTACTACTACTAGAATCGCCATTTTTCTTGTTGCGTGAAGCCATGATTTCACGGGGAGAAAGGGTTTTGGGAATTTTCTAGAAAATGGGCGTCGTCTTGGTTTTCTCCACGTCCAAAGAACCTTCATTCATTCAGATGGCATTCTTTTTTTCTTCTGTTAAGCAAATAACGAGATTTGAAATCTTTTTAGGACGAGAACGAGATAATAAATCAAACGCACTTGCTCCCTCGCAAATTCGCAATACAAACATTGATGTTGATGGGAATAAGCCCCTTACCAAAATAATATTCACGGTAATAAAGCGGAATAATAATGTAGCACCGAGATACGGTAATTAACAAGAATAAAAGAGTAACAATGACACCAAGATTTTTACGTGGAAAAACCTTCTGAATAAGGGAAAAAACCATAACCCCGAGAGGAGCAACTGATATCACTATAGTAAGGAATTTTACACTTTGTAGGTCGGAGATAAATACTCCAAAGACCACTACAACACTCAAAAGAAATAACCCTCTTTTGATATTCTCACCTCACTACAATATCGCTCACTCTGTATTTTCCTCACAGACTATTTTCTTATACCTTGTCTGTGAAACCTCACTCTTTCTTTCTCTCTTTGTTGGTGTGAAGAAATGAGAGTTGAAGCTCTCATTTTATAGCCAAAGCTTCACCTCTAAAGCCTACAATATTTGACAATTTACACACACTTTTCACAATTCAACAAAGTTGGCTACCAAACCAAAGAAATTCAACAAGGTTGGCTACCAACCAAACCAAGTCAACAAGGTTGGCTACCAAACCAAAGAAAACTCTTATTAGGCACATGCCTAATACTTCTTCAATGAGATGGACATCATCAATCTCCCCCTCCAGTCTCATTCATCCAGAGGAGGTAGCACTGTCTTCTAGTTTGAATGCATGCCGACAAGTTCTTTGCATAGCTCGAACTTGTTCCTTGGTACCACCTTGGTCAGCATATCTGCGGGATTCTCATTTGTAGAAATCTTCAAGACTTTTAGAGATTCATCATCTACCATTTCTCGAATCCAATGATATCTCACATCAATGTGTTTGGTCCTTGCATGGTACATAGAGTTCTTGCTAAGGTCTATTGCACTTTGACTGTCACAATAGACGACATACTCCTTCTGATGCAATCCAAGCTCTTGAAGGAATCGCTTGAGCCATATCATCTCCTTGCCAGTTTCTGTAGCAGCAATGTACTCTGCTTCAGTTGTTGAAAGTGCAACGCACTTTTGCAACTTAGACTGCCATGATATAGCTCCCCCTAAAAATGTAAACAAATAACCTTGGTCAGCATATCTGCGGGATTCTCACTTGTAGAAATCTTCAAGACTTTTAGAGATTCATCATCTACCATTTCTCGAATCCAATGATATCTCACATCAATGTGTTTGGTCCTTGCATGGTACATAGAGTTCTTGCTAAGGTCTATTGCACTTTGACTGTCACAATAGACGACATACTCCTTCTGATGCAATCCAAGCTCTTGAAGGAATCGCTTGAGCCATATCATCTCCTTGCCAGTTTCTGTAGCGGCAATGTACTCTGCTTCAGTTGTTGAAAGTGCAACGCACTTCTGCAACTTAGACTGCCATGATATAGCTCCCCCTGAAAATGTAAATAAATATCCAGTAGTAGATTTTCTGTTGTCAATGTCACCTGCCATATCAGCATCTGTATAGCCCTTCAAGATTGGATCAGATCCTCCAAAGCACAAACAATCTCCCGTGGTACCTCTCAGGTACCTGAGTATCCACTTGACTGCTTCCCAATGTTCCTTTCCAGGATTTTCAAGAAACCTGCTGACAACACCAACTGCGTGAGCAATATCAGGTCTAGTACATACCATTGCATACATCAAACTTCCGACTGCTGAAGAATAAGGAAATTTAGCCATGTTCCCTTTCTCCTCCACTGTTGTAGGACACATCTTTTTACTCAACTTTAGATGACCAGCAAGAGGTGTGCTGACTGGCTTAGCATTCTTCATGTTGAAGCGTTCTAGTACACGTTCAATGTACTTCTCCTGAGATAGCCACAACTTTCTACTTGTTCTCTCTCGAACTATCTTCATCCCTAGAATTTGTTGTGCTGGGCCCAAGTCCTTCATATCAAATGACTTGGACAGATCTCCTTTCAACTTTGCTATCAACCCCTTGTCTTTTCCTACAATTAACATGTCATCCACATACAACAACAATATAATAAAGTTATTCTCAGAAAATCTTTTGAAGTATACACATGGATCAGAATAGGTCTTTAGGTATGTTTGACTTTTCATGAATGAGTCAAACTTCATGTACCACTGCCTTGGTGCCTGCTTCAATCCATAAAGACTCTTATTCAATTTGCACACCATGTGTTTCTTTCCAGCTACTTCAAATCCTTCTGGCTGCTCCATATAAATCTCCTCTTCCAAATCTCCATGAAGAAATGCAGTTTTCACATCCAACTGCTCCACTTCAAGATCTAGGCTAGTTGCTAAGCTCAAAATTGTTCGAATAGAAGTCATTTTGACAACAGGTGAGAAAATTTCGTCAAAATCAATACCTTTCTTTTGTTCGAAGCCTTTAACCACCAATCGAGCTTTGTATCTGACCAGCTTGCCATTTCCATCTTTCTTGAGTTTAAAGACCCATTTGCATTTGAGTGGTCTTTTACCCTTTGGAAGTTCAACCAGCTTGTATGTGCCATTTTTCTGTAGAGATTCCATCTCTTCTTGCATAGCTTTCATCCACTGGTTCTTTTCTGGATGGGACAACACCTCCTTAAGACTTTCTGGCTCCCCCTCATCACTGATGAGGACATACTCTGTGGAAGGGTACCTGCATGACTCTACCCTTGGCCTCTCTGATCTCCTCAGAGGTTGAGGTTGTCCTTCTCCCTGAGTGGGGTGCTCCACTTCCTCGACACCTTCATCAAGTTGCTCCCCCTGCTCAATAACCTCACCAGGTTGCTCCACCTGCTCGGCAACCTCGTCGGTTGTACTTTCTGCACTTGTGGGATTGTTAGAAGTAGAAGGAATAGTAACAAAGTTAGGAATTATACCATTCTTCGCCTTTTCTAACATATCAGCAGCAGTTCCAACTTCACTTTCTCGGAAGACTACATCTCTGCTTCTGATGACCTTCATCTTTACAGGATCCCACAGTCTGTACCCGAACTCTTCATCTCCATATCCGATAAATATACAGGGAACATATTTATCATCCAGCTTTGTTCTCTGCTCTTTTGGTATATGTGCAAAAGCTCTGCAACCGAACACCTTCAGATGCGAGTAGGACACCTCCTTGTTGGTCCAAACTCTCTCTGGGATTTCAAACGCCAACGGAACTGATGGAATCCTATTGATAAGGTAACAGGCTGTCTGAACTGCTTCACCCCAGAATGACTTAGGCAGTTTAGCCATTCTGAGCATGCTTCTCACCTTCTCTACAATGGTGCGGTTCATCCTCTCGGCTACACCATTGTGTTGTGGGGTTCCAGGAACTGTCTTTTCATGTCTGATCCCATGACTTGAACAATACTCTTCAAATTCCCTTGAAGTGTACTCACCTCCATTGTCACTTCGGAGGCGCTTTAGCTTTCGACCCGTCTCCCTTTCTACTAGAGCATGAAATTTCTGGAAAACTTGAAACACCTGATCTTTGGTTTTCAAAATATAAACCCATAATTTTCGTGAAGCATCATCAATAAAAGTAACAAAATATTTGTTACCGCCCATTGATTCAATTTCCATTGGGCCGCAAACATCAGAATATACTAAATCAAGTATATTCAATTTTCTTTCAGACGATGTCTGAAATGAGACTCTATGCTGCTTACCAAATAAACAGTAGTCACAAGGTTTTACAGTTGTACCTTTGGCATAAGAAATGAGTGATTTCTTGGCAAGAATCTGCAATCCCTTCTCGCTCATATGACCCATTCTTTTGTGCCATAAATCTACAGAAATCTCATCTTGTGCCGCGTTCAATTCACCTTGGCATATTTCTGCATTTGTCCTGTACAACGTGCCACGAGCAACTCCCTTTGCAATCACCAATGATCCCTTAGTGAGTCTCCACTTTTGATTTGCAAAATAACTCTCGTATCCATCTCGGTCTAAAGCAATTCCCGAGATCAAGTTCATCCGCAAATCAGGTACATGCCGCACATCCTTTAGAACCAATGTGCATCCGACATTTGTCTTGATACAAATGTCACCAATCCCCGCAATCTTTGAGTAACTTGTGTTACCCATTTTCACTGTGCCGAAATCACCTGCTACATATCTGCAAAAAAGATCTCTTACCGGTGTGGCATGGTGAGATGCCGCTGTGTCAACCACCCATTCCGACTCTGGACCTGACAGGTGCATGCATTCCTCTTCCTCATTTATAAAGAGGACAACATTATCATTATTTTGCACCATGGCGGCTGTGTTGTCGTCATTCTTCTGGCCACTGGTTTCACCTTTGCCCTTCCTTGGATTTGGGCAATCTCTTTTGAAGTGACCTGGTTGATTACAGTTGTAGCAATTTCTGACTCTTGATTTGGATCGGTTCTTTGACTTCCCACGAGCTCCGGATCTACCATAGTTGTTCGAACTCCTTTGATAACTCCTGCCTCTACCTTCTGTGATGAGAGCCTGTCCTTGATTTTCAGGCTTCTTTCTCATCTTCTCATTGAGTAGAAGAGCCGATGTGACATCTTTCAACTCAATAGTAGTCTTACCGTGCAGGATGGTTGTTGCCAAATTATCGTACGAAGATGGCAACGAGTTCAATAGCAAGATGGCTTTATCTTCTTCCTCGATTTTCACTCCGAGGTTGGCAAGCTGTGTGATTAGTCCGTTAAACACATTTAAATGTGACAAAAAATTCGTACCTTCACTCATGTGTAGGGCGTATAACTGCTTCTTCAGGTACAATTTATTTGTCAGCGTTTTGGACATGTATAGGCTTTCCAACCTTGTCCAAATTCCACGTGCAGTGTCTTCATCAATGATGTTATTTACCACATCATCTGATAAGTGCAACCTAATTGCACTAGCAGCTCTTTCATCCAAGTCAGCCCAATCCTCAGCTTTCATGGTATCAGGCTTTTTGGAATCAACATCTAGAACCTTGTGTAATCCTTGTTGGATGAGCAGATCTCTCATCCTTCTTTGCCATGTTGAGAAACCGTTATCTCCGTTGAATTTTGCTACCTCGTACTTTACTCCGGACATTTTTATTTTTCACCAAGTATAGTACTACCGACAGTGAATAGTATTTCAGTGAACGAGCAGAACCTGTGCTCTGATACCAGTTGTTGGGAATAAACCCCTTACCAAAATAATATTCACGGTAATAAAGCGGAATAATAATGTAGCACCGAGATACGGTAATTAACAAGAATAAAAGAGTAACAATGACACCAAGATTTTTACGTGGAAAACCCTTCTGAATAAGGGAAAAAACCACGACCCCGAGAGGAGCAACTGATATCACTATAGTAAGGAATTTTACACTTTGTAGGTCGGAGATAAATACTCCAAAGACCACTACAACACTCAAAAGAAATAACCCTCTTTTGATATTCCCACCTCACTACAATATCGCTCACTCTCTATTTTCCTCACAGACTATTTTCTTATACCTTGTCTGTGAAACCTCACTCTTTCTTTCTCTCTTTGTTGGTGTGAAGAAATGAGAGTTGAAGCTCTCATTTTATAGCCAAAGCTTCACCTCTAAAGCCTACAATATTTGACAATTTACACACACTTTTCACAATTCAACAAAGTTGGCTACCAAACCAAAGAAATTCAACAAGGTTGGCTACCAACCAAACCAAGTCAACAAGGTTGGCTACCAAACCAAAGAAAACTCTTATTAGGCACATGCCTAATACTTCTTCAATGAGATGGACATCATCAATCTCCCCCTCCAGTCTCATTCATCTAGAGGAGGTAGCACTGTCTTCTAGTTTGAGTGCATGCCGACAAGTTCTTTGCATAGCTCGAACTTGTTCCTTGGTACCACCTTGGTCAGCATATCTGCGGGATTCTCACTTGTAGAAATCTTCAAGACTTTTAGAGATTCATTATCTACCATTTCTCGAATCCAATGATATCTCACATCAATGTGTTTGGTCCTTGCATGGTACATAGAGTTCTTGCTAAGGTCTATTGCACTTTGACTGTCACAATAGACGACATACTCCTTCTGATGCAATCCAAGCTCTTGAAGGAATCGCTTGAGCCATATCATCTCCTTGCCAGTTTCTGTAGCGGCAATGTACTCTGCTTCAGTTGTTGAAAGTGCAACGCACTTCTGCAACTTAGACTGCCATGATATAGCTCCCCCTGAAAATGTAAATAAATATCCAGTAGTAGATTTTCTGTTGTCAATGTCACCTGCCATATCAGCATCTGTATAGCCCTTCAAGATTGGATCAGATCCTCCAAAGCACAAACAATCTCCCGTGGTACCTCTCAGGTACCTGAGTAGAGATTTGATAAACAAATCAGTTATATTAACTTGAATGAATATATTGCACTTTGAAATCATCATTCTTGATAGATATGTAATGTCTTCATATAATGACATGGAATGGAATTTTCAATATCTCCATAGAAATTCTCGCTATCATATTATCATGCTTATAGTTATAGCAAGATACATATGTGCACAAATTGCACTTAAAATGTGGTACTTCAGAATCAAGAATTGTATATGCTTTAAGCGATTTGAATCCTTCAAGGGTTGTCATATAAGTTAAGTCATATAAGCCATTTAAATAGACTTTAGATGCATATAAAGTTTTCATGTCATGCTAGCCGGAAGACAAGTGAGTCTTAATAACATAAGCGAGAATGTCGAAGTCTTGTCAAAGCCTCTTCAGTCATTGAATCATTATTCAGCGCTTTCTTTTGCATGCCTCTGTGGTCAATGGGAGCAGCAAAAGATCAAACCCCACCCAAATAAGATATCAAAAACTGATTGCACATACCATTGACTTTATGCTTTCAAGTGTTTGAACATCATAGACAAAACTATATGTCTTTCATATGAAACAAATTCTATTTGAATTGTGTCTCTTCCACTTGGCCAATATTTTTGTGTCTGTATTCGACAGACTTAAGATCCTCATGTATACTTAGCGCTATCATAGATGTCATCAACAAATATTTTATCAGTATCAATATTTTTTTCATAAAGACATGACATAAAGATATCTTCATTCATATTTTTAGGTACCTGAATCTCTCTTGAGATTTTATGAAGTGTTATGTCATGTGATCTTTCTACATCACTTGCCTCCTTATTATGATCATTTTGATCAGTTGCTTATCTTCTTTATTAAGAAGTTTATTTGAAACTGATTTGTCTATACGCTTTAAGTGTATCATATACTTTGTCCTTCTAGGACTTATTCTAGTAGGAGCATTTTGTCACGACCCAAACCGATGGGCCGCGACGGGTGCCTGAGTCCTACATGTCAAACACCCCTAAGCATGTGTCTAAGATATAAATCTGAATAACATCTGTTGCATTACGAAATTAACATACGTGAAGGAAACCTACCATCAAGGCATATGTACATATACATGCAGAATACAGTGGGCGAGCCGACAAGGTTGCTATAGACAACTGTACATCCAAAACTGAAAGCCAACAAGGCCACATACAACCCAACTAGATATACTGTCTACAGACCTCTAATAGAAACATAGTTGTACAAAGATGGGACTGAGCCATGTCATACCCATATACATATATATATATATATATATACACACACACACACACACAAACGTATCATACCAAAATCAAAAGCAGCTCCGGATCAAATGGAGCACGCCAACTCTCGCGGATCAGGGATCCTAAGAAGGGGGACCGTCAACTTGCCTACCTGTATTTGCGGGCATGAAACGCAGGCCCTGTGAAATAGGGCGTCAGTACGAAAAATGTACTGAGTATGTAAGGCATGAAAATTAGTACATAAGAGACATAGATGAAACATGGAATAAGGAAACATATCTTTATATCTGAATAACTCTATAAATTCTGAAACGTTTATAATGTCATGCACGTACGTATAAATATCGTGCCATGCATAGGTATGGGTGTACATAATATCATCAAGCCACTGAGGGCATCCCATCATATCATCTCGGCCACTGTGGGCAACATCATCAACATATACCAGCTGATCAGGTGGTGGTGCGTATATAACGCCGTAACCTTTTCCCTTATCCCATATACATATATTTACATATATACGCGTATATAATTTCATCTGGTCATAGGTCAATGCACATGTATAAATGAGTGAAATGCATGAAAAATACGTAAAAATCTCAATATTCCTTTCGGATAAACTTTTCCAATTGCGTATTATTCTGAGACCCATGAACAGAAAATAATAATAATTTTTATGGGAAATCAAGAATATAGACACCCCTAATAATTCTATGAATAGAGTAATTTATGGAAACTGTGTGTTTGCTCGTTTTTTCAATATAATTTGGACCATACCAAAAGAAAGAAGGGAGAACCTTAATATACTTGTTTCTTGAATTATTTGAACGAATCTGCTTCTACGAAATATGAATGAAATTACATTTGAATTCCTTGAAATCTTGGATGGATTGTTCTGCTTTGAATGTTTTTGATCTAAAGAATGGATTTAAACTTAAAACTTGTTCCAACGTAAGTGGCTTCTATTCCCAACTTTTGAAATTTCTATCGAAATTTTCTAAGGGGTTGAATTTGTTTGGACAAAATTGCTTCAAATGAAGCTTTAGTTATTTGAAATGGAATATTTCTGCTTTCAATGCCAAAGTAATGAAAATGAAGCCAAAGGCATTAAATGAGGCTAAAGACATTAAAATGAATCTAAAGACAGATTTGGATAAGTTTGTATAAGTCTTTCTAAGACTTTAAGTCATTATTAAGTAGCCACCTAGAATTGTGACTACTTAGTCACTTTCTAGGCTTTGTAGCTTCTTGCCACGTGGGGGAGGTTAATTTATTAATTATTTATCCACTTATTAGTTAACTGGGTAATGTTCTGTTACCCGGTAATTAATTAATGACCCGCATAATTTAAAAATTATCACAAATTACTTAAAATTTTATTTTTTTAAATACTTCATATATACTTTATATATTATACTACCGTGGTTATATGGTACCTTGCATGGTACTAGTTCATAATTATCGGGTATTATCACTCGACCCGTATTTTATTCCAAATTGGCCACTTTCAATGAAACTCGTTTTCTTTAATCCGTGTACCCCTTTATCCTTCATAACCCATTATTTATCGCTTGTTATAAATAGCGTAAATACGTTAACGTTAAGATGATCTCGTCCCCGAGTCTACGTCGGTTAACTGAAAACAAAATTTTAACGTACGAAAACACGAGATGTAACATCCTTCCCCCCTTAGAAACATTCGTCCTCAAATGTTCAACTCCTCGTGTTCTGTACAACTTTGGCAGGGTCACCTTTCTAACAAAACTACTACCAACTCTCCCTGTAGAAGCTTAATAACCCAACGACACACAGGACCATGATTATGAATAACGACAATGGCCTCACATGACCAACGATAATAACCAACACAAGAATTTATACTCGTACCTTATGATTACGACGTCTCAGTCGGACCCTTCTCTGGAGGAGGAAATATGTAGGGATATCTAGACTTCATGTTTTCCTTGGCCTCCCAAGTCAATTCTTCCACATTGTTGTTTCTCCAAAGTACTTTCACGGAGGCTACCTCCTTATTCCGCAACTTGCGGGTTTGTCGGTCTAAGATGGAAACCAGAATTTCCTCATATGAAAAGTCCTCTGTAATCTGTACATCATCCATGGGCACCACTCGGGTAGGATCGCCAATGTATTTCCGTAACATAAATACGTGAAAAATTGGATAGACAGACTCTAATTCCGAGGGCAATTCTAACTCATAAGCTATTTTGCCCACTTTTTGAATGATCTTATAAGGCCCAATATACCGTGGACTAAGTTTGCCTTTCTTGCTAAACCTCATCACACCCTTCATAGGCGACACCTTTAAGAATACCCAATCATCAACCCCGAATTTTTAATCTCGTCGCTGCACGTTAGAATATGACTTGTGATGACTTTGAGCTATCAATAATCGATCCCGGATAAGCTTTATTTTTTCTATGGCTTGCTGAACAAGGTCTGGCCCCGTGTAATCCCGATTCTCCAACATCAAATCACCCTATAGGTGACCTACACTTCCATCCGTAAAGAGCTTCGTATGGAGCAATCTGAATACTGGAATGGTAATTATTATTATATACGAACTCAATAAGCGGCAGATGATCATCCTAGCTACCTTTGAAGTCTATTACAAAACCTCATAACATATCCTTCAGTTTTGAATAGTACGCTCAGCCTGTCTATCTGTCTAGGGATGAAATGATGTATTAAGACTTACTTGAGTCCCCAATCCTTTTTGGAAGGACCTCCAGAAGTTAGCTGTAAACTGAGCTCCTCTATCCGAGATGATAGACACAGGGACACCATGCAGTTGTACTATCTCCTTGATATAAAGCCTCGCATAATCCTCTGAGGAATATGTAGTTCTAATATGCAGAAAACGGGCTGACTTTATAAGACTATCAACAATCACCCATATCGAATCGAACTTACGTTGGGTACGAGGTAAGCCTACGATGAAGTCCATATTGATTACTTCCCATTTCCAAGTCGGAATCTCCATAGCCTGCAATAATCCACCGGGTTTTGATACTCAATCTTAACCTGCTGACAGTTAGGACACTGGGCAACGAATTCTACTATATCCTTTTTCATTTCGTCCCACCAATACACTTCCCTAATATTATGATACATCTTTGTTGCTCCTGGATGGATAGAATAACGAGAATAATGAGTTTCTCCCATAACCTACCGATACAGCCCTGTAATATTAGGCACACATAATCGTCCTCGATATCTGAGGACCCCATCTCCTGTAATTTCAAATGACGTCTTCACCTTCTGAAGGGTGGTATCCCTATAATGAACTAACACAGGATCCTCGTACTGGCATTCCTTCACTTCAGTTACTAAAGAGGATGTTACCGTATTTTGAAGAGTAATTCCAACGTCACCTGAGTCCAGTAATCGAACTCCAAGACTAGCTAGCTGATGAACCTCATGGGCTATCCCCTCTTTTCTGGCTGCAAATACGACAGGCTACCCATAGATCTACGGCTAAGGGTGTCGGCTACTATGTTCGCCTTCCCCGGATGGTATGAAATATCAACGTCATAATCTTTAAGTAGCTCCAACCATCTTCTTTGATGTGAATTCAATTCCTTTTTCTTGAAGATATACTGGAGGCTCTTATGATTCGCATAGATATCAACATGAATGTCGTACAAGTAGTGCCTCCACCTCTTTAGTGCATGAATCACCGCGGCTAACTCTAAATCGTGGGTCGGGTATTTTTTCTTGTGCTCTCTTAGTTGTCTAGAAGCATATGCCACAACCTTACCATGTTGCATCAGTACACAACCCAACCCAATGCCTGAAGCGTCAAAATAGATAACGTAATCATCGATCCCCTGTAGAAGCGTTAGAACCGGTGCTAAAGTTAATTTGTCTTTTAAGGCCTGGAAAACTCCATTCGCAAGTGTCGGTCCATTGAAACCTAGTTCCCTTCTGAGTGAACTTACATAGTTATCCTAATCTTATACAATTCAGGAAATTCCCCTCTTCAGAGAACTAAACTTCATCTTTTATCCCTTACAATTGCGCCCCTATCCCACTATTATGGCAACATTTCATCTATTATAAACGTTACTAGTCTTAGACTCCTTTGAGTTCTTTCAGGATATACTGAGCCTTCTGTAACTTAGAGAAATCATCATCTTTCTTATGAACTTATTCCCAAGGACTTATCCATTCTCGTTACCTTTTTCACTCATCTTTTCTTATCCTTACTCATGTCTTCCTAAAACCTTGTCGCTCTATCATACTTTAGCTTGCGACCTACACATATCTATTTATACTTATTCGCAACCTTTATTCAACCTGCTTGCACCATAGATTTCCTTATGTTATTCCGGAACATCAAGCAAGACACCACATACTACTTTGGTCAAAGGTTCTTAGAAGAGAAGAAAATTTCGTTACAAGTTTCTTGTAATAACCTGCCAAACGGAGAAGCTACGAACCTTCATCGGTGTTGTGGGTCTAGGAAAAGTCTTCACTACCTCAGTCTTTTGTGTATCCACTCGGATGTTTTTACTCGAAATAATATGCCCAAGGAAAGCTACAGAGTTCAACCAGAATTCATATTTAGAAAATTTTGCATACAACTTCCCTTCTGTAGAACTCTGAGCACAATATGTAGATGATTTGCATGCTCAGCCTCTGAACGAGAATATACCAATATATTGTAAATAAATATAATTACGAACAGATCTAAAAAAATCCTGAACACACGGTTCATCAAATCCATGAATACTACTAGGGCATTGGTCAGACCGAAAGACATAACCCGAAACTCAAAAGTGCCCATATCTTGTCCTGAATGTTGTCTTCGAAATATCTTCATCCTTCACCCTTACCTGATGGTACCCGGACCTCAAGTCTATCTTTGAAAAATACTTGGCACCTTGCAACTAATTAAATAAATCATCAATCCTAGAGAGCGAGTACTTATTCTTGATCGTTACCTTATTCAACTCCCTATAATCAATACACATTCGTAATGAACCATCCTTTTTTATCACAAACAACACAGGTGCTCCCCACGGTAACGTACTAGGTATGATAAAATCTTTTTCAAACAAATCCCTTAGTTGTTCCTTTAAATCTTTCAGTTATGCGGGGGCCATTCTATGGTGAGGGGGAATAGATATTGGATGAGTATCTGGTAGAAGGTCGATGACAAACTCAATTTCTCGCTCTGGCGGAAGACCCAAAAGTTTATCAGAAAAAACATCTGGAAACTCATTAACCACTAGGATGGACTGAATGGTTGGTGACTCTACTTCCATATCCTGAATCCGAACTAAGTGATAAATACAACCCTTATTGATCATCTTCTTTGCCTTGAGATAGGAGATAAATTTACCTCTTGGTGTGTCGTATTACCTTCCCATTCTAAAACAGGCACTTCTGGGGACTGAAATTAAACCATATTCCTTGACCTACACTTGATGTTAGCATAACAAAAGGCCAACCAATCCATACCCATTATAATATCAAGTTCTATCCAACCGAACACCACGTACCTTATCCTTGTTTATTATCAAACCTATCAAGGCCATTATGGATATATATATATATATAGACGACATCCATATATATATATATAAGTAACAATATTAAGACTTAACTCGCATAACTAATTTAGAAAAAGGTTTATATACATAGGGGTTGACTAAGCCATAGACATATCATACCCAAAACTATATACATGGTACTGTCTGCAAAACCTCTAAGTAGGCATAACCATAAAATATACAAGTCGGGACGAGGCTCCCTACATCCTCATAAAACAACCAAGCACATTTAAAACCCTGACTTGGTAATATTTCAAGAAGAGGTGGAACTCACCAACCAAAAACTGACACTTGGAGGAAGTCTATAGTAGAGGGTCCTTGCCTCATCCTATATGAGAACCTCGATCGGACACACTTCGAAGTGCAATCTTCATGTCCTTATCAGTTACCTTCCTCCTCTTGGCCCAACTACTATCTTCTTCCTCTGCGTACCATAACATACGCCGACGAACCTTGCTTGACGGACTCCCAAGACTGAGGACTATCTGGAACCTCAGAAGAGCTGGTGTCCTTAAATACCTTGACATAGTTTTTAGCCTGATGGAATCCCGGCTGTGCCAATGCATGCACTACTCCCCTCATACCCTGATCAACGGGCTGTGAAACTAAGGGCCTTGGTGAGGTCGGAACTCCTCTCACCCCATCTACTGCCGGAGTGGTCTAAACAACTCGAATGGATGACTCATATGGATCCTCGAATGGATCATCCTCAATAGAACCCATGATCTCCGATGGGTCTAAATCCATAATATAACTTATCTCTCTTTCTAACACCTTCGTAGCCTTCTAACCCGTGCTAGCGGCTGTAGTATTTGGAGGCATCGCTAAAAACATAACATATCATCAGGAACATGAATGCTTATATTGCACAATCTAAGATAAAAAGAGAGGATAACATCCTATATGTCTTGTAGTCTCCTGTCTATAAGTGTGGTGCACGACACACCCATAAACAAGATTCTACTAGACACGGTCTATAGACAACCCTAGGACAAAACTGCTCTGATACCACTTTTTCATGACCCAAACCGATGGGCCGCGATGGGTGCCTGATCCTACCTGTCAAACACCCCTAAGCATGCGCTAAGATATGAATCTGAATAACATCTGCTGCATTACGAAATTAACATACGTGAAGAAAACCTGCCATCAAGGCATATGCACGTATACATGCAGAATACCGTGGGTGAGCCGGCAAGGCTGATATAGACAACTGTACATCCAAAACTGAAAGCCGATAAGGACACATACAACCCAAATAGACATACGGTCTACAGACCTCTAATAGAAACATAGCTGTACAAAGACGGGACTGAGACACGTCATACCCATATACATACATACATATATATACATATATATATATATATATATATATATATATATATATATATATATATACACAAACGTATCGTACCAAAATCAAAAACAGCTCCGGATTAAATGGAGCACGCCAACTCTCGCGGATTAGGGATCCTAAGAAAAGGGACTGTCCGCTTACCTACCTGCACCTACGAGCATGAAACGCAGGCCTCGTGAAAGAGGGTGTCAGTACGAAAAATGTACTGAGTATGTAAGGCATGAAAATTAGTACATAAGAGACATAGATGAAACATGGAATAAGAAAACATATCTTTATATCTGAATAACTTTATAAATTCTGAAACGTTTATAATGTCATGCATGTGCATATAAATGTCGTGCCATGCATAGGTATGGGTGTACATAATATCATCAAGCCACTGAGGGCATCCCATCATATCATCTCGGCCACTGTGGGCAACATCATTAATATATACCAGCTGATCAGATGGTGGTGCGTATATAACGCCGTAACCTTTTTCCATATCCGATATACATATATTTACATATGTACGTGTATATAACACGATCTGGTAATGGGTCAATGCACATGTATAAATGAGTGAAATACATGAAAAATACGTAAAAATCTCAATATTCCTTCTGGATAAACTTTTCCAACTGCGTATTATTCTGAGACCCATGAACAGAAAATAATAATAATTTTCATGGAGAATCAAGAATATAGACACCCCTAATAATTCTATGAATAAAGTAATTTATGAAAACTGTGTGTTTGCTCGTTTCTTCAGTATAATTTGGACCATGCCAAAAGAAAGAAGGGAGGGCCTTAACATACCTGTTTCTTGAATTATTTGAACGAATCTGCTTCTACGAAATATGAACGAAATTACATTTGAATTCCTTGAAATCTTGGACGAATTGTTCTGCTTTGAACGTTTTTGATCTAAAGAATGGATTTAAACTTAAAACTTGTTCCAACGTAAGTGGCTTCTGTTCCTAGCTTTTGAAATTTCTATCGAAATTTTCTAAGGGGTTGAATTTGTTTGGACAAAATTGCTTCAAATGAAGCTTTAGTTGTTTGAAATGGAATATTTTTGCTTTCAATGCCAAATTAACGAAAATGAAGCCAAAGGCATTAAATGAGGCTAAAGACATTAAAATGAATCTTAAGACAGATTTGGATAAGTTTGTATAAGTCATTCTAAGACTTTAAGTCATTATTAAGTAGATACCTAGAATTTTGACTACTTAGTCACTTTCTAGGCTTTGTGGCTTCTTGCCACATGGGGGGGGGGGGGGGGTTAATTTATTAATTATTTATCCACTTATTAGTTAACTGGGTAATATTTTGTTATCCGGTAATTAATCAATTACCCGCATAATTTAAAAATTATCACAAATTACTTAAAATTTTATTTTTTAAATACTTCATATATACTTTATATATTATACTACCGTGGTTATATGATACCTTGCATGGTAGTAGTTCATAATTATCGGGTATTATTGCTCGACCCATATTTTATTCCAAATTGACCACTTTCAATGAAACTCAATTTCTTTAATCGTGTACCCCTTTATCCTTCATAACCCTTATTTATCGCTTGTTATAAATAGCGTAAATACGTTAACGCCAAGATGATCTCGTCCCCGAGTCTACGTCGGTTAACTGAAACGAAATTTTAACGTACACAAATGTGAGATGTAACACATTTGCAGTGAGAATATAGTTACTTTCTATGGGTCAGCAAATACATCTAGCATGCTTTGCAATATATTGCAAATGAATTATCTTTTTATGAAATTCAAGTTCATTATTATCTTATTCGAGGATCTATGTAATGAACCGACCGGTCATTTTGAGCCTTTGCACTTCGCTCGCCAGTTCTTGGGCATGACTAGCCCCGTGTGGTATATTCTGACTTATGTGAATCATCTGTTTTGGTTTTCAGGGTAATCAGAACGAATTTGGAAGAACAGTTCTCAGTTTGAATCTTAAAATTTGAAAGGGGTTGACCAAGTTTTGACTTGTTTGTATATGATCTCGGATCAGAGTTTTTATGATTTGGTTAGCTCTGTTAGGTGATTTGGGACTTAGGAGCGTGATCAAAATGTATTTTAGAGGTCCGTGGAAGGTTTAGGCTTGAATTGGCAAAATTAAAATATTGGCGTTTTCCAGTTGATAGGTGAGATTTTGATTTGGGGGTCGGAATGGAATTTCCGAAGTTGTAGTAGGTCCATTGTGACATTTGTGATGTGTGTGCAAAATTTCAGGTTATTCAGACGAGGTTTGATAGACTTTTTGACCGAAAGCGAAATTTGGATATTTTTGGAATTCTTAGGCTTGAATCCGATGTGATCTTGGTGTTTTTATGTTATTTTGAGTATTCTAAAGGTTGGAACAAGTTTGAATGATGTTATGGGATATGTTGACGTGTTTGGTTGAGGTTCCGAGGGCCTCGGGTGAGTTTCGGCTGGTTAACGGACCAATCTTTGGCTTTGAGTGTTGGCAAATTTTGTTGGTTTGTGTTGCAGAAGGTTTGTTCATCGCGTTCGCGGAAGGGCTTCGCGTTCGCAAAGAGTGTTCTCTGAAATTGAAAATTTTGTTCTTCACGTTCGTGAATGTGTAGACGCGAACGCAAAGGGTGAGCTGAGTATTCATCGCGTTCGCGAGGAGGCTGTCGCGTTCGCGATGGCTGAGCTAGTAAAGGTTCGCGTTCACGAGTGGTTCATCGTGATCACATAGAAGGATTTCTGGGTCTAAGGCAATTGTGTTTCGCGAATGTGAGGGAGCTACCGCGTTCGCGAAGGGTTAAACCTGGGCAGTCAGTTTATATTTTAAAAACGAGGGTTTAAGTCCAATATCACAAAAACCATTGGAGAGCTCGGGAAAAGGTGAAATGTGATGAGATTTTCAGTGGAGCAACTGGGGTAAGTATTCTTCATTCATATTTGGTTTAATTCCATGATTTAGTATTGAATTTCATCATTTAATTTGAGAAATTTGAGTGAAAATTGGGGAAAAATGAAAGAAAAGTTTGAGAATTCTTTTGGGGATTTGAATGGGCAATTGAGGTCGAGTTTTGACGAATTTGATATGGGTAAACTCGTAAGAGGATGAGGATTCTATTGATGTGATTTTTATCGGATTTTGAGATGTGAGCCCGGGAGCTGGGTTTGAGCAATTTTGGGTTTTTTGATGTAAGTTAGATATTTTTGAGTGGGCTTTGTTCCCTTAGCATATTTTAATGGTTATGTACTGATTTTGGTTAGATTTGGAGCATCCGGAGGTCGATCTGAGAGGGAAAAGGCACCGCGGGCTAGTTTTTGGACCGGATAGAGGTAAGTAATGATTGTAAATGTCTGTCTTGAGGGTATGAAACCTCAGATTTACATCGTTGTGCTATTTCGAGGTGACGCACATGCTAGATGACGAGCGTGGGGTCGTGCACTGTTGGGGATTGTGACTTCCATGCCGAATAACTGTTTTACTGCATATTTAATTGAAAATTGTTTGCTATCACCATGTTATGGGCTAAATGCCATATTTGGGCCTCGTGCCAACTGTTTGGACACTTAGGGGATTTTTACTGCTATTTCCTTATTGTTTTGATTTTATATCTGTACTCAACCATGCTATATTATACTGTTTTTCATAACTCAGCCATGTTTACCCTGTTTTAACACTTTAAATGATATTTTGGGCTGAGCATTATATTTTACTATTGCCCGAGTGACTTGAGAGATTTCTGACTGAGTAGGGCCGAGGGCCTGTGTTGTGAGGATTATGGGATTGGGCTGCATGCCGCATCAGTGTTGTACTGATCATGATTATGAGGCCGAGGGCCTGAGTTGTACGCCACAAAGTAGCTTGATATGAGGCTGAGAGACTATTTGATTATGTCACGAGATGACTTGATATTGCGCTTGGGCCGTAATGGGCCCCTCCTGGAGTCTGTACACCCCAGTGAACGCGGGTACCCTGAGTGAGTGATATATTGATTATGCCATGAGATGACTTGTTATTGCGCTTGGGCCGTAAGGGGCTCCTCCCGGAGTCTGTACACCCCCAGTGAGCGTGGGTACCCAATGTAAGATGTGATATAGCCCGAGGGGCTGATGTTGTTCCATGTTATTTCCTGAGGGGCAGATCTTGATTTATGATATGCCCGAGGGGCTGATTACGAGTGATTGTGAGGTGGCCCGAGGGGTTGGTTCTCTTGATATTATGCCCGAGGGGTGGTTTATGGTACATGTTTTTGACCGAGAGGCTGTTTATGTTTCCATATTTTTTGCTTACTGTTTTATCACTCGTTGAAACTATTGAAAGTTGTTTTAAAAGGTTTTACGGAAACTGAGCTTGGTTTATGAATTAAATAATTTCTGTACTGTTTTGGAAATATACTACATTTGCTGTAGCATTGTGATGTGGCTTACGTGTTTTCTTACTGCTCAGCTTTCATCTACATTTATTACTTACTGAGTTGGCATACTCACATTACTCCCTGCACCTTGTGTGCAGATTCAGGCATTTCTGAACCCGGTAGCGGGTGTTGAGTGCTTAGTGGCAGAGTCATCGGAGTTGGCAAGGTAGCTGCCCGACGTTCACAACCCTGCTCTTCTCCCTCTTGTATTCCTTAGATTGTTTTAGTATATTTTAGACTATTCGTTGTATTCAGACCTTAGTAGATGCTCGTGACTTGTGACACCCCGATGCCGGGCTTGTGTATTTATTCCGCATTGTTCATTTAGACTTATATTATGAGATATTGATTAATTAAAGACTTAAAAATTATTATTATTAATTAATGGTTAATTTGAGAGTTGTGTCGGCTGACCTAGTTTCACGATAGGCGCCATCACGATCGGGTCGGTTTTAAGGTCGTGACAATCTAGATGTACACACGATAATTCATTCCACATAACTTTTTCTCAAATGTTTATCTTGTCTCCCCCTCATGTTAGAAAAACTAACTTGCTTCCTCAACTTTGAAAGCCCATCTTTGTCTGTTATGGTATTAATAAAAATATACATCGCACATCAATAATATTATGATAGAATTATTTGATTCCTTACCCTGAACCACTTGTGAGGGGAGATTATAATTTAATTTCGTATATAACATATATCAAACTGATATACATAACTTTGTTCTCATAAGCAATAGTTTAACTATTAAGTGAAGACACTCAATAAATCATCTTGCTAGACCAGTTGTGATGTAAACCAACTTATCAAGATAAACTATCTCAATTAGAAAATCTGGAAATTATGCTCTTAAATTAAATTATTGAGCAAATTATCACACAAACACCAGGTTGCGGGTTAATAATAATCGCACATGTAACTATCTCATAGATGCATCTTATGTGGTAGTGAATGGTCCCATATTGTCACGACCCGGTTTTCCCCACCTTCGGGAGTCGTGATGGTGCCTACTAATGTGAGCTAGGCAAGCTAATTATTGAACTGATTACCTTTATCTATTTTTATACCTTTTCAACATTTATAAAGCAATAACGTGAAAAATAGCGGAAATTTCATTAAGCGGAAGAAATGTAGTAAAATGTCTGCAATATGAATCTAATACAACTAAGCCTTAATCACCCATAACTGGTGTCACAGACGATCTAAGAGTGCTAAATACAAAGTCTGAAAATAAAGATACACTGTTTTCGAATCAAAGAATTGAAACATGAAATAAAGGATAGAGGAGACGCCAGGGCCTGCAGACGCCTGCAGGTCTACCTTGGATCTCTGCGTGGACTGAAAGTAGCCATCCAAATGCTATGGTCCAAGAGCTGCTATGAGATCTGCACATAGTACAGAGTGCAGTATCAACACAACCGACCCCATGTGCTGGTAAGTGCCTAGCCTAACCTCGCGAAGTAGTGACGAGACTAGGACCAGACTACCAAATGAACCTGTGCAGTTATATAATATACAACGGAAAATAAAACAAAAATAAATAAGCAAAGATGGGAGGGGGTACATGCTGCGGGGGTGTATCAATAGTAAATCAAGAGTAACGACATATGGACAACTTAGAATTCACGGCAAAACAATAAGAAACCAGTATCCAATCTATAAACACTTTGTATCAACAATTGTTGCGGCGCGCAACCCGATCCCAATATATAATAACACTGTTGCGGCGTGCAACCCGATCCCAATATATAACAACATTGTTGCGGCGTGCAACCCGATCCCAATATATCATTGTTGTGGCGTGTAGCCCGATCCACATATAATATTGTTGCGGCGTGCAACCCAATCCACATATATATGATTGTTGCAGCGTGCAACCCGATCCACATATACAATCAAAAACAATCATAACAAGAGTCCCGACAAGGAATCAATAAAGAACTACACTATCCCGGCAAGGGAATTGACAGTATAAGTAACTACGTCTCGGCAAGGGAGAAACATCTATAACCAAACTTGTTCCAACACCTAACTACCTCAGCTAACACCAATACTTAGTCATAAGTAATTTCCACGAGAATAACCATAATCCTTGCTCAATACAGAGAAGCATCAATTTAAGTATCCATAGTATTACTCAAGAACACAATAAATCACAATTTAAGACTCACGGTCGTACTCAACACCAACGTATAGATACTCATCACCATGCCTATATGTCGTACTCAATAAGAAACAAGTAGCAAATATGACACAACTCCTAATCCCTCAAGATAAGGATAGACCAAACACTTACCTCGATGCCAAGAACACAATTCACGTCTCAATTATCGCTTTACCCCTTGATTCCACCACCAATTCGCTCGTTTCTACCCACAAATTACTTAATTACATCAATAAATGCTAAATGAATCAACCCGAATGCATGAAAATGAGTTTTCCAAAGTTTTACCCAAAAAGTCAAAAATTGGCCCCGGACCCACATGGTCAAAACCTAAGGTTCGAACTAAAACCCGATTACCCATTCCCCCACGAACCCAAATGTGTAATTTGTTTTGAAATTGGACCTCAAATCGAGGTCCAAATCCCCAATTTTTAAAAACCTAGGTTCTACCCCAAACACCCAATTTCTCCCATAAAAATCATTGATTTTGAGTTGAAATCATGTGAAAAGATGTTAATGATTGAAGAAAACGAGTTAAAATTGACTTACAATCGATTTGGAAGAAGAGTTGTTCTGGAAAAATTGCCCTAGGGAGCTTGTGTTTTGAAAAGATGTGAAAAATGGTTGATTTTCGGCTAAGTATAAAAATTGCAGGTTGCAGGTATGGGAATTGAAAATAGGATTTGCAACTGCGAACCCCGACCTCTGCTAGGTTCACATTTGCGAAGGGGGTTCTCGCATTTGCGAGTTGGGAAATACGAACAAGGGATCGCATTTGCAACTACTGGCTAGGAGGGGAGGCATCGCATTTGCGATGGATTTCCTCGCAATTGTGAGGTAGCTGGCCTGGGCCTTTGATTGCATTTACGACGAGGCCTTCGCATTTGCGAGCCAGGCTTCGCAAATGCGAAGCCTGCAGGCCTGCAAATGCACAACTGAAAGTCTGCAATCCTCAAGTCCAAAAATTCACCCCGTGGCCCATCCAAAACTCACCCGAGCCTTCGGGGTTCCAAACCAAACATGCACACCAACCTTAAAACATCATACGGACTCGCTCGTGCATTCAAATCACTTAAATAACATTGACAACTTTGAATTTAGCATCAAAATCATGAAATTTTCTTAAGAACCTCAAATTTCCTATTTTCTCAAAAATGATCCGATTCACGTCGTTTCAAGTCCATTTCTTACCGAACTTCACAGACTTATCTTAAATCATATATAAGACCTGTACCGGGTGCCTGAACTAAAATACGGGCCCGATACCATCAAGTTTTAATCACAATTTATTTCCAAAACTCATAAACAATTTCAGAAAATAATTTTCTTTAAAAATTCATACCTCGGGCTTGGGACCTCGGAATTCGATTTCGGGCATACGCCCAAGTCCTATATTTTCCTACAGACCCTCTGGGACCATCAAATCATGGGTTTGGGTCCGTTTACCCAAAATGTTGATCGAAGTCAACTTAATTCATTTTATAGTCAAAATTTATCATTTTTCACAGATTTTCACAAAATGGCTTTCTGGCTACGCGCCCGGATTGTGCACACAAATCGAGGTGAGACTAAAAGAGGTTTTTAAGGCCTCGGATTGCAGAATTTGTTTTTAAAACAACAAAGGGTCATCACATTCTCCACCTATAAAACAACCGTCCATCTTCGAACGGACATAAGAAGGAAGTACCTGAGCTAGGGAAAAGATGGGGATAACAGCTCCGCATATCGGACTCAAACTCCTAGATCGATGCCTCAGCAGGTTGACCTCTCCACAGAACACGAACAGAAGGAAAACTCTTCGACCTCAACTGACGAACCTGCCGGTCTAGAATAGCTACCGGCTCCTCCTCATAAGACAAGTCCTTGTCCAACTGGACAATGCTGAAATCTAACACGTGGGATGGATCACCGTGATATTTCCAAAGCATGGACACATGAAATACTGGATGCACGACTGATAAGCTCGGTGGCAATGCAAGTCTGTAATCCACCTCTCCCACTCGATCAAGAATCTTAAACGGGCCAATGAACCTAGGGCTAAGCTTGCCCTTCTTCCCAAATCTCATCACGCCCTTCATAGGCGACACTCGAAGCAATACTCTCTCACCGACCATGAATGCCAAATCATGAACCTTGCGGTCGGCGATCACTACCAACTCAATGCTACACTAAGGTAGGAAGAGCGGGTCGCAATAGCTTTTACCTGATATGAAGGTCGGGATCGAATTCCTTAGGGAGCTAGTAGTGGAGTTGGATTGTCTGTCTATCCTAAAGATGTGTTTGTACTCCTAATGTCACTTCAAACATTTTTGGGTTTTCAAATTATAACTATTTTTGTAAAATTATTAATTAACACTTAATTATGCTACGAGAATATTGCTAAGTTGTATCTAATGGGAAGAAGGGCACCAGGGTCGTGACACTACCTAGGTGGCTAATTGACGGGTAGATGTTACTAAGGTTCGATTGACATAATTAGGCTTATGCTATAACCGTTGCACAATTTTACCCAATCTCACACCTCTCGGTAGAGAAAGTGACTTTGCCCAATTGACTCTCTCAAGACCAAATGAGTAGGCAAATTAGACCAAGCAACTAGGATTCAAGTAGGATAATTACTCTCTCGAGGTTTAACCCGTTAATTGAGACTATTATTTCTCATGAGTCCATCCCAATTCCTTAGTGGGTCAATTTTGGGGTTATAGACTCTCTTTCTCAAGAAGAGTTAAACCCACAAAGCTTGAATCAGTGTTTGCAACCACCAATTCAAGATTAAAACATAAAATCAACCTAAATAGTAAACACCCATAGTCAATTTAACACTAGATGGCAACACCCATCAATTACCCACACTAGGGTTGAGCCACAACCCTAGCTAATGGGTTTAGCTACTCATGCTAGATAAAGAAATTGAAGAAATAGATGAAGAACTAAGCATATTAATTAATTGCTAAAATTAAATTACAAGAATCTATCGTAAATGTAAAGCAAAAGTGCAAAAAATGGCTACAAAATATGTTCTCACGAGCGCAACTTTCCACTGATGTATCTGATTCCCTAAAAAATGGTAAAATGTTCTATTTATACTAGGCTGGAAAAACTGGATAAAAATACCCCTGCGGGATCAGTGCGGGCCGTATTAAATGGACCGCGGCCGTACTGGGCTTACTTCTGCTTCTCTGAACTTGGACTCCGCGGACCGCGTAGAACGGACCGTGGCCGCGGAGGGAACTGGCGCGGTCCGCGCAACCACGACCGCGGACTACATGGTACTGGCTTTGCAAACTTCATCTCTCTGAATCTCATGACCGCGGACCGCACAAAAGAGTAATTCGGCCGCGGAGCCTTCACCGCGGACTGTGAGATGTGTACCGCGACCGCGCTTCTTCTAGTCTTGATTCATCAACTCTCTGAACCACCTAGTGCGGCCGCATTCCACTTTGCATGGTCCGCACTAGGCCTTCTTTTCTTAATATTTCTTGGTCGTTGATACTTGAGCAGGTTTCACTCCTTTTTGAGCCGATCTTTGACATTTCGTCACTTTGTCGATCAAACCTGTGATCAAGCACAACTTGTGAGCATTTTAGGACTATTTTGTAACAATATATGATCAAAGCATAGGCAAGTAGGGGCATAAAACATGTTAAAATCCTAACTTATCAGTCGGCATAACTCTTTTGCCTGGACTGAGCTATACGAAGCCTATCCTGAATGATCCTGACCTTGTCCAAGGCATTCTGGACCAGATCTGTACCCAACAACTGAGCCTCTCCCGGCTCAAACCTTCCTACCAGTGACCGATACCGCCTACCATACAAAGCCTCATAAGGAGCCATCTGGATACTCGATTGGTAGCTGTTGTTGTAGGAAAACTCTACTAAAGGCAAAAACTGATCCCACGAGCCTCCAAAGTCAATGACACAAGCTCGGAGCATATCCTCCAAAATCTGAATAGTCCGCTCGGACTGCCCGTCTGCCTAAGGATGAAACGCCATGCTCAACTCAACTCGTGTGCCTAACTCTCGCTGAACTGCTCTCCAGAAATGGGAGGTAAACTGTGTACCTCGATCTGAAATGATAGACTCGGGCACACCATGAAGGCGAACGATCTCCTGGATATAGATCTCAGCTAACCTCTCAGAAGAGTAGGAGACTTCCACAGGATTGAAATGTACTGACTTGGTCAGCCTATCAACAATAACCCACACTGCGTCGAACTTCCTCTGAGTCCATGGGAGCCCAACAACGAAGTCCATAGTGATACGCTCCCACTTCCACTCAGGAATCTCAATCCTCTAGAACAAGCCACCGGGCCTCTGATGCTCGTACTTAACCTGCTGACAGTTCAAACATCGAGCCACATATGCAACAATGTCCTTCTTCATTCTTCTCCACCAGTAATGCTGCCGCAAATCCTGATACATCTTCGTGGCGCCCGGATGAATAGAGTACCGAGAGCTATGGGCCTCTTCTAAAATCAACTCTCGGAGCCCATCCACATTAGGCACACAAATTCAACCCTGCAATCTCAAAACTCCATCATCACCTAAAGTAACTTGCTTGGCACCTCCGTACTACACCATGTCTCTAAGGACACACAAATGGGGATCATCATACTGCCGATCACGGATACGCTCCAATAAAGAGGAACGAGCGACCGTGCAAGCTAACACACAACTAGGCTCAGAAACATCCAACCTCATGAACTGATTGGCCAAAGCCTGAACATCCAAAGCAAGCGGCCTCTCACCGATCGGAATATAAGCAAGACTGCCCATACTGGCTGACTTTCTACTCAAAACATCGGCCACCACATTGGCCTTTCCCGGATGATATAAGATGGTGATATTATAGTCCTTTAATAGCTCCAACCACCTTCTCTGCCTCAAATTTAGCTCCTTCTGCTTGAACAAATACTGCAGACTCTTGTGATCCGTGAACACCTCACATGTTACACCATACAGATAATACCTCCAATCTTCAACGCGTGAACAATGGCTGCTAACTCCAAATCATTAACTGGATAGTTCTTCTCATGAACCTTCAACTGCCGCGAAGCATAGGCAATGACCTTGCCATCCTGTATCAACACCGCACCAAGTCCAATACGAGATGCATCACAACAAACCATATAAGGCCCTGAACATGTGGGCAAAACCAACACCTGTGCCGTGGTCAAAACTATCTAAAGTTTCTGAAAGCTCACCTCACACTCGTCAGACCATCTAAATTGGGCACCTTTCTAGGTCAAACTGGTCATCGGGGCTGCAATAGACAAAAACCTCTCCACAAATGACGATAGTAACCTGCCAATCCCAAGAAACTCCGGATCTCTATAGCTGATGCTGGTCTAGGCCAGTTCTTGACTGCCTCAATCTTCTTTGGATCAACCTGAATACCCTATGCTGATACAACATGACCCATGAATGTAACTGAACTCAACCAGAACTTGCACTTCAAAAACTTGGCATACAACTGACTATCCCTCAAAGTCTGAAGAACCACTCTAAGATGCTCCTCGTGCTCCTCCCGGTTACGGGAATAGATCAAAATATTATCAATGAAGACTATCATGAACAAATCCAAGTAAGGCCTGAACACGCGGTTCATCAACTCCATAAAAGCTGCTGGGGCATTTGTCAACCCGAATGACATCACCAAGAACTCATAATGCCCGTACCAAGCGCGAAAAGCTGTCTTAGGGATATCGGATGCCCTAATCCTCAACTGATGGTAGCCAGATCTCAAGTCAATCTTCGAACATACCTTGGCACCCTGAAGCTGATCAAACAAATCATCAATCCTCGGAAACAGATACTTATTCTTGATTGTAACCTTGTTCAACTACCAATAATCAATAAACATTCTCATCGATCCGTCCTTCTTCTTAACAAACAACACCGGTGCACCCCAAGGCAAAACACTAGGCCTAAAGAAACCCTTTTCAAGCAAGTCTTGCAACTGCTCCTTCAACTCTTTCAACTCAAGCGGGACCATATGATACGACGGGATAGAAATAGGCTGGGTGCCCGAAGGCAAATTAATGCAAAAGTCAATATCCCTGTCGGGGGGGGGCATACCCGGTAGGTCTGATGGGAATACATCAAGAAACTCACGAACAACGAGCACAAAATCAATAAATGGAACCTCAGCACTAGAATCACGAACATAGGCCAAATAGGCCAAACACCCCTTGTCGACCATACGCCGAGCCTTCATATAAGAGATAATACTACGAGTAGAATGACGAGGAGTCCCTCTCCAATCTAAATGAGGTAAACCCGGCAATGCTAAGGTCACAGTCTTGGAATGACAATCCAAGATAATGTGATAATCAGTCCATCCCTAATATGACATCGAGATCAGTCATGTCTAGAAGAAGCAAATCTACACGAGTTTCAAGACCCCCAATCGCAACTACACATGAACAATGGACTTGATCTACCACAATAGAATCACCCACCGGTGTAGACACATAAATAGGAGCACTCAAAGAATCACTAGGCATGACCAGATACAGTGCAAAATAAGGTGACACATAGGAGTACGTAGACCCTGGATCAAATAAAACTGAAGCATCTCTACCACAAACCAGAACAGTACCTGTGATAAATACATCAAAAGCCTCAGCCTCAGGCCTGGCTGGAAGAGCAAAACATCGGGGCTGGGCCCCACCACCCTGGACTACATCTCTAGGACGACCTGCAGCTGGCTGGCCTCCATCTCTAGCGGTCTGAGCTCCACCTCTAACACCTCTACCTCCACCTCTAGCACCTCTACCCCCACCTCTAGCTGGATGGGCGGGCTGTGGAACACTTGGTGCCTGAACCATAGCACGAGAACCCTGTTGCTGTGACTGAGTACCCACCAATCTTGGACAAGCCCTCCGGATATGACCATACTCGCCACACTCAATACATCCACTTAAGTGCTGCGACTGAGGAAAATGAGACTGACCCTGACAACCTGAATGAACACCCTGAAAACTCTGGAGCGGTGGTGCACTGATAGGAGCTGGTGGTGCACTGTAGGGTTGCTGATCAGAATACTGCATCTGAGGACCACATCCACCTGAGGCACCATGAGAAACCTGAAGTGCTGACTGAAAAGGCCTAGGAGGATGGCCTCTACCATATGAATCTCTACCTCCTAACGAGGTACCACTGAATCTGCCTGAATTACGAGACCTCTTGTCCGACCCATGACCACCTCCCTGCGATAGAACTATCTCAACTGTTCAGGCCACATTGGCCGCCTCCTGGAAAGATATCTCACTCCTAGTCTCCCTAGCTATCTGAAAATGAATCGGCTGAATAAGTCCATCAATGAACCTCCTCACCCTCTCTCTCTCGGTGGGAAGTATGATAAGAGCATGACGAGCCAAGTCAATGAATCTGGTCTCATACTGGATAACAGTCATAGAACCCTGCTAGAGATGCTCAAACTGCCTCCGATAGGCCTCTCTCTGAGTGATGGGGAAAAACTTCTCCAGAAATAGCTGAGTAAACTGTTCCCAAGTCAAGGCTGGTGATCCGGCTGGTCTAGCCAAACAATAATCTCTCCATCAAGTCTTGGCGGATTCAGACAAGCGAAAAGTAGCAAAATCGACCCCATTGGTCTCAACTATCCCCATGTTCTTGAGAACCTCACGACAACTGTCTAGATAATCCTGGGGGTCCTCAGAAGATGCACCGCTAAAAGTAGTAGTGAAGAGCTTGGTGAACCTGTCCAACCTCCACAAAGCATCGACAGACATAGTTGCTCCATCATCGGTCTAAGCCACCACACCCAGATGAACTGCTCCAACTGGCTGAACTGCTAGAGTTTGAAACTGGGGAGCTACCTACTCCGGAGTGCGAGTAGCAGGAGTCTGGGTTCCTCCTCTAGCCTGAGAGACGGCTGGTGCTACAGAAAGCAAACCTGCCTGGGTGACACTCTCCATAAGGCCCACTAGACGGACTAGAGCATCCTAGAGTACTGGGGTAGCAATAAACCCCTTTGGGACCTGAGCTGGGCCCATCGGAACTGTCGGGGCCGTAACCTCATCATTGAAGTCAACCTGAGGCTCCGCCGCTGGTGCTGCTGCTCTAGGCTGAGCCCTGCCCCTACCTCAGCCTCTAGCATGGCTTCGGCCTCGCCTCTACCCCTCGTAGGAGCTGCTGCTGGGGGCTCGGGCTGCCGGTCAGTGGATGAGGAAGCGCGTGTTCTCACCATCTGCGAAAGAACAGAGTAGAAATTCAATTAGCATTGAGAAACCAAACCGCACGACAAGAAGAATAAATGTGAAGTTTTCCCTAACTCTGTAGTCTCTAGGGGATAAATATAGACATCTCCGTACCGATCCCTCAGACTCTACTAAGGTTGTCTATAAATTGTGAGACCCATGTAACCTAGAGCTCTGATACCAACTTGTCACGATCCAGTTTTCCCCACTTTCGGGAGTCGTGATGGCGCCTACTAATGTGAGCTAGGCAAGCCAATTATTGAACAGATTACCTTTATCTATTTTTGTACCTTTTCAGTATTTATAAAGTAATAACGTGAAAAATAGCGGAAATTTCATTAAGCGGAAGAAATGTAGTAAAATGTCTGCAATATGAATCTAATACAACTGTCTAAGCCTTAATCATCTTAAACTGGTGTCACAGTACCACAGACGATCTAAGAGTGCTAAATACAAAGTCTGAAAATAAAGATATACTGTTTCTGAATAAAAGAAATGAAATAGGAAATAAAGGATAGAGGAGATGCCATGGCCTGCGGACGCCTGCAGGTCTACCTTGGATCTCTGCGTGGACAGAAGGACTTGAATGCTATGGTCCAAGAGCTGCTCCGGGATCTGCACATAGTGGAGAGTGTAGTATCAGCACAATCGACCCTATGTGCTGGTAGGTGCCTAGCCTAACCTCAGCGAAGTAGTGACGAGACTAGGACCAGACTACCAAATGAACCTGTGCAGTTATATAATATACAGCGGAAAATAAAACAAAAATAAATAAGCAAAGATGGGAGGGGGTACATGCTGCGGGGGTGTATCAATAGTAAATCAAGAGTAACGACATATGGACAACTTAGAATTCACGGCAAAACAATAAGAAACCGGTATCCAATCTATAAACACTTTGTATCAACAATTGTTGCGGCGCGCAACCCGATCCCAATATATAATATCACTGTTGCGGCGTGCAACCCGATCCCAATATATAACAACACTGTTGCGGCGTGCAACCAGATCCCAATATATCATTGTTGCGGCGTGCAGCCCGATCCACATATAATATTGTTGCGGCGTGCAACCCAATCCACATATATATGATTGTTGCAGCGTGCAACCCGATCCACATATACAATAAAAAACAATCATAACAAGTGTCCCGACAAGGAATCAATAAAGAACTACACTATCCCGGCAAGGGAATCGACAGTATAAGTAACTACGTCTCGGCAAGGGAGAAACATCTATAACCAAACTTGTTCCAACACCTAACTACCTCAGCTAACACCAATACTTAGTCATAAGTAATTTCCACGAGAATAACCATAATCCTTGCTCTATACAGAGAAGCATCAATTTAAGCATCCATAGTATTACTCAAGAACACAATAAATCACAATTTAAGACTCACGGTCGTGCTCAACACCAACGTATAGATACTCATCACCATGCCTATATGTCGTACTCAATAAGAAACAAGTAGCAAATACGACACAACTCCTAATCCCTCAAGATAAGGATAGACCAAACACTTACCTCGATGCCAAGAACACAATTCACGTCTCAATTATCGCTTTACCCCTTGATTCCACCACCAATTCGCTCGTATCCAGCCACAAGTTACTTATTATATCAATAAACGCTAAATGAATCAACCCCAATGCATGAAAATGAGTTTTCCAAAGTTTTACCCAAAAAGTCAAAAATCGCCCCCGGGCCCACATTTGCGACTACTGGCTAGGAGGGGAGGCATCACATTTGCGATGGATTTCCTCGCAATTGCGAGGTAGCTGGCCTGGGCCTTTGATCGCATTTGCGAGCCAGGCCTCACAAATGCGAAGCCTGTAGGCCTGCAAATGCACAGCTGAAGGTCTGCAATCCTTAAGTCCAAAAATTCACCCCGTGGCCCATCCAAAACTCACCCGAGCCCTCGGGGCTCCAAACAAAACATGCACACCAACCTAAAAACATCATACGGACTCGCTCGTGCATTCAAATCACTAAAATAACATCGACAACTATGAATTTAGCATCAAAATCATGAAATTTTCTTAAGAACCTCAAATTTCCAATTTTCTCAATAATGATCCGATTCACGTCGTTTCATGTCCGTTTCTTATCAAACTTCACAGACTTATCTTAAATAAAATATAAGACCTGTACCGGATGCCGAAACCAAAATACGGTCCTCATACCATCAAGTTTTAATCACAATTCATTTCCAAAACTCATAAACAATTTCAGAAAATAATTTTCTTTAAAAATTCATTCCTCGGGCTTGGGACCTCGGAATTCGATTCCGGGCATACGCCCAAGTCTCATATTTTCCTACGGACCCTTCGAGATCTTCAAATCATGGGTCCGGGTCCGTTTACCCAAAATATTGACCGAAGTCAACTTAATTTATTTTATAGTCAAAATTTATTATTTTTCACAGATTTTCACAAAATAGCTTTCCGGCTACGTACCCGGACTACGCACACAAATCGAGGTGGGACTAAAAGAGGTTTTTAAGGCCTCGGAACGCAGAATTCGTTTTTAAAACAAGTGATGACCTTTGGGTCATCACACATATTCACCTTTGATATTTCCAGCATTCATGAGATTCAATCCCAATTTTAGTTGGTCTATTAATTAATGAGAATAAGTAACATAAGAAAATTCGTAAAGAACTTTCTAGTTCTTTAATATTTACCCATGTGAATTCTCTTTTATTTTTGCACATCATACTTAAATTGATATGGCTAAATCAATTATGCCAACTGGATAAATTATCAATATTGATAAACTTCTGGTTTACACCATGACATGTGTAATTATCAATAAACTTCAAGTTTATTATGATATGAGTTTTTATATCAATAAACTTCTACTTTATTGTGGCATTATTTTATTTATGTAGTACAAATTAGAGATTAAAGCGGGTAGCTTTACATACATATTATCCCGCTACAAGTTATAGTAATAGAAGATATTAAATCTTTCTTTTATTTATAGTTTCAATATAATCAACCGTTTTCGTGATATGCTTTGGAAATTGAATAAGTTTCTTTGAGACTTACTACAACACAATACCTTATTGGTAATCAATTGTGTTTCTGTCACGACCCTAACCCAGATCTGGTCGTGATAACGCCTCTCGTGAAGACAAGGCCAACCAGCTACTCCCAATTCAACATTAAACAGTTAAAACAACAGTAAAACAGTCTATGACATGATTAATAATGCGAAGTAGCAAATAATATTGATAAAAATGCGGAAGTACAACCCAACACTGCCCTAACCGGGGTATCACTAGTCATGGGCATCTACAAGTTCAAATACAAGTCTGAAAAGTCTATAACTATTACAAACTATCTGATATGGAGATAGAAATGACAAAGAGGAAGAAATACGGGTTTGCAGACATCAAGGAGCTACCTCGTGAACTTCGAATGTCCACCGGGAGCTCTCAACTCGCACTGGCAGGATCAACAACGCCTGAATCTGCACACAGGGGTGCAGGGAGTAAAGTGAGTACTCCAACTCAATGAGTAACAAATGTAAATAAAGACTGAAAGCAAGAAATCGTGTAAGGCACAAAGCATTCTATAATAAAGCAGTAAAACCATTTAAAATCAGTAAATCAGTGAAAGATAGGTAAAATCCTTTAACTCAATGTAGTTTCATGAAAAGCCTTTTTCAATACTTAAGGAGGTAATTGACAGTCAATTATGAATAGTAAACACATAAAGGCTCGCCCCTCGGGCACAATATCAACAAATTCGCCCCTCGGGCAACATCTTAGAACAGTACCAGCCCCTCGGGCATGCACATAGAACGATACCAGCTCCTCGGGCTCAATCTCATATCACAATGGGTACCCGCGATCACTGGGGGTGTACAGACTCTTGGAGGGGCCCCTTACAGCCCAAGCGCAATATCAAGCCACCTCGTGGCATTATCACTTAGCCCTCGGCCCCATATCAATCAAGCCACCTCATGGCGTACATATCTCAGGCCCTCGGCATCATAATTAGTATCAAATGTTTCCTCACAACATAGGCCTTCGACCTTACTCAGTCAAAATCCTCACAAGCCATTCGGGCAGTAGTAAAACATGTTTCTCAGCCCAAAATATCATTTAAAAGATCATGTAAGTGTTAAAAACAAAGTAAACATGACTGAGTATGAAAAACAGTGAAATATAATATGACTAAGTTCAAGTATATAGTCAAAACAGTCAGGAAATACCAGTAAAAATCCCCGAAGGGTTCAAATAGTTGGCACTAGGCCCAAATATGGCATTCAACCCAAACAATAATGATAGCATATAGTTTTCAATCAAATATGCGATAAAATCATCAATCGGGATGGACCAAATCACGATCCCCAATGGTGCACGACCCCACGCTCGTCATCAAACGTGTGCCTTACCTCAATATAGCACTACGATGTGCAATTCAGGGTTTCAAACCCTCAGAACATCATTTACAATCATTACTCACCTCGAACCGGTCAAATCTCTAGCTCACGACGCCTTTGCCCCTCGAATCGGCCTCCACGCACATCGAATCTATCCAAAATCAGAATGAGGGCATCAAAATATGCTAAGGAAACGAAGCCCAGGAGAAAACAATCAATAAATGGCCCAAATCCCGATATTACCAAAACCCACCCCGCGGGCCCCCGTCTTGAAACTCAATAATTCTTACATCAATAGATTCCTTAACTCCCCATAAGTTCATACATATCAAAACTTCAGAAATCCGACCCCAAATGGTCCTTCAAATCCTCAATCAAAGGCCTAAGTTCCCAAGCCCTAGTTTCCCCAATTTTCACCCTTAATTTCCATAATTTCTAGCTATAATCCGTGAAATAATAGCATAGGAACGAGTTTTGGGTCCAAGTTTCTTACCTCAATGAAGTTCTCTTGAAATCCATCTTCCAAACCGTCCAAAAAGCTCCAAGGCCAAAGTCAAAAACGGTGAAATAACTCAAATTCGCGAAATGAAATAACTTATATGTTCTGCCCAGCTGTTTCGCATCTGCGGCACAATACCCGCTTCTGCGATACCGCATTTGCGGTTAAAGCCTCCGCTTTTGCGGAAATTACTTATCCAGCCTAAATCGCATCTACGACGACACTTCCGCATCTGTGACATCGCAGATGCAGTCACCTTCCCGTTTCTGCAGTCTCTGCTCACCTGACCCTTTTTCGCTTCTGCGATAGATATTCCGCATGTGCGGCGCCGCACCTACGGTCCCCAAACCGCAGGTGCGAAAACACCAGAAGCAGCAATTTGAGCAGCTGCAATAACATCTCAACTTCTCCGTTAACCACCCGAAATCACCCTGAGGCCCCCGGGACCTCAACCAAAATTACAAACATATCCCAATACCTTATTCAAACTTGTTCCAATCATCAAAACACGTCAAACAATATTAAATCACCCAAAACACATCGGATTCAAGCCAAACTTTCTAAAATCTTCCGAATTCCTCTTTTGACCAAAAACCCAATTAAACCACATCAGAATGACATGAAAATTTGAATACACATCCCAAATGACCCAACGAAGCTACTGCAACTCTCGGAATTTCATTCCGACCCCTATATCAAAATCTCGCCTACCAACCGAAAATCACCAAAATATCAACTTTGCCAATTCAAGCCTAAATCTACTTCGAACCTCCAAAACTCATTCCGATCACACTTCTAAGTCACAAATCACCTCCCGAAGCTAACCGAACCATCGAAACTCACATCCGAGCCCTCTAACACATAAGTCAACATTCAGTTGACTTTTCCAACTTAAACTCACTCTAAAGAGACTAAGTGTCCCAAGCCTTACCAAATCCTTTCCGAACTCGATTCGACCAACCCGATACCACATAATGCGGATAAACAAAGCATAAAGAAGCAAAAATAGGGAAAACGAAGCGGTAACTCATGAGACGACTGGCCGGGTCGTCATATGCTCCCCAACTTAAACAAACATTCATCCGTGAATGAATCATACCTGAAGCCTCAAACAGGTGAGGATATCTGCTCCGCATCTCCCGTTCGGTCTCCTAGGTAGCCTCCTATACGGGGCGACCTCTCCACTGCACTTTCACTGATGCTATATCCTTTAACCTCAACTTCCAAACCTAACGACCCAAAATAGCTACTGGCTCCACATCATAGGTCAAATCATCATCCAACTGAATCGTGCTGAAATCCAGAACATGAGACGGATCCCCAATATACTTCCAGAGCGTAGAAACAAGAAATACCGGATGAAAACTCGACAAGCTGGGTGGCAAAGCAAGCTCATAAGCCACCTCCCCAATCCTCCGAAGCACCTCAAAAGGCCCAATGAACCGCGGACTCAATTTCCCTTTCTTCTCAAATCTCATAACACCTTTCATTGGCGAAACCTTCAACAAGACCTTCTCACCAACCATGTAAGACACATCTCGGACCTTCCTGTCAATATAACTCTTTTGCCTCGACTGTGTTGTTTGCAGCCTCTCCTGAATCACCTTCACCTTCTTCAAAGCATCCTGCACCAAATCTGTCCCCAATAGCCTAGCCTTACCGGGCTCGAACAAACCAACTGGAGATCTACACTGCCTCCCATACAAAGCCTCATATGGAGCCATCTGAATACTCGACTAGTAGCTGTTGTTATAAGAAAACTCTACGAGCAGTAGAAACTGATCCCATGACCCTCCTAAATAAATGACACAAGCACACAACATGTCCTTCAATATCCGAATAGTGTGCTCGGACTTCCCATCCATCTAAGGGTGAAAAGCTGTGCTTAACTCAACCTGAGTACCCAACTCTCGCTGCATAGACCTCCAAAACTGCGATGTAAACTGAGTGCCCATATCTGAAATGATGGAAACTGGGACACCATGCAATCGAACAATCTTCCGGATATAGATCTCTGCCAACCGCTCTGAAGAATAGGTAGTACACACTGGAATGAAGTGCGTAGATTTGGTCAACCAATCCACAATCACCCAAATAGCATCGAACTTTCTCAAAGTCCGTGGAAGTCCAACAACAAAGTCCATAGTGATCCTCTCCCACTTCCACTTGGGAATATCCATCTGCTGAAGTAAGCCACCCGGTCTCTGATGCTCATATTTCATTTGCTAACAATTGAGACACCGAGCCACAAATCCCACAATGTCTTTCTTCATTCTTCTCCACCAATAGTGCTGCCTCAAATCCTGATACATCTTCGCGACACCCGGATGAATGGAATACCGCGAGCTATGAGCCTCTTCCAGAATTAACTCCCGAAACCCATCTACATTGGGCACACAAATCTGGCCATGCATCCTCAACACCCCATCATCACCAATGGTCACATCTTTGGCATCATCATGCTGGACTCTGTCCTTAAGGACAAGCAAATGCAGATCATCATACTGGCGCTCTTTGATACGATCATATAAGGGGGACCGAGAAACTACACAAGCCAATACCCGATTGGGCTCCGAAACATCTAATCTCACGACCCCATTGGCCAAGTCCTAAACATCAACCGCAAGAGGTCTCACCCCAACTGGAATATATGCCAAACTCCCCATACTCACTGCCTTTCGGCTCAAAGCATCGACCACCACATTGGCCTTTCCCGGATGGTACAGTATAGTGATATCATAATCCTTAAGCAACTCCAACCATCTCCGCGGCCTCAAATTAAGATCCTTTTGCTTGAACAAATGCTGAAGACTGCAATGATCAGTGAACACTTCACAAGATACGCCATACAAGTAATTCCCTCCAAATCTTCAAGGCATGAACTATGACAGCCAACTCCAAATCATGAATGTGGTAGTTCTTCTCTTGGGGTTTCAACTGACGAGAAGCATAAGCAATAACTATACCTTCCTACATCAATACACAACCAATACCAACTCTCGAAGCATCAAAATACACGGTATATGAACCTGAAGCTGATGGCAAAACTAACACTGGAGTTGTGGTCAAAGCTGTCTTGAGCTTTTGAAAGCTCTCTTCACACTCGTCCGACCATACAAATGAAGCACCCTTCTGAGTCAACTTGGTCAAGCGCGATGTGATAGATGAGAATCCCTGAACAAAATGGCAATAATAACCCGCCAAACCAAGAAAGCTGCGAATCTCTGTGGCTAAGGATGGTCTGGGCCAACTCTGAACCACCTCTATCTTCTTCAGATTGACCTGAATACCCTCGCTGGACACCACATGCCCCAAGAAAGCCACTGAACTGAGCCAAAACTCACATTTGGAGAATTTTTCATAAAGCTTCTCCTCTCTTAATCTCTGTAACACAACTCTCAAATGCTCTGCGTACTCCTCCTGAGTACGCAAGTACACTAGAATATCTTCAATGAAGACAATCACGAACGAATCAAGATAAGGCCTGAACACGCTGTTCATCAAATGCATGAACGCTGCTGGGGCATTGGTCAACCCAAAAGACATTACCAAGAATTCATAATGACCATATCGGGTCCTAAAAGCTGTTTTAAGAATAACCGAGTCCCTGATCTTCAACTGGTGATAACCTGAACGGAGATCAATCTTGGAGAACACTCTCGCTCCCTGAAGCTGGTCGAATAAATCATCAATGCGAGGCAAAGGATACTTGTTCTTAATTGTTTGTTTGTTCAATTGCCTATAATCAATGCACATTCTCATAGTGCCATCCTTTTTCTTCACAAATAGAACCAGCGCACCCCAATGTGACATACTAGGCCTAATGAACCCTTTATTAAGGAGTTCATGAAGCTACTCCTTTAATTCCTTTAACTCCGCTGGTGCCATATGATATGGCAGAATAGAAATGGGCTGAGTGCCCGACACCAGGTCAATATCGAAATTAATATCCCTGTCCGGTGGTATGCCCGGCAGGTCTGCAGGAAACACATCGAGATAATCTCTCACAACTGGGACAAAATAAATACTGGGAGTCTCAGCTCCGACATCCTTCACAAAAGCTAGATATAAAAGACAACCCTTCCCAACCATACGCTGGGATTTCAAGAATAAGATCACTCTACTGGAAACATAATTAGTTACACCTCTCCACTCAATCCGTGGCACACCCGGTATAGCCAATGTGACTGTCTTAGCATGACAATCCAGAATAGCACGACATGGAGATAGCCAATCCATGCCTAAAATGACATAGAAATCCACCATACACAATAATAAAAGATCCATATGGGTTTCCAGACCCCCAATAATCACCACACACGACCGGTACGCACGGTCTACAACAATAGTATCGCCCACCGAGGTAGATACATGAACAGGTGAAGAAAGAAACTCACGGGGCATACCCAAATAACGAGCAAAGTATGATGATACATTGGAAAAGGTGGAACCGGGGTCAAATAATATAGAGGCATCTTTGTGGCACACTGAAACAATACCTGTAATAACAGCATCTAAAGCAATAACATCGGGTCTAGATAGAAGTGCATAGAAACGGGCCTGACCACCACCTGATCAACCTCCCCCTCTGGGGCAACCCCTAGCTGACTGACCTCCACCCCTAGATGGCTGGGCGGGTGGTGGTGAAGTAACTAGCGCTGAAGCCGATGACTGACCCCTCTACTGAGATGAACTCGCAAGACAACGAGGGCACTGCCTCCACATATGACCCATCTCACCACACTCATAACAACTCCCAAGTGCTGGAGAAGGGGACTGAAGGGAACCCCTCACACCGGAGTGACTAGCAGATCTACTCGGCATAGAAGAGCCCTGAGCTGATGGAGCACGGGATGAACTCTAAGCTGGAAGGGCACTAAGTGATGAGTGGCCCTGATAAGAACTGTGAGAACCATGACCCGATGATACCCCACGATAACCTGGGCAAGCTGGCTGAGTAGACCTAAATGGACAATATCTGCCATGTTGAAACTAACCCCTCGAAGGAGCACCACTATAGCTACCAGATCCTTGAGGCCTCTTGGCCTCCCTCTCCTCGTGCTCCTGGCAACAAACAGACTCAATCTCATGGGCAATATCCATAACCTCCTCAAAAGTAGCACCAATCACCCTCTCCCTGGTCATGAGAATGTGAAGCTGATAAGTGAGGCCATCACCAAACCTCCTAATCCTCTCTCTATCTATTGGAACCATCCAAATAGCATGACGAGCTAACTCAGAGAACCTCATCTCGTACTGCATCACAGTCATCTCTCCCTGACGCAACCACTCAAACTCCCTATGCAGCTCCTCTCTGTGGGACTGCGATACATACTTCTCTAGAAAGAGAACGGAGAACTGCTGCCAGGTAATGAGTGCTGCACCAAGAGGCCTACGCCTCTCAAAAGCCTCCCACCAAGTAAAGGCAGCTCCTGAAAACTGATAAGTAGTGAAAGCAACCACGCTGGTCTCCAGAATACCCGCTGTACAAAGCATCCTCTGGCACTTATCTAAGAAACCCTAGGAATCCTCGCCCTCTACACCATTGAAGGTCGGAGGCTACAGTTTACCAAACCTCTCCAACCTACGCTACTCATCCTCCGGCATAGCAAGAACTACATAATCTTGAGCAGCTACAACTGCCTGGGCTGGATGTGCCCCTGGCGTTTGAAGTCCCTACACGACCTGCTTAGGTGTGTGAGTTGGGGAGTCTGATTGCCTCCCCCCGCCTGAGAAGTAGCTGCGGTTGTAGTGGCTGAAACCACCTGAGCTAGGTCAGTGCAAACTGATAAGATCTGAGCCAAGGCCTCCTGAAGACTCGAAATCACAATGGGGACAATTGGTGCCTGAGCTGGTGCTACAGGAGCATCCATAACTGGGACCTGATCCTAAACTGGGGAAGCTAGTGGATCTGCAGGTGCTGCCCTAGCTGCTCTTCCCCTACCACGACCACGACCGCGTCCTCGGCCTCTGGTGGCCACAGCTGGTGGTACTAGTGGTCGTCCATCCTGACTGGTAGCATGTGTCCTCACCATCTGTAAGAGAATAAAATAACAGAAGTTTAGTACTCAGATCAACAAATTCGCACGACAAGAATTTAAAGAATATGAAGTTTTTCATAAAGGTTCTGCAGCCTCTCGAGGATAAATACAGACATCTCCGTACCGATCCATGAGACTCTACTAAACCTACTCATGACTCGTGAGACCTATGTAACCTAGGCTCTAATACCAACTTGTCACGACCCTAATCCGGACCCGGTCATGATGGCGCCTCTCGTGAAGACAAGGCCAGCCAACTACTCCCAATTCGATGTTAAACAGTTAAAACAGTAGTAAAACAGTCTAAGACATGATTAATAATGCGAAGTAGCAAATAATATCGATAAAAATGCGGAAGCATAACCAAATACAACCCTAACCAGGGTGTCACTAGTCATGAGCATCTACAAGTTCAAATACAAGTCTGATAAGTCTATAACTATTACAAACTGTCTGATATGGAGATAGAAATGACAAAGACGGAGAAACACAGGTCTGTAGGCGTCAAGCAGCTACCTCGTGAACTCCGAATGTCCACCGGGAGCTCTCAACTAGCACTAGCAGGATCAACAACGCCTGAATCTGCACACATGGGTGCAGTAAGTAATGTGAGTACTCCAACTCAGTGAGTAACAAATATAAATAAAGACTGAAAGCAAGAAATCGCGTAAGGCACAAATCATTCTATAATAAAGCCGTAAAACCATTTAAAATCAGTAAATTAGTGAAAGATAGGCAAAATCCTTTAACTCAATGTAGTTTCATGAAAAGCCTTTTTCAATACTTAAACAGGTAATTGACAGTCAATTATGAATAGTAAACACATAAAGGCTCGCCCCTCGGGCACAATATCAACAAATCCGTCGCTCGGGCAATATCTTAGAACAGTACTAGCCCCTCGGGCAATCACATAGAACAATACCAGCCCCTTGGGCTCAATCTCACATCACAATGGGTACCCGCGCTCACTAGGGGTGTACATACTCCTGGAGGGGCCCCTTACGACCCAAGCACAATATCAAACCACCTCGTGGCATCGTCACTAGGCCCTCGACCTTGTATCAATCAAGCCACCTCGTGGCATACATATCTCAGGCCCTCGGCCTCATAATCAGTATCAAATGTTTTCTCAAAACATAGGCCCTCAGCCTTACTCAGTCAAAATCCTCACAAGCCACTCGGGCAGTAGTAAAACATGCTTCTCAGCCCAAAATATCATTTAAAAGATCATGTAAGTGTTAAAAACAGAGTAAACATGGTTGAGTACGAAAAATAGTGAAATATAACATGACTGAGTTCAAGTATAAAGTCAAAACAGTGAGGAAATACCAGTAAAAATCCCCGAAGGGTTCAAATAGTTGGCACTAGGCCTAAATATGGCATTCAACCCAAACAATAATGATTGAATATAGTTTTCAATCAAATACGCGGTAAAATCATCAATCGGGATGGACCAAGTCACGATCCCCAATGGTGCACGACCCCACGCTCGTCATCAAGCATGTGCCTCACCTCAATATAGCACTACGATGTGCAATCCGGGGTTTCAAACCCTCAGAACATCATTACTCACCTCGAACCGGTCAAATCTCTAGCTCGCGATGCCTTTACCCATCGAATCGGCCTCCACGCAAGTTGAATCTATCCTAAATTAGAACGAGGGCGTCAAAATATGCTAAGGGAATGAAGCCCAAGCAAAAACTATCAATAAATGGCACAAATCCCGAAGTTACCAAAACCCGGCCCCCGGGCCCATGTTTCGGAATTCAATAATTCTTACATCAATAGATTCCTTAACTCCCCATGAGTTCATACATATCAAAAGTTCAGAAATCCAACCCCAAATGGTCCTTCAAATCCTCAATTAAAGGCCTAAGTTCCCAAGCCCTAGTTTCCCCAATTTTCACCCTTAATTTCCATATTTTCTAGCTCTAATACGTGAAATAATAGCATAGGAACGAGTTTTAGGTCCAAATTCCTTACCTCAATGAAGTTCTCTTGAAATCCCTCTTCCAAATCGTCCAAAAAGCTCCAAGGCCGAAGTTAAAAATGGTGAAATCGCTCAAATTCCCGAAATGAAATAACTTATATGTTCTGCCCAGCTGTTCCGCATCTGCGGCACAATACCCGCTTCTGCGATACCGCATTTGCGGTTAAATCCTCTACTTTTGCGGAAATTACTTATCCAGCCTAAATCGCATCTGCGACGACACTTCCGCATCTGCGACATCGCAGATGCGGTCACCTTACCGCTTCTGCGGTCTCTGCTCACCTGACCCTTTTTCGCTTCTGCGATAGATCTTCCACACGTGTGGCACCGCACCTGCGGTCCGCAAACCGCAGGTGCGAAAACACCAGAAGCAACAATTTCAGCAGCTGTAATAATATCTCAACTTCTCCGTTAACCACCCGAAATCACCCCGAGGCCCCCGGGACCTCAACCAAAAGCACAAACATATCCCAATACCTTATTCAAACTTGTTCCAATTATCAAAACACCTCAAACAATATTAAATCATCCAAGACACATCAGATTCAAGCTAAACTTTCTAAAATCTTCCGAATCCGCTTTTGATCAAAAACCCAACCAAACCACGTCCGAATGACCTGAAAATTTGCATACACATCCCAAATGACCCAACGAAGCTGCTGCAACTCTCAGAATTTCATTACAACTCCTATATCAAAATCTCGCCTACCAACCGGAAATCGCCAAAATATCAACTTCGCCAATTCAAGCCTAAATCTACTCCGAACCTCCAAACTCATTCCGATCACACTCCTAAGTCAAAAATCACTTCCCAAAGCTAACCGAACCATCGGAACTTACATCCGAACCTTCTAACACATAAGTCATCATTCAGTTGACTTTTCCAACTTAAACTCACTCTTAAGAGACTAAGTGTCTCAAACCTTACCAAATCCTTTCTGAACTTGATCCGACCAACCCGATACCACATAACGCAGATAAACAAAGCATAAAGAAGTAGAAATAGGGAAAACAAAGTGGTAACTCATGAGACGACTGGCCGGGTCGTCATAGTTTCTCCAAAATTGTATAATTGGCTCTTGTAGAGTTCTCAATTAATTTTGTAGTACTACATATTCATCAACATCCATATGGTGAATATCTCTTTTAAAAGAGAAAGTAATACCATTATGGTCATGGTCAAATTATATGCAAAATCTATTTCTTGCACTACTGTTGTTTTTAATAATCACATTGTCAAAATATTTGACATAATCATAATAGGTACGTGATCAATGACCATTCATGCCATAATAATGAAATTATTTTCTTATTTCATCTCAAACTAGAGGTGAGTGTGGTATATTCACTGCCATTAGCACGTTCATATTCTTCCGAGAATGAATATGTATTCGTAAATCATATATTGTCACATTCACATCATGAATGAACCATAATCATCTATATGTGCTTTAAAAAATCTCATGTCAAATCGATGACAAACATACTTTCACAGAGTGAAGGATTATTTTGAGAATCCTTATTGTTCTCATTACCACAATGATGACGATTATAATTTCGTTTATTTCCATGTCCACATCCATTGATACCTTCACAGTAAATTTTTTTCCTTCTTTCAGACTTACCACACAATGCTATTATATTCTCTTAGGGGAATAAGAATGAAACAAATTCAATGGGACGTGTATGCACTTCTTGTGCCCATAATTATACATAAATTTGATCATCACAAGGCATAGAAACTTTACCACTTTGGGTGGTTATAATTTCTTTCAAACTCTTTTAGAGTTACAATCAAAATTTACCGTCTTTGCTTGTATTTAAAATCAAATTTTAGAATGTCAAGAATTTAAAAGAGAAAAATAAAGTAAAATACTTACCTTAATCCAGAATTTAACCATGAAGGATGTTCATGGAACAATTGACAATCATTATGCTCAATCCCAAAGCTTCTACTCAATTGATTAGAGTCTCGTGAAAAATTCCAAAATTCATCTTCAAGTGAAAATTAAAAATTTCATGGCCAAACACTGATTCTGAAAAGAAAAAAGCAAAATATTTAGGAATTTTTACATTCCTATGCCATATAGTAAACTATATTACCCTCTATGCTTAACTTTTAATATAATTACCTTATATATACCTAATTACCATTTATGTACCATTTTAGGATTTTAATGGTATTAATTAGTCTCCTAATTTTACTCAACCGTATATTCCCACTCCCCCAAGTTTCTCTCTCCAAATCCCCACGATTTTCTCTTCAATCACCCACGATTTCCTCTTCTAAAACCAGCGAAAATTTTTAACCCCTCTACCATTGACAACCATTAAAAAGCTTTGAAGCTTTGAATTCGAATTTGGGTTTTCAAAAGACATTGTTTGTTTGGATTGGATGTTGTTGCAAAGAATTGAGAATTCTCTCTATGTCTCTCTCTATCTCTCAATCCCAAATTTCAGTAATATAAGAGGAAAGAAAAGAGAGTAGCAATTCTACCATTGACAACCATTAAAAAGCTTTGAAGCTTTAAATTCGAATTTGGGTTTTCAAAAATCATTATTTGTTTGGATTGGGTGTTGTTACAAATAATTGGGAATATGGTTTGGAGTTTATATCTCAATTTTGAGGGGTTTTGGTGAAGATTAGACTTGGTTTTGGCTGAATTTCAGATTGAAACTCGAAGAAGAAGAAGAAGAAGACATGACATACATTATATTGCAGAAATTGTAGAAAAATTATAGAAAAATTGTACTATATTGTTTATTCATTTTTCTTTTATTCATTTATATATTGTATGAAAGTTGAACAACATTGTATAAAAATTGTATTTAAGTGATATTATATTGTAGTTGTATATAACTTAGAAGAAATAATGTACGAAAATTGTGGATAATTTGTAGATAAGCTGTATAATATATAATTAGTTGTATGAAATTTATTTTTACTATGTATAAATCAGATACAAAATATACAAAAGGCATATTGTATAAATTTTGTATGTAAGTTTTATGTTATTGTAGTTGTATTTAACTGGGTGGAAATAATGTGTGAAAGTTGTAGAAAATTGTAGATAAGTTGTATTTCTCTATAACGGGAGATGTTGGCATATCAAGTAATTTTGGTGTTCCAGGCGAATATGCATGAAAATAAAGATAAATTCTGTTATGAATAGTTTGTAGAAATTTTGTAGATAATTTGTAGAAACATTAAAATTCTGTACTTTCATATAATAAATGATATGTAGTTTTATTGTAGAATAAATGTAGAAATTTTGTCGATATTGTAAAAATCCATACTGATATATATATTTACTCTGACATGTAGTTTATTTGTAGATAAAATATAGATAAAGTGTAGGACATTTATATACAACCAGAATTTGATATAAAATGTAACAGCACAAACATGCAACTGTGTTCTCATTGGTGATACTCAATTCCATATTGAAATCGCGAACAGTTATACATAGCGGATATGATCTTAAGTTTTTATTTTTTCAACTTTCATACAATAGTTAAATGAATAAAATAAAAATAAATAAACAATAGAATACAATTTTTCTACAATTTCTGCAATATAATGTATGTCATGTTTTCTTCTTCTTCTTCTTCTTCTTCTTCTTCTTCTTCTTCTTCTTCTTCTTCTTCTTCGAGTTTCAATCTGAAAAATTCAGCCAAAACCAAGTCTAATCTTCACCAAAACCCTTCAAAATTGAGATATAAACTCCAAACCATATTCCCAGTTATTTGCAACAACACCTAATCCAAACAAATAATGATTTTTGAAAAGCCAAATTCGAATTCAAAGCTTCAAAATCTTGCATTAATTTTCAGAACAAATTGGAGAAACGATTCGCTGATAATCAAAGGGTGAACTTTTGAATAACGAGGCTTATGATACAATTGCGAAAATCTTTGGTGATGAAAACCAAGATTTGATGGATGAGTTTGCGTCAGTTCTGAAAATTAAGAAGAGGAAAAAGGAGGAAGAGAATGTATCTTCACCAAGTAGTAGTAGTGAAGAAATCAAAGCCAAAAGGCAGAAAACTACAAAAGATGAGATGTTTGAAATTGACGTTCACTTGTCACGTGATTTGCGTTGTAAAATATCTGGAAGAATATTTAATTCTCCAATATTAGCGCGCCTAAATAAGAAAGCCTGCATCTACAATAATTTTTTATTTAATAAATTGTCTATATTTTGTAGAAATACTATTAGCATGGCGGGTAATATGCAAACTATGAACATATTTGATAATATAGTTTCCTATATGGTATAGGAACGAAAATTTCCCAATTTTTTATGGCCAAACCGGCCCTTAATATTTACAAAGTTATTTAAAATGTCCCAATTCTGTATCACAATGCAGCTAAAGCAAAGGCCTCAGCCCCCCCCCCCCAATTTTCACTAGTAATGAACTATTGTTCTTTAAACAGTGAGTATTTTTGATGAAACATACAACGTTTTTATTTACAAAAAAGGAAAAGATTTTTTTTGCTTGAATGATGATTCTGACGGTTTGTCACGACCCGGATTTCCCACCCTCGAGAGTCGTGATAGCACCTACTGGTGAAAGCTAGGCAAGCCAAATTATTCTAATTACTTAACTTTTTTTTCAGTTTTAAACCATTATCAGTGATGAGTAGATATCATGCAAATAGCGGAAATAGTTAAGCGGAAGACAAAATCTAATAATTTATCTTAATACAAACTGCGAAAGTCTAAACACAACTCTACCCAGAATTTGGTGTCATAGTTTCACAGACGGTCTAAGAATACTACATACAAAGTCTGAAGATAAAAGTTACACTATTTCTAGAAATACATGAAAGAAACAGGAATAATAGATAGAAGGAGACGCCAAGGCCTGCGGACGCCTGCAGGACTATCTCGGGTCGCCTGGTGAACAAGGAACAACAATCTCACTGCGGTCTGAAGTCTACATTACATGGATCTGCACAAAAGAGTGCAGAGTGTAGTATCAGTACAACCGACCCCATGTTCTGGTAAGTACCTAGCCTAACCTCGGCGAAGTAGTGATGAGGCTAGGACCAGACTACCAAATAAACCTATGCAGTTATATCATATACAACGAAAATTGAAGCAGATAATCACAATTAAAATTGGGCGGGGGAAACATGCTGCGGGGAGTAATAGATAACAACAGAATATCATGAGGAATATAAAGAAACCAAAATCCAATTACTATCAAGGATAAGGAAATCCAATGCAGAGTTCACTTTCATTTCACATCTTGTTGCAGGCGTGCAACCCAATCCCATTTCATGTATCTCGTTGTAGGCGTGCAACCCGATCCCATTTCATATATCTCGTTGCAGGCATTCAACCCGATCCCATTTCATATATCTCGTTGTAGGCGTGCAACCCACTCCCATTTCATATATCTCGTTGCAGGCGTGCAACCTGCTCCCATTTCATATATCTCATTGCAGACGTGCAACCCGTTCCTATTTTACATATCTTATTGCAGGCGTGCAACCCGCTCCCATTTCACATATCTTGTTGTAGGCGTGCAACTCGCTCCCATTTCATATATTTTCGTGGCGGCGTGCCATCCGATACCATTTACAAATCAACAACAATTACAAAAGAATCCCGGCAAGGGAACAATTATATTTCAACAACATCACGGCAAGGGAACAATAATATTTTGACAACATCCATGCAAGGGAACAATAATATGACAATAACATCCCGACGAGGGAATAATAATGATAATAACATCCCGGCAAGGGAACAATAATGATAATAGCATGTGAAGCGCAATAAACCACAATAGAGTCATAACAACCACAATATAAGACTCATATGCATGCTTGACACCGACGTATAGATACTCGTCACCATGCCTATACGTCGTACTCCACAATTAACACGTAGCAAATAAGACACGATTCCTCATCCCTCAAGCTAAGGTTAGACCAAACACTTACCGCGATTCCACGAATACAATTCAAGCCTCTACTATCACTTTACCTCTTGATTCCACCACCAATTCGTTCGTATCTAGCCACAAGTTAGTTAATTACATCAATAAACGCTAAATGAATCAATTCTAATGCATGAAAATGAGTTTTCCAACAAAAGCCAAAAATCGCCCCCGGTCCCACATGGTCAAAACCTGAGGTTCGAACCAAAACCCGATTACCCATTCCCGAACGAACCCAAATATATAATTTGTTTTGAAATCGGACCTGAAATCGAGGTCCAAATTCCCATATTTTGAAAAACCTAGGTTCTACCCAAAACACCCAATTTCCCCATGAAAATAATTGATTTTGAGTTGAAATCATGTGAAAAGATGTTAATGATTGAAGGAAACGAGTTAAAATTGACTTACAATCGATTTGGAAGAAGAGTTGTCTTTGAAAAATCGCCCAAGGGTATTTTGGTTTTGAAAGAGTGTGAAAATTGGAAGATTTTCGGCTAAGTTATGAACTTACAGGTTGCAGATATCACAATTATGACCAGGGTTCACAATTGCGAACCAGACGTCTGCTATGTTTGCATTTGCGAAGGAGTTCTCGCATATGCGAGTTGGGAATTGCGAACACTGTGTCGCATTTGCGGCGACTAGCTAAGAGGAGGAAGCATCGCATTTGCGATAGATTCCTCGCAATTGCGAGGTAGCTGGCCTGGGCCATTGTTCGCATTTGCGATAAGGATTTCGCATTTGCGAACTCGCATTTATGAGGCAGGCTTGCAAATGTGAAGCCTGCAGGCCTGCAATACAACAACTGAAATCTGCAATTTTCCAAGTCCAAAATCCATCCCGTGGCCTATCCAAAACTCACCCGAGCCCTCAGGGCTCCAACCCAAACATGTAAACCAAACTAAAAACATCATACGGACTCCCTCGTACATTCAAATCACTAAAATAACATCAAAAACTATGAATTTGGCATCAAAATCATGAAATTTCTTAAGAACTTCAAATTCGCCAAATTTCTCAAATAAGGTCCGATTCACGTCATTTCAAATTCGTTTCTTACCAATTTTCACAGGCTCGACTCAAATTATATCTAAGACCTGTATCGGGCTTCGGAACCAAAATACGGGCCCGATACCAATGGTTTCAAACACATTTCACTTTCAAAAACTCATAATTAATTCAGCAAAATAATTTCTTTCAAAAAATCATTTCTCGAGCTTGGGACCTCGGAATTCGATTCCGGGCATACGCCTAAGTCCCATATTTTCCTACGGACCCTCTGGGACCGTCAAAGCATGGGTCCGGGTCCGTTTACCCAAAATGTTGACTGAAGTCAACTTAAACTCATTTTAAAGGCAAAAATCCTCATTTTAACAGATTTTCATATAATGGCTTTCCGGCTATGCACCCGAACTGTGCATACAAATCGAGGTGATATAGAAAGAAGTTTGTAAGGCCTCGAAACACAGAATTAATTTCTAAAACAAGTGATGACCTTTTGGGTCATCACATTCTCCTCCTTTAAAATAACCGTTCGTACTCGAATGGACATAAGAAGGAAGTACCTGAGTCGGGGAAAAGATGGGAATAATGGCTCCACATATCGGACTTGGACTCCTAGGTCGATGCCTCAGCAGGCTGACCTCTCCACTGAACACGAATAGAAGGAAAACTCTTCAATCTCAACTGACGAACCTGCCGGTCTAGAATAGCTAGCAGCTCCTCATCATAAGACAATTCCTTGTCCAACTGGACAGTGCTAAAATCTAACACGTGGGATGGATCACCGTGATACTTCCGAAGCATGGACACATGAAACACTGGATGCACTACTGATAAGCTCGGTGGCAACACAAGTCTGTAAGCCACCTCTCCCACTCGATCAAGAATCTTCAATGGGCCAACGAACCTAGGGCTAATCTTGCCCTTCTTCCCAAATCTCATCACGCCCTTCATAGGCGACACTTGAAGCATTACCCACTCACCGACCATGAATGTCAAATCACGAACCTTGCGGTCGGCATAACTCTTTTGCCTGGACTGAGCTATACGAAGCCTATCCTAAATAATCCTAACCTTGTCCAAGGTATCCTGAACTAGATATGTACCCAATAATTGAGCCTCCCCCGGCTCAAACCATCCAACCGGTGACCGACACCGCCTACCACACAAAGCCTCAGAAGGAGCCATCTGGATACTCGACTGGTAGTAGTTGTTGTAGGCAAACTTCGCCTAAGGAAACAATTGATCAAACGAGCCTCCAAAGTCAATGACACAAGCTCAGAGCATATCATCCAAAATCTTAATGGTCCGCTCGGACTGCCCATCCGTCTGAGGGTGAAATGCTGTGCTCAACTCAACCTGTGTGCCCAACTCTCGCTGAACTGCTCTCCAAAAATGGGAGGTAAACTGTGTACCTCAATCTAAAGTGATAGACTCGGGCACACCATGAAGACGACAATCTCTTGGATATAGATCTCAGCTAACCTCTTGGAAGAGTAGGAGACTACCACATGAATGAAATGTGCTGACTTGGTAAGCCTATCAATAATAACCCACACTACATCGAACTTCCTCTAAGTCTGTCGGAGTCCAACAACGAAGTCCATAGTGATCCGCTCCCACTTCCACTCGAGAAGCTCAATCCGCTGAAACAAACCACCAGGCCTCTTATGCTCGTACTTAACCTGCTGACAGTTCAAACACCGAGCCACATATGCAATATTGTCCTTCTTTATCCGCCGCCACCAATAATGCTGCCACAAATCTTGATACATCTTAGCGGTGCCCAGGTGAATAGAGTACCGGGAGCTTTGGGCCTCCTCTAAAATCAACTCTCGAAGACCATCCACCTTAGGCACACAAACTCGACCCTGCAATCTCAAAACTCCTTCATCTCCTAAGGTAACTTGCTTGGCACCTCCATGATGCATCGTGTTTCTAAGGATACACAAATGAGGATCATCATACTTCCGATCTTGGATATGCTCTAGTAAAGAAGAACGAGCAACTGTACTAGATAACACACGGCTGGGCTTAGAAACATCCAACCTCACCAACTGATTTGCCAAAGCCTGAACATTCGGATCAAGCGGTCTCTCACCTACCGGAATATAAGCAAGACTGCCCATACTAGCTGACTTCATACTCAAAGCATCGACCACTACATTGGCCTTTCCTGGATGATATAAGATGGTGATATCATAGTACTTTAATAGCTCCAACCACCTTCTCTGCCTCAAATTCAACTCCTTCTGCTTGAACAAGTACTGTAGACTCTTGTGATCCATGAACACCTCACATGCCACGCCATACAGATAATGTCTCCAAATCTTCAACGCGTGAACAATGGCTGCCAACTCTAAATCATGAATCAGATAGTTCTTCTCATGAATCTTCAACTGACGCAAAGCATATGCAATAACCTTGCCATCCTGCATCAACACCGCACCAAGTCCAATACGAGATGCATCACAATAAACTGTATAAGGCCCTGAACCTGTGGGCAAAACCAACACTGGAGCCGTAGTCAAGGCTGTCTTGAGCTTCTGAAAGCTCGCCTAACACTCATCCGACCACCTGAGTTGGGCACCCTTCTGGTTCAACCTGGTCATCGAGGCTGCGATAGATGAAAACCCCTCCACAAATCGATGATAGTAGCTTGCCAATCCCAAGAAACTCCGGATCTCTGTAGCTGAGGCTGGTCTAGGCCAGTTCTTGACTGCCTCTATCTTCTTCGGATCAACCTGAATACCCTCTACTGATACAATATGACCCAGAAATGCAACTGAACTCAACCAGAACTCACACTTCGAAAACTTGGTGTACAACTGACTATCCCACAAAGTCTGAAGAACCACTCTAAGATGCTGCTCGTGCTCATCCCAACTGTGGGAGTAGATCAAAATATCATCAATGAAGACTATCACAAATGAATCCAAGTAAGGCTTGAACACTCGATTCATCAGATCCATAAAAGCTACTGGGGCATTTGTCAACTCAAATGACATCACCAAGAACTCATAATGCCCGTACCGAGTGAGGAAAGTTGTCTTAGGGACATCAGATGCCCTAATCCTCAACTGATGGTAACCAGATCTCAAGTCAATCTTCGAAAATACCTTGTCACCCTGAAGCTAATCAAAAAATCATCAATCCTCGGCAATGGATACTTATTCTTGATTGTAACCTTGTTCAACTGCCGGTAATCAATACACATTCTCATCGATCCGTCCTTTTTCTTAACAAACAACACCGACGTACCCCAAGGCGAGACACTAGGTCTAATAAAGCCTTTCTCAAGCAAGTCTTGCAACTGCTCCTTCAACTCTTTCAACTCACGTGGGGCCATACGATAAGAGGGGATAGAAATGGGCTGGGTGCCCAGAGCCAAATCAATGCAAAAGTTAGGAAACTCACGAACAATGGGCACCGAATCAATAGAAGGAACCTCAGCACTAGAATCACGAACATAGGACAAATAGGCAAACACCCCTTCTCGACCATGCACCGAGCCTTCATATATGAGATAACACTACAGGTAGAATGACCAGGAGTCCCTTTCCACTCTAAACGAGGTAAACCCTGCAAAGCTAAGGTCACAGTCTTGGCATGATAGTCTAAGATAGCGTGGTAAGGTGATAACAGTCCATCCCTAATATGACATCGAAATCAGCCATGTCTAGAAGAAGCAAATCTACATGAGTCTCAAGAGCCCCAATCATAACTACGCATGAACGATGGACTCGATCTACCAAAATAGAATCACCCACTGGTGTAGACCTAAAAACAGGAGCACTCAAAGAATCACTAGGCATGACCAAATACGGTGCAAAATAAGATGACACATAGGAGTATGTAGATCCCAAATCAAATAAAACAGAAGCATATCTGCTACAAACCAGAACAATATCTGTGATAACTACATCGGAAGCCTCAACATCGGGCTTGGCTGGAAGAGCATAACATCGGGGCTGGGCCCCACCACCTTGAACTACATCTTTAGGATGGCCTGCCGCTGGCTGACCTCCACTTCTAGCGGCCTGATATCCACCTCTAATACCTCTACCTCCACCTCTAGCATCTCTACCCCCACCTCTAGCTGGCTGGGTGGGCTGTGGAACACCCGGTGCCTAAACCATAGCACAAGAACCCTACTACTGAGAACTGCCCGGTGCTCGAGGACAATATCTAGCAATATGCCTCATGTCGCCATAAGTAAAACAAGCCCTCGACTGCTGGGGCTGACGACCTTGGAAACTCTAAAGCGGCGGTGCACCGATAGGAGATGGTGGTGCACTATAGGTCTGTCGATCAGAATAATACATATGAGAACCACGGCCACCTGAAGCACCGTGAGAAACCTGAAGTGTTGATTGAAAAGTCCTAGGAGGATGGCCTCCACCATACGAATCTCTACCTCCAGATGAGGTACCACTGAATCGGCCGGAATGACGAGGCCTCCTGTCAGACCCTTGACCACCTCCCTGCGATAGAACCATCTCAACTCTCCTAGCCATATTGGCCGCCTCCTGGAAAGAAATCTCACTCCCTGTCTCCTTGGCCATCTGAAGTCAAATCGGCTGAATAAGTACCTCAATGAACCTTCTCACCCTCTCTCTTTCTCTCTCTCTCTCTTAGTGGGAAGTATGATAAGAGCATGACGAGCCAAGTCGATGAATCTGGTCTCATACTGAGTAACAGCATTAGAACCCTACTAGAGACGCTCAAACTGCCTCCGATAGGACTCTCTCTGAGTGATGGGGAGAAACTTCTCCAGAAATAGTTGAGTAAATTGCTCCCAAGTCAAAACTGGTGATCCGGCTGGTCTAGCCAAGCAATAATCCCTCTACCAAGTCTTGGCAGATCCAGACAAACAAAAAGTAGCAAAATCGATCCCATTGGTCTCCACTATCCCTATGTTCCTGAGAACCTCATGACAGCTGTCCAAATAATCCTAGGGATCCTCAGAAGATGCACCACTGAAAGTGGTAGTAAAGAGCTTGGTAAAACCTATCCAACCTCCACAAAGCCTTAGAAGAAGTAGCTGATATATCACCGGTCTGTACTGGTGTTTGGCTGAAGAAGCGGTAAATGACCTCTCCATCCGCAAAAGGACAAGGGTAGAGGGTTCAATTTAGCTTTGAGAGAACAAAATCACACGACAGGAAGGAATAGATGTGAAGTTTTTCCCAACTCTGTAGCCTCTGGGGATAAATACAAACGTCTCCGTACCGATCCCTCAGACTCTACTAAGCTTTTTTTGTGAATTGTGAGACCTATGTAACCTAGAGCTCGGATACCAACTTGTCATGACCCGGATTTTCCACCCTCGAGAGCCGTGATGGCACCTAATGGTGAAAGCTAGGCAAGCCAAATTATTCTAATTACTTAACTTTTTTTCCAGTTTTAAACCATTATCAGTGATGAGTAGATATAATGCAAATAGCGGAAATAATTAAGCGGAAAGACAAAATATGATAATCTATCTTAATACAAACTGCGGAAGTCTAAATACAACTCTACCCAGAATTTGGTGTCACAGTTTCACAGACGGTCTACGAATACTACATACAAAGTCTGAAAGATAAAAGTTACACTGTTTCTGGAAATACATGAAAGAAGTAGGAATGATAGATAGAAGGAGACGCCAAGGCCTGCGGACGCCTGTAGGACTATCCTGGGTCACCTGGTGAACAAGGAACAACAATCTCACTACGGTCCGAAGTCTACAACACAGGGATCTTTACAAAAGAGTGCAGAGTATAGTATCAGCACAACCGACCCCATGTGCTGGTAAGTGCCTAGCCTAACCTCGGCGAAATAGTGATGTGGCTAGGACCAAACTACCAAATAAACCTCTGCAGTTATATCATATACAGAGGGAATAGAAGCAAATAATCACAATTAAAATTGGGCGGGAGAAATATGCTGCGGGGAGTAACAGATAACAACACAATATCAAGAGGAATATAAAGAAACCAAAATCCAATTACTATCAAGGATAAGGAGATCAAATGCAGAGTTCAATTTCATTTCACATCTTGTTGCAGGCGTGCAACCCGATCCCATTTCATGTATCTCGTTGCAGGCGTGCAACCCGATCCCATTTCATATATCTCATTGTAGGCGTGCAACCTGATCCCATTTCATATATCTCATTACAGGCGTACAACCCGTCCTATTTCATATATCTCGTTGAAGGCATGCAACCCGCTCCTATTTCATATATCTCATTGCAGGCGTGCAACCCGCTCCCATTTCACATATTTCGTTGCAAGCGTGCAACCTGCTCCCATTTCACATATCTTGTTGCAGGCGTGCAACCCGCTCCCATTTCACATATCTTGTTGCGGGCGTGCAACCCGTTCCCATTTTATATATTTCCGTGGCAGTGTGCCACCCGATCCCATTTACAAATCAACAATAATCACAAAAGAATCCCATTAAGGGAACAATTATATTTCAACAACATCCCGGCAAGGGAACAATAATATGACAATAACCTCTCGGCGAGGGAACAATAATGATAATAACATCCGGGCAAGAGAACAATAATAATAATAGCATGTTATGTGCAGTAAACCACAACGGAGTCATAGCAACCACAATACAAGGCTAATGGGCATGCTTGACACCGACGTATAGATACTCGTCACCATGCCTATACGCCGTACTCCACAATTAACACGTAGCAAATAAGACACGACTCCTAATCCCTCAAGCCATGGTTAGACCAAACACTTACCTCGATGCCACGAACACAATTCAAGTCTCTACTATCGCTTTACCTCTTGATTCCACCACCAATTCGCTCGTATCTAGCCACAAGTTACTTAATTATATCAATGAACGCTAAACGAATCAATTCTAATGCATGAAAATGAGTTTTCCAACAAAAGTCAAAAATCACCCCTGGTCCCACATGATCAAAACCCGAGGTTCGAACCAAAACTATATTACCCATTCCCCCACGAACCCAAATATATAATTTGTTTTGAAATCGGACCTCAAATCGAGGTCCAAATCCCCAATTTTTGAAAAACCTAAGTTCTACCCAAAACATCCAATTTTCCCCATGAAAATCATTGATTTTGAGTTGAAATCATGTGAAAAGATGTTAATGATTGAAGAAAACGAGTTAAAATTAACTTACAATCGATTTGGAAGAAGAGTTGTCTTTGAAAAATCGCCCAAGAGTGTTTTGGTTTTGAAAGAGTGTGAACAATGGAAGATTTTCGGCTAAGTTATGAACTTACAGGTTGCAGATGTCGCAATTGCGACCAGGGTTCGCAATTGCGAACCCAGACTTCTTCTATGTTCGCATTTGCGATGGAGTTCTCGCATTTGCAAGTTGGGAATTGCGAACACTGTGTCGCATTTGCGATGACTGGCTAAGAGGGGGAAGTATCACATTTGCAATAGATTCCTTGCAATTGCGAGGTAGCTGGCCAGGGCAATTGTTCACATTTGAAACAAGGCCTTCGCATTTGCGAACTCGCATTTGCAAGCCAGGCTTCGCAAATGCGAAGCCTGCAGGCCTGCAATACAACAGCTGAAGTCTGCAATTTTCCAAGTCCCAAATCCACCCCGTGGCCTATCCAAAACTTACTCGAGCCCTCGGGGCTCCAAACCAAACATGTACACCAACCTAAAAACATCATACGGACTCGCTCGTGCATTCAAAACACTAACATAACATCAACACCTACGAATTTAGCAACAAAATCATGAAATTTCTTAAGAATTTCAAATTTGCCAAATTTCTCAAATAAGGTCCGATTCACGTCATTTCAAATCCGTTTCTTATCAATTTTCATAGGCTCGACTCAAATCATATATAAGATCTGTACCGGGATCCGGAACCAAAATACGGGCCCGATACCAATAGTTTCAAACACATTTCACTTTCAAAAACTCATAATTAATTCAGCAAAATAAATTCTTTCAGAAATTCATTTCTCAGGCTTGGGACCTCAGAATTTGGTTCCAGACATACGCCCAAGTCCCATATTTTCCTACAAACCCTCCAGAACCGTCAAACTACGGGTCCGGTCCGTTTACCCAAAATATTGACCGAAGTAAACTTAAACTCATTTTAAAGGCAAAATTCCTCATTTTTCACAGATTTTCACATAATAGATTTTCGGCTATGCGCCCGGAATGCGCACGCAAATCGAGGTGAGATAGAAAAATGTTTTTAAGGCCTCAAAACACAAAATTCATTTCTAAAACAAGTGATGACCTTTTGGGTCATCACACGGTTGGGTGTTACTTTCAAATTATAGGAGAACATCGTTTGGAGATATAATATGAAGGGAAAACATCAATTTATGGAGTGCAAACAAGATTACTCGATGTAAATTCTAGATCATTCATTTGGTTGTTATAATTTAAATTTGGTACATTATGACATGGCTGATTCTTGTTCGAAAGCTATATCATTCCTTGGAGTAGTACAACGTATGTATTCACTGTTTTCTACTTTTATACTAAGCGATGAAAAATTTGAAAAGATAGTGTATCTGTCTTATACTTAAATCATTATCACAAGTATGTTGAACAGTCATATTGAAAGTATAAAGCAATAATTTTTTAAACTCTACAAATTAGACTTTGAAATTAGTAGAAGTTAGTGTGAATTCAAAAGACTAAAAGTAAAATTTATTGTTTTGCTAACATATGAGCCTGAAATTATTTAGTAAAATTTAAGGTGTCTCATCAAAATTTTAGCCTTAGACATAATCGAACGGCCCCTGATACGTACTATCTCCTACTAGCATGCTTAGTACGAGATTCACTATCTTTATGTTGGCATAGAACTTAAACTATTGTTGAAGTATGTCGAGTTAACTACTATTGTCAAATTATTAGACAACACAACAAAAGGGTTAGTGAAAGATTAACAAAGTCCGTTATCTATTTAAGAGAAGACATCCATAGGAGGAGTGGTGGAACTTACATTATAATTTGTGATGTAAAAATTAAGCAATTTTCATAGTTCATTTTTCCCCTTTCTAAAACATTAAGTCGGAAAATGAGAGTTGTGTTTCATTTTTCTCATTTCCTAACTCATGTTCAAGAGAATGTCCCTTTGTATGTGAACGGCAGGATTCCGGCACAATTAAGTAAAAAAAGTCAAAACTTAATTAAACAAACTCAGCTCCAAATACTAATATTCTTGCTTAATTAGTAGAGTTCATGTTTAAATGGTCAATGAATTATCAGAAGTAGGTGAACAAAACCAGTTTTCTTTCTTTTGTAAAAATCACTTATCTTTTGTTATTTCACTCAAAAGGTCACTAATACTGAAGGATAGATTATCCATTTTGTAGGAGTATGATTGTTTGACCAGAAAGTTTTACACCCTTTTAGTTAAACCAATTTAATAAGTAAATATGGGGTGAATCCAAGTTAAAGTAATAAATTCTAGATTCGAAATTAATCAGCTTAGACGGTATGGGTCTGCGTCCAAGTCAACAAATACTAAGTTAATACTCGATGAGTAGTAATTAATACGAGGACACATGCATACAATAAATGTAATGAATGATATTAAATGTAATGAGAAGGAGTTTGTCACCCAAATGTTGGATGAGATGGATGATTCTTTCTTTCGACTACAACGTGTGACAGCAGACAAACGAAATGGACTACGTGTTCTTGGATCTTGTGAGATAAAGAGGAATATTATGTGATCGAACCAAACAAGAGAGACAAAACCAGCATTTATATATTCCTAATAGTCAACTCTTTACATGGTGTTTTTTCGTAAAAGTTCCGATTCTCCTTCTATTTTCTCTCTCTTTCTATTTATAAGGGATCTCCCTAGAAAACTCTAAAGAAGTCAAATATGGGGGAATATTTAGTAGAATATTCTCATTCATAATCCTAGGAAATTCGAACAGTTGCAACCGTTTACCTTCTGCTCGACCTTGACACTGGTCTGTCCCTTTGAGCGACTCCTCGTTACTGAACCGCGCTTGGTTTGGACCTCGGCCTCGGCTTGTCCGTCTGCATTTGCTAAACTAGATATAATTTTGACCCCTACGGTGATTATATAAAAAAGAAGTATTGGAAGAGCATAAGAAACTAGAAAATGAAGGGAGAAGAGATTTTTAGCTTTGAGGGTATTTTGTGTCATCAAAATAGGTCAAACACAAAGTCAAGATTGAGGGGTACCACAAGAACTTTTTTTTTCAGGATTTTCAAGTCGTACTCACGGAACGGTTGTTCTATTAAAACAAAGGGAAGTGTCTTTTGGAAGAGCTGTTGTTCCCAGATAAAAAAATTCACAATCTCTTTTGCTTGTAAGTTTTACCTCAGCTGAAAAATGGCAGTTCACATTACATGTTTCTCTATTTTCCGTGGTGTCTGTTCCACTTGATCTATTAGTTGGCTTCTTCAAAATTTTGATATAAGGTTACTTGACTATGGAAAATTGCTTATCAAATTCTGAGAATGGACAACGACATGAAACATATTCCATGAAAGTTGCTTGGACTAATGACTAGTGTATTGGGTAAGATTCTTGTATAGGTTAAAATCTGACCAAGGAAATCTGGTACGAGGTTAGATTACCAAAAGGCAATAAGGTCAAGGTCTTGCACAAGATTAAAGAAACCAACAAGCGAGCTGATTAATTGGGGTCGAGGTCAGGAGCTCTGGCCGGCCATAACGGCTAGTTTTGTAGTAAAATGTTTTAGGGGAATATTTCATAGAATATTCTCTGTGCTTGTACTTTAAGTTAGGTAGGTGATATGTCTCATATGAGAAAAGAGGGAGAGAGAAGAAATGGGCATGTAATCTTGATTCTGATAAGCACTCTAATGAAAAGTTGACTCTAGAGAGAGATAGTCCAAAATATTACCTTTCGATAAGGATTTGATTTGTTGTTCATTTCACCTTTTTTCTTGCATCAAATCCAAGAAAACCTCACATATTCCAATATCCATTTGTGTTACATCGTTGTCAGATAAGAGAATCATCCACCTCATTCAATATTTGAGTGAATCATTCTCTCTATTTACACTTATGCCATTTAATATAGTTATTCATTCATTCTAGGCAGCATCATTTAATACCACTTGTATTAAGTTGGCTCAAACGATTACTTGGTACTATTTATACAAGTACGTGTTAGACCTAGAACTTATTATATTTAACTAGGATTTACCCATCACCTTTTTATTTAATTGATTTAACAAAAGGTTTCATACTTTTGGTCAAACAATTTAGCACTGTCTGTGGAGACTTTCTAGTCAAAGTCATAGTTTTTCTAGATCTAAAAAAACAAAAAACAACGACAACAGCAAAACACAAAAATTTCTTTTTTCCTACTTGCACATCCTAAAATGGTAGGTAATGGAGAGTAAAGATTGAAAGAAGTAGCAGGCCTTACCACTAACCTCCTAAACCCCATCAATGGGGTTAATGGAGAGGACGAGGAGAACGTGACACCATATGCCTCCCCTAGAAGAATTGGTTCACCTCTTCCTCATGGCAGCGTTACCACCTCCCATGGAAAAGGAGCCTCAATGTCCACAACGGAAGAAGCACCACCAGTAGTGAAACAATAGCATGGCTAACGAGCACATTAACCAGCATACTCGACAAACCTGCCCAAAGGGCGAGAAGGGAAGATGAACGAGTCAACATCACAACAATAACTATTGAGCAACACGTACCTCCTCCTTCAACAGGTATCACTCACACTGTTAATGATGCAGGTAAACGATACCCTTACACCTATTCTAAGAAAAATGGAGGAGATGGAGAATGAGAACAAAGAACTCCGTGACCAAACGAGGGAGCACCAGGAAAGATACCAGGCGCCCCAAAGCTTCTACCAAAATAGTACGCCGGCCGGTTTGTAGAAAAACCATTCAGCAATGAGGGCATTCAAGATGCCACCATACTTGAAGATATATGATGGCATAACGGACCCTGAGGATTACATCACCCACTATGTCATCGCAGTAAAGGGCAACGACCTTGCCAAAGAGCAAGTATCATCCATATTGTTGAAAAATTTTGGTGAAACCCTAACCGGGAGAGCGCTGACGTGGTACTCACAACTGCCAATACGGTCCATGAAAACATTTGAGGAGATGGTCGATAAGTTTGTCACCGCACACGCCGGGGCCAATAAAGCAGAGGCGAGGGTAAATGATATGTTCGCCATTAAAAAATCACCTGGCGAAGGGCTAAGGAACTTCCTTGCCCGGTTTAACCGTGTTAGAATGACTCTCCCAAATGTGTCAGAAGGAATGGTAGTAGCAACATTCCAAAATGTGCTAAACAGGAGTGATTCAAGGGCAACCAAAAAATTGTTAAGCTGGCTCATGAAATACCCCGACCACTTGGGACGAAATACACAATGCCATTGTGCTGAGGTGAGAGCAGATGAGGACGACCTCAACAGACCGACCCAATGGTTGACATCAGTCCAAATGAAGGGGAGAAAAGACCGCAGAAATGATAATTGAAGGGACCATATAGGTCCACTCCCCAACCGTGAAAGACACCGGCCATACATCAGAGCTACCGTCATACTACCCCCACCATGGCGACGGTCCATCTAGGCCACAGACAAGGACTCACCGAAATGAGAGAGGTATGCCTCCATTACTATCTACTAACAATTTTGTGTTTCTCCTTCAGAGATAGTCTACGTCCTATAGAAGCTCGGCCCAAAGATGAAATGGCCACAAAAGATGAAGTCCAACCCAAACACAAGAAAGTCAAATGCCCTCTATGAATTCCACCAGGAACGAGGTCACAAGATTGAGGACTGTATTGCCTTGAGCTAGGAGGTAGTGAACATGCTCCACCAAGGGCATTTGAGATAATTGATGAGCGACTGAGGAAGAGCAAACTTCGCTCGAGGACGAGAACAACATCAAGTACCGCCGAAACCACCCTCCCCAACCCACACCATCCAAATGATCATCGGTGGAGGCAACGAGGCATCAATCAACAATGTAAAGTTCACCACCACCCATAAGTTGAAGCGATCAATCACTTATGAACGATATGATGACCTCGAAGAAAGTATCATCTTCGACAAGTCGGATATCCACGGTTTGACATTTCCTCACTATGATGCTCTTGTTATTACTTTGTGTATTTCAGATACTGATGTAAAATAAATTATGGTAGATGACGGAAGCAACACGTGTATTATCTACCCTCGAGTCCTCACACAAATGAGGCTTGAAGATAAGATTGTGCCACACTGCATCACAGGAACGAGTTTTAAAAATGTAGTTGAGCGGACTTTCGGAGAAATCACACTACTCGTTCTGCCGGTGGTATCACCCTGGAAACAATGTTCCACATTATGAATCAAGATATGACGCACAACACCATCATAGGATGACCATGTATACACGTTATGAGGGCCGTCCCATCCAGTTTATATCAGGTTGTCAAGTTTCCCACCCTGTGGGGAGTATTCAGCATTCACAGTGAGCAGCGTACAGCCCAAAAATGCTACCACATCGCCCAAGACTGAACCTACACTCAACAGTTAAAGGGCAAAAACACAAAAGCATAGCAATTAACGAGGTCGAATGTTGATGAAGGGAAAGATATCATCAAAGAACCCGATATCGTGGAAGCTAAGGATCAACTGTGGAAGACCTCGACCCTATTCTACTCTATAAGAGTGACCATATTAAAAAGGCCTATATCGGCCATAAACTACAAGAAACAGGTAAATTCTATCAATTTCTAACTAACAATGCGGACTTGTTTGCCTTCTCTCATACAGATATGTCAAGCACCCCGAAGGAAATAGCAACTCACAAATTGAACGTCGACCCGCTCTACCTCCTTGTACGACAAGTTAGAAGATAATTCAATGACTCAATAAATGATGCCGTCCGTGAAGAGGTAGAAAAATTACTTGAAAACAGCTCTATCATTGAGTCAAAATACCCCCAATGGGTTGCCAACATGGTCATGGTAAAAAGGAAAAATGGGAAATGGCGAATGTGCATAGAATTCACAGATCTAAACAAGGCATGCCCGAAAGACTCATTCCCACTGCCACACATTGATAAGCTCATCGAGGTAACAACAGGGCACGAGCTGCTAAGTTTCCTTGATGCCTACTCAGGCTACAACTATATCCTCATAGAGGAGAAGACCAGGAAAAAACCACTTTCATCACCCACCAAGGGACGTACTGCTACAGAGTTATGCCATTTGGATTGAAAAACGCAGAGGTGACATACCAGAGGCTGGTAACCAAAATGTTCAAAGAGCAGCTCGGCAAAACCATGGAAGTATATATTGACAACATGTTGGTCAAGTCGAAAAGAAAGGAAGACCGCATCGACCACTTGAGGGAAGCCTTCGACATACTCAGGCGGTATGTCATGAAATTAAACCCCGATAAATGCTCCTTTGGCATAACCTTAGGAAAATTCCTTGGCTTTTTGGTGTCGCAAAGAGGCATCGAGGTTAACCCTGACTAAATCAAAGCTATAGAGGGAATACCGGAAAACCTAACCAGCTAGAAGTAGGTGCAGAAGCTAACCGGTTGTATAGCCACCCTATCGAGGTTCATCTCACGATCCTCTGATAGATGCCGCAAATTCTTCATCGTGCTCAAAAAGGACAATGAACTCCAATGTAATTCTGAGTGCGTCGATGCCCTAAGAGAACTAAAGGCGTACTTATCTTCGCCCCCGCTGCTTGCTAACGCAGAACCCGGAGAATGCCTCCTAATATACATGGGCGTGTCCAACGTTGCAGTAAGCATAGTCTTGATCCGAGAAAATAAAGGTACACAATCTCCAATCTACTACATTAGCAAGACCTTAGTCGATGTTGAAACGAGGTACCCTTACCTCGAAAATCTAGCCTTGGCTTTAGTCGTAGCTTCACGAAAGCTTAGACCTTATTTCTAGTGCCAACCCATCTCGGTGGACATGACCTTTTCTCTAAAAAAGCATCCTACACAAGCCTGAGCTGTCGGGTAGGTTGGCCAAATGGGCCATTGAATTGAGCAAGCACGATATAACTTATCAGCTGCAAACATTGATAAAGTTGCAAGTACTTGCCGACTTCAACGCTAAAATAATGCCCAAGGTTGAAAGGGAAGCCACTAGTACTTCCCCCAAGACACACGACTGATGGATTCTATACACTGATGGTGCCTCCAATGCGTCAGGATCTGGACTGAGACTCGTACTTGAGGTCCCGACAGGCGAGATAATTCGCTAGTCCATACAGTGTCCCAATATGACTAACAATGTGTCCGAGTATGTGGCCATGATTACAGGGTTAAAACTGGCACTCAAGTATGGAGCACGAAGGGTAGTCCTTCAATGCGACTCATAACTCATCGCTCAATCAAGCCACATGGACTTTACAAATCAAGGAACAACGGCTACAAAATATCAGGATGAGATCTGCAAGTTACTGCCCGAGTTTGACGAATTCCAGTTCGACCAAATACCTTGAGCGCAGAACATTGAGGCGAATGGCCTCGCCAAATTGGCGGCAGCCACTAAAAGCATAACCACAAAAGAAAATATGGTCACTCTCCTCCACTCGACCATCGACCAAATTGAGGTACGCACTATTAATCTAACTTGGGACTGGCGCAACCGTATTGTCACCTACCTACAAGACGACGTACTCCCAAACAACAAAAAAGAAGTCAAAAAGCTTCGAATGCAAGCAGCCAGGTATAGCATCATCAACAAAGATCTGTACAAAAGGACGTATGGCGGCCCTCTAGCAAAATGTCTGGGACGAAACTAGACATGGACCGTCCTAAAAAAGGTCCACGAGGGTCACTACAGGGCTCATACCAGCAATCAAGCCCTAGTCAGATGTCTCATACGAGCAGGCTACTACTGGCCCACAATGAAAAAGAAAGCAACTGATTTTGTTATAAAATGCGAATCATGCCAAAAGTACGCCCCCATGATCTACCAAGCGGGCGAGCACCTCCACTCAGATACTTCACCTTGGCCCTTTATCAAATGGGGGATGGATATCATTGACCCCTTTCCTGCAGGAGGAGATAATGTACGATTTCTGACTGACTAATTTTCTAAATGGATGGAAGCAGGTGCGTTCGCCCAAATACGCGAACAAGAAGTGATTGCCTTCATATGGAGGAACACCGTGTGCTACTTCTGCATCACCAAATAAATTAGTTGTGACAACGGACCCCAATTCACAAGGAAGAAGGTCATTGAGTTCTTCGAGAAATGGCATATCAAAAGAATACTCTCCACGCCATATCACCCCGTAGGCAACAAACAAGCTGAATCCTCCAACAAAACAATATTGAATATCATGAAAAAGAAACTCGAAAATTCCAAGGGACTATGGACAGAGATGCTGCCACAAGTGCTGTGGGCATACCGCACCACGCTAAAGACAAGAACAGGGGAAACGCCATATTCACTAGTCTATGGGACAAATGCAGTGATACTGGTCGAAGTCGAAGAACCAAGTCTAAGATATTCAAATGAGAGGGGGCCAAACAACGATAAAAGCAGAAGGCAAGGCCTCGACGAGGTCGAAGAACGAAGAGACATGACTTACATAAGAATGGTAGCCCAAAAACAACAGGCAGAGCGGTACTACAACAAAAAAGCCAAGGTTAGGCTACTCAAAGTGTGGGACTATGTACTCAAAGCCAAAACACATACGAGCAAGGATCCACGGGAAGGCAAGCTGGGGACCAATTGGGATGGCCTATACAAAATCACGGCAGCAGTAAGCAAAGGGTTGTTCCATCTAGAAACAATGGAGGGAAAATTACTACCAAACAATTGGAACATCACCCACCTCAAATACTTTAACTTCTAAAGATAGATGTCCCCCGAGTCGTATTCTTTTTCCCTCACCCGAGTTTTGTCCCAATTAGGTTTTCTCAGGGAGGTTTTTAATGAGGCGACGAAGAGGACATCTCAAAGTCAAGTATGAGTTTATCTCTTGACCTCTCAACTACTTCTCCAGGTCGACCAATGAAGGGACTAGATAGACTGGGTCTTCTCCATTATATGCATGAATAGAGAAAAACCATGTAAACTTCTCCAATGAATGAATAAACAAAGCAAAATACGCAAACATATGTTCACATTTCTCTACCAAGTTTATGCATTACGCCAATCTAGGAAACAACATTCGACATCGTTCGAATTAATTTTAAAATTCAACATTAAACCCCGCTCGAATCGACTTACATTCGACCTCGCTCGAATTGACTTACCTTTGACCTTGTTCGAATTAACTAAACATTCGACCTCGTTCGAATCAACTAAGAGTAAACATTCGACCTTGCTCGAATCGACTCACATTCGACCTTGCTCGCATTAATTAAACATTCGACCTTGCTCGAATTAATTAAACATTCGACCTCACTCGAATTAATTAAACATTCGACCTCGTTCAAATTAACTAAACATTCGACCTTGCTCGAATTAATTAAACATTCGACCTCGCTCGAATTAATTAAATATTTGGCCTCATTCTAATTAACTAAACATTCGACCTCACTCGAATCAACTCATATTCGACCTTGCTTGAATTAGCTAAACATTCGACCTCGTTCGAATTAACTCACATTCGATCTCGATAGAATCAAATGCGAGTCAACATTCAACCTCGCTCGAATTAATTAAACATTGGACCTTGTTTGAATTAGCATGTTCGACCTCACTTGAATTAGTAAAGAATCATATTCGATCACGCTCGAATTCGACTCATGCTCAACCTAACTTAAGTTCGATTTACAACTTTGCTTGAGTTAAGTATGACATGGGACTTGACCCAAATTCACAAATATGTACTCGACCATGTTCGAAATAGCATGTACCAACACAATTCTTCCAAAGAAAAACATTCGAAGAAAAATATAAAAGCCCAAGAACATACAACAAAAGGATATGATCATTCCATTCCAAAAGAAAAATATCTTACAAAAGGTTGTGATCATTCCTCTCTTCTCCAGGGTCGACGTCGGAACCGGGTTCGTAATCATCTATGATCACTCCTTTCTCCCTCTCCTCGATTTTGGAAAGAACATCAGCCCACTCTGGCGTTGACGGATCACTCCTCAAAATGCCAGAAGTTGCCTCTGATCGCTCCCCTCCTTCCACAGAAGCAATTTCCACATTTGAGAAGGGCACAATCTCTACATCCAAAGCCATATCGCCCCCCGGTTCGGTCGTGGTCAACTCGGGATCACCTCCCACGGGCCCCTCATTCTCGATTGCTTCGTCGTTATCCTCTATTCTCCGTCTTTTCAGCAGATCCTCTTCATTCTCTCCCTACGATGACTCATCCACCAAGTGAAACACTGAACAAGACAAAATCTCCGCCAGTGGGACAGTAGCCGAATGACTAGGTTTTCGAGAGGCCGGGGTCCAAGAAGGAACAACAGTCTGAATAGACTCACATGCAGTCGTGGCGAGTAGAGGCCTAGTCGAAGCACCTGACTGGAGAAAAGTGGGAGTAGGAGCCCTTGCCCTCTTTGAGGCCCTCTGACCTGCCAACAAAGAAAGACAAGTAAAAAAAGAAAGAAAAGACGACATGAAGTGTAAATCGACTAAGATCAAAATAACTCACCAGCCGAAGGTTTGCGCCCAAACCTCTCATTGAACTACGACCACTCACGGATCCCCACCGTATGAGGCAGAATTTAGCTCACCCAGTCGTGAATGTCGGCGACTAGTGAAGGAGGATCCTTCTCGGCTACATGAAAAAGAAAAGAGGAAAAATGATTAGGTCACCAAAGAGAAAAAATAAACAGCTAGTTGGGAGAAACACTTATGAGCAAAGTTCCACGCCTAAGGAAACCCACTAGGGTTCGACACCACGTGCTTCATCTTCACGTAGAAGAAATTAACCCAAAATGATGGTTTGTCTTATCGTCCATCTTCACCATCAATCCCTTGGTCCTACGATGGTGGAAGTATATCATCGTACCCCTGTGAAAACTTAGGGCGAAGAGGTGAAGCAGATGACGGAGAGAAATTCCACGGTTGGCTAGCTCCACATACTTGATAAGCATAAGAAAAAGCTTATAGATATATAGGGAGAGCTGAGACGGGCAAATGCCGTAATAGCGGCAGAATTCCTCTGCCAAAGAAAAAAGATGAAGCATATAGCCGATGATGAATAGATACACGTAACTTGAGCAGTATCCTGGGTGATGTATTTGCACCACATTGTTAGCAGCTTTGATAAGGTCGACATGGTCTAGAATTCGCCATTTAGCCCTAAATTTAACAAGCACCTTTGCATCCATCTCAGAAATGGCAGGCTCATGACCTTCCTCAGGTCGCTTCGAGAAGTCCGACCTGGTCTTCCCCAAACGAGGAACTATCTCATCCACAGTGGGGAAACTCTCATCTTCTATAACAATGGCCACTCCTTCGTCATAAAAAGGCATGTCCACAGTCAATGGGACAAGATCAGAAACTCCCTCAGGGTTAGAAGATACACTAGCCATTTTCTATCACATATATGGGAAGAGATTACAAGAATGGAAGGGGTAATAATATCAGGAAATGCTAGAGAAGGGAGAAACAAGGATGCAAGAATTCTAAGAAGAAGGAAAAGCTTGAAGAATCAAATGCTTAAGAATGCAGCAGGTCAAATGGGGAGTACCCATACCTATTTATAAGAATATTGGCACCCTAATCGAGAAGGCCAAGCGCCGCCACATTGAATTTGGAGCGGAAGAGGCATAGGAAACGATGTAACGTATCGGGAACATGCGCCATAATAACGCATGATGAAATAATGTCATTACAAACTTAGGTAACGATCGTATGTGGATCTCAAAGAACCATGTCATCACCTCACCCCAAGAACTTTATATACCCGACCTACGCGCCCAGATTTTTCAAGTTGTAACTGTCGTGCCCCCTTTTTTCCCTCCGCGGAGAGAAAAGTCCGGGTTTTGACGTTCATGGGGGTAATAACTCATTTCCTTTTGGGAACTTGGGTTTTCAAGAGTTACCACCTAACGGATTATGGAGCGTTTCCTAGAGTGACTAATTCTTAGACTAGTTTGCATTACAAGAGATTTAGGGTAAGGGCTCGAAATAACCTTGAAGGGAAGGTGTTAGGCACCCCTCTTGGTCCACAATGGTGGATCTCGACCGAACTTATACTTATATGAATTAGTCCTTTTAACAAATAAATAGTTTAAACATATACTTTCAAATAAAGACATGTTTTGGACATTGTATGACTCAAGTAATGAGACAAACAGAGAAAACAAGTTGCATATATAGAGAAAAAGTAAAGCTTAGACATCGGGAATTGGGAAAGAGCGGTCCTAGGTTGATTAGACTATAGGATCACCCCACACAATGTCCGGTAAACACTCCTCAATGAGGGGCTACACGTGACATTAGCGCGTAGTCATCATATCCTTACTACCCAGTTACCTCCCCTTGGTCGTAGCCTAAAGTGCTCTAGCAACCTTGAAAATGTCCTATGCGTGCACTACTCGTACCTTCCTTGTGTCCTTGGAGGTATTTTAGGACCTCTACTTTTGGACAGTTCTAGACCCTCCTAAGTTATTTAAAGGAGAAAAGTCTAAGCGCCAATCAAAACAGTTAGGACTGCACATAAAGAAGGAACAAGTAATGGCTCACATTTTTTTTACCTCCACGAGCAGAACAATAAATGCACGTATCAAACAATTGTTACAGGTATTTAACAAAACTCATAACAAGATATCTAGGTGATCAGGAAGTATACAACATGAATTAGGACCAAGTGTCAAAGACCTATTAGCTTGCCTACTGATTTTAGACCTGTTAAATCTTCACAGTCTTAAATAGCAAAACATTGTTTTATAGTTGCAGAATTTGAATTACCCTAGAGGCTTGCCTAAACGCATAACAACAACGTCCTAAAAGCATAGTATCTATATTAATTAAGAATGCAGTAAAACAGTGAATAATTTTTTAAAACGAGCAACTTGAGATCCTATATGCATGCTTTCTAGCGGCATTAATTTAAGGTAGTGTTTGAAAACTCATTTAAAGAAACGATTAGTTAATTAAACCAATTTAAACATGAATTAAATTGATTTGTTTAACTAAACTGATTTTAAGTTCTATAGACATGATTTCTGTTAGAGCTGATTTTAATCCCTCTAAGTATGGTATCTAGTTATTAAGGCCATTTATATCCTATAGGCATGGTTTTTAATATTGTGGAAGTAAATCAAACATAGCAAGCACATTTGAATTAACACAACCCTATAGGCATGGTATCTACCCGATTTACCCAACATATATATAACTACCCACCCCTTTTCACTAATCACCCCAATATTGTTTACAATAATTATTACAGACCGATGAATTAAAATACATAAATAAACAAAAGTTAATCTATAGGGAGCCTGCAGCAGGCCCAGATGACTTCTAAGCCTCCAATAGCCTCCAATGCCAAAGTTCTATAGACAATATCATTTCTAGGCGTGTCAGAGTTCCCTAAGGACCTCAAGGATCCCGGGCAGTTCTCATACCTAGACCTTTTCTCAAACAATAACTGATTTAGGTATAGTGTGAAAAGGCAAGCTCTTGACATACCAGAGTTTAGAGAAACCTCAAAGAGTCTCAAGGCAGTACACATATCAGAGGGGCAAAACCTAGTATTCTAAGAGTAAGTGGAAGTGCATAAAATTTGAATGAGTTTAATAGAAAGGTCTTAAGACTGAAAAGAACTTTTGAAAACCATTAGTACTAAAACAATTTGAGGAGAGTACCAAAACAGCAGATAATTAGTTGGTCATAAAATATCCAGATTCAGAGAAAAACACAGATTTCTCATGGGGTTAAAGGGATTGGGGCACATAAGAGTCACATTGGGGGTACATGGATAGGGATAGGGGAAGCATATAGTCACAAAACTGCATAAGACACTTAGAGACTTAACTGGCTAAACATGGACAGTAAGTAGTTAAGACATAAGTCATAGTTGTGATACAGGAAGCGTGACATGTTTTGAACAGGATTGAACATGATAGGTAAAAGAAAGTAAGAAGGAAAGAGTGCAGAATATAAAGCATACATTGAATAGCACAAAGTTTAGACATGCTGAGCAAAGAAGTAAGTAGGAACACAAGTTGAATTCATAACTGATGAACTAGTGAAGGAATGAAACATATAGGGTTTGGATTTCACAACTTAACTAGAGACATACTAGTTGAAGAAAAGGGTGCAGAATACAAAGCAAATAAAGTTCCAATATCTAGCCTTGGTTTTCAGCCAGCTAGATCAGTGAGTATCACAAGTAGCAAAAGAGAAAGAGAACTTTAGAGTGTACGAAGTAGTGATTTTTAGACTAATGTTCATTGTTCAAAACTTAAAATAAGACGAGATTTATATAGTAATCAAACGTTTAACAAATAAGGTAAGAAATCAATTAAGTATCAAATCAGGGAAGTCACATGTAAATCAGCAAGTCTTTCCCTTAATCAAGGGACAATTTAAATCAACGGTAAAATCATGCTAAGTATTTAAGGAAAAGAATCAAGTAAGGTTTAGTATAGAGTAGGTAATTAGAGGTAAATGAACAGAAGTTTTAATTATGGAAACAAATCAGTAAGAATCAGCAAAATACAAGCAAGGCAAAGGAAAATTATTTAAGGCAAGCAATTCAATCAAATCGAGTAGAGAGGTAAGAATCAAAAGTTTAAGGAAAAGTTTCAAATCAAACCAAGAAATAAGGAATTCAGAATAATCAAGGAGAAAGGCATGAAAGAGTCAGCATGTTTAACATATAAAATAAGGTAGAACATGAATAGTCAGGATTCCACATAAATTTAACAAACAAATAGTTAGAACGACACTAATTCAAGGAGAATGTTACAGGTCTTAACATGAATAGTCAGGACGGACACAAGCATATAGAATCAGTGAAAAGTCAAACTAAAAAATTCAGTAGAAGCATATTAGGGCAAGAAAATCACGAGAAATCACAATAACCCAAAGTAAGAACCAGTCGATATACTAGTACTCAGAAACCAGACGAAGAACATCAAAAAGAATTAGGGCTTTCAGTACAAACGGGCTAAGGTTGTAGCAGACTTACAAAATTAGTCAAAATATATGAGAAGCAAAAGATTAAACACAAAAATTCATCAAACAATTTGTAAAAAGAAATTTCAGAAACCCTAGTTTAGGAAAAACTGAAAATCGCTTGAAAATCATTCGATTCTTGTAAAGAATCTTAAGGTTATTGTAAAACTCACACGAAACAAACCCAAATCATCTTAGATCTGTACAGATCTAAGAGGTTTAGAAAAGAAATTAGGGTTTCAGAGAGAACCATACAGAGGTGAAGAAACCTGCTTAGAAAACCATAGATCGTAGTCAATATAGGGCGATCTTACTCAGAATCACACTAGAATGGCCTGAAACAGGCGAGAGAGGTACCATAGATGCAAGCCAACAAGCCCTGGTCCCTTGAGGGCCTTGGAGATGGCAAGATTAACGTGAGGGAGGCCATTGGAGGACTAAGAAGTGGTGAGAAATCATCGGAGATGGCCATGAACGAGGGTCAGTGAGATTATTAGGGTTAGGTTTTGAGAGCATTTGAGAGCATAGAGGGGTTTCAGGGCGGTGGGTAGTATGAAATGATAGGGTTGGGGGGGGGGTCTTTTGGGTTTATTTTAGGAATGGTTTTTTGTGGCCATTGATCTTTATGATCAACGGCCGAGATTAAAAGGTTTTGGGGATCGGATCAAATAGCTGGGGTTTGGGCTGGGTAATTTAATTGAAATTGGGTTGGTAATTGGGTTAGGTTGGGGCTGAAATTGAAGAAAAAAACAGGCTAGATTTTAAATAGCCACTTTTAATAGTTATATAATTTATAAAAAATAATAAATGATTTTCAAAAATATTTTAGTGTACTAAAATGATTTAAAATAGTTTTTTAACATTTTAAAAATATAAAAGATCATTTTATGCATCAATAATGTAATTATGCATTAGTATGTCTTATTATTGCAAAGATATGCAATTTAGCCTAAAAATGTAAATGCAATTATAAAAAATGCACTAAAATATTTAAACAATATTTTAGCATAAATAAAGAATTTAGATGAATAAATCACCACAAAATAATTTGAAGGATAATTATTGGAAATTTTATAAATAAAAAGGGAAGAAATAAATCAATTTGGAGATTTTAAAAATTATAGAAAAATTATAAAAATGTTTATGCATGCTTATAACTGCATATGTGCTATTTTGAAAGTATATATATTTATTAAAAATATATGAGGAAAAATTGGGTATCAACAGCTGTCCCTCTTTATCCGGGAAGGATGAAAGAGTTTTCGGGTAAAGAAATGATGGCAATTTTGACCGGACGAGATGTTTTGAAAGATAGAGGCCGGACTCTGGTCTTGAGTTGCCTACATGTCCATGGTTTTACAGGAATTAGGCCATGTGTAGTTTTGGATTCATTAGCGGAATATACTGATGAAGTCATTGCAAGAACGGGCACGGGATGCAAGAGCGACTATGGTGAATAGTTAGGGTTTGAGATAGTTGAAGGAACTAGAGCGAGGTCTCTCCTTCTATGATAGCGGTTGCTTACTGGTCACCTGCAGATGAAAAGATGCTGCCGACATGTATTTATACGAAAATTTAAACATGATGCAGATTCACTTTTGACCATGAAAGTTTTCATTGGACGGTTAAAGATGACGTCCTTGGACCATGATGTCATGGGCCATGAATTGCTTAGTGAGGGATTTGCAAGCCATGAAATGTTGTTCTCGGGCCATGCAGATGGTGCCTTCGAACCATGACGCCTTTGAATAATGATATGAAAATTTGAGGGATCCTCAGGCCATGGCATGGTGTCTTCCGACTATGAGGATGATGCCTTTTAGACTATGACGCCCTTGGATAGATTGGCGATATTTCAGCCCATGAGATGCAATAATATGATGTTAACAAGACAAGGCTTAGTTTTGTGAAATGAAGGGCAGAGCTTAGCCCGATAGAAAAGCAAATAGATAGTACTAGAAGAGAGCAATATTTATGTAAGGAGGGACAATGCTTAGTCCTATGCAAATGTGGAGGCAGGGGTTAGCCTCATGCAGATACAGAGGCAGGGATTAGCCTCATGCAAGTATGGGGGCAAGGATTAGCCTCATGCAGAGAGAGAGGCAGGGATTAGCCTCATGCAGATATGGAGGCAGGGATTAGCCTCATGCAGATGTGGAGGAGCCTCATGCAAATAGAGAGGCAGTGATTAGCCTTATGCAAGTAGGGAGGCAAGTATTATCCTTATACAGATGTGGAGGCAAGGATTAGCCTCATGCAAGTATGGAGGCAAGGATTAGCCTCATGCAAATATGGGGCAAGGATTAGCCTCATGCAAATATGGAGGTAGGGATTAGCCTCATGCAAATATGGAGGCAGTGATTAGCCTCATGTAAGTATGGAGGCAAGGATTAGCCTCATGCAGATAGGGAGGCAAGGATTAACCTCATGCAGATATGGAGGCAGGGATTAGCCTCATGCAGATATGGAGGCAGGGATTAGCCTTATGCAGATAGGGAGGCAGGGATTAGCCTCATGCAAATATGGAGGCAAGGATTAGCCTCATGCAGAGAGCAAGTAGGAAATAAGAGTAGTATATGTCTTAGATAGAGATATATTCGGTGCCTGATGTCCTGATTGATAGCAAATTTGTTACGTGTATATATTTGCGGATGCTATCGCTACGTCAGATGTGCCCGCGTTCAAAGAAAAATTATAAGTTTTGTAAGAGGAGGTTGGTTCGTGCCTTCATCCACTGGCCTTGCTTTGCTCCATTCCGGAGGCTTTTTCGAGTTCCCCTGGGTAACACCTGACTGTTACGGAAATAAAGTTTTCGAAAAATATGCAATCATTGATAAAAATAGAGTCATTTTTAGAAACATATTGATATATTAAGTAATTTTAGATGAAATAGTAACTGTAACACATCTTAAAGGCATTGCAACTCTCTTATATTAGAATTTTGAGGGTCCTCCTCAAAATTCTACCCTAGTTTTTGATCTTGGGGGAAATGGAATTTTATTATGATATGACCGAACCAATAAGGCTGCCTACGTATCCCCTTTTAAACGGGAATCAGGTCAAGCATAGTTCAATTACATCAGATGAGGAAATGTAAATTGTCTAAGCATAGTATCTCTTGACTGCGTCTGAATTGATTGGTTTTGGCCAAATTTTGCCGTCCATTTCTACAAGCTCTGAACATTCTGTTCTGACAAAGTTGGCCACGACACACTGCGTTCATCATCTTTCCATCGATAAGGGCCAATTGTTTATAGCAACTCCTTATCCACTCTACATTGCTGAGTTCAGCTTCATGTATGATTCTTAAAGAAGGAATCTCTACCTCGACTAGAATGACAACCTCGGTACCATAAACCAACATATAGGGAGTTTCCTCGGTTGATGTGCGAACTATAGTGCGGTATGCTAATAAAGCAAAAGGTAGCTTCTCGTGCCAATGTTTGTGGTTTTCTAACATCTTCCTTAGTATCTTCTTGGCGTTTTTGTTGGCGGATTCTATAGCTTCGTTCATTTGGGGTATGTAGGCTGTGGAATTATTGAGCTTGATTTTAAAAGTTTCACACATAGCTTTCATCAAATCACTGTTGAGATTGGCGGCATTATCAGTAACAATGGACTCGGGAACTTTGAATCGGCAAATAATACGATCTTTGACAAAATATGCGACGACTTTCTTGGTTACAGCTTTGTAAGATGCAGCCTCTACCCATTTTGTGAAGTAATCAATGGCTACCAGAATAAACCTGTGCCCATTTGAAGCAGTGGACTCAATCGAACCGATAACATCCATTCCCCAGGCGGCGAGATGCCAAGGTGAGCTTGTTGTATTGAGCTAGTTTGGCGGCACTTTTATCATAACGGCATGCACCTACTATTGAAAGCATTTGCGGACATACTGGATGCGGTCTGTCTCCATGGTCATCCAAAAATAGCCGGCCCTGAGTATCTTCTTAGCCAAGACAAAACCATTCATATGCGAGCCATAGGTTCCGGCATGCACATCATCAAGAAGTTTAGAAGCTTCTTTTGCGTCGACACATCTTAGCAATCCCAAATTGGGAGTTCTTCTATACAGATTTCCTCCACTGTAGAAGAAGTGATTGGACAATCTCCAGAGTGTGCATTTCTGAGTGTGATTTGCATGCTCCAGATATTCTCCCCTCGACAAATACTCCTTGATATCATGGAACCAAGGCTTTCCATATGTTTCTTCTTCAACATGAGCACAATATGCCGGCTGATTATGGATCTTCACCGGAATGAGATCAATATAATTCTTATCTGGATGTTGTATCATAGATGACAAGGTGGCCAAGGCATCAGCAAACTCATTCTGAATTCTGGGCACATGTCGGAATTCTATCTTCGTGAACCTCTATCTTAATTCCTGCACATGGTGCAGATATGACAATATCTTGGAATTCTTGGTGGCCCACTCTCCTTGTGCTTGGTGCACAAGCAAATCTGAATCACCGATCACCAATAGCTCCTAAATGTTCATGTCGATTTCTATGTTGAGCCCCAGTACGCAGGCTTCGTACTCTGCCATATTGTTGGTGTATGGAAATCTGAGTTTAGCAGATACCGAATAATGTTGACACGTTTCTGACACCTGAACTGCTCTAATGCCCACTTCTTTGAATTTGCAGCTATGTCAAAGAACATCCTTCAACAATCGTATGCTTCGGTAATGTCTTCTCCTACAAACGATACTTCTTCGTCAGGAAAATATGTTTTCGAGGGTTCGTTTTGTCCTTTCACCGGATTTTCAACAAGATGATCTGCCAACGCTTGTCCTTTGATCGCCTTTTGAGTTACATAGATGATGTCGAACTCACTCAACAGTATCTGCCACTTGGCTAATTTCCTAGTCGGCATGAATTTCTGAAATATGTACTTTAGAGGATCCATCCTGGATATGAGGTATATAGTGTAGGCACAGAAGTAATGCCTCAATTTCTGAGCCGTACAGGTTAAAGCACAACAACTGCGTTCCAACAAAGAGTACCATGCTTCATAAGGTATGAACTTCTTACTCAAGTAATATATGGCTTGCTCCTTCTTCCCTGTCTCGTCATGTTTCCCCAGAACACATCCGAAGGCTCTGTCCAAAACAGATAGATAGAGTAACAAAGGCCATCCTGGTTTTGACGGGACTAGAGCTGGTGGTGGGGACAAGTAATCTTTGATTTTGTCGAAGGCCCTTTGACAATCCTCTATCCAGCTTGTTTTGACATCTTTCCTTAGCATCTTGAAGATGGGTTCACATATGACTATGGACTGTGCTATGAAGTGACTGATACAATTGAGATGCCCTAGGAAGCTCATCACATCCCTTTTGCTCCTAGGTGGCGGTAACTCCTGAATAACCTTGACTTTCGACGGATCTAGTTCGATCACTCGATGACTGACAATGAATCCCAGTAACTTCCCTACGGGAACCTTGAATGCATATTTTGAGGGGTTCAACTTCAAGTTGTACCTCCTTAGCCTGTCAAAGAACTTTCTCAAGTCCGTTATGTGATCTACGACCCTCTTAGATTTAATAATGACATCATCTACATACACCTCTATCTCTTTGTGTATCATATCATGGAAGATGTTTGTCATGGATCTCATGTAAGTAGCCCCAACATTCTTTAGACCAAACGACATCATCTTGTTGCAGTATAACCCCAAGGTGTGATGAAAGCCATTTTCTCCCCGTCTTCTTCATCCATCCAGATCTGGTGATAACCCGCGAAGCAATCTACAAAGGATTGGTGTTCATGATTGGCGCAGTTATCGATCAAAATATGTATGCTTGGCAGTGGAAAGTCATCCTTGGGACTTGCTCTATTTAAATCACGATAGTCGACACATACCCTGACTTTCCCATTTTTATTCGGAACTGGAACAATGTTAGCTAACCAGGTTGGGTACTCGACCACCCCGAGAACTTTGGCTTTGATCTACTTGGTAACTTCCTCCTTGATTTTCAGGTTGATGTCTGGTTTGACCATGCGAAAACGTCCTTATATTCTTTTAGAAAATGGATGTATTCTTTCTTCTCTGTTGCTAACAAGTGAACGCTAATGCGAGTTTCCCTGACGGTCTCAGCGTCCCCCAAATTTACTGCTTCGGTTTCGTCCAGATTGGACTTAGGATTATTCTCAAAGTTTTCAACTTCCCTGACAACTTCCTCGGGTATCTTATCCTCTTCATCTGAATCACTATCCTCATGTTGCGTTGCCTCATTACATGTCACAGTCACCGATCCATCAGGAAAAGTAATAATAACGTTATAGAAAGAAAAAGTGTAGAAAATAGTAATGAATAATAAGGAGAAAATGCATTTGATTAAAATTAAAAACATCCAAACAAGTGCGGATCGATGAATCGAGCATTTATTTTGAAACAAGTAAGTCTTTAAATCAAAATTACTAAAATTCTTAAATACCTAGAATGGTTATAGAAATAAAATTCTACCAAGCTACCTAGGGACTCGACGGGCTCGGGATGGTGTGGCGATCCAGTTCCTGAGAACAACTCCCTTCTTCACGGTCTGAATAGTGAGGCCTTCTTCTTCCCCCTCCTCAATTATGGCACTACAGTCCATGTCTTCATCCTCCAAGAACAGATTCTTCAACCCAGCTAATGCTTCCTCTTCAGCAGTTCCCTATATTGTATCAGCTTGGTGAAAAGCTTGATCTAGACATGGCACTGGTTGCTCGAGAGGGTAATACGGTCTGCGCCATAGAGGTTACAAATCATTGTATTCTTGCCATGTGTAGTGATATCCGAGCTCAAAGGTAGTACCATGACTCTTCAGCCATATTGGTTTAGTGATACCCTAGAGATTCTTCCCTAGCCTTTTGCTGGGTTCATACCCAGACCATGCCAATATGCTTTCTATTTTACTACTCCACCATTTATCCTTCTCGATGGCATTGACTCGTTCAATGTGATGATAGATTTCCCCTCATAGCCTTCATCTATGTCCAATAGCCGGGATAGTTTGAGTAGTGTAAATGGGGTTACCATCTCCGTGATTGATCACTTCCTGACGATTCCATTCGAATTTCACGGCTTGATGTAGTGTGGAAGGCACGACTCCAGCGGCATGGATCCATGGTCGGCCCAACAGAAGATTATATGAGGCTGGTATGTCAAGCACCTAGAACTCGACGTCGAACTAAGTTGTCCCCATCTGCAAGCAAAGGTTGATTTCCCCAATTGTGGCCCTTTGGGACCCATCGAAAGCTTTCACGTTCATGCTTCCTACCCATATTTCATGAAAACCTTTGTCCAACCTTTTCAGAGTGTCCAATGGACAAATAATAAGGCTTGAAACTTCATCAACCAAGACCCTGGCAATGAATTTGTCTTCAAATTGCACTGTAATATGCAATGCTCGATTGTGATTCAACCCTTCAGGTGGTAGCTCATCTTCATGGAAGATGACCTTATGACTTTCTAGTACTTGTCCCACCATATTGGCCATTTCTCTTCCATTGTTGTTATTGGGTACATAAGCCTCGATAAACACCTTTATTAAAGCATTTTTATATGCCTTTGAATTTTAGAACACTGACAGGATGGATATCTGAGCTGGGGTTTTGTTAAGATGGTCAATGACGGAATACTTCTTTGCTTGTACTTTCCTCCACAGGTCATTTGGCCCTGTCTCGATGACGGGATGCCTGGTAGTGGCATCCTTTATTGGTCTTCCCAAATGTTTAGGTGTATAAACTCTTCCAATCCTAGTCATTCCTTATGCAGCATCAGATTCTTCTACATTGGCCTTTCCTTTTTGCCGATCCTCGGCAACGTAATCCCAAGGTATTGCTTTTGAGTCGAATGGAGGTGTGGTTGATACTATCACAGTAAAAGGTGTAACCACTTCTACTTCAAATGGAGCGGGGGTGGCCATAGGTGGAGCCACCTCTACCTCAAATGGAACCGGTGCAGCTACCTCAACCTCGATTGGTGACCGAGTCTGTACCACAATAGGAGTAAGTGTGACTGCAACTTTAAAGTCATCGCCTTCTCGAATAAGACCAATCGAATCCTCAGGGTCCCATTTTTCGTTCGTCTATATCACATGTACCCCACCGCCTCTATGATTAGGGAGAGGGTTATTGCAAACATTAGGTGCGACTTCCTTCGCCTGTATGACCTTGTTGTCAATTAGCATCTAGATCTTATCCTTCAATGTTCGCCACTCATCAGTCGTTTTCCCCTTCATACTGGAGTGGTATGCACAAGTTTTGTTCGGATTGACCCATTGGGATGGATTCTTTAATGCCATAGCAGGAATGGGGGTGACATAACTAGCGGCTTTCAATCTTTCATATATTTGGTCGATGGTTTCAGCAATGACGGTGTATCGTTTGGGTGGCTTGAAGTCAAAGTTTGGTCGTGGTCTTGGATAATTTTGACAAGTTAGGGGTGATTAGAAATGTGACGGTTGAGAGTTATAGGTGTGATGGACAGCGGCTGGTTGGGAATATTTGGGAGATAAGGGTTGATATGTGGGTAGTGATGCTTGGTATCTAGGCGAAGGTGTTTGATATGTGGGCAGTGGTGTTTGATATGTGTGTGGAGTTGTTTGATACGTAAGTGGAGATTTCGGGCCCTGAGCCATCATTACTTCCCCAATATCTCTCTTCTTTGATATGTCGCCTGATTGCAATGCCTTATTTGTGGCCTGTAGTGCCTCAAAATTTGTTACCATCCTGCTTTTGATGCCTTCCTCAATTCTTTCTCCAAGCTTGATGATATCGGAGAACTTATTATTTTCAATAACCATCAACCTTTTATAATACTATGGATCCTACGCTCTGACAAAGAACTTGTTCATCTGTTAAAGATGGCCTGACTTTGGCCGCTTCCGACCTCCAATGAGTAGCATACTCACAAAAAGTCTCAGTGGGTTTCTTCTTAAGATTCTGGATGTAGAAAATATTCGGTGCGTTCTCTGTGTTGAACCTATACCGGTCCATGAAATTCGACGTCATACTTACCCAACTGGACCATTTCTTGGTATCTTAGCTGATTACCAAGACAAAGCATCCCCAGTAAGACTCCTCATAAAGAGTTTCATCCGGATCCTTTTGTCTTTCCCGACCCCGACAAACTTGTCACAGTAGGTCCTCAGATGAACCCTAGGGCCACCTGTACCGTCGAACATCTCAAACTTGGGAGGTTTGTACCCCTTTGGAAGTTCTATATCTGGCTGTATGCATAGGTCTTCATAGTTCAAACCTTCTATTCCTTTGTCGCCTTCAACATCGTGAACTCGGCTTGTCAACTTCTTGAGTTCTTCAGCCATGTTCTTAATGAGCAGGTCCTTCTCGGAGGATTCTAGTGTATATGAGATTGGTTGTAATGATGGTTATTGGTGGAGTTTTAAGGATCGGGAATGGGTTGTGGTGTGTTTTGAGGAGTGTGGTAAGTGGTGGTTGGTGGGTACTGAATTGGTTGGTGGTGATATTGTGGCAGAGTTGGTATTGGTAATGGATTGAGATTTTGGGGTGGAGTTGCGTATTGATTTGGTGCGGGAGGATTTTGTGGAGGTTGATTTTGTGTGTTTTGGGGAGGTGTTGGGTTCTTTGTGTTTGCTGGTTGATGTCAGGGACATTCAGGGTGAGTGACAAGTTTGCCAAATTGCGAACCTGCTCAAGTTCTCCTTGTAGTTCCAATATCTTTTGTTCCAATCTTAAGACTAGGTCGTTCGGTGCCGGAGTACTTTGTCCATCTGAAGTTTCTGTGTTCTCAACATTCTCCCTTCGGATACCACTTAAGTTGTCTATTTTTGCTTTTCCTCTGCTTTTTGTATTGCTTGGAGGAGGAGGTGGTGGAGGGCCTCAATGGTGTTCCTTCCCACAATGGTTTTGCAGTGCCACAAGTGCTGAGCTTGGCAATTGTAAGGGATGTCGTCGTCTTGAAAGTCTGCCCTGAAATGACTCATCTTGGCAACCCTTGGTACAACCTATTTCTTGCCTGCTTGCCTCACAACTCGGATAGGGACATAATGATATATCCCTCTCAACCCAATCAGCACCAGGTGTGGAGCGTCCCTAGATCTGATGATGAATTCGTCTGTTGGGAACCATTCAAACATCCATTGCACCTGTTCCTCGGTCAGATTGTCGAAGAACTCTACCCATTCTTTGGCACTTACTAGCTGAGCAAACCTATTTGGAATGTAAGTCATCTGCTTGGGGTGATGGAAGGAAATATGGTCGTTCCAAGCCCTTTGCGGAAATTCTTAGCGATAGTGACCTTTTTGAAGATGTTCTAGCAACCACAACTGTAGCAACAAGTTACAACCCTCGAAATGCTTGACCCTTCTTTGATAGCGCTCCGGAGCCCTGTAGATGTCGGGTATGATCATGGGGACTATATTGTATGTCTTTTCATTGATCCTTTCCATCAAAGTCTTGGCAACCATGGCCAACCTAGTGTGGATTCTTTCCCTTTTCATTGGGAATACTATCAGGGCTAAGAAGCATACAATGAACACGAACACTCTGTGTTGGATGTGGCCTAGAAAAGTGAGAGAGAGCTCATCATGGTAGGTACGATAGGACTTGCTATGGCTATACCTCTCATACTTTCGAAGGGTATGTAAGATTCCTTCAGGCATACCAGATCAACATTTTTCTTCATCCCCATCATCTTTTAAAACCCTTTACCGGTACGGTTCTCCGGCACTAATAACCCAGGACTATCCCAAGTCAATCCCGCAAGCCCTTCAATTTCTTGTAGAAGTGGTGTCATTTCTATGTCGCGGAAACTGAACACAGACCTTTCACTGTCCTAGAACAAAGTGGTAACCTCGATCAACTTGTTGTTTGGCTCAATGTCTAGTAGGGAAGGCAAGTTACCCAGGTACTTCCTTACATGTTTCTTGTCACTTGAAAAAAGTTCCTCCCTCCAATCTAGCAGCAATGGTGGAATGTTGCTAACCATACCGAATCTGGGGACCCTGTGCCTCATTTTCTGCAAAACAAAAAGGTTAGTCCCTTCTCCCCTACCAGACTCGACTATTTATACATTCATGATTAGCATATTGGTATTTATTTCTCCAAATTAATGCATAGAACGTGGTTGTGTCCGTTGGGATTATGGAAACCCGGTGTACTTTTTTTTGGATAAGGCTCGTATTAAAGGATTATTATGTGGACAACATATTAATCTGACTAGGTTTGACCATGATGCATGCATAATTTCAATCAGAGTGAGGTTACTATGGGGGTTTAGACTGGTACCCTCAAGCGGACAACTTGAGAGGGAAGGCACGGAACTGTCGACTGCACTACTGATTGACTAGTTTTACCGCAAATAAGCCTTTCCAAATTTAAGGGTAATAAATAGGAAGAGTGCAACCACTCATCAAGCGTTGCAATAGGATTTAATATGCACAAGTGGAATATGATGCGGAACATGATTTATCCAGCAATAAATAGCATGTAGTCAAGTATTTTCACATAAGAAAAATAATAAATGCAGAATTTAAATAATTAAAAGACAGTTACAGAAAAAGAAAACAAGGAGACAAGTCAGTTTTAGGAATAAAGAAATCATAAATGCTTGAAAATAGACAGTTAAATTCAAATAAGGGGAAAGGGTACCGGAAAAGACATGCTTGGACTAATTCATAAAAGATAAGTTCGTTATGGTACGAGTCTAAAGACATCCCCAGCAGAGTCGTCATGCTGTCGCGCCCCCTTTTTTCCCTCCACAGAGAGAGAAGTCCGGGTTCCGACGTTCTTTGGGGTAATAACTCATTTCCTTTTGGGAATTTGGATTTTGAAGAGTCGCCACCTAACGGATTATGGCGCGTTAGGGAACATAGAGTGATTAACTCTTAGACTAGTTTGCATTACGAGAGATTTAAGATAAAGGCTCGAAATAACTTTGAGGGGAAGGTGTTAGACACCCCTCTTGGTCCACAACGGTGGGTCCCGACCGAACCTATACATATATGAATTAGTCCTTTTAACAAATAAATAGTTTAAACACATACTTGCAAATAAAGGCATATTTTGGACATTGTATAACTCAAGTAATGAGACAAAAGGAGAAAACAAGTTGCATATATAGAGAAAAAGTAAAGCTTAGACATCGGGAATTGGGAAAGAGGGGTCCTAGGTTTATTAGCCTATAGAATCACCCCACACAATGCCCAGTAAAAACTCCTCAATGAGGGGCTACACGTGACATTAGCTCATAGTCATCGTATTCTTACTACCCAATTTCCTCCCCTTGGTCGTAGCATAAAGCGCTCTAGCAACCTTGAAAAAGTCCTATGCGTGTACTACCCATCCCTTCCTTGTGGCCCTGGAGGTATTTTAGGACCTCTACTTTTGGACAGTTCTAGACCCTCCTAAGTTATTTAAAGGAGAAAAGTCTAAGCGCCAATTAAAACAGCTAGGACTGCACATAAAGAAGGAACAAGTAATGGCTCACATTTTTTTACCTCTACGAGTAGAACAAATAAATGCACGTCTCAGATAATTGTTTCAGGTATTTAACAAAACTTAGAACATGATATCTAGGTGATCAGGAAGTACACAACATGAATTAGGACCAAGTGTCAAAGACCTATTAGCTTGCCTACTGATTTTAGACCTGTTAAATCTGCGCAGTCTCAAATAGCAAAACATAGTTTTATAGTTGCAGAATTTGAATTGCCCTAGAGGCTAGCCTAAACGCATAACAGTGACATCCTAAAAGCATGGTATCTATATTGATTAGGAATGCAGTAAAACAATGAACAATTTTTTTAAACGGACAACTTGATATCCTATAGGCATGCTTTCTAGCGACATTAATTTAAGGCAGTGTTTGAAAACTCATTTAAAGAAATGGACAGTTAATTAAACCAATTTAAACATGAATTAAATTGATTTGTTTAACTAAACTGATTTTAAGTTCTATAGGCATGATTTCTATTAGAGCTGATTTTAATCCCTATAAGCATGGTATCTAGTTATTAAGGCCGTTTAGATCTTATAGGCATACTTTCTAATATTGTGGAAGTAAAGCAAACATAGCAAGTGCATTTGAATTAACACAACCCTATAGGCATGGTATCTACCCGATTTACCCAACATATATATAACTATCCACCCCTTTTCACTAATCATCCCAATGTTGTTCACAATAATTATTACAGACCGATGAATTAAAATACATAATGAATAGAAGTTAATCTATAGGGAGCCTGCAGTAGGCCCAAATGACTTCCAAGCCTCCAATAGCCTCAAATGCCAAATTTCCAAAGACAATATCATGTCTAGGTGTGTCAGAGTTCCCTAAGGACCTCAAGAATCCCTAGCAGTGCTCACACCTAGACCTTTTCTCAAACAATAACTAATTTAGGTGCAATGTAGAAAGGCTAGCTCTTGACATGCTAGAGTTAAGAGAGACCTCAAAGGGTCTCAAGGCAGTACACATATCAGAGGGGCAGAACCTAGTATTCTAAGAGTAAGTGGAAGTGCATAACTGTTGAAAGTGTTTAATAGAAAGGTCTTAAGACAGAAAAGAACTTTTGAAAACCATTAGTACTGAAACGGTTTGAGGAGAGTACCAAAACAACAGACAATCAGTTGGTCATAAAACATCCAGATTCAGAAAAAAACACTTAACAAATAGATTTCTTATGGGGATAAAGGGATTGGGGCACATAAGAGCCACATTGGGTACATGGATAGAGATAGGGGAAGCATATAGTCACAAAACTGTATAAGATCTTAGAGACTTAACATGCTAAACATGGATGGTAAGTAGTTAAGATATAAGTCATAGTAGTGATACAGGAAGCGTGACATGTTTTGAACATGATTGAACATGCTAGGTAAAAGAAAGTAAGTAGGAAAGAGTGCAGAATATAATGCATACATTGAATAGGATAGAGTTTAGACATGCTGAGCAAAAAAGTAAGCAGGAACACAAGTTGAATTCATAACTGATGAACTAGTGCAAGAATGAAACATATAGGGTTTGGATTTCAAAACTTAACTAGAGACAAACCAGTTGAAGAAAAGTGTATAGAGTACAAAGCAAATAAAGTTCCAATATCTAGCCTTATCTTCCAACCGGCTAGATCAGTGAGTATCACAAGTAGACGAAGAGAAAGAGAACTTTAGAGTGTAAGGAGTAGTGATTTTTGGACTAATGTTCGTTGTTCAGAACTTAAAATAAGAAGGGGTTTATATAGTAATCAAAAGTTTAACAAATAAGGTAAAAAATCAATTAAGTAGCAAATCAAGAAAGTCACATGTAAATCAGCAAGCCTTTCCCTTAATCAAGGGACAATTTAAATCAATGGTAAATGCATCCTAAGTATTTAAGGAAAATAATCAAGTATGGTTTAGTATATAATAGGTAATTAAGGGTAAATGAACAAAAGTTTTAATTAAGGAAACAAATCAGTAAGAATCAGAAAAATACAAACAAGGCAAAGGAAAATTAATTAAGGCAAACAATTCAATCAAATCGAGTAGATAGGTAAGAATCGAAAGTTTAAGGGAAAGTGTTCAAATCAAACTAAGAAATAAGGAATTCAGAATAATCAAGGAGAAAGGCATGAAAGAGTCAGCATATTTAACATATAAAATAAGGTAGAATATGAATAGTTAGGATTCCACATAACTTTAACAAACAAATAGTTAGAACGACACTGATTTAAGGAGAATGTTACAGGTCTTAACATGAATAGTCAGGACAAACACAAGCACATAGAATCAGTGAAAGGTCAAACTAAGAAATTCAGTAGAAGCATATTAGGCAAGAAAATCACGAGAAATCACAAGAACCCAAAGTAAGAACTAGTCGATATACTAATACTCAGAAACTAGGTGAAAAACATCAAAAAGAATTAGGGCTTTCAGTACAAATGGGCTAAGGTTGTAGAAGACTTACACAATCAGTCAAAATATATGAGAAGTAGAAGATTAAACACAAAAAGTCATCAAACAATTTGTAAAAAGAAATTCCGAAAACCCTAGTTTAGGAAAAAATAAAAATCGCTTGAAAATCATACGATTCTTGTAAAGAATCTTAAGGTTATTGGAAAACTCACACGAAACATAGCCAAATCATCTTAGATATGTACATATCTATGAGGTTTAGAAAGAAATTAGGGTTTTGGAGAGAACCATATAGAGGTGAAGAAACCTGCTTGGAAAACCATAGATCGTAGTCAATATAGGGCGATCTTACTCAGAATCACATTGGAATGTCCTGAAACAGGTGAGACAGGAACCATAGATGTAAGCCAACTAGCCCTGGTCACTTGAGGGCCTTGGAGATGACAAGATTAATGTGAGGGAGGCCATTGGAGGCCTGAGACATGGTAAGAAATCATCGGAGATGGCCATGGACGAGGGTCAGTGAGATTATTAGGGTTAGGTTTTTAGAGCGTTTGAGAGTAGAGAGGGTTTTCAGGGCGGGTAGTATGAAATGATAGGGTTTGGGAGAGGGGGGGGGGGTCTTTTGGGTTTATTTTAGGAATGGTTGTTTGTGGCCATTGATCTTTATGATCAACAACTGAGATTAAAAGGTTTTGGGGGCCGGATCGGGTAGCTGGGGTTTGGGCTGGGTAATTTAATTGGAATTGGGATGGTAATTGGGTTAGGTTGGGGCTGAAATTAAAGATAAAATAGGCTAGATTTTAAATATCCACTTTTAATAGTTACTCCCTCCGTTCCAATTTATGTGAACCTGTTTGACTGAGCACGGAGTTTAAGAAAAAAATGAAGACTTTTGGAATTTGTGATCCTAAACAAGTCCAAATGGGGCCCAGAGTATTTGTGTGGTTATAAAAGCTTCTCATTAAGGGTAAAGTTGTAACTTTAAGCTAAATTGTTACCAAATTTAGAAAGGGTTCATTCTTTTTGTAACAGACCAAAAAGGAAATAGGTTCACATAAACTGGAACAGAGGGAGTATATAATTTATAAAAAATAATAAATGTTTTCCAAAAATATTTTCATGTACTAAAATAATTTAAAATAGTTGTTTAACATTTTAAAAATATAAAAGATCATTTTATGTATCAATAATGTAATTATGCATTAGTAGGGTTTATTATTGCAAAGATATGCAATTTAGTCTAAAAAATATATATGCAATTATAAAAAATGCACTAAAATATTTAAACAATATTTTGGTATAAATAAAGAATTTAGATGACTAAATCACCACAAAAATAATTTGAAGAATAATTATTGAAAATTTTATAAATAAAAAGAGAAGAAATAAATCAATTTTGAGCTTTAAAAAATTATAGAAAAATTATAAAAACGCTTATGCATGCTTATAACTGCATATGTGCTACGAAACGTAGGAGTTCAAGTTAAGTGGTTGATCCTTTGGTGCTGTCTTTTCTCAAAATGAAACTCCAGAATCATGAATCCCCAATAGCCCAATGAAATGCTAACAACATCTAGCCCAATGATGTTTGACTCTACTCTAACTCAAAAGAATTTGGAGTTAACAGAGAATTCCACTATGGAGGGTAGGATTGAACAACCAGAATCCTCCATCACTCGAGACATCAAAGTTATTTCTTTGTCAGATGAAGACAAACAAAGAATTTACGAGCTCTGGAGAAATGCTATTATAGTGAAGTTAGTGGGCAAACGTATGTTGCACCACTACTTGAAGAAGAAAATCCAGGATTTATGGAGGCCAACGGAAGATTTCCAAATGATTGATCTGGGAGACGACTACTACATAATAAAGTTTAAAAATAAAAAAAACATGGAGAAGGCTATTCAACAAGGGCCTTAGTTCATTAATGATCATTTCCTCGCCATCACTAAATGGAAACCAAATTTTGTGGCATCAAAAGAGAGACTAACAACAACGACAGTATGTGTTAGGCTCCCACAACTGCCTACAGAGTTTTATAATGGCAAATACTTGAAAAAATTGGCAATGCAATTGGTCGCTTATTAAGGATTGATGTTTGTACTTCAACCACACTAAGGGGTCGATATGCAAGACTTTGTGTTGAACTCCCTCTAGAAATCCCAGTCCAAACATTCCTATACGTTGGACAACATAAACAACACATTCACTATGAAGTAGATAACTTCCTATGCACTAACTGTGGCAGACTAGGCCGAACAACAAAACAATGTTCATTTATTAAACTGGATGCTAAGGCCAGTAAGGAAACAACAAAGGAACAAGCAACAACCTCAATACTGAAAACAAATTCTGTGATATCTTACTTACTTTACTTCACACGATTAGAAATCATGCCTATAGGAAATGCAATAATCTAGTTTAAGTTACAGCATACTCACATCTGTTTGCTTAGAAATCATGTCTATAGACTTAATCAATTTTCACAATCTCCTAGTTAATATGCATGTCTTTAGGAAGTAATAAACAAACCCAATCGCTAAAGGTAGAACTCACGCTTATAGGGATAACTGTCATTTGTGCCCAAGTGCTAAAACTAGAACCTGCCTAATGCCTTGTCAATTACCATTAGAAAGCATGACTATAGGAGTAAGTAAAAATTCTGAGCTTTTCTGTTGTCAACTGTCATTAGATAACCTGTCTATAGGTTCAAATGCTCTAATTGAGATCAATAGGCAATTACAGGATCACTTAGGAATTACTGTCAGCATGTTTACATTACAAAATTACCTAGAGATACTTTGCATAAACTGTCGGCATATTTAAAATCCAGAGTCACGTAGAAATCATATAGGATCTAATATCCTTAACTAATTAAACCGTCAATATGCTAACATGTTTTACGTGCATCTGTTGCCTTATGTGTGGAGGCTAAATTGAGCATTTATCTGCTTTTGAATGAAAAGTCCAATATGTTTTGTATGTCTCTTAGTTTTATAATTTTGAGCAACCTAGGTTGAGTCTAGAACCATCAAAAAATAGAGGTCCCAATGCCTCCAGTACCATAGGTAAGGGACAGGTAGTGCATGCACATGACACGAGTTAGAATTGATTAAAGCGCTTTAGGTAAAAACTCAAAGATAGTAATCGGGTAGAAGGAGATGATAGTCGGTGCCCACTAAATAATATGAGTAACACCTCTGGATCGGAAAAGTTACGAAGTATTATTTATGTTGCACGGGGTGATCCTATAGGCTAAAAAACTTAGGACCCCCACCCCTATTAAATAATTCCTCCGCTTTTCATTATTAGACTAATTCACATAAGTTAAGGTCGGGCAAGACCCACTGTTGTGGACCTTGAGGGGTGCCTAACACCTTCCCCTCGAGGTAATTTGATCCCTTAGCCTATCTCTGGTGATGCTAACTAGTATAATCTGAGTTATTTGCAATAGGTTCCCTAACACACATTAATCCGTTAGGTGGAGAATCTCCCAATAACCAACCCCTTTCCCTTCTCAAAAGAAGTTGTCAAATGTCGAAACCCGATTTCGCGAGAAAAAAGGGGCACGACACAAACATCTAATTAATTTGTTAACTTCCCACTCAAATCAATAATTAACCAATTATCCATACAACTAAGAATTATCCCAAATTACTTAAAATACTAATCACTTTTAACACATTTTATATACCTTACTATCATGGTCATGTGGTACCTTGTATGACACTATTCCATAAATACGAGGTATTATAGCTTGGACAGTATTTTATCTCAAAATATCAAACTTCGTCGAAACTCATATTTTTCGATTCGCTTACGTTCTCACCTTCACGAATTTACTTATCACTTGTTTGAAATAGTATAATACTTCTTATAACCTCAAAATAATCTCATTCCTGAGCTTACGTCGATTAAGTTACGACGAAACTTTAACGTACAAAAATGCGGGATGTAATATCTCATTTTCAAGCTTACATCAATTTACTTATGGCGTACTTTCACGTACGGAAACATGGGATGTAACAATAATAATTTTATTCCTTTCTCTATTCCACTTAGATGTCCACACATTAACCACCTAGCATATGTTGATGACATAGTAATCTTTTCTGGTGGTAATAGCAACTCTATTACTCTCATCATGAATATTCTTCATAGTTATGAAAAAAGCTTTGGTCAAAAGGTTAACAAGGATAAAGGTTTTTTCTTAACTACTACTAAAACTGTTGTTGTTATAATTAATATATTTAGAGAATGCACTGATTTTATGGACAAGGAATTTCCTTTCACCTATTTGGGATGCCCCATTTATATTGGAAGAAAAAAGACTGTCTACTTTAATGGCATGGTTAATAGTATTGTCAAGAAGCTTAATAGCTGGCATGGAAAATTGCTTTCATATGGAGGTAAAGTCATTCTCATCAAGAATGTGCTTCAAGTCCTCCCTACTTATTCTCTTTGTGCTATGTGTCCTCCAAAAGCCACTTTTAAACTTATTGACAAATATTTGCCTATTTCTTTTGGGGATAGGCAAAATACATAGTTTACCCATCAACCTTGCAGCAAAATTCCTGTTATACACCTCTCTTTTACGGTAAACCTTTTACACACTCAACCTTTCAAAAGTGTGTCTAAGATACACCACTTATTTGCGTGACCAATTTTTTAGACAACATGAAATTCACGCCCTAACAGGGTCACAACACGTGTCATTTACTTTAAAAAGGAAAAAAATAGTATAAATTAAAATTATAATCCATCTTCTTCATCTTTCCATTTTCTATCTTAAGTACCATTGTTGCTACCACCATGGTTGTTTGTGAAAAAGTTTCCAACAATACCAAAATTCAACTACACTATCTAAACAACTAGCCAAAAATAATCGTGCAACAAATTGAGTTCAACAACTCAATAATCAACAAGACCCAATTGAATTTTCAAGCTTTTTTCGATACCCCAATAATGGTGGATTCTAGATTTTTTTACCAAACCTTTAATACTAATGTTAAGGCTTTTATATCTTTCACAAATAAATAATTTTCACAATATTTGGACAATAAACCAACAAAATCCGCTCAATTTTAGATCAAAATCGATATTTTCTTTCAAAAATTCTATTTGGTGGGAAATGTTTGTAGGAAAAGGTTACCTCACTGAGGGCCTTTTCAAACTGAATGTAATGGTTGTTGAAAATAATAATCAAATTTCAACTCTGTCTTACTTAGTCAAATGAATTATGGCATATACGTTTGGGTCATGTTAATTATAAAACCTTGCGAAAAATGATTAATTTGGAAGTATTGCCTAAATTTGAATGCGACAAATCAAAATGTCAAATATGTGTGGAATCTAAGTATGTTAAACATCCTTATAAGTCAGTTGAAAGGAATTCAGATCCTTTAGGCTTAATTCACACAAATATTTGCGAAATAAAGTCAATACCATCTCGCGGTGGAAAGAAGTATTTCATAACTTTTATTGACGATAGTACTCAATATTGCTATGTTTACTTATATAATAGTAAAGATGAAGCAATAGACGCATTCAAGCAATATAAAAATGAAGTTAAAATGCAACTTAACAAGAAAATCAAAATGATAAGAAGTGATAGGGGTGGTGAATACAAATCTCCTTTTGAACAAATATGCTTAGATTATGGAATTATTCATCAAACAACGGCCCCTTACATGCCCCAATCCAATGGGATTACAGAAAGAAAGAATCGTTCATTAAAGGAGATGTTGAACGCATTATTGATAAGTTCTGGTTTGCCACAGAACTTGTGGGGGGAAGCCGTTCTTATGGCTAGCCGAATACTAAATCGAGTACCCTATAGAAAAACACAATCCATTCCATATGAAAAATGGAAAGGAAGGAAGCCCAACTTGAATTATTTTAAAGTGTGAGGGTGTTTTGCAAAAGTGCAAGTTCCTACACCCAAAAGGATAAAAATAGGACCAAAAACTATTGATTGTGTTTTCATGGGATATGCGACTAATAGTAAAGCATATCGATTTCTGGTTCATAAATCAGAAAATCCCGACATTTATAATAATACGGTTATAGAATCAGATAATGGTGAGTTCTTTGAAAATATATATCCGTATAAAAAGAAATGTGAGTCGATTGGTGAAGGATCAAAACGACCTCAGAAGAAACAAAAGAAGGTACAATTAATCATGAGGATTCAAGACGTAGTAAATGTCAAAGAACATCTACTTCATTTGGACCAGATTTTGTGACTTTCTTATTGGAAAATGAGCCTCAAACATTTAAAGAAGTGATGTATTCTTCGGAATTATTGTTTTTGAAAGAGGCAGTCAATAGTGAAATAGAATCCATACTTAACAGCCATACATGGGAATTGGTTGATCTTCCTCTTGGAAATAAACTGTTGGGTTCTAAATGGATCTTTAAGAGGAAAATGAAAGATGATGGTACTATTGACAAATTTAAGGCAAGACTTGTGGTCAAAGGGTATAGACAAAGAGAAGGTCTTGGCTATTTCAATACATACTCTCCAGTTACAAGAATTATGTCCATACGAACGTTAGTAGCGTTAGCTGAAATTTATGGTCTTGAAATTCATCAAATGGATGTTAAGACAGCCTTCTTAAATGGAGAGTTAGAGGAAGAAATTTACATGGAACAACCTGAAGGGTTTGTGGTTCCAGGTAAAGAAAAGAAGGTATGTAGACTTGTTAAGTCCCTTTACGGACTAAAACAAGCACCCAAACAATGGCATGCAAAATTTAACCAAATAATGTTGTCAAATGATTTTAAAATAAATGAATGTGATAAGTGTGTGTACATTAAAAGTGTTCCAAATCACATAGTCATTGTTTGCTTATATGTAGATGATATGCTGATAATGAGTAATGACATTGCCAACATAAATGCGACTAAGCGCATGTTAACTGGCAAGTTTGATATGAAAGATTTGGGAGTTGCTGATTTAATTCTGGAAATTAAGATCCATAAGACTTCTCAAGGTCTGGCATTGTCACAATCTCATTATATTAAGATGGTACTTGAAAAATTCAAGCACTTGGGCTTTAAAGTTGCAAAGACTCCAATTGACGTAAATCTTGCATTAGCAAAGAACAAAGTCCAAAGCATATCACAATTGGATTATGCTCGCGTGTTGGGTTTCTTAATGTACATCATGAATTGTACACGACCAGATATAGCTTGTGCTATAAGTAAATTGAGTCGATATATGAGCAATCCATGTCAATCTCATTGGATGGCTATGAAACGAGTTTTGGGGTATTTAGTACATACCCAGGACTTTGCTTTGCACTGCAGTAAATATCCTGAGGTCATTGAGGGATACTATGATGCAATTTGGATCACCGGATCAACTGATTTCAAGTCCACAAGTGGATATGTATTCACTATTGGTGGATGAGCGGTAACTTGGAAGTCGTCCAAACAAACTTGTATTGCCCGTTCTACAATAGAGGTTGAATTTATAGCCTTAGGTAAAGTCGGTGAAGAAGTTGAATGGCTCCAAAATTTCTTGGAAGATATTCCATTTTGGCTAAACCGTTGGCACCGATATGCATACATTGCGATAGTCAAGTGACAATTGGAAGGGCTAGGAGCGTTATGTATAATGGTAAATCTCGTCATATACAACGAAGACATAAAACCGTTAGGCAATTACTCTCTATTGGAATTATCACGATTGATTATGTAAAGTCAAGTGATAATGTGTCGGATCCACTTACAAAAGGCCTAACTAAAGGTAGTTGAGAAATCATCAAGGGGAATAGGACTGTGGCCGAGAACAAGTCATAGTGGCGGTAACTCTACCTAGAAGACTGGAGATCCTATAATCTAGGTTCAAGGAGATCAAACAAAGTCATTAATGACGGTTCAATATTGTCAACTAAACTTTTGGTCCATTCTCATGATGAGACAATGTTCAAGTACCAAGGATAAAACATTAAGGCTTTTTAATGATTTCTAAATTTGATACGGGGTATATCAAATAATGTATCTACGGGATGACACGTTTAGGAATCACCTATGTAAGTGTGAAGTGTTAGTCGCTTCAAGGAGAACTTTGTAAGGCCAGTTCTCTACGCACTTATGAAACCAGGCAGTGTTCATAGCTGAAATAGATACAACAATGAGAAACAAAGACGGTTAAGGGTTGGTTGTGTGACTTATAGTTGTCTAGGTATACACCAAAGTTCGACAGTTCAAAGATATCAAATCTACCGATTGACTGAGTATATCTGACATAAATTCACTACGGAAAGTTCAAAGGGAAACCTACTTATCCAGATGCAATTAATCCTTGCTTGCGAATCACACAGTTTTTCATGCATATTTCCGTGATATAGCCATTCCTCATTCATGTGGGGGATTGTTGGGATTTTAAGTATGTTAATACTTAAAAAAAGGTGAATGGGAAATGGAGGGAAAATGAACTATTTGAGTTTCATTTGAGATTCCCTCCATGATGAAGGAACATTGTCCCATATTGGAAGAGGAAGAGGTTTTTTTATGAGAATATAAGAAATTGCTCTTCTTCTAGATCTTAAAGAGTTGAGAAGAAGGCAAGCTTTGTGCCATCGTCGTCGTCACTCGCTCGGCTTAGCTTCAGATTCGGATTCGGATTCGGATTTGGATTTAATTTTGATTTGGATTTGGTCAAATGATCGATTGATTGATTAATTTTTTAGACCAAATTTATTTGTTAATAGTAAAATATTAACAAAAATATTATTAAATATTAATTTTAATAACAGAATATTAATATTAAATCCAATCTATTTTTCAATTGTGTAACTGAAAATTAAACTACCCTCTTCAATTTTCCCTCTTTTTCCTCTTTATTGTTGAGTAAATAGCCATTTATGTTATGGCATTTATGTTGTGGCCATTTTGTATAAACAGCCATTCTGAAGAGTTACACCTCTTCAGATTTCAGCCAAACTTTGGCTATAAATACACGACTATGCTGCTCAAAATTTCCATATAATTTTCTGAGTTTCTCCTCCTTCTTCTGCATACTTTAACATCAAACAAAGCAACAGTAAGTGTGATTTGCTACCGAACTTTGTGTTCGCTGAAACACTGGGGTTTGAAGTACCACTACACTAGTGTGTAATTCGTTCTATCCTGGGAGTAAATAATCTACAACTTTGGGTACTAGAATTGTATTAAATTCCTTAAGGAAATACTGTGAATTCAGTGAGCTCAAATTGATTTTTATTTCTTTACATTTTCTATTTATATATTATTCTTCTTTGTTTTTCCAGAATTATTTTACAAATACAGTATATTAACAGTTATTAGTTACATAGACAAGTTCAAGATTTTCACCAGAAGTAAATTAAAACAAAATATAAGGTAACATTTTCGATATACTGCAACAGAAACTACATTTCATCTAGTCACGGAAAGCTCCCGCCTGGCTAATAATCACAGAATTCGTAGAGGATCTTGGGCAACCTACCAATTTCTCGGTCAATCGAAATAAATATTGAGACACACAGTTCATTGAACAACTCTTGCACTTTCTTCTACTTGATATAATTACGAACTACTCCAAAACCATTGCATTCGTGAGTAGAAATTCTGAAAGTTTGAAAAGTTCATCATCCTCCCAATCATAATCCCATTCAAGATGCCCTTTCAAACACATCCCTGAGGAGCTAACAACCTTAATATTCTTGAGGTTGGGAAACTCGCAGCTTGATAACAAATGAATATTATCTCCTTTGGCCAAATATCCTCTCTCAAAGCCGCAATGGTAATGATCCAACTGGAGACAGAATATAGTCGGGATCAAATGCAGGTCTCTACAATCTACAGTCAAATCAAACTTGTATTGCACAAAAGTCACAAAACATAAATGCTTGGTACAAAACAACTACTGACCATTCAGTCTTTAATGATTTCCTCTCAGGAAAAGCTAAAAATGAAAGTTTTTGAGTTGTTCAGCAATCCTTTTACTTTCCGAGACCGTTTACACACTAAAAAAGAGCAACACTAATCTTATTAACGTGAATTTTTTAGTGAAAAATGTTTCTTAGTGATAATCAAAGATAAAATTGCATCTCTTCAGAGAATTAGACTGTTTTAATGTAGGGAAAAGAAGGGGCCATGTAAAATCTTCATAAAATAAAAGTGCAAAAGTTGGAGGACGTTACATCGATAGTTGCCATAGTTATGTTGAGCATCTCCACATGAGGCGAGGCTCGCAACAAGATAGCTGCTCTACAAAAATAAAACCTTGTGATACGCAAATCTACAGTTAGACATTTACATTTCAGTTCTGGAAGCGGTCGCCCCCCTTCAAACTACAACATGACCTGATGCAGTAATCCCACTGAAACTAGTAAAGGATAGAGAAACCAACAACAATCAAAAAAGGAAGTAACCCTATGTAGACAGAAAATTTGACCATCTAATACTTTTGCTAAATGATGAAAGAAATACCCGACTTTAGAATAGTTTACATAAAGATTGCAAAAAGTCACAAGAGTTTATAGTTGAACCAGTAATCTTTCTATAATTATAAGATCCTTGTTGCATATAACAATGGGAAAGTATATGAAAGAACTACCAAGACAATATTTGATAGAGGAATAGCAAATAAATAATGGAAAAGAAAGGATCTAAGACCCAATTTGAATAACTATGACAATAATTAGTATATGAACCTTTCTAATGAAATAACATATGCTATTTTTAAGGACCAATGGGCAAAATAGGAAAAGTCTCAAACTTATTTTTCAAGAAAAATTATCAGAACATGTGTAACGACTCGATCGGTTGTTTTGAGCTCTAGCATATCGTTCAGCAGTTTGGCGCTATGAGCAGCTTCACTTCAGGTGTTATGACTTGTACGCATGGTCGGAATTGAATTCCGGGGAATTCGGAGTTGATTTGGAAAGGGAATTCTCATTTCGGAAGCTTTAAGTTGAAAGAATTGACTAAAATTGAATTTTAGAGTAAACGACCTCGGAATCGGGATCTGAAGGTTCCAATAGGTTCGTATGATGATTTCGGACTTGGGCGTATGTCCGGATCGGGTTTTGGATGACCCGAGAGTGTTTTGGCACCTATTGTGGAAGTTAGCATTTCGGAAGAAATTTCATAAGTTTGGGTTGAAGTGTATTTCAGTGTTATCGATGTCTGTTTGGGATTCTGAGTCTAGGAGTAGCTCTGTATGGTTATTATGGAGTTGGGAGTGCGATCAGAAGTGAATTCGGAGGTCCGTAGGTCATTTTGAAGTAATTTGGCTAAAGATAGAAATTTGAAGGTTTTTGAGAAGTTTGACCGAGAGTTTGACTTTTTGATATCGGGGTCGGATTCCAATTATGTAAGTTGGACCAGGTCCGTAATATCTATTATGACTTGTGTACAAAATTTGAGGTCAATCGGACGTGATTGGATGGGTTTCAGCATCGAATGTAAAAGTTTGAAGTTTCAAAGTTCATAAAGTTTGGATTAGAGTACGATTCATGATTTTGACGTTGTTTGATGTAATTTGAGGCCTCGAGCGAGTTTGTATCATGTTTTGGGACATGTTGGTATAATTGGTTAAGGTCCCGAGGGCCTCGGGTGGATTTCGGAAGGTTAACATAATGAATTTCGGACCAAAGAGTTGCTGAAATTTTCTGCAGAAAGCTGTTTTGACAACAACTAGTGCAATCACTGGGCTAAATTTGGAAGCTTATATCTCAAAATGTATAAGGAATCTGAAAATTTGCAAAACATAAAAGTTATTTTTCTTGCATTCGAATTTCCATAAAGTTAAACCATTCATGATTTGGACATTTTATCATAAAGTTATGATCGATTGAATACGGCTGGTGGAGCAGTTTGATAGAATTTTATGATGCATGGAGCCGACTTTAGAAGCTTATATCTCGGGATATATAAAGAGTTATATGGTGTGCAACCTATCAAAAGAAATATCTTTGAGTCTAGTTTCTAAATATTCAAACTGTTTTTCATTTGGATATTTTCACAAGGAGTTATGGGTATTTTAACAAAAGGTGTACAGCAGGGGGGAAATTGTAATAGGATATACAACCTGCACAGTGCAAGGTACAACTCGATAAAGCCTGGGCAGATTGTTTTAAACACGAGTTTTTGGCTCATTTCTTTCAATCCTTTCATTTGGCTTGGATGATTTTGGAGAGCTCAAGGACGAATTTTCACCAAGCAACACTAGGTAAGTGATTTCTTCCTATTTTTGAGTTAAATATGTGATCTTACATAGATTTAGACATGGAAAAATAGTATAAATTTGGAATTTTTGGGGAAGGCCTAGAATTTGGAATTTGGACTTTTACCTTGAATTTGAGCATGAAAATGATAGCAAATTATATATTTGAGTTAGCAAAGCTATGGGTAGAATTTATTTTCGAGAAATTTCAGAATCCGGGCACGTGGGCCCGAGGGCATTTTGGTCAACTTTTGGACCGGAGTTGGGAACTTATATAATTTGAATTTTTACAAGTATTAGAGTGAATTTTTGTTGGTTTTCCCGTTTTTTAATAGTTTTGGAGCATTGTGCATCAATTGGAGTCGTTGGAAGGGCTTGGAAGCCGGTTATGGAAATTTCGAAGCGAGGTGAGTCTCCTTTCTAACCTTGTAAGAGGGAATTGTCCCCATAGGTGAGTTAATTGTTTATGTGCTCCTATTTGTGGGGGTTACGTATACACGAGGTGACGAGAGTCCGTGCGTAGCTACTATTATGCTATTGTCCGGGTAGTCTAGGACACAAAAGTATGTTGTACTTGGAAATATTTGTAATCCTATTGACGGTTTGAATTGCCTAAATCACATCGGATTAGTAAGTGAATTTATAAAATATTGAGCTTCATTTTCTTGAATTGTAAAAAGAGAATTGGATTTTCCTTGGATAGTTGTTCCCTGATGAAGTCTTGACTAACTGTTTGAATATATGATTCTATGTGTACTGCGTCGCATATATGATTCGCGAGTAGGGTATTTGTTTATTTTATGTTGACCGCGTCGCATGGATGATTCGCAAGCGGGGTAATAGATGCATCTATAGTTAGGGTCGTTCGACCCTCGGTACTGCACATTTTACATTTCTATTGAATCGATCTGTACGACCTTGGCATGATATGCGCATGCTTGTATTGCTTGCCTGATTATTTTAAATGTTGATATTTGTCTTTCCTAGCCACATAAAAATTGATAAAGGTAATGAAAAGAAAATCCTTGGAAATCCTTTATTATTTGAGAAGTTGTTTACCTGTTTTCCGACTTTATGAGTTTAATTTTGCTCTATGAAATCCATGAATTTATCACACTTTTACTATATTATCATTGGACCACTAGTAAGTGTCGAAGTCGACCTATCGTCTCTACTTCTTCGAGATTAGACGGGATACTCATTGGGAAACACGTTGTTTTCGTACTCATACTACACTTGTTGTGCATTTTTGTTGCATAGGTTCATATGTGGCTGGTGGCTTAGCAGTATAGCGGCATGGTTGATACGGAGACTTAGGCGAGCTGCATTTATCGAGACGACCCCCAGCCAGCAGAGTCCCCTTTAGAGTATTTTACTATTTTTTTTCTTTGCTGTCCACTTTGTATCCCGTACAGTTACTGTATTTTATTTCATTCCCTAGTAAATGTTCATGCACTGGTGACACCGGATTCTGGGATGATTATGGGGTATCTTGTATTAATTTCTTAACATTCATGTGTGATTTGAAACGAATAACTTTGACTGGTGGAAATTGAAGGAAAAATCATAGTTTTCGAAATTATTAAAACGAGGATTTAATTAAGTATTTTGGTTGGCTTGCCTGACAGCGGTGTCTAGCGCCATCAAGACCCTTAGTGTATTGTGGGTCGTGACAACATGGTATTAGAGTACTAGGTTCCCTTAGGTCTCACGAGTCATGAGCAAGTCTAGTAGAGTCTCGCGAATCGGTATGGAGACGTCTGTACTTATCTTTCGGGAGGCTACAGGGCTTTTAGGAGCACTTCCCTTCTTGATTTCCTCATCGCGCGACTTGATTCCTTGAGGCTTATGCCCTTGTTTCCTTCCTACTCAATCTTACGCGACGCGAACCGCTTGTTATAAATCGAGAATTGAAGAATTGTAATGGTACTACAGATGTGATGCGGGATGTTTCTCCTAGTAAAATTTGGTGAGCTATTGTCGTCGCCTTGCAGAAGGATTTTTCTATCGCTTCAGCTCGATAATTGTGCTTCTAAGAGCTTGGAGGCTATTCACAGGTTGCTATGATGCTCGCGATTGGTTATCGCATAGTATTGACTTGATGGTAGGAGACTTGCTATGTGTTGGGGCGGTGAATGAGTTGAAAGGAAATCTACTCAGTGCACGATTCAGAGATATGATATTTCACTTCTAGTGGAGGAAAAGCGATTGGCCTATGAATGTCCAGATTTGGGGTGATGGAGTAATGAGACTTGGTAATTTCAAGCATGGTGGAATTTTTAACTGTGATGTAGTGTCATCGTCCTCGATTGTATGTGTTATGTTCGTCGGTGTTATGGTATTCTGCAATTCGCCCTTGCGGTAGGATATTGTGAAATAATATTGGAGAAACGACGGTTGGATATCATGGGGTGCGGTGGTTTAGGATTGAATCGGTGTTTCTAATGTCGACAGCTCGAGAAAGATGATCTTCGGAAAGGTTTAAAGTTAGTAGCGATTTGTGGGTTCAAGTGCTACGAAGATAAATTTTATTAAGGCAACAACTGAGTAGCAAAGGATGAGGAAGGACATGTGGGGAGTGTCAGGCGGTGGTTAAAATTTCTAAAAGGCTAGGTATAAGAAGCAAAGGTCGAGTGGTCACTTAGAGTGGTGAGTTCCGCCAAAGTGGGAGAGTGGAAGAGTTGCATATGGGCTTTGTGTTAGGATGAATACACACTTTAAGGAGAGTTTGGAACGACTTGGGAATTTTAGTGATTGATGATTGGGGTCTACGGATCTAATTTAAAGTATGGGCTATTATGCGGCAAGAGATTTGATATAACGGAAATGAGCTACTTGAAATAAAGAAGGATACAACGTAACTTTGAATTGGAAGGATGTTACCGCACGTTTAATTGATGTCCACGATGGGTGAATGGACTTGTGCAGTTAGAGAGTGAGCTCGGACTCAGGATGGATTATTGATGTTGTAGTGATTGTACCCCGTGCAGCAAGGTTGGAAGATGTCGGCATGTAAATTCCAAAGGCGGGTTATCTCCAGTGAGCATATCGACGGTCACATGGTTGGCGAAGCTTCTGCGAAGAATTCTATTGGTTATACAGCAAAGAGAACGATCGTGCGAATGTGGTTGATGATTCAGAGTATAAAAAGGGGTTTTACAAAAAGATTTCGAGAATTATAGCGGTTGATTGCGCAAGGTTATGTCAATAAGAGATAAAGAATCCTGATGAATTTCAGAGTTGTGTAATAGTGGCTTCAAGCTAAGTGGTAATTGGAGCAAAGGAATTGTTAAAGGTATGTGATGGTTGGCCTTATAGTCTTATGTTCAGACTTGGGGAAGGATTCAGGATTTATGCCTTATATAGATGCGGGTTTCAAGAGAAGTGATTTTGTTGGGTGCTTCGTCGAGAGGGTATTCATGTGCTAGAAGATTCATGGAGTTGATTAAATTCGGGGCCAAGTCAGAGCGAGTGGCTCTTAACAACGATCCTAGTGGATTTAAAGGGGCAAGGTGTGGTGCCTAATGATTGCGAGCCTATAGGTACGATTAAGAATCAAGCTTTGTAGCAACTTATGAGAAGAGGCACAGAATGTTCTATGATGTTTTGACTTGCAGTGTAGCATTTGGGAGGTATGAAATGGTTTGTGAAATTTGAGACAGCATGGTCTTGTGATTCAAGGTCACTCGGGATGAGTGCGGATGGAGTGTGTTATGTGTTGAATGGAGTTATTATTTTTTCTAAGGCAATTAAGAATTAATTTGGAAGAAGATAGATTGGTTAGCTATAGTTGAATTGGCATATTGGTGGTAGTGATCAGTTCCTTCAACATGATCAAGTTATGCAAGTGATTTGTGACGGCACGTGTGAGGCTTGTCGACCACCGTAATTGATGTTATTCAGAAGTATTCCATTGTTATGGCCTGCCATGTGTAGGTAGATCCCGGAAGGGCTATGGTTGCTTAGACCACTACTTAGAGATTAGCATATTCTACTATTATGAGAATTCACCTGTGTGTTGCGATGGTTCTTCTGAAATGAGTAAAGTGAAAAGTTTTTATATGATGTAGTGTTAATCTATTAGTGTTTCGTGAGTTATGATGAAAATCGTGTTCTGTCATATATTAGCATGTTGGGTGCAGTGAGTGGTATGTAATTTGAAGTGAGGATCAAGGTTGCAGTTCGGTGTTGCCAAGGATGTCACGAGCTCAGACGAGCAGGAAGGGAGTTTCGATATTTAAGGAAAGTTAGTATTGTCTTTGACGTCACCTGAGATCGGTGTTTTGTGAAAAGGGCTTTGCATCCTAGTTAAGGATTCTTGATCGCTTTTTAGCGTTAGTGAGGCTGGTGGTTTGGATGTATAGACCTATTATTTGTTATGAAAGGTTGTGGGAGCATGCCCCACGGGAAGGTGGTATAAGTGTGGCATGTAGTCACTTGATTGATTGAAGAGTTAAACCAAGTATGAAGATTGTGGTGATATCGTTAATTTGAGGATTTATGCCTGGAGGGCACTCATCTTATTGGGTTATGGACTGTGGAGGATTACCCCGGTTATGATGGTTGTTCTCGTGTGTTATGAGAAAAAAGGAGTTATTATGGACCTTCGAAAGGTTATTAGCCTAGTTTAGTGTGATCAGAATCAGCTTGAGGTCTATGGATGGATGTAAATGTGAATATGGGCTCTATATAAGGCCAGATGTGTTCATTTCAGCAATGCGCTCCTTTGGACAAGTAGCCGGGGTACTACTTCATCGTCAGCTATTTCATGTAATGATATATTGCGTTGTATGAGATGTGAGACAGATTGGTGAATTTCTTATGTGTTGAGGTTCCGCATAGAGATGATGTTATATGAGCAGGATGGCTCTCGAGATTCAGATCGAATATCGAACCTCAGTTATGCTTGAGTTTTGTAACCTATGGCACTATATGTCTCCCCAGGGATGGTATTATGCACATAGCGTGCTTGTGACCGATATTCGGTATTTTGTTGTAATGAGCAATTTAGCTCGATGTATATCTCCTTATGTGAATTCTATGTGTGGATCGGGTGGCACACCGCCATGGGTATGTTATTTGGATCGGGTTGCACGCCGCAACAGTGTGATGTTGAGTATAGTCTTCTATATGCTATTTTTGTATGTCTCGTTTCCTATTTTCTAAGGAAAGTCCATATTAATGCGTGAGTTGAGTAGTTCCTTCCAGAGTTCGTTTTCCTTTTGTCACATTCGAGTTCATAGCCTATTGGCACATTGTGGTATCATATGAGACTTTTGATCATGTCCGGGGTGGCTTATTGCCTGAGCGATTCATACTGGGTGAGACAAGCTCATTGGATTTAGGATCAGTGCAATCTGATTATATGAAGTATATTAAGGAGCTAAGACCATTATTTAGTTCAGAATGAGGTGATGGTTCTTGTCAGGAGTATATACCCAATGATTTGTTGATTCGGTAGTTGGGTATGAATTTCTACACACCTCTTCCGTCTTGGCGGTATTGTAAGAGTTAGATCAATACCTATGTAGGTCATGAGGTGTAATGGGAGCATCAGATTCGTGGAATTTCGACTAATTTGATCAGAGAATGTTATTGTGGTCTTGTGATTAAAGTGGTGCAAGGTGTGAATTTAACTAAGGTATGCAGTCATGTTTTGGTATTGCGGGTAGTTATTGATACGGTGGGCGTATGTTGGAACAGGCATGGCAGAGAATTCTGGATGTAGGAATTGGGCTCTAAGGCTTATTTGCTTAAGTGAAAAAGGATATCTTCAAATTGATTGAGCTAGGCTGCCCAGCTGAGTTATGGTAGCACGGGTAGGTGCTCGAGGTGTTAAACAGTGATTTCAGACAACTGCAACACAGTTCTTAGCACGTTCGAGGACGAACGTATGTTTAAGTGGGAGAGAATGTAACGACCTAACTGGTCGTTTTGAGCTCTAGCGCGTCGTTCAGTAGTTTGGGGCCATGAGCAGCTTCACTTCAGGTTTTATGACTTATACGCATGGCCGGAATTGAATTCTGGGGAATTCAGAGTTGATTTGAAAAGGGAATTCTCATTTCGGAAGCTTTAAGTTGAAAGAATTGACTAAGATTGTATTTTAGAGTAAACGACCTCTGAATTAGGATCTGAAGGTTCTAGTAGGTTCGTATGATGATTTTGGACTTGGGCGTATGCCCAGATCGGGTTTTGGATGACCCGGGAGCATTTTGGTGCCTATTCTGGAAGTTAGCATTTTGGAAGAAATTTCATAAGTTTGGGTTTAAGTGCATTTTAGTGTTATCGCTATCCGTTTGGGATTCCGAGTCTGGGAGTAGCTCCGTATGGTGATTCTGGATTTGGGAGCGCGATCGGAAGTGAATTCGGAGGTCCGTAGGTCATTTTGAAGTAATTTGGCTAAAAATAGAAATTTGAAGGTTTTTGAGAAGTTTGAGCGAGAGTTTGACTTTTTGATATCAGGGTTGAATTCCAATTCCGAAAGTTGGAGCAGGTCCGTAATATCGAATATGACTTGTGTGCAAAATTTGAGGTCAATTGGACGTGATTTGACGGGTTTCGACAACGAATGTAGAAGTTTGAAATTTTAAAGTTCATAAAGTTTAGATTGGAGTACGATTCATGATTTCGACGTTGTTTGATGTGATTTGAGGCCTCGAACAAGTTCGTATCATGTTTTGGGACATGTTGGTATAACTGGTTAAGGTCCCGAGGGCGTCACGTGGATTTTGAAAGGTTAACGAAATGAATTTCAGACCAAAAAGTTGCTGAAATTTTCTGCAGAAAGCTGTTTTGACATCAACTAGTGCAATTGCGGGGCAGAATTTGGAAGCTTCTATCTCGAAATATATAAGAAATCTGAAAATTTTGAAAACACATAATAGTTGTTGCCCTTGCATTCTAGTTTTCAGAAAGTTAAACCATTCATAATTTGGACATTTGATCAGAAAGTTATGATCGATTGAAGATGGCTGATGGAGCAGTTTCGACAGAAGATTCTGATGCATGGAGCCGACTTTAGAAGCTCATATCTCGGAATTTATAATAAGTTATATGGTGTTCAACCTATCAAATGAAATATCTTCGAGTCTAATTTTTAAATCTTCAAACCGTTTGTCATTTGGATATTCCCACAAGGAGTTATGGGCATTTTAACAAAAGGTGTACAGCAGGGAAAAATTGTAATAGGATGTACAACCTGCACAGCGCAAGGTACAACTCGATGAAGGCTGGGCAGATTGTTTTAAACACGAGTTTTGGTCCATTTCTTTCATTCCTTTCATTTGGCTTGGATGATTTTGGAGAGCTCAAGGAGGGATATTCACAAAGCAACACTAGGTAAGTGATTTCTTCCTATTTTTGAGTTAAATATGTGATCTTACATGGTTTTAGACATGGAAAATTAGTATAAATTTGGAATTTTTGTGGAAGACCTATAATTTGGAATTTTGGACTTTTACCTTGAATTTGAGCATGAAAATTAGAGCAAATTGTATATTTGAGTTAGTAAAGCTATGGGTAGAATTTATCTTCGAGAAATTTCGGAATCCGGGCACGTGGGCCCGAGGGCATTTTGGTCAACTTTTCGAGCGGAGTTGGAAACTTATATAATATGAATTGTTACAAGTATTAGAGTGAATTTTTATTGGTTTGCCCGTTGTTTGAATAGTTTTGGGGCGTTGTGCATCAATTGGAGTCGTTGGAAGGGCTTGGAAGCCGGTTATGAAAATTTCGGAGCGAGGTGAGTCTGCTTTCTAACCTTGTAAAAGGGAATTGTCCCCATGGGTGAGTTAATTGGTTATGTGCTCCTATTTGTGGGGCTACGTATGCACGAGGTGACGAGAGTCCGTGCGTAGTTACTATTATGTTATTGTCCGGGTAGTCTAGGACCCAAAAGCATGTTGTACTTGGAAATATTTGCAATCCTATTGACAGTTTGAATTGCTTAAATCACATCAGATTAGTAAGTGACTTTATAAAAGATTGAGCTTCATTTTCTTGAATTGTAAAAAGAGAATTGGATTTTCCCTGGATAGTTGTTCCTTGATGAAGTCTTGATTAACTGTTTGAATATGTGATTCTATGTGTACCTGCATCGCATGTATGATTCGCGAGCAGGGTGTTTGTTTATTTTATGTTGATCGCGTTGCATGGATGATTCGCGAGCGGAGTAATAGATGCATCTATGGTTCGGGCCGTTCGACCCTCGGCAGTGCACATTTTACATTTCTATTGGATCGGGTCGTACGACCTCAGCATGATATGTGCATGCTTGTATTGCTTGCCTGAGAATTTTAAATGTTGATATTTGCCTTTCCTGGCCACAGATAATTTGATAAAGGTAATGAAAAGCAAATCTTTGGAAATCCTTTATTATTTGAGAAGTTGTTTACCTGCTTTCCGGCTTTATGAGTTTAATTTGCTCTATGAAATCTATGAATGTCTCACACTTTTACTATATTATCATTGGACCACTAGTAAGTGTCGAAGTCGACCTATCGTCTCTACTTCTTCGAGATTAGACGGGATACTCATTGGGTACACGTTGTTTTCGTACTCATACTACACTTGCTGTGCATTTTTGTTGCACAGGTTCATATGTTGCTTGTGGCTTAGCGGCATAGCGGCATGGTTGATACGGAGACTTAGGCGAGCTGCATTTATCGAGACGACTCGCAACCAGCAGAGTCCCCTTCAGAGTATTTTACTGTTTTTTTATTTATTTTTGTCTACTTTGTATCCCGGACAGTTACTGTATTTTATTTCATGACCTAGTAAATGCTCATGCACTGGTGACACCGGGTTCTGGGATGATTATGGGGTATCTTGTATTAACTTCTTAAAATTCATATGTGATTTGAAACGATTAACTTTGACTGGTGAAATTTGAAGAAAAAATCATAGTTTTCGAAATTATTAAAACACGGATTTAATTAAGTATTTTGGTTGGCTTATCTGATAGCAATGTCCGACGCCATCACGACCCTTAGTGAATTTTGGGTCGTGAGAACATGGCATTTTTTGGAACACAGTCACATGGCCGTGCTCAAATAACGCTTAGATAGCACAACATGTTGGATCTCCTACATGGTCAAGCTGGCCGCTCTCAGATAGCTCTCAATTTGGGCAACTTCTTTCCTTGCTCTTCTCTCGTATTTTTTTTGCTACAAAAATTGTCTTATATGTTCATTTGGTCTTTGGACGAGTAAAAGGAGCAACTGACTGATTTCACGAGATCTTCAGAAACATCCTCCACACTACCCGAGATCATATCATAAAATGTGTAAAAGTGTTTGGGCAAAAGCTTGGTCCGGGATTCTCGGTTATCGGAATAAATGTACAAAATTTCTCAATTGTATCATATTCAAGATGCTATCTCTTTATGACATCTATATGCTAAAAAAAAGGACATAAGGTCATTTTAACGTAATACAAACCTCTGTGAACTAAGTTCGGATTGTTAACTCAGTTGCATAACTCAACTTTTGAAGTTAATCTTGGACGAGTGTCATAATAAGCTCATGCTCAACAGGAAAAGTTTCACGAGACATAAATCGAGCAAAACTAGTACAACAAGTTCGGAATGTAAGCTTAGCACTGACCACGGATGATACATTAACTAGCCTACACTTGAGATCATGCATATCTTCGGAGATCTCCAAATGCTGGATATACGGGGCAACAATTTCCAGAGAATGATCATCGCTGTCATTTGGCAACCAATATTCTTCGAACTTAAGTTTCTTTAAGTTTGAAGAATTCATTTCCAGACGACGAAACCCCTCAAATCTAGAAAATTCTAGAGTTTCCAAAACAGGACAACCTGATAGTAAGTTCACAATATCATCATCATATATCATAATATATTTCAACTTTAGGCTCTTTAAGGACTTCCAGTCTATGATCAAGCCTTTATCGAAATAACAGCAGCTCAGATCCAATGTTATCAACGAGGAGCAAATTAATGCAAATAGACTGAGGCAAATCGATGTTATCTTCCTCACTACAACCTGGCCACAACACAACATCTTCGACTTTTTTATCAACAGCGGTGCCAAGCCATCGGCTAATTGCAGACTCGTATTCACACAGGTATGTGAAATCCAGTTGTAATTTTTTTATTTTGGAACAAGTGGAATGATCTAATGCATAATCCACAAAGGAAATGAAGTTTTGTGCTTGCGATTCCTTTTCACACCTGAAAATGAAGTGATTAACTGAAGTCCATAGATATTGCCACCTTTTTGAGAGAACACATTGTCATGACCTATTAAGAAGAAGCAGCAGCTGGAATTCGAAATGGCAAATGGGAGTAGGCAATAACAGAAAATGGTAGAGGGAGTAATAGAAATTTGAATGAACGGCTAGGATTAGATTAAGCATTAATGAACGCCAAGGGCTACGATTTGGCCACGTCAACTGAAGGGTTGTTATAACCAACTTCAACAGAATGGGGAAGGCATCGTTCATTAGAGTATTTCCCTTCTCTCTCTCTCTCTTCGATTTCTTTCTCCTTCTCTCTTCTCTCTCTCTCTTTCTTATTCCTAACAGTTTCCTTCTTCTTCTCTTCTCTTCTTCAGGAATCTGCAGCCATGGAGTCTAGTTAGAGAGTAGTTAGTTTTCATACAGAATTGTAATCGTTTTTCTCTTATTAATATAAACAGAAAATTATCCCAAAAAAATCATTCGGTTTCTGCTATTGTTGTTTATTTCCTTACTTCCATTGAGTTCATTACAATTGGTATTAGAGCCTCGATTTTGCGACTGTGAAGGAGGTGATGGTTGAAGGAACTAGGCTGAAAGTTATGGATGATAAACTAGTTAGACACGAGGAGGTTCTGAATGAGGTTATGACCACTCAAGAGGAACTTCGCAGCACTTAGAATGGAATACAGGGCATACTGGAACTGATCCTAGAGTGACTGACTAATCTAGAAAGGGTTCCACAAAGAGCACAAGGGGAGAGACCTCAAGGTGATGGTCTACTGCCTATAGCAGGTCAGGAAATAAGGCAGCATCGACCTCCAACAGTACAAGCTCATGTGCCTAAGTGGGAGATACCTTACTTTGAAGGTCATGAGCCTAAAGGGTGGATAAGAAAGTGTGAGAGGTACTTCAATTTGTATAGAACTCTTGATAACTTGAAGGTGGAAGCAGCAGCTCTCTATTTGAATGCATTGGCAGATATTTGGTACGACTCATTAGTACTAAGTAAAGGTAAAGTAAGCTAGATTGAATTCAAAGAAGAATTGTTGATTCGATTTGGGGAGAAATTAATGGGAGACATAGTAGATGAATTCAACAAGTTAAGCCAAACTGGGACAGTGGATGAATTTTTGGGTAAGTTTGAGGACTTGAAGGCCCAAATGCTGATAAGGAATCCTAACTTGGATGAGTCACACTACATATTCAGTTTCATTGGGGCTCTGAAGGAAGAGATTAGGTTTGGGGTGAAGCTATTCAAACCTACAACTCTACGATTTGCTGTGGAACAAGCTAGGTTGCAGGAGAAGGCCATAGAAGTTGCTCTCAAGCGTACTAAAGTAGTAACAAAGCCTCTCTAATAACTGGCAATCCTAGTAGTACCAAAGCACCTACTGCAACTGCAGTTAAGCCAAATTCATTCAGGCTTAATCCTGAGGTATATGAGTATAGGAAGAGTAACCATTTTGAGTTACAAATGTGGTGAGAAATATACTCAAGGACATCAATGCAAGAAGAAGTAATTGAATAGCATGATAGGGACAACAAAGGTTCCTACTGAAACTGGTGAGATAGAGGAAGAACAAAGCTCTGCAGGGTTGATCATTGAAGGAGAAGTGGAACAAGCGATCATAGAGGCAGTATGTTTGAATGCCCTATCCGGTGATAACAAAAGGGTCAATACCATACTGGTGCGAGGTACCATAGGGAACAGGAAACTAACAGTGTTACTTGATTCTGGGAGTACTCACAATTTCATTAATGCCACCACAGTTAAGGAGTCAGGGTACGAAGCCCAACCCTGTCCACCAGTGAGAGTGACAGTAGCTGATGGAAACAATGTTATGTGCACTTCGATTTGCACGAGCTATCAATAAAAAAATGCAAGGCAGGCCCTTCCAAGAGAACTTACTGATTATTCCACTTTGGGGTTGTGACATGGTGATGGGAAATGACTGGATGAAGAAGCATAATCCAATCAAATTCGACCATGAGAAGATGTGTGTTACCATTGGTAAGAAGGGCAACAAGCTAATATTTCAGGGCATTACTGAGGAAGGGAAGTTGAACCTAATCACCAGTGGAACAATGGGCAAAATGCTAAGGAAAGGTCAGGCTCTAATAGGTCACCTGTTCATGATGAGTGCTGCAAAGGCAGAAGAGCAAGACCCAATTGGAGAGGCTATTGAGGAGGTACTACAACAATACTCAGATGTATTTGCTGAGCCTAAGGCCTTGCCCCCTGTCAGGACCTTAGACCATACCATACCATACCGTTGAAATTAGGGGCTATGCCAGTCAATTTGAGGCCCTATAGATACAACTATTACCAGAATGAGAAATTAGAAATACATGTCAAGGAGATGCTCACTAATGGCATCATACAGTATAGTCAATCACCCTTCTCTTCACCAGCCTTACTTATCAAGAAGAAAGATGGGACTTGGAGGTTCTATGTAGACTATAAGGGACTGAATGACATTACAATAAAGGATAAATACCCAATACCCATTGTGGATGATCTATTAGATGATCTTAGTGGGTCTGTGATGTTTTCCAAAGTAGATTTGAGGGTTGGTTACCATCAGATTAGAATGAAGGTGGAGTATGTGTACAAGACAGCATTCAAAACTCACATGGGCTACTACGAGTTCAAGGTGATGCCATTTGGGCTAACAAATGCCCCAGCCACCTTCCAAGCCTTGATGAACCAGGTTTTTCAACCTTTCCTTCGAAAATTTGTGTTAGTTTTCTTTGATGTAATACTTATATACATCTTATCTGAGAGGGAGCATGTAACTCATTTAAGTGTAGTTTTTGATACTCTAAGGAAACACTATTTATTTGCTAAAAGGTCTAAGTGTTCTTTTGGTAAGTTCAAAGTTGAATATTTGAGGCATATTATAACTGTAGAAGGAGTATCAACAAATCCCTCCAAAATAAAGGCCATGGTTGAGTGGCCTAAGCTCAACTCCATAAGAGCTTTGAGGGGATTTTTGGGACTGACTGGGTATTATATGAAGTATGTTGCCAACTATGGCATCACTTGTAGACCCTTGACTGACTTATTAAAAAAGGAAGCCTTTAAGTGGAATGAGGAAGTAGACTTAACCTTTGAAAAATTGAAGAAGGTTATGACTTCTACACCTGTGTTGGCATTACCTGACTACAACAAAGAGTTCGCAGTAGAGACTGATTCTAGCCAAATGGGCATTGGGGTTGTACTGATGCAGGAAGATAGACCAATAGCTTAATTTAGCAAGGTCTTAGCTCCAAGACACAGAGGTAAATCCATCTATGAAAAGGAGTATATGGATCTGCTGAATGCAGTGGAAAAGTGGAGACATTATTTACAGTACAAATATTTTGTGGTGAGAACTGACCATCACAGCTTGTAATATCTCCTAGAACAGAGGGTGACTACTGCTATACAGGAAAAGGGTCTGACCAAATTGCTTGGGTTGGACTATGAGGTGCATTATAAGAAGGGAGCTGAAAATAGGGTAGCTGATGCCCTTTCTAGACAGCAGGAAGATTCAGAAGTTCAAAGGAACCAACTCCAAGGAGCATTGCAGGCCATTAGTATATCAGTTCCTGCATGGGTGCAAGAAATAACACACAGTTATGAAGGGACCCTAAAGCTACATAAATCATTAGCCAAATGGATGTGACTCAGCAAGGACCCAACATATGGCACTACATTGCTAGCATACTCAGGAAGAAAGGGAAAATTTATATTGGTACCAATGGTGGACTCAGAACTCAGTTGATATCCACCTTTCATGATTCTCCTGTAAGTGGACACTCATGGTAGCTTGGAACTCTCATAAGACTATCATAAATATTTTATTGGCCTAGGATAAAACAGATGGTTATTGATCATGTGTCTAGTTGTGATGTTTGCCTCAAAAGCAAAGATGATCACATGGCCTACCCTGGGTTGTTGTAGCCTCTACCCATCCCTAACCAGGCTTGGAGCCACATCAGTATGGACTTCATAGAAGGGTTGCCCATATCCAAGAACAAAGAAGTGATCGTTGTAGTGGTTAATAGATTAAAAAAGTATGCACACTTCATAACACTTACTCACTCTTACACAGCAGTATCTGTAGCTGAGGTGTTTTGGAAGAAAATACATCGCTTACATGGTATTTCAGAGTCTGTAGTGATAGACAGAGACAAGGTGTTCCTAAGCCACTTTTGGTAAGCATTATTTAAACTCCTAGGGACACAACTTCATTATAGCACTGCCTATCACCCTTAGAGTGATGACCAAACTGAAATGGTCAATAGGTGTCTGGAGAACTTTCTTAGATGTATGACTGCTACTAGGCCAACATAGTGAAAACAATGGCTGACTGCTACAGAATGGTGGTATAACACCAATTTCCATACCAGCTTACAGTGCACCCCCTTAAAGAAGTATACTGATACTCACCCCCACAGTTGTCATTGGGCCCCTTATTGAAAACTGTGGTACCAGCTACTGAAGATACAATGATGCATAGACAACAGATGCAACAGCTATTAAAGGACAACCTCACTAAAGCACAAGAGAGGATGAAATACTATACCGACAAAAGAAGAATAGATAGGGAGTGTTAAGTTGGGTATTTGGTCTATTTGAAATTGCAACCCTATAGACAAAGAATTCTAGCATTGAGAAGAAACTTGAAGTTGAGCTCTAAGTACTATGGGCCCTACAAGATCCTGGCAAGAATTGGAAAAATGGCTTACAAACTGTATCTTCCTCCTGAATCTAAGGTCCACTCTGTGTTTCATGTATCTTTGCTCAAGAAGAAGGTAGGAGATAGAGTAGTAGTGCAGACCACACTACCAATCACTAGCGAGGATGGTAAGTTCCTGGTGAAACCAGTGGCAATTCTGCAGAGGCGGCTTATTAAGAGGAACAACTTTGCCGTGGTAAGGGTACTGGTGCAGTGGTCAAATTTTCCTCCAGAAGATGCCACTTGGGAAGATTATCACTACATCAAGGCAAGGTTTCCAGAATTTGATTCCAATACTTGAGGACAGGGATTGTTCGAAGGGGGAGAGTATGTCATGACCTATTAAGAAGAAGCAACAGCTGGGATTCGAAATGGCAAATGAGAGTAGGCAATAACAGAAAATGGGAAAGGGAATAACAGAAATTTGAATTAACGGCTAGGATTAGATTAGGCATTAATGAACTCCAAGGCATCGTTCAACAGGGTCCGATTTCTTTCTCCTTCTCTCTTCTCTCTCTCTTTCTTCTTCCTAACAGTTTCCTTCTTCTTCTCTTCTCTTCTTCAGGAATCTGCAGCCATGGAGTCTAGTTAGAGAGTTGTTAGTTTTCATCCAAAATTGTAATCATTTTTCTCTTATTAATATAAACAGAAAATTTCCCCAAAAATCATTCGATTTCTGCTATTGTTGTTTATTTCCTTACTTCTGCTATTGTTGTTTATTTCCTTACTTCCATTGAGTTCATTACACACATGTTGTGAATTCATCCTTAGTTGGCAGAAGAGTGAGAATCTGAAGTAGAAGGGGTTTCGGCAACTGACTAATTCGGTCGGAAGCCATGGCTGCAGAAAGGCTAGGGCTTGGATAGTTTTCCGGTGGTCTTTTTCCCCTTTTCTAACGAGAGGGGCATTCACTCGTTCCTCAGTGCACCACTTCGGGTTTTGTTGCTTTTTCCCCTACTTTGTTCCTCTTAAATTCCATTAATTTTGATGAACTACTACCGAATTAACACAGTTATTCATTGCTTTATCTCATACTTTATTCCTCTTAAATTCCATTAATTTTGATGAACTACTACCGAATTAACACAGTTACTATGTAGTAATTAACTGTGTTAATTCGGTAGTAGTTCATCAAAATTAGTGGAATAAAGTATGGGAAAAAGCAACAAAGCCCGAAGTGGTGCACTGAGGAACGAGTGAAGTAAGTATATAATCTATTCGTTCGTGCAAATATTAATATTCATTTGTGCAACGAATACAATCTTAAAAAAAAATTTTGTTGAGAGTGAACTCTAACTAATTGAGCTACAAGAGCTTGTTGCTCTTTTATTTCAGTTCAAAACAATTAATCTTTCATAAATTTGTTATAAAATTTAAATACATCTACAAATTTAAATTTACTAAAAATATTAAATATAAATAATAAATACAGTATAAATATTTGTTATGTCACCTAATTTTCCCACTAATCTACCATCTAGTCTACCAATTCCACTTTACTTGAGTACTTAACTAAAAGTACTACTCCTTTCTCTTTTATGCGTCATTTCACACGCTGCTATCAATTTGCAAGGTTCGAAAGCCACGTGTGGTTAGTATGGTAACAGTAAAAAATGAAGTGACGATTTGCTTGGGGAAAGTGATGCATAGTGAATTCAAGAAAAGAGTCTTTGCAGCTGCTTTATTTCATCCAGTTTTCAGAAATCAGAAACAAAAAGAAGAGAAAAAAATATGGAACCAAGAAGTAATTTGAGTGATTTAAATGAAGAGACAATAAATTCAAATCACAACATATACATGAAAATTATTGGCATGTGGTCAACCAATTGGTTTGTCGTTGTACAGAATTATTTGGAATTATTTTTTTAGTGAACTGATTGTTCTTAAGAGGAAAACATTTAAAATATAGTCTCACTTATTATTTCATAAAATTATATAGATTAATTTTAAGGAAAAGAAAACTATTTGAAGCCTAGTTTAATTTCTTTTAAGAAATCTTGTAGATACAGGCACCCCTTTTAGTTAAAGAAATTGTTGTCATTTTCAAGGATACTTATATATAATTTTTTACAACGGTTGAAAATGAATAAAAAATATTTTATTCATGAAATCTGTTGAAATGAGATTAGGAATCAGCTTGGAAGGGATATTATCAGAAAATATTTATGCAAAAGAATATTCCTCTTTTTTTGACATATTCACTAAAATTGAAAGAGGCAATATCAACGAAATTTTGACTGCGAAATTGATTGGTCATTTCTATGAATTATTTGCTTGGGAGCATTCCATAGGTTTGCCTTTTCTGAAAATCCCTTGTGAAAGAGGATTGGTTATTGCATTATTAAGAGACCCTTTTTTTTTTTTTTACTAATGAAAGAAGAGACTTTATATTAGATCATAGAAGTTTAGTTATTACATAACATAGGGATAGACCGTATAGTGATTTTTCTCAATCTGTCTTTAGTAAAAATTTGTAAAATAAAATCTACAGGTGTTTCCCAGTATATAGTGTTTTCTCCCTCCGTTATTGTCTGTTGCTTGGTGCTTCCATACTTTGCTAGAGCATCAGCTACAGAGTTGCCTTCCCGATATATATGGGTTATTTCTTCCATGCCAGCAACATCAAGAAGGAAACTGCAATCATGAAGAAGATGTGAGTAGCGTGTGTGTTCGTCTTAAAATAAGTTACATAATACCTGTGAATCTGTTTCCGCTATAGTGGAAAAGATATTTTTGTGAAGGAGAGCTCTAGTCTTGCTATTAATGCGAGTATTTCAGCATGAAGAGCAGATGTTGCAAATGCCTTCTGCGCAAACCCCGCTATCCAATTGCCATGGTGGTCTCTGATGAGTCCACCAGTGCCACTTGTTTGATTGTTTTTGTCATAAGCTCCATCAATGTTTAGCTTGTACTGGTTAGTAGGTGGGAGCCATCTTATTGGTATGTGAAGCCTAGGTTTTGATGGCACATTAATCGGGGCGAGTGAAATGAATTCAGCCATTTGTATCGTAATTTTTTTTGGCGTGTGATGGATGAAGTGTGGTTGAAGAGGTTTGAGTTCCTATTAATCCAAATGTTCGAAAAAGGTGAACGACAGTAGGGTAGCAGAGTTCAGAGTTTTTAATGAGGCATTTGTTGTGTGGATGGCAATGTCTTTGTGACATGCATCCTTTATCAAGTGGCCAAAGTTTTGTAGTTGAGGTCTTTGTAGATTGAACAATGTCGATAAGTGCTAGGACTTTTTGCATGAGAAGATTATGTGGTATATGTCCTCTACTACGGTTGGGTAGAATTGACAAAGGTTTGTTTGGAATATATATATATATATATATATATATTTTTTTTTTTAAACAGAAAATCTTTAGTAGATAGTTTGTGGTGTACAAGAAGCCACATGAAATATTTCAGCTTGTTCAAACCATTGTTTCTACAGAAGGTTTACTTGATATTTCAATTTTCACCAGCGTTTACTTCTAAATTTCGGCTATGTTGCATTTAAATATTGTGTTGGTTGCTAGCACTGTGTAATTGAAATTAGTGCTTCTCAAAATACTTAACTTACTTCTTTTTATATAGCAAGAATGGTAAACTTAAACTGGGTTGCTCTGATGGTAAGCAACCCTCACTTCCAACCGAGAGGTTGTGAGTTCGAGTCTCCCCAAGAGCAAGGTGGGAAGTTCTTGGAGGGAAGGATGCCGGGGTCTATTTGGAAACAGTCTCTCTACCCTAGGGTAGGGGTAAGGTCTGCGTACACACTACCCTCCCCAGACAAGTTTGTTGGTAAACTTAAACATAAATTGGAAAAATAATCAACTAATATGAGCGTCTGGAATTATTTTGGTTTCTCCTTATGAAAATCACATTCAAATCTCCATTTTCCATCTTAACTGATTGGAGTTGTATTTCATTTAAGATTATTAGTTTCATTTACACTCTTACTCTCATTTTAGTTGAGCAAAGACACAATTAGTGAGTGACACAAAATACTACAACTTTTAAATTTATCAGTCCTAAACAAGCTTTGATTAGTTATATGAATTCTCTATGATCATGTTTCTCCAATTAAATTCGTCTAACGCCATGCTTTTATTTTATATGGGCATCTATCTCCTAATTGTGTTGAAAACTATTAGAGGGATCGGTCTATCCTCAAAATCTGATAATAATTGAATTTGTAAGTGGTTTTAAGGATATATGGATTAACTTGACACAAAGCGATAAATTAAGTTGTAATTGAAATAAACAATGATAAAGTAAATTCAAACCACACGAGTGGGATAATTTCAGTCTTGGAAGGTCAGCCACCCTCGAACTGGATGCCCCTTGATCAATATCAAGATACAATAGAGTAAGAGCTTAAAGAGAGAAATAATAATGTATTGTTTTGGAATGCGTGTTACAATGTGTTAAACGAATTATCAAACCCCCTTTATATAATGGCGGAGTTCTACTTTAGGTACAATTCTATAAAAGGTAAAATTCCCTTGGTTTGCTGATTGCCGGTTCCTTATTGGTACGTGCCGAGATTCCCGCCGTAATATCCGACCGGTCACGGATATTTCGTTTTTCTGTTGGTTATGCTAACAATCTTCGAGCTTGTTCGGCGTTAGGAACGATTCCGGGATCACGGACTCAATATTCTCGAAGACAGGCATTCTGACTCCAGGTTATAGTCTGGTGGGACTTGGGGTCGATTTTCAGTGCTTCATGTTCCGAGCCTGATCTACCATGTCGTAGATGAGCCTGATTTCGACCGTAAACAGGATCAAATCGAAAGAGGCTCATATCTTGAATGTTAATGTAGAGTTCTCTTTAACAATGATTCATGTAATTGTTGAGAATTTCATTATAGGAGGGTCTCCATGAAAGATCTTACAGCATATGTGATCTTCAAAATTAGTTTCAGCTCACGTCTAAATAAAGGTCTTACATTATTTTTCACATGTAATTTCAACAAATTTCACTTATATTCACCGCGTCCGGCCTTTTTCCTATTCCCGTGCATAGCGAGAGCGTAGTGCACCGGACTATCCTTTTTAACTTTCTGGGTTAAATATTAGAGATGGAGACTATCTTCACTCAAATGTTATCATCTAAGTATCACAAGAAAATGGAAAATTAGCTTTAACTTGCATCAGGTGAGGGAAGTTCTTCTAAAAATCAAATCTAACCAAAGTACAGTCATATGGTAGCCGGAGGTCATCTTTAAAATTGCTGTATCCAACTAGTAACCAAATGGCAAACTAACTCTAGTTGCTCAAATTCTTGTACAATATTGCATGGATATGTAGTTATTGAGGGTTAATATCTCCAGCCTCCAAGTTTGTTCGATTTATAGACATGGTCTTGATGGAAGTCATTATTAGAAAATTTATCATATTTCGACGGATTTCCAGGTGTCTTTTTAACCTTTTTTGTTTTGTATAAGTTCCAATTGGGGATCTAGAAATGCTCAATAGAGGCTTAGCTCGAGGAATTTTAAGGTTCTATGGTGGTGAACTGGTGATAATATATCTTATATATGGTAAATTTTCAAATGCTGCTGAACTCTAGAAAAAAAACTTGCTCCTTGACTGTTCCTGGTGAAAAGAAAGAAACTGAAGTCACACCTATAGAAGAGATGTTATGCCTATCTATAGTAAGAATATATTGAAGTGTATTATTTAGCCCTACTCGAACTCTTTCAAATGGCATTTTATTGACAAGAGGTGGTTGCTCATGTGACCAGCACCCTCCACCTACAACTCCAGAGTCGTGGGTTCGAGTCACCAAAAGAGCAACAACTTCAATAAAGGGAATCAAAGGGGAGGGGAATGATAATAATAAGAAAAATGGCATTTATCAAAAAAAGTTGTTGCTCCAAAAAAAATTTGGCAACCCCTAGTAAGCTGTTCCAAACGCTCAGAATTTGTATGAGGAATTAACGTTACAGGGAAATCAAGCAATTAGCTCTAATCAAACGGTCTTATTATGAGTTTAAACCTCAAGTAAAAAAGGAAGGCCGCGGCTATAAATTATTTGCTTAAACAAACAGTAGGACCCCTTCTACACCAAGGGCTTTGTTCTAACGGTAAGAGTACAACCGGTGATGTGTAGATTATAAGCACGTCACGAGTTTGATATATGCTGTAGACAAAAACCTGGTATTTAAATAAAAAATTATTAGTCGAGTTTCAAAGTATGTGCCGCTATCCTTGGGAGATTTCTTGGTTATCCCAATAAAACAAAACAATAGGACCTCTTCTTTCCAAGCAAAATACCAAAAAGAGAACCTTCTTCCTGTTATAAAATCTTGATGCTATCGACAAAGGAAGCAAAATACAGTATTTCATGAGCCTAATTATCTGGAAATATGCGACTTGTAGGTTTGCTATCTTTGACAGTTCCAGAAAAAAGTTGAATGAAAATTCCAAAAACACATGCAATGTTTAGAGTGCAACAAACAAAGGCTTCGTGGAAACCAAGCATCCACAACATTTGGTATGCCACAAGTTCAAATTATATCTGCACTCTGCAGTAAATCGAAAGCTAGAATCTAAGGTAACATTTCTAGTATTCCACTACAAAACCACTTCCAGTATAGTCACACTCTTCGTAAGTAATCACCAAATTCTTAGATGATCTTGGGCTGTCTAACAATTTCTTAGCAGATTGTGATAAATATTGGGAGACACAGCTCTCTGAACAATTCCAACTCTTTGCTATGATAACAAACTTCTTCAAAACCACTGCATTCTTTAGTAGAAATTCTGAAAGTTGGAAAAGCTTATGTTCAGAACACTTGTTCCAACACTCCCCTGTGCAGCCGATGATCTTAACATTCTTGAGATTGGAAAACACAATGTTCGAAATCCAACTCTGCAAATTGATATTATCTCCTTTGCCAAAACAGCTTAGCTCAAGTTCGCAGTGCTAATCAGTCAACTGGAACAAAGAATATAATCAGGACCGAATGCAGATCTGTAGCCTAGTAGGAATATTTCACATAAGATAAAATAAAATGATTTCATAGTAGTAATGCCTGATAAAGGAGCAATTCTCAAAACCCATGAATCTAGAACAGTTCTCAGCAAATAATTATAATAGCTAATATCTATGAGAAATGCTCAAGCACTACATAACCAAGCTAGAAGAGGTTCAGTTAGTCACCAATCCTTTTCCTTTCTTGAGCCCGTTTACCAGATAAAAAGCAACTATGCTTATTTGCATTCTCCTTAAAAACACTTTCATTCTTTCCTTTTTTCTTTTTGGGGGTTTGGAGTGCTAAAAAGTTAAAATGAATATAAAAAGAAGAGCATAAATTGAGAGAAATACCGACCCCAACTCCCAAGTGTATGTTCAGCGTCTCCAAAAGAGGCGAGGTCCGCAAAAGGCTAGCTACTCCATACAAGTTATACTTTGTCACATCCATCTCTAGCGTTAGACATTTGCATCTCAATTCTGGAAGCGGCACTCCTTCGAGTTGCAACATGAACACGACCTGGAGAAATAATCCCAATGAAATTAGTAAAGGATAGAGAGCAACATCAAAGAGTAGATAGGAGGATCATAAAAGGCCACTAAAGAAATAACAATGTACAAAATGCTAGTTCCTAAAACAATCTATTGTCAGTAAAGAAATATCCAACTTCATAGAGGAGATAGGAAGATCATAAAAGGCCACAAAAGACGAAGACAAGATCATTCTACAAGCATAGAAAGATTGCCTTATAATTATTCACCAAAAAAACTTTTTTCACTGAGATTCTCAAGTATCCAAAAATTCATAATTGTATTAGATTCTAAAGGCTCTTCTCCTTCTCAAGCTTACACCTTGCAATTCTTTGCTAAATCAAATAGAGAATAAGGTCTTTCGACAAAAATACAAACCTCAGCTAACCAACTTCCAATGCTTAGCTCAGTCACACAACTCAACTTTTGAAGATAGTCCAGAACAAGGTTTCCGGAAACTTGATGATAATCACGACAACTTTCTTCCTCAACATCATCTTCATCCTGGAATTCAGTGATACATGTAATTTCAAAAGTGAGGCTGGCAGTAACCAAAGAGGAGACATTTACTAGCCTACACTGGAGATGTCCAAGATGTACGACCCAAAAAAAAAAGTGAAACATTGAAAAAGATGAAAAAGAAGCCAAATTGGGTGGCTTTGAAAATTTAATGGGCTGCTGGAAAAAAAAACATGGGCGGCTGATTTGGTTACAACTTTGCCTATAAAAGGGCGCTTTGTTTCGGTTAAAAACACACCAAAATAAAGAGAGAAGCAACATATAGTTAGTGAGAGTAATCCACAGATTATTGTCTATGAGATAATTAGTGAGTGGTAGTAATATTGTAGTGAAGTGTGTTAAATAAAGAGTGTTATTTCTTTCAAAGTTGTAGTAGTTTCTTGAAACTACTAAGTTGCAATATTATAGTGATAATATTGCTCCACTCGGGTATTGTATTTTACCCCGCTAAAATATTTGGTGTCATTGTTACTCTCTTGTGTTAGTATTATTTGTTGTGGATATTATTTCAGGGCGGGATTATTTATTTTATCCCAACAACATGGTATCAGAGCCATGGAAAATAATGGTCCGCTATCTTTTCAGTACCCCTGTCTCACAAAAGATAATTATGAGAAATGGTGTCTACGTATGAAAGTCATTCTTGGCTCCCAGGATGTGTGGGAAATTATAGACAGAGGGTATGAAAACCAGATAATGAGGAAGCTCTGCCTCAAACTGAAAAAGAAGTCTTGGCAAAGACAAGGAAGAAGGATCAACAAGTCTTCACGCTCATCCACCAATGTTTGGATGATGCCATGTTTGAGAAGGTGGCAGATGCTACCACCTCAAAGGAAGCTTGGGGGATTTTACAAAATTCTCTTCAAGGAGTTGACAAGGTGAAAAAGGTAAAACTTCAAACTCTAAGGGCTGATTTTGAAGCTTTAAAAATGAAAGAATCCGAATGCATTTCGGATTATTTTTCAAAAGTGAAGGCTATTGTAAATCAACTCAGAAGATACGGGGAGGACATAGAAGATGTCCGTGTGGTAGAAAAGATCCTTCGCACTTTAACACCTAAATTTGATTTTGTGGTGTGTGCTATTGAGGAGTCTAAAGATTTAGACTCTATGATGGTGGAGCAATTGGAAGGTTCTTTACAGGCCCACGAAGAAAAGATCAAAAGGATACAAGAAGTGCCATTGGAGCAACTTCTTAAAACTCAGGCATCCTTCAAGGATTATGGAGGTGAAACAAGCTATCGAGGAAATGGACGAGGACGAGGCCGAGGTCGAGGAGGTCATGGAAGAGGAAGAAGTAATGGTAACAACTTCAACAATGAAGTTAAAATCCACCAAACATTCAGAGGTCGTGGTCGTGGACAAAGAGGAGGAAGAGGACGTGGATACTACCAAGAAAATAATGGACAAAGGTATGACAAATCAAAAATTGAATGTTATAATTGTCATAAATTTGGCCATTACTCTTGGGAATGTCGTAGCAATGTTGAAGAAAAGGCTAACCTTGTTGACGACAAGAAAGAAGAAAATGAGTCAACGTTGTTGATGGCACTCAAGGAAGAAGACAGAGATGATTGCAGCTCGTGGTATTTGGACAATGGAGCAAGCAATCATATGTGTGGATGCAAAGAGAAGTTTGTGGAGATCAATAAAACAGTGAGAGGTAATGTGTCCTTTGGAGATACCTCAAAGGTTCAAATCGAAGGGATAGGTACGATTCTGATCTCCTGTAAAGATGGTAGTCACAAGTTAATTCAAGATGTTTATTATGTGCCAAAATTAAAAAGTAATATTTTAAGTTTGGGCCAACTTCTTGAAAAGGAATATGACATCCACATGAAAAATATGCATCTTTGGCTTAGAGATTCAAGTGGAATTCTAATTGCTAAAGTGCATATGGCAAAGAATAGATTGTTTTCTCTGAATCTTAAAACAATTGATGCAAAGTGTTTGAAGGCTAATGTGCAAGATGAATCATGGTGTTGGCACATGCGATTTGGGCACTTAAATTTTGAAGCGCTCAAATCAATGGGAGAAAAGAACATGGTACATGGGATACCATCAATCAACCATCCAAATCAATTGTGTGAAGCTTGTCTTCTTGGGAAACATGCAAGGAGGAGTTTTCCAAAGGAGGCCATGTCAAGATCAACCAAGCTGCTCCAACTTGTCCACACTGATGTGTGTGGACCAATCAATCCACCTTCTTTTGGTAAAAGAAAATACTTTCTACTTTTCATTGATGACTTTAGTAGAAAGACTTGGGTTTATTTCTTGAACCAAAAATCTGAAGCTTTTGCTGATTTTAAAAATTTCAAAGTACTTGTAGAGAAAGAAAGTGGCTATGAAATTAAAGCTCTAAGGTCCGATAGAGGAGAGGAATTCACCTCAAATGAATTTAATGACTTCTGTCAACTTCATGGAGTTCGTCTCCCTCTAACGGTACCTTATTCACCTCAACAAAATGGTGTTGCAGAGAGAAAGAATCGAACGATTCTTAATATGGCTAGATATATGTTGAAAGCTAAAAGTATGCCTAAGGAATTTTGGGGCGAAGCTGTTTCTTGTGCAATTTATTTGAATAACAGGTCTCGAACAAGAAATGTTAGAGATCAAACCCCTCAAGAAGCATGGAGTGGAATAAAGCCAAGTGTCAAGCACTTAAGAATCTTTGGGAGCATAGCCTATGCTCATGTGCCACATCAAGGGAGAGCGAAGCTTGGCGATCGAAGTGTCAAGCATGTGTTTGTTGGCTATGATACGAGTTCAAAAGGCTACAAGCTATACAACCCAAGCAGCGTCAAGGTAGTGGTAAGTCGTGATGTTGAATTTGATGAAGAATTGGCATGGAATTGGGAAGTTGAGGAAGAAACTTCATATGATTTTCTTCCATACTTTGGTGATGAAGAAGAACCAGAGACCGTGGAACCTGTCCAGGACACAAATCCACCTCCTTCTCAAACAAACGTTGCATTTCCCTTTTCTCAAGAAGGTCCAAATGAATAGCCGCAAAGTACAAGAAGCATTCAAGAGCTCTATGAGGACACAGAAGAAGTTACTAATTTTGATTTTTTATGTTGTCTCTTTGCTGACAGTGAACCAATGAACTTTGATGAAGCTGTTACAAAAAAAAGGTGGAGACAAGCCATGGAGGAGGAGATCAAGTCAATAGAGAAGAACAACACTTGGGAGTTAACAACTCTTCCCAAGGGTCATCGAGCAATAGGAGTGAAATGGGTATACAAAAAAAAGAAGAATGTTGATGGAGATGTGGAGAAATACAAGGCACGAGTTATGGCTAAAGGCTACAAGCAAAGGCAAGGCATTGACTATGAAGAAGTCTATGCACCTGTTGCCCGCATGGAGACGATTCGTTTGCTGATCTCTTTGGCAGCGCAAATGAAGTGGAAGATTCATCAACTAGATGTCAAGTCAGTCTTGAATGGATATCTTGAAGAAGAAGTCTATGTTGAACAACCATTGGTCTTCGTGGTCAAAAACCATGAAGATAAAGTGTTGCGGTTGAAGAAAGCTTTATATGGATTAAAGCAAGCCCCACGAGCATGGAATAGTTGCATCGACAAGTATTTTCAAGACAGTGGGTTTACTCGTTATCTCCATGAATATGCTCTTTACCTTAAAGTTCATACTAATGGAGATATCTTACTTGTTTGTCTTTATGTTGATGATCTTATTTTTACGGGTAATAAACCAAGTTTGTTTGAAGCTTTCAAGAAAGATATGTCCCGTGAGTTCGAGATGACAGATGTAGGGCCCATGTCATATTACCTGGGCCTAGAAGTGAAGCAGATGGAGGATGGAATTTTTATCTCTCAAGAAAGTTATACAAAGGAGATATTGAAGAAGTTCAACATGCTCGATTGCAACCCCGTGAACACACCGATGGAAAGTGGGACAAAATTGTCCAAGTTTGATGAAGGAGAAAAAGTGGATCCCACATTCTTCAAAAGTCTTGTGGGAAGTTTGAGGTACTTGACTTGTACCAGACCATATATACTTTTTGTAGTTGGATAGTAAGTCGCTTAATGGAGGCTCCTACCTCTACTCACTTGAAGGTCACTAGAAGAATTCTTCGTTACCTAGAAAGTACGATCTACTTTGGGTTATTTTATTATTATTCTAATGATTTCAACCTTATGGGATTTTGTGATAGTGATTATGCGGGAGATACTGATGATAGAAAAAGTACAACTGGTTTTGTATTTTTCTTGGGTGATTGTGTTATTTCTTGGAGTTCAAAGAAACAGTCCATTGTTACTCAAGGAGCTCAATTTGCCACAAATGGAAGCTACAGAGATTTGTATTGATAACAAATCAGCGCAGGCACTCGCAAAGAATCCAGTGTATCATGATCGAAGCAAGCATATAGATATAAGGTATCACTTCATCAGAGAATGCATTGCGAAGAAGGAAGTCAAGCTCAAATATGTGAAGTCTCATGATCATGTTGCAGATGTCTTCACAAAGGCTCTCCAGTTTGAAGATTTTCAAAGATTGAGATCAAGACTTGGAATGAAGAAGAAAAATCAAAATTAAGGGAGAGATTTGTAGGACCCAAAAAAAGTGAAACATTGAAAAAGATGAAAAAGAAGTCAAATTGGGTGGCTTCGAAAATTTAATGGGCTGCTGAAAAAAAAAACATGGGTGGCTGATTTGAATGAAAAAATTTCCAAGTTGGGCGGTTGATTTGGTTACAACTTTGCCTATAAAAGGGCACTTTGTTTCGGTTAAAAACACACCAAAATAAAGTGAGAAGCAACATATAGTTAGTGAGAGTAATCCACAGATTATTGTATGTGAGATAATTAGTGAGTGGTAGTAATATTGTAGTAAAGTGTGTTAAATAAAGAGTGTTATTTCTTTCAAAGTTGTAGTAGTTTCTTGACACTACTAAGTTGCAATATTATAGTGATAATATTGCTCCACTCGGGTATTGTATTTTACCCCGCTAAAATATTTGGTGTCATTGTTACTCTCTTGTATTATTATTATTTGCTGTGGATATTATTCCTGAACGGGATTATTTATTTTATCCCAACACAAGATCACCTGAAATCTCCAAATGTTGAATGTGTGGGGCAATAATCTCCAAAGACTCCTCATTTCCGTGATAATGTGGCTTCATATGGCCTGCCAACGTTAGTCTCTTTAAATTTGGAGAAGTGATTTCAACACGACGAAAACCCCCAAAGAGTAATTTCACCTCCAAAGCAGGACAACCTGATAGTAAATTCACAATATCGTCATCGTCTAACTCTATAGTGTCCAGCTTTAGGCTCTTTAGAGAGTTCCAAGCTATGACTAGTCTGTTGGGAATAAACTCCGTAAAAATAATATTCACGGTATTAGTGATAAACGCGGACCACTAAGTTATGGTTAAATCAGTAAGAATAAAAATACAGCAAAAATAACACCAAGATTTTACGTGGAAACCCTTCTGAATAAGGGAAAAACCACGACCAAGAAGAGCAACTGATATCACTATAGCGAGGATTTTACACTGTGTAGTAATGAGTACGAATACTCCTAAGACTACTACACCCTCAAAAGAAAATATACTCTTTTGTTTTTTCACCTCACTACAATATCTCTCACACCCTATTTTTCTTCACAGACTATTTTTTTATAATCTGTGGAATACCTTGCTCTCTCTGTTTTCTCTCTTTGTTGGTGTAACAAAATGAGAGTTGAAGCTCTCCTTTTATAGCCAAAACCTCACTCTCTAAAGCCTACAATATTTGACAATTGCACACCTTTTTCACAATTTCAACAAGGTTGGCTACCAAACCAAACCAAGTGAACAAAATTGGATACCAAATCATTTGAATGAGATGGACACCATATCAATCTCCCCCTCCGATCTCATTCATCTAGAGGAGTTAGCACTGTCTTCTAGTCTGAGTGCATGCCGACAAGTTCTTTGCATAGCTCGATCTTGTCTCTTGGTACCACCTTGGTAAACATATCAGCAGGATTTTCACTTGTGTGAATCTTTTTGACCTGAAGTGATTCGTTCTCCACTTGCTCACAAATCCAATGATATTTGACGTCAATATGTTTTGTTCTCGCATGGTACATAGAGTTTTTGCTCAGGTCTATTGCACTCTGACTGTTGCAATAGACAACATACTCCATCTATCGCAATCCAAGTTCTTGAAGAAATCTCTTGAGCCATATCATCTCTTTGCCTGCTTCAGTAGCCGCAATATACTCCGCTTCAGTTGTAGACAGTGCGACACACTTCTACAACTTCGACTGCCATGATGTAGCTCCCCTTGAAAAAGTAAACAAATATCCTGTAGTGGATTTTCTGTTATCAAGGTCACCTGCCATATCAGAAATTGTATAGCCCTTCAAAATTGGATTTGATCCTCCAAAACATAAGCATTCATGTGAGCTTCCTCTTAGATGCCTGAGTATCCACTTTACAGCTTCCCAATGCTCTTTTCCTGGATTTTCAAAAAATCTGTTAACAACACCGACTGCATGAGCAATATCTGGTCGAGTGCATACTATTGCATACATCAAACTTCCGACGACAGAGGAATAAGGAATCTTGGCCATTCTCTCTTTTTCCTTTGTTGTTGTAGGACACATCTTCTTACTCAACTTCAGATGACCAGGAAGGGATGTGCGAACCAACTTAGCACTTTTCATATTGAAACGTTCCAATACACGTTCTATGTACTTCTCCTGTGACAAGTAAAGCATTCTTTCGTTTCTCGAACGAGTAATTCTCATGTCCAAAATCTGCTTAGCATGACCCAAGTCTTTCATTGCAAAAGACTTATTCAATTGTTTCTTCAACTCGTCAATCTTGGAAGCATTCCTACCCACAATCAACATATCATCCACATATAGCAAGAGGATGATAAAGTCATCATTAGAAAATCTTTGTACAAACACACAGTGATCTAAAGAAGTCTTCTTGTAGCTTTGCTCCCCCATAACAGACTCAAACTTCTTGTACCACTGTCTGGGAGCTTGCTTTAATCCATATAGACTCTTCTTAAGTTTGCATACAAAATTTCTTTACCTTTTGCCTTGAAGCCTTCAGGTTGTTCCATATAAATCTCCTCTTCTAAGTCACCATGAAGAAAAGCAGTCTTCACATCCATCTGCTCAATCTCCAAATCAAGACTAGCAGTCAAACCAAGAACTATCCGAATGGAGGACCTTTTCACGATAGGAGAAAATATTTCGTCAAAGTCAATACTTTTCCTTTGACCAAATCCCTTGACAACCAATCTAGCTTTGTATCTGGGCTTCAAACTATGTTCTTCAGCTTTAACTTTGAACACACACTTGTTTTTCAAAGCTCTCATGCCCTTAAGCAATTTCACCAACTCATAAGTATGGTTCTCATGCAGAGATTTCATCTCATCTTGCATGGATTCAATCCATTGATCCTTGTGCTCATCCTCTATGGCCTCCGCATAACATTCAGGTTCTCCCCCATCAGTGAGTAGTACATACTCATTGGATGAATAACGGGAGGAATGAGTACGAGGTCTAGAACACCTCCTCAATGGAATATCTAACTCGTCCACAACTTCGTGAGTAGGAGCATCTGCCTCATCAACATTAGCATTGTTATCACTATCACCATCAATATGTTGATCTGGAATATGGTTCAGGGCATCACCATCATCATTGAGCCCACCAACGCCATCCGCATTTGTATGAGGAACTTGATCAAGATTAACTAAACTTTCAGAACTTGGAGATTTTAGCTTCTCCGCTTTGTTAATATCTTCAATGGTTTGATCTTCCACGAAGATAACATCACGGCTTCTCACGACCTTCTTCTCAATTGGATCATATAGCTTGTAACCAAACTCATCAAGGCCATAACCAATGAAGATGCACTGCTTTGTCTTGGCAGTTAATTTTGACCTCTCATCTTTAGGCACATGTACAAAAGCTTTGCAACCAAACACTTTCAAGTGGTCATAAGAAACATCCTTGCCATACCAAACTCTATTTGGAACATCACTTTGCAGAGCAACTGCAGGGTATAGATTAATAACATGTGCGGCGGTCAATAAAGCCTCACCCCAAAAGGAATTCGGCAACTTTGCTTTAGAAAGCAAACATCTGACTCTTGCCATCAAGGTCCCGTTCATCCTTTCTGCTAAACCATTAAGCTGGGGAGTCTTAGGAGGAGTCTTCTGGTGTCCGATACCCTGTTGCTTGCAGTATTCGTCAAACGGTCCACAATATTCACCATTGTTATCAGTACGAATACACTTCAGCTTCTTTGTGGTTTCTCTTTCAACTGAAGCCTGAAACTGCTTAAAGACACTCAACACTTGGTCTTTAGTCTTCAATATGTAGACCCAAAGTTTCCTCGAGCAATCATCAATAAAGGTAGCAAAATAAAGTGCACCACCCAAAGTCCTTGTCTTCATTGGACCATATAAATCTGAATGCACCAACTCAAGCAACTCTGTCTTTCTTGAAGGAGGATGAGACTGGAATGAAACTCTTTTTTATTTTCCATCCAAGCAGTGCTCATATTTTTCTAATTTTGCACTTTCAAAATTTGACAACAATTTCTTCTTGGCCAGAACATTTAGTCATTTCTCGCTAATGCTGCTAAGCCTCTTATGCCATAATGGTGGAGAGTTATGGTTCTCAACGGCATTCACCATATCAACACAGGTAGAGGTCGTAGTCCAGTATAGACCATGACACTTTTCCCCACGAGCCACAATTATAAATCCCTTAGTGAGCTTCCACTTTCCAGCACCATTGGTACTGACATATCCCTTATCATCCAAAACACCAATAGAGATCAAGTGCAAACGAACATCAGGTGCATGCTTTACATTGTTTAAAACTAGTTTAGTTCCAGTACTAGTTTCCAAACAAATCGTTCCAACACCAACCACCCTAGATACAGTCTCATTACTCATACTCAAAGTTCCAAAGTCACCCTAAGTATAGGATGAGAAAAATTCCTTCCTTGATGTCACATGAGATGTGGCACCACTGTCCACAACCGAGCTTGACTCATCACAAGCAATATTTATCAAATTCGCATCAAGGACGGTAACAAGATTTTCTGTAGTGACAGTAACAAGATCTTCTGTAGTGACGGTGGCCATACGATTGCCATCTTTTTCTGTTCTTCCTTGTCTCTATTTTTCTTTTTCAAAATCCGACAGAACTTCTTTGTGTGCCCTTTCTTCCCGCAATGATAGCACTAAATATCTTTAAGTCTGCTTCTAGATTTGCTTTTATTATGTTCTCTATTTTGAGAACCCCGATTCTTGCTTCTCCCCCTAGAGTCAGTCACCAAGACATCTGATGAGGAGGAACCTTGAGATTTTCTTCTCATCTCTTCATTTAAAAGGCTTCTCTTGGCAAGATCCATAGAGATCACACCATCCGGAGCAGAATTTGATAATGAAGTTCTAAGAATTTCCCAAGAATCTGGTAGGGAACAAGTAGAAATAGACCTTGAATTTTTTCATCAAATTTAATGGCCATAGCAGATAACTGGTTCATGATCCCCTGAAAATTATTCAGATGATCTGTCATCGCGGAACCATCATGGTATTTTAAACCAATATCTACTTTATCATAAACATCTTGTTGTTTCCAGTTTTCCGAGCATACAAACTTTCAAGGTGCTCCCATAGGGTCCGAGCATGTGTTTCCCCAGAAATATGGTTCAAAATATTATCGTCAACCCACTGTCTAATAAAGCCGCAAACCTGCATGTGTAACAAATTCCACTCTTCATCTGATTTATTATCAGGCTTTATAGTGGTGAAGACAGGTTGATGAAAATTCTTGACATAGAGCAAATCTTCCATTTTGCCCTTCCAAATGGCATAGTTTGTGCCATTCAAAGTAACCATTCTACTAGTGTTGGCTTCCATCGTTTATCACTAATACAAATACTATTTATTATGAGACCAAAGTAATTCTTTTCTGATGTGGAAGTTCAGACTGTGCTGCAACCACAGAGCATACTCAGACAGAACCTTGGCTCTGATACCACTTGTTGGGAATAAACCCCGTAAAAATAATATTCACGGTATTAGTGATAAACGCGGACCACTAAGTTATGGTTAAATCAGCAAGAATAAAAATGCAGCAAAAATGACACCAATATTTTACGTGGAAACCCTTCTGAATAAGGGAAAAACCACGGCCAAGAAGAGCAATTGATATCACTATAGGGAGGATTTTACACTGTGTAGTAACGAGTACGAATACTCCTAAGACCACTACACCCTCAAAAGAAAAAAATATTTTTTTGCTTTTTCATCTCACTACAATATCTCTCACTCTCTATTTTTCTTTACAGACTATTTTCTTATAGTCTATGGAATAACTTGCTCTCTCTCTCTTTTCTCTCTTTGTTGGAGTAATGAAATGAGAGTTGAAGCTCTCCTTTTATAGCCAAAACCTCATTCTTTAAAGCCTACAATATTTGATAATTTGCACACCATTTTTACAATTTCAACAAGGTTGGCTACCAAACCAAACCAAGTCAATAAAATTGGCTACCAAATCATTCTAATTCAACAAGATTGGCTACCAAACTAAACAAAGTTAACAAAATTGGCTACCAAATCATTTGAATGAGAAGAAACCATATCATAGTCCTTTATCAAACACCCAATGGCTCAACTCCAATGTTCTCAACGACGAAGAAGTGTAGATAGATAGAGGCAATACGTAAGTGAAATCCCAATCAAGTGAACACAAAACAACATTTTCCACTTTTCTTTCCGCAGCAAAACTAATCCATCGGTTGATTTCCAACTCACAGTTCCATCGAATTGTATAATCTAAATCAAGTTGGAATTAGTTAAAACATGATCCACAAAGGATATGAATTTTTGTGCTCTCTTGCGGCTTCCCTCAGTCTTAACAAAAAGGAAGTTATAAATTGAATGCCAGAGATAACGCCACCATTTAGAGAGAAAAGAACAAGATTTTTAAATTTCTTTAGTACGAGAACGACATAATACATTTAATACACTTGCATCCTCGCAAATTCGCAATATAAATATTGGAGTTTTTATTATTTATCTAGTTTTAGTATATGCGTGGCACGTGTACTTAGCGTTAATCAATAAAACATGAGTATACTAAGAATATGTAAATCAAGTTATCAAATGCTAAGTTTTAAAATGTCTATATTAAATTAATATTTTAAAATAAGTAACTTTGTACCTAGAAAAGTATAGGGAGTTGTTATTTATTTAAATGAATACCAAAGAAAGAAAATTAATTAATGTCAACTCACTTAGAGTGTATTTTGTCTTCTAATGTTTTATTCTTATTATTTTTAACATTTGTATTTTTAACAGCTTGACTCTTACTACTCTCTTCATTCCAATTTACGTGAAACTGTTTAATTGAGCACAGAGTTTAAGAAAAAATGAAGACTTTTGGAATTTGTGATCTTAAACAAGTCAAAAAGGGACCCATAGTATTTGTATGGTTATAAAAATTTCTCATTAAGGATAGAATTGTAAGTTTAAGCTAAATTATTACCAAATTTAGAAAGAATCATTCTTTTTGGAACAGACCAAAAAAGAAATAGGTTCACATAAACTGGAACGGAGGGAGTACAAAATTATGAGTAATCGATTTTATTATAAATTTTGAAAAGAATGACTTGGATTTTTCGCAAATTAGTTAAATCAAAGACATTTTTGGTTAATTAGGACTGTTCTTAACATTAAAAAGAATTTCTTTTTGTTGATTGAAATATTAATATTAGCTCATCCAAAGTTTAAATATTTAACTGTAATTATAATCTTTATCCTATAAGAATTCTACATTTAGTGTAATAAAAAATCGCTATGACATCACTTGTGGACTTTTATGTTAGTACAACCATTAGTGTTTGAATATCACCAACACTTCTCTTTCTTTTATTTTCTTAAAATTAAAATATTTTCTTATTTAAGCTTGGTACTTCAATTTTAAAAAATTAGAATTGATTGAAATTACTACGTTTATGATTGCTAGATATTTATTTGATTGAAATTACTACGTTTGTGATTGCTAGATATTTATTCTTACTCCCAACTATAATTTAATAACAAAAGTTTTGTTGACATATATTAAAATTCTAAATATGAAAAAAAATAATTCAATGAGCATTTTATTATTTAAAAGAAATACTCGTAAATCTTGAAAAAGTACTCCTAAAACTAAGGATAAAAGAGAGAAAAATAAGGACACATACACCAAGAAAAGGAAAATAAGGACTACTAAACCCTATATATTTATAACAAAAAAATACTCGTAAACCCAATATAAAATACTCGTGAAATGCTTGGAATTCAATACCTTAATCTAAATATAGTTTATATGAAGGACTCCAATTAAATAACATGATTTTTTAGATCAAAGTTCTAAGAGTTAGGAAAATAATTAAGCGATTATTCCTAAACTAGTGAATTTGACCGCGCTTTGCGTAGTTATAAAAATAGCAATAAATTAATATCTTTATAAACTTAGTAGAAATTGAATAAATAATAATTTTCTTGTATATGCATATAATTTTTAATTCTTTTATATTGATTAAATAGAAAAGGTAAAAATTTTACTGAATTAGAATATTTTACTGCATATTTCATCTTCAAACCTCTTTTCTAAAATAAAATAAAAATAAAAGGAATCTTTAAGAAACCTTTTGTGACGATCCGGCCGGTTGTCTTAAGAATTTATGCCCTGATCCTCTATTAACTGCTTTTTTCGAGTTTATTTCTGCTATTTTGATTTGCTGGGACGTTCGGTTTTGAGTTTCAGAGAGTTTTGGGACACTTAGTCCCTAAATGAGAGCTTAAGTGTTGGAAAGTTGACCGTAGTCGGAACAGTGTGAAGATGACCTCAGAATAAAAATCTGATGGTTCCGTTAGCTTCTGTTGGGAGATTTCGGGCTAAGGGGCATGTTTGGATTGTGTTTAGTAGGTTCGTAGCTAATTTAGGGTTGAAATGCCGAAAGTTGAATTTTTTAAGTTTCCGGTTCGATAGTGAGATTTTGATCTGAGGGTCGGAATGGAATTCCAGAAGTTGAAGTAGCTTCGTAGTGTTGAATGTGACGTGTGTGCAAAATGTCAAGTCATTCAGACGAGGTTTGATAGACTTTTTGATCGAAAGCGTATTTTTAGAGTTTTTGGAATTCTTAGGCTTGAATCTGATGAAAACTAGGTATTTTGATGTTGTTTTGAGCGTCCCGAAGGTTGGAACAAGTTTTAATGATGTTTTAGGATTGGTTGGCAGGTTTGGTTGAGGTCCCGGGGGCCTCGGGTATGTTTCAGATGCTTAACGGGTCATTTTGGAACTTGTTAGAACTGCTGGTATCTGGTTTCCTTAATCGTTTCGCGCCCTTCCCTCCGCGTTCGCGTAGTATAATTTCGGAGTATGATTTATTTATTCTTCACGATCGCATGTTTTGGCTCGCGATCGCGGATGTCTTCCCCCTCCTCCTTCGTGTTCGCATCCCTCCATTCGCGTTCGCGTAGTAGAACTAGGAGTCGGGGGTACTGTGACCATTTCTCATTCGCGTTCGCATTGTCCTGTCCGCAAACGCGTAAGCTTGCCCTTTTCCTCTTCCGCATTTGCGTGCTTCATCACGCGTTCGCATAGCCCAATTCAAGAGTATCAGATTTTCCTCTTCGCGATCGCACATTATTTTATGCGATCGCAATGTACAAACATCTGGGCAGAATATAAAATTTCAAAATCGAGGGTTTAGCCATTTTTATCAAAACTTAAGCTTGGGAGCTCGGATTTGAGCGAGATTTTTAGGGATTTTTAGAGATATCGATTGAGTAACGATTCTTAACTCTTTTTTGCTTGTAACCCATTAATACAAGCATGAATTCATCCTTTAATTTCAGATTGGAGATGAAAATTAGGGAAAAGTTGGAAGAAAGTTCTTAGACCTAAAATTCGACTTTTGATTGGACATTTGACCTTAGATTTGGATAATTTTGGTATGTATGAACTCGGGAGAGTGTGAGGATTCTGAAAATATAAATTTTACCCAATTCCGAGACGTGGGCCCGAGGGGCGTTTTGGTCATTTTACCTAATTTTGCGTATTAGCTTAGAATTTCTTTGTAGAATCAGTTACTTGAAGTGTTATTTACATTATGCAATTGAATTGAATAGATTTGGGCCATTTGGAGTCGAGTACTCATGGCAAGAGCGTGGTTTCGGGTTGATTTTGAGTCGGTTCGAGGTAAGTGGCTTGCCTAACCTTGTGTGGGGGATGATCGCACCCTACTCCACACTACTAAAAAGTAGGAAGAGATGGTCGCAATAGCTTTTACCCAATTTGTGGGTCGGAATCGATTTTCACAGAGAGCTAGGAATGGAGTCGAGTACCTATTTAGGTTGGAATTGCGTATTTATTCCAAATATCACTTCTAATAATTTTTGGGTTTTCTTTATAATCTACTATTATCAAACTAAAAATTATAATTGCTACTAGATTAACTACAAGTAAATTGCTACAAGTTGTATCTAATAGTTTAAAAGGCACTAGGGTAGTGGCATCCTCCTAGGTAGCCAATTGACGGGTAATTGAACCTAAGGCATGATTGACATGATTGGAGAATATGCGATAACCGTTGCACAATTTTACCTACTCTCACACCTCTCGGTAGAGAGAGTAATTTTGCCCAATTGACTTTCTCAAGACTAATAGAGTAGGCAAAATTGCTCAAGCAATTGGGGTTCAAGTCGGGTATTACTCTATCGAGGTTTAACCATTTAATCGGGACTATCAATTCTCTTGAGTCCATCCCAATTCCTTGTTGGGTCCATTTCGAGACTTAGGCTCTCTTTCTCAAGAAGAACCCCAAGTCAACTTAGCACAAACTAGTGTTTGCAACCACTAATTCATAGATTATATCATGAAATTGACTCAAATAACAAACACTCATAGTCAATCTAACCTTAAATCATAACACCCATCAATTACCCACACTAGGGTTGAGCCACAACCCTAGCTAATGGGTCTACTACTCATGCTTGAAGAAAAACAATTGAGAAATAAATGAAGATAAAGACATATTAATTAATTGTTAAGGTAAATACAAGGATTCAATGATAAAAACTAAGTAAAAATGCCCAAAATGGCTAAGAAAAGTCTTCTCACGAGCGCAACTAACGTCTGGTAATATCTGATGCCCTAAAAATGGAAAAAGGTTCTATTTATATTAAGTTGGAAAAACTGGACAAAATTGCCCCTGCGGGGTTAGTGCGGACCGCACAAAATTGTGTGCGACCGCACTAGGATCTTGAACTTGCAATCTTGACTCTCTGAACCAAGGCTCCGCGGACCGCACAAAATGGACTGCGGCCGCAGAGGCTTCTAGCGTGGTCCGCACAAACTCGACCGCGGACCGCACATGCTTGAACCTCTGAACTTGGCATCTCTCTGAACCTTGTCTCTGCGGACCACACAGAATGGGAGTGCAACCGCAGAGGTTCACCGCGGACCGCACAAAGTGTAGTGCGGCCGCATTGCTTCGAAGCCTGAAATGCTGAGTCTCTGAACCTCTCTAGTGCGAACCGCACAAAGTGTAGTGCGGCCGCACTAGACCTGTTTTTCCTGAGTTTGTCTTATCTTTGGTACTTGTGCATGTTTCACTCCTTTTGAGCTGATCTTTGACATCTTGTCACTTTGTTGATCAAACCTGCAATCAAGCACAACTTATGAGCCTTTCGGGACTATTTTGTATGAATTTATAATCAAAGCGCAAGCAAGAAGGAGCATTAAATGCGTTAAAATCCCTAGTTATCAGGGGAACTTTCCCCTTAGGATTTGGTATATTTGGTAATTGAAATGCCTTGTACGTGAGGTGACGAGTGCGTACTTGTGCTAGTTATTGGAAATCCGGTTTTCATTAAGTAATTATCAATATGTTTCCTTTCCTGTTTTTATTACTCGCACTATTAAGCCTGTTGTTAGCTTAGGAAAGCATGTCTAAGTGATTTAATTGCTTTATTTGCTCAAATTGCCTTACTTGAATTCTGTGCAGCATGCTAGGCTAGAATTACTTGTTGCCTTAATATGAGATTTGCCATTTCTGAATATTTTCCTGTTGTTGCTATGTATTTACATTGGGACTACGGATGTGGGATTCCGGTAGCTCCCCCTTGTCTGTTTATTTGGGACTACGGATGTGGGATTCTGGTAGATCCCCCTTGTCTGTTTATTTGGGACTACGGATGTGGGATTTCGGTAGATCCCCCTGCATAGTTATATGGAACTACGGGACTGCACCCGGTAGATTCCCCTAGTACTGGGTATTTACATTTGGGGACTATGGAACGGGATTCCGATAAATCCCCGGTGCATTATGAGTTGGACTACGGGACAACACCCAGGAGATCCACTGGACATTTGCATTTGGGGGCTACAGGACGGCATCCTGGTAGATCCCTGATTGCTATCTCTGTGTTGATCTGTGTTCCCTCGGTGATTATTTTGCCTGTGTTCTAGTTGTTGTTGCTCTTTCTATTCTATGTTATTTCTTATTGTTGCACTTAATTATACTGTCTTATTCTACATTGTTATACCTTATATTTTATTTAACCTCAGTAAGGCCCTGACCTTCCTCGTCACTACCCGACCGAGGTTAGGCTTGGCACTTACTGAGTAACGTTGTGGTGTACTCATCCTTGAGGCGAGGCGCTTCTATAGAGACTTCGAGGTATATCCTCCGCGTCCGCAGACCGAGGAGTCACTTTCTATCTTTCTATAATAGTATAGCCCTTCAGTCCTCTTTTGGTTAGACATTTCTGGAGTTAGATCTTCTTATGTATCTCTTAGCTTGTGATTCATGGGTTTCCGAGTTTTGGAAATATGTATTGGTTTTGAGAATTAATATTGTGTATGCCGAGCGGCACTTTTAAACGCTGTTTTATTACTCTATTTCTGGTTTAAATTATTTTCTTCCGCAAATTTGGTTTATCTTCCGCATTTTAGGCTTACCTAGTCGTAGAGATCAGGTGTCGTCATGATGGTTCAAGAAGGGCGAACCGGGGTCATGACAAGTTGGTATTAGATCTCTAGGTTCATAGGAGCCATGGATCACAAGCTGGTTTATTAGAGTCTCGGTGATCGGTACGGAGACGTCTATATTTATCTACGAGAAGCTATGTAACTGTTAGGAAAAATTACACTTAATTGATTTCCTTGTCGTGCGATATTTTGACATCATAATTCTAAACTTCTGTCTTCTATTCTCTCACAGATGGTGAGAACACGTGCTACCCGAGATGATCAGGCACCCGCGCCCCTACAATAGCCGTCAGAGGTCGGGGTCAGGGTAGAGACCGAGGACGCACACGTAGTGCAGCTAGAGCACCTGTGCAAGCTGCCGTCGAGGTACCACCATCAGTTCCAGCCGGAGTCCAGGAACCTAACACGCCTACTACTACTCCAGCTCTTTAGGAGACTCTGGCACAGTTCATGAGCATGTACACCACTCTAGCTCAGGCAGGGTTGCTTCCCCTTGCTGCAGCTACATCTTAGGCCGGGGGAGGAGCACAGACTCCCACCGCCCGCACTCCTGAGCAGCGAGTGCATGTTGAGAAGGTCCCTGAGATTATTCCTATACCGCTTGCAGTGCCAGTTCATCCCGAGGGCAGGGCAGCGGCTTCCGAGGAGGATTAGCTGAGGCTTGAGAGGTTCAAGATGTACAAGCCTCTTGTATTCAGCGGTCTAGCATCGGAGAATGCTCTGGGATTTCTAGATGAGAGTTACCGCATTCTCCGTACCATGGGTATATCAGGATCGAGCGGAGTTTGCTTCACTACCTTCCAACTTCAGGGAGCCGCCTATGAGTTAGACACTCCGGATGAGGCTGCTTCACTGACTTGGACTCAGTTTTCAGATCTGTTCCTGAGAGAGTATGTTCCTCAAAGCCTCAGGGACGCATGGCGTGCAGAGTTTGAGCATTTGCGCTAGGGTGATATGACTGTCTCAGAGTATTCTGTTTGTTACACTAGTTTGTCTAGGCATGCACCAGCCTTGGTTTCTACTATTTACGAGAGGGTTCGTCGGTTTATTGAGGGCCTTATTCCCAGCATCAGGTCTAGCATGGCTCGTGAGTTGGAGATGGATATTTCTTATCAGCAGGTGGTGAGCATTGCTAGGTGGATTGAGGGTATACATGCTAGGGAGAGAGAGGAGAGGGAGGCCAAGAGGTCTCGAGAGTCGGGCCATTTCTCTAGTGCTTGTGCCCTAGCAACCGGTCGTCATGGTAGGGGTTATATGAATTGCCCTATTCATTCAGCTCTTCCAGCATCCAGTGGCATTCCAACTCCTCCTAGACCTCAGGAGCCTTATATGCACCATCGGTATCTAGCGCGCCTCCTGTGTGGGGTGCTTCCAAAGGTCAGTCCAGCAGACCTGGTCCAAGCCAGTCACAACCACCACGTACTCCCAGAGCTTGTTTTGAGTGTGGTGACACACGTCATATGGTGAGGGATTGACCCAAACTTGGGAGGGGTGCACCTCCATAGATTTCTCAGACATAGCATGCCCCATAGAGTTCTCAGGCTATGGTTACAGCTCCAGTTGCTACCCCACCTGCTCAGCCAGCCAAAGGTGGAGGTGGGAGAGGTAGAGGTCGCCCTAGAGGTGGAGGCCAGGACTGATACTATGCCCTTCCTGCCCGTACGGATTCTGTCATCACAGGTATTATACTAGTTTGTCACAGAGATGCATCGGTTCTATTCAATCCAGGCTCCACTTATTCTTATATGTTTTCTTATTTTGCTCCGCATTCGGGTGTATATCTGGATTCTTTGAGTTCCCCTGTTTATGTTTCTACTCCTGTGGGAGATTCTCTTATTGTGGACTGTGTTTATCGGTCATGTTTGGTTTCTCTTAGTGGTTTTGAGACCAGAGCCAATTTATTATTGCTCAGCATGGTAGATTTTGACATTATCTTTGTATGGACTTGTTGTCGCCCCGTTATGCTATTCTTGATTGTCACGCCAAAACCGTGACGCTAGCTATGCCGGGTGTACCTCGTGTTGAGTGGAGGGTTACTTTAGATCACACTCCCAGTAGAGTTATTTCTTTTCTTAAGGCTCCGTGTATGGTTTAGAAGGGGCGTGACGCGTATGTAGCTTATGTGAGAGATGTTAGTATTGATACCCCATCAATTAATTTAGTTCCATTAGTACGGGATTTTCCCGATGTGTTTCCAGCTGATCTTCCAGGCATGCCACCTGATAGAGATATTAATTTTGGCATTAATCTGTTGCCAAGCACTCAGCCCATTTCTATTCCTTTGTATCTTATGGCTCCTCCCGAGTTGAAGGAGTTGAAGGATTAGTTACAGGAATTTCTTGACAAGGGTTTTATTCGGCCCAGTGTATGACCTTGGGGTGCTCCTGTCTTGTTTGTGAAGAAAAAGGATGGTTCTATGCGTATGTGTATTGATTATCGCTAGTTAAACAAGGTTACAGTGAAGAACCGTTATCCATTTCCTCGTATTGATGATCTGTTTGACCAGCTTCAGTGCGCACGAGTGTTTTCTAAGATTGATTTGCGCTCAGGTTACCATCAGTTGAAGATTCAGGAACCAGATATACCGAAGACTGCTTTCAGGACTCGGTATGGTCATTACGAGTTCCTTGTCTTGTCATTAGGGCTGACCAATGCCCCAACAGCCTTTATGCATTTGACGCATAGTGTATTTCGGCCGTATCTCGACTTGTTCATCATTGTCTTTATTGATGATATTCTGGTGTATTCCCGGAGTCGGGAAGATCATAAGCAGCACCTGAGGATTGTGCTTCAAACTCTGAGAGAGAAGAAGTTATATGCTAAGTTCTCGAAATGTGAGTTTTAGTTGGATTCAGTGGCATTCTTAGGCCACGTGGTATTGAGTAAGGGTATTCAAGTGGATCCGAAGAAGATAGAGGTCATGTAGAGTTGGCCCAGACCATCCTCAGCTACCGAGATCCGTAGTTCCTTGGCTTGGCGGGCTACTACCATCGTTTTATGGAAAGGTTTTCATCGATTGTAGCCCCTATGACCAGGTTGACCCAGAAGGGTGCTCCGTTCCAATGGACGGATGGGTGTGAGGCGAGCTTTCAGAAGCTCAAGACAATTTTGACTACAGCCCCAATTTTTATACTGCCTACAGATTCAGGGTCTTATACGGTCTATTGTGATGCCTCGAGGATTGGCCTCGGAGCGGTGTTGATGCAGGAAGGTAGGGTGATTGCCTACGCGTCTAGACAGTTGAAGATACATGAGAAAGGTTACCCTGTTCACGCCCGGAAGATTTGGCGCCATTATTTATAAGGGGTTCCCTATGAGATTTATACTAACCATTGGAGCTTGCAGCACCTGTTCAAGCAAAAGGATCTAAATTTGCGTCATATGAGGTGGTTAGAGTTGCTGAAGGACTATGATATCACTATTTTGTATCACTCGAGCAAGGCTAATGTGGTGGCCGATGCTTTGAGTCACCGGGTAGAGAGTTTGGGGAGTTTGTCTTATTTACCAGCACGGAGAGGCCTATGGCAATGGATGTTCAGGCCTTAGCCAGCCTGTTTGTGAGATTGGATCTTTCGGAGCCCAGTCGGGTTCTAGCTTGTGTGGTTTCTCGGTCTTCCTTATTTGATCGTATCAGGAAACGTCAGTATGATGACCCTCATTTGCTTGTCCTCAAGGACAAGGTTCAGCACGGTGATGCCAGAGATGTGACTATTGGTGATGATGGGGTATTGAGGATGCAAGGTCAAATTTGTGTACCCAATGTCAATGGGATTCGAGAGTTTATTCTAGAGGAGGCCCATAGTTCATAGTATCCCATCCATCCGAGTGTCGCGAATATGTATCAGGATTTGAGGCAGCACTACTGGTGGAGGCGGATGAAGAAGGATATAGTTAGATTTGTAAGCTCGGTGCTTCAACTGTCAGCAGGTGAAGTATGAGCATCAGAGACCGGGTGGGTTGCTTCAGCAGATAGAGATTTCGGAGTGGAAGTGGGAGCGGATCACCATGGACTTTATAGTTGGGCTCCCACGGACTTTGAGAAAGTTCGACGTTATTTGGGTGATTGTGGATCAGCTGAAAGTCCGCTCATTTCATTCCTATGTGTACTACTTATTCTTCGGAGCAGTTGGCAGAGATTTATATCCAGGAGATTATTCATTTGTATGGTATTCCAGTGTCCATCATTTCGGATAGAGGTACACAGTTCACATCACGGTTCTGGAGGGTCGTTCAGCAGGAGTTGGGTACTCGGGTGGAGTTGAGTACAACATTTCACCCTCAGACGGACGGATAGTCCGAGCACACTATTCAGATTCTTGAGGATATGCTCCACGCGTGTGTGATTGAGTTTGGAGGGTCTTGGGATCAGTTCTTGCCATTGGCGGAGTTTGCTTACAACAACAGTTATCAGTCCAACATTCAGATGGCACCGTATGAGGTTTTATAACATAGACGGTGTAGATCCCCGATGGGTTGGTTTGAGCCAATGAGACTAGATTATTGGGCACAGACTTGGTCCAGAATGCTTTGGAGAAGGTCAAGGTGATTCAGGATAGACTCCGTACAGCCCAGTCCAGACAAAAGAGTTACGTGGATCAAAAGGTTCGTGATGTTTCTTATATGGTTGGAGAGCGGGTTCTGCTTCGGGTTTCGCCTATGAAGGGCATTATGAGATTTGGGAAGAAAGGAAAGTTGAGTGTGAGGTTTATTGGCCCTTTTAAGATATTGAGCCGTGTTGGGGAGGTTGCTTATGAGATTGCCTTACCTCCCAGCTTGGCAGGAGTTCATCTGGTATTTCATGTTTCGATACTCCGGAGGTATCACGGTGACCCGTCACACGTGATGGATTTTAGTTCAGTCCAGTTGGAAAAGGATTTATCTTATGCTGAGGAGCCAGTGGCAATATTGGACAGGTAGGTTAGAAAGCTGAGGTCAAAGAACATTCCATCGGTAAAGGTTCAATGGCGGGGTCAACCGGTCGAGGAGGCGACCTGGGAGACCGAGCAGGATATGCACAGCCGTTACCCTCATCTTTTCACTACTTCATATTGATACCCAATTTTTCCTTGTGAATTTTTATGCTCAAAATACTTTCAGAATAGCATGTATATACATATACAAGCATCCCCAAAGGCTTTGGTATTTTTCCCAAATTTTTAAAACCAATTTATGACCTATTTTGCACTATAAAATCCAATAATTATTCCCAAAACTTGTCGTTTTGGTGAATAATTTATTTTATTCTCACATTTACACAAAAAAAAAATTTACATGATTTTTACATAATTTTACAAGTCCATTTGGTATTTTAAGCTAAAATTGCATAAAATTGCAATTTTAGCCTATTTCTCGATTTAGTAGCATTTTTAATCACAAAATCATTTCTAATATTTTTAAATTAATATTTATGCATTTTTTATTAACTCAGTATTTTTAATTTGATTTTCTAGTACCATTTACTATTTTTATAAATTCAAAATGGGGAAAATTGGCTATTTAAATTGTAGCCTCTTTACTTTCAATTATAGCCTAAATTAAACCCAAATCCCAGCCCAAATTAAACCCAATTATACGACCCAATTTCAACAACTACCCGACCCAAACCCTATTAAATAAACCCGCCCAAATCCTTTCTTTAATCATGGCCGTTGATTATTCTAATCAACGGGCCTCATCCGCCTTGCCTTAATTAAACTCCCAAGCCTCCCTAACCCTAATCATTTCTCTTTAGCAGCCGCCCTTGTATCCCCTTTGTCTCTCAAATGCTCCCAAGCCCCTCCGAAACCCTAGCCTATTTCACCGGTCTTCGACCTTATTCCACCGGAAATCATGGCCTCTCATACCCTGAGCAGCATGTACCTACCCCCACATACCCCTATGCTCCTTTTTCTCGAGGTTTCAGAATCCGACTTTGAAGACCCCGGCTCAGAATCTTTCCGATTCAAGTTCTATGGCCCTTTCCGGCTCATCTCCGGCGAGTCCTAGCCCTGTGAGTCCATCTCCGACTCAGGACCAGTCCATTGCAGGCCTTTCTTACTTTCTAGGGTTTTCTCTGAAACCCTAAGCCCTCGAAGTTTTCTTTGTTTCTCTCTAAGATCTACTTCAGATCCGTGTTATTTTCTAAGATTTTAAAGTATTTTCCACATCTTTTCGATTTTTGGCTTTCAAAACTGTTCATCTTCTTAAAACTTAGGGTTTCCGTGATCTTTTACTTGTTTTACTACTATTTTTTTATATTTTTACTTTGCTAAGTGTTTTAATATGGTTTTATGTGTATTTTCTTTACTGTATTTTCCTAGGGTTTCTAAGGATTCCTTTTACTGTGTTTGCTTCCATGAACTGTCTGTGTTCTTTGGGTTTTCTTGAGTTTATTTTGACTGATCTTCTATGCGTCGTCTTTGCATGTGAGTTGTGGGGAGAAACCCTAAATTTTGGGGGGTTTTCCAACTAGCTGTGCACGATTGTTTGATTCTTGTGCTGCTTCTTGTCTGATTCCAAAACCCTAAACTCGTCTCATGTTTCTGATTCTTGCTAAGCTTTGCAAGACCTCTTGATTTTCGCATGTCTATGTTTTTCTATTTGATCACATGACTGCACTGTTCGTTTAATTCTAGCCTCGCATGTTTAAATTTATACACTCTTTAAAATCAGACCTTTTCCTCTCTAAACAACCCTAATTTTTGGGATTGATTTCTATTCTCTCCCTGTTTGATTTGGACCTGTTTTCTGACTTAATTCATTATTTTCGAATCTTTGATTCCTGATTTACTATGTGATTGATTGATTTTACCTTTACCTTATTTATCTAACCGTGTATTTTTAAAAGGCTTCTCCTATTTACCCTTTATTGCACCATGTGTTACTGATTTTCTTTCTTTAAATACAACTATGTCCTCCCAGCTACCAAATTTCCCGAACTACATTGACCTGATTCCTGTTCAGCCCAGGATATGTAGGAAACCTCTGAAGCAAAGGTTCGGTCAAATCTTTTTCAAAAAATGCTTCACACGGAGTATTCGGACGGGCAAAAATCGCTCGCTTTATCTTTGCGCGAAAACCCTTCGTGTCTTCGTGCAAAGAGGGGCAGCTGTAAGCACGTGATTTTTGCTTCACGGACAATCGCTCCAAAAGAAAATAAAAATAGTGGCAAAAGGCTTCGCTGTACAATTTTTCGATCTTTCCGTGACATGTGTTGTTAGTCGTTTGTGAGTCTGTCCATTTTGCATCTAGTCATTATCAAACAAAAATACAAAAAATATATGTGGCGTTAAAAGAAAATTCAAAAAATATAAATATATGTGCATCGTCCGTTTTAGGTTGTGATTTAACTTACTTGGTATGATAATTATGTTGAAATGCCATATTGTTATTTGTTTTAATTTCATTTGTTTTATTAGTTATTTTTATTTTTCTTTAAGTTGGAAAACAAAAGAAAGTTGAAATCAATTTGGGCCCAAAAAAATAAGACAAAAACAGGCCCAAACCAACGATCTGACCCGGTCCAGACCAGGCCTGCCCAGGCACCTCCTGAAACGACGTCGTTTCAGGCAAATCAATCTGAGCCGTCCATCCCAGCCTATCCAACGGTTCAGGACCTCTTTCAGCGACCCATGTTCAAACCCGACCCAAATAACCAGCCTGACCCAACCCCTCACTTAAACCAAACGACCCCATTTAACTACCAAACGACCCCGTCTCATTTCTCAGCATCAGATCCAAGCCGTTGAGATCATCTGATCTAACGGCTCAGATCCAATCCCATAGACCATATATAAACCTTCTCTTACACCCACGCCCCCTATACCAACACCCCACCCCTTCGTCCCCAAGCTCAAAGCCGGACCTCCCATTAGAAACCCTAGCCGCCCCCGTCTCCCTCGCCATTAAAGCCGGCGGCATGGACGCCGGTGGCCACCTCCTGAACACCCTAAGCCCCCCTCACTCTCCTGAACATGGATCTGTTACTCCCTAGACTCGAATCACTTTCCTTCGACTCGAATCTTCATTTGAAGATTTGAGTCGAACCTGGACCTATGCCAAACCACCCCATCTTCATACCAGACACTCCCCTGACCTTCCTCGTGACCAAACCAAGCTTGGTTTGGTCCGAATCTACCCACAACTCCCTAAAAATCAGATCTGGAAATCCAGACTTTAGAACACATGCACCTGGGGAATCCGGCCGGTTTGGACATGGGTTTGAGGTCTAATAGACCTTAATCAAGGTGTTCTCATGTGAGAACACCCTGATTAAAGTTTGTTCGGCCTCAAAAGTTCGAGGTTGAATCAGATTTGGGTCTGTTTGATTTAAACATTTTCGGTAAGTTTTCCTTTCTTTTGTGATTAGTTTTGATTAAGTGGTCAGCATGTTTCGTTGTGTTTGTTTGGTTGTTATTTTGTTATTTTTTTGGATTTCTTTCATCTCTGTAAAGACCTTTTATTTGGTCAATTGTTTTCTGTGTATGATTTGAATGTATTCTGTGATGAACATGTTCGATTAGATTAGTCGTCAAATGAATAAACTTATATAGGTTCCCAGTAATTGAACACAAAATTGTCTGATGCCCTTTAGGTCCCTGAACATATTGTTTATGTGAGCGACTGATTATTACCTGCTATAATTAGTATAGTCGACTCGATAAATGTCGTTGATTAGTTTCTATAACTAATGAATCAAACGAGCTAATAATGTCGCATGACTAATTGAACTTTGCCACTGATTGAAGGCCCCAGCATTGTTTGAAATAGTTTGTTTGCATTGAAAAATGACTGAAAGGTTCAGTCTAGGCAGTCTTGAATTTGAACTTTCATCAGTTCAAAAATGCCCTGATGCTGCAAAGGGTCAAGACAGTGATAACCAGGGTTTGACAGGGGTAGTCTGGGGTTTGAAAAGAACAAAAATGATTAGTTTAAATGAGCTGACAAGTAGGGTACTAATTTAGGATTAAACTAATACCAATGGGGAGCAAGACATAAGAGTATGGGGCTTAAAATGAATAAATAAAACGAGCCCATAACTCTTGATTAAACAAAGACCAGGCGTGGGGAACAAAGGGGCTGGCACCAAAGATGCTTAGGCATGGGCTTAAAGGGTATGGGCATTCTGCCAATTGGCAGGGCAGGCAGCTCAGCTGTACTGGTTCATTTGGCCTATAAATAGGCCATTTGATAACTTAAACGGGGCTGGACATTTTCTTAGTCTTCAGAAAAGAAAAACAAGAAACATAAAGTCTGAGAATATTGTAACCAAACACTGTCTGAAAATTACATAAGAGTTTATGTTGGTTTAGCTGTCTTGGCCAATTACTGTTAGTTGCTTGTTTGAGCTGCTTGTGGTTGTTGAATTGCTGGGGTGTTTACATTGAATACTCTGCTGTCTCCGCTGGTTCATACTCTGTTTCTGGGATTGTTGTTTGTTGCTCGACTACTCGGGAGCTTCATCTTTGTGGGTTGATTTTGTTGCTGTGTTGTTGCTGTGTATCTGCTGTTGCTGTGTTTACTGCATACTGCCTAGCTGATCATTCCTTCCTTCTTTGTCCTCCATACCAGGTACACAATTAATACCACAAATGTAACTGGAAGTTTGAGCATGAATGCAAAAGAGAAGACCTGCAGATTGTTTTTATATATATACATGAACTGTTACTCTAAATGTCATGAAATAGTTACATTTTTGTTTGGACAGTAGAAGCAGCCTACATACTAAGTATATCAATGTAGGTTAACGAATGCTAGCCTTGTATGTATGCTGCTAGGTGAAAAATATGCCCAGTGTAATAAGTTGTATTTCAGGCTTAGTCTGATGGTGTAGTATATTCTCTAATGTAGGCTAAATAGGAAAGCTATCCGTTTTAGTTAAAGTTCTTTCTCCTTTTGCCATGTTGTCACATAAATTGATAAACTCATTTCACAGAACAAAGAATCAGTTCAGGGCCTCAACCTCATGAAGGTCGAGCCCAAATCGAAGCAAACCCAGTAGGCCCGCGTCGAACAGGCAGAGGCCCAGGTCTGGCCTATCACGCATGGGCTGGATTTGGGCCTATAATTGTTTGTTCGGCTGACTGTACATACAGCCTCATTTCTGAAATTTTTTTGTAGCTTTTCTGAATGTCATTACAAACAACTTGCAAGCATTTAATTAATTAGGACTATTTTTAACCTCAACTAGTAGAGACAAATGTGACAAGAAACGTAGTTGCTATAGGATATCCTGTTAAAATAAAGACGAGATGAGCTTCGACAAACAGAAACGCACAAGATGCGGGGCCCTCGTTAAACGTATATTATCAAAGCATTTAGTTTCCAGGACGGGTTGTTTAGTAAATTTCACAACCCTCCTAAAATAACAATACGTTAGACTCTTTAGGACGCGCCTTAATAAATCTTACCTTCTTAAACCCGGGTGCACATTTATGTGACCCAAATCCAATTCTCAACGGAGTCGAAATGTGTTTCTAATCACGGGTACATTGATTGTGGCGTGGTTCGAGGTGCGTGTCCATGACGTTGCAAATTCATTTTTAAAAAAAATATAATAAAATAATAATAATGAGATGAGCCTCGCCAAATAAAATACAAATTGCGGGGCCCTCAGTAAATATTTTCTTTAAAAAATTATTTGGACTTCGGGATGGACCGTTTAGTAAAATTCCACGGTTTTACCCAAAATAAATACGCTAGTCGCTTTAGGCGCGCCTTTAATCATTTAATTTCCTTAAACTCGGGTGCACATTGATGTGACCCAAATCCAAACCTCAACGGAGTCAAAGTGTGTCGACGACCACGGGTACATTGATTGTAACGCGGCTCGAGATACATTCTCACAACGTTGCAATTCTTGATAAAAACAGTAAATGATAAAAGCGGTTAAAAGTTAAATTTTGCACGTAAGTTCACACTTGTATAAAATCAGATAATCAAGCCGAATATAACAGTTGAGCGACCGTGCTAGAACCACGGAACTCGGGAATGCCTAACACCTTCTCCCGGGTTAACAGAATTCCTTATCTAGATTTCTGGTACGCAGACTGTAATATAGAGTCATTATTTTCCTCGATTCGGGATTAAAATTGGTGACTTGGGACACCCTAAACCTCCCAAGTGGCGACTCTGAAATAAATAAACCAATCTCGTTTCGATTGTCCTTAAATTGGAAAAAACTCCCTTGTACCTCCTCGGGTACGGAAGAAGGAGGTGTGACAGCTCTGGCGACTCTGCTGGGGATTAGACCCAGAACCACTGGTTCAGGGATAAGAATTCGAGCTTAGAATAATTGTTATTATTTGGCTTTATTTATTATCTGATTTTATTATTATTTGTTTTAGCCTAAATGTGCAAAATGCTACTTTTACCGCTTTGATATTATTTGAACTGTATATAAACTGTGCCGAAACCCTTCTCTTCTTACCTCTGGGGATGTGCTTACTGGTTGAGACTCCCTATTCTGTTAGTGTCGTACCCTAAATAAAAGAGGCTCGGAAAGTTTCTAAGCCGGCTGGCCTTTTGGTTCCCGGAAAGGAGCTCCTTCCTCAACTCGAGTTGTCCGCTCGGGTACACTGTCTAGAACACCGACCCAGGTTTTGAACATAGAATAACGTGACTTCATGCCGGATCCCTAGTAGGAACGCTTATTTGCATCATGTTGCATATGACTTAGGGGACTCAACACAGGGGTTGGGTCCGTCTAGGACTAGCAACCTGATATGAAAAGACCATTCTGATGCATCCTATTGTTGTCCGTGCATTTATTTGTCTCATGCCCGCATGCTGACCGGTGTTTGAATGTTTGGAATATTGTGAAAAAAAAGAGTGAAATAACGGTTAGGAATTGATTGTTTATTGTTGAAAAAAAAATACTGTCAAAACTCTGCCAAAATTTTGAAAAAAAAGTCGTTGTTCTGTTTTTCAAAAAAAAAAAAAATATCAATAGAAATATAGAGTTGTCTTGTTTTTAAAATGGTTTTTTTTATGAAAATAATAATAAAAAGAGTCTTGTGTTGTCTTTACTTTTATTATTTGTTGCAAATATATGTATATATATATATATATATATGAAAAATTCAAAAGTTTTGCTTTACTTCAAAATGTATATATATCTTTATTTGTGGCAAAATATTTGTCTTGCTAAAGGTCTAGAAAAGTCCTTTCAGGCTCCCAGTTTTCGAAACAAAAATCCAAAATATTTTCCGTTATTGACTTCTTTGGAAAGTTTTTATATATATACGAAAATTCAAAATTCACAAAAAATCGCATATATTTTTGTTTTTATCAGGATAAGTGTCGTTTGTTAAAATCTTATTAATAAATGTGCAGAATGAGCACGATTCCGAATGAACCCTTTTCAATCATGAATAAAATTCCCCTCCAATTGCGGCTCTGGTGGAATGATTTGGGCAAAGAAGGGCATGACGAAATCAAGAAGTATCTGAAAGGCCTCACGAGTTTGTTGGATATCAGGCCACGAGGAGATATCATAAGGGCACTAGTCCCCCACTGGGATCCTGCGCACAATGTCTTCCGTTTCTCAGATTTTGAACTTACCCCAACTTTAGAAGAAATAGCAGGGTATATCGGCAGCACTGAGACTCCTTTGAGGCACAAATATCTGATTGCTCCAAGAGCTGTAGCAATACACCGGTTCCTGGACTCTTTAAAGATAGTCAGAACAATTCATAACCCTGACTTGGCAAAAGGTTTTTGCAGCATGAGTTTCGTATATCAAAGATATGGTCACATAGGAGGATTCGACAAGCCAGAAAACCAGTTGTGCAGCAAAGGTAATCGCCAAAAGTGGGAAGAACATAGACGGATTGCTTTCATGATAGCTTTCTTAGGACTACTAGTATTCCCAAGAAAAGACGGGAATATTGACATAAAGATAGCAGGGGTCGTCAGTACGTTGCTCACACAGAGTGATAGTACGTTGGCGCCCATGATAGTATCTGATATATTCCGGGCACTCACTTCTTGCAAAGCCGGAGGAAGCTTTTTCGAGGGTTGCAATTTGTTGTTGCAAATGTGGATGACCGAACACCTATGTCACCGAGCCCAGTTTCTGAGCCATGGATCCGCTGGAAAGACCTGCATAGAGGAGTTCTATACCAGAGTTAATGAAACCTACCTACCAGAAGGAGTCACAGCATGGACCTCATATTTCCATACCCTCAACGCCAGTCAAATACAGTGGGCGCTAGGATGGTTACCGATCGACGAAGTCATATACATGCCAGCAGCCAGGCCCCATTTTCTCTTAATGGGACTTAAGAGCATTCAACCATACGCACCACATCGGGTTTTAAGGCAACTTGGGAGGTATCAGATAGTGCCGAAAAACGAGGATCTGAGCATCCAGGTAATCGAGATCAGTCCCGACGGCCAGTTTCCTGAAGCAAGGGTTCGTCAAATTTGGAGCCAATGTCAATACTTAGAAGCAAATACTTGTGTAATGAATCGGGCAAAAGGGGAAGTTTCGCCCGGGTATCAGGCCTGGTACAAAGGGGAGACATCATCTGGAAGACCGACCAAAAGACCTCACCTGCAAGAATTTGCCAAATCTTCACAAGAACAGTGGGGCTGGTTGGCCAAAGAGCAGGAATATCTTGTCAAAGCAGGCAAACTGAAGCAACAAGTTCAGGATATGAAGTTTGAGTGCCAATTACAGTCTGCTGCCCACAAGGGAGAAAAGAACCAGTTAATCAGAGAAGGCGAGATCCTCAAAGCTCAGATCCGGAGAATGAAAAAAGAGGCTAATAGCCAGCTAAGAAGCCAGGCAGATAAAAGATTGATAGCAGGGTTAAAGGATCAGATTGCGGAATGCCGGGAAGATTTGGAAAAAGCCAGGGACAGCACAGCGAAATTGCGAACCAAGTGGGCAAAGGGTGCGATAGCTCGGAGGCAGCGCCTGCAACGAGTCATAAGGGATTATGAACTGAGCATCGGGACATTAAGGGAAACGAATGCCTCTCTTCAAGAGAGGATCTTCAAGCAAACACGAGATGCCCAAGCCGACAGAAGGCAATGTTACGAGGCAATGACCAGAATGGAAAGGAAGATGGAGATGTTCCAAGACCGGCTTGCCAGCAATGCACAAACACTAGGATTGAAGAACCGACAGATAAGGCAGTTGTTCGCGGAAAGGGACAACATTCGGGGAAAGATCGACGAGATCGGGCATTACATCTACATGAGATGCCTGGCATGCGAGCAAAAGCCTCGAAAGACCCTCCTTGTTTCCATCATGGGTTGCGTCCACCGAATCATGAATGAGCTGAAAAACCTGCAGAGGGACCTCACACCTAGGGCCGCGGAAAGGCCGAATGATGCCTCGCGGGTCCCTAAGTTGGAAAATTAATCTTTGGTTGAGTCCTGTTTATTTGGCTTTGTCGCTTTTCCATATGTTGTTTTCCTTTCTTTTAGTCAAAACGGGTTAAGAACTGTGGAGTCTGTACTATTGCTATCCCTTGCTTGAAGTAATTTGTAATAGCAAAATTTTGGGAATGAATTTAATGATTTCACAAGAATTGTGCGTTTCTTTACTTTAAGGCAGAACTACGCCTGGTCTGATTCACGCGGGGACGTGATACGTAGGCAATCCCCATAAGATTCGACCGCTTTTAATAAATAAAGAAAAGAAAGTGTAAATAAAATAAAACGCAGAGTTTCGCAAAATACTTTAAAAGAGACGAATGAACAAGCCGGGATGACGCATGTGGTTTGAAGCAAAGCATGTAGAAACGGTTAACTGCCTAGGTGCATTGCATCCTCTATGTGTTATGATCAAATCTGTTAAGCTCTAACACTAACAAAGTTTGTTGTTGTCTGATACCAGACAGTTAGTTGTTAAAGAATTCTGGCAACACATTCATACCAAACCAGATCCAAAGGACCGGTAGCAACAAGCATGACTACTTCTGAGAATAGTAATGAGGAAGAAAGGCCGATGAGCCAGTTGCTAAAAGAGGCAATGGAAAAGATTGAAAGGATGGGACTAGAGATGCATGCAATGCAGCTAGCCCTGGCCAAAACGCAAAAGAGCCCTGAGACACTGGGACACGTGCCGGAGTACCCTCACTCTGGCCCTTCCACAAGCCGCCCAAATCCCCTCTATCATCAAGAAAGAAGCCCTCATGATTCCCAAGCTCCACCACCCCATCAACCTCTCCCAACACCCAATATTCCCATTTTTGTGGGACCTGCATCAGCCCCTTTGCAGCGAACGACCAGTGAGCCATTGTTTCAGGCTCACGATACACAATACTATCCCCCTGAGCCTACATTCCACGCACCGGAACCACAGGCTTACAATCCCCATTTGGAAGTACCGGCAGAGGTTGAGAAGCCGGTTAAGGCCCCTGAACAGGATGAAGTGTTAAGAAAGTTCAAAAGCCTGGAGCAATCCTTCAGGAACTTGCACGGGCTGGGCAATCAAGTCAGCGTGGCATACAAAGATCTGTGCCCTTTCCCAGATGTCCAACTCCCGGCTGGGTTCAAGATGCCCAAGTTTGATTTATATGAAGGGCACGGTGATCCCATGGCACATTTGCGGGGATTCTGTAGCAAAATGAGAGGGGCAGGAGGCAAGGATGAGCTTTTGATAGCTTATTTCGGCCAAAGTCTGAGTGGATCTGCACTGGAATGGTATACCAGGCAAGATTTCAGCAGGTGGTACACGTGGGATGATCTGGCGCAGGCTTTTGCAGGTCATTTCCAGTACAACCTGGAGATAGTCCCTGACCGTCTCACGTTATTGAGAACTGGGAAGAAACCCGGGGAAAGTTTTCGCGAGTTCGGGTTCCGCTGGAGAGAACAAGCAGCTAGGGTCGATCCTCCCATGAGAGAGGGAGAGATGGTAGACTACTTTTTGCAGACATTGGATCCAACCTACTTTGGTCACTTGGTGACAACGGTTGGAAAATCTTTCAACGAGGTGGTCAAAATAGGGGTCATGATAGAAGAAGGTTTGAGGTCGGACAAGATCTTAAACTATTCGGCACTTAAGGCCACAACCCAGGCTATTCAAAGCGGCACGGGAGGTGCGCTAAGAAGAAAGAAAGAAGAGGTTGCCACGATCGAGGCAGGCAGTTGGTCCAGGGCTGGCAGGCCGCACTACAACCAACCCAGGCCTCACAGGTCAAACTACCCATACAACCCACCACAAAATTTCTATCCACCTCGAGAACCACATTGTTCCGTACACCAAGCCCAGGTATACACTCAGCCTCCGGTTCGCCCACAATGGCGCGCACCGGCTCCCCAGAACATATATGCACCACCACAAAACACTTACCCTCCACCAAGGGCATATAGAAATCCTTCAGGGGCAGGTTTCCGGGGAAATCCAGATGCCAGAAATGACAGGTTGCGGAAGCAAAGAACCTTCACCGAACTGGGAGAAACCTACACCGCTGTGTTCCACAAGCTGCGGCAATTGGGTTTGGTTAGTCCTGTCCATACTCGGGAACCAAATCCCCCGCCTCAGAATTTGGATCGTTCAATCAGTTGTGAATACTGTTCAGGGATGCTCGGGCACGATACCGAGAAGTGCTGGAAGTTAAGGCATGCCATACAGGATCTTATTGACACCAATAAGATCGAGGTCCAGACACCGGAGGCTCCTAACATCAACCAAAACCCACTGCCAGCGCACCACGAAACTCACATGATTGAGTTGGTGTGTGAGGGAGGAGAATTAAGAAAACCCTCACAAACAGTGATGATGATCCAAGCTGCCCCAAAAGAAGTCTTAACCAGTGGAGGAACAAATGTACAGTCGCAGGGAGAAGGCGTCAAGCCGGTAGTAATATGGGGGAAGAGCCCGTCCGTCATAGCAAGCAAACCCGAGCCAAGCAAGTTGGTAATACCAGGGATCCTGCCCACACCGGCAGTCATGTTGAAAGGGGTATGTGGAGAACGGGTGACCATAAAGCCGGTGGTCCAACTGCCAATGCTTGACAGCAGGGCTGTGCCCTGGAAATATGAAAAAGCAGTGGTGACGTACCAAGGAAAACAGGTGGAAGAAGTCAGTTGTGAAGCGCAAGGGCTGACTCGATCAGGTCGATGTTTTGCTCCGGTGGAGTTAAGAAAAACCAACCCAGTGGCAACCAAGAAGCCAGTGTCAGAAGAAGAGGCTGAAGACTTCCTGAGGAAGATGAAAGTGCAAGACTATTCTGTGGTTGAGCAGCTGAGAAAAACACCTGCCCAGATCTCACTATTGTCATTACTCCTCCATTCCGAGGAACATCGCCGGGCCCTGTTAAAGATATTGAACGAGGCCCATGTACCCAGTGAGATTTCTGTAAACCACCTGGAAACCATTGCCAGCAAGATTTTCGAGGTGAACAGGGTAACATTCTCAGATGATGACCTGCCGGTGGAAGGTACGGAGCATAACAAAGCTCTATACCTAGCTGTCAAATGTGAAGACTCGGTGGTAACTCGAGTATTGGTGGATAACGGCTCAAGCGCCAATATTTGTCCATTATCCACCCTGGACCAGTTAAAGATTGACCGTGGAAGAATCCGGGAGAATAGCATCTGTGTCCGGGGGTTTGACGGAAACGGAACAGCCACTGTGGGGGATGTTGTACTTGAACTGACCATTGGCCCGGTCCTGTTTACCATGGAATTCCAGGTGTTGGACGCCACGGTATCTTACAACTTGCTGTTAGGACGACCTTGGATTCATGCAGCTAAAGCGGTGCCTTCCACCCTACATCAGACAGTGAAGTTCGAGTGGGAAAGACAAGAGGTCGTGTTGCACGGCGAGGATACAACATGCACCATGGGCGGAACCATTGTGCCTTTCATAGAGACCACTGATGACAAGGGTCCCTGGGTCTACCAGATTCTCGATACAGGGTCGGCCAACAAAATTTCTGAAGGAGAAATCATCCCGCACCCTAGGGTGACTGCCGCAACAGTAATGATGGTATCAGAAATGCTGGGTAATGGGTTTGTGCCGGGAAAAGGCCTGGGAGTTGAACTTCAAGGGATAGTCCAACCTGTCTCCCTTCCTAAGAATCTGGAAACTTTCGGGTTGGGGTTCAAACCAACCGCAGCAGACAGGAAGCAAGCGCGAAAAATGAAGAAGAGAGTCTGGTCTCTGCCTAAACCAGTGCCACGCCTCTCAAGGTCTTTTGTTAAAGCTAGGGCCAAGGGATCAGCGATCCCAAAGGATTCGAGGACCTTTGATCGGCATAAGTGAAGACCTGGATCAGAGTTTTGAGAGACTATTCGCGGATGTCAGTATGGTGGAAGCTGGAGAGGGTTCCAGCAGAGCAGAGATACAATTTGTGGGGCCTGAGGCCAAGACCAACAATTGGACGGTTACTCCTCTTCCTGTCCGAGGGGAGTCTTGGTAGTAGGCTTTGATTAATGTTTTGTTTGTTTGTTTGATCGGATTATTCAAGGGTGTAATCCAAATTTTACTTTCGTTTTGTAAAAGTGTGAACCCTTTTATCCCGCAAATTTAATAAAGTTCTTTTCTTTTGTCTCATTTTAATTTTTTTCTTGTTCTTTTTCTTTCTGAACAGTTCTCTTTTTACTGGTTCTAATGACATGGCATGCACAGCGGATCTTCGACCTAGTCTAATAAATCAATCTGAAACCGACTCAATGATGCAAAAGGTCGTTTGTGACGATGAATCTGAATGTGACGAAGGTGAAGCCTTCGAAGAAATAAACAGAGAACTGTGCCAATTTGAAGAGAAACCCAAGCCTAACTTAAATGACACCGAGGCTGTGAATCTAGGAGACACTGATAACGTCCAAGAGACCAAAATTAGCATCCACATTGAGCCAAATGTCAGAGCAGAATTGATCAAAACTCTCAGGGAATTCAAAGATGTTTTTGCATGGTCATATGATGATATGCCTGGATTAAGCACCAATTTAGTGGTTCACAAACTACCCACTGACCCGGCATACCCTCCGGTCAAGCAAAAACTAAGGAAATTTAAAACAGAAATGAGTGTAAAGATCAAAGAAGAAGTGATTAAGCAGTTGCAATCGAAGGTCATTCGGGTCACTCGATATCCCGAGTGGTTGGCCAATGTGGTACCAGTCCCTAAGAAGGATGGAAAAATCAGGGTATGTGTCGACTACCGCAACCTCAACAAAGCAAGTCCCAAGGACAATTTTCCGCTACCCAACATTCATATCCTGATCGATAATTGCGCTGGGCGCGAGATCGGATCCTTTGTGGATTGTTATGCGGGTTATCATCAGATCCTAATGGACGAAGAGGATGCTGAGAAGACAGCGTTTATTACGCCATGGGGAACCTACTGCTATCGGGTAATGCCGTTCGGGTTAAAGAACGCTGGGGCAACGTACATGCGAGCAATGACTGCTGTGTTTCATGACATGATACACAAAGAAATAGAGGTGTACGTCGATGATGTGATCATCAAATCTTGGCGTCAGGAGGACCATGTTGCAGACCTAAGGAGATTTTTCCAAAGACTCCGGAGGTATGATATCAAGCTTAACCCGGCCAAATGCGCATTCGGGGTTCCATCAGGAAAGTTGCTAGGATTCATCGTCAGTCGACGGGGGATTGAGTTAGACCCATCCAAAATTGAATCCATCCGAGATTTGCCACCGCCAAGGAACAAAACAGAGGTAATGAGTTTGCTGGGTAGACTCAATTATATCAGCAGGTTCATCGCTCAACTCACAGCAACTTGTGAGCCCATATTTCGGCTGCTGAGAAAGGACGCTGCAGTAGGTTGGACAGCAGAGTGTCAGGAGGCTTTCGACCAAATCAAAGGGTATCTGTCTAATCCACCCGTATTGGTCCCGCCTAAGCCCGGGAAACCTCTAATCCTTTACCTGACGGTTTTAGAAAATTCATTTGGTTGTGTACTGGGGCAACATGATGACACAGGAAGGAAGGAGCAGGCCATCTACTATCTTAGCAAGAAATTCACAGTACATGAGGTCAAGTACACTCAACTCGAGAAAACGTGCTGCGCCCTAACTTGGGTAGCTCAGAAGTTGAAGCACTACCTGTCTTCATATACTACTTATCTCATATCCCGCTTGGACCCATTGAAGTATATCTTTCAGAAACCTATGCCCACGGGAAGGTTGGCAAAATGGCAAATTCTGCTCACAGAGTTTGATATCATCTATGTGACGAGGACGGCCATGAAAGCCCAGGCGCTGGCAGACCATTTGGCCGAGAATCCCGTTGATGAAAAATACGAGCCCTTAAGAACGTATTTTCCTGACGAAGAGGTGATGCATACGAATGAGTTGGAATTACCTGAGGAACCGGGTTGGAAGCTTTTCTTCGATGGAGCTGCGAACGCAAAAGGGGTTGGAATAGGAGCAGTACTCATTTCTGAAACAGGACGGCATTATCCTGTTACGGCTCAACTGCGCTTCTATTGCACCAACAATATGGCCGAATATGAGGCTTGCATTCTGGGTCTGCGCCTGGCTGCCGACATGGATGTCCAAGACGTCTTGGTCTTGGGAGACTCGGACCTCTTGATACATCAAATTCAGGGAGAATGGGAAACACGAGATCTAAAACTCGTACCATACCGACAATGCTTGCATGATCTGAGCAAGCAATTTCGATCGGTAAAGTTCAAACACATCCCGAGAGTTCACAATGAGGTTGCGGATGCCTTAGCCACCTTAGCATCAATGCTGCACCACCCTGACAAAATGTATGTTGATCCTCTGCACATCCAAGTCCGTGATCAGCACGCCTACTGCAATGCCATAGAAGAAGAAGCGGATGGCGAACCCTGGTTTCATGATATCAAGGAATACCTCAGGATGGGGATATATCCAGAACATGCCTCTGGAGACCAAAAAAGAGCCCTTCGGCGTTTGTCGAATGGTTTCTTCCTCAGTGGAGGAGTATTGTACAAAAGAACCCCGGATTTGGGATTGTTGAGATGCATAGATGCCGGGCAGGCAACGACGGTTATGGCGGAAGTACATGCCGGAGTTTGTGGGCCACACATGAGCGGATATATATTGGCAAGAAAGATCCTTCGAACAGGGTGTTATTGGCTAACCATGGAACACGACTGTATCACTTTCGTAAGGAAATGCCATCAGTGCCAGATACATGGAGATTTGATTCATTCTCCGCCAACAGAGTTACATACGATGTCAGCACCCTGGCCGTTTGTAGCATGGGGCATGGATGTCATTGGGCCCATCGAGCCAGCAGCGTCCAACGGTCATAGGTTCATTCTAGTGACCATTGATTACTTCACCAAATGGGTTGAGGCTAAAACCTTCAAATCAGTAACCAAGAAGGCAGTGGTGGACTTTGTTCACTCCCATATCATCTGCAGATTTGGGATCCCAAAAGTGATCATCACGGATAACGGTGCGAATCTTAATAGCAGCTTGATGAGAGAGGTATGCCAACAATTCAAGATTACACACCGCAATTCCACCCCATATCGTCCTAAGGCAAATGGAGCAGTCGAAGCAGCCAATAAGAATATCAAGAAGATACTGCGGAAGATGGTGGAAGGATCCAGACAATGGCACGAGAAATTACCCTTTGCCTTGTTGGGTTACCGCACTACCGTCCGGACTTCCATAGGCACAACTCCTTATTTGTTGGTGTATGGAACTGAGGCCGTGATACCAGCAGAGGTCGAAATTCCGTCCCTCCGAATTGTCGCTGAAGCCGGGATTGATGATGATGAATGGGTCAAAGCTCGATTGGAACAGTTGAGCCTGATAGATGAGAAAAGATTGGCAGCAGTGTGCCATGGTCAGCTGTACCAGAAGAGAATGGCAAGAGCGTATAATAAAAAGGTGCGCCCCAGGAAGTTTGAAGTAGGGCAGCAGGTATTGAAGAAGATCCTCCCACATCAGGTCGAGGCAAAAGGCAAATTCGCCCCAAATTGGCAAGGGCCTTATATCGTGACCAGAGTCTTGGCCAATGGTGCTTTGTGTTTGACAGATGTCGAAGGTAGATGTGTCGACATGGCTATCAATTCAGATGCAGTCAAGAGATATTATGCGTAATTTCTTTAAATTATGGCAATTTGGTTTATTTGTTTGTATTTGGCATTTGTTGAATAATGAGATGACGGAGGCAATTCTTTCTTCTATCCAAACACTTTTAACCCTCGCTTCCCCCTTTGAGCCTTGAGCAAATTCTTTCAATACCCCTCTTTTGGAATCACTAATGGGAAAGATACGAAAAAGAAAAGAAAAGAAAGGAAAAGAAAAGAAAAAGAAAAAGAAAAGGAAAAGAAAATGAAAAGAAAGAAAAGAAAAATCAAGGAATATAAAACCGTGGGAACTACGTTTGACCTGATTCCTCAAAGAGGATACGTAGGCGCCTCACGGCTCGGTCATAGTATGCATCATAGTGGATATACGATGCATAATGTACATAGTGTGCGTAATAGGCACAGCGTGCGTAACGCACATAGCGCAACATAAGTATAAATAATAAATTCCCCAAGCAAGAAAACTGGGGCAGAGGTTATGTTTTTAAGTTCCAACAAAGGTTTGGTTCCAAAAGTTGTAGCACATCACCCATCAAATTATCTTCAATTTTATAGCCTTTCTTTAACCCCACACCAAAACCAACATCAACGTCCAAAAGACCTCCCGATCGATGTTCAAGAGATGTCGAGTCAGGCGAATAAGAACCGAGAATAATACACCAATCCCCAGCAAAGAAGAGGATCGTAAGACTGGGAACGAATTGATAGTCAAAGGAATCTCCAGAAGAGAGGGTCGTATCTACAACGCCCCGATTCCTCGAAAGAAATAAAATGAGAGAGTCTCATCGGTGAAAACCTTCGCAGGCACCGAGAGGCGATGTAAGATGAGGGATATGAAATGAGAGAGTCTTATTGGTGAAAACCTTCACAGGCACCATAAGGCGCCGGGAGATGAGAGAAAAGAGAGAGTCTCATTAGTGAAAACCCCTCGAAGGGCACTATGAGGCGACAAGATAGAGCAGCAAAAGCTACCACATTCGCAACAAGATGAACAGCCATTTATCATCCCCAGCAAGTCAGACCATCGGGAAAATCGATTGATACAAATAGACTGGGTCGGGAATCTATGGTGCACGTCATGATCACGGGGACCAGTCATGTCCTCCAGATAAGTTCTTTTGAGTTTCTTCTCCCCACCAAATATGGGTTCAGAAAGATTTTTTCCCTCTAGCTTTTATTTTCTCTTCCTAAAATTTGTCTTGAAAAGAATTTTTCAAAGCTTACTACCAGAAACCGGAGGGGAATTCACCCAATGCAGGGATCGTGCCCGGCAATTTTGGAGGAAGTGAGCTCCTAAAGGGAGTGGTTTCGGGAGTTAAGAGTAGACTCCCACAGAATATGCTTAAAGAGAAAGCAGAAAAGGGGATTAATTGAGAGCCAATCCACAGCAGGCTAGAGGCCCCCAACAGGCAACTTTGCCTACTAATCAATTGGGACATGGAGCGGGAATACATTTAAGTTCTAGGTCGCCCACCAGTATAATGCGGGAATACATTTTAAGTTCTAGGTCGCCCACCAGTATAATGCGGGAATACATTTAAGTTCTAGGTCGCCCACCAGTATAATGCGGGAATACATTTTAAGTTCTAGGTCGCCCACCAGTATAATGCGGGAATACTTTTAAGTTCTAGGTCGCCCACCAGTATAATGCGGGAATACATTTTAAGTTCTAGGTCGCCCACCAGTATAATGCGGGAATACTTTTAAGTTCTAGGTCGCCCACCAGTATAATGCGGGAATACATTTAAGTTCTAGGTCGCCCACCAGTATAATGCGGGAATACTTTCAAGTTCTAGGTCGCCCACCAGTATAATGCGGGAATACATTTCAGTTCTAGGTCGCCCACCAGTATAATGCGGGAATACATTTCAGTTCTAGGTCGCCCACCAGTATAATGCGGGAATACATTTAAGTACTAGGTCGCCCACCAGTATAATGCGGGAATACATTTAAGTTCTAGGTCGCCCACCAGTATAATGCGGGAATACATTTCAGTTCTAGGTCGCCCACCAGTATAATGCGGGAATACATTTCAGTTCTAGGTCGCCCACCAGTATAATGCGGGAATACATTTCAGTTCTAGGTCGCCCACCAGTATAATGCGGGAATACATTTAAGTTCTAGGTCGCCCACCAGTATAATGCGGGAATACATTTAAGTTCTAGGTCGCCCACCAGTATAATGCGGGAATACATTTCAGTTCTAGGTCGCCCACCAGTATAATGCGGGAATACTTTCAAGTTCTAGGTCGCCCACCAGTATAATGCGGGAATACTTTCAAGTTCTAGGTCGCCCACCAGTATAATGCGGGAATACATTTCAGTTCTAGGTCGCCCACCAGTATAATGCTGGAATACTTTTAAGTTCTAGGTCGCCCACCAGTATAATGCGGGAATACGCTTAAGTTCTAGGTCGCCCACCAGTATAATGCGGGAATACATTTCAGTTCTAGGTCACCCACCAGTATAATGCGGGAATACATTTCAGTTCTAGGTCGCCCACCAGTATAATGCGGGAATACATTTAAGTACTAGGTCGCCCACCAGTATAATGCAGGAATACATTTAAGTTCTAGGTCGCCCACCAGTATAATGCGGGAATACATTTAAGTTCTAGGTCGCCCACCAGTATAATGCGGGAATACATTTAAGTTCTAGGTCGCCCACCAGTATAATGCGGGAATACATTCAGCTCTAGATTTTGGAATCAGTCACCCCACCTGAAGACAGAAGGTTACAACAGAGATCCCCAAACGGGAAACAATAAAATCCCCAGCACCAAGAAGCAGACAACTGCAAAAGCAAGCGCACATTCAAAGGGAAGAAGGAACGCGTCTCAAAAGAAGCAGTTTGAGAACGCTATGGCATGCCCAACATAACAATTCTGATGAAAAGCCATACCACTGAGGAAACCATTGAAAGATTTAAAGAAGAAAGTCGTATCCCCAGCGGGTCAAGCAAAGTGATGAAAACTGGCATTCAAACGTCAGCAAAGGACCAACATCATCTCCCAAAGTCACAAGATAAAGGCATCGGAGGAAAGCGATAGCCGACAAGAAAGCAAGGCAACAAGAACAAGTCGAAGATGGATGAGATTTCAGGATCCTCAGTTTAGCTTAGCTTCTTGTTTTTCCTTTTAGAGCAATGTAACAGGGAGATCGGTTGAGCAGTAGCATCCTACAGCAGCATACAACAGCGCACAACAACAGCAAGCAATACAGTCACATGGTAGTCCCAGCTACCAAAATTTCCCGAACTACATTGACCTGATTCCTGTTCAGCCCAGGATATGTAGGAAACCTCTGAAGCAAAGGTTCGGTCAAATCTTTTTCAAAAAATGCTTCACACGGAGTATTCAGACGGGCAAAAATCGCTCGCTTTATCTTTGCGCGAAAACCCTTCGTGTCTTCGTGCAAAGAGGGGCAGCTGTAAGCACGTGATTTTTGCTTCACGGACAATCGCTCCAAAAGAAAATAAAAATAGTGGCAAAAGGCTTCGCTGTACAATTTTTCGATCTTTCCGTGACATGTGTTGTTAGTCGTTTGTGAGTCTGTCCATTTTGCATCTAGTCATTATCAAACAAAAATACAAAAAATATATGTGGCGTTAAAAGAAAATTCAAAAAATATAAATATATGTGCATCGTCCGTTTTAGGTTGTGATTTAACTTACTTGGTATGATAATTATGTTGAAATGCCATATTGTTATTTGTTTTAATTTCATTTGTTTTATTAGTTATTTTTATTTTTATTTTTCTTTAAATTGGAAAACAAAAGAAAGTTGAAATCAATTTGGGCCCAAAAAAATAAGACAAAAACAGGCCCAAACCAACGATTTGACCCGGTCCAGACCAGGCCTGCCCAGGCACCTCCTGAAACGACGTCGTTTCAGGCAAATCAATCTGAGCCGTCCGTCCCAGCCGATCCAACGGTTCAGGACCTCTTTCAGCGACCCATGTTCAAACCCGACCCAAATAACCAGCCTGACCCAACCCCTCACTTAAACCAAACGACCCCGTTTAACTACCAAACGACCCCGTCTCATTTCTCAGCATCAGATCCAAGCCGTTGAGATCATCTGATCTAACGGCTCAGATCCAATCCCATAGACCATATATAAACCTTCTCTTACACCCACGCCCCCTATACCAACACCCCACCCCTTCGTCCCCAAGCTCAAAGTCGGACCTCCCATTAGAAACCCTAGCCGCCCCCGTCTCCCTCGCCATTAAAGCCGGCGGCATGGACGCCGGTGGCCACCTCCTGAACACCCTAAGCCCCCCTCACTCTCCTGAACATGGATCTGTTACTCCCTAGACTCGAATCACTTTCCTTCGACTCGAATCTTCATTTGAAGATTTGAGTCGAACCTGGACCTATGCCAAACCACCCCATCTTCATACCAGACACTCCCCTGACCTTCCTCGTGACCAAACCAAGCTTGGTTTGGTCCGAATCTACCCACAACTCCCTAAAAATCAGATCTGGAAATCCAGACTTTAGAACACATGCACCTGGGGAATCCGGCCGGTTTGGACATGGGTTTGAGGTCTAATAGACCTTAATCAAGGTGTTCTCATGTGAGAACACCCTGATTAAAGTTTGTTCGGCCTCAAAAGTTCGAGGTTGAATCAGATTTGGGTCTGTTTGATTTAAACATTTTCGGTAAGTTTTCCTTTCTTTTGTGATTAGTTTTGATTAAGTGGTCAGCATATCTCTTTGTGTTTGGTTGTTATTTTGTTATTTTTTTTGGATTTCTTTCATCTCTGTAAAGACCTTTTATTTGGTCAATTGTTTTCTGTGTATGATTTGAATGTATTCTGTGATGAACATGTTCGATTAGATTAGTCGTCAAATGAATAAACTTATATAGGTTCCCAGTAATTGAACACAAAATTGTCTGATGCCCTTTAGGTCCCTGAACATATTGTTTATGTGAGCGACTGATTATTACCTGCTATAATTAGTATAGTCGACTCGATAAATGTCGTTGATTAGTTTCTATAACTAATGAATCAAACGAGCTAATAATGTCGCATGACTAATTGAACTTTGCCACTGATTGAAGGCCCCAGCATTGTTTGAAATAGTTTGTTTGCATTGAAAAATGACTGAAAGGTTCAGTCTAGGCAGTCTTGAATTTGAACTTTCATCAGTTCAAAAATGCCCTGATGCTGCAAAGGGTCAAGACAGTGATAACCAGGGTTTGACAGGGGTAGTCTGGGGTTTGAAAAGAACAAAAATGATTAGTTTAAATGAGCTGACAAGTAGGGTACTAATTTAGGATTAAACTAATACCAATGGGGAGCAAGACATAAGAGTATGGGGCTTAAAATGAATAAATAAAACGAGCCCATAACTCTTGATTAAACAAAGACCAGGCGTGGGGAACAAAGGGGCTGGCACCAAAGATGCTTAGGCATGGGCTTAAAGGGTATGGGCATTCTGCCAATTGGCAGGGCAGGCAGCTCAGCTGTACTGGTTCATTTGGCCTATAAATAGGCCATTTGATAACTTAAACGGGGCTGGACATTTTCTTAGTCTTCAGAAAAGAAAAACAAGAAACATAAAGTCTGAGAATATTGTAACCAAACACTGTCTGAAAATTACATAAGAGTTTATGTTGGTTTAGTTGTCTTGGCCAATTACTGTTAGTTGCTTGTTTGAGCTGCTTGTGGTTGTTGAATTGCTGGGGTGTTTACATTGAATACTCTGCTGTCTCCGCTGGTTCATACTCTGTTTCTGGGATTGTTCTTTGTTGCTCGACTACTCGGGAGCTTCATCTTTGTGGGTTGATTTTGTTGCTGTGTTGTTGTTGTGTATCTGCTGTTGCTGTGTTTACTGCATACTGCCTAGCTGATCATTCCTTCCTTCTTTGTCCTCCATACCAGGTACACAATTAATACCACAAATGTAACTGGAAGTTTGAGCATGAATGCAAAAGAGAAGACCTGCAGATTGTTTTTATATATATACATGAACTGTTACTCTAAATGTCATGAAATAGTTAAATTTTTGTTTGGACAGTAGAAGCAGCCTACATACTAAGTATATCAATGTAGGTTAACGAATGCTAGCCTTGTATGTATGCTGCTAGGTGAAAAATATGCCCAGTGTAATAAGTTGTATTTCAGGCTTAGTCTGATGGTGTAGTATATTCTCTAATGTAGGCTAAATAGGAAAGCTATCCGTTTGAGTTAAAGTTCTTTCTCCTTTTGCCATGTTGTCACATAAATTGATAAACTCATTTCACAGAACAAAGAATCAGTTCAGGGCCTCAACCTCATGAAGGTCGAGCCCAAATCGAAGCAAACCCAGTAGGCCCGCGTCGAACAGGCAGAGGCCCAGGTCTGGCCTATCACGCATGGGCTGGATTTGGGCCTATAATTGTTTGTTCGGCTGACTGTACATACAGCCTCATTTCTGAAATTTTTTTGTAGCTTTTCTGAATGTCATTACAAATAACTTGCAAGCATTTAATTAATTAGGACTATCTACTGTTTTCAATTGATAAAGACAAACACGACGAGAAACGTAGTTGTTATAGGATATCCTTTTAAAAAAAAAAAAAATAAGAACGAGATGAGCCTCGATGAAAATAAACAAAACGCGCAGACGCGGGGCCCTCATTTAAATGTGTATTATCAAAGCATTTAGTTTCCAGGACGGGTTGTTTAGTAAATTTCACAACCCTCCTAAAATAACAATACGTTAGACTCTTTAGGACGCGCCTTAATAAATCTTACCTTCTTAAACCCGGGTGCACATTTATGTGACCCAAATCCAATTCTCAACGGAGTCGAAATGTGTTTCTAATCACGGGTACATTGATTGTGGCGTGGTTCGAGGTGCGTGTCCATGACGTTGCAAATTCATTTTAAAAAAAATATAATAAAATAATAAGAATGAGATGAGCCTCGCCAAATAAAATACAAATTGCGGGGCCCTCAGTAAATATTTGCTTTAAAAAATTATTTGGACTTCGGGATGGACCGTTTAGTAAAATTCCACGGTCTTACCCAAAATAAATACGCTAGTCGCTTTAGGCGCGCCTTTAATAATTTAATTTCCTTAAACTCGGGTGCACATTGATGTGACCCAAATCCAAATCTCAACGGAGTCAAAGTGTGTCGACGACCACGGGTACATTGATTGTAACGCGGTTCGAGATACATTTTCACAACGTTGCAATTCTTGATAAAAACAGTAAATGATAAAAGCGGTTAAAAGTTAAATTTTGCACATAAGTTCACACTTGTATAAAATCAGATAATCAAGCCGAATATAACAGTTGAGCGACCGTGCTAGAACCACGGAACTCGGGAATGCCTAACACCTTCTCCCGGGTTAACAGAATTCCTTATCTAGATTTCTGGTACGCAGACTGTAATATAGAGTCATTATTTTCCTCGATTCGGGATTAAAATTGGTGACTTGGGACACCCTAAACCTCCCAAGTGGCGACTTTGAAATAAATAAACCAATCCCGTTTCGATTGTCCTTAAAAAGGAAAAAACTCCCTTGTACCTCCTCGGGTACGGAAGAAGGAGGTGTGACACTATTACTTGTGCTATTGTTCTGACTAGCCGGCTGAAAGCCAAGGCTAGACTTTGGAATCTCTTTGCTTTACTCAAGTGTTTGCTAAAGGTTTTTTGGCTATTTCACTGCTCTATTTATTCTGTCGTTTGGAACTTGCAACTGGTAGGTCTCTACAATTTAAATATTGTTCTCTAAAACTATGTGTTTACTTCTCCCTTCTACATGACCTCTCAACTACATGTTTTCTGGTACTAAATGGCTATACATTAGTCTATCATGCCTCATGCTCCTGCATCTTTATGTTCTGTTATGCTTTTCTTGATGTTTATATGAATGTTTTCATGTGATCCCCTTCCCTTTAATCCCCTGTATGTGAGTATGTTTTAAGTTAAGGTAGCAGCCTATTGCTACCCTTGACTTAGGACCAGGTTCTCTTGAACCTTTCACTCAAACCAGTCCCATTCCCTTAACCACTTTTATGTGTTGAGCCTTTACTAGGGTCTGGTAGTGTCCTAATCACCACCCAGACCCCTGTCTGACTTCTGCAAGTCCGCACTTTTATTTGCTTGAATCAAGTAAAGTATTAGGGGTGTGCCAGTCTTACCCATGGTTGTGTATGACCATCCTTTGCTTTGATTTCCTCTAACACCTCATTCTACACTCATTCTTAGTTCTTTAAGTTTTGCCTTCCTGTGGTAAGCCATGCTTAGGGACCCTAGAGTTCCCTCTGAACTTGGATGCCTAAAGGCTGGTAATTTCACACATTGCACTACTCTGTTACCACATTCAATCTTTAGGGTGTAAGCATTTCCTGGGCTTCATGAAAGCCCTTGGAACTTTGAAACACTCTAATAAAAGGCCTTGGATTCTGGAATCTGGATTTGGTGGAACACATGTTATTGGATATTAAGATTGAATTAGGCTGCTCGGATCTAGCTGTAGGCTGTGATGTATTTTTGTTCATCTTCTTTCTTCTGGTTCTGTAATAATCTTGTAAAAAGGAGTTCGGGGAAATATTAGTAAAAGGGAATGGGAGGGGGTTTATATTTACTTGCATATGTTAAAAGGGTAGATACCATGCCTATAGGATCGATATTGTTGTTTAATCACTTAGATATCATGCATATAGGTTAAACGTATAAATCACCTAGAAATCATGTCTATAGTTTTTGCATTCCTTTCATTCAATCACCTAGAGATCATGTCTATAGGCTTTTGCATTCCTTTCATTCAATCATTTAGAGATCATGTCTATAAGATTTCATGTTCGGACCATATTGCAAATCATTAGAAATCCTGCCTATAGGCCCTAATATTCATGTAACCAATTGCATATAGAAATCATGACTATAGGAAATGCATAAACGCTAGGCAAACTGTAGGGTAATCAAATACTCATTCCTTTACCGGTTTAATAACAGTAACAAGCCTTAAAAAATTCAGTCACGTAGATACCATGCCTATAGGAGCTCAAACTCGCCTAACGCGTTTAAGTAGGAATAATCTGTCAATTGGTTTCAACTTTGTCAACAAAACTCTTCCAAATCTGTTTGCTTTTGAAACTCTTACAAATCTGCAATGCTCTTAAATTTTCTAAACTTGCATCTTTTTTTTTTCTGAAACGGTTCCTTTAACCCTCTGCCTGAATTTATTCATCTCATGAAGCTACTATTTCAAAACAGCCTTTAACTCACTATTCCTTTAAGGTCTTTTCACTTTTGTAAACTTTTCTTCATCATTCTACTGCAGTTTCACTTAAACAATTCTGCTGATTTTCACGTCATCTCTGAACCTCTGCAAATTTTCAACCTTCTGTCTTAAACTATTTTGCGTTAGGTCCTTTCTGAAAACAGTGTTTTTTTGACTCGCTTAAAATACTTCAATTTCTGACAATTGGATCTGGGCTGCATAATGCAGACTTTCTGTCTAAATATATGTGTTGAACCAGTCCGCTCGCCGCTTAATTTTTAATTTAAGACCAAATCAGTATATGCTAAGACATGCAAAACTAAGTGTTATCTAATTTAAGGGGTTTATTTGAGCCTTGTTTGCTTGTTTACTCATCCCTTTATTTGATATTTGTTTTGAATGTTGAAACTAGAATTTTATCCTTTAAACTCCATAAAGGCCCCACCCCTTTCTTCCCTCTTAGGATTAAAAGTCCTAATACCCCGGGACTGATAGGTCGGGACGGGTATTAGCATGCAATAAGTAAACGAGACTAAACGCGCTTTAACACCTTAACGGGGTGGGAAGGGTAGAATATGGATATGATGACCGGTGCGCTAATATCTCATGTGAGAGTGATTGCTGGGTATTGTACCAAGGTGATCCATATTATATTTAAACCTAGGTTCTTTTTCTTTATTTATACGATGTGATGTATTCTTAGAAGTAATGTTTTCTTCAATCAATCTTTTCTTTCCAAAACCACTTATGTCTTTTTCTCTCTTTTCTTTCAAAACTTTCAACTTATTTGTATTCCTTATATGCAAACATTGTCTGTTACTTCTACTCTTCTTAAAGTCACTGTCACACCTCCTTTTTGCGCGCCCCACCCCGAAGGGTTAGATGCGCGGGTGGAGTTTTTCCAATTTAAGTGACAATATTCGAAATGGGATTATTTATTTAATTCAGAGTCGCCACTTGGGAAAGGTTTGGCTTTTGGTGTCCCAAGTCACCGGTTTATCTTGAATCCCAAATCGAGGAAATTTTCGACTTTTCCAAATGAAGTCTGCGAACCAGAAATTCTAAGTAAGGAATTCTGTTGACCCGAGGGAAGGTGTTAGGCACCCTCGAATCCCGTGGTTCTAGCACGGTCGCTTAAATTGTTATAATGGCTAAATATCTGATTTAAATACATGTTGTGACTTATGTGCTTTTATTAAGTTTAAACCGCTTTTATCATTATTATTTATTTTTATAGAATTGCAACGTCGTGAAAATGCGTCTCGAACCACGTCACAATCAATGCACCCGTGATCGTCGACACATTTGAACTTCATTGAGATTTGGATTTGGGTCACATCAATGTGCACCCGAATTTAAGAATATGATTTAATTAAGCCGCGCCTAAAGAGTCTAACGCGTTATTATTTTGTAGAAGGCCATGAAATTTATTAAATGGCCTATCCTGAATTCTAGATAATTATCATGGTTATTTATTGAGGGCCCCGCAATTTTGCATCTTTATTCGGCGAGGCTCATCTCTATTTTAGAGAGGACGTCCTAAAGTGGCTACATTTCTAATGCATTTGTCTCTAAACTAGAAGAAAAGATACATGCTAATTTAACTATATACTTTTGCCTAATCCGGATCCTTACCAATACCTGATTAACTATTTACAAAGTAGAGAAAACACTACTTTTCAATGGAAAATTGCTTTAGTTTGATAGAGAAAAATCCGCTTATTCTGATGAAATACGACACTTAATCCGAACAAATATCTTTAGGTCAAAAATTAGATTAACTTGCTTAAACAGGGTTAATAGGATTCCTTATTGAAGAATACTGCCGATAAAAACTAATCCTGTAAAGGCCTAAAGAAATCGAAGACCGGGCAGTTCAAAACCACATTATTTTAATAGCCATTTGCCCTTACTTATTCAATACATGCTGAAGGAGTGAATTTTAATTTTTAACAATCACATTAAATAATTTCACATTCCAAGAGTTCCATTCACATTCTGTATGCCAATAAACGAATCGAACACCACAGTTCAAATCAACAAGTACAAAGCTTAATAATGTATTCTCTATCAGCTATAAACTACAATTTACATAAACTTAACAACATTTATGAAAAGGCAGTCAGTAAACGGGTGATTATAACTCCTTCAAATCTTTCTATTCATGCTTTTTCAATGTTACATTCAGCTACACCAATGTGAGACTTGAGATGTGTACCTGGAAACAAACTGAAAATGCCAAAGAGAAGAGGAAGAAGATAGGGAAATCAGCAACAGCAGGAAACAGAATAGCAGTAGCAGCAGGACAGAAATGCAGCAACAATAGTGAGCAAAATAGCAGCAGCAAAAACAGGCTCGAGTGCAGAAATGCAACTATGGCCAATAGAAAGCAATAGCCAAATAACAGCAACACCCAGTGGAGTAGAATCAGAACTCCAGACAGACCAAACCAGTAGTAAACCAATGAAAACACTCGACTAATAGACACAACTGGAATTTCATAAGGATCAGAATTTGATCTGAACCAGTTGAACAACTGAAAACCAATAATGATAGGAGGAAAAAGTTTCTGATTGTTGGTTGTATAGCTTCTATCCCTTAACCTCTCTCTATCTGTGTTTTTGTTTTTCCTTTTCAGCTCTTAAGGTTCCCAATCCCCTCACTGTGTGTGTATATTTTCTTTTTCAGGTCTGATCCTCCCTATCCTCTGATTCTATCCCCTTTTTTATGTCTATCTCCTAATGCCCCCCTCTCCTGCCCAATTCTGTCTCCTTTTATAAGCCTCAACACCATCTCTTTTAACAGCCTGTTTTCCAAATGTCACAGTACCCCTCCCATGTGTCTTTTACCTTTTCAGATCCCAATTAGTTATTTAAGTATATAACCTCCATCAACATTCCCTGACAGACTTACTTTTAAAAGGTTTAATACTTTTTTAAACTTAAAGCAAGGTATGGGCAGTAGAATATGTCTGACAGCATATGCTGTCAAATTGTTTAAAACTTAAAAGCCTTCTTAAGCAGAAAAACAGACTGTGCACAAGGCACATGAGGTGCACCAATGCACATGCTGTGCACGAGTGCACATGCCTTCCAATTCAGAATTTAAACATAAACAATCCTTTTTACATTAACTGATCAATTCAAACAATCTATAAGTAAGCAAAAACTGGTTCTTAATTGGCTCAAGGCAAATGTTCATCAGAAGCAAATCGATTTACTTTGTTCACACAATCGTAGCCAAAAATCAGACATTTAAACATGGTTCGAATTATACTGACTAAGCAGAAATACACTCGAGGAGTCATTAGTCAGTCCAAACTTGAAAATCCGCTACTTGCACAACATTTATATACATTATCAGAGCAAATGGAAAGACTTATTCAAACAAACAGAAGTTCAGGCAAATGGACGGGGCACAGTTGACAAAATTCAAAGACACAAAATCAAAGCATGAACAGACTTTAACACAATCAAATGGGCCAAAACAAATAAAGAAGAGAAAGAAACTCACCTTAAATCTTGAAAAATCAAAACCTCAAACTCGGACTCGGACAACTTTCTTAAGGCTGAACGGGCTTTAATCGAAGTGTTTCTCAAATGAGAAACACTTTGATTAAAGTCCATCAGACCTTAACCTCTTTGGTTTGAACCGGTTTGAACCAGTGACGAGGGACCTTGTGGTTTCAAAACTCAGATCTAATATTCGTGCTTCCCTGGTTAGATTCGGACCAAACCAAGTATGGTTTGGTCACGAGGAAGGTCCGGGGAGTGTCTGGTATGAAGCTGGGGTTGTTTGGTGTAGATCGAGTTTTGACTCGAATCTTCAAATGAAGATTCGAGGACCTGGGGGTGATTCGAACCAAACGGTTAACAGGTCTATGTTCAGGGTGGTGAGGGGGTTCTATGGTGTTCATGGCGAGGTCACCGGCGTTCATGCCGCCGGTTTTCATGGTGGGGGATACAAGGGCGGCTCTAGGGTTTGAAGGGGATGTGTTTGGGGACGAAGGTTGGGGTTCAGATAGGGGGGGCAGGGTAGGATTATGGCCTTATATAGTTAATGGGTGGATTGATCTCGACCGTTAGATCAATCTAGATCTACGGTCTGGATCTGATAGCTTAAGTGGAACGGTGTCGTTTCAAGGGTAAAGGGTTGGGGTCGGTCCGGGTAAGATGGGTCGGGTTTATTGATGGGTTATGGGGAATTGATCTTGGCCGTTGATCACTCTGAGATCAACGGCCCAGATCAGGCACGACTCAAACGACGTCGTTTGGACGTCCTGGGCATCAGGTGGCCTGGACCGGGCAGGCCTGGGTCTTGGGCTGTTTGTTTGGGCCAATTTTGTTAAAATTGGCCCAAGTCCGGAAGGGAAGGGGTCTTTTCTTTATTTTTTTATTATTATTTTTTTATTTATTTATTTCCTTTTTCTTATTTATTTTAAAACAAAACTAAGCCAAAAAATCAAATTAAAATTAAATACACACTCAATACAATTATTTGCACACACACTAAAATATTTCAAAACAGGTAAAGTCAAACCAAATAAAATCACGGACGAAAATGCCTATTCATGATTTTCTATTTAACGACCGGATTACGGTTTGAATTATGCAGGACACATATATTTTTTGAATTTTATTTTAATAAAGTAAATAAATAAAAATGGGCCAAAGTCACAAATAAATCAACAAGGTGCCGCACAAAAATCCGAAATTGTACAGCAGGGCCAATTATATTTTTTTATTTCTTTTTGGAGCGATTGTCGTGCGAAAACAAAAATCACGTGCTCACAGCTGCCCCTCTTTGTTCGGAAACACGAAGGGTTTTCGTGCAAAGATAGAGTGAGCGTGTATGAGCGATTTTTGCCTATAGACCACTCCGTATGAAGCATTTTTTTGAAAGATCTGACCGAATCTTGCTTCAAAGATTTCCTACATATCCTGGGCTAAACAGGAATCAGGTCAATGTAGTTCGGGAGGTTTTGGTAGCTGGGACTACCATGGGATTGCAATGCTTGCTGCTACTGCTGCTGCTGTTGTCACTGCTACGTTACTGACTGCCTTATTACAACCAAATGGAAATTGGAAATTGAGCTAACTACTTGTGTGTATGTCAACTACTAGTTACAAGATTCCTATCTATGATTCTTTTACGACTTGATCTTGGGTCTTAACTGATTCTGCTTGCAGACTCCGATCTGAATCTTGATGCTTGCGAGTTGTGGTGACCTGTTTAATCTCTGGGATACTGAGTGAGCCGCGACTGGCAGGGTTCAGGACCTTAATTAAATGCTGGAGTCAATCCGCCTTCCATTTAATCCGAATCTTGGGACACCTCTTTTTCTTCTTTGATTTTGAGTTGAGACTCATCTCGTGGGTCATTTCGATCCGTGTGGCTCGAGGTTAGACCTGCGGGAAAAAACAAACAAACAAACGAAATTTCTGCCCCAGTTTCACTAGGAAAATTTCGTTAATTATTCACCAGGAAGTTCATAAAATTGATGAAAGAGGATATGCATGCTCAGTTTAGGGCTGGAGCCCTAACACCGGCTAGCTGGGGAGAGGTTCGGTTTGGGGTTTAAAACCCTAACGCCGAACAAAGGAAGAATTCAGTTTAGGGTTTAAAACCCTAATGCTGATTGCATGGAAAAGCTCAGTTTAGAGTTTAAAACTCTAATGCTGGCTGAAAAGGAAAAAGTTCAGTTTAGGGTTTAAAACCCTAATGCTGACTAAAAGGAAAATTCAGTTTAGGGTTTAAAACCCTAATGCTGATTGCATGGAAAAGCTCAGTTTAGAGTTTAAAACTCTAATGCTGGCTGGAAGGAAAAGTTCAGTTTAGGGTTTAAAACCCTAATGCTGACTAAGAGGAGAATTCAGTTTAGGGTTTGAAACCCTAATGCTGATTGCATGGAAAAGCTCAGTTTAGAGTTTAAAACTCTAATGCTGGCTGGAAGGAAAAGTTCAGTTTAGGGTTTAAAACCCTAATGCTGACTAAAAGGAGAATTCAGTTTAGGGTTTAGAACCCTAATGCTGATTGCATGGAAAAGCTCAGTTTAGAGTTTAAAACTCTAATGCTGGCTGAAAGGAAAAAGTTCAGTTTAGGGTTTAAAACCCTAATGCTGACTAAAAGGAAAATTCAGTTTAGGGTTTAAAACCCTAATGCTGATTGCATGGAAGAGCTCAGTTTAGAGTTTAAAACTCTAATGCTGGCTTGAAAGGAAAAAGTTCAGTTTAGGGTTTAAAACCCTAATGCTGACTAAAAGGAAAATTCAGTTTAGGGTTTAAAACCCTAATGCTGATTGCATGGAAGAGCTCAGTTTAGAGTTTAAAACTCTAATGCTGGCTTGAAAGGAAAAAGTTCAGTTTAGGGTTTAAAACCCTAATGCTGACTAAAAGGAAAATTCAGTTTAGGGTTTAAAACCCTAATGCTGATTGCATGGAAAAGCTCAGTTTAGAGTTTAAAACTCTAATGTTGGCTGAAAGGAAAAAGTTCAGTTTAGGGTTTAAAACCCTAATGCTGACTAAAAGGAAAATTCAGTTTAGGGTTTAAAACCCTAATGCTGATTGCATGGAAGAGCTCAGTTTAGAGTTTAAAACTCTAATGCTGGCTTGAAAGGAAAAAGTTCAGTTTAGGGTTTAAAACCCTAATGCTGACTAAAAGGAAAATTCAGTTTAGGGTTTAAAACCCTAATGCTGATTGCATGGAAAAGCTCAGTTTAGAGTTTAAAACTCTAATGCTAGCTGAAAGGAAAAAGTTCAGTTTAGGGTTTAAAACCCTAATGCTGACTAGAAGGAAAATTCAGTTTAGGGTTTAAAACCCTAATGCTGATTGCATGGAAAAGCTCAGTTTAGAGTTTAAAACTCTAATGCTGGCTTGAAAGGAAAAAGTTCAGTTTAGGGTTTAAAACCCTAATGCTGACTAAAAGGAAAATTCAGTTTAGGGTTTAAAACCCTAATGCTGATTGCATGGAAAAGCTCAGTTTAGAGTTTAAAACTCTAATGCTGGCTGAAAGGAAAAAGTTCAGTTTAGGGTTTAAAACCCTAATGCTGACTAAAAGGAAAATTCAGTTTAGGGTTTAAAACCCTAATGCTGATTGCATGGAAGAGCTCAGTTTAGAGTTTAAAACTCTAATGCTGGCTTGAAAGGAAAAAGTTCAGTTTAGGGTTTAAAACCCTAATGCTGACTAAAAGGAAAATTCAGTTTAGGGTTTAAAACCCTAATGCTGATTGCATGGAAAAGCTCAGTTTAGAGTTTAAAACTCTAATGCTGGCTGAAAGGAAAAAGTTCAGTTTAGGGTTTAAAACCCTAATGCTGACTAGAAGGAAAATTCAGTTTAGGGTTTAAAACCCTAATGCTGATTGCATGGAAAAGCTCAGTTTAGAGTTTAAAACTCTAATGCTGGCTGAAAGGAAAAAGTTCAGTTTAGGGTTTAAAACCCTAATGCTGATTGGCTGGGGATAAAGCTCGAGAATGCTACACGATCTATTTTTTGAGTTTTCTTGTTTTAATAGAAGATAAAAGGGAGTTTTGCGGGAACTTACCTTTTGAGTGAATTCCTTATTGCCAAAATGTTTCTTGTACCCGTGTACCTTCTTCTTTGGGCGACACCTGCTTCTTGCACGGTTGTCTTGGATTAATACCTGTTTCAGCTTCTCAGACAAAGAACAATTGTTAGTTCGGAAATGACGGTCGGTTCGGTGACCTTGATCGTTCCCAATTGCTTTGTTGCGTCTCTATTTATGTTGCGAAGTCCCGCCATTGATTTGATTCGAATGGCGAAACCTTTAGACTGCTCAAGCTTGTATTTCCGGATTCTGCGATGACTTGCTTCGTAAGGCTCTTTTTTTTTTTTTGTGTCCCGTTTTGCTTGGAGATTCTCAACGGGGATTTTATTGGAGGTATTTTGTGGGAATTAGTACAAAAGGGAAGCTCTGTGGGGAATATTTACAAAGTGGATTCTTTGCGTGGATTTTTGTACAATGGGGTATGCTGGGGATTTATTTCAAAGCGGGGTTTCTAAGATCTGTTGGGGTAAGCTTGTTGGGGAATATTTACAAAAGGACTCGCTGGGATGTGCTGGGGAGATCCATTTTTTTTATTTTTTATTTTTTTATTTTTTTATTTTTTTTTTATTGGGGAAACTCTGTGGGAGATTGTACAATAGAGACTCTGTGGGGATTTGTACAGGGGGAGATTTTGTGGGGATTTGTCCGAAGGTGGACTTGCTGGGGAAGATTTCAAGATTTCTCTCTTTTTCCTTTACTCCGGAACACCATCAAACGTCATGATTTATCGTGCTTGGGTAATCATATCAACGAGATGAGGTGCTTTCCTTCATGAGACGGGATTTCGCGCAAACAAACCTGCCACCTGCCTTTTCCGGTGTGTCCTGAACTCGGGGTTAAAATGCGAAAGGGATTCGAAAAGAAACAAAGAAAGGAGAAAACAAATCAGAAAAGGAGTAACCTTTTCGGGATGAGAAAGACTTATCTGAGGAAGATAACGCTGGCTTTCAATGACATGACATGCTTTTTGGACTGGACGTCTGACCTTCTAAGAGCTTGCGTTTTCCTGAACCAGAACGGATCTGTGATTCCAAACTGGTGGCATTCTGCCAAAACTTTCTTGGGGTGGCGTCATTCTTTTCGGCCAACAGCGCCCTTTGCGGGTTTTCGCTGGCTGACCTCTCTCATTTCTCTTCCTGTCATCGCTTGATAGCACTCTTTGCGAGTTTTTACTAAACAAGCTCTCTCATTTTGGTTTCTCTACTCCCGTCGCCTCGTGGTGCCCGAAGGTTTTCACCGCCGAGGCTCTCTCATTTTATCTCTCTCAATTCAGAGTGTGATAGTCTTCGTTTGTAACGCTTATTGATTCCCCACCATATTTGGTAATTGATTTGAAGTCTTGTGCTTGGTAAAGAGAGGTAGTGATACTAACTTCTCAACTGCTCGACGTGCCCCGGTCAGGGTGAATGGGATTTTATTGTTGGTGTGACTGAACCTCAGGGAGAGGCTGCCTACGTATCCTTTCGGAATCAAGTCAAACGTAGTTCAGGCCTCAATCAATGTTCTGTTTTTGCTTCTTTTTTTTTTTTTGTAAACGGCTCAGAAGTTGGTAGGGAGAATTGGGTAGTGTTTGGGGAGTAGTGGGGAATAAAACCTTCGCCATTTTCAATCGTGTCAGGGCCACTTGGAGTATGATCTAGACGTAGTATCTCTTGACTGCATCTGCATTTACTGCTGTGTCGGGGTCATTTCCTTCGATATCACCCAAATACAATGCTCCTCTCGGCAATATCTTCCTTACGATGTATGGGCCTCTCCAATTTGGGGCAAACTTTCCTTTTGCTTCTTCATGATGCGGCAAAATACGCCTTAGTACCAGCTGACCTACTTCGAAATTCCGGGGTCGGACTTTCTTGTTGTAAGCACGGGCCATCCTTCGTTGGTATAACTGTCCGTGACAAATTGCGGTCATCCGCTTTTCATCAATCAACGTCAATTGCTCCAGTCGAGCCTTGACCTACTCGCTGTCTTCGATTTCTGCTTCGACAATGATTCGAAGCGAAGGAATTTCTACCTCTGCCGGTATTACAGCCTCGGTCCCATAAACCAAAAGATAAGGAGTCGCTCCCACCGATGTGCGTACCGTAGTGCGGTACCCTAATAGTGCAAATGGTAACTGCTCATGCCACTGTCGGGAACTTTGGATAGTCTTCCTCAAAATCTTCTTGATGTTTTTGTTTGCCGCTTCTACGGCACCATTGGCCTTTGGCCGATAAGGCGTGGAATTCCTATGCGTTATCTTGAATTGTTCGCATACATCTCCCATCAAGTGACTGTTCAAGTTTGCTGCGTTATCTGTAATGATAGTCGCAGGAATACCGAAACGACAGATAAGATTTGAGTGTACAAAATCTACCACAGCTTTCTTAGTGACCGACTTGAGAGTGACGGCTTCTACCCATTTTGTGAAGTAATCGATGGCAACCAGTATAAACCTGTGTCCATTCGAAGCCTTTGGTTCAATTGGTCCAATGACGTCCATGCCCCAAGCGACAAATGGCCAAGGTGCGGACATGGGATGCAGTTCCGTGGGAGGTGCATGAATCAAATTACCGTGCACCTGACACTGATGACACTTCCGAACAAAGCTAAAGCAATCCTTTTCCATGGTCATCCAGTAATAACCTGCTCTAAGGATCTTCTTTGCTAAGACATACCCGTTCATGTGAGGTCCGCACACACCTGCGTGTACTTCGTGCATGATCTTTCTCGCTTCCTCGATATCGACACATCTTAGGAGATTGAGGTCCGGAGTCCTCTTATATAACAAATCACCGCTCAAAAAGAAACCACTTGCATGTCGCCTAATGGTCCTCTTTTGATCTCCAGTAGCGTGCTCGGGGTATTCTTGTGTCTTCAGGAATTTCTTGATGTCATGGTACCAAGGCTGCGTATTTGATCCCGCCTCGATTACACTGCAGTAACCGTGTCTTTCCTTGATTTGGATTTCCAAAGGATCGACGTGGGCGTTGCCCGGGTAGGGTAGCATAGAAGCCAGAGTAGCAAGTGCATCTGCCAGTTCATTGTGACACCTTGGAATATACCTGAACTCTATTGAGGTAAAGCGCTTGCTGAGGTCCTCCACATGTTGTCGGTATGGGATAAGTTTGACATCCCGAGTTTCCCATTCGCCTTGAACTTGTCGGATGATCAGGTCAGAATCTCCCATAATCAGTAAGTCTTCGACATCCTGATCGATTGCCATATGCATGCCCATAATGCAGGCTTCATACTCAGCTGTATTGTTTGTGCAAAAGAAACGCAGTCTAGCTGTGGCGGGATAATGCTGACCGGAAGGCGAGATCAAAATTGCCCCAATCCCTACACCCTTGGCGTTCACGGCTCCGTCAAAGAACATCTTCCAAACATGAGCTTCCTCCGAGATCATTTCTACGGTGTTTACTTCTTCATCTGGGAAGTAGGTATCCAATGGCTGGTATTCCTCATCGACCAGATTTTCGGCCAAATGATCTGCTAACGCCTGGGCTTTCATTGCCGTGCGAGTGACATAAACTATGTCGAATTCCGTAAGCAAGATTTGCCATTTAGCCAGTCTCCCAGTAGGCATTGGCTTCTGAAATATATACTTCAAAGGATCCAACCTGCTTATGAGGAATGTAGTGTGGGCTTGGAGATAATGTCTCAGCTTTTGTGCAACCCATGTGAGAGCGCAGCATGTCCTTTCCAGCAGAGTGTATTTGGCCTCGTAGCCGGTGAATTTCTTGCTCAAGTAGTAGATTGCTTGCTCCTTCTTTCCGGTTATGTCGTGTTGCCCGAGGACGCAGCCGAAAGAGTCCTCCAAGACTGTTAGATACAAGAAAAATGGCCTTCCCGGTTCTGGAGGGACCAAGACCGGGGGATTCGAAAGGTACTCTTTAACTTTATCAAAGGCTTCTTGACATTCAGTTGTCCACTTAATCGCCGCATCTTTCCTTAACAGCTTAAATATGGGCTCACACGTGCTTGTCAGCTGGGCAATAAACCGACTGATGTAGTTCAACCTGCCCAAAAGACTCATCACGTCTTTCTTTGTTCTTGGAGGAGGCAAATCTCTGATGGATTTTATCTTAGTTGGATCTAGCTCGATACCTCTCCTGCTTACGATGAAACCCAAAAGTTTGCCCGACGGAACTCCGAAAGCGCATTTGGCTGGATTTAGCTTCAAGTCATACTTCCTTAGCCTCTCGAAGAATTTCCTCAAGTCTTGGATGTGGTTATCCTGCGTCCTGGACTTGACTATCACATCGTCCACGTACACCTCTATTTCCTGATGCATCATGTCATGGAAAATGGCGGTCATGGCCCTCATGTAAGTAGCCCCAGCATTCTTTAGACCAAATGGCATGACCCGATAATAGTAGGTGCCCCAAGGCGTGGTGAAAGCAGTTTTCTCGGCGTCCTCTTCATCCATCAGCACCTGATGATATCCAGTGTAACAATCTACGAAAGACTGTATCTCGTGTTTGGCGCAATTATCAACGAGGATGTGGATGTTAGGCAGCGGGAAATTATCTTTAGGACTTGCTCTGTTCAGATCTCGGTAATCTACACATACCCGAGTTTTCCCGTCCTTTTTCGGTACTGGAACCACATTCGCCAGCCATGTTGTATATTGGACTACCCGGATCACTCCCGTTTTCAGCTGCTTGGTGATCTCCTCTTTAATCTTGTCACTGACCTCAGTTTTGAACTTTCGTTGCTTTTGTTGAACTGGAGGACAATCAGGATGAATCGGCAATTTGTGAACCACTAGATCAACACCTAGTCCCGGCATGTCATCATATGACCAAGCGAACACGTCTTTGAATTCAAGAAGAAGTTGAATTATCGCCTCTCGCGTTTTCTTGTCCGTGTGAATGCTTATCTTGGTCTCCCGGACTTCTTCCGGGGTTCCTAAGTTTATCGGTTCAGTGTCGTTCAGATTTGGCTTAGGTTTATTCTCAAAATATTCCAACTCTCGGTTTATCTCTCTAAAAGCCTCTTCCGCATCATATTCTGGTTCTGGGTTCATTAATTCGCAATTAAATAGCTCATTGTGGTCTGGGCGTGAAGTCCGCAAGCATGTCATATTCAAAGCCGCATTATTAGGACTGAAAAGGAAGATAAAAGGAAAACTAATAAAAAATCAAAGCAAAAGAAAGAATAGGAAAGCAATGATGATTTTTTTTGTATATTTTCTTTGGAAAGTTGGAAGACAACAATGTTTACAACTGGGAATTCAAAACAACAATTGAAAAGAAGAAAACGTTCAAGTTATGTCCCGGAGATGACTTGTGATACAGGAAAGGTGGCAGGGCAGATCTACCCGGACTTCCGTCTAGTCGGGAATGGCGTGGCCTCCCAGTTTTGAAGTTGGGCATTCGGTCCCATGTACAGCATCTCAGCAGTGCTTGTGCCTTCACTTGGTTGAACCATGTGGACCTCGTAGAGCATTTCTCTCATCGCCCCACATATTTCCTCGATTTCCTCAGCTGTGAAGACCTTATCATCTTCTTCTTCAACGTACCTTGGCCTGACGAAAGTCGCATATAAATCTGGCAGTGGCTGAGGCAACTTCCAGCCCTCATTTCTCCTTTTCTTTGCCCATTTTTCGTCTGTTGGAGTAGGTTTGAAACCTAGTCCAAAAGGTTTCTTGATGACTGGCAAAGTAACGGGTTCTGTTATTCCCTGAAGGGTTCGTCCAAGTCCCTTCCCTGGCCTAAATCCGTGCCGGATCATCTCTTTGGCCACCATGACCGAGGCGTTAGACAAGAAAGGCTGGGGGCAAGGTACTCCCTCTTCGTGCTGCTCTGCCAGTACCACCTCGAAAGCTTGATAGACCGTATGTTCGCTCCCTTCTCTCGGTTCAAGATACGGGATGGATGGGTCCCGGTAAATGGCATGTTCGTCTTCCCCATGGACCACGATTTCTTGGTCTTCGTACTCGAATTTCACCATCTGGTGAAGAGTGGAAGGCACGGCTCCTGCCGCATGGATCCAAGGTCTGCCAAGGAGGAAATTGTAGGATGTGTCCATGTCGATCACCTGGAAGGTTACTCGAAATTCGACTGGTCCTATGACCAACAACAGGTCTATTTCTCCCATGGTATCTCTCTTGATGCCGTCGAAAGCTCTCACGCAGACGTTGTTGGGTCGGATTCTTCCTGCCCCAATTTCCATTCTTTGTAGCGTGGAGAGCGGGCAAATGTCAACACCTGATCCCCCATCCAGCATTACCCGCTTGACATAGTAGTCCTCGCATTTCACTGTTAAGTGCAAGGCCTTGTTGTGTGCTGCTCCTTCCGGGGGTAAATCGTTCTTGTTGAAAGAGATTTGGTTGACGGCGAAGAATCTTTCTGTCATCCGCTCTAGTTGCTCCACCGAGGTTTCGACCGGTACATATGCTTCATTCAGGGTTTTCAGCAGGATCTTTTGATGCTCGGTTGACCTCATTAATAATGACAGCATGGATACTTGCTCAGGGTGCTTGCGCAGCTGATCTATCACTTCGTAATCCGGCATCTTCATCTGTTGGAAGAACACTTCCGCTTCTTCAACACTCACGGGCTCCTTTGGAGGGAAGCGCCTTTGTGTGGCGTTGTTCAGTTCTTGGGTATTTGAGTACCCTCCAACGAAAGTATTTTCTGGAAGTTCTTCCATGACCTCCTTACCTTTGTATGTTACCAAAGTCTTTTGATAATTCCACGGCACTGTGGACGGGTTGGTCATTGGCTTTTGTGGCACGCGTCCGATAACCACTGGCTCATTCAGCCGAGGTGGTTGAATCGTCCCCCGGACCACATAGGCCCCTTTTGGCACGTACATAGGTTTTGTCTTTTTGATCCCGAAGTTCTGCGTCTTCTTGGCTTGACCTCGCGGTATGTAAAGAACTCCACCCTTTGCTGGTACCACTTTCTTCTCCACCTTCTTTTCAGGCTTGCTTTCTGCAGCCTTGGCCTCCTCCCCCCTTTCTGATTTCTGGTCTATTTCAGGCCTCCTCCCCGTGTCGACAATGGCAATTATGGCTTTCAAGGCAGGGTCGAACTCTTTGTCTTCACAAATCATGCCGATCAGCGGCCCATTATTGTGAGCGGGCAATGGATTGTTAGTCACATTTGGGATCTCTTCGTCCCTTAGCACTATTTTCCCCTGCTCTATCAAATTTTCGACCACTCTTTTCAATGACCAGCAGTCGTTTGTATCATGTCCTTCGGCCCCTGAATGATAGGCGCATCTGACTCCGGCTTTGTAAGAAGGAGATGTCGGGTTTTGCCTCGTTTGGGGAATTGGTTGCAAGAAACCCAACTGGACTAGCTTAGGGAACAATGTAGAGTATTGTTCACCGATGGGCGTGAAAGTCCGCCGTCGAGGTGGCTCCTAGGGGCGGTAGTTATTCTGCGGGGGTTGTGGGTTATAGTGGTTGCGGTAAGGAGGCTGATTTCTGGGAGGTGGAGCTGGGCCTCGGTTGGCTTGTTGTGGTGGATGGTTATAAGGTTGGGCATTCATGACCATATAAGGTTGATGAGCATATGCCACATTTGAGTGGGGGTAGTAGTGTTGTGGGGCCCTTTCCGGAAAATGGGGCCTGGGATGACGATACTCCCTTGCTTCAGAGGCTGCCATAGCCGTTTCTTCCTTCTTCTTCCCCCTTGTCGTTCCTCCAGACCCGCTTTGGACGGCCTGGGAGGTTGCCCTTATGGCTGCTTGACTCAGAATCCGACCCGTTTTCAGCCCATTCTCTACCATCTCTCCTATCTTGATTGCTTCCGCGAATGGCTTACCCATGGCCGACATCATGTTTTGGAAATAGTCAGACTCTTGAGCCTGGAGAAAGGTAGTGACCATTTCCACTTCATCCATGGGAGGCTTCACTCTCGACGCCTGTTCACGCCACTTAATAGCATACTCTCTAAAGCTTTCCGAAGGCTTCTTCTTCAAATTCGACAGAGAGTTTCGGTCTGGCGCAATGTCGATGTTATACTGGAATTGCTTTACAAAATCTCTGGCGAGATCATCCCATATATGCCATCGGGACATTTCCTGATCCATATACCATTCCGAAGCTATCCCTACTAAGCTTTCCCCAAAATATGCCATTAGCAGTTCTTCTTTTCCGCCGGCTCCCCGCAATTGGTTGCAGTATTTCTTAAGATGTGCAATGGGGTCACCGTGCCCATCGTATTTCTCGAATTTGGGGGTCTTGAAACCCGTTGGCAGGTGCACGTGAGGGAACATGCACAGGTCGGCGTAAGAGACGCTCTTTTGTCCGCTCAACCCTTGCATATTCTTCAAACTTTGTTCAAGGCTTCTCATTCTCTTAGCAATCTCATTTTGTTCTGCAATCCTGGGGTTCTGATCCTGTCCCGGTGCGAGTTCGCACTGAGGCGGTAGAGGATTATTGTTGGTAGCGAACCTGGTTGGTTCCATTGAGAACGATGGTGCTTGGAATGTAAAAGAGGATGAGTCAAAGCTTGGCTTGTATGTGGCAGGCTGTGCCGTAGCTGGGCAAGGCGATGCAGTAAAGATGTTCATGCTTGCATCAGTGGCCGACATTCGGGGATGAGGCTCAGAAGGTGATCCTGCGGAGAAGGCGGAGGTGGTTGGGTACCCAAATGGGGTAGCAGGGTAATTTATGGGGACATTAGAAGTCCCACTTGACCTGGAGAATAATTCAGGGAATCCGGGGACGACACTTGGCGGCTCTTTCCCATTGTTCCAGTCATCCAGCATTTCCAACATGCGGAGCCGTAGGATTCTATTTTCCTCCGCAGTTGCGGATTCAGGTGTGAGGACGGCTGAGATTGAGCTCTCCTCAGAGACGGGGACTGTTTGCAATGGAATTTCCGAAGACATTTCCACACTTCCTTTTGACCTGGTGAAGTAAGTGTGAGTACTGCTTCTGGTCCTAACAACAGGTAGTTGAACACCTCTCCTTGACCTCGTGAAGTATGAGTGCGAGGCCAGACTTTCACCAAACCAACCGTCTTTTCAAAAACCCTGGAAAAATGCTCAATGACAAGCGCACGGTTAATTTGCAGCAAATAACAGATAGTTAATCTCACGTTGGGCATGATGCACCTATACAGTTAAGTGGATTACTATATGTCTGCTATGAGAGCATGCGTCATTCCGGTATTTTTCCTCTTATTTCCTTTTTTTCTTTTCTTTTCTTTTTCTCTTTTGTTTTCCTTTTATTTTATTTATTTTTTTATTTTTTTGTAGTAAAAGAAAATGTGACCGGATCCGATGAGGATTGCCTACGTATCACGATGCTTACGTGAATCAGATCATTACGTAGTTCGAAAAACACGAATGAGCGTAAAAGAAATAACCTCTTTATTGTTGAAACGTTCTATTACAAGCTACATTTGCAAAAGAAAGAGCAAACTTTGAAAATAAACCTAGACTCAAAATAGACTGAAAATCACCCTGATGGAAAAACAGGCGGAAGATGCTAAGATACAGATTTGACCTATGAATGCATTATGGTTTTAAAAATTGGTTTCCGCGGGGCATCGTTCGGCCTCGCCGCGGTCCTAGGCGTGAGATCCCTCTCAAGTTGCTCTAGCTCGTGCATAGTCTGCTTGACATAAACCATTACTGCCGAGAGGAAGGTAACACTGGACATGTTCTCACATCGTAGACATCGTCTGGTGATGGCGTGGGCAATGGCTTTGATCCTATCTCTGGTTTGCTTCTTCTCTACAAGCAGGTGCTTTATCTGATCGCTGCATATCTTGAAGACTTGAACATCTTGTACGTGTTGATGCTTCAATCGCCGTACTTCCAACTTCATCTGGGCTATTGAGTCGTACCAGTATCTGCTCTCAATTTGGAAATCCTTTGCCTGACTAGCTGCTTTGATCTCAAGTGCTGCCATCTCTCTCTTTATTTTAGCAACAGTCTTCTCGTGGTCGCCTTCCAATTGATTCAGGTATCTGCGATGCTTATCTGCTCTTGTATCCCATTGTGCCTTGAACTCTGCTATGATGTTTTCAAATTTCTCCAAGCCATCTCGCCATTCCCTGATTTCACCTTTTAGCCCTTTTATCAGCTGCTCGTCCGATCGACGCCTTGGTTGTCTATCTGCATCCAACCTTATTTGTTTGATCTGAGCTCTGAGCATCTCATTTTCTTGAGTTAACCTGTTCCGCTCTCCCAGATCGGTAGCAATTTGCACGCTGTGCTCGTATTTCATGCCTTCTACTTGTTGCTTTAATCTACTGATTTCGGCACAATAACCTCTTTCCTTTGCTAACCAATCCCAATGCCTTTGCGATGACTCGGTGAAATCCCGGATGTGGGGTCTCTTAGCTGGCCTTTCATGCTCGAGTTCCCTTCTATACCATGCAAGGTAACCTGGCGCCGTTTCTCCCTTGGCTCGATCCCGCACGCAAGTATCTGATTTCAAATATTGACCCTCATTCCAGATTTGGCGAATCTTCGCTTCTGGGAACTGTCCGTTAGGACTTATCTCAACTGTTTGAGTGCTAAGATCTTCCTCATGAGGTACTGTCTGGCACCTTCCGAACTGTCTCAAAACTCGGCCGGGTGCGTAAGGTTGAATGCTCTTAAGCACCATCAGTAAGAAATGAGTCTTAGCCGCCGACATAAATAAGATCTCATCAACAGGCAACCATCCCAACGTCCATTGTATTTGGCTGGCAGTAAGAGCTTGCAAGAACGAGGTCCATGCCAGGACTCCTTTCGGCCAAATGATCTCTCTGGTTCTCGTGTAAGATTCTTCTATGCGGGTTTTTTCCGGGGAACCATGGCTCAATACCCCGGAATGATGGCAGAGGTGCTCGGTCATCCATATCTGTAGGAGCAAGTTACAACCTTCGAAGAAATTTCCCCCAGCTTTACAAGCTGTGAGAGCTCGAAAGATGTCAGATACCACCATTGGCGCGAGAGTGCTGCCACTTTGCGTGAGTAAAGTGCTGACGACCCCAGATATCTTCAAATCAATGTTTCCATCTTTTCTCGGAAATACCAGAAGACCCAGAAACATTATCATGAACGCCACCCGTCTGTGCTCGTCCCACTTCTGACGAACTCCTTTGCTGCACAGTTTGTTGATTGGATTATTGAATCCCCCCTCGTGACCGTATCTATCATATATGAAGCATGGAGTACAGAATCCGGCTGCTAGATCCGGGTTGTGGACTGTTCTAGGTATTTTCAATGAATCCAGGAACCGATGTACCGTGACGACTCTTGGGGCGACCAAGTATTTTTCCCTCAACGGAAGTTCAGTATTCCCGATGTATCCGGCCATTTCTTCCAAAGTTGGGGTGAGCTCAAAATCAGAGAAATGGAAAACATTGTGCGCCGGGTCCCAATAGGTAACCAAAGCTCTTATGATATCTCCCCGAGGCTGGATTTCCAACAGACCCACAAGACCTTTCAAATATTTCTTAACCTCATTTTGTCCTTCAACACCTAGATCATTCCACCATAGCCGTAACTTGACAGGGATTTTGGTCATTATTGAAAAATGTTCATTTTGCATCGTGCTCATCCTGCACATTTATTAAGGTGATTTTAACAAAATTGACTGACTCAAAAAATATATATTTTTTTAGAGAGGATCAAGCTTTGACCACGGCCTTTAAACACTTCGGAGACAAAGATTTTAAGGCTGTGCGGGTCTAAAAACGCTAAACAAGACCCAAAGGTGGCTGTTTATGCATAGTCAGCCTTCTGGCGTCCCTTTCGGGAACATTCGGCTATTTATGATAAAACAATGTCACCTGACTTATTTACGACTCTATTAAAAATTTGACACATCTTTTATTTATTTATTTACTGATTTTTGGCTATTTAGAAAAATGGGGTTGAACCCGACGAGGGTTGCCTACGTATCTCACATCCGGTGAGAATCAAACCGGCGTAGTTCGGGCATATCATGAATAGAGAAAACCTAGAAATCAAGAATAAGTATTATTATTTTGAAAAAAGATAAAGGCTAAAGAAAAAATATTTTTTTTTTTGCAATATTTGGACCATTAGTCTGAATTTATAAAAGGGGTACTTACAAAAGAAACAACACACTTTTTGAATTATGGATTTTCCATTTTTTTTACTTTTAAAATAAATACTTTTTCTTTTTTTTTTTATTTTGAAAGTGATAAAAGAAATTTTATTTTATTTTATTTTTTAATAACTCTCAATAAAAGACAGTTTTTTTTTTAGAAAAAATTCCGGCGAGGTTTTGACACTACTTGGACATTGGTTTTATTTTCCAAAAATAAGTAATTATCTCCCCTACGCTGCTATTTTCCCCTTTTTAGGAACCGGTCGACATGCGGAACCGAAGCAAATAAATGCACAACACAAATAGGATGCACCAGGGTGGTCTTTTTCGTTTCAGGCTGCCTGTCCTAGACGGACCCAACCCCTGTGTTGAGTCCCCTAAGTCAAATGCAACATGATGCAGATAAGCGTTCCTACTAGGGATCCGGCATGAAGTCAAGTTATTCTAGGTTCGTAACCTGGGTATTTGTTCTAGACTGTGCACCCGAGCGGACAACTCGAGTCGAGGAGGGGGCTACGTACCGGGGACCCGCGAGATCGTCCGGCTTTGTAACTTGTCCGTCCTCTTTCTTATTTTAGGTATTGACATTAACAGAATAGGGAGTCCCGACCAGCGAGCTTCTCCCCGGAAGTAAGAAGAGAAAGGTTTCGGCACAGTTTATATACAGTTCAGATAATATCAAAGCGGTAAAAGACAACATTTAGCACGTTACGCAAAAAACATGTAATAAAAATCAGATAATAAAGCCAAATATAACAATTATTCTAAGCTCGAATTCTTGAACCCTGAACCAGCGGTTCTGGGTTTTGTCCCCAGCAGAGTCGCCAGAGCTGTCACACCTCCTTTTTGCGCGCCCCACCCCGAAGGGTTAGATGCGCGGGTGGAGTTTTTCCAATTTAAGTGACAATATTCGAAATGGGATTATTTATTTAATTCAGAGTCGCCACTTGGGAAAGGTTTGGCTTTTGGTGTCCCAAGTCACCGGTTTATCTTGAATCCCAAATCGAGGAAATTTTCGACTTTTCCAAATGAAGTCTGCGAACCAGAAATTCTAAGTAAGGAATTCTGTTGACCCGAGGGAAGGTGTTAGGCACCCTCGAATCCCGTGGTTCTAGCACGGTCGCTTAAATTGTTATAATGGCTAAATATCTGATTTAAATACATGTTGTGACTTATGTGCTTTTATTAAGTTTAAACCGCTTTTATCATTATCATTTATTTTTATAGAATTGCAACGTCGTGAAAATGCGTCTCGAACCACGTCACAATCAATGCACCCGTGATCGTCGACACATTTGAACTTCATTGAGATTTGGATTTGGGTCACATCAATGTGCACCCGAATTTAAGAATATGATTTAATTAAGCCGCGCCTAAAGAGTCTAACGCGTTATTATTTTGTAGAAGGCCATGAAATTTATTAAATGGCCTATCCTGAATTCTAGATAATTATCATGGTTATTTATTGAGGGCCCCGCAATTTTGCATCTTTATTCGGCGAGGCTCATCTCTATTTTAGAGAGGACGTCCTAAAGTGGCTACATTTCTAATGCATTTGTCTCTAAACTAGAAGAAAAGATACATGCTAATTTAACTATATACTTTTGCCTAATCCGGATCCTTACCAATACCTGATTAACTATTTACAAAGTAGAGAAAACACTACTTTTCAATGGAAAATTGCTTTAGTTTGACAGAGAAAAATCCGCTTATTCTGATGAAATACGACACTTAATCCGAACAAATATCTTTAGGTCAAAAATTAGATTAACTTGCTTAAACAGGGTTAATAGGATTCCTTATTGAAGAATACTGCCGATAAAAACTAATCCTGTAAAGGCCTAAAGAAATCGAAGAGACCGGGCAGTTCAAAACCACATTATTTTAATAGCCATTTGCCCTTACTTATTCAATACATGCTGAAGGAGTGAATTTTAATTTTTAACAATCACATTAAATAATTTCACATTCCAAGAGTTCCATTCACATTCTGTATGCCAATAAACGAATCGAACACCACAGTTCAAATCAACAAGTACAAAGCTTAATAATGTATTCTCTATCAGCTATAAACTACAATTTACATAAACTTAACAACATTTATGAAAAGGCAGTCAGTAAACGGGTGATTATAACTCCTTCAAATCTTTCTATTCATGCTTTTTCAATGTTACATTCAGCTACACCAATGTGAGACTTGAGATGTGTACCTGGAAACAAACTGAAAATGCCAAAGAGAAGAGGAAGAAGATAGGGAAATCAGCAACAGCAGGAAGCAAAATAGCAGTAGCAGCAGGACAGAAATGCAGCAACAATAGTGAGCAAAATAGCAGCAGCAAAAACAGGCTCGAGTGCAGAAATGCAACTATGGCCAATAGAAAGCAATAGCCAAATAACAGCAACACCCAGTGGAGTAGAATCAGAACTCCAGACAGACCAAACCAGTAGTAAACCAATGAAAACACTCGACTAATAGACACAACTGGAATTTCATAAGGATCAGAATTTGATCTGAACCAGTTGAACAACTGAAAACCAATAATGATAGGAGGAAAAAGTTTCTGATTGTTGGTTGTATAGCTTCTATCCCTTAACCTCTCTCTATCTGTGTTTTTGTTTTTCCTTTTCAGCTCTTAAGGTTCCCAATCCCCTCACTGTGTGTGTATATTTTCTTTTTCAGGTCTGATCCTCCCTATCCTCTGATTCTATCCCCTTTTTTATGTCTATCTCCTAATGCCCCCCTCTCCTGCCCAATTCTGTCTCCTTTTATAAGCCTCAACACCATCTCTTTTAACAGCCTGTTTTCCAAATGTCACAGTACCCCTCCCATGTGTCTTTTACCTTTTCAGATCCCAATTAGTTATTTAAGTATATAACCTCCATCAACATTCCCTGACAGACTTACTTTTAAAAGGTTTAATATTTTTTTAAACTTAAAGCAAGGTATGGGCAGTAGAATATGTCTGACAGCATATGCTGTCAAATTGTTTAAAACTTAAAAGCCTTCTTAAGCAGAAAAACAGACTGTGCACAAGGCACATGAGGTGCACCAATGCACATGTTGTGCACGAGTGCACATGCCTTCCAATTCAGAATTTAAACATAAACAATCCTTTTTACATTAACTGATCAATTCAAACAATCTATAAGTAAGCAAAAACTGGTTCTTAATTGGCTCAAGGCAAATGTTCATCAGAAGCAAATCGATTTACTTTGTTCAGACAGTTGAAACTAATTGACGACACATGTCGACTCGACTATATTAGCATTAACATACACAATCGTAGCCAAAAATCAGACATTTAAACATGGTTCGAATTATACTGACTAAGCAGAAATACACTCGAGGAGTCATTAGTCAGTCCAAACTTGAAAATCCGCTACTTGCACAACATTTATATACATTATCAGAGCAAATGGAAAGACTTATTCAAACAAACAGAAGTTCAGGCAAATGGACGGGGCACAGTTGACAAAATTCAAAGACACAAAATCAAAGCATGAACAGACTTTAACACAATCAAATGGGCCAAAACAAATAAAGAAGAGAAAGAAACTCACCTTAAATCTTGAAAAATCAAAACCTCAAACTCGGACTCGGACAACTTTCTTAAGGCTGAACGGGCTTTAATCGAAGTGTTTCTCAAATGAGAAACACTTTGATTAAAGTCCATCAGACCTCTTTGGTTTGAACCGGTTTGAACCAGTGACGAGGGACCTTGTGGTTTCAAAACTCAGATCTAATATTCGTGCTTCCCTGGTTAGATTCGGACCAAACCAAGTATGGTTTGGTCACGAGGAAGGTCCGGGGAGTGTCTGGTATGAAGCTGGGGTTGTTTGGTGTAGATCGAGTTTTGACTCGAATCTTCAAATGAAGATTCGAGGACCTGGGGGGTGATTCGAACCAAACGGTTAACAGGTCTATGTTCAGGGTGGTGAGGGGGTTCTATGGTGTTCATGGCGAGGTCACCGGCGTTCATGCCGCCGGTTTTCATGGTGGGGGATACAAGGGCGGCTCTAGGGTTTGAAGGGGATGTGTTTGGGGACGAAGGTTGGGGTTCAGATAGGGGGGGCAGGGTAGGATTATGGCCTTATATAGTTAATGGGTGGATTGATCTCGACCGTTAGATCAATCTAGATCTACGGTCTGGATCTGATAGCTTAAGTGGAACGGTGTCGTTTCAAGGGTAAAGGGTTGGGGTCGGTCCGGGTAAGATGGGTCGGGTTTATTGATGGGTTATGGGGAATTGATCTTGGCCGTTGATCACTCTGAGATCAACGGCCCAGATCAGGCACGACTCAAACGACGTCGTTTGGACGTCCTGGGCATCAGGTGGCCTGGACCGGGCAGGCCTGGGTCTTGGGCTGTTTGTTTGGGCCAATTTTGTTAAAATTGGCCCAAGTCCGGAAGGGAAGGGGTCTTTTCTTTATTTTATTTTTTATTATTTTTTTTTTATTTATTTCCTTTTTCTTATTTATTTTAAAACAAAACTAAGCCAAAAAATCAAATTAAAATTAAATACACACTCAATACAATTATTTGCACACACACTAAAATATTTCAAAACAGGTAAAGTCAAACCAAATAAAATCACGGACGAAAATGCCTATTCATGATTTTCTATTTTAACGACCGGATTACGGTTTGAATTATGCAGGACACATATATTTTTTTGAATTTTATTTTAATAAAGTAAATAAATAAAAATGGGCCAAAGTCACAAATAAATCAACAAGGTGCCGCACAGAAATCCGAAATTGTACAGCAGGGCCAATTATATTTTTTTATTTCTTTTTGGAGCGATTGTCGTGCGAAAACAAAAATCACGTGCTCACAGTCACAACTAAGTACGGCCGGGAACCACACTAGTGGATATTGAGGGGTGCCTAACACCTTCCCCTCGAGATAATCTCAAGCCCTTACCCGAACTCTGATTTTCTTCCAAAAAATCTTCTTTTTTTCTCTAAAAGTGTCCTAATGCACTATAATCATTAGGTGGCGACTCTTCAAATTCCATAACCCGATTCCTCAAAAGGGAATAAGAAGTGTTTTGCCCATAATGTCGTAAACCCAATTTCGCCTTCTTTTAGGAGGGAAAAAGGGGGCGTCGACAGCATGGCGACTCTGCTGGGGAAACCTTTAAGGCTTTTACCATTACGTGCTTTTGTGACTTTATTGTTTCCTTAATTGCATTTTCCTTCTGTCTTTAATTATTTCATCAAAATACTAACTTGGCTCTTCATGTTTTCTTTCCTTTTAATTTCTTCTTTTACTGCCTTATTATTTCAATTCTGTTGTAATTACTGAGCATTTATTGTAATCTTTACTTTATGAACGTGAAAAATACATGCAATTTGTCTCATTATTATAACTGCATTCCTCAACATCATATTTCACTCGTGCCAAAACAAATCCTATAGCAACGCTTATAATGAGTGGTTGCGCCCTTCCGATATTATAAACCCCCTAAATGTGGCAAAGGCATATTTACGGTAAAACCAGTCGATCAACGGTGTAGTCGACGGTTCCGCACCTTTCCCTCTTGAGTTGTTCGCTCAAGGGTACCTTGTCTAGCACTTCAAAAAGTAGAAACCATATTCCCTTGAAACTGTTCATGCATCATGGTCAAACCTAGCCGAGTCAGTTATGTTGTCCACATAATGACTTATTAAGATAGCCTTGTCCAAAGTCCATCGGGTTTCTCTGAAACCCAAACGGACACCTACATGTTCTGTGCATTTATTTGGAGAACTAAATGCTTTTTATGCTGATTATTGGTATTAAATAGTCGAGTCCGGTGGGGGTGAGGTCTTAACCCTTTTATTTTGCAGAAAATGAATGACAAAGTTCCTGACTTCGGTATGGTAAACATGCCTTCACTCTTGCATACTTGGTGGAGAAACCTCCCATCGAGCAACCAAATCAACGAGTGGAAGGAGAGAGTCACCAAGGCTAGTGAGAAGATAGAATACCTGGAGTACAACTTGCTGGAATTGGAAGGGAAAGTGAGGAAAAGAGTCATCGACTGTCAAAATGTTGAGGAAGGCAAAGGAGAACGTCTGGCGATAGCATTTTTACTGGAAAATCTGTGCGAGCTGGAGGACTTGATCAGCGAGAACGTTCAACCTGAAGAAGGTCCTTCTGGGGCCAAGTAGTTAGGAATCTTTCTTATCGCTTTTAATGTAATAAGGCCAATGGCCATTAGTGACATTTTTACTTTCCGCTATTTTAGTGTTGTTTTGGGATTCGTCTTATTTTTTGTCAATAAAATGAGACATTTAGCATTATAAGTTCTGCAAATTAATTTGTCGCTAGGCCTACTTCAGGCACAACGAGGCACCCAAATTAGGACGTGATTTATATTCTTGCACAATGTGTTTAAATATTGCAACATTTTCTTCTCACAACCCGCACTAACTTGTTACCTTTTTGTTTTTCTTTATTTTTATTCCCCTCCCCAAAGGTTAGTTTGTGCATTCTGGCACCATCAGCATACTCAACAATATCCAAGGGCCCTCCACCTCCTCCTCCTCCGAGTCCTACCAGAAACAGGAACAAAGGCAAAATGGGAGATACAAGCGCTAGAAAGGAACTTGAAGAAGATGCTGCAATCACCAAAGAGACTGCTGCTCATCTGGAGCAAACTTTGCTAAGATTCCGAGAGGAATTGGACCAAGTTAGAAACCTGGCAAGCCTGTCAATCACTTTTGTCGCTCCTGATGTTAACACCCAGAACCCCGCACCTCCACAAAAACACCCCACAACCTCCGATGCAACCCGCTCATAATACTCCACTGCTCGTTCCTGAACCACAAAACACCACAAAAGACCATAACACTCCTATCTTTGTGGGCACTATGTCGCACTACAGTCAGCCAATCACAAGTGCAGCCGAGTCAGATGACAAGAGTTCCCTCCTTCAGAATTTGGTCGCTGAGATCAAGAAGTTGACTAGCCGGGTTCAAGGTTTCGAAGGTAACAAAGGTGTCGAAGGGTTGAATTACGAAGATCTCTATGTTCAGCCAGATGTTGAGCTCCCGGAGGGGTACAAACCCCCCAAGTTCGAGATGTTCGATGGTACAGGTGATCCCAGGGTCCACTTGAGAATGTATTGTGACAAGTTGGTAGTAGTAGGAAGGGACGAGAAGATCCGCATGAAACTGTTCATGAGGAGTTTGAAGGGTGATGCTTTATCCTGGTATAGTAGCCAAGATGCGAAGAAATGGACTAGTTGGGTGAACATGGCGTCTGACTTTATGGACCGGTTTAGGTTCAACACTGAGAACGCACCAGATGTGTTCTATATCCAGAATCTCAAGAAGAAGCCCACAGAGACCTTTCGCGAATATGCTACTCGTTGGAGGTCAGAAGCTACTAAGGTCAGACCGGCCTTGGAGGAAGAACAAATGAACAGGTTTTTCGTCCGTGCTCAGGATCCGCAATACTACGAGAGGCTGATGCTAATAGAGGGCCAAAGGTTCTCCGACATCATCAAGTTGGGAGAAAGGATTGAAGAAGGCATCAAAAACGGTATGGTCACTAACCTCGAGGCATTGCAAGCTACCAACAAGGCTTTACAGTCTGGTAGCTCGTCGAAGAAAAAGGATGTAAATTCCGTGATGGCTGCGCAAAGAAACAATTCCCCTATGAAATACCAATCATACCCCTCAACTCCACTCACATACCAACCTTCCCTAAACTACCAAGCACCATCACCCACCTACCAAATTCCACCACCCGTTTACCAATCATCTCCACCTCCCGCATATCAATCCTCTTTACCCAGATACTCTCAACCTGCACCCGTATACCAAGCATACAACTCCCAACCTTCTCACTACCCATCACCTCCTACCCGCCAAAACTTTCCCCGACCTAGACTAAACTTCGATCGTAAACCTCCTAGACAATATACCGCCATAGCCGAGCCAATTGACCAATTATATGAAAAACTCAAAGCAGCCGGTTACGTTACCCCTATTCCAGCCGTAACTCCAGAAAATCCTTCCCAATGGATCAACCCTAATAAAACTTGTGCGTACCATTCCGGCATAAAAGGTCACACCATTGACGAATGCCGCTCGTTGAAGGACAAGATTCAAACTCTGATCGACAATAAGGTTATCATAGCAAAGGAGCCTGCTCCTAATGACCGCAACAACCCTCTGCCTGATCACAGAGGTGGGGATATTCACATGATCGAGATCGAAGATGACTGGGACCACAAGGGATCGATAGGATTGATTGCTGAGGATGATGATATGGATTGTTGTGTTACCTTCGAGGAGGAAGGCCCTTCCATTCAAGCCGTGAACCGAGGGGAACGCCTCACCAATTGGTCGGTCAGGACCACCAGTGCCTGGAGAGCCTCGGGTAAGCAAGGCTAAATGACACATATGCATCGCACTTTACTTTTAGTTGATTTTACTTTTCCGCATTGTCTTTACTTTTGAAAAGAGCTCCGACGTTTTAGACAGTTATGAATTTAATCACAAGCCTTTTCCAAGTTTATCTTTATGTTTCGCTCTCATTTATTTTCTCTACCATTTACTTTATTTTACACAACATTACTCTTACATATCTTGATGATGAACCAACGACTGTAACTTGCAACGAGACAATGCGACAAACGGACATAGATTCAGAAGAGGTATCTTTCATAGGAGAAGATATTGCAGAATCCTATGATGGTTGGAGGTTGTTTTTCGACGGAGCTGCAAATTTCAAAGGAATTGGCATAGGAGCAGTCCTGGTATCAGAAACCGGTCAGCATTACCCGGTATCCGCCAAGCTCAGGTTCCCATGCACCAACAACATGGCCGAATATGAAGCTTGCATCTTAGGGCTCAAGCTGGCAATTGACATGAACATTCAGGAACTATTAGTTATCGGAGATTCGGACCTACTCATACATCAGGTTCGAGAAGAATGGGCAACCAAGAATTCCAAAATACTCCCCTATCTGCATCACGTACAGGATTTGAGGAAAAGATTCAGAAAGACAGAATTCCAGCATGTTCCCAGAATACAGAATAAGTTCGTCGATGCCTTAGCCACTTTATCATCTATGATCCAGCATCCCGATACAAACTTTATTGACCCCATCCAGGTCAAGATTCATGACCAACCAGCTTATTGTGCTCACGTCGAGGAAGAAGCCGACGGGAAACCTTGGTTCCACGATATCAGAGAATACCTGACAACAGGAGAGTACCCAGAGCTTGCCAATGCTACTCATAAACGAACACTTCGGAGATTGTCCAACAACTTCTTTCACAGCGGAGGAGTCCTGTATAGGAGGACTCCCGATATGGGATTATTAAGATGTGTTGAGGCAAGAGAAGCAACCAAACTATTGGAGGAAGTGCACGCAGGGACCTGTGGACCGCATATGAATGGTTTCGTTTTGGCAAAGAAGACACTCCGAGCAGGGTATTTTTGGATGACTATGGAAACAGACTGCATCCAGTATGTCCGGAAATGCGACCGTTGTCAAATACATGCATATATGATAAAGGTACCTCCAAACGAGCTTACTGCAACAAGATCACCATGGCCGTTCGCCGCTTGGGGAATGGATGTCATTGGACCAATTGAACCAGCCGCGTCAAATGGGCACAGGTTCATCCTAGTGGCAATTGATTACTTTACCAAATGGGTTGAAGCAGCATCATACAAGGCAGTCACCAAGAAAGTGGTAGCAGATTTCATTCGAGATCGTATGGTTTGTCGGTTCGGGGTTCCGGAATCAATCATCACCGACAACGGTTCTAATCTCAACAGCGACCTGATGAAGGCAATGTGCGAAACATTCAAGATTAAACACAAGAACTCTATGGCTTACAGACCTCAAATGAATGGAGTTGTAGAAGCAGCCAATAAGAACATCAAGAAGATACTAAGGAAGATGATTGAAAAGCACAAACAGTGGCATGAGAAGTTGTCATTCGCCTTACTGGGTTATCGTACCACGGTCCGCACATCAACCGGGGCAACTCCCTACATGCTGGTTTATGGTACAGAGGCGGTCATTCCCGCTGAGGTAGAAATTCCATCATTAAGAATCATACAAGAAGCCGAGTTAGATGACGCAGAATGGGTAAAAGGTCGCTACGAGCAGTTAGCCCTCATAGATGGAAAGAGGATGAATACAGTCTGTCACGGTCAGTTATACCAGCACAGATCAGAGCCTTCAACAAGAGAGTTAAACCAAGGAAGTTTACACCAGGACAGCTGGTGTTGAAGTAGATATTTCCATATCAAGACGAAGCCAAAGCGAAATTCTCTCCCAATTGGCAGGGTCCATACATGGTTCACCGAGTCCTAATCGGAGGAGCCCTTATTCTTGCAGAAATGGACGGAGAAGTCTGGCCGAAGCCGATCAACTCAGACGTAGTAAAGAGATACTACATTTGATCGTATGCTTTTCTTTATGATGTAATTTGAACTACGCCTGACCTGATTCCCGTTTAAGAAGGGATACGTAGGCAGCCCTATGGGTTCAGTCACATTTTAATAAAAATTCCATTTTCCCCGCTATTGGAATTGGGGCAGAATTTTGAGGAAGATCCTCAAAATTCCGAAGTCAGTTTGTCGGCTTTCGCATCAACATCAACCCAATAAACTGGGGCAGAATTTTGAGGAGGACCCTCAAAATTCTGGAATCGATCCGCTTTCAGTTATTCAGCATAGCTGTCAGCAGCGCCAGCCCAGTAAACTGGAGCAGAATTTTAAGGAGGACCCTCGAAATTTCGGAGCAAGCAAGGTTGCCGTGTCTTGAACCACGTTGCAGTTGTTGGTTCATCCAAAATAAAATCATTTTTTTCAAAATATATATACTTACATTACATTTACTGAATCATGCATAAACATCATTTGCATCACCGTCGTTTAGCAATGCTACCCCGATGATACGTAACGTCAGGAGCCAAGGGATACGAACTAACCTTCCCCCTCTACAGAACTCACGATTTTTCTTTCGATGCAGGAACTCAGATCGCAATGCAAAACGCATTCACTCTTCAAAGTCGAAACCCTTGAAACAATCACTCAACTCACAAAGGTCTACTAACTACACCCAACATTCCCCAGCAGTCATGATATCGCAACCACCTATCAGCTAAAAGAATTACTACTATTTGCTCCTTTACACTCCTGCACTGCATAAGGCTACTTTTCTGTCTTCCGAGGTTAAGCTCTACCTCCATCATCACCTACATAAGGCTACTTTTCTGCCTTCCGAGGTTAAGCTCTACCCCCATATTACATAAGGCTATCTATCTGCCTTCCGAGACTAAGCTCTGTCTCCATCTGCATTTTGCATAAGGCTACTCCCTGCCTTTCAAGGTTAAGCTCTACCTCCATATTGCGTTAGGCTATCTATCTGCCTTCCGAGGTTAAGCTCTACCTCCGTCGTCACCTGCATAAGGCTACTTTTCTGCCTTCCGAGGTTAAGCTCTACCTCCATATTGCATATGGCTATCTATCTGCCTTCTGAGACTAAGCTCTGTCTCCATCTATATTTTGCATAAGGCTATTCTCTGCCTTTCGAGGTTAAGCTCTACCTCCATATTGCATAAGGCTATCTATCTGCCTTTCGAGACTAAGCTTTGTCTCCATCCTGCATGGCTGAAATATCGCCACCTTCATTCAAATTCACGCCTTGGCTGAAAAATTGCCGCTCTTTGCATTCATTCGGCTGGAAGATTGCCACCTTTTCATGGGCTAAAAAATCGCCAACTTATTCAAAGGTGTCATAGTTCGGAGGCACCATCAGCATAGACCGAGAACACCATTTCATGGCCTACGAATCTTTATTTTATGCTCTTCAGGGCCCAAGACATCATAGTCTGAGGACGTCATCCTAACCGTCCAAAGACAGCATTCATGGTCCAACGGGAATTTGCTTCACGTTTAAATTACGCAATATATACGCACATCGCCCATTTGCAGGTACTCCGGCTGACTCATGGCCGTCGCCGCAAGAGCAATGCCCGCTCCAGTTCTCCGCATCCTGTCCGATTCCAGACACCCTCTCAAATCTAACCATCGCGTCCGTTTTTCGAATTTCCATCAGCATATTCTGTCAATGGTACCTGAACTACATATGGCCTGATTCCTGTAAAACCATGGATATGTAGGAAGCTTAGAATCCATGGCCCGGTCAAAACTCTTTTCAATCACCGATCCGGTCAAAATTGGCCATCTTGTCTTTACCCGACAACTCTTTCATCCTCCCCGGGTAAAGAGGGACAGCTATTGATACCTAATTTTTCCCTGTGAATTTTTATGCTCAAAATACTTTCATAATAGCATGTATATACATATACAAGCATCCCCAAAGGCTTTGGTATTTTTCCCATATTTTTAAAGATTTTTAAAACCAATTTATGACATATTTTGCACTATAAAATCCAATAATTATTCCTAAAACTTGTCATTTTGGTGAATAATTTATTTCATTCTCACATTTACACAAAAAAAAATAATTTACATGATTTTTACATAATTTTACAAGTCCATTTGGTATTTTAAGCTAAAATTGCATAAAATTGCAATTTTAGCCTATTTCTCGATTTAATAGCATTTTTAATCACAAAATCATTTATAATATTTTTAAATTAATAATTTTGCGTTGTTTATTAACTCAGTATTTTTAATTTGATTTTCTAGCACCATTTACTATTTTTATAAATTCAAAATGGGGAAAATTGGCTATTTAAATTGTAGCCTCTTTACTTTCAATTATAGCCTAAATTAAACCCAAATCCCAGCCCAAATTGAACCCAATTATACGACGCAATTTCAACAACTACCCGACCCAGAACCTATTAAATAAACCCTCCCAGATCCTTTCTTTAATCGTGGCCGTTGATTATTCTAATCAACGGCCCTCATCCGCCTTGCCTTAATTAAACCCCCAAGCCCCCCTACCCTAATCATTTCTCTTCAGCAGCCGCCCTTGTATCCCCTTCGTCTCTCAAATGCTCCCAAGCCCCTCCGAAACCCTAGCCTATTTCACCGGTCTCCGACCTTATTCCACCGGAAATCATGGCCTCTCATACCCTGAGCAGCCTGTACCTACCCCCGCATACCCCTATGCTCCTTTTGCTCGAGGTTTCAGAATCTGAATTTGAAGACCCCAGCTCAGAATCTTTCCGATTCAAGTTCTATGGCCCTTTCCGGCTCATCTCCGGCGAGTCCTAGCCCTGTGAGTCCATCTCCGACTCAGGACCAGTCCGTTTCGGGCCTTTCTCACTTTCTAAGGTTTTCTCTGAAACCCTAAGCCCTCGAGGTTTTCTTTGTTTCTCTCTAAGATCTACTTCAGATCCGTGTTATTTTCTAAGATTTTAAAGTATTTTCCACATTTTTTCGATTTTTGGCTTTCAAAACTGTTCATCTTCTTAAAACTTAGGGTTTCCGTGATCTTTTACTTATTTTACTGCTATTTTTTATATTTTTACTTTGCTAAGTGTTTTACTATGGTTTTCTGTGTATTTTCTTTACTGTATTTTCTTAGGGTTTCTAAGGATTCCTTTTACTGTGTTTGCTTCCATGAACTGTCTGTGTTCTTTGGGTTTTCCTGAGTTTATTTTGACTGATCTTCTATGCTTCGTCTTTGCAAGTGAGCTGTGGGGAGAAACCCTAAATTTTGGGGGGTTTTCCAACCATCTGTGCACGATTGTTTGATTCTTGTGCTGCTTCTTGTCTAATTCCAAAGTCTTAAACTCGTCTCATGTTTCTGATTCTTGCTAAGCTTTGCAAGACCTCTTGATTTTCGCATGTCTATGTTTTTCTATTTGATCACATGACTGCACTGTTCGTTTAATTCTAGCCTCGCATGTTTAAATTTATACACTCTTTAAAATCAGACCTTTTCCTCTCTAAACAACCCTAATTTTTGGGATTGATTTCTATTCTCTCCCTGTTTGATTTGGACCTGTTTTCTGACTTAATTCATTATTTTCGAATCTTTGATTCCTGATTTACTATGTGATTGATTGATTTTACTCTTTCCTTATTTATCTAACCGTGTATTTTTAAAAGGCTTCTCCTATGTATTTACCCTTTATTGCACCATGTGTTACTGATTTTCTTTCTTTAAATACAACTCTGCCCTCCCCTATTCAAATTCGAATTCCTTAATTAAAGGAATTCCCCTCTTCTAATTGATTCTGATTGGTATTGAATTATATTTTGCCTTACTTACCACCTGTTTTCAAACTATAAATACCTTACTCCTTCTCTTCAAACTCACGGACAACGGAGTTCAAAAACACACACACACACTCAAAGCTTTATCTTCTTTACTATTACTTGTGCTATTGTTCTGACTAGCCGGCTGAAAGCCAAGGCTAGACTTTGGAATCTCTTTGCTTTACTCAAGTGTTTGCTAAAGGTTTTTTGGCTGTTTCACTGCTCTATTTATTCTGTCGTTTGGAACTTGCAACTGGTAGGTCTCTACAATTTAAATATTGTTCTCTAAAACTATGTGTTTACTTCTCCCTTCTACATGACCTCTCAACTACATGTTTTCTGGTACTAAATGGCTATACATTAGTCTGTCATGCCTCATGCTCCTGCATCTTTATGTTTTGTTATGCTTTTCTTGATGTTTATATGAATGCTTTCATGTGATCCCCTTCCCTTTAGTCCCCTGTATGTGAGTATGTTTTAAGTTAAGGTAGCAGCCTATTGCTACCCTTGACTTAGGACCAGGTTCTCTTGAACCTTTCATTCAAACCAGTCCCATTCCCTTAACCCCTTTTATGTGTTGAGCCTTTACTAGGGTCTGGTAGTGTCCTAATCACCACCCAAACCCATGTCTGACTTCTGCAAGTCCGCTCTTTTATTTGCTTGAATCAAGTAAAGGATTAGGGGTGTGCCAGTCTTACCCATGGCTGGGTATGACCATCCTTTGCTTTGATTTCCTCTAATAACCTCATTCTACACTCATTCTTAGTTCTTTAAGTTCTGCCTCCCTATGGTAAGCCATGCTTAGGGACCCTAGAGTTCCCTCTGAACTTGGATGTCTAAAGGCTGGTAATTCCACACATTGCACTACTCTGCTACCACATTCAATCTTTAGGGTGTAAGCATTGCCTGGGCTTCATGAAAGCCCTTGGAACTTTGAAACACTCTAAGAGAAGGGCTTGGATTCTGGAATCTGGATTTGGTGGAACACATGTTATTGGATATTAAGATTGAATTAGGCTGCTCGGATCTAGCTGTAGGCTGTGATGTATTTTTGTTCATCTTCTTTCTTATGGTTTTGTAATAATCTTGTAAAAAGGAGTTCGGGGAAATATTAGTAAAAGGGAATAGGAGGGGGTTTATATTTACTTGCATATGTTAAAAGGGTAGATACCATGCCTATAGGATCGATATTGTTGTTTAATCACTTAGATATCATGCATATAGGTTAAACGTATAAATCACCTAGAAATCATGTCTATAGTTTTTGCATTCCTTTCATTCAATCACCTAGAGATCATGTCTATAGGCTTTTTCATTCCTTTCATTCAATCATTTAGAGATCATGTCTATAAGATTTCATGTTCAGTCCTATTGCAAATCGTTAGAAATCCTGCCTATAGGCCTTAACATTCATGTAACCAATTGCATATAGAAATCATGACTATAGGAAATGCATAAACGCTAGGCAAACTGTAGAGTAATCAAATACTCATTCCTTTACCGGTTTAATAACAGTAACAAGCCTTAAAAAATTCAGTCACGTAGATACCATGCCTATAGGAGCTCAAACTCGCCTAACGCGTTTAAGTAGGAATAATCTGTCAATTGGTTTCAACTTTGTCAACAAAACTCTTACAAATCTGTTTGCTTTTGAAACTCTTACAAATCTGCAATGCTCTTAAATTTTCTAAACTTGCATCTTTTTTTTTTCTGAAACGGTTCCTTTAACCCTCTGCCTGAATTTATTCATCTCATGAAGCTACTATTTCAAAACAGCCTTTAACTCACTATTCCTTTAAGGTCTTTTCACTTTTGTAAACTTTTCTTCATCATTCTACTGCAGTTTCACTTAAACAATTCTGCTGATTTTCACGTCATCTCTGAACCTCTGCAAATTTTCAACCTTCTGTCTTAAACTATTGTGCGTTAGGTCCTTTCTGAAAACAGTGTTTTTTTGACTCGCTTAAAATACTTCAATTTCTGACAATTGGATCTGGGCTGCATAATGCAGACTTTCTATCTAAATATATGTGTTGAACCAGTCCGCTCGCCGCTTAATTTTTAACTTAAGACCAAATCAGTATATGCTAAGACATGCTAAACTAAGTGTTATCTGATTTAAGGGGTTTATTTGAGCCTTGTTTGCTTGTTTACTCATTCCTTTATTTGATATTTGTTTTGAATGTCGAAACTAGAATTTTATCCTTTAAACTCCATAAAGGCCCCATCCATTTCTTCCCTCTTAGGATTAAAAGTCCTAATACCCCGGGACTGATAGGTCGGGACGGGTATTAGCATGCAATAAGTAAACGAGACTAAACGCGCTCTAACACCTTAACGGGGTGGGAAGGGTAGAATATGGATATGATGACTGGTGCGCTAATATCTCATGTGAGAGTGATTGCTGGGTATTGTACCAAGTGATCCATATTATATTTAAACCTAGGATCTTTTTCTTTATTTATACGATGTGATGTATTCTTAGAAGTAATGTTTTCTTCAATCAATCTTTTCTTTCCAAAACCACTTATGTCTTTTTCTCTCTTTTCTTTCAAAACTTTCAACTTATTTGTATTCCTTATATGCAAACATTGTCTGTTACTTCTACTCTTCTTAAAGTCACAACTAAGTACGGCCGGGAACCACACTAGTGGATTTTGAGGGGTGCCTAACACCTTCCCCTCGAGATAATCTCAAGCCCTTACCCGAACTCTGGTTTTCTTCCAAAAAATCTTCTTTTTTTTCTCTAAAAGTGTCCTAATGCACTATAATCATTAGGTGGCGACTCTTCAAATTCCGTAACCCGATTACTCAAAAGGGAATAAGAGTTGTTTTTTCCATAATGTCGTAAACCCGATTTCGCCTTCTTTTAGGAGGGAAAAAGGGGCCGTCAACACTTCAGGTATGTCTTTATGCTCGTTCGAGGACGAACGAATGTTTAAGTGTAGGAGGATGTGACGACTCGGCCGGTCATCTTAAGAATTTATGCCCTGATCCCCTATTAACTGCTTTATTTCTGTTATTTTGATTTGCTGGGATGTTCGGTTTTGAGTTTCGGAGAATTTTGGGACACTTAGTCCCTAAATGAGAGCTTAAGTGTTGGAAAGTTAACCGTAGTCGGAACAGTGTGAAGACGACTTCAGAATGGAAATCTGATGGTTCCTCTAGTTCCGTTGGGTGATTTCGGGCTTAGGGGCGTGTTCGGATTGTGTTTAAGAAGTCCGTAGCTAATTTAGGCTTGAAATGCAAAAAGTTGAATTTTTGAAGTTTCCGGTTCGATAGTGAGATTTTGATCTGAGGATCGGAATGGAATTTCGAAAGTTGGAGTAGCTCCGTAGTGTTGAATGTAACGTGTGTGCAAAATTTCAGGTCATTCGAACGAGGTTTGATAGACTCTTTGATCGAAAGCGTGTTTTTAGAGTTTTTAGAATTCTTAAGCTTGAACCCGATGAAAATTAGGTGTTTTGATGTTGTTTTGAGTGTCCCGAAGGTTGGAACAAGTTTGAATGATGTTTTAGGATTGGTTGGCAGGTTTGGTTGAGGTCCCGGAGGCCTCGGGTGTGTTTCGTATGCTCAACGGATCATTTTGGAACTTGTCGGAACTACAGAACTGCTGGTATCTGGTTTCCTTAATCGCGTTCGCGCCCTTACCTCCGCGTTCGCGTGGTGTAATTTCGGATCACGATCGCATGTTTTGGATTGCGATCGTGGAAGTATGCCCCTCCTCCTTCGCGTTCGCATCCCTCCATTCGCATTCGCGTAGTAGAACTAGGAGCCGGGGGTACTGTGACCATTTCCCTTTCGCGTCCGCATTGTCTTCTCCGGGAATGCGTAAGCCTGCCCTTTTCCTCTTCTGCATTCGTGTGCTTCATCACGCGTTCACATAGCCCAGCTCAGGAGCTGTCAGATTTTCCTCTTTGCAATCGCACATAATTTTACGCGATCGCGATGTACAAACATCTGGGCAGAATATAAAATTTCGATGGTTTACCCATTTTTATCAAAACTTAAGCTTGGGAGCTCGGATTTGAGCGAATTTTGAAGAATTTTCAGAGATATCAATTGGGTAACGATTCTTAACTTCTTTTTTCTTGTAACCCATTAATCCAAACATGAATTCATCATTTAATTTCGGATTGGAGATGAAAATTGGGAAAAGTTGAAAGAAAGTTTTTAGACCTAGAATTCAACTTTTGATTGGGAATTTGACCTTAGATTTGGATAATTTTGGTATGTATGAACTCGGAAAAGTGTGAGAATTCTGAAAATATAAATTTTACCCGATTCCGAGACGTGGGCCTAAGGGGTGTTTTGGTCGTTTTACCTAATTTCGCGTATTAGCTTAGAGTTTCTTTGTAGAATCAGTTACTTGAAGTGTAATTTACATTATGCAATTAAATTGAATAGATTTGGGGCATTTGAAGTCGAGTACTTATGGCAAGAGTGTGGTTTCAGGTTGATTTTGAGCCGGTTCGAGGTAAGTGGTTTGCCTAACCTTGTGTGGGGGACCTTTCCTCTTAAGATTTGGTATATTTGGTAATTGAAATACCTTGTACGTGAGGTGGCGAGTGCGTACTTGTGCTAATTATTGGAAATCCGATTTTCATTAAGTAATTATTAGTATGTTTTCTTTCCTGCTTTCATTACTCGCACTATTAAACCTGTTGTTAGCTTAGGAAAGCATGTCTAAGTGATTTAATTGCTTTATTTGCTCAAACTGCCTTACCTGAATTTTGTGCAGCATGCTAGGCTAGAATTACTTGTTGCCTTAATATGAGATTTGTCATTTCTGGATATTTTCCTGTTGTTGCTGTGTATCTACATTAGGACTACGGATGTGGGATTCCGGTAGCTCCCCCTTGTCTATTTATTTGGGACTACGGATGTGGGATTCCGGTAGATCCCCCTTGTCTGTTTATTTGGGACAATGGATATGGGATTTCGGTAGATCCCCCTGCACAGTTATATGGAACTACGGGACTGCACCCTGTAGATTCCCCCAGTATTGGGTATTTACATTTGGGGACTACGAAATGGGATTCCGGTAGATCCCCGGCGCGTTATGAGTTGGACTACGAGACGACACCCGGGAGATCCACTGGACATTTACATTTGGGGAGTACAGGACGACATCTTGGTAGATCCACGGTTGCTATCTCTGTGTTGAGCTATGTTCCCTCGGTGATTATTTTGCCTCTGTTCTAGTTGTTGTTGCTCTTTCTATTCTATGTTATTTCTTACTGTTGCACTAAATTATATTGTCTTATTCTACACTGTTATACCTTATATTTTATTTAACCTCAGTATGGCCCTGACCTTTCTCGTCACTACCCGACCGAAGTTAGGCTTGGCACTTACTGAGTACCGTTATGGTGTACTCATACCCCTTCTGCGCTTGTTTTTCATGTGCAGATCCAGGTACTTTCACTCTGTCTCACCATCCTTGAGGCGAGGCGCTTCTGTAGAGACTTCGAGGTATATCTGCCGAGTCCGTGGACCGAGGAGTCCCTTTCTATCTTTTTGTAACAGTATTCCCCTTTTGGTTTGACATTTCTGGAGTTAGAGCTTCTTATGTATCTCTTAGCTTGTGATTCAAGGGTTTTCGGGTTTTGGGAAAATATTTTGGTTTTAAGAGTTAATATTGTGTATGTCGAGCGGCACTTTAAACGTTGTTTTATTACTCTATTTCTGTTTTAAATTGTTTTCTTCCACAAATTTAGTTTATCTTCCGCATTTTAGGCTTACCTAGTCGTAGAGACCAGGTGCCGTCATGACACTTTTTCACTTTTAAATATAGGTATGTACTATTCTCTTATTCAAATTGAAGAAGCAAACAATGAAAACTAAAGAAAGTAAAAACATAAAGAAAGCAAAAATACCAACTTATTATTGGTTATACACACTTACATCTTCCAATTTCACAAAAAATGGCAAGTGAAGATATAGTCACATATTACTTTAAAAAAAAAAAAAAGATATCCACAGTACACAAATGTGTGCTACAGTGACTCAAGTCTCCAACACAAGGCAAATGAAGATAAGAACTCCACAGTAAACAAAAAGTTGCTACAATTTTCAAAGTAAAACCCGAACTCTCATGAAGGCCTCATTAACAAGAATTTTCATATCAATGGCAACAAATATTTTTATCAAAAACATAACTCAGTTTATAGTATAATATCTTTCTAGACCATCCTTGACCTTAAGAAAACAAATAATAATGAAAAAAAAATTCCAGCAAGCTAAAATTCAGAGGTCATAAAGGTGTTCCAATAAATCATTCTCGACAAAATAATCTTTTTTTAAATGGACAACTATTCTAGGCTTGATTTACTTTTGTTTCCATAGAAAAATTACAAGTTAATATATGTCAAATTAGAAATTGGAAATAGCTATGGATATATTGCACAGAGGAATAAAAATTATATTAAAAATATCAATATTACATAGTTTTACCTTTCAGATAAAGAGATTTTTCACCAGAATGTGGATAAGCCTCGTTTACGTACTCTCATCATTCAAAATATAAAATTTTCTTCAAACAACGCCTTAACCTAGACAAAAAAAATCACAATACTATTAATAAGTTGACATGAGAAGCCAAATGATAAGGCGAGAGAAATTGAGGAAGATAAAGAGTTTTAAATCAAGAAAATAAAATATGTTAAGAAGATGTAAAAAATGTTAGAATTGAAAAGCCAAAAGGTCAAATAGATTATCAACCGAATGGCCAACTCCCTTTGTCTTGTTTGGCTTATATATATATATACAAAGTAAAGAATATATTGGAGTAGGAGAAGAGAGTAATTAGAGTAATTAATGTGGGGATTGAGAAAGTGACTATTGGAATGCCTAATAACTCAATAGGAGTAATATTTAGTATAATTACACACTATTAAACCCTAATAGACATTAATTATCGGAATTAAGAAGGGAGAAGTAAACCAACATATTTAGAGTTATTGGAAATAAACCCAAAAAAGGAGAAAATAGATAAATAGGATCATTGGCCAAAGAGAGGTGCCAACTCATTTCCTATTTTATCAACTTTATATAGATATTAGGAAAATAATTAAATAGTGATTCCTACAATTTAGGAAAATAACTTAAATTATTATTTTGTCCACGTGAAAGCTAGTATTAAAGAGTAAAAATACGAACCATTAACTGCGCGTGAACACTATCTAGATAAGTATGAACTATTAAAATATTACATAAATATTCTATTAAAATTATGTTTGAGAGATAAAATAAATATTGTAGAAAAAATATAAGTTCTTGACAATAGTAATTATTGAACCTATCTAGTTAACACAATAAGCAAAGAAACTATACCCTGTATAAGCCCTCAATCATGTCAGTCAATATATTCAATTTAAAAATTATTATAAATTTTATAATATTATTACATTAACTTTACAAGTTATCATTCTTCATTTTTAGTTTTAGTAAGAACACATTAATCCTTGAACTTTTTTGAATTATTACGAAATATTTGAAAAATTATATATTCTTAAGTTTATTATAGAAAACACAAATAGTTTAACTAACTAACAAAATATGCCCCTTCTTTCTTCTTCTCGCAAATACGAATTGTGCTATATAATTTAATTAATAAGAAAAAATATAGTAATTGTTTTCAATAAATTAGTAAAGAACCTAGTGTTTAGGATTGTAATAAAATTATACGCAATTCACGGGTTCTAAAAAGACTACACTAATACTATTCTAGAAGCAGTAAAAATATAAAATGCATGTTAAAATTAAAATTAGATTTAGTTCTACATGTTAGACAAATATTTTATACGTAGATTTACTTTTAAAAGAAAAAAATTAGTTTTTCAAAAGGCATAAAAGTTGGTGTATAGATCAATTTTCGCTATGTGACAATTAACTCTATATAACTTTGTCTATAAAATTTTAGGTTATTAGGTATTTAAATACTTATATATGTTGTTATGTTAATTTTCTCGAACATGAACAATTACTTTTATTCTTTGAGAATATTTATTTTTTAAATTCAAAACATGACAACTAACCAAAATGTTAGTTTTCAAAATAGTTCTTCCAACTAACACTAACTAATTTTTTCAAAGCCAAAACCTTCGTTGTTTTTCGACAAACACAATATTTGGCTTGTTCTTTCGATAAACCTCACTCGATCGCTCGGGCACCTGGATCTGCACACAAGGTGCAGAGAGTAACGTGAGTACACCAACTCAGTAAGTAACTAGAGTAAATAAGGGCTGAAAGCAGTGACGAGCAGTTCAAAAAATACATAACTGGATAATCAATAGAATATCAGGTCATCTTTACAGTTTAAAATCAGTTTTCGTTATAATATCACATTTTCCAGTTTAAACATTTGAAATCAAATACTTAGCGGTATATCAAACGGAGGCTTATTTAAAAGAAGAGTGAAATCAGTGAAAACATCATAACAAGGCCTCTCGGGCAAGGAATCACTCAGAATATGGCCCTTCGGGCAGCCTCTCGGTCACTCGTGACTCAACTCTCGTCATACAGTACTCACTCTCAGCACTCAGCTCATTAATATCTCATAATAATATAAATCATAGTAATTGTTGCGGCATGCAGCCCGATCCATATATAATAGTCGACTACGCTCACTGGGGGTGTGCAGACTCCGGAGGGGCTCCTACAGCCCAAGCGTCATATTGTTGCGGCGTGCAGCCCGATCCAATATATGTATATCGTTGCGGCGTGCAGCCCGATCCATATAAGTATTGTTGCGGCGTGCAGCCCGATCCATAACTCACATATATACAAATATCCTTACAATTAGGTTCTCAACCTCTCTCAGTCACTAACCTCACGGCCTCTTGGGCTTATCAATAGAGATTAGGGAACTCAGCCCAAACAGTCCTCACAATTATAAGTAGGGTGATAAAATCAGTTTTAATCATTTAAACGAGTAAAACAAGACTGACGATATACTTCTAGTAAGTAAAGTGAGCAAAATAGTCAAAATGTCCCTAAGGGTTAATACAGGTCGGCACAAGGCCCCAAACATGGCATACAACCCATAATACAATATAAATATCCAAATTATGGGATAACATAATATTTCCAAATAAAAAATGCGACTTAATAGTCGTTACAGGATGGAGCAAGTCACAATGCCTACTGGTGCATGCCCATACGCTCGTCACCTAGCATGTGCGCCACCACATTTATCAAAAACAAGTCCAATATCGGGGTTTTGTACCCTCAGTTCCAGATTTACAATGGTTACTTACCTCAAACTAGTAAAAATACTACTCCGCGACACCTTTACCTCTCGAATCGGCCTCCACTCACATCAAATCTATTCAAAATCAAAATCACGGCGTCAAAATATGCTAAGGGAGCAAAGCCCAAGCGAAAACAATCGAAAAATACCAAAAATTCCGAAATTGGCCAAACCCGACCCCCGGGCCCACATCTCAGAATTAGAAAATTTTTACATCAACGGATTCCTTATCCTCCCACGAGTTCATACATACCAAGAACATCAAAATCCATCCATAAATGACCTTTCAAATCCCAAATGTTTGGTCTCCAATTTCAAGCCCTAGTTCTTCAATTTTAGGCTTATATTCCATGATTTTCTAGGTGAAATTCACATAATAATCGAGTTTCTAGACCAAGAATCTTACCTCCGAACGTTTCCCCTTGATTCCCTCTTCAATCTCCTTCAAAAATCTCCAAAAACGAGCAACTATGGAGGAAAATAGACCCACATTCGCGGACAAGACGACCTTTTAAACATTCTGCCCAGGCCTGAAAATCCTTCTTCGCGAACGCGGTCAAAGCCTCGCGTTCACGAAGCACAAAAATTCCGTTGACCAAAAATTCTTCTTTGCGAGCGCGATCTCCCATCGCGAACGCGATGCCTACCAAATCCAGCCTTTCGCGAACGCGAAGACCAAATCACCTGCAACAGCTGAAACCATTTTTATGCAATTTCTCTTAACTCAAAATGATCCGTTCAACCCTCCGAAACTCACCCGAGACCCCCGGAACCTCAACCAAAGACACCAACATTTCCTAAAACCTCCTTCAAACTTGTTCCAATCATCAAAACCCCTCAAATAACATCAAAACACCTCGAATTCAAGCCTAAGCTTCTAAAATCTTCTGAAATATGCTTTTGATCAAAAACTCAACCAAACACGTCCGAATGGCCTGAAATTTTACATACCCATTCCAAATAACACAATAAAGCTACTGCAACTCTCGGAATTCCATTCTGACCCCTATATCAAAATATCACCTATCAACCGGAAATCGCTAAAATTATCAACTTCGCCAATTCAAGCCTAAATCTACTACGAACCTCCAAAATTCATTCTGATCACGCTCCTAAGTCACAAATCACCTCCCGAAGCTAACTGAACCATCGAAACTCACATCCGAGCTCTCTAACACATAAGTCAACATCCAGTTGACTTTTCCAATTTAAGCTCCCTTAAAAGAGACTAAGTGTCTCAAACCTTACCAAAAATCATTACAGATTTGATCCGACCAACCCGATATTACAAAATATGAATAACGAAGCATAAAGAAGCAGAAATGGGGAAAATGGAGCGGTAACTCATGAGACGACTGGCTGGGTTGTCACATGTGATTTTTGACCCTCCACAAGAATTTACATATTTTAGCATTTAAATATTTAGTTTCGGTCTAATATAGCTATTTCAACTAATTTTGACTCCTTTACTTTATTTTGTCATAAAAAATAAAAATTACAAAAATAGGTTTGTTTTAGTGGTTAGTTTTAATTTAATAGTTATTTCTACTTAAGGAGGGCTAATTAATACTTTGGTAGTATTTTTATCTTTGTTTTTTTATTTTATAGGCAAGAGTTGATGTAGGGTGGATAGATTCGTAAAAATTGCACGGGGCACCCTATTTGGTCGCCCCCATTTAATATATACCCATTTTTTTAAAAAGTTTTAACTTGTACCCACTTTTTAAATAACTTTAGCCCCCTTTCTCTTCTTCCTTCTCCATGCAAGAGATGCATTGTGCAGTTCGCCAGTAGATTGATTCTTTATTTCGAGATATCTATCTGTAATTCGATGTTCAGTTAATTAGGTTGGAGAATTCTTCCATGGCTTTGTTCCTCAACAACTGCAATAAAGAATCCTCCATGAGAAACAAATAAGTATTTACTGACAAGTTAGGCACTTTAAATTTTGAATAAGAATTACCTTCGTGAACGCTGGTGGAGATAGGAATGAGAGGTGATGAGCTTGCACTGTGGAACTCAGGAAAATGGGAAAATGATGCTGCAGTTTCGTTGGTAGTGGAAATGGGACTCCTATGAGGCATAGCGATGGGATTATCTTGATTAAATTATTATTCTTAAAACACTCTAAGAAGGCTGAAGTTCGTCAGTTACAAACAAAAACTTCAGCTCTAGAACTGAAGTTCGACAGTTACAAAACAAAAACTTCAGCTCTAGAGCTAAAGTTCGCCAGTTACAAACAAAAACTTCAGCTCTAGAACTGAAGTTCGAAAGTTACAAAACAAAAACTTCAGCTCTAGAGTGTTCGCCAGTTACAAAATAAAAACTTCAGCTCTAGAGCTGAAGTTCCTCAATTACAAAAATAAAAACTTCAGCTCTAGAGCTGAAGTTCGCCAGTTACAAAACAAAAACTTCAGCTCTAGAGCTGAAGTTTCTCAGTTACAAGAATAAAAACTTTAGCTCTAGAGCTGAAGTTCGCCAGATACAAAATAAAAACTTCAGCTCTAGAGCGTTCGCCAGTTACAAAATAAAAACTTCAGCACACTTGTTACTTCATCCCCGTATGCTAAAGTTGCGCGAAATAGAGGGTACACTTGCAATTCTTTTTGCAAAGCAGGCACAAGTTAAAACGTGATCCAAAAGCGGATATAGATGCAAATGCCCGATAAATTCTTAGTTAATTAAGCTAATTTTAAGCAAATTTGCTTATAAAGGCCCAAGTTTTAAAGCTCAATACCTTAGCCCATCAGATTTTAAAACCTAAAATAACCATTCACCCTTAAATAACCCTAGACCTAGACACCTAGACTTAGCTATCAGCTGCAAAAACAAAATATCGGACCCCCCTTTCGATCATCTTCTTCAAGCAGCCTTCCATGGCTTTTTTCTAAACAAAAAACAACAGCCCTAACTTCATCTTCTTCAGCCGTTGAACAGACTCAGCGACCCTCCTCATTTCCCATCGTCTTCCCCCTCATTCTCTCACCATCGCCACCAGCCTTTCCATCCTCCACAAAACACGCACACACAGACAGAGATTGGGGGAACAAATTTTGGGAATAAAAATTGGGAAGGAAAGCAGAGAAACAGTTTGACTGCTACGTAGTCGAAGTTTCCGTTCGAGGTGTGGTCTGTGTTTCCGATTCGGGTTCGCAGTTCATGCTCGATTTCGTTGCTGTTTTTCTCAGTTAGATTTGAAGCCCTGTACTTTCAGATTTCTCATATATTAAACTAGGTTCATCTATTTCATCCCTTTATTTCTGTTGTGAATCGAGCTTGATGAGCCATTAAAAGAAGTTATCGTTGGGGGTTTAACAATGTCGTTTTATTTAGTTTGTCTTATTTTGACTGTTGGTTTGTTCTTCAAATTCGTATAATAAATTCTGCTAATGCTCGAGTGAGCATAGATTTGATCATATATAGAACTGTTACAATGAATATATATGTTGAGCTGATTTGCCATTTGGACGGCTAAACAAAATTTTTCAATTGGCTCTTTAAATGATTTTTTCCTTTTCTTCTTTTCGTTGTTGGACAATATGAAAACATAAGGTGTGTTTCTTCCTTAGTTCTTTTAGTTTTGCTTTAAAAAAATTTCATTAGTTCTGACATACTAGAGTTTTCGATTAATTGGTCTTAAAAAATAAATATAGACTTTTGATATCTATAGCCAAAATTAGTCACAAAATTTTCTGTTAGCTTTTTCTTCTCTCGTTTTGGTCAGTGAATAATATTGGAATTGAAAATTCTTAGCCGGTCATTGTCCTTTATTATTTTCTTTCACGTGACATAATTACGATCATTTCCAAAATAAATTAAGGTATGTGTTCGCGCAACTTTGGCCAATCTTTTCTTAAATAACAAAGTGTTAGGAATTGTGGACACGTACGCGTGACATGATTTTTGACGCGCTAAACGAAATGAGTACACGTACGCATGACTAGTTTTAGGATAATTTTTTAATTAAAAGAGGTGAAAGCACATAGGTTCTAAATGAGTAGTTGAACAATTTAATAAGCCAAGTATGATCAAAGCGACCATGCTAAAACCACGGAACTCGGGAATGCCTAACACCTTCTCCTAGTTAATAGAATTCCTTACCCGAATTTCTGTGTTCGCAGACCGTAAAAAAGAGTCAATTTCCTCGATTCGGAATTTTAAACGGTGACTTGGGACACCATAAATTATCCCAAGTGGCAACTCTGAATCTAATATTTAATCTCGTTTCGATTGTCACTTTAATTGGAAAAAACTCCTTTTACCCCGCTTCCGGGGTAAAAAAAGGAGGTGTGACAACTCTGTCGACTCTGCTGGGGACAAGAACCCAGAATCTCTGGTTCAGGGTTCAAGAATTCGAGCTTTTTAATATGATTTTATTTGGCTTTATTTATTGTTAATATTACTGTATTTTGTGAACCTTTTGTGTTAATTGTTGTTTATTTACCGCTTTGATATTATTTGAATTATAAATAACTATCTTCTTGCGCCACCCCTCTGAGTCTTCTGAAAATGGTGCACACGTTCGCATGGCCCGTTTTTTCTGTAGAAGTTATACCAAATAGAATGAGGCTGAGCCAGCAACAAGGCCGGGTAGACTTTAGTGCTTCCGGTACGTTGCCCCCTCTTCGGCTCGAGTTGTCTGCTCGGGTAAGCCAGGTCAAGAACACAACCTCAGGTTTAAACTTAGAATAACATAACCTCATGCCGGATCCCTAGTAGAAACGTTTATTTACATCATGTGCATTTAACTTTGGGGACTCAACACAGGGGTTGGGTCCCTCTAGGACAGGTGTACCCAAAATAACAGACCATCTTGATGCATCCTATGTGCTACATATTGCATTTTTCAAGGGTAAAATGGTCATTTGGCAGACCAATGATAGTTAAGGGCAAATGAAAAAGAAAAAAGAGGGTGAAGTGTGAAAATAAAGCAAGTAGGGCTCAGTTATGTTTTCGTTCACATTTTTGTTAAAAAAAGGAAAAAACATGAAAAATTCAAAAAAAAAAAAAAAGATTTTGCACTTTTTCATCATTTTCTGAAAATAAAAAAAAGATAAGAAAATCCAAAAGGAGTTTGCATGTTTCATCATTTTTTCTAAAAAGAAAGACAAAAAACATATTTTCTCTAAATTAGTTATTTTTTTAATTCTCGCCCCTATCCAATCTTCCCGAACTACGCATACCTGATTCTCATCTTTTTGGCGATATACGTAGGCAACCTACATAGGGTCTGATCTTCTTAGCGAGTTTAGGTTCTTGACTTCGCGGGGTCTTAGCTAAATCTTGTATTTTTAGCCACTTTTAGTCACATAGGTTAATTTTAAAAAAATAGCCGCAATCATGTCTTGCATGCGTCCAACAGGAAGGGTTATTGTCTCACATAGCGTTGTAGGTCTTTAACTTTATTTGGTCTTAATTTTCTCATACAGGTGTGTGTCTACTTATCAGAGTTTGAGCAAGACAGATACCCCTAGACCATCCAGTCAGGATCGCTCATTCAGGAGTTGCTTAAGGAGATTTTTATTTTTATTTTTTATGAATCTGTTCTTCATTTTATGTCGTCTTTGACTTTCTAGTTTTGTACAGTAATCGAGTCTTTTGGTATTGTACTTCCTACTTTGTATTTAAAAAAGTGTGTTGTAACTCAAAAATCCAAAAAAAGAGGTTTTGCGTTTTATATTTCTGTTAGAAGTTTTCTTTAGAATACTAATTCTAGAAATTAAAAAAAAAATCTTTTGAGGTGGTTTTCCTTTAGAAATTTAATATCTAGAACTCAAAATAAACAATTGCTTTTATATTTCCTTTAGTATATTAAGACTAAAAATTCAAAAAAAAAAAAAGAGAATTTCCTTTTAGTACCCCTTTAAAAAATTTCTTTTACGATATTAATTCCAAAAATCCAAAAAGAATTTCTTTTGAGGTTCTTCTTTGGGAAATTAATGAAAAATGAATAGAAAAAAATTCTTTTTATTTTTACTATAACTTCACGACATTGTACATAGAAGAAAAAAACAACATACTATATCTTTGGTTTATCTTCAGAATTTCTCTCTTAGGTAATCAAAACTGAAATCCAAAAACATTTTTTATCTTTTCCATTTCTTAATTCGAAATCTTTCTTTCAGGATATCAAACGAAAATTCAAAATATTTTTCTTTGGTTCATCCTTTAGATTTCCTTCCTAAAAAAAGAGAATCAAAAAATATTTTCCTCTGGTTTTTCCTTAATAATTTCTCATAAAAGTATTCATTAAGGTAAAGAAAAAAAGAAAAAGAAAAGAAAAAGAAAATGAGAATGTTAGTTTGTTTACTTTATTCTCGATCTTCTCGAACTACGCAAAAATCTGATTCATGCGGCGTCATAATACGTAGGCAACCTACATAGGGTTCGATCGAATTATTTTTTTATTTTTATTAAAAGGAAAAGGAAAAGGGAAAAAATAAAAAAAAGATGAAGTTGTGGGACGTGAGAAATGAGAGGAAAGAAAAGAGCGATAATCAGAAAGAAAAAAAATGAGCAAGCTAGGAAGTGCTAGAAAAGAAAAGAAAAAAGAAGATTGAAATAAACAAAATTGGGATGATGCCAAGTGACCTTGTGACCCTCGAAGTCATTCTAGAATAGTTAATTGTTGCTAGGCACATTGCACATAATGTGAGATTATCTTATGTTAGATGTCATAACGTTAACAGGATGACCCTATTTTGTTCCTTTTGTTATTTTCATTGAGTAGAAGGGTGATTGGTTTGTGGCTCTTAAGATAACTCATCCATACAACACAAGGTCAAAGAGCAAGATAGTCATGGCTAGCAAAGAGTTGGATATAGGTGTTACTGATCCGTCTAAGGGGATTGTTGAATCAGAATCTGAGCTGAAAGAAGAGGTCCTAAGGTTGAAAGGACAGATGGTTGAAATATACCAAGCCTGGATTAGTGGACATCCTCCACCATCAGTTCCTGCTAACTACACTGAAAGCCTTGTCTCCATTCCGCCACTGTCACAAGCCCAGGATATCTCCCCACAACCTCTTCACACTCCACCCCCTAGAACTACCTCATATCCCGCTCCTTTGACCACTCATGTTTTTGTAGCTCATCCACCTGCTACCTTTCCTCGATCCTCTAGCGAGATTGTGTTCAAAATACCCGATGCCCAATACTATGCTCCAGAATCAATTTTCAAGGTCTCGGGTCCATACTATTACGCTCATAATTTTGAGCCTCCCGGTGAGACTGCAAAGTCTGCTAAGATAGTGGAGCAAGATGAGATATCTAGAAAGCTGAAAGAGTTTAAGATGCCAAAGTTTAATTTGTATGATGGGCGTGGAGATCCAGTAGCCCATCTGAGGGGTTATTACAGTAAAATGAGAAGTGTTGGCGGGAAAGATGAGTTGATGATGGCATATTTTAGTGAAAGCCTGACGGGGGAAACTTTGGAATGGCATACTCGTCAAGATGTCGGTAAGTGGCATACATGGGATGACATTGTTCAAGATTTTGTGCGACACTTTCAGTACAATATAGATATTTTCCCAGACCCCTCTTCCCTATCTCAGATGGAAAAGAAACCCAAGGAAAGTTTTAGGGAATTTTGGCTCAGATGGAACGAACAAGTTGCTCGAGTCAGTCCTCCGATTGATAGAATAGATGTTGATGAATCCCACCAACGACGGGATCCAGTGTGCATTCCTGTTAAATGCTTTTAGCCTCAATACCTACCCCATGAATATCCCCGAGCTCCACATAATCTACCCTAGTATTATCCTCCGAACAACGTCCGTCCATCTGTCCAACCATTGGGTCACACCAAAAGGCGATCACAAGCACCACAGAATCCCCCACCAACCTCCACAAAATTTTCAAGTGCCCTATAACCCACATTCAAGCCAAGGGTGTAGAAGGGAACAAAGGCTGAAAGATAATTTTACACCAATAAGAGAGTCATATGCAAGATTTTTTGAGAAATTAAAGCATTACGACATGATTGCACCTATTCCTCTAAATTATGTAGACCCACGTGCGAGAAGCTTTGACCATGCTAAAAGATGTGAATACCATTCCAATGCCCAGGGGAGCAATGTTGAAGATTGTCGTGCTTTGAAAAGAGAAGTAGAAAGAATGATTGAAGAAGGAATAATTGTGGTCCAAGGCAGTAATACCCCAAGTGTCACACATAATCCTCTACAGATACATGACAACGCACAAATTGGTGGGATGGTTTGCAATGATGAAGGGTTGGTCAAAGGAGTCAATGAGCCACTTGGGGAAGTTAATGGTATTAAAGTTGGTAATGGTTTTGATAATATTGACGTGGAACTTAGTGGCTAAGATGCCGAGCTTGGTAATTAGAAAGACGCTCCTTTCTTGGTTAGTCGAGGAGGAGTTTTAGTGGTTTATTTTGTTGTCATTTCTATTGTCCGGGTTATTTAAGAGTTGTAATCCGGATATTGTCTTGGGGCTCAAACCGTTCTATCCTTCGATTTTGCCTAGTTCATTTAGTCGTAACTCGTTTAGTGTTATCTAGGATTGTTCCAGAGTTGTAACCACAGTTTAGTTAGCTTGTTTCGTTGTCCAAACCCTTTCACCATCTGTCTAATGCAATTTTCTGTTTTCTGTTATTTCTAGTCATTTTTTTGTTTAGTTCTCTTTTCCTTTTATGGTTCTCTTCCTGTTGATTCTAGTGACATGACATGCAAGCATAATTCTAGGCTTGGTCTTAAAATTTAGTTTAATTATAAAGCAATGAAACAATTTTGAAGATGATAGGGACACTTGAGGAAAATAAGTACAGATTTGGACATTTTGAGATCATTTGAAACCCGAACCATGTGAAACTGGGGCAGATAGTTTGGAAAGTTAGTGAGACGATAAGAATTTGTTACAAGAGAGTGCATCCCAACAATTTGAAGCAAGAAACTTTGAGTTCAAGTGCATCTCAAGTTACAAGATAAAATCAAGAAAGTTTTCTCTGAATTGACGGAGGATATCCATTGTGAAGAGGGAATCACCCAACGAAGGTTCTGTACTTGACAAGGCGCTAAAGAAAAGTAGAAGGCATATCAGTGATATCAATATCGAAGCTGTAAAAGAAATGTTGTGTGTGCTCTTCCTTTTTCATTTCAAGTTGCATGTGTTGTACTTGGCATTTTTCAGGGATTGGGAGGCCCTCTTTCAACTACCCAAACACTTGTATCATTCGATATCCTTTTGAGCTTGTACTGATTTCTTTGAACTCTCCCTTTTTTGGAATCAAGTTAGAGTCATACGGAAAAAAAAAATATGTCCCCCCATAGTTTTATTTTAGAAAGCTCATTCCAAAAGGAAAATTCAAAAAAAAGATAAAAAAAGAGATAAGGAAAAAGAAAAAAAAAAGAAATGGCAAATAGTAACAAAAAGTAGTCTTTTGAACTACATTTGACTTGATTCTTGTCACCACAAAATACGTAAGAAGCTTTACAGTTCGGTCATACCAAATAAAATATTTCATAATCCCACGAAGTCGAGAATGGGGCAGTCTTTCTTAGTAACTCCATAAAAAAAAGAAAAAAAAGAATCAAATTCCCTTGTTTTAGAAATTGGGGCAAAGTTTTTAGAATGGATTCCAAAAGTTATAAATAAATTAACCCTGTTGTTTTAGTTATTTTGAGCCTTTATGATATCCCTTCTTTCTAACCTTGTCCAAAAGCTACATTACCGTCCAAAAAAGACCTCCCAAATAATCTTTGAGAGTGCTAAGTTTAGACATTCCAAGAGTATATGATGTCTTTACCATAGTTATTGCCTTGTCATCTACAGAATCAGAGGAAATAAGAAGAAAAGAATAAAATGAGAGAGTCTTATTGGTGAAAACCTTCACATGCACCATAAGGCGGTAGTGAGTTGAGAGAAAGAACAAAATGAGATAGGCTTGATGGTGAAAACCATTCGGGCACTACATGTCGAATAAGGATCGTGAATCAGATTGGATAATCAGAGCATTGAAGTCCAGTTTCACGGTTTATGGGTATAACAAGAGTTGAACATCAGACTTACTTAACAGATTAGGCCACTTAATCTAAAGGTGCATGTCATTGGTCATTAGAGTTGGTATCCACATCTGATAAGTTTCTACTTTGTAATTTTCCTGTTAGGAATCATCTCTTTCCATTGTCCTTTACTTTGTTCCTTTTGTCTTGTTTACTTCCTCTTCCTGAGTATGTTTGGTCAGAACAAGTGAGAAATGACTTCAAAATTTGCCACCAGCTTTCCAATTGACAAAACGGGATCTGGCTAGCACATCAAAATGGCATAAGTCAGGAAAGAACAACATGCGCCCTGAGTTGGTAACAATCAACGTGCTTTAGGATTCATGTGAAATACAAATATTCGGTATATGTCAATTCATGAACAATGCAACAGATAGAGGGTGTTGGGTTTGAACGGATCAAAGATATTTTCTGTGATAAGGTTGATAGAGAGAGTGATTAACCAATAACAAGCAAGGTCTTCCAAGTGAAAATCAAAGTTATCATGGCAAGTGAAGGAGCAATAAACATCAAGGCCAATGCCAATGGCATACGTCAGGAAAGCAGTACGCGCACTGAGTTGGTAACAATCAACGTGCTTTAAGATTCATGTGAAACACAAAGGTTCGGTATATGTCAATTCATGAGCACAATGCAACAGATAAAAGTTATTGGGTTTGAATGGATTAGAGGTATTTTCTATGATAAAGGTGATAGAAAGTGGTTACTCAATAAACAAGCAAAGTCTTTCGAGTTGAAATCAAAGTTATCATGGGAAGTGAAGGAGCAATCGCACTCAAAGTCAAGGCCACAAACCAACTACCATGTTTAAACTCACAAGTTCTCTTTGTTTGAAATAGGGACGAAAATTGTGTCCAAATCAAAGCTTGGAAGTTTGAATCGTTTCAAGTGTCATGCCCAAATTTTGTCAGCACAAAGGCGGTTTGAGAAGGGGAAAGAAAAATTTGTTCGATCTGCAGGAACCCTCCATGAGGAAAAGCATGGTTCAGGGGCAAGGAATTTTGTTCGTTCTGCAGAGATCCTCCAGGAAGAAAGCATGGCTCAAGTAAGTTCATTCTCGGCTTTTCAGGATCCTCCTGGATAATGGGATTTAATTTTAAGTTTTCAAGACCCTCCTGGATAATAGGACCTAGTTAAATTTCAAGACCTTTATAGATAACAAGATTTAGCGTAAGTCCTACCTTTAGGAAATATAATTTAGCTTTAAAGTTTTCACTCTTAAGATGAGATTTAATTTTAAATTTTCAGGGCCCTTCTGGATAATAAGATTTAGCTTTTAAATTCTTATAGCTCTTTTGGGTAACAAGATTCGATTAACACTTACAGATGTTCCCGGTACCAAACTGGGGAAGAAAAGTTTCTTTTGTTTTGACTGTTTTATTATAATGGTAGGAGCCCACCTGGAAAACAAGGGAATACAATTCATGTTTAGGCAATCAGGCGCCCACCTGGAGAACAAGGGAATACAGTTCAAGTTTCTGCAATCAGGCGCCCACATGGAGAACAAGAGAATACAGTTCAAGTTTTGTCAATCAGGCGCCCACCTGGAGAATAAGGAATACAGTTCAAGTTTTTGGCAACCAGGCGCCCACCTGGAGACCAAGGGAATACAGTTCATATTTTGGCAGTCACACGCCCACCTGGAGAACAAGAAAAGTTATTTCAGAATTCAATTGAGGTTTTGGCAATCAAAGCACCCAAATAGAGAACAAGGAAATACAGTTCAAGTTTTGGAAATCAGGCGCCCACCTGGAGAACAAGGGAATACAATTTGAGTTTTGGCAATCAGGCGCCCACATGGAGAACAAGGGAATACAGTTCGAGTTTTGGCAATCAGGTGTCCATCTGGAGAACAAGGGAATACAGTTCGAGTTTTGGCAATCAGGAGCCCATCTGGAGAACAAGGGAATACAGTTCAAGTTTTCGGCAATCAGGCGCCTACATGGAGAACAAGGGAATACTGTTCAAGTTTCGGCAATCAGGCGCCTACCTGGAGAACAAGGGAATACAGTTCAAGTTTCGGCAATCAGATGCCCACCTGGAGAACAAAGGAATACACTTTCAAGTTTTGGCAATCAAGCACCCAAATAGAGAACAAGGAAATACAGTTCAAGTTTTGGAAATCAGGCGCCCATCTAGAGAACAAGGGAATACAGTTCAAGTTTTGGCAAACAGGCGCCCACCTGGAGACCAAGGGAATACAGTTCATGTTTTGGCAATCAGGCGCCCACCTGGAGAACAAGGGAAGTCATTTCAGAATTCAATTCAAGTTATAAGTAGCAGAAGTTTGTGGTAAAAATGCGAGTCAACAGTCCGAGATGGTCAACAGAAGTTAGTCACAATCCAGAAAAAAAAAGGAAAGAAGTGAATCCAAAATGCAGAAGTAGAGAAAGATATGAACTGCTCAAGACATGGCTAAAATCACGAGCATTGCATATCCGGTCTTGATCCGAAGAAGAATGAACTAGCACCTGCAGCTAGCAAGCATCAAGGTTCAAATCTAAAGTCTGCATGAAGAACTATTCAAGACTCAAGGTCAAACTTCAGAAGACTTATAGATAGAAATCTTGTAACTCATAGTTGACAGGCTTAGTTAGTCTTTTTCATTTTTTATTTTGAGGTAATAACAGGACTGCGGATCGGAACCTCGACAGAACGGCACCTCGACCGGCTCTCCACCTCGGTAAACTTCGTCACTCTTCCCACTTTTGAACTACACATGGCATGATTCTTTTATAGCCAAAGATATGTAGGCAGCTCAGATACCAGTGTAAGCACGTGATTTTTGCCCTATATAAGAAATACTCCCAAAAATGCAAAATAAAATGATTTTCCTTGGTGTGCAATTTTGTGAGATTTTGTGCTATTTTTGGATAATTATTTGTATTTGTCTGTGTTTGTTTATTTGTTAAGTTAATAAAAAATACAAAAATATGTCGCATTTTGCATGTAGGATTTAATTCTACAATTTGTTAGTAATTAAGTTTGTTTTACAAAAATTAAAAATTACAAAAATAGGCATCTTTTGCATTTTTAGCATTTAATGTCCAAATGAACAATTTTATGCTTAATTATTACTTAATTGTGCGTTAATTGTTATTGGGAGTTAATTTGCACTTTTATAACTTAATTTAGTTCTTAATAATAATTTAAGTACTTTTATAATTTAGTTTTAGAAAATAAAAGAAGAAAAAATAACAAAAATACAAAGAAAAATCGGATTGGGCCACTTCTTCAAATTTCAACCCAGGCCCAAATAATTGCCCAATCTTCCCCATGACCCAGTCCACTTCAGACTGGGTCGACCCGGTCCGCCCCATTAACCCAACAACCCCTCTTCATTTTTCATCCAACACAAAACAAAACAAAACAAAAACCCTAAAAAAAAGACCTAAGCCTACCCGCCCCCCCTCCATCTTCTTCCTCTCCAAAATCTCAAAAATCACCCAACTCCCATGTCTGCACGTCGCCCATCCCCTCCAATGGCTGCCATAGCCAACCATGGCTACTCACCTTCACACCCGCGCACAACCCCTCCATCGACCACCCTTCGCTAGTAGTCGAACAACCCATCGTCAACGAGCAACCATGGCTGCCCAGCTTCCCGTCGATGACCCACCTCGCTGCCTTCGGCTTCACCATCACCAAAGTCGCAGCTGCTTAATCTTCGACCATGAGCAGCCCAGGTGACCACGCGACTGTTTCTGCTTCATCTTCGTCGTCCGGCATCAAGCTCGAGCTTGAGCTCGATGTCAATGGCTGCCTTCCTCCTCCCCGCGTAGATGCTCCATTCTTATCTTCCTCCGAGCTGCTGCTGCGCTATTGCTTCGCCGTCAACCTACTGACCCATCTGCTTCCGTTGCTGCCTTCATCTTTTTCACGCGAACAAACCAAACGAACCCCCAGCTGCTTCGTCGTCGCTTCTGCTGCGCGTCCACTATTTACGCGGCCAGAATGCTGTTGCGTTCTTCTTCGCCATGGTTGTTGCTGGACGTTGTTGCCTCACCCTCTTCTTCTTCCTTCTGCTTCGCGTACAAAACAAAACGCACCCCCCAGCTGCTTTTGTTTTGTTCGCTGCTGCCCGCACCCTTAAGTCGGCGTTGCATCAGCTTGCTTCTTAGATTCGTTCATCGTCGTGTGGTCGAGCTTTGGTCGAGGTTCGTCGAGTCAGTCCATACACTCTTCGTTTCAGTCCGGTTAGTAGTTTTTGAATTTTATTTTGTCCGTATTTTGTTTTGATATTTCTTGAATCTAAAATCAACAAATGTTTGTTTTGTTTATCGTTTGAATTAATTTTTACTTTGTTCATGTGTTTTGTTAAATTAATTTTCAGATTTCAAATGGAAGTTAATTAGTTGTTTTTCATGTTTATTTCATGTTTGTATTATTGTTTAGATAAATATTTGTTAGTTTTAATATTTGTTAGATTCAAATTGAAATTTAATTAATTGTTTCTTCAATTTATTTCATGTATTTGATATATTTTCCGGAAATTGTTAATATTGTTAAGTTCAAGTTTAAATTCATAATTGTTTCTTCTTAGTTTTTGTTTTGTCATTTGCCTAAAAGAATTTAGTTGTAATAAGGAAAGTATGTTGGTTTTAGTCATTTGAATCCGTCGTTTTTATTTTTAGATTTAATTCATGTTCATATTATGTTTGTTTGATTTTGATGTTTGTTTGATTTTGAATCCGAAATGTGTATAGTTTGATTTCTTGTTTACCATTTGTGATTATTTCTTGAATTGGTCTCATAATCTTGTTTAAAGTTTAATATAAGAATTGTTTGTTGTAATGTTGTTAGAGTGGATTTTAAGTTCAATATGATTGAATTTAGAAATCTAAATATACTTGTTTGTTGTAGTTGTTGAATCCGAAAATAGGATTGTTTGTTGCTAAAATATTGTTCAATCAAATTTTAGTTGTTCTTTGTTGTTCAATTTGTGTTCATGTGATTTGTTGTTGAAATGTTGTTAAAATCGTGTTCATGTGATATTGTTGTTATGATGTTCATCCGTGTTCATATTGTTGTTTGAACATTGTTAGAAATTGATCATATTGTCTATATTTTGGTTAAGTTTGATTAATTGATGTGTTATAGCTGATGGGTAGTTTGGTAATTTATAGTACTTTCGGGGGTAAAATAGTAATTTGCAATAGGGTCAGAGGGGTAGTTTAGGAATTGTACATTTTGTAATTGTTTATATGAAGCATGGGGGACAAAATAAAATGGGGTGGGTTGTGATATGGTTATTTAATATAAAGGGGGGACAAGATTTAATTTAAAGGGGGAATCTTGCATTATTTTATGTTAGGCATGGGGGACAAAATGAAATGGGGTGGTGTGATATGTTTATTTAATGTAATGGGGATGAGTGGGGAGATAATGGGTTGGGTAGAGAAAAAGTATTGTTTTTAATTAATTGAAAGATTTATGGGATGAGTTATATATGTGAAGTCTTGAAATCAAAAAAAAGAGAAGACAGAGAGATAAAAAAAATACACAGATACGAGAGAGAGAAACAAATCTGAAAATAAGAGAGAGAAAAGGGCTGAACATTTAAGAGATAGAAAATTCCGAAAAATATTTATGCTTTCAAAAATAAAAAAAAACTAAAAAAAATATTCTGCTTTCTTTTGTTGTTTGAAATCAGAATTAATTGTTGTTTCATCAAAGCTGGAAGATTTTGTTTTTTTTTGGATTACTACTCCACTGGTTTGTTACTGTTGCTGGGCTATTGTTGCTGTGTTGTACTGATTTTACTGCTGCTGCTGATTCTCATATTCATTTTCTTTTGCTTCCAATATCAGGTACACAACTGAAAAGCTGGTTATTGTAATCCGAAATATGAAGCATGAATACATATGAAGAATGAAAATTTGAAGTTTTAATTTCGTTTTTTTTTCTTTGTTTCTTTTGTTGATTGTATTTAAGCTATTTCATGAATTACTAAATAATAGCTGGAATAAGAAAATAATATCATAAGTTAGTCTGTAATAAATCAGTTCGGCAAAACAGGTTAATTCACTAGCTATGAAGGCTTCAAGATTGTAGGTTGATCATGAACAAGTAGCTAAATTTAGTTAAAACATGAATTTAAATTAAACATCGTAAATTAGGCATTAAGGCATGACTTGAGCTTAAGCAAGATTAGAAGAACGTTTAAGTCTAATAAACTTTCTAATAAGCTTTAGTAATTATGGTTAAATCTAGTTTCAAATGATTGTGAATAATTTAATCTCAATAATATTTTTTTTTAAAAAAATAATAATAACAATGCTGAGTTTTAATCTAGCTATATTTGTTTATTTTGAATATTAGTTGTTGAATTTTTATTTTATTTAAAATTTCGAAATTAAGAGTAAAATTCTTTTTTTTCATCAATATTTGTATTAACCAAGCAATTAGCATGTCATGTTTTCTTAAAATTATAAAAGCTAGTAATTAATTAGGATTTTTCTTTCTTTATTTTAGAGACTAATTTTTATAGAAAAAATGTAGTCGCTTTAAGATTTGTCCATTTAAAATAAATGAGATGAGCCTCGCTTAATGAAATGTATAGATTTCGGGGCCCTCAATAAATGTACAGTTAATTGCTTAGAATTAGGGAGGAGCCGTTTTAGCAAATTTCACGGCCCTACCCAAAATAATGACACGCTAGTCGCTCTAGGCGCGTATTTAATAATGTTATTTCCTTAAATACGGGTGTGCATTTATGTAACCCAAATCTAAATCTCAACGGAGTCGAAATGTGTCGATAACCACGGGTGCAATTGATTGCGACGTGATTTGAAATACGTTTTCACAATGTTGCAATTTTTCGTAAAATAATAACAATAAATAAAAAGAATAATAAAAGCGGCTAAGGGATAAAATTTGCACATAAGTTTATAATACGTATTATATTAGATAATCAAGCCGAATATAACAGTTAAGCGACCGTGCTAGAACCACGGAACTCGGGAATGCCTAACACCTTCTCCCGGGTTAACAGAATTCCTTATCCGGATTTCTGGTGCGCAGACTGTAATACAAAGTCATTCTTTTCCTCGATTCGGGATTAAAATAGGTGACTTGGGACACCCTAAATCTCCCAAGTGGCGACTCTGAAATAAAGAAATAAATCCTGTTTCGACTGTCCTTTAATTGGAAAAAACTCCCTACGCCCCCGCGAGGGCGGAAAAAGGAGGTGTGACAGCTCTGGCGACTCTGCTGGGGACGACTGCTTTAAACCCAGAACCACTGGTTCAGGGTTAGAAATTCGAGCTTAGATAAATTGTTATATTTGGCTTTATCTGATTTTTACATGTTTGAGCCTAATGTGTTAAATGCTGCTTTTACCGCTTTGATATTATTTGACTATATATATAAATTGTGCCGAACCCTTCTCTCTTCACCTCCGGGGATGTGCTTACTGGTTGAGACTCCCTATTCTGTTAGTGTTATACCCTAAAATAAGAAAGAGGTCGGACAAGTTACGAAGCCGGATGGCCTTTTGGTTCCCGGTAAGTTGCCCCCTCCTCGACTCGAGTTGTCCGCTCGGGTACACAGTCTAGTACACTGACCCAGGTTTTGAATATAGAATAACGTGACTTCATGCCGGATCCCTAGTAGGAACGCTTATTTGCATCACGTTGCATTTGACTTAGGGGACTCAACACAGGGGTTGGGTCCGTCTAGGACTAGCAACCTGAAATGAAAAGACCATTCTGATGCATCCTACTTGCTCTGTACATATATTTGTTTCGAACTTGCATGTTGACCGGTTTCTGAATCTCGGGAATGTTGGAAAATTGAAAAAAAAAGAGGGAAAAAGAATATATCAGTTAGGGAGTTAATTGATTATTTAAAAAAAAATCAATGACCAATTACTGGCGAAACTCTGCCGAAATTTTGAAAAAAAAGAGGAAAATATTTTATTTTGTTTTACTAAAAAATATAGAAAAAAAAGAGTCTTTTATTATTATTTTTTTTCCGGAAAAATAGATTGTTTTATTGTTTGTTGAAAATGAAAAAAAAATCGTTATTTTGTCTTTTTCAAAAATAGAAAAGGAAAATAGATTGTCTTGCCAGGAAAAAAATAAAAATGAAAAAGAGTCATGTTTTAAAATAGTTCGGTTAATTTGCCCGAACTACGCGGGTTTGATTCTCACCGGATGTGAGATACGTAGGCAACCCTCATCGGGTCCAACCCCCTTTTTGCTAAAAAAAAAAAAAGCCAAAAAAAAAAAAAAACATGTCAAGAATTTTAATTTTGCCATAAATAAGTCGGGTGGTGTCCAACCTCCCCTTTTGCTAATAATAGCAAAATATATATGTCAAATTTCTAAGAAGTCGGGTGACGCTGTTTTATGAAGACATAGCCGAATGTTCCCGAAGGGGACGCCGGAAGGCTGACTTTGCATAAACAGCCACATTTGGGTCATATTTAAGATTTGGTCCAGTTGACCCACACAGCCTTAAAAATCTTCGTCCCCGAGACGTTGAAAGGCCGTGTTTGCAATAGTGAGTTTCCTAATTTGAAAAACGATAAAAAAAGAGTCATAAATAAGTCAGGTGATGTTGTTATGTCATAAATAGCCAAATATTCCCAAACGGGGCACCGGAGGGCTGACTTTGCATAAACAACCACCTTTGGTCGTATTTTGATTTTTGACCTTCACAGCCTTAAAATTTTTGCCCCTGAGGCGCAGGAAGGCCGTGTCGCAATATCGGGTCTTTTATCTAAAAATATTAGAATTAAGAATTGAGTTCTTCATTTAAAATATAGGGTTAATTTTGAGTCGATAATATAGATAGTAGTTTTTGGAGTTAAATAAAAGTTTTCTTTTGCTTAAACGCTTTAATAAATGTGCAGGATGAGCACAACAATAAATGAGCCTTTTTCAATAATGACCAAAATCCCTTTTGAGCTGCAATTGTGGTGGAATGATTTGGGCAAAGAAGGGCAAGACGAAGTGAGAAAATATTTGAAAGACCTTCCGGATTTATTAGACATTCAGCCTCGGGGGGATATCATCAGGGCATTGGTCGCCCATTGGGATTCGGCACATAATGTGTTTCATTTTTCAGACTTTGAACTCACCCCAACAATAGAAGAAATAGCGGGGTACATTGGAAGTGACCAAGCTCCATTGAGATTCAAATACTTGATTGCTCCTAGAGCCATTACCATACATCGATTCCTGGATTCCTTGAAAGTACCCCGGACAGTTCATCACCCAGATTTTGCAAAGGGTTTCTGCAGTTTCCGCTTCGTGTATGATAGATATGGACATGTGGGCGGGTTCAATAATCCAGACTTTAAGCTTTGCAGCAGAAATAGCCGACAAAAATGGGAGAAACACAGGCGAGTGGCATTTATGGTAGCTTTTTTGGGTCTCGTAATATTCCCAAGGAAAGATGGTAATATTGATTTGAAAATAGCAGGCGTCGTCAGTACTTTGCAAACCATGGGGAAAAGCACTTTAGCACCTATGATTGTGGCTGATATCTTCAGAGCTCTCACTGCGTGCAAAGCTGGGGGCAAATTTTTTGAGGGATGTAACTTATTGTTACAAATGTGGATGATTGAGCATTTGTGCCCGCGCTCTCAGTTATTGAGTTATGGCTCGGCTGAGAAAACTTGTATAGGGGAATTTTGTACGAGAATCAAAGGGGTTGGTCTACCTGAAGGAGTCACAGCTTGGGCATTATTATTTCGGAACCTCGAGGCTAGCCAGATACAGTGGGTGCTTGGATGGTTGTCTGTCGAGGAAGTCATATATATGCCAGCAGCCCGACCGCATTTTTTGTTAATGGGACTCAAAAGCATACAACCTTATGCACCATATCGGGTTCTGAGGCAACTCGGTAGATATCAAGTAATACCGAGAGATGAAGATTTAAGTACCCAAGTGATCGAAATTAGTCCTGACGGTCGATTCCCCGAGGAAGAGGTTCGTCAAATTTGGAGTGAGTGTCAATATCTGATGGCAAACACTTGTGTGTCTGATAGGGTCAGAGGGGAAATTGCTCCAGGGTATCACGAATGGTTCAGAGGTGACGTGGCATATGGAAGACCGGCTAAAAGACCTCATCTCGAAGATTTCGCCAAGTCGTCCCAAGAGCAGTGGGATTGGTTAGCAAAGGAAGAAAGCTATCGGGTTGAGATTGGTAAATTAAAGCAACAAGTCGAGAGTCTGAAATTCGAGAGCAGTGTACAGGTTGCCGAGGATCAAGGTGAAAAGAATAGACTAGCCAGAGAAAATGACGCTCTTAAAGCCCAAGTCCGACAGTTGAAGATAACCATCGATAAGCAACCGAGGAGCCGATCCGATGAACAATTGGTAAAAAGATTGGAAAGCGAAGTCAGAGAATGGCGGGATGAGCTAGGAAAAGCTGAAAATGTCATGGCAGAACTCAAAGCACAATGGGCGACAAGAACCGAAGAGCGTCGCCAATACTTGAATCAGTTGAAGAGGGACCATGAGAAAATTGTTGCCAATTTAAAGAGAAAAGTAGTTGCCCTTGAAGGTAGAGCGGTTAGGCAGGCTAGAGACTTCGAAACTGAGAGCGGACATTGTTACAACTTGTTAGCCCAAATGGAGGCAGAAGTGCAACAGCTGCAAGACCAGCACTTGCAAGACTCCCGAGCTTTAAAGACGTGCAGCGATCAGATAAGACGCTTGCTCATAGAAAAGAAGCAAACAAAAGACAGGATTAGAGCCATTGCTCATGCTATTGTCAGGAGATGTCGGGTTTGTGAAGACATGACCCGTACTACTTTTATCTCAGCAGTGATGATCTATGTGAAGCGAACCATGAATGAGTTAGAGCAGCTTGAAAGGGATTTGGATCCTAGACCCGCGGCGAGGCCGAACGACGCCCCGCGGATACCTAAGTTTGAAGCACTAGAATATGCATAGTCCGTGTCTTTGAGTGTCTACCATGTCGAGTCAGTCTTTTGTACGTCCGGATTGAGTATGTTTGCAGCTTAGAGTTTTTGTTTGCTTTCAGATTGCGTTTGTTAGTTTCTTTCCAAAACAAAAGATGTCGAGTTTGTAAGAGTCTGTTTATTAATGAAAGTTGAGCATTTTATTTCCACCCATATTTTTACATTTATCTGCACGAACTACGCTTGGTCTGATTCGTGCGGGGTCACGATACGTAGGCAATCTCTATAGGATTCGACCGTAATTTAAAAAAAAAAAGAAGAAGAATATATATTTGTCAGAGCAAAAATAAGCTGGGATGATGCATGAGGTCAGAGCAAAAGCATGTTAGAAATGATTAAATGCCTAGGAGCATTGCATCCCCCTAACGTGCAATTACAATATCTGTTAAGACTCTAACACTGACAAGTTTGTTGTTTTTCCAATATCAGTTAGTTGTTAGAGCGTACTGGCACCGTACCATTATCAAACAAGATCAAAAGGTCCTATACCAGAAAGCATGACTGGGTCAGACAACAGCGTTGAGTCAGAAAAAACGGCCAATCAGATGCTGAAGGAAGCCCTGGAGAAAATGGAAAAAATGAGGCTAGAAATGAATGAAATGCAGATAGCCTTAGCTAGAGCCCAGAAGGGGCAAGAACTACCCGTTACTCCTACCCTCCAACCAGTACACACGCCGGAATACCCCTCTCCCGGTCCTTCAACAAGTTTCCCAAGCCATCACTATTATCAGGGAAGAGAGGCTTATGATTCCCAAGCTCCACCTCCCACTCAAAACCCTCCTCCACCAAATGTTCCCGTCTTTGTGGCACCTCCCCCAGCTCCACTACATAGATCATCCAGTGAGCCGCTATTCCAAGCTCACGACACCCAATATTACCCTCCCGAACCCACTTTCAAAGCGCCTGAGCCATATACCTCCTCTCCCCATTTTGAAATCCCGGGAGAAGTTGAGAAACCGGTTAAGAATGCAGAACAAGAGGAGGTGATTCGTAAAGTCAAAAGCCTGGAGCAATCCTTCAGGAACATGCATGGTTTAGGAAACCAAGTTAGTGTCGCATACAAAGATTTGTGCCCTTTTCCTGATGTACAGTTGCCTGCGGGGTTTAAAATGCCGAAGTTTGACTTATATGAGGGGCACGGTGACCCAGTAGCCCATCTGCGTGGTTTTTGTAGCAAAATGAGAGGGGCTGGGGGAAAAGATGAGTTGTTGATAGCATATTTCGGGCAAAGCCTGAGCGGGTCAGCGCTAGAATGGTACACGAGGCAAGACCCCGGCCGATGGTATACATGGGATGATTTGGCCCAGGCATTCATCGGCCATTTTCAATATAACCTCGAAATAGTCCCTGATCGTCTGTCATTGTTGAAACTAGAAAAGAAGCCTGGGGAAAGTTTTAGAGAGTTTGGTTTCCGCTGGAGGGAACAAGCTGCAAGGGTTGATCCTCCCATGCGGGAAAGTGAGATGGTAGATTACTTCTTGCAAACATTGGAACCTACCTATTTTGGTCATCTAGTGACATCTGTCGGGAAGTCGTTTAATGAAGTGGTAAAGATGGGAGCCATGATTGAAGAAGGATTGAAATCTAACAAGATCTTGAGCTACTCGGCTTTGAAAGCAACCACCCAGGCCATCCAAAGCGGTACTGGTGGTGTGCTGGGAAAGAAGAAGAAAGAAGAAGTTGCTGCAGTTGAAGCTAATGTTTGGTCCAGGCACAATAACCGTCCACTCTACTACAACCAACCCAGACCCCATCACCCAAACTATCAATATACCTCATATGGTCCACCGCAACACTATTATCCACCACCAGAACCACAATTTTCTATTCACCACGCCCAGACCTACACTCAACCCCCAGTGCACTCGCAATGGCGTACACCAAGTCCCCAAAATACACAGCCACACCCACAAAACACCTATCCACCTCCCAGGGCTAACAGACCAGGAACCAGCTTCCGCCCAAACCAAGCTTTTAGAAATGAGAAGGCCCCAAACAAAAAAACATTTACCCCGCTGGGAGAATCTTACACTTCTCTTTTCCACAGATTGAAACAGTTGGGGATGTTGACCCCAGTTGAATCCAAAGCACCAAATCCTCTTCCCAGAAACCTGGACCACTCTGTTAGCTGCGAGTATTGCTCAGGGATGCCGGGGCACGATACTGAAAAATGTTGGAAGTTGAAAAACGCAATCCAAGAGCTCATTGATAATCGTCGTATTGAGGTACAGGCTCCAGAGGCCCCGAACATCAATCAAAATCCGTTACCAGCGCATTATGAGGCCAACATGATCGAACTGATACATAAGGGGGCAGAGCCTAAGAAACCTTCGCAGGTGGTTATGGTGATTCGTTCTACGGAAACCAAAGAAAAGACAGTGAGTGCAAGGCCAGTGGTTCAGTTAAAAGCAGTAGAAGACAAGCCAGTGCTAGTAATGGGAAAAGGACCGTTTGTGGCCGAGAAAAAGCAGGAGCCAGTCAAGATAGTGGTACCAAGGTCAGTATCCACGCCCGTGGTGGTTGTGAAGGGAGTCTATGTAGAGCCGGTTGTCATAAAACCGGTAGTCCAGTTACCCATGGTTGATAGCAAAGCCGTACCCTGGAAATATGACAAAGTAGTGGTGACATACAAAGGAAAGGAAATTGAGGAAGAAAGTTGTGAAGCACAGGGACTGACCCGGTCAGGACGTTGTTTCGCCCCTGAAGAGTTGAGAAAAGCTAAGGGCGCAAAAGACAATCCAGTGCCAGTTAAAAAAGCTGTAACGGAAGAGGAAGCAGAAGAGTTTCTGAAAAAGATGAAAGGACAAGATTATTCCATTGTTGAGCAACTGAGAAAAACACCGGCCCAAATCTCGTTGTTGTCATTATTAATTCACTCTGATGAGCATTGCCGAGCTTTAATGAAGATATTGAATGAGGCTCATGTGCCTGACAAAATCTCAGTAAACCATTTAGAGACAATTGCCAACAAGATCTTTGAAGTGAACAGGATAGCATTTTCTGATGATGAATTGCCTATGGAAGGCACAGAACACAACAAGGCTCTCTATTTGACGGTCAAATGTGAAGGTTCAATGGTTACTCGGGCACTAATCGATAACGGGTCGAGCGCTAATATTTGCACGTTATCCACATTGAACAAGTTAAAGATTGATGAGGATAGAATCCGCAAAAATAGCATTTGTGTTCGAGGGTTCGATGGAGGGGGAACAAACACAGTAGGGGATATTGTACTCGAATTGACTATTGGCCCAGTCGAGTTCACGATGGAATTTCAGGTGTTGGATGCTGCAGTATCCTATAATCTTTTGTTGGGTCGACCGTGGATTCATGCGGCAAAAGTCGTGCCCTCCACACTGCACCAAATGATCAAATTCGAGTGGCACAGACAAGAAATTGTGTTACATGGGGAAGATCCCACATGCGCCGTGAATGATGCCATTATACCCTTTATAGAGACCAAAGATGATAAGGGGCCATGGGTGTATCAGATCCTCGACACGGTTCCGGTGAGCAGGTTGCCTGAGGGTAAAAGCATGCCATGTCCCAGGGTGTCAGCTACGACTGTCATGGTAGTATCAGAAATGTTGAATAATGGGTTCGTGCCCGGGAAGGGTTTGGGGGTTGAACTGCAGGGCATTACTCAACCTGTGTCTTTGCCCAAAAATCTGGACACCTTCGGGTTAGGGTTCAAACCAACAGCGGCAGATGTCAGAAAGGCCCGTAAATTGAAGAAGAAAGCTTGGGTGCTCCCTAAACCAATTCCTCGATTGTCCAGGTCCTTCGTCAGACCGAGTATTAAGAAACAATCATTGGCAAAGATGTCAGGTTCGTTAATTGAGGCGGATGGGAATTTGGATAAGGTGTTTGAGAAAGTATTTGCTGAAGTAAACATGGTTGAGGCCGGGGAAGGGTCAAGCAGAGCAGACATACAGTACATCGGACCACATGCTAACATCAACAATTGGGAAGCTACTCCTCTTCCAGTTCGGAGGGAGTCGTGGTAGTGGGTTTTGTTTTCCTTTTGTCACCTGGATTATTCCAGGGTTTGTAATCCAGTTGTTATGTTCCGTCCGTTTGGATGAGTTAAAACCTTGTTGTCTTTACGTTTAATGAAATGCAATTTTCTTCGTCCCTAATTCTCTTTCCATTTTCTTTTCTTTTCTTTGTACAGTTCTTTTTATGCTGATATCAATGACATGACATGCATGAGGAATCTTCGGCCCAGTTTTAAAAGCCAATCTAGTTCAGAAGTAATAATACAAGAGATCGAGTGTGATGATGGGATGGATTGTAATAATGATGAAGCTTATGAGGAAATTAGTAAAGAATTAAGTCACTTTGAAGAAAAACCCAAACCTAACCTAAATGACACAGAAGCAGTTAATCTAGGGGACCAAGACAATGTACGGGAAACTAAAATAAGTGTTCATTTGGAGCCACAACTCAAGGAGGAGATAATTAAAGTATTGCATGAGTACAAAGACGTTTTTGCATGGTCATATGATGATATGCCGGGTCTAAGCACCGATTTGGTGGTTCATAAATTGCCCACTGATCCAGCACTCCTCCCTGTCAAGCAGAAGTTGAGAAAGTTCAAAACAGACATAAGTGTGAAGATCAAAGAAGAGATCTCCAAGCAGTTTGAGGCAAGGGTCATTCAGGTTACACGGTACCCCACTTGGTTAGCCAATGTCGTGCCTGTGCCAAAGAAAGATGGCAAGACCAGGGTGTGCGTCGATTATCGAGACCTTAACAAAGCAAGCCCAAAAGATAATTTCCCACTGCCCAACATCCATATACTGATCGACAATTGTGCCAAACATGATATTGGCTCTTTTGTGGATTGTTATGCGGGTTATCATCAGATTCTAATGGATAAGGAAGATGTAGAAAAGACGGCATTCATCACGCCGTGGGGAACGTATTGTTATCGGGTCATGCCGTTTGGTTTGAAAAATGCTGGGGCAACTTATATGATGGCCATGACAACTATCTTCCATGATATGATACATAAAGAAATTGAGGTATACGTGGATGATGTGATCGTTAAGTCTAGACAGCAATCTGAACATGTCAGAGATTTGAGAAAATTCTTTCAAAGGCTTCTCAGGTACAATCTTAAGCTCAATCCTGCGAAATGTGCTTTCGGGGTTCCATCTGGGAAGTTGTTGGGATTCATAGTTAGCCGGAGAGGTATTGAATTAGACCCGTCAAAGATCAAAGCTATTCAGGAATTGCCACCTCCAAGAAACAAAACCGAGGTGATGAGTTTGTTGGGAAGACTGAACTATATCAGCAGGTTCATTGCTCAGCTCACGGCAACATGTGAACCAATTTTCAAATTGTTAAGAAAGATGTCGCGGTCAAATGGACTGATGAGTGCCAGGAGGCTTTTGATAAGATAAAGGGGTATTTGTCAAACCCACCTGTGTTGGTCCCACCAGAACCAGAGAGGCCTTTGATTCTATATCTGACAGTTGTGGACAGTTCATTCGGCTGTGTACTGGGGCAGCATGATGTTACGGGCAGAAAGGAGCAGGCTATCTACTATCTCAGTAAGAAGTTCACATCTTACGAGGTCAAGTATACTCATCTGGAAAGGACATGTTGTGCCCTAACTTGGGTGGCACAGAAATTGAAACATTACTTGTCATCTTACACCACTTACCTTATATCTCGCTTGGACCCGTTGAAGTATATTTTCCAGAAACCCATGCCCACAGGAAGGCTTGCAAAGTGGCAGATCTTACTTACAGAGTTCGACATTGTCTATGTGACACGGACTGCCATGAAAGCACAGGCATTAGCCGATCACTTGGCTGAGAACCCCGTTGATGAAGATTATGAGCCTTTGAAAACTTATTTCCCTGATGAAGAGATAATGCACATTGAAGAATTAGAACAAGCTGAGAAGTCGGGATGGAAACTTTTCTTTGATGGGGCTGCAAATATGAAGGGTGTGGGAATAGGAGCAGTACTTATTTCGGAAACAGGTCAGCATTACCCCGTTACAGCTCGGCTTCGTTTCTACTGTACAAACAACATGGCAGAATATGAGGCGTGTATATTGGGATTGAGATTAGCTGTGGATATGGGTGTACGGGAAGTCTTGGTCATGGGTGACTCGGACTTACTGGTACACCAGATTCAAGGGGAATGGGAAACACGGGACTTGAAGCTTATACCGTATCGACAATGTCTGCATGAGCTTTGCCAGCGTTTTCAGGCCATAGAATTCAGACACATTCCAAGGATTCATAATGAGGTTGCTGACGCTTTGGCTACTTTGGCGTCAATGTTGCACCATCCAGATAAGGCCTATGTTGATCCATTGCAGATTCAAGTCCGTGATCAGCATGCTTACTGCAATGTGATAGAAGAGGAAATCGATGGAGAGCCATGGTTCCATGATATCAAAGAGTACATCAAAGCGGGAGTGTATCCAACGCAGGCCACCGGTGATCAGAAAAGAACAATTCGACGGTTGGCAAGTGGGTTTTTCCTTAGTGGAGGAGTACTGTACAAAAGAACGCCAGAGCTCGGTTTGTTGAGATGTATAGATGCACGGCAGGCCACAACTATCATGACTGAGGTGCATTCCGGAGTTTGCGGACCGCATATGAGTGGGTATGTTCTAGCAAAGAAGATTCTCCGAGCAGGTTATTATTGGCTCACGATGGAGCGAGATTGTATCAGTTTTGTGCGTAAGTGTCATCAATGCCAAATACATGGAGATTTGATTCATGCTCCACCATCAGAATTACATGCGATGTCTGCGCCATGGCCTTTTGTCGCATGGGGCATGGATGTTATTGGGCCAATTGATCCAGCAGCGTCAAATGGGCACAGATTTATCTTGGTAGCTATAGATTATTTTACCAAATGGGTGGAAGCGAAGACATTCAAGTCTGTGACCAAGAAGGCTGTAGTTGACTTCGTGCATGCAAATATCATATGTCGGTTTGGGATCCCAAAGGTAATCATCACAGATAATGGGGCTAATCTTAATAGTCATTTGATGAAGGAGACATGTGAGCAGTTTAAGATTGCTCACAGGCACTCTACTCCGTACCGTCCCAAGGCAAATGGTGCGGTTGAAGCGGCCAATAAGAACATAAAGAAAATACTCCGGAAGATGGTTGAAGGATCTAGACAATGGCACGAGAAATTGCCTTTTGCATTGTTAGGATATCGCACCACCATGCGTACCTCGGTAGGGGCGACTCCTTACTCATTGGTATATGGTACCGAGGCAGTAATACCCGCAGAAGTGGAAATCCCATCTCTGCGAATCATTGCAGAGGCTGAGATCGATGATGATGAATGGGTGAAAAGCCGTCTTGAGCAGTTGAGTTTGATCGATGAGAAAAGATTGGCATCAGTGTGTCATGGCCAACTGTACCAACGAAGAATGGCAAGAGCATACAACAAAAAGGTACGTCCAAGGAAATTTGAAGTCGGGCAATTAGTACTGAGGCGGATCTTGCCTCATTGGGCTGAGGCAAAAGGAAAATTTGCCCCAAACTGGCAGGGACCATTTGTGGTAACCAGAGTGTTGTCTAATGGAGCATTGTATTTGACAGATGTGGAAGGAAAATGTGTAGAAATGACCATCAATTCCGATGCGGTCAAGAGATATTATGTATGATTTCTTTATTTTCTGAATGTATCTGTTCGTATTTGGCATATCTTAAAGATTGAAATGATGAAGGCATTTTGTTCTGCTATCCAAACACTCATATCCCTTGTTATCCCTTTCGAGCCTTACATATTTTTCATACACCTCTTTCGGAATCAGCAGCATTATCAGAGAACACAAGTGCCGAACAAAAAAAAAAAAAAGAAGAAAAAGAAAAGAAGAAAAAGAAAAGAAAGAAAAGTGAAGAAAAAAAAGGGAAAGAAGAGAAACATAACAACGTAGTCTCGCCAAGTGAACTACGTTTGACTTGATCCCGAAAGGGTACGTAGGCAGCCTTACTCCGAGGTTCAGTCATACCAAATAGAAATCCAAAAATCCCCAAGCAAGAAACTGGGGCAGAAATGGTGATTGTTATGAAAGTTGGATTCCGAAAGTTGTAATTTGAACCCATTGGAATTGTTTTGAGCCTTTTATACCTTTCTTTCTAACTCAATCCAAAAGCCTACATTACGGTCCAAAGAAAGACCTTATGATCAGTTTTGAGAAATGCCAAGATGAACAGGTAGGAATAACCCACGACAGGGGCAACACTCTGGTTCGAGCAAGAAGAACAAAAATAAATGAGAGAGTCTTATGGGTGAAAACCCTCACGGGCACCGTAAGGCGACGGGAGCTGAGAGAAAAATAAATGAGAGAGTCTTGTTGGTGAAAACCTTTACGGGCACCTCAAGGCGAAGGTGAGATAAGAAATGGAAAACTGAGAAAGGTATGTTGATAGAAACCGTTTCGCGGTACCGCAGGGAAACAAGGTTAAGGTCTAGATAAATCAAACAAGTGATGGAAGTTCTGGGCAATGAGGTACGGCAATTGAGAGTTGTTTGTTTGGACAGATTGGGCTGATTAATCCAAAATGCATGTCTTGACCATTGGTACTAGTTGTCTCGCTCAGATAAGTTTCTTTTCCTTCTCTTTTCAAACAGTCATCTGGTTTTGGATTCTTCTTATCCTTAACTCAAGAATCATTGCATTTCATTTTCTTTTGAGGGTTTTATCTAGCTGAGATGTTTCAGTGCCAGTTTTGTTCAATGCAAGCAGAAAGGACTTCAAAGTTCACTACCAGCTTCTAGAATTGTAAAGCACAACGTGGTCAGAGCATGTCAAAAACAACTTGATGTCAAGTGGAATACAGGGAATTAACGGAAGTTTCATCGGTGAAATGATTGGGAAATGTCGTGGGAAAGGCGAAAACTCAAACAAAAAGGTCAGAAAAGTGAAATAACAGCAGGGGTGTAAAACATTTAGGTCGCCAGAGGTTGGGAAATCTAAAAGTTGGTCAGAAAGTCAAGTGGTTCAGGGTCAGTACGTGGAAATTAGTCAACACAAAGCAAGGCAGTGGAAGGATTTTTCAGCAAGAATGCCATCAACTAACCACCGTTTTAAACTGACAAAATTTTCTTTGATTGAGCAGGGGGAGAAAAGTTAGTTGTTGAAGAGGAATTCTCCAGGGGGAAAAACAAGCACTAATCAGGATAAAATGCAAGTTATCAGGAGTCCGCCTGGAGAACAGAGACATACTTTTCAAGTTTGACGTCAGGAGTCCGCCTGAAGAACGGAGACATACAGTTTAAATTTTAAAAATCAGGAGTCCGCCTGGAGAACAGAGACATACTTTTCAAGTTTGACGTCAGGAGTCCGCCTGAAGAACGGAGACATACAGTTTAAATTTCAAAAGTCAGGAGTCCGCCTGGAGAATAGAGACATTCAATTTTAAATTTAGCAATCAGGAGTCCGCCTGGAGAACAGAGACATACTTTTCAAGTCTGATGTCAGGAGTCCGCCTGAAGAACGGAGACACACAGTTCAAGTATTGGTTGAAGTCAGGAGCCCCCCTGAATAACAGAATGGTGATTTATTGGTTGAAGTCAGGATCCCGCCTGAAGAGAGGAATGGCGTTTATTTTTAAGGTTGTTGTCGAAGTTGGGAGCCCGCCCATAGAACAGAGGCATACATTTTAGTCTTTACATTTCAAGAGTTGAAGTTGGGAGCCCGCCCATAGAACAGAGGCATACATTCAGTCTTTTCATTTCAAGTGTTGAAGTTGGGAGCCCGCCCAGATAACAGAGGCATACATTCAGTCTTTTCATTTCAAGAGTTGAAGTTGGGAGCCCGCCCATAGAACAGAGGCATACATTCAGTCTTTTCATTTCAAGTGTTGAAGTTGGGAGCCCGCCCAGATAACAGAGGCATACATTTCAGTATTTATATTTCGAGCATTGAAGTTGGGAGCCTGCCCAGATAACAGAGGAATACATTCAGCATTAATTTTCAAGTATTGAAGTTGGGAGCCCGCCCATACAACAGAGGCATACGTTTCAAGATCAAGTCAGAAGACAATAAAACAGAGGGTTACAACAAGAATCCCCAGCAGGAAACAATAAAATCCCCAGCACCGGGAAACAGAAGGTTGCAACAAGAGATCCCAGCACAAATTCAGGCGCATGAGTCAAAAGGAAGAAAAGAGGCGTTCAGAAAGAAGCAGCTGTTGAACATTAAATCATGCCCAACATAACAAGTCTGATGAAGAAAGCCATGTCCCCAGCGGACCGAGCAAAATGATGAAAACTGGTATTCAGAAAAGCAAATGGCCAGTATCATTCCAAGTTCAAGGAAGAAAAGCACCGGAGAAAACACAAGCCGATAAGAAAGCAAGGCAACAAGAACAAATTTCAGTCTAGCCTAACTTCTTGTTTTATTTTAAGCACGGTGTAATAAGGAGATCGGTAAGCAGTGATAACAGCATGCAACAGTAGTAACATTGCAGTCCCACGGTAGTCCTAGCTACCAAAACTTCCTGAACTACATTAACCTGATTCCCCTTTAGCCAGGGATATTTAGGAAACCTTTGAAGCAAAGGTTCGGTTAAATCTTTTTCGAAAAAATGCTTCACACGGAGTACTCGGATGGGCAAAAATCGCTCGCTTTATCTTTGCACGAAAACCCTTCGTGTCTCCGGGCAAAGAGGGGCAGCTGTAAGCACGTGATTTTTTCCCTATATGAGAAATACTCCCAAAAATGCAAAATAAAATGATTTTCCTTGGTGTGCAATTTTGTGAGATTTTGTGCTATTTTTGGATAATTATTTGTATTTGTCTGTGTTTGTTTATTTGTTAAGTTAATAAAAATACAAAAATATGTCGCATTTTGCATGTAGGATTTAATTCTACAATTTGTTAGTAATTAAGTTTGTTTTACAAAAATTAAAAATTACAAAAATAGGCATCTTTTGCATTTTTAGCATTTAATGTCCAAATGAACAATTTTATGCTTAATTATTACTTAATTGTGCGTTAATTGTTATTGGGAGTTAATTTGCGCTTTTATAACTTAATTTAGTTCTTAATAATAATTTAAGTACTTTTATAATTTAGTTTTAGAAAATAAAAGAAGAAAAAATAACAAAAATACAAAGAAAAATCGGATTGGGCCACTTCTTCAAATTTCAACCCAGGCCCAAATAATTGCCCAATCTTCCCCATGACCCAGTCCACTTCAGACTGGGTCAACCCGGTCCGCCCCATTAACCCAACAACCCCTCTTCATTTTTCATCCAACACAAAACAAAACAAAACAAAAAAACCAAAAACCCTAAAAAAAGACCTAAGCCTACCCGCCCCCCCTCCATCTTCTTCCTCTCCAAAATCTCAAAAATCACCCAACTCCCATGTTTGCACGTCGCCCATCCCCTCCAATGGCTGCCATAGCCAACCATGGCTACTCACCTTCACACCCGCGCACAACCCCTCCATCGACCACCCTTCGCTAGTAGTCGAACAACCCATCGTCAACGAGCAACCATGGCTGCCCAGCTTCCCGTCGATGACCCACCCCGCTGCCTTCGGCTTCACCATCACCAAATTCGCAGCTGCTTAGTATTCGACCATGAGCAGCCCAGGCGACCACGCGACTGTTTCTGCTTCATCTTCGTCGTCCGGCGTCAAGCTCGAGCTTGAGCTCGACGTCAATGGCTGCCTTCCTCCTCCCCGCGTAGATGCTCCATTCTTATCTTCCTCCGAGCTGCTGCTGCGCTATTGCTTCGCCGTCAACCTACTGACCCATCTGCTTCCGTTGCTGCCTTCATCTTTTTCACGCGAACAAACCAAACGAACCCCCAGCTGCTTCGTCGTCGCTTCTGCTGCGCGTCCACCATTTACGCGGCCAGAATGTTGTTGCGTTCTTCTTCGCCATGGTTGTTGCTGGACGTTGTTGCCTCACCCTCGTCTTCTTCCTTCTGCTTCGCGTACAAAACCAAACGCACCCCCCAGCTGCTTTTGTTTTTTTCGCTGCTGCCCGCACCCTTAAGTCGGCGTTGCATCAGCTTGCTTCTTAGATTCGTTCATCGTCGTGTGGTCGAGCTTTGGTCGAGGTTCGTCGAGTCAGTCCATACACTCTTCGTTTCAGTCCGGTTAGTAGTTTTTGAATTTTATTTTGTCCGTATTTTGTTTTGATATTTCTTGAATCTAAAATCAACAAATGTTTGTTTTGTTTATCGTTTGAATTAATTTTTACTTTGTTCATGTGTTTTGTTAAATTAATTTTCAGATTTCAAATGGAAGTTAATTAGTTGTTTTTCATGTTTATTTCATGTTTGTATTATTGTTTAGATAAATATTTGTTAGTTTTAATATTTGTTAGATTCAAATTGAAATTTAATTAATTGTTTCTTCAATTTATTTCATGTATTTGATATATTTTCCGGAAATTGTTAATATTGTTAAGTTCAAGTTTAAATTCATAATTGTTTCTTCTTAGTTTTTGTTTTGTCATTTGCCTAAAAGAATTTAGTTGTAATAAGGAAAGTATGTTGGTTTTAGTCATTTGAATCCGTCGTTTTTATTTTTAGATTTAATTCATGTTCATATTATGTTTGTTTGATTTTGATGTTTGTTTGATTTTGAATCCGAAATGTGTATAGTTTGATTTCTTGTTTACCATTTGTGATTATTTCTTGAATTGGTCTCATAATCTTGTTTAAAGTTTAATATAAGAATTGTTTGTTGTAATGTTGTTAGAGTGGATTTTAAGTTCAATATGATTGAATTTAGAAATCTAAATATACTTGTTTGTTGTAGTTGTTGAATCCGAAAATAGGATTGTTTGTTGCTAAAATATTGATTCTATCAAATTTTAGTTGTCCTTTGTTGTTCAATTTGTGTTCATGTGATTTGTTGTTGAAATGTTGTTAAAATCGTGTTCATGTGATATTGTTGTTATGATGTTCATCCGTGTTCATATTGTTGTTTGAACATTGTTAGAAATTGATCATATTGTCTATATTTTGGTTAAGTTTGATTAATTGATGTGTTATAGCTGATGGGTAGTTTGGTAAATTTGTAATACGTTCAGGGGTAGTTTGGTAATTTCAGTAAGGTCGGAAGGGGTAGTTTAGGAATTGTACATTTTGTAATTGTTTATTTGAAGCATGGGGGACAAAATGAAATGGGGTGGGTTGTGATATGATTATTTAATATAAAGGGGGGACAAGATTTAATTTAAAGGGGAATCTTGCATTATTTTAAATGAAGCATGGGGGACAAAATGAAATGGGGTGGTGTGATATGTTTATTTAATGTAATGGGGATGAGTGGAAAGATAATGGGTTGGGTAGAGAAAAGTATGGATTTTAATTAATTGAAAGGTTTATGGGATGGGTTATATATGTGAGGTCTTGAAATCAAAAAATATAGACAGAGAGATAGAGAAAAAATACACAGATACGAGAGAGAGAAACAAATCTGAAAATAAGAGAGAGAAAAGGGCTGAACATTTAAGAGATAGAAAATTCCGAAAAATATTTAAGCTTTCAAAAAATAAAAATAAAAACTAAAAAAAAATATTCTGCTTTCTTTTGTTGTTTGAAATCAGAATTAATTGTTGTTTCATCAAAGCTGGAAGATTTTGTTTTTTTTTGGATTACTACTCCACTGGTTTGTTACTGTTGCTGGGCTATTGTTGCTGTGTTGTACTGATTTTACTGCTGCTGCTGATTCTCATATTCATTTTCTTTTGCTTCCAATATCAGGTACACAACTGAAAAGCTGGTTATTGTAATCCGAAATATGAAGCATGAATACATATGAAGAATGAAAATTTGAAGTTTTAATTTCGTTTTTTTTTCTTTGTTTCTTTTGTTGATTGTATTTAAGCTATTTCATGAATTACTAAATAATAGCTGGAATAAGAAAATAATATCATAAGTTAGTCTGTAATAAATCAGTTCGGCAAAACAGGTTAATTCACTAGCTATGAAGGCTTCAAGATTGTAGGTTGATCATGAACAAGTAGCTAAATTTAGTTAAAACATGAATTTAAATTAAACATCGTAAATTAGGCATTAAGGCATGACTTGAGCTTAAGCAAGATTAGAAGAACGTTTAAGTCTAATAAACTTTCTAATAAGCTTTAGTAATTATGGTTAAATCTAGTTTCAAATGATTGTGAATAATTAATCTCAATAATATTTTTTTAAAAAAAAATAATAACAATGCTGAGTTTTAATCTAGCTATATTTGTTTATTTTGAATATTAGTTGTTGAATTTTTATTTTATTTAAAATTTCGAAATTAAGAGTAAAATTCTTTTTTTTTTCATCAATATTTGTATTAACCAAGCAATTAGCATGTCATGTTTTCTTAAAATTATAAAAGCTAGTAATTAATTAGGATTTTTCTTTCTTTATTTTAGAGACTAATTTTTATAGAAAAAATGTAGTCGCTTTAAGATTTGTCCATTTAAAATAAATGAGATGAGCCTCGCTTAATGAAATGTATAGATTTCGGGGCCCTCAATAAATGTACAGTTAATTGCTTAGAATTAGGGAGGAGCCGTTTTAGCAAATTTCACGGCCCTACCCAAAATAATGACACGCTAGTCGCTCTAGGCGCGTATTTAATAATGTTATTTCCTTAAATACGGGTGTGCATTTATGTAACCCAAATCTAAATCTCAACGGAGTCGAAATGTGTCGATAACCACGGGTGCAATTGATTGCGACGTGATTTGAAATACGTTTTCACAATGTTGCAATTTTTCGTAAAATAATAACAATAAATAAAAAGAATAATAAAAGCGGCTAAGGGATAAAATTTGCACATAAGTTTATAATACGTATTATATTAGATAATCAAGCCGAATATAACAGTTAAGCGACCGTGCTAGAACCACGGAACTCGGGAATGCCTAACACCTTCTCCCGGGTTAACAGAATTCCTTATCCGGATTTCTGGTGCGCAGACTGTAATACAGAGTCATTCTTTTCCTCGATTCGGGATTAAAATAGGTGACTTGGGACACCCTAAATCTCCCAAGTGGCGACTCTGAAATAAAGAAATAAATCCCGTTTCGACTGTCCTTTAATTGGAAAAAACTCCCTACGCCCCCGCGAGGGCGGAAAAAGGAGGTGTGACAACCAGGGCTCAGTCACATTCTCCTTTTTCTTAGTTTTTGGTCTCCTTAAAATAAGGGTCGGGTCAAAAAAACCTATCTAGTTGTTCTTTGTTTGAAAATACTTCATGTTTCCAGTGAAAGAAGGGCAGCTGCAGACATGTGATTTTTGACCCTCCCCAAGATTTTACATATTTTAGCATTTAAATATTTAGTTTAGGTCTAATAAAGTTATTTTAATTAATTTTGACCCCTTTACTTTATTTTGTCACAAAAAATAAAAATTAATTGGTTTGTTTTAATGGTTAGTTTTAATTTAATAGTTATTTCTACTTAAGCAGGGCTAATTAATACTTTGGTAGTATTTTTATCTTTGTTTTTTATTTTATATGCAAGAGTTGATGCAGGGTGAATAGATTTTTGGTTAATTAAGCTAATTTAAAGCAAATTTGGTTATAAAGGCCCAAGTTTTAAAGCTCAATACCTTAGCCTATCAGATTTTAAAACCTAAAATAACCTTCACCCTAAAATAACCCTAGACCTAGACCTAAAAACCTAGACTTAGCTATCAGCTGCAAAAACAAAAAATCGGACCCCCCTATTGATCATCTTCTTCAAGGAGCCTTCCATGGCTTTTTTCTGAACAAAAAACAACACCCCTAGCTTCATCTTCTTCAGTAATTGAACAGACCCAGCGACCCTCCTCATTTTCCCTCGTCTTCCCCCTCATTCTCTCACCATCGCCACCAGCCTTTCCATCCTCTACAAAACACGCACACACGGACAGAGATTGGGGGAACAAATTTTGGGGATAAAAATTGGGAAGGAAGGCAGAGAAACAGTTTGACTGCTGCGTAGTCGAAGTTTCCGTTCGAAGTGTGGTCTGTGTTTCCGATTCGGGTTCGCGGTTCCTGCTCGATTTCGTCGCTGTTTTCCTCAGTTAGATTTGAAGCCCTGTACTTTCAGTTTCTCATATATTAAAACAGGTTCATCTTTTTCACCCCTTTATTTCTGTTCTGAATCGAGCTTGATGAGCCATTAAAAGAAGTTATGTTGGGGTTTTAACAATGTCGTTTTATTTAGTTTGTCTTATTTTGACTGTTGGTTTGTTCTTCAAATTCGTATAATAAATTCTGCTAATGCTCGAGTGAGCATAGATTTGATCATATATAGAACTGTTACAATGAATATATATGTTGAGCTGATTTGCCATTTGGACGGCTAAACAAAAATTTTCAATTGGCTCTTTAAATGATTTTTTCCTTTTCTTCTTTTCGTTGTTGGACAATATGAAAACATAAGGTGTGTTTCTTCCTTAGTTCTTTTAATTTTTCTTTAAAAAATTTTCATTAGTTCTGACATACTAGAGTTTTCGATTAATTGGTCTTAAAAAATGAATATAGACTTTTGATATCTATAGCAAAAATTAGTCACAAAATTTTCTGTTAGCTTTTTCTTCTCTCGTTTTGGTCAGTGAATAATATTGGAATTGAAAATTCTTAGCCGGTCATTGTCCTTTATTATTTTCTTTCACGTGACATAATTACGATCATTTTCAAAATAAATTAAGGTATGTGTTCTCGCAACTTTGGCCAAACTTTTCTTAAATAACAAAGTGTTAGGAATTGTGGACACGTACGCGTGACATGATTTTTGACGCACCAAACGAAATGAGTACACGTACGCATGACTCGTTTTAGGATAATTTTTTAATTAAAAGAGGTGAAAGCACATAGGTTCTAAATGAGTAGTTAAACAATTTAATAAGCCAAGTATGATCAAAGTGACCGTGCTAAAACCACGGAACTCGGGAATGCCTAACACCTTCTCCCGGTTAATAGAATTCCTTACCCGGATTTCTGTGTTCGCAGACCGTAAATAAGAGTTAATTTCCTCGATTCGGGATTTTAAACCAGTGACTTGGACATCATAAATTATCCCAAGTGGCGACTCTGAATCTAATAATTAATCCTGTTTCGATTGTCACTTTAATTGGAGAAAACTCCCTTATACCCTCTTTCGGGGTAGAAAAAGGAGGTGTGACAATACTTATAATTATACGCTAGTACTTATTTTATTCAATACAAACAAGGAGAGAATTTACATAAATTAAAGCTTACTTGATTTAAATTCTTAAATATTAGGACTTCCTAAATAGTTTTAATAAGAAAATATTTTATAACTATAATTTTAGTTGATTTTAAAGTCCTAAATATTAAGGGGGGAAAAGTTCTAACTATTAGGAAAATAATTAAATTACTATTTTATTTATTGTGAAATCTCTCTTTAAAAGGTAAAAAAGGCAAACGACATTTCGCGTCTTCGTACTTTTAAGTAAGTTATTTTAAAAAATTCACTTCTAGAGGACAGGAGATTCACTATGTGTATGTTGGCATAGAATTTAAACTAGAGTAAATTCCATCTTACCTCCTTTAACCTTTTAGGGTAGGGTAACAATATTCCCTTTGACCAAAAAGTCAACCCAAAAAAATAAAAATAAAATTGACAGAATTTATATAATGTCATTATTATCCCTGGTTAGTAGGAAAAAAATTTAAGGATAAACTATAATTTTATCTTTCATTACGATATGATAATCTGTTGTCATCTTGTTATATTTCATGAACGGTCTTTTGTAAGAACTATGATTATTTATATTTTTTATCTTTTCGCAATGGAGATCGTCAGTTTTTGATCGATCTTAAATGGAAAAACCGTATCTAAAATTTCATACTTACATATGAAACATGTTGCTTTTGTTAACATATAAATTTTAGAGTAAATATAATATGAGATGACAGGAAGGTAAGTAATCAGAAAGAAAATCATTGAGAGACACAACAGAAACGCACAACCAAAAACTAACAAAAATCCATAACAAACCAGTGTGAAATTAGCAATTACAAAACTTAAGGTCTTACTAACATGAGTTCGAACTTATTCAAAGACCAAAGTCCATGATCCAACCAGTGCTACATGGCATGTTTACAGCTAAACAATTAAGAGTGAACATGACAAAGGGAAGATCTACACATTCTGATAGTTTCCCAAAGACATGAGTGACATTTTATGAACAAGACAAAAGTACGACTAAGCTATAGGAATGAGCAAATTCAATGCACTTCTCCAAGGTTCCATGTCCATTTCATTTCTTCAAATGCAACCTTACATTAAATAAAGTTCATAGTCATGTACCTAGAAAGCAAAATGTCAGCAGAAGTGAGAAGCTCAGCAGTAGGCAGTAGCAGTTAACCCAGATTCAGTAATCAGAACAATGAAATCAACTCAAAAATCCAATGGATCAGTAACCCTCAACAAAGTTTGAACCAAAACTTTTCACAACACACTTTCAATTCATTTCAAATCCCAAAATGAGAAGCTATTGTTTCCAAGAGTTTTATTCACCGAATGCAATCAGAAAACTCAAAATCAACAACGTTTGAATGGAGGGAATTAACTGAACTGCTAGACTAATTAAGAAAGGACCCTGAACTAATCATGCATGCATGACAAAACCCAGAAGCGGAGATGAAGCAGAAACAAAGAATAAAAAGATAAACAACTAAACAAGCGGACAAAGAAGATACCTGAATATCAACCAGAAAGCCAATTCCACAAATTTTGGAGGGCTTTTCAAATTTCTGACTGGAATAGCCCTTAATCGTGTATTTTCATGTGAAAATACACGAAAAAAGTCTGTTACGGTCTGAAACCTTCGGTACACCCCAAGATTCGAGAAGTTCTGAGCAGATTCGAAGAAAATCAGTCCGGGATTTAGAAAAAGGGGAGTGAGGTGGTTATAGGGTGTGATTTTGGGTAGGGTCGGGGTAGGTGTTGCTACCAGAGGCTGGGGATTTGTTGGGGCGACTCAGCTAGGGTTTTCTTTCAAAGCCATATTCGAGCCATTCTAGGTTGATTCGAGGGCGGGGACTTGTAGATTCAGAGAGAGGAGAAGGAGGGGGGTGTTTGGTATAAGTTTGGTAGCGGTTCACGGTGGCGCTGCCAGGAGAGGCGGTGGAGTTTTGAGGCGGCTCCGATAGGGTTAGGTCTGGGTGTCCTGGTGGGGTGCTTAGCAGAGGGGTTTTGAGGGGGGAACGGATTTGGACATATAAATACTCCCCAAACTTCAGTTCCGAGCCGTTCGATCAAGTGGGGATCAACGACTCAGATTGACACTGGTCGAAACGACGTCGTTTCGCTTGAAGGGGGATCCGGACCGAGTAGAGGAGGGTTTGGGCTGGAATTGTACAGATCTGGAGGGCAATTGGGTTGAAGGGGGTTTAGTTAAATGGCCCAAATCCAAATTTCCCTTTGTTTTTTTGAATCTTTTCTCTTTTTCAATTTCCAAATTTCTTTTCTTTTCAAAATTAGAAATAAATCCTAAATTAATTATTAAAACTAATATTATCCTATCAAATTAAACTAATTAGACTCTAAAAATAATTACCATAACTAATTAAATACCAAATTAAAGAAAGCTAACAAAATTCGAGAAATAAAAATAAAAATGCAAAAACGAACTTTTTTTTGTGATTTTTCCATTTTTATAAGACACTAAATTACTAATTATTTCAAACATGCAAAAAATTAAATCCTAAATGCAAATGCAGCATATTTTGTATATTTTCATTAATTAACAAACGAAATGCACAGACAAAAATGCAAATAATTAACAGCAAATGCCACAAGATCCACAAAATTGCAAATAATGAAACGAAATTACTTTGCTTTGAATTTATGGGAGTATTTCATGTAGGGCAAAATTCACGTGCTCACAGGTTTCTGATTAGTTCATGATTTCTATGCCTCTAACTTCTGCTACCTTTCTGCATGACTGCCGGAATGGTAAACTGACCCTAGCCTGATGTTCCTTGTTTAATACATGTCCATATGCCCATCTAGTAGTAATTAATGAACTAAGTTGAATCTAGGCAATGTAAAACTTTGCTTGAAGTGATTGTGATCATGTTTCTGTCTACTGTTTGATTGCTGGAATCCTTGTTTGAATCCCAAGTGTTGAAATAACTCTGTTTGTTCCTATTTACTCAAAAAAATCCAAACAGTTGTCAACTCCTACTCTTAAAACATCTAAGGTCCTGCCCCTCCAATGTGAGCACTGCCTAGGAGTCCATGAGATTCCTTTAAACTCTGACACATTGGGACTGGCTCTCCAAAACTTGCTCACAAAATGTTTCTTTAAAAGTATTCTAGTGTGAGCATTGCCCAAGGTCCCTGAGGCCCTTGGGAACTTTGACACACCAGGAAACCATTGGGTGTACTATGAGAATATTGACATGTTTCAGACTTGGTTGAAGGTCTGGCTTCCAGGATTACTTTTGGGCCTATCTAGGCTCCCTATAGTATAGTAGTTTCATTTTTTAATCCATTTATATTTGGTTTGTAATAATAATTACTTGTAAAACAGATATTGGGGTTATTAGTAAAACTTGGAGGAATTCTTATATATATTTTGTTGGGAACAGGTAGAAATCATGCCTATAGGTTGCTGCGATGTTTGTTTACTTATGTGCATGAGAAAACATGCCTATAGGACTCATCTAATTCCTTAAATCCAGAATTTTCATCCTTCACAACATTAGAAAACATGCTTCTAAGTCGTTTCTCAATTTTGCATCGATAATTATGTCTTCAAAACCTTCATGTGTGCATTAGAAATCATGTTTCTAGGAATTTCCTTGTTAAGTCTGCTTGGCATTTAATTGATACTTTACTCTCCTAGAAATCATGCCTATAGGAAACACATATAGAAATCAGTCTTGACACTTAGTCATTCATGCAAATAAGTGTTAAAATCAGTTCATGCATTTAAATATCATGCCTGTAAGGTTTTAAATCAATTCATGCATTTAGATATCATTCCTATAAGGTTTTAAATCAGTTCCCGCATTTAGATATCATGCCTATAAGATTTTAAATCAGTTCATGCATCTAGATACCATGCCTATAAGGTTTTAAATCAGTTTCTGCATTTAGATATCATGCCTAAAGGTTGTAAAATCAGTTCTACATTCTAGAAACCATGCCAATAAGATTGAAATCATTTCTACATTTGGATGTCATGCCTATAAGGTTTGTTAATCAGCTTCTGCACTTAGAAATCATGCCTACAGGGTTTAAAATAAAATCAGCCGCTAAAATCAGTAATCAGTTTACAGCTTAGACACCTGGTTTATAAAAATCATGTCCGGTGTCAATCTTGTAGGTTGATTGAGTTCTGGGTTTTAAAACTGTTATTTTCCTGCTGCTTGAAACTGCCCAGATTCAGGAAGTAATAAAATCAGTAGGCAAATTGATTAGGCAACCTGACACTAAGTTCACGATATCCTCATCGGATAACACCAAATACTCCAACTTTATGCTCTTTAGAGACTTCCACTGTATGGCCGCTCCAGAATCAAAGCAATAAAATTTCAAATGTAATGTTACCAACGAGGAACAGGTGTAAAAAGATTCAGGCAATGTGCAACCGTTCCTATTAGAACTTGACCAGTATACAAAATCTTCCACTTTTTTTTCAACAGCAAAACTAAGCCATCGGCTCATATGCGACTTGTATGGATACAGGCGATTGCAGTCGAGCTTTAATCTTTTTATTTTGGAAGAAACAAAATGAGCTATCACATAGTCAACAAAGGATACGAAGTCGTTTGTTTTCCGGTAACTTGTACGAGTGAAATTGAGGTTATCAACTGAAGCCCAGAGGTAGCGCCACCTTTTAGAGAGAATACAGGTTTTGAATGCATCCTTTGCCGTAGGCAAAAGAGAGAGTATTTGAACTAGCACTGAGTCCGGTAACTAACTAATTTGATATAGGGTTTTGGTCACGCACAACTTTTGTTTCTTCAAAAATGGATGATTTATCAAATTACTACTACTTGTAAAGCTGTCATTTTGGCTGGAGTCGCCGGAAGAATCTTGGCTGGAGTCGCTGGAAGAAGCCATGATTTAATTTTGGGTCCAAAAGGGTTTCGAATCGTCTCTCAACACTTTGTAATCTTTGTTTTTGTCTTTTAAATACTTGGGCATTATTAGATTTGAACAGAGAAACTGAATAATACATTGACCATCATATTTGCAAGACAATTCGGCATAAATATTATACTGGACAAATTCTTAAAATTTACCAAATGGCGAATGGAGTAGCTCTTTTTTCAGAAATAACACTTTAGCACTGATGCAAATTATCCATTAGATAAAGAGGAAAATTTTATTTTGCGTCTCATACAAGTCACATTAGTTGTAGGAGATAACTTTTTTGTCTCACAAATTTATGGACCCAGATTTTTGTGGACCAGAAGTGTAAGATTGGGGTCCATAAATTTGTGAGACAAAAAGGAGTTTCATACAACTAGTGTCAGTTGTATAAGACACAAAATAAAACTTTTCAGATAAAGATATGGATTTAAGTTTTATATACTTATTAAGAAATTATTAGTAGTGTTATAAAATATAACTCAAAATAACAATATAGAACAAGCAAAAACAAACCAAGAGATATAGAGAGAAAGAGAGGAAGAGAGATTCTTATTTCTTCTTCAATTGTGTGTATTTTCCTATTTATTACAAGGCCTTTATATAGGCATAAAAAGTGAAGAAAATATGTCATGGAATATGTCATTGAACATACAAAATATGTCATTGAATATGTCATTAAGCATTTGAGATGAAGATCATGGAAGAGTAGACATCCACCATAATGTGATATTTATCATAACACTCCCCCTTGGATGTCCAAAGATAATGTGCCTCGTTAAAACCTTACTAGGAAAAAACCCTATGGGAAAAAAATCCTAGTGAAGGAAAAAGAGCACACATGTTTAGAAATACGCCTTTTAGTTGCCTCGTTAAAAACCTTGCAAGGAAAACCCAGTGGGACAAAACCTTGTAAGGGAAAAAGAGTACAACGCATATTAACTCCCCCTAATGAGAGCATCAACTCACATCCTTGAGCCTTCACATCCCAATTTTGTACACCAGTTTCTTGAAGGTTGATGTTGGTAGAGATTTGGTGAACAAATCAGCCATATTATAACTTGAACGAATCTGTTGCACATTGATATCACCATTTTTTTGAAGATCATGTGTAAAAAATAACTTTGGTGAAATGTGCTTTGTCTTATCTCCTTTTATGAATCCTCCCTTCAATTGGGCTATGCATGTTGCATTGTCTTCATACAAAATTGTGGGTAGTTTTTCACACTTAAAACCACATTTGTCTCGGATAAGATGTATTATAGACCTCAACCAAATACATTCTCGACTTGCTTCATGAATAGCAATTATCTCAGCATGATTAGAAGAAGTAGCCATGATTGATTGCTTAGTCGTTCGCCAAGATATGGCAGTGCCGCCACATGTAAACACATAACTTGTTTGGGATCGAGCCTTATGCGGGTCAGATAAATACCCAGCATCGGCATAACCAACAAGATCGGGATTGCAATCATTGCCATAAAATAATTTCATATCAGTAGTCCCTTTTAGATATCGCAATATGTGTTTGATCCCATTCCAGTATCTCCTTGTAGGAGCAGAGTTATATCTTGCTAAGACATTAACCAAAAAAGTTATGTCAGGCCTTGTAGTGTTAGCAAGATACATTAGTGCACCAATTGCACTAAGATATGGTACTTCAGGACCAAGAAGCTCTTCATTCTTTTCTTGAGGTCGAAACGGGTCCTTATTCACATCAAGTGATCGAACAATCATCGGAGTACTTAATGGATGTGCTCCATCCATGTAAAACCGTTTCAATACCTTTTTAATGTAGGCAGATTGATGAACAAAAATCCCATTTGTCAAATGTTCAATTTTGCAAACCGAGACATAATTTTGTCTTTCCGAGATCTTTCATCTCGAATTCCTTCTTTAAATAATCAATTGCCTTTTGGAGTTCTGTAGGAGTTCCAATAAGGTTTATGTCATCGACATATACGGCAAGTACAACAAATTCCGGTGTTTTTTTCTTTATAAAAACACATGGACAAATGGCATCATTTATATAACTCTTCTTTAATAAATACTCACTAAGACGGTTATACCACATTCTTCCTGATTGCTTTAGACCATACAAAGATCTTTCCAATTTGATTGAAAATATTTCCCGGGACTTTGAATTCTATGCGTTAGGCATTTTAAATCCCTCGAGAATTTTCATGTATATCTCATTATCAAGTGAGCCGTAACGGTAGGCTGTAACTACATCCATTAAATGCATGTCAAACTTTTCATGGACAACAAAACTAATGAGATAACGGAATGTTATAACATCCATAATAGGAGAATATGTCTCTTCATAATCGACACCAGGCCTTTGTGAAAATCCTTATGCAACAAGGCGTGCCTTATATCTTTGTACCTCATTTTTCTCATTCCTTTTGCGTACAAAGACCCATTTATAGCCAACAGGCTTAACACCATTAGGTGTTTGGACTATAGCCCCAAAAACTTCACATTTTGCAAGTGAACTTAACTCTAATTGGATTGCTTCTTGCCATTTTGGCCAATCAAGTCTTTGTTGACATTCTCCAACAGATTGAGGTTCAAGATCCTCACTTTCTTACATAATGCTAGATGCAACATTATATGCAAAGATGTAATCCACCACTATATCCATTCGATTCAAATTTGTCTCAATATCGATTGGATTTATTGATAGTTCCTTATTTTCTTGAGTCCCAGGCTCATTGATTTCCTCATGAATCTCAGGATTGGTTAAATCGTGAATTTCATTATGAGACTCTTTTGTAGTGTCATCTTGATCATTTGTTTTCCCTTTTCTAGGATTTCGATCCTTAGAACCTAATGGTCTGCCATGTTTTAGGCGTGCTTTTGACTCATTAGCTATGACACTAGAAGATTGTCCAATAGGGACATCAATACGGATTGGAACATTCTCTGCATGGATATGTGATTTTGTTATCCTTTTTAGATCTGTAAATGCATCTGGCATTTGATTTGCTATTTTATGCAAATGGATAATCTTTTGCACCTTTGTGTCACAAATAGAGGCACGTGGATCAAGATGAGACAATGATGTATTTTTTCACAAAATTTCACGTTTGGTTTCACTAATTTCTCCCTTAATTTTGGGGAAAATGCCTCATCAAATCGACAATCTGCAAAACGAGCAGTGAACAAATCTCCCGTTAATGTTTCAAGGTAGCGAATAATGGAGGGTGATTCAAACCCAACATATATTCCTAACCTTCTTTGGGGACCCATCTTGGTGCGATATGAGGGTGCTACAGATACATATACAGCGCATCCAAAAATTCTTAGATGAGATATATTAGGTTCATGACCCAAATCTAATTGCAACGGGAAATATTTGTGATAATTTGTCGGTCTGAGACGAATTAGCATTGCTGCATGCAAAATGGTGTGACCCCAAACAGAAGTGGGCAACTTCGTTTTCATGAGTAACGGTCTTGCTATCAATTGCAGACGTTTAATTAAAGACTCTGCAAGGCCATTTTGAGTGTGAACATGAGCTACAGGATGTTCCACTTTTATTCCAATTGATAAGCAATAATCATTAAATGCTTGGGATGAAAACTCAGTAGCATTATCAAGTCTAATAGACTTAATTGGATTATCGGGAAATTGTGCTCGTAATTGGATTATCTGTGCCACTAATTTTGCAAACGCGAGGTTGCGAGATGACAATAGGCATACATGAGACCATCTAGAAGATGCATTTATTAAGACCATAAAATATCTAAACGACCCACTAGGTGTGTGAATAGGTTCACAAATGTCCCCTTGTATACGTTCTAAAAACGCAGGGGACTCAATCCCAACCTTTGTTGGTGATGGTCTTATAATTAACTTGCCTTGATAACAAGAAGTGCAAGAAAATTTATTATTTAAAAGAATTTTCAAATTCTTTAATGGATGCCCATTTGAGTTTTCTATGATTCGTCTCATCATAATTGATCCAGGATGGCCCAATCAATCATGCCAAAGTACAAAAGTACTGGAAACAGTAACCTTTTGGTTTAAGGTAGAATGTGCCTTAATTGCACTAATCTTTGTCCAATACAGGCCACAAGATAAAGATGGGAGCTTCTCAATAATTCTTTTCTGGCCAAAGACATTCTTGGTAACGATGAGATACTCCATATTATTTTTATCTATTGTCTCAATATGAAATCTATTTCTGCGGATATCTTTAAAACCCAACAAGTTCCTCTTGGACTTGGAAGAGAACATTGCATTCTCTATGATAATTATTGTTTCCATAGGCAGAGTTATAATAGCTCTTCCAGAGCCTTCAACTAGATTACTACTACCATAAATTGTAGTAATATCTGCCTTACACATACTTAAATGAGAGAAATATTTCTTCTCTTTAAATATTATATGTGTCGTACATGAATCAATTAAGCAAATATTTTTACAATTGAACTTTGATCCAAGTTTGCTTTGAAAGATATCCATATTTGCTTCCCGTAGTTTGACATACAAAAGAAGTATATGAATAAATATTAGTATTTTTAGAGAAAAATGGAAAAGAAATAAAGTTAAACCAATAATTCAATATCAGCCTTTAATGCATTTTCTGGTAAATTCTAATTATTATACAAATAATTACGCAAAAATAATACAAGTACACATATGACTAATACAACTACAACAAATTTATTTACATGTATAAATTATTTGCATTTTCCAACACATTGTATGAAAAATAATTGATCCGTGTAAGAAAAGAACATACTCATAAAAAAATTGAGGGTGAAGTAACAAAAGTTGTTCCAGGGTGCTTGTAAACCTTTTCTTAAAGAGAATTAAAGCAACGTAAAGAAAAGTTAAAATTGTTAAAAGATCACTGAGACTAGAATACTAATTAATAGGATATTACTCCTTGTTTGTGAAATTTATAAAATTTCGGAAATAAAAATATTCTTAAGAACTACATAAGAAGAATTATAAAGTGCAATAAAAATTACGAGATGTTTATTCATTACATACTACGAGTAGGAAAGCATAAAAATTAAATTGCTCAATCATCTCTAACCACAGATCCATCACCGATCAAGTGGTTTATTTTTTCATCAGAGTGCTCAAAAACATTTGCCACATCCAAGTGGGTGATGTCAAATTCATTGTCATAGACAAGATTGGCTTCAGAGCCTTTATTCTTCAGAGATGCTTGATAAAGCTCAACCAAATATTTTGGTATGCGATAAATTTTTGCCCAATGCCCTTTTCCACTGCAACGATAGCATTTAGTTTCTGAACCCTCTGCGTTTCGCTTCTCATCTTTCCATTTCCATTTTTGGAAGTTATTTTTCGGTGGAGGATGATTAACACCGGGAAATTTTCTTCCTTGGATATGGCCACGACCACGAATATGACCACGACCTTTTCCACGATTAGTATAATGGGAATACACCTCTTCATCTTTAGGCAATGGTGTAGACCCAGTGGGTCGATTTTCGTGATTTCTCATAAGCAATTCATTGTTTCGTTCAGCCACAAGTAGAAGAGAAATCAACTGAGAGTACTTTGTGAAGCCTTTATCTCGGTACTGCTGTTGCAAGACCATATTGGAGGCATGAAACGTTGTAAACGTTTTTTCAAGCATATCATGTCACTGATATTATCTCCACATAGTTTCAATTTAGAAGTAATTCTAAACATAGCATAATTATATTCAGAAACAGACTTAAAGTCTTGGAGCCTAAGATGAGCCCAATCATATCGTGCTTGTGGAAGAGTGACCAACTTTAAGTTGTCATATCTTTCCTTTAAACTATTCCACAAAATAAGTGGATTTTTCACTGCGAGATATTCAATTTTCAACCCTTCATCAAGGTGATGGCGCAAGAAAATCAAGGCCTTAGCACAATCTTGGGTAGATTCTTTATCTTTATCTTTAATGGCGTCTCCAAGACCCATTGCATCTAAATGAATTTCAGCATCCAATACCCATGTCATATAGTTCTTGCCCGAAATTTCAAGGGCAACGAACTTTCTTTTCATAATATCAGACATAATTTAAAAAAATACAAATTTGAGAAAAATTATACCTTAATTTTCTCAAAGATTTTCTTGAGATGGTAGAGCCTCGTGCTGATAACGTGTTATAAAATATAACCCAAAATAACAATATAGAACAAGCAAAAACAAACTAAGAGATATAGAGAGAAAGAAAGGAAGAGAGATTCTTATTTCTTCTTCAATTGTGTGTATTTTCCTATCTATTACAAGGCCTTTATATAGGCATAAAAAGTAAAGAAAATATGTCATGGAATATGTCATTGAACATACAAAATATGTCATTGAATATGTCATTAAGCATTTGAGATGAAGATCATGGAAGAAGAGTAGACATCCACCATAATGTGATATTTATCATAACAAGTGGTACATTGTTAGGATATTTTATTAAGAGACAACATCAGGTGAGTTAGTAACATGAAAAAAGAGAACACTATGTCACGTTTTAGACTTACTAAGTGCACGTGCGGTGCTTGACAATTTGCTCATGTTCTTGCACAACTTGCTCACGATTTTGCTATGTCAAGTCACCCTAAACTACTATACTCAAGATCGCTAAGGAAATGTTAGATAAAAAAGGTAAGAGAAATTTTCCAAAGGATTTTTTTTTTTTTTGTAAAGAACTTGATTATTTTGCCTAATGAGATATAGATGAATATCCCCTTTACATACTAGTCTGCCAGGGCTAGTGAGTAAATAAAATTACTCCTATTACAAAAGTCCTTTATTATTTACAAGTAAGTCCCCTATCTAGAATTCTCTACATAGTTAGAATTTTCCAAGTACTTTTCTAGCAATTCCATAGGGTTCTAAGGTCTTCTTAGGGAAACCTCTATTTTTCTAGAACCTTCCTCTTTCCTATGTAAGCTTTCCATATGGCAAAAATATATGCCAAGTGGCACCTACGTGGCATGATGATGTGGCGGATCATGACACTCCCCCCATCCCCCCTACCCAATTGTGTGCCGCCCCCGGCACAAAGCATCGACATGTATATGTGCACCTCGCCTTGGCATTGCCAGATATCTTTGTCCATTAGCCATGATGCCCTATGAAGCGGTTCGCCTTCCCATGTCATAAGGCACTCGTCACCTTTCTTCTTGCCCCATTTGTTCTTTGGATGGATAGCAATGATGGCCTCGATCCTCCGCTCATCGGATGCCGCTCCTTGCTCTTGGCATGAATCTCTCCATTACTTGACCAAGTCTAGCATCTTCTCAAGCATCGGGTCCATGCTTCCACTTCCTATTTGGCTTCCCTCTGCGGTCCCAGTACTGGCAATCTTGACCCCTCTGCTTGTTGCATCGTCTATGCCCGATAGCGTGCCATCACTTTGTAACTCACCATCCACTTCAACTATGTCCTCCCAACTTTTCTCGCTACCTCCATGCTCCATTTGCATGGCGCCAAGATAGGCTTTGGAATTTACTACTTTTGTCTTAGATTCCAAGCGCATCCCCTCAATGTAGTTGGTCCCTCCTGTGTCACCCTTGTATGCTTGAGCAAAATTCCCGATCATTGCTGCAAGTTTCCCCAACTCTGGGCATTCACTTGCCCGATGTGATCCTTTAAAGAAGTAGCATCCTCTAAGGCACGTACTTGCTACCATTTTTGGGCCCCTTGCCGTTTCTCTTGGGCCCCTATCCGTTATGAGATGGTCTCTTGCCATTACCTTGTATACCTTGGCCATGCCTTCCCTGTTGTCCTTGTCATGATCTCCCTCACCCTTCTCGGCGATGTCTTCTATGGACTTGGCAGGCTCCATCTTGAAGTCAATGCGGCTACTGCTATGGCCTCTAGGGCTGTGCACGGATCGGATCGGATCAGATTTAGCATATTTCAGATTCGAATTTCGGATTTCGGATTCTAGAAAATGCAATCCGAATCCGATTCGAATTATATCGGATCAGATCAGATTTTAAAGTTTGGATCGGATCGGATATCAGATCGTATTATTATGCCTCAAAGTTAAACTAATATGTATATTTTCTTTGTAAAAGAGGCAATACATTAAGAAAAATTCATGTTTATGCAATTATGAGAGTACTATGGTGCCAATATAGCTAAATCTAGCAATTGTAAAGGTAATAACTTAGAGGTTGATGTAAATTAAAGTGTAGTATTTATACATGTCCTAATAATTTCGGATTTCGGATTGGATTGGATTAAGATATACCAATCCGAAATCCGATCCAATCCGAAATTCAAAATTGAATGGATTGGTTCGGATTTCGGATATCCGATCCAAATGAACAGCCCTAATGGCCTCGTCCACGTTGTCTACTTAATGTCTTCTTAACTCTTGCTTTGCCCAATTTTGCAACCCATCTATAAAGTAGAACAAGAAATCTTCCTCGGATAATGACAGAATTTGCAGCATTAAGGTAGTGAAGTTATGCACGTACTCCCGAATTGTGGCCGTCTGTTGGAGCTCCCTTAGCTTCCGCCTGGCCTCGTATACCACATTTATCGGGTAGAATTGCTTCTTCAACTCTTTCTTGAACTACTCTAGTGTCTCAATCTTGCATAGCCCTTTTTTGCATGTTGACACACTTCCGACGCTACCCCAGCGCGACAACCTCGGTCAAGTACATCGAGATGTTGCGTACCTTAACAACTTCGTCATCCTCCTTGACTACCTCAAAGTACTTGTCCATCCCCAAAGTACGTCATCCACGTCGCATGTATCTCATGCACTACCATACTCCTTTCGCTTAGTGACCTTCACATTTGTCCCTTTTTGCAAGTACCACACCCTTGGTAACTCCGATCATGGTTCCTTACAAAACTTCCTTCTAGCAATCTCTTTTATTCTTTCTAACATTCCTTAGCCATAAGCTGACTCTGATATTACGTTGTCACGTCCTTAGACTTACTAAGCGCATGTGCGACACTTGACAATTTGCTCACGTTCTTGCACAACTTGCTCACAATCTTGCTATTCTAAGTCATCCTAAACTACTATATTCAAGATCGCTAAGGGAATGTTAGATAAGAAAGACAAGAGAAATTTGCTAAAGTAAGCTTTTTATTGTAGAGAATTTGATTATTTTGCTTGATGAGTTACAAATGATTATCCCCCTTTATATACTAGTCTCCCAGGGGCTAGTGAGTAAATAAAAATTATTACACAAGTCCCTTATTATTTACAAGTAAGTCTCCTCTCTATAATTCTCTACATAGCTAGAATCTTCCAAGGACTTTCCTAGCAATTCCATAGGGTTCTAGAGTCTTTCCAGGGAAACTTCTATATTTTTCTAGAACCCTCCTATAAATGCCTCTTTCCTATGTAAGCTTTCCATATGGTAAAGATACATGCCAAGTGGCACATACGTGATATGATGATGTGGTAGGTCATGACAACTAGTAGTAAATAATATGGCTACGATTAGTTAAATTTACGACCAATTAATTATAGTGATTGAAAACCAAAGTAAGTTATTCAATAATTCAAACTTCAATGAAGTGTCTAAATGAAAATTAGTGCAAAATTTAGAGATTGATCTATTGTATTCAACCAAAATCAATCAATCAGCAAAAGTCCTTAATTAGTTTCACCACTATAAATGGTCTGTTTGTAAAATGAAAATAATGTGACATGAAAACAGAACAATATTTTCACTTCTCAATAAGAAACAAAGTAAAACATTTCTCCCAGTATAAAGATTAAAAGGCTTTTTCTTTTAATTTCCCCCAGCCTAAGCCATGATTTTGAGTCCAAATGAATCGGAATCCACAACACTTTACTTTCTTTGTTTCTCTCTTTAGCTTATAGCTTAGGGATAAATCTTTTTCAAAAAATCTGTGTAACATTTTGGGACTGATGCAAATATCCAGCATAAATGAAATACAGTAAAAATTACTTACTTAATACCACAAAAATAAGGGTTTAATTTTATACACAGTCCCAAGTAACTTGTCCAGTCCATTAAATACTCCTCTATTTTAAGAAATATCTAAATTTTATTATTTGTTATAGCTTACAAATTGTTATTTGTGCTTAATTTCAACGGAGCTCCAATCTAAAATATAAATAGGATAGTTTAGCACCACAGTCAAGTATAGGATAAGTGGACATTTTCGAAGTATTTGACACTTGAAATCTATCCCATCATAAAAGATTTAAAGTGAAGGGTAAATACAACACAATTTGTTGACGACAAGAATATAACTGACCTCAAAGTATAATTTATGGTAAAATTAAAATATTTCGTATAGTTGGAGGGTGAATTTCAACCTTTTCTCATTAAGGGATAAACAATTATGTCAAAATATTGTGCTGTTGTGAAATGATCACGAGATATGAGCCTTTCTAAAAATTCTTTTGATTTTCCATCATAATTTGTTCTTTGTATTTTGCCCTTATTAGTAATTCTTTCCCTTTTCTCTTTAAAGATTAAAAAAGCATCAAGAAATTTCCTCCAGCTGACAAAATATACGTTATTATAGGAATGATATGATTGATCATAATATTTTATTCAGTTATAGTCACAACTAAAACGTACTAATTGTTTTGCTTTTTGCGAGTTCTGGTTACCTATAATTTTATGTGTACAATTTTTTTTTTGGCATCTCAATTCTTTGATTGATCTTGATACTTTATTCAGTTATAGTCACAACTAACATACAATTGTGTTGCTTTTCGCGAGTTCTAATTACCTACAGTTTCATCTATACGATTCTTTTGGCATCTCAATTCTATGATTGATCTTGATACCTTATTCAATTATAGTCACAACGAAAACATAATTGTTTTACTTTGTGCGAGTTCTGATTACCTACAGTTTTATCTATATGATTGGCTTCTCAATTGTATTACTATATAATCTCACTATTTGACTGAAAAAGAACAATCTCTGCATGGATAAAGTAATTTAGTGACTGAAATTCCTAATAACTTGATCATCATCAGTGTAAAATATCACCACAGCTAAGTCGAATAAAACTAGTACAACTAAGTAATTCATAAAGTAAGCGTAGCACTGACCACGGAAGATACGTTTATTAGTCTACACTCAAGATTATCTATATCTACAAAACTATTTTTTGCTTAAATCTAGAAAACACACATCTCAACTGTTCCTGGTGAACATAAACAAAGTCATATCTATAACAAAGATGTCGTGTATATTTGTTGTAAGAAATACAATTGAAGCGTATCAGTCCAACTCAAAATCTTTCACATCCCTCAAATCTGTCTGGGGAATGAAGATTCATGAAATCAAGCAATTATATGTAATCAAACAGTCCTATTATGAGCATGACCTCAGGTAAAAGCATTTAAGAACATTTTAAGCCTCAAATACAACGGCTACAAATTCTTTGCTTAAACAAACAGTACGGACCTCTTCTTTCCAAGAAAAAAACAAAAAAGACAACCTTACTCCCAGTTATAGAATCTGGCTTGTAGATTTGCCAATCTTGACAATTCCAAGAAAATAACAGTTGCAAGAAAATTCCAAGCACATATGCAACGTCAAGAGTGCAACAAACAATGGAGAATCATGAGAAACCAAACATCAATATCATTTGGAATGCCACAAGTTCATAATTACATCTGCAGTAAATCAAAAGCTACAATATGTAGTATGCCCCGAAACAGAAGTTCTGGTTTCTCATTCCAAAACAGACTCTTGATAAATAATCATAAACTTCATAGATGATCTTGGGCTGTCTAATAATTTCTTAGCCAATCGTGATAAATATCGGGACTCACAACTCTCTAAACATTCCCTGCAGATTCTCCTCTCTGATATGATAACAAACTTCTTCAAAGCCATTGCATTCTGTAGTAGAAACTCCAAAAGTTCGAAAAGCTTATCATTGCCCCTTCCAAACCACCTCTTAAACACTCCGCTATGCAGCCAACAACCTTAACATTCTTGAGATTGGGAAACACATTTCCCGAAATCCAACTCTGCAAACTGATAGTATCTCCTTTGGCAAAATAACTTAGCTCAAGTTGGCAGCGAAAATTATTAAGCTGTAGCCGATAATATAATCAGAATCAAATGCAGGTTCACAGAAGAATGGAATATTCCGTAGAAGGCAAAAGAAAAAAAAACATTGCAGTAGTGTATAATACAGAATACTAACTTTCAGAAGCCACCAACCTTGTGAACAGTTCTCAGCAAATGATTACAATAGCTTATTCCTAATATGCTCAAGCAGTAGATAAAACAGCAAAAAGGGGTTCAGTTTGTCACCGTTCCTTTCCGAGCCCGTTTACCAGATAGAAAGCAACTACTTGACAAATTGATTTAAAGCTATAGTGACAAAAGATTCTTAATGATAATTAAGGATACATCTGCATCCACCTTAAGAAAATTTCCAAACTGGCGAGGGTGGGGGTGGGATGAGGGAGGTGTAAGACTTAAGAACTCAAAGATGTTAAAAGCACTAACATAAAAGGGCAACCCGGTGCACTAAGCTCCCGCTATACGCGGGGTCCGGGGATGGGCCGGGTCACAAGGGTCTATTGTATGCAGCGTTACCCTGCATTTATTCAAGACGTTGTTTCCACAAAAGCACAACATAAATTGAGAGAAAGTACGACCTCAACTCCCAAGTGTACGTTGAGTGTCTCCAAAAGAGTTGAGGTCCGCAAGAGGCTAGCTACTCCATACAAATTATGCTTTGTCCCATTCATCTCTAGTGTTAGACATTTGCATCTCAATTTTGGTGGCGACACTCCATTGAGTTGTAGCATGAACACGACCTTGATGAAATAATTCCAAAGAAAATTGTAAAGAATAGAGAAAGAAGAAACAGGAAAGAAAAAATAACCCACAAAAAAAGTAGTGCTATGACAATCTAACCATCTAACCCTTTAATGAACAAAAAGTGTCTAAAATAATGATAGCCGGTAAAAATTATCCAACTTCAAAGAGTAGATAAGAAGATCATAAAAGGTCATAAAAGGCAAAAGCAAAAGACACGGACTCTTCAAGCAATACAATGATTGCATATTCTTCAACACTAAATCTTGGTCATAACTGCCCGTAAAGCTCATTTCGTCGAATTTCCTGTTATGGAAGACTCGATTTCTTCCCATGGTGTGTGCTTGTGGTCTTAACCATCATATTGATGGTAGCGAACCAATACCACCCGAGTTTTTAGGTGATAAACAACCTAATCCATAAATCTTGGATTCATCAAGATCAACTTGTGTTGAGCTGGATTGTTGCTTCGGTTTCAGAAAGTGTTTTACCACAGTTGGCTGGAGCAGAAACTGCTCATGAAGCCTGGGATAAATTCGTGATGGTCTATGCGCCAGGTTCTAAGCCACAAGTTCGTGAACTAAAGACGCAATTGCATATTTTGCATCGAGATAATGCCACCATTGAGAGCTATGCTCAAGGAGCCAAGGTGATTTTAGATAAGCTTGATGTTCTGCAAAACCCAGTCCATAATGATGAACTCGCCGAGTTTGTACTTGCCGGTCTAGGCCCTGCCTATCGCCCGTTCACAAGAGCCCTTGAATATCGTCATGAAGAGTAGATAGGAAGATCATGAAAGGTCATAAAAGGCAAAGACAAGATCTTTCTATATGGATTATAAAATTCAATTACTCAACCAAAAAATCTTTTTCCACTGAAACTTTCACGTATACATAAGTTCATAATTGTATTAGATTCTGAAGGCTCTTCTCTTTCTCAGGTTTACACTCTGCAATTCTTAGTAGAAATCAAATAGAGAATAAGGACTTTTGACGTGAAAACAAACCTCTGCTAACCAACGTCCAATTATTAGCTCAGTTGCATAACTCAGCTTTTGAAGATAGTCCAGAACAAGGTTTCTAAAATTTTGATGCTAATCAGCACAACTGTGTTCTGCAGCATCAGGATCAACCCCCCAGATGTCAGTGATACATGTAATGCTAAAAGTGAGTCTTGCATTAACCAAAGAGGAGACATTTACTAGCCTACACTTGAGATAATCAAGATCTCCTAAAATCTCCAAATACTGAAGATATGGCGCAATAATTTCCAAAGGATCTTCAACTCTGCCATAAAACCCCCTGTAGCGATTCAACGTTAGTCTCTTTAAATTTGAAGAAGTGATTTCTAGACGACGGAAACCATCGAATGAAGACAACTCCAGAGTTTCCAAAGCAGGAGAACCTGAAAGTATTTTTGCAATATCGTCATCATCTATAAAAATATAGTTCAAAATTAAGCTCTTCAGAGACTTCCACTGTATGACTGATTCTTTATCAAACACGCAACAACTCCAATCCAATGTAATCAATGAGGAGCAATGCAGATAGATATAGGCAGTTCAAAAGAGAGATCGTCATCATATGAACACAATACAACATCTTCCACTTTTCTTTCCACAGCAAAACTAATCCATTGGCTGATTTTCAACCCAGCGGTGTAACCTAAATCGAGTTGGAATTTTTTGATTTTGGAACAAGTGGAATGAGTCAAAACATGGTCTTCAAAGGATTTGAAGTTTTCTGCTTTCTTGCAATCTATACCAATGAAAAGGAAGTTATAAATTGAAGTCCAGAGAAAACGCCACCTTTTTGAGAAAACTCAAGATGCCACCGCATCTTTGGTCGGCAAAAGAGAGAGAATTTGAACAAGGAGTGAGTCCGGCAACTGACTGATACGATCTAGGGTTTCTGCAGCTCCAGTGATTCCATTCTTTTGTTTCTTCGGCACTGAATCTGTCAAATTACTACTTCTAAAATCGCCATTTTTGCTGGAATTGAGTGAAGCCATGGTTTTTCAATTTTGGGGTTTCTGGGTTTCCCCCATTTTTCATCCCTATTCCCTACTTTTAGTTTTTGGAGGGAAACTAGCTCAATATCCTAGATTCCGATGGCATTGTACTTATGAACAAGAAATAAAATTTCCCAAATACTCTGTTTGGACAATATGTAATTGAAGTTGAAAAAAGTATATATTTAAATAATATATTTCAAGTTCAAATTATGTTTGGATATAAATTTTACTTTGAAAAAAATTGATGCTTTAAAGTGAACTTTATGATCTCACTTAGAAGCATTCATCAAATCACTTTTGCAGCTTCATATTCTTTATTTTAAGTTGAAGTTAAAATAACAATAAAATTTAAGAAAAGCAAAATTTCATTTGCAGATTTCATTATTTGTAAATAATATGTGTACCTAAATGATATTACGCAATCGTGCAGTATAAACATTGAAGAATTATTAAAAAGCTACTTTTCTAAGTCATAATGGCGGAGATTCATTGTCTATATCTTGGCATAGAATTTGAACTATTATTGAAGTTAATCAAGGTTTGGAATGTTTTCTTAACAACAGTTGTGCCCAAATTGCACTCACTGTTATTGTCAAGTGTTTTTTTCTCACTTGGCGTTCAACATCGTGTTGGAGCTCGATTAATTTAGGTTCGTGTTCGGAATTTAACTTCCGAGGTAAAGCACTTTGCAAAAGTTATTATATTCGAAATCTCTATGCTTAGGAATAATGAGGTACTTATCATCCTACCATAACTTTTGCGGATGCTAGTACTGTCATCACATACACAAGAAGAAACTTAGCAGAAATATTACTGAAAGTAAAGTACAAATTCCTATATAGTGGCACAGGCCAAACATACTTATTTGGATAGAGTTATGAACATTAACAAAGTCCATAATCTATTTAAGAGAGGACACTGATCCAATATATATGTACGGTGGTCGATCTTACATTATAATTTTGTGATATTTAAATGAGGCAATTGCCTCAATTCATTTTCTCCCGTTTTTCAAAAAGAAATTTGGAATATCAAAGACGAGAAATGTGTTTCATTTTTCTCACGAGAATGTCCCTACCTAGTGTGTCAATATGTGAACGGCATGGTTTCAGCCGCCATGAACTAAAGCCAAAGCTTAATCAAAGTTAAAAAAGAAAACTCAAAATTTAATACGCTATTTTAATGTACTATAATTTTTCAAGTCCTTTGTCAGTAGCACCTCGTGCTGAAAAGCTTTTAGGAGTTAGAACCTCACAAATTGTGGCCAAAGAAAGGCTTGTATTTTTGATTTATTTATTATATCTTTTTTTTTTCTGGAAAAAGTAATATCTTTTACATTTAAAATTTTAAGTAAGTTTCCAAGAAAATCTGGACACACGATTCCTATTAATCCGTGTTGGCCACAAGAAGCCTAATTAGTCAAGTCTGTCTTTGCACACAAATTAAAGTTGTCAAACAGAGAACATAGTATCTACCAAACATTCAATAAAAGCAGCCAAACCTAATGAGTGATGCAATGTCACGAAATTTCTTAGCTCATTCCCTTGCCTGTGTATAAATACCATCCATATTCATGAATCCATTTTTATCGCTCCTCTGCGTATTCATACTTGGGTTGAATTAGTTTTAATTCTCTCTTCCATATATTGCATTTCTGCTTTCGAATTTTCTTGAAATTATATCAACCATGTCGACAGCTAGTGCTTATCTTGCTGAGGCTTATGCCATGAAAACACTTCACAAGGAAAAGATGAAAAGTTTGGAGAAGGAAGAAACTTGTAATCAGTGGAAAAAGTCTTCTTCTTCTGGGGGTTGGTTCACTAAGATGTTCAATAAAGTACATCCTGTCACCGCTCCCTCGTCGAATTCTGCCACAAATTTGAGATAGAACGCGGCGTTCTAGCTTCTTGATTTAGACATGTTGGAGTGTCACATATTAATTGAAGAAATGGGAATATTATATGTCTTGAACCATTTTTAGCCAATATCTTTTTGGGCGTTGAATTAGGCACAAAATTCATTACTTCTTTCATTTTTTTAAACTTGTGTACGTGGAAGGAATTTGACTCGATCATGTTGTGATTTGGTTATGTAACCTTTCTTTCATTCTTTTGTTCTTATGAGTAATACATATCAGAATTTTCAGCAGTGTATTAATGAGCTTATTCAAGTTGCGATCCATTCTTAAATCTTTTTTCTCTTTCCTAATTATTAAGAAAATTCGAAAAAATTATTGTTGGTCAATAAAGTTTTTCTACGACCTATTTCACTTTATTTGGAATTCCTTGATTTTAAGTGTCAATTTACGTTCTTATTGTCTAAAAAAGTCATATGACATCCAAATATAAATGCATTTATCATATTTTTCAGTCAATTAATTTTTTGGCTCTTTACAAACTTGTTTTTAATTTTATAAACCTATCTTTTCTTTAGTGGGAATTACACATAAATACAAGAGAAAATCTCGCTTTATACCCATTAATTCTAAATTATTTACTACTCCTATCCATGGGGCCCTAACTATTTACTTAGTTATTTTCACTGTAACTGTTTTGTGTATGTCTCCATCACCTCCGGTCATCTCTTTACCTGTTTGCAGAATTGCATTGTGAAAAGGAAAGGAAAATTGTTTTCACAATTTACCTGTTTTCAAAACAAATCTCAAATGTTTTCATCATAGTAGGTAAAGGTCATCTCTTTACATGTTTGCAGAATTTTTCCCTCACTTTGAAATAGAGGGGAATGAATTTGGACTGCCCATACGAGTGGGGAAAACAAGTATCAGTGAATCTCTGGAGAGATCTATGGAAGTTTGTGAGAAAATTGTTTGTTTTTATTTATTTGCGGCTGAGAATTGAATAAAATAAAATTTACTGTATTTAATTGCGGGGAGTTAACAAATGGAAGGAAAGCATGTATTGAGATTTTTTTGAAGCTCCTGAATTTAAAATTTTTATTTTGAAGATTTCTTGTTTGATTCAAAGTGAGTGCTGTTAAATATTGCTTATAGTACCTTCTGGAAGTTCATACTAAAATTTGATATCATTTGGAGCTGATTTGAGGTGATTGAGATCGAAATTTTCAACTGAAAATCGAAGAAGAACACAGCTACAGTATACCGCTACGGTATACAATATGCTGTAGGAGTATATAGCTATACTGAGACAGTATACTATTATAGTTTACAATATACTGCAATGGTATTGTAATAATCGAAGAAGAACATAGTTACCTAACAGTATACCGCTACAGTATACCGCTACAGTATACAATATATTATAGGAGTATATATACTACAACAGTATACTATTATAGTATACAATATATTATTATAGTATACTGTAATAATATGCAATATACTGTAATATTATGCTGTAATAGTATATAATATACTATAATAGTATACTTATTACACGTATATTCACCTGCCTTTTCCCTTTTAATTTGCTTTAAGCTTTTACCCAGCGTGAGGGGCAAATTGAAAATGCAAAAATAAAATAAAAGATTATAGTATGCTATATAATATAACGGTATACTCTTACAATTAGATCCTTTTAGAATTTTTTGAAATTTTTATTGACAATTGATATTATTTCAGTTTAATAATTGAATTAAATTTTTTTTACCTCTTTGCGTACAATTATATACCCTGTTGGTATAGCTATATACTATACTGGTATCATATGTTAGTTATTTTTTGGTTGTATTAGCTATATTTAATTGGTACACAACTTGATTTTTCTTTAGTAATAGTATAAAAAAATAATAATAAATAGTAAAAAGTAAATGAAATTAGATTATGAAGAGAAAAAGAATATAAAAAAAGAAGTTAAATATAATTAGAAAAGGATAAAAGAAAAAAAATAAGAAGAAAACGAGAAAAAAAGAAAAGGAGAAAAGAAAAAAAAGAAGAAGAAAAGAAACATAAAAATAAAAAAATTGGAGAATAAAGAAAAAATTCCCCACAAAAATTACTATGGGATTTTTTTTTTTACATAACTAAGCAATATTAAAAAATGTAATACATCCTGGTAGCACCAATCACAATATATCAATAGTAGCAACAAAGATATTTCTTTTATAGCATCCTAATCAAAACCGAAACCCCAACAAATATGCCTAAGTTCTCGCACCTTTTGTAACATAATGATTTAATTTGTCCCTTATTTATCTTCTAAGCTTCCTTAGGCCCCAACCCTATTGATTCCATTCCTTTTTTCTCTTTGGATAATACACATATTATTTAACATGTATTTGACTAATTTTATATTTTTTGGTTTATGATTTCTTTCATGTTTATTTAAATCTTAATGATGTATAAGTATATTAATTTTGACACTGTATATATTTTATAAGTATATTATATATATATATATATATATATATATTATTTGTATAAAAATAAGTAAAAATATTTGGAGTTGGAAGGTGGCAATAACAAAAGAAGGGGGTGGGGGGTGCCATTACAAAGGAGTGAAAAAATGGAAAGTTTTACTATAATGATGAGAGAGTAAGGACATCAATATTATTAGGATAAAACTCAGTTTATTTTTAAAATATTAAAAAATTCTAGAATTGTAAAAAGAAATGTCATTTATGGAATAAACGAAGAATTGTCACGACCCAAATTTTTTCTCTGTGAATTATCGTGACGGCACCTAGTCTCTACGACTAGGTAAGCCTAACATTTGCGAAAATGAAATAAAAAACATAAAAGTTAACAATTAATAGTAACAGATAATTTAAATAAGCTATTGAGATGCGCTCGACATATACAATAATCAACTCTCGAAATATACACAACGAACATCGTAAGTCACAAGCTTCTAAGAATTTTTAGTTGTTCTACTGTAACGACCCGACCGATCGTTTTGAGCTTTTACACTTCGCTCGCCAGTTCTCGGGAATGACTAGCCCCGTGTGATGTATTATGACTTATGTAAATCGTCGATTTTGGTTTTCAGGATAATCGGAATAGATTTGGAAGAACAATTCTTAGTTTGAAGCTTTAAAAATTAAAAGTTTTGACTTATTAGTATATGATCTTGGATTGAGATTTTTATGATTTGGTTAGCTCCGTTAGGTGATTTGGACTTAGGATTTTGATCGAAATGCATTTTGGAGGTCCGTGGAAGGTTTAGGCTTGAATTGGCGAAATTGAGATTTTGGCATTTTCCGGTTGATAGGTGAGATTTTGATACAGGGGTCAGAATGTAATTCCGGAAGTTGGAGTAGGTCCGTTGTGTCATTTGTGATGTGTGTGCAAAATTTCAGGTTATTCGGACGAGGTTTGATAGGTTTTTTGATCGAAAGTGGAATTTGGAGGTTTTTGGGATTCTTAGGCTTGAATCCAATGTAAATTTGGTGTTTTAATATTGTTTTGAGCGTTCCGAAGGTTGGGGCAGGTTTGAATGGTATTATGGGACATGTTAGCATGTTTGGTTGAGGTCCCGAGGGCCTCGGGTGAGTTTCGGGTGGTTAATCGGATCAAATTCTTGTTTTGAAAGTTGTAGATTTCTTCAGATCAGTGTTGCAGAGTTTTGCTCTTTGCGTTCGTGAGAGGGCCCTCACGTTCGCGAAGAGATGTTGAGTGTGGCAGGCCAGTTACCCTTCGCGTTCGCGATTTTAGTCCCGCGTTCGCGAAGGTTGAGTCTATTTGTGCATCACTTGGTTGTTGTTTTGATTGTTTTGATTATTCCAATTCCCTTGGTTGTTGCCACCATTCCAATTACTTTGGATATTTGAATTCCAATTTTCTTGATTTCCTTGTGGTCGCCATTGTTGTTGATTCAGGCCTTGATTGTTGTTTCTTTTCCCTTGGAAGTTGTTCACATATTGTACTTCCTCATCTTGTTCATTGTATTGTTCATCTTGATCAAACCCACTATCATCTTGCACATAATTTTCAACATGGTTTTGCACTTGCGAACCCTTTTGCCTTCTCTTGTTTACCATCATATTAACTCTCTCCATTGTATTGACTTGCTTAGGACCTTGCAATTGTTGAAGTTGAGCTTTGGCTAGTTGATTCATTGTGGTGGTCAACTCGGCAATTACTTGCCCATGATCATGTAACTCTTTTTGCAAGTGAATCACATTTGGATCACCTTGAGGAACGTTTGCTCTACTTTGCCATGCCGATGAAGTGTCCACCATTTCATCTAGAATCTCACAAGCTTCCGCATATGGCATTGTCATGAAATTTTCACCGCAAGTTAGTTGACCACGTATTTATTGGTAGTATTGATCCCCTACAGAAAGTTTGTTGAATCATAGCCTCCGTCATGTCATTGTTCGGGCACTCTTTCACCATAGTCCGGTACCTCTCCCATATCTCATGCACATGCTCATTGGGTTCTTTTTTAAAAGCTAGAATCTCATCCCTAAGAGTTGCCATATGCCCGGGAGAAAAGAACTTGGAAATAAATTTCTCGGCCACTTCATCCCATGTATGGATAGAATGATTTGGCGACCTCTCTAACCAATCCAAAGCCTTCCCCCATAGAGAGAAAGGGAATAGCCTCAACCTCAAAGCATCCTCATAGACGTTTGTCTGTTTACTCCCCCAGCAAGTGTCAACAAACCCTTTTAAGTGCTTGTATGCATTTTGATTCGGAGCCTCGGTGAAGAATCTCCGTTGCTCTAATAATGTAAGCATGATATTTGTGATTTGAAAGTTGCCCGCCTTAATGCGGGGTTGGACTATGGCACTTGTGTATCCTTCATTCGGAAACACCTGGTGTGGAGCCGCTCTTTGTGGAGGAGGGGGTGGAACGGAAACATTGTCTTAAGGCGGTAAACCTCGTCTATTTCCTTGAGGTTCAAGAGGAACCTCTTCAACTTGATTATCTTCCACGTCCACATCCCCCACATGCACGTTTCTAAGAGGATCATTATTGTTGAGAGCCATTGTTCACCTACAATTGATTCACCAAAAAGATTAGTAACACAGAAGAAAAATGAGACAATTCACATACAAAACCAAATATATAGCTAAATCCGTTTTTAGCTCCCCCGGCAATGGCGCCAAAAATTGATCTCGTCCAAGTCACACCTCTTATTCGAGGATATGAAATGGTCGATGCAATAGTAATACCCAACAGAGTCGGGGTTGAATTTCATAGGGATCTATAAGATTGGGATTTAGGAGTATATATTATGGTATATGAGTTTGAACTATCTTTGATTACACTTCCACAAATTTGGTTGGTTCTATAGCTAAATTAAACTAAGATAGCAAATAAGTAATTGAAACTAAGAAATTGTGTTTTAAAAGGACTAGGGTTGTGACCATGACCTAGGTGTTCACCTAATGGGATAAAGACTTTCATGTTGTTTTGTTGAATAGGGTGTATTATAGCTCACAAAACTATGTTACCCACTCAATACCTCTCGGCTAGAGAGTGGTTTTGCCCGATTTGACTTTCTCAAGACCAAATGGGTATCTACCGAAACGGTTGATAAGAGCTCAAGGTTGAACCCTTTAATTAGGTTGATTAATTTCTCAATGGACCCAATTCCTTGTTAGCTAGGTTGACAGACTAGGTCTCTCTTTCTCAAGAAAAGACTAAGTCAAAAAGGAATAAATCAATGTTTGCAACAATTAATTTCATAAACAAAAGCATAAACCTAACTAAATAACAAACACGCATTCATAAACAAGCATAAAATTAATCACACATAAGGTTTATATACTAGGGTTGGGTCATAACCCTAGCTAAGAATTTAGCTACTCATAATGGGTAAAGAAGAAGACAAGGAAGAAAAGATGATAAAACTTATATTCAAAGATTAAAAGACAAAAATCTAATGTGATAGGTTTTCAATATCTTTGCCTTATATTTTGATGATCTAACAAACTTAATGTCAAGAACCAGATAGGGAGCCTGACTCACTTGGATTACACTGCATCTAACGAATTCCAGCCAAATGTGAACTTGCTACAACTTCAGGAGGTAGGAACCCAAACAAGGACCTGATACTCGTGTGGGTTCCTCATGGCAGTACAAAGTCAATTGGACACAGCTAGAAACAAAGATTTTGCCCCAACTAAAGTACATTGAGTTTATACAAAATATCATTCAAGTTACTCAACTCAAGACAACCTGGGCAGTGTGCAGAAGAACCAGATCAGGAACCTGATCCCTTGGTGCTTCTCTGAAAGAAGTACAAGTCAACTATACAGCTGGAACGTAACTGAGTGACTGACCGAAACTGTACAAAGAAGAACACAACAGGGACCTGGTCCCTTAGGTTTCTCTAACAAAAGTACAAGTCAACTACAGCTGGAAAGCAATTGCAGAAAGTGGCTGCCTGCAACAGTACAACAGACAGTGCAGCAGTCACTTCCCATTGAGATTGGACATCACTAAGGATGTCTTGTGTAGTATAAACCTTATTCAAGGCACAAGATTCAGGTTCAACACATGCAAATACAAAAACGAAATTTCTCTCAAGTGCTCAAGAACCTCTCTCAAGAACAAAGCTGCTGCAACCTCAAGGACCTGATCCAAGATTGATGATATCTTAAGTCCTTAGGGTTGTTGAGTCTTTGTTATGTGTTCTTCATTGTAACTCCTATCCGGATTTCTTAGAAGTGTTGATTAGGAATCCTTTGCAAATCCGTAAACTCCCCGAGTTTATGTTATGGCTAGGTTGAGTCATAAGCAAACGTTTTTGTAACTGTAGTGTGACAAAGTGGCTTGTGGTGGAAACATCGCAAGTTAGTCAAAGCCTTTATAACCGTAGTGTGACAAAATGACTTATGGTGGAAATACCACAAGTTAGTCAAATTCTTTGTAACTAGGATATGTATAGAGTGGCTTGTGATCACAAGTTAGTTGAAGTCTTTGCAATAGGGTTATTGTAAAGTGGCTTGTAATAGGGAGATTGCAAGTTAGTGAAGTTAAAAGCCTATAGGTATAGGTCGTGGTTTTTTGACCCCCTTGTGTGGGAGTTTTCCACGTAAAAATCCTCGGCCTTATTTACATTCAGCTTTACTAGCATTCACAACAGAACCCGATAAAGGACCAGGTACTCTACTGTTTGGTGAATTCACACAAACTTAGCACTGTACCAAACTGAGATGGGACCAGATCGTTATACAGTGGTTCATTAGTATTTTCAGAGAAAACAGATAGAGAACCCGGTTCTCTATATAGTATGGTTGACGCACAGTTTTTAACAAGTGATATCATAGCAGGTTCTTCCTATTAGGCTAATACCTAGGAAGGATCCTCATGGCTGCTCCACCAACTTTTGAAAGGAGAGAACCAAAGAAGGAAAAGTACCTGGTACTTAAAGCTGATCACAATGACTCAAGTGAGAAAGACAGTGACATGACTTACCTAACCAAAAGATTTTAGAAGATGGTCGGTAGAAATGGAGAAATGCTAAAAAAAGTCAACTCCAGTAAACTAAAAAACTATGATCTCTGTCCTAAGTGTGGAAAGCCTGGACACTTCATCAAAGACTGTTCTCTCTTAAAGCAAGAGTTCTCTAAGAATAAGTCTGAAAAACGGCTAAGAGGAACCTGATGCCCTTCAAGGACTTCAAGAAAAAGAGACATGTTTGCAACGTGGTGAAATAGGCTCTTGCATTTGGTGAGTCTGATGATGAAACTGATGCTGGTGATAGCTCTATAGTGGCAAGTGAAGGCGAGAAAAATGAATATGACTCAACCTTTGCGTTGATGGCACAACCAGATGATGATGATGAAGACGATGACAACAAGGAGGTAAATTTCAGGTATGTTTAGAGAAATCTGAAATCCTACTCTCCTAAGAAACTCATGTCTTTAGCTAGTATATTGACTGATGCCTATCATAGTCTTGTGGAGGATAGGGATTCCGTGATCTTAGAACTAGGAGAAGCTAAACAAACTAGAGACGAATTAGTGGTTGTAGTTACTGACCATAAGAAAACCGTTGAAATTTTCAGAAAAGAAAAGAATGATCTTTTGGCAGAAATTACAGACCTAAGGGAAACAATAGTGAAACCTTGGACTAAGTCAAAACCTAAAAATTCTGGAAAAGGAAAGGAGATAGCCAGTGAGGAACATATTAGGCTTGAAAATGAGTTGAAAGCTGCTAGAACTAGGATATGTGGTGAACTCGAGAAAAATAGGCAGCTTCAAGCTGAATTGAAGAGAGAAAAGTGATCTTGAGAAATCTCTCAAGTGGACCTGGTCCTCAGATGCTGTCACTTCCATGTACTTCAACAATAGTGGAAACATGCAGGGAACCGGGTTCCAAAAGGAGAAAACTCTTTACAACCCTCACAGCAAGTACGTCATAGTTCCTGATAGCTGGCTGTGTACCCATTGTGGGAACAATGAGCACTTCAAAGAAAATTTCCAGGCCAGTGTTCAATCTGTTCAGAAAAATAAAGTATTTACTGACAAAGTGACTACTAACAGGGGACCAAGTACTGCTTGCAAGAAACCAATGTTGCCTACATGGACTAGAAAAGCCCTTATCCATCCCTTCTATCATAACAAGGGACCCAAACTAATTTGGGTTCCTAAATCTAACCCATAATTTAGATGTGCAGGGAACAGTGAGAGGAAGCGGACTGCAATGGATCATGGACGGTAGATGCTCAAAGTACATGACTAGAAATACCATGGATTTTCTCTCACTGAAAGCCCTACAAGGAAGGGATATACCCTTTGGAAAATGGAAACAAGGGGTACATTCTAGGTATGTGGAAGAAAACAAGGTAGAAGTTGGCGCCTAAGCTGGTGATATGAGCTGCTTGAATGTAGTTGATAATGATTCGAAGACATGGCATAAAGGATTGTGGGGATACAAGTTTCTCACTTCTGGATATATTGATGAAGAAGGACCTGGTCCATGGTCTGTCAAATTCAAAGTTCAGAGAACACGGAGCATGCAATTCCTATGGGAATACTGAGCAGAAGTGAAAGGAGGTGCATGATCTGACCTCTCCTGAACAAAACCCCATATGAGTTTCTCAATGGAAGAAAACCAAAGATAACTCATCTGGGAAACTTTGGATGAAAATGCTATGTTCTCAACAACGGGAAGGACAACTTGGGAAGTGTGATGCAAAAAGCGATGAAGAAATCCTTCTGGGATACTCCCCTCAAAGCAAAACCCATAAAGTCTATAACAAAATGGCACACTATGTGGAATGAAGTGTTCATGTGCTATTCAACGAGATATCCTCCTCTAAAAAGGAGGAAACAATGATGATTAAGATAATGAACCACTATTGGTCCCTGTGAAATATCTGGAGTTTCAAATGGGAAGGCTGATTTGATGATTTAGATGAAGGAGACAGGTGAGAGACAATGCAACATCCTCTTCTACTTCTCAAGAGGAACCCTGTACTTCCATTACTACCCCTGAAGCTGAAGAAAGAGTTGGAGATGCAGTGCAAGGCACTCTCCAAGTAACAGAACAAGGAGTGCAGGGAAATCCATTTAGCTTACCCAGTTTCTCTACCAATCAAACTTCAGTCCCAAATTGGAAATACAAAAGCTCTCATTCACTTGATAATATAATCACTCCTTAATTCTGGAGTTCAAACAAGATAAAAAACCAGAAATTCCATAGCCTTCTCAGCAGTTCTATCCCAAATAAAACCCAAAAATATCAAGGAAGCCTTGTAGGATGCAGACTGGAGTACTGGAATGCAAGAGGAACTGCATCAATTTGAAAGAAACAAGGTATGACACCTGGTACCTAGACCCTCAGACAGAACCATCATAGGGACCAGGCGAGTATTCAGGAATGAGTTGGATGAACATGGAAATGCTACAAGGAACAAAACAAGGCTTGCTGTCCAAGGATTCAATCAGGAGGAAGGGTTCGATTATGATGAGACTTTTGGCCCAGTAGCTCGCATGAAAGCTATTAGGATCTACATTTCCTTAGCTTCACATATGGAATTCACCTTATTCCAAATGGATGTGAAGAGTGTCTCAAGGAAGAAGTCTATATCAAGCTACCTCCAGTTTTTTAAACACCATGTGCATCCTGAACATGTATTCAAATGGATAAGGCACTGTACGTATTGAATCAGGCCCCTAGAACCTGGTACGGGAGACTATCCAAGTTTTTCTTGGAAAATGGCTTTACAAGAGGAAAGATTGATAATACATTGTCTTTGAAAAAACAGGGAAGGAACCTGCTCATTGATCAGATCTATGTTGATGAATCATATTTGGAGCTACAACTAACTCATTATATGAAGAATTTGCTAAACTCATGGGAAGTGAGTTTGAAATGAGTATGATGGGGGAATTGAATGTCTTCCTGGGTCTTCAAGTGAAGTAGTCCATAAAGGGAACGTGTATCAGCCAGAAATGCATAAAAAACTCTTGAAAAGGATTGATATGGCAACATGGGAATCATTGGATCTCTACTCTACCTTACTACCAATAGGCCAGACATTGTATTCAGTGTGGGATTACATGCAAGGTTCCAATAAAATCCTGAGGAATCTCATCTGAAGGCTACTAAGAGAATTCTGAGATATTTTAAGGGCACACAGAACCTGGTTCTATACTATCCTTCAGGTGACAATTTCAACCTTATTGGTTATGATGACACTGATTATGCAGGTTATCTGGTGGACAGGAAAAGCACATCTGGAATGGCTCATTTCCTGGAATCATGTTTTACCTCATGGGCTACAAGGAAACAAAACTCAGTAGCCCTCTCAATAGCTGAAGAAGAATACGATGCAACTGCCTCGTGATGTGCTAATTCACTGTGGATCAAGCAATAATTGGAAGATTTTGGTGTATACATTGATTGTGTACCGCTTCTATATGTCAACACCACTGCTCTCAGCATGGCAAATAACTTGGTTCAAAACAAGAAAACCAAGCACATTGATGTCAGGCACTATTTTCTCAGGGATAATGTGAAAAAGATCTTATTTGTATACGATTTTGTTGCACAAAAGATCAAATTGCAGATATATTCACCAAAGCTCTAAGTAGGGAACACTTTGAGAAACAAGATGGCACTGGGATTACTTAAACCAAGTTGAGAACCTGGTTCTGCTGATATGATTATTATAGTCACACTAAGGTAAAATTGGCTAAAGTATTTTCTGACTAGGCCTAACTCACATCTATACCATTGCAGGTAAACACACATGATGATTGTAGAAGCAAAAGGTACAGTGTTGAACTTCGGAGGAGAGCTGCAAAAACCCTTTTACAAAAATAGGTCAGGAACCTGGTTCCTGCACCACATGTTAGTAGTAATGTGTTTTTCGCATGCTTGTTCAAAAAAAGGGATAGCAAAATTAATTCAACTCCCACATCATCCGAATTTTCAGACCAGCAGTTCTAAACCATTGTCTCCCTTTGCATCTTTTTAATTTTACCTCCAGAACTCTCTACCACTTCTCTCACCATGGACAACGAATAAACGTCTTTTTCTCTTGCCATAAACATTACTCCCACATCTCCTCCTCCCTTAACACCATCACCAGAAACCTACTTCTTTACTATCCCTGATACTACTGTACCCATACTGGTTTCCTCCTCATCTCCAGTCACATCTACTCAACCATCAAACCCTGTCTCACTTCCATGTGTGAAAGGACTCTGGTGCTTTTTTGAGTCTCCGGTTCATGACATCGTCACAGAAGAACCTATTGAAGAACCTGATTCTCATTTAGCTAAAACAAACCAGGTGGTTATAGAAGAAAGAGGCTTTTGAGTCCGCCTTGCAGAAGAGTAAGCAGAGTATTAAGAAAAAAGAAGAAGATGTTATTGAAATAGGGGGAAGCTGTGGTTGATAAACACATTCCAGCGGTTGAGGTTGATGAAGATGCTGTGGAGGAACCTAGTTCCTTAGTGAAAAGATATATAAAAGGTTGTGGCTGAGAAAGATTTGTTTGAGGGTGACATTGTGGCTATTGCAAGCAGGAATGGGAAGTTTATTGAAATATCTAGAAAACAAAAATGGGAAACTGTGGGAAGACCTGGTTCAATGAAGACCATTCTAAGTGACAGTGGCCTCGGGCAGAAGAGTTAACTCAGAAAAACTCTTGTGTGGTCGCGCGCTTGCCCGACAATCTAGGAGATGGCAGGTATGAGACAAGTTCTAGACTTAGGCAACTAGTGGAGAACCTGCGGGAGAAACTGCTTGACTAACAGTTGTCTGCAACTTCCCGCATGGACTTAGCTCTCAAAAGAATTACTGCCTCCTCTTCCAAGCCTCCCTCTTCTAGTGCCCCTAGGATCCTTTCAGTGGCCAGTTATCTTTTGCTTTGATGATTTTGTGGCTGTTGTTTTTCTTTTTGTTTGTCTTTTTGTGATGGCATGTTGGATTTCACCATGCTGCTCCTGTTGAAACAGTCAAATTTCTTGTTAATTAAACAACTCTTCTTTTGCTTGTACAATGCTTGTTTTCCCTTTTGCTTCTCTTTTCTATCATGATTGTGTGCACATATGTGGCATGAGTTAGCCTTGTTGGACTTCTTTATGCCTTTTTGTCTGATTGTGTCTTTTTGTTGATTCCAAAAGAGGGAAGAATAGAGTCAGGGGGGACATATGTCAAGGGGAAGAATAGAGTCAGGGGGAACATATACAGTTTGGGGGGGGGGGAACATATGTCAGGGGGAAGAATAGAGTCAGGGGGAACATATGCAGTTGCTGGTACCTTATCTGGTTAAGTCAAATAGTAATCATTATTAAAAGTTTGTCATCATCAAAAAGGGAAAAATTGATGGACCTAAGGTCTTTTAATCTATGTTTTGATGATCTAACAAAGTTTCTGTATAGAACCACATAAAAGACCAAGAATGATAGTAAAAAGTCAGGGGGAACATATGGGGAAACATGTGTAAGGGCATAAAGTCAGGGGGAACCTGTGGTCTCCTGTTATTCAATTTGGTTCTCTGAACTCTAACTCCTCGTTTTCAGTGCTAAGTTTGTCATCATCAAAAATGAAAAAATTGATAGGTTTTTAATATCTTTGCCTTGTGTTTTGATGATCTAACAAACTTAATATTAAGAACCAGATAGGGAATCTAACTCACTTGGATTACACTGCATCTAACGGATTCTAGCCAAATGTGAACTTGCTACAACTTCAGGAGGTAGGAACCCAGACAAGGACCTGATACTCTTGTGGGTTCCTCACAACAGTACAAAGTCAATTGGACACAACTAGAAACGAAGATTATGCCCCAACTAAAGTACAATGAGTTTATACAAAACATCATTCAAGTTACTCAACTCAAGACAACCTGGGCAGTGTGCACAAGAACCAGATCAGGAACCTAATCCCTTGGTGCTTCTCTGACAGAAGTACAAGTCAACTATACAGCTGGAACGTAATTGAGTGACTGACCGAAACTGTACAAAGAGGAACATAATAGGGACCTGGTCCCTTAGGTTTCTCTGACAGAAGTACAAGTCAACTACAGCTGGAAAGCAATTGCAGAAAGTGGCTGCCTGCAATAGTGCAACAGACAGTGCAACAGTCACTTCCCATTAAGATTGGACATCACTAAGGATGTCTTGTGTAGTATAAACCTTATGCAAGGCACAAGATTCAGGTTCAACACTTGCAAATACAAAAACGAAATTTCTCTCAAGTGCTCAAGAACCTCTCTCAAGAACAAAGCTGCTGCAACCTCAAGGACCTGATCCAAGATTGATAATATCTTAAGTCCTTAGGGTTGTTGAGTCTTTGTTATGTGTTCTTCTTGTAACTCCTATCCGGATTTCTTAGAAGCGTTGATTAGGAATCCTTTGTATATCTGTAAACTCCTTGAGTTTATGTTGTGGCTAGGTTGAGTCATAAGCAAAAGCCTTTGTAACCGTAGTGTGACAAAGTGGCTTGTGGTGGGAAAATCACAAGTTAGTCAAAACCTTTGTAACCGTAGTGTGACAAAATGGCTTATGGTGGAAATACCACAAGTTAGTTAAATTCTTTGTAACTAGGATAGTTATAGAGTGGCTTGTGATCACAAGTTAGTTAAAATCTTTGCTATAGGGTTATTGTAAAGTGACTTGTAATAGGGAGTTTGTAAGTTAGTAAAGTTAAAAGCCTATAGGTGTAGGTCGTAGTTTTTTGATCCCTTTGTGTGGAATTTTTCCACGTCAAAATCCTCTTCCTTGTTTACATTCAGCTTTTCTAGCATTTATAGCAGAACCCAATAAAAGACCAGGTACTCTACTATATGGTGGATTCACACAAACTTAGTAGTGTACCAAACTGAAATAGGACCAGATCGCTATACAATTTGGTTCATCAGTATTTTCAGAGGAAACAGATAGAGAACCCAGTTCTCTATACAGTCTGGTGGATGCACAATTTCTAACATAATGTTTAATCACTAAAGTAAGCTAAAGTTGGCTAAAGCAGTAAAAGAAAACTGCTATAGAAGTTCATATATTCAAAACTTGACCTAATTTTGTAAAAGAAGTCTAGTTATACAAAGCTGGAATTTTTTGACAAAAATAACCTTTCAGAGGTCCTGCAGCCGCCCAATTCCATATGCGGTCCTGAGGCCTTCGGGTTGCTTGACGTTCTCTCTTTTCTAGGGACAAGAGCCATACTAAGGTAAATATTTAACCCTTCTAGAATTCTAGTGCCTATCTTCTGAATTTTCTGAACATTATAGTATTTATATCTAACTGTACTATACTAGAGTGCACCATCTGAGTGTCTAACAAGGAGATCTATTACCATGTTTGCACTATCTTTCGAAAATGTTATCTAATGAAACAATCCATCTACTATTTTGGGTTACTCTAATCCCAGATGGATCCTGATATCCCATCCCTCTCTTAAACTATATCTATTAGCTCCCAGGCATAACTAAGATGAGTATGGTTAATTGTATATATCTCTGTCACTGTTGAAAGTAACTCAGAATGCTTATATTTATTTTCCTGAATTATAAATATTGATAATCTTCACTAACTGGGTACCTCGTATCCTTCTTCACTTTGCTTATTTTGCTTGTTGAAACTTGTATCTACCTTCTGATTCTCTTATTGCCTTTTGCCATATGGGTGGATAGATATTCTTGCGTTAAGGCTCCTTATCCATATCTAAGTACATACGTGATCTGATGAAGACCTCACATTTACTCATCGTAAGCGTGATGGAAAATTGAGTTCCTCTTACTCAACTCTTCCACAAGCACATTCAATTTCTTACAAACTGTCGTTCTAGATGTAGTGTCATTGTATTACGAATAAAGTAGAATTTAGGAGTTTGAATTATTACAACTGAGCTCTACCAAACGATCTAGAGTAAGAACATAGAGTGACAATCCTAAATGCCCTCTAGTTTCCTGCTTATAAGTGTGGTGCATAACATACCCACAAATAAGACTCTACTAGACACCGCTTGTAGACTCCCTAGGATAGAACTGCTCTGATACCACTTCTATCACGACCCAAACCGATGGGCCGCGACGGACATCGAGTGCCTTACCCAACCGAGTACCTACGTAATATATCTTTCTTATCATACCATTACGGATAAATGGTCCAAAAGGGCCGTCATGAGATAACCAGAATAAAATATAAGGGAATACTAGACATAGGCGACCCAAGAGGATATAGAAACTTATAAATGTGACATACAGGCCTATAAGGCCGACATGATCATTTGGAAACTCAAAACATAGGCCGATAAGGCCATACAAGTATCCATATGTATGACATATGTCTACAAGCCTCTAAGAGTACATAAACATTATAAAGGACGGGATAGGGCCCCGCCATACCGATCAATACATGTCCAAAGCATACTAACCAAATAGGTAACTCTATAGCTAGTGGAGTGCACCAACACCTTCCGCTGAGCTGATAGCCTACTAGGAAGACTGTCAACCTCTCTATCGAGGCCTATAGGTATAAAATGCAGCATCCCCAAGCAAAAGGGACGTTAATACAAATAAAGTACTGAGTATGTAAGGCATGAAAGCAGTAAATAAAGACATGAAAAAAACTTGGAGTAAAGAACTCAACTTGTAAGTCTGAATAACTCTGTGAATCATGAAACATTTATAATGTCATGCATATGCATATAAATGTCATATCTTGCATAGTATATGCATACATAACATCATCAAGTCTCTCAGGGCATCCCATCATATCATCTCGACCTTTGTGGGTGAAATCATCAATGTATACCAACTGATCAGGTGGTAGTGCATATATAACACCATAACCTTTCCCCATACCCCATATACATATAATATACGCATATATAATATCATATGGTCATGTGTCAATGTACATGTATAAATGAATGCAAATAAAGTAAGTCAGTAAGATCTCTCGGAATGTCATAAGATCAATATGCCTTCAGATAAACTTTATCAACTTACATATTTTCTGAGACCCATGAATAAATGATATAATAATAGGACACATGGGTAATAAAAAACATACGCAACCTTAGTACTTCTATGAATAGAGTCATTTATGAAAGTTGTGCGTTTGTTCATTTTGTTTGTATCATATGAATCATGCCAGAATGAAAGAAGGGATAACCTTAACATACCATAACTCTATTGATTCCTTAATACCTTCCAAACAATTCTTCAAATAACTCAACTCAATCTATTATACCATAAGGAGATTCAAAATCAGTGCTGAGTAAAGGCTAAGTCCGCAACTTAAACTAGTAGCTCGTTTATGTAAATTTGGGCAGCATCTCCCCTGTAACAAGGGATTCCTCCAATACCATATACCAAAAACAACAACTAGAGCATTACAATCAGCAATTTAAAAATAACCTACCTATAATTCGGGACCTTTAATACAACAAGTTATATCATTACGAGCGACCAACCCAGTAACCTACCACATGTGGCATTTCTCCCCACCCTTATCCTTCCAAACTCCATAAATCAGCAACACAAGAGGCCAACACGAGTGGACTACAACACCGTCCACTAAAAGTGGAATATATCGAACTTACGACTTTCGATCACCGTCCTGTGAGTTCTAACTATTAGGAAATAAATTTATCAACCTTCCTTAATATTCAAAATCTTAAATACATAAATTATGCATTTATTAACTATGAAGTACCTTCCGAAACTCAAACTACAAAGAAAAAGAGAGGCAATATAATGATACTTACGTCGTAGGGATCGTTCTAATGTTATCACTAATTTTTTTTTTGGCAATCCGCTAGGCAAGCGCCTAGGGATAGTTTTTATTAATAAAAAAAAGAAAAATACAACAATTAGGAAGTGTACAAATAAGGGGGACAATAGCATCGGTTTTGTTACCCATATGCTTTGGCTATATAATCAGTCCTTTGCGCCTCACATTGCCTTATGATGACAGCCTAATGTAGAGGATTCATGGGGTAGCTGCCGGCAAAGTCTCACGAGGGCATATAATCTCATAGTCGTGTGGATAATTTCCAAAGGCATAGGACTAAGGTAACACAAACTGGGCTAAACCTTACCTTACTATTCCTATTGAGGCTTTAAAGTCGTGTGTTATCACTTCTTGATTTCGTACACGGATGTTAATTTTCTTTGAAACCCTTGTAGAGAGATTAAGGGTAAGTTTATGGGTCTTATATGTTCGTGTTCTATGTAAAAATGAAGAAAAAGAAGACTTAAGGCATATATATCCACTTTTGAAAAGTCAAAGAGGTGCTAGCTTGGCACCCTAACATTGGCCCTTCTTCTGATGCTTGTATCTTTTTATCTGGACATCGTATGAATGAATAGTTAAGAGTGTTGAAAACTACATTCGAAGAACTTCAATTTGGTATATAATATGTCCCAAAAAACCTCATATAATACACAAAATTTATTGCTCAAAAAGCTTTGTTACAAGACAAATCCTTAGTTGGTTTTTCCACAACTTAAATCCGATTTTTCCCAAACTTTATTTTTATATTCAAATATCATATATAGTAATATTATTACTTTAAACTCATTCAAGTCATTATTAACAAGTCTCATATTCATTATACGTCACCTTAGGACGCAAGTGTGTAACACCAAACTTGTCGACTTCGACGAAACTTACTTTCTTCAATTCATTTAGCTTCTAAGTTTTCTATCCCTCTTGATATTTGTTATTCATGATATTAAATATTTGTAACCTCCAAGGTAACATGATTAACTTACTTTATGTACTCTAAAAGATGATCTCATTTTTGAGCTTATATGAGTTGGCTTACGATGTACTTTTACGTACGGAAATATGAGGTATAATTCGATGAACGAGGAAAGATTCAGCAAGAATTACGTATGTGGGAGACATGGAGGATGAATCTCTAGGTGAATTCATGACTTTGCACAAATTTGTGCGAGGCTTTTTGATTGATTTAGGCTGTGAGGTTGAGAGAAAAGAGAGAAAAAGGGGAAAGAGAGGCGACAGGGCTTAGGGAGGGGAATGATTTTACGGTTAGTGGTTTGGGAGGCCGTATCTGAGGTTAAAATTGAGAGACGAGATATGGGTCGTTGGATTTGATGACTAACGACCCTGATAATTTGGGCATTTAAGGGTTTTGTGGAGGAATTTTGGTGGCCGTTAAATTATAGGATTTTGACAATGGAGATGAGATCTTTGGGCATATGTTTAAAAATTAAGAGAAAATCGGAGGTTAAATGTAAGTAATCGATCAAATGTACTAATAGTTTAGATGGATGTGTGTTTGTTTTTTGAGTGATAAGGATGGGTGACATGGCACGATCTTATTAGCTCAATGGGAATGGCATGGATTGCCAAATGGTGAAGGGGGATTAGACCTAGGTTATTTTCGGACTTAGACATATGTATTGGGCTGAAATTAATTTAACGAATAGTAACTTTTTATTTAATTAAGGAATTATAATTGTAGCCTTTTAGTTTTTAACCCTTTTAAAATTAATTTAATTGAAATTTATTAATTTCCAATAAAATATAGTAAAATTGTAATTATCAAATACACTACTAACTATTGTAATTAATTATTTATAAAATATTTTATTTTTTTGAATTATAACACTAGTTTGAATTATAGTAATCTAATTAATTAAAATTTGAGAAGTAATTCGTAAATTAATTATAAAACCTCTATTGTGTGTTTAAAAATATTTTAATAGTAGTATATCTGTAAATACATAGTACTAATGATAGGTTATTAATTTCAAAGCTAACACTTAATTAATTTGTAACAAAATTGGTAACTACTGATAGAAAATACTTTCAAAATATTCATTGTAAATATTTAAGTATAAATAAATTAATTTTGAAAAAGGAGTTCAAAATTGATCATCAACAAGGATTGATCAAGCTCAACTAAGAACAGGGTCCCTGGATGATTAGCTATGAAATGATGGAAAGGTACAATGCTAAAAAGTGCTTTCTGGCGACATCTAACTCAACCCTATACTGCCACAGGTAGACAGGCATGGTGCATTCAGGACAAACAAGTGTCAAATGACATTGCACATATCTAGAAGTTGTTGTCCACATTTTCAAAAATTGTCAAGGAACCTGGTTCCTATGACTCATGTTAGTTGTTCCTTTTACACTTATATGCTTTTAGAACTTTTAGGGTGCCACGTCATTATTTTATTCCCGCCTCTTTTGATGCCCTTTAAGCCCAAATGTTATAACCCTTCCAAATCGACCTGACGACCCTTATCCCCTCTTACACCCGTTTGTAATCGGTTCCCCCTTTACTTTTTATACTCAAAAGTCAGTCTCTTTCCTTACTTCAAACATCAAACATAACTTTCCTTCTCTATCAAACCCTCTTTTTTGTCTTCTTGCTTCCAAAATCAATCATGTCTCAACAAGAAGCTTCATCTCCTAAAATGACTGAAGTCGAACCTACATCATCTCTATCTAAAGCGACACCTCCATTTGGATATGAGCCAGACTCTCACCCATAAAAGCCCCAATTTCCAACAAACCAAACCATACAGTCACTTCTCCCAAACCTTCTGATTCTAGTCCCTAGAGCAACAGTAAAAATCAAACTCCCAAAAATTTATTTATTATCCATTTGTTCCTACTAAAAGAGTGGACTCCGAACAAACAATATCCACTTCTCAATTTATTCGAACCACAAGATAAACTGTGGAAGGCGATGAAGGTGTTGAGGTCTCGAGTCAGTGTGCTGTGATAGAGGAAGTGATTTTGAATGAAGAGTTGAGTTCCCGTGTTGCTGAGGGCTCACATGTATCTAAAACTACTGAGGCTCACGATGTTGAAGGGATTGTTTCGAGTATCTCTTCTGTGTCAGTTTTTGGGTACGGAGTTTGAGGAAAATATGAGTGTAGATAAAGTAGGATTTACTTCTCAAAGAGCCTCTTGTTGTAGAAAAATTGATTGAAGGGTCTATAGTTGATGGTGTTGGTGTAGAAACTCAGGGGGAACCACTGAGTTAGAGGGAAGAACAGGGTGAGGGAGAACATAAGTGTCAAGGGGAATAAGTGCCTGTCAGTACTACAGGAGAACCTACAGAGGAACCTTGTCCCTCTACCCAAGGGGAGTTTTCTGCTCCTATTTGGGATGAAACACCAGGTTCCACAAGATAGCCCCTGGACAGTGCTGACTCATCCCCTTTTGACCCCCTTATTACTGTTCCTTTGCAAATTGAGTATCCTGCAATGAAGCTTGTACCTGTGCAAAATTTTGCTTGAAGTGAGGAGACTGACCTAGATGATCAAGCTATGATGAGCTTTTTTAAAAGCCAAACAAGATACTTCCCAAATGTCCTACCACTAGATAGCAGCGCATGGCTACGCTTGATAATGCTCTGAAGGTCAGTAAGGAGAAAATAAAGAAAAGGAAACTAGCGAAGAGCAGATTGTTGATGAGGAGGATGTGCCTCCTACAAAAGTAGTTAAGGTGGATGATGAGAAGCCTGTTAAGGAACCCGCTCCCCTTGTTAGGAATAATTCAAAAAAAATCATTGCTACTAAATAGAAGAAGACAGTGTTTGACAAAGAACTTGTGAATGACAAGGATGGTGAAGTGGAGCAGGAAGAAGAAGTAGAGAAAGAGAAAGTGGAGAAGAAGAAGCCTTTGAGGAAGAGGCAGAGTACTAGTGAAGAACCCGGTTCCTCCAAAAAGCCAAGGCTATAATTATCTGAGTTGGAGAGAAGGGCAAATATTAAGAAATAAAAAGTTCTGTGGGGTCGAGTCTTTGATCTTGAGATCACTGAATAACCAGGAATATGACAACTTATGGAAATTGTTGATTTCCATAAGTGGACCCACCTCTTTGAAATCAAAAGTCCAAAGGTCTATGAGGAAGAGGTGTGAGCTTCTATGGTGGAATGTTTGTGGTAGATGGGGATACACTTTCCCTGAAAGTCAATGGAAAAGACTTTGTTCTGGATGAGGAAATACTGGGAGAGATTCTTAATGTACCAACAGTTGGTCCGAAAAAATTGGAGGGAACAGGTTCCCCTAATTTTAAGAAGTTGATCATCAAGAAGCAAGCAATTCTGTTGGGAGAAAGTTTTAAGAAAGCTCTCTAGCTTGAATACCAGCTGTTGTTTAAGCTGGTGAACAAGGTGTTGCTGCCTAGGGCTGAGAAAATATCTATCACCTCCGTTACGGACATGGTTCTCCTAGAGGCGCTGACATCCTTCTCATCTACTCCCTCCGTTTCAATTTATATGAACCTGTTTGATTAGGTACGGAGTTTAAGAAAAAATAAAGATTTTTGAAATTTGTGGTCCTAAACAAGTCAAAATGGAGTCCAAAGTATTTGTGTGGTTATAAAAGCTTTTCATTAAGGGTAAAATTGTAAGTTTAAGCTAAATTGTTACCAAATTTAGAAATGGTCATTCTTTTTAGAACGGACCAAAAAGAAAGTAGGTACACATAAACTGGAACAGAGGGAGTATTAGTCTGTCTGGCATTATGATTGAACACATGCTGAAGGTGGTAGACTTTAAGGATGGTAATCATGGTCTCCCTTATGAGTTCCTTCTTAGCAGAGACCTAGAACACTTTGAGGTTCCCTTGGGAAAAGCGTCTGTAGGGACTAGAAAGCAGATGTTCACCATGAATACTCTAGAAGAGTGTGAGTGTGTAGTGAAGAAGGGCTATATAGGAAGTAACACATCTACATCTCAACTGATTGATTCTCAAGAGGTAGCCAATGAAGAGATCAAGTGTCTTAAAGCTTAAAATGCCATTTTGGAGTACAAGCTTACTCAGGCTAACACGGAACCTGGTTCCAGCTGTTGTAATGACCCGACTGATTGTTTTGAGAATTAAAATCATGTTCAGCAACATAAGGTCTTGAATAGATTCGTATTATGTGATATGACTTGCGTGCATGGTTGAGTTCAATTACTGGATGATTCGGAGTCAATTTGGAAGAAGGATTCTAGTTTTGGAAGCTTAAGTAGTAAGAGTTGACCGAAATTTGAATTTTATATAAACAATTCCAAAATGGAGTTTGGATGGTTCCGAAAACTTCGTATGGTGATTTTGGACTTAGGCGTGTGTCCGGATTTGGATTTGGAGGTTCGTAGGGTAATTTGAAGCATTTCGTCAAAAGTTGGACAAGTTGAAGTTTTAGAAGGTTGAAAGGTTTGACCAAGAGCTGACTTTGGTGATATCGGGGTTGGAATGTGATTCCGAGAGTTGGAACAACTCAACTCCGTTATTTCATTTGGGACTTGCCTGCAAAATTTAGCGTTATTCTGGGTTGATTTGATAGGTTTCGGCGCGAGTTTTAGAAGTTGGAAGATTTTAAAGTTCATGAGTTAGATTCATGGTGTGATTCATAGTTTCGATGTTGTTTGATATGATTTAGGACCTTGAGCGAGTCCCTGTTAGGTTATAGAACTTGTTGGTGTATTTAGACGGGGTCCCGAGTGCCTCAGGTATGTTTCAAATGGGCTACGAGCCAATTCCTTCTATTTTGGACGGTTGTTCTGCTGGTGTCTAGTGTTCTTTATCGCGTTCGCAACGAAGTAATCGCATTCTCATACTGTATTGGGATGTAGGCAGCATTTTCTCTTGGCGTTCGCAAAGAGGGGATCGCGTTCGCGAAGGTAGGAAGATCCTTGTCTTTGCATTCGCATCTACAGGTATGCGATCACGTAGAGGTAAGGTGGACTAGGGGAATCAGGAAAATTTCTCTTCGCATTCGCGAGTGCACAGATGCGTTCGCGAAAGGTTTGGGTTTGGTTCACCACGTTCGCGTAGCACGATTTTGGCAGCCTTCATTTTTTTCTTGTTCACTATCGCGATGCATTAATACCTGGCAGAATATATAGTACTGAAATTGTTGGCTCTTCAATTACCATGTTATCTTTTCTATTGCTTATCCTTAATTAAGTTGCTGTATTGCTTTCCATAATTTGCTCAAACCTAAAAGAAGTTAATTATCCTTTATCATAGTGCCTCATCCTTAATTGGAATTAATGGCTCATGTTACCTCTCGTGTTGTCAAATTGTGCTTTTTTAAAGTTATTGTTGCATATTAATTTCTCCTGTGTTGAGGTACTCTTATTGTGACTAGTATTCTCCAATGTGTTTATTCTTTGTGAACTCGTTCTATTGTTTCTTTGCGTTCTAAAGCTATTAGGTTGATTTACTTGCCGAATTCTTGTGTATTGTTATTGTTGTTGCTGTTGTACTCAGTTTGTTAAGCCGAGGGCTATGCGCGGTTGTCCATTGAGATTGTTCAGTGGAATCGTTGTAGAATATGGGCACATGTTGTGAAGGCCATTCTATTATGTTGTTGTGTTGTTGGCACGTGATGATGTTAGGATATTTGGTTCGGGTGTTTTCACGAGATTTCTATCGTACTATTGTTACTATTGATTATGCACATGCGGCGTGACAAGGCGGACTATATCAGTGTAATTTGCGCATGTGGCGAGACAAGGTAGGGGCATTACTATGCGCGTGTGGTGAGACAAGACGGACATTTACTTTATTATTGCGCACGTGGCGAGACAAGGTGGGCTATGTCGGACATTGTGTGTAATGACTTGTGATAGCCTGTGGGCATTGTTGTTATTGATATTTGTGTAGTGACGTACTTACCCTATGCGAGTTATACCGTGTACATTTCGTGGTGATCATTTCTTATGTGTCGTTTATTGTTTCTATTCTTATTAGTGAGCCTGAACTGTGATAGAATAGTGGCACATGCATACACGTAGTTAATCAACCCTAACAGTTTAAAAAGATGGATCCTAATGTTATTGATCATTTCTGCATACCCTTTGTAAGCACGTGATTTTTGCCCAATATGAGAATTACTCCCAAAAAATCCAAAAATAAAATGATTTTTCTTTGGTGTGCAAATTTGTGATATTTTGAATAATTATTTGTATTTGTCTGTGCGTGTTTATTTGCTAAATTAATAAAAAATACAAAAATATGTCGCATTTTGCATGTAGGATTTAATTCTACAATTGTTAGTAATTAAATTTGTTTTACAAAAATTAAAAATTACAAAAATAGGCATCGTTTGCATTTTTAGCATTTAATGTCCAAATATACAATTTTATGCTTAATTATTATTTAATTGTGCGTTAATTGTTATTGGGAGTTAATTTGCACTTTTATAACTTAATTTAGTTCTTAATAATAGTTTAAGTATTTTTATAATTTAGTTTTAGAGAAATAAAAGAGGAAAAGAGAGCGAAAATATAAAGAAAGTCGGAATTGAGCCTCTTCTTCAAATTCAAGCCACAAGCCCAAAAAATGGCCCAATCTTCCCTACGACCCAGTCCATTTCGAACTGGGTCGACCCAGTCCATAACCCAAAAGACCCAAACCCCCTTTGTCTTTCATTTTTTTGCAAAACAAAAAAGAAAAGTAGAAGAAGAAAACCCTAAGAAATCCATCCGCCCCCTCCTATCTTCTTCTTCTTCTTTCTCAAGCTTTCCCAAGCTCCTCCCATGGCAGACCTTTCCCCTCACACCCCTGCTCCCCTCACGTCAACACACACACAACACAACCACTCTCACCCCCACGACATCCCCTCGCTGCCATGGCTGCGTTTTTCAAGTTCGTCGAGCAACTTTTACGCCACCATTGTTGCCCGTAGTTGCTTCTCCTCCTGCTGTTGCGTTTTCTTCTTATCCGACACTGCTGCTGCTGCATTTTTCATCCTTCATGTTGCTGATGCGTCGTCCAAACAAACCACCACAACTGCTGCCCGCCGCGTCCAGCCATGGACGAGCTTCATCGAGCTCGAACTCGAGCTCCCATGGCTGCCGTTGCATCTTCTCCGACATTGCTGCTGCTATCACTGCTTGGACGCCACTGCTGGGACGCCACTGCTGGGTCGCCGCTACTGTATGATCGCTGCTGCTGCCCGCCATGGACGTTGCTTTCCGCTGCTGCGTCCGGCTACTATTATCACCGAACAGACCCCGTTTATTCAAGCTTTGTTCGAGTTGTCCGTGTCCGTTCGAGTTCATCGTTGCTCATTTCCGGTTAGTAAATTTTTGAGTCTTATTTTGTCCGTATTTTGTTTGATATTTTCCGGATCCAAAATCGTTAAAGAATTCAATTCTTGTTTTGTTCGTTGTTCATCGTTGAAATCGTTTTTCTAGTTTGTTCATGTTCATGTGCTTTGTTAAAATTAATTTTCAGATTTCAAAATAGAAGTTTAATTAGTTGTTTTCATGTTTATTTCATGTTTGTATTATTGTTTAAGTGAATATTTGTTAGTTTAATATTAGTTAGATACAAATTGAAGTTTAATTAATTGTTTCTTCAATTTGTTTCATGTATTTTATGTATTTTCCGGAAATTGTTAATATTGTTAAGTTCAAGTTTAAATTCATAATTGTTTCTTCTTAGGTTTTGTTTTGTCATTTGCCTAAAAGAATTTAGTTGTAATAAGGGAAGTATGTTGGTTTTAATCATTTGAATCCGTCGTTTTTATTTTTAGATTTAATTCATGTTCATATTATGTTTGTTTGATCTTGAATCCGAAATGTGTATAGTTTGATTTCTTGTTTACCATTTATGATTATTTCTTGAATTGGTCTCATAATCTTGTTTAAAGTTTAATATAAGAATTGTTTGTTGTAATGTTGTTAGAGTTGATTTTAAGTTCAATATGATTGAATTTAGAAATCTAAATATACTTGTTTGTTGTTGTTGTTGAATCCGAAAATAGGATTGGTTGTTGCTAAAATATTGTTCAATCAAATTTTAGTTGTTCTTTGTTGTTCAATTTGTGTTCATGTGATTTGTTGTTGAAATGTTGAAGAAATCATGTTCATGTGATTTGTTGTTGAAATGTTGAAGAAATTATGTTCATGAAATTTATTGTTTGAACATTGTTAGAAATTAATCATATTGTCTATATTTTGGTTAAGTTTGATTAATTGATGTGTTATAGCTGATGGGTAGTTTGGTAAATTTGTAGTACGTTGAGGGGTAGTTTGGTAATTTCAGTAAGGTCGGAGGGGGTAGTTTAGGAATTGTACATTTTGTAATTGTTTATATGAAGCATGGGGGACAAAATGAAATGGGGTGGGTTGTGATATTGTTGTTTAATATAAAGGGGGGACAAGACAAAATTTAGTGGGGGGAATCTTGTATATTATGTTAGGCATGGGGGACAAAATATAATGGGGTGGTGTGATATGTTTATTTAATGTAATGAGGATGAGTGGGAAGATAATGGGTTGGGTAGAGAAAAAATATTGATTTTAATTGAAAGATTTATGGGATGAGATTATATATATGAAGTCTTGAACACAAGAGAGATACGAAAAAAATACACATACAGATAGAGAGAAAAAACGGACAGAGAATAAGAGAGAGAGAAAAAAAGGGCTGAACATTTAAGAGAGAGAAAATTCCGAAAAATATTTAAACTTTCAAATAAAAAAAACTAAAAAAATTATTCTGCTTTCTTTCATTGTTTGAAATCAGAATTAATTGTTGTTTCATCAAAGCTTGAAGCTTTTGTTTTTGGGATTACTGCTCTACTGGTTTGCAAACTCTTTTCCTGGGTTGGTACTGTTGCTGGGTTGTTGCTGCTGTGCTATATTGTTATTACTGTTGCTGATTCTCATCTTCATTTTTTTGCTTCCAATATCTGGTACACAACTGAAAAGCTGGTTATTGTAATCTGAAATATGAAGCATGAATACATATGAAGAATGAAATTTTGAAGTTTTAATTTTGTTTTTCTTTGTTTCCTTTTGTTGATTATATTTAAGCTATTTCATGTATTACTAAATAATAACTGGAATTAAAAAAAATAACTTAAGTTAGTCTTTAATGAATCAGTTCGGCAAAACAGGTTAATTCACTAGTTATGAAGGTTTCAAGATTATCAACAGTAGGTTAATCATGAATAACTAGCTAAATTTAGCTAAGACATGAATTTAAATTAAAACTTCGTAAATTAGGCATTAAGGCATGACTTGAGCTTAATCAAGGTTAGAAGAACGTTTAAGCCTAATAAACTTTCTAATAAGCTTTAGTAATTATGGTTAAATTTAGTTTCAAATGATTGTGAATAATTAATCTCAATAATTTTTTTTAACAATGCTAAGTTTTAATCTAGCTATATTTGATTCTTTTGGATATTAGTTGTTGAACTTTTATTTTATTTATAATTTTGAAATTAAGAATAAAATTCCTTTTTCATCAATATTTGTATTAATCAAGCAATTAGCATGTCATGTTTTCTTAATAATAATAATAAATAAATAAAAAACGTAATTAATTAGGATTTTCTTTATTCATTTTAGAGACTAATTTTAAATAGCAAAATGTAGTCGCTTTAAGATTTGTCCATTTAAAATAAATGAGACGAGCCTCGCCAAATAAAACACACAAATTGCGGGGCCCTCGATAAAAATTTAATTGATTACTTAAACTTCGGGATGGGCCGTTTAGCAAATTTCACGGCCTTCCCCAAAGTAATAAAGCGCTAATCGCTTTAGGCGCGATATAATAATAATACATTCTTAAACACGGGTACGCATTTATGCGACCCAAATCCAAATCCCAAAACATTGAATAAAAATATGTTCCGGATCGTGGATGCATTTTATGTAACGCAATCCAAAGACATGTTTTTAAACGATGTTCACATTCTTTAAAAATATAATAATAACAATAAAAGCGGTTAAAAGTTAAAATTGCACTATAGTTTTTGAACATGTATTAAAATCAGATATTTTAGCCATTACAACAGTTTAAGCGACCGTGCTAGAACCACGGGATTCGGGGGTGCCTAACACCTTCCCTCGGGTCAACAGAATTCCTTACTTAGAATTTCTGGTTCGCAGACTTCATTTGGAAAGTCGAATATTTTCCTCGATTCGGGATTAAATTGGTGACTTGGGACACCCTAAAACTCCCAAGTGGCGACTCTGAAACAAACAAACAAATCCCGTTTCGACTGTCCTTTAATTGGAAAAAACTCCCTTGCACCCACGCGGGCGCGGAAAAAGGAGGTGTGACAGCTCTGGCGACTCTGCTGGGGATAAACCCAGAACCACTGGTTCAGGGTTCAAGAATTCGAGCTTAAAATAACTGCTACAGTTGGCTTTATTTATTATCTGATTTTTACATGATATATGTTTAATGTGCTAAATGATGTTTTTACCGCTTTAATATTATTTGAATTGTGTATATAAAACTGCTACGAAACCCTTCTTCTTTCTGAGTCTTCTGAATTTATGGTGTACACGTGCGCGTGGCCCACCTTTCTGTTAGAAGTCATACCAAATAAAACGAAGTTGGGACAAGTAACTAGGCCGGGTAGACTTTCGTGCTCCCGGTACGTTGCCCCCACTTCGGCTCAAGCTGTCCACTTGGGTAAGCCAGGGCTAGAACAATATGCCTCAGGTTTTTCACTTAGAATAACTCAGCTTCATGTCGGATCCCTAGTAGGAACGTTTGTTTGCATCACGTGCATTTGACTTTGGAGGCTCAACACAGGGGTTGGGTCTGTCTAGGACAGGTGTACCAAAAATGAAAATGACCATCCTGATGCATCTTACTTGCTGCTACTTGCGCATTTATTTGATCCGGATTTGTGTGTTGACTGACTTTTGAATATCAGGAATAATATTTTGAAATTGAAAAAAAAAAAAGAAATAGCGGTTAGGGAATTGATTGTTTATTTTTGAAAAAAAAACCAATGCCCAAATACTGTCAAAACTCTGCCGAAATTTTGAGAAACTTTAAAAAAAATTCTTATTAGTTTGTTTTATTAAAAGCAAAAGAGAAAAAAAAGAAAGTCAGTTGTTCTGTCTTATATTTTTTTTTTAAAAAAAATAAAAAAATAAGAAAAAATATATAAAAAGGAAAATAGTTTGTCTTCCCCTGAAAATGACAATGAAAAAGAGTCTTACTTTTAAAATAGTTTTTTTTATTCGCTTCTGAAAAATTCAAAATGAAAATGAAAAGAGTCGTGCTTTGAAAGTGGTTTTGTTATTTGTTGCTGAAAAAGAAAAAAAAAATAAATAAAAATCCAGTTCGGTTAATTGGCTCGAACTACGCGGGTTTGATTCTCATCGGATGTGAGATACGTAGGCAATATCGGGTCCAACCCCTTTTTTTTTGCTAAAATAGCCAAAAATATAAATAAAAATAAAAAACGTGTCAAAATTTTAATTTTGTCATAAATAAGTCGGGCAGTGTCCAGCTTCCCCTTTTTTTTTGCTAAAATAGCCAAAAATATAAATAAAAATAAAAAACGTGTCAAAATTTTAATTTTGTCATAAATAAGTCGGGCAGTGTCCAGCTTCCCCTTTTGCTAAAAAATATCCAAAAAATAATTAAATAAATAAAAAAAAATATGTCAAATTTTAATTTTGTCATAAAGAAGTCGGGTAACGCTGTTTTGTCAAGACATAGCCGAATGTTCCCGAAAAGGACGCCGGAAGGCTGACTTTGCATAAACAGCCACCTTTTGGGTCATGTTTAGGATTTTGGTCCAGTTGACCCACACAGCCTTAAAAAATCTTCGTCCTCGAGGCGCTGAAGGGCCGTGTTTGCAACACCACGTTTTCATTATAATTTGAAAAAAAAAACAAAGAGTCAGCGGTCAGGTGAATACCATTTGAATTTTTTTTAGTCAAAAACAAGTCAAGCCAGCTTCGGCCGCGTCTTAAACTGTTCTTGCCAAAATAGCCTTAGAATATCTTTCAATTGTCGAAAGGCTATTTTCGTAAAAGAACGAACAAGTGTGTAAAGTGTCATAAAATAATCATCTCCGGCCTCAAAATTTGGAAGGGGCCACGTTTGCAAAAATAACCGTTCGGTTGCATTTGTCAAACGGAGAAAGGAAGCTGGCCGTTTGTTTTGAATTTTGTAAATCTTTTAATTAAAATATGTGGGTTGTTTGATTTTCGAGTTTGTAGGTCATCTTCAAACCTTTGAAACCCAGTTTATTTTAATATGAAAATCGAAAAAATGATTAGTATTGTTTATCTTTTATTTGTCCGAACTACGCAAGGTCTGATTCATGCGGGGTCATGATACGTAGGCAATCTCCATAAGATTCGACCACAACAAAAAAAAAGCAAAAAAAGAGAATGAAAAAGAAAAAAAAATGGAAAAAAAAGAATGAAAAAGAAAAAGAAAAAAAATGAAAAAAAAAATCGAAAAAAAAAGAAAAAAAAATGTTGTTAATAATGGGGACCAACGGAGTCCATTCTAACCTGTTTCGCTTTGAATCACAAAGAAAGTTAAGGTGGTTGGTTTGTGGTAAGCCGGAAATACAAGACCCAGAAGCACACTTTGCAGGGATCAGGCTTGATAACAGAAGCACTCGAATCCTATTGGGACTTGTTGACTAAGGTTGATGATATTAAAGCTGATAATGGTCTTGGCAGTATTGATGCGAACGCTCAAGTGGCTAAGATGCCAATTTTGATAAAGTGGGAGGACGCTCCGTTCCTTGGTTAGCAAAAGAGAAGCTGGTGGCGTCTTATTTTGTTGTCATTTCTGTTGTCCGGATTATTCTTAGGGTTGTAATCCGAATATTGTCTTGTGTCAAACTTTCTTATCTTTCCATTTTTGTCGTATCAGTTTGTTTAAGTCTCGTTGATGTTGTGTTAAGATTTTATTCTGGTTGTTTTGTTTGTTTTTCTAACCATTTCGCCGGAAGTTTAATACAAAAGCCGGTCTTTTATTATTTCCAGTCATCTTTTTATTTAGTCCTTTTGTCATTTTCGTTCAATGCCGATTCTAGGGACATGACATGCGCACACAGTTTGGGCCTAGTCTATAAAGTTAATCATAAAACCCTGGGAAGGTGATCAAAGCATTTAAAGGAAATAAGAACGGTTTGAGATTATTTGAAGCCCGAGTCATGTGGAACTGGGGCAAGTAAAACATAAAGAAAACCGTTAAATGCAAGATTCGCCAAATTGGCATGAGGGTCGTTCATGAGAGTGAAAGTGTCGCCCAGTAGTGCTTTAGCAATGACAAATGAAAAAGCAAGTGTTTAACATAATTGTCAAGTCCAGCACCATCGGAAGAGACTATAAATCTATGATCAATTGTGTTGTTTGCACTTGGCATATTTTGAAGACTGGAATGACGAAGGCATTTTGTTCTGCTACCTAAACACTTTATCCTTCGTTAGCCCTTTTAAGCCTTATTTATTTTCTTTCATACCCCTCGTTCGAAATCAATAGCAACGACTAGGAAATACGAGCCTGGAAGGTAAAGAAAAAAAATCAAAAAAAAAAAAACGAAAAAAGGAAAAGAAAAGAAAAATGATAACAAAAAACAAAAGAAAGTCAGAAGAAAACAGAGGAATTGGGAACTACGTTTGACCTGATTCCTCAAAGAGGATACGTAGGCGCTTCACGGCTCGGTCATAGGGTGCATAGTGCGCATAATGTGCGTAATATGCATAGTGTAACAAAAAAATTTAAAAAATATATATAATAAATAAATAATCCCCAAGCAAGAAACTGGGGCAAGGGTTGCGCTTGTTATAAACAAATATGATTTCGAAGGTTGTAATTTTGAACCCCAAATTGATTTGTTTTTGAGCCTTTAATACCCTTTCTTTCTAAGCCTATCCAAAAAACCCACATTACGGTCCAAAGAAAGACCTTCTGATCAGTCTGCAAAAGATGCCAAGTCAGACAAATGAGAGTCTTACCGGCAAACATAACATTCTGTTCCACAGCAGAAAGGACTCTAATCTCCAGCAGAGAGAGTCATACCGGCAACACTCCAAATCCCCAGCTGGAAAGTGATACAAATGAGAGAGTCTTATCGGTGAAAATCTTTACGGACACCATAAGGCGACGCAAGCTGAGAGAAAAACCAAAATGAGAGAGGCTTGATAGTGAAAACCCTTCGGGCACTACAAGTCGAATAAGATTGGGAATCAGATGGGGAATCGCCAATTGAAGGTTTTGAAAGACGATTGACGGCAGAGGATGGGCCACATGTGCATATCATGACATTAGAGTCGGTATTTGCGTTTGATAGGTTTTTATTTATAGTTTCTTTTGTTAAAGAGTCATCTTTTTCCGTTGTCTTTTATTCTGTTCCCTTTTATCTTTTCCTTTCATAGAAATTTCCCCAGTAGAGTCTGTTTGGTCAGAACCAGTGGGAAATGACTTCAAAATAGGCCATCAGCTTTCCAAGATAAGATCTGACTAATACATCCAAGTGATATAGTCAGGAAGGAACAAGCGCGAGGCCAATGTCAAGAAAGATATCCCCAGCAAAAGGGAATTGACAAAAGGATCGACGAGTGTCAAGAGGGATATCCTTGCCGAAATCAAAGGTTATTAAACCTCAAGACCAGAGCCCGTGGACAAACAAGGAGAGCAATAAGCATGATTTGGGAAATTCATGCGAGACTAAAAGGTCGGGAAAATGCAAGTTTCCGAGCCATGCCACGAAAGAAGAGGGATATCCCTAGCAGAAAAGGATTATCCCCAGCAAATAATATCATCCCCAACAAGTTTTGGAACGCAGAGCAAGGAAGGAGAAAAGGAAAAGGCCATCCCAGAAGGAGTATCACAACCAACTACCACGCTTTAAGCTAACAAATTTTGTTTTGAAACAGGTAAAAGAAATGGCATTGATGACAGAAATGCATGCCATAAGGGAGACTGTAAAACTGGGGCAGAAAATTTTCCTTTCATTTGGAAAATTTTCTGGAAGTCAGGTACCCATTTGAGGAAGAATAAAAAATAACACCAGTCTCAAGGGAAGTGGTCTTTGAACCAGTGTTGCCCCAATATAATAAGTTTCAATGGAGGAAGTTGTTCCCCAGCAGACAGAACAAAGGGATGACATTTGTGCTCAGAAAAGCAAAAAGCCATTATCATCCCCAGCAGCTTCCAGAAGAATGAAGCATCGATTTGGAAGGGATAAAACTCCCCAGCAGTGTTATCCTCAACAACGTTATCCCAAGAAGATAACACTTATATCCCCAGCAGTGAAACCCCCCCCCCCCAAAAAAAAAGAATTTGAAGGAGGGGAAGAAAGGAGACTCCCACAGTGGCATTATCCCCAGCAAGCAAGAACAAAGCAGAGCGAAGGAAGGAGAAAAGAAAAGAAGAAATTACGAAGGTAAGTTTCTCAAATCATTGATCTTTACATTTTCCTCTTAGGATAAAAAGTCCTAATCTGATGAATTTCCCTCCCGATACAATCTTGGTCCGATGAAATTTTTCTCCCAAGATAAGATATCAAATCTTAGTCCGATGAATCTTTCTCCTAAGATCACAACAAAATGGACCTAGTCTGACGATTTATCTCCTAGAGTCACAATCTTGGTCTGATGAAATATTTCTCCCAAGATAATATAATAAAATCTTAGTCGGATGAATCTTTCTCCTAAGATCACAACAAAATGGACCTAGTCTGACGATTTATCTCCTAGAGTCACAATCTTGGTCTGATGAAATATTTCTCCCAAGATAATATAATAAAATCTTAGTCGGATGAATCTTTCTCCTAAGATCACAACAAAATGGACCTAGTCTGACGATTTATCTCCTAGAGTCAAAATCTTGGTTTGATGAAATTTTTCTCCCAAGATAATATAATAAAATCTTAGTCGGATGAATCTTTCTCCTAAGATCACAACAAAATGGACCTAGTCTGACGATTTATCTCCTAGAGTCAAAATCTTGGTCTGATAAAATTTTTCTCCCAAGATAATATAATAAAATCTTAGTCGGATGAATCTTTCTCCTAAGATCACAACAAAATGGACCTAGTCTGACGATTTATCTCCTAGAGTCAAAATCTTGGTTTGATGAAATTTTTCTCCCAAGATAATATAATAAAATCTTAGTCGGATGAATCTTTCTCCTAAGATCACAACAAAATGGACCTAGTCTGACGATTTATCTCCTAGAGTCAAAATCTTGGTCTGATGAAATTTTTCTCCCAAGATAATATAATAAAATCTTAGTCGGATGAATCTTTCTCCTAAGATCACAACAAAATGGACCTAGTCTGACGATTTATCTCCTAGAGTCACAATCTTGGTCCGATGAAATTTTTCTCCCAAGATAAGATATCAAATCTTAGTCCGATGAATCTTTCTCCTAAGATAAGATATCAAATCCTAGTCTGATGATTTTTCTCCTAGGATAATTTGAAAAAAAAAGAAAGAGAAGTTTGAAAAAAAAAATGGTTGAAGTCAGGAGCCCGCCTGAAGAGAGGAAAGGCGTTTTTAAAAGTTGTTGAAATCTTGCCAACCTAAAGAAAGAAATGGCGATGTATTGGTTGAAGTCAGGAGCCCGCCTGAAGAGAGGAATGGCGATTATTTTCAAAGTTGTTGTTGAAGTCAGGAGCCCGCCTGAAGAGAGGAATGACGATTATTTTCAAAGTTGTTGTTGAAGTCAGGAGCCCGCCTGAAGAGAGGAATGACGAATTATTGTCAAAGTTGTTGTTGAAGTCAGGAGCCCGCCTGAAGAGAGGAAAGGCGTTTTTAAAAGTTGTTGAAATCTCGCCAACCTAAAGAAAGGAATGACAATGTATTGGTTGAAGTCAGGAGCCCGCCTGAAGAGAGGAATGACGATTTATTTTCAAAGTTGTTGTTGAAGTCAGGAGCCCGCCTGAAGAGAGAAGAGGCGTTTATTTTAAAAGTTGTTGCCAACCTAAAGAAAGGAATGACATTTTATTTTTAAAGTTGTTTGTTGAAATCAGGAGCCCGCCTGAAGAGAGGAATGACGTTTATTTTCAAAGTTGTTGAAATCAGGAGCCCGCCTGAAGAGAGGAATGGCGTTTACATTTCAAGTGTTGAAGTTGGGAGCCCGCCCATAATAACAGAGGAATACATTCAGTCTTTACTTTTCAAGTGTTGAAGTTGGGAGCCCGCCCATAATAACAGAGGCATACATTCAGTCTTTATATTTCAAGCATTGAAGTTGGGAGCCCGCCCAAATAACAGAGGCATACATTTCAGTCTTTAATTTTCAAGTGTTGAAGTTGGGAGCCCGCCCAGATAACAGAGGCATACATTTCAGTCTTTACATTTCAAGCATTGAAGTTGGGAGCCCGCCCAGATAACAGAGGCATACATTTCAAGTCTTTAATTTTCAAGTATTGAAGTTGGGAGCCCGCCCAGATAACAGAGGCATACATTTCAAGATCAAGTCAGAGGACAATAAAACAGAGGGTTACAATAGGAATCCCCAGCAGGAAACAATAAAATTCCCCGGCACCGGGAAACAGAAGGTTGCAACAAGAGGTCACAGTACAAACTCAAGTACATGTGTCAAAAGAAGTAAAGCACCGAAAGAAATGCAAGCAGACAAGGAAGCAAGGCAACAAAAACAAATTGCAGTATAGCTTAACTTCTTGTTTTCTTTTAAGCACGGTGTAACAAGGAGATCGGTAAGCAGTAGTAATAGCATGCAACAACAGTAACAGTGCAGTCCAACGGTAGTCCCAGCTACCAAAATTTCCCGAACTACATTGGCCTGATTCCTGTTTAGCCCAGGATATGTAGGAAACCTTTGAAGCAAAGGTTCGGTCAAATCTTTTTCAAAAAAATGCTTCACACGGAGTACTCGGATGGGCAAAAATCGCTCGCTTTATCTTTGCACGAAAACCCTTCGTGTCTTCGGGCAAAGAGGGGCAGCTGTAAGCACGTGATTTTTGCCCTATATGAGAATTACTCCCAAAAAATTCAAAAATAAAATGATTTTTCTTTGGTGTGCAATTTTGTGATATTTTGTGATATTTTGAATAATTATTTGTATTTGTCTGTGCGTGTTTATTTGCTAAATTAATAAAAAATACAAAAATATGTCGCATTTTGCATGTAGGATTTAATTCTACAATTGTTAGTAATTAAATTTGTTTTACAAAAATTAAAAATTACAAAAATAGGCATCGTTTGCATTTTTAGCATTTAATGTCCAAATATACAATTTTATGCTTAATTATTATTTAATTGTGCGTTAATTGTTATTGGGAGTTAATTTGCGCTTTTATAACTTAATTTAGTTCTTAATAATAGTTTAAGTATTTTTATAATTTAGTTTTAGAGAAATAAAATAAGAAAAGAGAGCGAAAATATAAAGAAAGTCAGAATTGAGCCTCTTCTTCAAATTCAAGCCACAAGCCCAAAAAATGGCCTAATCTTCCCTACGAACCAGTCCATTTCGAACTGGGTCGACCCAGTCCATAACCCAAAAGACCTAAACCCCCTTTGTCTTTCATTTTTTTGCAAAACAAAAAAGAAAAGAAGAAGAAGAAAACCCTAAGAAATCCATCCGCCCCCTCCTATCTTCTTCTTCTTCCTCAAGCTTCCCCAAGCTCCTCCCATGGCAGACCTTTCCCCTCACACCCCTGCCCTACTCACGTCAACACACACACAACACAACCACTCTCACCCCAACGACATCCCCTCGCTGCCATGGCTGCGTTTTTCAAGTTCGTCGAGCAACTTTTACGCCACCATTGTTGCCCGTAGTTGCTTCTCCTCCTGCTGTTGCGTTTTCTTCTTCTCCGACACTACTGCTGCTGCGTTTTTCATCCTTCATGTTGCTGCTGCGTCGTCCAAACAAACCACCACAACTGCTGCCCGCCGCGTCCAGCCATGGACGAGCTTCATCGAGCTCGAACTCGAGCTCCCATGGCTGCCGTTGCATCTTCTCCGACATTGCTGCTGCTATCACTGCTTGGACGCCACTGCTGGGACGCCACTGCTGGGTCGCCGCTACTGTATGATCGCTGCTGCTGCCCGCCATGGACGTTGCTTTCCGCTGCTGCGTCCGGCTACTATTATCACCGAACAGACCTCGTTTATTCAAGCTTTGTTCGAGTTGTCCGTGTCCGTTCGAGTTCATCGTTGCTCATTTCCGGTTAGTAGATTTTTGAGTCTTATTTTGTCCGTATTTTGTTTGATATTTTCCGGATCCAAAATCGTTAAAGAATTCAATTCTTGTTTTGTTCGTTGTTCATCATTGAAATCGTTTTTCTAGTTTGTTCATGTTCATGTGCTTTGTTAAAATTAATTTTCAGATTTCAAAATAGAAGTTTAATTAGTTGTTTTCATGTTTATTTCATGTTTGTATTATTGTTTAAGTGAATATTTGTTAGTTTAATATTAGTTAGATACAAATTGAAGTTTAATTAATTGTTTCTTCAATTTGTTTCATGTATTTTATGTATTTTCCGGAAATTGTTAATATTGTTAAGTTCAAGTTTAAATTCATAATTGTTTCTTCTTAGGTTTTGTTTTGTCATTTGCCTAAAAGAATTTAGTTGTAATAAGGGAAGTATGTTGGTTTTAATCATTTGAATCCGTCGTTTTTATTTTTAGATTTAATTCATGTTCATATTATGTTTGTTTGATCTTGAATCCGAAATGTGTATAGTTTGATTTCTTGTTTACCATTTATGATTATTTCTTGAATTGGTCTCATAATCTTGTTTAAAGTTTAATATAAGAATTGTTTGTTGTAATGTTGTTAGAGTTGATTTTAAGTTCAATATGATTGAATTTAGAAATCTAAATATACTTGTTTGTTGTTGTTGTTGAATCCGAAAATAGGATTGGTTGTTGCTAAAATATTGTTCAATCAAATTTTAGTTGTTCTTTGTTGTTCAATTTGTGTTCATGTGATTTGTTGTTGAAATGTTGAAGAAATCATGTTCATGTGATTTGTTGTTGAAATGTTGAAGAAATCATGTTCATGAAATTTGTTGTTTGAACATTGTTAGAAATTGATCATATTGTCTATATTTTGGTTAAGTTTGATTAATTGATGTGTTATAGCTGATGGGTAGTTTGGTAAATTTGTAGTACGTTCAGGGGTAGTTTGGTAATTTCAGTAAGGTCGGAGGGGGTAGTTTAGGAATTGTACATTTTGTAATTGTTTATATGAAGCATGGGGGACAAAATGAAATGGGGTGGGTTGTGATATTGTTGTTTAATATAAAGGGGGGACAAGACAAAATTTAGTGGGGAGAATCTTGTATTTGTTTATGTTAGGCATGGGGGACAAAATATAATGGGGGTGGTGTGATATGTTTATTTAATGTAATGAGGATGAGTGGGAAGATAATGTGTTGGGTAGAGAAAAAATATTGATTTTAATTGAAAGATTTATGGGATGAGATTATATATATGAAGTCTTGAACACAAGAGAGATACGAAAAAAATACACATACAGATAGAGAGAAAAAACGGACAGAGAATAAGAGAGAGAAAAAAAGGGCTGAACATTTAAGAGAGAGAAAATTCCGAAAAATATTTAAACTTTCAAATAAAAAAAAACTAAAAAAATTATTCTGCTTTCTTTCATTGTTTGAAATCAGAATTAATTGTTGTTTCATCAAAGCTTGAAGCTTTTGTTTTTGGGATTACTGCTCTACTGGTTTGCAAACTCTTTTCCTGGGTTGGTACTGTTGCTGGGTTGTTGCTGCTGTGCTATACTGTTATTACTGTTGCTGATTCTCATCTTCATTTTTTTGCTTCCAATATCAGGTACACAACTGAAAAGCTAGTTATTGTAATCTGAAATATGAAGCATGAATACATATGAAGAATGAAATTTTGAAGTTTTAATTTCGTTTTTCTTTGTTTCCTTTTGTTGATTATATTTAAGCTATTCCATGTATTACTAAATAATAGCTGGAATAAAAAAAAAAACTTAAGTTAGTCTTTAATGAATCAGTTCGGCAAAACAGGTTAATTCACTAGTTATGAAGGTTTCAAGATTATCAACAGTAGGTTAATCATGAATAACTAGCTAAATTTAGCTAAGACATGAATTTAAATTAAAACTTCGTAAATTAGGCATTAAGGCATGACTTGAGTTCAAGCAAGACTAGAAGAACGTTTAAGTCTAATAAACTTTCTAATAAGCTTTAGTAATTATGGTTAAATCAAGTTTCAAATGGTTGTGAATAATTAATCTCAATAATTTTTTTTAACAATGCTAAGTTTTAATCTAGCTATATTTGATTCTTTTGGATATTAGTTGTTGAACTTTTATTTTATTTATAATTTCGAAATTAAGAATAAAATTCCTTTTTCATCAATATTTGTATTAATCAAGCAATTAGCATGTCATATTTTCTTAATAATAATAATAAATAAATAAAAAAAAACGTAATTAATTAGGATTTTCTTTATTCATTTTAGAGACTAATTTTAAATAGCAAAATGTAGTCGCTTTAAGATTTATCCATTTAAAATAAATGAGCCTAGCCTCGCCAAATAAAACACACAAATTGCGGGGCCCTTGATAAAAATTTAATTGATTACTTAAACTTCGGGATGGGCCGTTTAGCAAATTTCACGGCCTTCCCCAAAGTAATAAAGCGCTAATCGCTTTAGGCGCGATATAATAATAATACATTCTTAAACACGGGTACGCATTTATGCGACCCAAATCCAAATCCCAAAACATTGAATAAAAATATGTTCCGGATCGTGGATGCATTTTATGTAACGCAATCCAAAGACATGTTTTTAAACGATGTTCACATTATTTAAAAATATAATAACAACAATAAAAGCGGTTAAAAGTTAAAATTGCACTATAGTTTTTTTGAACATGTATTAAAATCAGATATTTTAGCCATTACAACAGTTTAAGCGACCGTGCTAGAACCACGGGATTCGGGGGTGCCTAACACCTTCCCTCGGGTCAACAGAATTCCTTACTTAGAATTTCTGGTTCGTAGACTTCATTTGGCAAGTCGAATATTTTCCTCGATTCGGGATTAAATTGGTGACTTGGGACACCCTAAAACTCCCAAGTGGCGACTCTGAAACAAATAAACAAATCCCGTTTCGACTGTCCTTTAATTGGAAAAAACTCCCTACGCACCCTCGCGGGCGCGGAAAAAGGAGGTGTGACACCCTTGTCTACCTGCCTTCTATGTGAGAATGGTTGTATTGGCACGTGAGTCGTCCGTGCAATTACCAGTTGGAAAGTGCGCACAAGATGCCAAGTATTTAGGGTTCACGAATTGGAACTCGTGACTTGTGAATATTTTGAGGTTTGGTACCTCGTGGAAATTATTGAATAAATCCGATGTGAAAGCGGTTATGCCGAGATGATACTTGTCCTTCCTTTATTTGCTTTTCATCAGATTTTAATTGTGTTGAGCTTGCTCCACTATTCGTTGTGTTCCGCTGCTAATTGTTGCTTCTTTTACCTATTGCAAGTACCGTATTATTGTTATCATTATGCATAGTTTGGTAGAGATATCGTACTCTGCTAGTTCTATACCTATACGTATCCATGTTATTCAGACCAGTAGGTGTCTTGACCGTCACTACTCCATTGAAGTTAGTCTTGGTACTACTGGGTACTGCTATGGTGTACTCATACTATGCTTCTGCATAATTTTTGTGCAGTTCCAACTATTTTGAAGTCAGTCGATCGTTAGCTAGCTGTGAAATTTTTGCTGTGGAGACTCAAGGTAAACTTGTTTATGCATTCGCAAGCTTCGAAGTTACCTTCCGATGTTGTTTTTACACTGTTGTATCCTTATTTCTAGACAGTTGTATTTAGAAATTTCTAGCAAACTCTGTAGAGCTTATGACTTGTACTACCAGTTTTGGGATTGTAAATTTTGTATCGAGATTTCTTCTTTGCCTTTTTCAATCATTTTTTATTATTGTTATTATTTCAGTAAATGTTAGACTTACCTAGTCCTAGACTTACCTAGTCCCTAAGACTAGGTGCCATCACAACATCCTACGAAGGGAAAATTGGGTCGTGACAGCAGCTCTCAGGGAGAAGAGATTTCTTGTTTGCAGGCTGAGAATGCCGAGTTGAGGAAACAAGTTGAGAACCTGAAGGAGCAGCTGATCAATGATCAAAGAGCTACTAATGCAAGAATGGATAGTCTCATCAGACTCTTTCTCCCTAATCCTTCATGTCCCCTATCCAATGTTTTTGCACCCCTTCCCAGTCCTCTATTAATCCTATTCTTTTGTTGATGCTATCTTATGACTGTGGTACTTTAGTTATTTTGATTTGTAATATATGTGTGACTAGTATTGCTATTCCTATATTTTTTTTTCCTCTTACAATTACTGGGCATGACTATCTATTTTGTGTAATTCTTGTGTTCTGTTTTTAGTCATGTTGTGTGCACATAAATAACATGAGTTAATGTTGCTGGACTTCTTTTTGTGTATGCTTATTTTATTTTATTTTTAGTGATGTAAAACGAGGAAAAAAATTGAAGGTAGATAACAGATAACAGAAACAGGGTAACAGGAGTCTGGTTCTCCTGTTACCCTGATTCTTTTGCAAACTAACTCAAGTTCTCCAGTGGCGTGACGTTTGGCATTATGTTGGAACTTCGGATGCCATAAATTTAAGAAACTATGACGAAGTGATACCTAAAGATAGAACAACCATAGAGTACGCATACCAAATTAAGGAGTGCTTTGACGAGTAGTGTTACCTAAATATTCTTTAAAAGAAAATTGAAAAGGTAGTTTTACCTACTGGTCGACTGTTAGTCATAATAAGAATCAAATTCAAAATTATGGAGTCTGAATTTTTACTTTTGTGACTTTAGTTACTAGTCAATCTTGGTCATTTGAAAATATTCGATTAAAAAAACATCGATAAGGTTTGTTTACGCGATTGATCATAAATTATCAGGTTTTAGGAAAAAAAAATCTTTATAAATAATTTCTATCCTTTGCGCAATATTTATGAAGTTGAAACGCTAGAGTATTTGAAGCTAAAGTTTAAGAGTATTCGGACATGAGTTTAATTTGCACAAAAAAATGAAGAAAATTTAAAGTTTATAAGTGAAAACTATTATTTCACTTGAAATACTCTTCATACCAGTTTTCAAGCTTCAATTTCTCGATCTCTGTTTCAAGTTGAAGTAAAATAATAGAAACATTGTAAAACAAACATTGATTTGCAAATAATGTCCTCCATGTCACCTCCAAATAGCCGAAAACAAATCACCACTTAGCAAATAAACAAAGCCGAAATCACTAATTTCGTTTTATTTAAATTAGTTTAATTTTTGCCCCTAAGGTTGAGTTATTATGATTTCAGTAAACCAGAACTCCTTAAACGGTACCTTCCAAATTTGCTGATTTTTTGTTCATTCGTGAAACTTTATTTTTATACAATTTACACTCAGGAAATTAAAATATTTTTCCGTAGGAGTATAATTTACAATTAAAAAGAAAATCTTCTCGTTCTACAAATGCCTTCACGTCATTGTTGACGTCAGAACTCTTCATTTATTCTCATGGAAAATTTTATTTTGTGTCTCATACAACTGACACTAGTTGTATGAGATAACTTTTTTGTCTCACAGTTTTGTAGACCCAAATTTCTGTGGACCCAAAAGTATAATATTGGGGTCCACAAATTTGTGAGACAAAAAAGAGTCTCATACAACTAGTGTCAGTTGTATGAGACACAAAATAAAACTAAAAAACTTCACGAATGCCAAGTCAAAGTGTACTTAACCTTCAAACAAAATTTTTACCAAAAGTGGTGGTAGAGTGGTAAGTATTTTATTTATTTTTAACTACAAATTTCTCGACACGTGCGTTGCACGTGTATGCCGAGTCATGTTATACATAACTTCATAAAATAATATTAATATTATTATAACAAATCTTTGAGTATATAAGTATAAATTAATGGAAAAGTACAATTTTTTGTGATAGATTAATGTGAATTGTCGCATATTGATTTTTTCATCGAGGTCAAGATGATTGGATATCATTTGAACCTATGAAAATGAATGATCAAAGTTTAATTGGATATCATCTATTGTTAGTTTATCATGACCAAGACTCTTTTTGTCGATATTGATAATCCTCTTGAAATTACTATGTAAGTTGCTCATGTGAGAAGTGCAAAGCCACGTTTAACCAAGGAGTGTCAAGGAAATATTATTTTGTTATTGCTCGGTAGGATTTTTTCGTTTACACATGTTTATTGTATTTTGAATCTCCTTGGCTTTTTTATGTGTTTAATTTTTTATATTTTGACCCCCCTTGTTGAAAAATATGTTAAGGTTACATAATATGTTCATGACAGAACTAATTGGCTAGAGAGTTGCTTGTTTCTATTACTAGCAATCCTTCAAATAAAAACAGATGATGGACGTAAGAGAAACTAAAACTAATCACCTAATATGTGGTGATCCATCAACACAAGAACTAACAAAGAAAAAAAAAAAACAAAATATGAAGTGCTTAATCTATCAAGAACATATAAAGTCTAGTAAAGTTTATCAATTTGGCTAATTCAAATTAATTACATTGTCATTAGCACGACAATATAGATATCTAATGCAAGATATGTATATATATATATTTAGATGGCATCCGATGATGAGCTATATATGGCATCCAATGATGAGCTATGGTATTATACGGTACCATAGTTTACTGTCCATTTAAATTTCTTTTTTATTCTTTTATTAGTGAATTTCTTTCATATTTTGATTTCAACAATAAAAGCTCAAGTGTCTAATTAAGAAAATGTGAATGTTGGTACTCTTAGTCCACATAAATTTCATGTAAAACGATTACTCACATCTAGTGTGTATAAATTCGAGGTATATTTTTGCAGGATTAACACAACAAATATATTTAACCAATATCTTTGACTTTTATATTCAATAATTAGCCGATCATGGAAAGTACAATTTTCTAAACTGCTAAAGAAAAAGAACAATTAAAACACGAAGTGCATGCCAACTATTTATTTGCACATAGAAATAAATATTAAATATATAGAATCAAGAGGAGAGAAGAGTGAATTTTGATCAGGAAAGAAATAGTTAAGTAGAATATATGAATAGTCTTAAATTGGAGTAATAACTACATGTTTATTAAGTACTATTAACTAAGTGACATCCAAAAGAAAATAATATATACAATGGCGTCAAATTTCCAAGAAAGGTTTCATCTCTACTGACCAAAACAATTTTCGAATGAAAGTTCATTCCTAACTAATGCCAAAATCTAAAAGTTCATTCCTAACAAATGCCTCATGTACAAGCTATGGTAAGTACCTCATCTTTGATGGTATTTATATCTATTTCTCGTTCGAAACACTCCTTTTCTTTCTAATTAATGAGATTATATGTCTTACTTGGGAATTCTCATCCTGCAATATATTGCCCATCACTTAATATTCTTTCATTCTTTGGTTGTCTTTGTTATATTTCCACTCCCAAAGAGCATGGAGACAAACTTCAACCTAATATATACTTCTATTAGCAAAATACCTAATACTTCTCATTTATCATTTTTAGGGTATTCATTTATATACATGGTTCTCAACTTATAGACTATGACTATAGTAGTTTCTACAGCCTAATTATAAAATCAGGATTAGTAGAAAATCTATTAATGAGTTAGGTTGTAGTAAAAATCTTTAAGTTATTCCAAAAATTTTGCAATGATCAAAAGATAGTAATAAAATATCATCATTTATGAGCATTACATAGAATCAGATAAGGATGCAAAGAAATTGTACAAAAAACACATAGAGAAGCATGCTCTCAATTTATAATCCGTAGGACATGATCTATTCATCTTATCAAGAAATTAAGAAATTAAGAAATTAAATCATTTGCTTTACCTCATCATAAATAATTGGCAACGTGTAATTTGGTGAACATAAGTTTGTGACCAACAATAAATGATTTATATTGGTGGAGAAACACAAACAAGATAATAAAGGGCAAAAGTCTAAAGTAGCAAAGTTGAAGATGTGATTCACTGGAAGAAACTTCCCTTCTCTTTTATAAAACAAAGCACCACAAAATTTTTAAATAAACTAAAATGGTCGAATATCCCAATCCAAAAGAAACTGTCACAATAGACTAATACTAACCAGTGAGTCATAAGAAGTTTGAATCGACGCTTTCTGCTAAGTAAACAGAAATGAAGTTACGAGTATATTTTTGTGTTGGATATAAATATCACCAAGGATTTAGGAAAAAGTTAGATAGAAAAAATAGTAGTAGCGCTAGAACCTTGACTATTAAGCACACAAACTTTGTAAGAAAAGTGAAGAAAGAAGACGTTACTTGGTGAAGGTGTGTTAAGAGTTCTAATCTGAAGAGTGAGGAGAGCAGCGACTCTTTGCGAGGAGTAACGATGTAAAATGGTTAAGGTGGCAAGTACTGGCAACGGTTGAAAACCTTAAGAACCGATAGTTAATGGTCTTTTGGTTAATTAGGCTAATAACATGGGCAATTAAGTAATTTAACTTTTAGTTTAGAGGGTTCCTGCTTTTATAGTGGTATAGATTAGAGCCATGAAAATAAAGTTGCCCTCGATAGGAAGTATTTTTATTTTCTAAAGTAGAATTTTTAGTGTGATTAGTCAATCCGAGAAGCAAATATCGAGCGAGAAACAAAGGAAGAAACATTCCATCCACCCAACCCAACACACACACACAAAAAGACCCCTTACCCCACCAGCAAACCAAGAATCCTAAAGGCAGAAAGAGACACATACATCTATTGCTTTTTTCATACACGTTTTGCGTATCCCCCAAGCCTATGAAAACCCTATAAATACCATTATCCTCTTCATATTACATATCCAATTCCTTTGCCGATATTCAAGACTTTCTCCAATTTTTTAGCCTTCACTTGAGCTTTACCATGGCGACTCCTAGTGCTTATCTTGCGGAAGCTTATGTGACGAGAAAACAATACAAGGAGAAGATGAAGACAGAACTGGAAACTAATGATAACAAAAAGCAACATAATGATCCTAAAACCTCCTCCTCCTCTTCTTCTTCGGGTGGTTGCTTTTCCATGAAAATATTCAAGAAAAACCATCCAAAAACCGCTCCTTCGCCATCGGATCCGCCGCCGTGAAGTAGGATATGAGAGCTAACAGCTGCTGTAGCTATATATATTAATTACTGTTCTAGGAATGTTTTTAAAGCCACTGTATTGTTTTTTTCTTTATTTGATGTGTTTGGAATTCATGAACTCAACTAAAGTGAAGAAGTTCATGATAATTAAAAAAATTTACTTGTATTTTACGAATTTTGATATGTTTCTTCTTTTTGTCAGCGTATTTTCATGAATATCCAAGCAAATGAAAAAGAAAAGAAACAAGCTCTTTGTTCAAAATTATGTACGGGAAATTCTGAAGTTCTTATGTATTATCGCATTTTAGTTAATTAATTAGTCGATCAGTTCCCATGAAAAAACGACACTTTCGAAATTAAAGGCCAGCAAAAGCAATAAGCCATACGCTGTAGCTGGTCCCATCATTAAAAACCAAAGATTCTCTTCCTTCCCATCATTATAATCATAACGTATTAATAATTAATAAATTGACAAAAATTTCTCAATAAAAAATAAACTTACATAGGACAAATTAAATTATTTGAGACAGTGAGTATCGATGTGGGAATTTTGTTCTAAAATGGAATATTTTAAGGATAAAATAGTAAAAATTTTGGTCAAACTTAAAGTGATAATAAGCTAAAAATTCATAAGCTGGGGGAGACCAGTTTATGGCTTATTTTTGACTTATAAACACTTTTAACTTTACCAAACGTGTAGATAAGCCGAAAAGTGCTTATAAGCTAGTTTGACCAACTTATGAGCTTAGCTAAACACCCTCTAATCTCCGCTAGTGTGGTTAGAAACTTGTTCCATTTGGCCAATATATTAAATGGAAATTTTCTAATAGTTAATTAACACTAATAAGTTAATTGACAGGTTTCTTTTAGGGGTGTTCACAAAAACCCGAAAAATCGAAAATCAAACCAAATCGATCAAAAAAACCGATACTTTTTGGTTTGGTTTGGTTTTGGTATTGAATTTTAAAAACCGATCAAATTTGGTTTGATTTTGGTTTTAATCAGAAAAAAATCGAACCAAACCGACTATTTCAAATTTATTATTACACCTATATATATGTATATTATTATACAAAGTTTCAAAAAATTTATGGTAAATGTTAATAGTTTGCACTTTTAATATAGTTCTTTACCTTTACATTCTAGTTTGATTGGTAGTTTTCTTTTGTTTAGTGTAAGAATCCATTTCGTGTTAAAAATAACATATTTTTAATTGAGTCCTTAAATTATTCATCACTATTTGATTCAATTATCATCAATATATTTTGGCAAATAATATATTTCTCAAAGGGTAATTGATTTGTAGTGTTACGTTGAAAATGTGGTCGCCAGAATATGTGTTTGGTAGTGTATGTCTTATATTTAAGAAAAAACCGACAAATAACCGAAAAAACCGAAAAACCGACATAAATCGAATCGAGAAAAACCTACTTAATTGGTTTGGTTTGGTTGTAATATTTGAAAAACCGACTTACTTAATTTGGTTTCTTTTTAGGGAAAAATCGATCCAAACCGAACCATGAACACCCTAGTTTCTTTAGTTTGCAATTTTGCATCATGGTATGACCTTAGCTTGAAATCGAGGGGTCAAGTTATAAAACAATTATTCCTACAGTGTACTTAATTATATTCCCTCACAATGTATACTTAATTCAATTGTTGAAATATGAACCAAGTTTATCTTCTTCGATTGGTTAATATATTTAATAAGGTGCTCTAAGCTACAGAAGTTTAGAGCACCTTATAAAAAAGTTTGATAAGGTGCTTTAGTTTATATATTTCATAGAAGAATTTAATTAACCCGCTTCCAAAAAGTTCATATACTAAGTCTGTAACTCTCAACTTCCATTTCTCCTTTAATAACAGAGTGAAGGCATATAGTGATGAAACATCTTTTCTGTATCGATCATTCCCATTTCTTGTAGCATTTTCATTTGCGCGATGCCTTATATATCCAGAAGCTTAATGATGGAGAATTAGATGTCTTACATAATATCGCGGTTTAGAAGTGGATCCACGATTTAAATTATATAAGTTCGTCTTTGAAGGTTATTAGTGTTGAACCTAATGTATTTTTAAATTTATAAATTTATACTAATATTTATTTTTAAATTTTTAAACATACTGGATTCAGACGAACCCGGCAACAACATCTACATCTGCCGCCAGGTAAGATCCGTCAAAGTCCAAGAATGAACTTGGTGCCCAAGACAACGTGCCGGTCCCAGCACAACTGAATTTTATCTCCTTACCTTCCAAATCTCATACGCCCACCACACAAACATTGACTCCTTCTTGAATAAGTTATAGACAAAGGGTGTATTTGGTACGAAGGATAATATTTTTCATATAAAATGAATGGTTTAATCTTTATTTCTTGTTTGTTTAGTGAATGAAAATTTTTTTTGGAAAATATTTTTTAGTGTTTGTGTTACGATTGCAAGCATCAAGGACATGATGCAAAAGTTTGCCAAGTGATGAAGGAACGAGCAGGAAAGGAGGTGATGGCAGAGGAAGTAGCAGTTGGTCGTAATATGCCTGTTGTGGAGGTGACCAATTTTGACAAGTTACAAGGTGATGCTAGGGACTATCTGAATGCCAAAAGATTGAATCAAATAGATATGGAAATAGCAGGTGGTAAACTGGTTGATGAAGTCGCAAAAATTTTTTTAGTCGGGCAGCAGCTTTTGCATAATGAAGGAGGAAAACAAAGTGTTAATTTGAAAAATGAGAAATTGGTTAATCGAGCAGTTGATGGTCTTTCTATAGGTGAGACCCCAATGGTAGGTGATGCAGCAGGTGATGAGACTCCCAATGGAACAGAAACTGGAACAATTGTTGTAAACAAGCAATCAAATTGGGAAATGGTTAGGAGCACTAATGCTGGTATTGTTGAAGATACAGCAGCACCAATGGATGGACAATTGTGTTTGGTGGTTGATACAAATGAAGCTGGGCAACGGATTAACTCTCAGACTACAAATGCCGCTATACCAATTGCAGCTCGACAGCCTATCGTAGTACCTGGAAAACAGTTAACTTGTGTGGTGTCAAATCTGGAAGCTACTTTTCCATTGAAGTTTACAGCTGATCGAACTGTTGCTATGGGTGCAACTGATGATACAGGAATTGCTACTGTCCCAATGGTTGATAATGTTTTTGTGCATGATGGTAAGGAGTTTGATCGAGTTGCATCAGTAGGGCAGACTACAGTGCAACAAACAGCTCCTCCTAAGACTCTAGATGCAAAGAGTGTTAGATCTACTACAACAGTTGAAAAACTAGCAGGTGCTATTGCTGTACATGATGAGGGGCAAGGTACAAATGTTTCAGGTGTTAGGGCAACTTTGGAGAAAGCTGAGCAGTCGAACAAATTTGCAGCTGGAATTGAGCAGGCTACACCTGCAGTTGTTGCAATGATGATTTCAAGTGAGAATGAAAATCAAGAGAGTGAAGATGAAGAGTTGATATAAGTTGGATCACCCTCTGTACCAAAAAATTGCAGCTCTACTATGATAAAATCCAGCAACAAACTGAATGCAAAAGCAACAGTTTTTATGCCTAAATCTGGAACAAATAGGCATGGGCAGCATGAGCAAACTATAAACACACAGGAGCAAAATGTAGTAGCATCAGCAGCTACTGAACAGCAACAGCAAATTGCAAAGCTGTCAACTGCTGCAATATATGCTACACTCAATGAACAACAACATCAGCAAATAGCAGCAGCACTTCCAAGTGCTATTCATCAAAACACAGAAGCTGCTAGAAATTTGGATAGTGCAGCTGAAAGATTGATTCAAGCTGTAGAATCCAAGAAGGCCACTGCAAGTTATACTACAAGTCAAATTGTAATAACACCTACACCTGTTATGCAGCAGCAACAAAATTTTACAACCACCACAGCCGTTACTCATTCTGGGCAGCAGCAGCATAGTATAAACAGTCCAGAAGCTATCTCAGAAGCGGGTAAATCTATTGCACAGCAACACAAACGTGCAGGCACTCAAGGCGAATATCTACCAAATGCAGGACATCAGCATCCTATAAGTTTCATGGCTGGACAGCAGAAGCATACTCCAGGCAGTCCACCACAACAGCAACATCACACTTCAGGTGATACAGCAGTAGAATTGGACACTGTTAAACATTCAGGTGAGATTTCAAACATTGCTTTGATTTCAAACCATGACCGGGCTCTATTGGATGCTTTGACTAGTCCAAAACCTCATAGATATGCATACTCAAGTAGCTCGAAAACGAATACACAAAAGCATAAAGTGTCAGTGGCAAAGAGGCAAGAACCTTGTAGTGCAAAGAGAACGAAGAGGCATGAACCATTATGGATGGTTATACAAGAAGAAACAAATCAAAAAACTAGAGTTCAATTTACATGTTGCTATTTCCGACGAAGCGGAAGAAGATGAATTGATTGAATCATGTCCGGAAGGGGCGACTACAATTGGAGATTTGCAAAGTGAAAAAAAGAAGGGGACCCAAGAAATAACACTCAGGCAACTCCCAATGAGAGCGGCAAAGCAAAAAGGGGTTGCCCCCTCAATATCTACGAGGTACAATAGATCAGAGAATAAATGAAGAATTTTGAAGAATGTTTGAAGATTACATGGGATTTTAAGGAAGTTCACATTGAACAACTCACAAGTTTGACGAATGAGGGGCAAGACTCAAATTTCTACATTGTTTTAGTTTATCATTTTAAAAGCATCATCACTTGTAATAGCGTCATAGAGTGTGTTATAAACTCTATGGCGATCATAGAGTACTTGGTACTTTCAAGTTCCTATTTTTACATGCTTGTTAGAAGATGAGGCTTTTTCAAAGCCTCAATAGGATTAGTAAGGTAAGGTTTAGCCCGGTCTGTGTTGCCTTGGTCCTATGCCTTTGGAAAAATATCCACATGGCTATGAGATTATATGCCCTCGTGAGACTATGCCGGCAGCTACACCATGAATCCTCTACATGAGGCTACCATCATAAGGCAATGTGAGGCGCAGAGGAGTGATTATATAGCCAAGGCATATGGGTAACAATACCGGTGCTATTGTCCCCCTTATTTGTACTATTCCTGATTGTTGTATTTTTCTTTACTTTTATTAATAAAAAACTAGCCCTAGGCACTTGCCTAGTGGATTGCCAAAAAAAAAAAACCATCAAAGGCCATGATGGCGTCAGGCACCTCAGTCAGGCAAGCCAACATTGAGTAAGTAATTAAACTCTCATTTTAATATTTTAGGAACCATAATTTCCTTTAATTTAACTAGTAAAAGGTAATCATCATTGAATAAATAAAATATTTAAAACTTTTAATATTAAATATCCCATAATCATTCCAGAACCCGGTGTCACAAGTGCATGAGCAATCGCTAGGAGTGACGACCCGGCCAGTAGTCACATGAGTTACCGCTCCAATTTCCCCATTTTTGCTTATTTATGCTTTATTATCTGTGTATTGTGATATCGGGTTGGTCGGATCGAATCCAGAATGATTTTGGTAAGGTTTGAGACACTTAGTCTCTTTTGAGGAAGCTTAAGTTAGAAAAGTCAACCGGATATTGACTTATGTGTTAGAGGGCTCGAATGTGAGTTCCGATGGTTCGATTAGCTTCGAGAGGTGATTTGTGACTTAGGAGCGTGATCAGAATGAGTTTTGGAGGTTCGGAGTAGATTTAGGCTTGAATTGACGAAGTTGATATTTTGGCGATTTCCGGTTGGTAGGTGAGATTTTGATATAGGGGTTGAAATGGAATTCTGAGAGTTGCAGTAGTTCCGTTGGGTCATTTGGGATGTGTGTGCAAATTTCAGGTCATTCAGACGTGGTTTGGTTGGATTTTTTATCAAAAGCGGAATTCGGAAGATTTTAGAAAATTTGGCTTGAATCCAATGTGTTTTGGGTGATTTGATGTTGTTTGAAGTGTTTTGATGATTGGAACAAGTTTGAATAAGGTATTAGGATATGTTTGTACTTTTGGTTGAAGTCCCCGGGGCCTCGGGGTAATTTCTGATGGTTAACGGAGAAGTTTGGAATTTGTTGCAACTGCTGAATTTGCTGCTTCTGGTATTTTCGCACCTGCGGATTGGGGACCATAGGTGCGGAACCATATAAGCGGAAGGGTGGCTGCAAAATCGGAATTTGGAGAAGTCGTCAGGAACCACAGAAGCGGTTGGAATACCGCATTTGCGATGGCGCAAATGCGGAAAGTTGATCGCAGATACGGAAATAGGAGTTTAAGTGAGGAAAGCAAATGCGGTGGTCCGCATATGCGGTACTGCTGAAGCGGAAATATAGTCGCAGATGCGAAAATGTCTGGACAGAAGGTATAAATTGTGGCCTTCGCAAATTTTGAGCTATTTCACCATTTTTATCTCGGCTTTGGAGCTTTTTGGGCCATTTGAAAGAGGGATTTCAAGGGAACTTTATTGAGGTAAGGAATTTGGACTTAAAACACGTTCCTATGCTATTATTTCACCGATTAGAGCTAGAAATTATGGAAATTAAGGGTGAAAATTGGGGAAACTAGGGCTTGGGAAGTTAGACCTTTAATTGAGGATTTGAAGGACCATTTGAGGTTGGATTTCTGAACATTTGATATGTATGAACCCGTGGGGATATAAGGAACCTATTGATGTAAAAATTATTGAATTCCGAGACGTGGGCCCGGAGATCGGGTTTTGGTAATTTCGGGATCTGTATCGTATTTTGATTATTTTCGCTTGAGTTTCGTTCCCTTAGCATATTTTTATACCGTGATTCTAATTTTGGATAGATTCAACACAAATGGAGGCCGATTCGAGGGGCAAAGGTGTCGCGAGCTAGAGATTTGACCGGTTCGAGGTGAGTAATGATTGTAAATGATGTTATAAGGGTTTGAAACCCCAGATTGCACATCGTAGTGCTATATTGAGGTGAGACACATGATTGTTGACGAGCATGGGGTCGTGCACTATTGGGGATTGTGACTTGGTCCATCCCGATTGATGGTTTTAATGCGTATTTGACTGAAATCTATATGCTATCATCATTATTTGGGCTGAATGCCATATTTGGGCTTCGTTCCAACTATTTGAACCCTTCGGGAATTTTTACTGGTATTCAACAAAAATGTATTGTTCTGGGGTATATCAAGGTTCAGTTTTCGGTTCATATTTCCTCATTGTTTTGACTTTATACTTGAACTCAGTCATGTTATATTTCACCATTTTTCGTACTCAGCCATGTTTACTCTACTTTAACACTTACACGATCTTTTAAATGATATTTTGGGACTAAGAAACATGTTTTACTACTGCCCGAGTGGCTTGTGAGGATTTTGACTGAGTAAGGCCGAAGGCGTATGTTGTGAGGAAACATTTGATACTGATTATGAGGCCGAGGGCCTGAGATATGTACGCCACAAGGTGGCTTGAGTGATATGAGGCCAAGGGTCTAGTGATGATACCACGAGGTGGCTTGATGTTGCGCTTGGGCCGTAAGGGGCCCCTCCAGGAGTCGGTACACCCCTAGTGAGCGCGGGTACCCATTGTGATGTGAGATTGAGCCCGAGGGGCTGGTATTGTTCTGAGATGTTGCCCGATGGGTGGATTTGTTGACACTGTGCCCGAGGGGCGAACCTTTATGTGTTTATTTTCTTAATTAACTGTCCATTTCCTACTTAAATTGTTGAAAAAGGCTTTTCATGAAATTTCATTTGATATAAAGGATTTTTGCCTATCTTTCACTGATTCACTAATTTTTTAAATGGTTTTACTGCTTCATTATAGAATGCTTTGTGCTTTACGTGATTTCTTGCTTTTAGTCTTTATTTACATTCGTTACTCACTGAGTTGGAGTACTCACTTTACTCCCTGCACCCCGTGTGCAGATTCAGGCATTGCGGATCCTGCCAGTGAGACTTGAGAGCTCCCGACAAATATTGGAGTCCACGTGGTAGCTACTTGACGTCCGCAGTCCCGTGTTTCTCCCTCTTTATCATTTCTATCTTTATCAGACATTTGTAATAGTTTGTAGACTTTTCAGACTTGTATTAGGTTTTATAGATGCTCATGACTAGTGACACCCCGATATCGGGCTGTGTTGAGTTGTTCTTCCACGTATTTATGATATTATCGGCTACTTTAGTTTATTTATTCATGCTTAGACTGTTTCTTATTGTTTAACTGTTTAAAAATGGAATTGGGTTTAACTGGATGGACTTGTCTTCACGAGAGGTGCCATCACGACCTGGTTCGGGTTTAGGGTCGTGACAAGTTGGTATCAGAGCCTAGGTTACATAGGTCTCACGAGTCATGAGCAGGTTTGGTAGAGTCTCGCCGATCAGTACGGGGACGTCTGTATTTATCCTCGAGAGGCTGCAAAACATTTAGGAAAAAATTTCATATTCTTGAAATTCTTATCGTGCGAATTTGTTGATCCGAGTACTAAACTTTTGTTATTCTATTCTCTCACAGATGGTGAGGACACGCGCTATTGGTCAGGATGGCGACCACCAGTGCCACCAGCCGTGGTCGCTAGAGGCCGAGGACGTGGTCGTAGTAGGGGCAGAGCAGCTAGGGCAGCACTTGTAGATCCATCAGCTGCCCCAGTTCAGGATCAGGTCCTAGTTATGGGCACTCCAACAACACCAGCTTAGGCACCAGCTGTGCCCATTATGATTCCGGGTATTCAGGAGGCCTTGGATCAGATCTTATCAGTTTACACTGGCCTAGCTCAAGCGGTTTCAGCCATTATAGCCACAGCTACTTCTCAGGCCGGGGGAGGCAATTAGACTCCCGCCGCTTGCACACCGAGCAGGTCATGCAGGGACTTCAGACGCCGGGGGCACAACCCGCCCAGCCTGTTGCAACTGCTCAGGACTATGTAGTTCCTACTATGCCGGAGGATGAACAGCGTAGGTTGGAGAGGTTTGGTAGACTACAGTCTCCGACCTTTAGTTGTGTAGAGGGCGAGGATGCCCATGGTTTCTTAGATAAGTGCCAGAGGATGCTTCGTACAACGGGTATTCTAGAGACCATCGAGGTCACTTTCACTACTTATCAGTTTCTTGGAGCTGCCTTCACTTGGTGGGAGGCTTTTGAGAGGCACAGGCCTGTTGGTGCAGCACCCCTTACCTGACAGTAGTTCTTCATTCTCATTCTGGAGAAGTATGTGCCGCAGTCCCGCAGAGAGGAGCTGCGTAGGGAGTTTGAGTGGTTACGTCAGGGAGAGATGACTGTGATGCAGTACGAGATGAGGTTCTCCGAGTTAGCTCATCATGCTATTTGGATGGTTCCGACAGATAGAGAGAGGACTAGGAGGTTTTTTGATGGCCTCACTTATCAGCTTCGTATTCCCATGACCAGGGAGAGGTGATTGGTGCTACGTTTGAGGAGGTTGTGGATATTGCCCGTGATATTGAGTCTGTTCGTCGCTAGGAGCGAGAAGAGAAAGAGGCCAAGAGGCCTCGAGGATCTGGTAGTTATAGTGGTACTCCTTCGAGGGGTCAGTTTCAGCACGATAGAGGACGTCCATTTAGGAATGCTCATCTAGCTCGCCCAGGTTATCATGGGGGCGTCATCGGGTCATAGTTCTCACAGTTCACATTAGGGCCAGTCATCACTTAGTGCCCTTCCAGTTCAGAGTTCGTCCCGTGCTCCATCAGTTTAGTGCTCTTCTATGCTGAGCGCATCGGCTAGTTACTCCGGTGCGAGGGGTTCCCTTCATTCCCCTTCTCTAGCACCTGGGAGTTGTTATGAGTATGGTGAGATGGGTTATATGTGGAGGCAGTGCCCTTGTCGCCTTGCGAGTTCATCTTAGTAGAGGGGTCAGTAATCGGCTTCAGCGCCAGTTACTTCACCACCACCCGCCCAGCCATCTAGTGGTGCAGGTTAGTTAGCTTGGGGTCTCCCTAGAGGGGGAGGTCGTTCAGGTATCGGTCAGACCCGTTTCTATGCACTTCCAGGTAGACCCGATGCTATTGCTTCAGATGCCGTTATTACAGGTATTGTTTTAGTCTGCCACAGAGATGCCTCTATATTATTTGATCCCGGTTCCACCTTTTCTTATGTGTCATCATACTTTGCTCGTTATTTGGGTATGTCCCGTGAGTTTTTTGCTTCACCTGTTCATGTATCTACCCCGGTGGGCGATACTGTTGTTGTAGACCGTGTGTGGTGACTATTGGGGGTCTAGAGACCCATGTGGATCTTTTATTATTGTGTATGGTGGATTTCAATGTCATTTTGGGCAAGGATTGGCTATCTTCGTGTCGTGCTATTCTGGACTGTCATGCTAAGACAATCACATTGGCTATACCGGGTGTGCCACAGATCGAGTGGCGAGGTGTGGCTAATTATGTTATCAGTAGAGTGATCTCATTCTTGAAATCCCAACGTATGGTTGGGAAGGGTTGTCTTTCGTATCTAGCCTTTGTGAGTGATGTCGCTGCTAAGACTCCCAGTATTGATTCTGTTCCAGTTGTGAGGCATTTTCCTGATGTGTTTTCTGCAGACTTCCGGACATGCCACCGGATAGGGATATCGATTTTAGTATTGACCTGGTGCCAGACACTCAGCCCATTTCTATTCCGCCGTATCGTATGGAACCAACAGAGTTGAAGGAATTAAAGGAGCAGCTTCAGGAACTCCTTGATAAAGGGTTCATTCGGCCTAGTGTGTCACTTTGGGGTGCGCCGGTTCTATTTGTGAAGATGAAGGATGGCACTATGAGGATATGCATTGATTATAGACAATTGAACAAGGTAACAATTAAGAACAAGTATCCTTTGCCTCGTATTGATGATTTATTCGACCAGCTTTAGGGAGCGAGAGTGTTCTCCAAGATTGATCTCCGTTCAAGTTATCACCAGTTGAAGATCGGGGACACGGATATTCTTAAGACAACTTTCAGGACCCGATATGGTCATTATGAGTTCTTGGTGATGTCTTTTGGGCTGACCAATGCCCCAGCAGCGTTATTGCATTTGATGAACAGTGTGTTCCGACCTTATCTTGACTCGTTTGTCATAGTCTTCATTGATGATATTCTGGTATATTCGTGTAGTCAGGAGGAGCACGCGGAGCATTTGAGAGTTGTGTTGCAAAGATTGAGGGAGGAGAAGCTTTATGCAAAATTCTCCAAGTGTGAGTTTTGGCTCAATTTAGTGGCTTTCTTGGGGCACGTGGTGTCCAGCGAGGGTATTCAGGTTGATCTTAAGAAGATAGAGGCGGTTCAGAGTTGGCCCAGACCATTTTCAGCCATAGAGATTCACAACTTTCTTGATTTGGCAAGCTATTATCGCCGATTTGTTCAGGGATTCTTATCTATCGCATCGCCCTTGACAAAGTTGACTTAGGAGGGTGCTTCATTTGTATGGTCGGACGAGTGTGAGTGGAGCTTTTAAAGCTCAAGACAGCTTTGACCACAACTCCAGTGTTAGTTTTGCCATCAGCTTCAGGTTCATATACCATGTATTGTGATGCTTCGAGAGTTGGAATTGGTTGTGTATTGATAGAGGAGGGTAGAATTATTGCTTATGCTTCTCGTCAGTTGAAGCCCCATGAGAAGAACTACCCCGTTCATGATTTGGAGTTGGCTGCCATAGTTCACGCGTTGAAGATATGGAGGCATTACTTGTATGGTGTGTCTTGTGAGGTGTTTACTGATCATCGTAGCCTCCAGCACTTGTTCAAGCAGAAGGATCTTAATTTGAGGTAGCGGAGATGGTTGGAGTTGCTTAAGGATTATGATATCACTATATTGTACCATCCGGGAAATGCCAATGTGGTGGCTGATACTTTGAGCCGAAAGGCGGTAAGTATGAGAAGTTTGGCATATATTCCAGTTGGGGAGAGACATCTTGCAGTGGATGTTCAGGCCTTGGCCAATCGGTTTGTGAGATTATATGTTTCAGAGCCCAGTCGGGTATTGGCTTGTGTGGTTTCTCGGTCTTCCTTATATGATAGCATTAGAGAGCACCAGTATGATGATCTGCATTTGCTTGTCCTTATGGACAGAGTTCAGCATGATGATGCTAGAGATGTGACTATAGGTGATGATGGGGTGTTGAGGATGCAGGGCCGAATTTGCATGCTCAATGTGGATGGACTTCGAGAGTTGATTTTGTAGGAGGCCCATAGCTCGCGGTTTTCCATTCATCCGGGTGCCGCGAAGATGTATCAGGATCTGAGACAACATTATTGGTGGAGAATAATGAAGAAAGACATTGTGGGATTTTTAGCTCGGTGTCTCAATTGTCAGCAGGTGAAATATGAGCATCAGAGACCAGGTGGCTTGCTTCAGCGGATAGATATTCCAGAGTGGAAGTGGAAGAGGATCACTATGGACTTTGTAGTTGGATGAACTTTGAGGAAGTTCGATGCTATTTGGGTGATTATGGATCGGCTGACCAAGTCCGCACACTTCATTCCTGTGTGTACTACTTATTCTTCAGGACGGTTGGCAGAGATCTGTATCCGGGAGATTGTTCGGTTGCATGGTGTCCTAGTTTCCATCATTTTAGATAGGGGCACTCAGTTTACTTCGTAGTTTTGGAGGTCTGTGCAGCGAGAGTTGGGTACTCAGGTTGAGTTGAGCACAACTTTTCACCCTCATACGGACGGACAGTCCGAGCGCACTATCCAAATATTGGAGGACATGTTGCGTGCTTATGTCACTGATTTCGGAGGGTCATGGGGTCGGTTTCTACCGCTTTTAGAGTTTGCTTATAACAACAGCTCTAGTCGAGTATTCAGATGGCTCTATATGAGTCTTTGTATGGGAGGCGGTGTAGATCTCCAGTTGGTTGGTTCGAGCCCGGTGAGGCTAGTCTATTGGGGACAGACTTGGTGCAGGATGCCTTAGAGAAGGTGAAGGTGATTCAGGAGAGGCTTCGTATAGCACAGTCAAGGCAAAAGAGCTATGCTGCTAGGAAGGTTCGGGATGTATCCTACATGGTTGTTGAGAAGGTTCTGTTGAAGGTTTCACCCATGAAGGGTGTTATGAGATTTGGGAAGAAAGGGAAATTGAGTCCACGGTTCATTGGGCCTTTTGAGGAGCTTCGGAGGATTGGGGAGATGGCTTATGAGCTTGCTTTGCCATCCAGCTTGTCGAGTGTGCATCCGGTATTTCATGTTTCTTTGCTCCGGAAGTATATTGGGGATCCATCTCATGTTCTGGATTTCAGCACGGTTCAACTGGATGATGATTTGACCTATGATGTGGAGCCAGTAGCTATTTTGGGTCGTCAGGTTCGAAAGTTGAGGTCAAAGGATATAGCTTCAGTGAAAGTGCAGTGGAGAGGTCGGTCCGTGGATTAGTATAGGGCACCGTGAAAACTTGTACTCAAAACTGGGTAGCTCGTGGTACCAAGTCCCGAATATATGTTAGGAATGTGTAAAATTAAGCGAGCCGCGGTTCAGACCCTTTTGGTACTGATCTATGTTATAAAAAGTCAAGAAATACTGTTTTCCCAGGAAATGCAATTCTGCGGTCTAGAATGCGGTCGCATAACAGATATGCGGACCGCATAATCGCCGCAAAGTGAGTCAGTGTGTTGATCGAATTGGAGGTTAAATATGCTGTCCAATATGCAATCGCATAACGGATATGCGGACCGCATAATCGTCACATATTTCCCTTGGAATTTTGTGAGGGGCAGTTCTGCGGTGCACTATGCGACCGCATAATGGGTATGCGGACCGCATTTCTGCCACATACCCAGGCAGTATGTTCAGATTTTAGGAGCACTTTTGCGGTCCATTCTGCGGACCGCATTTCCACTCTGCGATCGCAAAGTGCGATCACATACCTAACTCGGGCTCCTATTTTTCTAAATTTTAAACCCGACCGTTTCTTCAATAAAACACCCCAACCCCTTATTTTAACATATTTTCTGAACAAAACTAGAGAGAGATGAGAGCATTTTAGAGAGAGAAGAAGGAACCCAACATTTAAATCATCCAAATCTTGCATCAATCCTCAAGAATCAAAGAACCTAATCATAAGTTCTTCATCTAAGAGGTAAGGTTCTATACCCTAGACTTTAATTTCGAGTTTGGAGTATAAGATGGGTTATTGAGGTATGATTCTTGGGAGTATTAGTATTATGTATACATACATGTACAACTTAGGTTTATGGAAAGATTATTGAACATAAATAATAAAGATTGGGTTAGGGAATGAAGGAAATCTTGTAAAAGAGATTAGAAATCAAGATGCTCAACTAGTATTTGATAAAATGCTCAAATGAGCTAGAATTATGAATATCTTCATTTGTGTTCAATTTCGTTATGTCTCGAAGTAGATGGGCATGGCTAGAATTTCCGGAACGTTGTAGTAACTTAAGGAAAAGCTCTTTGAGGTATGTATGGCTAACCTTAACTCTTGTAGAATCCCCTTGTTATGACGAGCATACGGTATGTGTACCTTTTATGAAAATATGTGAATTGATTGACTTAGTTGATTTCCATACCACCAAGTTATATGTGATTGTGAGAAGTGATTTGATGTGCCTATCCTATTATGTGCAAAGTTTGTAAATGCTTGAGGATGTCGACATGGAAGTATGTGTTAACGAATGAAAGAATCTTAATGTGTCCAAACGTGGGAATGTGTATAGTGGCGTAAATAAATGGCAACAAACCAAGTGTGTGTGTGTGGATATGGTTATGTGGTAAGAGCTGTGTAACAAATGATAGAAAAGAAATCGTAATTGATGCAACTGAAACAACGGTAGTAATATCATCTGTGACTTGTTGTAGGCAATTGTCATTGTGACTTGAATTGTATACGGGTTATGGTATATGATGGAATTGGTATTGATGTTTATGAAAATTCTTGTGAATTGTTGTTTTTGTGAAATGATATTCTGGATGGCCTGAAGCTATGTGATTGAACTGTGAACTACTGTTGTGGTGTGAAATGTAATTGTCCGGTGGGATAGGGTTGCGCGCCACAACACGAAGTTATAAGGTGTGGGTTGTGGTGATAAGGGTGGCCGAGTTAATAAGGGTTGCCGAGGTAATAAGGGTGAAAAAGTGATCGAAATCACTATTGAAATAAAAATATGTGAAAGTTGTGAAATCATTGTTGTGATGAAATAATGTTGAAAGGGGAAAATGAGAGATTGTGGAGTTTGTTTGGCTTTGGTTGTTCCTTTCATGTGCATTTGTTTGTTGATTCTATTACTATTTGTTATCTGTGTATTTCTTGATTTTACTTGGGGTAAAGTTTGTTCATACATACTAGTGCAATTCAAATGTACTGACGTCCCTTTTGCCGGGGGCACTACATTCGTGTTATGATTGTAGGTGGTTCCATAACAGGTATTCCAGCCCACCGACAGTAGCACTCCTTCACCTCCCGTCAGCTGAATTGGTGAGCCTCTTTCCTCTTGGGGCCCTGCGTGGCTCATGCCGCTTATCCTCCTGAAAATTTAATTTGGTATTTGCGTAAGGTATAGCCGGAGCCTTGTTACCGGCAAGTATTGTAACACTCTTTTGTATTTCTAGAGGCTCCGTAGACAGGAAATGTAGGTTATGTACTTATGTATTTTGGGCAGTATAACTTGTAAACCACGCTAAGTAACTATGTATGTTATGTAAATCTCGTAAGAATGTGTTTAAATTTATAAATGGCTATTTCACTTGGTTAATGGGTAATGGAAACGCAGGGTATCACGTGGAATAGGAAAGGCACCCAGGTCCGCTTGGCTGGGGGCTACCCGATCGAGCGCCGGTCGCGCCCCTCGTTTTTCTGGGCATGATAAACTTGGTATCAGAGCCTAAGGTTTTAAAGTGTCCTAGGATGTCTCGGAGCCGTGTCTAGTAGAGTCCTTCTTATCAGTGTGTTGTCGACCACATCAATAAGTTGGAAGCTACATGGGCATTTAGGAAATTACCTTCTTCTTTGTTACTCTATATCGTGCGGTGAAGTGAAAAATGGAAGTATTTACATCTAACTCGTGCTCTGTTCCAAATTTTCAGTAATGGTACCTAAGAAGAGAGCTAGACTCAACCTCGGGGCCAATGCCACCCCAAGTATGGCTGTGAATCATGTACCTGATGCCGCGGGTGAGAGTGAATCCCCGGTCTTGAATCTGCCTGGCCCATCTATTCCAGATCCAAGTATTCTTGTTCCAGCTGCGGCAGAGGTTGCTACCATCCCTCCCGCTGGTATTCCTGATCTTGATGCAATTCCAGCTTTCGGTCCCGGGGTTTCTGATGGGGACCTTAGAGGAGACATCCATATGTTAACCCAGTTAGTAGCCGCTCAGGCCCAGAGATCTCATGATGCCCCTGCACCCCCCAGCAGACAGGTAGATTCCGCCAGCTCCAGAGTTTACGGGCACAGACCTAGAAGCCGATCCGCAGGATTTCCTTGATGAAATGTATAAGACCCTTCGAGTGATGAAGGCTACAGAGACGGAAGGGGTTGAGTTGGCTTCATACAGGTTGAGGGGAGCAACTTATTCATGGTTCGAGATGTGGGAGGATTCCCGTGGGGAGGAAGACCTCCGGCTAGATGGGATGAGTTTGTAGATGCATTCATGGACCACTTCTTGCCTGCCGAGACAATGGCGGCCCGTGCCACAGAGTTTGAAGTCCTCAAGCAAGGCAGTATGAGTGTTTGGGAGTACCACATGTAGTTTGTGAGGTTGTCCAAGTATGCTCCTCCGTTAGTGTCGACCATGGATGCTCGAGTTCGGCGTTTCGTTTAGGGTCTTAGTCCTTTGGTAGTGAATGAGGCTGCTACAACGACCTTACACTCAAATATGAATTATGGGAAGATTGTGGGGTTCGCTCAGGCTACAGAGGCTAGGAAGTTGAAAATACGGATAGAAAGGGAGAGTAGCAGCAGGGCCCGATCAGCGGGTCACTCAGGGAGACCAGTTCCGGGGAGAGGACCATCAGGGCCATCCCAGTCATATGCCCAGTCCTCAGCAAGCGCACCGCCATTTGTGCACAGTTATCACCAGAGCAGTCACTGAGATCAGGTTCAGACAGTAGGAGACCCCATCATTCTGGTCGTCCAGGAGGGAGATCACAGCAGCAGGGGAGGGCTTCATGCCCCAAGTGTGGGAGGTTCCATTCTGAGACTTGTTATTTAGATATTCCGGTGTGTTATAGATGTGGGGTGAGAGGTCATATCCAGCGGGACTGCCGTGCGCCCAGTCAGGGCATGGGTAGGGGATTTGCTCAGTTATCCGGTTCTTCAGCTGCCACGTCATCCGTGCGTCCTCCAGCCCCAGTAGCGCAGTTTAGTTAGGGGTGGAGCTCGTAGTAGAGGTGTACCCAGCCAGTTTTACGCCTTGAGTGGTCGCCAGAGTGCAGAGGCCTCCCCAGATGTTGCTACATGTATCTTGTCTGTTCAGGCCATTGATTGTTATGCTCTTATTGATCCGGGGTCCTCTTTGTCTTATGTCACCCCATTCATTGCTTCAAGTTTTGGGGTAGAACCCGAACAGCTTCATGAGCTGTTCTTTGTATCGACTCCGGTTGGTGATTCTATACAGCCACGCGAATTTATAGGAATTGTGTTGTCATGGTATGTGGTCGTGCTACCACGACCGATCTTATTGAGCTTGAAATGGTGGATTTTGATGTGATTATGGGAATGGACTGGCTTTATTCGTGCTTTGCTAAACTTGACTGCCGAACGAGAGTCATGAGGCTTGAGTTCCCTATTGATCCGGTTATTGAGTGTAAGGGAAATGGTGTGGTGCCAAAAGGTAGGTTTATTTCCTACCTTAAGGCTTCAAAGATGATTAGGAAGGGGTGTATCTACCATTTGGTACGGGTGGCGGACACCACTTCAGAAGTGTCTGTCCCCGAGTCCGTGACAGTCGTGAATGAGTTTCTTGATGTTTTTTCGGATGAGCTTCCAGGGATCCCGCTAGATAGGGAGATTGATTTCGGGATTGATGTATTGCCAGATACGCGGCCGATATCTATTCCACCATACAGAATGGCGCCAGCGAGTTAAGGGAGTTAAAGGAACAACTGAAGGATTTATTAGAAAAGGGGTTTATACGGCCAAGTGTGTCACCGTGGGGTGCCCCGGTTCTTTTTGTTAGAAAGAAGGATGGGTCGCTCCGGATGTGTATTGATTATCGGCAGCTTAACAAGGTCACCATCAAGAATAAATATCCTTTGCCCCGGATAGATGATTTGTTCGACCAATTGCAAGGTGCAAGGTTCTTTTCCAAAATTGATCTACGGTTCGGGTATCACCAATTGAAGATCAGAGAACAGGATATTCCTAAGACCGCTTTCAGAACTCGCTATGGTCACTTTGAATTCTTGGTCATGTCTTTTGGGCTAACCAATGGCCCAGCAGCTTTCATGGATCTTATGAATCGGGTCTTCAAGCCATTTCTAGACTCCTTTGTGATTGTTTTCATTGATGACATCCTTGTTTATTCGCGGAGCCGGGAGGATCATGCCGATCACCTCAGGGAAGTTTTGTAGACCCTTTATCAGCACCAGTTGTATGCTAAATTTTCAAAATGTGAATTTTGGTTGGAGTCTATTACCTTTCTGGGCCATGTAATTTCCTGTGAAGGGATTTAGGTGGATCCCCAGAATATTGCAGTAGTAAAAGATTGGCCTAGACCCACGACCCCGACGGAGATCCGTAGCTTCTTGGGTTTAGCAGGGTATTATCGGAGGTTTGTGGAGGAATTCTCTACCCTCGCCTCCCCTTTGACTAAGTTGACGCAGAAAGTAGTTGAGTTCCAATGGTCTGACACTTGTGAGAAAAGTTTTTAGGAATTGAAGTCGAGATTGACCTCGGCGCTAATATTGACCTTGCCGGAAGGCACGAAAGGATTTGTGGTTTATTACGATGCCTCCAGGGTCGGTTTGGGGTGTGTGTTGATGCAACATGGGAAGGTTATAACGTATGCTTCAAGGCAACTCAAGAATCACGAGAAGAATTATCCGACACATGATTTGGAGCTTGCGGCAGTTGTATTTGCCTTGAAAATATGGCGACATTATCTTTATGGGGTCCATGTGGATGTGTTCTCGGACCACAAGAGTCTCCAATATTTGTTCAAGCAGAAGGAGTTGAATTTAAGGCAGCGGCGGTGGTTAGAATTGATCAAGGATTATGATATGGATATTTTATACCATCCAGGGAAGACGAATGTGGTGGCCGACACTCTCAGTCGGAAGTTCATGGGTAGTTTGGCTCATTTGGGAGCGGATTAGAGGCCTTTTGCTCGGGAGGTTTATCAATTGGCCAGTCTGGGGGTTCGTATTTCGACCTCAGACGAGGGGAAGGTTATGGTGCGTAATGGAGCAGAATCGTCACTTGTAGCGGAAGCCAAGGAAAAACAGCTCATTGATCCAGCATTAGCACAGATGAAGGAGGCAGTTTTGAATAACAAGACTTCGACATTTTCACTCGGTGGTGAGGATGGTGTATTACGATGTCAAGGCAGGCTATGTGTTCTAGATGTGGATAATCTTCGGGGGAGGGTAATGGCGGAGGCTCATAATTCCAGGTATTCTATGCACCCAGGTTCTATGAAAATGTACCGTGATCTCAAGGAAATTTATTGGTGGAACGGTATGAAGAGGGGTGTGGCGGACTTTGTATCTAAATGTCCGAATTGTTAGCAAGTAAAAGCTGAGCACCAGCGGCCCGGTGGGTTAACTCAGCTTATGGAAATACCAATGTGGAAATGGGAGATGATCAACATGGATTTCGTGGTAGGGTTACCTCGCACTCAGTGCAAGTTCGACTCAATTTGGGTAATAGTGGATCGACTCACCAAATCAGCTCACTTCTTGCCAGTCAAGTCCACGGATATTGCGGAACAATATGCTCAATTGTATATCAAAGAAATAGTAAGGCTTCATGGCACTCCACTTTCTATTATCTCAGATCGAGGGGCCCAGTTCACAGCTAATTTTTGGAAGAAATTTCAGCAAGGTTTGGGTACTCAGGTGAATCTCACCACGACTTTCCATCCGCAGACTGATGGTCAAGCGGAGCGAACTATTCAGACGCTTGAAGATATGTTACGGGCTTGTGTCTTGTATTTCAAAGGTAATTGGGATGACCACTTGCCACTTATAGAATTTGCTTACAATAACAACTTTCATGTTAGCATTTAGATGGCCCCATTTGAGGCATTGTACGGGAGGAGATGTAGGTCTCCGATTGGATGGTTCGAAGTGGGTGAAGCAGAATTATTAGGGCCAGATCTCGTGCACCAGGCTATGGGAAAAGTTAAAATCATTCAGGAAAGGCTGAAAGCTACTCAGAGTCGCCAGAAATCTTATACGGACATTCGTCGAAGAAAATTCGAATTACAAGTAGATGATTGGGTGTTCTTGAGGGTATCTCCTATGAAGGGAGTCATGCGATTTGGAAAGAAAGGGAAGTTGAGTCCTAGATATGTCGGGCCGTATCGGGTCACTCAAAGGATAGGACAGGTGGCCTATAGACTGGAATTGCCCTCTGAAATGTTATTAGTGCACCCGGTGTTCCATGTGTCTATGTTAAAGAAAGTGGATGGAGACCCATCCACCATCGTGCCAATCGAGGCTATCGAGGTCAATGAAGAGTTATCATATGAAGAAATTCCGGTCACTATTCTTGATAGGCAAGTCCGCAAATTGAGAAACAAGGAAGTTGCTTCAGTTAAAGTGCTATGGCAAAGTCAACAAGTCGAGGAAGCCACTTGGGAAGCGGAAAGTGAAATGAAAGAAAAATATCCCCATATGTTTGAACAAGTCTAGTAGTGATCGTGCAAACTTTTATCTCTAAGTAAACTGATGTTGTTTTCAATCTGGTGCAAAGACACCCCATATTTTTCCCTAAATGCTTTACTATTGTAACTCCTCAAGTTGTGCAACAATTGTATGTGTTGTGATTAATTGAGTCATGCGCAAGCCCCTTTTTGGTAAATGAAAGTTTTGTAAGAATTCATGTGATAAGCAAATGATTAAAAGCAGTGTAGATTGGTAATGATTAATTGGAATACGTATAGTGTATTGGAGTTGTTGAACTGTATGGAACTCATTGAAGTGGCCAAATTATGTGCATGTGTTGAGGTAATGAATTATATACCAGTTGTAAGGATAATAGGGATAGCGTAATGGTGCTTGGAAATAATGTTTTAGGAGCTCTCTGAAAGGTAGATAAGTCTAATTACAAAGGAAACTCTGGCAAAATATTTTCAAAAAATTGGGAGTTTGCATATCATGTTTTCAAAACCAACCGATTTCCAAAATCCTCATTCGAGGACGAATGATTTTAAGTGGGGGAGGATGTAAGGCCCCGTGAAAACTTGTACTCAAAACCGGGTAGCTCGTGGTGCCAAGTCCCGAATATATGTTAGGAATGTGTAAAATTAAGCGAGACGCGGTTTGGACCCTTTTGGTACTGATCTATGTTATAAAAAGTCAAGAAATACTGTTTTCCCAGGAAATGCAATTCTGCGGTCTAGAATGCGGTTGCATAACAGATATGCGGACCGCATAATCGCCGTAAGGTGAGTCAGTGTGTTGGTCGAATTGGAGGTTAAATATGTGGTCCAATATGCGATCGCATAACGGATATGCGGACCGCATAGTCGTCGCATATTTCCCTTGGGATTTTGTAAGGGGAAGTTCTGCGGTGCACTATGCGACCACATAATGGGTATGTGGACCGCATTTCTGCCACATACCCAGGCAGCGTGTTCAGATTTTGGGAGCACTTTTGCGGTCCATTCTGCGGACCGCATTTCCACTCTGCGATCGCAAAGTGCGATCGCATACCTAACTCGGGCTCCTATTTTTCTAAATTTTAAACCCGACCCCTTCTTCAATAAACCACCCCAACCCCTTATTTAACATATTTTCTGAACAAAACTAGAGAGAGGTGAGAGAATTTTAGAGAGAGAAGAAGGAACCCAACATTTAAATCATCCAAATCTTGCATCAATCCTCAAGAATCAAAGAAGCCAATCATAAGTTCTTCATCTAAGAGGTAAGGTTCTATACCCTAGACTTTAATTTCGAGTTTGGAGTATAAGATGAGTTAGTGAAGTATGATTCTTGGGTGTATTAGTATTATGTATACATGCATGTACAACTTAGGTTTATGGGAAGATTATTGAACATAAATAAGTAAAGATTGGGTTAGGGAATGAAGGAAATCTTGTAAAAGAGATTAGAAATCAAGATGCTCAACTAGTATTTGATAAAATGCTCAAATGAGCTAGAATTATGAATATCTTCCTAATTTGTGTTCAATTTTGTTATGTCTCGAAGTAGATGGGCATGGCTAGAATTTCCGGAACGTTGTAGTAACTTAAGGAAAAGCTCTTTGAGGCATGTATGGATAACCTTAACTCTTGTAGAATCCCCTTGTTATGAAGAGCATACGGTATGTGTACCTTTTATGAAAATATGTGAATTGATTGACTTAGTTGATTTTCATACCACCAAGTTATATGTGATTGTGAGAAGTGATTTGATGTGCCTATCCTATTATGTGCAAAGTTTGTAAATGCTTGAGGATGTCGACATGGAAGTATGTGTTAACGGATGAAATAATCTTAATGTGTCCGAACGTGGGAATGTGTATAGTGGCATAAATAAATGGCAACAAACCATGTGTGTGTGTGTAGATATGGTTATGTGGTAAGAGCTGTGTAACAAATGGTAGAAAAGAAATCGTAATTGATGCAATTGAAACAACGGTGGTAATATCATCTGTGACTTGTTGTGGGCAATTGTCGTTGTGACTTGAATTGTATACGGGTTATTGTATATGATGGAATTGGTATTGATGTTTATGAAAATTCTTGTGAATTGTTGTTGTTGTGAAATGATATTCTGGATGGCCTGAAGCCATGTGATTGAACTGTGAACTACTGTTGTGCTGTGAAATGTAATTGTCCGGTGGGATCAGGTTGCACGCCGCAACACGAAGTTATAAGGTGTGGGATGTGGTGATAAGGGTGGCCAAGGTAATAAGGGTGGCCGAGGTAATAAGGGTGGAAAAGTGATCCAAATCACTATTGAAATAAAAATATGTGAAAGTTGTGAAATCATTGATGTGATGAAATAATGTTGAAAGGGGAAAAGGAGAGATTGTGGAGTTTGTTTGGCTTTGGTTGTTCCTTTCATGTGCATTTGATTGTTGATTCTATTACTGTTTGTTATCTGTGTATTTCTTGATTTTACTTGGGGTAAAGTTTGTTCATACATACCAGTACAATTCAAATGTACTGACGTCCCTTTTGCCGGGGGCGCTACATTCATGTTATGATTGTAGGTGGTTCCATAACAGGTACTCCAGCCCATCGACAGTAGCACTCCTTCACCTCCCGTCAGCTGAACTGGTGAGACCCTTTCCTCTCGGGGCCTTGCGTGGCTCATGCCGTTTATCCTTCCGAAAATTTTATTTTGGTATTTGCGTAAGGTATAGCTGGAGCCTTGTTACCGGCAAGTATTGTAACACTCTTTTGTATCTCTAGAGGCTCCGTAGACAGGAAATGTGGGTTATGTACTTATATATTTTGGGTAGTATAACTTTTAAACCACGCTAAGTAACTATGTATGTTATGCAAATCTCGTAAGAATGTGTTTAAATTTATAAATGGCTATTTCACTTGGTTAATGTGTAATGGAAACGCAGGGTATCATGTGGAATAGGAAAGGCACCCAGGTCCGCTTGGCTGGGGGCTACCCGGTCGAGCGTCGGTCGCGCCCCTCGTTTTTTGGGGCGTGACAATTAGGCTACTAGGAGACCAAGCGGGAGATGAGGAATTGATATCCTCACCTATTTGAGGCTTCAGGTATGTTTCTTGATTCGTTTGCGAACGAACGTTTGTTTAAGTTGGGGAGGATGTTGACGACCCGGCTAGTCATCTCATGAGTTACCGCTTCGATTCCCCTATTTCTACTTCTTTATGCTTTATTATCCGTGTTTTGTGGTATCGGGTTGGTCGGATCGAATCCAGAATAATTTTGGTAAAGTTTGAGACACTTAGTCTCTTTTGAGGAAGCTTAAGTTGGAAAAGTCAACCGGATGTTGACTTATGTGTTAGAGGGCTCAGATATGAGTTTCGATGGTTCGTTTAGCTTCGAGAGAGATTTGTGACTTAGGAGCGTGATCGGAATGCGTTTCCGAGGTTCGGAGTTGATTTAGGCTTGAATTGACGAAGTTGATATTTTTGGCGATTTCCGGTTAGTAGGTGAGATTTTGATATAGGGGTCGGAATAGAATTCCGAGAGTTGCAGTAGTTCCATTGGGTTATTTTGGATGTTGTGCAAATTTTCAGGTCATTCGGACATGGTTTGGTTGAGGTTTTGCTCAAAAGCAAAATTCGGAAGATTTTTGAAAGTTTGGCTTGAATCCAATGTGTTTTGGGTGGTTTAATGTTGTTTGAGGTGTTTTGATGATTGGAACAAGTTTGAATAAGGTATTAGGATATGTTTATGCTTTTTGGTTGAGGTACCGGTGGACTCGGGGTGATTTCGGATGGTTAATGGAGAAGTTTGGAATTTATTGCAACTGCTGAATTTGCTACTTCTGGTATTTTCGCACCTGCAGATTGGGGACTGCAGGTGAGGTGCCACATAAGCAGAAGGGTGGCCACAGAAGTGGAATTTGGAGAAGTCGTCAAGAACCGTAGAAGCGGTTGGAATACCGCATCTGCGATGACGCAGATGCGGAAAGTTGATCGTAGATGCGGAAAGGGGAGTTTAAGTGAGGACCGCAGATGCGGTGGTTTTTGTCACACCTCCTTTTTCACTACACCCCAGAATGGTGTATATAAGGGCATTTTTTCCAATTTAAAGTGACAATCGTAACGGGATCATTTTATTAAAATTCAGAGTCGCCACTTGGGATAATTTATGGTGTCCCAAGTCACCGGTTTAGAATCCCGAATCGAGGAAAAGATTGACTCTGTTTAACAGTCCGCGAACACAGAAATCCGGTAAGGAATTCTGTTAACCCGGGAGAAGGTGTTAGGCATTCCCGAGTTCCGTGGTTCTAGCACGGTCGCTCAACTGATATATTCAGCTTAATTATCTGATTTTAAGAAATTATGAACCTATGTGTACATTTTAGTTTTAACCGCTTTTAATTAATTTTTAAAGAAGATTGAACGCGTTTAATCTAAACACGTGTTTAAAACGTGTCTTTGGATCCCGCCACATGAAATGCACCCGCAATCCTAAACACATTTTAGTCAACGTTTTAAGATTTTGATTTGGGTCACATGAAATGCACACCCGAATTTAGGAAGGTAATGTTATTTAACGACGCGCCTAAAGCAGCTACGCATTTTTAACTTTGCGAGGGCCATGGAAATTCGACTAAATGGCATGCCTCGATTTCTAATTCAAAGGATTTTATTATTCGAAGTTGTTATAATCGGGTTACATGAAATGCACCCCTCGAATTGAGATTCACATAACGTAACCATGCCATGGGAACAGTACCCATAGCCACTAACCAATCACGCCACTATTAACCCAACTTCTATTAATTCAAAGTAAAAAAAACCCAAGGCTTAACACTAGTATTCACTGATTTTAAATTCAACTTTCAGAAAAACAAAAATCAATAATCCATAAATTAATGCCACATGCTCATAATTCAAAGGCAAACTATACGTTTCATAAAATCAATAATGCTAAATTCAACCACATTATAACAAGAGCATTATTGCAATTGAAAACATTCATGAGTTGATAAACTATGACATGGAAACAAAAAGCAGCAGATATCTTACAAAGAAAGAAACAAAACCTCGGACAGAAGCCAATGAACGACGACAGACTCGAACTCGCCGGAACTCAAGTTGGACCTCGCCAGCGACCACAAACAGACCTCAAACGTTGCCGGGGAAACCGATCTTTGCTGACGGACTCGAACTTAAAGAGTCGTTCAGCGGCTGAGGAAATGGTTTCAGATCGAGCTCCTAGCGGATGAAGCTTCTTATTTCAGTGAACAAGCAGGCTCCAATACCTCCATGGAAATGGTTGGGATCGAGATTTTGGTACTAGGTCTCTGTTAAGAAGCAGCCATCGGTTTTGGGTCTTGTGTTTAGAACCTGAAGACGAAAGCAGAACGGGAGGTCGTTTTTGGTCGTCAATGGCGCTGCTTGGTCTCTAGGGTTCGTCCATTTGGTTCAAGGAAGACGAAGAGCTTCAACTGTTGCTGGTTGAAGAAGACGACTTTTGAAGGGGTCGTGTGGTTGAAGAAAAGGAACAGAACTGATGGGGACGGGGTGTGTTTGAGAAGATGAAGACTGGGAGATGATGCAGCAGCGACTGGAATGGCCGTTGGGTGCAGCTACCGGGTGTCGTTCAGGTTTGGTTGGGATGTGGAGAAGATGGCGGAGGGCTGTCTGGCGTAGCTGTCATTCGTTGATGGAGGTCCCTTCCTCTTTCGCTGAAGATGGCTTCTGCTCGGGTGGCTGAAGGTCGTTTTTAAATTTTCAGGACCCTCCTGGATAATGGAATTTAGTTTTTAAATCTTCAGGACCCTCCTGGACAATGAGATTTAGTTTTTAATTCTCAGGACCCTCCTGGATAATGGGATTTAATTTTAAAGGTTCTCAGGACCCTTCTGGATAATGGGATTTAGTTTTTTTTTAAGTTTTCAGGACCCTCATAGATAATGGAATTTAGTTTTTAAACTCTCAGGACCCTCCTGGATACTGGGATTTAATTTAAAATTCTCAGGACCCTCCTGGATAATGGGATTTAGTTTTTAAGTTTTCAGGACCCTCCTGGATAATGGGATTTAATTTAATATTTTCAGGACCCTCCTGGATAATGGGATTTTATTTTAAAGGTTCTCAGGACCCTCCTGGATAATGAGATTTAGTTTTCAAGTTTTCAGGACCCTCCTGGATAGTGGAATTTAGTTTTTAAATTTTTAGGACCCTTCTGGATAATGAGATTTAATTTTAAAATTTCAGGGCCCTCCTGGATAATGGGATTTAATCTTAAAAATTCTCAGGACCCTCCTGGACAATGGGACTTAGTTAAAATTCAAAACATTCATGAGTAACAAGATCTAGCTAGGCTCTACCTTGAAGAAATATAAGTTTGGCTTTGAAGTTTTCATGCTTAGGATAAGATTCAATTTGAAATTTTAAGGACCTTCCTAGATAATGGGACTTAGTTTAATACCTCCCTTAGATTCTAAGATTTAGCATAAGTTTCACCGTTAGGAAGTTGAATTTAGCTCTGAAATTTTCACCCTTAAGATGAGATTTGATTTTAAATTTCAGGACCCTCCTGGATAATGAGATTTAGTTTTAAGGTCTTCATAGATAACAAGATTTAGCAGAAGTCTTATCTTTAGGAAATATAACTTAGTTTAAAACTGTCATATAACTAGGAGTTTTCAGGATCCTCCTGGATAATGGGATCTAACTTTTAAAATTCTTTGAGATTTTCTGGTAACATGATTTAATTAACACTCACAAATGCGCCCAGCACCAAACTGGGGCAGAGGTTTTCTTTGTTTTTGTCTATTTTGTGGCAATCGGGCACCCACCTGGAGAATAAGGGAATATATTTCAAGTTCAGCAATTAGGTGCCCACCTGGAGAACAAGGGAATACATTTCAAGTTTCAGCAATCAGACGCCCACCTGGAGAACAAGGGAATACATTTCAAGTTTCAGCAATCAGACGCCCACCTGAAAAACTAGGGAGTATAGTCTCTTAGTTCACATTCCCATTTTCTCTTAGTTTTAGTCTCTCCAAATAAGGGTCGGGTCAAAAAACCTGTCTAGTCGTTCTTTGTCTGAAAATTCTTCGTGTTTCCAGTCAAAGAGGGGCAGCTGTAGACATGTGATTTTTGACCCTCCCCAAGCTTTTTCATATTTTAGCATGTAAGTATTTAATTTAGGCCTAATATAGCTATTTCAACTATTTTTGACTTCTTTACTTTATTTTCGTCATGAAAATGAAAAATTACAAAAAAATATTTTAGCTTCCGTATCTTTCACAAATTTAAATAAAACATATATATACAAAAATAATACCTTATTTTTATCTTTACATAATCTTGAAAATACAAAAATACGTAATAGTTTCATATTAGCTTTTGGATTGTGTAGTATTTTTATCTTATTTTAAAGGAGTCAATTAAGGTGTTGGATCACAATTTTAAGAGTTTTAGAGCCCAACTCTTGGCCCAATTCGAATTAGTCCATTAAGCCTAGGGACCCTTCTAGACTCTTATTTAGAGCAAAAATAAATAAAAAAACCCCTAAGGACTTAACACAAAAAGACCTAGGGACTAATTGGCAAAATACACAAAAATACACTTAAACCTAGACTCTACATATAAAGTAATGCTTAAAAAATTTGAAAAACGGTCTAGAGCTGAAGACCCCTAAGGTCTTCTTCTTTACTTACACGCAACAGCAGCCATACATGACCTTCAGCCACCCGAGCAGCTGCCATCTTCAGCGAAAGAGGAAGGGACCTCCATAAACGAATAACAGCTACGCCAGACAGCCCTCCGCCATCTTCTCCACATCCCAACCAGACCTGAACGACACCCGGCGGTGCATTTCATGTAACCCGATTATAACAACTTTGAATAATAAAATCCTTTGAAATTAGAAATCGAGGCATGCCATTTAGTCGGATTTCCATGGCCCTCGCAAAGTTAAAAATGCGTAGCTGCTTTAGGCGCGTCGTTAAATAACATTACATTTCTAAATTCGGGTGCATTTCATGTGACCCAAATCAAAATCTTAAAACGTTGACTAAAATGTGTTTAGGATTGCGGGTACATTTCATGTGGCACAATCCAAAGACACGTTTTAAACAACATTCAGTCTTCTTTAAAAATTAATTAAAAGCGGTTAAAACTAAAATTTGCACATTGGTTCATAATTGCTTAAAATCAGATAATTAAGCTGAATATAACAGTTGAGCGACCGTGCTAGAACCACGGACCTCGGGAATGCCTAACACCTTCTCCCGGTTAACAGAATTCCTTACCCGGATTTCTGTGTTCGCGGACTGTTAAACATAGTCAATCTTTTCCTCGATTCGGGATTCTAAACCGGTGACTTGGGACACCATAAATTATCCCAAGTGGCGACTGGTGTTGGATCACAATTTTAAGAGTTTTAGAGCCCAATTCTTGGCCCAATTCGGATTAGTCCATTAAGCCTAGGGACCCTTCTAGACTCTTCTTTGGAACAAAAACAAATAAAAAAGACCCTAAGGACTTAACACAAAAAGACCTAGGGACTAATTGGCAAAATACACAAAAATACACCTAAACCTAGACTCTACATATAAAGTAATGCTTAAAAAATCCGAAAAAGGGCTAGAGCTGAAGACCCCTAAGGTCTTCTTCTTTACTTACACGTAGCAGCAGCCATACACGACCTTTAGTCACCCGAGCAGCAGCCATCTTCAGCGAAAGAGGAAGGGACCTCCATCAACGAATAACAGCTACGCTAGACAGCCCTCCGCCATCTTCTCCACATCCCAACCAGACCTGAACGACACCCGACAGCTGAACCCAACCGCCATTCCAGTCGATGCTGTGTCATCTCCCACTCTTCATCTTCTCGAACACACCTCGTCCCCATCAGTTCTGTTCCTTTTCTTCAACCACACGACCCCTTCACAAGTCGTCTTCTTCAACCACCAACAGCGGCCCCGCATCTTTCAGTGTATTGTATTTACTTCCTGTCCAAATCTATATTCCGGACAATTATTATACTTCATTTGATTTTCTAGTGTCACGACCCTAAACCCGAACCCGGTCGTGATGGAGCCTCTCGTGAAGACAAGGCCAGCCAGTTAAACCCAATTCCATTTTAAACAGTTAAACAATAAGAAATAGTCTAAGCATGAATAAATAAACCAAAGTAGCCGATAATATCATAGATACGCGGAAGAACAACCCAACACATCCTGATACCATGTTGTCACTAGTCATGAGTATCTATAAAACCAAATACAAGTCTGAAAAGTCTACAAACTATTAAAAATGTATGATAAGAGATAGAAATGATAAAGAGGGAGAAACACGGGACTACGGACACTAAGCAGCTACCTCGTGGACTCCGATATCTGCCGGGAGCTCTCAACTCGCACTGGCAGGATCCGCAATGCCTGAATCTGCATACAGGGTGCAGGGAGTAAAGTGAGTACTCCAACTCAGTGAGTAACAAATATAAATAAAGACTGAAAGCAAGAAATCACGTAAAGCACAAAGCATTTTATAATGAAGCAGTAAAACCATTTAAAAAATCAGTGAATCAGTGAAAGATAGGCAAAAATCCTTTATATCAAATGAAATTTCATCAAAAGCCTTTTTCAACAATTTAAGCAAGAAATGGATAGTTAGTTAAGAAAATAAACACATAAAGGTTCGCCTATCGGGCACAGTGTCAACAAATCCACCCCTCGGGCACAGTGTCAACAAGCGTAATATCAAGCCACCTCGTGGCATCATCACTAGGCCCTCGACCTCATATCACTCAAGCCACCTCGTGGAGTACATATCTCGGGCCCTCGACCTCATAATCAGTATCAAATATTTCCTCACAACATAGGCCCTCGGCGTTACTGAATCAAAATCCTCACAAGCCACTCGGGCAGTAGTAAAACATGTTTCTCAGCCCCAAAATATCATTTAAAAGATCATGTAAGTGTTAAAACAAAGTAAACATGGCTGAGTCCGAAAAGCAGTGAAATATAACATGACTAAGTTCAAGTATAAAGTCAAAATAGTGAGGAAATACCAGTAAAAATCCCCGAAGGGTTCAAATAGTTGGCACGATGCCCAAATATGGCATTCAACCCAAATAATGACGATAACAAATAGATTTCAGTCAAATACGCGGTAAAACCATCAATCGGGACGGACCAAGTCATAATCCCCAATAGTGCACGACCCCACGCTCGTCATCAAGCGTGTGCCTCACCTCAATATAGCACTACGATGTGCAATATGGGGTTTTAAACCCTCAAAACATCATTTATAATCATTACTCACCTCGAACCGGTCAAATCTCTAGCTCGCGATGCCTTTGCCCCTTGAGTCGGCCTCCACTCGCGTCGAATATATGCAAAATCAGAATCACAACATCAAAATATGCTAAGGGAACGAAACCTAAGCGAAAATAATCAAAATACGAACAGGTCCCGAAATACCAAAACTCGACCCCCGGGACCACGTCTCGGAATTCAATAATTTTTACATTAGTAGGTTCCTTATCTTCCCACGAGTTCATACATATCAAAAGTTCAGAAATCCGATCCTAAATGATCCTTCAGATCCTCAATTAAAGGCCTAAGTTCCCAAGCCGTAGTTTCCCTAATTTTCACCCTTAATTTCCATAATTTCTAGCTCTAACCCGTGAAATAATAGCATAGGAACGAGTTTTAAGTCCACATTCCTTACCTCAATGAAGTTCCCTTGAAATCCCTCTTTCAAATCGCCCAAAAAACTCCAAAGCCGAGATAAAAATGGTGAAATAACTCAAAATTCGCGAAGGCCACAATTTATGCCTTCTGCCCAGACATTTTCGCATCTGCGGCTATATTTCCGCTTCTGCGGCCAAAATTGTAGACATGTGATTTTTGACCCTCCCCGAGCATTTTCATATTTTAGCATGTAAATATTTAATTTAGGCCTAATATAGCTATTTCAACTATTTTTGACTTCTTTACTTTATTTTCGTCGTGAAAATGAAAAATTACAAAAAAATATTTTAGCTTACGTATCATTCATAAATTTAAATAAAAAATATATATATATACAAATATAATGCCTTATTTTTATCTTTACATAATCTTGAAAATACAAAAATACGTAATAGTTTTATGTTAGCTTTTGAATTGTGCAGTATTTTTATCTTATTTTAAAAGGAGTCAATTAAGATGTTGGATCACAATTTTAAGTGTTTTAGAGCCCAATTCTTGGCCCAATTCGGATTAGTCCATTAAGCCTAGGGACCCTTCTAGACTCTTCTTTGGAACAAAAACAAATAAAAAATACCCTAAGGACTTAACACAAAAAGACCTAGGGACTAATTGGCAAAATACACAAAATTACACCTAAATCTAGACTCTACATATAAAGTAATGCTTAAAAAATCTGAAAAAGGGCTAGAGCTGAAGACCCCTAAGGTCTTCTTCTTCACTTACACGCAACAGCAGCCATACATGACCTTCAGCCACCCGAGTAGCAGCCATCTTCAGCGAAAGAGGAAGGGACCTCCATCAATGAATAACAGCTACGCCAGACAGCCCTCCGCCATATTCTCCACATCCCAACCAGACCTGAATGACACCCGGCAGCTGAACCCAACAACCATTCCAGTCGCTACTGCGTCATCTCCCAGTCTTCATCTTCTCGAACACACCCCGTCCCCATCAGTTCTGTTCCTTTTATTCAACCACACGACCCCTTCACAAGTCGTCTTCTTCAACCAGTAACAGCTGAAGCTCTTCGTCTTCCTTGAACCAAATGGACGAACCCTAGAGACCAAGCAACACCATTGACGACCAAAAAGACCTCCCGTTCTGCTTTCGTCTTCAAGTTCTAAACACAAGGCCCAAAACCGATGGCTGCTTCTTAACAGAGACCTAGAACCCAAAGCTCGATCCCAACCATTTCCTTGGAGATATTGGAGCCTGCTTGTTCACTGAAACAAGAAGCTTCATCTGCTAGGAGCTCGATCTGAAACCATTTCCTTAGCCGCTGAATGACTCTTTAAGTTCGAGTCCGTAAGCAAAGATCGGTTTCCCCGGCAACATTTAAGGTCTGTTTGTGGTCGCCGGCGAGGTCCAACTTGAGTTCTGGCAAGTTTGAGTGTGTCGTCGTTCATTGGCTTCCGTCCGAGGTTCTGTTTCTTTCTTCGTAAGATATCTGCTGTTTTTTGTTTCCATGTCAAAGTTTATCAACCCATGAATGTTTTCAATTGCAATAATGTGGTTGAATTTAGCTTTATTGATTTTATGAAACATATAGTTTGCCTTTGAATTATGAGCATGTGGCACTAATTTATTGATTATTGATTTTTGTTTTTCTGAAAGTTGAATTTAAAATCAGTGAATACTAGTGTTACGCCTTGGTTTTTTGTAATTTGAATTAATAGAAGTGGGTTAATAGTGGCATGATTGGTTAGTGGCTATGGGTACTGTTCCCGTGGCATGATTACGATATGTGAATCTCAATTCGGGGGGTGCATTTCATGTAACCCGATTATAACAACTTCGAATAATAAAATCCTTTGAAATTAGAAATCGAGGCATGCCGGATTTCCATGGCCCTCGCAAATTCGCATAGCTTCTTATCACAGAAAATACCTTTGATCCGTTCTCACGAAGAGTTTTCAGATAAAGAATGACTAGACAGGTTTTTTGACCCGACCCTTATTTGGAGAGATTAAAACTAAGAGAAAATGGGAATGTGACCGAGCCCTGGTATCTGAGCTGCCTACATATCCTTGACTGGCCATCCGGATTGGTAACTTGTCTGAGCCTTTTTCTTATTTCAAGGTATGACACTAACAGAATATGGAGTCTCGACCAGCGAGCACATCCCCGAAGATGAGAAGAGAAGGGTTTCGTAACAGTTTATATACAGTTCAGATAATATCAAAGCGGTAAAAAGCATCACCTACCACATTAGGCCCAAACATGTGAATAAAATCAGATAATAAATAAATCCACATACAACAATTATTGTAAGCTCGAATTCTGAACCCTGAACAAGAGATTCTGGGTTCTTCTCCCCAGCAGAGTCGCCAGAGCTGTCACACCTCCTTTTTCACTACACCCTGGAAGGGTGTATATAAGGGAGTTTTTTCAAACTTAAAGTGAATCGAAACGGGCTCATTTTATTAAAAATTCAGAGTCACCACTTGGGATAATTTATGGTGTCCCAAGTCACCGGTTTAGAATCCCGAATTGAGGAAAAGATTGACTCTGTTTAACAGTCCGCGAACATAAAAATCCGGGTAAGGAATTCTGTTAATCCGGGAGAAGGTGTTAGGCATTCCCGAGTTCTGTGGTTCTAGCACGGTCGCTGAACTGTTATATTCAGCTTAATTATCTGATTTTAAGCAATTATGAACCTATGTGCAAATTTTAGTTTTAACCTATTTTAATTAATTTTTAAAGAAGATTGAACGTCGTTTAAAACGTGTCTTTGGATCGCGCCACATGAAATGCACCCGCAATCCTAAACACATTTTAGTTAATGTTTTAAGATTTTGATTTGTGTCACATGAAATGCACACCCGAATTTAGGAAGGTAATGTTATTTAACGACGTGCCTAAAGCAGCTACGCGTTTTTAACTTTGCGAGGGCCATGTAAATCGGTCCTTATGGTCTTTTTTATTTGTTTTTGTTCCAAAGAAGAGTCTAGAAGGGTCCCTAGGCTTAATGGACTAATCCGAATTGTGCCAAGAATTGGGCTCTAAAACTCTTAAAATTGTGATCCAACACCTTAATTGACTCCTTTTAAAATAAGATAAAAATACTGACACAATCCAAAAGCTAACATGAAACTATTACGTATTTTTGTATTTTCAAGATTATGTAAAGATAAAAATAAGGTACTATTTTTGTATATATATTTTTTATTTAAATTTATGAAAGATACATAAGCTAAAATATTTTTTTTTAATTTTCCATTTTCATGACGAAAATAAAGTAAAGAAGTCAAAAATAGTTGAAATAGCTATATTAGGCCTAAATTAAATATTTATATGCTAAAATATGAAAAAACTCGGGGAGGGTAAAAAATCACATGTCTACACATACCTTTGTCGAATTCTCACCATGCACCACATTATCCACATGACCATAATAACATTCTCTGATCATAATAACCAACATTCCCCGAATTTGATGCTCACAATGCACCTCATGATATATATAAGTCTTGTTCCAACTCTCGCAATACCGCCACGACAGAAGAGATGTGTAGAAATTTATAACCAACTGCCAAGTCAACAAATCATTGTGTCTATACTTCTGACAAGAACCATTACCTCATTCTGAACCAAATAATGATCTTTGCTCTTTAATATACTTCATATAATCCGACTGCACTGATCCTAGATCCAATAATCTCGTCTCACCCATTACGAACTGCTCAGGCAATAAGCCACCCCAGTCATGATCAAAAGTCCCATATGATGCCGTAACGTGCCAATAAGCTGCAAGCTCGAACGTGATACATAAAAAAAATGAACTCAGGAAGGGACTACTCAACTCATGGGGCTAATATGAATTTCCTCAGAAAATGGGAAACAAAACACATAAAAGCAGGTATAGGGAACTGTACTCAGCATCACACTGTTGCGGCGTGCAACCCGATCCAAACAACATGCCCATGGTGGCATGCCACCCGATCCACACATAAAATTCACATAAGGAGATACACACCGAGCTAAATTGCTGATTACAACAAAATACCGAAGATCAATCACAAGCACGCTAAGTGCATAATACCATCCCTGGGGAGACATATAACGTCATAGGCTAACAAACTCAAGCACAACTGAGCTGCGATATATGTTCTGAAACTAAAGAGCCATCCTGCTCACATAACACCATCGCTACGCGGAACCTCAACACATAAGAAAATTATCGAGTCGTTCACAACTCACACATCACAATATAATATTACATGAAATAGACTATGACGAAATAACATCCCATGTCTGAATACTCCTTCATAAGGAGCGCTATGCTAAAATGAATACATCCGGCCTGATATAGAGCCCATATTCATACTTAAATACATTCACAGACCTTAAACCGATTCTAATCATACCGAACTAGGTCTATAATCTTTCCTGGGTCCATAATAACCCCCCTTTCCCATAACACACAAGAACAACCATCATAACCAGAGTAATCCTCCACAGTCCACAACCCAATAAATCTAGTGCCCTCCAGGCATCAATCTTGATACTTGGTTTAATTCTTCAATCAATCAAGTGACTACATGCCAAACTTATACAACCTTCCCGTGGGGCACGCTCCTACGACCTTCCATAATAGATAACAAGTCTGTACATCCATACCACCGACCGCACTAACGCTGAAAATCGATTAATAATCTTTAACCAGGATGCAAAGTGTGATGACCCAAGAGGTCATCACTTGTTTTTAAAATGAATTCTGCATTCCAAGGCTTTAAAAACCTCTTTTAGCATCACCTCGATTTGCATGCGCAGTCCGGGTGCGTAGCCAAAAAGCTTATATGTGAAAATCTGTGAAAAATGATAAGTTTTGACTATAAAATGAATTAATTTGACTTTGGTCAAGGTTTTGGGTAAACGTACCCGGACCCGTAATTTGACGGTCCCGGAGGGTTTGTAGGAAAATATGGGACCTGGGCGTATGCCTGGAATCGAATTCCGAAGTCCCAAGCCCGAGAAATGAATTTTCAAAGAAAATTATTTTCTGAAATTGTTTAAAGGATTTGGAAATGAATTTTGATTAGAACATGTTGGTATCGGGTCTGTATTTTAGTTCCGGCACATGGTACAGGTCTTATATATGATTTAAGATAATTCTATGAAGTTTGGTAAGAAACGGATGTCATTTGACGTGATTCGGACCTTAAATGCAAAATTTGGTGTTTTAAGAAGTTTTGAAATATTTCATTGATTTTGAGGTTTAATTCATTATTTAAGGGGTTATTTTGGTAATTTGATCACATGGATAAGTTTATATGATGTTTTGAGTTAGTACGTATGTTTGGTTTGGAGCCCCGAAGGCTCGGGTGAGTTTCGGAAGGTTTTTGAACTCATAAAAGTTGCAGGTTTTTCAGTTCTGGTGTGCTGGTATTTTCTTCTTCACGTTCGCGGGAGGACCCTCACGAACGTGATGAGTTATTCACGACGAAGGAAATTTCTTTCTACGTGATCGCATGACCCAGGTCGTGAACACGAAGCTTTGGGGGGGGGTCTTCCCTTCCCGAACGCGGGCCTGGTAACACGAACGCGAAGGTTTATGAGGCTGGGCAGGAGGAGGGATATTATACCCTATACGAACGCGAACTCCTAGCCGTGAACGCGATGGCTCGAGGAGTTAATGCTCCACGAACGCGAGTCCGTTTACGCGAATGCGAAGGTCTCTCAGGCCTAGCTCATTGTGAACGCGATGAGCCTGTCGCGAACACGAAGACCAAATTCGCCCAGTTATTTTAAGTTCCAAAAACAGAATACATTACGGGATTTCCACCATTTTTCATAAACTTCATCTTCTCCACACCTCTTGGGCAATTTTTGAAGAGGAACTTCACCATAGCTTCATAGGTATGTAATCCTAAGCTCGTTTTCTTCCATTTCTTATCAACACCCACTAGAGTTCTAGGCCTAAAACATGAGATTAAGGGTAGAAAATTAGGGTTTGCACGCCGTAATAATATTATATGTAGATCGGGTTGCACGCCGCAACAATGTTATATTGGATTGGGTTTCACACCGCAATAATATTATATGTGGATCGGGTTGCATGCCGCATCAATGTTATACTGGATCGGGTTGCACGCCGCAACAATGTTAAGGGTGGATCGGGTTGCACGCCGCAACAATGATATATGTGGATCAGGTTGCACGCCGTAACAATGACAAATTATATGGATCAGGGTGCATGCCTCAACAACGTTGTTATATATTGTGGTCGGGTTGCTAGCCGCAACAATTATTGATACAAGTGTGCTTAGTTTGGATATTAGTTTCTTTTGTTTTGTTGTGGACTCTAAGCTGCCCTTAAACTGTTACTCTGGATTTACTGTTAATACTGGTATACCCCCGCAGCATGTTTCCCCCTCCCATCTTTACTTGCTTATTCCTGCTTTACTTTTTGTTGTATATTATATAACTGCGCAGGTTTATTTGGTAGTCTGGTCCTAGCCTTGTCACTACTTCGCCGAGGTTAGGCTAGGCACTTACCGGCATATGGGGTCAGTTGTGCTGATACTACACTCTGCACTCTTTTGTGTAGACCCCAGTGTTGTAGACTTCGGACCGCAGTGAGATTGCTGACTCTTGTTCATCAGGTGATCCGAGGTAGCCCTACAGGCGTCCGTAGGCCTTGGCGTCTTCTTTCTATCTACCTTCCTATTTCTTACATGTATTTCTAGAGACAGTGTTGTATTAAATTCTTTCAGACCTTTATTTGTAGTATTCTTAGACCGTCTGTGAAACTGTGACACCAGTTTTGGGTAGTTGAGATATCAAACAGTTGTAATAGATATTCATGTTCAGATGACTTATTGTTTTCTTCCGCATATGTTAAATTCCATTGTTTAAACGTTATTTTTTCATAATTGTTAAAGAGAATAAAATTGGTAAAAAGGTAGATGGTTCAATAATTGGCTTTCCTAGCTCATATTAGTAGGCGCCGTCACGACTCCCGAGGGTGGGAAATCCGGGTCGTGACAAGTTGATATCTGAGCTCTAGGTTACATGGGTCTCACAGTTCACAGACAAGCTTAGTAGACTTTGAGGTATTGGTACAGAGACGTCTGTATTTATTCCCAAAGGCTATAGAGTTAGAAAAAACCTCACATCTATTCTTTCCTATCGTGCGATTTTGATCTCTCAATGCTAAGTTGAAACCTCTACTCTTTTCCTTTCGCGAATAGCGAGGTCATGTACCGCTTCTTCAGCCGAACAACAGTAGGCCGGTGATAAATCAACTATGTCTTCGGAGGCTTCGTGGAGGTTGGATAGGTTTTACCAAGCTCTTCACTACTACTTTCAGCGGTGCATCTTCTGAGGATCCCCAGGATTTTCTGGACAGCCGTCACGAGGTTCTTAGGAACATGGGGCTAGTTGATACCAATGGGGTCGATTTTGCTACTTTTCGCTTGTCTGGATCCGCCAAGACTTGGTGGAGAGATTACTATTTGGCTAGACCAGCGGGATCGCTAGCTTTGACTTGGGAGCAGTTTACTCAGCTATTTCTAGAAGAGTTTCTCCCCATCAGCCTCGGAGGTAGTTCGAGCATCTCCAGCAGGGTTCTATGACTGTTACTCAGTACGAAATCAGATTCATTAACTTGGATCGTCATGCTCTTATCATACTTCCCATTGTGAGAGAGAGTGAGGAGGTTCATTGAGGGGCTCGTGCAGCCCGCTCATATGCTAGAGGTGGAGGTAGAGATGCTAGAGGTGGCGATAAAGGTATTAGAGGTGGAGGTGCAGGTACTATTCTGGTTTGTAGTAGAGAAGCTTCAATTTTATTTTTGCGCCGCATCTGGTCATGCCTAGTGGTTCTTTGGGTGCTCCTATATATGTGTCTACATCGGTGGGTGATTCTGTTGTGGTAGATTGTGTCCATCGTTCGTGTATAGTTGTGATTGGGGGTCTTGAGACTCGTGTAGATTTGCTTCTTCTGGACATGGTGATTTCGATGTCATATTGGGGATGGACTGGTTATCACCTTACCATGCTATCTTGGACTGTCATGCCAAGACTGTGACCTTAGCCTTGCCAGGTTCGCCTCGTTTAGAGTGGAGAGGGACTCCTGATCATTCTACCCGTAGTGTTATCTCTTATGCGAAGGCTCAGCATATGGTCGAGAAGGGGTATTTGGCCTATTTAGCATATGTTTGTGATTTTAGTGCTAAGGTTCCTTCTATTGATTCTATGCCCGTTGTTCGCGAGTTTCCTGAGGTATTTCCTTCAGACCTGCCGGCTATGCCACCCGATAGGGATATTGATTTTTGCATGAATTTGGCTCCGGGCACTCAGCCCATTTCTATCCCGCCGTATCGTATGGCCCCGCTTGAGTTGAAAGAGTTGAAGGAGTATTTGCAAGACTTGCTTGAGAAGGGTTTTATTAGGCCGAATGTTTTGCCTTGGGGTGCGCCAGTATTGTTTGTTAAGCAGAAGGACTGATCGATGAGAATATGTATTGAATACCGGTAGTTGAACAAGGTTACAATCAAGAATAAGTATCCATTGCCGAGGATTGATGATTTGTTTGATCAGCTTCAGGGTGCCAAAGTATTTTCGAAGATTGACTTGAGATCTGGCTACCATCAGTTGAGGATTGGGGCATCCGATATCCCTAAGACAACTTTCCGTACTCGGTACGGGCATTATGAGTTCTTGGTGATGTCATTCGGGTTGATAAATGCCCCAACAACTTTTATGGATTTGATGAATTGAGTGTTCAGGCCTTATTAGGACTTGTTTGTGATAGTCTTCATTGATGATATTTTGATATATTCCCTCAGCCGGGAGGATCATGAGCGACATCTTAGAGTGGTTCTTCAGACCTTGAGGGATAGTCAATTATATGCTAAGTTCTCGAATTGTGAGTTCTGGTTAAGTTTAGTTGCATTTCTGGGTCATGTTGTATCGGTAGAGGGTATTCAGGTTTATTCGAAGAACTATCCGGTTCATGATTTGGAGGTGGCAACCATTGTTTACGCGTTGAAAATTTGGAGGCATTATCTCTACGGCGTGGTATGTGAGGTGTTCACGGATCACAAGAGTCTTCAATATTTGTTCAAGCAAAAGGAGTTGAATTTGAGGCAGAGGAGGTGGTTGGAGTTTTTGAAGGATTATGATATCAACATCCTATATCATCCGGGAAAGGCCAATATGGTGGCCGATTTTTTGAGTAGGAAGTCAGCCAGTTGTCGCGCCCCTTTTTCTCGCGAAATCAGATTTTGTGACATTTGGGAGACCACTCGTTCCCGTTCGAGAATTGGGTTTTGAATTGAAGAGTCGCCACCTAATGATTAAAGTGCATTAGGACACTATGAGGGGTTTGTTTTGAGTAAGCAGAGATTGGGTAAGGGCTTGAAATTATCCCAAGGGGAAGGTGTTAGGCACCCCTCAGGATCCACTAATGTGGTTCCCGGCCAAACTATTGTTGTGACTTAAGTGCAAATAACACATAGGCAAGTAAAGACTTCAAATAAGAGGGGATTTTCACGTCATAGTTACAAATAAGCAAAAGTAAGAAAAAGGAACTAAAAAGAGTTGATTTTCTTAGAAGAAATGGTTTAAAAAGGATTTAAAAGAACCAAAGAAAACAAAGGAAAGGGGGTCCTAGGTTTATTAATAATATGGATCACCCCACACAACATCCGGTAATCACTCCTCAGTGAGGGGCTAAACGTGATGTTATCGTGTGGTCATCATATCCATATCTACCATTTCCCGCCCCGTTAAGGTATTAAAGCGCGGAATGGTCTCGTTTACTTACTGCATTCTATTACCCGCCTCAATCCTATCAGCCTTGGAGGTACTTGGGACTACTATTCCTAAAAGGGAGGAGAATTCGGGCTTATTTGTGGTTTCAAAGGTAAAAATATTAAGGCGACAAACAAAACATATATATAGTAAGTATGGGGAAACACATACACAAATAAGGCTCTAACAGACCTCCTTAAGTCAAAGAAAACATATAGTTTAGCATATATTACACGTACTGATTAGGGTCTGATTAAACTTAAAAGTTGGAGGCAGATTGATTTATTACATAGTTCAGATAAGAAGTTCGAAATAGGCCTGCCTACTGGTTGTAGCTGATAAAAGTCTGATTCAGTTCATAATTATCCTATGGCTTGCTTAAGTGTTAGACGAAAACCTATAGGCATGATATCTACTGATTTCAAAAAAAAATAAAGTATAATAACTATAGAAAAGGTTGCCAGTTATGCAGGAAAGACGAGTTTTGACAAAAGATCATAAATTCCGCAGACGTTAGACAATGATTTTAGATTTGTAGGCGAGTGAGACGTTTCAGACTTGATTATTAATTCCTATAAGCATGCTTTCTAGGCGTTGTTGATTTTAAACCTTTTTACAAACATAACAAGAGTACAGAAATCCTATAGGCATGGCATCTAAATGTTGTACTTCGTTTAAGCCTATGAACATGATATCTAAATGCAGTTGGTTATTTAAGACCTATGAACATATTTGCCTGATGAGGAGTGCATATGCAAGATTCAGAAAGAAAATATAGGCATGATATCTACATGATGTGCAGAAATTCAAAAAATCCTATAGGCAGGATATCTATACGCCATGCAGAAGTTCAGAAATAAACTATAGGCATGGTACCTTCATGAGAATGCAAGATCCCTATAGGCATGGTATCTACATGAGAATGCAAAAATTCCTATAGACATGGTATCTAGACGTGAGTGCAAAATTTCTATAGACATGGTATCTATATGAGAATGCAAAAATTTATAAAATCCTATAGGTAGGATATCTATACGCTATGCAGAAGTTCAGAAATAAGCTACAGGCAAGATATTTATATGAATGCAGAATTTCGAACTATAGGCCGGATATCTATATGAATGTAGAAATCATAAACCTATAGGCATGATATCTACCCTCTGCATACAGTTATCCCATCCCTTTTCATTAGCCATCCCCAATAGTTTATTACAAGTTATTACAGCCCAGAACAATAAAAGAAAAAGTACATCAGAAATTAACAGTACAACCAGTGGGAGCCTAATTCAGACTCCATGTCTGAAATATGAGATGAACCAGCTTCAAGAGATCATGAACCAAAGCCTTTCTCTCATTTGGATGTGTCAGAATTCCCTAAGAGCCTCATATGGACTCCGGGCAGGCTCACACCCAAATGTGTAACCAGGTTAGGATATAGTGCAGTGTGGAAGGTCCAGCCCTCAAGTGTCCAAGTTCAGAGGGAACTCAAGGTCCCAAGGCAAGGCTCACAAGAGGAGGGTAGAGCTTAGAGACTAGGAGAGAGTGTAAGTGTAGAAGTGAAATTCTGAAAGGGGAAAAGGGGAAAAAGGAACAACTTAAAATCAGTGCACATAGGGGTATAGAGGAGTAGGGAATTTGTAAGAACACAAGAAGAGCAGGCTGATGGGCATACCCAGCAATGGGTTATGCTGGTACACACTCCAGCCTGTTTAGAGGTTAAGACCTTATTGGTTCAAAACTCAGTTCATGGACAACAACTCATGTTTCCATGCCCTAAGCCACCACTCACAAACACATAGGGGTAATGAGACAGAGAGCAAAGATTTACAGTAGAAATAGGCAGTAGAATATAGGCATACTAAGTTAAATGTTGAACTCTACATAAACAGTAAAGTAGACATAGATATAAAGGCTGTAAGTAAACATATTGGGGTGATGCTGAAATTTAAATTAGGACATACCAGTTTCAAAGAAACTAGTAGAAAAGCAGTAGTCTTGTAAAAGCCAAAATGCAAACAGAAGACAAAATGCTATAAATGTGAATTCTGAAGAGTTTGTGAAAAACTGTTGTGTGAAGTGTAAAAGGGTCGTGCCTTTTATAATGTAGAAAGCAGGCAGAAATAAGGTAAGAAAATAGTTTAAAAACTGATTGTCAATCAATTACACAAGGCTTCTCTTGATTAAGGGATTCAGATTCAAACGGGTATAAATCAATTAAGGAAAGAAATTCATCAAACCCTTTGTGCAAAGTAGCAAATTAGGGGCAAATACATAAAGGTTATTTAAGGACAAGGTCTTTGAAATATTCGGTTGAACCATTTAAAGAAAGAAAATCAATTAACAGCCAAGAAATCATAGGTTGGAGATTTGTTATGAATGAACCAAGTCAGAAATATGGAAAAGGTTTTAACTTAAGGAAAATCAGCAAACAATCAATTAGACCTGTTTAAAAGGAATTCTGATTCAATCACTAGTTTGAAAACCTTTTTGAAGAAAGATTCATCACATATAAAAGCATACAGACACGTTAAACATGAAAGAAACTTGTTATGCCATTGTAAAATCAGTAGAAACTCTAGTGTAGAAGAGTTTAGCAAAAGGTTCAACATTGTATGAAAACAAAAATGTCCAAACTCAGTTCAGAGACTCAGAATCAATCTGAAGGAGTTAAGGGTTCTAAAAAAATAAAACCCTGGTTCACATAATCAGACCTCGGCAGAATCCCCAAATTCTAGGGTTTCCACCTTGAATCAAATATAGAGATGAGGAGGCCAGTAGTTGAAACAGACTCAGAGCTTTCTTTCAGAAACCCCTGAGAAAAACATGCAAACACTGTAGCATAAGGAGAGAACAACTGATAGTAGAAGAAACATGCTTAAGCAGGTCTTTTAGAAGAAACTTTAAACAAGGTAAAATAGTAAGAACACTTAAGAACATGGTAGAAAGATACAGTAGGCGAAACATATCAGAACATAGTGGAAGAAAATAGTAGAACATAGTAGAAGAGCATACAAGCACATAGTATAGAAACACAGTAGAAAAATATACAAGAACGAGGTATAGAAAATACAGCAGAAGAGCATACGTGGTAGAAAAAAACATAAGAACACAACAAAGACAAATACACAAAAAAAAGGAAAAGAAAAGTCAGAGAAACACTTTAAGCATTTTCAGAAAACCCTAAATTGAAAAGAAGCGATTTTGAAAGTAATTTTTGAAAGAAAAGTTGGTGAAATCATTTGAAAACTCAAGTAGAGAATGGATACACAACAGATCTAAGAAAATCGGAGAAAACCTCGAAGAGTTAGGGTTTCAGGAGAACCCTAGAATGAGAAAGGCTTTAAAACGGTCACCGATCTGAGTTGGAGAAGGTCAGAAACAAGCTCAGACGACCATGGTACGCCGGAACAGAGCCGGTGAGGGCCGTGGAACCTTGAATCGGCAAAGGCCTGGGTGAAAACCTTCGAGGTCAGACCTCGAATCTTCAAGTATCAAGTGTATAAGAGCAAAGAGAGGTGAGTATAGGGCTCTCATGGCCTGAGAAGCCATGGATTCCGGTGGTTCCAAGGTTGAAGACGATGAGAGGCGGCTAGGGTTAGGGAATGTTCGAGAGAGTTTTAGGAGAGGAGGGGTTTCAAGGGCGGCGGGTTAGGTGAAATGAATTAGGGTTGGGGGTGTTTGTGAATTAAAAAAGGAAAGGAGAAATTGTGGCCGTTGATCAAAATGATCAATGACCAGGATCAAAAGGGGAGGCCGGGCGGGTAAAAATAAATGGGTTAGGGGCGGGTTAAATTGAAACTGGGCCAGTCAATTTGGGGTTTGAAATTGGGTTAATTCGGGAGGCTGATTTTGCTAAAATCGAAATAATTAGGGCTAAATTTTAGATAGCCACTTTTCCCCTTTTATTTTATAAAAAATAATAAAACGATTTCTGAAAATAAATTAAAGGTACTAAATTAACTAATAATGTACAAATACTAAATTAAAATTACTGGAATCAATTTTGTAATTATAAACACAATTAAATCTTAAAATAGGCTAAAATTACAATTATATGCAATTTAGCTTTAAAAATACTAAATGAATTTGTAAAAATATGTAAAAATTACCTTAGCTATATTTTGGTATGAACATGAGAATAAAATAAGTTAATCACCAAAATGATGATTTGAAGAACAATTATTGGTTTTTGTACTGTTAAAATAGGGCAATAAATTGATTTAAAAATCTTTTAATAATTAGGAAAAATACTAAAACACTTGGACATACTTATATATATATATATATATATATATATATATATATATATATATGCTATTTTGAAAGTATTTTGCATATAAAAAATACATAGGGAAAAATCGGGTATCAACACTAGTATGGGAAATCTTGCTTATATTTCGGTCGGTGAGAGGCCGCTTGCTTTGGATGTTTAAGCTTTGGCCAATCAGTTCGTGAGGTTGGATGTTTTTGAGCCCAGCCATGTGTTAGCTTGCACAGTCGGTCGTTCTTCATTATTGGAGCGTATCCGAGCTTGGCAGTGTGATGATCCCCATTTGTGTGTCCTTAGAGACACGATGCAGCATGGAGGTGCCAAGCAGGTTGCCTTAGGTGATGATGAAGTTCTGAGATTGTAGGGTCGAGTATGTGTGCCCGATGTGGATGGACTTCGAGAGTTGATTTTATCAGGATTTGCGGCAGCATTATCGATGGAGGAGAATGAAGAAGGATATCGTTGCATATGTGGCTCGGTGTTTGTATTGTCAGCAAGTTAAGTACCAGCATGAGAGGCCTGGCGGTGTGTTCCAGAAGATTGAGATTCTTGAGTGGAAGTGGGAGCGTATCACTATGGACTTTGTTGTTGGACTCCCACGAACTCAGAAGATGTTCGACGCAGTATGGGTCATTGTTGATAGGCTGACCAAGTCAGTGCATTTCATTCCTGTGGCAGTCTCCTATTATTTTGAGAGGTTAGCTGAGATCTATATTGGGGAGATTGTTTGCCTTCATGGTGTGCCCGTGTCTATCATTTTGGACCGAGGTACATAGTTTACCTCCTGCTTTTGGAGGGTAGTTCAACGAGAGTTGGGCACGCGGGATGAGTTGAGCACAACGTTTCATTCTCAGATAGACGGGCGGTCCGAGCGGACCATTCAGATTTTGGAGGATATGCTCCGAGCTTGTGTCATTGACTTTGGAGGTTCGTGGGATCAGTTTTTGCCTTTACTAGAGTTTGCCTACAACAATAGTTACCAACCGAGTATCCAGATGGCTCCTTATAAAACTTTATATGGTAGGCAAACCAGATGCCTTGGACAAGGTTAGGATTATTCAGGATAGGCTTCGTACAACTCAATCCAGGCAAAAGAGTTATGCCGACTGCAAGGTTCGTGATTTGGCATTCATGGTTGGCGAGCGGGTATTGCTTTGAGTGTCGCCTATGAAGGGCGTGATGAGATTTGGTAAGAAAGGCAAGCTTAGCCCTAGGTTCATTCGCCCGTTTGAGATTCTTAATCGAGTGGGAGAGGTGGCTTATAGACTTGTGTTACCACCGAGATTATCAGCTGTGCATCCAGTGGTTCATATGTCCATGCTTCGGAAGTATCATGGCGATCCATCCCACGTGTTAGATTTCAGCATTGTCCAGTTGGACAAGGACTTGTCTTATGAGGAGGAGCCGGTAGCTATCTAGACCGGCAGGTTCGTCAGTTGAGATCGAAGAGTTTTCCTTCTGTTCGTGTTCAGTGGAGAGGTCAGCCTCCTGAGGCATCGACCTGGGAGTCCGAGTCCGATATGTGGAGCCGTTATCCCCATCTTTTCCCCGAGTCAGGTACCTCCTTCTTCTGTCTATTCGAGGACGAACAATTGTTTTAGAGGTGGAAAATGTGATGACCCAAAAGGTCATCAATTGTTTTTAAAATGAATTCTACGTTCTAAGTCTTTAAAAACTTCTTTTATCATCACCTTTATTTGCGTGCGCAGTTTGGGCACTTAACCGAAAAGCTTATATGTGAAAATCTGTGAAAAATGATAAGTTTTGACTATAAAATGGATTAATTTGACTTCGGTCAACGTTTTGGGTAAACGGACTCGGACCCATAATTTGAAGATCCTAAAGGGTCCGTAGGAAAATATGGGACTTAGGCGTATGCCCGAAATCGAATTTCGAGGTCCCAAGTCCGAGAAATAAATTTTCAAAGAATATTGTTTTCTGAAATTGTTTAAAGGATTTGGAAATGAATTTTGATTAGAACATGTTGGTATCGGGCCCGTATTTTGGTTCAGGCGCCTGGTACAGGTCTTATATGTGATTAAGATAATTCTATGAAGTTTGGTAAGAAACGAATATCATTTGACGTGATTCGGACCTTAAATGCAAAATTTGATGTTTTTAGAAGTTTTGAAATATTTCATTATTTTGAGGTTTAATTCGTTGTTTAAGGGGTTATTTTGGCGATTTGATCGTACGGATAAGTTCATATGATGTTTCGAGTTAGTACGTATGTTTGGTTTGGAGCCCCTCGTGCTCGGATAAGTTTCGAATATGTTTCGGAAGGTTTTTGAACTCATAAAAGTTGCAGGTTTTTCAGTTCTGGTGTGCTGGTATTTTCTTCTTCGCGTTCGAGGGAGGACCCTCGCGAACGCGATGAGTTTTTCATGCCGAAGGAAATTTCCTTCTACACGAACGCATGACCCAGGTCGCGAACGCTAAGCTTTGGGGTGGGGGGGGGTCTTCCCTTCACGAACGCGGGCCAGGTAACACGAACGCGAAGGTTTATGAGCCTGGGAAGGGGGAGGGATATTATACCCTATGCGAACGCGACCTCCTGGCTACGAACGTGATGGCTCGAGGAGTTAATGCTCCGCGAATGCAAGCCCGTTTATGCGAATGCGAAGGTCTCTCGGGCCTAGCTCATCGTGAACGCGATGAGCCTGTTGCGAACGCGAAGACCAAATTCGCCAAGTTATTTTAAGTTCAAAAACAGAATACATTACGGGATTTCCACCATGTTTCATAAATATCATCTTCTCCACACCTCTTGGGCGATTTGTGAAGAAGAACTTCACCATAGCTTCATAGGTATGTAATCTTAAGCTCGTTTTCTTCCATTTTTTATCAACACCCACTAGATTTCTAGGCCTAAAACATGAGATTAAGGGTAGAAAATTAGGGATTTAGGTAGAGTTAGGGCTTTTTGATTATTTGGGAATTAGACCTTATTTTGGGATCGGATTTCAAAACAAATTATATATTCGGGCTCGTGGGTGAATGAGTGATCGGGTTTTGGTCTGAACCTCGTGTTTTGACCAAGCGGGTCCGAGGTCAATTTTTGACTTTTTGGGAAGAATGATTAGAAAGCTATAATTAAGCATTGGAATTGGATTGTTTAGCGTTTATTGATGTTATTAAGTCGATTATGTCTAGATATAATTGATTTGGAGCCGAATTTGAAAGGAAAGGCGTTGTTTGAGGCTTGAGTTAGCCGTGGAAATTTGAGGTAAGTGTTTGGTCTAACCTTAGCTTGAGGGATTAGGAGTTGTGTCCTATTTGCTATTTGTTTCTTGTTGAGTACGACGTATAGGCATGGTGACGAGTATCTATTCGTTGGTGTCTAGCATGACCGTGAGTCTTATATTGTGATTTTCATGACTTAGTTGTATTATTCATGTCTTGGTGAGGATTTCCATTTGTTGTGTAAAGTTGTGGAAAGAATTGTGACCTATGAACATTGAGGAGCGTTGGCTCCAGTTGTATAACAAATTGTGAAAGTATAATTGATAATTGAACCTCTAGAGCATTGGCTCGAGTTGTGAAGTAAATTGTGAAGTAAAAGTGAGAAAGAGGAGAGATCATTATGTTGTCCCCTTGCCGGGCTATTGTTTAGTTGTGGTTACCTTGCATTGTGTTCTTAATTGATATTACGGATGCGTAGGTTGATGACTCTTTGTGTTGGGTAAGTATTATGGTTATTCTCGAGGAACAAGTTTGGTTATAGCTGTTTCTCCCTTGCCGGGACGTAATTACTTATGCTGTCGAATCCCTTGCCAGGATAGTGTAGACCTTATTGATCCATTGTCGGGATTCTTGTTATGATTGTTGTTGATTTTATATGTGGATCGGATTGCACGCCGCAACAATGTTGTATTGGATCGGGTTGCACGCCGCAACAATATTATATGTGGATCGGGTTGCACAGTGCAACAATATTATATGTAGATCGGGTTGCACGCCACAACAATGCTATATTGGATCGGGTTGCATGCCACAACAATGATATATGTGGATCAGGTAGCACACCGTAATAACGACAAATGATATGGATCGGGTTGCACACCGCAACAGTGTTGTTATATATTAGGGTTGGGTTGCGTGCAGCAACAATTATTGATACAAGTGTGCTTAGTTTGGATATTAGTTTCTTTTGTTTTGCTGTGGACTCTAAGCTGCCCTTAGGCTGTTACTCTGGATTTACTGTTAATACTGGTATACTCCCGTAGCATGTTTCCCCTTCCCATCTTTACTTGCTTATTCCTGCTTTACTTTTCTGTTGTATATTATATAACTGCAAAGGTTTATTTGGTAGTCTGGTCCTAACCTCGTCACTACTTAACCAAGGTTAGGCTAGGCACTTATCAGCACATAGGGTCGGTTGTGCTGATACTACACTCTGCACTCTTTTGTGCAGACCCCAGTGTTGTTGACTTCGGACCGCAGTGAGATTGCTGACTCTTGTTCATCAGGTGACCCGAGGTAGCCCTGCAGGCGTTCGTAGGCCTTAGCGTCTCCTTTTTATCTACCTTCCTGTTTATTACATGTATTTCCAGAGACAGTGTTGTATTAAATTCTTTCAGACCTTTATTAGTAGTATTCTTAGACCGTCTGTGAAACTGTGACACCAGTTCTGGGTAGTCTAGATATCAAACAGTTGTAATAGATATTCATGTTCAGATGGCTTATTGATTTCTTCCGCTTATGTTAAATTCCGTTGTTTAAATGTTATTTCTTCGTAATTGTTAAAGAGAATAAAATTGGTAAAAAGGTAGATGGTTCAACAATTGGCTTGCCTAGCTCACATTAGTAGGTGTCATCACGACTCCCGAGGGTGGGAAATTCAGGTCGTGACACAAAGCCTTTTTCACAAAACACTAATCTCAGGTGATGTTGAAGACAATGCCAGCTTACTCTAAACATTGAAATCCCTTTCCTGCTCATCCGAGCTCGTGACATCCTTGTCAACACCAAATCGCAACCTTGATCCTCACTTTCAAATTCCATACCGCTCACTGCACCCAACATGCTAATATGTGATAGCACAAGATCTTCATCATAACTCCTGAACTACTAATATGGTAAACACTTCCTCACTTGGAAACTTTTTACTTAACTCATTCCAAGAGGACCATAGCAACACGCGAATAACTTCTCATAACCGTAGAACATTCGAATCTACAAGTAGTGGTCCAAACCACCATATCCCTTCCAGGATCCGCTTACATATAACAGACCATAATACTTGAATACTTCCAAATATAATCAATTACGGCGGTCGTCGAGCCTCGCGCGCATCGCCACCACTATGCCCATTCAACTATGGCTGACCAATCTAACTTCCTCTAATTGATCCTTAACTTGCCTTAGAGATAATATTAGCTCAATTCCGTACATCACCAACCTAAATTTGCACTCATGTTGAGTGACCCCATTCTGTGAGACCACACTGTCTCCAAACCCATGAATCGCATCATACCCACATTGCACGCACATTCTCATCTTCAACTGATGCACCCATTCTGATAATCGCTCTATGATTCCAAAGTCTTTTTCCTTTTTCCTCCCGATGCTACACTTCAAGTCGAAAACATCATAGCTCATTTCGGCCTCTTATCATAATGTACTACAAAAACTCGATTCTTAACCATACTGCGGGATTGAATCCTTAGGCACCACATTTTTAAATCCTTTGAATTCACTAGGACCGTTGTTGAGATCCACCCACCATGACTTGGTCCTGAATATAATCAACTCCATGAATCTTCTAGCATATGAACACCCTCTCGACGAAGCACCCCGGCCGAATCACTTTCCTTGAAACCCGCATCTACACAAGGCATAAATCATGTACCCTTCCCCAAGTCTGTCAATAAGGCCGACTATAGCACACCTTTAACAATTTCTCTCCTCAAATTACCTCTTATGTTCCTTTCCCTTAGCTGAAATAACCCATCCATATGCTAATAACCTGAAATCTCACAAATAGACGACCATGCAATCCAACTGTAGACATTGGGACTCTCCCATTTAGCTTGAAGCCACTATTATACAACTCCGGAACCCACCAAGATTCTTTATCTCTCATCGACATAATCTTGCAGAATCCACCACAAATTTCCTCTAAATCCTTCTGTTAGCATTTCATGAACACTCTAAATCTCTAGCAACAATCACATATTCGACTTTTTACTAGATAGCTAGTAGGATTCTTCGTAGAAGCTTTGCCAACCACGCGACTTCTGATCTGTCCACAAGAGATAACCCCTTGTAGAAATTACATGTCGTCATCTCCCAACAACGCTGCAATGCACCATTACTACCAAATAAGTAACCCATCCTGAGCCCATGCTCGTTTACTAGCTGAACAAAACCGTTCATTCCTCATGGACATCCACTAAAATACACGACAATATCTCCCCATTTCAAAGTTATGTTGTATCCTTCTTAATATCAAGAAGATCCTTTCCGTCATATCAAATCTCCCGCCGTATGCTAGCCAATATTTCAAATTACGCTCGTAGACCCAATCACCGTCCACTAAAATTCCCACACCACTCTAACTTTTCCTCAAGGTGTGTAGTTATCCTGTCACTAAACCCATATTCTATTCTACCACTCTCCCACTTTGGGCAAACTCACTTTTTAAGAAACTACTCGACTTCTGCTTCTTACACCTTGACTTCTTGAAGTTTAACCACCGCATAACACTTCCCACATGTCCTTCCTCATCCTTTGCTGCCCAGTTTTTGCCTTAGATCAATATATATCTCTATAGCACTTGAACCAATAGACCCCTACTAACTTTATACTTTTACGAAGATCATGTTTTCTCGAGCCGTTGACATTAGAAACATCGACTCAATCCTGAACAATTATAGTCAGGTTACCTTTCCTCCGCGGGAATGAAATACCGAGTCTCTAAATCATGCACTGAGTAGGCCTCCTTTCAGGTCATTCACTGCCCCAACACATTGGTAAGTATCTTACCATCACATCAATATTGGGTAATAGTAACGCATGAATCTTCAAAACATCGATGCCAAATCTCAAAACCTTAGGTAATACTAATACTGAGCTGAAATGATAGAACGACCTTCTGCAAGGTGACGACAATATCCCAAACAACTACGCAGGGAGAAACATCCCGCACCACATCTATATTACTATTACAATTTCTCAATTCCCAATTTATAATAAGCGCTTCGCGTCGCATAAGATTGAGTAGGAAGGAAACAGGGGTATAAGCCTCAAAGGAATCAAACCGCACGATGAGGAATCAAGAAGGGAAGTGCTCCTAAGAGCCCTGTAGCCTCTCAAAGATAAGTACAGACGTCTCCGTACTGATCTGCAAGACTCTACTAGACTCGCTCATGACTCGTGAGACCTAAGGGAACCTAATTCTCTGATACCATGTTATCACGACCCAAAATCCATCAAAGGCCGTGATGGTGCCGGACACCTCGGTCAGGCAAGCCAACATTGAGTAATTAATTAAACTCTCATTTTAATATTTTAGGAACCATAATTTCCTTTAATTTAACTAGTAAAAGGCAATCATCACTGAATAAATAAAATGTTTACAACTTTTAATATTAAATATCCCATAATCATCCCAGAACCCGGTGTCACAAGTGCATGAACAATCACTAGGAAATCAAATGAAGTACAATAACTGTACGAAATACAGATTTGGACATGAAGTAAATATAATACACTGAAAGAGACTATGCTGGTTGCGGGTCGCCTCGAGAGATACAGCTCGCCTAAGTTTCCATATCATCCATGCTGCTATGCCCATTAGGCCGTTAGAGGTACATGTGCTTGTGCAACAAAAATGCACAACAAGTGTAGCATGAGTACAAAAACAACGTGTACTCCGTAAGTATCCCGTCTAATCTCGAAGAAGTAGAGACGAGAGGTCAACTTCGACACTTACTAGTGGTCCAATGATAATATACCAATAATTTAATAAATCGAGGATTTTCATAAAAAATGACGGTAACTCAAATAGCATGAGGCAAGTAAACAATTCTTTCGTTTGTAGGAAATACCCAAATTCATTTTCATCATTTGTACATTTATCTCAGGCCAGGGAGAAACAAATATCAACATCTATGAATTTCAAGGCAAGCAATAAAAGCAGGCACAAATTATGCCGAGGTCGTACAGCCCGATCCAATAAATATTTAAACTGTGCACTACCAGAGGGTCGAATGGCGCGAACCATAGATACATCTATTACCTCGCTCGAGAATCATACATACGACACAGTTAAATATAAATAAACAATCACCCCGCTCGCGAATCAAGACTAGAAACACGAATTCAAACAGTCAATCAAGACTTCATTAAGGAAAAACAATTACCCAAAGAAATAGCAATTCTTTTTAACTGTCAAGAAAATGATGTTTAATTCCTTTAGAAATTCATTTACCAATTCAATATGATTTAAGCATTTTAAATCGACAACAAGATTCCAAATATTACAAGTAGAGCATGCTTTTGGGTCCTAAACTACCCGGACTTAAGCCTAATAGTAGCTACGCACGAACTCTCGTCAACTTGTGCATACGTAGCCCCCACAACTAGGAGCACATATCCAATTAATTCACCTATGGGGACAATTCCCTCTTATAAGGTTAGAAAGGAGACTCACCTCGCTCCGAAGCCCACTTTCCGGTCCAAGATTATGCTCAAACCCTCAATTCGGTGCCGAACAATCCATAACTAATGAAATAGTGTAAACTAATCAATACATGTTCAAAAGTTCATATTCCAACTATTAATGTGATTACCCAAACCTAAATCTAACATTCCTAAAATTCACCCCCGGGCCCACGTGCCCGGTTTTTGAAAATTTTCGAAGAAAGTTATTACCCATAACCTTATGAAGTCAAATATATAATTTTTACTATCCATAACCACTTTCGTGGTCAAATCTCATTTTTATACAAAACCTAAGTTTTCATCTAAACCCTTGATTTCACCAATTTTTACATGTTAATCTAGCTATAATCTATGTATTAAACTCATGTTGTGTAGAAATTACTTACCTCAAAGTGCTAGGTGAAAACCCTCTTTCAGAAGCTCCTAAAATCGCCCAAATCCGAGACTCAAAACTCAAAAATGAGTAAAAAAAGGCTGACTCCCGTTTTTATGCATTTTGCCTAGGCAAGTACTTAGCCTGATTTTCGGGCAAAAAATAAACTACTACTAGCCTTCGGTCAATTGACAATAACTTTTTGTACAAATGTCCAAATGATGAATGGTTTAGCTCTCTGGAAATTAGAATCAAAGATCTACAACTCTTATGTTTTGCATATTTTCTGATTCCTTATAGATTTCGAGATATAAGCTTCCAAAATAGGCTCCTCGCATCAGAAATTTCTGGGAAAATTGCAGAACAGCTTTACTAGCCTTCGTTTAGTCGACCATAACTTTCTGTACAATAATCCAAATGATACATGATTTATCTTTTTGGAAACTAGAATGCAAGAGATACAACTTTTATGTTTTGCAAATGTTCAGATTCCTTATAGATTGAAAGATATGAGCTTCCAAAATTGACTCCTCGCATCAGAATTTTTCTGGCGAACAGCTGCTGCAACAGATTTCAGTCACTTTTGTTTGTCCGAAATCCATTCCGTTAACCTTCCGAATCCACCCGAGGCTCTTAGGACCTTAACCAATTATACCAACATGTCTCAAAACATGATACAAACTCGCTCGAGACCTCAAATAACATCAAACAACGTCGAAATCATGAATCACACTCCAATTCAAGCTTAATGAACTTTAAAATTTCAAACTTCTACTTTCGTTGCTTAAACATGTCAAATCACGCCCGATTGACCTCATATTTTTTACACAAGTTATATTTGACATTACGAACCTACTCCAACTTTTGGAATCAGAATCCGACCCCGATATCAAAAAGTCCTCTTCCGGTCAAACTTCTCAAAACCTTCAAATTTCTATCTTTAGCCAAATGACTCCAAAATGACCTACGGACCTCGATAACATTGAAATGCACTTCAACCCAAATTTATGAAATTCTTTCAAAAATGCCAAACTTCCACAATAGGGGCCAAAACACTCTCAGGTCACCCAAAACCCGATCCGGGCATACGCCCAAGTCCGAAATCATCATACAAACCTGCCGGAACCTTCAAATTTCGATTCTGAGGTCGTTTCTCAAAATCTAATCTTAGTCAATTCTTCCAACTTAAAGCTTCCGAAATGGGAATTTTCTTTCCAAATCAATTCCAAACTTCATGAAAGTCAATTCCGACCACGTGTACAAGTCATAATACCTGAAGTGAAGCTGTTCATGGCCTCAAACTGCCGAACGGCGCGCTAGATCTCAAAACGACCAGTCGGATCGTTACAGTTTGGTTAGATATAGGGGTGTTCAAAATCGAACCGAAATCGAAGGTTAATGACTTATTAGTATCGGGGTAACAGTTTAACGGACGGGGAACAGATTGAATTTTTTTTATTAACGGCTTATCGGTTAGGGGGCGGATTATTCAATTTTCTTAATGAATAATTCGTTAACCCATTAAGAATATATATATTAAATAATCAAAAACCCTTCTTCCACTTTCAGTACTCTATCTCTATTCTCTATTACTAATTTACTATTAGACATTTAGAAACCCTAACGCCTAAATTATACCAAGTGTTCTCTTCCATTTCTTCTGATAGTTATGAGTTGTTAATAGGCTCATCCCCAACGATGATTCTACTGGTAAATACACTGCAAAAAAAATATTGAGTACTTAATGATCTATTCAGAAAGAATATGTATGAGAAAAGTCATCTAAACATCAAACAAGAATCAAGACAGTAGTATTTATCACAGTCTCTACTTCGTTGCCTAATGCTAAAATTTGGTGTATGCATATTTTTTACAGGGATCAACTGTTAAGCTGTTGTTTGAACTTTGAAGTTGCAAATATTCAAGCATTGTTAGGCGTTAGCTATAGGGCAAACATTTTTGTGTAGTCTACTCACTTATGGATTAATCATTTTGAAATATGTATTTTGGACTCACTTTGAATATAGACTGGGATTTTATCATTTCAGAATTAATCCAAGAGCATTGACTTTTCCTTTGCAGTTGTGGGAGGAGGAAAGACATATGTATTATGGACTCATCTGTAATGTAGTATGCTTTGGGCTGTAATGGACTCATCTATTGTATTCTATAGAGTGGAATGTAGTCTGCTCTGAACTCAAAGCAATGTCATGTGCAATATACATTGAACTAGGCCGATAAACCGCCCGATAACCACCCGATAAGAGCTAAGCCGACACCAATCCATCCGCCCGATATCCTATCGGGTGGCTAGCGGATTAATCCCCTAGTCCCCATGTTTCCTTGCTCCCCCTCCCAAGTATCCAACGTTTTCAGGACTCTATTTTCTTCAACAATTTAATTATTCTTTTAAGAATTCATACAAACCCAAATGAACTCATGTGTTGCTTTACTTTATTACGCAAAACAACATTGAAATTTATGTTCAATAACTATAAAAAAATACTCCTTTTTTGGTTGAAAAAGAAAGTACTTTTTCTATAATGTGAAAATAAAGTAATAATTTTATTGAAATAAAAAAAAATACTTTTTCTACATCATGAAAAAAAATACTCATATTGTTGAAATGAAAAAAATATTTTTTCTACATCATCAAAAGAAAATACTCATTTTGTTGAAATGAAAGAAAATGCTTTTTCTACATCATGAAAAGATATACGTTTTTTGTTAAAATGAAAAAAACATACTTTTTTATATCATGAAAGTAAAATACTCATTTGTTGAAATGAAAGAAAATCTATCTATAATATGAAAAGAAAGTACTATTAATAACATTTTTATTTAGGGCAGGGGTAGAGGCGAGGGTGTGGGGTGGGGGTGGGGGTGGGGTGTATGGGTAGATTGGTGGGGATGGAGAATAGGGTGCGGAAGGTTGAAAAAAAGTTTTGGAAAATCTTTTTCCTTCCCTTGATAGGAAAAACATTTTCCTCTCTCCCATTGGAGGAAAATGAGTTCATGATTAAAATATTTTCCAAAACATTTAAACCAACCAAACATAGAAAAATTAGAAAATATTTTTCGAACAATATTTTCCTTCGCAACACACCCAAAGAGTCCATCATTTTCCTTAGATGGATTCAAATTTCCAATTCTGTAGAGGTAGGTTATAATTTTTGAGGGGTACTATAAAAAAATCTATCGTGATTTTTAAAAATAGTTGTCTCAAATTATTTGTCATTTTAGAAGTTTAAGACAAAACAAATTATGTTTTTCTATTTTACCGTTAATAATAATTATTTTTGAAAATGGAGATAGCACATAAATAAAGTAAATATTTGATAAAGATAGGCCATATCTTAAGACATAAATAATGGTAAAATAAACTAAAACTCATCATTATTAATGTTTCTTAAGGAGCGTGCAAAAAAGAAACACGACAAATAATTTGAGACGGGAGGAGTATAATATTTTACTGAATATAGTACCTAGTACCTACTCCCTCCCTCTTAAATTATTTGTCGTGATCTCTAAAAATAATTGTCTAAAACATATGTCAGTTTAGAAATTCAAGACAAAATTAATTATCACTACTAGAAATTCGGCCAAAACTGACTATGGTCGACTGATCGACATTGGTCGGTAAAAAATGGCCGAAAAACCGACCAAACTCGGTCAGTTTTTTAAAATATTTTATTTTTTAATTTCTTTAATCAAACTGACCAACTTTGGATTTTTTTGGGCACAAAAATGCGGGAAATTATTTTTGCATCCTGCAAATTTATTTTTCAAGAAACCACCTATAACAACCCAGCCGGTCATTTCGAGAGTTGTAGCCCTGTTCCCCCATTTTCTGCTCCTTTTGCACTCTACAATTGTTATATGACTTACCAGATTGGTTGGTTCGGGTCCTGAGAGATTTTAGAGTGAATTGAGATACTTAGTCTCTTAATTGAAAGCTTAAGTTGGAAAAGTTAACTGGAAATTAATCGAATATTGATTTATGTGTAAACGACCATGGATTTGAATTTTGATGGTACCGTTAGCTCTGTCATGTGATTTTCGACTTAGTAGCGTATTCGGACTGTGATGTCCGTAGTAGAATTAGACTTGAAATGGAGGAAGTTGGAATTTTGCAAAGTTTGACTGGGAGTGGACTTTTTGATATCGGGGTCGGATTGGATTTCTAAAAGTTTAAGTGGGTTCTTGGTGTCATTTATAACTTGTGTGCAAAATTTGATGTCAATCGGACGTGAGTTGATAGGTTTCAGTGTAATTTATAGAATTTAGAAATTTCAAAGTTCATTAGGCTTGAATCCGAGTGCAAATCGTGTTTTTGATATTGTTTGAGGTGATTTGAGGATTCGACTAAGTTCGTATGATGTTTTAAGATGTGTTGGTATGTTTGGTTGAGGTCCGGGGGGCCTCGGGTTGATTTTGGGTGACTATTGGATCAAGTTTTGACGTTGTAAGATTGCTGAAAATTTTCCACTACTGGTGTAATCACACATGTGAAGTAGGCACTGCACAAACGGGCAGGAAAGTCGTAGAAGCGGGCAAGGCCATGAGGAGCAGGGGTCGCAGGTGCGAAGGTTTTCAAGGACCTGCGAAGCCGCGGATGCTGTCCAGGGTGCGCAGAAGCGGAGGCAGCTGGTAATAAGTGAACTCCACAGAAGCGGATTTTCCTCATAGGAGCGAGCCCGCAGGAGAGGGATTTTTGGCCGCTTATGCGGTATGCCTGGGCAAAACATATAACTACGAAGGTTTCGAGATTTTTCACCATTTCCATCATTTTGAGCTCGAAATTTAGAGGATTTTGAGAGGGGGTTTGAAGAAATTATTGAGGTAAGCTCCTTGTGTTCATTTTCTTCAATAATGATGTTTCCCCACTGATTTTCCACCTTGTTGGTGTATTTTTGAGGTGACATTTGGGAGTTTGAGGCTAGGGATTTGGAGAGTGAATTTGAGGATTTGAATGACCATTTGGTGTCGGGTTTTGATAAATTAAGTATGGTTAGACTCGTGAGTGAATGGGCTTTTGGATTTTTTGAATTTTGTCAGATTTCGAGACGTGGGCCCGGAGAGCTGGGTTTGAGCCGATTTCGGATTTTAAGAGATTTTTCATAATTTCTTGTAGAATCCATTCCTTTAGCTCATATTGATTGTATTGTACTGCTTGTGGCTAGATTCGGGGCATTTGGAGTCCGACTTGCACGGTAAAGGCATTTTGGAGTAGAGTTTTGCTCAGATTTAGGTAAGTAACAGTTCTAAATCTGGTCCTGAGGGTATGAAATCCTGAATTTTATGTTATGTGATTGTTTTGGAGGAAACATACATGCTAGGTGATGGACGTGTAGGCGTGCACCGTTGGAATTATGACTTGGTCCATTCTGTGAAACTGTAAAGTTGAATAAACTTGTTATTAGCTATATGCTCTCCATGTGTTATAGAAATTTGACTGTAAATCATGTTAGAAATAATATTTAGGCTATCTGTTGGTACTGTTGCGACCCACAGACGCTGTGTTACATGTTGAGTTGCCTGCTAATTGCTATTTATACTAAGTCTCAGTTTTTATTCACATATCATATCTCAGTCTCTATTATTCTTGTTGATACATTAGATCATTGTTGTTTGGGCTAATTTTTATGATTTCTGAGAGCCCGAGAGACTAGAGAGATTGATGACTGAGTGAGGCCGAGGGACTGATTGTGAGGATATTTATGGGATCGGGCTGCACGCTGCAACATGTTTCATTTATTTATGCCATGATTGGCTTGATATAGTGCTTGGGCTATAGGAGCCCCTCCGGAGTTTGTACACACTTTCAGTGAGCGCAGTAACCTACTGAGTGCGAGTGCCGAGCGCCGAGTGCTGAGTGACCATGAAGAATGAGTGACTGTGAGGAATAAGTGATTGTGAGGTTGGAGTGAATGAGAGGTTTGAGTGATTGTTGCCTTGAGAGGCTGTATATGATTTCATTGTGTTGCACAAAGTTGCCTTATATCACTATTTTGAAAACTTTTGAAATATATTTTTATTCGATTTTACTTGAACTTGGCATGAACAAATTGATTTGACTTAATTTGTCGGATTTGGGAAGCATGTCTATTTTCTTTGTTGAGACTACTGAAAATGAATTATAATTGTATAGCTCGTCACTATCTTTTAGTTCCTTATTTACTATTGTTATTTACTGAGTTGGTTGTACTCACGCTACACCCTACACTTCGTATGCAGATCCAAGAGTTTTTGGACGCGGAGGGTATTGATATTTCACGTAGCAGGCCGTTGGAGATATCGAGGTAGCTGTCTAGCATTCGCAGTCCTTGTTTTCTCCTTCCTTATCTTTTCTTTCGTTTTATTTGGATTCAAACTATTATAGACGTTTAATTTCTAGACTGGCTATGTATAGATTCTCATGGGCTCAGTGACACCCCAATATTTGAAACTATCTTCCGCACTTGTGTTTTGGGTTGAACCCTTGTTTATGGAAACCTTGCTTGTTTAAAATTTCTTGATTCATTTTCTGTTAAGTTTTGGAAGTATTTTTTTTTTAAAATTGTTCGCTTGCCTAGTACCATCGATAGGCGCCATCACGACAATGTTAGGATTTGCATCATGACAAGTTGATATCAGAGCCTAGGTTACATAGGTCTCACGAGTTATGAGCAAGTTTAGTAGGGTCTTGCGGATCGGTACAGAGACATCTGTATTTATCTTTGAGAAGGTGCCGAACCTTTAGGAAACTTCACATTCTTGAATTCTTGTCGTGTGAATCTATTGATTCTGGTAACTAAACTTCTATTATTCTATTCTCTCACAGATAGTGAGGGCATGTACTACTGGACAGTATGGACAACCAGTAATACCACCAGTCAGGGCCGCGAGAGGCCGAGGTCGCGTTAGGGGTAGAGGTTCAGCTCGTACAGCAGCTAGGGCAACATCTGTAGACCCACCAGTTGCCCTAGTTCAGGAGCAAGTCCCAGTTGTGGAGGAGCTTGTGGGGCCAGCTCAGGCACCAGCCGTGCCCATTGTGATTTCAGGCCTTTAGGAGGCCTTAACTCAGATTTTGACCGTATGCACCAGTCTTGCTCAGACGGTATCTGTTCCGGCCGCAACATCCACTTCTAAGGACGGGGGAGGTACTCAGATTCCCACCGCCCGCACACCAGAGTAGGTGATGTAGGGACTCCAGACATCGGGTGACTACAAGCCCAGCTGGTTATAGCTACTCACACCAGAGTAGGTGTGCATGTAATATATAAGAAGAAACTTGAAGCTTGATTTCTCTTATACCTTTTTTTTGTTGTCGCTTCTGATCGAGCAGGCTGGTTTTGGTGTTTGGCGAGATCTTCATAGGTCCAGAATGGATCGGTCTGACCTAGGGGCTCTTTAAGTGCGATCCTTGGCGCGAGCAGGTGCTGGGGCCTCCGTGCTTGGCCCAGCTGTTTAGGTTTTGTTTCCGAGTCGGGCCTTCTTATCCTCAAATTTTTTGTGCTCGTGCGGGCAGGTAGTAGTTGTTTTTATCTCTTGCCGTTGGTCATTTGTCGTTCCAACTGTTTTGGGTCTAGACTCCGAGTCACATTGTGACTCGAGCTTCAATTGACCCTAAATCTCTTTCCTGCCTGCATGGGCAGATGATGATGGCCCTTTGTGCTCCGGGTCGAAGTGACCGTACGGGCGCGTGGCCCGGAGGTTTACTCGGACGGCGACAGTGGCACTTATGCCATGCCATTAGCATATTGCAGCTTCCGGGTCCAGTCTTCGAGGCGCGTTGCAATTCGAGCTGTAATCGACCCTTAAATTTCTTTGATTTCCTGACTGACGATAGTGGCATTTATGTCGTGCCCTTAGGCATATTGCAATTTACGGGTCTAGTCTCCGAGTCGCGTTGCAATTCGAGCTATAATCGACCCTTAAATTCCCTTGAGTTTCTGGCTGGCGACAGTGGCACTTGTGCCGTTTGGTCGTTGAGACCTTTTAGTATGTGGCCGGAGTCTTGCATAGTTAACTATTTTGGATCCAGTCTCCGAATCGGGTTACGATTTGAGCTCATTATAATCCTCAGTTGTCAAGATTTTTTTAGCTGGCGACAATGGCTCTTATGCTGTTTGGTCGTAGAGACCTTTCAATATGAGGCCCGTAGGATTGCTTAGCTGGCGACAATGGCTCTTACGCTATTTTTGCCCATGGGCTTTTTTGTAGACTTTGTTTCCGCTCGTTAAGGTCTTTTTATAGTATTTTTGCTTGACCCGTCGTCGATTCCAGAGGAACCTCGATTTCAAATCGTTGTTGGCGATGTTTCGAGCACCTCGTAAGGTTCATAGCTCGTAGGTTGAGTAGATCGACGCTCTTGCATTTTGGAGCCGACATGGTCAGAGCTCATTTTTGCCTGTTGAGGGAAGCCTGTTTTAATCGGTTCTTTCTGAAGTATATTTGGAGTAGTGGCCTGCGATTTTTAGCGACAGCCGGGAGTCCCTGAGCCGTGTTATTTTGGATGTATCAGCCGTTTTGACCGTAGTCATATGCGTTTGGCCGTAGCCATTTTTGATCCCAAGTGAGAGCTTAGGAATCTACGTCGAGGGTATGCCCTTTAGGGATTCTTACAAATGTGACGTATAGCCTAAACTTCAGGATTTTCATGCATGTTGAGGTCTTACAGTTTGTCATGCCTATTGAGGTCTTACAGTTTGTCATGCCTATTGAGGCCTTACAGTTTGTTTGTCATGTAGAATAGATCTGGTTATGCCGAGGCTGCCCGCTAGGGGTCTTACAGTTTTGGGTTTTTCAGTCGTATGGTGATCAACAGTAGTCTCCAAGTCATCGAGTTAGTTTAAGCTTGAAGACCGCTTCTCGTGAGCTCGGAGTTACCTTCTAGGGGCTTGACGAGCCCGGAGTTGCCTTATAGGGGCTTGATGAGCCCGGAATTCCGACCCTAGGGTCGTGTGGGCGCTGAATTGTTTAAGTCTCCGAGTATCTCGGGACGTATTTGGCGGAGAGGCCTTCGTCGTGGATATTTCGAAATAGCCTTTTCCAAAGTATGAAATGCCAAAAAGGTATTGTTTATTGCTTGGCGTAACTATATGCTACAAATACATGTTGTCCCGTTGTTGTGAGCTTGGCCCGCATGGGCGCTGCTCCTTCGATCATCTGATCTGTTTACATGATTCCATTTTGAAACTTAGCCCGCCATTTATTGGCCTTTCCGGGGGGACAGTGACCTTAAGAGGAGGTCATCGCACGTCGTCTGACTATAGAAGAAAGGACTGCGATCTCGCTGGATCCTTTTTTGGGGAGTACGCTGCTCTACTAATAATCTTGCTGGCAGGACCTTCTTTAGGTTGGAAGCCCAATCGAGGGAAGAGAGCTCGACAGGTCCTGCAGAGGCCCCGGATCTCCAAGTGGAGTTCAGAACTTCTGAACGCCTTGGCTGGTTTCCTGCATATAGGTTAGTAAAAGAAAAGAAACAACAAAGGAGCGGAGTAGTTCTTCCTTGCTGGGGGATGCGCAGGCGACGTTTTGAGGCGTGAGCCCTGATACAGCTTTCTGCTATGTTCAACTAGGCTTGGCCGAAGATGTGTTTCTGCTTACCTTTTGATCCCTTCGAGGGCAGAGGCATTGATGCCGGTGATGGGTCATATGGTGAGGGATTTCCTCTTATCGCGTGTAGCTCCTTGTCGAATGCTTTAGTCTCACCTCTGTCGAGGAGTTTCATCCTTTTGGTGAAGTGAGGTCGAAGTTGACCCCGGGCAGTGTGCCCATTATCATCTGAATAAAACGTCCGTGTTTTGTGGGCTCGGTGTTCCAGTCCGAGCTCAGGTGGGATGTATAGAGGGAGCGGCCTTCCTGATTGTTGTGGCGATCGGCATCTGGAATCCATCAAAGATTCGAGGTGTAGGGGTGATTTGGTTCGTTAGTCCGAATTGCCCTATTAGCTTTGGCCTGACACTGTCTGTATAGTTTATTGAACCACATGTACTCATGAACACATGCTTTACTTAAAATAGGTTAAATGAGGGAGGGGGTTACCAACGCGTTAATACGAGGCCGAGGCGAAGTCTCGGCGTCCCTTTCTTTGGAAGTAAGGGAGTCCTTTGGGAATATTCCCTGGACCTATCTTTTCCCGGCAATGAGCACTTTCATTCTACATTTTACGGATCATTAAAGGGTGTCACCGCCCCTTTACTGTCGTTGCAATACGTCGTGGCTTGTCAACTTCGTTTTTCCCGATCTCCTTCCTCTCTGAGAGCTAGATTCGAGCCTGATCGCTCGATGATACTTGATGGCGACCTCTATTGAATAGCATAGTTGTCGTTCTTTCGAGTCGGTGACCGCGCGCGCCTTGCGGTTCCTCCGCCGGGCCATAGTTCTCTTGAAGGGGTTTTGGTCGAATAGGTCCGAGCCGCATGGCGTTTCGGTTTCGCTTATGGTGATCACGATGTTTGGTATAGCAACGCTGAAATCATACTCGGTTGGGCGGGGTTTCCTTGCCAGCTGTGCCTTGTTGAATCTGGTTCCACTGGAGGTTCCTCGAGGGTGCTGTCCTCGGGCTATTTCCCTATTGTTGCAAGGTAGGTCGCATCTCGATTTGTTCCTTCCATTCGCAGCACACGGATGATACCTCCATCCATTTGGCATCATCTTCTTTGTCGGTAGTCTGCTTGGACATACCGAACCCAAGGATGTTCCCAGATGGTTGTCCACGGGAGATGGTTGCTGTAAGAGCTTCCAAAAACCTGATTCATTCCTTCGAAGAGATTCCTAAGCATCCTCACTGCGGCGGGGTCGGCTACCGATCCGTCGCTACTTGATCTCTCAGGTACTAGCTTGACGTAAGGAAACGTTTCCGGCGCTACTGCGTTGGGTGTCTCTAGGCGACATTGCAGCCGAGCGATAGCCAACTGTCGTGCCTGCAACGTTTCTAAAATAACATGAAGACTAACTTCCTATTCTACCCGGACCGGGGTTTTTTGAGCTTCCTATTGGTCAACACGTTGTATGCTATCATTGGTGCGCGAGGCTTCGTTGACCTGTTGAGCGCCTTGCAAGCCCATGTCCGCTTGAATCGATCCAAATGCATTGTCGGAGTCCTGCGGTGTCGCGCTAGCCTCTAGAGCTGTCATACTATTTTTGCTGTGATTTTCGAGGTAGTCATTCTCGACTTTACTTACCGAGCCAGACATTATCCTGAAATCAAAAGATCTTGGGCAAGAAAAAGTGTGAAAAATAACGTGCGTTTGTGTGACGAAACTAGCAAGAAAATAATCACTATTATTTTTAGCCCCACGGTGGGCGCCAAACTGTTTATCGTGAAAATGGTAACAATAATTAAATTTGCAAATGGGATTCTAAAAATACGTGATCTATTCCTAAGCTAGTTTTTAGAGCAGTTGATGCTAAGAATGTTAAGTTTAATGATGGAGCTCAAGTTAAAAAGAGGTAGTAACCAAACCAAAGGGGGTTGTTGCCCGGGTGCATAGATGGTCGATGGGACCTTGGGGTCGGTGTTAGTATCGATCTCGAACTATCGGGGGCAGTCGGGAATGGGATAACAAACAGGGATATGATCGAGCAAGGCTCTATGTTACCAATATTGAGCAAAATAATGAAGGACAAATAAGAGAATGATAAATGCTAAAGTGGCCTCGGGCCAGTGAGAGCGAACAACTTAGAAGAAAAGAGAGAGAGAGAGAGATATTATTGTACTTGTGGAGAGAATGGAGCAACATCAGCCCTTTACAAGGTAGGGCAAATCTTTTTTATATAGGAGGGGAGACTCGGCTACAAGCAAGTGTAGATTAATTACAAAGTACGGTGATGGAATGGCTTGACGTGATGCCTCAGCATAGGCTGAGAACTCGGTCGCGGCCTCCTGCCCTCAGGGTCCCGCGGCATGCTTCCGAAATGTCTTGATAGCAAGAAATCAAGTCTTATGATTTTTCCGTGTATATTCATTGATTATAGATAGTTGAACAAAGTCACAATCAAGAACAAGTATCCTTTGCCCCTTATCGATGATCTATTTGACCAGCTTTAGGGAGCGAGGGTGTTCTCCAAGATTGATTTGAGATTTGGGTATCACCAGTTGAAGATTCGGGACCTAGATATTCTTAAGAAAGCTTTCAGGACCCGTTATGGTCATTATGAGTTCCTTGTGATGTCTTTTGGGATGACCAATGCCCCAACAACATTCATGCATCTGATGAATAGTGTATTCCAGCCTTATCTCGACTCATTTGTTATTGTGTTCATTGATGATATCCTGGTGTACTCTCGTAGCCAGGAGGAGCATGCCCAATATTTGAGGATTGTGTTGCAGCGACTGAGGGAGGAGAGGCTTTATTCCAAGTTCTCCAAGTGTGAGTTTCGGCTTAGTTCAGCGGGGTTCTTGGGACACGTGGTGTCCAGTGAGGGTATTCAAATGGATCCGAAGAAGTTAGATGCGGTTTAGAGTTGTCCCAACCCGTCCTCAGCTACGAAGATTCGGAGCTTTCTTGGTTTTTCTTGTTATTACTATCGCTTTGTGCAGGGTTTCTCGTCTTGTCACACCCCAAACCTAAAGAGGCATGGCCGGCAACTGGTGCCATACTTGGCCCAAGCGTACCACTCTGTAACTGTAAACTCTATAGGGGTAACCCTCAACTTAGGCCGATGATGCCATATTCTGAATTGCCTAAAAATAATACATCTCTCATCTATGGGGTAAACATAAAAGCTGATATATATAACTATTCAGGCCGACGAAGCTGCCATGAACATCTACTGATATACAAAATATACAACACTCATTTATAAGCCACTAGAGATAACTGAATTGTACCATGGTCGGTACAGGGCCTCGAACTACCCATCAAACCTATATATATAAAATGGACTCCAAGGTCTAGACTTGGTAACTCTGAGGAAGTGGAGCTTACCAACCAAGTTGATGTTTGACTCTGTATGCTTGGAGGGTCTGTCCAACTGTTAATGAGGACTTGCATGCATGAAATGCAGCAACCCCAGTAGAAGGCACATCAGTACGAAATAATGTACCAAGTATGTAAGGCAACAGAATAACTGAAAGCTGAAACAGAACTGATAATATAATAGCTGAAAGTAACTAGGACTCAAAGATAATCTAAAGATATGCTTACCTTCTGATAATGACTCAACTCTCTAAATATAGTAAATAAAATAGCTTCCCGAACTTATAAGGCTCGGTATGTGCAATTGCTCTGTCGTAGTAGGCTCGCTCATAGGCCCTCGGCTATACTAGGCTCTGTATCTCGGTCATTCTAAGCTCGCTCATAGGTGCTCGGCCACAGTAGGCTCGGTATATAACTTACCATCTAATCAGAGGTTGCCCAATAGGGGCCTACCCATCAATTATAGCTCGATGGTGGTGAAAATAATATAATACTATATATATATATATATGGACTCTCTACTCCCTTGGCTAAAAGAAGACAAAACTGAACTGAATATGAAGTCTCGATAAGGGAGAATGCTGTAACTTATGAGACTAGGAAAAATGTACATAAATTCAAGAATATGAACTTCTTTTTATGTCTCGTAAACACACATATGTAGTTACTGGATCATGCCAAAATAAAGGAAAGGTTTAGCTTTAACATACCTTAACTCTGTTGAGTTCTTAATACATTCCAAGCAATTCTTCAAACAACTCAACTCAATGACATAGGGATCGTTCCAATGTTATCGCTTCTTGCTTTTGTGCCTGGGATGTTAATATTCTTGGAAACCCTTGTGGAGAGCTTGGGGATAAGTTTAGGGGTCTTATTCTGGTCGTGGTATGTGGAAAAGTGAAGAAAGAGACGATATAAGGCCTATATATATATATATATATATATATATATATATATCCATTTTTGAAAATTCAAAGAGGTGCTAGCTTAGCACCCTATTATTCGCTATTTTTGAAACGCGTATATCTTTTTATCCATATGTCATATGAACAAATGGTTTAAGAGAGTTAGAAACTACATTCCAAGACCTTCAATTTGGTATATAATATGTCCCAGAAAGACCTCACATAACACACAAAATGTATTGCTCAAAACGCTTTAGTGACACACCTACTTGTCACCTATACAGTCTGCACAGTCTCGTGAAACTACAAATATCTCTCTACTCCAATGTCGTATCGACAAACGGATAAATATTCTAGAAACTAGATTCGTAGATATACAATTTGATAGGTAGATCATCCCTTAATTCCAAGTATATTGGGATAAACGCTCATCTAAATTTGAGCTAAATTTTAGCATATTTATGAATGTAACTTGTGATGATCTTTTCCAACTTTTGTTCCACAACTCACTTGACTTCAAAATATAACACACGACTATCATAAGACAAAAATAACTCATAACATAACCTCCTTATCATTTTGAGCACCCTATTCTCACCCCAAAAGTACACGTTATAACATTCCCAACTCGTCGACATTCGATGAAACTTATTTTCTTCAATTCGTTTAGCTTCTAACCCTTCTAACCCTCTTGGTTCTTGGCATTCATGATCTTAAATATTTTGTAACCTCCACGTTTAACATGATTAGCATACTTTATGTATTTTTATAGATGATTTCATTTAGCTTACATTAATTGACTTGCGACGTACTTTTACGTACGAAAATATGGGGTGTAACATCATCCCCCCTCCCCCTCCGGAACTTTTGTCCTCGAATGTTGACTGATGCGCTTATCAGTTTCATAACCTATAGCTCTTACGAATAGTTTAATACTAGCCTTGATATCTAGGCAACTATTCTATGAATAAATCTGAAGTCTAGGGAATCCCCCTAGTCCTCTTTCACACCACGACTTGTTGTCATAATTCTTCCAATCTTGTAAATTTTACGACATCGGTCATGCAGCCTGTACGACTTTGTCCTTGTATGTGCGCCTATGCTACTCTCTGTCCGTTTTCCTCCAGCTTTTAGTCAATCTCTAGGCCTCACTTTGGAAACATATACATAACTATTACAAGTTGTTCCTCTCGGTATATATAGGTGTACTAAAGTTCTTCGCTCGATACTTTATTGAACTTACGACTATTGATATATCTTGTTTTATATCCTCGGTTATCTATCTTTATGGATTTATCACATCTAGGTAGGTCATACTTTATCATACACTTACTTCTGTTTGTTATTACCGAGGTTTGCTACACAATTCTAGGTTACTATGTATAAATCTAAGTCCTTTAATGCTGCATTATTACTATTCATCTTAAGAATGACAACCTAATCTCATTTCATACTTTGAAACTTTTATCCGCCTATTGTTGATTCACCTTATTTTGATCTATAATCTACCACTGATAACTTGAAACCTCTTACGTAATACACTATTGTTAGGGATCACGTCGCATCGGTGAATATCTGAAGTTATTTGCCTGATCCACCTTGGGATAATACAATATTTCATTACCATATTTCATAGCATCCCAACGCGATTCACCTTATGGGAGTATTTTAATCCTGTACAATTCATGAAATCCCTTTCTTTTTAATCATTATCTAATCAAAAGCCTAAATGTCATCCTTTTAACATTTATCACAATTACACCCTTATTTTCCTACCAGAGCCGCATTCCATCTCTTCTAAATGCTCTTAGTCTTAAACTCCTCCAAGTTCATACAGGCTATACAGAGCTTTCTATAACTTAAAGAAACAATCAGCTCTCTTGTTTTGATGGGCTTAATCCTGAGGCCTTATCTATTTTTGTCACCTTCTCAATCACCTCTTCTGATCCTTACTCCTATCCACCTAAAACCTTGTCGCTCTACCATACTTTAGCTTGCGACCTACACATATCTATTTATAGTACTCACAACCTTCCTTTAACTTTATAGCACCATACATTTCCTTATGTTATTCTGTAACCTCAAGCAAGACATCATAACTCTTATTTACTCTCTTAACTAAACCTCTAGAAACTACAAGCTAGAATATATGCCACTAGAGACACAACTATCATTTGTGAATACTGAATCACAGTGCTTCTAACCCTCTATTTAAAGTCTAGACTATTCACAACCTTCTGCACTTAAGTATTTCGTACTTTCTTTACCTTTACCTTTCATATCTTTAAATATCATATCGTATCTTCTGTCACTTTCGTAACCTCCCTTCCATCTAGGTGGAATTCATCCACACCTTAAATCTCAACTATAATAATTGCACTGTTGATGCATATACAATCTGGCGGGAGCTTCATACTAACTTCTTATTAGGCTGATACTCTTCTAACTGGCTTTATCGTAGAACTGTTATATTATATGGCTGATGTATTATCTCTCTTGTACTTATGATATTAACAGTGATTTATTAGTGTTTTGAATCATGATTTCTATATTTATCTAGGTCTAATAACGATTTCTATATTTATCTAGGTCTAATAATCAGACTCCGCATTCACTTAGCTAATGAAACTTTTTAGTTTTCTCTCCTCTCTCAGCCTTTAAGTAGGCTTAAGAAATCTTCCGATTTGTGGCTTAGTGTATTAGTTATTACTTTTTCCCCTCGTGGACGCTATGGAATATCCATTATATAACCTTCTAGCAATTCAAGCTTTTATCTGTGACGTGGACTTAATTCTTTCTTTTAACTTATACTGGAGTCTCTTATAGCTATATGAATGTCAACATATATGTTGCATAGATAATACTTTGAAATCTTAAGTGCGTTCATAATGTAACTAACTTTGGGTCATTGATTGAATAATTCCATTCGTGCTTTCTCAACTTTCTTTAAAAAGTAAGCAATTACTTTTCCTGGTCATTCCGCCACTTGTTGCATGAATACTTGGCTTATCTTAGTGCCCACACCTATTGGAATTTCGTGCAACTTATATGATCTCGAATATTACTTTGGATTTTACTTCCCATTCCTTAGTCACGATAGGTGCCACTTTCTTATGGAGTGCATATAATTTATAGTGACACTACTATTACAAGACCATTTCTTCTTTAGGTCACTATGCTTATGTTGAAGCCTTCTTCCTGATTTTCTTAGCTAGTCTTTCATTGCAGTGCTTAGGGAAGACCCTCTGACTCTTGTAAAGTTACGAGCTTATTACATTGTATACCCCATGGAATTTCTGATGTTCTTACTTGCCTATCATTATCCTTAGTTACTTACCTCCGCGCCCATGTGCTCGTAGGGTTGCTTCTAAATTGAAATTTCAGTTGTCTCCCTAGGGGCACTCTCTTCTATTTGTATAACACTTATACTGTACCTTCTACTACCCCAACTCCTATCTGAATATTTCTCGAGGATTATGATGTCGTATTTGAGAGACTGAATTTTCTATGTTGGGTTTCACTACGTTTATCTTAAATGATCTACTGATTTATCTAAGACCTCTTATCTAGCCATAGCCAAGCTCTTTTTGAACCAACTACTAACTACTCGTTAGTACTAGCTCATATTTATATTTTGTGTAACCTCTCTTGGGTTATGTCTTTTGTCTTAACTTACCTTTTGCACTGGCTCCTAATGTATCAAATATTCATTCGCACTTAGTTATCAATAACATTTGGTGTGGGAACCCTTACTGCCTCTCCCGACATCATGCTTGAATAATGTTCTGGAGTCGTAACATATCTATAGGATCTGAATAAATGCAATCTCATTCCTTTCGCCTTTTTACCGCATTCTTTCTTTACTATTCCATAGTTACTTGAACTACATAACTCCGACTTACTACCATATCACTCCGTCTTCCCCCCTTCAGGGGAGTACTAGCATTTAATTCTATGAAGATTTACCTATATATGGTTTACCTCTTCATCTTTGGCGTCTTTTCACGTCTTCACTAACTCTTACTCGCTTTGCGGTAACCCTTCTCTACCAAGGATAACTGAATTCCTTATACACGAGGGTGAAACCTAGTGTAGCTGGCACACCTAGTCCCTTAAGCTTAACTTTGCTTAAAGTTTTTTGCTTTGGCGAAGTGTCTTCCTGAATGACCTTTAAAGGTTATTCTTATGTTGTCCATTTTATTATTGTTGGAATGCGATCTTTGAAATTCTCTTGATGTCGACTATTATCACATCATTTGATCCTTAATTGATGTTCAGTTATTTTGTTCACTAGCCCATGCTGATTTCTCTTACTCCGGGGGTCTAAATTTTTGTTCTGGTAATCACATTGGACTCACCTACTCATTTCTCGAAATGAGGATATGACTTTTGGCCTATACTCTTTTATTGTCTCAAGGCCTGTCACTTGTTGTCTTTTCCTTCACTTGAATATAGACTCTGTCATCATTTCATATGATGATTTACCGTTACCGCCCTTTTATCACATCTTACTCATAATGTTTCATGTAACTCTCTTCTTATTATCTTACTAATATCTCTGTTTATTACCTTGTTCTAAAAACTTCAACGAAACATTCTTTTGTTTTTAGCTCCCCTTGCTCTATCCATTGGCTCTTCGGGTTGCCTAGCATTCTCTCTTTACTAGGGATGGGAGCCATACAAAGGGAAATATTTATCCCTTCTAGGATTTCACTGCTTGTCTTCTGAAATTTTTCTGGGCATTCTAGTATTCATATCTAAATGTATTATCATAGAATGCACCATCGGGGTGTCTCACATGAAGAATTATTACCACGTTTGCAATAACCTTCAGAAATTTCAGCTAATGCTAACAATCCATCCACCATTTTGGGTTACTCTAAGCCCGGTTGGATCAATATATCGCATCCTTCTCTTAAACAATATTTGTTAGCTCCCACAGGGCATAACAAAGATGGGTGTGGCCAATTGTACATACTTCAGTTACTGTTGACAGTAACTCAAATACTTATATTTCTCTACCTGAATTTTAATTACTGATAATCTTCACTAACTGGGTACTTCGTACCTTTCGCCACTTTGCTTCTTTTACTTATTGAAACTTGTATCTACCTTCTGATTCTCTCACTTCTTTCTACCATATGGGGGGGATAAATATTCATGCCTTAGGGATCCTTACCAAGAAGTTTAAACGTCTTAGTACACATATGATCTGCTGAAGACCTCGTATTTACTCATCGTAAGCATGATGCAAAATCAAGTTCTTTTGACTCATCTCTTCTACAATCACATTCAATCTCTTACCAATTGTCTTTCTAGATGTATGTATTGTTGTATTACGAATAAAATAAAAGTTAGGAATTTGAATCTTACAACTGAGCTCTACCGTACGATCTAGAGTAAGTAGAAAGAGTGACAGTCCTAAATGTCTTGTAGCCTCCTGATTATAAGTGTGGTGCACAACATACCCATAAACAAGACTCTACTAGACACGGCCTGTAGATTCCCTAGGATATAACTGATCTGATACCAATTTTTTCACGCCCAAAACCTAAGGAGGCGTGACTGGCACCCGGTATCATACTCTGCTCGAGTGTGCCACTCTGTAACTGTGAACTCTAGAGGGGCAACCCTCAACTTACGCCGATGAGGCCATATTCCGAATCATCTAAAAATAACGCCTCTCATCTATGGGGTAAACATACCCAAAAACTAATATATATATATATATATATATATATATATATATATATATATACACCATGGTCGGGACAGAGCCTCAACCTACCCATCAAACCTATATATATAAAATGGACTCAAAAGTCTAGACCTGGTAACTCTGAGCAACTGGAGCTTACAAACAAAGTTGATGTTTGATTCTGCCTGCTGGGAGGGTCTGTCCAACTGTCAATGAGGACTTTCATGCAGCAACCCCTTTGGGAGGGTGCTACTTAAGAAACAAATCTAATTTACTACTTAAAAATTATTAAAAAGATATTAGTTAAAAATATTCAGAATAATTTAGTAGCGAAAATAGGCCCATGCGAAAAGTTTCAAAGTACAATATTTTTATTTGAAAATACACTTCATAATTTTATTTTAAATGAAATACAATGTCAAAATATCAACATAAAGTGATATAACCCTTCTTGAATAATCAACAGATTAAAGCAACTTTCTAACAAATTTATACTGTCATTCAACATCACTGCAAGTGTGTATTGTACATAAATTTCAATCTATCGGGTATATAAAAAAAACTAGTTTTCTCCTTTGTACATATTTACAAGACAAAGTGTAAATTCAGCATATTACAAGATTTGAGTTAATAACACACCCTAAAACAGCAAAACAAGTTACAAGATTTTGGTCTTAAAATCCAACAAGCCTCCAAATAACATACATAAATGTGACATATATATATATATATAATGTACATGTCCCAAAACTATGCAAAATCAAGGTGCATATACAAATGTGATCTCCTTAAGTGCTCCCAAAAGACTACTTCATAATGGTCGTCTTCAGATTTCATCATGTCCATTACCTACGATAGAAAACAACTATCGCTAAGCATAAAGCTTAGTGGCGTATAAACTTTGGGGTTGGAGTCATAAAATTCTCCAATTCCCCTTTTCTATCATAGTTAGCTCGATTTAACATAATTTAAAATAAGTGAACAAATATATCAAACATATCAAATATCAAACTTTGAAGTGTTTCCAAATATCAATAACAATGTTCAAGAGTCGAGAAAGCGTATACTATCAATCCAAGAGAGTTTACCAAATATTCATTTTTCACCCAATATATACGTCATGCCATCACACTAGGCATTATCAAACATCAAGATGGACCGAAGTCCCAAATCAAGTAGGGTCAAAACCCAATAGTCAAGAGAATCAAGAACCATATTAAATATTGCTTCCTAGTTCGTACTTAACACGGACAAGTTTCATAATTTAAGATGAACTACAAATTCAAAGTCAAGATGGAAAAAGATCCAAATCAAGAGGCATGCCAAGAGGAGTGACAAAGTCACTGCCATAAGAAGGACATATTCCCTACAAAAATGTAAAATGATCAAATAGTCCATACAAATGGGCGATTTAGCAAATATCTGATAATACTTGATATAATACGAATATAACAATATAAATTGAAGACAAGAAAAATAATTATTAGGTTATTTCGAAATATTCCAGCAAGAAAAAAGAGTACAAAGTTTATACACAAACCTTGGTGTTTTACCATAAAACAGTTCAATCACAACAGCTCCCCAAGGCGAAATACTAGTACGGATAAAACCTTTCTCAAGAAGTTCTTGCTAACCTTAAACTCTTTTAATTCAGCTGGATCCATTCTATAATGAGCGATAGAAATATGAGTAGTTCAAGGGACAAGATCTATAGGAAATTCAATCTCCCTTTCTGGAGGTAACCCAGGAAGATCATCAGGAAATACATCAGGAAAGTCGCACACGGTTGGTATGTCCTTAAGACTTGGACTCCCTAATCGTGTATCGACTATATGAGCAAGATAGGCATCACAACCTTGACAAATCATCTTCCTTGCCAAGACCACAGAAATAATATTAGATGTCAATGATCTTTCTCCTTGAACTAACTACTATATGTGAATATGCAGGAGTTCTAAAAGTTACTTGCTTCACCCTACAATCAACCAATGCATGCTGCCTATGGAGCCAATCCATACCAACAATAACATCATAGTCTTGGAAGGGCATTTAAGCAAGTCCACAGTGAAGACCAGATTTTGAATCATGAAGGGGAAATCTCGGTAAATCCTATTAACAATAGCCTGATGACCTGTTGCTCATGGATTACTGCCCACTTCATTTTCACTAACACGAGGATGATTTAGGTCAGTCAAGGGTTCATCATCTCCTCCCTGAAGGTGAGGTGGAGCATTATAATGGGCTTGACTTTAGTCAATGGTTTCACTAGCTCTATTCGAAGAGGAGGCCATATTAAAATTCCTTTAAAAGATAAGATCACACTGCATTAGGGACACGTACATGATGTATATGCACAAGTAATATAACACATTACATTACACAAGTATGCAAAAATTTATAATCTCCGATGTATTTTCAAGAAAAGAAATAACAACAATTACTAGGTACGATCACAACAACAAAAAATCCTAGAATCACAAACCTAGGCTCTGATACCAAGTCTTGTAGCAACCCCTTTGGGAGGGTGCTACTTAGGAAACAAATCCAATTTACTAATAAAATATTAAAAAGATATTAGTTAAAAATATTCAGAATAATTTAGTAGTGAAAACAGGCCCATGCGATAAGGTTCAAAGTGCAATATTTATTTTTTGAAAATAAACTTCATAATTTTATTTTAAATGAAATACAATGTCAAAATATCAACATAAGGTGATATAATCCTTCTTGAATAATCAACAGATTAAAGCAACTTCCTAACAAATTTATATTGTCATTCAACATCACTGCAAGTTTGTATTGTACATAAATTTCAAACTATCGGGTATATAAAAAGAAACTAGTTTTCTCCTTTGTACATATTTACAAGACAATGTGTAAATTCATCATATTACAAGACTTGAGTTATTAACATAACCTAAAATAGAAAAACAAGTTACCAAATTTAAGTTACAAGATTTGTGCATATGCAAATGTGATCTCCATAAGTGCTCCCAAAAGACTACTTCATAATGACCGTCTTCAGATTTCATCTTGTACATTACCTACGATAGAAAACAACTATCACTAAGCATAAAGCTTAGTGGTGTATAAACTTTGGGCTTGGAGTCATTAAATTCTCCAATTCCCTTTTTCTGTCATAGTTAGCTCGATTTAACATAATCTAAAATAAGTGAACAAATATATCAAACATATCAAATATCAAACTTTGTAGTGTTTCCAAATATCAATAACAATGTTCAAGAGTCGAGAAAGTGTATACTATCAATCCAAGACAGTTTACCAAATATCCATTTTTCGCCCAATATGTACGTCATGAAAATATTCCAGCAAACAAAAAGAGTAAACATTTTATACACAAACCTTGGTGTTTTACCACAAAATAGTTCAATCACAACTTGGGGACGTTCGAATCGTCTATGCCGTAAACAAACCAAATCCGTCCACTTCCTCAAACACTTTCCCTTTGATTTTTTAAGGGTTTATATACCTTAAATACATAATCAAATATCTAAATAAGTTCAGTGATTTAACATGTCAAACTAAGCATGATATTGGTGAAAATTACCCAAAAATGTTTGAACCAGAAAATCTGGACAATATCATTGTTTCGTGTTATGGCTCAATTTTAAAGATCTAAACGGACAAACTAGACTGTATATTCTTCATAAAAGATGTAGATCTATGTCTTAGAGTTTCATAATATTTTGAATCACCCCCATATCTATTTTTTTTACATAAAGTTATGCTAAAATTACTAACAGTAGAACATGGAGTATTTCTAAAACTGAAAATCTGGGCAGCACCTGCCCTGTACTTTCTGTTCCCTTTTCGGATAAATACCGGCAAAACTAGATGTTAGTTCTTTCATAGGAGTTATAGATCTATGAAATACCTTTCCATAAAGTCCTGGATCACTTAAATCGGAGCTATGTAGAAAAAGATATGTAGAAAACACTAATATCTGTCTAGTGCAAAAATGAGTTTAGAAACTTACCACAAAAGAGAAGAGCAACTTGATCTTCACCAAAAACGAATTTTGCTGGTTGATTTAGTAGAAATTTATGGTGGTTTCATGAAATGTTCAGAGGCTAAGAAGTAGAGAGGGTAGGTGGTTTTGTTTCTTTGTCTTGCAAGAATTAAACAAGAGAGAAGGATACGGAAAGGCAAGTCTTCCAAAGTAATATCTAAACTTTGGATAAGTATGAAAAATGTGGCTGCCCAAATTACTAATATCTTTAGATAAATACAAAAGGTTGGCAGCCTAAAAACTTAATTATATAATATATTGAATAACAATTCATCAAAATAATATTAAGTGTTTAGCAATACCATGGAGCTTCTTTGTCAATATTAACACAACCTAAAGTAAGAATTTTTCATATATTATCAATTTCAAGTTTAGGAAGTACAAAATAAAATATCTCCTCGTTATATAAATGTTCAATCAAGAATGGAAATATTATTAACATTTTGAGGCATTACACTGCAGGCATGAAATGCAGCGACCCCGGCAGAAGGGACGCCAGTACAAAATAATGTACAGAGTGTGTAAGGCAACAAAATAACTAAAAGATGAAACTAAATTAATAATATAATAACCAAAAGTAATTGGGAGTCAAAGATAATCTGAAGATATCCTTACCTACTGATACTGACTCAACTCTCTCAATATAGTAAGTAAAATAGTTGTCTGGCCTTATAAGGCTCGGTATATGTAACTGCTCTTCCATAGTAGGCTCGCTCATAGGCGCTCGGCCATACTAGGATCTGTATATCGGCCATTTTGGCTCGCTCATAGGCGCTCGGCCACAGTAAGCTCGGTATATAACTTACCATCTGATCAGAGGTTCACCAATAGGGGCATGCCCATCAATTATAGCTCGATGGTGGTGAAAATACTGTAATACTATATATATATATATATATATATATATATACATAAATTCAGGAATATGAACTTCTCTTTTTGTCTCGTTATCAAATACATGTAGTTACTAGATCATGCCAAAATAAAGGAAAGGTTTAGCCTTAACATACCTTAACTTTCTTTAGTCCTTAATACATTCCAAGCAATTCTTCAAACAACTCAACTCAATATCGTAGGGATTGTTCTAGTGTTATCGCTTCAAGATTTCATACCCGGGATGTTAATATTCTTGGAAACACTTGTGGAGAGCTTGGGGATAAGTTTAGGGGTCTTATTCTGGTCGTGATATATGGAAAATTGAAGAAACAGATGTCATAAGGCCTATATATATCCATTTTTGAAAAGTCAAAGAGGTGGTGACACCCTATTATTGGCTCTTCTTCAGACGCGTATATCGTTTTATCTAGATGTCGTATAAATTAACATTTAAGAGAGTTCAAAACTATATTCCAATACCTTCAATTTTGTATATAATATTTCTCAAAAAGACCTCATATAATACATGAAATATATTACTCAAAAAGCTTAGTGACACACCTACTTTTCACCTATGCAGTTTGCGCAGTTTTGCGAAACTGAAAATATCTCTCTACTCTAATGTTGTATTGACGAACGGTTAAATGCTCTAGAAGATTGACTCATAGATATTCAATTTGGAAGTAGATAATCCCTTAATTTCAAGTATATTGGGATAAAACTCATCTACATTTGAGCTAAATTTTTGCATATTTATGAATATAACTTGTGATGATCTTTTCCAACTTTTGTTCAACAACTCACTTGACTTCAAAACATAACACACGAATATCAAAAGACAAAAATAACTAATAACATAACCTCCTTGTAATTTTGAGCACCCTAGTCTCACCCCAAAAGTACATATTATAACACTCCCAACTTGTCGATATTCGACGAAACTTATTTTCTTTAATTTGTTTAGCTTCTAAGCCTTCCAACCCTCTTGGTACTTGGCATTCATGATCTTAAATATTTTGTAATCTCTATGGTTAACATGATTAACTTACTTTATGTACTTTCATAGATGATCCTATTTCATGGCTTACATCAATTGACTTGCAACGTACTTTTACATACAAAAACATGGGGTATAACACGTCTATTACATCGCCCTTGACCAAATTGAACCAAAAGGGTGCTCCTTTTAGGTGGTCGGAAGAATGTGAGGAGAGCTTTCAGAATCTCAAGATTGCCTCGGCCATAACTCAAGTTCCAATTTTACCATCAACTTTTGGTTCTTATATGGTGTATTTTTATGCTTCTCGGATCAGTATTAGGTGTATTTTGATGCAGGACGGTAGAGTGATTGCTTATTCTTTGCACCAGTTGAAGCCTCATATGAAGAACTACCATGTTTATGATTTGGAGCTAGTTGCCATTGTTCATGCGTTGAAGATTTGGAGACACTATCTCTATTGTATGTCTTTTGAGGTATTTATAGATCATCGAAGCCTCCAACACTTGTTTAAATAGAAGGATCTCAATTTGAGGCAGTGTAGATGGTTGGAGCTGCTAAAGGACTATGATATTATTATTTTGTATCATCTGGGAAAGACTAATGTGGTGGCCGATGCCTTGAGTAGGAAAACAGTGAGTATGGGTAGTCTTGCATTCATTCCTATTGGTGAGAGACCTCTTACAGTTGATGTTCATGACTTGGCCAACCAGTTCATGAGATTAGATGTTTTGGAGCCCAGTCGGGTTCTAGCTTGTATGATTTCTCGGTCTTCCTTATTTGATCGCATCATAGAGCGCTAGTATGATGATCCTCATTTGCTTGTCCTCAATGACAAGGTTCAACATGGTGATGCTAGAGATGTAACTATTAGAGATGATGGGGTGTTGAGGATATAGGGTCGGATATGTGTGCCCAATATAGATGGGATACGAGAGTTGATTCTTGAGGAGGCCCACAACTCGTGGTATTCCATCCATTCAGGTGCCGCGAAGATATATCAGGACTTGAGGTAGCACTATTCGTGGAGGAGAATGAAGAAGGATATAGTAAGGTTTGTAGCTCGGTGTCTTAACCGTCAGCAGGTAAAATATGAGCATCAGAGACCGGATAGCTTGCTTCAGAGGATAGACATTCAAGAATGGAAGTGAGAGTAGATCACCATGGATTTTGTAGTTGGGCTCCCACGGACTTCGAGGAAGGTCGATGCTATTTGGGTGATTGTGGATCGGCTAACCAAGTCCGAGCACTTCATTCCAGTAAGTACTACTTATTCTTCAGAGCGGTTGGCTGAGATTTACATCCGAGAGATTGTTCGCCTTCACGGTATGCCAGTTTCCATCATTTCAGATAGGGGCACGTAGTTTACATTGCAGTTTTGGAGAACCATGGAGCGAGAGTCAGGCACTCAAGTTGAGTTGAGTACAGCATTTCACCCTCAGGCGGACAGGCAGTTTGAGCACACTATTCAAATATTGGAGGATATGCTACGTATGTGTGTCATTGATTTTGGGGGTTCATGGGACAAGTTTCTGCCACTCGCAGAGTTTGCTTACAACAATAGCTACCAGTCGAGCATTCAGATGGCTCCGTACGAGGATTTATATGTGAGGCGGTGTAGATCTCCGGTGGGTTGGTTTGAGTAGGGTGAGGCTAGGCTATTGGGTACTGACTTGGTTCAGGATGCTTTGGACAAGGTTAAATTGATTCAGGAGCGGCTTCGCACGGCGCAATCTAGGAAGAAGAGCTATGTCGACAGGAAGGTCCGTGATATGTCTTGCATGGTTGGGGAGAAGGTTCTACTAAAGGTTTCACCCATGAAGGGTGTTATGAAGTTCGGGAAGAAGGGCAAGTTGAGCCCTCGGTTCATTGGGTCTTTTGAGGCACTTTAGAGGATTGGGGAGGTGGCTTACAAGCTTGCCTTGAAAACTATCTTATCGAGTGTGCCTCCAGTATTTTATGTTTCTATGCTCCAGAAGTATGCCGGCGATCCGTCTCATGTTTCAGATTTTAGCACAATTTAGTTGGATGGTGATTAGACTTATGATGCAGAGCCGGTGGCAATTTTGGATTGGCAGTTTCAAAAGTTGAGGTCAAAGGATATAGCTTCAATGAAGGTGAAATAGAGAGGTTAGCCTGTGGAGGAAGCTACTTGGAAGACCGAGCGGGAGATGCAGAGCAGATATCCACACCTATTTGAGACTCCAGGTATGTCTCTAGACCTGTTCGAGGACGAACGTTTGTTTAAGAGGGGGAGGATGTAACAACCCGACCGATTGTTTAGAGAGTTGTAGCCCGTTCCCCCATTTTCTGCTCCTTTTGTACTCTATAACTGTTATATGACTTACCGAGTTGGTTGGTCAGAGTCTGAAGAGATTTTAGAGTGAATTGAGATACATAGTCTCTTAATTGAAAGCTTAAGTAGGAGAAGCTGGAGGTCCGTAGTAGAATTAGGCTTGAAATGGCAGAAGTTGGAATTTTGGAATGTTTGACCGAGAGTTTGCTTTTTTATATCGGGGTCGGATTAGATTTCTAAAGGTTTGAGTAGGTTTGTGGTATCATTTATGACTTATGTGCAAAATTTGAGGTCAATCGGACGTGATTTGATAGGTTTCGGTGCCATTTATAGAATTTGGAAATTTCAAAGTTCATTAGGCTTGAATCCAAGTGCAATTCGTATTTTGGATGTTGTTTGAGGTGATTTGAGGATTGGACTAAGTTCGTATGATGTTTTAAGACATGTTGGTATGTTTGGTTGAGGTCTCGGGGGCCTTGGGTTGATTTAAGATGACTATCGGATCAAGTTTTGAAGTTGTAAGATTGCTGAAGATTTTTCGTTACTAGTGTAATCGCACCTGCAGAGTGGGCACCGCAAGTGCGAGCCCGTGAAAGCGGGAAGGAAAGTTGCAGAAGTAGACAAGGCCATGAGGAGCAGGGGTCGCAGGTGCCAAGGTTTTCCCACACCTGCGAATCTGCATATGCGGTCCAAGGTGCGCAGAAGTAGAGGCAACTTGTAATAAGTGAACTCCCATGAAGCGAATTTTTCTCGCAGGAGCGAGATTTTTGGCCGCATGTGCGGAAGGTCAGGGCAGAACATATAAATACGAGGGTTTTGAGATCTTTCACCTTTTTCAACATTTTGAGCTCGAATTTTGGAGGATTTTGAGAGGGTTTTTGAAGAGATTATTGAGGTAAGCTCCTTGTGTTCTTTTTTCTTCAATAATGATGTTTCCCCACTGATTTTCCAACTTGTTGGTGTGTTTTTGAGGTGAAATTTGGGGGTTTGAGGCTAGGGATTTGGAAAGTGAATTTTGGAGATTTGAATGACCATTTGGTATCGAATTTTGATAAATTTGGTATGGTTAGACTTGTGAGTTAATGAGCTTTCGAATTTTATGAATTTTGTCAAATTTCGAGACGTGGGCTTGGAGGGCCGGGTCTGAGCCGATTTTGGATTTTGAGCTATTATTTCATAATTTCTTGTAGAATTCATTCCTTTAGCTCGTATTGATTGTATTGTACTGCTTGTGGCTAGATTCGGTGCATTTAGAGGCTGACTTGCGAGGCAAATGCATTTTGGAGTAGAGTTTTGCTCGGATTGAGGTAACTAATTGTTCTAAATCTGGTCCTGAAAATATAAAAACCCTGATTTGATGTTATGTGAGTGTTTTGGAGGTGACGCACACGCTAGATGACGGGCGTGTGGGCGTGCATCGTGGGAATTGTGACTTGGTCCATTCCGTGAAACTGTAAAGTTGATTGTAAATCATGTTAGAAACCATGTTTTTTAAACTTGTTAAAACTTGTTTTTAGCTATATGCTCACCATGTGATATAGAAATTTGATTGTAAATCATGTTAGAAACCATGTTTATGCTATGTGTTGGTACTGTTGGGACCTACAGAGGCCGTGTTACATGTTGACTTGCCTGCTAAATGCTATTTGTACTCAGCCTTAGTTTTTATTTGTGTATCATAGCTCAGTCTCTATTATTCTTGTCGATAAATCATATCATTGCTATTTGGGCTGATTTTTTATGATTTTTGAGAGCCCGAGAGACTGGAGAGATTGATGACTGAGCGAGGCCAAGGGCCTGATTGTGAGAATATTTATGGAATCGGGTTGCATGCCGCAATATATTTTATTGATTTATGCAATGATTGGCTTGATATAGCGCTTGAGATGTACGAGCCCCTCCAGAGTCTGTACACATCCCTAGTGAGCGCAGGTACCTACTGAGAGCGAGTGCCGAGGGCTGAGTGCTGAGTGACCGTGAGGAATGAATGACTGTGAGGTAAGAGTGATTGTGAGGTTGGAGTGAATATGAAGACTGAGTGATTGTTGCCCTGAAAGTCTGTATATGATTTCATCGTTGTTGCACATAGTTGCCTTATTTCACTGTTTTGAAAACTTCTGAAAGATATTTTTATCCGGTTTTACTTGAACTTAGCATGAACAAACTGATTTGACTTAATTTGCAGGATTTGGGAAGCATGTCTATTTTCTTTGTTGAGACTACTAAAAATGAATTATAATTGTGTAGCTCGTCAGTATCTTTCAGTTCTTTATTTATATTGTTACTTACTGAGTTGGTTGTGCTCACGCTATACCCTGCACTTCGTGTGCAGATCCAGTAGTTTTTGGATGCAGAGGGTATTTATATTTCACGTAGCTGACTGTTAGAGATATCGAGGTAGCTGCCTGGCATTCCCAGTCCTTGTTTTCTCCTTCCTTATCTTTTCTTTTGATGTATTTAGATCCAAACTGTTATAGACGTTTCATTTCTAGACTGGTTATGTATAGATGCTCATGGGTTCGTTGGCACCCCGATATTGTGAGCTATCTTCCGTACATATATTTTGGGATGCACCCCTATTTATGAAAACCTTACTTATTTAAAATTTCTTGATTCATAATCTGTTAAGCTTTAAAAGTATTTTTTTTTAAAATTGTCGGCCTGCCTAGTACCATCGATAGGCGCCATCACGACAAGCTAGAATTTGGATCGTGACACCAACCAACTTTGGTTAGGTTTTTATTTAAAATAAATTAAAATTAATATTCAAAAAATCGACCAAAATTGGTCGGTTATTTCAGCCAGTCATTTTAAAAAACCGACCGATTTCCGTTGGTAGTTTTATTTTTTAATAAAACCGACTGATGTACCGACATCAGTCGGTTATTTTCGCGCAAAAATACAATTAAAGAGTATAAACAAAATAATCGACAGTACTAAAACAAAATACACCAATGGTCTAGTGGTATAATAGTACCTCACCATAGTATAGACCCCGGTTCGATACCTATATGGTGTATTTTTTATTACATAATTAAAAATACCGACCGATTTCGATCGGTTTTCGGCAATTTTTTTTTTAAAAAATTTAATTGACCAACCGAAGTCGGTCGGTGGACTCTACTGACCATATGATTATCGACAGCCACGAATCGGTCGGTTTTTGGTCGATTTTTGCCAATTACCAACCAATATAGGTCGGTTTTGGTAGTCAATTTTCTCCCTTTTTTTATTCATGTATTGTTTGTCATTTAACCCTTGGTATTAATTATTCTTGAAGACTGCAAACACATAAATCCCTTAGCATTAATTGTTCTTAAAGACTAAAAACACATACATTGAGTTAATACTTAATAAAGAGGGATTAAATTTTAAAACATAATTAAGAGTAAAATAGTGAGAACCTTTTTTAGTTAATATTTATTAAGGAGCGTATAAAAGAAAAATGCGATAAATATTGTGAGATGGAGAGAGTAGTATAATTGTACTTTTTCAAATAGTTGTGTTTGACCCGTAGAAAATGTTGCAAGACTTTGAAAGAATTTGAGTGTCTTACATATTATGCCACGTTTAAGATCGTGTAAAAAAATACATGTTATGTGGCAAAGATTCGCCAACGTATATTAAATCATTAACCGAGGCAACGACCTGGTCCATGAAATGAATTTTATTGTCCCACATCTAAACATAATAGTCTAGTACTGGAAAAAAATGCATGGAATCCTTCACTCAAGTGCACAAAACTAGTCCACCTCGCACCCAATTACCCATATAATTGTGTCACTTTCGGTGCATGTCCTTCCCATTACACTCATCAGTTACTATTTTCAAAGAACCCAACTAGTATATATGGTCACACCATGATTTTGAGTATAGTAACCTTCTTTAATTAGGGACTAGAGCACAATTCTATCTCGGTGCATGCTAAGCTAATGCGCGCCAGCCATGCCAGGGAAACGAGTTCGTGTACCATCCTAGAGGCAATATTGATGGCTCAGGCGGCAGAATCGAGAGGCAATGCTCAGCTGACGAAGGTACTATCCCAGCACGGAACTGTCAGTGAAGGGAATAAGAAATTGCAAGGAGCAAGCCCTAGCAAAGATGAACAACAATTCAGAGGAAAAACAATGGAGGTGAATACAACCAATGTTTCGCTTATGACTGAGATTGTGATAGCTACAACTAGCCAAGTAACATGGAGTGAAGTAGCTCAAAATTATCATGGGCAGTGGAGGTGGAATTGATGGAAGAATAGCAGAGTAAGCCGTTGGTTTGGGATAATTTTGATATCGAAAAATTAACTAAGGCAGGATTTAAGCTCGAATTTGTGTCTCCAGTGAAGCAAGGAGAAGCGGTTGTATGTGAGATAGGGTTGGATGATATAAGTACAGATTAGAATACCGAAAGAATGTTGTTGTTTGCTAGTACTAGGAGCTCCCAGTCCCCCCTCCCCCCCCCCCAGCCCCCCAGTTATTAACGGGTATATTCAGAGACAATAGGGAAATCATGGTACCAATAAAATCTCCATTTTGAGGAATGGGATTGTCTTAGTAAGGTTTGAATCAGAAGAGGGGAAGAACGAAGTAATCCAAGGGGGAATTTACCACTTTGACAATAAACCATTTATTGTCAAAGCTTGGAATCCCGACATGGAGTTCATAAGAGATGAGTTATACACAGTACCAATATGGATGAAATTTCCAGAATTAGAATTCAACTACTGGAGCAAAAAAGGGGTTAGCAAGATTGAAAGTTTGATGGGAAAGCCTCTCATGGTGGATCAACACATAGAAAAGAAGATAAACTTGAGTTTTGCGTGACTATTAATTGAAGTTGAGATGGATGTCGTACTTCCTGAGAAAATATGGTTCAGGAATGAGAAAGGGATGTTAATTGAGCAAAAAGTGTTATATGATTGGAAACCTTCATTGTGCAAATATTGCAACAAATATGGCCATTCTGAAGGTGACTATAGGAAGAAGAAAGGAAATACACAAGGCAGAAGAGATACACAAGAAGCAACAGTGGTACAACATAATACACAACAGGAAAGGGGATACGAAGGAACAACAAAATGATGTAGTTACTCAGAGGCAGAATGGAAATGGAATTATGCCACCAAAGAAGGGCATACAGCAAAAGGCCATAGAGGGTACACCTCCTCCAGATGTTGGTTAGCAAAATAGCAAAAGCACATTCAGGGGAAGGTGTTATATGCATTTCAAACAGGTCCAAGGAGGAGATAAGAGGAAAGGGGGAGGACCTATCATTTCCAACTCAGCTGGTGAAATCATGCTCCTATTCCTACGGGCAATCGTGTTTGAAGTTTTTAAAGCTAGTTTGTTTGAAGGTGATGAATGCTGGTTATGAATTTTAGTAGGTTGAGGTTCATAGGAAGGTTTTCTATCAGGGAAAGATTGTGTAGATACAGAGAGATATTTCAGAGTTCTAGCATTCGCTGCTAAGGTAGCTTCAGCTAGTTTGGCCAATCCATAAGTTTTTGAAAGAGTTTGGGGTTCATGCATCGTAACTAGATTAACTAACTCTTCCTTCAATCCTTCCAGGAAGCATGAGATGGCTTGGTCAACTAATAAATTGCACTGTGAAACTAGCCTGTTAAAGGACAACTGGAACTCTCTCATAGAGCCAATTTGTCTCAGCTGCTTTAACTCAAGCATGTGGTCTGCAAATTTATCCCCAAATGTTTTGACTAGCGCAACCAAATACTCATCCCAATCAAGTAAACCTAGTGAACTCATGCACTTCAAGTAGGATTAATGCCAAGCTAGAGCATCATCATCCAAATTCATAGCTATAAACCTCACTCTCTCAATGAGTGGAGTATTATCTATAGTAAAATATTGTTCAAGTCGTAATCGCCTAGCTCTGATACCAAATGTGGTATCGAACACAACAATAGAACAGTAACTAAGGGAAGAAAAGAGAATAGGAAGAAGAAGAGATAGAAAATCCAGAGAAGAGGGAAATAGATATGTATTAACTTCAAAAGTATGATCCCGCTATTACAAACTATTACTTATACAACTAGAATTCGAAATTGAAATGCAAAACATGTTAAAAATGAAAAAAACAGAATAACTACTTTTTCAGTAAAATTCTAAAAGTCCAAATAATCCCACTCAGCTGTCCTACGCAGTTTCCACGTCAGTTGCTATTGTAATATGTGTATCACATGCAAATTTAAAAACAAAGATGAAGATTTGGACAAAAATCGAAAGAGTAGTAATCTGAAAATTTAACACCACAATTGAGAAGAACGGATAGAACTAAAAAATAAGTAAGAAAATTAGAAGAATAGAGGCGGCCGCTGAAAAGCTCAATAACGTAGTTATTGACAAGTAAGCACTTTTATGGCTAAGCCAAATGATTCTTCTACCTTTGGTTGACCATCTTCTCATTTCTATATCATAGAAATTTCAAGTTTAAGTTAAAATAGTGGGAAAAGTTGTAAAATAAACATTGATTTGCAAATAATGTCCTCCATGTCTAACGCCTGCAAATAGTCAAAAAACGATATCCATGTACTAATGAGAGAGTGCCAAGTTTATAATACAATTTACAATACTTTTGGTACAAGTTCCCATTGCTGTGTTCGTCCATCTTAAGTCTTAACCATTTATATATAGTAGATAAATAAACAAAAATGAAATCAGTAATTTCATTTTATTTAAATTAGTTTGAGTTTTGCCCTTAAGGTTGAGTTATTATGATTTTAGACCAGAACTCCTTAAATAATACCTTCCAAATTTGCTAATTTTGTTCACATATGAAACTAAATTTTTATGCATTTTATATCTTACACTAAGGGAATTAAAATATTTTTCCTTAGGAGTATAATATACAATTAAAAACAAAATCTTCTTGTTCTGGAAATACCTTCACGCCATTGTTGACGTCAGAATTCTTCATTTATTCTCATCAATTATAAATGGAAAAAACTTCACGAATGCCAAGTCAAAGTTACTTAACCTTCAAACAAAAAATTCACCAACAATTATGGTGAGGTGGTTAATATTTTTTTATATTCTTATTTTGTAGGAAGCGTTTTTACCCTCTTAAAATAGAATTTTCAATGCGATTAATCAACCTAAAATGAATATCGAATAAGAAACAAATTAAAAACGCCTTCAAACAACCCCACACAAAAAAAACCCCTTACCCCACCACCAAACCAAGAATCCTAAACGCAGAAAGAGCCATATATTCATGTATTGCTTTTTTCATACACGTTTTGCGTATCCCCCAAGCCTATGAAAACCCTATAAATACCATTATTCTCTTCATATTCCATACCAAATTCCTTCGCCGAAATTCAAGACTTTCTCCAATTCTTCAGCCATCACTTGAGCTGTATCTGCAGAGTGAAATTACAATGGCGACTCCTAGTGCTTATCTTGCGGAAGCTTATGTGATGAAGAAACAATACAAGGAGAAGATGAAGACAGAACTGGAAACTAATGGCGCCAAAAAGTAACATAATAATCCTAAAACCTCATCCTCCTCCTCCTCCTCCTCTTCTTCTACTTCGGCTGGTTGCTTTTCCATGAAAATATTCAAGAAAGTCCATCCAAAAACCTCTCCTCCGCCATCGGATTCCGCCGTGACATGCCGTGGAGTAGGATATGAGAGCTAACAGCTGCTATAGCTACATATATTAATTACTGTTCTAGGAATGTTTTTAAAGCCACTGTATTGTTTTTTCTTTTTCGTTTCTTTATTTGATAAGTTTGGAATTCATGAACTCAACTAGAGTGAAGAAGTTCATGATAATTAAAAAGATTTACTTGTATTATACGAATTTTAATATGTTTCTTCTTTTTGTAAGCGTATTTTTTGAATATATATCCAAACAAATGAAAAAGAAAAGAAACAAGTCTTTGTTCAAAATTATGTTAAGGGAAACCCTTAAATTCTTATATATTATCGCAGTTTATTTAATTAATTAGTCGATCAGTTCACGCGAAACAATGACATTTTCTGCCACGATCCGAATCTATCATGTGGTGATGGCGCCTATCGTGGTACTAGGCAAGCCGACACATTACCAAAACCAATCAATATTCTCATTCTTAAGATAAAATCAAAGCTATTTAACAATAAACCTTCATAAAGTGTTTAAATCAAACAATAGTGTGGAAAGACAAGCCCGACATCGGAGGAGGGGGGTGTCACTAGTAATGAACATCTACTAAGAACTGTCCCAACTAATAACATCTATAGGAAGATAAGAGGGAGAAGAGCAGGGCTGCGATCGTCATGCAACTACCTTGCTAACTCCAACAGATCCGCAACAGATTAAAACAACACTCACTAGCACGTCCAGCAACCCCTGGATCTGCACACAAGGTGCAGGGAGTAATGTGGGTACGCCAACTCAGTAAGTAATAAAAGTAAATAAAGACTGGGCAGTAGTGACGAACAATAAAACATATACAGTTCATATCATGAAATCTAAGAAGAATATAGCAGGCTTTTAAAATCAAGATTTTGAATCAACTCAGCTCATTTAAATCCAGTTTCAGTGAAACCATTTAAAACATCTTTCAACAGTTTCAAACGAAGTGATAAAAACAGTGAGTAGAAATGATGAAAACATAATTAGCCCCTCAGGCAAAATTCAATCGTATGCAGCCCCTCGGACAAACATAAATCATAAACAGCCCCTCGGGCAAACATCACTCGTATATAGCCCCTCGGGCAAACATGAATCATAAACAACCCCTCGGGCAAAAATCACTGTCACTCATATACAGTCCCTCAGACATACCTCACAATCACTCGTAAAAAGCCCATCGGGCACAACATGAATCAAGAACAGCCCTATGGGGCAAAACATCATATCACTCACTTAGAGTACTCGCGCGCACTGGGAGTGTACAGACTCCGGAGGGGCTCCTATATCCCAAGCGCTACAACAAGCCACCTCGTGGCATAAATCAATCAGGCCGTCAGCCTCACAAAATCATGAATCAGTAACAACATGTTGCGGTGTGCAGCTCGATCCCATAAATATCCTCACAAAACAGGCCCTCGGCCTCACTAAGTCATAAACCTCTCAAGCTACTCGGGTTATCAGTAAAACATGGTGCTCAGCCTAAAATAACATTTTTTATACATCAAAACAGAGTAATAAAGAATGAGTTACAAAATCAGTAAGTATAACATGACTGAGTATAGATTTTCAATCAAAATCAGTGAGAGGATAGTAAGAAAAATGCCCCTAAGGTTCCAAACAGCTCTGCCACAAGGCCCAAACATGGCATTCAGCCCAATTTACAGAAACTCTTTCTAAAATACATAAGTATCCTATAGTTTCAATCAAATACGCAACTTATAGTTGCTATGGGATGGATCAAGTCACAAAAATCCTCAATGGTGCACGCCCACACATCCGTCACTAGTATGCGCGTCACCTCAAAGGAGTAAAAAAATGTGAAATCCGTAGTTTCATACCCTCATGACTAGATTTACAATCATACTTACCTCAAACAAGCCAATCCCAATACCGAGCAAGCCAAGTGATGCTCCAAAAATGTCATCTTGCGCGTTCCGACCTCTGAACGGCTCGAAAATAACCAAAAATAACTCAATATTATCAAACAATGCTAAAGCAACCAATCCCAATCGAAAAAGATCGAATCTTTAATCAAAAGCCCAAAATCGCCAAAAATTCCAACCCCGGCCCATATCTCGAAACCCCAGAAAACTCATAAAATCCAACAATTCATTCAATTATGAGTCCAAGCATACTAGTTTTATCCAATTTCGACTCCGAATCGATGTTCAAAACTTTTTTCACTTTATGAAACTTTAGGAAAAAACCCCCCAAATTTACTTTAAAATCATCAATCAAATGCCAAAATGAAGATGTATTCATGAATATAAAAAAACAGAGTAGAGAACACTTACCCAATACATATGGTGAAAATTGCCACCAAAATCGCCTAAATCCGAGCTCCCCAACTCAAAATATGACCAAATGAACAAACTCTTATTTTATATATTTTTCTACCTCGTTTTTATGCCAAACGATCCCAAAACTTGCTTTTGATACTTCTAATAGATTTCTTGTGAAATTTTAGCCAAGTTAGGCTTTTGAATCACTCCATTTGACCTTATATTGAAGGAGATATGTTGGTTTTAATATTTGAAAATAGTGCAGATTTTTAAATACGAATTCAGTGGCAATTTCATAATTAATCTGAAAATTTTGGCAACCCAATTCTCAGTAAAATGACCATAAAATCCTCATATGATGTCCAAATTTAACGATTCTTTTTGCTATAGCTCCGTAATTACAATACGGATCTAATTTTTTTTAATAAAAATAGAAATCAGAGATCATTTGCTTAATGTAGTACTAGTTATGCTTGAAAAACGACATTGAAACATAAAAAACGAGCGCCCAAACCTATCCGAAACTCACCCGAGCCCCTTGGAACCCTGTTCGAACATACCAACAAGTCCCTTATCATAACACGGACCTACTTGAGGCCTCAAAACACACATAACAAAATCGAAACAACGAATCACACCTCAATTCGAAATCAATGAACTTCAAACTTCTACAACCGATGCCGAAACCTATCAAATCACGTTCGATTGACCTTAAATTTTGCACACAATTCACAGTTGACATTATGGACCTGCTCTAACTTTCAAAATTGGAATCCAACCTCGATATCAAAAAGTCCACTCCGGTCAAACTTTCCAAAATTCCAACTTTCACTATTTCAAGCCAAATTCTACTACGGACCTCCAAATCACAATACAGATACACTCCTAAGTTCAAAATCACCCAACAGAGCTACGGGAACCATCAGAAATCCAATCCGAGGTCAAATTCTAAAAAGTCAAAACTTGGTCAAACCTTTCAAATTTAAAGCTTCTAGCTGAGAACCATTCTTCCAAATCAATTCTGAATAACCCGAAAACCAAAACGGACAATTCTCATAAGTCATAATACTTCATACGGAACTACTCATATTCTCAAACAATCAAGCGAAGTGCAATTGCTCAAAACGACTGGTCGGGTCGTTACATCCTCCCCCACTTGAACATACGTTCGTCCTCGAACGTATCCAGAGTTGTTACAAAAGCCATCAACTTGCTGTATAATCTCACTATGCACATATCCGGGGGTGATCCCATGTCACCCTATTCCATATAGGTTTGATAACACAACATGACTGAAATTTCTTAATCCAACCTAGTCCATAAGTCTTAGGGCCCAATTTCCAACATCCAGAATTTTCTATAAGAGTAGAACATCGCATCTATACACTGTATAAGTCCGAACAAGCTGTATCAAACCATATTAGTAACCCAAGATATAATCACATGATATACCACATAACTCAAACACTCATGGCGATAACTCCTAATCACAGTAGCTGCTCAAAACAACCCAATACTGGTAATACACTTTTTAACAAACAAAGCCTCGTTCTAACACTTTCATATACTGCCAATGATGAAAGAAACACGCAGAAACTCATAACCATTTGTCAGATCAACAAGTCATGGATCTCCCTCTTCTCCAATAGGAACTATAGCAGATTTCTAAGTCGACTTCCGATATAATCCTTTCAACCATGCTGTAACCAATTCTGATTGTATCTATTCTAGGTCCAATGACCTCATCTCATCCAACACTACCACTCCGATGATATGACACGTCAATACAAACCAAAACCATAACCTGTAGAATTTGTGCACCCAATAGCAACATCCCAAATGTACTCAAATCATAAAAAGAAATGACTCAGAGAGGGCTGTCCTGCAAGCTTAACAAGTACTGCCACAACGAAATACTGAAAATATATCCATCACACCCCATAAGACCATCACATGAATCTAATACAAAGATTCATACAACAACATAATTTCACTGCAATGCTTGCCCATCCAAATACTAATCCATGGCATATACCTCAAGCCACTTTGCTCATAATAAATAACCACGTGCAATTCGACATCAAATACTCAAAGTGCATTACCATAACCACGGAGAAGCAAATGACATAACGTCACACAAAACCCAAAAGAACATAACCAATTTGTCATCCACCAAGCAATACCCAATACCTTTCCCACTCAAATTCCGCTATAAGATCCCAATAGAACCGCACCATATGTGCATATAACCAACTAATCATAACCCCTTGTAACACAGAAGAGTAGCTCAAAGATCACTCCAGAACACAAATAAGCTCAGCAACAATCGAATGGCACATCCCTCAACAATAGTAGTTCAGAGTCAACAAATCCGACCAATGCAGAACACACCTCCATATTGGGCCTACCAATGAACCCCAAATCAGCTCTGGTCTCCCACGATAGATAAGTAACCATCTGAAAGTCTACAGTAATTGAATCACAACATATATTAACCTCTGACTAACCTTGGATACTTTTTACGGTCCACACCACGAAACAATCTACTCACGAGAACTCCCATTCTCCAAATTCATAGAACATACGAATCACAATCTCTGATCTCAACTCCACCGCCTGAATGCCACACTTCTCCAATTACACAGTCACCCCACGAGAAATACTTCTAAAATTCTTCCGTGCCACAAAGAAAAATTTGAACTCCAGTAGTGGATCAAACAAAAGAGTGCCGCAATACCAATAAATTATCAATAACTCCCACACATCACTTTTCTGAAATGTATACTCTCATCAAGCCATACCAGTTAGTAATATCATTTACCTAGTCATCTGAAAATGTCCATGCTGCCTAAGAATTTATGAAATTCCTTTCAGAACTGAACTATGACCTTACACATGCAAATCTCAATCCTACACAACATACTGCATATACCATGCCATCCTATAATAAATATGAGAACTTCATAATCCACTCTGAGTCACAAGCAACTACGTGCTCAACTAGCCAAGAACTTTCTATTTGATCCCATCTAAGAGAAAATCACTATACATCACATGCTCTTCACGCCAGTAGAAGATATACCTTTCTAACCGTGGTAGAAACCATCAAGAACTCTCCGAATCCTATTTGCTCAAAACCCAACCGTCAGGACTGAATCCTTCTAACCCAACCAAGCTACGCAGGTCACCAAAACTCAAGAACATTGCAATGAAATACCTATAGAAACTCATTACCTCATAAACACCCAAAGAACTAATCATACCCATTATCATGTCGATCAAACCTACTACTAAGCTGTCCTATCTATCTGAGTTCCTTTTGAATTGCATTCACATTGATACTTCTCCTTACCATAATACCTCAATCCTCAGCCTCAACTCACCACACGAGACCCTAACATAAGCCACATTACCCTGAGGCTCATAAGTCGCTGAATTCTCTCTTAAGCACCCCAAAAGTACCACAATCGAGATACCCACTCTGAAAAGACCTTCTGTGAATTTTAAGTTGTTCATCTTACTTTCCTGATACTGAAATGTAGAATCCATAACGATGTAGAAATATTGCGAGCCACGACACCATCCAAAGTAACTCTTAGCTTCTAGCCACATACAAACTCGCAAAAATTCTCAATTGCAACATATAAATTTTAAATTCATTAGAACCATTCTCGAAAGTTATCCACTTTGCTCAAATCTCAATTAGACTGATCAAACGGGTTGATCGACTTATGCCCCATTAACGCTCCAACACCCAAGGATGTAACCCCACCTTAATGCAACCAGATAAATTTATGCTCCACGCACATTACATCCTTCATCAATAACAATCATTCCATGATTCTCATATACTCATAAAACCTAATACAACTCGTATCCATAAATTCCCTTTACTCAAGTTATCCTTGATGTCAAACTCTACAAGTCATAACTGATTCACCAGTATACCTCAAACTGAAACTAATACAAATCTTAGCCGTGCAATCAACTTATCAATAGCAGACTCCCCCATTTGTCTCAAAGCCATAGATCAAAACACTCAAAAACTCACAATGTCCATACTCTATTACCGCCATAATACCATAGTGAGATTAAACTAAATCCTGCATAAGCTCGTGCAACACAAATCATCTAGTACCTCAAATCATCTACAAATCTCGCATTCACCCTCGTAATAGTCAAGCCCACTCTCATAAGTGATCCAAACTCAAGTTGCAACACACATATTTCACTGGTAAAAGCGTACTTCCAACAAACAACATTTGGATCACACACCCTTAGGACACTCCGCCGGAGATAGCCCACCTGCTTCGCCTTAAACTAACATCTCTTCATACCCTTCCACCGTCATAAATATCATGCAATCACTTAATCTTCATGAGTCTGAACTCATATCACGACATGAAATCTACTTCACTCCCTAACTAAAAAACATGAAAAGATCCTTCAACACACCTATAACTCGGGGCTATTCATCAAATCAAGATAGAAATCAAGAACCAAAATAGTTCTTTATACCCTCAAGAAGACCCTTCTTGTCACTGTCATGACCCAAAATCAGAGGACCACGACTGGCACCCGGTGCCTACTCAACCGAGCACCATGTACCTTATTTTTTTCTCTATAAGACTCATCACGCGCCATGATAGGCCATATCTATATGTATAATTTACAATATTAGAACTTAACTCACATAACTAATCCAAAAAAAAAGATTTATATAGATACATAGGGGCCAACAAGGCCGTTGACATGTCATACATAAAACTATACACATGACTTTATCTGTAAAACCTCTAAGAAAACGTGATCATAATATGTATAAGTTGGGAAAGGCTCCCCGACATCTTCATAAAATAAAGTAAAACGTGACTCGGTAGTACTCTAGGAATATGTGGAGCTCACCAACCAAAAGCTGATATCTAGAGGCAACCTACAGTAGATGGTCCTCACCTCGCCTATCTACACCTGCGTGGCATGAGACACAATGCCCCAGGAAAAGGGACGTCAGTACGAAGAATGTACCAAGTATGTAAGGCAGAAATGAAACATATACGTAATAATAATAAGATACTATCTCGAGGAGAGATAAAAGTCAACTTATAACTTCTGACTTGCTGCTGAGGGCCGTAACATATAGAATAAAACCCATTCGTATATATAAATAATACTAAGATATAGTAGTTCTGATTACATCATTCTCGTGGCGTTAACTGCCCAACTGATCAGTGGTAACTTCCCGACCAGTCGTCGCACAGTGGTAAATGTATGACTGCCCGACCGGCCGTAGCTCGGTGGTATTTATGTAACTTCCCAACCGGCCGTAGCTCGGTATTAAATGCATGACTTCCCGACCGGCCGTAGCTCGGTGGTAAATGAATATGCATGAGTGCCCAACCGGTGGTAAAAATGATACATAACTACCCAACTGGTAGTAACTGCCCGACCGACCATAGTAAATGAAGATGCAGGACTGCCCAACTCCGTAAAATAGAACCCGTGGAATGTTACTACAAATATCATGACGGAGAAGATCTGTGGATTTGAATTTTCCAGAAATATTGGGTGATTAAGGACAACTTAACTTTCACTAAAAGTGTAACTAAGAAAGTTTGCAATTCTAACAAATAAACTTGCTAGTTATTTTTCAAAAATTCACAAGGATAACATTAGCCAAATATTATTTTACTTTACTTATTTTTGAAAGGCTAGACATCCATTAATGATAAACTCTAGAGGTGAGCCGTTTATGAACACAGTGATATATTCGGCAACATTGCTATAGCACCATTAGAAGAGCCACCCGGTTCACACAAACTCCACCTTTGGAAAGAACCGTGACATTAAGAAAACCAAAGGCTTATTGATCATTGAAACTTGAAAAATAAGAAGCTACGAACAAAAAAAGAAGCTATAATATTAAGGAAATTGCAAAGTTATGAAGTAAAATGCGGAAAGAAAACTGAATATGTACAAAAGGGGGGTTTAGATGAATATACATAAGAAGGAATGAATATATACATGAGAGTAACTTTATATATAGACCAAACTAGAACAATAATGAAAAGTAAAATAAAAGGTAAAGTTATATACATACCAAGAGTGAAATATAAGCATGAAGAAAGAAGATAGTGTCATAATTACAGTCCAACTACCAAATCAAAAATCAAAGTAGGGCCACCCCCTCAAATGAAAGCTAGCATTTTCCTCAATGCTGACTAACCAAAAATAAGCTTAAAAAGAAAGATAGAGAGTGAAGAAAACTCCCTATGGATCCTCTGTCTGCATGGGGTCCTGTGGTAGCATGGGATCCTGTGGCTGGGCACCTGGATCAGCTGTCCCGGGGGCCTGTGGCTGGCCAAAAGCAGCATCCTCCACCTCTGCCAACTCAATCTCAACATCATCCACTTGGGGGATACTCCTCCTCCTCTTTGGAGCTCTCTTAATCTCCTACTCTGGAACCTGCTCTATTTGAGCTGCTGAGGCTGATCATGCAATAGTAGCTGCAAAGGCAAATGGTCAACTGCGTTCATCTTCTCCACTTCTCCCCTCAATTCCTTAACCGACTATTTCGATGCCCGCATCTTCTTCTGCTTATTTGTGTATTTGCTCAGCTCCTTATGTATTTTCCCTTGATCATCAAGAACATCTATTATCAGCTTTTGGTTATCAAGGAGCTTTTTCTGATTGTCCAGAAGCTCCTTGAAAGTCTCCTCTACCAAAGCTGGCACCTGTGGCTGTAGGGGAACTGGCTGAGCTGCCACTGAACTAGAGAGTACAGACAGCTTAGAAGTTGCTGCCTACATCCAGTTGTTGATACTGGAGAGTATTTGGCTCAATCTGTGGGCAGTCAACGGGTATGCTGAGGAGGATGGAATATCTGGAGGGGTGGAAGTAGATGGTCCGGAGGCAGGCTTTGGTATGGCAGTGGGAGGCTGAGAAGAAGTGACTACTACTACTACTGGCTCTTCAGACTGGCCAATAGAAGTAGTGGCTTTTCCCTTGGATTCTTTGGCTTTGGGGTTGTCCTCAGCCTTGAGGCTGTACCATGAAAAGGGCATCTTGGGTTTCACCTTCATGTCAAAGTTTCTTTTCTCCACCTCCTGGTCTTCCAAATACATTGTAAGGAACTTTGGGAAAAGGGTATGATCTGTCACCCTCATTGACCACCCTAGTGATCACCCTAGACATGACATTCCCGAAATTTATCAGGAACCCCACCATAATAGTCGGCACTAATATCGCCCGGGAGACCAGCATGGAGTTTTCATGGGTAGTGGGGTCCAACTTGCTGCATACAAAAGTCTCCCACCCCTTCGCCTCAAAGTTTAAGGTTTTCCTCAAGATAGGAACCCCTGTTGTCACCTATGCTGGGGTGGTGCCCGTGAGAGCCAGATATGATGCCAACCATGGACGGGCTGCCTGATCAAGTGCTAACTTCTCCAAGTACAATGCTTCATCTTCCTCATTAAAGCCCAGGTATTCATTTATTGTCTTCCCATTAAACTTCACTTTCAAGTTCCGCACTTTAGTCACTTTGGTATCCTTCTTGATGTGAGAAGCATTGGCTTAAAACTCTTTGACTAAGTGCTCGTTTGCCTTTGATACCCTGCTGGTGAAGTAATCCCACCTCACTCGTTCATTGAATTGCTATTTTCACGTTGGGGTTGTGTGGCAGGAGATCCCTCTCTATGAATTGGCACTCATGAATACGTATCCTTAGAGGCCACCATTCCTAAAACTTGAGCTCACTGACGAACTGCTTTTGCCACACCTCGGGGTTTCTAGTTCTTTCCACACCCCCGGGTTGGGGCACACCCCCTACCTCTTCATCCGGTACCCCAATATCTACATCCTATCCAGGTAACGAAGGCGTAGGTAAGGTTGAAGCTGAACTATCACTGCTCTCTGCTGAACCCTCAGACGACTCAGAAGAAATATGAACTAAAGCACGAGCAGTAGAGGAGGCTGGAGGTGTAAGCTCATCTCTCAACCTAAGTCTCCCGAGGAATTCTGGAACATATTCTGGCATTGAATCAGACTCTGATGCCTCCCGGGAGTGCAAGTACTCACTTCCCCCAGAATGGGAAGCAGCTCTATTTGCAACTGTAATGATTTTTCTAGTTTCCCCAATTGCTTTCTGAACTGCTAGGGTCAATTAAATCATGCCTCGTCCCCTACTTCGGGAGGACTCTGCTCTACCCTTTTGTTTATCACCACCTCCTCTAGATTTAATCATTGTCTGTATGTATAATTAGTTGAAACTTGTTAGTGCAAAGACTAGAAGAAGCAGTGCAAGAAAGCAGTTGACATTGCAAGACAAAACAGCAGACCGCGGACCGCGAAAAATGTACCGCGGCCGCGAAGAGGTGGGATTCAGACTACCCACTTTCTGATTCAACAGCACCGTGGACCGCGGAAAATGGAGCACGGCGCGGTAAGTGCACCGCGAACCGCAAAAAATCAATCGCGGCCGCAGTCACTCAAATGTACCTCTCTGAAATTTATCATCGCGGACCGCAGAAAAACCATCGCGACCGCGGAGAGGCACTACTATCAGCAAAAAATGCCATCGCTGAACGCGATTATCAAGACTTAAAAATATCACAAAAGATAGATGACCGCAGAAAAATAACCGCAGACTGCGAAGGTCAAATTTGGGCTCAGCACCTAGGGTTTCGAATTTTTTATGCATTTTAGCATTAATCAATACATTATCAATCCACTAGGTAGTTAATAACCATTTCTGACTAATTAAAACCTAATCTAATTAACACTATGGAACCCTAAGTCAAAATTGAAAGAAAAAAAGAAGAAGGAGAAGTAATAACTATCAATTTAAAAGAAAATACGAACAAAATTAAAGACTAAGGGTTGATTGGAAGTACTAGATGTGAAGTGTGAAACAAATTCAACTCAGTTCTTATGGTTGTGCAAGCTAGGGCATGAGTAAATAGTAGATTATGTTGATTGAGAGTGCAAAGGGAGAAAAGTGTAAAAGGGGGCCCTGAGGTTCTATTTATAGACAAGCCCTGGGTCCCACTTATTCTTACCTACCGCGGTCGCGGTAAATGCACCGCGGACCGTGGTTGTGAAACTCAGAAGGGCTGTTACTTTGAGACCACCGCAAATCGCAAAAAATGCTTCGCGACAGCGGTAAGCCACCGCTGACCGCTAAAAATGCACCGAGGTAGCGGTTAAAACTTCAGAGAGCCTCCACTTTTGACCTTTTAGCACCGCTGACCGTGAACAATTTCCTCCTCTGCGATAAGGCCATCACGATCGCGAAAAATCGAGCGCGACAGTGATCCAAACTTCAGAGAGTGCCAATTTTTTCCAGATTATTCCTGCACTGCATCAAACATCCCTATACATATCTCACAACCAGTTAATTCAAAACAAATCCTACTCTAAGAAGAAAATCAAAGAAAAATAAAAAGAAAAACACATGGGTTGCCTCCTAAGAAGGTCCTGATTTAATGTCACGGCACGACGCATGTTACCATCAATCACTTGAGATGGATCAGTGCCAGCACGTGGCTGTCTTCAAACTTGCCAAGATAGTGCTTGACTCTGTTCCCATTAACTCTGAAGATCTCACCATTTTTGTTTTTCAAATCAAGGTCACCAAACAGAGTCACAAGCATCACCTCAAAAGGTCCACTCCATTATGATTTAAGATTACCCAGAAACAGTCGTAACTGGGAATTGAACAAGAGAACCAAATGTCCCACTTTACTGGTAGTGAACTTTTTGATATCGGGGTCGGATTCCGATTTCAAAAGTTGGAGTAGGTTCGTAATATGAATATGACTTGTGTGCAAACTTTGGGGTCAATAGGACATGGTTTGATAAGTTTTGGCATCAGATGTAAAAATTTGAAGTTTCAAGCTCATTAAGTTTTGATTGGGGGGTGATTCGTGATTTTAGCATTGTTTGATGTGATTTGAGGACTCAACTAAGTTCATATGGTGTTTTGGGACTGGTAGGTATATTTGATTGAGTTCCGGGGGCCTCGGATGTGTTTCAAATAGTTAACAGATTGGGAATTGATTTTGGAAGATGTCTGAAGTTCTGTGATCTGGTGCATCTGGTTTCCTTATACGCGATCGCGAGAGATGGTCTGCGATCACATAGGCTAGCAGGGCGAAAGGATGGATTTGTTCTTTGCGTTTGCAGATAGGAGTATGCAAACGTGTATTAGTGTGAGGTGGTGCTTCGCGAACACGTGGCCAAGGTTCCATCCGTGTAGTGTTAAGTAGACCAAAGCTGGGCCACACGCTTTTCTCATCATGAACGTGTGGGCTTGTTCGCAATCGCGTAAGTATGAGAGTTAGTGAATCGCGTTTGTGTGGAGTTTTCCACTTTTGTGTAGGGTTAAATTATAAGGCAACGAAGTTGTGCTTCGCGACCGAGAGGCTATTTCGCGATCACGATTAAGGAATCACTAGGCAGTATTAAATATTTCAAAATCAAGGGTTTGGCCATTTTTATCAAAACTTGAGTTTGAAAGCTCAAATTTGGGCGAGATTTCGCGGGATTTTCAGAGACATCAATTGGGTAATGATTCTTCACTTGATTTTGGTTATATCCCAATAATCTATCATTAATTTTATCTTTTAATTTCATATTTGGGTTGAAAGTTTGGAAAAAATGGGAAGAAGTTCTTCAACTAAGATTTTGGGTTTTGATTGAGAGTTTGATGTCGGATTTGGATAATTTTAGTACGAGTGAACTCGTGAGTGAATGGGTGTTCATATTTTGTAACTTTTACCTGATTCCAAGACGTGGTCCTGGGGAGACTTTTTAGGGCGATTTTCTATTTTTTTTGCTCAAGCTTTGATTTCATTAATTAGATTAGTTTCTTGTAGTTTTATTCATAGTATGCTAGATTTGAGCCATTCAAAGTCAGATAATCATGGAAAAGACATTGTTACCAATTGATTGACTTTGGTTCGAGATAAGTGGCTTGCCTAACGTTGTGTAGGGTAACTACCCCTTAGGATTTGGTACTGCTATGATATGTGAGCATCGTGTACGTGAAGTAGAGTGCGTACACGGTCTATTTGTTGTAAAACTCCATTTTTCACTAAATAATAACCTGTTTCACTTTAATTGAGTTATACTAGCATGTGTAATTATCATGTTTAGCCTAGAATAACATCTCTACTTGTCTTAAATGCTTATCTGAACTCTGTGCAGCATGCTTAGTGGATTCCGTGCTCTCCCTTGACTTGTACTTAATTTAAATTGTAGGATTTCATGTTGTATATGTTATTTCCATTGTTTGAGCTGCCTTTTTACTTTGGACTATAGAATGGTATTTCGGGAGATCCCCCTGCATATTTGCTCTGGGAGTACGGGATAGTATTCCGTGAGATCCGCCATGCATATTCACTTTGTGACTACGGAACAGTATTCTAGGAGATCCCTCTACACATTTTAGTTTGGGACTACGAGACGGTATCTCGGGAGACCCTCTGTTGTTATTTCTGTGTACTGTATAGTTATCCTTATGTGATTTCTTTCTAGTTAAATTTCATTACTTCTTTTACTACGATATTTTGTTCCGTATATATATATATATATATATATATATATATATATACCAGTAAGGCCCTGACCTGATCTCGTCACTACTCGACCGAGGTTAGGATTGGCACTTACTGGGTACCGTTTGTGATATACTCATGCTATTCTTTTGCACATGTTTTCATGTGCAGATCTAGGTACCTCCTACTAGACTCGCTTTTAGTTGCACAATTGCTGCTATTACAGAGACTTCAAGGTACATCTGCCTATGTCCACAGACCTCGAAGTCCCCTTTTATCCCTTCTGATGTTGTTTCCTTTTTATTTCTTCTATTACTGATGTATAGAACAATAGACAAAAATCTTAGAAGCTTGTGACTTACGGTGTTCCGGGTCTTGGGAGATTTTGTGTATATCCGAGAGTGGTCGTTGTATATGTTGAGTGGCACTTATATCAGCGTTAAATTATCTGTTACAGTTAGTTGTAAATTTTATGTTTTCATTTCATTATTCCGTAAATGTTAGGCTTACCTAGTCGTAGAGACTAGGTGCTATCACGATATCTTAGGAGGGAAGATTTGGGTCGTGACAGATTGGTATCAGAGCTCTAGGTTTATAGGTGTCGTGAGTGACAAGCTGATTATTTAGAGTCTCATGGATCAATACGGAGATGTCTGTACTTATCTTTGGGAGACTATGAAATGTTAGGAAAGTAACACTTCTTTGATTTCCTTGTCATGCGAAAATTTGTTGACTTCGAAATTCTAAACTTCTGTCTTCTATTCTCTCACATATGGTGAGGACACGTACAGCCGGAGATGACCAGGCCCCCGTGCCCCCTACTAGAGCCACCATAGACTGGGGCTGGGGTAGAGGCCCAAGACATCTACGTGGTGCAACTAGAGCACCCACACGAGCTGCCACAGAGGAGCTACCAGTAGCTCTAGTCGGAGTGTAGGCACCTGAGATGTGTACTACTACTGCACCAGCTCTTCAGGAGACCCTTGCACAATTCATGAGCATGTTCAGTACTCTAGCTCAGGCATGGTTTATTCCCCTTGCTCCTGCCACATCTTAGTCCGGAGGAGGAGCACAGACTCCTGCCGCCCACACCCTAGAGTAGGGGGTTCAGGTTGATCAGATTCCAGAGGTTATACCGGTGCCACCTGCAGCCCCAGTTCATTCCGAAAGTAGGGTAGCAGTTTCTGAGGAGGAGCAACATAGGCTCGAGAGGTACAAGAAGTACCACCCTCTTACCTTCAGTGGTTTGGCGGCAGATGATGCTCAAGGATTTCTAGAGGAGTGCCACCGTATCCTCCAAACTATGGGCCTAACAGAGTCGAGTGAGGTTTCTTTCACTGCGTTTCGGCTTAAAGGAACAGCCTATCAGTGGTGGCATGCTTATGAGTTGGACAGTCTAGCTGAGGAGGCTTTACTTACATGGAATCAGTTCTCGGACATGTTTTTGAGGGACTATGTTCCCCAAAGCCTTAGAGATGCATGGAGCACCGAGTTTGAGCAGTTGCGCCAGGGTGCTATGACTGTGTCAGGGTATGCAGTTCGTTTAAGTGATTTGGCTAGACATGCACCAGCTGTGTTTTCTATAATTCGAGAGAGGGTCCGTTGATTTATCGAGGGGCTCCATCCCAACATCAAGACTAGCATGCCCGGGAGTTAGAGATGGATATTTCATACTAGTAGGTTGTGAGTATTACTAGGAGAGTGGAGGGCATGCTTTCTCGGGAGAGATAGGAGAGAGAGGCCAAGAGGTCTCGAGAGTTTGGCCATTATTCTAGTGCTCGTGCCCCAGCTGTAGTTCGACTTGGTAGGGGCTATGTGAGTCGCCCCGTTCATTCAGCTCTTCCAGCTGCTAGTGGTATTCTAGCTCCTCCTAGGTCCTAGAAGCCTTATTATGCACCTCCAGTATCTAGTAAGCCTTCTGCACGGGTGCTTTTAGCGGTCAGTCCAGCAGACCTGGCCCGAGCCAGCCACATCAGCCATGCCCTCCCAAACCTTGTTTTGAGTATGGCGACACTTTCCATATGGTAAGGGATTGTCCCAGACTTAGGAGGGGTGTGCCTCCACAGTCCTATCAGGCATGACATGCTACACAGGGTCCCTAGTCTATGATTACAGCACCCGCTACCACTTGACCTGCTCAACCAACTCGAGGTGGAGGCTGGGGAGGTAAAGGTCGCCCTAGAGGGGGAGGCTAGGCCAGATACTATGCTCTTCCTACTCATACAAAGGTAGTTGTTTTAGACTCTGTCATTATAGGTATTGTTCCGGTCTGTCATAGAGATGCGTCAATTCTATTCGATCTAGGTTCCACTTATTCCTATGTGTCATCTTATTTTGCCTTGTATTTGGGCGTATCTCATGATTCTTTGAGTTCTCCTATTTATGTGTCTATGCCTGTAGGAGATTCTATTGTTGTTAACCATGTGTATCGGTCATGTTTGGTTGTTATTAGTGGTTTTGAGACCAGAGTCGATTTATTATTGCTCAATATGGTAGAGTTTGATATTATCTTGGGCATGAACTGGTTGTTACTCCATTATGCTATTCTTGGTTGTCACGCCAATATTGTGATGTTGGCTATACTAGGCTTACCGTGATTAGAGTGGAGGGGTACCTTAGGTTACACTCTCAGCAGAGTTATGTCATTTCTTAAAGCTCAACGAATGGTTGAGAAGGGATGTTATGTGTATCTAGCTTATGTGAGAGATGTTAGTATTGATACCCCAACAGTTGAGTCAGTCCCAGTAGTAAGGAATTTCTCTGATGTGTTTCCAGCTGATTTTTCAGGCATGCCGCCCTAGAGAGATATCAACTTTGGTATTGATTTGTTGCCGGGCACTCAGCCCATCTCTATTCCTCCATATCATATGGCTCGTCCTGAGTTGAAGGAATTGAAGGAACATTTATAGGAATTGCTTGATAAGGGCTTTATTCGGCCAAGTGTGTCACCTTGGGGGTGCTCCTGTCTTGTTTGTGAAGAAAAAGGATGGTTCTATGCGTATGTGCATTGATTATCGCAAGTTAAACAAAGTCAGAGTGAAGAAAAGTATCCTCTGCCTCGTATTGATGACCTATTTGATTAGTTACAGGTTACCATAGTGTTTTCCAAGATTGACTTACGTTCAGGTTATCATCAGTTAAAGATTCTGGAGCCAGATATCTCGAAGACTGCTTTCAGGACTCGGTATGGTTATTATGAGTTCCTTGTGATGTCATTTGGGTTGTCCAACACCCCAGCAGCATTTATGTATTTGATGCACAGTGTATTTCGGCCCTATCTTGATTCATTTGTCATTGTGTTTATTGACGGCATTCTAGTGTACTTCTAGAGTCGGGGGGATCATGAGTAGTACCTGCGGACTGTGCTTCAGACCTTGAGAGAAAAGTAGTTATATGCAAAATTCTCAAAATGTGAGTTCTGGTTAGATTTAGTGGCATTTTTTGGTCACATAGTGTCAAGTGAGGGGATCAAGGTGGATCCGAAGAAGGTGGAAGTAGTGTAGAGTTGGCCCAGACCATCCTCATCTACGGAGATTCGATGTTTTCTTGGTTTGGCGGGGTATTACCATCATTGTTGAGGGATTCTTATCTATTACAACACCTATGACCAGGCTGATCCAAAAAGGTGCTCCGTTCAGGTGGACAGAGGAGTATAAGGCGAGCTTTCAAAAACTTGAGACAACTTTGACTACAGCCCCAGTATTGATATTGCCTACAGGTTCGAGGTCTTATACTGTTTATTGTGATGCGTCGTGGGTTGGTCTTGGCACAGTGTTGATGCAGGACCATGGGGTGATTGTGTACTCGTCCCGACAGCTGAAGGTGCATGAAAAAGAACTATCATATCCACGATTTTGAATTAGCAGCTATTGTTCATGCCTTGAAGATTTGGACACACTATTTTTACGGTGTCCCTTATGAGATCTACAATGATCACCGGAGTTTGCAGCATCTGTTCAAGCAGAAGAATCTTAACTTGCGTCAGCGGTGGTGGTTGGAGCTTCTTAAAGATTACTATTATGTACCATCCCAGGAAGGTTAATGCAGTGGCCATTGCCTTGAGTCGCAGGGCAGAGAGTTTGGGGAACTTAGCATATTTACCAACAGCAAAGAGGCCATTGGCATTAGATGTTCAGGCCCTGGCCAACCAGTTTGTCAGATTGGATATTTCTGAGCCGAGTTCGATTTTGACTTGTGTGGTCCTCCAGTCTTCTCTTTATTATCGTATCAGGGAGCGTCAGTATGATGACCCCCATCTACTTATCCTTAAGGACACAGTTCAGCACGGTGATGCTAAAGAGGTCACTATTGGTGATGATGGTGCATTGAGGATGCAGGGAAGGCTATGTTTGCCCAATGTAGACGGATTCTATTAGTGGATTCTTTAGGAGGCTCACAGTGTGTGATACTCCATTCATCCGGGTGCTACGAAGATGTATCGGGACTTGAGGCAGCATTATCGGTGGTGTAGAATGAAAGAGGATATAGTAGAATATGTAGCTCGATGTCTAAATTGCCAGTAGGTGAAGTATGAGTATCAACGACCGTGTGGATTGCTTCAGAAGTTACATATTCCGGAGTGGAAATGGGAGCGGATCACTATAAATTTTGTTGTTGGACTCCCACGGACTCAATAGAAGATTGATGCAGTTTGGCTAATTGTGGACAGGCTGACCAAGTTAGCTCATTTCATTCCTATGATGACTACCTATTCTTCTAAGAAGTTGGCTCGAGTTTATATCCACGAGATTGTCAGGCTTCATGGTGTTCCGATATCTATCATCTCAGACCGGGGTACACGATTTACATCACGATTCTAGAGGGTCGTACAACATGAGTCAGGTACTCGGGTGGAGTTGAGTACATCATTTCACCCTCAGATGGACGGATAGTCCGAGTGCACTATTCAAATTCTAGAGTATATGCTTCGTGCATGTGTGATGGAGTTTGGAAGTTCTTGGGATCAGTTCTTGCCACTTGCGGAGTTTGCCTACAACAACAGTTATCAATCCAACATTCAGATAGCATCGTATCAGGCTCTATATGGTAGGAAGTATCGGTCCGCAATGGTTTGGTTCGAGTCGGGCGAGGCAAGATTATTGGGCACAGTCTTGGTTCAGGATGCATTGGAGAAGGTTAAGCTGATTCAGGATAGGATTCGCACAACCCAGTCCAGATAGAAGATTTGTGTGGATTGAAAGGTTCGCGATGTTGCATTAATAGTTGGAGAGCGTGTCTTGCTTCGGGTTTTGACAATGAAGGGCGTTATGAGGTTCGAAAAGGAGGCAAGTTGAGCCCAAGGTTCATTGGTCTATTTGAGGTGTTGCGGCGAGTTGGGGAGATTGCTTATGAGCTTTCCTTGCCTCCTAGTTTGATAGGCATTCATCCGGTATTCCATGTTTCTATGCTCCAAAAGCACTATAGTGACCCATCTCATTTGTTGGATTTTAGCTCAGTCTAGTTGGACAAGGATCTATCCTATGTTGATGAGCCATTGGCTATTTTGGACAGGCAGGTTCAACAGTTAAGGTCAAAGAACATTGCTTCAGTGAAGGTTCAGTGGAGGGGTCAGCCAGTCGAGGAGGTGACTTGGGAGACCAAGCAGGATATGCGCAGACGTTATCCTCATTTTGCCACCACTTCAGGTATGTCTCTTTGCTCGTTCAAGGACGAATGATTATTTTAAGAGGGGGAAGATGTAATGACCCGACCGGTCATTTTGAGAGAAATATCCCTGATCCCCTATTTTCTGCTTCCCCCGTATCTTATTCTGCTTAGGTGACTTGCTGGGAGGTTTTTTTTGATTTCGGAGTGTTTTGGGACACTTGGTCCCTAAACCGAAGCTTAAGCCTTAGGATTTTGACCGTAGTCGGAACTGTGTGAAGACGACTCCGGAATGGAGTTTCGTTGGTTCTGCTAGCTTCGTTGAGTGATTTTGGACTTAGAAGCGTGTCCGGATTGTGTTTTGGAGGTATGTGGTTAATTTAGTCCTAAAATGGCAAAAGTCGAATTTTTGGAGTTTTTGACCGGTAGTGGACTTTTTGATATCGAGGCCGGATTCTGATTCCGGAAGTTGGAGTAGGTCCGTAATGTTGAATATGACTTATGTTTGATAGGTTTCGGCAACAGATGTAGAAATTTCAAGTTTCAAGTTCATTAAGTATGGATTGGGGGGTGATTCGTGATTTTAGCATTATTTAATGTGATTTGACTACTCGACTAAGTTCTTATGGTGTTTTGGGACTGGTAGGTATGTTTGGTTGAGGTCTCGAGGGGCCTCGGGTGAGTATCGGATAGTTAACGGATTGGGAATTGATTTTGGAAGATGGCTGAAGTTCTGTGATCTGGTGCATCTGGTTTCCTTATATGCGATCGCGAGAGATGGTCCGCGATCGCGTAGGCTAGCTGGGCAAGAGGATGGATTTGTTCTTTGCGTGCACGGACAGGAGTATGCGAATGCGTATTGGTGTGAGGTGGTGCTTCACGAACACGTGGCCAAGGTCGCATTCGCGTAGTGTTAAGTAGACCAAAGCTGGGCCACGCACTTTGCTCATCGCGAACGCGCGGGCTTGTTCTCTATCTCATAAGTATGAGAGTTAGTGAATCGTGTTCGTGTAGGGTTAAATTCTGGGGTAGATAAGTTGTGTTTCGCGATCGTGAGGCTATTTTTGCGATCGCGATTAAGGAATCACTGGGCAGTATTAAACATTTCAAAATCAAGGGTTTGGCCATTTTTATCAAAACGTGAGTTTGAGAGCTCGGATTTGGGCGAGATTTTGAGGTATTTTCAGAGACATCAATCGGGTAACGATTCTTGACTTAATTTTGTTATATCCCAATAATCTATCATTAATTTCATCTTTTAATTTCAGATTTGGTTTGAAAATTTGGGAAAAATGGGAAGAAGTTCTTCAACTAAGAATTTAGGTTTTGATTGAGATTTTGATATCGGATTTGGATAATTTTGGTACAATTGAATTCGTGAGTGAATGGGTGTCCTTATTTTGTTACTATTACCCGATTCCGAGACGTGGGCTCAGGGAGGCTTTTTGGGATGATTTTCTATTTTGTTTGCTCAAGCTTTGATTCCATTAATTAGATTAGTTTCTTGTAGTTTTATTTATGGTATGTAATTACTTTTGGCTAGATTTGGACCATTCAGAGTCGGATATTCGTAGAAAAGGAATTGTTACCGATTGATTGACCTTTGTTCGAGGTAAGTGGTTTGCCTAACCTTGTGGGGGAGAAATCTCCTTAAGATTTGGTACTATTATGATATGTGTTGATACCCAATTTTTTCATATATATTTTTAGTACATAAAAATACTTTCAAAATAGCATATATGCATAAATTAGTATGCATAAGCATTTTTATAATTTTTTCTATAATTTTAAATGCTTCAAATTGATTTATTTCCTCTCTTTTTCTCATAAAATCTTCAATAATTATCCTTCAAATTATTTTTGTGGTGATTTAGCTATCTAAATTCTGTATTTATGCCAAAATATTATTAAAATATTTTTAGTGTATTTTTATAATTGCATTTGCATTTTCTAAAGTCAATTTGCATATATTTACAATACTAGCCCTATTAATACATAATTATATTTTTATGCATAAAATGATCTTTTATATTTTTAAAATATTAAACAACTATTTAAATAATTTTAGTATACGAAATTATTTTTTAAAAATCATTTATTATTTATTATAAATTATATAGTGTTAAAATTGTCTATTTAAAACTTAGCCAAATTGTATTTCAATTTCAGCCTCAATTCAACCCAATACCCCAGCCCAATTTCAGATAAAACTACCCGACCCAGGCCCTAAATGTACCTACTTGACCCAAGAGCCCACCAGATAAGATCATGGCCGTTGATCTTTTTAGATCAACGACCTTCGTTAAAACTTACCTTTTTTAATTCCAAACGACTCCCAACCCTAATCATTTCTATGCACCTGCCGCCCTAAAATCCTCTCTGCTCTCAAAACACTCCAACCCAACCCTAATCTTCAAACACCGACCACCCATCTTCGGTGACCTCTCATCGTTTCTTAAGCCTCCCATGGCTTCTTTCATGCCATTCTTGCCTTCCCTAAGATCCTCAAGGGCCCAGGGCCATGACGACTTGCATCTAGGGTTCATCTCTTGCCTGTTCCTGGCTACTCCAGTGTGATTCCAAGCAAAATCATTCTATATTTGCTACGATCCTTGGATTTCCAGACAAGTTTCTTCATCTCTCTATGGGTTTCTTTCGAAACCCTAATTTTTCTTCTACACTTCCTAGATCTGTACAGATCTAGGACGCTTTGAGTTATTTCTTGAATGTTTTACACCATCCTTGAGGTTCTTTACAAGAATCATGTGATTTCAAGTATTTTCCGTCTTCTTTTAAAACCAGGGTTTTCGGAACTTCTTTTTTAAAAACTTGTCTAATTGATTCTTTGTGTTTAAACTTCTATTTCTTACATTTTGACTGATTCTATGAGTCTACTACATCTTAACTCGTCTATGCTGAAAGCCCTAATTTTTAGGGTTCTTCATTTGGTTCCGTGTATTAGCATGACTGACCGGTTCTCGTTTTGAGTTTCTGTGATTTCTCGTGACTATCTTGCCTCGATATGTTTCTACTGAGTTTCTTAACCTAAACTTACACTGATTCTATGTGCTTGTGTTCATATTGACTGTTCAAGACTTGCCTCTTTCTCATTGAATCGGTATTGTTTAACTTTCATGTTTGCTAGAGTTGTATGTCGACTCTTGACTATCCATGTCTTACTTTATTTATATGCTAAATGCTAACTCTTTTCATAACTTTCTCTTTGATTGATTCTGAATTCCCTGTTTCTTGTTTTGATTTGAAAACTTTCCTTTAAACCTTCGATTCTTACCTTCCTACTCAATGTGATTGATTTGCTTGCCTAAACTAACTTTCAACTTACCCTGTCTGCATGGTTACCTGATTCTTACCGACTATCTCCTTAATTAGAATTTTCTGAACCTAGCCCTAATTGTTTACTCTGTGCCTACTATGTTTGAATTATTCCTTGTCTGTTATGCTCCTGTTACACATTGATTTCTTTCCTTATTTGCTACTTGTTCTTACCGTTTGAACTGATTTCCTTAATTAAGGGAGTACTTGTACTAATTTTGCTCTAATTGATTCTGAGTTTCATAATTACTATAAAATTGTGATTCTTACCTTATTTTACCTAGTTTCGAACTACTATATATATATGCTCTCTCATTAACAATCGACACACGAACACATTAGTTCAAACTCTCTCACACTCAAAACTTTTCTGCTCTCTCTCTCTCTTTGGTTACTAGCCATTATTCTGAGTTAGCCGGATGCAAGCCAAGGCTAATTATTCTGCTCTCCTATTCTTCACTTTGTGTTCACTATCTCTTCACTGGTATGTTCTGAGTTCAATTCAAATCCTAAAACTAATATGTTTCTTCTACTGCTTTAGTTTATTATGTTTCTAATTTTTTTCTATCTATGGTTCTGTTGCTCAACATGTAATTGACATGTTTACATTACTACTTCATCTAGCATGCTAGTCTAACCCTCTTAGGGCATTTCAGAACATGTTCTACTCCCCTGGTAGTCTCTCTCAACCCTATTTTGGATGCTTGTCTACTTGTTAACTAGTTTTGATATGCATTTACTTTGCAAACGGAACTGTTGCTTTAAATGTCTGATTATATGATTGGTTCTGAAATTCATACTGTGTTGGTAACACTAGCTATCGCCTAATCCCACAAACCCCCACAAGAACTGCTATGCTTTGTGCTCTATGTGTCCTCAATTCCCATCACCCCTGAGTGAGAGACTGTTGTTTGAGTGTTGTTGAATCAGTCTTGACTATATGTTTGATCTGTTGTTTGTTTGATTACACAACTCTTGTTAAAACTGTTTTACTGAACAACTCTCCTATTTATAAAACTAATAAGTCTTTTCAAATACTGCTTTCCTATTAAAACCTTTTCAAAATCATGTCAAGCACTCTTACACCGCTCTTAGGTCCTTAAGTTCTGCCCCTCCAATGTGTGACTACCTTGGAATCCATATGAGATCCCTCTGAACTCTTATGCACTAGAGCTGGCTCTTCCACACTGCACTTACTCAGTTCTGGTTATAAAGTCTAGGTGTGAGCACTGCCCGGGATCCTTGAGATCCTTAGGGAACTCTGACGCGCCTAGACAATGATATTGTCTATGGAATTTGGCATTTTAGGCTATTGGAGGCTTGGGGAAATCATTTGGGCCTACTTTCAGGCTCCCTATAGTGTAACTTCTAATTTTTATTATCTACTTATGTAATTCATGCAATATTGGTCTGTAATAATTTGTTGGAAACAGATATTGGGGCCAGCTAGTGAAAAGGGGAGGGTAGTCATACATGTTATCAATATCAATGGGTAGAAACCCCGCCTTAAGTTTACATTTATCTGGGGGTTTAAAATCCATGTTTAGGACCAATACATTCCAAGCATGTCATGCATTACATATCATGTTCTTAGGTTTAATGTTTTAGCATCTCACTTGACATTGTTTTATCACTTAGAAACCCTGTTTAGGCTAAATAACAGCACTAACATAAAATTGTTGCTTTTGCAATCATGCTGTAACTTTTCGGGCGTCTAGAAATCATGCTTAGGAATTCTGCATATCCTGAAATCATTCTGCATTTATATGTGCATGTTAGATACCTCTGTTTTAGGATCTCGTTCATACTCGCTCAGTCACACCTAGTTTAAACTGCTGGTTATGAAAGATGTAAAAATAATGTTATCCTATTTAAGTAAAACTGGTCATAATCCATGTATCTTTGCAACACTTAGAATAGCATGCTTTGGGTAAAATAACTTCTAAACTATTTTAATAATTCTGATAACTGTTGTACATTATCCTACGCCTACGCAAGCCTCAGGTAATCAACCTCTATAAAACTAGAAACTATTCTTTGTGTTTACTGCTTAATGGTTAACATGCTTAAAATCATTAGGCAAACTGATTAGGGCCCCTGTTTCTAAGTTATAAAGCAATCTTCATGTCTCTTGTGTTCTGATACCCACCTAGACATCATGTCTTAGGATCCCATTAATAATACTGCCCTTGTATGTGTTTGAGTCATGCTGTTTACATGCATTATCTACGGAGGTAAACCTGAGCCTCTTATTTGCTTCTTCCTGCTTTTATTTGCTAAAAGTCCTATGTGTTCTTGCTTATCACCTTAGTATTTTCTCCTTTAAACCTTAGGGGGTCTATCTAGAACTGCCTGTAGGTAGAGGTCCTAACCTCCTCTAGGACCATTAAGAAGGGACGGGTAACAACACGCAATAGAGATCGCTAATCGACACTCACTTTAATAACCGCTAAGGGATGGGAAAGGTAGATATGGGATATGATGACTACATGCTAATTCCACGTGTAGTCCCTCATCGAGGAGTGTTTATCGGGCATTGCATGGGGTGATCCTGTAGGATAACCAACCTAGGACCCCTCCTTCCCAAATTCCCTTTGCTTTTAATTTTCTATATGTATACAATTTGTCTAAGACTTTTCTTTGTCTTATTATTTGAGTCATATAATGTCCAAAACCTGCTCTTATTTGCAATTATTTGTTAATGGACTAGTTAACAAGTATAAGTTTGGCCGGGACCCACCGTTGTGGATCGAGAGGGGTGCCTAACACCTTTCCCTCGAGGTTATTTCAAGAACTTACCCTAAAACTCTGGTAATGCAAACCAATCCAAGAGGTAATCACTCTGGGTTCCCTAATGCACCATAATTCGTTAGGTGGCGACTCTTTAAATACCTAATTTTCAAAAGGAAATGAGTTATTACCCCCATGTAATGACGGAACCCGGACTTCTCTCCGTGGAGGGAAAAAGGGGGCGCGACAGCATGACGACTCTGCTAGGGATACCTTTAGGCTCTTACCATAATGAACTTGTCTTTAGTGAATCAGTCCAAGAATGATTTACCCCATACCCTTTCCCTTTATTTGAATTTAACTGTCTATTTTAAGCATTTATGTTTCTTTTATTCATGAAACTGACTTGTCTCTTTGTTTCCTTTTTTTGTAACTGTCTTTTCAATTATTTAAATGCTTAATTTATTTTTCTTATGTGCAAATACTTGACTACATGTTATTAGTTACTGCATATATCATGCCCACATCATATTCCACTCGTGCGTATCAAATCCTATAGCAACGTTTCATGAGTGGTTGCGCTCTTCCTATTTATTACCCTTAAATTCGGAAAGGCTTATTTGTGGTAAAACCAGTCAATCAGCAGTGCAGTCGGCGGTTCCGTGCCTTTCCCTCTCAAGTTTTCCGCTTGAGGGTACCAGTCTAAAACCCTGTAGTAACCTTACTCTGATCAAAATTGTGCATGCATCATGGTCAAACCTAGTCGGATCAGTTATGTTGTCCACATAATGATCTTTTAAGATAAGCCTTATCCAAAGTCCACCGGGGTTTCCATAATCCCAACGGACATAACCACGTTACGTGCATTAATTTGGAGAACTAAATGCCAATATGCTAATCATGGATGTATAAATAGTCGAGTCTGATGGGGAAAAGGCTTAACCCTTTTGTTTTGCAGAAAATGAGGCATGAGGTCCCCAAATTTTGTATGGTTAGAAACATTCCACTATTGCTTCTAGATTGGTGGGAGGATCTTTCCTCAAGTGACAAGAAACATGTAAGGAAGTACCTGGGTAACTTGCCTTCCCTGCTAGACATTGAGCTAAACAACAAGTTGATCGAGGCTGCCACTTTGTTTTGGGACAGTGAGAGGTCTGTGTTCCGTTTTGGCGACATAGAAATGACACCACTTCTAGAAGAAATTGGAGGTCTTGCGGGATTGACTTGGGATAGTCCCGGATTATTGGTGCCGAAAAATCGTACCGGTAAAGGGTTCTTAAAGATGATGGGATTGAAGAAGAATGCTGACCTGGTATGCCTGAAGGAATCTTACATACCCTTCGAATATATGTATGAGAGGCATGGCCATAGCAAGTCCTACCATACCTACCATGATGATATATCTCTCAATTCTCTAGGTCACATCCACCGTAGAGTGTTCGTGTTCATTGTATATTCTTAGGCCTGACAGTGTTCCCAATGAAAAGGAAAAGAATCCACACAAGGTTGTCCATGGTTGCCAAGACTTTGATGGAGAAGATTAATGGACAGACATACACTATAGTCCATATGATCATAGCCGACATCTACAAGGCTCTGAAGCGCTGACAAAGAGGGGTCAAGCATTTCGAGGGTTGTAACTTGTTACTGCAATTGTGGTTGTTAGAACATTTTCAAAAGGGTCACTACCGCCAAGAATTTCCGCAAAAGGATTGGAATGACCATATTTCCTTCCATCACCCCAAGCGGATGACTTACATTCCAGACAGATTTGCTCAGCCAGAAAATGCCAAAGAATGGGTAGAGTTCTTTGACAATCTGACCGACGAACAAGTGCAATGAATGTTCGAATGGTTCCCGATAGATGATTTTATCATCAGATCCAGAGACGCTACACACTTGGTGCTGATTGGGTTTAGAGGGATATACCCTTATGTCCCTATCCAAGTTATGAGGAAAGCAGGCAGGAAACAGGTTGTACCAAGGGTTGCCTAGATGAGTCATTTCAGGGCAGGTTTTTAAGACGACGACGTCCCTTACAAGTGCCAAGCCCAGCACATGTGGCACTACAAAATCATTGTGGAAAAAGAATACCATCGAGCCAGAGAGATATCATGCGGGATACGAGCCTCTCTACCCAGCATGGCTAAAAGACAATCTAAAAGTAATAGTGATGCCATGAGGTGGTCGAGGGAATAGAGTCATAGATGAAGAAGCTGAAGCTCAAGCCAAATACAACAGGCTGCGCAAGAGGGTCCACGACTCTGAGAATGTGCACCGAGAAATACATGAGAGGAATGCGAGGTTGATTGAATAATGGAAAGAAATGACAGTCACTTCAAATAGGAAGTTGGAATATCTGGAGCGAGGAATAGTGGAGCTGGAAGGTAAAGTCATAAAGAGGATCGAGCATTGCCAGATTGCTGAAGGAGCTGAAGGAGGACATCTGGACAGAGCCTACTTGCTGTTGGGTCTACGCGAGCTGGGGAACCTGTATGATGGAGTCAGGAAGATCGAATCTGGGGAAGGTCCTTCTGGGACCAAGTAGGCTAGATTTATTTGCTTGCTTAAAATTTAATAAGTCCAAGTGCCAGTAGTGACTTATTTTATTATCTTAGTGTCGTTTTGGGACTCGTCTATTTTTATATTATGAAATGAAGCATTTATTGGCGTTTAAAGTTCTCCAAATTTATTTGTCGCTAGTCCTACCTCGGGCACAATGAGGCTCCCAAATTAAGATGCAAATTTACATTTCCGCGATATGTGTTTTAATACTGCAAACATTTCAGGATCCTCACTGACTTGTCACCTTTTTCTTTTTTCTTTATTTTGATTATTCCCATACCCTTAGGTTGGTTTACTCATACTGGCCTCATCAGCGTATCACACCAGATCTAGAGGCCCTCCACCACCTCCTCCTCCTCCTCCAAGCAACACAAAGGGCAAAGGAAAAGCAAAAATAGACGACTTAAGTGGTATCCGAAAGGAGAATATTGAGAACGCAGATTCCTCAAATAGTCGTAGTACTCCGGCCTCAAATAATGTAGTCCTAATATTGGAACAAAAGATACTGGAATTGCAAGGAGAACTTGAGAAGGTTCGCAACTTAGCAAACTTGTCACTCACCCTCAATGTCCCTGATATCCACCAACAAAACACAAAGAACCCAACACCTCCTTAGAACACACAAAACCAAAATCCTCCAGCACCAAATCAATACATCCCCAAAATCTCAATCCACTGCCAATACCAACTCTGCCATAACATCACCATCAACCAATTCAGTACCCACCAACCGCCACTTACCACACTTCCCAAAACACACCACAACCCATTCCCGATCCCCAAAACTTCACCAATGACCATCATTATACCCAAGTCTCTGGAACCCATCAAAGCAACCCTATATATGTAGAAATTGTACCTCACTCCATCCAACCCATCTCCTATACACCAGAATCCTCCGAAAAGGACCTGCTCATTAAAAACATGACTGAAGAACTCAAGAAGCTGACCAGGCGAGTTCAAGGTGTCGAAGGTGGCAAAGGAATAAAAGGCTTGAACTATGAATACCTATGCGTACTGCCAGATGTAGAACTGCCAGAGGGGTACAAACCTCACAAGTTCAAGATGTTCAACGGCATAGGTGATACCAGGGTTCATCTAAGGACCTATTGTTACAAGCTTGTCGAGGTCGGGAAAGACGAAAAGATCCAAATGAAACTCTTTATAAGGAGTTTTACTGGGGATGCTTTGTCCTAGTACATCAGCCAAGATCCCAAGAAGTGGTCTAATTGGGTAAGTATGACATTACATTTCATGGACTGGTTCATGTTCAATACAGAGAACGCACGGGATGTTTTTTACATTTAGAATATTAAGAAGAAACCTACTGAAACTTTCCGTGAGTATGCTACTCGTTGGAGGTCAGAAGTGGCCAAGGTCCGGCCATCTTTGGACGAGGAATAGATGAACAAATTTTTCGTTAGAGCACAAGATCCGCAATATTATGAAAGGTTGATGGTTATCGAAAATCATAGATTCTCTGATATCATCAAACTTGGAGAAAGGATTGAGGAAGGAATAAAGAGTGGGATGGTAACAAATTTTGAGGCACTGCATGCCAAAAATAAGACATTGCAATCAGGTGATATATCGAAAAAGAGAAATGTAGGGGCAGTAATGGTAGCCCAGGGTCCAAAATCTCCACTTACATATCAAACACCTCCACCATATCAAACACCCCCACTCATATATCAAACACTCCACCCACGTATCAAACCCCTCAACCCACGTACCAAGCACCACCGCCCACATATCAATCCTTATTTCCCAGATATTCCCAACCAGCCATTGTCCATCATACCTATAATTCCCAACCATCCCATTTCCAATCACCTCTAACTCGCCAAAACTTTCCAAGACCAACTTCGATCGTAAGCCACCCAGACAATACACCACCATTGTTTAGCCCATGACCAGTTGTATGAAAGGTTGAAAGCTGCAGGTTACGTCACTCCTGTTCCCGCTGTGGCATTAGAAAACCCATCCCAATGGGTCAATCCGAACAAAACTTGTGCGTACCATTCTGGTATGAAGGGGCACACCACTACTGAGTGCCGAACATTGGAGGATAAGATTCAGACGTTGATTGACAATAAGGTTATACAGGAGAAGGAAGCTGCATCCAATATCTGCAACAACCCCCTCCCTGACCATAGAGGTGATGGTGTATATGTGATAGAGACGAACGAAGAATGGGACCCTGAGGGGTCGATTGGGCTTATTTGAGAAGGTGATAACTTTAGAGTTGCAATCACACTTACTCCTATTGTGGTACATACTCAGTCATAAATCGAGGTTGAGGTAACTACATCAGTTCCATTCGAGGTGGAGGTGGCTCCGCCTGCAACCACTCCCGCTCCATTTGAAGTAAAAGTAGTCACACCTTTCACTGTGACAGTATCGACCACACCTCCATTCAACTCAAAAGCAATACCTTAGGATTATGTTGCCGAGGCTCGGTGAAAATGGAAGGCCAAGGTAGAGGAATCTGACGCTACACAAGGAATGACTAGAACTGGAAGAGTCTATACACCTGAACATTTGGGAGGTTCAAGTAAGGATGCCACTACTAGGCAGCCTATCATAGAGACCGGGCCGGATAACCTATGGAGGAAAATACAAGCGAAGGAGTATTCCATCGTTGACCATCTGAACAAAACCCTAGCTTAGATATCTATCTTGTCACTGTTGCAAAATTCAAAGGTGCATAAGAACGCTTCAGGGGGATACCTGATTGTTGAGCTTGAACCGTCTTTCTTTGAATATTGTTGCCTTCCCTTTGCTCTCTAGGTGGGCTCTAGATTACCAACGTTTGAATTATCTTCCTTTCCTCCGACACTTGACTTGTTTTCCCTTTGTTTTCCAGGTGGGCGCCTGATTGCCGAACTTGCACCGTCTTCCTTTGAACATTGCTGCCTTCCCTTTGTTCTCCAGGTGGGCTCCTGATTACCAACACTTGGATTACTTCCCTTTTGTTCTTCAGGAGGGTGCCTGATTACCAACATCTGCACTATTTTTCCTCGAAACTTGGACTACTTCCCTTTGTTCTCCAGGTGGGCTCCTGATTACCAACACTTGAATTGCTTTCCCTTTGTTCTCCAGGTAGGCTCCTGATTGCCGACACTTGAATTGCTTTCCCTTTGTTCTCCAGGTGGGCTCCTGATTGCCGACACTTCAATTGACTCTCTCTTTGTTCTCCAGGTGGGCTCCTGATTACTGACACTTGAATGCTCTCCCTTTGTTCTCCAGGTGGTCTCCTGATTACCAACACTTGAATTGCTCTCGCGTTGTTCTCCAGGTGGGCTCCTGATTACCAACACTTGAATTGCTCTTCCCTTTGTTCTCCAGGTGGGCTCCTGATTACCTACACTTGAATTACTTTTCCCTTTGTTCTCCAGGTGGGCTCCTAATTACCAACACTTGAATTGCTTTTCCCTTTGTTCTCCAAGTGGGTTCCTGATTGCTTGAACCTAAACTGCTTTCTATTCTTGAAACTCGTGTTGTTCTCCCTTGCTCTCCAAGTGGGCGCCTGATTACAATAGAACAGACAAAACGAAGAAAATTTTCTGCCCCAGTATGGTAGCTGGGCACATCCGTGAGTGTTAATTGAATTGAGTTACCCAATATCTCTAAGAATTTCAAAGTTAGATCCCATTATCCAGGAGGGTCCTGAAAACTCCTAGTTAAATGACAATTTGAAATCTAAATTATATTTTCTAAAGGTATGACTTCCTCTAAATCTTATTATCTATGAAGGTCTCAAAACTAAGTCCCATTATCCATGAGGGTCTTGAAAATTAGAATCGAATCGAATCTCAAGGGTGAAAACTTTAGAGCTAAATTTAACTTCTTAGAGGTGAAATTTATGTTAGATCTCATCATCTGATGGATGTCTTAAAACTAAGTCCCATTATTCAGGAGGGTCCTGAAAATGTCGAATTGAATCCTATTCTAAGAATGAAAATTTTAAAGCCAACTTATATTTCTTCAAGGTAAGCTTATGCTAGATCTTGTTACTCATGAATGTTTTGAATTTTAAAACTAGGTCCCATTATCCAGGAGGGTCCTGAGAACTTCAAATTAAATCCCATTATCCAGGCGGGTCCTGAGAATTTACGATCGAACCTGTCCGGTACATTGCTTTATTTACCGAATGTTTCTCCTAACAAACGGAATTTTCTGCCCCTGTTTGAAATCAAAGAAAAATCTTGTCAGTTTAAAATATGGTGGTTAGTGTATGGCATTCTTGCTGAAGGTGGCCTCTCCGCTACCGCACTTTGTTTTGACTGGTTTCCTTGAACTGGCCAAGAACCGTTTGACTTTCTGACTGACTCTCAACCGCATGACCTTGGATGTCCCGAGTGTTCTACACCCAAACCGTTGCTTTACATTTCTGGCCTTTCTACCTGAACCTCTGTATTTCCCACAAGATTACTAAACCATTCATCCAATGGAACGTTCACTGACACCTTATTTCCCACTTTACATCATGTTATCTCTGGTATGCTTTGGCCTCACTTTGCTTTGTGCAATTTTGGAAGTTGGTAGTAAGCTTTGAAATCCCTTCTCATTGCTCAAACAAAACTAACATCGGAAAAATCTTAGAGAAATAAACCCAAAAGAAATGAAATGCAATGACTTCGAGAGTTAGGAATAAAGAAGAAAATCCAAAAATGGATGACTGTTTGAGGGGGAAAAAGAAAAGAGACTTGTCTGAGCAGAATAGCTGGCACCAATGATCATGACATGCATTTCGGATTAATTAGCCCAGCCAATTCAACCAATCACCTTTCAGTTGTCATACTTTATGCCCCGAGATCTCCAAAACCCAATTTCTTTACCAAATCACTGACCCTGTTCGGCCTGCAGTTCCCTAAAGGGTTTTCACCAACAAACCTCTCTCATTTGTTCATATCTCAACTCACTGCCGCCTTACGGTACCAGTGAGGGTTTTCACCAATAAGACTCTCTCATTTTAATTTCTCTCAGCTTATATCACCTTACAGTGCCCGTTAGGGTTTTCACCAATAAGACTCCCTCATTTTTCATTTTCTTACTTAGAACAGAGTGTTGCCCCTAATATGAGTCACCTCTACTTGCTCGACTCGGCATCTCTTGAAGACTAGTCGGAAGGTCTTTTTTTGGACCGTAATGTGGGCTTCTAGATATGATTAGAAAGAAAGGGTATCACAAAGGCTCAAAACAACTTGAATGGGTTCCAAAATTACAACTTTTGGAATCAGATTTCTTACAACAACCACAACTTTCTGTCCCAGTTTCTTTGCTTGGGGACTTTTTAGATTTTTATTTTGATGGGACCGAACCGTGAGGCTGCTTACGTATCCTTAAAAGGAATCAGGTCAAACGTAGTTCATGACATAGGAATTGCTTTGTGGTTGTTACTCCCCTTCTTTCCTTTCTTTCTCTTTTTCTTCTTTTTTTTCTTCTTCTTTCCTTTCTTTTCTTTCTTTTTTCTTCTTTCTTCTCTTTTTTTTCTTTTCTATTCTCTTTCTTTCTTTCTTTTCATTCTTTTTCCATTTTTTCTTTTATTTTCTCTCTTCTTTCCTTTTTTACTTTTTTACTTACCTTTTGTGTTCGTGTTTTCTGAATTTCGCTACTGATTCCAAAAGAGGGTTATGCAAGGAAATAAATAAGGTTCAAAAGGGATAACAAAGGATAAAGTGTTTAGATAGTAGAACAAAATGCCTTCGTCATTCCAATCTTCAAAACATGACAAGTACAAACAAACACAATTTAAACCAAAGAAATCATACATAATATCTTTTGACTGCATCAAAATTGATAGCCATATCTACACATTTGCCTTCTATATTTGTTAAATACAAAGCACTATTGGACAACACTCTCGTTACGATGAACGACCCTTGCCAATTTAGGGCGAACTTGTCTTTCGCTTCAGCCTGATGTGGAAGGATGCATTTCAATACTTACTGACCCACTTCAAATTTCTGTGAACACACCTTCTTATTGTATGCTCTTGCCATTCTTTTTTGATACAACTGACCATGACACACTACTGCCAATCTCTTCTCAGCAATTAAACTCAATTGCTCCAGATGGGTTTTGACCCATTCATCATCATCAATTTCGGCTTCAGCAACAATCCGAAGGGATGGAATTTCAACCTCCACGGGTATCACTACTTCTGTGCCATATACTAATAGATAAGGAGTTGCGCCTACTGAAGTGCGAACAGTAGTGCGATAACCCAACAATGCAAATGGCAACTTTTCATGCCATTGCTTGGAACCTTTCACCATTTTCCGAAGTATCTTCTTTATGTTCTTGTTGGCTTCCTCGACTGGTCCATTCGCCTTGGGGCGATATGGGGTGGAATTTTAATGTGTAATCTTAAACTATTGGCACAGTTCCTTCATTAGATGACTGTTAAGATTAGCACCATTTTTGTGATGATCACCTTTGGAATCCCGAACCGACAAATGATATTTGTATGCACAAAATCGATCACTGCCTTCTTGGTCACATATTTGAAAGTTTGAGCTTCAACCCTCTTAGTGAAATAATCAATGGCCACCAGAATGAACCTGTGGCCGTTGAATGTTGCTGGCTCAATTGGTCCGATGACATCCATACCCTAAGCAACAAAGGGCCATGGTGCGGACATTGTGTGCAATTCAGATGGCGGAGAGTGAATTAGATCCCCGTATACTTGGCATTGATGACACTTGAGCACAAAACGGATGCAGTCTCGCTCTATGGTGAGCCAATAATAACCTGCTCGGAGAATTTTCTTTTCCAAAACATACCCACTCATATGTAGTTCGCAGACTCCGGAATGCACTTTTGTCATGATAGTCGTGGCCTGTCTAGCATCTATACATCTTAACAATCCAAGATCTGGAGTCTTTTGTACAAAACTCCTCCACTGAAGAAAAATCCACTTGCCAAACGACGAATTGTTCTCTTTTGATCACCTGTGGCTTATACACCCCCATCCTGATATACTCTCTGATGTCATGAAACCATAGTTCACCATCAAGTTTCTCCTCAACCATATTGCAGTAAGCATGCTGATCACGGACCTGAATATGCAAAGGGTAAACATAAGCCTTATTTGGATGATGTAACATCGACGCCAAGGTATCCAAAGCATTGGCAACCTCATTATGGATCCTTAAAATGTGCCTAAATTCTATTTATCGAAACCATTGACAGAGATCATGCAGACATTATCGATACGGTATCAGCTTTAAATCCCGCATCTCCCATTCTCCTTGAATCTGGTGCACCAGAAGGTCCGAGCCCCCCAAGACCAAGACTTCCTTGATTCCCATATCTACAGCTAGCCTTAAACCCAAAATTCATGCCTCGTACTCAGCCATGTTGTTGGTACAATAGAAACGGAGCTGAGCCGTAATAGGGTAGTGATGCCCTGTTTCAGAAATGAGTATAGCTTCTATCCCAATGCGTTTCATGTTAGCAGCCCCATCGAACAAAAGTTTCCAACTGGGCTTTTCATCCTTCTCGACCTCGTCGATATGCATTACCTCTTCATCAGGGAAGTAAGTCCTCAAAGGTTCATATTCTTCATCCACCAGGTTTTCGGCCAAGTGATCAGCCAAAGCTTGGGCTTTTATCGCTGTCCGAGTCACGTATACAATGTCGAATTCTATGAGCAAGATCTGCCATTTTGCGAGCCTTCCTATGGGCATGGGCTTCTGAAAGATATACTTCAAGGGATCCAGGTGAGAGATGAGGTAAGTAGTGTAGGACGACAAGTAATGCTTCAACTTCTGTGCTACCCAAGTCAGGGCACAACACGTCCTCTCAAGGGGAGCATACTTAACCTCATAAGATGTGAATTTCTTGCTGAGATAGTAGATGGCTTGTTTTTTCCTGCCAGTAATGTCATGCTGACCCAACACACAACCAAATGAATTATCCAAGACCGTCAAATATAGAATCAAAGGTCTCCCGGGTTCTAGCGTGACCAACACAGGTGGGTTCAACAAATACTCCTTGATCTTATTGAAGGCCTTCTAGCACTCATCGGTCTATTTGATTGCATCATCCTTATTTGGTAGCTTAAAGATGGGCTCACAAGTTGTCATGAGCTGAGCAATAAACCTTCTAATGTAGTTCAGCCTCCCTAGCAAACTCATCACCTCGGTCTTGTTCTTCGGCGGTGGCAATTCCTGGATAGCCTTGATCTTTGACGAGTCCAATTCAATACCCCACTGACTGACTATGAACCTCAACAATTTCCCCGATGGAACACCAAACGCACACTTTGCAGGATTGAGTTTGAGATTATACCTGCGAAGCCTCTGAAAAAGCTTTCTCAAATCCCTGACGTGGTCAGACTGCTTCCTGGACTATATGATCATATCATCTACGTAAACCTCTATCTCCTTGTGTATCATGTCATAGAATATGGGTATCATTGCCCTCATGTAAGTTGCCCCTGTGTTTTTCAAACCAAAAGGCATGACCCTATAGCAATATGTTCCCCATGGCGTGATGAATGTCATCTTTTCTGCATCTTCCTCATCCATTAAAATCTGATGATACCCTGCATAGCACTTCATAGCAGTCCACAAAAGATCCAATATCATGCTTGGCACAATTATCGATCAAAATATGGATATTTGGCAGTGGGAAGTTATCCTTTAGGCTTGCTTTGTTTAGATCGCGGTAGTCAACACACACTCTGGTTTTGCCATCTTTCTTTGGCACGAGCACAACGTTGTTTAGCCACGTGGGATACTGCGTGACCCGAATTACCTTTGCATCAAGCTAGTTTGTGACCTCTTTTTTAATCTTCACACTCATGTCGGGTTTGAACTTCCTCAACTTCTGCTTAACGGGAGGAAATGCTGGATCAATTGGCAGTTTATGGACCACTAAATTGGTAATTAAACCTCGCATGTCATCATACGACCATGCAAAAATATCCTTATACTCAAACAATGCTTTAATTATTTCTTCCCTGATTTATGGTTCAAGATGGACGTTTATCTTAGTTTCTCTGACATTATCTGGATTACCTAGATTGATTGCTTCTGTATCATTCATGTTAGGCTTTGGTTTTTCTTCAAAATGACTTAATTCCTTACTAATCTCTTCAAAGGCCTCATCCTCATCATATTCTGATTCATCGTCACATTTTATTTCTTTGATTATTATTTCAGAATTAGATTGGCTTTTAAGACTGGGCCGAAAATTCCTCATGCATGTCATGTCATTGAAATCACCTTAAAAAGAAATGTACAAAGAAGAAAAGAAAAACAAAAATAAAACTATCAGGAATGATGGAAAGGGGAAATTGCATTTCATTGAAAATAAAGGATAACAGGGTTTGTACATTAACAAGCGGAAAAATAAAAATCTGGGTCACAACCCTGGAATGACCCAGATAGAAAGGAAAACAAAAGATACTACCAAGACTCCTTCCGGGTAGGGAGAGAAGTAGCCTTCCAATTGTTAAGCTTTACATTCGGCTCGACGAACTGCACGTCCGCTTTGCTAGAACCTTCTCCAACTTCCACCATGTTCACATCATCAAAAAACCTCTGGAACCTTTCAATTAACGCCTTATCAATGTCAACCGCGAAACTTGGAACTGTCGTCACTGGGCTTTTCCTGGCACCAGGCTTGACAAAAGACCTGGAGAGATATGGAACAGGCTTTGGAAGTGCCCACGCCTTCTGTTTCAACCTTTTAGTCCTTTTCACATCTGTCGTTGTAGGTTTGAATCCCAGACCGAACGTACCCAAATTCTCAGGGAGGGACACTGGCTGTATGATACCCTGTAGAGATGCATCCAGACCTTTACTGGGGACAAAGCCATTTTTCAGCATTTCAAAGGCCACCATGACTGATGCGGAGGTTATCTTTGGGGTTGGAACACATTTCCCTTCTTGAACCTTCTCCACCGGCACTGTTTCAAAAACTTGATAGACCCAAGGCCCTTTGTCATCTTCAACCTCAATGAATGGGACATAGGCATCACTGTGAGCACATAAGTTATCTTTACCATGCACGACGATCTCTTGTCTATCCCATTCGAACTTGACCATCTGGTGCAGAGTGGATGGGACTGCTTTGGCAGCATGAATTCAAGGTCGACTTAATAGAAAATTGTAAGAGACGGCTATGTCCAGCACCTTGAACTCCATGGTGAATTCCACCGGTCCTATTGTTAACTCAAGCACTATATCACCAACTGAATCTTTCCCACCACTGTCAAATCCCCGAAAGCGGATGTTGTTCTTGTGAATCCTCTCATCATCCACTTCAACTTGTTCAGAGTAGAGAGAGGGCAGATGTTTGCCCTGGACCCATTGTCAACTAATACCTTGGTAACCACAGAATCTTCACATTTTACCATAAGATAGAGAGCTCTGTTGTGTTCAGTACCTTCCATAGGAAACTCATCATCAAAGAAGGTGACCTGGTTCACCTCAAATATTTTATTGTCGATCTTTTCCAGATGGTTTATTAAAATTTTGTCGAGAACATGAGCCTCATTCAGAATTTTCATCAAGGCCCGACGATGCTCGTCTGAGTGGATTAACAATGACAACAATGAAATCTGAGCAGGCATCTTTCTAAACTGCTCTACGATGGAATAATCTTGTACCTTCATTTTTCTCAAAAACTCCTCCGCCTCTTCTTCAGTCACTGCCTTATTTAGTAGGACTGGATTATCTCTGGATGTTTTAGCTTTCCTTAACTCTTCCGTGGCAAAGCATCTCCCCGAACGAGTTAATCCATGGGCCTCATTGACTTCTTCTTTCACTTCCTTTCCCTTATAGGTCACTATCACCCGTTCATAGTTCCATGGGATGGCCTTGGTGCTAATTACCGGCAACTGGGTTACAGACTTAATAATGACAGGATCCATACGAGCACCCTCTACAATCATGATAGGCTTGTTTGCCGCTCCTGGCACAACCACTTTTGACTTTTCTTGCTTCGTTGCAACATCACTTGGGGATCCTTTCTTGACTACCCCGGATGGTTCATCATTTGTCATGCTCAACTTGTTCACTGATCCTTCAACTATTGGTTTTTTAACTAGCTTGACCTCATTGGACCGAATCATCATGACGGCCTGTAAAGGCTTCTGGCTCCCCTCCCTTATGTACTATCTCAATCATGTTTGTTTCTTGATGGGTTGGTAATAGGTTCTGGTTGATGTTGGGTGCCTCTGTAGTTTGGACCTCAATCCGGTTTGTGTCAATGAGCTCCTGGATGGTGTTTTTCAGGTGCCAGCACTTCTCCGTATCATGCCCCGGAGTACCAGAACAATATTCACAGCTTACATAGTAATCAAGATTGTTTGAAGGGAGATTTGGCAATTTCGACTCAATTGGCCTCAGCATATCCAACTGCCTCAATCTATGGAATAAAATGGTATAAGATTCTCCCAATGGGGTGAAGGTTTTCTTTTGGTGCAACCTCTCATTTTTGAATGCTGGATTGGGTCGAAAACTTGGGCCGGTAGGGTTTTGGTAGGCTCGTGGGGGTGAGTAAGCATTTCGTGGAGCTGGGTAGGTGTTTTATGGGGCTGGGGAACGCCATTGTGCATAGGCAGGAGGTTGGGTATATGTCTAGGCGTGGTGGACAGAAATATGAGGGTCTGGTGACTGGAAGTAGCATTGGGGTAGATTATATGAGGTTTGAGTGTAGGTTTGGTGATGGGGTCGAGGATGGGTATATTGGTGTGACGGGCCCCTGGGTCCAAACCATGATCCTGAACAATTGTTGCTACATCTTCTTTCTTCTTCTTTCCAATCACTCCCCTAGTACCGTTCTGAATGGCTTGGGTAGTTGCCTTGATAGCCGAGTAACTCATGATTTTTCTTGATTTAAGCCCCTCTTCCACCATGCCACCCATCTTCACTACCTCATTGAATGATTTGCCTATAGACGATATCACATGGCCAAAGTAAGTGGGCTCCAGAGCTTGCAGAAAGTACTCCACCATTTCACTTTCTTCCATCGGGGGGTTAACTCTTGCCGCTTGTTCTCTCTAGCAAAAGCCACATTCTCTGAAACTTTCACTAGGCTTCTTCTCAATCTTAGTTAAAGACAAACGGTCTGGAACAATCTCAATTTTGTACTGGAAATGATGGGCGAATATTTGGGCCAAATCATCCCAAGTATACCATCTGCTGTGATCCTGACGAGTGTACCACTCTAATGCCGAGCCACTCAGACTCTGGCTAAAGTATGCCATCAACAGCTCATCTTTCCCACGAGCTCCTCTCATTTTACTGCATAATCCCCTCAAGTAGTGTACCGGGTCTCTGTGCCCGTCATACAAATCAAACTTTGGCATCTTAAATCCCACAGGCATCTGAACATCGGGAAATAGACACAAATCCTTGTAGACTACGCTCACTTGGCCTCCTAATCCCTGCATGTTTCTGAATGACTGCTCCAGATTTCTAACCTTCCTGAACATCTCCTTCTGCTCTAGGTTCTTAGGTGGTTTCTCAGTCTCGAAAAGGAGGTTGAAACGAGGAGTATAGAAGTAAGGCTCTAGGGCCTTGAAAGTAGGGTCCGGGGGGGTAGTATTGGTTATCCTGTGTCTGGAATAAGGGCTCACTGGAGGATCGATGAAGTGTAGCGGGTGGGGGTGCCGCGAAAACAGGGGTGGCTGGTGGAGGAGGGTATGGGACTGGTTTGGGTGGTGGTGCTTATGTAGTTTGGGACGTAGTGCTTTGGTAGTGGTGGTAAATAGGAAAGCCCGAAGATGAATCAACAGTGGGAGGTTCTTGGGATTGGGCCAATGGCGGGATGAAAGCAGGATTGGCAGGGTAGGATGGTAGTGGATGCCCTTTTACCCATGCTTGGTACATCTCTGTCATCTGGTGTTTCATCTTATACAACTCCTCTTTCAGATTGACATCAAACTCTTTCCCCTATATTGACTGGTCAATAACACTTGCATCCAGTTCTTGTTAAGACATGATCAACTTGTCTTTGGACCTGGTGTTGTACGGGTGAGTTGCCAGAATGCCAAACAAACTAACCACCTACCTGGACTTGATGACAACAACAAACTTGTTAGCGATTAGGGCTTAACAGCTAGGCAACCGCACATTGGGGATGCAATGCACCTAAGTAGTTAATCATTTCTACTATGCATTTAAACAGTTGCATGCATCATCCCGGCTTTCACTAATTTTCATTTTGCAACCTCTCTCTTTTTATTCCCGCTTTTCTTTGTGTGATTCTTGTCTTTGTTCACTCATTTTCACTCTCTTGTTTTGCCATTATTTCTTCCACAGTTCTCTTGTTTTCTCTCTTCTATTTTTTTAATTTCACGATTATGATCGAATCCTATGGGGATTGGCTACGTATCATAACGCCGCATGAATCATACCAAGCATAGTTCTGGGAATAAAAATAAATAAAACAAATATTTTTGGGGTTTTCAAATTTTATAAAAACGTCTTGATTACAACGACTCATCTTACAGAAATTAAGTATAAAAACTAAAAGACTCGAAAAGGAGGACTAATAGACTCTAACTAAAAGACTAACAGACTCCAACAAAGAAAATGAAAATATAGACTCGAACGAAAATCATGAATACATCAATGCCTCAACTGCTCCAATGGCCCGCAGAACATCAGTCGGTTTTGCCATGGGCCTATGCGCAAGATCCCCTTGTAGACACTCCAGGTCACTCATTACTTGGCGGACAAAGGTCATTACCGCAACAAAGAAAGTGGTTCTAGTCATGTCTTCACATTCATGGCACTTCATGACGATGTAGTCAGCAATTGCTCTAACCCTCTCCCTAACGATACCCTTTTCTTGTAGCAACTGTCCAATCTGCTGAGACCTGGCCCCTAAAACTTGTTCAGTTGTATGATTTTGTTCTTGAAGCTGCTGCAGGTCTTTTTCTAATTGCGACATCAGTGCATAACAGTGTCCTCTTTCTGCTTTGAAATCCCTTGCCTGCTTAGTCATATCGTTCTCAAGGATGGTGATCTTTTTCTTCAACCCAACAATTCCATTATCATATTTCTCTTTTAACTATTTGAACAAGCGTGCTCGTTCCTCCGCATTTTTAGCCAATTTTGTTCGAGCTCTTGCTAGTTCGCCTTCGGCCTTGTTCAGATCAAAACCATATTCACCCATTTTCTGCCTAAGGTTACTTATAAGCCTTTCATATTTTGCACTTCTAACGGGGTTTTTTCCTGCTATTTTCATTTCCTAATTTGGGCTCGTAGGGCGTCATTTTCTTTGGCTAGCTTTATCTTTTCACCCTCAACCGCAGCGGCTTGCAAACCACTCTCAAATTGAAGATCTTTAATTTGTTTTTCCAGCTTGCTTATGGTGGCCCTATACTCATTTTCTTTGGCCAACCAATCCCATTATTCCTGTGACGCCTCGACAAATTCTTGATGATGGGGTCATTTGGCTGGTCTTCTAAACTAAACACTTCTTTTGTACCATGCGAGGTAATCGGGCGAGACTTCACCTTTGGATAGATCACACACTTGGGTGTTTGCTGTCAAGTACTGGCACTCACTCCAGATCTGGCGAACTGCCGCATCATGAACTGACCATTGGAACTGATCTCGACTACCTAAGTACTAAGGTCTTCATCCTTTGGAACTATTTGACACCTCCCCAGCTGTCTCAAAACACGGTACGGGGCATAAGGCTATATGCTTCTAAGACCCATCAAGAGGAAGTGAGGACCGATAGCAGGCATATATATGATTTCATCAGCAGGATGCCAACCCAACTTCCATTCTATTTGATTGGCAGTGACGGAACGGAGGTAAGATATCCATTCCGCGACCCCTTCTGGCATGTTGAACCCATCAACCCTTGTATAAAACTTCTCTATGTAGATTTATCCCGTTAAACCAATTGTTCATGTACTCGGGATGATGACATAGATGTTCGGTCATCCATATTTATAGCAACAAGTTACACCCTTCGAAAAAGTCTACCCCGGCTTTGCAGGTTGTGAGAGCTCGGAATATTTCGGACACTATCATGGGTGCGAGGAAGCTTTTGGCCTGGGTAAGCAAAGTGTTGACGACCCCGGCTACACGTACATCGATATTTCCGTCCTTCCTGGGAAACACTAAAACACCCAAAAATACTACCATGAAGGCGAAGCATCTATGCTCTTCCCATTTTAGTTGATTCCCTTTGCTGCAAATTTTGCTCTCCGGGTTTTCGAATCCCCCAATATGTCTGTACCATTGGTATATGAACTGTGGAGTAGAAAACCCAACCGCCAAATCTGCATATTCGACCCCCTGCTTATTTTTATCAAATCAAGAAACTTGTGAGAGGTGACGGCTCTCGGGGCAACCAGATATTTATGTCTCAAAGCTTTGGTACTCCCAACATAACCGGCTATCTCTTCTAAAGTGGGTATGAGTTCAAAGTCCGAGAAATGAAACATGTTGTGTGCTAGATCCCAAAATGTAATCAATGCTTTTATTATGTCTCCTCTAGTCCTGATCTTCAATAACCTGGTGAGACCTCCCAAGTACTGGTTGACCACATCTCGTCCTAATTTTCCCAGATCTTCTCACCACATGTACACTTCCAAAGGAATCTTGGTCATGACCTTCATTGGCAAGTTTTGACTCGTGCTCATTATGCACATTTAGGTTAGGGTGATTGGCTTACACACAAAGTGAATCCCATTTGAAAAACTGACTAAAGGGGTTAAGTTTGCAAAAATTTAAGAAATCAAGGATACTTTTGCGAATACGGCCCTTCAACACTTTGAAATGGAAGTTTTTAGGGTTGTGCTCACTAAGTGGCCAAAATTTGGCAAATCATGTCAGCGGCTATTCTTGCAAAAATAGCCTTCCGGCGTCCCGTCAGGACATTCGGCTATTTAGACAAGAACGACATGACCCATTTTATTTACGACATAATGACGATGCCTCATATATTTTTTTTCAAAATTTTCAAAAAGTGGGGCTGGACCCGATGAGGGTTGCCTACGTATCCCACATCCGGTGAGAATCAAATCCGTATAGTTCGGCCAATTTTGACACAACTGAAAAAATGAAATACTTTGAAATGATTTATCTACTTTTTTCTTATTTTTCTAAAAAAATTTCGGCAGAGTTTCAGGATGTTTTGGATACCGGATTTTGGGAAAAGGATTAAATTTTCCCTCATTGTCCGCACTTGGTCTCTCTTTTTTTCTTTTCTCCAACAAATTTTGGTTTTTCTCACTTAATCCTAGAAGCTGGTCAACTTTCAGTTCAAAACAAATTAAATGCATAGGTAGCATAAAAAAATGCATCAGGTTGTCTTTTATTCTTTGGTACACCTGTCCTAGACGGACCCAACCTCTATGTTGAGTCCCCAAAGTCAAATGCACATGATTCAAACAAGCGTTCCTACTAGGGATCCGACATGAGGCTGAGTTATTCTAGGTTCAAAACCTTGGTACGTTATTCTAGACTTGTGTACCCGAGCGGACAACTCGAGCTGAGGGGGGCTACATACCAGGAACCAAAAGGTCATCAGGCTTTGTAACTTGTTCGAGCCTCTTCCTAATTTAAGGTATGACACTAACAGAAGAGGAGTCACGCCAGCGTGCACATCCCCGAAGATGAGAAGAGAAGGGTTTTGTAGCAGTTTATATATAGTTCAAATAATATCAAAGCGGTAAAAAGCAACATTTAGCACATTAGGCCCAAAACATGTAATAAAATCAGATAATAAATAAAAGCCAAAAATAACAATATTCTAAGCTTGAATTCTTGAACCCTATTTATTTAATTTTAAAACATATTTGATACCTATGTGCATTTCTATTCCTTTTAAACTGCTTTTAATAATCCAATTATTGTACTAAATTGTTTGATTACACGTTGCGGATCATGTCACGGGAGCCGTACCCACGATCTACAATATGTTTATTAATTAACAAAATTAAATTGTGGCCGGGTCACATAAATGTACCCCCGGATTTTAGAAATTAAACATCACAACTACGTCATGGGAACCGTACCCATAGCCATGACAATTATTTAATTACCTTGCCTAAAGCAACTACAAAGGTTCGAAGCATTTTCTAAACTAACTTTGTGAGGGCCATATGTTATGCCTTTTATTTGTGTATGGCGCACCTCAAATTATTTGAAAAGAAAAGATTTGTATATTTTATCTCAACCACGTCACGAGAATCGTACCCGTAGTTGTAATAATTCAATTGCGTGCCTAAAGCAAACTACGGGATTCGTTTTTATTAACTAAATTAAAACATGCGTGAGGGCCATAAATGATTAAACTGTGGATGGCCACACCTCAGACTATGAACTAAAATTAAATTAGCGGCCTATTAAATACAATTTTATTATTAATAAGGTTTGGTCGAAGTTGCACGAATGCATATTCTGATTTTATTTTTTAGAATCGTGATTATGTCACGCGAACGTGTACACAATCACAATTGTATTTTAAATGGCCCTAAAGGCTTTTCTGCGAACATTCATTAATTATTTTCCTAAAATCAATTTGAGATTATTAAGGCCAAGAGTTACATGCTAATAACACCGTGAAAAGCAAAACAAATAAACTATAAAATATTGGGCTAATTCATGGCATCATGGATATATGGGCCAAGATATATTTCACTACAACATTAATTTACCCGAATTAACAACTCTGCCAACCAAATTCCTTTTATCAAAATTAATTGAAACACCTTCGTCCATATTAGGACACTTATTCAAGCTCACGTGATCTGCTCCTTCTGGGCTAAGGTTCCATTTAATTGAAACAAACAGCCTCCATCAACAACCAATTCCAAAACACAACTAACACGCTACCCAGAATTTTAATATTACTAATAGAATGAGGAGGAGAGAAACAAATCAAACCAACGAAATAAAATTAGAAGTTAGGTACTACTAATTTTCCTATGAGTCGGTCAGTCAGGTTCTCAGACAATTCCCAGGTCAACAACTAATAGGAAAAGTTCCAGCTCCACAATAATGAAGATCCAATTATTTCACATCTTAACAAAGACAAAACACACAGACCAAAACACATCCAGTTTGAGCCATTGGATTAAACATCTGAAGCAGCTAACTAACATAATTGTGGATCAACCTTCTATAAACCAATTTCAGAGTTAGAGAATACATAGGGAAAATCATTGAATCATGATAAATTAAAAGCCAATCTCCAAGAATGGCTAAAAAAAGTTAGACTCACAACCAAGAAAGCAATCATAGATAGCCAATGAACAAATTTAAAGCTCTAAATTGATAAGCTAACAGAGAAAGGGGAATAAAATGTAACTTGACCAAAGTCAGCAGTAATACATGAAAACCAACTCACAGCTCCCCAAAGGTAATCAGCTTAAGTTCATTTCAAACAATGCAAGCCATACATTAGTTCATATATCAAAGTAAATATCCAACAAAACTGAGGTTCATCCTCAAATCTTCCAACTCGGATGACATGCTCCAAGTTTAAGCTCCAGCATACGAGTAAAATCCAAAAAAAAGTATCTAGAGGTAAAGATAAAACAGAAAAGTGAGGATTTCAAGCAGCAACAGCAGCTCAGCACATCAACAACAACAGTTCTCAATTCTTCTAGACCATTTTCGGACCAAGATGAACCTGAAATTCTTTTGAGAGTTTTAAGTTATTCCTAACAATGAACCTAGAGAGCAATTTTCAGCAATTCAAGTTGAAATGATGCAGAAAACTTATGTATTTTTTAGAGTATCCAAGGATGCTCAAAATGAAGGGAAAGAGGTCATATATAGTCATGCCTAAGTCAGCCCTAGTCCAGCTAACCAATTCCCTCTCTACCCCTTCTTTCTTGGTTATTTTACCCTTCTTACCCCTTTAAAAATATCTGAAAACCTCTGCCATTAACAAACCAGCTTTCATCTTATCCTCTAGAACCTTCCTCCCAACAGAAAATGATTCCCTCAACCCCAAATGCCCAAAACACCCTCGACACTTTCTGTATTTACCCTCAAACAATCCAAAAACTGGGTCAAATTAACCCAAGACCCAGCCCAAATGAACGGGTCACTCAGTCGAGTTAAGGACAACCACAGTCAATGCAAAATAAACCAAACAATCAGAAAATAATTAAACACACAACAAAAAGATTAAATCCAAAAAAAAATAGAACACAAACCAAACAATTTAGACTTCACGATTAAACCTAATTTAACTAACAAATTAAGATGATTTCGACTACTAAAGAAAACAGGACAAACAATGAAGCAGATACAAATAAATAATAGAAAAAATAGAAAATCTATAATGAACAAAAATTGTGAGAAATAAGAGGGGAAAATACCAAAACACACCGGAATGTCTTGGCAACATGAAACCAATTGACGAACGAAGACGGGAGTAAACATTTGACCGGAATCCGATGAGTTCATCAAAATATGGCGTCCTCGGAATGAACTAAAACCAATGCTAATCGATTGCTCTCGTTAAGAGCAATTGACTAACGTAGATTATAGTTCAAAGCGAGTGGCGACTTGTGCCGAATTAGGAAAAAATAGAATAAATTAGGGTTTGAATTTCTAGATTCGGAATTGGGGGAATTTTATTGGGATTTTTAGGAAATAAACGTGGGAATAGGATTTAGGATGGCCTGGGTATTACGTGGTATGAATTTAGTGGTGGTTTGGAGTCGTGCCGTCACCGGAGATGGTGAGGCGTTCTAGGGCGGCGCTAGGTTTTTTCATCTCTGAGTATGAGAGAAGTGAGATGAGGCTGATGGAATTGAGGGGTAGGGGTCGTTCACACACTAATATACCTAGGGGTCCTAAGTTCTGGTCCGTTGGATCAATGTGATCCAACGGTTGAGATGGGATAGGGTAAAACGGGGTCGTTTTGGTCTGGGATGGGGCTGGTCACGATTGGGCTGTTGGGGCGGGTTACAGGCGTTTGGGAATTAATTGGGCTGGGGGCAGGTGGTTTTGGGCTGGGTTTTAAAACCAAATCCCCATTTTCTCTTTTGCTTCCCTTTTTTGATTGTTTTTCCTTTTTCCTTTTAAATTAATTAAAACAAAAATTAAAGTCTTAAATTACAATAATTTACTAAATTAATCTAATTACCTAATATAATATTTACAAGAATTATTTACTTCTAAATTAAAAGGGAAAATTACTAATTTAGAATTAAAAGGCCAAAAATGCAAAAGTAAGCCAATTTTGTGAATTTTATTTTTTTAATAAAGCAACTAATTTACTAATTAACCTTAAAATGTGAAATTAAATCCTAAATGCAAATGCATGGTATTTTTGATATTTTCATGATTTTTAACAGAAATAAACACGCACAGAAATGCAAACAATTAGCACAAATTTCCACAAAATCCAATAAAATTTGCAAATAATGGAAATTTTTTATTTTTTCTTGAATTGTATGGGAGTAATTCACATAGGGTAAAAATCACGAGCTCACAGTATTTTTCTGACGAAGAAGTATCATTCGTAGGAGAAGACATTACCAAAGCATATGATAGTTGGAGGATGTTCTTTGATGGAACTGAAAATTTCAAAGGAGTGGGTATTGGAGCAGTCTTGGTGTCAGAAACGGGTCAACATTATCCGGTATCTGCTAAACTCAGATTTTCCTGCACCAACAACATGGCAGAGTATGAAGCCTGCATACTAGGACTCAACATGGCAGTCGACATGAATATTCAGGTGTCGTTGGTGATCGGTAATTTAGATTCGCTTGTGCACCAGGTACAAGGAGAATGGGCCACCAAGAATTCCAAGATATTGTCATATCTGCACCATGTGTAGGAATTGATAAAGAGGTTCATGAAGATAGAATTCCGACATGTGCCCAAAATTTAGAACGAGTTTGCCGATGCATTGGCCACCTTGTCATCTATGATACAACATCCACATAAGAATTATATTGATCCCATTCCGGTAAGGATCCATAATCAGCCGACATATTGTGCTCATGTTGAAGAAAAAGCAAATAAAAAGCCTTGGTTTCATGACATTAAAGAGTATTTGTCAAAGGGAGAATATCCGGAGTATGCAAACCACACTCAGAAATGCACCATCCGGAGATTGTCAAATCACTTCTTCCACAGCGGAGTACATGAGAACTCCTGATTTGGGTTTGCTAAGATGTGTCAATGTAAAAGAAGCTTCTAAACTGCTTGAGGACGTACATACCGGGACTTGTGGCCTGCACATGAATGGTTTCGTCTTGGCTAAGAAGATACTTAGGGCCGGTTACTTTTGGATGACCATGGAAACAGATTGCATCCAGTATGTCTGCAAGTGCTTTCAATGCCAGGTGCACACCGATATGATAAAAGTGCCGCCAAACGAGCTCAATGCAACAAGCTCACCTTGGCCATTCGTTGCTTGGGGAATGGATATTATTGGTCCGATTGAGCCCACTGCTTCAAACGGAAACAGGTTTATTCTAGTAGCCATTGATTACTTCACGAAATGGGTAGAAACTGCATCTTACAAAGCCGTAACTAAGAAAGTCATCACAGATTTTGTCAAGGACCGTATTATTTGCCGATTCGGGGCTCCTGAGTCCATTATTACTGATAATGTCGTCAATCTCAATAGTAATCTGATGAAAGCTATGTGTGAAACTTTCAAAATCAAGCACAAGAATTCCACAGCCTACAGACCTCAAATGAATGGAGCCGTAAAAGTGTCCAACAAAAACATCAAGAAGATACTCCCTCCGTTTCAATTTATGTGAACCTATTTCCTTTTTGGTCTGTGCCAAAAAGAATGACCCCTTTCCTTATTTGGAAACAATTTACTTTCATGCAATGATTTATAGCCACACAAAATATATGTGCCTCATTTTACACCACAAATTCAAAAGTATTCTCTCTTTTCTTAAACTTTGTGCCCAGTCAAATGGGTTCACATAAATTGAAACGGAGGGAGTACTAAGGAAGATGGTAGAGAACCACAAACAATGGCATGAGAATCTACCTTTCGCTTTATTGGGATACCGCACTACAGTTCCCACATCAAGACGAAGCCAAAGGGAAATTCTCCCCTAACTAGAAAGGTTCGTACATGGTTCACAGGGTGCTGACAGGAGGAGCACTTATACTTGGAGAAATGGATGGAGAAATCTGGCCAAAACCAATCAATTCAGACGCAGTCAAGAGATACTACGCTTAGATTATTTACATTTCCTCATCTGATGTAATTGAACTACACTTGACCTGATTCCCGTTTAAGAGGGGATACGTAAGTAGCCTTATGGGTTCGGTCATAGCATAATAAAATTTTCATTTCCCCCAAATATCAGAAATTGGGGAAGAATTTTGAGGAGGACCCTCAAAATTTCGGAGCAAGTCCAGCCAACGCCATCGCATGTCAGACAGTCAGGAATTGGTTAAGAAGCTGGGACAGAATTTTGAAAAGGATTCTCAAAATTCCGAAGAAGGTTCAGCAAGGCCTATCATCCGCCAACGGTCAAAACATCATCTACCAAACTGGGACAGAATTTTGAGGACCCCAAAATTCCATAAGAGAGTTGCAATGCCTTTAAGACGTATTACAGTCACTCGTTCATCAAAATTACTTGATATATCAATATGTTTCTAAAACAACTCTATTTTTATCAATAATTGCATATTTTCGAAAACTCTATTTCCATAAAAGTCAGGTGTTACCTAGGGGAATTTGAAAGGGGCTTCTAGGATGGAGCAAAGCAAGGCCAGCGGATAGAAGCACGAAAAAACCTTCCCCCACAAAACTTACAATTTTTCTTTGAATGAAGGCACATTTTGATGTAACGATAGCACTCGCAAGCATATCTACACAAAGCAAATTCACCATCCATCTGGCCATCAGACACCAAATATATCTCCAGCTAAGAAATACACTACTCTTATTTGCTACTCGCTCCTTGCATGGGATTAATCCCTGTCCCTCATATCTGCATGAGGCTAATCCCTGCCTTTATATTTACATGAGTCTAATCCTTTCCTCCACATTTGTATGAGGCTAATCCTTGCCTTCGCATTTGCATGAGGTTAATCCCTGCCTCCATATTTGTGTGAGGCTGATCCTTGCCTTCTTATCTGTATGAGGCTGATCCCTGCCTCCACATTTGCATGAGGCTAATCTTTGCCTCCATATTTGCATGAGGCTAATCCTTGCCTCCATATTTGCATGAGTCTAATCCTTGCCTCCATATCTACATGAGGCTAATCCTTGCCTCCATATCTGCATGAGGCTAATCCTTTGCCTCCACATTTGCATGAGGCTAATCCATGCCTCCACATTTGCATGAGGATAATCCTTGCCTCCATATCTATATGAGGCTAATCCCTGCCTCCATATCTGCATGAGGCTAATCCTTGCCTTCATATTTGCATGAGGCTAATCCTTGCCTCTCTACCTGCATGAGACTAATCCTTTCCTCCCTACTTACATGAGGTTAATCCTTGCCTCCCTGCTTGCATGAGGCTAATCCTTGCCTCTCTACCTGCATGAGGCTAATCATTGACTCCCCATCTGCATGGGACTAAGCGATGTCCCTCTTTGCACGAATATTGCTCTATTTCTAGTACTATTTATTTGCTTTTCAATCGGGCTAAGCTCTGCCCTCCATTTCACAAGACTAAGCCTTATATTGATAACATAATTACTATTGCATATCATGGGCTGAAATATCGCCAACCTATCCAAAGGCGTCATAGCCTAAAAGGCATCATCCTCATAGCCGAAAGACACCATGCCATTGCCTGAGGATCCCTCAAATTTGCATACCATTATTCAAAGGCATCATGGTTCGAAGGCACCATTGTCATGGCCCGAGAACATCATTTCATGGTCTGCGAATCCCTCACTAAACAATTCATGGCCCAGGATGTCATGGTCCAAGGACGTCATATTTAACCGTCCAAACACAACCTTCATGGTCCAAAGGGAATCTGCATCATGTTTAAATTTTCGCAAATACATGTTGTAGCATCTTTTATCTGCAGGTAGTCAGTAAGCAACCGCTATCCTAGCAGGAGCGATCTCACTCCAGTTCCTTCAACTGTCTCAAACCTTAACCGCTCACCACAGCCACTTCCGCATCGCGTGTTCATTCTTGCAATAATTTCACCGGCATATTTCGCCAATGAAACCAGAACTACACATGGAATGATTCCTATAAAGCCAGGGATATGTAGGCAACTCGAAGATCGGAGTCCGGCCTGTGTTTTTCAAAGCATCCCGCCCGGTCAAAATAGGCCATCATTTCTTTACCCGAAAACTCTTTCATCCTTCCCGAGTAAAGAGAGGCAGCTGTTGATACCCAAATTTTCCCTATATGTTTTTAATACATAAAAATACTTTCAAAATAGCATATATGCATATATAAACATGCATAAGCATTTTATAATTTTTTCTATAATTTTAAAGGCTTCAAATAGATTTATTTCCTCCCTTTTTACTCATAAAATCTCCGATAATTATCCTTTAAATTATGTTTGTGGTGATTTAGACATCTAAATTCTATATTTATGCCAAAATATTGTTAAAATATTTTTAATGCATTTTTATAATTGCATTTGCATTTTCTAAAGTGAATTTGCATATATTTGCAATACTAGCCCTATTAATGCATAATTATATTTTTATGCATAAAATGATCTTTTATATTTTTAAAATATTAAACAACTATTTAAATCATTTTAGTACATGATTTATTTTTTTAGAAATAATTTATTATTTATTATAAATTATATAGGTTTAAATTGGCTATTTAAAAATTAGCCAAATTATATTTCAATTTCAGCCTTAATTCAACCCAATACCCCAGCCCAATTTCAGATCAAATTACCCGACCCAGGCCCTAAATACAGCTACCCGACCTAAGACCCTCGTTAAAACTTACCTTTTTTAATTCCAAACGACCCCCAACCCTAATCATTTCTTTGCACCCGCCGACCTAAAATCCTCTCTACTCTCAAAATACTCTCAACCTAACCCTAATCTTCAAACGTCGACCCTACATCTCCGGTCATCTCCGGTGACCTCTCATCGTTTCTTAAGCCTCCCATGGCTTCTCTCATGCCATTCTTGCCTTCGCTAAGGTCCTCAAGGGCCCAGGTCCATGCCGACTTGCATCTAGGGTTTATTTCCTGCCTGTTCCTGGCTACTCCAGTGTGATTCCAAGCGAAATCATTCTATATTTGCTACGATCATTGGATTTCCAGACAGGTTTCTTCATCTCTATATGGGATTCTTTCGAAACCCTAATTTTTCTTCTACACTTCCTTGGGTTTCAAGAATGTATTACACCATCCTTAAGGTACTTTACAAGAATCATATGATTTCAAGTATTTTTTGTCTTCTTCTAAAACCCGGGTTTTTGGAACTTCTTTTTTAAAACCTTGTCTAACTGATTCTTTGTGTTCAAACTTCTATTTCTTACATTTTGACTGAATCTATGAGTCTACTACATCTTAAATCGTCTATGTTGAAAGCCCTAATTTTTAGGGTTCTTCTTTTGGTTTTGTGTATTAGCATGACTGACCGGTTCTCGTTTTGAGTTTCTGTGATTTCTCGTGACTATCTTGCCTCGATATGTTTCTACTGAGTTTCTTAGCCTAAACTTACTCTGATTCTATGTGCTTATGTTAATCCTAACTATTCAAGACTTGCCTCTTTCTTATTGAATCAGTATTATTTAACTTTCATGTTTGCTAGAGTTGTATGTCGACTCTTGACTATCCATGTCTTATTTTATTTATATGCTAAACGCTAACTCTTTTCATAACTTTCTCTTTGATTGATTCTGAATTCCCTGTTTCTTGGTTTGATTTGAAAACTTTCCTTTAAACCTTTGATTCCTACCTTCCTACTCAATGTGATTGATTTGCTTGCCTAAACTAACTTTCCCTTACCTTGTCTACATGGTTACCTGATTCTTACCGACTATCTCCTTAATTAGAATTTTCTAAACCTAGACCTAATTGTTTACTCTGTGCCTACTATGTTTGAATTATTTCCTTGTCTGTTATGCTCCAATTACACATTGATTTCTTTCCTTATTTGCTACGTGTTCTTACCGTTTGAACTGATTTCCTTAATTAAGGGAGTACTTGTATTGATTTTGCTCTAATTGGTTTTGAGTTCTATAATTACTATACAATTGTGATTCTTACCTTATTTTACCTAGTTTTTAACTACTATATATATATATATATATATATATTCTCTCTCATTAACAGTCGACATACGAACATATTAGTTCAAACTCTCTCACACTCAAAACTTTTCTGCTCTCTCTCTTTGGTTACTTGCTATTATTCTGAGTTAGCCGGCTGCAAGCCAAGGCTAATTATTGTGCTCTCCTATTCTTCACTTTGTGTTCACTGTCTCTTCACTGGTATGTTCTGATTTCAATTCAAATCCCAAAACCAATATATTTCTTCTACTGCTTCAGTTTATCATGTTTCTATTTTGTTTCTATCTATGGTTCTGTTGTTCAATATGTAATTGACATGTTTACATTATTGCTTCATCTAGCATGCTAGTCTAACCCTCTTAGGGCATTTCAGAACATGTTCTACTCCCCTGGTAGTCTGTCTCAACCCTGTTTTGGATGCTTGTCTACTTGTTATCCAGCTTTGATATGCATTTACTTTGCAAACTGATCTGTCACTTTAAATGTTTGATTCTATGATTGGTTCTGAAATTCATAATGTGTTGGTACCACTAGTTATCCTCTAATCTCATAAACCCCCACAAGAACTGCTATGCTCTTGTGCTCTATGTGTCCCCAATTCTCATCACCCCTATGTGAAGGACTGTTGATTGAGTGTTGTTGAATCAGTCTTGACTATATGTTTGATCTGTTGTTTGTTTGATTACACAACTCTTGTTAAAACTGTTTTGCTGAACAACTCTCCTATTTATAAAACTAATGAGTCTTTTTGCATATTGCTTTCCTATTAAAACCTTTTCAAAACCATGTCAAGCACTCTTACTCCACTCTTAGGTCCTTAAGTTCTGCCCCTCCAGTGTGTAACGGCCTTGGGATCCATATGAGATCCCTCTGAACTCTGATGCACTGGAGCTGACTCTTCTACACTGCACTTACTCAGTTCTGGTTATAAAGTCTAGGTGTGAGCACTGCTCGGGATCCTTGAGATCCTTAGGGAACTCTGACGCACCTAGACAATGATATTGTCTATGGAATTTGGCATTTGAGGCTATTGGAGGCTTGGGGAATCCATTTGGGCCTACTTTCAGGCTCCCTATAGTGTAACTTCTTATTTTTCTTATCTACTTATGTAATTCATGCACTATTGGTCTGTAATAATTTATTGGAAACAGATATTGGGATCGGCTAGTGAAAAGGGGAGGGTAGTCATACATGTTATCAATATCAATGGGTAGAAACAATACCTTAGGTTTACATTTCCCATATGTGCATTAAAATCCATGTTTAGGACCAATACATTCCCAGCATGTCATGCATTAGATATCATGTTCTTAGGTTTACTGTTTCAACATCTCACTTGACATTGTTTATCACTTAGAAACCCTACTTTAGGCTAAATAACAGCACTAACATAAAATTGTTGCTCCTGCACATCCTGCAATCATGCTGTAACTTTTCGGGCATCAAGAAATCATGTTTTAGGAATTCTACATATCCTGAAATCATTCTGCATTTATATGTGCATGTTAGATACCCCTGTTATAGGATCTCGTTCATACTCGCTCAGTCACACCTAGTTTAAACTGCTGGTTATGAAAGATGTAAAAATAATGTTATCCTGTTTAAGTAAAACTGGTCATAATCCCTGTATCTTTGCAACACTTAGAATAGCATGCTTTGGGTAAAATAACTTCTAAACTGTTTTAATAATTCTAATAATTGTTGTGCATTATCCTACGCCTAGGAAAGCCTCAGGTAATCAACCTCTATAAAACTGGAAAATGTTCTTTGTGTTTACTGCTTAATGGTTAACAGGCTTAAAAGCAGTAGCCAAACTGATTAGGGCCCATGTTTCTGAGTTATAAACCAATTTGCATGTCTCTTGTGTTCTGATACCTACCTAGACATCATGTCTTAGGATCCCATTAATAATACTACCCTTGTATGTGTTTGAGTCGTGTTGTTTACATGTATGATCTGCGGAGGTAAACCTGAGCCTCTTATTTGCTCCTTCCTGCTTTTATTTGCTAAAAGTCCTATGTGTTATTGCTTGTCGCCTTAGTATTTTCTCCTTTAAACCTTAGGGATTCTATCTAGAACTGCTTGTACGTAGAGGTTGTAACCTCCTCCAGGACCATTAAGAAGGGACGGGTAACAGCACGCAATAGAGATCACTAATTGACACTCGCTTTAATAATCTCTAAAGGGTGGGAAGGGTAGATATGGGATATGATAACTATGTGCTAATGTCACGTGTAGCCCCTCATCGAGGAGTGTTTACCAGGCATTGTGTGGGGTGATCCTGTAGGATAACCAACCTAGGACCCTTACTTCCCAAATTCCCTTTGCTTTTACTTTTCTATATGTATACAATTTGTCTAAACCTTTTCCTTGTCTCATTATTTGAGTTATGTAATGTCCAAAACCTACTCTTATTTGCAATTATGTGTTTAAAACTATTTATTTGTTAATGGACTAGTTCACAAGTATAAGTTCGGTCAGGATCCACCGTTGTGGACCGAGAGGGGTGCCTAACACCCTCCCCTCAAGTTTATTTCGAGCCCTTACCCTAAATATCTTGTAATGCAAACCAATCTAAGAGTTAATCACTCTTGGTGCCCTAATGCACCATAATCCGTTAGGTGACGACTCTTTAAATACCCAATTCCCAAAAGGAAATGAGTTATTATCCCCATGTAATATCGGAACCCGGACTTCTCTCGCGGAGGGAAAAAGGGGCGCAACAATATGTAAGCTCCGTGTACGTGAAGTGACGAGTGCGTACACTGCTATTTATTGTAAAACTCCATTTTTCACTAAACTCTGTGCAGCATGCTTAATGGATTCCCTACTTTTCCTTGACTTGTACTTAGTCTAAACTGTAGGATTTCGTGTTGTATATGTTATTTCCATTGTTTGAGTTGTGTATTTACTTTGTGAAAACGGAACGGTATTTGGGAGATATTATTCTGGGAGATCCCCTTACATATTTACTTTGGGACTACAAAACGGTATTCCGGGAGATCCCCCTACACATTTACGTTTGGGATTACGAGACGGTATCTCGGGAGATCCCTTGTTGTTATCTCTATGTACTGTATTGTTATCCTTCTGTGATTTCTTTGTGGTTAAATTTCAGTCCTTATTTTTTTGCGATATTTTGTTCCGTATATATATATATATATATATATATATATATATATATATATACACACACACACACACTAGTAGGGCCCTAACATGATCTCGTCACTGCTCGGCCAAGGTTAGGCTTGACACTTACTAGGTACCACTGCGGTGTACTCATGCTACTCTTCTGCACATGTTTCGTTTGCAGATCCAGGTACCTCCTACTAGCCTCTCTTTTAGTTGCACGACTGCTACTGTTTCGGAGACTTCAAGGTACATCTTCCCACGTCCGTAGACCTCGGAGTCCCCTTCTATCCTTTCTGATGTTGCTTCTCTTTTATTTCTTCTAGTACTGATGTATAGAACAGTAGACAAAAATATTAGAAGCTTGTGACTTACGGTGTTCCGGGTCTTGGGAGATTTTGTGTATATCCGAGAGTGGTTATTGTATATGTCGAGCGGCACTTATATCAGCTGTTAAATTATCTGTTACAATTAGTTGTAAATTTTATGTTTTCATTTCATTATTCCACAAATATTAGGCTTACCTAGTCGTAGAGACCAGGTGCCATCACGACATCTCACGGAGGGAAGATTTGGGCCGTGACAGCGTACCTACTAGGGATCCGGCATAAGGCTATGTTCTTCCAAATTTAAACCTTGATGGTGTGGAGTTCTAGACCTAGCTTACCCGAACAGACAACTCGAGCTGGGAGGGGGGAGGGGAAACATACCAAAAAGCAAAAGGTCATCCGGCTTTGTAACTGATTTGATCCTCGTTCTAAAATTAGGGGTATGACACTCTAACAGAAAAGAAGTCACGCCAATATGCACTTCCTAGAAGATTTAGAAGACTCAGAAAGAAGAAAGTATTGTAATAGTTTATATACAGTTCACTGCAATATCAATGCAGTAAAGAGTGGAATTTAGAACATTGGTTAAAACATGTAATGTCAGTCAATCACAAGTAGCCACACATAACAGTATTCTAAGCTCGAATTCTAAACCCTGAACCAGAAGTTCTGAGTTCTTTTCCCCAGCAGAGTCGCTAGAGCTATCACACCTCCTTTTTTCCGAAGATGAGGAGTTTTTTCAATTAAAGTGACATGGTTCGAAATAGGGTTTTTCCACTTGAAATAATTATTATGGTGTCCCAAGTTACCGATTTTTTTAAAAATCTCAAATCGAGAAAATTGACTCTATTTATGGTCCACGAGCAAAAAAGACCAGGTAAGAAATTCTGTTAACCTGGGAGAAAGTTTGAGGCACTCCCAAGTTCCGTGGTTTTAGCACGGTCGCTTTACAATTAATATTTAGCTTAATTATCTGAATTATTACATGTTTAAAAACCTTTTATGCGTTACCACTTCTATACCGATTAAATTATTTTAAACAATTATGAAATTTATTTGAACAAGTCACCGTGTCGTGCACTTGTCGTTTTTGTACAAATCGCAAGCCACGCCATGTGAAACGTACCCATGATTCACAACATGTTTATTTTAATTATTTGAAGTTGTGGTCAAGTCACGTGAACATTCACTTGAGTTGAGACTTAGGTATCATGACTATGTCACGGGAACCGTACCCATAGTCATGGTGATTTATTATTGTCACACCTCCTTTTTTACCTACACACCCCGAGAAGGAGTATATAAAGGAGTTTTTCCAATTGAAGGACAATCGAAACGGGATTTATTATTAAATGATTCAGAGTCTCCACTTGGGAGATGTATGGTGTCCCAAGTCACCGGTTGAATCCCGAATCGAGGAAAAGCTTGACTCTGTTTAACAGTCCGCGAACCAGAAATCAGGGTAAGGAATTCTGTTAACCGGGGAAAAGGTGTTAGGCATTCTCGAGTTCCGTGGTTCTAGCACGATCGCTCAACTATTATATTCGGCTTAATTATCTGATTTTAAACAATTATAAACCTATGTGCAAATTTAAACTTTAACCGCTTTTATTCATTTTTAGAGAAAATTGCAACGTTATTAAAACACGTCTCAAACCACGTCACATATATGCACTTGTGGTCTTTGACATATTTTAATATTGTTGAGATTTGGATTTGGGTCACATAAATTTGCACCCGAGTTTAAGAAGGTAAATTATTTAACTAACGCGCCTAGAGCAAATGCATGTTTGCAACTTTGCGAGGGCCATGGAAATTCAATTATAGATGGCACACCTCAAATTTATTAAAGAAAAAAAAAAGTAACTAGGCAATTGAAAAATTCAAAAGCCCTTTCTTTTACAAGAGTACAAGGGTGTATATCTCATAACCTAAAAACCAAACGATCAAAATGTGATAAATATCACATAAAGCTAATTAACAAATGAAACATATCACATTCTGCCAAAAAAAAACAACGAGACGGTAACTCGGCAAGCAGAAATTTACGACTACAAAGATCAAACAAATCCATAGAAAGAGGTCCCAAACATATTAGACTTAAACAACAAGAACACCAAGCAATCACACAGCGATAAGCAATATATCAAATTTTAATCATGATATTAAGAGAACTCACACCGTGAGCCTTCAGGAAGCATTGTATGAACCGAACCTTACAGATTTTCACTACGACAGAAATCTGGATCCGATTTTGGACTGCAAATGGAACCTCGCTGAACTACCTCGATCTCAACAGTATCTCGGTCACAATTTCAAAAGATATTGAATGGATGATAACTGAAAAGCCAAGCGAAGCTTGAAAACAGATTCAAGTTCCTCTCGTGCTCGCAAAACTCCACTAGTTTGTTGCTGTCCTTTTCTTGTTTCTGTGCGTGTTTGTGGATATGTGTAGGTGTTTTCCAGCAAGCTATGGTATGGATAAGGAGGAGCAATGATGGGTGTTAGAGAATAGTCAAGATCCGGCCGGCTGTTTAAGGTCGTTCGCGTTTTTCCGGCGAGCTGGTGAGATCGGGTGAAAAAGAAAGGTTGTTGCTGCTGTTGGCGTGAGGAGGAAGACGGGTGGAGGTTGTTTTGGTTGGTGAAGGTTTAGGGTCGCTGGTTATTGTGTCCGACGTGAGGGGTTGTCATTTTCCAACGATGGTGAGCTGAAGGGTGGTCGTTGATGGAGCTGGTGGACGTTGGTCCGGCGTGCATGGGTCGTGTATGGCTGCTCATGGTGTAGGCTGGTCGTTTGGACAGCATAGCATCGCCGGCAGCGTAGGGTCGTTTGGACAGGAACAGCGACGCGCAAGGGGGGTTGAGGGGTCGTGAAGAAGACGACGCAGGGGGTGGGGGTCGTTTTTGCGCAGCTGCTGCATATTTTTTGTCTAGCCTTCCTTTTATTTATAGTCTAGGTTTTTGGTAGGGTTTTAGGTTAAGGGGTATGGGCCTAAGAATTATGGGCTTGGCAATTGTGGGTTAGGTCCAAAATTAGGCCTAAAGATGGGTTGCTCGAGCTCAAGCTCTATTCTTTCGATGTGAACGAGATTAAAAATACGAGCCCATTTGTTAATTACTCCTACTTTTCAAATAATTATTAAAATAAAACTAACCATTAAAACAAACTTATTTTTGGTATTTCAAATATCATATTAAAATAAAAATACGATACTATTGTTGTATATATTTTTTAAGATTTTTTAAGATTAAAAATGACTATAAAATATTAATGAACGTATTTTTGTGATTTTTTGTTTTCTTGTAGTAAAATAAAGTAAAAGAGTCGAAATTACTTAAAATATCTATATTATGCCTAAATTAAATATTTACGCGCTAAAATATAAAAAATCTTGGGGATGGTCAAAAATCACATGTCTACGATTACTAATCGTGCCTAAAACAAGCTATGATGTTCATGTGTTGTTCATTTTCCTAAATTTGAGATTGCTTGTGATCGGTCTAAGAATTATGAAAATTATTTATTGAAGAAATTGGGTCACCACCCGTTATTAGGCCCGTCAGTTTCAAGTCATTAACCCAAATTTAACTGAATTAAAACCGCCCAACATTCTCGAAATGAAAATTCTATACAACACTTCAACATAATAATGAAAGTAATCAAATTTAATAATAAATAATTGCCATCTCAATGAAGGATTAATAAGATATGATAAAGTATATTGTAATTCAATAAACATGCTATAAGAATGTTAACATTGACTCATGTCATCAAAGTAAGTCACAATGAACAGATACATCAACAATAATCATTAAATAGAAATAGAAATTGAAACTTTTAGTGTAATAAGGAAACGCTTCTTTTAATATTGATGGGATAAAATTCCCAATCAAAATGTGAACAGAGTGACTAACTGATAGAGAAAAGTGTCACGACCCAAAATCCATTAAAGATTGTGATGGTGCCTAAAACCGCTGTCAGGCAAGCCAACAATATTTGATTAACTTAATTACCCATTTTAATATTCTTGAGATCATAATTTTTCCTTCAATCAAATAATAAGAAATAAAATTTACAGAGTACATGATAATATTTTCCCAACTACATTACTGAACAACTCATAAGTGCCCCCAAAATCCGGTGTTACGAATGCATGAGCATCAACTAGGAAGTAAAACAAAATATAGCATATGTCTAGAATACAAATTTGGACAGAAGAAATATAAATACTCTGAAGGAGACTCTGCTGGCTGTGGATCATAATATGGAATGCAGCTTACATGTAACGACCTGGCTGGTCGTTTTAAGAATTAACGCCCCGATCCCTTATTAACTACTTTCCCCATATTTTTTTCTGCTATTTTGATTCGCCGGGATGTTTGGTTTTGAGTTTTGTAGTGTTTTGGGATACTTACTCCCTAAATGAGAGCTTAAGCTTTAGAATTTGGACCGTAGTCAGAGTTGTGTGAAGACAGCCTCAGAATGGAATTACGTCGGTTCTGTTAGCTCCATTGGGTAATTTCGGGATTAGGGGCGTGTTCGGATTGTGTTTTGGAGGTCCGTAGCTTATTTAGGCTTGAAATGCCGAAAGTTGAATTTTTGAAGTTTTCGGTTCGATGGTGAGATTTTGATATCGAGGTCGGAATGGAATTCTGAAAGTTGGAGTAGATTCGTAGTGTTGAATGTGACGTGCTTGAAAAATTTCAGGTCATTCGGACGAGGTTTGATAGACTTTTTGATCGAAAGCGTAATTTAAGAGTTTTTGGAGTTCTTAGGCTTGAATCCGGTGTTAAATTGGTGTTATGTTGTTGTTTTGAGCATTCCGAAGATTGGAACAAGTTTTAATGATGTTTTAGGACTGGTTAGCATGTTTTGTTGAGGTCCCGGGGACCTCAGGTGTGTTTTGGATGCTCAACGGATCATTTTTGGAACTTAGAAAATTGCAGAAAAAGTTGTAGCGGTCAGTTATGGTTTCCTTCTTCACATTCGCGAGTGGGGTTTCGCATTCGCTAAGAGGACCTAAGGCTAGTGAAGGATTAATTCTTCGCGTTCGCGAAGGAAATCCCGCGTTCGCGAGGCTGTGGGACCTTATACCTACGCGTTCGCAAAGGTAGTTTCGCGTTCGCGTAGGAGAAGAGAAGCTAGTCATCGTGTTCGCATTTGGACCCTCGCGTTTGTGAAGAGGAAGACTGGCTAGTGGAATTTTTAGTGCATCACGTTCACGAGACTGTCTCGCGTTCGCGAAAAAGAACGCGTCTGGGCAGAACTTAAATTTCAAAATCGAGGGTTTAAGCCATAATTCATATTTTGGACTTGGGAGCTTGGGAAATTACAATTTTTGAAGAGATTTTCACCTGAGCGATTTAGGTAAGTAACTCCTATTCGGTTTAGACTAATTTCCTTGAATCTACACTTAAATCTACACTTAAATCCTTCCTTTAATTCTGGAATTTGGAATGAAAATTGGGGGAATGTTCTTAGACTTAAATTTCTAGTTTTGATTGGGGATTTGACATTGGATTTGGATAATTTTGGTATGGTTAGACTCGTGAGAGTATGATGATTCTGAAAATGTAAATTTTACTCGATTCCGAGATGTGGGCCTAACGGCATTTTGGTCATTTTACCTAATTTTGTGTATTAGCCTAGAATTTATTTGTGGAATCAGTTACTTAAAGTTATATTTACATTATGCAATTGAATTGAGTAGATTTGCGCCATTTGGAGTCGAGTACTCATGGCAAAAACGTGGTATCGGGTTGATTTTTGAGCTAGTTTGAGGTAAGTGGCTTGTCTAACCTTGTGTGGGGAAAACTCCCCTTAGGATTTGGTAGTGTTGAAATTTGAAATGCCTTGTACGTGAGGTGACGAGTGCGTACTTGTGCTAATTGTTAAAAATCCTATTTTCATTAAGTAACTTTAATTGTGTTTTCCCATCCTGTTTATTCTACTTGCAATTTAAGCCTGCTATTAGCTTAGAAAATCATGTCTAATTGTATTAATTATTTTATTTGCTCAAACTTCCTTATTTGGACTATGTGAAGCAAGCTAGGTTAGAAATACCTGCTTTACCTTGGTGTAAAATTGAATTTAATTGAGTATTCTTCGTGTTGTTGCTGCGTATTTACTTTGGGACTACGAGACGATATCCTGGGAGATCCCCTACACATATATATTAATTTGGACTATAGTGCGGGATACCAAGATATCCCCAGCACATATTGAGGATACTAAGAGATCCTTGGGATACCGAGAGATCCCTAGCATATATATTGAGGATACTAAGAGATACTCAGCTGCAGATCCAGGTACTTCCACTTAGTCTTATCACACTTGAGGTGAGGCACTTTCATAGAGACTTCGAGGTATACCTACTACGTCCGCAGACTGAAGAGTCCCTTTCTATTCTTAGTACTAGTATAGCCCTTTTGTATTTTCCTTGTTGATCGATATTTCTGGAGTTAGAGCTTTTTATGTAAACTCTTAGCTTGTGATTCATGGGGTTCCGGATTTTAGGAATGTTAAGTTGAGATTCTTGTACTATTATATGTCAGGCGGCATCTTAAACACTGTTTCATTTTGTTATTTCGGTTTTATATTAGTTTCTTCCTGCAAATTGTTTCTTTTCCGCATTTGTTAGGCTTACCTAGTCGTATAGACTAAATGTCGTCAAGATAGTTCACAGAGGGCAAATTGGGGTCATGACAAGTTGGTATTAGAGCTCTAGGTTCATAGGAGTCATGAATCACAAACCGGTTTATTAGAGTCTCGCGGATCGGTACGGAGACGTCTGTACTTATCTACGAGAGTCTATGTAACTGTTAGGAAAATTCCACTTCATTTGATTTCCTTGTCGTGCGAGATTTTGATATCACAATTCTAAACTTCTATCTTTTATTCTCTCACAGATGGTGAGGACACGTGGTATCTAAGACGATCAGGCACCCGCGCCCCCTACCGCAGCCGTCAGAGGCTAGGGCCAAAGTAAAAGCTGAGGGCGTGCTCGTGGTGCAGCTAGAGCACCTGCGCGAGCTACCACCGAGGAGCCACCAGCAGTTCCAACTAGAGCCTAGGCACCTGATACGCCTACTGCTACCACTACTCCAGCACTTCAGGAGACTCTAGCACAGTTCATGAGCATGTATACCACTTTGGCTTAGGCAGGGTTGCTTCCCCTTGCGGTAGCTACATCTTAGGCCAGGGGAGGAGCACAGACTCCCGCCGCCTGGACTCTTGAGCAGCGAGTGCATGTTGATCAGGTCCCAGAGATTATTCTTGTACAGCCTGCAGTTCTAGGTCAGCCTGAGGGTAGGGCATCGGCTTTCGAAGATGAGCAGCTGAGGCTTGAGAGGTTCAATAAGTACAAGCCTCCCGTATTCAGTAGTCTAGCATCGGATGATGCTCTGGGATTTCTAGATAAGTACTACCATATTCTCTGTACCATGGGTATATCAAGGTCGAGCGGGGTTTCTTTCACTACCTTCCAGCTTCGAGGAGCCGCCTATGAGTGGTGGCGCACCTATGAGTTAGACAGTCCGGATGAGGATGCTTCCCTGACTTGGACTCAGTTTTCGGATATGTTCTTGAGAGAGTATGTTACTTAGAGCCTCAGGGGTGCATGGCTCACAGAGTTTGAGCATTTGCGCCAAGGTACTATGACTGTCTTAGAGTATGTTGTCTGTTACACTAGCTTGGCTAGACATGGCCCAACCTTGGTTTCTACTGTTCGCGAGAGGGTTCGCCGTTTTATTGAGGGGCTTATTCCCAGCATCAGGTCTAGCATGGCTCGTGAGTTCGAGATGGATATTTCTTATCAGCAGGTGGTGAGCATTGCTAGGAGGATTGAGGGTATGCATGCTAGGGATAGAGAGGAGATGGAGGCCAAGATGTATCGAGAGTTGGGCCACTATTCTGGTGCCTGCGCTCCAGCTGTAGTTCGTCATGGTAGGGGTTATAAAAGTCGTCCCGTTCATTTAGCTCTTCCAGCAGCCAGTGGTATTCCAGCTCCTCCTAGGCCTCAGGAGCCTTATTATGCACCGCTAGTATCTAGTGCGCCTCCTGCACAGGGTGCTTTCAGAGATCAGTCCAGCAGACATGGCCCGAGCCAGTCATAGCCGCCACGCCCTCCCAAGCTTGTTTTGAGTGTGGCGACATATGCCATGTGGTGAGGGATTTCCCTAGACTTGGGAAGAGTGCACTTCCACATACTTCTCAGCCACAGCTTGCCCTGCAGAGTTTTCAGGCTATGGTTACAGCTCCAGTTGCTACCCCACCTGCTCATCCAGCTAGAGGTAGAGGTCAGGGAGGAAGAGGTCGCCCTAGAGGGGGAGGCCAAGCCCGATACTATGCCCTTCCAGCCCGTACCAAGGTTGTTGCCTTCGATTCTGTCATCACAAGTATTGTACTGGTTTGTCACAGGGATGCATCGGTTCTATTCGATCCAGGCTCCATTTATTCTTATGTGTCTTTTTATTTTGCTCTGCATTTGGGTGTATCTTGGGATTCTTTGAGTTCCCCTGTTTATGTTTCTACTTATGTGGGCGATTCTCTTGTTGTGGACCGCGTTTATTAGTCGTGTGGGGTTGCTCTTAGTGGTTTTGAGACCAGAACCGATTTATTATTACTCAGCATGGTAGATTTTGATGTTATCTTGGGCATGGACTGTTTGTCGCCCCATTATGCTATTCTTGACTGTCATGCCAAAACTGTGACGCTAGCTATGCCAAGTGTACCATGAGTAGAGTGTCGGGGTACCTTAGATCATACTTCTAGTAGAGTTATTTCTTTCCTTAAGGCTTAGTGTATGGTTGAGAAGGGGTGTGATGCGTATCTAGCTTATTTGAGAGATGTCAACATTGATACCCCTATAGTTGATTTAGTCCCGGTAGTACAGGATTTTCCTGATGTGTTTCCAGCTAACCTTCCGGGCATGACGCCCGATAGAGATATTGATTTTGGCATTGACCTATTGCCGGTCACTCAGCCCATTTCTATTCCTCCGTATCGTATGGCCCCTCCTGATTTGAAGGATCAGTTACAGGAATTGCTTGATAAGGGTTTCATTCGGCCCAGTGTATCACCTTGGGGTGCTCCTATCTTGTTTGTGAAGCAAAAGGATGGTTCTATGTGTATGTGCATTGATTATCGCCAGCTGAACAAAGTTACAATGAAGAACCGTTATCCCTTACCTCGTATTGATGATCTATTTGACCAGCTTCAGGGCGCATGAGTGTTTTCTAAGATTGATTTGTGTTCAGGTTACCATCAGAAAAGATTTAGGAACCAAACATCCCGAAGACTGCTTTCAGGACTCGGTATAGTCATTATGAGTTCCTTGTTATGTCATTTGGGCTGACCAATGCCCCAACAACCTTTATGCATTTGACGCACAGTGTGTTCTGGCCATATCTTGACTCGTTCGTCATTGTCTTTATTGATGATATTCTGGTGTATTCCCGGAGTCGGAAAGATCATCAGCAGCACCTGAGGACAGTGCTTCAGACTTTGAGGGAAAAGAAGTTATATGCAAAGTTCTTGAAATATGAGTTTTCGTTGGATTCTGTGGCATTCTTGGGCCACGTGGTTTCGAGTAAGAGTATTCAAGTGGATCCGATGAAAGTGAAAGCAGTGCAGAGTTGGCCCAGACCATCCTCAGCTACAGAGATCCGTAGTTTTCTTGGCTTGGTGGGTTATTACCATCGTTTTGTTCGGGGGTTTTCATCGATTGCAGCACCTATGACCAGGCTAACCCAGAATGGTGCTCCGTTTTAGTGGATGGAAGAGTGTGAGGCGAGCTTTCAAAAGCTCAAGACAGCTTTGACTACAACCCAGTTTTGATATTTCCTACAGGTTCAGGGTCTTATACTGTCTATTGTGATGCCTCTAGGATTGGCCTTGGAGAGGTATTGATGCAGGACAGTAGGGTGATTGCCTACGTATCCAGACAGTTGAAGGTACATGAGAAAAATTACCCTGTCCATGATCTCGAGTTAGTTACTATTGTTTATGCCTTGAAGATCTAGCGTCATTATTTGTATGGTGTGCCTTGTGAGATTTATACTGACCACCGGAGTTTGCAGCATTTTTTCAAGCAGAATGATCTTAATTTGCGTCAGAAAAGGTGGTTAGAGTTGCTGAAGGACTATGATATCACTATTTTGTATCACCGGGCAAGACCAATGTGGCGGCCGATGCTTTGAGTCGCCGGGCAAAGAGTTTGGGAAGTTTGGCCTATTTACTAGTAGTGAAGAGGCCCATGGTGATGGATGTTCAGGCCTTAGCCAGCCAGTTTGTGAGATTGGATCTTTCGGAGCCTAGTCGGGTTCTAGCTTGCGTGGTTTCTCGGTCTTCATTATTTGATCGTATCAGGGAGCATCAGTTTAATGACCCTCATTTGCTTGTCCTCAAAGACAAGGTTCATTACAGTGATGCCAGAGATGTGACTATTGGTGATAATGGGGTATTAAGGATGCAGGGTCGGATTTGTGTACCCAATGTTGATGGGCTTCAGGAGTTGATTCTGGAGGAGACCCATAGTTCGTAGTATTCCATTCATCCGGGTGCCGCGAAGATGTACCAGGATTTGAGGCAGCACTATTGGTGGAGGCAGGTGAAGAAAGATATAGTTGGGTTTGTAGCTCGCTACCTCAATTGTCAGTAGGTGAAGTATAAGCACCAGAGACCGGGTGGGTTGCTTCAGCAAATAGAGATTCCGGAGTGGAACTGGGAGCGGATCACCATGGACTTCGTAGTTGGCCTCCCACGGACTTTGAGGAAGTTCGATGCCATTTGGGTGATTTTGGATCGGCTGACCAAGTCTGCGTATTTCATTCCTGTGTATACTACCTATTCTTCGGAGCGGTTGGTAGAGATTCATATCTGGGAGATTGTTCATCTGCATTGTATTCCAGTTTCCATCATTTTAGATAGAGGTACTCAGTTCACATCATAGTTCTGGAGGGCCGTACAACATGAGTTGGGTACTCGGGTGGAGTTGAGTACAGCATTTCACCCTCAGACGGATGGACAGTCCAAGCGCACTATTCAGATTCTTGAGGATATGCTATGTGCGTGTGTGATTGAGTTTGGAGGGTCTTGGGATCAGTTCTTTCCATCGGCGGAGTTTTCCTACAACAACAACTACCAGTCCAGCATTCAGATGGCACCGTATAAGGCTTTATATGGTAGGCGGTGTAGATCCCCGGTGGGTTGGTTTGAGCTGTGTGAGGCTAGATTATTGGGCACAGACTTGGTTTAGGATGCTTTGGAGAAGGTTAAGGTGATTCAGGATAGACTCCGTATAGCCCAGTCTAGACATAAGAGTTACGCGGACTGGAAGGTTTGTGATGTATCCTATATGGTTGGAAAGTGGGTTTCTGCTTTGGGTTTCGCCTATGAAGGGCGTTATAAGATTCGGGAAGAAAGGGAAGTTGAGTCCGAGGTTTATTGGTCCTTTTGAGATATTACGGCGTGTTGGGGAGGTTGCATATGAGCTTGCTTTACCTCCCAGCTTGGCAGGAGTTCATCCGGTATTTCATGTTTCGATGTTCCAGAGGTATCACGGTGATCCGTCGCACGTGTTGGATTTTAGTTCAGTCCTGTTGGACAAGGATCTATCTTATGTTGAGGAGCCAGTGGCGATATTGGACAGGCAGGTTCGAAAGCTGAGGTTAAAGAACATTGCATCAGTAAAGGTTCAGTGGCGGGGTTAGCTGGTCGAGGAGGCGACCTGGGAGACCGAGCAGGATATGCGTAGCCATTACCCTCATCTTTTCACTACTTCAGCTATGTCTCTATGCTCGTTCGAGGATGCATAAATGTTTAAGTGTAGGAGGACGTAACGATTCGGCCAGTCGTTTTAAGAATTAACGCCCTGATCCCCTATTAACTGCTTTCCCTGTGTTTGTTTCTGGTATTTTGATTCGCCGGGATGTTTGGTTTTTTGGGTTTTGGAGTGTTTTGGGACACTTAGTCCCTAAATGAGAGATTAAGCTTTTGAATTTTGACCGTAGTTAGAGCCGTGTGAAGACGGCCTCTGAATGGAATTGTGTCGGTTCTGTTAGCTCCGTTGGATGATTTCAGGCTTAGGGGCGTGTTCAGATTGTGTTTTAGAGGTCCATAGCTTATTTAGGCTTGAAATGCCGAAAGTTGAATTTTTGGAGTTTCCGGTTCGATAGTGAGATTTTGATATCGAGGTCGGAATGGAATTCCGAAAGTTGGAGTAGCTCCGTAGTGTTGAATGTGACGTGCTTGCAAAATTTCAGGTCATTCGAACGAGGTTTGATAGACTTTTTGATCGAAAGCGCATTTTGAGAGTTTCTGAAGTTCTTAGGCTTGAATCCAATGTTAAATTGGTGTTGTGATGTTGTTTTGAGCGTTCCGAAGATTGGAACAAGTTTGAATGATGTTTTAGGATTGGTTAGCATGTTTGGTTGAGGTCCCAGGGGCCTTGGGTGTATTTCGGATGCTCAACGGATCATTTTTGGAACTTTGAAAATTGCAGAAAAAGTTGCAGCAGTTAGTTCTGGTTTCCTTCTTTGCGTTCGCGAGTGGGGTCTTGCATTCGCGAAGAGGAGCTGAGGCTAGTGAAGGATTAATGCTTCGCGTTTGCGAAGGAAATCCCATGTTTGCGAGGCTTGGGACCTTATACCTACGCGTTCGCGAAGGTAGTCTCGCATTCGCGTAGGAGAAGAGAAGCCGGTCATCACATTCGCGTTTCAACCCTCGCATTCGCGAAGAGGAGGACTGGCCAGTGGAATTTTTAGTGCATTGCATTCACGACTGTTGTCTCACGTTCGAGAAGAAGAACACGTCTGGGCAGAACTTAAATTTCAAAATCGAGGATTTAAGCCATAATTCATATTTTGGACTTGGGAGCTCGGGAAATTGCAATTTTTGAAGAGATTTTCACCTGGGCGATTTGGGTAAGTAATTCCTACTCGGTTTAGACTAATTTTCATTAATCTACACTTAAATCTATCCTTTAATTTCGGAATTTGGGATGAAAATTGGGGGAAAGTTCTTAGACCTAAATTTCGAGTTTTGATTGGGGATTTGACATTGGATTTGGATAATTTTAGTATGGTTAGACTCATAAGAGTATGAGGATTCTAAAAATATAAATTTTACCTGATTCTGAGACGTGGGCCCGGAGGGCATTTTGGTCATTTTACCTAATATTGCGTATTAGCATAGAATTTATTTGTGGAATCAGTTACTTGAAGTTATATTTACATTATGCAATTGACTTGAATAGATTTGGGCTATTTGGAGTCGAGTACTCGTGGCAAGAATGTGGTCTCGGGTTGATTTTTTAACCGGTTCGAGGTAAGTGGCTTGTCTAACCTTGTGTGGGGGAAACTCCCCTTAGGATTTGGTATTGTTGAAATTTAAAATGCCTTGTACGTGAGGTGACGAGTGCATACTTTTGCTAATTATTGAAAATCTTGCTTTCATTAAGTAACTTTAATTGTGTTTTCCCTTCCTGTTTATTCTACTTGCAATTTAAGCCTGCTATTAGCTTAGGAAATCATGTCTAATTGTCTTAATTATTTTATTTCCTCAAACTGCCTTATTTGGACTATGTGAAGCATGCTAGGTTAGAAATACCTGCTTTACCTTGGTGTGAAATTGAATTTAATTGAGTATTCTTCGTGTTGTTGCTGCGTGTTCAATTTGGGACTATGGGACGGTATCCCGGGAGATCTCCTGCACACATATATATATATATATATATATATATATATATATATATATATATATATATATATATATATATATATATATATATATTGATTTGGACTGTAGTGCGGGATACCAAGAGATCCCCAGCACATATTGAGGATACTAAGAGATCCTTGGGATACCGAGAGATCCCTAGCATATATATTGAGGATACTAATAGATCCTCGAGATACTGAGAGATCCTCGGCACACATATTGAGGATACTAAGAGATCCTCGGGATACCGAGAGATCCCCGGTTGTTATCTCCATATTGAGCTGTATTCCTTTCCGTGATTGTCTTGTCTCTGTTATAATGGTTGTTGTTCTTTCTATCCTATGTTACTCATTACTGTCATACTTAATTATACTTTCTTATTCTATACTGTTATACATTATACTTCATTTAATCTCAGTAGGGCCCTGACCTTCTTCGTCACTACCCGACCGAGGTTAGGCTTGGCACTTATTGAGTACCATTGTGGTGTACTCATGCCCTTTCTGCGTATGTTTTTCATGTGCAGATCCAGGTACTTCCACTCAGTCTTATCACACTTGAGGTGAGGCGCTTTTATAGAAATTTCGAGGTATATCTGCCGCGTCCGCAGACCGAACAGTCCCTTTCTACTCTTACTAGTATAACCCTTCTGTATTTTCCTTGTCGATAGATATTTCTGGAGTTAGAGCTTTTTATGTAAACACTCAGTTTGTGATTCATGGGGTTTCGGATTTTGGGAGTGTCAGGTTCAGATTCTTGTACTGTATATGCCAGACGGCATCTTAAACATTGTTTCATTTTGTTATTTCGATTTTATATTAGTTTCTTTCCGCAAATTGTTTCTTTTTCGCATTTGTTAGGCTTACTTAGTCGTAGAGACTAGGTGCCATCACGATAGTTCACGGAGGGAAAACTGGGGTCGTGACATTACCTAAGTCCCCGCATCATCTGCGCCTCCGCGCCCAAAGGACCACTACACATAATAGTACCTGCACAAAAACGTGCAGCAAGTGTAGTATGAGTACGTAAATCAACATGTACCTAGTAAGTATCTAACCTAACCCCGGAGGAGTAATGACGAGGGGTCGACATCGACACTTACTAGTGGTCCAATAATATCAGGTACAGTAAAGGGGTGAACATATATGAGGCAGAGTAAATAAACGAAATAAACAAGTATAAATACGTTGTACAATTCTCCTCATTACAATAACTCAAGATCTCAATTAGCAAATCCCTCCTCAACCAGAGCGCATATATATATATATATATATATATAGTGGACCTCACCAAATAGGTTGTTATACTTCAACTCAGGAAAAACTCACGGATACATTGGCTTCTTGTCAAATATTACGCACGATTTCATGAGGATATTTTTAGAAATGCCAAGGCGTATGCCCGATCCCATCATAATCTGTACACTACCGAGGGTCGAACGACACGAACCATAGATGCATATATTAAACTGCTGAGGCGAATGGCCCGCTCCCATATATGTGCTGGTATGTGTGCTAACGTGAGAATGTGCAGGTGATCATTTATTGTGCATAATTAGAAAAAAAAAATTAAAAGGAATCTTTGCTAAATGCTACTACTATTAGATCAAAGAAGCAAGATAAAATACTAATTACTCAATATTCACTTATTAAAACCTCTAACTTGAGAATTAAACTAGACTAGATAAAAGAATATATTTTTTGAAACGTTCTCTTTCTATTGCAAATGAAAACACAACTAAGGTAAATATGCAACTATTTTTGTAGTTTTGTTTTAAATTTTTTAAAAATAACTTAATAAAAAATGAAATAAAAGCTAAAGTATGTAGATTAAACTCAAAAGTATTTACCTACCAAAGAGTGGCAAAAAATTCAAATATGATAAAAATTTAAGTGCTCACAAGCCCCACGATGAGCGCCAAATTATTTACTCGTAAAACGGTACAATTGAATTTATCGTGGTTTATAGACAAGCGAATCGATTTGATCCCAAATGATAAATAAATTAAATAAGAATATGAGACTTAGCGTCGAAATCGAGATAAGACAACAAAAATCTTGGTTTCTGGAGTAGAGCTTCGGGGGGCAGTAGTAACGATATTAATAAGCAAGAAGATAAAATATTATTGAGCTTTAAATAGCATATAGCATAAGCTTGTCAGAAAATTCGTGTCCCTTATAATGGTTATTAAACTCACTATTTATAGTTGCTCCTAGAGAACAAAGTCCTAGGATCAAGCCCCTCGTAAATGATAATTATGGGGGTCATTGAAGAATGTGTAATGGCAGGCTATGAATGTCATATTTTCTGTAATGGGTTACGTACTTAATGCTATATAATATTCGCCATTAAATATTGTTGGGTGACATGCATTTATTTTTTCTTAATGAGCAACATTTCTTTCGGGAACAAACAAGTAGCATAAAAAAATATTTACTACTTTCTAATCAAACACTAGAAAATATTTTCCAAATATTTATTTCATTCACTAACCAAACAAAAAAAAATGATAAAACCACTTATTTCGCATGAAAAATATTTTTCTACGTACCAAACACACTCTTTGTCTGCAACTTATTCAAGAAGGAGTCAATGCTTGTGTGGTGGGCGTATGAGTTTTGGAAGTTAAGGAGATAAAATTCAGTTGTGCTGGGATCAGCACGTTGTCTTGGGCACCAAGTTCATTCTTGGACTTTGACGGATCTTTACCGGCGGCGGATGTAGCATATTGTTGTTGGATTCGTTTGAATTCAGTACGTGTAAAAATTTATTAAAATTAAAATAAATACTATACATAAATTTAAAAATACAACACATTCAATATTATAACCTTTAAGACGAACCTATATAATTTAAATCTTAAATCCGCTTATGATTTTTGCAATATATCTTAACCGCGGGATTATGTAAGACATCTAATTCTCCATCATTAAGCTTCTGGATATATAAGGCGTCGCTCAAATGAAAATGTTACAAAAAATGGGAATGATTAGAATTTTTTTTTATTTATTAGTGTTAATTAACAATTAGAATTTTTTTATTTATTATATTGGCCAAATGGAACAAGTTTCTAAGCACTCTAGCAGAGATATTTCAATTACTATGTATTAATATAATAGAGCCTATTTGAATTGACTTGTTTTAAGTGCTTTTAAGCCAAAATAGTTTTTAAATCATTTTGTTGTGTTTGGATAAAGAAAAAAAGTACTTTTAAACACTTATTTTTAAGCTAAAATAACAAAAACAAACCAAAAGCTAAAAGCTAGAATTTTTAACTTATGGCTTAAAAGCTATTTTGACTTAAAAGCCACTTTAACAAGCTCATCCAAATATGCTCATAACCATATTGAAACTTATTCTTAAATCATGAAGTTTTCCTTTAACAAATGTCTTAAATTTGAAATACCCAAAATAAACTCCTGGGAAAGAAGAGAATCTTTGGCCTTTAATTAATGATGGGACCAGCTTCAGCGTGTGGCTTATTGCTTGAACTTTATTGGCTTATTGCTTTTGCTGGCCTTTAATTTCGGAAGTTTAACGACTCGATCGTTTTGAACAATTGCACTTCGCTCGATTGTTTGAGGGAATGAGTAGTTTCGTATGAAGTATTATGACTTATGTGAATCATCAGTTTTGGTTTTCAGGTTATTCGGAATTGATTTGCAAGAATGATTCTCAGCTAGAAGCTTTAAATTTGAAAGGTTTGACCAAGTTTTAACTTTTTAGAATTTAACCTCGGATTGGATTTATGATGGTTCTATTAGCTTCGTTGGGTGATTTTGGACTTAGGAGCGCGTCCGGATTGTGATTTGGACGTCCACAGTAGAATTTGGCTTGAAATAGCGAAAGTTGGAATTTTGGAAAGTTTGATCGGGAGTGGACTTTTTGATATCGGGGTCGGATTCCGATTTCGAAAGTTGGAGCAGATCCATAATGTCAAATGTGACTTGTGTGCAAAATTTGAGGTCAATCGGACGTGATTTGATAGGTTTCAGTATCATTTGTGGAAGTTTCAAGTTTCAAGTTCATTGATTTCAAATTGAGGTGTGATTCGTTGTTTCGATGTTGTTATGTGTGTTTTGAGGCCTCAAGTAGGTCCGTGTTATGATATGGGACTTGTTGCTATGTTCGAACAGGGTCCCAAGGGGCTCGGGTGAGTTTCGGATAGGTTTGGGTTGTGTTGCGCTCGTTTTTTATGTTTCGACGTCGTTTTTCAAGCATAAATGGTACTACATTAAGCAAATGAGCTCCGGTTTCTGTTTTTATTACAGAATTAGATCCGATTGTAATTATAGAGCCATATCAAAAAGAATCGTCGAATTTGGACATCGTATGGGGATTTTATGGCCATTTTACTAAGAATTTAGTTGCTAAATTTTTCAGATTAATTACGAAATTGCTACTGAATTTGTATTTGAAAATCTGCACTATTTTCAAATATTAAAACCAACATATCTCCTTCAATATAAGGTCAAATGGAGTGATTCAAGAGTGAAACTTGACTAAAATTTTACAAAGAATCCATTGGAGGCATCAAAAATGAGTTTTGGAATCATTTGGTACGAGAAACGAGGTAGAATAGCTGGCAAAAAAATATATAAAATAAGAGTTTGTTTATTTGGTCATATTTTGAGTTGGGAAGCTCGGATTTGGGCAATTTTGGAGGCAATTTTCACCTTATGTATTGGGGTAAGTGTTCTCTACTCGGTTTTTATTATATTTCATGAATCTATCTTTGGTTTTGGCATTTGATTGATAATTTTAAAGTGAAATTTGGGGGATTTTTGCCTAAAGATTCATAAAGTGAAATTTTAAGTTTTGAACATCGATTCGAAGTCGGAATTGGATGAAACTAGTATGGTTGGACTCATAATTAAATGAGTTGTCGGATTTTGTGAGTTTTGTGGGATTCCGAGATGCGGGCCCGGGTTGGGCTTTTTGGCCAATTTTTGGCTTTTGATTAAAGATTCGACCTTCTTCGATTGGATTGATTGCTTTAGCATTGTTTGATGTACTTGAGTCATTTTTGGTTAGTTTCGAGACGTTCGGAGGTCGGAACGCGCGAGATGGCATTTTTGGAGCATCACTTGGCTTGCTCGGTATTGGGATTGGCTTGTTTGAGGTAAGTAATGGTTGTAAATATAGTTCTGAGGGTATGAAACCCCAGATTTCACATTGTTTTACTGCTTTAAGGTGACGTACATGCTAGGTGACGGGCGTGTGGGCGTGCACCATTGGAGATTGTGACTTGATTTGTCCCGTAGCAACTATAAGTTGCGTATTTGGTTGAACCTATATGATACTTATGTGTTTTAGAAAGAGTTTCTGTAAATTGGGCTGAATGCCATGTTTGGGCATTGTGCCAGAGCTGTTCGGACCCTTAGGGTCCTTTTTCTTACTATCTTCTCACTGTTTTTGATTGAAAATCTATACTCAGTCATGTTATACTTACTGATTTTATAACTCAGTCTTTATTACTCCATTTTGATGCATAAAAATGTTATTTTGGGCTGAGCACCCTATTTTTCTGATATCCCGAGTGGCTTGAGAGGTTTATGACTGAGTGAGGCCGAGAGCCTGTTTTGTGAGGATATTTATGGGATCGGGCTGCATGTCGTAGCATGTTTGTTACTCATTCATGATTTTATGAGGCTGAGGACCTGATTAATTTATGTCACAAGGTGGCTTGTTATGAGGTCGGGGGCCTAAGTGATTTATGCCGCAAAGTGGCTTGTTATAGCGCTTGGGTTGTTGGAACCCCTCCGGAGTCTGTACACCCCCAGTGAGTGTGGGTACCCTGAGTGAGTGATATGATATTTTTTCCAAGGGGCTATTCTTGATTCATGTTGTGCCCGATGGGCTTTTTACAAGTGATTGTGAGGTATGCCCAAGAGGCTGTATATGAGTGACAGTGATGTTTGTTTGAGGGGCTGTTTACGATTTATGTTTTCCCGAGGGGCTGTATACAAGTGATGTTTTCCCGAGGGGCTGTATACAAGTGATGTTTGCCCGAGGGGCTGTATATGAGTGAATTTTGCCCAAGGGACTGATTATGTTTTCATCATTTTTACTCATTGTTTTTATCACTTCGTTTGAAACTGTTGAAAGATGTTTTAAATGGTTTCACTGAAACTGGATTTAAATGAGCTGAGTTGATTCAAAATCCTTATTTTAAAAGCCTGCTATATTCTATTGAGATTTCATAATATGAACTGTATATGTTTTATTGCTCGTCACTACTGCTCAATCTTTATTTATCTTTATTACTTACTAAGTTGACGTACTCACATTACTCCCTGCACCTTGTGTGAAGATCCAGGGGCTGCTGGACGTGCTAGTGAGTGTTGGTATCATCTATCGCGGATCTGTTGGAGTTAGCAAGGTAGATGCATGGCGATCACAGCCCTGCTCTTCTCCCTCTTATCTTCCTATAGGTGTTATTAGTTGGTTTCCAGATTGTAGTAGTCTTAGTATTATCGGACAGTTCTTAGTAGATGCTCATGACTAGTGACACCCCGATGTCGGGCTTTTCTTTCTGCACTGTTGTTTGATTTAAACACTATATGAAGGTTTATTGTTAAATAGCTTTGATTTTATCTTAAGAATGAGAATATTGATTGGTTTTGGTAATGTGTCGGCTTGCCTAGTACCACGATAGGCGCCATTACGACATAGTAGATTTGGGTCGTGACAAGTTGATATCAGATCCTAGGTTACATAGGTTTCACGAGTCATGAGCAGGTTTAGTAGACTTTCGCGGATCGGTTCGAAGACGTCTGTATTTATCTTCAAGAGGCTGCAGAACCTTTAGGAAATCCCATATTCTTGAATTCATATCTTGCAACATTGATTCAGCTTGAAATATAACTCTTTGAATTCCTTCCAGACGTTCGTATGCGCGCATGAACGCTCAGTATCAACTGTGCATCGATGGCTTGTGATTTCCTAAACGAGGGGCGAGATGTGATTTATGTGTGTTGATATTGGGCTAGTCTGGAGAACTTGAGGCAGAGCTTTGCCTGTAGCTGAGCATTGAAGTGTTGATTGTGTGAGCGCGTGCTTTTGAATTTATATATTCAGTAATGTCCCTATTAATGTAAGTGATGGTCGGATAGCTACGTGATTAGTATGATGTGACTGTGAGATGTGTTTATATGATTTGAATGTGACTATAACACCCCGTACCTTAGTATTTGGATAAATATGTATCAAAAGTTATTAGTATTATATTTTTGATAAGTGTTAGTTAAACACATAATAGGAGAAAATATTTAAATAATATTTTATGTATTATAAGAAAAGAAACATCTTCCTTATAAGAAAAGTTATGTTTTTATCATAATAAAAATTATCCTTACCTATTTTGAGAATTAATAGTACAAAGATTATATATTCTTGATATTTGGAGGAAAAATTATAATTTTATAACATATATTTTCTAGTGTCATAATGTTTATGATATATTAGTATAGTTTAATTTATAAAGCACTTATGATTTTCTTTGAATAGAAATGTGATGAGTTGATTATCAAATAATTTTGAAAGTATGAGACAAAGACTTTTAATTCCCAATTTTATTACCATACATGAATTTGTTATTTATACCAAACAATTATATGTATTCCATTATCTCTACATGAAGTAATGTGATATATACATAACCTTTTTTTTGTGGTGGACACATGCCAAACTTTCCTTAAACGGTTACACCTTTAGCTAATGAGTCATGTTCCACTACCAAGTTAACTAACTTTGCATAATATCTTTATCTTATCTTACCTTCTTTATATATAAATCAATAAGCAATAGTTTACATTCATCTTCTCTGCAATTCAATGAAGTACCAACAGAAGTCTTATTTCCTCTTTCTAATTCAACAAAGAAGATTAGTATCGTAATTGGAGGTCCCTTTTTATCAACTTATCTCAATTGAAGTAAGGTGTAGGGAAGCTTTAAAGAAGTGATCTTGTACAAGCTCGTATAAGCAATTAAGGTATGTTGAGGTTAATCTTTCTTTCTTTTGGCATGATCCATGTAATGATATGTAAATGTAATGCTATTACATAAATGGTTTTACTCTTAGCAGTTAAGGATGTCCATGTTATTCATTCATGTAAAGTGATATTCAAGCATGTCTAAGTATGTATCTAGTTCCTTATTGACGTATTTGATAGTAGAAAATACCCGACGTTTCTTTTTGATTCATCCTCGATGATGGATGGCATGACAACCTTCTTAAGGGTTTGAGTCTATTTTTCTTTTTGTTTTTGTGTAAATAGTAGTTAGTAAGCAATGGTGCATCAGGCAAAGCTTCACTTTGGCCTAACATATTTACCTTTGACCTTAAGGTTAAAAACAAATTGTTGTGTATAGGATGGTGATAAGTGTGACTTTGAGACTCTTGTGTTGGCTAAACATTCATCTAGTGGTTTCTCGGAACCATTTGTGAAGCTCAAATATTAGCTAAGGTTGTTGTTGGCCCCCGACTCTGTTTTTTTAGCAATCCTATAGCTTGTATGGTGAGGTATTGATTTACAAGTCCAAAGTCTCTTGCCAATGAGGCTAGAACTTGCCCTGAATATTTGTCTAGGCGAAATTCTAGAGAAGCTCGACTTGAGAAGTGATTATAGGCTCTCCTTGATCCTAATTGAGACTTAAAAACATCCATAGCCTACCAATGATAATATTCCTAGTCAACCCCGTTGAGCCAAAGCCCTTATTCTTTCAATAACCATAATGCAAACCTTTATCCGTTCTGAAATGACCCTCTCTTGGCATCCTATCTTTCCTTAGCACAAGGCAAAAGCATAAGTTTAGAGGGAGAAACGAGGAATTCAAAAGTGATAAAAGGTACAAAATGAAGAAAAGGAAAGGCAAAAAGAAAAAGAAAGAAAAGACAAAAAAGTCAAAAAGAAAGTGAACAATGTAGAGGAAATGGAGGGATTCAATAAAAGCAAATGATGAAAGGCATGGAAAGGTTGGAAAGGAGAAAAAAAATTGAAATGAATATGAAAGAGTGGAATTGTGTCTCTTTAAGCCCCTAAAGAAGAAGTAAATGACTCAAAGAGTCAAGAAAATGTGTGCCAAAATTAAGCAAATGAAGTGCTTAAGGGAAGATGAAACCTTCTTAGACCAATATATCCTACCTTGAACCAAAAGCCTTCATTACATTCCCACAAAAGCCATATATGATCTTGAGTTGGGTGAGCTTACATTAGTGGTGACTCACATAAAGGGCAAGCTTATGGTACTTAGAGCCAGACTTGTGACCTTCCTTTGAGAGAGATGAGTGTGTTTCCCACAAAAACCTCGTTCTGAGTGCTACAATCTAAAAGTGAGGTTTGCTTATGGAAAGTTGAGGAGTATGAGTTTGGGTTCCACAGTGACTAATGTAATAGAAAGAGTTTCCTTGATGAGTTGAGTCAACTATTGATGCTTTTGTGTCGCACTATAGCCATGGTACTAAAAGGTTGTGTATTGTTGATAATACATTTGAGTTGAGGGTAATTGTTAGTCCCAATTGATTCTTGATGAGGTTATTTTAGGACAGCTGCATTTTTTCTTTCTTTTATCTTGAGGAGTTGGGAATTACTTTGTTTGCTTGAGGACAAGCAAAACCTTAAGTTTAGGGGAGTTGATAACTAGGAATTCTAGTTTATTTTATGCTCTTTTTTGCTTGAGTTTTGGACTAAAATGTGTATAAGTATTCCCAAAAGCTAACTTGTTGTACTTGTTTGCAGTGTTTGGTCAAAAGGAGACAAGGATATCATATCCAACTCAAAAAGGAGTGAAACCTGCACAAGTTCAAAGCCAAATCAAAGCAGTGCGACTGCGGTCCTTTTATCGCGATCCGCGGTGGCAAGGTTCAGAGAGATACAAGTTGAGGCATTGCAAGTTACCGCGGTCCGCGATGATTTTATGCGACCACGGTACCCCTACCGCGACAGCGGTCCTTTTACTGCGATCCGCGGAGAAGAGATTCAGAGAGCCTAGAGTCTGAGCAAAACCTGAAGACTGTGATCCGCAGTTGATTTACCGTGGCCGCGGTAGCCTTACCGCTGTAGCGGTCTATTTTCCGTTGTCAGCGGTACCTCTATAAGGGGCATTTTTGTCCAAAAAATTTGGCTATGTATAAATACTACTTTTCAGATTTTTAGGTCATCTTACGTTAGCTGAGCACATGAAACGTTGTATTTATCTATTTTGCATAATTTTGTAGTTTACTTAGCAATTAATCTTAGTTTCTTATCTTGTAATTACAATTTATGGATTATTCTTCATCTCAATCTATGATTTCTTCTTCAATTATGAGTAGCTAAACCCATTAGCTAGGGTTGTGGCACAACCCTAGTGTGGGTATTTAATGCTCTTTTATTTTAGGCTTAGATGTTTATGGGTGATTGTTATTTGGCCTGATTTATGCTTTCTATGTTGAATTAGTGGTTGCAAACACTAATTTGTGCCTTTTTTACTTAGGCTCTTCTTGAGAAAGAGTGACTAAGTCTAGGAATTTCAGGCCAACAAGGAATTGGGGTGTATTCAAGAGATTGATGGCCCCAATTAAAGGGTTAAACCTAGAGATAGTAATGCCCGACATGAGCCAACATTGCTTGCACAAATTGAACACCCAATTGGGCTTGAGAATTTCAATTAGGGAAAGGTCACTCTTACTACCGAGAGGTGTAGAGTGAGTAGTTTCATGCATTGGCTATATCACGATCCCAACTATAACATTATTGTCCTAAGTTCTAGATCCTGTTAGATACTCACCCCTAGGAGTAAGTCACTTTCCTAGTGCCTCTTTACCCATTTAGAAAACCCTACAAACATATCTACTTAGCTTAATTTCGCGCATCATTAGTATAAAATTAGAAGTAACAAACAAACAAGAATGATTGAAAGTGTAATCAAGAGCACTACACACTACTAGATTAGATAGGAATCCAACTCCAAACAATGTATTAGCTCCCTGTGGATTCGATCCCGACCTTCTCGGGTAAAAGCTGCATCGACTGCTCTTGCCACTCTGTAGTGGTGCAGGGTTGGGCCCAATTAGAAACCAATTGGTATAAATAGAGGAACAAAGCCCATTTTACACTTTTCACTCTCTAAACTAAAATTATGCTCTGTTGAAATTTCTTGGAGATTTCTATCTGTCCACACACACCACCACCTTGATCCTTCACTCATTATACTCATTTTATCTGGTATGCTTCAATTTTACGTTACTTTTTTGTGTTTGTTTAATTTGTAGATTTTTAGTTCTTTTTAGGTCATTTGTTATTAGAGATCAATTGTGTGTCCATATGGGTTATATCTGAATTAGGTTAACTTGATACATGCTCTATGAGGACTGGGTTAATGAAATTTCATGTTTTTATAATGTTGTCATGTCTAATTGTGCACGAAATTGAAAAAACCTAAGTAGAAAATTTTGATCTGTACGTAACTTTTGAAATCTGCGGCCGCACTTAAATTTGTGCGGTCCGCAGATGATGAATTTGGGAAACTTAGTGAAGAATGAATCTGCAACCGCAAGTTAAAATGTGAGAACCACAGAATTCCCTTTACGGCCATAGAACAACACATCTTCTGTCATCGGAGAGTACTCACGTTGAGACTCTAATGTGATGCCGCAAGTCTAATTGTGCTGACCACAGAAATCCTCTTGCAGCCATAGTTTAGTCATTTCTCTATCATCAGAGAGTCAGCATTTTTAGGATTCAGAGGTGCGGCCGCAAGTCAAATTGTGCAGTTCACGCTTCACTTCTGCGGCTGCACATTAAAAATATGCGGTCCGCATATCCCCATCTGTGGCCACAAGTGAAAATGTGTGGACCACTGATCACTTCCGTGCAAGAATGATCTAACTGTACACCCTCATTGTTTCATCTGGTTTATCTTTTACTTGGATGTATCCTGTGTATGTTTGAACATTAAATTGCAACTAACAATCGCCTTTGCTTGATACAGATAATGGTTTGATCCAGAGGACGAGGCGACACTTCAAAAGGGAGAGGTGAACCTTCTCGGGTCAGAGGCAAAAGTGCCTTGCCCCTTAGCTAGTAAAAGACAATAAGAAAGAAAGTAACAGCCGGCAAAAGGAGAGGTGCGGACCTCTCCGAGTCTAGCTCCTATGTCCTGTCTAGGGAAGTGTCAGAGGGCAACTCAGCCTCTATGCAGGAGTAGTCGGCCACACAGTCGAGGCCACAGGGGATATACTAACTTAGGGACGATTCGTCCTCATCTTATAGCACTTCCGAGGGATCGGAGAGTGCTAGTCAGATTTCCGAACCATCGGCTAACTACTTCCTGAGGCACAGGTTCATGCACCAGCTCATGACATCCTTAATGATGGCAGAGGGGGAGATGTCACTACTACAGGTTTGGAGAGATCAAAGAAGAAAGAGGTTTGAGAGGATCGCTTTGTCATCCTAGCTTCCTTCACCAGCTTCTGCATATAGTGGCCAGCGAGGTTGCTAACTCTTGAGCGACAATTTCTATTGAAGGATTTGGAGAGGTACAACCCAGCCATATTAAGACAGTTCTGGGTACGAAAAGGGTGGATGTGGTTCACCCATAGTGTAGTGGATGCCAAGGAATACCTTGTCTGCGAATTATATGCCAATGTGGCTCACATAAATAAAGGTACGAAGGTGACCAAAGTACGTAACCTCAAGGTGAGGTTTGATCAGCATATGCTAAACGCGTACTTGGGATTTGAGGATCTTGAGCCGAAGGAGTATTTGGAGAAGTGTGCACTGGGGAAGGAAGTTCGACCTTGGTTAGCTGAGGTTCTAGAACCACCAGGGAAACCACCACCATTGATTGTCGTCAAGGTTCCCATTCAGCGGAACACTTTGAGTTTGAGGCAAAGGGGTGGCAGACATTTGTTTTCAGTAGGTTAGATCCAAGCCAGAACAAAACTCACATTCCCATCCCTCGGGCAGTGCTTGTGGCTTCCATCATGGATGGTTTCCCAATCAATATGGGTGTCGTGATGTCGGCCAACATTTCTTTGATAACACAGCAGGATAGCTCGTCATACCCGTATCCCAACACTATTACAGAATATCTTACCAATGCAAAGGTAAAGCCAAGGGATTTTGACACAAATGTGAAGTCGAAGAAATTTTTTGATTGGTATTAACTTATGGATGCGAGCAACCCGAAGAAGAAAGTTCAGCCTCCTACCACCATATGCTAGTCTGATAAGCCAGCCGTGGTAGTTTCTGAGACAAATGATATTCCATCCACTTCAACTGAGCCTTTCTCCAGTGCCGCAGCTATGCCCCCACCATCATTTACAGCCCCTACTAAAACTCATGTCATAGCTCCCATCGAACATCTGAGGCTAGTGCGTATGCCCACTGCCTCACTATCTATGCTGCGAGTCTCCTAGAGATTGGCGAGTCCCAACAACTGGATGTAGACAACTACTACAAAGTTGTCTAACTTGTCCAAGACTATTATAGCGCAATTTACTTCTCATACACCTCAGGCTCCTTCTACCATTAATGAGACACTAAAGAAGATTTTGGAGAACCAAAAAACATTCATGAGCACCTTGGTACAGCATGGGTCGGTGATTGAAGAGCTGGGAAAGGAAGTAAAGAAGATGAGAAAGTCCCAGGCCAGCAAGAAGTCAGTGGATAAGCTCCAAGAGAAGTGAACAGAATTTCTACAGCGCGAGACCTTCCCTTTGACATGCTATTTGATCCGCACCATTCTGCCCCAAATCCTTCAGCCCCATATGCATCGGTAGCACCAGCTGGCCAGTCTGAAGAGCCAGACCTTGATGCCAACACTACTAAAGTAGTGCATGAGATGTTCACCAACCCAGATACACCTAGAGTCGAGGATTATGAGATCCAGTTGGCTAATCCAGAAGGCAATAACATTGCTGGGGACACAGAGATGTCCAAGGACCATAGGGAGTTTTCTTCACACTTTCCTCTTTTACTCTTATTTGCTAAGCATTGGGGACAATGCTTACTTTTATTCAGGGGGTAGAGTTTATTTGACACATTTGGTATACTTTGATACATTTGGCCTGTAATAATTTGATGATACTTTTTCTTTTTCTTATTTGTATTTAACTATCTTATCTCTCTCTTACTATGTATATTCATTCTATCTTTAGTAGTTTTGCTCATTAGCTTCTTTATCTTCTTTCTTTCTTATTATCTTCTTTATCTTTTCCATATTAGTTCTTGTTTTGTTAAGTAGCTTTTTTTATGTTTTAGTAGATAATAAGTCTTTAGTTTTCTTAACGCCACGGTTCTTTCCAAAGGTAGTGGTTGTGTGAACCAGGTGACTCATCCCAATGATGGATGGCGTGACAACCTTCTTAAGGGAATGAGTCTATTTTTGTGTTTAGGTAATAATAGTAGTAATAATGAAAGAAAAAATCTAATTAAGTCCTGCTCGAAGAGTCAACCATGCTTCAATTGGCACTAACACACTTAACTATGTGCTTATGGTTAGAGACAAGGTTTTCAAAAGAAATAGCTCTAGTTAGTGACTTTGTGACTCTTGAGTTGACTTTGGTAATCATTGAGTGGTTTAATTGGACCATAGTGATCGTTAAACTTGAATGTGTTCGTTGTAGGTTCCCGAATCTATCCCCTTTTACAATATAATTGCGTGAGGGGTGAGATGAATTGTTTCTAGTCCATATATACGTGCGAAGGGTCTAGAATTTGCCCCGAATATGTCTCAAGGCGAAATCCTAAGTTCTGCTTGGTTTGAGAAGTGATTGTAGGCTCTCCTTAGCCCGTTTGATATTTCTACTACCAACCAATGTCATTATCCCTATTCAACCCCTTTGAGCCTCAAGACTTTCTCATTTGATAACTATGTTATAAGCCTTTACCCGTTTTGTCGTGACCCTCTCTAGGCACCCGGACTCTCCTTAACACTCTTGTGAAACAAATGTCTTAAAACATAAGTTTGGGGGAGAGATGAGGAATTTGAAAAAGGCATCAAGGAACTAAACAAAACAAAAAAAAGAAATGATCTCTATGTAAGAGAAGGAAAGAAAAGAAAAGAACAAAAAAATGCAAAACGTGAATAAGTGGAAGGGTTGAGTGGATTCAAAAAAAGGTAATGATCCCAAATATTGAGAAATCAAAAAGGGAGAAAAAGAGTGAAATGATCAAGAAAGAATGATATTATGTTTCTCTAGTCCCCAATAAAAAGAAACTGCCTCTAAGAATTGACAATTATAGCCGAGAAATGAAAGATGGAGTGCTTAAAGAAAGGTGTAACCACTCACCCATATGGTATCCTACCCTAATCCAAAAGCCTTCATTACATCCCGAAAGAAGTCCTACTTGATTTCAAACCGAGTGAGCTTACATTAGATGCGATCTACATGAGAGGCAAGCCAATGGTACTTGAAGCCGCACTTGTGACATTCTCTTATGAGAGATGAGTGAGCCTTTCATGAATCTTCGGATTGAGGGCTAACTTCTTAAGTGAGCTTGGCAAATGGAAAGTAGAGGAGGAAAAGTTTGGATTCCACCATGGCCTACATGATAGAACAAGAGTCCTTGATGAGTAAAGTCAATTATTGAAGCTCAAATATCACATTAGAACTATATGTGCATGAATATTTGACTTGTCACCTTGTTGATCATGCATGAGTACTGTGGATAATTGTTGGTCCCAACTGATGTGTGAATCGCTCACCTCTGACTCACTGAAATGACCCTTAACTCTAGGAGGTGGAAACTAATTTATTTGCTTGAGGACAAGCAAAGACTTAAGTTTGGGGGAGTTGATAAGTGGGGATTTTGACTACTTATTAGTACTTTTTTACTTTTGTCTTAGTCCAAAAGTATTGATATTGTGCAAATTGAAGGAATATTGGAAGTTTGGTCTCCCATGATGAAATCTAACTCAAAAAGGAGTATTTCGAAGCAAAAGGCAATAAAGGGCGCAAAAACAAAGAAGTGAAGTCCGCTGAAGGATTTTTGCGGTCGCAGAAGAAATTGTGGACCGTAGAATTCTATCTGCTGCCACAAACCAAGCGAAAGAACCCAATAAGATTTTGACCAATATGCGAACCGCATATGAATTATGCGGCCAGAAAACATGGTCTGCACTGACAAATGATTCCAAGTTCAGATATTGTGCAAAAGACCAAGTTCTGAAGCCTTGTTGAAGTGCGGACCGCATAAGAATTGTGCGGCCATAGAAGTTGCTTCGCAGGAGCAATCCCTAAATGTGCAGCTGCAAAATCCAAGCTCCTGTTAACTGAAGAAATATGTGGACCACACATGGAATTGTGCAACCGCGGAACCTCTCGAGGGGCATTTTTGTCAGCAAATTTTGGCCCACTATAAATAGACGAGTTTTACAATTTTAGGTCATGTTTTGAAGAAAAAGCTGTTGTAGCCGTTACCTTTTGCCAATTTAGGAAGGTTTTGATTATTTTAGTGTTTAAACATTATATTTTATCATTTTAATATTTGATTATGAGTTTAATTAGTTTTGCTTCTTTATTTTCTTCAATTCCTACTATGAGTAGTTAGATTTTTACTAGGGTTGTGACACAACCCTAGTGTGTAAACCTTATGGATATCTAATTTAATGCTTGTTTATGATTGGGTATTGATTATTTAGCTTACTTCATGCTTCAATTTTAGAATTAATAGTTGCAAACGTTGATTCATGCCTTTTTACTTAGTCTCTACTTGAGAACGAAGGACCTAGTCTAGGATAACTTGGCTAACAAGGAACTGGGCTAATTGAGAGTTTAATTAGCCTAATTAAAGGGTTCAGACTAGAGATAGTAAAAACCTGACTTGAGCTCATATCAACTATTCTGTTTGATACCCATTTGGGCTTAAGAAAGTCAAATTGGGCAAAATCATTCTTTGACCGAGAGGTATTAAGTGGGTAATGTAGAGTTGAGAGCTATAATACACCCCAATCAACAAAATAAGAATTAACATGTTTATCCCATTAGGCGGACACCTAGGTTATGGTCACATCTCTAGGCTTTTAAGCTATTTGGAAAAACACCCAAAAAACAATCGTTCATTTCTAGTTTATTTCCCTTAGCTCACAATTGTTAGAGTAATAGTAGAAGTAGAAATCAAAACTTTTTGTGGAAGTGCAAATTTAGTTAATCCATTCGCTTTCTTCAAGTATATACACCTAACACACCTTATAACTCCATGTGGATTCGACCTCGACTCATAGTTGGGTAATTTATATTGCATACGGCCGTATCATATCTCTTATTCTTATTGAGGTGTGATGTAGACATCATCAGGCCCTCATAAAGGGGGACCTGACATGGTATTCTCTTTTACCCGAGCCCTTAATAGATTCCTTCGAGATGCTTGCGGATTCTTTTATCAAGGCCCATGCCGGGGACAAAAAGGTACAGGACCGAAAGGCCGACATATTCAAGATTGCACAAGGAGAGTCCGAATTGCTGCGAGAGTTCGTGACCAGATTCCAGAAAGAAAGGATATTGCTACCGATCGTACTGGACGAATGGGCAACTGAAGCAGTTACTAAAAGGCTGAATCCAAGAAGTTCCGACACTTCCCAAAAATTGAAAGAAAGTTTGCTCAAGTTCCAGGATACAACATGGGCAGATGTTCACAATCGGTACGAGTTGAAGATAAGAATTGAGGATGACTAGCTCAGTTTTTCGGCATCAACTAAAGGTCGGGACCAAAATAAGAATAAGGAGAAATCGAAGGATGATTTCAACATAGATCGGCGGTATTCTAGAGGACGATTTTTGACGTATGAAAGGGCCGAAAGATGTGGCAGAGGTTTTCGCTTGGCTGATAGATTCTCTACCAATAGGAGAGCTGATCATAGCCGGAATAACAGATCCTTGCATGACAAGGAGATATCCGGTTCACGAGATTCCTCCTACCCCAGGCTATCCGAATATAACTTTAACGTTAGCGTAGTGGAACTAGTGTCGGCTATGAGTAACATTAAGGAAGCATGATTCCCGAAGCAAATGAGATCAAATCCCAGTCATAGGGATCCTAATTTGTGGTGCGAATACCACGGGACCAACTACCAACATCTGTACGAAGAGGTGGCGACATTGCCAAAAAAAGTCCACGTTAGAGAATTCTTAAGCGACCAAGCAAAAATAACTACGACCGCAACCGGGATAACACGGAAACCTCAAAAGTGGGAGAAAATCCTCCTCATTTGACGATTAACGTGACTTTCAGGGGGGACGAGATTAATAGTGTGACATTTTCGGCAGCAAAAAAGACGAAGGTGTCAATAACCAACAAGAAGAGACTCCGGGATCTCTCTGAGGATGACATTACTTTCACGGAGGATGACGCATATGGACCACTGCTACCGCACAACGATGCCCTCGTAATCTCTCTTAATGTTTTTGATTTTAAAATTAAACGTGTCTTGGAGGACCCAAAAAGTTCGGTCAATATTATCCAACGGAGAGTGCTAGAGTAAGCCAAGTTGACCGAAAGTATCATTCCGACCACAAAACTCCACGCGGGGTTCAATTTTGCAAGGGTGACAACCCGAGGAGAGATTTTGTTGCCTACGAATGTAGAAAGGGTAATGAAGACGACCCTTTTTGAAGTAGCAGACGGTGATATGGGCTATAATATTATCCTAGGGAGAATGTGGTTGCACGAGATGAAGGATGTGTTTTCAACATACCATCAAGTACTGAATTTCCCAACTCCCGGGGGAATTAAACAAATAACAGGAGACCAACTAGCGGCAAGGGAGATAAACGCAATCTCAGTTGCCAGTAGCAAAGGGAAGGAGCGTGCATCATAGCAATTACATGAACCAATGCCTGCTCCCGAGCCAAACGAAGTCAACTAGGGGGAGGAATTGCCGAAATCCTATCGGGTACCAAGATATTTCAAGGTACTAGAAGAAACGGACGCAACAAAACCCACAGCAGAAGAACTTGAGCAAGTCGTGTTGTTCGAAAAGTTCTTGGAAAGGAAGTTCCACTTGGGGAGAGGATTAAACCCTGAGCTCAGGTCAGGATTCATAGAATTTCTTAAATTTAACGTTGATTGTTTTGGGTGGTCGCATGTGGATATGATAGGTATCCTTCCAGAATTGGTTGTGCAAAAACTAAGTCTGGATCCTAACATTCCTCCGGTGAGGCAGAAAAAATTCCCTATTGCCGAGGTCAAAAATAAATTCGTCAATGAAGAGGTAACGCATTTCCTTGATATTAGTTCAATCTGAGAGGTAAAGTATCCTAACTGGCTGGCTAACGAGGTAACAGTTCCAAAGAAGAATAATAAATTTTGCATGTGCGTAAACTATAAGGATCTAAATAAGGCGTGCCCAAAAGACTCGTTCCCATTGCCGAACATTGATCAAATGATTGATGCGACGATTGGGTACGAGTTAATGAGTTTCCTCGATGCTTACTCCAGGTACAACCAAATCAAGATGAACCCGAAGGATCAGGAAAAACTTTGTTCATAACAAAGTTTGGCACATATTGCTATAATGTGATGCCTTTCGGGCTAAAGAACGCCGGAGCCACTTATCAACGGCTCATAAACAAAATATTTGAGAAACAAATAGGAAAACCCATGGAAGATTACATATATGATATGTTGGTTAAGTCTTTGAACTCAGGTGATAATCTTAAACACCTGCAAGAAACCTTTGACATCCTAAAGAATCACAACATAAAGCTTAACCCCGAAAAGTGTGCATTTGGAGTCAGCTCCGCTATGTTCCTGGAATTCCTAGTATCGCAAAGGGGGATAGAAGTCAACCTCAATAAAATTAAAGCCATCGAAGACATCTCAGACTAGCTATCAAGGGTGAAAGAGGTTCAAAGTTTGACAGGAAAACTGGCCACTTTAAGTAGATTTATTTCCCGATCTTTGAAAAAATTTCAACACTTCTTTTCACTCCTCGAAAAGAATAACAACTTCAAATGGACTTCAAAATGCCAGCAGGCTCTAAAGGATTTGAAAAGGTATTTGTCAAGCCCTCTATTATTGTCGAAACCAGAGGAAGGCGAACAGTTGCTGATTTACTTAGCGGTCTCGGAGGTAGCAGTAAGTGTCGTTTTAGTCTGTGAAGATGAAGGTACGCAATCTCCTATCTATTATGTCAGTAAAATTTTAATGGGAGCAGAAACTCGCTACCCACAACTGGAAAAATTTGACTTAGCTCTCATAGTTGTTGCTCGAAAACTCAGGCCTTATTTCCAATGTCATCCGATAGATGTGGTAATAACCTTTCCCTTGCAGAATATCCTTCATAAACCTGAACTTTCACGTAGGCTGGCCAAGTGGGCAGTCGAAATGAGTGAATTTGACATAGAGTATAAACTTAGGACTATGATTAAGTCACACGTTTTGGCCGACTTTGTGACCAATTTCAGTCCGGGACCATTACCTTTAGCTACCAAAGAAGTAGTGATGGTGTGAGAATCGACATCAGGAGTTTGGACCTTGTTCATGGACGGAGCTTCCAATGTGAAAGGGTCCAAGCTTGGTATAGTGCTAATCATTCCTTCGGGGGAAACCCTAAGACAGGCCAGAAGAACTGTTCCTCTAACTAATAATAAAGTAGAGTATGAAGCTTTGATTACAGAACTCGAGTTGGCCCGGGGACTGGACTCCAAGGTCATAAAAATCAAATACGATTCCCAATTGGTAGTAAATCAGGCCTACGGGATCTTCGAAGCCAAAGAGGACATATGCAACAATATGTAGTGAATGTCCATGCTCTCATGGTTCAGGGAATGGTCAGTTACCCACATCTCGAGGGAATAAAATGCAAAGGCAGACGCGCTAGCCAATCTAGGATCTTCCACGGAAATGAAATGATCAAACTCCGGTACGATCGAGCAGCTTATGCATTTGGCAGAATGCTATTATGAAGTAAACACGAACAATTTGGTCTGGGACTAGAGAAATGAGATCATTAACTATCTCGAGCACGGAAAACTACCTAAAGATCAAAAGGCATCTCTGGCGCTGTGCACTAAAGCAGCTCGATATAGCTTCAAGGGAGGTCAATTGTATAGAAGATCTTTCCAAGGCCCGTTGGCCCGATGTTTGGGAGCTTCCGAAGCTAACTATGTCATGAGAGAAGTCCATGAAGGGATCTGGGGAAATCACTCGAGCATAGACTCCTTAGTGTTAAAGCTAATTAGGACAGGATACTACTGGCCCGAATGGAACAAGATGCTAAGGCTTATGTTCAAAAATGTGATAAATGTCAACACCACACACTGTTGGTACATAAACCGACAGAGCTACTACACTCGGTTTTGTCGCCCTATCTATTCATAAAGTGGGGAATGGATATAGTCGGTCCGCTATCGCCGACCCTCTATAAGGTAAGATTTATTTTTATTTTAACTAATTATTTTTCTAAGTGGGTTGAAGAAGGTCTTTACCAAAAAATCGGCAAGCGCAAAGTAGTAGATTTTTTGTGGGACAATATTATTTGCAGATTCAGGATACCAAAAGAGAACTGCGACAACGGGCCACAATTTGTAGACACAAAGGTCACAAAATTCCTTGAAGACCTAAAAATCAAAAGAATCACATCATCACTTTATCACTAGAGCGCAAACGGTCAAGCAGAATTAACAAAACAAGGTGATTATCCAAAATCTCAAAAAAAGATTGGAAGCAGCCAAAGGCAAATGGCCCGAAGAGCTACTAGGAGTACTATGGGCGTATCGAACAACGACCAAATCAAGCATGGGGGAGACTCCATTCTATCACGTATATGGAGAAACAGTCTTGATCCCAGTGGAAGTAGGAGAACCTACCCTAAGATACTTCCGGGCAGATGAAGAAACAAACAACAAAGCACTATTTATCAAATTGGAGCTGCTCGATGAACGCAGAGACTTGGCGCATATAAGGATGGTATCCCAAAAACAAAGAATGGAGAGATATTACAATCAAATAGCCAACCTCCATTATTTCAAAGTAGGAGATTTGGTTTTAAGGAAAGTAACTCCCGGAAGCTCAATGTAGGAAAGCTAGGTCCGACGTAGGAGTGCCATTACCGGGTATCAGATGGCATCGGGAAAGGGTCATACGAATTGGAAAATCAAGATGGAGTAAAATGCTGAGCAATTGGAATGTGGCATACCTCAAAAGATATTATTGTTGATAAGCACTGCATATACTGAAAGTATGTGGTGCACTCTTTTTCTCTTCGTCCAGTTCTTGTCCCAATTGTGTTTTTCTAGCAAGGTTTTTAACGAGACAGCAACGGAAAGCATACTACGAATGAGGCTTTGTCAGCAGAAATAAGACCTTTAAATGACAAGACAGGCAAGCAACGAACCACTACGGAGCGGTTAGATAGTCTTTTGCTCGATAGCGAAGTTCCTACTGAGAAACAAAGCTTTATATCGGGCCAAAGGTTACCCAACTGTTCACGAGTGCAAGTCGGTAGGGGGCGGTTAGGTAATCTTTGACTTTGTAGCAAAGTTCCTAATGGGAAACAAAGTTTTCTATCGAACCAAAGATTATCCAACCATTCACTAGTGGAATCTTCAAAGGAGCAAGACTTCCAGTATTCAAATTCGTATTCTTCGCATTTTAACACTAGGGGGAATGATATGAGAATACGGAAACATGACTTTCACATCGACCAGGACTACGAAATTCGGGAATAAAGTTTTATTATCAGGACCTGGTACTGAGCGGCCAGCCTCGTAGAAACAAGTTGTAGAAGTTAGACACAAGTAATGGTAATTTCTTTTTAGCACAACTAATGTTTATGTACTTTTGAAAATGGAAGGAATAAAGTAAAGTCCTTTTAGTTTTATCATGTTTATTGTCCGAATGATAAATTAATTTTACCATTTGAAAGCTAAACTAGTACTTCAAAGGCTAGTGCCATAATGAATAGGAGACGTCCTCTTCAAGAGCATTGTAAACATAAGAGGACCTTCTCTTATAAAATCCTCACGGTAAAGGGTCCGGAAGAACTTACGCCCGGAATCCAAATGCTATCCGGAAAATATGTAGCCAAATCCTTGCATAATCCGATGCAAAGAGAAAAACTTCTTGAACGAAAAAGTACTTCTATATAATAACATTCCGAGAAGCACACTTACAAAAGTATAAAGTGAAAAACAAAAACAAGAAAAAGAAAAAAGCTAACCTACCACATCCCTAAAATCCAGGGAAGAGAAGTGTCTGCGCCCCCAAGAGAAGTAGGTGGATCTGTCGTTGGCTTGAGGTCTTTACCTTCATCATCATCCCATTCAAGTTCTTCTTCAGTTCTCGAGAACTTAGAACCGAAATTAGAGGAATCAGTCGCATCAGGTTGGACCGGAAGGCCTCTTCGAGCAGTTGACTCCAGCTCAAGGTCCTTAGCGATCTCGGCATCAAAATCAATGATACCCACTTTTGCCTCTTCCAAGGTTTTTCTCCTCATGCTATACATAGAGTATGTTTTTTCAACAATGAGGGAAGCCGCTCGGCGCTAAAGCTCTTCCTTAAGTTGGTCAACCTCGGTCGAAAGGTTATTCCTCTCAGACCCAATGGCTTGAAGGATGACGTCGACATCATGGATAGTGGAATTGGAAACTTTATTATGTTCCATGACCTTCCTATACTTCTCCTCCATCGGGGCATACTTCTCCTTAGTAGTAGTAGCTTCTTCAGCTTTGGAGTTCAAGGCTGCCTCCAAATTATACAATCTTCAGTAGAGGCAGCCTCACGATCGGCAGCAGCAAGAATGACATTTTAGACCTCAACCAACTTTGCCTTAGCCTCAAATTGTACCCTTAACAGGGATGCCTCTTGGTCGGGGGTCACTACCTCTTGCTCACTATGCTGCAATCGAGCCTCCAACTCAACGGCCTCAACGGCCTGTGCTTCCAGTTCTGGGGGCGATCAGTAATTTGATTCCGCTCGGCCAATAATTGATCCTGCTCGGAGGTGAGTTTCTCTTTGTCAAGGATCAACCTCTGAAGTCCCTCAGAATCAAGGAAGTTAGCCTGCAAAACAGAAGTACAAATTAAAAATCCTGCCATAACAAAGATAGAATGGACAACAGAGGGAACAAAGATCGTATTGTCGCTACGTTGTGCATGGAATTGTTTACCATACACACTCCCAAGAGAGACTGTATTTTATTCCTATCCTTATCTGAAGCCAGAGGCTTCAGATAATTAGCAAGTTCTACTGGCCGGGACAACATATGGCATTCGGTAGAAACTGGGAAGGAAACACTCCTCTTCCTCTGAGGATCTTCGGAGGGGGCAGAATAGTTATGTCCCAAATTCCCGTGAATTGGGGACTGGGGAAGAGGGACATCCTCCTCTCAGATGACTACAGCCAGTGGAGATGATTTAGCAGTTCCTGGTGCCAAAGGCAAAGTTGGCGAAGAGGGAGATGAAGCAAATGGCATTGTAGGTTCAGAAGCAGCTGTGACAAAAGTAGTGCTAGTTGTTTGTTGCTCATCAACTGAAGAAGGAAAAGACCCGGTACCCAGCCTCGCGGTACCGGGAAAAGCCTGGGACTCAAAAACGAGATTTGGCATCTTCCACTGTATCACATTCCCCCTAGAGCAATTGGATATCATCCTCGATTGGCGTAATTAGCTTAACGGATTGAGCATTCTCTTGAGCTGATGAAGGTCATCGTCTTCTATGTAGAGTATCCCCCTCATCACTGGCTCCTGTATCGTCATCGATCACCATAATGTCTGTGGCTAGCTCGGGCACGGCGCTCTTCGCCTTTTTATTCTTGCTCTCGACCATGGAGAAACGTCGCATTTTTGTTGCTTGTTCTCCGGCCGGGGACTATGATAGGAAGCACTTGCACTAGAAGCAGGCTCGATGACACCCGTTTAAGTGAAAGCCTCCTCCTATAGCAACCTCGCCACATTAACAGGATCGGCCAAAACATCCTCTTCAGGGATGGTATCAGAGCCCTACGGAAGATCTGAATTCAACATGAAAGAAAAGTTAACCAGTTTTCCCAAATGTAAAGTAAAAACAAGATAAGTTCAACCTACCATGATTTTTGTCCTTCCACCCATATTTAAGGGACAGTTCTTTCCACTAGCGGGTCTCAGGCATAGTGACGTCCAAAATCTTCTAGACCCACCGGTCCCAGCCTTCAACCCTTGGTGGTGTCCATCGAGCTGCTAAAATAATAAAATAAGAAGGATCAGTAATAGTAAGGGACAATCTTTAACTAGAAGTAAAGACAGACGTTGAACTTAACAGTACATTTCCATAATTCAGAAAAGGATGGAGTTGTGACCGGGATGATGTCCTTGGTGGCAACTGAAACGAACCGCTCCATCTATCCCCAGCCATTGTCATCGTCCAGGCTAGTGATAAAAGCATGGTGACCACGTTTGCTGAAGTTTATCCCCATAGAAAATCTTGGGGGAATAAAATTTCATCAGTCGAGCCAAGCTCTTCCCCCGTCTCCTGGCATAGACGCCGAAGACAGGCGACCGTCCACCATATAGAAGGGCTCAATTGTGCCAAGCAGATTTGGTAACGGAAGAAAAACTCCAAGATAACGGAATCAAGCCACCCGCTCAATGAGAATAGGCCCAAAGTGAAGGGGTACGTGTAAACGTACGTAAAACCCTTCTTGGAGAAGGTTACCCGCTTCGCTAGGTCAGGAGAGATAATGTTCAAATCTTGACAACCACAGTTTTCCTTCACAGTTGGGATGTTAGAAGGATACATGGAAGAAAGATATACACCATCCCATATGCGGGGGTTAGCAGAAGGGTACTTCTCTTCGAAGTCCTTAGTTGTAGTACGCCTTCTAAGAATAATGGTACTCACTGTAGGAGGAGCATCATCATCAGTATTTTCTTTGTTCTTTGAAGAACTTGAATTTTTGAAAGAGGGGCCATAGTTATCAAAAGGAAGTAAGGGTTTTTCTCTGAAGAAGAAGATTAAAGGAAGTTGAAAACAAGTGTGAGTTGAATAAAGAGAGTTTGAGAGAGTTTAGAACATTATGAAGTGTAAAAGAAGAAGGTTAAAGCGTATAAGTTAAGGAATAGGCTGCTAAAATCGTGGCCATGACTACATCGAGAACCGGTGAAAATGTTGTTGAATCATGGGATGACGCGTGTTCGGGGCATTAAATGCAGAGAGACGTGCGTCTAATCAACGTCAGAAACTTTTCAGAGAGGGTCAAAGAATTACCCGCCAAGAAAGGTATTAGTATCTTCACCAACTTCCCGGTGACACAAGGATATGCCACCGGAAAGTAGGGGGACTATCTGTATATGGTAAAATATATTCATATTAAATGTTCGCATAATAAAGAGACACGTGGAGCTTAAGGCAGATGGAAAGCAAGACAAATGGAAATCAAGTTCGAGGGCAGCAATCTCATTTGTTCTCGAAGGGAATGTTGTTCATAAAGACAAAATAAATGACTGTCACTCTGTAACATTTAATGGAGAATATTCTATAGCATTAAGTACGTAGCCCGTTACATAAAATATGGCATACATATCCTGCCATTACATTCTTCAATAGCCCTATAATTGTCATTTAAGAGAGGCTTTATCCTAGGACCTTATTCCCTGCAAGCAATTATAAATAGTGACTTCCACAACTATTGTAAGGAACACGAATTTTCTGACAAGCTTATGCTATATACTGTGCAAAGCTCAATAATATTTTATCTTCTTGCCTATTAATATTGTTACTACTGCCCGTGGAAGCTCTGCTCCCAGAGCCAAGATTTATGTTGTCTTATCTCGATTTCGACACTAAGTTTCACATTCGTATTTAATTTATTTATCATTTTGGGATCAAATCGATTTGTTTGTCTATAAACCACATATAAATTTAATTGTATCGTTTTACGGGTAAACAATAGTGTAATTATACTTTTTCAAATTATTGTGTTTGACCCTTGAAATTTTCTTTGATAGAATTTGAATGTCTTACATATCATGCCACGGTTAAGAATGTGGAAGAAAATACATGTTATGTGACAAAGATTCACCAAAGTATATTAAATTAGGGACCAAGGCAACGAGCCAGTCCATTAAATGGATTTTAATGTCCCAAATCTAAACATAAGAGTCTAGTACTGAAAAAAATACATGGAATCCTTCACTCAAATGCACAAAACCAGTTCACAACGTACCCACTTACCCATATAATTGTGGCACATTTGGTACATGTTCTTCCCATTCCATTCATCAGTTACTCTTTAAATATAGTCGCTATTATTATTGAGAATTAAGCAGATCAAAGAATACAATCCGTTTAGTTCCTAACGGATTAAGTTCCTCTTGGCAACATTTGTTGACCATTGTTTCCTAATGGGCCTTATCAGCCTAAGCCCTCAGAAGGCTGGACCCATTTTTGGAACTTTAGGCCCCAATTTGGACATTATTGAAGAGATTTTTACCCCACTCGATCGAGCTGTCTGACAATTACCATATTTTAACTCTGTGTTAAGGAAAGCTAGTTTAGAAAACCAAATAATATTAAGGAAAGTAAAATGGTCTTAGCTACATATAAGTTTGATTTAAAATGTATTAAAACCTTTTCAGTTTAAGGAAAAATAAGCCTTTGATCTCCAAAAAGATAATATATGAACTTTCTCAAATAGTAATATGCTATACCCAATAAAGAACAACAAAAAAAAGAGATGTAGACATGGTCAAATATTGGAAACTACTTGGTCTCCAAGTCCTATTCTCTTTAGGGTGGGCGTTTGATATTTCGGTACGGTATTTATAAATTACGGTTTGATATTTTAGTATTCGGTATATCAATTATGCATACCAAATACCATACCAAACTAGTTTGATACGGTTCGGTATTTTGTTGTTTGGTTCGGTACGATTTCGGTACGGTTTCGATATTGCACCGTCCCTATCTAACGTGACAAGCAGTGGCTGTAATTACTAGTTACAATAGTCTTACTAGGTTTTCACATTTCTGTCTCATAATACTGTTAGTTGGGCAGATTTACAGATTGTTTTAATGGTAATTTTACCATGAGCTTTTACCGAGTGCCAACTCTTGTGTCTGAACTGGTAACAAGCAGGTAAAACTAGCCGCTAGAAATACTCCACTTCTCTTTAAACCCTTTCTCTTCTACTGCCTACCCCTCTTGTTTATTTTTCTGTTGAAACAAAAGCTAGAAAATATGATGTCTGATACCGTATAATGTTCATATACACAATATGGTAATGGAATTCACTTTGAGTCTTACTTTTTGCAACCTTTCTCATTGTGGCATTTACCTTCTCATTGGATTTGATCTAAAGCTAACAAAATGAGTTTCTTAATTTCACCATTGTTCTGGCCAGTGAAGCACTAGGAAGCACGGTAATACTAAAATATTTCGGTATACCGAAATATCAAAAACCCAATACCATATACCGTACCGAAATACTGAAATTTTTGTACCGAAATACCGAAAAAACCGAAACCGAAATACCAAATTAATTTGGTTCGGTTCGAAATTCGGTTTTTCGGATTTTATGCCCACCCCTAATTCTCTTAACTCCAATTGGTCAGACTTGACTTGACTTTCCATTCTTCTTCTAACTCTAACGCGTTGCTGCCAAAGCCTAATGATGAAGACATATATACTCCATGCTCCCTTGCTCCCCAAGCAGCCAAGAAACTATAAATACCATATAATTAAAAAGAGCAATTGCATATATTTGACAATTTGATAAACTAAAGAAGAGCGTATTTTCTTTACTTAATTCTTGAAGAAGAAGAGCTAGACATGGCACAAGTTGGACCCTATATTGCTGAAATTCATGTAATGCGGAAGCTCCACAAGGAGAAAATGAAGATGACAGAAGTGAAAACAAGCAAGAGAGAAATGGTTGTTGACGAAGATAAAACATGTTCAGTGAGATGTTATTTTTGGGTGCGGAAGAAAGTCAAGCTATTGCTTCGTTGTAGCAAACCTACAACATGGGACTATATTGGTGAAAATAGTACGGGCTAACTAGTTTTCGGACTAGTAATTGAAAAATAGCCAGCGTTTGCGAAGTCATTGAGAAATAGGGGATTATTTTGCTGAAACACGAAAAGTTTCACCATAATATGCTGGATTATGGAGCTCTTTCAAATAAACTTCCAGCATATTATGTTGGAACTCCAGCACACAAAAAGTTTCAGCATAATATGTTGGATTATAGAACTCTTGCGTATAAACTTCCAGTATATTATGTTGGAACTCCAACATATTATGTTGGAATCTCATATGTAAAAGAATTTGATCTCCTACATATTATGCTAAAAAAATTCCGAATTTTTAAGAATGTTTTTGTTCATATTTTATCTTTACATAAAAAAAGTGGTTAAATTTTAATTACTTTTAAAATTATGACTATTTTTCAATTACAGTTATAAATCTGGCTATTCCTGATTTTTTTTTCTCGCTACAAAGATGCCTGGCTAGCCAACACGTCAGACTATTCGAGTTAAAGTGATACTCCCTTCGTTCGACATTATCCACCAAACCTTGAATTGATACCAAGTTTAAGAAAGAAAAGAGATTTTTGAAATTTGAAGTCTAAAACAAGCTATAAATATTATGTTATTGTAGGATTATAAAAGTTTCTTATTAAGGGTAAAATGAAAATTCGGCATGAGTAGCTTAAGTTAAATTGTTTTTAAGATTAGAAAGCTACCATCCTTTTGAATCAGACTAAAATTGAAATGTTACGCTGCCACATAAATTAAAATAGATGGAGTATAAAATAAGACAATCAATCATGAGCAAAACGTATGAAAAAACTTAGTAGGCTTTGGACATAAAAATTGTAAATTTTGAAGAAAAACAATTTAGAGTTAAGTTGATAAATGGTATTTGAAATTATGTTGGACATGCATTTCACTAAAAAAAATATTGCAATTTTGTGAGGGGGTAAAAAATAAAGTTGAAAAAGTAGTTTTGAAAATTTATGGAAATAAATTTTCAAAAACTTGTAAAATTTCATGGACAAATACATTTTTTTTTTTTTTAAAAAAAAAAAATTAATGGACAAACGGATCTATCTTGTATGCTGGGTGCTCTTGTCACGCGAAGCAAGTTTTTATTTGTTTCGTAGGTGCTACAGACACACACACACCCCACACATAAACCTTAAGAATCGAATAGAAATCTTTTTGTTGCCAACATCGCAACATTTGTATTATGCCCTCGCTACGCTAGTTAGGGTAACTGCCGTTGCACCATTCTATGCTCTTATTTCTTTTTCAGTTGTCACCTTGTATTAAGTGCATAATACAACTATTTATGAATTGTCACATTTATCATGCATTTCTTGTCTCCATTCTATACATGTGAGAACTTTGAAATCAACATTGGATCTAATTTTATTGGGTTTGTGATCTAGTTTGAAATTGATGTAGATCTAGTTCAATGTAGTTTAAATTTAGTCTTTGATATAAGTTTCACGCTAATAAGGGTTTTGCTAATTCATAATGTAGTAAATTCATTTACGTTGTAAGTACCAGTTTTAGAGAGAAAACTCGCATGCATGACAATGTTTTATTCAAATTAATATAGTACTATAATATATGAAAAGTTATGTGTATGCAAGATAATTAACACAAGTATCATGAATATCCAAAAAACAACTCCAAGTACCCTTTCATGAAAACTCAATTTTGATTGAGGCCTTTCAATTAATGTCAAACAATTGATCTCAAAAGACATAAAATAAAATAAAAAGGGCAGATCGGTGCACTAAACTCCTGCTATATGTGTGCGCTTCAAGGAAGAGTCAGACCACAAGGATTTATTGTACTCATCCTTATCTTGCATTTCTGTAACACGCTGGATCTCAAAAGATAAGATTTCAAAGTTTTTCAAGCTAGCCTTTTAACTATTATTTTAAAAAAAAAGGTGTGTGATCCTATCAGATCTGAACTTTGGGTAGTATATCCAAACAGGCACATATATATTAAAGCACATTCTTTGACAATTTGATAGACTAAAGTAGTGTTGCGCTGGTGTACGTGGTCCTCAGTGTGGTAAAGGTCTGCCCTTAAAGCTAAGGCCACTATTGTTGGGCTAATTAACTCTCTCACACCAAAAGGCAAGCTGAAGTTCACGTGATTGTGTTGAGAGAAACATGTAAAGTTATGATTGAAGAGCATGAGTCACTATGGCTATGAGAGAAATCTGGAAAATCTTGTCACTCCTTTACATCCTCTTCCCCCCATGTGCAACTATACATTGTTTTCCACTAAAGTATATTTAATGGAGGTGCCCACGACTGGTTATAATTATGTGGACCATTTTTCTAACATCTACTGTTCTTTTTTAATTTCTTAGGTATTAAAGGAAAACGAGACCAATATTATTTGTGCATCCATAGTGGGAAAAATATTTTTTATTTGGGGGTGTGTTTGGTATAATGGAAAATGTTTTCCAAGAAAATATTTTTGTGGAAAACAAATAGTATTTTTTATTCATTTTCTGGTGTTTGGTATGCAAATTAAGGAAAATAACTTCTCAAGAGTATTCATAAATAATTTAGATATAATAAACATGAAGTCATAAACTTTCAAACCAACAACCTTCCGAACCTATAAATTTCATAAACTTCCGAACCACTAAACTTTCGAAACCGCGAACTTTCGAACCCATAAACTTTATAATTTCTAAACCCGTAAACTTCCAAACACATAAACCTCCAAACTCATAGAACTTGTAAAAAAAACTAAAACTTAAAATATATTAAAAAAATATTTTTTTTCCTGGGGGGACAGTGGGGGATGGGTGGTGCAGAAAAAAAAAATCAGAATTTTGAAAATTACAAAAAAAAGTAAATTTTTTTTTGCAGGGGGGAGGATAGCGGGGGTGACCAAAAAAAACTGAAATTCGAAAAAAAAACTTTTTTGGAGAGAGGGGGTTGGGTGGGTATGCGTGGGCTGGGGTTGGGTGGGGAAGGTTGAGAAGGAGTTTTGGAAAATGTTTTCCCTTCTCTTTATAAGGAAACATTTTCCTCTAAATGGGTTCATAAGGAAAATATTTTCCAAAATATTTAAGCCAATCAAACATGAGAAAATTAAAAAATATTTTCCGGAGAATATTTTTCTCCATGCCAAAACACACCCTAGATTAAGTTAATCTGTAATAGCATGATGATTTAACTGTACTGATGATGTACTGATTATCGATAGTATTGTATATTGTTTAAATTCCAATCACATAGAGGAAAGTTGCGCGATGATTTCGGACTATGAAAGAAAATTATATATAGTGTCGCGTGAGTTCGATGTGCGAAGAAAAATAGTTTAATCCATATGGAAGTGTTAAAATAATTTATTAAGTCCAAATATTGAGAGATAAAATTTAAATTGGCAGGACCCACACAGTTGTAGGTTTTTCTCTCTTCCCAAATTTGTCATATCTATTCGTCCTCAACTCCCCTATTTACCAAAAGAAAAAGAAGAAGAAAAACGGATAGGATCATTTGAGTGAAATCCTTGAAACCAAGTTGAGAATGTGTTTACCTCGGTAATACGAGTAACAATTAAATTTGAATTGTGATTTTAAAGATATGTGATTTAGTTCAATATCAGTTAATAATCAGAAAATATGAAGTAGAAATAAAAGAGGCAAGTGAATCAAACCAATGTTACTTGACAGCAGTGACCTCAAGGTGGGCTTAGAGCAATAAGAACAGTTAAGTAAGAAAAGTAAAGAAAGAGCAGTAAAGCTAAAGACAATTCTGATGAACAGTAGGCAAAAAGGTAAAGAGTATATTCTTTTCTCAATGAATAGATGATATTACAAATGATTGGGGTCCCCTTTATATAATAGGGGAACCCTAAATAAGGAATATTTCTGTTTCCAGTAAGGAATATTCTTGGCACAACTGTCTAACCGCCTAGTACGGAATTGTACAATCCTATTCCGGGATTTGCGCCATGATTTTGGGGGCGTGGCAGGAATCTAGCTGATTCTGTTACAAACCCATAGCGGTACTATTTCGGGGTCGAGCACACTTGGCCTCGATATTCCTCGAACTCCTATCTCCCGGCATTGCACTCTGTCTTCGAGCTCGAGTCTGGTCCACCGGTTTCGAACTCCTCGAGCCTAGGACGGAATCTCGAGCCTATAAATCGGGGGTATATGATTTTGACCATATACAGATAGTCCCTGTGTTTCTTAGAATAAGAACCTCGATTTTCCCCAGCCTCTTATGATGATGCTCATGACTTAGGCGCTTGAAGTGATCGAAAATATCATGTCAGCACGCTTCCCCAAAACATCAAATGCGCGCCAGCACTGGTCGGCCACTAGCGTCGCCGAACCGTCGTCGCCTTTCTATAAATATGAGGCTACTCTGTTGAACAAAGAACTGTACTCATTTCATCTTCGTTTACTTTGATTCTTTCCCTTCTCTAATCATCTATTTCTATGGTTCGAACCTGCGACCTCTTGGTCGCATGGCAACAACTTTAACACTTACACCAAGGCTCCCCTTTTCAAAGCTTTGATTCGAAACAACGAGAGAAGAGCGCAGAATCTTTCCCGCATCAGAAAATATGCGAACTTTACCCTGCCGCTCATCTCTCTTAACTTCAACCTAGTGTGACACTTCATTCCTTTTGCTTTCCATGGAGTGAGGTGGCACTATCATCTATTAACTTTTACACCCTACACCGGTACAACATCCCAAGGATGATATTCTTGGATCGTTGCTCGTGCATCTTGCAACCTTTTTTGGTTTTTCTTGTGATAGAAGGTGAAGCTACATCTTCTTGTCTTCCCTTCTGGTCTTTTTCTTTTGCCACTCTCTTTTAACGGATTATGGTCCAAAATTTCAACAGAATGCTCAATCCCCCTGCTGGAAATATAGTTACATTTATCGAAGGTTTTCTGCCCTAAATTTTTTCAAGCACGCAAACATTTCCAAAGATCAAAATGGGGTTCCGGGAAGGAGGTTCCCAAAGATGCCGCTCTCGAGGACGTGGCCCTAAAAGTAGATTAGGCTCTTGGTTTTTATTTTTTGCTTCTTTGTTCTTGTGTAAGGATCCTTCGTGGATATTATAATATATCTTGTAACCATCTCTTGGAAATATAAAAGGACCTCTTTGTCTCACTTTTGGCTGGTGTTGAATTCCATTTCGTCTTTATTTGTGAAAAAATTGATTTCATAACTTTAGCGATTAGTCCGAATACCGGACTCAGAACTTAATAAACCCTTAGGTTTTTAATTGATCAATATAATACCCTTTAAGGTTTTTGTTAATCCTCGAGCTAAGCTTAAATTGATTTGATGCGAGCTCGGGACATCGGGATCCTGAGTCCGAGTTGAGTGAGAGCAAGGTTTCGAATTTGAAATAAAGTTAGTCTTTAGGCTTCGTAGATAGTCCCCGAGTGAGAATTTTCTCAAAATCGGGTAGCCCTTGGGCTTAGTAGCTGAGTGAGCACTTGCTCGAACTCAAAATAAAGTTATCCCTTAGGCTTTTTTATAGTCCCCGAGTGAGAATTTTCTCAAACTCGGGTAATCCTTGGGCTTAGTAGTCGAGTGAGCACTGCTCGAATTCCAAATAAGATGGCAAGAAATGACTTGAGTCTCGATCTCTTTGATGTCTCGATCATGATGTCGATCTCATGATGTCAGCGTCTGAAGTGATTGAAAGGTCGCATTTGCACAGTTTCCAAGGTCATTAATTAGAGGCGGCTGATGGTCGGCCTTTTGGCTTCCCCAATACGCTTAAATGTCATCTATAAATAGGCTAACTTCATAATTTTGCAAACTTTACTTCTCAATTCATTGCCAAATCTTGCTAGTTCTTTCAATTTCCCTGAAACCATACTTTTCTCAGTTTGTTCTTTACTCCATCAACAACCTTTTCTTCTTCACTTGAACCACAATAGTTAAAACATCCAAAACCGTTCCTCAACAAGAAAAAGCCTCTTCGTCATCACGGCCATCCAGAAGTAAACTGGTGGTGCCACATCGCATCGAGGAGTGCATTCCCTCACCATGTGAAAAAATATCCGATTTCAAAATTGAAAAACATGTATCGACACCAGGCCGATGTGAGCCCATGTCTCGATACGTCTGTTTGATAACCAAGGATGATTGAGCAGGTAAAGAAGGATTGCAACTAGGATGACAAAGATGTGGTGATTCCTTCCCCAAAAGAGGACATTACTACGCATAAAGTGGGGTACTTAAGCGTGTACACCTACCCATTCACACTGGGCCCCGCAAATACGGCTCTAGGTCCCATTGATCCAGTTATTCTCAATTTCTGCCAACGATACCAAGTGACGCTTGGCCAGATCTACCCTTCATTCTGGCGAATCATTCATTTGATCAGATTCTTCTCGAGCCAGGTTGAGGGGATGCCTTTCACCCTCGACCATCTAAGCAGGATGTATAGTCCTCGACTATACCGAGGTGGCTTGATAAAACTGCAATACCGATCCTCGAAATCTCTGTTCCTCAGCATCGATAAGGACAGATCGAGGATGGATGAGCCGATTTGTCCGAGTCAGGACCTCTGACCTAATTCCTGCTGAGAGAATGCCATTCTCCGAGGAATGGAATATGAAACGTAAATACACAGTAACTTTATACCTTGCTTCGCATTAACTTTATACCTTGTTTCCCTTTTTCTTTCATGGTTTTATCTTTTTCTCGATATAATATTTTTCCTATGGTGCAGCTGTTGCTTGGTTTCTTGGAGCAGTCCCAGACCTCGAGGGTTGGGTCCGCAAACTGGCCTCTACTTTTTCATATGTGCGAAGCGCTGCTGGCATGATTTAGCCAAGTGCTGATGGGAGGCAAAAACCCACGGTGAGTTTTCTCATTTGCTTACTTGTGTTTCTCAATGCAATACTTACTTCATCTTTATGCAGGCCTCGGAGACGTTGTTGAAATGTGGCCGCCCCCACCTGGTTAAGAAAAGATCTCAAAGCTTCCCAAAAAAAAAAGAGAAAGAGGGTGTCATCTGCAAATACCCCGAAGCCGAAGAAGAGCACTATTCGAAAGCCTAAGGCTGATACTGTGGCCTTATCTCTAGAAACGGCCCAACGCCTCCGGGACCAGGAAGAAGAAGAAGATGACGAATGCATGTTGGTAGCTCGTAAAAGAGGAAACACTAGTTCTTTGAAGTCTGTCGAACCGGTGGTGGCAGATGCAGTTCATTCTAGGACCGAAGAAATCTCCGACGGGAGCTCAAGCAAAGTCCCCGAGCCATCGGGTAGCAAAAGAGCACCTTGTTTTGGAGGTCATTTGGAATGTGAGACCGAGGGGCCCGGTCCCAAGCCCCTTCAAATAGAAGAGAACACCCTGAGTGGATCACTTGGGGTAATCAATGTAGATGATTCATCGTCTGGCCCTGAGTTCTCCGAGGGGCAATTTCGAGATGCTCGGAACATGAGAACTTCCGATGTGGGGATGAGCCACGAAGGGCATGATATCTTTCAAGAATGCCTAGCTGGGATCGAGGATGGCCCCAACCCAGATGCTTCTTTCATTTTCGATGAGGCCCGGCGTCTCTTCAAACAAGTAAGTTTTTGTCTTTTGAAATTACGCTTGTACTGTATCCTTGTTGTTCTCAGTCTGACCTATCCCTGTTTGTGAAGGCCGTCGTGCACCATAAGAAAGCATTCTCCAAGTATCGAATCGAGCTTATTTGATGTGAGGTCGAGCTCAAGAAGATCTCGAAAGAGATTGACAGTCTTAAAATCCTCTATGTCAAGAAAGAGGTGGAGATCAGCGATCTCCGAGTTGAATTGACGAAAGCTTGTCAAGAACGGACCAAGCTCGTTAAAAAGGTAATATAGCCTTTGAGGGTCTGCTATGTAGTTGTTTGGTTTGACGACTAATGCGTCAATTTCGCAGTTTCAATAGAAGGGCGAGTTGGTGGAGCAGCTTTGGAAGGAGCTTAAGATGAAGGAGGCCGAGACCCTGGGGTGGAGGCAAGGCATGGACAATCTCGCCTCTGAGAAAGAAACTCTTTGAGAGCAGCTGGCTTCACTCGAACGCCTGTTTCAAAGGGTGAAGGAGGAGAGCCTAGCTCGAGGCCGCGAAATCGAGGAGCTTAAAGCTAAATTCGTTGTTGAGCTGGCCAAGGCCAAATCTGACACTAAGGCAATTATATCTTCGTACCGAGCCGAGCTGAAGTAGCTAATGCCCGGGAAAATGAGATCTCTGCTACTACCAAAGTCAGGTTATCGTGTGCACTCGACCATGCCAGGCGACAGTCTCGGAGAGAAACCCTTGAGGAGGTGCATGCTCGCCGCTTTGATTTCTCGACTAATATTGAAAAGCCTAAGACTTCGGAAGAGGAGGCCGCCGCTTTGCTTTCTAATGACGAGGATTCAACCAGTGGCTCCGACAGTGGGGGAGGTGAAGATGAAGGCCCTGAGGATGAGGCTCTCCAAGACGCAGCTCCTGAAGGAGATGCAACTGCCGAATATGTGGCCCTAAAGTAGTTTTTAGGTTTCTTTGTTTTGCCTTAGTGTTTTTTGTGTAAGGACCCTTCGCGGGCATTTGTAAATATCTTTTGGAATTACAAAGGAAATCTTTGTTTCAACCTTAGCTTGTGGTGAATCCCATCTCGTCTTTATTTATGGAAAATTCAATTGTACAACCCAAATGATCAGTCTGAGTATTGGTTTGAACTCAGAACATAATGGACCCCTAGGTTTTTTACTGATCGACATAATGCCTCTTAAGGTCTTAGGTAATCCTCGAGCTTAAATCACCTTGATAGGAGCCCGGGCTGTCAGAATTTTCGATTCTAAGTCGAGTGAGAACGAGGTCTCGACCTCTATATGTTTTGGCCCTTAAGCCTTTTAAGTTGGCCATTAGGATCTTATAGATCGGCCCTTAGGCTCTTTAAGTTGGCCCTTAGGCTCTTATACATCGTCCCTTAGGCTCTTTAAGTTGGGCCGTTTCGGCCTCTAAAATGGCTATAATTTTTCCATCTTTTCAGATAAAAAACTTAGTAAAAATTTTTGTATGCCTTAGTATGTGTTTTTTATACCTGTTTGGGTTTTTCCGAAGGTTCGACGTATCAGAACCTTATTAGTAATTTGTTTGTGTAAACATAATCGAATACCTCTTGAGGTTTTTTTGAAGGCTGATATTATCGAAGACTTTAAATTATTCGAGGGCTGAATTTATCATAGCCCTTTAAATTATTCGAGGGCTAAATTTTCAAAGCCCTTTATATTTTGCTTTTGCCGAGGGTAGCCTAATTTAACCAGTTTTTTCAAAGTGTTTGAAGGCCTTTGATTTATAGCAGAAGTCGAATGTCTCCGAGCCGCATTATTTAGGTCGTAGCCTTTTTGTATGACCGTAGTCTTTAATATGGTTGTAGCCTTTTTGCTTGACCGTAGTCTTTAATATGGTCGTAGTCTTTGGGTACGTCACTTGGACTTGTTTCTCGATAACTTTTCGAACTTGTTCGAAAAGTTAGTCCCCGAGTATATTGGCCTTGGCCTTTGTTTCGAAGGGATGCCTCTTTGAGGTCTTATGAGTCCGAGTTTTTGGTGACTCGGATATATTAACTGTCGATGATAATCCCCGAGCATTCGGGGGTGCTTTTACACTTTGGATCTTGAGCCGTTTCCCGTAGGATTATAAGTGTAGAGCTCGTATAATAGTAGACTTCTTTGGGACACGAAGTGTTTTTGATATAAACAAAATGCTTCTTCAAATAATTTGATACATGGGTACATGTTTTTCCGTTGGGGCTCGACTATTCTATATGGACACGGTTCATCTAACCATTTGACCCATTGCAAGGTTTTCCTATCAAGGACCTCTTAGGCGTGAAGTATTTTCCTTGAAAATATAACCTCCGAGTGTGATGCCCCCCAATATTCGAGGTTGATTGAAAAGAAGTCTTGGATACTGTTGAGTTTCCTTAGGTAGCACATAATTGTTGCCTCGTTAAAAACTTTGTCGGTAAAACCCATTTGGGATGAAATTCGATCTAAGGGAAAAAGAGTGCAACGCATGCTTTAAAACCTAAGGTCTTCGTGTAAAAAGGGTGTCTTCGAGATTGTGTGCCTTCGATAGCTTCGATCGAACATTTGTAATAAGTTAGTTTTAAACTCAAATGGACAAAAGGATAAAGTCATACCTTAACAGTAGTATCGTTTGAGTAATGATATGTTCCAATTGTTTGGCAGTTGTTCACTTTCCATTGTACTAAGTTTGTAAGATCCTTTACCGATAACTCCGAGGACTCAGTACTGTCACACCTCCTTTTTTACCACCCGAAGGGTATATGGGAGTTTTTTCAATTAAAGTGGCATTAGTTGAAATGGGATTAATTAATTTATCAGAGTCACCACTTGGAATAGTTTATTTGGTGTCCCAAGTCACCGGTTTATTTTAAAATCCCAAATTGAGGAAATTTCGACTTTATTAAAAAGTCTGCGAACCAGAAATTCTAAGTAAGGAATTCTAAGGTGTTAGGCATTCCCGGGTTCCGTGGTTCTAGCATGGTCGCTTCACAATTTATACTTGGCTTTAATTTTTTAACTACTCATTTTTAGGACCTATGTGCATTTATCTTTTTACCGCTTTTAATTACTTGATTATTCGTATTTAAAGAATTGAGTTCCTCGTACGTATACTCTTTTCCTTTGGTGCGTCAAAAATCATGTCACGCGAACGTGTCCACAATTAATAATGCTTTGTTTATTTATTAAGAAAGTTTGATTGAAGTTGCGCGAACACATTCCTCGATTTATTTTTTTTAGAATTAAATTCGCAATTATGTTACGCAAACATATACATAATCACAATATTAGTCTAAGTCGAGCCTAAAGCAAACTACGAGTATTTGGATTATTCAATGTTAAGTTAAGATTAAAGTGAGGATCATGAGTTAGGGATTTTGTTTGTGTATCATTATTAAGGAAAAATGCTCAATTAGGCCTAACAAAGTTTAGGATCAGCACAATTAAAACTCAGTCTAACCCAACCAGTTATAAGCATGTTTTGGTCAATATATTAGGCACTTAATTATCTAGAGGGATTCTGGGTCAGCGGACAAACCCAGGACATTATAGCTAGAATGAGAAGCTAGGCCATTTATTGTCTAAACCAAATCAATGCTGACTTTAGGCTCACAATTGTTTAAAAGAGAAGTTGGCTAAAAATCGAGCCCAGAACCATGGCAGGCGGTCACTTGGCCCCCAAATGGGCCAACAAATGCCAGACCCAGTTTTACACAATCAAGCTTTCTATATTAATGTTTGTCATGCTAAAACAGAAAGTTTTAAGGCAAATTGTTGAAACAAACTAAATAGACGTGGAATTTTTATCGTTTCTAAGGTGAGCTAGGCCAGCAGGAGGCCCGTTAGGCTATTTGATTATAGAAATTGAGCCCAATATGTGAGACAAGGGCCTAACACCAACCAAGGGTAATCTTAACTAGGTCACACGCCTAGGCCCATTTGTGGCCCAATCTATTACTAAAAACATGTTGGCCTTATGAATACAATTGACAATCAAGCTGCTGAATACACATTACAAATCTTGGCTGATCAACAAAATTCACTGAAATTGCCATTAACGACTAACTAGTTACATAACTCTAGCCATACAAATCCTTCATGATGAACATGTTTCTAAGTTAATAACAGAACCTAGATTTTACACTTTGACCCATTGAACTTCTTTGAAATAGAGGGCAAAAACTAGACAGAACATATTAACATTCATCATCAAGCCTTTTCAACTAAATTACTACACAAGCATGAAAATCCCTAAACAGTTTACCAATGTCATAGTACATCTAGAATTTTAGAACAAACTAAATACAGAATTGTTAAATAGAACAGTGGAAGGAGATGAAAGAAACTACATAGAGAAAAAGAAAGATGAAACATGAAATCTACAAATGACATTCATATTACAAACACACATTTAAATAGCATGTACATGGCTTCATGAATATATCCGGACCACACTAACAGCATGCTTGTGATTCACACCATCAACTCAAGTTTAAGGAGTATCTGGATATTGAAAGAAAGCAAAAGGGGATGAGGAGTTCAGCAAGCAATGAAGTAGGAAGAAATCAGCAGCTCAAACAGCAATATTCAACTTCTTAAACCAACTTTAAACCCAGAAAAATAGAAATCCTTCAAAACTTTGAGGCTCTTACTAAGAGAGGAAACCCAAGGAACAAATCTAAAACCATTCTCAACCAAATAATGCAGAGACTTTTTTTTGTATTTTTCAGAGTCTGAAATTCTGATGTTTTTCTAGAACTTTTCGACAGAAAAATGATGCTAAACTCTGTGTTTCAGAACTTTTAGGGCAATGAATAATGTTGAAATTGTGTGTGAGAGAGTGAGGGAAGGCTTTCTTTATATAGAGTGCCCAAAGAACATCCAAGAAAAGAATATTCTGACCTAATTCCCTATACTGCAGAAAGGTACAACATCTTTTATACAACTGGCTGTCCTTTTCTTATCCATTACCAGCATTTTCATGCTAAGAATGGGGACAGCTGCCATATTCTAGAACATTCTGATATTTCCCTAATTAGAAAACCCCAAATTGCCCTTCTAAAGTCTGCTTATTGCAGTTTTTACCTAAACTTTTTTTTCCAATTAAGTCCCTAGGGTTTCTATTTGTTGGAAAATCAAAATCAATACCACAAGCAAGAAGTTAACACACAAGCAAAGATCAAAGGAACAAATTATTGAGCAGCCAACCCTTTAAACATAAATTCATTTGATATGGACAGAATCAGAAATGGAACAAACGCAGAAGAAAAATTTAAACCTAATACTAGCATGAGTTTTAAAGGAAAGTTATTAAAACCTATTTAAGAAAAACTTGAACCAGCAATTTAAATAAAGAAAAGGAGAACCTAAATCATGCGGCTAAATCAGTAAAAGAAGTAAACCCTTAATTTAAACCAACCTGACTTAATTATCCTAAATGCATCGAACTATATTTAATTAAAACGATTAACTAAATAAACTTGTTTTACTGAAATTCAAACAAACCAACAATCGAAACAAGCAAGACTGATACCTAAAAAAAATAACCAACTAAAAGAAAAGAAGAGAAGAAACAGAAACGAACTGATTTTGGCCGGAAAAGCTTGAACTAACAGAGCAAAACAATAAATAATGGTATTTGACGAAGCTTGGTCGGTCAGTGCTGACTTGGTCGGAATTCGGTGGTCTCGAAATAAGCCAAAACTAATGCTAATCGATTGTTCTTGACAAGAACAATCGATTAGCATTAGTTTTGGAACAATCGATTAGCATGAACTTTGACTCAAATCGAGCCTGAAACCCCAAAAATCAAAGAGAAAAGGACGGCTTAGGGTTTGATCTTTTCTTTCAGAGTTTAGATCCAAAATTGGAGCAAATGGGTAGGGATTTTGGAGCAATTGTTGATAGATATAGGATGAGGAGGTTATGGTGGTTGCCTGGTTAGAAGATGGGGGTGTTTGGGACGGCACCGCCGACAGGTGGTTTTTGGGCATTTGGGGCGGCTAGGGTTAAGCATTATGAGAGAGGCGATATGGGAATGAAGGGGTCTGATGGGGGGGTGTCTGTCTTTGGACAGTTAAATACTTAGGGGTAAATAATTTTGGGCCGTTGGATTGATAAAATCCAACGGCTGTGATCACACCAAAATAAAACGGGGTCGTTTGGGTTAAGACAGGAGTGGACCGGGTATGTTTATTTGGGCCTAGGTTAATTTGGACGGGTTTTGGGTAATTTTTGGGCTGGTTTGGATATTAAAATCAGCCCCATTTCAAATCGAGTTTCTAAATTAGCCCCTTTTGATTTCCTTTTTCTTTTCTTTCCTTTTCTTTTTTTTAATTAAAAATCCTAAAATTAAAAACCTAAATTAATCAAAAAATGTAAAGTTAAACTAATTACCTAATTACAAAAATTATAAAAATAACTTAACCCTAAATTAAAAGTGCAAAAATCAATCATCTCAAAATAAAAGGGAAAAATGTAAATGGCCATTTTTGTGATTTTCTTTTTTTAATAAAGCCAATAATTACCGATTAATCATAAAAATATAAAAATAAAGGCTAAAGGCAATGAATGGTATTTTTAGTATTTTTCATGATTTAAATAAAACATAAACGTGCACAAAAAAAAAGCAAACAATTAAATAAAATTCTACAAAAATTCCTAAAAATGGCAAATAATCAACAGAAAATCTATTTTCTTGGGATTTTGTAAGAGTAATTCATATAAGGCAAAAATCACATGCTCACAGCTGCTCCTCTTTGCTCGAAAACACAAAGGATTTTTGGGCAAAGATAAAATGAGCAATTACGAGGGATTTTTGCTCATTCGAAACTCCATGAGAAACATCTTTTCAAAAAGCCTGACCGAACCTTGCTTCGGAGGTTGACTACATATCCTTGGCTATAAAGGGATCAGGTCAGTGTAGTTCTGAAAGTTTTGGTAGCTGGGACTACCGAGAAACTGCGATTTCATTGTTTTTGTTGCTATTTCTGCTTGCTGAACTCCTTATTACACCGAAATAAAATCTAAACTAGCTAAGCCTATCAACTATGAGTTACAAGATTCCTATCTATAAACCTTCTAAAGCTTGATCTTGAGTCTTGGATGGTTCTTCCTGCAGACTCTAATCTGAATCTTGATGCTCATTAGCTGCAACCGCTAGTTCATTCTTCTTCAGCTTTCGTATCAAGGCGGGACGTTCGAAGCTTGTGACTTCAATAAAATTTTGAGTAGTCCGCATCTTTTCTCCGCTTCTATACTCAGAGTTCAACTTCTTTTCTTGTTTCTTCTTTTTTTTATTTGGGTTGAGACTTCTTCTTTTGGTTGTCTCAATCTTGTGCCTCACAGTGAAAACCTGTTCAGGCACCAAAGCAAACAAACGAACAAAATTATTCTGCCCCAGTTTTCACTAGGAAAATTTCGTGAGTTATTGTAAAAAAAATATAAACTATTTCTTTATTTGAAAGCAATAAAATAAAGATTGTGTATCCTTAGGAAAAAGAGATTAGGGAGTGGAGCCCTATATCTATATTAAAATCAACCAGGGAGTGGAGACCCTATGTTGGAAAAGCGACTAGGAAGTAGAGACCCTATGCCTAAAAACAAAATCAACTAGGGGGTGGAGACCCTATGTTGGAAAAGCGAATAGGGAGTGGAGAACCTATGCCTAAAATAACTTCAACTAGGGAGTGGAGACCCTATGTTGGAAAAGCGACTAGGGAGTGGAGATCCTATGTCTAAAATAACTTCAACTAGGGAGTGAAAACCCTATGTTAGAAAAGCGACTAGGGAGTGGAGACCCTATGTCTAAAATAAACTCAACTAGGGAGTGGAGACCCTATGTTGGAAAAGCGACTAGGGAGCGGAGACCCTATGTCAAAAATAAAATCAACTAGGGAGTGGAGACCCTATGTTGGAAAAGCGACTAGGGAGTGGAGACCCTATGTCTAAAATAAAGTCAACTAGGGAGTGGAGACCCTATGTTGGAAAAGCGACTAGGGAGTGGAGACCATATGTCTAAAATAACTTCAACTAGGGAGTGGAGACCCTATGTTGGAAAAGCGACTAGGGAGTGGAGACCCTATGTCTAAAATAACTTCAACTAGGGAGTGGAGACCCTATGTTGGAAAAACGACTAGGGAGTGGAGACCCTATGTTGGAAAAGCGACTAGGGAGTGGAGACCCTATGTCTAAAATAAAATCAACTAGGGAGTGGAGACCCTATGTTGGAAAAAATGTAACTAGAGATTGGGGACCCTAGACTACTATGTTTTTTTGAATTTTTCTTCTTATCTCCTTTTTCTTTTCTTTTTTCTTTTTTTGTTTCTTCTTCTTCTTTTTTTTTATTTTTTTTATTTTATAGAATGAGTAAATGCGGGAAAGAATTTTGGCGGGGACTTCCCTTTATGGATTGTTGTTACAAAGCTGCTTCTAGCCCTTGCGCATTTTCTCTTTGGTTGCACCTGCTTCTCGCAAGGTTGTTTTGGATTGCACCTGTTTCATGTTTTCAAACAAAGAACATTGGTTAGTTTGAAATAGTGGTTGGTTTTGTGGCCTTGATTGTTTTGATCTTGGCCCAACTCTTTGTTAAAAACCTCTACTGCTCGCTGGCTTTCTGGAGATCGATCTCTCTTCTAAAACCAGGGATTTTGACTTTCCAAAATTTCACATGATGGTTCACCCGTGTGGGGCTTTGGCCTTTTCATCTTATTCTGCCTTTATGGGCACTTGACTTTGGATTTCTTTCCTTTTTAATAAATTTGAATCTGGAGTATCGGCCATCATGGCCAGTCGAGATCGACTTGATGCACCTACTGAGGCTGGGTGCTTTTCCTTGAATTCGGCTTTTGTTAAGCAGAAACCTTATAAAACCAATCTTTCCATCTTTTCTTTGTATTAGTTTCGGAGAAGGATTGGACCGAAAGGGACTCAAAGAAGAGTAAACAAAGGACAGGATAATGAATTTAACAAAAAGGGTCCCTTTCAGGGGAAGAGAGAAGGATTTATCTAGAGTGCATGCAGACTTCAATAGGCATGACATACTTTTTGGACTGGATACCCGATCTGCGCAGCAATCCAATCTCGCAAAGACCCTTCATAATCCATATCTCAAAACCGAGAAACCTTTCCAGGACTCTTATCAATGCCGATGGTTGTAAGGAATTCCCTACTTTTGATCATTGGCAGCCTTTACGGGTTTTCGCCAATGGACCTCTCTCATTTCTCTTCTTATCGCCGCCTTATAGTGCTCTTTGCGAGTTTTCACTAACACGACTCTCTCATTTTTCAGTTTTCTCTGCTCACCATTGCCTTACGGTGCCCATGCGGGTTTTCACCAACAAGACTCTCTCATTTTATTTCTCTCATTTTGATTGCATCGAATCTGAGTAGTCGCGTTCTCCGATTTTGAACATCTTTCACCGATTGATCGGAAGGACTTGAACATGGTTTGGGTAAAAAATAATTTGGATTGAGTTACAACTTTGGAACCTTTTGGGCAGGATCATCGTCGAACCATTATAATATATGCCCCAGTTTCACTTTTTGGGGGACTTTAGATTTTTATTTTGGTGTGACTGAACCCCAGAGAGAGGCTGCCTACGTATCCTTTCTTAATCAAGTCGAACTTAGTTCAAGAAAACTTTATTTTTTTATTTGATTTTTTTTTTGCAAACATTTTCAGATTCCGTAGAGGGTAATTAAAGAAGGGTAACCGGCTCAAAGGGTTAACAAAGGATTGGAGTGTTTTGGGGTACTGGGAATGAAAGTCTTTGTCATCCTAATCGGATAATATTGGTACCGCAAAAGGGTTAAACGTAATACCTTTTGACCGCGTATGCGTTTATAACTGTTTCAGGGTCATTTCCTTCAATGTCTCCCAGGTACAATGCCCCTTTCGGCAACAATTTTCTAATAATGTATGGGCCCTTCCAATTAGGAGCGAACTTTTCTTTTGTTTCCTTGTGATGAGGGAGAATGCGTCTCAAAACGAGTTGCCCCACTTCAAAGTTCCTTTGCCGCACTTTCTTGTTGTAAGCACGGGCCATTCTTTGTTGATACAATTGCCCGTGGAAAACTGCAGCCATCCGCTTTTCGTCAATCAAGGTTAACTATTCTAGACGGGTCTTGACCCACTCACTATCCTCAATTTCAGCCTCAACGATGATTCGGAGAGAAGGAATTTCAACTTCTGCAGGTATTACGGCTTCAGTGCCATAAACGAATAGATAAGGTGTTGCTCCAACTGATGTGCGCATAGTTGTGTGATATCCCAACAATGCAAACAGCAACTTTTCATGCCATTGTCTCAAACTTTGAATCATTTTTCTAAGAATCTTCTTGATGTTCTTATTTGCTGCTTCAACAGCACCATTAGCTTTGGGCTGATAAGGGGTCGAATTCCGATGAGTGATCTTAAATTGCTCACATATCTCCATCATTAAGTGGCTATTCAAGTTTGTAGCATTGTCCGTAATGATAGTCGTAGGGATACCAAAATGGCAGATGATGTTGGAGTGTACGAACTCTACCACTGCTTTCTTAGTGACGGCTTTGAGAGCGACCGCTTCAACCCATTTTGTTAAATAGTCAATGGCAACCAATATGAATCTATGCCCATTAGAAGCTTTTGGCTCGATTGGCCCAATGACATCCATACCTCAAGCAACGAACGGCCACGGTGCTGACATCGGATGTAGTTCTGTAGGCGGTGCATGAATCAGTTCACCGTGCACCTGACACTGATGACATTTTCGGACAAAACCGAAGCAATCTTTTTCCATAGTCATATAGTAATAGCCTGCTCGAAGGATCTTCTTTGCCGGGACGTATCCATTCATATGGGCTCCACACACTCCCGCGTGCACTTCATGCATGATTCTTCCTGCCTCTTCGGCATCCACACATCTTAACAAGTTGAGATCTGGAGTCTTTTTGCACAAGACCTCGCCACTCAAGAAGAAACTGCTGGCAAGCCTTCTAATGGTTCTCTTTTGGTCTCCTTTGGCTTTTTTGAGATATTCTTTCATTTTCAGAAATCTCTTGATATCATGATATCATGGCTGAACATTTGGTTCCACTTCAGCCGTATTGCAGTACCATGCCTTTCTCAGAGTTGGATTTCCAATGGGTCAATGTGGACATTTCCTGGATATGGCAACATCGAGGCTAAAGTGGCGAGTAAATTGGCTAACTCATTATGAAAATGAGGAATGTACCTAAACTCGACTGACTTGAACCGCTTGCTAAGATGGGATAATCTTGACATCCCGAGTTTCCCATTCTCCCTGAGCTTGTCGGATAATCAGATCTGAATCTCCCATGATTATCAATTCTTCCACATCTTGGTCGATTGCCATATTCATACCCTTAATGCAGGCTTCATACTCGGCAGTGTTGTTTGTGCAGAAAAACCAAAGCCAGGTTGTGGCTGGATAGTGTTGACCAGTGGGTGAGATCAAAATTGCCCCAATCCCAACACCTTTTGCATTCACAACTCCATCGAAGAACATTTTCCAAGCATTGGTGTCTTCTGCTGTTACCTCAACTGAATTCACCTCCTCGTCCGGGAAGTAAGTACTCAATGGCTGATATTCATCATCAATAGGGTTTTCAGCTAGGTGATCTGCTAAAGCCTGGGATTTCATTGTCGTGCGAGTGACATAGACTATGTCAAATTCAGTGAGCAAGATTTGCCATTTTTCTAACCTCTCTGTGGGCATCTACTTTTGGAATATATACTTCAAAGGGTCCAGACTGGTGATAAGATAAGTGGTGTAGGCCAACAGGTAATGCCTTAGCTTCTGAGCGACCCAAGTTAGGGCACAACAAGTCCTTTCCAACAAAGTGTATTTGGCTTCGTAGCTAGTGGACTTCTTGCTCAGATAGTATATTGCCTGCTCCTTCTTCCCGGTCACATCATGTTGCCCGAGGACACATCCAAAGGAATTCTCCAAGACTGTCAAATACAAAAATAAAGGCCTCCCAGGTTCAGGTGGGACCAAGACTGGCGGATTCGACAGATATTCTTTGATTTTGTCGAAGGCTTCTTGACACTCATCTGTCCATTTAATTGTTGCATCTTTCTTTAACAGCTTAAACATGGGCTCACGTGTGGATGTTAACTGAGCAATGAAACGGCTGATGTAATTCAACCTTCCTAGGAGGCTCATAACTTCCTTCTTGGTCCTTGGAGGAAGCAAATTCCGAATAGATTTTATCTTTGTTGGATCTAGCTCGATGCCCCTCCGACTGACTATAAATCCCAAGAGTTTGCCAGACGGAACCCCAAATGCACATTTAGCCGGATTTAGCTTCAAGTCATACTTATGCATCCACTCAAAGAACTTTCTCAGGTCCCAAACATGGTCGTCCTGTGTTCGGATTTGATGATCACATCATCCACATACACCTCGATTTCTTGGTGCATCATGTCATGAAAGATGGTAGTCATGGCCCTCATATAGGTTGCCCCGGCGTTCTTCAAACCAATAGGCATGATCCTATAACAATAGGTGCCCCGGGGTGTGGTGAAGGCTGTCTTTTCCACGTCTTCTTCATCCATCAAGACCTGATGATATCTAGCATAACAATCCACGAAAGATTATATCTCATGTTTGGAACAATTGTCAACAAGGATGTGGATGTTTGGCAAAGGGGAGTTGTCTTTGGGTCTTGCTTTGTTCAGATCTCGATAGTCAACGCACACTCGAGTTTTCCCATCTTTCTTTGGCACGGGAACCATATTAGCTAAGCATGTGGTGTATCGGACCACTCGGATCACCCCCGCCTTCAACTGTTTGGTGACTTCTTCTTTGATCTTGTCACTGATATCAGTTTTGAACTTCCTTTGTTTTTGCTGGACAGGGGGATAATCAGGGTAAGTCGGTAACTTGTGGACCACCAAATCAACACTTAGACCTGGCATATCATCATAGGACCAAGCAAACACATCTTTGAATTCGAACAAAAGTTGGATCAATGCATCACTGGTTCTTTCATCCGTATGAATGCTTATCATGGTTTTTTGGACCTCTTTAGAACTACCCAAATTAACCAGCTCAGTTTCGTTTAAGTTTGGCTTAGGTTTATTCTCGAATTGTTCCAATTCTCGGTTTATTTCCCTAAAAGCCTCTTCTTCATCATAAACCGGTTCTTGATTCATTATTTCACAATTAGACAGCATGCTATGATCTGGGCATGAAGTCCGCAAGCATGTCATGTTATTTAAGTCCGCAATATTAGAACTAAAAGGAAGAAATAAGAAAAGTAATAATAATCAGAAAGAATAAAGAAAGAAATTCATAGACGATGAAATATTGATTTCATTTCATTGAATTTTGAAGATAGCAGGGTTTACATTGGAATTTTAAAGACAATAAACTAAAAGAAACATTCGAGTTACACCCTGGAATAACTTGGAATGCAGAAAAGGTGGCAAGACTGGACTACCGGGATTCCTGTCTGACTGGGAACGGAGTAGCCTTGCAATTTTGCAGCTTGGCATCGCGCCCCATGAATTGCATCTCAGCAGTGCTCGATCCTTCTCTCGGCTGAACCATATGGGCTTCATATAACATTTGCCTCATGGCTCCACATATGTCCTCAATTTCCTCGGCCGTGAAGGCCTCATCTTCTTCTTCTTCGGTGTACTTGGGCTTGATGAATATTTTGTAGAGATGTGGGACTGGCTGAGGTAGAACCTAACCATTGCTCTTTTGTTCATTTTCCCATGTCACATTAGTTTTTGTGGTGTGAAAACCCACACCGAAGAACTTCTCGCTGGCAGCTAAAGTGATAGGTTCTGTGATACCTTGCAATGATGCCCCGAGTCCCTTCCCAGGTTTATAACCATGTTTGATCATTTCAGTAGCAACCATGATGAACGCATTTGACAGAAAGGGCTAAGGACACGGGCTTCCCTCCTCACATTGATCTGCGACCACCACCTCGAAAGCTTGATAAACTATATGCTCGCTACCTTCCCTAGCTTCAAGACATGGGACTAACGGGTCCCGGTAAATTGACTACTCGTCTTCTCTATGAACCACAATTTCCTGATCTTCGTGTTCAAACTTCACCATTTGATGAAGGGTAGAAGGTACGCCCCCCGCAGTATGGATCCAAGGCCTTCCTAAGAGAAAATTATAGAAGGTATCCATGTCCAGGACCTGAAATGTCACCTCGAAATCCACAAGACCGATAGCCAAAATCAAATTGATCTCGCCTATGGTGTCTCTCTTAATGCCATCAAAGGCACGCACACAGACATTGTTAGGCCTGATTCTCTTAGTCCCAATCTCCATTCTTTACAAAGTTGAGAGAAGGCAGATATCAACTCCGGATCTACCATCCAGCATGACTCTTTTCACATGATACCCCTCATATTTAACTGCCAAATGGAGGGCTTTATTGTGGGCGGCCTCTTTCGGGGGCAGATCATTCTTGCTAAAGGAAATTTGAATAACTGCGAAGAATCTTTCTGCCATCATTTCCAGTTGTTCGACAATGGTTTCAATCAGAACATTAGCTTCATTGAGGGTCTTTATCAACACTTTCTGGTGCTCAGTTGAGCTTATCAGTAGAGACAAAAGCGAGACCTGAGCGGGAGACTTTCAGAGTTGGTCAATTATCTCGTAGTCCGCAGTTTTCTTTTTTCGGAAAAACTCCTCTGCTTCTTCGGCACTAACTGGCTTTTTGAGCGGGAAGCACTTCTGTTTGGCATTGTTCACTTCTTCCAGATTGAGGTACCTCCTAGATGGGTTGGTTTCATTTAATTCCTATGCAATTTCTTTCCCTTTGTATGTCACAATTGCTCTGTTGTAGTTCCAAGGGACTGCAGTGGGGTCTTTCATAGGCCTTTGTAGTGCGCGGCTAATGTTCACGGGCTCACTCAAATTTGGTGGAATTACTGGTCCCTGCACCACATAAGTCCCCTTGGGTACATACATCTTGGGTCCCTTGTTCAGCTCAAACCTCTTAGGAGGACTCAACGCCAATTGTTCTTTCCTATGAGCTCGGGGAACATAATGAATGGCGTCTTTATGGGGTACTGCCCCTATTTTCTTTTCTGCATTTTGAGGGGCGGAGTTGCTCTTTTTCTCCACCTTGCCTTACTTTGCAACCGCCCTTGGCCTTTTTTCAACATCGGCTATGGCAATGATGGCTTTCAGGGCTGGGTCAAACTCTTTATCTTCACAAATCATCCCAATAACTAGCCCGTTGTTGTGGGCCGGCAATGGGTTGTTGGTCACATTGGGGACCTCTTCATCTTTCAGCACTACTCTCTTTTGTTCTATTAAGTTTTCAATTGCCCTTTTGAGAGTCCAACAGTCTTCAGTGTCATGCCCTTCTGCTCCCAAATGGTAAGCACATCGAGTACCAGGTCAGTAGGAGGGTGACTCTGGGTTTTGCCTGGTTTGGGGTACGGGTTGCAACAAGTCCATTTGGACTAGTTTAGGGAAAAGGCTAGAGTATGATTCACCAATAGGCGTGAAGTTTGTTCTTCTGGGTGGCTCCCGAGCACATGCATTGTATGGGAAATTATTTTGAGGGGGACGGGGGTTATATGGAGCTTGGTGAGGAGGGTTATTTCTAGGAAATGGAGCTTGACCGAGCGTATGGTTGAGTGTTCATTACTGTGTACGGCTGAGGAGCCATAGCATAAGCCATATCCTAATGAGGATAATAATGTTGTGGGGTGCTTGGAGGGAAGTAACCTCTGGGTGGACGGGGGTTTCTCAGACTTGAAGCCGTCATCACCACCTCTTCTTTCATCTTTCTATTTGCTACACACCTCCTGACCCGCTTTGGATTGTGATAACTAGGAATATTGACGTGTTTTATGCTCCTTCCTACTTACGCTTTGATTATAAATTCATACAAAATAGATCCAAAAGGCTCATAAGTTGTGCTTGATTGCAGGTTTGATCGACAAAGTGACGAAATGTCAAAGATCGACTCAAAGGGAGTGAAACCTGCTCAAGTACCAAAGACAAGGCAAACTCAGGACAAAAAGGCCTAGTGTGGCCGCACTACACTTTGTGCGATCCGCACTAGGGGATTCAGAGATCTGGCAAATCCAGCTTCAAGGCAGTGCAGCCGCATTCGATCTTGCGCTGTCCATATTGAAGGTTCTGCGGCCGCATTGCCATTATGTGCGGTCCGCGAAAGAGAAGATCGGAGAGATGTAATTTGACAAGGATCAAGCCAGCGCGGTCCGCAATCATGTTTGTGCGGACCGCATTAGAGACCTCTGCGGCCGTGGTCCATTCTGCGCGGTCAGCGGAGCCTGAGTTCAGAGAGCCAAGACTTCAAGTCCAAGAGCCTAGTGCGGCCGCGATCCATTCTGTGTGATCCTCACTGACCCCGCAGGGGCATTTTTGTCCAGTTTTTCCAACTTCGTATAAATAGAATATTTTTCTATTTTTAGGGTATCAGCTATTTTCTGAACAAGGCTGCGCTCGTGAGAAGCTATTGTGTAGCCATTTTTGGCATCTCAACTTAGATTTAACGATAGATTCTCTGTATTTACATTAGCTTTTAATTAATATGTCTTGTTTTTCATCTATTTGTCTATTTTCTTCTTCAAGCATGAGTAGCTAAACCCATTATCTAGGGTTGTGGCTCAACCCTAGTGTGGGTAATTGATGGGTGTTGCCATCTAGGGTTTGATTGGCTATGGGTGTTTGCTATTTGGGATAATTTTATGGTTTAATCTATGAATTGGTGGTTGCAAACATTGGTTTGTGCTAAGTTGACTTGGTTCTTCTTGAGAAAGAGAGCCTAAGTCTCCAAAATTGACCCAACAAGGAATGGGGATGGACTCAAGAGAATTGATAGTCCCAATTAAAGGGTTAAACCTCGAGAGAGTAATTACCCGACTTGAACCCTAGTTGCTTGAGCTAATTTCCCTACCCATTTGGTCTCGAGAGAGTCAATTGGGCAAAATCACTCTCTCTACCAAGAGGTGTGAGAGTGGGTAAAATTGTGCAAAGGTTATAGCATATTTCCCCAATCATGTCAATCAAACTTTAGAAGCATTTACCCGTCAATTAGCCACCTAGGTGAAAGTCACTACCCTAGTGCCTCTCTACTCATTAGATACAACTCTAGCAATTTTCTCATTAGCATAATTTAATTCTAATTAGTAGTTGATAATATTAGTTTGTTAAAGAAAAATCAAAAGATGTTTGGAAGTGACATTTGGAACAATTACACGACTCTAGTCTAGACAGATACTCAACTCCCTTCCTAGCTCCCTGAGGAATTCGATCCCGACCCTCATATCGGGTAAAAACTATTGCGACCCTCTCTTCCTACTTTGTAGTAGTGCGGAGTTGGCAGCGATCAACTTTTTGTCGTCGTTGCCGGGGAGCTAACGGTTTTGGCTATCTATTTAGTTAGTTTTGTGTATTGTTCTTCTTTCCTTCTTTATTACTTACTTGTTTGTGTCATTACTCAGGTACCAACATGGCTTTAAACAATGCTAATCACCCTCTTAGAAACGTGATAGTGGGGGAGGAGGTAGATGATCTTGAGTAAGATGAGGTGCCTCTTGCACCTCAAGGTCAACGGAGAGGCCGGAATGCCAATGCTAATCCAAATGACAATATTCCAAACCCTCCCCCAGTCCCTCCAAGAGTAGCTCCCAGAGTGCTATTGTCCCACCCCAAATCCAGGCGGGCAACTTTTAGATAACCAATATGATGTTGACCTTACTTGAGCAGCGTGGGTACTTCACGGGCGCTATATCAAAATGCGTACAAACATCTCAAGGGGTTCGTAGATACATGCTGAGGGAGCAAACAGATGAATGTGTCTGAGGATGCGTTGAGATTGAGACTTTTCCCGTTCTCACTTTGGGGAAAGGCATTGGATTGGCTCGAGAGACTCCCCAACCATTCTATCACAACTTGGGATGAGTTGGAGGATAAATTTATTGCCAAATTCTTCTCTCCTAGTCATATGGCGGCACTTCGAGATGAAATATTGGCCTTCAAGCAAGAGCCAACGGAACTGTTGCATTAGATTTAGGAGCGGTATAGGACGATGATGAAGGAATTCCCAAATAATGATATAACCGAGGCCATGATCCAACAAACCTTCTACCGAGGCATAAATACTACAAATAAATGCATTGTGAACCAATTGGCCGGGGGAAATTTTATGAAGCTTTCTTATGATGAGTCATGTGATGTACTTGAGGAAATGGCGGACACTTCTTCAGCATGGCAGAGTAGAGCAAATGTGACTCAAGGTGACCTTACGATTATCCATTTGCATAAGGAATTACATGATCACGGGCAAGCGATAGCTGAGCTTACTCATAAATACTACAAATCAATGCATTGTGAACCAATTGGCCGGGGGAAATTTTATGAAGCTTTCTTATGATGAGGCATGTGATGTACTTGAGGAAATGGCGGACACTTCTTCAGCATGGCAGAGTAGAGAAAATATGACTCAAGGTGACCTTACGATTATCCATTTGCACAAGGAATTACATGATCACGGGCAAGCGATAGCTGATCTTACTACTACTATGAACCAATTGGATAAGGCATAGTTACAACAAGTTCATAATCCTCGCCAAGTGAATGCCATGGAGGGTGTTAGTATGCTTGTCAACAAGAGAAGACAAAAGAGGCAACAAAATTAAGGAAATTCTGAGCAATTTGTTGATGAATATGATGAGTGTCAAAATGATGGTTATGATGACCAAAGTGAAGAGGTACAATATGTCAACAACTATCAAGGCAATAGAGGCAACTCTTCAAACCAACAATGGTGACCCAAGGAAATTGGGGCAATCAACAACAAAGTGGTGGCAATTGGAACAACAACAACCAAAACAACAATTGGGGTAATCAAAACAACAATCAAGGCAATTGGAATGGAAATAACAACAATTGGGGCAACAACAACAATCAAGGCGGGTGGAACAACAATGGAAACCAAGGCAACCGGGGGCAAGGCTTTCAAAGGCCCCCAATGTACCAACAACCGAACAATCCACCCTTGTCCCCTTCTCAAGGTCCTAGTTCTTGTAGTAATGATATGAGCAGAATTGAAATGATGTTTGAGCAGATGATGAAGAGGAATGCGGATTCGGATGCACAGTTAGCTTCTCACAACACCTCTATCCGAAACCTAGAGGTGCAAGTAGGCCAAATCTCTCAGTCATTGAATACTCGCCCGAAGGTGCGCTACCAAGTGATATGGTAGTGAACCCAAATGGTGGGAACAATCATGTTATGGCGGTCAAAACAAAAAGTGGGAGAGGCGGTGATGTGAATGCCTCTAAGCAAAAGCAAGTTGTGGATGATGATGTTGAGTTGCAAGATGACGAAGCCTCTTTGGTGGTTGAAGATGTGGTTGATGAAAATATGAACAATAAAGTGAGGATTGATATTCAAGAAGTCGAGGTGAAAACCCAAATGATGTGAACCCGTCTAGGGAATAAATAATTGACATGCCGGAGCTGGTTGTGCCAAAAGCCAAGGCTCCTTTGCCACGGCCACCTCCACCTTATCCTCAAAGGCTCACGAAGCAGAAGAATAATAATCAGTTTAAAAAGTTCATTGACATGATGAAGAGCTTATCTATTAATGTGCCTTTGGTGGAGGCACTTGAACAAATTTCGGGTTATGCAAAATTCATGAAAGACTTGGTTACAAAGAAGCATTCAATAGATTGTGAAACTATAAAGATGACTCACCAAGTTAGTGTTATAGTGCATTCAATGGCCCCGAAGCTTGAAGATCCTGGTGCTTTCACCATTCCTTGCACCATTGGGATTGCAGATTTTGCCAAGGCTCTATGTGAATTGAGAGCTAGTATCAATTTAATGCCCTACTCAGTTTTCAAAACTTTAGGTATCAGGCAACCTAGGCCAACTTCAATGAGACTTCAAATGGCGGATCGATCGATGAAGCGACCTTTGGGCATTATTGATGATGTGCTTGTCCGGGTGGACAAATTCATTTTGTCGGCCGACTTGTCATTTTGGATTATGAAGTGGACTATGAGGTTCCTATTATCTTGGGCAGACCTTTCCTTACAACAGGTAAGGCATTGGTTGATGTTGAAGCGGGTGAGCTCACTTTCCGAGTGGGAGATGAAATGGTCATTTTCCATGTTTGCAAATCTATGAAGCAACCCAATAGCACCGAGGTGTGCTCATTAGTAGACCTTGTCACAGCTGTGATTGTGGATGATAACAGTGTTATAATCAACGTGGAGGATCCTCTCAAAGCAGTGCTCTTAAACATGGAGGTCAATGATGATGCTAGTAGAGTGGAGTGCGTGAATGCCCTACATGGGATGGGCTCTTATTCTTATGAGCCGAGAAAATTATCTTTTGGATCTTGAAAATAGAAAAACTCCACCAACAAAGCCATCAATTGAGGAGCCACCGATGTTGGAGTTGAAATCACTTCCTCTATACCTCAAGTATGAATTCTTGGGCTCAAATTCTACTTTACCAGTTACTCTTTCTTCTTGCCTTACTAACATGCAGGTTAAGGCCACTTTGGCGGTTCTTCAAAAGCGGAAAAGGGCAATTGGATGGACTCTACCTGACATTTGGAGAATAATCCCCGTATTCTGTATGCACAAAATTATCTTGGAGGATGATGCAAAGCCTTCCTTGGAGCATCAAAGAAGATTGAACGAGGCTATGTAAGAAGTGGTGAAGAAAGAGGTGATCAAATGGTTGGATGTCGGGGTTGTGTACCCCATTTCTGATAGCTCATGGACTTCTCCGGTGCAATGTGTACCGAAGAAGGGTGGTATGACTGTGGTGACCAATGACAACAATGAACTTATTCCTACTCGGACAGTCACAGGTTGGAGGGTTTGCATGGACTACCGGAATCTAAATAAGGTGACCCGAAAGGACCATTTCCCATTGCCATTCCTTGACCAAATGTTAGATTGTCTTGCTGGGCGTGCTTTTTATTGCTTTTTGGATGGGTACCCGGGGTATAATTAAATCTTAATTGCCCCGGAGGACCAAGAGAAGACCACATTTACTTGTCCATATGGAACCTTCGCTTTCTCTCAGATGTCGTTCGAATTGTGTAATGCTCCGGCGACATTCCAAAGATGCATGATGGTTATTTTCACGGACATGGTGGAATATATATTGGAGGTCTTCATGGATGATTTCAGTGTGGTTGGTGATTCCTTTGAAGAGTTTTTGGGTAATTTGGATAGAGTGTTGGCCCGGTATGAAGACACAAACCTCGTGCTCAATTGGGAAAAATGTTATTTCATGGTTGAAGAGGGTATAGTATTGGGTCACAAAATTTCAAAGCGAGGGATTAAAGTTGACAAAGCCAAGATAGAGGTGATTTCAAGGCTCCCCCCCCATTTATGTCAAAGGGGTGAGGAGTTTTCTTGGGCACGCGGGTTTTTACTGGAGGTTTATAAAAGATTTTTCAAAAGTGGTACACCCCTTGTGCAAGTTGCTAGAAAAGGATGCAAAGTTTGTATTTGATGAGGGATGTATGCAAGCATTCGAGCTTCTCAAGCTTAAGTTGACCACTACCCCTATCATTACCACACCAAATTGGAGCTTGCCTTTCGAGCTCATGTGTGATGCAAGCGACGTTGCGGTTGGGGCTGTTTTGGGTCAAAGGGTTAACAAGATGTTTCATCCAGTGTATTACGCAAGCAAGACCATAAATGAGTCTCAAAGGAACTATACAGTCACCGAGAAAGAGTTGTTGGCTATAGTGTTTGCAATGGAAAAGTTTCGACCATATCTTATGGGGGCCAAAGTTATAGTGCACACCGATCATGTCGCCCTTAGGTACTTGATGACAAAGAAAGACTCCAAGGCAATATTGATGAGATGGGTGTTACTACTTCAAGAGTTTGATCTAGAAATTGTGGACCGGAAAGGTAGTGAGAATCAAGTGGCATACCACTTGTCCCATTTGGAGGAGGAGGGGAGGCCTTGTGATGGCCTTGAGATCAATGATTCATTTCCCGACGAACAACTCCTTGCGGTGTCAATGAATGATATGTCATGGTTTGCCGATATTTCCAATTACCTTGTGACTGGAGTAATCCCATGTAAGCTCTCTTCTAACCAAAGGAAGAAGCTCAAGCAGGATAGTTTGGATTTCTATTGGGATAAGCCATACTTTTTCAAGATTTGCACGGATGGTGTGATTCGTAGATGTGTCCCGAAGGAAGAACAATTGAGTATCTTAGAGGCTTGCCATTCTTCACCGTATGGTGGTCATCATGGTGAGGTGAGGACCGCCTCGAAAGTTCTTAGTTATAGATTCTATTGGCCCACCTTGTTCAAAGAGCGGGTGATTTTGCAAAGAGGTGTGTAGATTGCCAAAGAGCGGCCGAAATTTCAAAAAGGGATGAGATGCCTCTCTATACCATTCTTGAAGTGGATATCTTTGATGTTCGGGGCATCGATTTCATGGGTCCATTTGTTAGCTCTTGTGGGAATACTTACATTCTTGTGGCAGTTGACTATGTCTCAAAATGGGTTGAAGTCGTGGCTTTGCCTAACAATGAAGTCGAGAGTGTTGTTGCATTTCTTAAAAAGAGCATCTTCACAAGGTTTGGCACTCCTCGTGCGATTATTAGTGATGGGGGATCTCACTTTTGCAATAAAGCATTCGACACATTGCTTTCCAAGTATGGTGTCAATCATAAGGTTTTGACCCCTTATCATCCTCAAGCTAGTGGTAAAGTGGAAGTCTCCAACAGAGAAATCAAAAGTATTTTGTCAAAGATGGTCAATGCAAATAGGACCGATTGGTCGAAGAAGTTGGATGACGCTTGATGGGCTTATCAGACGGCTTACAAAACCCCGATTGGTATGTCTCCATATCGGTTGGTGTTTGGGAAAGCATGCCATCTCTCGGTTGAGTTAGAGCACAAGGCCATGTGGGCTTTAAGGAAGTTGAACCTTGAATAGGATATTGCAGCTAATCTTCGTGTTGAACAACTCAATGAACATGATGAATTTAGATTCTATGCCTACTCTAGTTCCTCCTTGTATAAGGACAAGATGAAGTGTCTTCATGACAAATATGCTCGTGGAAAGGAGTTCAACGTAGGTGATTTGGTTCTCTTGTTCAACTTCCGGTTATGTCTGTTTCCGAGAAAGCTCAAATCCAAATGGAGTGGACCGTTTGAAGTCGTGTTTGTGACCCCTTTTGGTGCTCTTGATTTGAAAAACAAAAATGGTGAAGTCTTTAGAGTTAATGGGCACCGGGTCAAGCATTATCTTGGAAAGTTTGATGACAGCCACGTGGTGGCGCTCCTTCATCTCAAGTAATGTGGTAGTAATATGTGTCGTTCCACGACGTTAAATCATGCGCTTCTTGGGAGGCAACCCATGTCTTTTTCTTCTTATTTTCTTTAATTTTCTTTGTAGTGTAGGATTGATTTTTTTGCTAATTGGTTGTGAGATATTGCAGGGTTATGTTGATGCAGTGTAAGACATGATGGAAAAATTGAACAAGTCTCTGAAGTTGCCAGTGCAGCCGCACTACACTTTGTGCGGAACACACTGGCGTGAGCCAATGTGAGGACTCTCTGAAGTTTGCCACCACGGGCGCATTACATTTCGTGCGAACTGCGGTGGACCTCTGCGGCCGCGGTCTGTTTTGTGCGGACTACAGAGGTTGCCTTCTCAAACTTTTTCTGAACAAACCCAGCACGGACCGCGGTCCATTTTGTGCGGCCGAACTGGTAGATGAGAATGGGTCCCAGCGGTCGTTCTATAAATAGAACCCAGGGATCCCCTTTTACACTTTTCGCATTTTTAACTCTCAAAGACCTAAAGCACCGTTCATCTTTATTCCTTTGATCATACCTGCATATTTGCATTTCCTTGATTCATACCATTTTAATACCCGATAACATTTCACCCAACTCTTTTTAGTTTAATTGTTTAATTTCATTTTAGCTTTATTTCTATTAGTTGGTAGTTTCTCCTCCCGTATTTCTTCAGTTTTTAGGTTAGTTCAATTCAAATGATGATTCTGGTGGACTTCTTGAGTATAATGTAGTGGGTAAATTGAGTAGGGACCCTAACTAGGTGTAAATTTGAACTTAGTAGCTACATCTCGAACCATTACTTAGTGCCATAACTAGGCACCCTTCACGGACCGCGGTCAAGTTTGTGCGGTCCCCGGTGCCCTAGTGTGGACCGTATTACCGCTTGGTGTGGACCGCGGTGATGAACTTATGCAAGGTGAACTTAAGCCCAGTGTGGCCGCATTGCATTTTGTGCGGTCCGCACTGGCCCACCACGGTCGCGGTACTACTTTGTGCAGTCTGCGGTGGTTAGATTCAGAGGGGGTATTTTGAGTCCTACCCCTGTGCAGACCGCGGTCGCTTCTGTGCGTTCCGTGGTGGTCTCAATGAGGCCGCACTCCTTTTTATGTGGTCTGCACAGGCCATGTTCTGCAACTATTTCTGCAATTGTGTTATTATGTTTTGCAATTCTTACTGCACTAATGTCTCACTGTCTTTGCTGATACTAACAAAGTTAGATGCTTTTTTTTGCAGACAATGGTTAAACAAAGCGGAAGAGGCTCAAAACAACCCGAGAGAGGTGAATCCTCACGGGGAGTCAAGGGCAAGAAGATGATCCGACGCACTTCCCAAGTGATAGAAAGTATTAAAAAGATGTGGAAAGCAATTAAAGCTGTTGATAGAGCTTGTGACCAGTCAGGAAGTGAGTATATGCCTTCCCAGGATATTTCCTCTGACTTTATGCCCGAATATGTCCCTGACTGGCCTCGGAGAATGAGATTGACTGATGATACTCCTCCACCCATACCCACTACCCAAGCAGCAGATCATGTCTCCACTGAGTCGTCTGAGGGCTCAGCAGCCGGCAGTGGCAAGTACTCCACTTCCCCCACAGCTTCATTATCCGGGGAGAGTGCAGGCGGAGGTGATGAGGGAGATGAGGAGGTACCTGAGGGTGGTGAGCCTCTGGTCGGGGGGATTGCCTGTACTAGGAAACCCACAGTCTGGGAGGATAGGTTTGTAAGCCAAGTAGCATACCACAAATTTAGGGAGTGGTGTCCAGTGCGAAAACTGATTTTGGAGAGGAATTTCGTAGATAGAGATCTTCTACCCCTAAACCCCGATGTGCATAGACAGTTTAGAACAAGAGTGGGGTGGGAGAACTTTATAGATGACTGCAGGGAGGCAAATGAGCACTTGGTCAAGGAGTTTTACTATAATGTGGCCCACATTGTCAAGGGCTCCAAAGTGACCAAGGTTCGAAACAAAAAGGGGTTGTTCGACGAGAAGTCGCTAAATGAATATTTGGGCTTCAATGAGGAAGATGAGTCTCTCTATATGGCAAAGATGGAGATGGGCGAGGAGGTCCGTACATGGTTAGCTCAGTACTTGGTAATCCCAGGTATCATTCCGGAGTGGTTGACTATTGGGGTCAAAATATTACAGAGGACCCTAAACTTTGAGGCTAGGGGTTGGGAGACGTTTGTGTGCAGCCGATTAGACCCCACTTCCCATGATCAGACTCTACCTCTCCACCGGGCTGTTCTAGTTGCTTCCATCATGGCAGGGTATCCCATCAATGTGGGAAATGTGATGTCTCGCATCATCTCGATTGTGGGTACTGAGACCGATAAGAACTACCCTTTCCCCAATACCCTGACCATGTACTTCAGAGATTTGAAGGTAGAAAAGAGGCAGTTTGACATCAAGGTCAAGGCTACAGCTCCATTCTCATGGTATAGCTTGAGGGGACCAGACAAACCCAAGGACAAGAGCTACAAGGCACCCACTTCCGCCCTAACTTGCCAGTCTGAAGATCCAGTTGTGGTAAAGGCCCCTATTGAGCCTGCTTCTACCTCTACTGAGATGCCTCCCAGACCCTCCACTTCAGATATTCCTCCAGGCCCTTCCACATCAGCAGGCTCAGAGATTCTATCTACTCGGGCCCATCCTATCACTACCCACCAGCTGAGCCAGATGCTTTAGAGTTTAAACAACTGGATGTATATTGCGTCATCCAAGTTGTCTACCTTGACCTCCACCATTACAGCTCAGTCGGCCCCTCAGCCAGCACAAGTTCCACAGTCTATAGAGGATGCCTTGAAGAAGATAATTGAAAACTAGGAGAATATCCTCAGTACCCAGGCTGATTTGCCAAAGGCAGTGGATTCACATGGCAAGGCTCTAAAGGAGCTTGCCAAGGAGCACAAGAAGCTGCGCAAGACACGGCCTCCAAGGAGTTCGTGAAGGAGCTACGAGCGGATGTGGATAGACTGAAGGCAGACCAGCTGCTTTTAGACTTATTGTTTGAGGACCCAACTCTAGCAGCAGTGCCAGTAGCAAAGCCACAATAGGAGCAGCCATAGCGACCTCCGAAGAGGAGGAGGATGATCCCGAGCGCAAATCATGCCATCATCCAGTTGGCGGATCCACCGGAGGCTTCCTCCAGTCAGCCATAGGATGTATCTGATACACAGCCTGTCCAGGTCCTGGTCCAGGTCCCAGCAGTTAAGCAGCAGGATACCAGGAACTAGTCTGAGGTTCCCGAACATACAGAGGACTTAGGGACCGCCTATGATCCGATGCAAACGGATACGGCTTAGGGAGTCTTCATATCCTTCCTCTATTTTATTTTTGGTGCTTATCTGATTTAGTTGGCATTGGGGACAATGCCAGCTTTTATTTGAGGGGGTGTACCCTTTATCTTTGGATGACTGTACAAATATACTGATTTAGTTTATGCCTTTTTGATTTTCATTTGGGTCTATATATAACTTTACATTTAGTTACTTTTATCGCACTTTTTATCTTTTATTTGGTCTGTATATAAAGTTACATCATTGTATATATTCATTCCCCTTTGTATATTCAAAGCCCCTGTTGTATATATTCGTTCTATTTTCGTAAATATTTTCGTTTTTAGCTTCTTAATTATATTTGTAGTTTTTTGTTTTGTTTTTTACGCTTTCAATAAGCCTTTGATTTTCTTAATGCCACGGTTCTTTCCAAAAGTGGAGTATTGTGTGAATCGGGTGGCTCTTCCCGATGATGGATGGCGTGACAACCTTCTTAAGGGTTTGAATCCATTTTTGTTTTTGTTTTTGGTAGTTTATAGTTAAGGGTATCTCAAGCAAAGCTTCACTTGGGCGTAGCGCATTTGCCTTTGATCCCATGGTCAAAGACAAAATGTTGTGTTTAGGATGGTGAAAGTCGTGACCTTGAGACTCTTATGTTGACCAACAATCATCAAGTGAAAGTCGTGACCTTGTGTTTAGGATGCTTCACTTTAGCAATGCTTTAGCTTGTGTGGTGAGAAATCGAATTGCGAGTCCAAGTCCCGAGCCATTGGTCTAGAACTTGCCCTGAATGTTTGTTGAGTCAAAATCTTAGGTGAAATTTGACTTGAGAAGTGATTATAGGCTCTCCTTGATCCAAATGATAGTCGAACAATTCCATAGCCTACCAATGATATGATCCCTAATAAACCCTTTTGAGTCTTAAACCTTTTTTTTCAGAAATCGTGATACAAGCCTATACCCGTTCTAAAAGATACCCTCTCTTGGCACTCGTTCTTTCCTTGAGCACATGGAAAAAGTATAAGTATGGGGGGAGAGACGAGGAAGGGAACAAAGTGGTAAAAGGCACAAAAGCGAAGAAAAGGAAAGGCAATGAAAAAGAAAGAAAAGAAAAAGACAAAAATAAAGCCCAATGTGAAAAAGAATAAAAAGGGATTCAAGAAAAGCAAAAGAGAAAAAGGTGTGGAAAGTTGAAAAGGAGAAATGTTTTGAATTGCATGAGAAAGAGTGACAATGTGTCTCTCTAACCTCTTAGAAAGAAGTAAGATGACTCAAAGAGTCAAGAGAATTGTGCCAAATGAATCAAAAGAGGTGCTTAAGGGAAGATGGAACCCACTTAGATCTAAACATGTCCTACCCTGAACCAAAAGCCTTCACAATGACTCCACGAAAGCCCTATATGATCTTGAGTTTAATGAAGCTTGCATTAGTGGATACTTACATGAGGGGCAAGCATATGTTACTTAGAGCTGGACTTGTGACCTTTCCTTGAGAGAGATGAGTGAATTCCCATTGACCTTGGTTTGTGTGCTAATACTTTAAAATGTGAGGTTTGCTTAGGGAGAATTGAGGATATGTGAGTTTGGGTTCCACAATGACCAAAGTAACTGATAGAGTTATTTGATGTAATGAGTCAACTCTTGATGCTCTTGTGTCACACTTGATCCATGGTTTATCAAAGGTTAAATGTTGTTAATGATTCATTCGCATTGAGGGCAATTATTAGTCCCAATTGATGCTTGTTGAGGTTACTTTAGGGTAGCTGAAAATACTTGGATTTTCCATTAAGTGGTGGGTCTTATTTTGTTTGCTTCAGGACAAGCAAAATCTTAAGTTTGGGGGAGTTGATAGCTAGGAATTTTGACGTGTTTTATGCTTCTTCCTGCTTACGCTTTGATTATAAATTCTTACACAATAGACCCAAAAGTCTCATAAGTTGTGCTTGATTGTAGGTTTGATCGACAAAGTGACGAAATGTTAAAGACCGGCTCAAAAGGAGTGAAACATGCTCAGGTACCAAAGACAAGGCAAACTCAGGACAAAAAGGCCTAGTGCGGTCGCACTACACTTTGTGCGGTCCGCACTAGGGGATTCAGAGAGCTGGCAAATCGAGCTTCAAGGCAGTGCGGCCGTATTAGATCTTGCATGGTCCGCACTGAAGGTTCCTCGGCCGCATTTCCATTATGTGCGATCCACGGAAGAGAAGATAAGAGAGATGTAATTTGACAAGGATCAAGCCAGCGCGGTCCGCGGTCATGTTTGTGCAGATCGTATTAGAGACCTCCGCGGCCGCGGTCCATTATGCGCGGTCCACGGAGCCTGAGTTCAAAGAGCCAAGACTTCAAGTCCAAGAGCCTGGTGCGGCCGCGGTCCATTCTGTGCGGTCTGCACTAACCCCGTAGGGGCATTTTTGTCCAATTTTTTCAACTTAGTATAAATAGAACATTTTTCTATTTTTTAGGGTATCAGCTATTTTCTGAACAAGGCTGCGCTCGTGAGAAGCTATTGTGTAGCCATTTTTGGCATCTCAACTTAGATTTAACAATAGATTCTTTGTGTTTACATTAGCTTTTAATTAATATGTCTTGTTCTTCATCTATTTCTCTATTTTCTTTTCAAGCATGAGTAGCTAAACCCATTAGCTAGGGTTGTGGCTCAACCCTAGTGTGGGTAATTGATGGGTGTTGCCATCTAGGGTTAGATTGACTATGGGTGTTGGGACAATTTTATGGTTTAATATATGAATTGGTGGTTGCAAACACTGATTTGTGTTAAGTTGACTTGATTCTTCTTGAGAAAGAGAGCCTAAATCTCCAAAATTGACCCAACAAGGAATGGGGATGAACTCAAGAGAATTGATAGTCCCAATTAAAGGATTAAACCTCGAGAGAGTAATTACCCGACTTGAACCCTAGTTGCTTGAGCTAATTTGCCTACCCATTTGGTCTCGAGAGAGTCAATCGGGAAAAATCACTCTCTCTACCGAGAGGTGTCAGAGTGGGTAAAATTGTGCAAAGATATAGCATATTTCCCCAATCATGTCAATCGAACTTTAGAAGAATTTACCCGTCAATTATCCACCTAGGTGAAAGTGACTACCCTAGTGCCTTTCTACCCATTAGATACAACTCTAGCAATTTTCTCATTAGCATAATTTAGTTCTAATTAGTAGTTGATAATATTAGTTTGTTAAAGAAAAATCAAAAGATGTTTGGAAGTGACATTTGGAACAATTGCACGACTCTAGTCTAGACAAATACTCAACTCCCTTCCTAGCTCCCTAAGGAATTCGATCCTGACCCTTATATCGGGTAAAAGCTATTGCGACCCTCTCTTCCTACTTTGTAGTAGTGCGGAGTTGGCAGCGATCAGATTGCTTGGGATGTAGCTCTTATGGCAGATTGGCTCAATATGCGACCTATTTTCAGACCATTTTCAACCATCTCACCAATCCTGATAGCCTCAGCAAACGGATTTCCCATCGCAGACATCATATTCTCAAAGTAGTGAGCCTCCTAGGCTTGTAGAAAAACACTGACCATTTCAATTTCATCCATCGGGGGCTTGACTCTGGGCGCTTGCTCGCTCCATTTAATAGCATATTCTTAGAAACTTTCCGATGACTTCTTTTTGAAATTTAACAGGGAATTCCTATCGGGAGATATGTCTATGTTGTACTGAAATTGTCTGACAAAATTTCGGGCCAGATCATCCTATATGTGCCAACGATATATGTCTTGATCCATGTACCACTCAGATGCAATGCCAACTAGACTCTCTCCGAAATAAGCCTTTAGGAGTTCTTTATTTCCGCCTGCCCCTCTTAATTGATTACAATACCTCTTGAGGTGGGTTGTGGGATCTCTGTGCCCGTCATACTTTTCGAACTTGGGGGTCTTGAAGCCGAGGGGCAAATGCATATGCGGGAACATACATAGATCAACGTAGGATATGCTCTTTTGTCCACTCAAAACTTGTATATTTTTTAGGCTATGTTCCATGCTCCTCATTTTCCGGGTAATTTCCTCTTGCTCGGAGTACTTTGTAGCCTTCTCCTATCCCGCGGTAAACTCGTATCGGGGTTGTTGAGGGTAAGAATTGGTGGTGAAATGAGTAGGTTCTAGTGAAAAATATGGTACTTAGAAAGTGAAGGATGATGGATCAAAGCTTGGCCTGGGCAAAGTCGGTTGCACCGCAGCCGAGGTTGGTGGTGCGGTAAATATATTGGAGGTGACTCCCGAAACCACTTGGAGGCGAACCTCAGAAGGTGTTCCGGTGAAGTGAACTGAGATTGTGGGGTATTCGGGTAATTTATTGGGACATTGGAATTTCCACTTGCTTTGGGAAGTAGATCGGGGAAACCGGGTATGGCACTTGGCAGATCTCTACCATTGGACCAGGCGCCCCATATTTCCAACACGCGGAGGCGCAGTGCCCTATTCTCTTTAGCTGCCGCTGAATCTGAGGTTGGGATAACCGATAGCAAGCTATCCTCTGAGATGAGAATTGTTGGTGGATGACCTTCTGATGACATTTCTACATTGCCCTTAGATCTTGTAAAGTATGGGTGTGAAGCCAGGTTACCACAAACCAACCCCTTAAAAATAGAACCTATACTCAACAGTAGACAACAAACCGGTTAGTTTGATGCAATTAACACATAGGGAATCACACATTGGGGGTGTGATGCACCTATACAGTTAAACGTGTTTTTACATGTTTTGCAACGATTGCATGTCTCATTCCAGCTTTTGTTTATCTCCCCGATCTTTCTCTTGCTCTCTTTTGCATTCTTATTTTCCCTCTTATTCCCCTTTCCTTGTTTTTTGGTTTTTCTCTTTGGTTTTCTCTTTCCACATTTCTTTTTTATTAGAGTTATTTACAAAAATCATGACCGGATCTGATGAGGATTGCCTGCGTATCATGATACCATGTGAATCAGATCATCACGTAGTTCAAGGAATAAATGCGAAATAAATAAAACATTTTTTTGGGTTTTGCAAATTTCATTAAAACAAGGCTTCTAATTTTTCACTATTACAAAGACTCGATCCTACATACTTGAGAATAGAAAACTAAAACAACCTCGAAACAGACTTTAGGAATGAAAATACAGACTCGAAAAAGAGAAAACAATCAGGAGTACATCAATACCTCCAATCATGCCCTAGGAATACCAACTGGTCTTGCTGCTGGCCTATGTGCCAGGTCATCCTGGAGGCGATAGAGATCATCCATTATCTGGCGAACAAAGATCCTGACCGTGGCAAAGAACATGGACCTAGTCATGTCCTCGCACTCGTTGCACTTCATCCCAATGTAGTCGGTGATTCTTCTAACCCTTTCCCTGATGATGCCCTTTTCTTGCAACAACCACCCAATCTGCTGAGACCTAGCCTCCAAAACCTGGGTGGCCGTATGATTCTATTCTTGCAAATGTTGTAGGTCTCCCTCTAGTTGTACCATCAAAGCATAGCAATGTTCTCTCTCGGCTTTGAAGCTCTTGGCTTGTTAAGTTATCTCACCCCAAGGCTATTAAACTCCTTTTTCCAATCCATAACCCCTCTGTCATATCTCTCCTTCAATTGTCGAACGAAAGTTGCCCGCTCTTCTGCATTTTTGGCCAACTTTGTTCGTACTTTCACTAGCTCAGACTCAGTCTTTTGCAAATCATCCTCAAAGTCACGTACTTTTTGCGTAAGGTTGTAGATGAGCCTTTCATCTTTTCTACTTCTGCCCGGGTTATCAGCTGCTTTCTTATTTTTCGAACTTGGGCCCGGAGAGCTTCATTTTCTTGGACCAACCTTCTTCTTTCACCTTCAGCTTCTTGTGCCTGTAGATCATTATTGAATACAACTTTTCTCAATTCTTCTTGCAAAGCGTGAATGGTGGCTTGATATTTTTTCTCCTTCTCTCCCCAAGCCAACCTTTCCCGAATTTTATCATCAAAAGCTTGAAATGTGGCGGGCCTTTCAGGCTCGGGCTCGGGCTCTGGATCTAGCTCATCATTTGCACAAAACCTTCTTTCAAACCACACAGCATAATTCGGATCCACTTCCCCTCTCACAAGATCCAGTACCAGATATCGGCAACCATTCCAATCCCGTTGGACTAAAGCCTCAGGCAGTGTTGCTTCTAGGTGTAGCTCAATCACTTGGGTACTCAAATCTATATCTTCGGGTACCACTTGATACCTTCCCAGTTGCCTTAGAACTCTTTGTGGTGCATATGGTTGGGTACTCATCGGGCTCATCATCATCAAGTAGCCTTTTGAAGCTGTCACGTATATGACTTTTGTAACTGGAAGCCACCCTGGAGTCCATTCAATTTGACTTGCCATTAAAGTCCTTAAGTGGGAAACCCAAGCCTCAAAACCTTCTGGAGTTTTGTAATCTTTTACCCTCTCCTCATGACTCTTTATGAAGTTGTTCCCGTCTGCACCGTAACTCATGAACTTGGGGTGACGGCGGAGATGTTCGATCAACCATATTTGAAGAAGAATGTTGCAGCCCTCGAAGAATTGAGCCCCGATTTTACACAATGTCAATACTCGATAAATGTCTTCCAGAACTAACGGAACAAGTGTGTGATCTTCCTTGGTAGTGAGGAGTTGTGCAATTCTTCCCTTGCGAGTGTCTACTGTCCCTTCCGCATTTGGAAAGACCATGATCCCTAAAAATGCCATGATAAAAGCGATCCGACGATGAATTTGCCAGGTGCTCTTATCTTGTTTGTTGTTTATCCCTTTTTCATGTGTTTCAAAACCAGTTGAATGCCCGAACCTGAATTATAAGAAGTAGAAAGAACAACATCCTTTGCTTACATGAGCCTTCTTCATTTGTTTACTAATATTCAGAAGATCGAAGAACTTGTGCACAGAGGGAGCCCTTGGGAATATGAGTTGTTACTTCCTCAAGTCTTGGCCAAAGTCAATGTATCCGGCCATTTCCTCCAGAGTAGGGGTGAGCTCGAAATCGAAGAAATGGAACACGTTGTGGACAGGATCCCAAAAGGTTACCAAGGCTTTGATAAAATCCTCTCGGGATTTGATGCTCATGATGTCTATCAGGGAACCCAACTGCTTTTTCACCCAATCCTGGCCATCTTTGTCTAAATCATTCCACTACATGTGAAGCTACAACTGAGCCCGTTCTATGACAGATTGTGACTGGTTCTAAACACCATTTATTTTTGACGGGTCCTAGACAGTATTCATTTGAGAGGGGTCCTGGACAGTATTCAATTGTGACGAGTTCTGGACAGTATTCATTTGTACTTGCGGAGAGTTAAGGTTAGGTTGACTCTTGTGGACTTTTTTTGCAAAACAAGTTTTCATTTTCTAAAGAAAATCAACGGATAAAGACCCCTTTTATGCTACTTTAGCAAAAATGGTCGTTTTTGCAAATGTGGCCCCTTCGCAATTCCAAACAAATTTTAAGGCTGGGGGAAAGTATTTTTATGGAAAAAGATACCTTACAGACAGACTTGCCCGTTCTTCCTAAAAATAGCCTTTCGACAATTGAAAGGTAATCTAAGGCTATTCCGGTAAGAAAAACTAAAAATACAACCGAAGCTGGGCCGGCTTATTCTTTTGATCAAAGCCCTAAACTACACTTTACTCGATTATTTTTTTGTAAAAAAAATGAGGCTGAACCTTATGTGGGTCGCCTACGTATCCCATATCCGGTGAGAATCAGACATGCATAGTTCGGTCAAAATAAAACATGATATTTGACTCACTTTTTTTATATACATTTTCCTTTCCTCTTTTTCTTTTCAAAAAAAAAAATTGGTAGAGTTTCAAGACATTTTCAAATACTGGGATGTTTTAGAACTGGGTAAATTCTCTATCCTACCTCACTCTTGGTTTTTCTCTTTATTTCCTTTTTCTAGCCGATCAAGATGTAAGCTGAAACAAATAAGTATTCACATAGCACATATGATGCATCAGAATGGTCTTTATTTTGGGTAACCCTGTCCTAGACGGACCCAACCCCTGTGTTGAGTCCTCAAGGTCAAATGCACGTGATGCAAATAATCGTTCCTACTAGGGATCCGGCATGAGGTTGCGTTATTCTAGGTTTAAAACCTGGGTTTATGTTCTAGACCCGGCTTACCGGAGTGGACAAACTCGAGTCGAGGAGGGGGAATCGTACCGGGAGCACGAAAGTCTGCCCGGCCTTGTTTCTTGCCTAGCCCCGTTCTATTTGGTATAACTCTAACAGAAAAGTGGGTCACGCGAACGTGAGCACCGTTTTTTAGAAGACTCATAAGGGAGTCGTAAGAAGACATTTTAAATACAGTCCAAATAATATCAAAGCGGTAAATGACAATTAGCACATTAAGTCCACAAAATACAGTAATATCAACAATAAAGCCAAATAAAATTACATTAACAAGCTCGAATTTTTGAACCCTGAACCGGAAGTTCTGGGTGTATTCCCCAGCATAGTCGCCAGAGCTGTCACACCTCCTTTTCTACCACCCGGATGGGTATATGGAAGTTTTTCCAATTAAAGTGACATTAACCGAAATAGGATTAATTAATTTATCAGAGTCGCCATTTGGAATAGTTTATTTGGTATCCCAAGCCACCAGTTTATTTTAAAATCCCAAATCGAGGAAATTTCGACTTTATTTAAAAGTCTGCAAACTAGAAATTCTAAATAAGGAATTCTGTTAACCCGGGAGAAGGTGTTAGGCATTCCCGGGTTCCTTGGTTCTAGCACAGTCGCTTAGCAATTTATACTTGGCTTAAATTGTTTAACTACTCATTTTTAAGACCTATGTGCATTTATCTTTTTACCGCTTTTAATTACTTGATTATTCGTATTTAAAGAATTGAGTTACGCGTACATATACTCTTTTCCTTTGGCGCGTCAAAAATCATGTCACGCGAACGTGTCCAAAATTAATAATGCTTTATTTATTTATTAAGAAAGTTTAATTGAAGTCGCGCAAACGCATCCCTCGATTTATTTTTTTAGAATTAAATTCGTAATTATGTTACGCGAACGTATACATAATCGCAATAATAGTCTATGTCGAGCCTAAAGCAAACTACGAGTATTTGGATTGTTTAATGCTAAGTTAAGATTAAAGTGAGGGCCATGGGTTAGGGATTTTATTTGTGTATGGCACACTTTGAATTATTTTTAAGAAAAAACGCTCAATTAGGCCTAACAAAGTTTAAGCTCAACACAATTAAAACTCAGTCTAACCCAACCAGTTATAAGCATGTTTTGGTCAATATATTAGGCACTTAATTATCTAGAGGGATTCTGGGTCAGCGGACAAACCCAGGCCATTATTGCTAGAATGAGAAGCTAGGCCCTTTATTGTCTAAACCAAATCAATGCTGACTTTAGGCTCACAATTATTTAAAAGAAAAGTGGAATAAAAATCGAGCCCAGAAGTAAAAAACCATGGCAGGCAGTCACTTGGCCCGAAATGGGCCAACAATGCCAGGCCCAGTTTTACACAATCAAGCTTTCTATATTCATGTTTGTCATGCTAAAATAGAAAGTTCTAAGGCAAATTGCTGAAACAAACTAAATAGACATGGCATTTTTATCGTTTCTAAGGTGAGCTAGGCCAGCAGGAGGCCCGTTAGGCTATTTGATTATAGAAATTGAGTCCAATATGCGAGACAAGGGCCTAGGACCAACCAAGGATAATCTTAACTAGGCCACACGCCTGGGCCCATTTGTGGCCCAATCTATTACTAAAAACATGCTGGCCTTATGAATACAATTGACAATCAAGCTGCTGAATACATATTACAAATCTTGGCTGATTAACAACATTCAATGAAATTGCCATTACCTACTAACTAGTTACATAACTCTAGCCATACAAACCCTTCATGATGAACATGTTTCTAAGTTAATAACAAAACTTAGATTTTACACTTTGACTCATTGAACTTCTTTGAAATAGAGGGCAAAAACTGGAGAGAACATATTAACATTCATCATCAAGCCTTTTCAACTAAATTACTTCACAAGTATGAAAATCCCTAATCAGTTTACCAATGTCATAGTACATCCAGAATCTTAGAACAAACTAAATACAAAATTGTTAAAAAGAACAGTGGAAGGAGATGAAAGAAACTACATAAAGAAAAAGAAAGTTGAAACATGAAATCTATAAATGACATTCATATTACAAACACACATTTAAATAGCATGTACATGACTTCATGAATACATACAGACTACACTAACATCATGTTTGTGATTCACACTATCAACTCAAGTTTAAGGAGTACCTAGATGTTGAAAGATAGCAAAAGGGGATGAGGAGTTCAGCAAGCAATGAAGTAGGAAGAAATCAACTGCTCAAACAGCAATATTCAACTTCTTAAACCAACTTTAAACCCAGAAAAATAGAAATCCTTCAAAACTTTGAGGCTTTTACTAAGAGAGGAAACCCAAGGAACAAATCTAAAACCATTCTCAACCAAATAATGCAGAGAACTTTTTTTGTATTTTTCAGAGTCTGAAATTCTGATGTTTTTCTAGAACTTTTAGGCAGAAAAATGATGCTAAACTCTATTTTTCAGAACTTTTAGGGTAAGGAATAATGCTGAAATTGTGTGAGAGAGAGTGAGGGAAGGCTTTCTTTATATAGAGTGCCCAAAGAACCTCCAAGAAAAGAATATTCTGACCGAATTCCCTATACTGCAGAAAGATACAGCATCTTTTATACAGCTGGTTGTCCTTTTCTTATCCATTACCAGTATTTTCATGCTAAGAATGGGGACAGCTGCCATATTCTGGAACATTCTGATATTTTCCTAATTAGAAAACCCCATATTGCCCTTCTAAAGTCTGCGTATTGCAGTTTTTACCTAAACTTTTTTTTGTTTAATTAAGTCCCTAGGGTTCCTATTTGTTGGCAAATCAAAACCAACACCACAAGCCAGAAGTTAACACATAAGCAAAGATTAAAGGAACAGATTATTGAGCAACCAACCCTTAAACCTAAATTCATTTGATATGGACAGAATCATAAATGAACAAATGCAGAAGAAAAATTTAAACCTAATACTAGCATGAGTTTTAAAGGAAAGTTATTAAAACCTATTTAAGAAAAACTTGAACCAGCAATTTAAAGAAAGAAAAGGAGAACCTAAATCATGCGGCTAAATCAGTAAAAGTAGCAAACCCTTAATTTAAACCAACCTGACTTAATTATCCTAAATGCATTGAACTATATTTAATTAAAACGATAACAAAATAAACTTGTTTTACTGAAATTCAAACAAACCAACAATTGAAACAAGCAAGACTGATACCTAAAAAAGGAAAAATAACCAACTAAAAGAAAAGAAGAGAAGAAACATAAACGAACTGATTTTGGTCGAAAAAACTTGAACCAATAGAGCAAAACAACGAACAATGGTATTTGACGAAGCTTGGTCGGTCAGCGCTGACTTGGTCGGAATCCGGTGGTCTCGAAATAAGCCAAAACTAACGCTAATCGATTGTTCTTGTCAAGAACAATCGATTAGCATAATATTTGACTCAAATCAAGCCTGAAACCCCAAAAATCAAAGAGAAAAGGACAGTTTAGGGTTTGGTCTTTTCTTTCAGAGTTTAGATCCAAAATTGGAGAAAATGGGTAGGGATTTTGGAGAAATTGGTGATAGATAAGGATGGGACGGCGCCGCCGGCCGGTGGTGTTTGGGCATTTGGGGGCGGCTAGGGTTAGGCATTGTGAGAGAGATGAGATGGGAATGAAGGGGTCTAACAGGGGGTGTCTGTCTTCGGACAGTTAAATACTTAGGGGTAAATAGTTCCGAGCCGTTGGATTGATAAAATCCAACGCCTATGATCACACCAAAATGAAACAGAGTCGTTTGGGTTAAGACGGGGGTGGACCGAGTATGGTTATTTGGGCCTGGGTTAATTTGGATGAGTTTTGGGTAATTTTTCAGCTGGTTTGGGTATTAAAATCAGCCCCATTTTGTTTTCGAGGCACATAATCCAAAGTCCACTCCTTGAAGCGGTGCAGAGTTACTTGTAGCTTATCTAAGTATCATTGCATTCTATCCTCTCGAACCTCGAAACCTTTGTTCACTTGGTTTACAACCAATAGAGAATCACACTTGGCCTCGATGACTTCTGCTCCAAACTTTTAGCTAGCTCGAGACCTGCAATCATGGCCTCATGCTCAACCTCATTGTTAGTTAATCTTGGAGTTTTGATAGATTGCTTAATGGTATCACCCTGGGTGGCTTCAAGACAATGTCAAGCCCGGACCCCTTCACATTCGAGGCACCATCTTCCATACCCCTGATGTTGTACCCAGTCTGTGTCCCTCGGGGGCCTGGCTGCGAATCTGTTAGGATGAACTGAACCCGAGGGGGCTCCCAACTGGTCGTCCTCGAACGTGATTTTTGACTGGTAATGATTGTGCACATCCGACCATGTCACAACTGGATATTCGATCAAGCTTTACTTTAATTGTAGAGATACAATCGAGCTCCTTTCATTCAAACCCTGCATGAAAGCTTGTACCGCCCAGTCATCCGAGACCGGTGGTAACTCCATTCACTCCATCTGGAACCTAAATACGAATTCCTTTAATATCTCGTCGTTCCTCTGTTTTATCTCGAAGACGTCCGATTTTCTCGTGGCCACCTTTATGGCCCTGACGAGCGCTTTCACAAAGGCTGCTAACATAGCAAACTAGTCGATAGAGTTGGGAGCTAAGTTGTTATACCAAATCATAGCTCCTTTCGACAACGTTTCTCCAAATATTTTCAACAAGACTATTCGATCTCGTCGTCATTCAAATTATTTCCTTTGATTCCGCAAGTGTATGAAGTAATATGCTCGTTGGGGGTCGGTTGTTCTGTTATACTTGGGTATATCGGGCATGCAGAATTTTTTAGGGATGGGCATCAGAGCTGCGCTCTAAGGGAATGGTTTTTGTATGAACTTTTGGGCTTCTAAACCTTTCAAAACTGGAGGTGCCCCGGTATCTTCTCTACACAGGAGTTTTAAGTTTTAACATTCTTATCATTGTCTTCAATTTTCTTTTCTCCGGACTCGATCCTCTTAGTAAGCTCTCGAGCATCCTCATAATTGTGGGGTCAGTCCCCGAGTTATTTCCGTTCGACCTCTCCGGTTCTTGTTCAACATGTCAAGTATTTTCATATTCAGCTATGCTCGGAGTCTTATTCTGACTTTGAAGTTGAGCATGGCAATTTACTGAGCTTGCAACATTTCAAATATCAATTGAAGGCTAATTACTCCATCTCCTATTCCTCGTGCTCCTTGGCCACCAGATCGGGTTTCCCTGCATTCATTCCCTATGGGGTTTGTGCCTGACTCCGCGTTTAGAGCATTATTGGAACTGATATCAATTGGCTCCATATTTGGCACTTCCTCAAGGTTTATTGGTGATACACCGACCCCTATACTGTTGTTTTCTCCAAGACCTCCGTTGTCATGAACAAGTGTGTTTTGTGTGCTAGACATGTTTCAGCCTGAGAATCAGAAATTCTTGACAAGAAAAAGTGTAAAAGCAACGTGTGTAACGAGAATCAGTAAAGAAATAATTACTATTATCTTTTGCCTCACGGTGGGCGCCAAACTGTTTACCTCGAAAATACAAGTAACAATTAAATTTGATTTGTGGTTTAAAGATATGTGATATAGTTTAATACCAATTAATAATCAGAAAATATGAAGTAAAAATGAAAGAGGCAAGTGAATCAAACCAATATTACTTGACATCAGTAACCTCGAGCTTAGTGACCTCGAGGTGGGCTTAGAGCAATAAAAACAATTAAGTAAGAAAAATAAAGTAAGAGTAGTAAAGCTAAAGACAATTCAAATGAATAGTAGGCAAAAAGGTAGAGAGTATATTCTTTTCTCAATGAATAGATGATGTTACAAATGATTGAGATCCTCTTTATATAATAGGGGAACCCTAAATAAGGAATATTTCTATTTACAATAAGGAATATTCTTGGTACATCTGTCTAACCGCCTGGTACAGAATTGTACAATCCTATTCCGGAATTTGTGCCATGATTTTGGGGACATTGCAGGAATCTATCTCATGTTGTTACAAACCCATAATGGTACTATTTCGGGATCGAGCACACTTGGCCTCGATATTTCTCGAACTCCTATCTCCGGGCATTGCACTCTGTCTTCGAGCTCGAGTCTGGTCCACCGGTTTCGAACTCGACCTCACCCGGACTCGGGCCTAGGACGGAATCTCGAGCCTATAAATCGGAGGCATATGATTTTGACCGTATATAGAATGTCTATTGGAATAATAAATATGTTCTCACCAATCATTCATCACAAATCATATTAGAGTAAACTCCATAAGTTAGTTGATCACGATATTTATTTGATCACAATATTAGAAGAGAATTCTCCAAATTTATATAATAAAAACTATAATCATGCCTTCAGCCAATGTGGATTACTAACAAAAGGTGTAGTACATTTGAGCTAACACTTTCAAAACTGTACAATAATTTCTTAACAATTTTTTGGTTAGAATAATGATTATTGGTGGAGTGGGTGTGGATAAGTAGTGATTGAGTTCTAATTATGCTTCTTTCTCTTACCACCATTTTTATTTTAAAGCACTAGAGCTGCTCATAAGACCTTTTTCTATAATGTCAAATTCCTATTGTATTCTACATACTGACAAATATTAGAGTATCATAAAACTGCTGGTAATTAGACTTTTAATAGTGCCAAGTACTTCATATTAATAAAAAAAACTTCTCCGATAATATTAAGAATGTGATCAGATCTTAGCTGTTCGCCTGTGCGTGCTGAAAGTGAAAGAATACAAGTAACATCTCAAAGACTATATACATATAAGATAAATAATGTGATCATGTGCCAATACTATATAAGCCCAAAATCCTACATTAATTACTTGAGATATATAATATAAGAAGAAATTTCTCTCTTCCATTTTGGTGCTTCGTTTAGCAAAATATCTGAATTACATAAGATATAGGTTTTCTGATTATTGAAAAAGTCTATCGAAATTATTTCCTGACACTATATATGGTAGTTAGAAAAATCTATATATTCCATGTAACATCATCCATTTTCAAATTGGATTTTTTTTTTTTTTCATGTTTCAAATTCTAAAGTTGTAAAATAAAAACATCAAGCCCCTCCCCTTGAAGATACTAATTAAACCGAGATCTTTAACCAACATGAGCTTCTGGTATTAATGGAGTATATATAATCTATAGACGAATTTAAAATCTAAAATCAGTATATTTAGAAGAAACATGTTCTAATTATATGCTTATATGTGTTATAGTTATTTTGCTGTATATATAAATAGTTGAGTCAAAAATAATTATTAAAGAGTTCGGCTGATCCCGTATAACGTCCACCCTTAATTATGCCTCAAAGTATAAGTTTATTGGACAATATGCGATAATACAAGGGGACGCACAATATTTTCATCATGACCAAGGGTACACAATTCTTTTAAAAGATAATTAAGCTAGGTATTATATCTTAATTAACTTGTGTTATCTTGAAATTAAAGATTAGAAGCAACCTTCAAAGGGCACTATTTTATCAAAAAAGACATAGTACCAGTTTCTTGCATGACCATGTACATTTAATTTGTCAAAAATATATCTCACCTACTTTTAGGCGGACCATATATTTGAACACAATTTAAATTTATGTGTGCTTTCTCTACTTCATTCTAAATATCTAATTTTAAGAAAACACATAGTACGGACGGCTATGTTTTTGCCTTGTCTTAGGATCACGCTGAATTAATGTTTTAGGTTGGGAGATCCAAGTAATAAAATTACAAAAAGAAGTGCTTTATACAATTTTTTTCTTTCTAATATATAGATATAGATATTGATGTGCACACATGGACATATGCACATTTGTATCTATGATTGATTCCAATTTGAGAGCATGAATTTTAAACATCACCATATAAAGTATTAGGTTTCGGTGTGTGACTTAGTAATCAATAAAATGGGAAGAGGATAATAAGATTTTAGGTTCAAATTTCAGCGGAAACAAAATACGCTTGTGGTTTCTTTCATCTGCCTAAATTATACTCCCTCCGGTCTATAATAAATGACTTTTTAACCTTTTTATTTCGATACAAAATAAGTGTCCTTTTACATAATCAAGAATGTATTCACTTGGTTTTTTCAAATTTACCCTTATGTACTTATCCCTAAAAGACTCCTTTTTTATTTTAGGATTTAATATTTCTTTAATGGGTGTGCTAAAGGTAAAAAAAAATCATTTATTGTGGACTGGAGGAGAGGGGAGGGAGTAGTAGACAGACTAGCTAGATGTGTCGATGAAAGATAGTACGTATCGTTTGACCAAAAAGTATGAAACTCTTTGTTAAACTAATTAAATAAAAGGATAAATGATTAATCCTTGTTAAAAATAATAACCCTAGATCTAAAATCAGTTTTATGTGGATAATGTGGGACTGCGTTGAAGTGGATTTATGCAATGTATAATAAATGTTGCTGTTATTTAATGGGATGAGAATAAGCAATAAATAACAATAAATGGCACTAAATGTAAATAATGAAGAAGAATCACCCAATAATGAAAGAGGTGAATGATTCTTTCCTCTGATAATGATGAATGACAAGGATATGAGAGAATATTATACACTTTCTCGGATCTGGTGGAAATGACAATGGATAGAACATAAAGATTGCATCTCTCTCAGAAATTTGTTCTTTGTATTTATCTAGAGAGCTTACTTTTCAAAAGTGTTCTTATCTAATGGAATATTACATGCATTTTGCCTTATCTCTCCTACTATTTATATGGGATATTCCCAAAGAACCCTAAAAGGTACAACAGAAAGAATATTCAATAGAATATTCCCTTTGAAAGTTCCAAAGCCATACTAGCCGTTATTTTTGTCCCTGCTGCTTGACCTCGGCCCTGATGGGCCACTCAACGGCTTGTTTTTGTTAACCACTAACCGGCCTCGGCCAAACTGCCCATGATAAGTTACAATTCTCACGATAATCACCTCTTTCCGAATTTTCTCGATCGAATTTTGACCTATACAAGTACTAGGTGAAATAGTCAGTGACGGATGTAGAGCACAAATATTGAGTTCATCTAAACCCAGAGTCTCCGACATAATGTATGGAAATATATGTGTATATATCACTAATTTTTATTTATTTATATATATTCTTTTCCTAACGCACAATTTAAGACGCATAATGAGTTCAATTGCAAGAACCTAAATATTAAACCGATCAAATTAAAAGTCCAAATACGCTCCTGAAAATAGTGTAGGTACATACAAGCTGAACCGATCAACGTCGTTATAAAAAAAGGTTATTAGATTGCAAAAAATTAAATAAAAATACTAGTTTCAGAATTAAGGAAAATAAGGGGGGGGGGGAATTCTCAGGTAGTTTTAGTTATCCTATTATTGCTAGATATTTTTCTCCGCAAAGACGCTTCTCTCGATTTTGAATTGCGTTTGCATTAAAGGGATATGATGTATGAAACCAACTCTTAAGATCATGAAAATAAAGATATTTTTTCAAAGGGAATGTATATGAAAGTAGTAAATACATCACTACATTTGGTAATTTCTATAAATAAATTTAGAATAACCAAATCACGTTGCGTGTGAAATTGGATAAAAATAACCATATAGTATTTTAAAGCCAGATTTAGCTTACACGTTTTTTTATTTACTAAAACTTGAAAACGATTCTTAATTTGTTATCCTCAATTTCAATGAGATTTAATTTAATGGAAAAGATCTATCACAAATAACGTAAAACTAGTTTAAGAGAATATGACAAAAATCTCTTTCCTTATAATTAGAATTGCACATTACAATTATTATAGTCTAGCTTCGACTGATTTTAAAATATGGAAAGTGAATAAAAATACATGATAATGACCGGTCAATGTTGAAGTCTCTTTCTTTTTTGTATTTTTTTCTCTGTCTACTCCAATTAGTGCCAGACTGAAAAAGAAAAAGAAGAAAAGTGCCAGAGTGATGGTGCTGAAGGAGAGGTCAACGAAGGGTAATTTTGTACTTTAACATACCTTAATTTTTCAGACCAAGATAATAAAGATAGCACCCTCTAAATCCTTTATAATTAGATAAATAAATCCAAAATTAATTACTGAAGATTAGGCTTTGGCGGGATATCTCTTTCTTTAATCTTAAAACCCCTTCATTTTCATTATATTTCAAATTTTAACCCCTATATTTTACTGCTATTTTACGCAACAGCCATTGTCTTTTCTGTCACCTCCTTCTCTTCTTTCTAAAGATTCTCAAGGTGCTTTTTCCCTTGCATTTTAAGCTCCCCCCAGATCTTAAAATTAGGTGACACACAATTCTTTAGCTCCTTTTCACACTTATCTAATACCATTGTTTCTTCAAGATTCTTTTTTTATTATTTTTTATTTTTTTTGTTGAATGTGATGTTTGAGCTTTTGAATATTGAAATATTACTGTTCATGAAGTGACGTGTGGTTTTCTCTGCTGTAACTGTGAAGTGTTTGTTTCTGCAGTGAAATCTACTAACACAAAAAAAATTGTTTTTTTCACTATTTGAGGGGAAAAAACAAAAATAGTTGTGTAGTAGTAATACTTTACTGTTTTCTTGGACTTCTGGGGGTGTACTGTAATATAGGTTTCCTAATAGATTCCCATTTCTCATTCTTTCTTTTCTTGTTGAAAAAGATCTCATCTTTTTTACTTTGGGAATTTTTAAGGTTTTGTTTGTTCCTGGGTCCAGGAATATCTTGGTTGCATTTTTTGGGGTTTAAAGTTGGATTTTTGAATTCACATTATTTGAATTTAGGGGTGTGGATCAGAAGAATCTTGCTGGATCTTTAAGTCACTCTGCAAAACTGGAATAGGTATTTCTGGGTTTAGCTCAATCTTGAGCTAAATGTACTTGGCTTTCTGCATTCCAATTGCAAATTTCAAGATCCAATTTTTATTTTTGTGGAATTTCTTCTTTAGTTGAGACCTCTTTAGTTTTTAATTGACTGCTTGTTTGGATCAATGCTAGTGTCTTATAGTTAATTATATTGGAAACCTGTTATAATTAAGATGATCAGCACATTCTCAGCCTAAATTTTAACTTTAGCTTCTTCCCTGCCTAAAATTTTACCTCCCCGTAGGCCGTGCCTGAGCTGTGCGATAACGGCAAATGTTCACGTGCTTTTGACTTCGTTGCCTTTACTATGCCTTACTTTTTGTAGCATGAATGTGTAATTTGTGGCTTTAAGTAGGTAGCTTGGTTTAATGTGAGAACTTATGTCGAGTTTTTCATATGTCATGGCTTCTCGATTCCAATAGAAACTATGGGAGTAGAAGCTAGACTGTAATATTTAGTTTATAATAAGGAGTATCATATGCTCAGAAGCCATTTCAAGGTACAATTGGTTTATGAATAATTCTTGTATCTTCTTTTGGTGAATTATTGATTTTGCTTTCGTTTCTGACATCTCTACTACTTCTCATGAATTGTTCAGTGGAACTGAGATTGATATTGCCTGGATCTGAGGGGAAATCATGGTTTGTAGCTGATGCTAGATTGGATATGCAACAATGTCGAGGAGCACTAAGTGGAAGCTTGAAAAGAATAAAGTGAAAGTGGTCTTTCGGCTTCAATTTAATGCTACTCACGTAAGATTGAACTCTTTTTATTTCAAAAATTAGCAATTTCTGGTGGCCAGATGCACATTTTTATAGAATGTGATCATTGTTTCAGTAGCTGAGAAGTAGTTTGCTTTTAGTCCTTCTGGCAGTTAAATGCTTGCTAAAGACAATATGAAATCAAAGGTCAATAATGCCTAAATACAAGATAGAGATACATCCTGCAACATGTAACTCCTTGGCTTTTGCCAATTTCTTAGGATTATAGCAATAATAACATGATTGCTCTGGCATTCTACACTATGTATAACTTTGGCCTAATCTTGTGCTAATGCAGAATTTTCAAAGTCCTCCCAATCATTACCTTTTTAGTGAAGTATTAGTTACCTAGTCAGTGGTACAAAAGCATGTGCTAGAAAAATATTTTATGTTTAACACGTATAAAGAAAATTGTAACCATTGCGAAAAACCAATTAGTTGATGCAAAGTTCACTGTGCTGTGTTGTACTTATGGTGATGGATTTGGTTAAAACCAGAAGTAGCCAATCTCCGGTATACATTACCATGGAGCAAGCATTGACTAATGCTCGCCTTTTTGGTGTTACAGATACCACAAACTGGATGGGACAAGTTATTCATATCTTTTATCCCTGCGGACTCTGGAAAAACAATTGCAAAGACGACCAAAGCCGCTGTAAGAAATGGAACATGCAAATGGGGTGATCCAATTTATGAAACGACAAGGCTTCTTCAAGATGTCAAAAGCAAACAATTGGATGAGAAGCTATACAAACTTGTGGTTGCCATGGTAGAATTTTGTTTTTTGTTAGCTTCTACATTGCTTTACTTTAAACTTGTCTTTTTGTACTATCTGAGTGGATTAATTTTCCTCTTTGATGCTTTTAATAGTTTTCTCATTGAATCTGATAATACTCTCAGGGTTCTTCACGATCTAGTATCCTGGGCGAGGCAACAATTAATCTTGCTGATTATGCTGAAGCATCGAAGCCTTCTGATGTTGCTTTGCCTCTTCAAGGATGCAATGCAGGAACAATATTACATGTGAGGCAAATATTGCTATTCCTGGCACTTCTACTTGACCACCTTCAGCATATGTCTAGATGTTGTGTTTTAAGTCATAATGATGTGCTATAATAAATTGTTCTTGGTTGATGGAAGAAAGTTATTCTCAATTGGCATGTTTAATACCTGAATTAATAATCACTCTTAATTTTTTGTAGTTGCACTGACATCCTTTTTTGTTTTCACCATTTCCCATCTTCTAGAATTCCAGAACTGCTCTTAGACAAAACCAAGGTCACTAATGCAGCTGCAGTTATATTAAATTTTCTAGGATTAGAATAATATTTTTTTTCTTTTTGACGACCGAGAAATCCGTCTGGGGCCGATCCTTTGGACCAACCGCAGCCTTCGAAACTCGGTGGATAATGGGCCCGCCCCTCTACCCTTCTCTACTTAAATACCAGGCTTTGCTTTGCATGGTGGTGGGGGCTTGAACCTGTGACCTAAGACACAAATCCACCACCCTTTGCCACTTGAGCTAGGCCCTGGGGGCAAGATTAGGATAATATTATATCAGCACAAATGTATGATATCTGATCTACCAGTCGATTCTTGCCCCTCACAATTCTATTTAATGTTTACTTTTCTCTGTCAATGTCAGTTCTGAATTTATATTTACTCATTTATAAGTATTTTGTTATCTGTTTTTATCACTTCTGTTTAATTTGTTGTTTAATTGCATGTTATATCTCCAGGTCACAGTTCAGTTGCTAACCTCTAAAACGGGATTCAGGTAGCACATCTTAACATCTAAGTGGTATGATTTTTCTTATGAGCAAGTGACAGAAGGTGCATTTGCTTGCAGAGAATTTGAGCAGCAAAGGGAACATAGGGAGAGAGGTTTGCAGTCAGGATATGATAACAAGCATGATGACTCTGGTACTGGGAAAGTCCTATTTTCCGGAGAGACTGGACATGATCACATTGATAAGGTCTGATTACTTTTAATTCTCCCTTTGTACTTCATTTAGTGATCTAGAGTCTCAGTTCTAGTTTTAAAATAGGTACTACCATCAGCTCAACGTGAAAATTTGATTTGAGTCTTTGATAATATAAATGTTATGAAGGTTTCTGAATCACCAAAATGTTAATTCCCAATGCACTGCAGTCGGTCAAATCAGCTTCTGTGACTTCCTATATGTTCTTTCTTGTTTCCTTGCCCTAGATCGTTGCCATGAATTACTGTACAAGGGTGCCGAACTCCTAAATATGGAGTACGCATTACTGGTTGCTACCACCAGCTTCATTTAACCTATTAGTTGACCGTGCCAATTTTGCAATTTGAACAAATGTTGTAGAAAAATAGAACAAAATTTGTGGTCATTCAAGTTACTTGATTTCCTTGGTTTTCTCTTCGTTCAGTTTGCAAATTTCTTGATCTGCTTTTTCATATCCTGATTCTGGTTCCATTTGCTCTGGCGTAGGTTAGTTCAAGGGTCAGATTCAGACCAGAGGCTAAAGAACTCTCTTCTGTTGAGGAGGAAGTGGAACTAAACGAGGAATGTACTGACTTGACAACGGGATTTGATGGTTCTTCCAATACTTCAGAGAGTCTATATGCCGAAAAGCATGATTCATCAAGTGCACATGAAACTGATAGTCAAGGCCAGCTGTCGGAGAAAGGTAATAAATCTGATAATCAAGCAACAGCACAGAGTAGTAGTTCGGTTCATGGATGGGTGTCAGACTGCTCAGTGGATAATGAACTGGCAATTGCTTATGAGGAGAATAATAGACTTAGAGCAAGCCTGGAATTGGCAGAATCATCAGTTTTTGAGCTTAAACTTGAGGTAAGCACTCTTCAAAGTCAAGCTAATAAATTGGGTTCTGAAACAGAAAAGTTTTCTCAGCTACTTACTGCTGAGATATCCTCTAGTGTGGAGTTGGCAAAAGAGGTTTCTGTCCTTAAATCAAAATGTTTAAATTTCAAAGATTGTATTGAAAGACTAAGAGCTTTGAAATCAAGCTGTCAAAATCGTGGCGGTGAAAGTGGTGTTGCTGATTCTGGCTTAGTTCAAGATATACAGGTAAGATGGATGAAAGGAATTTCAGTGGTTGAAGATAGAATCAAAGAACTTCAAAATAAAGTTTGTCTTGGATTCTATGAAAGAGACTACAAGTTTCTTCATTCGGAATTGGAGGCGTTGCTTCAAATTCTACAGGAGGTTAAACAAGGAGCAAGAGATGAGATGTTATTGCTAAATAAAGTAGCATCAGTGGATATAAAGGAGACTGCAGTGAGAGATTTACCCAATATTGAACAGCCATTGTCAGGGCTTGGGTTGGAATTGGATCTTTGTACACCAGAGAATTTGCTTCATCATATTGGCATACCCCCACTGGTTACTCAAGGAACTGATTCCACAGTTGCTATTGATGCAATGAAAGCCAAAATTTTTGATCTGGTAAGAGAATTGGATGACGCAAAGGTTGAAAGGGAAAATCTGCTGAGAAAAATGGATCAGATGGAGTGTTACTACGAAGCCCTTGTTCAAGAACTCGAGGAAAATCAGAAGCAAATGCTGGCAGAGTTGCAGGGTCTAAGGAATGAGCATTCGACATGCCTTTATACCATCTCAAGTAGCAAAGCTGAAGTGGAATTAATGCGACAAGATATGAGTCAACGTATTTTACAGCTTGCTGATGAGAGACGTGATTTGGATACACTTAATAAGGAGCTCGAGAGAAGAGCTTCTACTTCAGAAGCAGCTCTGAAAAGAGCCCGCTTGAATTATTCTATTGCAGTAGATAAGCTGCAAAAGGATTTGGAGCTTCTTTCCTCACAGGTGGTGTCCATGTTTGAGACTAATGAGAACCTCATCAAGCAAGCAATTCCAGAACCTTCGCAACCACAATTCCTTGGATATTCAGATGTTGTTCAGAATTTAGAAGAATATGATAATACAGAGCAGTTGCCAATTCAGGATCAACATGTAAGTGCAAGGAAACTAACACTCAGTGGAGATGTCCTTACTGATGACTTGAAAAGATCACTCTGCTTGCAGGAGGAGCTTTACAAGAAGGTTGAAGAAGAACTTGGTGAAATGCATTCAGTTAACTTGCACTTGGACGTATTCTCAAGGGTTTTACTTGAAACTGTGATTGAAGCAAATGCTAATGCTGGAATGATGAAGAAAGATATGGGTGAACTTGCTCAGCAGTTGAAGGCTTTGAATCTCTGCAAGGAGCAGTTGGTGGTAAGATTACAGGCTGCTTTGGAAGATGTTCACAGTTTGCATGAGGAGAAAGCAAGTTGCTTCCTCAAATGCAGCGATCTTTCTCTGCAGAATCAATCTTTGGAAGCTGAACTCGTGAATCTTTCAAAGGCAAACTGTCTCCTCACTGAGAAGGTTATCGAACGGGAAGCAATCATGGTGCAACACACAGCAACTCAGAGAAGATATGAAGCTTCTGCAGAAGAAAATAAAGCACTCTCCACTTCATTGAAACAGGAAACGTTGAAAAGCAGGAGGCTTCAAGATGAGATTTCACTTCTGAAGGATGATTTGCTAACTGTCAGAGCCAAATCAGAGGACTTGGCTTCCTCAAATGAAAATCTTCATGAAGATATTAGCTTTGTGCAGGGTAAGTTGGCTGGTATATTGGTATCTTATGAGAAGGAACTATCTCTTCTATGCAATTCCTCTTGCCGTGAGTTGGAGTTCAGGGATATAAGAGGTCTCACCATGCAACTGGAAGAGGTTCAGCATAGCACGTGTAGCAAGATTCTTCATCTTATGCAGGAGAAGCAAAATCTAGAAAGTGAAAAATTAGTTGCTGAGGTATCCTTGTCTGCTAGTAGATCAGAAATAATTGCCATGAGGCAAAAGTTTAAAAATGATATACAGAGGATTGTAGATAAATTTGATGTATCAACTGCCCTTGTGGAGAAACTTCAGGTTGAGCTTGAATCTGTGACCAATAAACTTCACCTTACCTCTGAAGTTGAAGAAAATTATGCACAACAGAACAGAGAGCTTCTGGTTGATCTTGCTGCCTTTGAAGTCGAGTTACAAAATGTAGTATCGAAGAATGGGCATATTGCTCAAGAGATCTTGGGCTTGGACTCTGTAGCTGACGAGCTTGAGCAAAATGAGTTAACCATTTGTGAACTAAGACAAGAGAAGGAGGATCTCATGACCTCTCTACACGACAAGGCTGAGGAATTTGCCAAGCTCACTTCAGAAGTTAGTCATCTGAAAGACAATTTGAGAAGTCTGCAAGATGAATTGCAACTCGAGAGAGGTCTTAAGGATAAACTAGAGGGTTCAGTACAAAATCTTAGCTTGCTGTTGAACGAGAAGGATGACAGGTTACTGGATTTGGAAAAGCAAATTGCTGAACTGGTGCAGTTCAGGCAACTGGCATCGGAGTTAGAGGTTGAGAAATGTAGACTTAGCCATCTTTTGCAGCAGCATGATGAGCATGCAGCAAAGCTTCAGGAAGAGTTATCCTGTGTTTCTGGTCTAAGGAGCTCTGTGAGAGATCTTGCCTCCCAATTGAATGAGAAGGATGACAGGCTACTGGATTTGGAAAAGCAAAATGCTGAGCTGGTGCATTTCCGGCAGCTGGCATCAGATTTAGAAGTGGAAAAATCTAGACTTGATCAGCTTCTGCAGCAGTGTGAGGAGCATGCGGCAAAGCTTCAGGAAGAGTTGTCCTGTGTTTCTGGTTTAGAGGTGTCAGTTCAAGAACTTACTTCTCAACTGAATGAGAAGAATGACAGGTTACTGGATTTGGAAAAGGAAAATGCTGAACTGGTGAATCTCAGGCAGCTGGCAGCAGATTTAGAATTGGAGAAGTGTAGACTTGACCAACTTGTGCAGCAGCGTGATGAGAAGGTGGCAAAGCTTCAGGAAGAGTTGTCCTGTGTTTCTGGTTTAAAGAGCTCAGTTCAAGATCTTACTTCTCAACTGAATGAGAAGAATGACAGGTTAGTGGATTTGGAAAAGCAAATTGCTGAACTGGTGAATCTAAGGCAGCTGGCAGCAGATTTAGAAGTGGAGAAATGTAGACTTGACCAACTTGTGCAGCAGCGTGATGAGCATGTGGCAAAGCTTCATGAAGATTTGTCATGTTTTTCCGGATTAGAGGGCTCAGTGCGAGATCTCACTTCTCAATTGAACGAGAAGAATGACAGGTTACTGGATTTGGAAAAGCAAAATGCTGAGTTGGTGCATTTCAGGCAGCTTGCAGCAGACTTAGAAGTGGATAAATGCAGACTTGACCAACTTGTGCAGCAGCATAATGAGCATGTGTCAAAGCTTCAGGAAGATTTGTCACGTGTTTCTGGTTTAGAGGGCTCAGTGCGAGATCTTACCTCTCAACTGAACGAGAAAAATGACAGGTTACTGGATTTGGGAAAGCAAAATGCCGAGCTGGTGCATTTCAGGCAGCTTGCATCAGAGTTAAGACTGGAGAAATCTAGACTTGACCATCTTTTGCAGCAGCGTAATGGGCAAATGGAAAAACTTCAGGAAGAGCTTTCCAATGTTTCTGATCTTAAAAGGCATATGCTAGAAATACAAGAGTATGCCATTGTTTCTGATGTTAAGTTCACAGTTGCCATGAGCCACTGTGAAACACTGGATCTGGAGCTTGTGCGGCAGCTTAAATCATCAGATGGGTCCATTGCCGAGCTTCAGAGGAGATGCGATGATTTACAGACCAAGTTGAATCAATGCCTTGCAAGTGAGGCTTGTTCGATTCAAGAAAACAAGGAGTTGCTAAGAACTCTTTGTGCTGTTAGATCTGATTTTGAAGCTTCTATTGCTCAAAGTAATGATCTTTCAGATGCCAAGAATGTTAGCACAGTGAAGCTTGAGGAATACAAGAAGGAGATGGCAATGTTGGAGGATTCTCTCCTCGAGACTAATAATTATCATGTTCGAGAAGTGGAGAAGTTGAAGTACATGCTGGCAAATGCCGAAGAAGAAATTAATCGTTTGTTACTCTCCAAGGAGGAACTGGAGATCAAGGTGATTGTGCTCCAAGGCAAATTAGATGAACTGCACCCCTACGCGATTTTACAGGAGAACAACAGAGATGAAATGGTCACCTTACAGTTACAGTGTAATGAGCTTACCCACAAGTGTAAAGAGCTAAGTCACAAGCTCTCTGAGCAGGCCCTGAAGACGGAAGAATTCAAAAATTTATCCATCCATTTGAAGGAGCTCAAGGATAAGGCTGATGCAGAATGTCTCCGGGCTCGCGAGAAAAGAGAATCTGAAGGGCCACCAGTTGCTGTGCAAGAGTCGCTGCGAATAGTCTTTATTAAAGAGCAATATGAATCAAAATTCCAAGAGTTGAGACAACAAGTTTCCATCTCCAAAAAGCATGGAGAAGATATGCTTTTGAAGTTACAGGATGCATTAGATGAAATTGAAAGCAGGAAGCGATCTGAAGCTTTGCACTTGAAGAAGAATGAAGACCTAGCTCTCAAAATCTTGGCGTTGGAATCCGAATTACAGTCTGTGCTTTCTGACAAGCGTGAAATAGTCAAAGATCATGACAGAATAAAGGCAGAATTGGAGTGTGCGTTGCTAAGTCTAGAGTGTTGCAAGGAGGAAAAAGACAAACTCGAAATATCTTTGCAAGAACGTGTGAGAGAGAACTCCAGAATTGCAGCTGAACTTACTTTGACTATGGAGCAGCTGGAGAATGTCACATCTTCTATTGTATCAACGAGAGAAAATGGCCAGATGGACAAAGTTGAGCTTGCACCTAATGAGTCAAATGTAAATCCTTCTCCGGATGCCACGCCTCAAGGAGATTCATCTGATGTCCAGAATGTCAAGGAAACAACCTTATTTATGAATGGTAGAAGTGAAGAATCAAGCTCACCAGTGAAACTTCTACTCACTCCAGTAAGCTCTCTGATAAGAACCAGAACTGATGTGGTAGTTGATACAGAATGTTCTTTTTTTCTTTTGAGAAATTTTTTTCTTTTGAAAAAAGATAAGTATGTAGTTGATGTGGAATGTTTTCCTGAAAATCTTATTTATTTACGCTCTTTTGGGCTACATAAAGCAGAAAGCTACAGGGTTCACACAACAAATGTGGTAATAAACATACCTATGCTATCTACACCCACCAAGTATATAGTAAATAAACCCACCAACCCACCTTGTCGTGTGCGTGAGTCTGTAAAAAAGCCAGTGTTAGTTTTCAAATGTTTTTATTTCATTTACATTTTATCTATGTACGAAACGAAGAACAGGAAGAAACAGCCATCGTTTCCTTTGCATTTGCAAGCTAGCATCCATGATTTTATAGATTTTTGCAGTCTTCAACAGCTATCCAAGCATGTGAGACTTATCCTCAACTTTGCTGGAAAACCGTCTAGGATTTTGCAAGGCATAAAAGCATAACCAACATGTCAAGGAATAAAAGGTATTAAGATATGATCAATGCTAGCTAGGACCTAGGGTACTTGGAAGGAATAGGAAGAGTTATAGCAAGGCAGCGGTACATAAAATAAAGAGATTCTGTTAAACTATGTGCATTACACTTTTCTTCCATATGGATGAAAGTCACATAGCCCATCTATCCAAGACATGTAAAAATTGTAAACAAATTTAAAGAAGGAAAGAAAGATGAAAGACCTTATAGTTTAATATTTGAGTTTAGGTGTATATGTTGGTGGGCCGACGAGTTATATGCCTATAGGATTTCTAGTTTTAATCTAGTGAATCTACACTTTCCTAGTTGAATGACTTCAGTGGTTAAATCAATCTAATTCTGTAAATCCCTGCTCTTGCATTTCATCCCATAGAATCCTTTGATTTTTGAAGTGCTTTTTCTTTTTCCATCTTTTACCAGGATGCTGCATTAACAGCTGTTGAAGGTTACTCGCCACCAAGCAATGGAAGGCATTTAGATTTCAGCAATGAACTGTTTGGAAGCAGGAATTTGAGGTCTAGCATGGAACATTTACACGAAGAGGTATTCTTTGTAACTTACAAATTTATTGATCCAACTGGGATGGCAACAATCAGATTATAAATTATACTTGGTGGTGCCAATAGAATTTTTTTTTTCTTTTACTTGCGGTGCAGTTGGAAAGGATGAAACGTGAAAACTCTCTCATTCCTGAGGATCAACATTCTGATCCAGGTTTGGAAGTTTTTCAGAGCGAACTCGTGCAATTACACAAGGTATACTGAAGTGACTTGTATATATTATAGTTAAGAAGGAACTACACCTTTTGCTTTTTGCCATTTAGATGTAAAATATTATAGCACCTTAGTGCTGATTTCAATGAAAATGACCTTTTTTACGGCTAAAAAAGAAGAATTTAACTTGTATATATTATAGTTGAATATTTCATTGTGCCTCTGATCACTGTTTATCGTGATTTTTAATCTGGAAGGCAAATGAAGAGCTCCGAAGCATGTTCCCAACATTCAAGGATATAGCTAGCACTGGTAATGCACTAGAGAGGGTACTTGCGCTGGAAATTGAGCTTGCTGAAGCATTGAAAGCAAAAAATAAGTCTAGTATGTTCCAGAGGTAGGATGTTGCAATTACTTTCATCATTGCCTGCTTAATTAGCCCTAGCAGATACTTCATTCTGCCATTCTTTTACTCAATTTTTTAGTACATCTTTCCATTCGTGATTTCACATTGCTCAATCAACGTAATAAATAACAACTGCCACGGTGTTCCCTGCTTAATTTTAGGCAGGGTCGGGGGAAGGGCCGCACCCAAAGAGGTGTCTTACTCTAATACCAGCATTAGTGGCTGCTTCCAGGCCTCGAACCCGTGACTTATAGGTCACACGGAGACAACTTTACCCTGCTTAATTTTGCATGTTGCTAAATTGATTCTTGCAGTGCTAACACTTGTGATTACTATTTATGATAGATCCATTGCTGCAATTCTATGCTAACATCAGATTATGGCTGTCTGAAGACTTCTTCCATAGTTTCTAAATAGGACTGAGAATTACTAATGAAGTTCCAATAATCCATATGTTGAACTGCATATATAAAATCTGTAAATCATGTTCTACAGCAATTCCTTGAAGCATTTCCTAGGTCTATCTACTAAGACACTAAACATAGTTATTTTCTTAATCTGCTTGCATGGCAATGAGCAGCATCCAAAGCTGCCAAATCATCCGTTTTATGTGTTTCACTTGAAAGCCTACTGGAGATGTAACTCTTTTGAAGTGTTTTGCCGTTATTGTTGTTACAATGAAAATGTTCTGTTTTCTTGGATTTCAGTGCTCTATGTGATGATATTTGATCCTTAGAATAAATTACAATAGAAGTGACCGTTTGCTGTTTATCTATGCTTCAGTTCGTTTCTGAAACAACATAGTGATGACGAAGCAATCTTCAAAAGCTTCAGAGACATTAACGAGTTGATCAAGGAAATGTTGGAAATTAAAGAAAAGCATGTAGCTATGGAGAATGAACTTAGGGAGATGCACGATCGATACTCCCAGCTAAGCCTCCAGTTTGCGGAGGTTGAAGGCGAGAGACAAAAACTGAAGATGACTCTCAAGAATGTCAGATCATCTAAGACGAAGCTTGTGCAGCTAAATCGTTCCTCATCGTCCATAGTAGACAGTCCATCATAGCCACTCTTTGAATCCATTTCTTCATAAGCTCTCTGTGAGTGGATGCCAACATGTCTCATGTTAGCGCTATAAGTTGGTTCAGTTTTATGGACTGGCTTGCCAAGATAAGCTCCAAATATTGAGGAACCAATCCCGCAAGCTGCCTTGCTTCTATGTAAATGTTAAAATGTGGCTGTTAAATTTTGTCACCCTTCTAAGTTAAGTGTAGATCCAGATATCTCATATATTATAGCCTCATTTCCCATTTTTACCTGTATTTGGCTGTAATATTATGTATAGAAATTAGATTATCCTGTAATTAGCACTGCTGCTTCTACTTTAAGAGGCATCAAAATTTGTCATACTGAGCTGCTTTGTCTATAATTGTGAAGATTTCCCATCCAATGTGGGTAACTCCGTGTGATACATCTTACACATGGTAATGTAAGCTGGAATTTGACTTGCATCTTGTTACTAGAGCTAACAGTTAGCATAAGGCCAGTTTGGTTTTAAGTTTTAACACCTAAGGGTGTGGCGTAATTATTAGTGATAAGGTAACGACCATATGTGGAAATAGCAATAACTACATCTCAGTTCCAAACATGTTAGAGTCGGCTATATGAATTTTCACTGTCCATGTTTTTAAATCATATCCTACATGGAAATAACAACTATGTCAGTTCCAAACAAGTTGGAATAGGCTATATGAATCTCCATTTTCCATGTTTTTCCAAGCAATATATTGACATAGTCGATTTGATGCCATAGACAATGGAGATTCGATAACAGAAGAAATAGCGTAACAAGGTACAAATGCCTGAATGTGGAATCAAATGAAATCAAACCATCTATGATTTTCAACAGTTCTTTTGTGCTTCTTGTAACAAGTTTGCCCCCCACCCCAACCTGAAAAAGAAAGTAAAACTTTTACATCCTTTCAGAAGTTCCTACACAGCAATGGCACCAATCCCTTTTTGCCTTCTAGATTTCCAAGCTGAAATCTAAAGGTAATACAATGAAAAGAGAAGGAAAAAAGGTAAAAACAAAGAGCTTCAATGATATTTGATCTTCGAATTTTGTCATTTCATATCTTCTTGGATTCCAGTAACGTTCAAGATACTTCTTAAAGCATCCAAAAGTCCCGCTACTGAAAAATCCATGACCTATGGAATATTATTAAACTGGAGTAATTCTTGTTATCTGGTCAAATGGATCACAAGATTGTGCATCCACAGCCACCTTTCTTCAGGGAATCGTCCTGCAGTTTATCTGTGACAAATGCATAAACAATTTATTCAGTATGATTTTGGGGGGGGGGGGGGTGTAAAAAGAATCATAAGAAGGCTGAAAAACAAATGGATCATAGACAATGAACAGATTTTTCTCCTAAACATGTGAAATATAAAACCAGGAAAACAAATCCATGCAAGTCAAGAAGCTCTCAAGTACTTTTCAAAAAGCTTCATGCAGGTTGCGCGTGGGAATGACCCCCAAGTGTATTGACAATTTAGTTAACTGGTTTCGCTGAAGTCCGAGGACCCCCCCAACCCCCGGCGGGAGGTTGTAAGTGAATCAAGGTTGAGAAGTTGAATGCTGTCATCCTCAGCACGTAGACAAGCTAAAAGAATTTATCACCTAATACTTACTCTCTGTCCCAATTCTTTAGGACACGGAGGTTAATAAAGAAATTATGATTTTTGACATAGAATATTCAAAGAAAACCAGAAGTACTGTCGTGCCAAACAAATTGTTACTGTATCCAACAGAACTTGCAACAAGCTATGTCAACGGAAAAATGAGTGTTAAATTAACTAGTTCTAAAAAAGTGTCATCTTTTGGGACGGACAAAGGAAAAGGGCCAAGTAAATTACGAGGGAGGGAGTATTATCTTCTTTATGATGTAAATAAATATATAGCAGTACTGTTAGTCAATAGCTTTTTGATACTTTCAGATAGGATTTGCTTTGCGCATCATGATTTTATATCTTCTATTGCAAGTGAAACAAAAATAGATTTGGATTAAGGAATGTGAAAAAAACAGGAAATGTGATTGAGCTGTTACAGCTAAAGATTTTGACAAAGGAATGTCAAAAACAGGATAAGACAATCTGGGCAGTTATACTAGTTGATGCTTTTGTTATGAGTATCCTCAATGGGACACGAGCTACAGGCGATTAGTGACGGCAGTCCTACTATATTCGTCTACTTCACAAACGAGTACATGATACAATTAAAGCATCTATCTGATACAGTCACCTTGACCTGAGTATTGATAATTACAAAAAGTGTAACTTACCACTGCTTTTTTCATTCATAGGAGGGCGTACAACGACATGCATAGTGATGACACCTCCTGGTACTTCAGCAACTGGAAGTCTGGATTCACCTAGTGTCTTATTGTTCTCAAGTATCCTTCCAGCATTAATAAGCTTCACATCATTTATTGTCTTTGGCCCATAATCTTTATCTGCCAAATTGAGATCTTCTGTTAGCAAAGAGGATCCTAGCTGACTAAACAAGCAGTTAAATTAAGAGCAGCACATTTGTGATTGCAGATTCAAGTTTCTTATAAAACAAAACATTCGAGCAACTGATTAAAAAGCACGGAATATGTTGCTATAAAAAAAAAGGGAGAAGGAAAAAACACCCGTCATCATATTATGTGCTCCTTTTGTAGCTTTTTGAGACAGGTCTTAAAACTAAGGCATAACAGTAACAGATGAACAAATGGTAATGTTCCACCTTATTGTTATTGGAGATTCGGAGCCCTGTGGTTTAGTTAAAATAACAGAAGTAAAACACTTCTCATTTGGATTTAAAAAAAAAGGTGGGATACCGGAAGGATATCCCTCAACTTCCATCAATCTGCAATTATTGGCAAACACGTAATGCAAATACTGATAGAGAAGATCTGGAAATGACAAGACGAATCCAAATTCTAGAGCTAATATTGTCATAGCAAAGCTTAAGACCTTAAAGTTGTTTAAGTTCATTTTCTTAGCAGGTAGTATGCATATATGTACTTAAAGTGGGTACGCCACTTGTGACTTTGGTGCATAAGTTCTAAGGTTCACCAGTGAGACGCAGAAAGCCGTGCAGTGAGAGGGGTGTGGTTGGCTTTTTTCCCTTACTCCTACTCGTAAGTATATCCCGTAAGAGGTCTATAGTGTCTTCTAGGTATTTCAGTATTACTAGTTCCTAGGCACGTGCGTTGCACGCGTATATATTTTACACTTTTACCCATAATAATGATAGCATTTTCAAAAATCTTGGGAATTGATTTGGGGAATGAGTAGTTAATGATAATGGTAAAAAAAAAAAAAGAGTATTTTTCTCTTGGTCAAGTAAAAGTGAAAATATATTTTTAGTATAGTGGACAAGTAAAAGTAAACGGAGGGAGTATTATACGCGTGGGAAGTTAAAGAGCTTAACTTTGTAAAGTGAAGAAATTTAGATACATGAACCTTAATAAATTTTTTGACAAAGCAAATTTAATGTTACTAAACTAACTTTTATAGCTTATATAGTTTTTTATTAATATTGAAGGTATTATTAAATATTAATATATAAATCTTAAGGACATAAAAGTCCAACAATATTCTAGGATTATTTTAGTCTTTCACATTCAACTTTTGATCTTCATGCTTAAATATAGTATGATGTGTGTGTATTTTAAATGCTTCAATAGTCAAAACTTGGACAGCAAGTCTATGGAGTCTGAGGAAGCAAGTTTGACAAACAATTGCTTCCCTGCTTTCATCCTTGCTTGATGCCCAAGTAATTGTTCTTATAAAATGCATGTTAACTCTCAAGTTGGAGAAAACACAATATTTCAGAAACATATTTAATCTCTCTCTCTCTCTCTCATTCATTTCTGCATCTTTGCTCAGCTTCTAAGTTGGAAAACCTCAATTTCCCTGCGTATACTGTTGTCCATATTATCATCCCTCTCGTTGTCAGTTCATATCCAGGCCAAAAGAACCTACTCTCTTTGTTTGGTATTTGAGGGGTCGGCATCATGTCAAATAATGTGAGAGCGCTTGAGTTGCAGAACTCGAAGCCGCCAACTGATTTATCAGTGAACGGAAAAAAGGAATCTGTCCAAATTGTTTCACATGAAAGACCAGAGGCCGGAGAAGATGCTCAACATTTTGACCCACCAACTAATCCAACTGAAAAAAGAGTTGTGGCAAAAAGGCCTCTGCAGATGCCTCAACCACCATCGAGTCGACCTTTACTAAACAGACCCCTCAATGAAAATCAAGGTACTACGGGGAACATCAGAAAGAAGGTCAAAATGGACTTACCAGATTTTGATGGAAAGCTCAATCCAACTATATTTGCTGATTGGCTATCAGCTATGGAGGAATATTTTGACTGGTATGACTTGTCTGATGAGCGGAAGGTTAGATTTGCTAAAATGAAGCTAACTACTCTTGCAAAAGAGGTGGTGAAGTCCACAAGTAAGAATCCTAATGTATTGTAAACTTATTTATCAATGTTGTGAATTAAAAGAGATTTCCTTTCAATAATTCAACTATAGTTGCCACTGATTAAACTTCACATTCTTGTGTAACAGATGTGACAAATATCAAAACATTAAGGCAGACACCAGAATCTTGCAGAATTAATTATAACTGAATTAAACAGGTTACGAATATTCACATAAAAATGGCACATGGAATGAAGGGATATCTCAAAACAATCAGGAGATGTACTCAACCAATAATAGTCAAGAATACGCAACTAAGGGGTAGAAGTATGTAAGATTACCAAAAACAGAATAAACTGATGATCAATATAATAACCGTGGGACAATTGCCTCTGCTATAAATATTCAAGATCAATATAAGGATAGAGGTCTCATACGTGCGTTACTTTTTCCTTAATGGATATGCAGCAGGTCTGTAATGGCGTATTATTTGTCCATGAAACATTGACTTTGCCTCTGCTATAAATATTCAAGATCAATATAAGGATAGAGGTCTCATACGTGCGTTACTTTTTCCTTAATGGATATGCAGCAGGTCTGTAATGGCGTATTATTTGTCCATGAAACATTGACTTTCCAAGCTAAATTCAATAAGAAGATCGTGGTGGCACAAAGGATGAAAAGACGGAACATAAAGAGTGATCAGGTATATTCATTCTCTTAGCAAAAGAAATGGTAAATCGAAAGAAAATCCATGGTCCCACTCCATATATCCCTTGTTTAGAATCTTTCACTTATGATCCAAAATACAAGGTTTAACTTTCCTTAAACGGACAGTTTCATGAGACAAAAACTCCAGTCAATATAACAATCAACTCCGACTATTTCAAAAAATCACAAAGTAATTCATACCACTAACTTTCCCCCTTGGTCCAAGATAGAATAAAAGCAAGAAAATATAAGGACAAGAAACTGCTTATTGTCAATAGAACAAAATATGTTCACTCTGAAATGGAAGCACTAAATTTCAAATTGCTAACTCAAACAACAAAATATCCAACAAGCAAACAAATTATGCACCCAAAGAAAAGGAGCTGGATTTAATTTTTAAAAAAGTACTATTTATTCTTCAATTGAATCAAGCTGCTTTGAATTCACATAATGAGTAAAGTTAAAGAAAATTTACAACCTTTGGGCCACTGTGCAATAATCTTTTCTTTAAGAGTATCAACTCTGGTGTTAGGCATATACTTGTTGGGTCCAATATCACTGCCATCAGCAAGCCTGAATTTGATCTCAATTAACTCTTTTGCAGCCATCTCTCTAAATCAATCTCTCACAACGATCAAATATAATCCCCACTTCAAAGAACAATCATGAGGTCAAAAATTCCAAGAAAATCCAACAAATCAAATGCTTAGATTATTAAAAGACTCAATTTTGGCCAAGACCCACTACAAACTTCTCACAACCAGACCCAAATCCAAGAAAATATCAATAATAAACTTTTTGATTCACCCCCTTTTTTCAAAATCTAGAAAAAACCCAAATAGCAATTCACTAAAAAGATTGCAACAAAGTGATTGATTTCAGAAAAGGAGCAGATTTTATGGGAAAAAGTTTCAAGAAATGAATATTTGGAAAATGAAGAATAGAGTGAAAAGAAGATGAATGAATCAAAACCAAGGCGTCAGCTGAAAGAGTGAGAAACTTGTTTGTTTCGTTGGTGCTATATATAAATTGATTGATGTCGAAAGAAAGATAGAAAATGAAGAAGAATCAAATTGGAAAGTTTAAAATGTAAGATTATTTAACTAATGATTTGGAAAGCGAAACTTCTTACTTCGTCAGTTCCCTTTTGGGCATCCAGTAAAATTCACTTACAAGCCGACGCATCCCAGAAATGGGTTAATTACCATCAGATCCTTTGGGTTTTAGATTTTGCATTACTAACCCTTTCTCCAAGTATTTCTTACATTTCCAAAGAATTAAGAACACCATTTGAGTAGGAAGGTATGATACTCCTATTTTTTAGTAAGATTAAGAATACATAAATGTTGTCAATAATTATTTTACCACAATAATAACAAGATTTTTTTAATTAATTATAGTTCTAAGCATTGTAATTTAACTTGACACCATCATTAAGTATAGCCAGTTGATGATATACTTAAAATAACCGAATATCTCAAATATTTTTTTTTATTTTATATAAAATAGCAAGTCAAAATGGAATTCTTTTTATTATCATTTTAATTTTAATTATTATTAGGGTAGTCTGCCTAGATTACAGCCCTCTAGGGTGCGATCTTTTTCAAAATCTTATATGAACGCGAGATACTTTGTGCACCAAACTACTCTTTGAAAAGTGGAACATTAAATATAGTATTGTCCGATAACAATGTATCTTTTTAATTTATTTTACTCCTTACAACTCTTGAGCAAAATAGTAGAGCAAATATTAATAACAAAATAAAAAAACCTTTCGCCTCATTAATATCTCTATGTTAAATTGTTAATATTCTAGTGATCCACCTTTGAGACTAGCACAAAACAATCGGTAAGGCTCTTCTACTCAAATATTCAATATCCCTCTGCATCTAACTGGATCAAAGATACGTCATAATAGATTATATGATGGTCTCTGAAGTTCACTCATATTAAATTATGGATTATTATACTATTAGAAATTTATGAAAATTCTCACTCTCCTTATTCAGTTATGGTTCATATTTCTTGCCTGTCTATTTTTTTGAAAGATATTCAAAGATTGGATAAATTCTATTTCTTTTGGCATCTGAATTAGGTGAAAATCTCTAAAACTTCTCTAGAAATGATCCATTAGTTCACAAATTGCCTAAATGAAGTCAATTCAAACGTGGGATGTGATTTGGTATTAAAGATTTCGCATAAAAAGTTGATAAAATTCGTAGATGTGAATTCAATTTTGATTTTAAAAGAATATGAAAAACTATTGTACTTTTTAATCATAACAAAGCAATAGAATCTAATAATCAATCTTGCAATGTAATAAGTAGTTTCAAACTCATTTTGGTAAATAAAAGGTAACACAATGAAATGCTAAATTGTTTATAAATGATGTGGACTTACTTATAAAACATTTCTAAACTTTAAAATTTTCTCGAGTTTTTTATTTAAAAGATGAAAGGGTATGGTTTCCTCATCTCAAAAGATTGAGGAGTTAACTAGAAATAAAAGTAAAACTAACTGATCAGGAATATTCAAATGAAATTGATAATGTATACTAGCATACTTGGGCGGCATTTGACAGCTTCCAAATTAGATTCAACAACTCAATACAAAGTTTGGTAAATATAATTACCAAAAAAAAGTTTGGTAAATATAGTACTTAGACAACTAGTTCGTAGTATCTTGATTGACCAAGTTGCCTCCAACGTTGTTCCACTTTTGCCCGCAGCCTTTGAATTTTGTAGCAATAAATATTGTTGTTAAAATAGCACGGTCTAGACAGTTTTCGGACTGGTCATTTAAAAATAATCAGCGTTTGTCAAGTCATTGAAAAATAGTCACTATTTTGCTGCAACAGAAACCGGTCCAGCATAATATACTGGAGTTCGGTGCACCCGTGTATGAACTTCCAGCATATTATGCTGGACCAGTATATTATACTGGAACTCCAGTATATTAGACTGGAGTTCCAATATAATATACTGGAAACTCCAGTATATTATGCTGGAGTATTTTTCCGGATTTTGAACAGTGTTTTCGTTCAGATTTATCTTTACATGAAAAGTGGCTAAATTTTGATTACTTTTGAAACTGTGGCTATTTTTGAATGACCACTTATAAATCTGACTATTTTTGAATTTCTCCCAATATTGTTTTGGGTTTTAGTATTGATGTCAACTGAAATTGAGATTCGGGCCGAAAAGTCTTATATTAAGGATAAAGTGCCATCTATTAATGGTAATTACGCACTCCTTCTGTCTCATAATATGTTCCATGGTTACTAAAAATAGTTGTCTCAAATTATTTGTCATTTTAGAAGTTCAAGACAAAATGATTATATTTTTACTTTTTTATCATTAATAATCAATTGCATTCACATTTAGTAAAAAATATGGATAATGTCATTGATAGAGATGACACATAAATTGAGAAATTATTTAATAAGGGTAAAGTAGTCAAAAACTATTCTTTCTTAAGGGGTGTGCACAAGAGAATTACGACACATATTATGAGACGGAGGGACTACTTAGGACTCAAACTCCGGAGCCACGATTTTCGATAAGGGATGTCAAAATATAAAAGTAGACATACGAAAAAAATCATGGAGAGTCAACAAATAATACATGTATTTACCTGTAAAATAGTACAATTGAAATTATACGTGGTTTCTAGACAAATGAATTAACTTGATCCTGGAATAATAAGATAATTGAAGATATATGTAACACTTAGCCTTGATATGAAGATGAAATAACAGAAATAAAAATTCCGTAGCGAAGCCTCCGGGAGCAACAGTAATAAGAACAAAAAACAAGAAGATAAAATTGTATAGAGCTTTAATTTGAATAGATTGTAGTATCAGTTTACCAGAAAATTCGTCTCTCACAATGATAACAGAGCTCGCTATTTATAGCTAGCGAACGAGGTCCTAGGATTGTGCCATTCTTTAATGTCAATTATGAGGGACATTGATGAAGATATAACGGTGAGCATAAATGCCAAATTTCTTGTAAGGACAGTGTACTTAATGCAGTGGAATACTCATTAATGCCACCAGACGGAGAATATTTATTGTCTCTTTATGAATGTCATTCCTTCCGGTATTAAATGGGATAATTGTCTTCGGTTCCACATGTCATTCCTTTAAATGACCACCTGACATGACATATTTTACCCTATACAATATGGGGTTGTTTGGTAGGGTGTAAAATAATAGTGCGGAATAAGGTGTATTAGTAATGCAGAGATTAGTAATGCATGAGTTATGCAGATATTATTTCTTATCTATTATTTGGTGTGGTGTATTAAAAATTATAATGCATTGCATAATTTTTAAGAACTAGTTATTTACAAAGATGTCCTCCATATTATCTAGCTTTAAGGGGCTTTACGGATAATTTTATCTTTAACCATACTAATGCATGCATTAATAGCCTTGGTATTACTAATGTCATGTTTTTCTATGCATTACTTATACATAGGATAATACCAAGTATAATGTATAACTAATGCAAGTATTAGTTATACACATGTTGAAAAAATATACCAGACAAAGTATTAGTAATGCACAAAGCTAATGCTTGCATTATTTTTCCTAATACCTCCTATCAAACGACCCCATATATTAAGAAAAATTACCTACCAATACAATGCATTTTTTTTAGCAAAAAGGAGTCAATTGACACCCCTTGCTATAAGGTGGCTCTGTTATTGCTCGAACTCGAAACCTCCAATTAAGATTATAAGAGTGCTCATCGCTCTACTATAACTTTTGTTGGTGTAATGCTAAATATTTAAAAGTGGGGTTTGAACAAGTCTAACCATCCCAGAGTGTACCTTTGACTTGCAACCAAACGGTTCCTTATAGTAATTATTTTTAAGTAACATATTTGGTGCTAGTTCAAAACTTAGTTATCTAAGCAACATTACTTACAGTGATACAAATAGAATATATTTCCAAAAGTACATTTTCGAAAAGTACTTTTGGAAAAATACTTCTCAAAATAAGCAGATTTTTTCAGCTTGGCCAACAGACTATTAGTAAGTGTAGATTTTTGGGAATCCAGTAGCTTCTGTACATACCATATATATGTATTAAAAATATTCACTAAAATCTATAAATATTGGGTGTGAACTCAATTATTTACTATATATTTACTTGAGGTTGTATTAGGAACCCATAAACTTCAAATCCTGGATCCGCCTACGTCTATATCCATATGTAATTAGGTTCATCAATTTTTATCACTTAAACTACGTCTCATTGACACATTCAAATTGATTGAAGTCTACCAATTAGTTAATGTTTTTGGGATAAATGTACAATTTTACACAATACTCTTTAGGGAGTGTTTGTTACTATTTTTCAATTTTTCTATGTTATCCCCATGAACTCATTTTCCTTCAATTAAAAGAAATATTTCCCTATCAAAAGAAGGAAAAATATTTTTCAAAACTTTTTTTCAACCTTCTTCACCTTATTCTCCGTCCCCACCAACCCATCCCTGCCCACCCATCCATCCCACCCTCAAACCACCCCTACCACCCAACTCTTACTCTCCACCCACCCTAACCTCGCCCACCACCCACCCTAAATAAAAATACTTTCTTTTCATGTTGTAAATAGAATACTTTTTTTTTATTTCAACAAAATGAGTATATTATTTTAATAATGTAGAAAAAGTATTTTTTTTTTCTCATTTCAACAAAACAAATACATTTTTTTCATGATGTAGAAAAAGTATTTTTTTTATTTCAACAAAATGAGTATTTTCTTTTTATGATGTAGAAAAGTGTTTCCTTTCATTTCAACAAATAAAGTATTTTCTTTTCCTGAGATAGAAAAAGTATTTTTTTTCAATAAAACGAGTACTTTCTTTTCATGACATAGAAAAGGTATTTTCTTTCATTTCAACAAAGCGTATATTTTCTTTTCATGATGTAGAAAAAGTATTTTCTTCCTTTTCAACAAATTACATTTTTTTTCCTGAAATAGAAAAAGTATTTTTTTCCAACAAAACGAGTACTTTCTTTTTGTGATGTAGAAAAAAATATTTTCTTTCATTTTAATAAAAAGAGTACTTTTTTATGATGTAGAATTTTTTTTTTTTCATTACAACGAAATAATTATTTTCTTTTCATGATGTAGAAAAAATATTTTCTTTCATTCAACAATGAGTAAATTCTTTTCATGTTGTAGAAAGAATACTTTCTTTTTCAACAAAAAAAGTATTTTCTTTTTAGTTGTCAAGCTCAAATTTCCACCTTGTTCTTGGATAAAAACGTAAAGTAACACATTAGTTCCTTTGGATTTGTGTAGATTTTGAAAAGAATAATTAAATTCTTAAAGAAAATAGAGTCCCGTAGGAAAAAGGGGGGAGGAGGATGTCACACCTCCTTTTTCACACCCCGCAAAAGGTATAAGGGAGTTTTTCCAACTAAAGTGACAATCGAAACTGGATTACATATTTTATTTAAAAATCAGAGTCGCCACTTGGGATAATTTATAGTGTCCCAAGTCATCAGTTTAGAATCCCGAATCGAGGAAGTTGACTCTTATTTACGGTCTGCGAACACAGAAATCCGGGTAAGGAATTTTGTTAATCCGGGAGAAGGTGTTAGGCATTCCCGGGTTCCGTGGTTTTAGCACGGTCGCTTTGATCATACTTGGCTTAATCAAATTGTCTAATTACTTATTTTAGAACCTATGTGCATTTGCCCTTTTTTTTAATTAAGAAGTTATCTTGAAAACAGGTCACGCGTACGTGTACCCATTTTGTTTGGTGCGTCAGAAATCATGTCACGCGAACGTGTCCACAATTAATAACGCTTTATTACTATTAAGAAAGTTTGGCCGAAGTTACGCGAATGCATACTCCGGTTTTGTTTTTAGAAATCGTAATCATGTCACGCGAACGTGTCCACAATCACAATGATATATTAAACGGGCCTAGAGCAACTGCGAGCATTCGTTATTTTTGCATCTAAGTCATAATATTAAAACGAGGGCCATGAATGATTAAATTGTGGATAACGCACCTCGAACGATATGAACTAAGTTAAATTAGCGGCCTAGTAGCAACACTTTTATATTAAGAAAGTTTGATCGAAGTTGCGCGAACACATATCCCGAATTGATATTTAGAATCGTAATTATGTTACGCAAACGCATACACAATTACGATGGTATTTTAAACGCGCGTAAAGGCCTTTCTACGAATATTCATTCTAATATCTAATCAATATATTTGTGAGGGTCATAGGTGATTTAGTTAAAATGGCACATCTCAATCTATTTAATTACGCCTAAAGGATATCCTTATTTGTAAATGACTTGAACTTAGTAAATGACTATTAGTAAGAAAGTGGGGATGTTGGACCTTTAATTAATTAGGGCCAATTTCGGTTTGTGCTTAGACTCAACAAATTATTAAAAGGGAAAAACTGGGCTCATAAACAAGCCCAAGTTATTGCAGAATCGGCAGGAATAAATGGGCTAATGGGGATTGGGCTTGAACAAACCAAACGGAAGAAATGGAAGATCGGCCTAACTGATTTGGCTGGTTTGATTGGGCCAACGTTGAGCCTACCCCTTTCCAAATGAATTTTCAGTAAAGAAAAAGCGTTTTCATTGTTCAACATATAGAAACTTTAAAAAAAGTTGAAGCTGATGAGCCTAACATGGATCAAGATCGAGTCCCCAAAGACCACAATAGAACACATTTCGAATACAATTCCCAGCGGACACCTGATATGGGCAAGGTTGGCCCAATAGCCTTTAACATAAGAGAACCTTCACCATTAAGGCCCTTTTAGGCTTAGCTCTTTCCTAACTCACTTATAATAAAATAATACATCAGTTTCACCATTAGAGGTACATGGATGTTTAGATTATGAGCCAACCTTTAATGGCTTGGTATCAATAGTAACAACATGGCCAATTTACATATGCAAACCAATCTTAACCAAAGCATAAAATGATTCAGCACCTATTAAATACTAATACGTACTCATCATATACTAACCTAGCTTTAAATAATATTAACACTTAACATGACTCAATCGAAAGTATTCGTTCATACAGCTAACACATAATCTCAAGTAGACAGTCCTTAGATATTACAGATCTCCAGCACAACGAAATTATTTCACCACGCATGAAACACCAAACCAATTCTATTTTTTAACCTAAACATTGTGACTGAATGATATAGAGCATCAGTTCTAAATAGATTTAAACAGATGGAAAGAAACTACATGTCAAATAAAGAAACAAATAGGACATTAAACCATAAAATCCTAGAGTTTCCAACTTCACATCAAATAGTTTATTCTTCATTATTTTGCATTTTTAGGGCCTATGATGGTACATGGATACAACAACAAAGAAAGAAAGTCTTGAACTCAGTTAAGATGAATGAACGACATCAAGCTAAGCAACAAGGAGCATCAGTAATAATCGAAACCAAAACTTCAAAAACCAGCCATATTTCAGCTTAGTAACCCATAAATTCCACGAAAATTTCTAAGTTCTTCACCAAAGGAAAATCATAGAACAGTTCGAGCCAAATTTCAGTGGATGTAATGCAGAAACTTTGTATTTTTTCTAGGGTTTTTCATCTGTTTTTGGGAGTGGAAAAAAGGTTCTATATATAGCCCTAAAGACTGCCATGTGCTGAAAAAGGATGAGAGAATTATTTCCTTCAGCCACAAGCATCTTTTAACAAACTTGGATAGCTGGCTTTTACTCATTGGTTTCAGCATTTAAGCTTAACCAAATGAGGCCAGCTACCCTCTATTCTAGAACCTTCTAGCTGAGTTTTTATCCTATTATATTTACCCACCATTCAAATAAACCCCTGAAGTCTTCCTTTTGTCCAATTGAACCCTAAAAATGTCTACTGATTTACAAATTAAAGCAAACACACAAGCAGGCCAATTGTCATGGCCAAATGGCCTGAGACAAACCCAAATCAGGGTTAGATGGCTAAAATCAGGCCCAAACCCAATGCAACCTGGGCCTCAGTTGATCAAGCCCCCTTGGCAAACCCAAAACTCAAAATCAAAATAAAATTGTGCAAATTAAACTAGCAGAACCAGTCAACTAACAACTAAATTCAATTAGACTAACCTAAACCAGATTATAATTAATCCTAACTATGCTAAAAAAAGAACTAAAAATTACTTTATCACGCAAATAGAACCATTGAAGAAAACACAACTAACAAATGGAATATGGAAATAACAGTGGTGAATCCAATTGTTACTTAAAAAAGGGCGAAAAAGATGAGATTTTGTCTTGTTTAACTCAGAAGAACAAAGATAAAGAAGTTGAAGGGAACTGACGGATTTTGGCTGGACTCTGGCAAACTTTGTCCAAATCCGATATCCTTCGAATGACTTAAAATACCGTCAATCGATTGCTCTTGTTGATAGCAATCTATTAACGTTAGATTTAGGTCAAGACGAGTTGGGAAAGTGCGAGAATCAGAGAAGAACAAGGAAATTAGGGTTTTCCCTTTTTGGGGTTTCAAATCTGAAATTACATGATTTCGGCTAGGATTTAACGAAAACTAACGATGAATTTGGGAAGAAGGGGGGATGAGGATTGCATGGGATAATTTTAGGGTTGATTGGGTCATGCCGACGACCAGTGGGGGTTTGGGAATTTGGGGCGGCTAGGGTTCTCTAAGGTTTGGGTAAGGAGAATGAAGGAGGTTCGAAATGAGGGGGGGGGGAGACCGTTTAGGACAGTTATATGCTAAGTAAACACCCAGTTCCGAGCCGTTGGATCACAATGATCCAACGGTTGTGATAAAGGGAATAGAAACGGGGTCGTTTTGTTTAATAGGAAGGGTTGCACCGGGTAGGCTAAATTTGGGCCTGGATTTGGGGCGGGTTTGGTGTATAAGTCAGCCCAATTTCAAAACTATACTAAACCTTTTCCAATTCCTTTTCTTCTTCTCTTTTTTCTTTTTGTTTTCTTTTTCTTCCTTTAATTAATAAAAATCCTAAATTAAACCCTAAATTAATCTAAGTTATAAAATTAAACTAATTATCTTTTTTAATATTTACAAAAATTAATTACTCCTAGTTTGAAAGAGGAAATTACTAATCTAAAATTAAAAAGCTAAAAATGCAAAAGTAATCCAATTTTTGTGATTTTTATTTTTAAATAAAGCAAAATAATTCACGAATTAACCTTAACAATGTAAAAATGAAGCCTAAATGTAATGCATGGTATTTTTGGCATTTTCCTGATTTTAACGAAAAATAAACATGCACAGAAATGCAAACAATTAGCACAAATTCCCACAAAATCCTATAAAATTGTAAAAAATGGCAAAAATTGTTTTTATTGTATTTTATGGGAGTAATTTCTATAGGGCAAAAATCACGTGCTCACAGCTGCCCCTCTTTGCTCGGAAACACGAAGAATTTTTGTGCAAAGATAAAGTGAGCGGATACGAGAGATTTTTGCCCATTTGAATACTCCATGAGAAGCATTTTTGAAAGATCTGACCGCACCCTGCTTCCGAGGTTGCCTACATATCCTTGGCTATAAAGGAATCAAGTCAGTATAGTTTGAGAGGTTTCGGTAGCTGGGACGACCAGGAAGCTGTGATTTTACTGTTGCTGCTACTGCTACTGTTACTGCTACTGCTTGCTGAACTCCTTATTAAACCAAGACAAAATAAAATCAGCTAGACTAAATTATGATCTATGAATTATAAGAATCATATCTTCAAACTTGATCTTGCAGTTTCTGCTGCTCTGCTGACTTGTACTCTCCAGGTGATCTTCCTTTGTTGCTGACTTGAATTGAATTCTGAAGTGAATTCCCTTATTTTCCAGGTGGCACCTGATTGCCAACATTTGAACTGTATTCCCCTGTTCTCCAGTTGGGCGCCTGATTACCAAAACTTGAATTGTATTCCCTTTTTTTACTTTAAACTATTTTCCCTTGTAATTTGTGCTATCTTCCTTTGAAACTTGAACTACTTTCCTTGTTCTCTAGGTGGGTGCCTGATTGCCAAAACTTGAACTGTACTCCCTTGCTCTCCAGGTGGGTGCCTGATTGCCAAAAGTTTAACTGTATTCCCTTGCTCTCCAGGTGGGCGCCTGATTGCCAAAACCTGAACTGTATTTCCTTGCTCTCCAGGTGGGCGCCTGTTTGCCAAAAGTTTAACTGTATTCCCTTGTTCTCCAGGTAGGCGCCTGATTGCCAAAACTTTAACTGTATTCCCTTGCTCTTCAGGTGGGCGCCTGATTGCTAAAACTTTTAACCGTATTCCCTTGCTCTCCAGGTGGGTGCTTGATTGCCAAAACCTTAACTGTATTCCCTTGCTCTCCAGGTGGGCGCCTAATTGCCAAAACTTTAACTGTATTTCCTTGCTCTCTAGGTGGGCGCCTGGTTGCCAAAACTTGAACTGCTTTTCCTTGAAATTTGACATGTTTTCTCTTGTTCTCCAGGTGGCGCCTGATTTCCAACACCTGCACTGCTTTTATTTGAAACTTGACTTGCTTTCCCTTGTTCTCCAGGTGGGCGCCTGATTTCCAACACTGAATTATTTTTTCCTCGAAACTTGCACTGCTTTTCCTAGAAACTTAAACTGTTTTCCCTTGTTCTCCAAGTGGGTGCCTGATTCCCAACACTTGCGCATATTTTTTCTTGAGACTTGAACTACTTCTCCTTGTTCTCCAGGTGGGCGCCTGATTGCGAACACTTGTACTGTTTTTCCTTGAGACTTGAACTGCTTCTCCTTTGTTCTCCAGGTGGGCTCCTGATTGCTGAACTTGAACCGTTTTCCTTTGATCATTGTTGCTTTCCCTTTGTTCTCCAGGTGGGTGCCTGATTACCAACATTTGAGTTGTATTCCTTTCCTTTGAAACTTAAATTGTTTTCCCTTGTTTTCGAGGTGGGCGCCTGATTGCAGACACTCGAACCATCTTCTCTTGCTTACTTGGAACTATTTTCCCTAGAAACTTGCACCATTTTCCCTTGCTCTCCATGTGGACACCTGATTGCTAAACTTGCACTATTTTCCTTTGAAACTTGAGTTGTTCTCCCTTGTTCTCCAGGTGGGCGCCTGATTGCTGAGCTTGACCCGCTTTCCTTTGAACTTGTGCCGTCTTCCCTTATTCTCCAGGTGGGCACCTGATTGATGAACTTGACCCGCTTTCCTTTGAACTTGTGTCGTTTTCCCTTGTTCTCCAGGTGGGCACCTGATTACTAAACCTGAACTGCTTTCTATGGAGAATGCTTTTCTTTTGAACTGTCTTCCCTTATTCTCTAGGTGGGGCCTGATTGCTGAACTTGAATTGTCCTCTATTCTTAAAACTCATGTTGTCTTCCCTTGTTCTCCAAGTGGGCACCTGATTTCAACAAAATAGACAAAACAAAAGAATTTTTCTGCCCCAATTTGATATTGGGAACATCTGTGAGTGTTAAGCGATTCTTGTTATAAATTCTAAACTAAATTCCTTTATCCCGAAATTTCAAACCAAGCCTCATCTCAAAAGTGAAGAACTTAAATGCTGAATTATACTTCCAAAAGTAGACCTCTCGTCAGACCTTGTCATTTGCGAAGGTCTCGAAACTTACTAAATCCTGTTATCCAAGAGGGTATTGAAACTTATGCCGAACCTGTTTGGCACCTACTTCCCTCACGGAGGGTTTCTCCGGAACAAATGAAATTTCCTGCCCCTGTTTCAATCAAAAGAAAAATCTTGTCAGTTTGAAAATGCGGTAGTTAGTTTGCGGCATTCCTGCTGACGGTGGCCCTTTCACTGCCATGCTTTGCTTTGACTGGCTGCCTTGAACTGGCCAAGAATTGTTTGCCTTTCTGACTAAATTTCGTCCACATGACTCTGAATGACCCGAGTGTTCTACACCCAACCCGCTGTTTTACATTTCTGTCCTTCCCATTTGAACCTCTGTATCTTCCACAAAATTCACAAACCACTCGACTGCTTGAACTCTCGTTAACCCATTATTTTTCACTTTTGCATCATGTTATTTCTGGTATGCTTTGGCCGCACTTTTCTTTGTGCAATTCGAAAGTTGGTAGTAAGCTTTGAAATCCTTTCTTTTTGCTTAGCAGGACTAACATTGAAAAAACCTTAGAGGAGTAGACCCAAAAGGAAATGAAATACAATGACTTCTAGAGTTATGAATAGAGAAGAGAAATCAAAACAAAAGACTGTTTGAGGAAGTAAAGAAAAGGGGACTTATTTGAGTGAGGTTGCTGGCATCAATGATCATGACATGCACTTCAGATTAGTCATCCTAATCCATTCATCAATCCTCTTCTAGACTTCACATTTATGCCCGGGGCTCCCATAATCTGATTCTTTTGCGAAGTCAACAACCTTGTTCGGCTTGCGGTGCCTTGAATGGGTTTTCACCAGCAAACCTCTCTAATTTATTCATCTCTCAACTCACCATCACCTTACGGTGCCTGTGAGGGTTTTCACCAATAAGACTTTTTTTTTTAATTTCTCTCAACTTTCCGTCGCCTTACGGTGCCCGTGAGGGTTTTCACCAATAAGACTCTCTCATTTTCATTTTTCCTGCTTACAACGAAGTGTTGCCCCTGATATGAATCACACCTCTACTTGCTCGACTTGACATCTCTCGAAGGCTAATCGGAAGGTATTTCTTTGGACCGTAATTTGGGCTTTTGGATAGGGTTAGAAAGAAAGGATTTCACAAAGGCTCAAAACAGCTTGAATGAGTTCAAAATTACAACTTTTGGAATCAGATCTCTTACAACAACTACAACTTTTGCCCCAGTTTCTTTGCTTGGGGGACTTTTGAATTTTTATTTTGATGGGACCGAACTATGATGCTGCCTACGTATCCTTAAAAGAATTCAGATCGAACGTAGTTCATGTCACAGGAATTGCTTTGTTGTTGTTACTTCCCTCTTCTCTTTTTCTTTCTCTCTTTTTCCTTTTCTTTTCTCTTTTTCTTTCTTTTCTCTTTTTTTTTTCTTTTTCCTCTTTTTTTTCACTCTTTTCCATTCTTCTCTTTCTCTTTTCTCTTTTTCTTATTTACTTACCTTTTGCGTTCATGTTTCTAAATTTTGCCACTGTTCCAAAAAAGGGGTATGAAAGGAAATAAGTAAGGCTCAAAGGGGTATCAAAGGATAAAGTGTTTAGATAGCAGAATAAAATGCCTTCGTCATTCCAATCTTCAAAATATGCCAAGTACAAACAACAATTAGACAAACCAAAGAAATCATACATAATATCTTTTGACTGCATCAAAACTAATAGCCATATCCACACATTTTCCTTCTATATCTGTTAAATATAAAGCACCATTAGACAACACTCTTGTTACAATGAACGACTCCTACCAATTTGGGTTGAACTTGCCTTTCGTTTCAGCTTGATATAGAAGGATGTGTTTCAATACTTGCAGACCCACTTCAAATTTCCGCGGACGTACCTTCTTGTTGTATGCTCTTTCTTTTCTCTTTTGATACAACTGGCCATGACACACTACTGCCAATCTTTTCTCATCAATCAAACTCAATTGCTCCAAACAGGTTTTGACCCACTCATCATCATCAATTTCGGCCTCAGCAACAATCCGAGGGGATGAGATTTCAACTTCTGCAGGTATCACTGCTTCAGTGCCATATACCAACAGATAAGGAGTTGCACCTACTGAAGTGTGATAACCCAACAGAGCAAAGGGCAACTTCTCATGCCATTGCCTGAAACCTTGCACCATTTTCCGAAGTATCTTCTTTATGTTCTTGTTGGCTGCCTCGACTGCTCCATTCGCCTTGGGGCGGTATCGGGTGGAATTGTGATGCGTAATCTTAAATTGTTGACATACCTCTTTCATCAGATGACTGTTAAGATTAACACCATTATCTGTGATGATTACCTTTGGGATTCCGAACCGACAAATGATATTTGAATGAAAAAAATCGACCACTGCCTTTTTGGTCACATATTTGAAAGTTTTAGCTTCAACCCACTTAGTGAAATAATCAATGGCCACTAGAATGAACCTGTGCCCATTGGATGCTGCTGGCTCAATTGGTCCGATGACATCCATACCCCAAGCAACAAAGGGCCATGGTGTGGACATTGTGTGCAATTCAGATGGCGGAGAATGAATCAAATCTCCCTGTACTTGGCATTGATGACACTTATGCACAAAACTGATGCAATCTCGCTCCATGATGAGCCAATAATAACCTGCTCAGAGAATTTTCCTTGCTAGAACATACCCACTCATATGTGGCCTACAGACTCCAAAATGCACTTCGGTCATGATAGTCGTGGCTTGTCTAGCATCTACGCATTTCAGCAATCCAAGATCTGGAGTTCTTTTGTACAAAACTCCTCCACTGAAGAAAAATCCACTTGCCAAACGTCGAATTGTTCTCTTTTGATCCCCTATGGCTTGTACCGGATATACTCCCAACCTGATATACTCCCTGATATCGTGGAACCAAGGTTCACTATCAAGTTCTTCTTCCACTATGTTACAGTAAGCATGCTGATCGCGGTCCTGAATATGCAAAGGGTCAATATAAGCCTTATTTTGATGATGTGACCTTGATGCCAGAGTAGCCAATGCGTCAGCAACCTCATTGTGGATCCTAGGGATATGCCTGAACTCCACTAATCTAAACCGCTGACATAGATCTTGCAGACATTGTCGATACGGTATGAGCTTCAAATCTTGAGTTTCCCATTCTCCCTAAATCTGGTGCACTAACAGATCTGAATCTCTCAAAACCAACACTTCCTAGACTCCCATGTCCATAACTAATCTTAAACCCGGAATGCACACTTTATACTCGGCCATGTTGTTGGTACAATAGAAACAAAGCTGAGTAGTGATAGGGTAGTGGTGCCCTGTTTCATAAATAAGTACAGCTCCTATTCCAGCGCCTTTCATGTTAGCGGCCCCATCAAAGAAGAGTTTCCAACCGGGCTTTTCATCCTTCTCGACCTCATTAATATGTATTACCTCTTCGTTAGGAAAGTAAGTCCTCAAAGGTTCATATTCTTCATCCATCGGGTTTTCGGCCAAGTGATCGGCCAAAGCTTGGGCTTTCATTGCCGTCCGAGTCATATATATGATGTCAAACTCTGTGAGCAAAAGCTGCCACTTTGCAAGCCTTCCTGTGGGCATGGGCTTCTGAAAGATATACTTTAGAGGATCCGGGTGAGAAATGAGGTAAGTGGTGTAGGATGACAAATAATGCTTCAACTTCTGTGCTACCCAAGTTAGGGCGTAACATGTCCTCTCAAGGGGAGTATACTTAACCTCATAAGACATGAACTTCTTGCTGAGATAATAGATGGCTTGCTCTTTCTTGCCCGTGATGTCATGGTGACCCAACATACAACTAAATGAATTATCCAAGACTATCAAATAAAGAATCAAAGCTCTCCCAAGTTTCGGTGGGACCAACACAGGGGGGTTCGACAAATACTTTTTGATCTTATCAAATGCTTCCTGAAACTTATCAGTCCATTTGACCGCATCATCATTCTTTAGAAATTTAAATATGGGCTCACAAGTTGTCGTGAATTGAGCAATAAACTTGCTGATGTAGTTCAGCCTCCCTAGCAGACTTATCACCTCAGTCTTGTTCTTTGGCGGTGGTAACACCTGGATAGCTTTGATCTTTGATGGATCCAACTCAATGCCCCACCGACTGACTATGAACCCCAACAATTTTCCAGATGGAACACCAAATGCACACTTTACAGGGTTGAGCTTGAGATTGTACCCATGGAGCCTCTGGAAAAACTTTCTCAAATCTCTGACGTGGTCAGACTGCTTCCTGGATTTTATGATCACATCATCCATGTAAACCTCAATCTCCTTGTGTATCATGTCATGGAATATGGTAGTCATTGCTCTTATGTAAGTTGCCCCAGCATTTTTCAAACCGAATGGCATGACCCGATAGCAATATGTTTCTCACAGCATGATGAATGCCGTCTTTTCCGCATCTTCCTCATCCATTAAAATCTGATGATACCCCGCATAGCAATTCACAAAAGACCCAGTCTCATGCTTGGCACAATTATCAATCAAAATATGGATATTTGGCAGTGGGAAATTGTCCTTTGGACTTGCTTTGTTGAGGCCACGGTAATCAATACATACTCTGGTCTTACCATCTTTCTTTGGTACATGCACAACATTGGCTAACTACGTGGGATACCGTGTGACTCGAATGACCTTTGCATCAAGCTACTTTGTGACTTCTTCTTTAATCTTCACACTCATGTCGGTTTTGAGCTTTCTCAACTTCTGCTTGACTGGAGGGAATGCTGGATCAACTGGTAATTTATAGACCACCAAATCGGTAATCAAGCCTGGCATATCATCATACGACCATGCAAAAATATCCTTATATTCCAACAATGCCTTAATTATTTCTTCCCTGATTTGCGGTTCAAGATAGACACTTATCTTAGTTTCTCTTACATTATCTGGATCTCCTAGATTGATTGCTTCCGTTTTATTCAGATTAGGCTTGGGTTTTTCTTCAAAATGATTTAGTTCCTTACTAATCTCCTCAAATGCCTCATCCTCATCATACTCTGATTCATTATCATACTCTATTTCTTGGATTATTATTCAGAATTAGATTGACTTTTAAGACTTGGCCGAAGATTCCTCATGCATGTCATGTCATTGAAACCAGCATAAAAAGAACTGTACAAAGAAGAAAAGAAAAACAAAAACGAGAACTATCAGGAATGATGGAAAAAGGAAATTGCATTTCATTGAAAATAAATGATAACAGGGTTTGTACATCGACAAGCGAAAAATAAAAATCTGGGTCACAACCCTGGAATGACCAGATAGAAAGGAAAAAGGAAAACAAAATAAACTACCAAGACTCCTTCCGAGTAGGGAGATGAGTTGCCATCCAATTGTTAAGCTTTACATTCCACCCGACGAACTGCATGTCTGCTTTGCTAGAACTTTCTCCAACTTCTACCATGTTCACATCATCAAACAATCTTTGGAACCTTTCAATTAACTCTTCATTAATGTCAATCACAGAACTTGGAACTGTCGTCACTGGGTGTTTCCTACACCGGGCTTGACAAAAGACCTAGAGAGATGCGGGATGTGCTTCGGAAGTGCCCACACCTTCTGTTTCAACCTTTTAGCCCTTTTCACATCTGCCACTGTAGGTTTGAATCCAAGACCAAACATACCCAAATTTTCAAGGAGGCACACTATCTATATGATACCCTGTAGGGATGCACCCAGACCTTTACCTGGCACAAAGCCATTTTTCAGCATTTTAGAGGCCACCATGACGAATGCAGAGGCTATCTTTGGATTTGGAATACATTTCCCTTCTGGAACCTTCTCGACCGGCGCTGTTTCAAAAACTTGATAGACCCAAGGCCGTTTGTCATCTTCAGCCTCAATGAACGGGACGGAGGCATCACTGTGAGCACACAAATTCTCCTCGCCATGCACGACGATCTCCTATCTATCCCACTCGAACTTGACCATATGGTGCAAAGTGGATGGGACTGCTTTGGCAGCATGTATCCAATGCCGATTTAACAGCAAATTGTAAGAGACAGCTATGTCCAGTACTTGGAACTCCATGGTGAATTCCACCGGTCCTATTTTTAATTCAAGCACTATATCACCAACCGAGTCTTTTCCTTCACCACCAAAACCTCGAACGCATATGCTGTTCTTGTGAATCCTCTCATCATCAACTTTCAACTTGTTCAGAGTAGAGAGAGGGCAGATGTTTGCACTGGAACCATTGTGAACTAACACCCTGGTGACCATAAAATCTTCACATTTTACCATAAGATAGAGAGATTTGTTGTGTTCAGTACCTTCCACAGGCAACTCGTCATCAGAGAAGATGATCCTGTTTACCTAAAATATTTGTTGGTGATCTTCTCCAAATGGTTCACTGAAATTTTGTCGGGGACATGAGCTTCATTCTAAATTTTCCTCAGGGACCGACGATGCTCATCTGAGTGGATCAACAATGATAGCAAGGAAATCTGAGCGGGCGTCTTTCTTAGCTGCTCCATGATGGAGTAATCTTGTGCCTATCATTTTTCTCAAAAACTCCTCCGCTTCTTCTTCAATGAATGCTTTCTTTACTAGAACTGGATTATCTCTGGATGTTTTACCTTTCCTTAACTCTTCCGAGGAAAAGCATCTCCTAAACGAGTTAATCCCTGGGCCTTATTGGCTTCTTCTTTCACTTCCTTTCCCTTATAGGTCACTATCACCCGTTCATAGTTCCATGGGATAGCCTTGTTGTTAATTATCGACAACTGGGTTACAGGCTTGATGATGACAGGGTCCGTACGGGCACCCTCTACAATTATGATAGGTTTATTTGCCAACCCTAGCACAACCACTTTTGACTTTTCTTGCTTTGCTACAACATCACTTGGGGATCTTTTCTCAACTACCATAGATATCTCATTATTTGTCATGCTCAACTTGTTCACCGATCCTTCGATCGTTAGTTTTTTGACTGTCTTGACCTCGCTAGACCGAATCATCATAATGGATTATGAGGGCTTTGGGTTCCCCCTCTTTGTGTACTATCTCGATCATGTTTATTTCCTCATGGGTTGGCAATGGGTTCTGATTGATGTTGGGCGCCTCTGAAGTTTGGACTTCAATCCGGTTTATGTCGATGAGCTCCTAGATAGCATTTTTCAAGTGCCATCACTTCTCCGTATCATGCCTTGGAGTACCATAACAATATGCACAGCTCAAGGAGTAATCAAGATTCTTTGGAGGAGGGTTTGGCAATTTTGACTCAATTGGCCTCATCATATCCAACTGCCTCAATCTCTGGAACAAACCGATATAAGACTCCCCCAACGGGGTGAAAGTTTTCTTCCACTACAACTTCTCATTTTTGAATGCTGGATTGGGTCAAAAACCTGGGCCGGTAGGGTTTCGGTAGGCTCGTGGGGGTGGGTAACATTTTGTGGATCTGGGTAGGTATTTTGTGGGGTTGGGGCACGCCATTGTGAGTAGGCAGGAGGTTGAGTATATGACTAGGCGTGGTGGATAGAAATCTAAGGGTCTGGTGATGGGAAGTAATGCTGGGGTAGATTATATGGGGTTTGGGTATAGGCTCGGTGATGGGGTGGGGGCTGGGTATAATGGTATGACGGGCCCCTCGGTCCAAACCACGATCCTGAATCAACTGTTGCCACATCTTCTTTCTTCTTCTTTCCGATCACTCCCCTAGTACCATTCTAAATGGCTTGGATAGTTGGCTTGATGGCCGAGTAGCTCATGATTTTGCTTGGTTTGAGTCCTTCTTCCACCATGCCACCCATCTTCACTAGCTCATTGAAAGACTTGCCTATGACCGATATCAGATGGAAAAAATAAGTAGGCTCCAAAGCCTGCAGAAAGTACTCCACCATTTCGCTCTCCTCCATCGGAGGGTTGACTCTTGCCGCTTGTTCTCTCCAGCGAAAACCATATTCCCTGAAAGTTTCACTAAGCTTCTTCTCAATCTTAGTAAGAGACAATCAGTCTAGAATAATCTCAATGTTGTATTGGAAATGACGAGCGAATTCTAGGGCCAAATCATCCAAGGTATACCATCTGTTGTGATCCTGACGAGTGTACCACTCTAATGTCGCGCCACTCAGACTCTGGCTAAAGTACACCATTAACAGCTCATCTTTCCCACTGGATCCTCTCATTTTACTGCAGAATCCCCTCAAATGGGCCACCGGGTCTCAGTGCCTATCATACAAATCAAACTTCGGCATCTTAAACCCTACAGGCAACTGAACATCGGGAAATAGACACAAATCTTTGTAGGCTACGCTCACCTAACCTCCTAATCCCTGCATGTTTCTGAACGATTGTTCCAGGCTTCTTACCTTCCTGAACATCTCCTCCTGCTCTGGGTTTTTAGGTGGTTTCTCAGTCTCAACTAGGAGTTCGAAACGAGGAGTGTAGGAGTAATGAGCTGGGGCCTTGAAAGTAGGCTCCGGGGGGTAGTATTGGTTATCTTAGGTCTGGAATAAGGGCTCACTGGAGAATCAATGGAGTGTAACGGGTGGAGGTGCTACGAAAACAGCGGTGACTGGTGGAGGGGGGTATGGGATTGGTTTAGCTGGTGGTGCTTGTGTGGTTTGGGAAGTGGTGCCTTGATAGTGGTGGTAATGAGGGAATCCTGGAGATGAATCAACAGTGGGAGGTTCTTGGGATTGAGCCAATGGCGGGACGATAGCAGGGTTGGCAAGGTATTATGATGGTGGATGCCCTTTCATCCATGCCTGGTACATCTCCGTCATCTGGTGTTTCAACTTATGTAACTCCTCTTTCAGATTAACATCGAACTCTTCCCCTCCCTTGACGGATCAATAACACTTGCATCCAGTTCTTGGCCATCCATGATCAACTTGTCTTTGGACTTGGTGTTGTACGGGTGAGTTGCCAGAATGCCAAACAAAATAACCACCTGCCTGTACTTGATGACAACAAGCAAACTCATTAGCGATTAGAGCTTAACAGATAGGAAACCGTACGTTGGGGATGCAATGCACCTAAGCAGTTAACCATCTCTATTATGCATTTGAACGGCCACTTGCATCATCCCGACTTTCACTAATTTTTATTTTGCAATTTCTTTTTTTTCTTTTTCATTCCTGCTTTTCTTTGCTTGATTCTTGTTTTTATTCTTTTATTCTCTCATTTCTCCTCTCTTGTTTTGCCATTATTTTTATTTTCACAATTTTTCTTGTTTTCTCTCCTCTTTTTCTTCTTTTTTCATTTCATGGTTATGATCGAATCCTATGGGGATTGCTTACGTATCATGACGCCGCACGAATCAGACCAAGCGTAGTTCTGGGAACACGTGCAAAATAAAATAAAATAGTAAAAAAACATTTTTGGAGTTTTCAAATTTTCATAAAACAGTAATAAAATAAAAAAATACCTTGATTACGACAACTTCCCCTACAGATTTAAACATAAAAGCTGACAGACTCGATGAGTGGACCAACAAACTTCAAAAGAAAACTGAAAATACAGACTCGAAAATGAACTGACAATACAGACTCAAAATAAGACTCGAACAACCAATGTCAAGAATACATAAGTGCCTCAACTATTGCTCTAGTTGGCCTTGCTGTGGGCCTTTGCGCCATATCTTCTTGGAGGCGAAACAAGTCATCCATGATTTGCCGGACAAAAATCATAACTGAAGTGAAGAACATGGACCTGGTCATGTCTTCACACTCGTTGCACTTCATCACAATGTAGTCCGCAATTATCCTAACCCTTTCCCTGATAATACCCTTCTCCTATAGAAACCGTCCGATCTGCTGAGATCTGGGATCCAAAACTTGTTCGGCTGTATGATTTTGCTCTTGAAGCTGCTGCAGGTCTTTCTCTTGCTGTGACATCAGGGTATAACAATGCTCCCTTTCTGCTTTGAAGTCTATCGCCTGCTTGGCCATTTCGTTCTCAAGGACATTGACCTTTTTCTTTATACTCACCATTCCTTTGTCATACTTCTCTTTCAGTTGCCGAATGAAACTGGCCCGTCCCTCCATATTATTAGCTAACTTGGCTTGGGCATTGGCTAATTTAGCTTCAGTCTTTTACAAATCATCCTCATAGTCATGTACTTTTTGTGTAAGGCTGTAGATGAGTTTTTCATCTTTTCTGCTTCTGCCCAGGTTCTCAGCTGCTATTCTTATTTTTCGAACTTGGGCTCGGAGAGCTTCATTTTCTTGGGCCAACCTTCATCTTTCACCTTCAGCTTCTTGTGCTTGGAGATCATTATTGAATTCCATGTTTCTCAACTTTTCTTCCAAGGTGTGAATCGCGGCTTGATATTTTTTCTCCTTTTCTCCCCAGGCCAACCTTTCTTGGATTTTATCATCAAAAGCTTGAACATGAGGTCTCTTGGTAGGCCTCTCGGGCTAGGGCTCGGGCTCTGGTTCGTTGTTTACACAAGACCTTTTCTCAAACCATGCGGCATAATTTGGATCTACTTCCCCCTTTGCAACATTTGGTACCTGGGTGCCATTCCAATCCTGCTGAACTAAAGTCTCGAGCAATGCAACTTCTAGATGCAACTCAATGACCTGGGTGGTTTGATCTTCATCTTCGGGCACAACCTAATATCTTCCTAACTGGCTTAAGACCCTCTGCGGTACATACGGCTGGACACTCCTCACAGCCATCAACCTTAGTTAACCCTTGGTAGCTGTCATGTATATGGCTTCTGTCATCGGGAGCCATCCTATAGTCCACTCGACCTGACTTGCTTTGAGAGCTTTCAAGTGGAGACCCAGGCTTCAAACCCTTCTAGCACGTTGTAGTCCTTCACCCTTTCCTCATAACTCTTGATGAAGTTATTCGTGCTTGAACCATAACTCATGAATTTTGGGGTGATGGCGGAGATGCTCGATCAACCACATTTGTAGAAGAATATTGCAACCTTCAAAGAATTGAGCCCCGACTTTGCATAATGTCAATGCTCGATAAATGTCTGCCAGCACTAATGGAACAAGTGTATGATCTTTCTTGGTATTGAGGATTTGTGCAATTTTGACCATACGGATATCTACTGTCCCTTCTGCATTCAGAAAGACCATGATCCCCAAAAACGCCACAATAAAAGCGAACTGACGATGAATTTTCCAAAGGCCCTTAACTTGTTTGTTGCTCAAACCCTTTTCATGCATTTCGAACCCAGTTGAGTTCCCGAACCTGAAGTACAATAAGTAGAAAGAACAACACCCTTTGCTTACATGGGCCTTCTTCATCTGTTTACTGATATTCAGGAGGTCAAAGAACTTGTGCACCAAAGGAACCCTTGGAAATATAAGTTGCTATTCCTCAAATCCCGACCAAACTCAATATACCCAGCCATTTCCTCTAAAGTAGGGTTAATCTCAAAGTCCGAGAAACGAAAAACATTGTGGACAGGGTCCCAAAAAGTTAGGAAAGCCTTGATTATATCTTCCCGTGGTTTGATTTCCAAAATGTTTATAAGGGCACCCAACTATTTTTTCACCCACTTCTGACTATCTTCATCTAGATCATTCCACCACATACACAACTGCAACTGAGCCTGTTCTATGACCACTTCTGATGGGTTCTGGGCAGTGTTCATTTGTACCTGTGGGTGATTAAGGTTAGGTTTGACTTCGGTGGACCCTTTTTGTAAAACAGGGTTTTCAATTTCTAAAAGAAAAATCAACGGACCATGATTCCTTCCCCTATATGCTAATTTAGCAAAAATGGTCATTTTTGCAAACGTGGCACCTTCCCAATTCCAAATAAATTTTGAGGCCGGGGAGAACTACTTTATGGAAAAATGACACCTTACCTACAGACTTTTCCGTTCTTTTATGAAAATAGTCCTTCGACAACTGAAGATACTCTAAGGCTATCTCGGCAAGAACAGTTTAATACATTACCGAAGCTGGATCGGCTTATTTTTGACCAAAACCCTAAACTACATTTATTTGACCATTTACTCTTTTTTTTTCTTTTCTTTTTTTTTTCGAAAAATAAGGCCGAACCTTATGTAGGTTGCCTACGTATCCCACATCCGGTGAGAATCAGACCTGCGTAGTTCGGTTAGTTTTGACACACTTGAAAATGATACAGTATTGACTCTTTTGAAACGACTCTTTTATTTTCCTCTTTTTTTTTGAAAAATTTTGGCAGAGTTTCGGGACATTTCCAAATACCGGGGGATTTTTCAGAACTGGGATTTATTTCCTTCTCTACATCACTCTTGGTTTTTCTTTTGCTTTATTTTTCCTAGCCGGTCAGCATGCAGGCCGAAACAAATAAATGTTCACATAGCACATATGATGCATCAAGATGTTCCGTTATTTTGGGTACACCTATCCTAGACGGACCCAACCCCTGTGTTGAGTCCCCTAAGCCAAATGCACATGATGCAAACAAAAATTCCTACTACAGATCTAGCATGAGGCTGTATTTTTCTAGGTTTAAATCGTGGGGTTGTGTTCTAGACCTGGCTTACCCGAGCAGACAACTCGAGCCGAAGAGGGGGCAACGTACCGGGAGCACTAAGTCTACCCTGCATTGTTGCTGGCCCAACCCCGTTCTTATTTGGTATAACTTCTACAGAAAAAGAGGGCCACGCGAACGTGTGCACCATTTTCAGAAGACTCAGAGGGTTGGCGTAAGAAGACAGTTATATACAATTCAAACAATATTAAAGTGATAAACAGATAGCATTTAGCACAAAGGGTTCACAGAATGTAGTAATATTAACAATAAATGAAATCAAGTAAAAATCATATTAACAAGCTCGAATTCTTGAACCCTAAACAAGAAGTTCTTAGTTCTTGTCCCCAGCAGAGTCGCCAGAGCTGTCACACCTCCTTTTTCACACCCCAAAAAGATTATAAAGGAGTTTTACCACTTAAAGTGACAATCGAAATGAGATTATTTTATTTAAAAATCAGAGTCGCCACTTGGGATAATTTATAGTGTCCCAAGTCACCGATTTAGAATCCTGAATCGAGGAAGTTGACTCTTATTTACGGTCTGCGAACACAGAAATCCGGATAAGGAATTCTGTTAACACAGGAGAAGGTGTTAGGCATTCTCGGGTTCCGTAGTTTTAGTACGGTCACTTTGATCATACTTGGCTTAATCAAATTGTCTAATTACATATTTTAGAACCTATGCGCATTTACCTTTTATTTTTAAATTAAGAAGTTATCTTGAAAACAGGTCATGCGTACGTGTACCTATTTTATTTGGCGTGTCAGAAATCATGTCACGCAAATATGTCCACAATTAATAACGCTTTATTACTATTAAGAAAGGTTGGCCGAAGTTGCGCGAACGCATACTCCAGTTTTGTTTTTAGAAATCGTAATCAAGTCACACGAACGTGTCCACAATCACAATGATATATTAAACGGGACTAGAGCAACTACGAACATTTGCTATTTTTGCATCTAAGTTATAAGATTAAAATGAGGGCCATGAATGATTAAATTGTGGATGGCGCACCTCGAACAACAGGAACTAAGTTAAATTAGCGGCCTAGTAGGGACACTTTTATATTAAGAAAGTTTAATCGAAGTTGCGCAAACGCATACCCCGAATTGGTATTTAGAATCGTAATTATGTTACGCGAACGTATACACAATCATGATGGTATTTTAAACTCACCTAAAGGCCTTTCTACAAATATTCATTCTAATATCTAATCAAAGTATTTATGAGGGCCATAGGTGATTTAGTTAAAGTGGCACACCTTAATCTATTTAATTAGGCCTAAAGGATATCCTTATTTGCAAATGACTTGAACTTAGTAAATGACAATTAGTAAGAAAGTGGGGATGCTGGACCTTTAATTGATTAGGGCCAATTCGGTTTGTGCTTAGACTCAGCAAATTATTAAAAGGGAAATACTAGGCTCATAAACAAGCCCAGTTATTGCAGAATCGACAGGAATAAATGGACTAATGGGGATTGGGCTTGAACAAACCAAACGGAAGAAAGGGAAGATCGGGCTAACTAATTTGGCTTGTTTGATTGGGCCAACGTTGAGCCTACCCCTTTCCAAATGAATTTCCAGTAAAGAAAAAGCATTTCCATTGTTCAACATATAGAAACTTAAAAAAAAGTTGAAGCTGATGAACCTAACATGGATCAAGATCGAGTCCCCAAAGGCCACAATAGAACATATTTCGAATACAATTCCCAGCGGACACCTAATATAGGCCAAGGTTGGCCCAATAGCCTTTAACATAAGAGAACTTTCACCATTAAGGCCCTTTTAGGCTTAGCTCTTTCCTAACTCACTTATAACAAAATAATAAATCAGTTTCAAACATTAGAGGTACATGGATGTTCAGATTACGAGCCAACCTTTAATGGCTTGGTATCAATAGTAATAGCAGGGCCAATTTACATATGCAAACCAATCTTAACGAAATCATAAAATGATTCAGCACCTATTAAATACTAATACGTACTCATCATATACTAACCTAGCCTTAAATAATATTAACACTTAACATGACTCAATTGAAAGTATTCGTTCATACAGCTAACACATTATCTCAAGTTCCAAGACAGTCCTTAGATATTACAGATCTCCAGTACAACGAAATTATTTCACCACACATGAAACACCAAGCCAATTCTATTTTTTTAACCTAAACATTGTGACTGAATGATATAGAGCATCAGTTCTAAATAGATTTAAACAAATGGAAAGAAACTACATGTCAAATAAAGAAACAAATAGGACATTAAACATAAAATCCCAGAGTTTCCAACTTGAAATCAAACTGTTTATTCTTCATTTCTTTTGCATTTTTCAGGGCATGTGATGGTACCTGGATACAATAACAAAGAAAGAAAGTCCTGAACTCAGTTAAGATGATTGAACGACAGCAAGCTAAGCAGCAAGGAACAACAGTAATAATCGAAACCAAAACTTCAGAAACCAGCCATGTCAGCTTAGTAAACCATAAATTCCATGAAAATTTCTAAGTTCTTCACCAAAGGAAAATTAGAGAACAGTCTGACCCAAATTCAGTGGATGTAATGCAGAAACTTTATATTTTTTCTAGGGTTTTTCATCTGTTTTTGGGAGTGGGGAAAGGGTTCTATATATAGCCCTAAAGAATGTCATGTGCTGCAAAAGGATGAGAGAATTATTCCCTTTTGCCACAAGCACCTTTTAACAAACTTGGACAACTGGCTTTTACTCATTGGTTTCAACATTTAAGCTTAACAAAATGAGGCCAGCTGCCCCCTATTCTAGAACCTTCCAGTTGGGTTTTTATCCTATTATATTTACCCATCATTCAAATAAACCCCCGAAGTCTTCCTTTTGTCCAATTGAACCCTAGAAATGTCTACTGATTTACAAATTAAAGCAAACACACAAGCAAGTCAATTGCCATGGCCAAATGGCCTAAGACAAACCCAAATCAGGGTCAGATGGCTCAAATCAGGCCCAAATCAATGCAACCTGGGCCTCGGTTGATCAGGCCCCCTTGACAAACCCAAAACTCAAAATCAAAGTAAAATTGTACAAATTAAACTAGAAAAACCAGTCAACTAACAACTAAATTCAATTAGACTAACCTAAACAAGATTATAATTAATCCTAAACATGCTAAAAAATGGACTAAAAATTACTTTATCATGCAAACAAAACCAGTGAAGAAAACACAACTAACAAAAGGAATATGGGAATAACAGTGGTGAAATCCAATTGTTACTTAAAAAAAAGGGGAAAAAGATGAGATTTTACCTTGTTTAACTCAGAAAAACAAAGATAAAGAACTTGAAGGGAACTGACGGATTTTGGCTGGACTCCAACGAACTTTGTCCAAATCTGATGTCCTCGGAATGATTTAAAACTATCATCAATCGATTGCTCTTGTTGAGAGCAATCTATTAACGTAAGATTTAGGTCAAAACGAGTTGAGAAAGTGCGAGAATCAGAGAAGAACAAGGAAATTAGAGTTTGCTCTTTTTTGGGGTTTCAGATATGAAATTACATGATTTCGGCTGGGATTTAACGAAAACTAATGATGGATTTGGGAAGAAGGGGGGATGAGGATTGCATGATGTAATTTTGGGGTTGATTTGGTCATGCCGCCGGCCGGTGAGGGTTTGGGAATTTGTAGCGGCTAGGGTTCTCTAGGGTTTGGATGAGGAGAATGAAGGAGGTTCGAAATGGGAGGGGGGAGACCGTTTAGGATAGTTATATGCTAAGTGAACACCCAGTTCCGAGCCGTTGGATCACCAATGATCCAACGGTTGTGATAAAGGGAATAGAAACGGGGTCGTTTTGGTTAATGGGAAGGGTTGCACTGGGTAGGCTAAATTTGGGCCTGGATTTGGGGTATAAGTCAGCCCAGTTTCAAAACTATACTAAGCCTTTTCCAATTCGTTTTCTTCTTTTTTTTTCCTTTTCTTCCTTTAATTAATAAAAATCCTAAATTAAAATCCTAAATTAATCTAAGTTATAAAATTAAACTAATTATCTACTATAATATTTACAAAAATTAATTACTCCAAGATTGAAAGAGGAAATTACTAATCTAAAATTTAAAAGCTAAAAATGCAAAAGTAAGTCAATTTTTGTGATTTTTATTTTTAAATCAAGCAAACTAATTCACTAATTAACCTTAACAATGTAAAAATGAATCCTAAATGCAATGCATCGTATTTTTGGCATTTTCCTGATTTTAACGAAAAATAAACATGCAAAGAAATACCAACAATTAGCACAAATTCCCACAAAATCATATAAAATTGTAAAAAATGAAAAAAATTATTTTTCTTGTATTTTATGGGAGTAATTCCTATAGAGAAAAAATCACGTGCTCACAGGGGAATGTCACGACCCAAAATCCATTAAAGGACGTGATGACGCCGGACACCACTGTCAGGCTAGCCAACACTAATTAGTTAATTAAATTCTCTTTTATATTTTTGCAATCATAAAGTTTCCTTTAATTTCACTAGTAATAGATGAACTTTAAAAAATAATAATAATATTTTCCAATTTTGAACAACGAATATCCCATAATCACCTCAGAACCCGGCGTCACAAGTGCATGAGCAACTGCTAGGAAATGGAATGAACTACAATAACTATCCGGAATACAAATTTGGACAAAAAAGAAAGTACAATTACTCAGAAGGAGATTCTGCTAACTGCGGATTGTCTCATGAGATGGATCACACCTAAGTCTTCGTATCAAGCATTGTCACGACCCTAAACCCGGACCCGGACCCGGTAGTGATGGCGCCTCTCGTGAGGACAAGGCCAACCGACACTTACCCATTTCAGTTTTAAGCAGTTAAAAATGGGAATTTAAGTCTCAAACATGATAAATAATCCAACATTTAAGTAGTCAACAGTACGAATATGCGGAAGAACAAACCAACACAACCTGATACCGGGGTGTCACTAGTCATGAGCATCTAAAAATCCGGAATACTCAGAAAAGTCTACAGAGTTTAATATAAAAACTAAAACAAGGAGAAATAAGATAGGGAAGAAGCTCTAGGCTGCGAATGTCGACAGCTACCTAGAGAATCTTCAGATCCGCCTGAACTGGAAAGATAAACACTCGGGAACGGGACTAGATACACCTGAATCTGCATACAAGGTGCAGGGAGTAAAGTGAGTACTCCAACTCAGTGAGTAATAATCATAAATAAATACTGAAATCATGAAATCACGTAAAGCACATTATAGGCTATAATGAAGCAGTAAAACAAGTAAGAACAGTGGTTCAATAAAGATATGTAAAATCACATAAGTTCAGTTTAAACTTCAAGAAATGCCTATTCAACAATCAAACAGGTAAATGACAGACAAATAAGACAGATAAGCACATAAAGGATTGCCCCTACACAATGTCAACAATACCAGCCCCTCGGGCTATATCTCACATCACAATGGGTACCCGCGCTCACTGAGGGTGTGCAGGCTCCTGGAAGGGCTCCTTACGGACCAAGCGCAATATCAAGCCATCTCGTGGCATCATCACTAGGCTCTCGGCCTCATATCAACAAGCCACCTCGTGGCATACATATCTCAGGCCCCCGGCCTCATAATCAATATCAAATGTTTCCTCACAACATAGGCCCTCGGCCTTACTCAGTCAAAATCCTCACAAGCCACTCAGGCAATAGTAAAACATGATTCTCAGCCCAAAATATCATTTAAAAGATCATTTAAGTGTTAAAACAGAGTAAACATGGTTAAGTTATGAAAACAGTGAAATATAGCATGACTGAGTTCAAGTATAAAGTCAAAACAGTGAGGAAATATCAATAAAAATCCCCTAAGGGTTCAAATAGTTAGCACGAGGCCCAAATATGACATTCAGCCCAAATCATGATGATAACAAATAGATTTTAGTCAAATACGTGGTAAATAGTCATTCGGGACGGACTAAGTCACATTCCCCAATAGTGCACGACCCCACGCTCGTCATCAAGCGTGTGCGTCACCTTAATATAGCACAACGATGTGCTATCTGGGGTTTCATACCCTCAGGACATCATTTACAATCATTACTCACCTCAATCCGGTCAAATCTCTGCCTGCAACGCCTTTACCCCTCGAATCGGCCTCCACTCGCGTCGAATCTATCCAAAATCAGAATCACGACGTCAAAATATGCTAAGGGAACGAATCTCAAGCGAAAATAATTAGTTTACAACATAAATCCCGAAATTATCAAAACCCGACCCCTGGGCCCATATCCCGGAATTCGATAAAATTCACATCAATGGATTCATTATCTCCCTATGAGTTCATACATATTAAAAGTACCAAAATCCGACCACAATAGGTACCTCAAATCCTCAAGTCTAGGTCTCCAATACTAAGCCCTAGTTTCCCCAACTTTAACCCTTAAATTCTATTAATTATAGCTCCAACCCGTGAAATAATACCATAGGACGAGTTTTAGGTCCAAAATCCTTACCTCAATGAAGTTCCCTTGAAATCCCTCTTCAAAATCGTCCAAAAAGCTCCAAAGCCGACTCAAAATGGTGAAATAGCTTAAAAATCGCGAAGGAAACAATTTATACCTTCTGGCCCAGGCATTTTCGCATCTGCGGCCAATTTACCGCTTCTGCGGTACCACTTCTACGGTCAAGACCACCGCATCTGCGGTCCTCACTAATGTTCCCATTTTTTGCATGTGCGATCCTATATCCGCACCTGCGCCATCGTAGGTGCGGTCCTCCAACCGCTTCTGCGGTTTTCTACCTCCCTAGCTCCTTTCCACTTATGCGGCTCCCTTCCTTGCATTTGCGAGATTGCACCTGCGGTCCCCAATCCGCAGGTGCGGAAATACCAGAAGTAGAAAAATCTACAGCTTCATCAAATTTCCAAACTCTCCGTTAACCATCCGAAATAGCCCTGAGGACCCCGGGACCTCAACCAAAAGCACAAACATATCCTAAAACCTTATTCAAACTTATACCAATCTTCAAAACACCTCAAACAACATTGGATCAACCAAAACTCATCGGATTCAAGCCTAAGTTTCCAAAATCTTTCAAATTCGGCTTTTGATCAAAACCCCAACCAAACCACGTCTGAATGACCTAAACTTTTGCACACACATCCCAAATGATACAACGAATACTGCAACTTTCGGAATTCCATTCCGACCCATATATCAAAATCTCGCCTACCAACCAGAAATCGCCAAAATATCAACTTCGCCAATTCAATCCTAAATCTACTCCGAACCTCCAAAACTCATTCCGGTCATCCTCCTAAGTCCCAAATCACATCCCAAAGCTATTTAAGCTATCATAACTCACATCCGAGCCCTCTAACACATAAGTCAATATCCGGTTGACTTTTCCAACTTAAGCTTCCTCAAAAGAGACTAAGTGTATCAAACCTTCTCAAAACCTTTCCGAACCCGAGCCAACCAACCCGATCACATATAGAAATGATAGACAAAGCAGTAAGAAGCAGAAATTGGGGAAACAGAGCGGTAACTCATGAGACGACTAGCCGGGTCGTCACATCCTCCCCAACTTAAACAAACGTTTGTCCTCGAACGAGTCAAGAAACATACCTAAAGCCTCAAACATGTGAGGATATCTACTCCGCATCTCTCACTCGGTCTCCCAGGTTGCCTCCTCCATGGGCCGACCTCTCCACTGCACTTTCACTGAAGCTATATCCTTTGACCTCAACTTTTGAACCTGACGACCCAAAATAGCTACTAGCTCCACATCATAGGTCAAATCATCATCTAACTGAACTGTGCTAAAATCCAGAACATGAGACGGATCCCCAATATACTTATGGAGCACAGAAACATAAAATACCAAATGCACACTCGACAATCTAGGTGGAAAAGCAAGCTCATAAGCCACCTCCCTAATCCTCTGAAGCACCTCAAAAGGCCTAATGAACTGAGGACTCAACTTACCTTTCTTCCCAAATCTCATGACACCCTTCATGGGCGATACCTTCAACAGAACCTTCTCACAAACCATGTAGGACACATCCCGAACCTGCCTATCAGCATAACTCTTCTGTCTCGACTGCGCTGTACGAAGCCTCTCCTAAATCACCTTCACCTTTTCTGAAGCATCCTGCACCAAGTCTGTCCCTAATAGCCTAGCCTCACCCGGCTCAAACCAACCAACTGGAGATCTACACCGCCTCCCACACAAAGCCTCATATGGAGCTATATGAATACTCGACTGGTAGTTGTTCTTATAAGCAAACTCTGCAAGCGGTAGAAACTGATCCCATGACCCTCCGAAATCAATGACACAAGCACGCAACATGTCATCCAATATCTGAATATTGCGCTCGGATTGCCCATCCATCTAAGGGTGAAAAACCGTGCTCAACTCAACCTGAGTACCCAACTCTCGCTGTACAGACCTCCAAAACTGTAAAATAAACTGAGTGCCCTTATCTAAAATGATGGAAACTGGGAGACCATGCAAACGAACAATCTCCCGAATATAGATCTTTGCCAACCGCTCTGAAGAATAGGTAGTACACACAGGGATGAAGTGTGCGGACTTAGTCAGCCGATCCACAATCACCCAAATGGCATCGAACTTCTTCAAAGTCTGTGGAAGTCCAACTACAAAGTCCATAGTGATCCGCTCCCACTTCTACTCTGGAATATCCATCTACTGAAGCAAGCCACCCTGTCTCTGATGCTCATATTTCACCTGCTGACAATTGAGACATCGAGCTACAAATCCCACAATGTCTTTCTTCATTCTTCTCCACCAATAATGTTGCCTCAAGTCTTGATACATATTTGCGGCATCCGGATGAATGGAATACCGCGAGCTATGGGCCTTATCCAGAATCAACTCCCGAAGCCTATCCACATTGGGCACACATATCCGGCCCTGTATCCTAAACAACCCATCATCACCAATGGTCACATCTCTGGCATCATCATGCTAAACTCTATCCTTCAGGACAAGTAAATGCGGATCATCATACTGGTGCTCTCTGATGCGATCATATAAGGAAGACCGAGAAACCACACAAGCCAATACCCGGCTGGGCTCTAAAATATCTAATCACGAACCGATTGTCTAAGGCCTGAACATCAACTACAAGAGGTCTCTCTCCAACTGGAATATATTTCAAACTCCCCATACTCATTGCCTTTCGGCTCAAAGCATCGGCCACCGCATTGGCCTTTCCTGGATGGAACAATATAGTGATATCATAATCCTTAAGCAACTCCAACCACCTCCACTGTCTCAAATTGAGATCCTTCTACTTGAACAAGTGCTAGAGGCTATGATGATCAGTAAACACCTCACAAGACACACCATACAAGTAATGTCTCCAAATATTCAATGTGTGTACAATGGCAGCCAACTCCAAATCATGAATGGGGTAGTTCTTCTCATGGGGCTTCAACTGACGAGAAGCATAAGCAATAACTCTACCCTCCTGCATCAATACACAACCAATACCAACTCTCAAAGCATCACAATACACGGTATATAAACCAGAAGCTGATGGTAAAACTAATACTAGAGTTGTGGTCAAAGCTGTCTTGAGCTTCTGAAAGTTCTCCTCACACTTGTCTGACCATACAAATTAAGCACCCTTCTAAGTCAACTTGGTCAAGGACGATGCGCTAGATGAGAATCCTTGAACAAAACGGCGATAATAACCCCCCAAACCAAAAAAAGCTGTGAATCTCTATGGCTGAGGATGGCCTGGGCCAACTCTAAACTGCCTCTATCTTTTTCGGATCAACCTGAATACCCTCGCTGGACACCACGTTCCCCAAGAAAGCCACTGAACTGAGCCAAAACTCACACTTGGAAAATTTTGCATAAAGCTTCTCCTCCCTCAATCTCTACAACACAACTCTCAAATGCTCTGCGTGCTCCTCCTGACTACGGGAATACACCAGAATATCATCAATGAAGACTATGGCAAACGAGTCGAGATAAGGCCAGAATACGCTGTTCATCAAATGCATGAACGCTGTTGGGGCATTAGTCAGCCCAAAAGACATCACCAAGAACTCATAATGACCATATCAGGTCCTGAAAGCTGTCTTGAGAATATCCGAGTCCCTGATCTTCAACTAGTGATACCCCGAACGGAGATCAATCTTGGAGAACACTCACTCTCTCTGAAGCTGGTCAAATAAATCATAAATGCGAGGCAAAGGATACTTGTTCTTAACTGTTACTTTGTTCAATTGCCTATAATCAATGCACATCCTCATAGTGCCATCCTTCTTCTTCACAAATAGAACCGGCGCAGCCCAAGGTGACACACTAGGCCGAATGAACCCCTTTTCAAGGAGTTTCTGAAGCTGCTCCTTTAACTCCTTCAACTCTGCTGGTGCCATATGATATAACAGAATAGAAATGGGCTGAGTGTCCGGCACCAGTTCAATACCAAAATCAATATCCTTGTTCGGTGGCATGCCCGATAGGTCTGCAGGAAACACATCGGAAAATCCCTCACAATTGGAACAGAATAATACTGGGAGTCTTTGCACCGACATCCCTCACAAAGGCTAGATATGAAAGACAACCCTTCCCAACAATATGCTGGGCCTTTAAGAATGAGATCCCTCTACTAGGAACATAATCAGTCACACCTCGCCACTCAATCCGTGGCATACCCAGTATAGCTAATGTGACTGTCTTAGCACGACACAGAGATAGCCAATCCATGCCTAAAATGACATCAAAATCCACCATACACAATAATAAAAGATCCACTCGTGTCTCCAAACCCCCAATAGTCACCACACACGATCGGTACACATGGTCTACAACAATAGTATCACCCACTGGGGTAGATACATGAATAGGTGAATCAAGAGACTCACGGGTCGTACCCAAATAACGAGCAATGTATGATGACACATAAGAAAAGGTGGAACCGAGATCAAATAATACAGAGACATCTCTGTGGCAGACTGAAACAATACTTGTAATGGTAGCATTGGGCAATATCATCGGGTCTAGCTGGAAGTGCATAGAAATGGGCCTGACTGCTACTTGATCGACCTCCCCCTCTAGGGTGACCCCTAGCTGACTAAACTCCACCCCTAGCTGGCTGGGCGGGTGGTGATAAAGTAACTGGCGCTGAAGCCGATGACTGACCCCTTTGCTAAGATGGACCCGCAAGAGGATGAGGACACTGCCTCCACATATGAAACATCTTACCATACTCATAACAACTCCCAGGTGCTGGAGAAGGGGACTAAAGGGAACCCCTCGCACCAGAGTGAGTAGCATATGCACCTGGCATAGAAGAGCCTTGAACTGATGGAGCACGGGACGAACTTTGAGCTGGAAGGGTACTAAGTGATGACTGGCCCTGATGAGAACTATGAGAACCATGGCCAGATGATGCCCCACGATAACCTGGGCGAGCTGGTTGAGCATGCCTAAATGGACGGCCTCTGCCGTGCTGAAACTGACCTCTTGAAGGAGCACCACTATAACTAGCAGATCCTCGACGCCTCTTGGCCTTCCTCTCCTCTCGCTCCTTGCAATGAATAGACTCAATCTCATGGGAAATATCCGCAACCTCCTCGAAAGTAGCACCAGTCACCCTCTCTCTGGTTTTGAGAATATGAAGCTGATAAGTGAGGCCATCAACAAACCTCCTAATCATCTCTCTATCTGTCAGAACCAACCAAATAGCATGACGATCTAACTCGGAGAATCTCATATCATACTGTGTCATAGTCATCTCTCCCTAATGCAACCACTCAAACTCCCTACGCAGCTCCTCTCTGCAAGACTGCGGCACATACTTCTCCAGAAAGAGAACAGAGAACTAGTGCCAGGTAAGGGGTGCTGCACCAATAGGCCTACGCCTCTCAAAAGTCTCCCACCAAGTGAAGGCAGCTCCAGAAAACTGATAAGTAGTGAAAGCGACCCCGCTAGTCTCCAGAATACCCATTGTAAGAAGCATCCTCTGACACTTATCCAAGAAACCCTGGGCATCCTCGCCCTCTACATTGCTGAAGGTCAGAGGCTGAAGTCTACCAAACCTCTCCAACCTACGCTGCTCGTCCTCTGGCATGAAAGGAACTAAATAGTCCTGAGCAGCTACAACCAGCTGGGCTGGATGTGCCCCCGGTTTCTGAAGTCCCTGCACGACCTGCTCAGATGTGCGATCGGCGGGAGTCTGAGTGCCTCCCCTGGCCTGAAAAGTAGTTACGGTTGCAGTGACTAAAACCGCCTGAGCTAGGCCAGTGCAAACTGATAGAATCTGAGCCAAGGCCTCCTGAAGACCCGGAATCACAATGGGCACAACTGGTGCCTGAGCTGATGCTTCTGGAGCGTCCATAACTGGGACTTGATCCTAAACTAGGGCGGCTAGTGGATCTGCAGGTGCTTTCCTAGTTGTTGTGCGGGCCACACCTCTGCCCCTACCGCGACCATGATCGTGTCCTCGGCCTCTAGTGGCTATAGCTGGTGGTACTGGTGGTTGTCCATCCTGACCGGTAGCACGTGTCCTCACCATCTGTAAGAGAATAGCATAGCAGAAGTTTAGTACTCGGATCAATAGATTCGCACGACAAGAATTTCAAGAATATGAAGTTTTTCCTAAAGGTTCTGCAGCCTCTCAAGGATAAATACAGACGTCTTCGTACCGATCCGCGAGACTCTACTAAATCTGCTCATGACTCGTGAGACCTATGTAACCTAGGCTCTGATACCAACTCGTCACGACCCTAAACCCAGACCCGGTCTGGATGGTGCCTCTCGTGAGAAGAAGGCCAATCGACACTTACCCATTTCAGTTTTAAGCAGTTAACAATGAGAATTTAAGTCTAAAACATGATAAATAATCCAACATTTAAGTAGTCAACAGTACGAATATGCGGAAGAACAACCCAACACAGCCCGATACCGGGGTGTCACTAGTCATGAACATCTAAAAATTTGGAATACTCAGAAAAGTCTACAGAGTTTAATATAAAAACTAAAACAAGGAGAAATAAGATAGGGAAGAAGTTCTGGGTTGCGAACGCCGGCAGCTACCTAGAGAATCTTTAGATCCGCCTGAGCTGGAAAGATCAACACTCGGGAATGGGACCAGATATGCCTAAATTTGCACATAGGGTGCAGGGAGTAAAGTGAGTACACTAACTCAGTAAGTAATAATCATAAATAAATACTGAAAGCATGAAATCACGTAAGGCACATTATAGGCTATAACGAAGCAGTGAAACAAGTAAGAATAGTGGTTCAGTAAAGATATGTAAAATCATATAAGTTTAGTTTAAACTTCAAGAAATGCCTATTCAACAATCAAACAGGTAAATGACAGACAAATAAGATAGATAAGCACATAAAGGATTGCCCCTCGGGCATAATGTCAACAATACCAACCCCTCAGGCTATATCTGACATCACAATGGGTACCTGTGCTCACTAGGGGTGTGCAGACTCCTGGAGGGGCCCCTTACGGCCCAAACGCAATATCAAGCCATCTCATGGCATCATTACTAGGCTCTCGGCCTCATATCAACAAGCCACCTCGTGGCGTTCATATCTCAGGATCTCGGCCTCATAATCAATATCAAATGTTTCCTCACAACATAGGACCTCAGCCTTACTCAGTCAAAATCCTCACAAGCCACTCGGGCAATAGTAAAACATAATTCTCAGCCCAAAATATCATTTAAGTGTTAAAACAGAGTAAACATTGCTGAGTTATTAAAACAGTGGAATATATCATGACTGAGTTCAAGTATAAAGTCAAAACTGTGAAGAAATATCAATAAAAATCCCTTAAGGGTTCAAATAGTTAGCACGAGGCCCAAATATGGCGTTCAACCCAAATCATGATGACAACAAATAGATTTCAGTCAAATACATGGTAAAATAGTCATTTGGGACAGACTAAGTCACAATCCCCAATAGTGCACGACCCCACACTCGTCATCAAGCGTGTGTGTCACCTCAATATAGCACAATGATGTGCTATCCGGGGTTTCATACCCTCAGGACATCATTTACAATCATTACTCACCTCAATCCGGTCAAATCTATAGCCCGCAACGCCTTTGCCCCTCGAATCTGCCTCCACTCGCGGTGAATCTATCCAAAATCAGAATCACGGCGTCAAAATATGCTAAGGGAACTAAGCCCAAGCAAAAATAATCAATTTACAACATAAATTCCAAAATTATCAAAACCCGACCCCAGGACCACATCTCAGAATTCGATAAAATTCACATCAATAGATTCCTATCTCCCCACGAGTTCATACATATCAAAAGTACTAAAATCCGACCACAATAGAGTAGTTCTTAGCACGTTCGAGGACGAACGCATGTTTAAGTAGGAGAGAACATAACGACCCGACCGGTTGTTTTGAGCTCAAGCATGTCGTTTGGTGGTTTGAATCCATGAGCAGCTTCATTTTAGGTATTATTATTTGTACGCGTGTTCGAAATTGAAATTCGGGAAGTTTGGAGATGATTTGGAAAGAAAATTCTAATTTCAGAAGCTTTAAGTTGGAAGAATTGACTAAGATAGAGTTTTTAAGTAAACGACCTCGAAATCAGGATTTGAAGGCTCCAACAGATTTGTATGCTGAGTTCGGACTTGGGCATATGTTCGGATCGGGTTTTGGATGACCCGAGAGCGATTCGGTGCCTGTTGTGGAAGTTAGTATTTTGGGAGAAACTCATAAATTTGGGCTGAAGTGTATTTCAATGTTATCGATATCCGTTTGGAATTTCGAGTTTGGTAATAGCTCTGTATGGTGATTCTGGTATTGGAAGCGCGTCCGGAAGAGGATTCGGAGATCCGTAAGTCATTTTGGAGTCATTTGGCGAAAGTTAGAAATTTGAAGATTTTGTTTGACCGGGAGTGGAAATTTTGATATTGGGGTCGGATTCCGATTTCGAGAGTTGGAGTAGGACTGTGATGTGGATTATGACTTGTTTACAAAATTTGAGGTCGATCGGACTTGATTTGATTGGTTTCGGGGTCAAATGTAGAAGTTTGAAGTTCTAAAGTTCATTAAGCTTGAATTGGGGTGCAATTCGTGATTTCGACATTGCTTGATGTGATTTGAGGCCTCGAGCAAGTTTGCATTAGGTTATGGGACTGGTTGGTGTGATTGGACGGGGTCCGGGGGGCCTCGGGTATGTTTCGGGGTGGTTTTGGATCAATCGGAGCTGTTTTGGACTGTTGTTGCTGGTGTCTGGTTTCCTTCTTCGCGAACGTGAAGGAAGTCTCGCGTTCGCGAAGTGGAGTCTATGGGGCTGTTGAGTTTGGCCTTCGTGAACGCGAGGCAGAGGACGCGAACGCGAGGCAAGGTTAAGCCTTCCCGAACTCGGCCAAGGCTACGCGAACGCGAAGAAGGAAAAAGGGGAGCTGGGCCTAAGGCCATTTGGCCTACGCGAACGCGTAGAGGGGAACGCGAACGCGTAGAAGGGAACACGAATGTGAAGGGTCAGGGCAGCTGTCCTTTATGAACACGATCAGTGGGTCGCGAACGCGAAGAAGGATTTTTGGGCGTGAGATTTCTGAGCTTTGCGAACGCGATCAGTGGGTCACGAATGCGAAGAAGGGTCGCCTGGGCAGTGTTCTTTTAAAATCGGGGGTTTGGCTCATTTTCACTTCAGTTCTTCCATGGGAGGCGATTTTGGAGCAATTTTGGAGTGTCATTTCCAGCATCTTCTATGGGGTAAGTGATTTCTTCCCATTGTGAGTTAAACACGTGATCTATATGTGGATTTGGACATGCAGATTTGTAGAAATTGTGGGATTTGAAAGAAAACCTAGAAATTTATATTTTTAGATTTTGACCACGAACTTGGGCATGGAATTGAGAATAAATCACACATTTGAGTTCATGGGGCTATGGGTAAAGTTTATCTTCGAAAATATCAGAATCCGGGCACGTGGGCCCGAGGGTGATTTTCATTGACTTTTTGAGCGGAGTTGAGAATTGTTGTAAATTGAATTGTTATGAGTATTAGAGTATATTTTCATTGGTTTGTGCATTGTTTGGCTAGCTTTGGAGCGTTTAGCATCGGTTTGTGGTGTTAGAGTGGCGTTGGAGCCGGTTTTGGAACTTCGGAGCGAGGTAAGTCTCCTTTCTAAACTTGTAAGAGGGAATTAACCCCATAGGTGAACTAAATTATTATGTGCTTATATTTGTGGGGGCTACGTACGTATGAGGTGATGAGAGTCCGTACGTAGCTACTAGTTATGCCTATGTTCGGGTAGTTTTAGGCTTACATCATGCCTTGTTGATATTGTTGTTAATTTATGTTTATTGTTTTTCATGAGAAGAAACAAAACTAAGGTTGCGTAATAATTGTATTGAAAGGAATTTGAATTTACGAATTTAATATTTTAAGAGTTTCTATTAAACTTCATATTTTCAAAAAGAATTGAGAAATATTATAATAACATAAGAAATCCATGTGTAACCGCGTCACATGTATGTTTCGCGAGCAGGGAAAATTTTCTTAAAAGCTTCACATTGAATTGCTTTATTTTGAAAGGAATTAAGAAAAAGATTATGATTTATTAAGAAATTTATATTTGACCGCGTTGCCGGTATGATTCGCGAGCGGGGTAATTCCTTAATTTATATTTAACCCCGTCGCACGTATGATTCACGAGCGGGGTATTTCTTTCTACTATTTGATTGGGTCCAACCCTACACCACTACAGAGTGGCAAGAGCGGTCGATGCAACTTTTACCCGAGAAGGTCGGGATCAAATCCACATAGAGATAATACAATGTTTGGAGTTGGATTCTTATCTAATCTAGCAGTGTGTAGTGGTCTTGATTACATTTCTAATCATTCTTGTTTGTTTATTACATATAATTTTATAATAATGATGCGCGAAATTAAGCTAAGTAGATATGTTTGTAGGGTTTTCTAAATGGGTAAAGAGGTATTAGGGAAGTGACTTACTCCTGGGTGAGTATCTAACAGGATCTAGAACTTAGGGAAATAATGTTATAGTTGGGATCATGATATAGCCAATGCACGAAGCTACTCACTCTACACCTCTCGGTAGTAAGAGTGACCTTGCCCTAATTGGTTTTCTCAAGCCCAATTGGGTGTTCAATTTGCGCAAGCAATGTTAGCTCAAGTCGGCTATTACTATCTCTAGGTTTAACTCTTTAATTGGGGCTATCAATCTCTTGAATACACCTCAATTCCTTGTAGGCCTGAAATTCCTAGACTTAGTCTCTCTTTCTCAAGAAGAGCCTAAGTCAAAAAGGCACAAATTAGTATTTGCAACTACTAATTCAACATATAAAGCATAAATCAGGCCAAATAACAACCACCCAAAAACATCTAAGCCCTAAAATAAAAGACTCATTAAATACCCATACTAGGGTTGAGCCACAACCCTAAATAATGGGTTTAGCTACTCATAATTGAAGAAGAAATTATAGATTGAGATGAAGAGTAATCCATAAATTGTAATTACAAGATAAGAGACTAAGATTAATTGCTAAGCAATCTACAAAATTACTCAAAATAGACAAATACGACGTTTTACGTGCTCAGCTAACGTAAGATGACCTAAAAATCTAAAAAAGTAGTATTTATACACAGCTAAATTTTTCATACAAAAATGCCCCTGACAGAGGTACCGCTGATAGCGAAAAATGGACCGCTGCAGCGGTGAGGCTACCGCGGCCGCGGTAAATCAACCACGAACCGAGGTCTTCAAATTATGCTCAGACTCCAGGCTCTCTGAATCTATTCTCTGCAAATCGCAGTAAAAGGATCGCTGTCATGGTAGGGGTACCACGGTCGCATAAAATCATCGCAGACCGCGGTAACTTGCAATGCCTCAACTTGTATCCCTCTGAACCTTGCCACCGCGGACCACGATAAAAGGACCGCGGTCGCGGTGGGTCTTCTGCGGTCTCCGTGGATTTTTAGTTGTAGCGCTGCTTTGACTTGGCTTTGAACTTGTGTAGGTTTCACTTCTTTTTTAGATGGTTATGACATCCTTGTCTCCTTTTAACCAAACACTGCAAACAAGAACAACAAGATAGCTTTTAGGAATATTTATACACATTTTAGTCCAAAACTCAAGAAAAAAGGAGCATAAAATAAACTAGAATCCCTAGTTATCACTACTCTCATGGGAGCGTGCCGATCACCTCGGCAGGTTAATAGGTGCATCTATGGTTCGCGTCGTTCGACCCTCGACAGTGCACAATTTACTTTTATGTTGGATCGGGCCGTACGCCTTGGCATTTCCTATATATATATATATATTATCCTCATGGAATCATGCATTATATTTGGCAAGAAGCTAATGTATCTGAGGGTGTTTTCCCTGATTTAAATTATGACAACCTCTTTAATGAAATCCACTATATCTACATATATGCTCCGGTTACGGAGGGACTTGCTAGTTGAGAGCTTGAGTAAATTGTAGAGAGGGGAATTGTACCAAGTATTTCATACTCGTTTGTTTCATATATTTACTCTGTCTCATATTTATTTACTTCTTTACTGTACCTGATATTATTGAACCACTAGTAAGTATCAAAGTCGACCCTCTGTCACTACTACTTACTGGGTTCGCATTGTTTTCATACTCATACTACAATTGCTGTATATTTTTGTTGTATAGGAACATGTATGTCTAGTGGCCTAGTGGGCATATTGGTATAGTTGTGACGACCCGGCTAGTCGTCTCATGAGTTACCGCTCTGTTTCCCTCATTTCTGCTTCTTATTTCTTTGTTTATCGGTTCTATATATGATCGAGTTGGTTGGCTCGAGTTCGGAGAGGTTTTGAGAAGGTTTGAGACACTTAGTCTCTTTTGAGGAAGCTTGAGTTGGAAAAGTCAACCAGATATTGACTTATGTGTTATAGGGCTCGGATATGAGTTCTGATGGTTCGTATATCTTTGGGAGGTGATTTGGGACTTAAGAGCGTGACCGGAATGAGTTTTGTAGGTTCAGAATAGATTTAGGCTTGAATTGGCGAAGTTGATATTTTGGCGATTTCCGGTTGGTAGGCGAGATTTTGATATAGGGGTAGGAATGGAATTTCAAGAGTTACAGTAGTTTCGTTGTATCATTTGGGATGTGTGTACAAAATTTTAGGTCATTCAGACATGGTTTGGTTGGGTTTTTGATCAAAAGCGGAATTTAGAAGATTTTGGAAACTTAGGCTTGAATCCGATGAGTTTTGGTTGATTCGATGATGTTTGAGGTGTTTTGAAGATTGGTATAAGTTTGAATAAAGTTTTGGGATATGTTTTTGCTTTTGGTTGAGGTCCCGGGGGTCTTGGGGTGATTTCGGATGGTAGACGGAGAGTTTAGAAATTTGATGAAGCTGCAGATTTTTTTGCTTCTGGTATTTCCGCACCTGCGGATTGGGGACTGCAGGTGCGATCTCGCAGATGTGAGGAAGGGAACCGCAGAAGCGGAAAGGAGATAGGGAGGCAGAAAACCACAGAAGCGGTTGGAGGATCGCACCTGCGATGGCGCAGGTGTGGATATAGGATCGCAGATGCGGAAAATGGGAACATTAGTGAGGACCGCAGATGCGGTGGTCTTGACCGCAAAAGCGGTAAATTGGCCGCAGATGCGAAAATGCCTGGGCCAGAAGGTATAAATTGTTTCCTTCGCGATTTTTAAGCTGTTTCACCATTTTTTAGTCGGCTTTGGAGCTTTTTGGATGATTTTGAAGAGGGATTTCAAGGGAACTTCATTGAGGTAAGAATTTTGGACCTAAAACTCGTCCCTATGGTATTATTTCACGAATTGGAGCTATAATTAATGGAATTTAAGGGTTAAAGTTGGGGAAACTAGGGCTTAGTATTGAAGACCTAGACTTGAGGATTTGAGGGACCGGGAGTTGTCTGAAATCACTGTTTAACACCGCATGCACCTACTCGTGCTACCACAACTCAGTTGAGCACATTTGCTCGAGCAAATCTGAAGATTCCACTTTTGTTTAGTCAAACTAGCCTTAGAGCCAAATTCCAACATCCAGAATTCTTTGCCATGCCTGTTTCCATCATGTGAACACCGTGTCAATCACCACAAGATACACCGATACATGATTGCGTACCCTTGCTGAATCCACACTATGCACTGCATAACTCACGTAGCCATAATAACATCCTCTGATAACAATAGCCGAAATTTCACGAATCTGATGCTCCCAATGCATCTCATGACATATATAAGTACTGTTCCAACTTCTTCCATACCGTGACGACAGAAGAGATGCATAGAAATTCATAACCGACTACCAAGTCAATAATTCATCGAGCCTCTACTCCTGACAAGAACCATTGCCTCATTATGAAACAAATAACTATATTTACTCTTTAATATACTTCATATAAATCTGACCGCACTGATCCCAGGTCCAATAATCTCGTCTCACCCAGTATAAGCTGACCAGGCAATAAACCACCTCAGACACTACCAAAATTCTCATATGATGCCACAACGTGCCAATAAGCTACAACTCGAATGTGATACATAGGGAAAACGAAATCCAAAAAGAACTACTCGACCCACACAAATAATTAGACAAATGAGAAGGTGTCATGAACCTTCCTCAGAAAACTGAAAACGATACACAAAAATAGCTATAGGGGGTTGTACTCAACATCAGACTGTTATGGCGTGCAACCCGATCCAAACAACATATTCGTGGTGGCGTGCCACCTGATTCATACATAATAATCTATAAGGATTTACTTACCGAGCTAAAATGCTCATACATGTGAAATACTCGAATATCAACCACGAGCATGCAGAGTGCATAATGCAAATTCCTGGGGAGACTGACAGCGCCATACGCCACAAAACACAATCACGACTAATGTGCGATATATGACCTGAATCTCGAGAGCCATCCTGCTCACATAATACCATCGCTACGCAGAACCCCAACACATATGAAATTTATCAAGCCATTTCACAACTCACACGGTACAATATAGTACTACATGAAGTAGTCGACGACGAAATATCATCCAACATCTGAATACTCCTCCACAAAGAGCGCTATGCTGAAACGAACTCGTCCGCCTTGATATATATAGTCCACATTCATATCTAGATCCATCCACAGACCTCAAGCCAATTCTGATCACACCGCACTAGACTAATAACCTATCAAAGATCCATAATAACCCCTTTTTCCCCAAACACACAAGAACAACTGTCAAATTTGGAACAAACTTCCATCATCCACAGCCAAATGAACCAAGCGCCCTCCAGGCATGAATTCTCACATGAACGATAGTACCCTAATCTCCATACTTAGTTCCAATCTTCGATCAAGCAAGTGACTATATGTCACACTTGTACAATCTTCCCATGGGATATGCTCCCATGACCTTCCGCACCAGATAACAATTCTGCACATCTATACTACCGACCGTACAATGTTGTAAAGCAAATCAAAAATCCGAAATCGGTACTCAAAGCCTCTTATACAGGACACCGATCTAAGGTGATGCTAAAGTCAATACCAGCTTACTCTAACCATCCTAATCCTTTCCCGCTCATCCGAGCTCTTGACATTCTTGTCAATACCAAGCTGCAAACTTGATCCTCGACTTCCAAATCTCATGTTAATCGATGCACTTAATCATGCCAATGCACGAGAGGATAAGAATTTTATCATAACTCCTAAACCACTAATAGGGTAAACACTTAATCATATAGAAACATTTTACTTAACTCATTTCAAGAGAAGCATTGCTACCCGTGACTAAATTCTCATAGCCACAGAAAATGCCCACCTCAAGTAGTGGTCTAAACCACCATAACTCTTTCGGGATGCATCTGCACATAATAGGTCATAATACTCGAAAGCCTCCAAATAAAATCAATTACGGCAACCGCCAAATCTCTCACGTACCGTCACAAATCACATGAGTAGCTCAACTCGCTGAAGGAGCTGATCACTGCCATGAACATGCCAATTCAACCATTGCTAACCGATCTGACGTATTCTAATTTACTTTGGTCTTGACTTAGGAATAATAGTAACCCCATTTAAAATATCATGAACCCAAATCCGCACTCATCCTGAGTGACCTTATTTCACAAGACCACACTGTCTTAATTCCCATGACCCATCTCATACCCTCTTCATACGCATACTCGCATCCTCAACAGGTACACCTATTCTAATAATTCTTCTATAACTCCAAAGTATTTCCTCCCATTCTTCTTATACTACACTGCAGACCGAAGACAACGTAGAACACCCCAAGCTCCTTTATCATAATATGCTGCAAAAGGTCGATACTCAACCATGCTATGGACTCGAAATCCTTAAGCTCCACACTTTAAATTTTGAATCCACTAGGACCGTTGTTGAGATTCACCCACTCTGGCTTGGTCCCAAATATAATCAAACTCCAAGGATTCGCTAGCACATGAACACCCTCTCAAAGAAGCACCCAGCCGAACCACTTTTCTTGCAGATCACCTTTACACAAAGCATGCATCCTAAGTCTTCCCAAAGCCTGAACATACATTGATAAGGCCAATTATAGCAAACATTCTTCAAATCCTTTTTCTTAATTCACCACTGATGTTCTCTTTACTTAGTCGTAATAACCCACCAATACACCGATAACCAGGAACCTCGCAAATAGATAACCATGCAATCTAATCGTAGGCGGGCCTCAATTAGCTCGAAGTCACCACTGCATAACTCTGAAACCCACCAAGGTTCATCCTTCCTCTCTGACATGACCTCGTGCTATCGACCCGCCAAATTCCTCTAAATCTTCCAACAATTCTGCACCAAGCAAAATTACTACAAAGCCAATAAACCATCCCAAATTTGTGCCCATTCACCAGCTGTACAAGCCCGTTCACTCCCTATTTGACATCTACTGAAAGGTGCGACGATACATTCCAATCCAAAGTCATGTTGTACCTTTATTCATATCAAGCAACTCTTTCTGTTGTATACAACCTCCCCTATATAATAGCCAATATTCCAAATTAAGTCCGTAGACCTAGTCACTGTCCATCACGAATCCCAAATTACTCTAAACTTTTCTCAAGGCATGTAGTCATCCTACCATAGAACCCATATGTTACCCTGCCATTCTCCCACTTTGGTCAAACTCACTTCTTTGAGCAACCGCTCGACTCCTGTTTCTCGCACTTGGCCTTCTAGAAGTTTAACCACCGCATGACACCGCATCACAGATGAAAAATTCTACCATGCTCGAAAATACTAAGTCTCGTTCTTCATCAACCCAAACCTAAACATTTGTAGTCAGATTGGCTTTTCCTCCGGCGGAAATAAGATACCGAATTTCTGAATCATGCACTGAGCAAACCTCCTCTCAAGTCGTTCCCTGCCCCGACACATAGGCAAGCATCTCACTATCATCTCAATACTGTATGATAACAACTCATGAACATCTAGCAACCTATGCATAGCCTCGAAGCTCTCAAAAGTACAACTATTGAGCTAAAATGACAGAATATTCTTCTGTAAGGCAACGATAATAGCCCAATCAACTATGCAGGGGAAACAACCTGCACCACATCTGTAGTACCATCATAATTCCATAATTCGATCGATAGCAAGTGTTTCACATCGCTTAAGATTGAGTAGGAAAGAAACAAAGGCATAAGCCTCAAAGGAATCAAACTACACGATGAGGAATCAAGAAGGGAATTTCTCCTAACAGCCCTGTAGCCTCTCGAAGATAAGTACAGACGGTCTCTGTACTGATCCGCAAGACTCCACTAGACTCGCTCATGACTCGTGAGACCTAAGTGAACCTAGTGCTCTGATAACATATTTTCATGAGACAAAATCCATTAAAAGACGTGATGGCGCTGGACACCACTGTCAGGCTAGCCAACACTAATTAGTTAATTAAATTCTCTTTTTATATTTTTGAAATCATAAAGTTTCCTTCAATTTCACTAGTAACAGATGAACTTTACAAAATAATAATAATGTTTTCCAATTTCAACAATGAATATCCCATAATCACCCCAGAACCCGGTGTCACAAGTGCATGAGTACCTACTAGGAAATGGAATGAACTACAATAACTGTCCGAAATACTAATTTGGACAGAAAAGAAAGTACAATTACTCTGAAGGAGACTCTGCTGGCTGCGGATCATCTCATGAGATGCAGATCACCTAAGTCCCCATATCAACCATGCCGTTGTGGCCACTAGGACACTAGACATACATGTTCTTGTACAACAAAAATGTACAGCAAGTGTAGTATGAGTACGAAAACAACGCGTACCCAGTAAGTATCCAGTCTAATCTCGAAGAAGTAGTGACGGAGGGTCAACTTTGACACTTACTACTGGTCCAATAATATCAGGTACACTAAAGAAGTAAATAAATATGAGATAGAGTAAATATATGAATCAAACGAGTATGAAATACATGGTACAATTCCCCTTTCTACAATTTACTCAAGCTCTCAACTAGCAAGTCCCTCCGTAACCGGAGCATATATGTACATATAGTGGATTTCATTAAAGAGGTTGTTATAATTTAAATCAGGGAAAACACCCTCAGATACACTGTCTTCTTGCCAAATATAATGCACGATTCCATGAGGATAATATATATATATAGGAAATGTCGAGGCGTACGGCCTGATCCAACATAAAAGTAAATTGTGCACTGCTGAGGGTCGAACGGTGCGAACCATAGATGCATCTATTAGCAGAAGGAAATACCCACCCCGCTCGCAAATCACATGTACGACAGGGTTAAATATAAATTTAAGGAATTACCCCACTCGTGCATCATACCAGCAACACGATCAAATATAAATTTCTTAACAAAACATAATCCTTTTCTTGATTCCTTTCAAAATAAAACAATTCAACGTGAAGCTTTTAAGGAAATTTCCCCGCTCGCGAAACATACATACGACGCGGTTACACATGAATTTCTTATTTTATTATAATATTTCTCAATTCTTTCAAAAATACGAAGTTTAATGGAAACTCTTAAAATCTTAAATTCCTCAATTCAAATTCCTTTCAATACAATTATTATGCAACTTAATCTTGTTTCTTCTCAAGACAAACAATAAACATAAATTAACAACAATATCAACAAGGCATGATGTAACCTCGTGCATATGTAGCCCACAAATAGAAGCACATAGTAATTTATTTCACCTATGGGGTTAATTCCCTCTTATAAGGTTAGAAAGGAAACTTAACTCGCTCCAAAGTTTCATAACCGGCTCCAACGCCACTCCAACACCTCAAACCGATGCCAAATGCTCGAAAGCTATCCAAACAATGCGCAAACCAATGAAAATATACTCTAATACTCATAAAAATCCAATTTACAACACTTTCCAACTCCGCTCGAAAAGTTGATAAAATCACCCTCAGGCCCACGTGCCCGGATTCCGAAATTTTCAAACATAAACTTTACCCATAACCCCATGAATTAAAATATATGATTTATTCTCAATTCCATGCCCAAATTCGTGGTCAAAATCCAAAAATATAAATTTTTAGGTTTTCTTTCAAATCCCACTATTTCTACAAATTTTCATGTCCAAATCCACATCTAGATCACGTATTTAACTCACAATGGGAAGAAATCATTTACCCCATAGAAGATGCTGGAAATGACACTCCAAAATTACTCCAAAATAGCCTCCCATGGAAGAAATCAAGTGAAAATGAGCCAAACCCCTGATTTTAAAAGAAAACTGCCCAGGTGACCCTTCTTTGCGTTCGCGACCCACTGATAGCGTTCGCGAAGCTTAGAAATCTCACGCCTAGAAATCGCTCTTCGCGTTCGCGACCCACTGATTGCGTTCGCGAAGGTTAGGTGCCCTGACCCTTCCTGTTTGCGTTCCCTTCTACGCGTTTGCGTAAGCCAAATGGGCTTAGGCCCAGCTCCATTTTTTCCTTCTTCGCGTTCGCGTAGCCTTGGCCGCGTTCGGGAAGGCTTGTCCAGCTCTTGCCTCGCGCTTTCATCCTTTGCCTCGCATTCGCGAAGGCCAAGCTCAGCAGCCCCATAAATTTGTATTTGCAAATGCGAGACTTCCTTCATGTTCGTGAAGAAGGAAACCATTCACAACCAACAACAGTCCAAAGCAGCTCCGATTGATCTGAAACCACCCCGAAACACACCCGAGGCCCCCACGGACCCCGTCCAATCACGTCAACAAGTCCCATAACCTAATACAATCTTGCTCGAGGCCTCAAATCACATAAAGCAACGTTAAAATCATGAATCGCACCCCAATTCAAGCTTGAAGAACTTTAGAACATCAAACTTCTACATTCGACCCCGAAACCTATCAAATCAAGTCCGATCGACCTCAAATTTTGCACAAAAGTCATAATCCACATTACGGACCTACTCCAACTCTCGAAATTGAAATCCGAACCCGATATCAAAAAGTCCACTCCCAGTCAAACTTCTCAAAAACCATCAAATTTTTAACTTTCGCCAAATGACTCCAAAATGACCTACGGACCTCCGAATCCTCTTCCTGACGTGCTTCCAATACCAGAATCACCATACGGAGATATTCTTCGATAACATTGAAATTCACTTCAGCCCAAATTTGTGAATTTCCCCCAAAATACTAACTTCCACAATAGGTGTTGAAACGCTCCTAGGTCATCCAAAACCCGATCCGAACATATGCCAAGTCTGAACTCAGCATACGAACCTGTTGGAACCTTCAAATCCCGATTCTGAGGTCGTTTACTCAAAAACTCCATCTTAGTCAATTCTTTCAACTTAAAGCTTCCAAAATGAGAATTTTCTTTCCAAATCATCTCCGAACTTCTCGAATTTCAATTCCGACTACGCGTACAGATCGTAATACCTGAAGTGAAGCTGCCCATGGCCTTAAATCGCCGAACAATGCATTAGAGCTCGAAACGACTGGTCGGGTCGTTACAGGGAAGGAGTATAGGAAATACGAGGATTTTGCGATCACTTGGTCGCATTTTGCGATGCCTGGTAATATTGTACTCCTTTGCAATTGTGAAGGCACTGGCCGCATTTGCGAAGGTGGGGACTTCGCATTTGCGAATATTTTGTTGCATTTGTAGCTTCTATGGCTCTGAGGCAGGATTCACATTTATGACCCTTGTCTCGCATTTGCGATGTTCTCAAATGCGAGCAAGACATCGCAATTGCGACATCTGCAACTAGGTAAAGGAAAGGAAAAATAGGACTTAGCTCATTTCACACCATTTCTCAACCATAGGCGATTTTTCAAGAAATTTTTCTTCCCAAATTCATTGGTAAGTGGCTTTAATCCATTTCTTTTCAATTACCGATTACATTTCATGAGATTTCAATATCAAAATTATGATTTTCATGATAGAAATTAGGAACTTGGATAGAATTGTGGATTTTTATAAAATTAAGATTTAAACCTCTAATTGGAGTCGGATTTCGAAACAAATCTCATAACCGGGTTCGGATGTGAATGGTTAATCGGGTTTTGGTTCGAACCTCGAGTTTTGACCAAGCGGGCTTGAGGTTAAATTTTGTTGGCTTTTTCAAAAATGGTTAAAATTGAACCTCTTTCATTTGTGGGTAGTTTCTAATGATTATTTTGAATCTTTTGTTCTATAATTTGCTAGATTTAGTTGGTTTGGAGACTTGTTCAAAAGGCAAGGCTGTGATTGATTGATTGTTTGAGTTGCGGAGTGAGGTACATGTTGGGTCTAACCTTGTTTTGAGGGAATTAGGAAACCTTAAACTACATGTTATGCGAATTACATGGGAAATGGCGTATATGAGAGGTGATAAGTGTATATGTTCCGTTATGGTACTTGCTTCCATGTTTTCCTTACTTCATGATATATCTTATTTCATGCCTTAATTGTTACAAGCTTATTTGACTTCTTTGCTGAAATTGTTACTTGTCATTTAGTTATCCTTATATTAAATTGTCTATCCCTTCCGTTATTCCATGCTTATTTGGTATTCGTATCTACTTGCTTTACTTGCATATCTAAATTGCCATATGTCTCACTTACCTTATAGTTTTGTGATATTTGTTGCCTTCTATAATATATTTTCACTTATATGGGTTGTTAATTGGTAGACACCGATGGGTTGGTTAAGTTGAGACATCCGAGTTGTTAGAGATTCTTTGATTATTGTGTGATTCTTTATTGCCTCGTGCATTTACTCTCTTAATGTAGAAATTCTTGTAAATTTTGGTTGTTGAATTGCTATTGTTGATTGAAATTGTTTGGGGAGTGAGTTGCATGCCGCAACAAAAATTGAAAGGTAATGAATTGAAATGGAGGAATAAGGACGGATATGATATTGACAGATGATGATATGGTAGGACCGGGTTGCACGCCGCAACAGATTGTATATGTTGTATTTGTTTGTGACTGTTGGAATTGCCTCGATATTTTGAGATGAGTTTATGAAACTTGTTATTCTGGGCTCTCTGGTAATTGGATTTCGAGTTCGTATTTGGGAGTTAACTACTTTATTTTCAATTCATGTCTTTTCGGTTATTATTATTATTATTATTATTATTATTATTATTATTATTATTATTATTATTATTATTATTATTATTATTATTGCGTACATGTTATTGTAAGTGACTCACCTTAACTTCATCACTACTTTGTCGAGGTTAGGCTCGGCACTTATAGAGCACATGAAATCGGTCGTACTCATACTATACTCTATACTTCTTGTGCTGATACCAGAGTTGGTCCCAACAACGTTGAGTGAGATTGTCTGAACCTAACTATCCGTGGAGATTTGAGGTATAGCTGCACGACGTCTGCCGCCCTGAAGTCCCTTTTTATATCATCTTGGCTATTTATTTTGATTCAGAAAGTTATGTCTTTTATTCAGACCATTATCTGCAGTACTCTAGACACTCATGTATTTGTGACACCAATTTTGAGATTCTATTTGGATTACGTCATTTATTAGTTTATTCACTCTATTTAAGTCTATTCAGTTTTATTTTGTCATTTGATTTGAATTGCAAAAAAATTGTCACAACCCAAAATCCACTAAGGGTCGTGATGGCGCCGGACACCACTGTCAGGCAAGCCAACAACAATTTACTATCAATTTCTCCTTTTTTATTTATTTTGAAATCATTTCTTTTAAACAAATAAATAACGAATACTAAACTCCACTGAATAAATGAGGATGTCTTTACAAAATTTAACTACTGAAAATTTCCATGATCATCCTAGAACCCGGTGTCACAAATGCATGAGCATTTACTAGTGAATGAAATAAAATACAGTGACTGTCCGGAATACAAGTGAACAAAAATAAAAATACAATACAATACTCTGAAAGTGACTCTACTGATTGCGGGACATCTTGATAATGCAGCTCACCTGCGTCTCCGCACCAACAATGCCACTATGACACTATCCACACATGAACCTATGCAACAAAAATGCACAGCAAGTGTAGTATGAGTACAAAAATAACGTGTACCCAGTGAGTATCCCGTCTATTCTCGAAGAAGTAGAGACGAGAGGTCGACTTCGACACTTACTAGTGGTCCAATAATAATATTTGTAAAAATGGGAGGAGATCATGGATTCTATAAAGCAATTATAAACTCATAAAGCCAGGTAGCAGGTAAACAACTTCCCAAATAATAATGGATTTCCAAAGATTTACTTTTCATCATCTTTATCAATTTATCTCCAGCCAGGAAAGGCAAATATCAACATTTATAAATCTCAGGTAACAATACAAGCTTGCGCATATCATGCCGAGGTCGTACGACCCGATCCAACATAAATGTAAAATGTGCAATGCCGAGGGTCAAACGACGCGAACCATAGATGCATCTATTACCCCGCTCGCGAATCATACAAGCGACGTGGTCACCATAAATAAACAAATACCCTGCTCGCAAATCATTCATGCAGCGCAGGTGCACATAGAATCACATATTCAAACAGTTAATTAAGACTTCATCAGGGAACAACTACCCAAGGAAAGTCCAATTCTCTTTTTACAATTCAAGAAAATGAAGCTCAATCTTTTAGAAATTCACTTACGAATTCGATGTGATTTAAGCAATTCAAACGTTCAATAAGATTACAAATATTTCCAAGTACAACATGCTTTTGGGTCCTAGACTACCCGGACAATAGCATAATAGTAGCTACGCACGAACTCTCGTCACCTCGTGCGTACGTAGCCCCCATAAATAGGAGCACATAACCAATTAACTCATCTATGGGGACAATTCCCTCTTACAAGGTTAGAAAGGAGACTCACCTCGCTCCGAAGCCTATATTCCGATTCAAGAACGCGCTCAAACCTCCAATTTGGAGCCAGGCGATCCAAAACTATTCAAATAGGGTAAGAACTAGTCAATACATGCTCAAAAGTTCATATTCTAATTATTAAACCAATTTCCCAACCCTAAATGCAAGGTTCCTAAAATTTATCCCCGGATCCACGTCCCGGATTTCGGAAATTTTTGAAGAAAATTGTTACCTATAACCTAAGGATCAAGAATATATGATTTTTACTCCATTCTTTTTTTAGCAGAATCCACTAGGCATATTGCCTAGGGCTATTTTTATATATATCTAAATCAAAAATAAAACACCATGTATGGAGGTCTTACACGATGAAAGAAATTAACTTTGACAAGTACATATATCCTATTATCAATGTTGAGTGTATTCAAAATTGATATCACATTATGTAGTCTAATAAGAAAAACTAACTGAGATATAAAAACTAGCCATGTGATATCTTCCAACTTGATAAGCTTCTGAATTTTTGTTTTAGTAACACCTTGAACCTTTTTCCAGCAATGTATCAAATGTATATGCTCCAGTAATTCAGCTGTCTTACGTGAACCTCCTAGCCAGTTGCCCGTTTTCCTTAATATAGATAAGTTCCAACCTTGTCGATCATGTGAGAGACTGTACTGTTGTATGGCATAATCGCTTGAATTCCAGCATTCTTGTATTGAAACCATCAGTTGACTCTCTTCTTGAGATGATACATCACTGATCCAAGAGTACCACTCGTGCAGATGAGTGACCCAAGAACTGGGCAGAAAACTGCTCATGCCCAGTTTGATGTTGATATCGTATGAATTCCAGCCGAGTTGTGTTACCACCACTGATATACTCCATTCTTGTGATGCAAATCTACTGGGAAGAATTAGTTTTTTACTACAAAATGCTCCCATTGCGCCCAGAAATACCCGCGAAGAAACATACTTCCAAGTTCTGAGCATACTCCTCTTAGCTTCCATACTTATGCCTACTATTAGTACTCCTTCCAGGGAATGAGCATTAAATGCTAATACCACCCTTAGAATTTGTAACCAATAATAGGTTATGGACACAGTAGCTTTTCCTGCAAAAAAGAAGACAGAGTTAGCAATAAGAGTGGTCATCACATCCTTCTCCCTAAGGATTTGGATATGATGTTCTGCAGCATCCACTTCTTCTGCAGTCACATTTGCATGGCTCCCTGTATGTAGGGCTGAAATCTTTTTGCAATCTTGTATTGTTCCACTAGCTTGCTCTGTACTAGCTATGCACCTCATTGATTTTACTTGATGCCATTCCATTGTGTTCTCTTTACCAGCTCTTCTTGAGGTGTTCAGTTGCTCAAAAACACCCCAGTAGTTCTTGTGTTTCTTACCCAAGAGTACCTGCTCACACCTGAATAGTGCAAAACGAGTACTCAACCTTGATTCTATGCTTTTGCCTACCTCTAATTTCCCCCATTGGAATGAGTGCATTACACTAATACCACCAATTGGATATCCATTAGAGAGTAGAGCATAGATATAGACTTTTCACCTGCAAAACAGAAAACTATGTTAGTAAAAAAAGATCTCATCATGCTCTCCACCAACAGATTTTGAACATGATGATCATATAAATATCCTCTTGTCTGCCCCTTATTCCTTGTCTTCTCCTCTTCCCCTTTTCTTAATTTCTTGCAACTGAAGCTCCGATTTATGGACATTGTAATTTATCACTATTCACCAACCTCCTTCTTTGTGTATCCAGATCCTCAAAAGAATGACACTCTACAGGCCCAACATCCAATGCATAATTTGCCATATGATCAGCTAACATATTGCCTTCTCTCAAGGTGTGTGATACTATTACATTGCCTCTACTCATGAGATCCCTAATCTCCTCCACAATTACCCCTATAGCCCAAGGAGGCTTCCACTCTCCAGTTATTACATTCTTTAGAAGCATTGAGTCAGTGTGTAAGTCGATTAGGACATAGTCATTGTCCAGACAAAACTTCAGAGCTTCATATACAGCTTTTGCTTCTGCAACTGTATTCGAACCTTCAGGGATCTCCTTGCCACAGGCGTACACCACATCTCCTTCTTCATTTCTCAACAGATATCCAATAGAACTTCTACCTGGATTGCCTCTAGCTGCTCTATCTGTGTTAACTTTGATCCACCCTTGGCTAGGTAGTTCCCACAAAACTTTAGTATACTTCAAGATAGGAGTGTAATCCTCTGTCATCTTAAGCATATCTGGCCATCGAGGGGGAACATTTTGAATTCCTGGTTTCCTTAGCTTGATTAGAGATTGAATGGTAGAAGATACCTGGTATATTACTCTATTAATTGTGACTGCATCCCCATATTTATAACTATTCCTTCTTTTCCATAATTCCCATACGATCACAGATTGTAGAGCTTGCATAATAGGCTTCAGTCTATGAGTAACATCTGCAGTCCAACATCTAACAATTGCTTGATGCTAAGTGATTCCTTCCACAGCAATACCTGCATGTCCCAGAAAAAACTTCCATACTCTATTAGCAGCATAGGGTGTAAAGAAAAGGTGTTGCGTAGTCTCTTCCCTTGGATCACTACAACACCAACATTTGGATGCCATCAGGTATCCTAGTCTTCTGAAAAAATCATCAAGAGGCAATTTATTCTTCCACAGCTTCCACATAAAAAAACCAATCTTGAAAGGCAAACCTTTGACCCAAATATTCCTGTATGCATTGCATGGTTCTTGCCTTCTTCTTAAATATTCCTAGCTTGACTTAACAGAGAATTCACCCCTAGTTTCTAGCATCCAAACAGGTTTGTCCAGATTCCCATTTGACACAGGTGGCTGTATGTTGTCCAGAATGTGTGAAGCAAGGTCTTCTGGCAAAATTTCCTTGATCTTATCTTCATCCCACTTCCCATCATAGACCACATCATATATGTTATTAATTGTTTCATCGCACACAAAATCTGGTGGTGTGACAAAGTACAAAGCACCTAGACCTGTCCAATTATCAAACCAAAACAAAGCAGACCCCATTTTAGGTTGCCAAAGGATTTGGTGTTCAATGATCTCCCTACATTCCAACATCTTTCTCCAAACATGTGATCCATATCTCCAAGGCACCACCATTGGATTGATCTTTTTGTAATACTTTTGGCTCATAAAGGAGTTCCATAAAATTGGCTTTGTTCTAAAATTCCACCACAACTTGCAGAATAAAGCTGTGGACATATCATGTAGTGATCTGAAACCAACACCCCCCTCTTCCCATGGTAAGCATATTGTATTCTAGGATGCCCAATGTCTACTTGCAACACCAATTGAATTGCCCCAGAAAAATTGTGCAAAGATTTTATGTAACCTGTTAATCACATTTGCCGGGGGATTTACTGCAGACAGTAAATGAATGGGCATGCTCTGAAGAACATGCGATATAAGAACAGCTCTCCCTCCAATAGATAGTAGCTTCCCTTTCCAGTTCTGTAATTTATCCATCACCTTTGTTATGAGCCCTTGGTAGTAATCCATTCTCCTTCTAGTATAAAATATTGGACAACCTAAGTATGTAAATGGGAAATCTTGCCTAGGAATACCAGTAATTCTCTGAACCTTGTCCACTACTTCATCACTAGCAGAATGGTGCAAATAGACAGCTGATTTACTCTTATTGATAAGCTGACCAAATGCTGCTTCATACGCTGCTAACACCTCCATTATAAGCTGCAATGAAGTGGCATCAGATGAGGAAAATATAATTGTATCATCTGCATAAGCAAGATGATTTATCTTTGGACTCCACTTAGGCATCCCAAAATCACAAAAGTATAGATTTTTGTGTAGGGCATTCAATTCTCTAGACATTGCTTCAGCTGCCAGAATGAACAGTGTAGGAGACAATGGGTCACCTTGTTTCACACCTCTGGTTGATCTAAAAAAACCATGGGGCTATCCATTCAAAAGCACAGAATACCCGTTGTTTGATATTATCCCAAATACCAAGCCTATGAACCTCTCACCAAATCCCATCTTCCTCAGTACCTTTGTTAGAAATAGCCATGACAATCGATCATAAGCTTTTGTTATATCAAGCTTTATGACAACATTTGGTTCTGCCTTGGTTCTCAAACGAATGTCTGTGATTATGATGTGTAGAAATTACTTACCTCTTTGATGATGATGGAATCCCTCCTCAAATGCTCTCAAAAATCGCCTAAGGCCAAGTGGGAAATAAAGGAAATGGGCTAAATCTCGGGATAAAAAGCCCTGAGTTCCAGTCGCAGATGTCGCATTGGCGACATCCGGCTCGCAAATGCGATGTCACATTTGCGACAATTGCATCACAAATACGAAGCCTGGCCCACCCTGCCCTGGTCGCATTTGTGACAATATTCTTTGCAAATGCGAAGGTGACAGCCTCGCAAAATCAATCCTTCGTTCGCAAATGTGAACTTTCCCCTAGAAGCCTAGGCTCGCAAATGCGAACAGAAACTTGCAAATGCGAGGACACATTTGCAACCAATGCATCATAATTGCGATCATATCAGTACAAGCAATCCTATTTCTTAGAAAATCACTCCGTCCAAACCAGGCACCCACACAAGTCTAAAAACATAACGCGGACTTGCTCGAAGCCTCAAATAACATCAAACAACACTAAAACTCTCCAATCCAAGCTTAATGAACTTTAGAATTTCAAACTTCTACATTCGATGCCGAAACCTATCGAATCACGTCCGATTGACCTCAAATTTTGCACACGAGTCATATTTGACATTACGGACCTACTCCAACTTCCGGAATCGAAGTCCGACCCCGATATCAAAAAGTTCACTTCCGGTCAAACTTCTTAAAAACTATCAAATTTCTATCCTTAGCCAAATGACTCCAAAATGACCTACGGACCTCCGAATTCACTTCCGATCATGCTCCCAATACCAAAATCACCATACAGAGATATTCCCAGACTCAGGATCCTAAACGGGTATTGATAACACTAAAATATACTTCAACCCAAACTTATGAGATTCTTCCAAAATGCTAACTTCCACAATAGGTGCTGAAACGCTCTCGGGTCTTCCAAAATCCGATCCGGACATACGCCTAAGTCCGAAATCATCATACGAACCTGCAGGAACCTTCAAATCCTAAATCCGAGGTTGTTTACTCAAAAATTCAATCTTAGTCCATTCTTTCAACTTAAAGCTCCTGAAATGAAAATTCCTTTTCCAAATAAACTCCGAACTTTCCCGAATTCAATTCCGACCGTGCACACAAGTCATTATACCTGAAGTGAAGCTGCTCATGGCCTCAAATTGCAGAACGACGCGCTAGAGCTCAAAACGACCGGTCGGGTCGTTACATTCTCTCCCACTTAAACATATGTTCGTCCTCGAACGTGCTAAGAATTGCGCTGAAGTTGCCCGAAATCACTGTTTAACACCTCGAGTACCTACCCGTGCTACCACAACTCAACTGGGCACCCTAGGTCGATCAATATGAAGATACCCTTTTTCACTTAGGCAAATAACCCTTAGAGCCCAGTTCCAACATCCAGAATTCTCTGCCAGGCCTGTTCCAACATATGTTCACCGAAACAATAACTACACGCAACACCAAAACATAACTGCATACCTTGGATGAATTCACACCTTGCACCACTTTACTTACAGGACCACAATAATATTCTATGATCAATTTAGTCAAAATTCTATGAATCTGATGCTCACATTGCACCTCATGACACACATAGGTCTTGCTCTAACTCTTACAATAATGCCACAACGGGAGAGATGTATAGAAATTCATAACTAACTGTCGAATCAACAATTCATTGGGTCTATACTTCTGATAGGAACCATCACCTCATTCTGAACCAAATAATGGTCTTCGCTCCTTAATATACTTTATATAATCAGATTGCAATGATCCTAAATCCATGATCTCGTCTCACCTAGTACGGACTGCTCAGGCAATAAGCCACCCCGGACATGATCAAAGAGTCTCATATGCTATCCCAATGTACCAATAGGCTACCAATTTGGACATGATACATAAAGGAAACGAACTCTGAAAAGGAAATCCAATTACTCCGCTCACGAATCATACATGCGACGCGGTCAACATAATTGAACAGACACCCCGCTCGCAAATAATACATGCGATGCGAGCACACAACTAATATGAGTTTCCCTCAGAACAATAGGAGACAAAACACATAAAAATAGATATAGGGAACTGTACTCAATATCACACTGTTGCGGCGTGTGACCCGATCCAAATAACATACCCATGGCAGCGTGCCACCCTATCCACACATAGAATTTACATAAGGAGATATACATCGAGCTAAATTGCTCATCACAACAAAATACTGGATATCGGTCACAAGCACGCTAAGTGCATAATACCATCTCTGGGGAGACATATGGTTCCATAGGCTACAAAACTCAAGCACAACTGAAGTGCGATATACGATCTGAATCTCGAGAGCCATCCTGCTCATATAACATCATCTCTACGCGGAACCTCAACACATAAGACATTCACCAAGCCGTCTCACAACTCATACAGTGCAATATATCATACATGGCGCAATATATCATACATGAAATAGCTGTTGATGAAATAGTACCCTGACTACTTGTCCAAAGGAGCGCATTGCTAAAATGAACACATCTGGCCTGATATAGATCCCATATTCACATTTAGATCCATCCACAGACCTCAAGCTGATTCTAATCACACGGAACTAGGCTAATAACCTTTCGAAGGTCCATAATAACTCCCTTTTTCTCATAACACACGAGAACTACCATCATAACCGGCGCAATCCTCCACGGTCCACAACCCAATAAGTCGAGTGCCCTCCAGGCATAAATTCTCAAATTAATGATATTACCATGATCTTCATACTTGGTTTAAATCTTTAATCAATCAAGTGACTACATGTTATACTTATACAATATTCCCATGAGATACACTCCTATGACCTTCCATACTAGATAACGAGTCTACACATCTATACCACCTGTCACACTAATGTTGTAGAGCATATCAAGAATCCGTAACCAAGATGCAAAGCCTTCGACACAAAATGCCGATCTTAGGTAACACTGAAGACAATAACAACTTACTCCAAATATCCAAATCCCCTTCTTGATCATCCGAGCTAGTGACATCCTCATCAAACACCGAACCGCAACCTTGAACCTCACTTTCAAATTTCATACCGCTCACTGCACCTAACAAGCCAATATGTGATAGTACAAGAATTTTATCATAACTCCTGAACCACTATTAGGGTAAACACTTCATCACATAGAAACTTTTTACTTAACTCATTCCAAGAGAACCATAGCTACACGCGAGTGAATTCTCATAACCGTAGAACATTCAAATCCTCAAGTAGTGGTCTAAACTACTATGACCCTTCCGAGATCCGCCTACACATAACAAGACCATAATACTTGAATACTTCCAAATAAAATCAATTACGGTGGCCGTCAAGCCTCGCACGTACCGCTACAAATCATATGCATAACTTAATCACGCTGAAGAAACTGATCACCGCCACCATTATGCCAATTCAACCATGGCTAATCAATCTAACTTCTTCTAATTCATCCTTAACTTGCCATAGAGATAATAATAACTCCATTCCTTACATCACCAACCTAAATCCGCACTCATCTTGGGTAACCCCATTCCACGAGATCATATTATCTTCAAACCCATGAACCGTTTCACACCCTCCTTGCACGCACTTTTGCATCTTCAACTGATACACCCATTTTGATAATTCCTCTACGAATCCGAAGTCTTTTTCTCATTTTCCTCCCAATGCTACACTTCAAGTTGAAAATATCATAGAACATTCCGAGCCTGTTATCATAATTTTCTACAAAAGCTCAATTCTTAACCATACTTATGGACTCGAAATCCTTAGGAACCACACTTTAACCTTTGATCCACTAGGACCGTTATTCACATGAACACCCATCTCCACGAAGCACCCGACTGAATCACTTCCCTTGTAAATCACCTCTGTATGAAGCATAAATCCTGAATCTTCCCAAAGCCCGAACATGAGCCAATAAGGCCAACTATAGGACACCTTTAATAATTCCTTCACTCAAATTACTACTTATGTTCTTTCCCTTAGCTGAAATAACTCACTAATATGCTGGTAATCCTAAACCTTACAAATAGATGACCATGCAACCCAACCGTAGGCGGTGGGACTCTCCCACTTAGCTTGAAGCCACTATTACACATCTCTAAAACCCACCAAGATTCTTTATTTCTTATTGACATGACCTTACGAAATTATACTGCCAGATTCCTCGAAATCCTTCAATTAGCATTTCTGAACACTCTGAGTCTCTATCAACATCCACATATTCCACCCCTAACCGGATAGCCAGTAAAATCCTTCACAGAAGCTTTGCCAACCACGCGACCACTGACCTTCTCACAGGAAATAACCCACCTGAGCCTGTGCTCATTCACCAGCTGCACAAGTCCATGCACTCCTCGAGGACATCAACTAAATGTGCAACAATATCTTTCTATCCATTTCTTCATATCAAGCAACTCCTTTCCGTCATCTCCAACCTCCCATCGCATAATAGCCAATACTTCAAATTAAATCAGTAGACCCTATCACCGTCCACTAGAACTCCTAAATCACTCCAAACTTTCCTCAAGGATGTAATTATCCTGCCACTGAATCCATGTACTACTCTGCCACTCTCCCACTTTTAACGAACCCTCTTCTTTATGCAACTATTCAACTTTTGCTCCTTACACCTGGCTTCCTTGGAAATTTAACCATCGCATGACACTTCCCACATGTCTTTCTTCTTCCCTTAATGCCCAGTTGTTGCCTTGATTTGAACCCTATTTCTGCAGCATTTGAATCAACAAATCGCCGCTGACTTTAAATCTCCCCGTAAGAACATCTTTCTCGGGCCATCACCACTAGAATCACCAGTTCGATCCTGAACCACCGCACACCGCAATCTCTGGCAGTCGCTTCTCCAATACTATTTCATAATATCCATCCGCAAAGGCGAATCATAGAAGATCATAACACTGGCGACCTTAACATGTTCCATCGAGGATGACGACACCGCGTCGCAGATAAAAATTTCCACCACACTTGAAAACACCAAGTCTCGTTACTCCATCGATCCAAATCTAGACATTCATAGGCCAATTGCTTTTCTCCTCCAGAAATGAAATACCAAATCTCGGAATCATGCACTGAGTAGACCTCCTATCAAGTCATACATTGCTTCCACATATGGACAAACATCCCACCATCACATCAAATATCGTGAGATAACCATTCATAAGCATCATCTGTAGTACAACTACAGAGCTGAAATGACAGAATACCCTTCCGTAAGGCGATAAAAATAGTCTAAACAACCACGCGGGGAGAAACATCCCGCACCACATCTGTAGTACCATTAAAATTCCTCAATTCCTGATTTATAATAAGCGCTTCGCGTCGCATAAGATCGAATATGAAGGAAACAAAGGCATAAGCCTCAAAGGAACCAAATCGCATGATGAGGAATCAAGGAGGGAAGTGCTCCTAACAGCCCTGTAGCCTCTCGAAGATAAGTACAGACGTCTCCGTACCGATCCACAAGACTCTACTAGACTCGCTCATGACTCATGAGACCTAAGGGAACCTAGTGCTCTGATACCATGTTGTCACAACCCAAAATCTACTAAGGGTAGTGATAGCGCCGGACACCACTGTCAGGCAAGCCAACAATAATTCACTAGCAATTTCTCATTTTTATTTATTTTGAAATCATTTCCTTTAAACAAATATATAATGAATACTAAACTCCACTGAATAAATGAGGATGTCTTTACAAAATTTAACTACTGGAAATTCCCATGATCATCTCAGAACCCGGTGTCACAAGTGCATGAGCATTTACTAGTGAATTAAATAAAATACAGTGACTCTTCGGAATACAAGTGAACATAAATGAAAATACAATACAATACTCTGAAGGAGACTCTGCTGACTACGGGGCGTCTCGATAATGCAGTTCACCTAAGTCTCCGTACCAACAATGCCACTATGCCACTATCCACACATGAACCTGTGCAACAAAAATGCACAGCAATGCTCTCAAAAATCGCCTAAGGCCAAGTGGGAAATGAAGGAAATGGGCTAAGTCTCGGGATAAAAAGCCCTGAGTTCCAGTCGCAGATGTCGCATTTACGACATCCGGCTCGCAAATGCGATGTCGCATTTGTGACAATTGTATCGCAAATACGAAGCCTAGCCCACCCTGCCCTGGTCGCATTTGCGACAATATTCTTTGCAAATGCGAAGGTGACAGCCTCGCAAAATCGATCCTTCGTTCGCAAATGCGAACTTTCCCGTATAAGCCCAGGCTCGCAAATGCGAATAGAAACTCGCAAATGCGAGGTCGCATTTGTGACCAATGCATCGCAATTGCGATCATACCAGTACCAGCAATCCTATTTCTTAGCAAATCACTCCGAAGCTATCTCGGATCACACCCGAGCCCCCGGGCTCCCAAACCAAACACCTGCACAAGTTTAAAACATAACACGGACTTGCTCGAAGCCTCAAATCACATCAAACAACGCTAAAACCATGAATCCCACTCCAATCCAAGCTTAATGAACTTTAGAATTTCAAACTTCTACATTCGATGCCGAAACCTATCAAATCACGTCCGATTGACCTCAAATTTTGCACACGAGTCATATTTAACATTACGGACCTACTCCAACTTCCGGAATCGGAGTCCGACCCCGATATCAAAAAGTCCACGTCCGGTCAAACTTCTGAAAAAACATCAAATTTCTATCCTTAGCCAAATGACTCCAAAATGACCTACGGACCTCCGAATTCACTTCCGATCGCGCTCCCAATACCAGAATCACCATACGGAGTTATTCCCAGACTCGGAATCCTAAACGGGCATTGATAACACTGAAATGCACTTCAACCCAAACTTATGAGATTCTTCCAAAATGCTAACTTTCACAATAGGCACTAAAATGCTCCTGGGTCTTCCAAAACCCGATCTGGACATACGCCCAAGTCCGAAATCATCATACGAACCTGCTGGAACCTTCGAATCCCAAATCCGAGGTCGTTTACTCAAAAATTCAATCTTAGTCCATTCTTTCAACTTAAAGCTCCCGAAAAGAGAATTCCCTTTCCAAATAAACTCTGAACTTCTCCGAATTCAATTCCGACCGTGCGCACAAGTCATTATACCTGAATTGAAGCTGTTCATGGCCTCAAACTGTTGAACGATGCGCTAGAGCTCAAAACGACCGGTCGGGTCGTTACAAAAATGGTTAATAAATATAGCTAACGTTGGCTTGCCTAACATTTGAAATGTTAGGCGCCATCACGATTTCGATGGTGGAAATTTCGTGTCATGACCAAGGGAGGAGGGGGAAGGGGGGAAGACAAAGGAGTACATGAAACATGAGGATTTTGGGGAAGGTGGGTTGAGGAGAATAGCATAAAAATTATTTTCTTAAAAATATTTTATACTCTCTAACCAAACACTAGAAAATATTTTCCGGAAAAAAATTATCACTCACCAACCAAACAAACAAAAAAAAGTGATAAAACTACTCATTTTTCGTGATTCGTACCAAAACACACCCTTAGTCTTTAACATAGAGGAATAGTAATCTATCATGATCATTTATCTAATTAATTGTCAATCGCCACCAGCTACTGTATATTACATCACTTTATTTTCTTTACTTTGTGAAAACTTCCGGTAATAGTTTATTACGACATTCGTAATAGAAAACTTTTAACTCTTTAGAACAAAACGTGATATTGTCTTAATATGAATTTAAATTTTTTTATTGAGACTGAAATTTATTCTTTTCTTTATCCACAATTTTTACTTCTGATTTTATTTTATTCACTACAAATTCCTTTAAAAAATTACCGCAATTATGTTAATTTAAAACAAATTCTCTTGGGGTACGCGGGGGGGGGGGGGTATATGAGGGAAGAATTTGGCTTTTTATAATTTTTAAAAAGTTCAACTTGTACCAAACGATCCATCAAATTGTGTACCTCGTGCAACATATCTTATCTCTCAGATTGAACTGTTTTTTTTTTTTTTCTATTTTTATTCTGTCGTTTGATGTTGATGATTTTTTCTTGTAACTTGAACTTTTTAAATTGATTAACACCATGTTGCTCTGTGATGGTGACATTAGACCAATTCAGTAGTGACCAAATCTTGTATTGTTATATATGCATGTTGCATTGATTCCCTACCACTAACGCACTTGTTATTTTATCTTATTTACACTTTGATATGTAAGAATTCTTTTTCTTTGTTTTATTTCAACGACTTTATTTGAAAGACATGACAGGCCAGTTTATAAATGTAAAAATGAAGAAGGCATTGATTCTACAGCTATTTGTTCTATATTTATATGTGGGCCTTAATTAATTTAAGAATGACATATATGTGAATATTAAAACGTTATTATAAACTTTTTAAGGGAGATTGGTGTGAGTTGGCAACCAAACCTTGTAACTTTCTCCTAACCCAAAATCCCAAATTATTGGGACCAAATCGAACCGACTCCTAGAGAGAAGTGTGACATTATAATAAATCAACCATCCAAGCTTAGGCCGGCAGTCAATTTTATAGGGAACTTTTTGTTTTTAATAATGTAAACTAAGAATTCAAATATCCGTATGCACTCCAGAAGAAAATTGAAAAATAAAAAAAATACTATATAATAAGATTGAAGTGTGACAAATTCTCATAACATATATCCGGAATTTTCTGTTATTTATTGTCTTGTCATGTTGAGAATATATTATCATGAATTAACATATAGTTATAGTCATCTTCAGAAATTAAAAGCTTACGATCAATTTTCATTTTCAAAGGTTAACGCATGCAAGTACCATCTTTAAGTAGAATTTTACAAAGTGTGGCGTTTGAAATTAAAAATAAATAAATAAATAAATAAATAAACCTTACGATTATATTTCTCCACTTGTTGGAGTTATTAATTTTTTTTGTGGCAAATGACACTTGCCAAGCTGTCCAATGAAGAGATGTATCGCCAAGAATGATTGACTTGTTGTTTAGGTTTAGCATAAGAAGCAATTAAAGTAATGAGCTGTCATTAGCAATTCAATTCCTTCACATTTTTTCCTAGTCATATAGTCTTGTGAGTTGTGGCTAACAAAAGTAAGCAAACTAAAGTGATTAAAGGGTATTCGCAACAATATAATGAAGCAATTACTAATTAGCATGTAATGATAGAATAAGGAGAAATATTCTCCCGGTTGTGTATAGACGCCATACAAGTTAGGTACTTTTTAACATATATTGTTATTACCATTTGCTTTTGAATATAGACAACATAAGAGTGATTCCATCAAAAGCAACTAGCACAAATGCCCAATAAAAAATATAAAAGTAATTAAGACAAGTCTCTTGCTTATTATATTCGAAATTTTGGTAGAGAGCTCTACGAGGGATCTTAAACGGTGCAAGTTCAAATTAGTCGATTTAGATTATAGGAATAAAAAAAGGGTATAAATACTCCCTTAAACTTATCTCGAATATGCTATTACATACATTAGTCTTAGGGTACGCGCTTTACGCGTGTACCCAATACAAATGAATATATTATTTCAAAAATTATAAAATATTATTAAATAATGTGATTGGCTTGTAAAATAAAAGTTAAAAAAAGTATAAGCTACTAAAAAGATAAATGTTGATCGTGAAGAAATTTTGGCCATAGAAGTACTCAAATACATAATTATGATTTATGAGGACTTTTGGGAGAATATTTTATGAAAATTATTGATATATTTTTGACCTAAGTAAACAAATAATAAGATTTCTCAAATAAAATAAATTTAAAAATTAAATATTTTGGTCTTTTGGGAATAAAGATGTTGGCTTGTAGCTCATAAAAAAATTGGACAAGTGAAAAAATCTAAAAATTACTAATGTGGGCTTAATAGTTTACAACAAATAATTAAATATATAAAAATATCAAAAATCGTCATTTGTTGAAACAATTAAAAAGACGATGACAATTTACTAAGAATAGATTTCATCTATAAGTTGAATATATTTTTTTATATTAAAATTAGGACACCAACAATGCTATCTTTCATCTTTCGTTGGTTAACAAAGCAAGTTGTATCTTGCTGAGCCTTAAGTTTTATTTTTCTCATAAATGAAAATATTTTGTTTTTGTTCTTCATGCTTATAGCATGCGTGAGCCCTATATATTATGACTATCGCATACAAGTTCATATATAAAAAGATTTAATGTGCAAATTTTTAGTTGATTTTAAATTTCTAAATTTTAGAGAAATAATTTAATAACTATTTTGTCCACTGTAAAAGTTATTTTTAAAAGGTAAAAAAGCGAACGATATTTTACTAAAGGTTTCTTGCTATAAAAAATTATCATTGTTGAAATACTTATAAAAGAAATGATGACAATTCGGTTAGAATAAAATTTGTCAATGGGTTCAATAACATTTTCTATCAAACTATGGACCCAAAGATGATATTTTATTGGCCGATGAAGCAAATTGTAATCTTGGTGATTCTAAGTTTTCTTTTCCTCAGAAATATTTTGTTTTCATTCTTATGTGAGTCCTATATATTAGGACTAATTTCATAGGAGTTCAAAACATGGAAGAATTTAATATGTACTAAAAGTTTAGTTAATTTAAATTCCTAAAAAGTTGGAAGAAAGCTTAAATTACACTTTTGTCTAGTGTGAAATTTATTTTTAAAGGGCAAAAAAGCGAACAATATTTCGCTAAGGGCATTCGTGCTTTTAATATAGTATAGATATAGATATAGATATAGATATACTAGGAGTCCTACTACCCCAGAACTATTCCAGAGTAAAATAATATCACTTTAAATGGGGGAGAAATTCAAAAATAGCCAGATTTACAACTGGTCGTTCAAAATAGCTCAGTTTCAAAAGTAATCGAAATTTAGTCACTTTTTATGTAAAGATAAATCTGAGCAAAAACACTGTTCAAAACCCGAAAAATACGCGAGTATATTATGCTGGAGTTCCAGCATAAATATACTTGAACTCCAACATATTATACTGGAGTTCCAGGATAAGTATGCTTCTAGCATAAGTACACTAGCACTCCAGCATAATATACTGGAGTTCTAGCAAGTATACCGGTCCAGCATAATATACTGGAGTTTGGAGCACCGGTGCTCCAGTCTCCAGTATATTATACTGGAGCCAGCAAAGTATACCGGTCCAACATAATATGCTGGAGTTCATACACAGGTGCACCGAACTCCAGTATATTATGCTAGACCGGTCACAATTGCAGCAAAATAATGACTATTTTTCATTGACTTAGTAAACACTTACTATTTTTAAATGACCAGTCCGAAAACTGGTTATACCATACTATTTTTACCTTTAAATGTTGATGTGGCACAAACAACCAAATGAGTATCTAGCGGTGTTTTAGAAAGTGGATAAGTGGGTATATGCATGCCATATATATTTTCTTGGACCTATCTAATAATTTTGCTAAGAATTAACTCAAATAGCAGCCCACCTGACCATTAAAACTAAAAATAATCGATGAAAGTATACTATATATTATATATGCATAATTGTGTATAAAATAATATATAATTTATGTATATGATTAAAAAAAGTAAACAATAAATATGACCGACTATTTGTGTAAAAATTCTTTTTTTGGCAGCCAAGTCTATTTACTGATATTTACACAATGGTTTGGGCCATTCCAGGAAATAAAGCCCATCGGCTAGAGGTTGGCTTTGGAATCTTTTTGTCTTACTAGTCTTAAAGTATGCGCGTTGCACATGTATTTCATGTCAATGAATTATATATTATAAAAATTACATACATATTATTCACAAAAGTATCTGAATTATTTAATATAAAATTTTAAAAATTCAAATTCCTTAAAAAAATAATGAACGTTAATCACATTTATCCAACTTAATAAAAGAAGATCAATGCTCTACAAATACCTTATTTTTGACTTTCATTAGGGATATATTTAGATTCTCAGGCCATCCTTTTTAGGTAGATTTGATCATTATCATGACAAAGAGATTATACATACTAATAAATGTTGGTACTTCACTTTGCTCAATAGTGATGGGTAATATCAGCTAACCGCATATCAATAATTTGATATTTATTTACAATTACATGTAAGACCTATCCTGTAAATAGATTTACCAACACTATGAGCGACCACAAAACTGTATGACAACAGTTTTGAAAAGTAGTTATTAACATTTTCTTATAAAAGAATAGCTTGACATAGCTAATATTTTTAACATTACCAATATTAAATCTTTAAATTTTAGCAATCTGAAAATAATCGTGAGTTTTTGAATGTGATTTTTGTACAATTTGCTTTACATTTTCGTTTCTTGGTATCTTGAAGTGGAATATTTCTAATATCACCAGGATCATTATTATTATGGGTGAAATAACAATGTCTAAAATTATGAATTCTTGTGAAAAATAATTTATCCGACTTATATAAGTAATTTCACTGTAACTACATTCCTAATATTAGGAGTTCTTATATAGTTAAAATAAAAAAGATAAAATAGTCAAGACTTTAGTTAATTTTAATGTTCTAAATATTAAAAAAAAATTTAAACGATAATTTTATTTAATGTAATATTTATTTTTAAATAATTAAAAGGTCGGTCGATTTTGCGTTAAAGTTTCGTACTTTTATAATAATCTAGATTAATTGAAGAAGATAAAATTAAAAGAAAAGAGAAACATTAGTTTCCTATATATTAGTAGTTTTTAATTTTAGTCTCACATTATTTACCACATAATTAGAATAATTAATATAATTTATTGCAGATACTAAGTGAAGTAACATTATTCTTCAACAAAATTAGTCATTGATGTTAAAAAATTATTTTGTTCATTATCAATACAATTGGAGTACTATTAGGATGTCAATTTTCAATTGCCACGTAAAAGCTATTTCAAAAGGCGTCTTTAAATTTATACTATCGTCCAAATAAAGACTCTTTACACATTTAATTAAGGTACAATTTTAATGTCCTAAATTTTAGGTACCTAATTTAAATAAGAAAAGATATAACAAAATTTTAATGAATTTCAGGTCTTAAATATTAGGAAAAATAATTAAATGACTATTTTATCTAGTGTGAACTCTATTTTTTAAAGGGTAAAAAAGGCGAACGACATTTCGCTAAGGGCCTTCATGCTTTTAATATAGTATAAATATAGATATAGAAAAATCACAAGGAAGAAAAAGAAAGAAAATAGTGTTGCACATTCCAAGTTTCAAGTCACAGTCGAATTCAAGATTTAATTTAATGGACTCAATTTTTAAAATTTTCTATATTAAACCCATTATACTGTTAAAATTATGGATCCATTTATAAATTTTTGATATTTTAATAGTTTTTATTTGTATGTCTATTTTTCGTGTCAAAAGTTATTACATCCGGCCATGTTTCAAGCATGTACAAACCTCAAGGATTTAGGCAGCTATAAAAGAAGCTATATATATATAATGAGAAGTTTAACGTTTAAATTTTGAATTTATTATTTTTTAAATAAGTTAAAAAATTTATCTCATATAAATTCGACGGATGGAGTGCTATCTGCAATGTGCCGTAAAGTTTCCCCATGACAAAATTGTTCGCCCTTCCAATACATTTCCTTATCTGATACTACAATGTTTTAATATTCTCGTACGGAATTTGGACAGACACTTTTGTTACAATGTAGTTCTGTCCCTGGCCATTATATTGGATGTGAATTGTGATGAGTAGCAGAAATACGTTTCCTTGTAAATAAGAGTAAGCAACATGAAATATGAATTGAACTTGTTGTAATAGAAAATGTTTCAGAGCTCGTTTACAAGGATAATGAATAATTAATTCTAAAATTAAATTTAAAATGAGTTTATCCCATGTTTGGTTGGGATAAAATCATGATATAATTAATCACGAGATGATTAATCCTGCGATAACTTGTTTCCCAACCAAACGACCCCTTAGTGGAAGAATTAGCTCCCGTTTAACCATAAAATTTGGGAGCTTTTTTTCAAATATATGTTTGTTTATAGATTTTAACCATTTTTTGGTCTTCAAATCTCAAAAACAACTGTAGAGTAATTTTTGAAGTTCTCACAAAACTTCAAAAAAAAATTCAAATATAATGCATGTTCAAACACAATTTCAACTTTCAAAAATTATTTTTCATCTCATCTTCAAAAACTCATTTTTTTAATGTTTCAACCAAATCTTTATCCAAACGTTCTTAAATTTGGGTCTATCCAAAAAACGAAAAAGACGTAGGTCTCATTTGGCATAAAATTTGGGAGCTTTTTTCTCAAATTTTGTTTTCAAAACGTGTATAAATTTTAACCATTTTTTGATAGATTTTGAAAATAAAATTTTAAATTTCAAAAACAACTCTAGAGTAGTTTTGAAGTTTTCTGCTCACAAAATTTCAAATACTTTTCAAGTAAAATATATGTCAATACAATTTCAACTTGCAAAAACTTTTTTTCATCTCATATTCAAAAACTCATTTTTTCAAGCTTCAACCAAATCTAAGTACAAACGTTAGCTTAAATTTGGGAGTACTTGTTAAGACTAGCTTGAGCATACGAGTTTGGAGTCCGAAACAAAAATGCGGTTCTTTTGGACTCAAAGAACCAAAATGTGTGGAAAAAAAACTTGGTGACCATTTTATATATAACGCCCTTTTAAAGGGCGCTATAATTTAACAGCCGTTTGCCCAGTTAAGTATAGCATCCTTTTAAAAGGCACTATATTTGAACGGGAAGGTATAGCGCTCTTTATTAAGACGCTATAATATAGCGTCTTAATAAAGGGCGCTATACTAATATAAAAAGTTGTCCCTTTCTGTGATGACCTAAAAGGTCATCACCTGTTTTTAAAATGAAATCTGTGTTTCGAGGCCTTAAAAACCTCTTTATATCTCACCTCGATTTGTGTACGCAGCCCGGGCGCGTAGCTAGAAAGTTAATATGTGAAATCTGTGAAAAATGATAAATTTTAATTATAAAATGAATTAAGTTGACTTTGGTCAATATTTTGGGTAAACGGACCGGACCCGTGATTTGATGGTCCCGAAGGGTTCGTACGAAAATATGGGACTTGGGCGTATGCCCGGAATCGAATTTCGAGGTCCCAAGCCCAAGAAATGAATTTTTAAGGAAAATTATTTTCTGAAATTATTTATGAGATTTGGAAATGAATTGCGATTAGAACTCGATGGTATCGGGCCCGTATTATGGTTGCGGCGCCCGATACAGGTCTTATATGTGATTTAAGATAAGTCTGTGAAATTTGGTAAGAAACGGACTTGAAACGACGTGAATCAGATCATTTTTGAGAAAATTGGAAATTTGAAGTTCTTAAGAAAATTTCATGATTTTGATGCTAAATTCCTAGTTGTTGAGGTTGTCTTAGTGATTTGAATACACGAGCAAGTCCGTATGATGTTTTTAGATTGGTGTGCATGTTTGGTTGGGAGCCCCGAGGGCTCGTGTGTGTTTTGGATAGGCCATGGAGTGAAATTTTACTTAGGGAATTGCTGATATGCTTCAGGCCTGCAGGCTTCGATTTGCGAAGCCTGTCTCGCAAATGTGAGCTCGCAAATGCGAGCAATGTATCGCAAATGCGAGAGGTGGCCTGGGCTGCCTTCTTCGCAAATGCGAAGTATCTGTCGCAAATGCGAAGTATCTGTCGCAAATTCGACATCTGCATGGAATCCCCCTTAGTCGCAAATGCGACTTCGCAAATGCGACACTGCTTTCGTAAATGCGAACATAGCAGAGGTCGAGGTTCGCAATTTTCATATCTACAACCTGCAATTTTTATACTTAACCGAAAATCAACCATTTTTCACACTCTTTCAAAACCAAAACACTCTTGGGTGATTTTTCAAAGACAACTCTCCTTCCAAATCGATTGTAAGTCAATTTTAACTCGTTTTCTTCAATCATTAACATCTTTTCACATGATTTCAACTCAAAATCAATGATTTTCATGGGAGAAATTTGGGTGTTTTGGGTAGAACCTAGGTTTTTCAAAAATTGGAGATTTGGACCTCGATTTGAGGTCCAATTTCAGAACAAATTATATACTTGGCTTTGTGGGAAAATGGGTAATCAAATTTTGGTTCGAACCTCGGGTTTTGACCATGTGGGCCCAAGGGCGATTTGGGTTTTGACTTTTTGGGTAAAACTTTGGAAAACTCATTTTCATGCATTGGGATTGATTCATTTAGCGTTTATTGATGTAATAAGTAACTTGTGACTAGATACGAGCGAATTGGTTGTGGAATTAAGAGGTAAAGCGATAACTGAGACGTGAATTGTGTCCTATTTGCTACTTGTTTCTTGTTGAGTACGACGTATAAGCATTGTGACGAGTATCTATACGTTGGTGTTGAGCATGACCGTGAGTCTTAAATTGAAATTTATTGTGTTCTTATATAACATTACGGATGCTTAAGTTGATAATTCTTTGTATTGAGCAAGGGTTATGGTTGTTCTCGTGGAAATTACTTATGACTGAGTATTGGTGTTAGCTGAGGTAGTTAGGTGTTAGAACAAGTTTGGTTATAGCTGTTTCCCCTTGTCGGGACGTAGTTACTTATACTGTCGATTCTCTTGCCGGAATAGTGTAGTTCTTTATTGATCCCTTGCTGGGACTCTTGTTATGATTGCTGTTGATTGTATATGTGGATCGGGTTGCACGCTGCAACAATATTATATGTGGATTGGGTTGCACGCCGCAACAATATTATATGTGGATCGGGTTGCACGCCGCCACAATAATATATGTGGATCGGGTTGCACGCTACAACAATGATATATGTGGATCGGGTTGCACGCCGCAACAATGATATATGTGGATCGGGTTGCACACCGCAACAGTGATAAATGATATGGATCGGGTTGCATGCTGCAACTGTGTTGTTATATATTGGGATCGGGTTGTGCGCCGCAACAATTGTTGATACAAAGTGTTTATAGATTGGATACATGTTTCTTATTATTTTGCCGTGAATTCTAAGTTGTCTTTATGCCGTTACTCTTGATTTACTATTGATATTGATACATCCCCGCAGTATGTACCCCCTCCCATCTTTATTTGTTTATTCCTCTTTTATTTTCCGTTGTATATTATATAACTGCACATGTTCATTTGGTAGTCTGGTCCTAGCCTCGTCACTACTTTGCCGAGGTTAGTCTAGGCACTTACCAGCACATGGGTCGGTTGTACTGATACTACACTCTGCACTATGTGCAGATCCCGGAGCAACTCTTGGACCATAGCATTCGGGTGGCTACCTTCAGTCCACGTGGAGATCCAAGGTAGACCTGCAGGCGTCCGCAGGCCCTGACGTGTCTCCTCTATCCTTTATTTCCTGTTTCATTTCTTTGATTCGGAAACAATGTATCTTTATTTTCAAACTTTGTATTTAGCACTATTAGATCGTCTGTGGTACTGTGACACCAGTTCTGGGTGATTAAGACTTAAAGAGTTGTATTAGATTCATATTTCAGATATTTTACTACATTTCTTCCGCTTAATGAAATTTTTGCTGTTTTTCACATTATTGCTTTATAAATGCTAAAAGGGTATAAAAATGGATAAAGGTTATCTGTTCAATAATTGACTTGCCTAGCTCACATTTGTAGGCACCATTACGACTCCTGAGGTGAAAAATCTGGGTCATGACACTTTCCCTTTCCCCATAGAACAAAAAACAACCCCCTCCCCCCAATTAAAAAACAAAACCAGTGGTCCCCTCTCTTCCATTGTTGACGAAAAAAGCTCGAGTGGAACCCACTGGTTCCACAAAAAGCATATATTCTCGGTCCCACGTCCTAGCTAAGGTGTTATCTCGGAGTGGATTGCTCGTTTCGGCTCAAATCACCAAATCTTCAACTTTCCAAAAACTTTAAATCGAGGTATTTCGACTTAGTTTTTGTTAAAACTCGTATAAAAAATGCATATTAGTTATTTTTAATGTGCTATATGTTATTTTGTGATTGTTTTGCGATTTAACAAATTTATTATTTTTTATCCAGACTATAGTATTAGTGTACTAAAAACATTAGTAAAATAAAGAAATTGTTATTAGTTGTTAAAAAAATATTAATTAGTTACTTTTTACTGTGGTATATGTATTTTCGTGATAATTTTTTGATTAAATTTATTTGTTGTTTTTATCCGGTTTAGATTACTTATTTGCTAAAAGACTAGTAAAATATATAAATTGTTACTTTAGTTCCCTGTAGTGGTATCTTGTGACCCAATGTAGTGCTCGTATTTGTAATGTAGTACCCTTTTAGTATAGTAAAATTTAGTTCTCTTTAGCGTAATATCCTTGTAGTTATTGAAATTAATCATTTAAGTATCTCTTATACCCAAAAATACGTCAAAAAACCGATAGTTCAAACACAAACTCTCCCCAATTCTAGTCAACAAACGTAAGAAAACAACATGTGGAAACAACAATATTTGTCAAACTAAGTATTGTTATATGAATATTTAATAATTAAATCCCGCATAGTTATGAAAATTAATTATTTAATTTTATTATAGTCAAAAATAGGTGAGTAACAAATATATAAAATAATAAAACTAACATATAAAATAATAAAACTAACATATTAAAGTAACATATAAAATATAAAATTATAATATTGAAAATGTATCAACCTAAATAACAATATAGTAAAAATATCGAATAAAATTTAATATTAAAGGTATTGCAATATATTTAAGCAATGAAAAAGAAAAATAATGTAATTAATATTGTTCAAATTACAGTAGTCGTCATGGAGGTTCCTCCTATGCATCCCGGACCTGCCTCAGTAGAACTACTGTTGCTACATGCCGAGCATAGGTCTTCCTACATATGGGAGGGACAGTTATTGGCCCAGACATTCCGCGTCAAAAGAGTAGACGATATGTGAAACTTTCTTAGGGCCCACCATCTCCATCCTCATATAGTCATACGCCTCCAGGATATGGATTTTTATAGGATTGTTAAGATCAGCCGGTTGCAGCTGGATTGGTCGTTGATCACGGCTTTGATAGAGCGGTGGCAACCGGAGACACACACATTTAATTTGCCCATTGGCGAGGCACTATCACGCTACAGGACGTGGAGGTTCTGTATTGGCTGCCGGTTGATGGACTACCGTAACTTGGCCGCATGCCATCATAGAGTATACGGGAGATCAGTACCTGGAGATGTGGCAGCGGCTCACCAGTTTCTAGCCAGCGGATGAGGGTGCATTGGTTGAGTCTAGTCGTCTGCAGTTGACGCCCGTCCGGTTGCATCTGGAGGCGATGCATGCTGACATTACGGATGATACACCAGATCTTCATATTAACCGGTACATGAGGTTGCTGCTGCTGTTGATACCCAGTTTTGCCCTCATATTTTCTCAAATGGTATACATACTTTCAAAACATCATTTTGCATCATTATTTAGTTTACAAATCTATACAAGCCTTTTCTATAATTTTTTCCATAACTTTTAGAGCTTTAAAATTAATTTTTCTTGCATTTAAATTACTTGAATACTTATTAATTACTCATTCAAATTATTTTATAATGAGTTAATTACCTAAAATTATTATTTTACATCCATACTACATATTTCAAATATTTTACTTTATTTTATATAATTACATTAGTATTTTTTAAAGCTATTTGCACAATCTTGCAATAATAGCCTATATTTTACAATTTTATTGCATATGTCATTTTACTCAAAATCAAAATAATATCTTATATTTTTATAATTTTCTACTATTATTTTAAAGTATTACTCTGCATAAATAGCATTTTCTATATTTTATTTAACTGTTTTATTAAATTATTTTCCCATAATTTCTTATATTTTAAAATCTAGTCCAAAATAAGCCAAATTCGGACCTCAGTTCACCAGCCCACACCTAAAACTCTAGCCCAATAACCCCTAGCCCAATACTAACAACCCATCACCCCACTCCCGTATTGTATGACCCGCCCCATCTTCCTTTAATCTTGGTCGTTGATCTCAGAGATCAATGGCTTACAAGCCACTTCCCTTTTTAAATCCATTAAACCTAAACCCTAACCCCATTATTCCACTACTCGCCGCCCTTCATCAATCCCTTTTCTTATCCTGTTAGCAATGGGATTCACCTATTATTTACTTACCATATTCATGTTCCTTCTCCACTGGTTGCCTCTTTATGGTATTACATACTACTTGCTCTATTTTTGGCAAGTACAAATCTTTGAATCAAAGGGAATCAGTATAATCGTTGGAATTCAGACAATATTTTGTCTAGATACGTTTATATCAAGGCTATATGGGTTCGATTGGCCAAAGATCTTCGACCAATTTTTGACTTCTTGTTACATCCCGCTTTTTCGTACGATAAAGTTTCGTCATAAGTTAATCGCCGTAAGTTCGGGAATGAGATTATTGTGAGATTATAAGTATTTTACTATTTCAAACAAGTGATAAGTAAATTCATGGATATGAGAGGGTGAGTGAATCAAAGAAAATGAATTTCGTCGAAATTTGACATTTTGGGATAAAATACGGTCTAAGCTATAATACCCCGTATTTATGGACTAGTGCCATACAAGGTACCACATGACCATGATAGTAAGGTGTATAAAGTGTAGTAAAAGTGAGTATCATATTATGTAATTTGAGATAATTCTTATTTTATGTGGATAATTGGTTAATTATTGGACTAGTGGAGGATTGTAAAGTGATTAATGAATTAAGTGGATGACTTTTGGATAAGTTTTATGACCACTTACATGGAAGCCCCCCCTCCATCCCATTAATGACTCTTAAGTTATTTAGATTAGTGGCAAGATTAGAATGTGCGAATTGGACAAGTTTTATAAAGTGAGTCATATATCACTTTAGAAAAAGAGAACCATTATATGTCTTAAAGACATAAGAATCATATCTTCATTTTTTAAATTGACATGAGATTCCAAGGATCTCTAAGACTTTGAATTCACAAGAATCGTGAATTAAAATTTAGCAAAGTGGCAAAATTTTCATACAAAGTTACACTGCGTAATAGCAACGGGATTTGTAATTCTAAGAGAGCACGGTACAATTTTTCTCAAGAATATTATTCGAATTTTTCCCTACTTCAATCCGCCGTTATTGTCAAAATTGACAAGTGTTGGAAGGATTTTCAAGAGAATCGGCTCAAGTATATTAAGGCTATCCCTTCTTTCCTTTTGACATGATCTATACGACACAAATGAAACGAACAAATGCACAAATTCCATAAATGACTCTATTCATAGAAGTATTAGAGATGTCTATGCTCTTGAATTCACATATGTCTTATTATTATCGTCTGTTGATGGGTCTCAGAAAATACGTAAGTTGAAAAAGTTTACTTCATAATATTATTCAAAGACATAATGGTCTTATGACGTTGCGAAAGATTTTATCAACGTACTTCTCATGCGTTGCATTCATTTACATGTACATTGACCCATGACCAGATGGCGTTATATACGTATATATGTATATATATGAGATATGGGAAAAGGTTACGGCGTTATATACGCACCAGCACCTGATCAACTGGTATACGATGATGATTTTGCCCACAATGGCTGAGATGATATGATGAGATGCCCTCAGAGGCCTGATGATGCTATGAAACATGTACTTATACATGACATGACATTCATATGCACATGCATTATACTATAATTATTTCATGATTTACAGAGTTATCCAGGCTTACAAGTTGAGTCATTTACTCTATATTTCATCCAGGTCTATTATGTACTTATTTATGTGCCTTACATACTCGGTACATTATTCGTACTGATGTCTCTTTTGCCCGAGGATGCTGCGTTTCATGCCCACAGGTCCCGATAGATAGGTCGAGAGCCCTCCAAGTAGGCTATCAGCTCAGCGAAAGATGTTGGTGCACTCCATTAGCTTCGGAGTTGTTGTTTGGTTAGTATGATTTAAACGTGTAATATTTGGTATGGCAGGACTCCGTCCCGACCTTTATGAAAAATATGTATTCTTAGAAGCTTGTAGATAGATGTCATGTACGTAAACGATTATATGGCCTTGTCGGCCTATGTTTAGTATACGAATGGTTATTTTGGTCTTATATGCCCATATGTCTTATGTATAAGTTGGTATCACACGTTGTATTATACTTATCTCACGGTAGCCTTTCGGCTCAGTTATCTATGATAGTATGACATGAAAGGATACGTTATGTTGGTACTCGGTTGAGTAAGGTATCGTGTGCCCGCCGTAGCCCATCAGTTTCGGTTGTGACATTTCTGTCAACTAGGGTTTACCTAATTTTTCCCTAATCTGACTTTTTATTGATTCCGCATGTTATTATTTCCTTATTTATGTTAGTTTTATAGTATTTCCTTGATTTGTTTGCTTGATTTATACTACTACATAAATCCATTTCCCTTTGAGACGGACTTTAAATCACGAGATTCACTAAAAATTGAAATTATTGTTCTATCATTCACCTATTCTATTGTTCTATACTTTGGTTCTTTGGCCAGCTGAAAGCCAAGACCACTGGAATTCAATTTTTCAACTTTTCTTAGTGCGACCACTGCCCGGGGTTTATTTGAAGCCCTTGGGAGCTCTAACACACTAAGATTTTGGGTTCTTGCTCTTTGTTGACATTCAAAGTATTGTGGAGTTTGTTCTTTCTTGTTGTCTGTTCATTCAACTGATAACTGGTTAGTATCTTGGCTTTACGATTTCATTCTTTTGTGCTTATGTCCTGTATATTCACACCTATGAAATTTCATGACCTAATGTGTTCTTAGACCATCTCTGTATGCAACTTTGTTGGCATTGAACCTGTTTCATGATATGAACTTCTCTAGTATTTGATTTTACCTAAAACTGCTAGTTCTGAGACATGTTTATGCTTAACTTGAATAATTTGGACTCTCTTAAGTTTGTTTACCTAATTTGTTGGTACTTGAATGTTCACATTTGCTGCTGGCATGAGTATTTTCCTACTTTGTTCTAAATTCTTGCAATGACTAGCTCGTACTTAGAATGTGTTCTAATCTATGTTAAGACCTTCACTTTAAGCTATGACTTGCTCCCATGCTATTTTGTCACTCATTATGCCTTTGGTTTGCTTAATTCTGTATCCCCTAATGATCGATTGAGACTTTTAAAGTGGCTATCTTAACTTTTGTTTCCTTGCCATGTTTGATAATGTTTTGCTTCATAATGTAAGTTGACATGTCTGTCTCTATGATATTGTGATGGGTTTCTAGAAAAATTTAGACCCTTAGGCTTTAATCCTTTAAGTTAGTGCTCTACTTCAGACTCGTTTGGTATCATGCACCTTTGTATGTCAATCTTGTAATTTCAGAAATCTTGATGCCCCTATCTTTTATAAAATGTTTTCTGCCCAATATGCTAAGTGTTTGAACTTGTGATAACAACCTGTTTTTGAGTTTTGTTGAATCTCTTTTCTTGTATGTCACCCCTGTCATGTGTGCTTCTAAAAATACAAGTGCATCTCTTCAAATTCTATCCCTTAATCATTATTCTCTCACTCTCATTTGGTTACCTATACTATTCTAAATCTATCACTCTTGGTCGGCTGAAAGCCAAAGCCACCAAGACTCCCACTATTGACCTCCATAGTGCGAGAACTGCTCAGGGTCCATTTGAGACCCTTGTGAACTCTGACACACTAGGATTTAGGGTTTTTTTTGCCACTCTCTTTACTACTGAGACTTGAACTATCTCTGACACTTAGTTCTTTCCTTATTCTATCTACTAAATTTGCAAACTCGATTGTTTAAGTGATTTCTGTGTAATTCAATATTTGGGTCATATGGTCAATCTATGACTGTTTGGTTTGGCTTGAATTCCTATGTGGTTTCTGGGCTGTGCTGATGAATATAGTCCTCTATTGGGATCTAGGTATGCTATTTGTTAATAAAGAGTTTGTTGAAGGCCCAAGCAATATTGGGTATCTCCTTTTGGGCCTGGTATATGCCTACTGTTATCGCTTGTATAATATTTGTAATTATATTCATCATTGGGTCCGTCATAATTTTGTAATAAACAATTGGGGTGTTAGTGAAATTGGGTAACCAGTCATACTCTAATGTTTGCATGAAAGGGTAGAAAACATGCCTATAGGATTCGTATGATCTACTCGTTATTTTATCCATCCTGCCATATATGCTATTCAATTTCCATGTAGACTAGTAGAAATTATGCCATTAGGAGAATCACACACTCACACAACTTGTCTACTATCCAAGAATAAGTGCTTTATTTATTCCTATGTCTACTACTATGTGTTACTAGACATCATACCTGTAGGAAATAAATATCATAACCATTCTTTCAATTTGCATAACTACAACATATCTTTTAGATACCATGCCTATAACATTATACTAGCTTATCATGTTCCTAGGGTTTAATTGATTACTTAGCTGCTGTTATATCTATCGCTCACTTAGATAGCATGTCTAAAGGAATAATCGATAAATTTGCCAATTATTGGAACCTAGCTATAAATGCTGCCACTCGCTTAGAAAGCATGCTCATAGGATCAAACATGGGTAATTCTGAGTATTTCCAATGGTTTTCACTGCCCCTACTGCGTAAATCACTTAGAGATCATGTCTATAGGTTTAATAACTTATGACCTGTAATCATCATGCAATACCAAGTACTCCTAAATTGTATAATCTTTTGGAAATCATGTCTATAAGTTTAAAGTGGCGCCTTGCATCCTAAACTACCTGAACGTTTGAATCCGGGTCACATAGAAACCATGTCTATTGGGATTAATGACTTTAATCTACCTCAATTATGAAACGCCTAATGTGAGAATCTATTTGTGTGTATTTATTGTCTAAGTGTGGAAGCTAACTTGATCCCTTAACTGACTTTACATGAAGTCTTACTTGTTTAGTATGTCGCATAGTTTTTTCATTATGAACAGCCTAAGTAAAGTCTAGAATCACCCTAAATAGAGGTCTAATGCCTCCTGGACCATAGGCATGGGACGTGTAGCGCACACATAGGGTACGACTTAGAATTGAATTAGAGCGCTTATAGGTAAACAACTTTAACATAGTAATCGTGTAGTAGGAGATGATAATTTGTGCCTGCTGAATAATATGAGTAATTCCCTATCTTAAGAGAGTTGCGAAATATTATTTATTCTGCACGGGGTGATCCTTTAGGCTAAAAACTTAGGACCCCCCTCTTTTTTATACCTTTAGTCATCTAATATAGACCGTTATAGTAATATCCTTGTAATCCTTATTTCTCATTGTGTTATAATAAATTCCTTTGACCCATGCTCTCTTTGTTTATCTTGCCTAACTATAATCCACATAGCCTTAAGTTCGGCCAGGACCCACAGTTGTGGACCTCGAAAAGTGCCTAACACCTTCTCTTTGAGGTAATTTGAGTCCTTACCCGATCTTTGGTGGCGTTGACTAGTCAAACATAGTTACATGCATAATAAGTTCCCTAACACACTTTAAAAACCAATAGGTGGCGACTCTTCTTTTTTTAGCACTCTATCTCCCATCCAAAAGAGTTATCACAACATCGAAACCCGCTTTTGCGAGAAAACGGGGCATGATAGCATGTCGACTCTGCTGGGAATTTTACACTTAGGCTCTTACCATAATGAACTTGGCTTATATGGATTATTTTCATTGGTATAAAATTCACATCCTTTCCCTTCTCCACCATTATTTGTTTAAATTTGTTATAACATGCACATCCCTTCCCTGTTCACCATTATTTGCTATGACTGCTATATCATGCCTTACCCATCCCTACTCCCTTACTTGATTTATTACATACTCACATATATTCCATGGACTAACTTCTTCCTTTGTCTTTCTTTTTATGTTTTTCATGTTTTACCTTAATACTGTATTTACTGCTTTTACATATTTATCATGCAAATACTTGGCAATGTGTTATTATCTCTGCATAAAACATGCTCCACATCATACTCTACTCATACCAATTATCAATATAGTAGCGCTTGATGAGTGTTCACGCTCTTCCAAAATTACCCTTTTTAAATCGGAAAGGCTTATTTGTGGTAGTCCCGTGCCTTTTCCTCTTAAGTTGTCCACTTGAGAGTATCAGTCTAGGACATTCTAGAAACCTTACTCCAATATCAAATGTAAATGCATCATGTTAAACCTAGTACGAGTTAGAATGTTGTTAATGTGATAGCCCGCTAAGATAAGCCTTGTCCAAAGTCCGACGGGATTTCCACAATCCCAATGGCCACCGTCATGTTATGTGCATTAATTAGACAAAATATGCCAATATGTTGATCATTATTGCGTAAATAGTCAAATCTGGAGGGGGAAAGGGCTAACCTTATTTGTTTGCAGAAATGAAGCACGAAGTCCCCAGGTTCAGCATGGTCCAAAACATCCCACCTCTGCTACTTGACTGGTGGAAAAATCTCGCGCCTAGCAACAAGAATCATGTGAGAAGGGTACTTGGCAACTTGCCGTCTTTGCTCAATTTCCAACCAAATAGGGCATTGATTAAGGCCGCTACCATGTTCTGGGATGAGAAAAGGCCGTCTTCCACTTTGGTGACATAGAAATGACTCCTCTCCTAGAAGAAATAGGAGGCTTCGCTAAGCTACCATAGGATAGTCCAGGGTTATTAGTGCCAGAGAATCGCACCCCTCACGGTTTTCTAAAAATTCTAGGTTTCAAGAAGAATGATGAGTTGCTTTATTTGAAAAAGTCATACATCCCATTTGATTTTCTTTATGAGCGTTATGGGAATAGTAAGTCATATCGTGTTCATCATGAGGAACTCACCATTACTTCTTTGGGTAGGACACACCACCGAGTTTATGTGTTTATCATCTGCTTTTGAGGTTGTTGATATTTCCAATGAAAGGGGGAAGGATTCATACTCGCCTAGCCATGGTCTCCAGAACTTTGATGGAAGGCATCGAGGGACAAACCTATACTATCATCCCCAAGATCTTAACTAAAATGTACCGCACTCTAGATGGTGCAAGCATGGATTCATGCACTTCGAAGGTTGTAATCTGTTATTGCAAGTTTGGTTATTGGAACATTGTCAGAGGGGAGAATATCACCAAGAGCTTCTACGACGACTGTTGAATGACTACATAGTCACCCAAAGAAAATGACATTTATCCTAGAAAGGTTTGCACAACCTAAAAAGGCTGTGAGTTGGGTGCATTCTTCAGCAATCTGACGGACGAGCAGGTACATTGGATGTTTGAATGATTTCCTAGCAGTGAGTTCATTATCAGGTCAAGAGAGACTACTCATCTGATACTGATCGGGTTGAGGGGTATCTATCCTTATGCTCCTACAAGGGTAATGAGACAAGTGGGAAGAAACATGTTATACCCCAGGTTTCCAACATGGTCCAGTACAAAGCATATTTTAAAGGGGACATCATTCCATTCAAGTTCGAGGCAAAGCATATGTGGAACCAGAAGGTCATTGGGGAAAAAGATACTATTGAGCCAAACATGTATCATACCGGTCATGTGTACTTCTACTCATCATGGATGGTAGACGATATAGAAGGAGACGTCAAGCTGGGAATTAATCTAAAAAACAGGATCATAGATGATGCTGCTGAAGCATAGGTCAAGTATTAGAGGTTACGCAAAAGGGTCTTTGAGTCTGAAGCTAGGCATCTGGAACAACACAAAGTATATATAGAAACAATCATTGAATGGAGGAAAATTGCCACTAGGTCAACAGAGAGATTGGAATATTTGGAACAAGGGTTGATGGAGCTTGAGGGAAAGATGAGGAAGAGGCTTTCAGATTGTCAAAACACGGATGGCAGTGAAGGAGGGCATCTAGCAAAGGCTTACTTGTTGTTGGATATGCGCGACATGAGGAACTTGATTGATAGAGTCAAGAGAGCCAAGCATAGGGAAGGAGCTTCTGGGACCAAGTAGATTAGGAAATGATGTTCTTTACTACTTTCTAGCTTAGTTTTAGCTTTCGACTGTAATAAGGCAAATGCCATTAGTAACTTTCTTATTATTGTCGATTTAGTAAGGATTTGATTCATTTTTGCATTAATGAAACAAAGTAATTATTGGCATCAATTTTTCTCTAAGTCTATGTGTTGCTTAGGCCTACCTCGGGCACAACGATGTCCCCCAAATTAGGACGCAAGTTATTATGTGATTTTGCAAAATATATTTAATATTGCAAGCATTCTTTTAATATCCCTTACTGACTTGGTTACTTTTGTTTGTTTTTCTTTCTTTTGATTATTCCCACTCCCCAAGGTTGGTTCGTGCATACTGGCATCATCCGCATATCACACTAGATCCAGAGGTCCTCCACCTCCTCCTCCACCAAGTCATCCTAAAGGCAGAAGCAAAGGGAAAGGAAAAATGGATAATTTAAGCGGTATTAGAAAAGACAATGCTACTATGGCAGAAAACACCGAAATCTCAGATGGCCGAAGTACTCCGGTACAGGATGAATTGGTATTATGCCTGGAACAGAAAATCCTGGAGCTACAAGGAGAACTTGAGTAGTTCCGGAACTTGCCAATCCTTTCTCTCACCCTAAACGTCCCTGATATTAACCAATAACATCCAAATACCCAAAACCCAGCACCACCTCAAAACACACAAAACCAAAATCTACCGCCAAATCCTCCCGCACCACATCAATATCCCACACCTCCTCAGAACTATAACCCTCCATTGGTACCTACTCCTCAATAATACCATCATCATCCAACTCAATACCCACAGACCACTATTTATCACACTCCTCAGAATGCACCACAACCTACTCCTGATCCCCAAAACTCAACCAATGACCACACTTAGGCCCAGATTCCTGTAGTTCATCAAAACAATCCCGTATATGTAGAAACTTTACCCCATACCCCACAACAAGCCCTATATATACTAGAATCGATCGAAAAAGACCTGCTCATCAAGAACATGCGGAGGAACTCAAGAAACTCACTAGCAGAGTTCAGAGCGTCGAAGGTGGTAATGACATTGGATGTTTGAATTATGAGGACCTCTGCATTCAACCAGATGTGGAACTGCCAGAGGGTTACAAACCTCCCAAGTTTGAAATGTTCGATGGTACGGGTGATTCGAAGGTACATCTAAGGACATATTGTGACAAACTAGTAGGAGAGGGCAAAGACGAACGAATCCGTATGAATCTATTCATGAGAAGCCTCACAGGAGATGTTTTGTCTGGTACATCAGTAATAACCCGAAGAAGTGGGTTAATTGGGTGAACATGGCGTCAGATTTCATGGACAAATTCAGGTTCAACACAAAAAATGCACCAGATGTTTTCTACATTCAAAATCTCAAGAAAAAACCAACAGAAACTTTCCGCGAGTATGCTACTTGGTGGAGATCTAAAGCTGCAAAGGTAAGGCCAACGCTTAAAGAAGAACAAAATAATAAGTTATATGTCAGAGCTCAAGAACCACAGTACTATGAAAGGCTAATGGTTATTGAAAACAATAAATTCTCTGACATCATCAAGCTGGGAGAAAGAATAGAAAAGGAATTAAGAGTGGAATGGTGATGAATTTTGATGCATTACAGGCCATGAATAAAGTCTTGCAGTCAGGATGTATCTCGAAAAAGAAAGAAGTGGGTGCTGTAATGGTGGCCCAGGGTCCTAAGTCTCCTCTCACATACCAAACACCTCCACCCATGTACTAGCCTTCACCCCCAGATACCAACAACCTGCTACCACCTACCATGCCTACAATACCCAACCCGCATATTATCACTCACTACCACCCGCCTGCCAAAAATATTAAAAACCAAGACCAAACTTTGACCGCTGACCACCCAGACAATACACTCCAATTGCTGAACCCATAAACCAACTGTATGAGAGACTGAAGGCTGTTGGTTATGTCACTCATATTGCTGCCGTTGCTATGGAAAATTTTTCTCAGTTGATTAATCCAAATAAGACATGTGCCTATCATTCAAGCATGAAGGGTCATACCATTGATGAGTGTCGCACACTTAAAGACAAGATCCAGACTTTAATTGACACTAAGGTCATACAGGCAAAGGAGGTTGTACCCAATGCTCGTAACAATCCTCTCCTAGACCACAGAGGTGATGGAGTGAATGTGTTAGAGACCTACGAGGAATGGGGTCCAGAGGTGTCAATTGGACTCATTCAGGAGGGGATGATCCTAAAACATCTCCAGTCACCCTTACACCCATTATGGTAAAAACCCAAACACCATTTGAAGTCGAGGTAACCACACCCTTCACTGTGATGGTAGCTCTCACGCCGTTTTGCAAGTCTGATGCCATCCCATGGGATTATGTCATGGAAGAAAGGAGGAAAGGAAAAGCAAAAATGGAGGAAACAGGTGCAGCACAAGGCATGACTAGAATTGGCAGGGTTTATACGCCCGAGCACTTGGGAGGAACAAGTAAAGAAGCTGCATCTAAGCTGCCTATCATTGAGACCGGCCCTGACGACCTTTGGAGAAAAGTACAAGTAAGAGAATACTCTGTGGTTGACCATTTGAACAAAACTCCCACTCAAATATCTATTTTATCACTGCTACAAAACTTTGAGACACACAGGAATGCCTTGACGAAAGTGTCAAGTGAAGCTTATGTACCCACCAACATCACTAGTGGGGAAATGGACAACATGGACGAGCAGGTACTGGACAGCCACAAAATCACCTTTCATGAAGACGAGGTGCCATCAGAAGGACTAAGTCACAACAGGGAACTACATATCATAGTGCAATTTGATGATAAGTTTATCGCCATTGTCCTGATAGATGGGGGTTTAAGTCTCAATATATGTCCACTAACTACTCTGAAGAGGTTGGGTAAAGGTCTGCACGAAATACAAGAAGGAAGCATGAATGTGAAGGCATTTGATGGATCTCAAAGAGCCACAATCAGAGAAATCAACCTTAGCCTACAGATGGGCCTAACCTGGTTTGACATTGAGTTTCAAGTGCTGGATATATCTACTACCTATAATCTATTGTTGGGACGACCCTGGATACATGCCGCTGGGGTAGTAATCTCTACCTGCATCAGGCTGTGAAGTTTGAATGGAACCATCAGGAGGTGACCATCCATGGAGATGGAAGTAATCCCATCTATACCAACCAGACTGTTCCAGCCATCGAGAATAAAAAAGTTAGGTGGAGAAACATACCATCGCATTGAGCGCGTCAACGCAATTGAAAAGGACAAATAATGGAGCAACAAAATAGAAAGCATACTGCTATGGATGGGATATGAACCTGGCAAAGGTATCGGTAAGGATCTCCAAGGGATCACCAAATCAGTACAACCGAAGTGTCATGGTACAACTTTCAGGCTTGGGTATGAATATACTTGGCACGAATACTAGAATTAGTCGCTGCCATGGTGTGGTCCTTATTATCTACTAGAACAACCGATACCATATTTGCATCAGACATTTCATCAAGATGACATGACGTGGGGGTCTGAGGAAGATGAAGCCTTAGCTAGCATGAGGAAGTTGTTTCTGGATGATGAAGAAATGGTTGCAGTGCGATAGTTGAGGAGGAGTAAGAGGAAGACTTTACCATTCAGACCATTAAAAAGGGAGTTGTTCTCAAGAATTGGACCGTTGTACCCTCCCAGACCTGTCGAGTTCCTGGGTAGCCTGGCAATTAGCATCAATTATTTTTAAAGCAATTTTTTGAGCATCTAAGACATTTTATGTATTTTGTTTTGAACGTATTTTGTTTTGAAATAATTTGCTCGAGTCATCGAGCCTTACTTGTTGATGTTTTCATGATTTTAATAATGCATTGCTATTTTTATTATTTATTATTATTCTTTACATTTTTTCTCTCTACAGTATCATTATTACCTATCTGATGAACTTACGCCTGTGACATGTAATGAGACAACACAACATAAGGATAGTGATTCAGAGGCTCTGGAAGATGATATAATACCTGAGGAAATTGTCAGAGAATTGGAAAACTTTGAAAATAGACCTAAGTCTAATTTGGACAAAACTGAGAAGTTAACTTAGGGGATTCCAAAACGGTCAAGGAAACACATATAAGCATTCACCGATCACCATCAGAGAAGGAAGAGTATGTCCGATTCCTAAAAGAGTATGAAGATATCTTTGCATGGTCCTACGATGATATGACTGGTTTGAGCACATCCATAGTGGCTCACAAGATACCTACCAATCCCATGTGTCCACCAGTAAAATAGAAACTCAGAAAGTTCAAGCCGGATATGAGTTTAAGATAAAAGAGGAGGTCACCAAGCAAATCAAAGCCAAGGTTCTTATAGTGGTCGAATATCCTACTTGGTTGGCCAACATCGTGCCGGTTCCGAAGAAAGATGGAAAAGTAAGAGTGTGTGTAGATTACCGAGATTTTAACAAGGCGAGTCCGAAAGATGATTTACCATTGCCCAACATACACAAACTGATTGAAGACTATGCCAAGCATGAACTCCAATCCTTTGTGGATTGCTTCGTGGGGTATCATCAGATCTGGATGAATAAAGAGGATGCCGAAAAGACAACTTTTATCATGCCATAAGGGATGTACTGTTATAAAATAATGTCATTTGGTTTGAAGAATGCTGGATCCACTTACATGAGAGCCATGACAACTATTTTCCAGGACATGGTACACAAGGAAATAGAGGTGTACTCGGATGACGTCATCATCAAATCCTGAAGAAGCACAAATCATATAGAAGACTTGAGGAAATTCAATCTGAAACTGAATCCTGTAAAGCGTGCCTTCGGAGCTCCTGTCAGAAAATTGCTAGGATTCATCGTCAATCGCCGAGGGATTGAATTAGACCCGTCAAAGGTCAAAGCTATCAAGGACTTTCCACCTCCAAAGAATAAGAAAGATGTGATGAGCTTTTTAGGGCGTCTCAACTACATCAGCCGTTTCAAAGCACAATCAACTGTGATATGTGAGCCGATCTTCAAAATGTTGATGTTGCAACAAGTTGGACTGAATAATTCTAGAAAGCCTTCGACAAAATCAAGGAGTATTTATCTAAACCACCTGTTCTAGTCCCACCAGAACCAGGAAGACTTTTGTTGCTTTATTTGTCCATACTAGATGGGGCTTTTGGTTGCGTTCTGGGACAACATGATAAGACTGGAAGAAAGGAGCATGCAATAAATTATCTAATAAGAAATTCACACCTTATGAAGCCCGGTACTCTTTGCTGGAGCGCACCTGCTGCGCTTTGACATGGATATCTCAAAATTTGAGGCATTATTTCTATGCATACACCACATATCTCATATCAAGAATGGACCCGGTGAAGTACATCTTCCTGAAACCCATGCCTACGGGAAAGTTAGCAAAATGGCAGATATTGCTGAGTAAGTTCGACATCATCTATGTAACTCAAAAGGCAGTCAAAGGGAAAGCGTTAGCAGATGATTTGGCAAAAAATCTTCTAGACAGAGAATATGAACTGTTATAAACGTATTTTCCCGACGAGGAGGAATCGTTTGTAGGAGAAGATATCACCAAGGCATACGACGGTTGGAGATGTTCTTCGACGGAGTTGCAAACTTTAAAGGAGTAGGTATCAGAGCTGTCTTAGTATCAGAAACCGGCCAACACTATCCGGTAACTGCAAAACTCAGGTTTGTATGTACTAATAATATGGCAGAATATGAGGCTTGCATCTTAGGACTCAGGTTGGCCATTGACATGAATGTTCAGGAGTTGTTGGTGATTGGAGATTATGATCTTTTGGTGCATGAGGTTCTAGGAGGATGGGCTACAAAGATCACCAAAATATTTCCATATTTGCACTGTGTACAAGAACTGATCAAGAGATCACAAAGATAGAATTCAAACATGTTTCGAGGATTCAAAACGAGTTTGCAGATGCATTGGTCACTTTATCTTCCATGATACAATACTTAGACAAGAACTTCATCGATCCTATCCCAATAGGAATTCATAAGCAGCCTGCTTATTGTGCTCATGTTGAAGAAGAAAGTGATGGAAATCCGTGGTTCAACGATATCAAAAGGTACCTAGAAAAAAGAGAATACCCAGAGACCGCTACTCATACTCAGAAGCGCACACTCCGAAGGTTAGACAACCATTTCTTTTAAAGCGGGGGAATTCTGTATAGAAGGACTCCTAACCTGGGATTATTACGGTGTATCGACGCCAAGGAAGCATCCAGATTGCTCGAGGAAATACATGCCGGAACTTGCGGACCGCACATGAATGGCTTTGTCTTAGCCAAGAAAATACTAAGAGCAGGATATTTCTGGATGACTATGGAAACAGACTGCATCAAGTATGTTCAGAAGTGTCGCCAATGCCAGATACATGCTGATATGATACGAGTACCACCCAATGAACTCAATGCAACAAGTGCACCCTAACCTTTCTCCGCTTGGGTCATGTATGTCATTGGTCCAATCGAACCCGCCACTTCAAATGGGCATAGGTTCATTCTGGTGGCCATAGACTATTTCAAAAAATAGGTCGAGGTCGCATCTTAAAAAGGTTTAACTAAGAAGGCCATCATGGATTTTGTTCGAGATCACATTGTTTGTTAGTTCGGGGTGCCAGAGTCAATTATCACCTACAATGCCGCCAATCTCAAAAGTGATCTAATGAAGGCCATGTGTGAAACTTTCAAGATCAAACATAAGACTCCGCAACATACAGGCCGCAAATGAACGAAGCTGTAGAAGCCGTCAATAAGAACATCAAAAAAATACTAAGGAAAATGGTAGATAATTACAAGCAATGGAATGAGAAACTGCCATTTGCTTTACTCGGGTATCGTACCATGGTTCGCACATCTACTGGGGAAACTCCCTACCTACTGGTTTATGGAACTGAAGTTGTTATTCTTGCCGAAGTAGACATACCTTTTCTAAGAATCATACAAGAAGTTGAGCTCAGCGAAGCAGAATGGGTACAGAGTTGCTATGAACAACTGGCTCTTATTGATGGAAAAAGAATGAATGTAGTGTGTCACGGTCAACTCTACAAGAACAGAATGGAAAGATCTTTCAATAAAAAGGTCAAACCAAGGCAATTCACACCGGAGTAGTTGGTGATAAAGTGGATCTTCCCATATCAAGATGAAGCCAAGGGGAAGTTTTCACCCAACTGGCAAGGTCCCTACGTGGTTCACCGAGTACTAATAGGAGGAGCACTCATACTTGAAGAAATGAATGTAGGGATTTGGCCAAAACCTATCAACTCAGATGCAGTCAAGAGATAATATGTTTAGGATTGTTTACATTTCTTCGCTTGACGTAACTGAACTACACTTGACCTGATTTTTAAGAGCGGATACGTAGGCAACCCTATGGGTTCGGTCATATCTTAATAAAATCTTCATTTTTTGCCCATGATCAAAAATTGGGGAAACATCGCAAGTTCAGCCAACATCATCATATGTAGGACAACCAAAAGTACTGTCAGAAGTATGCATTTAAACTGGGCAGAATTTTGAGGGGAAGGCAATGAGGTTGCAATATCTCTAAATGTGTCATAGTCGCTGGTTCATCTAAATTAGACTATGCATTGTCTCCTCTTCTTTCATAAGGCTAAGAATTGCCTCCCTAATTGCATAAGGCTAAGCACCGGCTTTCCTTGCATTAGACTACGCATTGTCTCCTCTTCTTGCATGAGGCTAAGCATTGCCTCTTTAATTGCATAAGGCTAAGCACCGCCTTTCCTTGCATGAGACTAAGCATTGACTCCTTTTTTTGCATGAGGCTAAGCACTGCCTCCCTAATTGCATAAGTCTAAGCACTGCCTTTCCTTGCATGGGACTAAGCATTGTCTCCTCTTCTGGCATGAAGCTAAGCATTGCCTCTCTAATTGCATAAGGCTAAGCACCATCTTTCCTTGCATAAGACTAATCATTGTATCATCTTCTTTAATGAGGCTAAGCATTGCCTCCCTAATTGCCTAAGGTTAAGCACTGCCTTTCCCTGCATGAGACTAAGCATTGTCTCCTCTTCTTGCATGAGGCTAAGCACTGCCTCCCTAATTGCATAAGGCTAAGCACTGTCTTTCCTTGCATGAGACAAAGTATTGTCTCCTCCTCTTGCATGAGGCTAAGCATTGCCTCCCTAATTTTATAAGGCTAAGAACTGCCTTTCCCCACACGAGAATAAGCATTGTCTCCCCTTTTGGCATAAGTAGAAGCATTGCCTTTTCCTTCCATAAAATTAAATAGTGTCTCCACTACACTACCTAAAACCTAGAACTATCCCTTTGCTCACCTAGGGCTAAGCACTGCCCTCATCTTACACAAGACTAAGACTTGTCTTATCTTTTCCTCGCATATGACCGAGCATCCTGTCTTTGCATTTCATACGCTAAAACATCGCCATTTTGTCCAAAGTCGTTATAGTCTGAAGGTATCATCCTCATAGCCGGGAGACACTATGGCATGGCTTGAGGATCTCTCAAAATTGCACATAATTATTCAAAGGCATCATCGTCCGGAGGCACCATCCTCATGGTGCGAGGACACCATTTCATGGTCTACGAATCCTTATCATGCACTTCATTGCCCAGGACGTCATGGTCTAAGGATATCATCCTCACTGTCCAAAGACAACCTTCATGGTCCAAAGGGAATTTCATCATGTTTAAATTTTTTCAATAACTCATATATATATATATATATATATATATATATATATATATATATATATATATATATATATATATATATATATATATATATATATATATATATATATATATATGGTCTGGTTTCCATTCATAACGTTCACATCCCTTAACTGTTTCAAACATAACCGACTACCAGCAATTGCCCACTATTTACTCTATAACCGTTTAGGTATTTGCCCTGTGATACATCCGTAACATTTCAGATTCACATTCATGACTCCACATAAATTCATCCGATACTATCCTACCCAAAAGAACCCTTTTCAAAACACACGACCATTCCTATAACAACTCAATTGGTTTCGTTTACCGTTGGCTCCAGAACTATATACCGCCTGATTTCCCAAACAATGGGGATATGTAGGCAAGTCAGGAAGCAGGGTTCGGCCCCCATTTTTTAAATCACATCATTCCTCATTCAATTTGGCCAAAATTGGTCATCATTGTCTTTACCCGACAACTCTTTCATCATTCTCGGGTAAAGGGGGGCAGCTGTTGATACTCAATTTTGCCCTCACATTTTTTCAAATAGTATATATACTTTCAAAATATCATTTTGCATCATTATTTAGTTTAAAAATCTATACAAGCATTTTCTATAATTTTCCATGACTTTTAGAGCTTTAAAATTGCTTTTTCTTGCATTTAAATTACTTGAATACTTATTAATTACTCCTTGAAATTATTTTGTGATGACTTAATTACCTAAAATTATTATTTTGCATATATAATACATGTTTCAAATATTTTACTTCATTTATATAATTACATTAGTATTTTTTAAAGATTCGCATAATCTTGCAATAATAGCCTATATTTCATAATTTTATTGCATTTGTCATTTTATTCAAAGTCAAAATAATATCTTACATTTTTATAATCTTATACTATTGTTTTAAAGTATTAATCTTCATAATTTGTATTTTTTATAATTTATTTATCTATTTTATTAAATTATTTTCCTCTTAATTTTTTATATTTTAAAATCTGGCCCAAAACAGGCCAAATTCGAAACTCAGTTCACCATCCCACACCTAAAACTCTAGCCCAATAACCCCTATCCCAATACCAACAACCTATCATTCCACGCCCGTTTTGTATGACCCGGCTCATCTTCCTTTAATCTTGGCCATTGATCTCAGAGATCAACGGCTCATAAGCCACGCCCTTTTTAAATCCATTAAACCTAAACCCTAACCCCATTATCCCACTACCCTCTGCCTCTAAACTCTCTCTGTCTCACCTCTCTCTGAAGAACCCTAGTCGCCGCCCTTCACCAATCCCTCTTCTAATCCCGTTAGCAATGGAATTCACCTATTATTTACTTACTATATTCATATTTCTTCTCCGCTGGTTGCCTCTTTATGGTATTACATAGTACTTGCTCTATTTTTGGCAAGTACAAATCTTCGAATCAAATGGAATCTGTTTTAATCTTTGGGATTCAAACAATATTTCGTCTAGATAGGTTTATATCAAGGTTATATGGGTCCGATTAGCCAAGATTTCCGGCCAATTTTGATTTCTGTCAACTAGGGTTTACCTCTAATCCGACTTTTTATTGATTCTGCATGTTATTTTTTCATTAATTATGTTGGTTTTACATTATTTCCTTGATTTGTTTGCTTGATTTCTACTACTATATAAATCCCTTCCCATTTCCCTTTGAGACAGACTTTGAATCACGAGATTCACCAAAAAATAGAAGTTATTGTTCTATAATTCTCCCATTCTCTTGTTCTATACTTTAGTTCTTGGCCGGCTGAAAGCAAGGGCCACCAGAATTCAATTTTTCAACTTTTCTTGGTGCGAGCACTGCTCGGGGTTCATTTGAAGACCTTGGAAACTCTGACACACTTAGATTCCGGGTCTTGCTCTTTGTTGACATTCAGAGTATTGTGGAGTTGTTCTTTCTTGTTGTCTGTTCATTCAACTGATAACTGGTAAGTCTCTTGGCTTTACAATTTCGTTCTTCTGTGCTTATGTCCTGCATATTCACACCTCTAAAATTTCATGACCTAATGTGTTCTTAGACCATCTCTGTATGCAACTTTGTTGGTATTGAACTTGTTTCATGATATGAACTTCTCTAGCATTTGATTTTACCTAAAAGTGTCAGTTCTGAGACATGTTTATGCTTAACTTGAATAATTTGGACTCTTTTAAGTTCATTTAGCCTAATGTGTTAGTACCTGAATATTCACATTTGTTGCCTGGCATGAGTGGTTTCCTACTTTATTCTGAATTCCTACTTTGGTTTGCTTAATCCTGTATCCCCTAGTGATAAATTGAGTCTTTTAGAGTAGCTATCTTAACTTGTGTGTCGTTGCCATGTTTGATACTGTTTTGCTTCATAATATAAGTTCACATGTATGTCTCTCTGATATTGTGATGGATGTCTAGAATAATTTAGACCCTCAGCTTTAATACTTTAAGTTAATGCTCTACTTCAGACTCATTTGGTATCATGCACCTTTGTATGTCAATCTTGTAATCTCAGAAATCTTGATGCCCCTGTCTTTTATAAAATGTTTTCTGCCCAATATGCTAAGTTTTTGAACTAGTGATCACAACCTGTTCTTTGAGTTTTGTTGATTCTCTTTGCTTGTATGTCACCCATGTCATGTCTGCTTCTAAAACTACAAGTGCATCTCATCAAATTCTGTCCCTTAATCATTGTTCTCTCACTCTCATTTGGTTACCTGCACTATTCTGAATCTATCACTCTTGGCCGGCTGAAAGCCAAGGCCACCAAGACTCCCACTATTAACCTCCATAGTGCGAGCACTACTCAAAGTCCATTTGAGACCCTTGTGAACTCTGACACACTAGGATTTGAGGTTCTTTGTCAACTCTCTTGACTACTGAGACTTGAACTATCTCTGACACTCAATTCTTTCCTCATTCTATCTACTGAATCTGCAAATTGGGGCTTTTAAGTGATTTCTATGTAATTTAATGTTTAGGTCATATGGTCAATCTGTGATTGTTTGGTTTGGCTTGAATTCCTCTATGGTTTCTAGGTTGTGCTGATGAATATAGTCCTTTGTTGGGATCTAGGTATGCTATTTGTGAGGAAATAGTTTGTTGAAGGCCTAAACAATATTGGGTATCTCCTTTTGGTCCTGCTATAGGCCTACTGTTATCGCTTGTATAATATTTGTAATTACATTCATCATTGGGTCTGTAATAATTTTATAATAAACAATTGGGGTGTTAGTGAAATGGGGAAACATGAATACTCTAATTTTTGCATGAAAGGGTAGAAAACATACATATAGGATTCATATGATCTACTTGTTATTTTATCCAACCTGCCATATATGTTATTCAATTTCCATGTACACTGGTAAATATCATGCCATTAGGAGAATCACACACTCACACAACTTGTCTACTATCAAAGCATAAGTGCTTTATTATTCCTATGTCTACTACTATGTGTTACTAGATAGCTTACCTGTAGGAATAAATGTCAATAACCATTCTTTCAATTTGCATAACTGCAGCATATCCGTTAGATACCATCCCTATAAGATTATACTCGCTTATCATGTACCTATGGCTTAATTGATTAATTAGCTTCTGTTATATATATCACTCACTTAGATAGCATATCTATAGGAATAATAGATAAATTTGCCAACTGTTGGAAGCTAGGTATAAACGCTGCTACTCGCTTAAAAAACATGCCCATAGGATCAAACATGAGTAATTCGGAGTATTTCCAATGGTTTTCACTATCCCTACTACATTAATTACTTAGAGATCATGTCTATAGGTTTAATAACTTATGACCTGTAATCAACATGCAATACCAAATACTCCTAAATTGTATAGTTGTTTGGAAATCATATCTATAAGTTTAAAGTGGCACTTTTCATTTGAAACTGCATGCATATTCGAATCCAAGGTTGCATAGAAACCATGTCTATAGGGCTTAATGACTTTAGTTTTCTCAATTATGAAATTGTCTAACGACTAATGTGAGAATCTGTTTGCGTGCATTTGTTGTCTAACTATGGAGGCCAACTTGAGCCCTTAACTGCCTTTACATGAAGTCCTACTTATTTCGTATGTTGCCTAGTTTTATCATTCTGAGCAGCCTAAGTAAAGTCTAGAACCACCCTAAATAGAGGTCTTATGCCTCCTAGACCATAGGTATGGGGCGAGTAGCGCACACATAGGCTATAACTTATAATTGAATTAGAGCGCTTATAGGTAAACAACTTTAACATAGTAATCAGGTAGCAGGAGATGATAGTCTGTGCCTGCTGAATTATATGAGTAATTCCCTACCTTAAGGGAGTTGCGAAGTATTATTTATTTGGAATGGGGTCATCGTTTATGCTAAAAACTTAGGACCCCCATCCCCCCATTCTTTATACATTTAGTCATCTAATATAGACTGTTGTAGATATATCCTTGTAATCCTTATTTCTCATCGTGTTATAATAAATTCCTTTGACCCTTTATCTCTTTGTTTATCTTGCCTAATTATTATCCACATAGTTTTAAGTTCGACTGGGATCCACAGTTGTGGACCTCGAAGAGTGCCTAACACCTTCTCTTTGAGGTAATTTGAGTCTTCACCGATCAGTGGTGGCGTTGACTAGTCAAACAGAGTTATCTGCATAATAGGTGCCCTAACACACCATAAAAACCATTAGGTGGCGACTCTTCTTCTTTTAGTACTCTATCTCCCATCCAAAAGAGTTATCACAATGTCAAAACCAGCTTTTGCAAGAAAACAGGGCACGACAGTTGTTGCTTATGTTTGGAGGGGTATTATTTTCGAACACTTCGGGAAACCTTGTCAGCTTGAGATTTTTTCATCATCTTGAGCGGCTAGATGATTTACATGATTACAGCTGGGGTGCTACTGTTCTTGGTTACTTATACAGGTAGATGTGCCGAGCGAGCATGGACAACCAACGAATGTTGCAGGATTTTTGTCGCTGTTGTAGGTGAAAACATATTCAAATACTCTCTTCATTATAACATGCATCCTAAAAATATACCTTAAATTTTATATCCAAATTGTATATTAGGTTTGGGCCTGGGACTTGTTCCTACAGTTGCATCTGCCTCTACCACCTATCGCTCCATATGCACCACCTCAACCGTTTCTCACTTTAGCTAGGAGGTGGGTTGATAGGCGAGGATACAGACATGAGTACGAGGCTCGAAATAATCTCCCCTATTGTAGGGATATGTTGGATTTGCTGGAGGCCACACATGTAATTGTATACTTAACTTTACTTGGCCTGGATTTATATGTGTTGTATATACTCACTGTCATGCCCCTTTTTTCTTGCGAAATCGGGTTTCAACATTGACAACTCCTTTTAAAAAGAGAAAATATTGGTTATTGAGAGAGTCTCCACCTAATGGATTAAGGTGTGTTAGGGCACCTATTGCAAATGACTAAAGTTTTACTAGTTGCATCACCAAAGATCAAGTAAGGGCTCAAATTACCTAGAGGAGAAGGTGTTAGGTACTACTCGAGGTCCACAATGGTGGGTCCCGACCAAACTTAAATTATGTGAATTATTCTAATAAAGAAGCGAGGGAATTATTTAATAGGGATGGGGGGTCCTAAGTTTTTTAGCCTATAGGATCACCCCGTGTAACATAAATAATACTTCGTAACTCCTACAAAACGGGGGTGTTACTCATATTATTCAGCGGGCACAGACTATCATCTTCTGGTACTCGATTACTTTATTTAAGTTATTTACCTAAAGCACTGTAATCAATTCTAACTCATATCCTATGTGTGCACTACCAGTCCCTTACCTATGGTCCTAGAGGCATTGGGACCTCTATTTGGATGGTTCTAGACTCAGCTTAGGTTGCTCAAAATTGTAAAACTAGGCGACATACAAAACAAGTTGAACTTTTCATACAGGAGCAGATAAAGGCTCAATTTAGCCTCCACACATTAGGCAGCAAATGCACGCAAATAGATTGGAATATCGACAATTTTAATAGTTAAGGTTGTTAGGCCCTATAGACATGATTTATATGTAATTATGGATTTTAATTATACTGGCAGTTTATGAGAAACAATTTCTAGGTGACTATTGATCGAGGCCAACCCTGTACTACTACAAAGTAGCAAGAGAGGTCGAAGCAGCTTTTACCCGAGAAGGTCGGGATCGATTTCCACAGGGAGCTAGATATTGGAGTTGAGTTTCTATCTAAATTGGTGTTGTGTAATTGTTCCTAATTGCACTTCTAAACATTGTTGGTTTTGATTTTACTTCTAATTTTATGCTACTACGATGTTAAATTAGGCTAAGTAAAGCTAAGATTAAACTATTGAAAGTTGTTCAAATGGATAAAAGGCACTAGGGTAGTGACTTTCTACTTGGTGGTTAATTGACGGATTCTTGAGTCTAAGGCTAGATTGTCACATTTGGGGAGTATGATATAACCATTGCATGATTCTACTCACTCTATACCTCTCGGTAGTTCAAGTGATTTTGCCCGAATTTACTTTCTCAAGACCAATTGGGTATGATAATTTGTGCAAGCAATTGAGGTTCAAGTTGGGTATTACTATCTCTAGATTTAACCCTTTAATTGGGGCTATCAATCTCTTGAGTACGCCTCAATTCCTTGTTGGACCAATTTCATGGACTTAGGCTCTCTTTCTTAAGAAGACCCAAAATCTACTAGGCATAAACTAGTGTTTGCAACCACTAATTCAACATTAAAACCCTAAATTAATTCAAATATCAAACACCCATAGACAATCAAACATCAAAACACAAGACCCATAAATTACCCACACTAGGGTTGATCCACAACCCTAGCTAATGGGTCTAGCTACTCATGATTATAGAAGAAAACAAAGAAATAGATGAAGAAAACCCCATAGTAATTAATTACTAGATAAAACTTGAAGATTCAATGATGAAACTAAGCTAAAATTACTCAAAATGGTAAAAAATAAGTGTTTACGAGCGCAGCTCTGTCCCAAAATATATCTGATGACCAAAAATGGGAAAAGAAACTATTTATACTAGGCTAAAAATTCTGGACAAAAATACCCTTGCGGGGATAGTGTGGACCGCACAAAATCGAGTGCGGCCGCACTAAGTCTCTTAGCTGAGATAATGTGCTCTCTGAAGTTGGACACCGCGGACCGCACAAAATGCACCGCGGCCGCGGTGGCTTCTATTGCGGTCCGCACAAAATGGACCGCGGACCGCATTGGGTATAATCCTCCAATTGGCAACTCTCTGATCTTGGGCTCTGCGGACTGCACAAAATCGAGTGCGGCTGCAGTAAAATCAATGCGGTCTGCACAAAATCCTTTGCGGCCGCATTACTTGGTTGCCTGAAATGCATGCTCTCTGAACTTCATCTTTGCGAACCGCACAAAATGGTGTGCAGCCGCACTGGCCCTGTTTGACTGAGCTTGACCTTGGTCTTGGTACTTGTGCATGTTTCACTCCTTTGTGAGCTTGTTTTTGACAAATTGTCACCTTGTTGATCAAACCCTGCAATCAAGTACAACATGTGAGCCTTTTGGGACTATTTTGTACACATTTCTATTCAAAACTAAAGCAAGAAGGAGAGTAAAATGCATCATAATTCCTAGTTATCAACTCCCCAAAACTTAAGCTTTTGCTTGTCCTCAAGCAAACAAAATAATACCCACCCCTTAAGAGTAAATCCAAGAAAATTCAGCCGACCTAAAGTGACCTCATCTAGCATCAATTGGGACTAACAATTGCCCTCAATTCAAATGAATCATTAATAACATTCACTCTTTTAAACACCATGGATTTAGTGCGACACCAAAGCATCAAGAGTTGACTCAACATATCAACGAAACTCTTTCTATTACTTTGGTCATTGTGGAACCCAAACTCACACATTCTCAACTCTCCCTAAGCAAACCTCACCTTTAAGATAGTAGCACTCAAAACGAGGTTAATGGAAATACACTCATCTCTCTCAAGGGAAAGTCACAAGTCCGGCTCTAAGTACCATATGCTTGCCCCTTATGTGAGTCACCGCTAATGTAATTTTCATTCAACTCAAGATCATATAGGGCTTTTGTGGAGAAATAGTGAAGGCTTTTGGTTCAGGGTAGGGAATGTTTGGTCTAGGTAGGTTCCATCTTCCCTTTAGCACTTCTTTTGCTTCATTTTGGCATGCATTCACTTGACTTTTTGAGTCATTTCACTTTTTTCTAAGGGGTTATAGAGACACACTGTCCCTTTTTCTTGTTCATTTCAAATCTTTTCTCCTTTCTCAACTTTCCACATCTTTCATTCTTTGCTTTTATTGAATCCCTTTATTCATTTATACATTGAACATTCTTTTTGTCTTTTTGCTTTTCTTTCTTTTCATTGCCTTTCCTTTTCTTCATTTTGTACCTTTTTACCACATTGTTGCAATCCTTGTCTCTCCCCCCAAACTTATACTTTTTCCATGTGCTAAGGAAAGATCGAGTGCCAAGAGAGGGTATCTTTAGAACGGGTAAAGGCTTGTATCATGGTTCTTGAAGGAAAAAGGTCTAAGGCTCAAAAGGGTTGACTAGGGATTTTATCATTGGTAGGCTATGGAAGTGTTCAAGATATCGTTCGGATCAAGGAGAGCCTATAATATTGTCTCAAGTCAAATTACACTTTGGATTTCGCCTAGACAAACATTCAGGACAAATTCTAGACCAATGGCTCAGGACTTGGACTTGCGATTCAATTTCTCACCACACAAGCTATGTGATCGCTAAAGACACAGAGTCGGGGGCCCACAACAACCTTAGATAAGATTTGAGCACACAATGGTTCCGAAGAACCACTTGATAATTATCGGCCAACACAAGAGTCTCAAGGTCACAACTTTCACTATCCTATACGCAATGATTTGTTTTTGACCATAAGAGCAAAGACAAATGTGTTAGGCCCAAGTGAAACTTTTCTTGAGGCACCCTTACCAACTAACTACTAAAAACAAAAATAAAAAACATACTCAAACCCTTAAGAAGGTTGCCATGCCATCTATCATTGGGAAGAGCCACCCGGTTCACACAAACTCCACCTTTAGAAAGAACCGTGACATTAAGAAAACCAAAGGCTTATTGCAAAAATTCCAAACAAGAAGCTACGAACATAAATAAGAAGCTAAGAAAGGAAAAATGCGAAAAGTGAAAATGAATATGTACAAGCGTGGATTTAATCGAATATACAATAGGGGAGATGAATATATACATAAGACGTAACTTTTATATACAGACCCAAGGTAAAAAAGTACGAAAAATATAATAAAATGCTGAAATTATATACATACCAAAGATAAAAAAGAAAGAAAGAAATCACCAAATCTGTCATATGTACAGTCATCCAAATCCAAATAGGGCTAACCCCACAAATGAAAGTTGGCATTGTCCTCAATGCCAACTAACCAAAATAAGCACAAAAGTAGAGGAAAGAGGAAAAAGAAACTCCCTATGGGCCGTCCGTCTGCATGGAATCCTGAGTGGTCCCTGGGTCCTATGTATGCTCGGGAACCTATGACTGGCTCCCTATGGTCTGTGGCTCTGCTGGGACCTGGGCTGGCTCCTGGGCTACATCCTGGGGCTGACTGGAGGAAGTCTCCGGTGGGTCCTCCAACTGGATAACTGCATCATCAGACTGGGGGATCACCCTCTTCCTCTTAGGAGGCCTCTCAGACTGCTCTGGCTAGGGCTAGGCTACTGGTGTTGGGTTATGTAGTAGCAAATCTAAAGGCAAGTGATATGCCTTCAATCTCTCAACATCTACCTGCAACTCCTTCACCGACTCTTTGGAAGCCCTAGTCTTCCTCATCTTCTTGGCCTCCCTAGTAAGCTATTTGAGAGCCTTTACATGTGAATCAAAATCGTCCGTAAGCAATTTCTGAGTCTCTAGGATCTTCTTCTGGTTGTCCAAAAGATCCTTAAGAGTGTCCTCAATAGACTGTGGGACCTGTGGAGGAGGGGTGCTGACTGAGCTGCCACAGTAGTAGATAATATAGAAAGCTTAGAAGTAGTTGTCTTCATCTAGTTGTTGATGAAGGTGAGGGCCTAGCTCAAACGGTGGGCAGTCAATGGATAGGCAGTGGTGGAGGGTATATCTGGAGCTGAGGAAGCAGATAGACCTGGGGCCATGTCTGCTAAGGCGGAAGGAGGCTGAGTAGGAGCCACTACCACTACTGGCTCTTTAGACTGGCCAGTTGAAGTAGTGGCTTTGCCCTTGAAGTGCTTGCCCTTAGGGTTGTCATCACCCTGGAGGCTATACTATGAGAAAGGTGCCTTTTCCTTCACATTCACATCAAATTTCCGCTTTTACACATCTTAGTCCTTCAGGTACATGGTCAGGAAGTTGGGGAAGGGATAAGATCTATCACCTTCGTTCACTACCCGTGTAATAACTCGGCCACATTCCCGACGTTAATCGGGTACCCCGCCACAATAGATGCTACCAAAATTTCCCAGTGAATTGGGAATGAGTTGTCGTGGGTGGTAGGGTGTAGCCTGCTGCACACAAATGTCTCCCACCCCTTAGCCTCGAAGTTCAGTGTCCTCCTCAATAGCTTCACCCCCGCAGTTAACCACTCGGGGGTGGTACCTGGGATTGCCAAGTACTCCGCAAAACACAAATGGGCTTCTTCACCTAATTTCATCTTTTCCAAGTACAGGGAATCATCTTCTTCCGTGAAGCCTAAGTAGTTATTGATGGTCTTGCCATCAAACTTCACTTTTAAATTCCGAACTTTGGTGACTGTGGTACCCTTTTTGATGTGGGCCACATTGGTGTAGAATTCTTTCACCAAGTGCTTATTGGCGTCATCCACCTGCCCTATGAAGTAGTCACATCCAGCTCTATCTCTGAATTGCCTCAACACATTGGGGTTGTGAGGCAAAAGATCCCGGGTAATGATTTTTCTCTCAAGTATCAACCTCTTCTCAGGCCACCACACTCTGAATTTGTGGTAGGCCATTTCACTGAACAACCAGTCCTCCCATGCCTCCGAGTTCCTAGTCCTCTCTACCCTACCAACTTGGGGTCACCCCCTTCTGCTTCTTCCCCTTCTTCTGCTGTTGCACCCTCTCCGGATAATGAAGCTGTAGGAGAGGTGGAGTACTCATCCCCACTGCCTTCGGTTGAGCCCTTAGACGACTCAAAAGATATGTGAACTAAGGCTTGGGCAGTGGGGGAGGCTTGAGGTATATCTCTCAACCTGTTTCTCTCCGGCCAGTCAGGATAGTATTCTGGCACTGAATTTGAAGATGCCTCTCGCGAGGGATCATACTCACTCCCTGACTAGTCAATAGCCCTGTCTGCAGCTTTTATGATCCTCTTTGTGTTCTTTATGTTTTGTCGGGCTTGTGGGGTTAATTTTATCATTCCTTGCTTCCCACCCTGGGAGGACTCTCCTCTTCCTGGTTGTTTACCACCTTTGCCTCATGATTTCACCATTGTATGCAAACACATTCAATCATGCTTTATTAGTATCAATACGAACAATGAATTTCAAAGTTGCAGAAAAAATATGTTGCAGATAGTTATATTGCAGAGTGTGGACCGCACAAAATGCAGTGCGGCTGCCAAGAGGCCATTGCGGACCGCACAAAATCCATTGTGGTCCGCATATAGGTGGGGCTCAAACTACCTACTCTCTGAATCACGCACCGCGGTCCACATAAATTGCCAATGCGGTCCGTATTGAGGCACCGCGGACCGCACAAAATCTAATGCGACCGCAGTCCTCAAATGTTCAGCTTTCGGGACTTTGTCATTGCGGTACGTACAAAATACCATTGCGAACCACACGGGGGCACCACAGACCACACAAAATCCATCGCGGTCTGCGCTGAATGCCCAGTAGTAATACCAACCTAGGGTTCATAACTTGATCAATTTTAGTCCAATATTTTTAACTATTGATGAGTCCCTAAGTGTTGGTTCAGTGTTTTAACTACCTAGTCTTAATTAAAACAAAAATTAACTAACCTAAGCTACAAAATTTGAAAGAAAAATGGACAGGGAAAGAAGAAGAACTAAGAAAAACAAAAATTAAAAGAAAATAACAACATTAAACAAATGAGAAGGAATAAAAGTTACTAGAAATGAGATGCTGAGATGATGAATAAGCCTTAGTAGTTAATTACGTGCAATAGAGGGAGATGAACAATGATTTTTTATGCTCTGAGATGAGAAGGATTGAAAAGTTCAAAAGGAGGGCCTGAGGTCCTATTTATAGAAAAAGGTCTTGGGGCCCATCTTACCTACCCACCGTGGACCGCACAAAATGGCACCACGGTCTGCGGTGCTCAGAATCATGAGGCATAGACAACTTGACCACTGCGGACCGCACAAAATGCAATGCGGCCGCAGTGGACCACCGAGGACCGCACTAAATGCATTGCGCCCGCGGTGGTAAACTTCATAGAACCCCAACTTTGGTCAAATCACCAGTGCAGTCTGCATTGATTTCTTGCCCCCGCACAAAGGTCTTTGCGGCCGCACAAAATGATTGCGGTCCGCATTGACAACTTTTGAGAGTGGTCATTTTCCAATTTTTCCTGCACTGCATCAACACAATCCTACAACATCTCACAACCAATCAGTCCAAAAATAAATCCTACTCTACAATGTAAATCAAAGAAAAACAAGAAGAAAAACACATGGGTTGCCTCCCAAGAAGCGCCTGATTTAACGTCGTGGCACGACGCAGGTTACCATCAAATCATTTGAGGTGAAGAAGTGCCACCACATGGTTGTCATCAATTTTTCCCAAGTAATCCTTGACCCTGTGCCCATTCACTCTGAAAACTTCCCCATTTTTGTTTTTCAAGTTAAGTGCACCAAACGGGGTCACAAACACCACTTCAAAAGGTCCACTCCATTTTGACTTAAGCTTTCTGGGAAACAGACGTACCGAGAGTTGAACAAGAGAACCAAACCATCCACTTTAAACTCCTTGCTACGAGCATATTTATCATGAAGGTACTTCATCTTGTCCTTGTACAAGGACAAACTGGAGTAGGCATGGAATCGAAATTCATCAAGTTCATTAAGCTGCTCCATACGAAGATTTGCTGCCACATCCCATTCAAGATTCAACTTCCTTAAAGCCCACATGGCCTTGTGCTCTAACTCAACCGGTAGATGTAAAGCTCTTCCAAACACCAACTGATACAGAGAAATACCAATCGGAGTCTTGTAAGCAGTCCTATAAGCCCATAGAGCATCATCCAACTTCTTTGACCAATCGGTCCTATTTACATTGACCGTCTTTGACAATATACTCTTGATTTTCCTGTTTGAGACTTCAACTTGGACACTCGCTTGAGGATGATAAGGAGTAGAAACTTTGTGGTTGACACCATACTTTGCAAGCAAAGTGTCAAAAGCTCTATTACAAAAATGAGACCCCCCATCACTTATAATTGCACGAGGAGTGCCAAACTTTGTAAAAATCTCTTCTTCAGAAATGCAACAACACTCAGGGCCTCATTGTTGGGTAAAGCCACGGCTTCAACCCACTTTGAAAAATAGTCAACCGCCACAAGAATGTATGTGTTCCCACACGAGTAACAAACGGGCCCATAAAATCAATGACCCATACATCAAAAATATCAACCTCAAGAATGTTATTGAGAGGCATCTCATCTTTCTTCGAAATTCCACATGCTCTTTGACATTCGTCACACCTCTTCACAAGTTCACTTGCATCTTTGTACGAAGTTGGCCAATAAAACCCACAACTAAGAACTTTGGAAGCCATCCTCGCCCCGCCATGATGGCCACCATAGGGAGTGGAATGACAAGCCTCTAAAATATTCAATTGCTCTTCCTCCGGGATACACCTTCGGATCACACCATCTGTGCAAATCTTGAACAAGTATGGCTCATCCCAATAGAAATCCAAACTATCCCGTTTGAGTTTCTTTCTTTGGTTAGAAGAGAGCTCACACAGGATTATACCAGTCACAAGGAAATTAGCAATATCCGCAAACCATGGCATACCATTCACCGTCACCGAAAGGAGTTGTTCGTCGGGAAATGAATCATTAATCTCTAGGCCATCACGAGGACTCCCCTCCTCCTCCAAGCGGGACAAGTGGTCCGCCACTTGGTTTTTACTACCCTTCCGGTCCACAATCTCCAAATCAAACTCTTGAAGTGACAAGACCCATCGTATCAGTCTAGCTTTGGAATCCTTCTTTATCATCAAGTACTGGAGTGCGGCATGATCGGTATGGACTATGACCTTGGCACCCATAAGATACGGCCGAAATTTCTCCATTGCGAACACAATAGCAAAAGTTCTTTCTCGGTCACCGTGTAGTTCACTTGAGCATCATTCATTGTCTTGCTCGCGTAGTACACCAGATGAAACATGTTGTTCACTCTTTGACCCAAAACCGCCCCAACCGTAATATCGCTTGCATCATATATGAGCTCAAAGGGCAAGCTCCAATTAGGTGTGGTAATGATAGGAGTGGTGGTCAACTTGTGCTTGAGAAGTTCAAAGGCTTGCATACATCTCTCATCGAACACGAACTTGGCATCTTTTTCCAATAACTTGCATAGGGGATTCACTACCTTCGAAAAGTCTTTGATAAATCTCCAGAACTACCAATACCATGCTTTGAAATTTTATGCCCAAGAACTATGCCCTCTTCCACCATGAAGTGGTATTTCTCCCAATTAAGAACAAGATTGGTTTCTTCATAACGGGCCAAAACTCTATCAAAATTCTTCAAACACTCATCAAATGAATCACCCACAACACTGAAGTCGTCCATGAACACCTCCAAAATATCTTCCACCATATCAGTGAAAATGACCACCATACACCGCTGAAACGTAGCTGATGCATTACACTACCCAAAAGGCATCCGAGAAAAGGCAAAGGTGCCATATGGACAAGTGAATGTGGTCTTTTCTTGATCTTTCAGAGCAATCAAGATTTGGTTGTACCTAAAATACCCTTCCAAGAAATAGTAGAAGGCACGCCCAGCAAGTCGGTCTAACATCTGATCAAGAAAAGGTAATGGAAAATGATCCTTGCAGGTCACTTTATTCGACTTGCGGTAGTCCATGCATACCCTCCAACCGGTGATGGTTCTGGTAGGAATCAACTCATTTTGTAAATTTGCAACCACGGTCATGCCACCCTTCTTCGGTACACATTGCACTAGCAAAGTCCAAGAGCTATCAGAGATGGGGTAAACAACCCCGACATCCAACCACTTGATCACCTCCTTTTTCACAACATGTTGCATTGCCTCGTTCAACCTCCTTTGATGTTCTAAGGAGGGCTTTGCATCATCTTCCAGAATAATCTTGTGCATATAGAATGCAGGGCTTATCCCCGAATATCAGCTAAAGTCCATCCAATTGCCTTTTTCTGCTTTTGAAGCACCACCAATGTGGCATCAACCTGCATGTTAGTAAGACAAGAAGAGAGAATAACTAGCAAAGAAGAACTTGGGCCTAAGAACTCATAACTGAGGTATGGAGGCAACGGTTTTAACTCCAATACCGGAGGTTCCTCAATTGAAGGTTTTGTTGGTGGAATCTTCCTATTCTCAAGGTCCAAAGATAGTTTTCAAGTCTCATAAGAGTAAGAGCCTATCCTATGTAAAGCATTCACACACTCCACTCGGCTTTCATCTTCATTGACATCAAGATTCAACAATACAAACTCTAGAGGGTCCTCCACATTGATCATTGTACTGATATCATCAACTATCACTGCCGTGACAAGGTCCACAAAAGAGCACACCTTGGAACTATTGGGCTGCTTCATTGACTTGCACACATGAAAGACCACTTTTTCATCACCCACCCGGAAGGTGAGTTCCCCTACTTCCACATAAACTAAGGCCTTCCCAGTAGCAAGGAAAGGTCTCCCCAATATGATTGAAACTTCATAATCCACCTCACAATCCAAGATCACAAAATCAGCTGGCAAGATAAATTTTTCCACCCGGACAAGCACATCATCAATAACACCAATGGTCTCTTCATCATTCTATCCACCATTTGCAATCTCATGGAAGTCGGCCTCGGTTGCCCAATACCCAAAATCTTGAAAACTGAGTAGGGCATTAAGTTGATACTTGCCCCCAAATCACATAGAGCCTTATCAAAGTCCTTTCACCATTGGTGAATGCACCAGGATCTTCTAGCTTCGTGGCTATTGAATGCACTATTGCACTAACTTGGTAGGTCATCTTTATAGTTTCACAATCCATGGATCGTTTCTTTGTCACCAAGTCTTTCATGAATTTAACATAGCCCGACATTTGTTCAAGAGCCTCCACCAAAGGCACATTGATGGATAAGCTCTTCATCATATCAATGAACTTTTTAAAATGATTCTCATTTTTATGCTTCATGAGCCTTTGAGGATAAGATGGAGGTGGCCTTGGCAAAGGAGCATTGACTTTAGGCACAACCGGCTCCGGCATGTCTATTACTTGTTCCCTAGATGGGTTCACGTCATTTTGAGTTTCCACCACGATATCTTGAATATCAATCATCACTTCTTCATTCACATTCGCGTTAATCACTTTTTCAACCACCAAAGTAACTTCATCTTCTTGCAACTCAACTTCATCACTCAAAATTTGCTTTTGTTTGGAGGCATTCACATCACTGCCTCATCCACCCCTTGTACTTACCACCATGATATGATTGTTCCCACCTTTCAGGTTTACCACCGTATCACTTGGTAGAACCCTCTTAGGGTGAGTATTCAAGGACTATGAGATTTGGCCTAATTGCACCTCCAAATTTCTAATTGAAGTATTGTGGGAGGACAACTGAGCATCGGAATCCGCACTCTTTTTCATCATCTGTTCAAACATCATTTCAATTCTTCCACTGTCTTTGCTGGAAGAACTAGGGCCTTGGGATGGAAATGTGGGCGGATTGTTCGGTTGTTGGTACATTGAGGGACTTTGAAAGCCTTGCCCCCGGTTTCCTTGGTTCCATTGTTCTACCAACCTTGATTGTTGTTACTACCCCATTTGTTGTTGTTCCTATTCCAATTACTCTGATTGTTCTGATAATTGTTCTGATTTCCCCAGTTGGAGTTTTGGTTGTTGTTCTCCCAATCACCATTGCCTTATTGTTGTTGATTGCCCCAATTACCTTGGGGTCTCCATTGTTGTTGGTTGGAAGAATTGCCCCTTTGGCCTTGATAATTGTTCACGTATTGCACCTCTTCATTCTGCCCATCATAACTATCATCTTGGAATCCACCACAATTATTGTCAAATTGCTCTGAATTCCCTTAGTTCTTTTGACCTCTTTGTCTTCTTTTGTTGACTAGCATGTTGACATCCTCCATAGCATTCACTTGACGAGGATTTTGAACTTGATGCAACTATGCCTTTGCTAATTGGTTCATCGTAGTTGTCAACTCAACTATAGCCTGCCCATGATCATGTAACTCCTTATGCAAATGAGTGACTATGGGGTCACCCTGGGGCACATTGGCTCTACTTTGCCAAGCAGGAGAAGTGTCAGCCATCTCGTCGAGAATGTCACAAGCCTCATCATAGGACATCATCATGAAGTTGTCCCCAACAAGTTGGTTCACTATGCATTGGTTTGTTGTGTTAATGCCCGGTAGAAAGTCTGTTGGATCATTGCCCCAGTCATATCATTGTTGGGGCATTCCTTTACCATTGTTCTATAGCGCTCCCAAATCTCATGCAATGGTTCAATGGGCTCTTTCTTGAAAGCGAAGTTCTCATCTCTCAATGCTGCTACATGTCTCAGTGAGAAACATTTTGCAATGAACTTGTCCGCCAACTCATCCCAGGTAGTGATGGAATGGTTGGGAAGTCATTCAAGCCAATCCAATGCCTTCCCTCTAAGTGAAATTGGTAAGAGTCTCAACCGAAGTTCATCCTCAGACACATTAGTTTGGTTGCTCCCCCAACAGTTGTCCACGAACCCCTTGAGATGTTTGTAAGCATTTTGATTGGCAGTTCCCATGAAATACCCACACTGCTCCATCAATGTCAGCATCTTATTGGTTATTTGAAAATTGCCCGCCCAGATTTGGGTGGGACAATTGCACTTGCATAGCCTTGGTTGGGAAGCACTCGAGGAGCCACTCTTGGAGGTGGCGGGGGAGGGTCTGGAATGTTATCATTGGCCTGTCGGCCTCTCCTTTGTGCTTGAGATACCACGTGGACCTCATCATCGATATTGTCATCTACCTTCTCCCCTAGCGGAATATCTCCTAGAGGTGCATTGTTTGCTGCCATTAGTACTTGAAGTTGTGAAACACAAATTAGTAACACAGAAGGAAAGAAGAACAATATACAAAACTAATGAGATAGATAAACAAAGCCATTAGCACCCCGGTAACGGTGCCAAAAAGTACTCGAGGCCAACCCTGTACTACTACAAAGTAGCAATAGAGGTCGAAGCAGCTTTTATCCGAGAAGGTCGGGATCGATTTCCATAGGGAGCTAGATATTGGAGTTGAGTTTCTATCTAAATTGGTGTTGTGTAATTGTTCCTAATTGCACTTCTAAACATTGTTGGTTTTGATTTTACTTCTAATTTTATGCTACTACGATGTTAAATTAGGGTAAGTAAAGCTAAGATTAAACTATTGAAAGTTGTTTAAATGGATAAAAGGCACTAGGGTAGTGACTTTCTCCTTGGTGGTTAATTGACGAATTCTTGAGTCTAAGGCTAGATTGTCACATTTGGGGAGTATGATATTACCATTGCACGATTCTACTCACTCTATACCTCTCGGTAGTTCAAGTGATTTTGCCCGAATTTACTTTCTCAAGACCAATTGGGTATGATAATTTGTGCAAGCAATTGAGGTTCAAGTTGGGTATTACTATCTCTAGAATTAACCCTTTAATTGGGGCTATCAATATCTTGAGTACGCCTCAATTCCTTGTTGGACCAATTTCATGGACTTAGGCTCTCTTTCTTAAGAAGACCCAAAGTCTACTAGGCATAAACTAGTGTTTGCAACCACTAATTCAACATTAAAACTCTAAATTAATTCAAATATCTAACACCCATAGACAATCAAGCATCAAAACATAAGGCCCATCAATTACCCACACTAGGGTTGATCCACAACCCTAGCTAATGGGTGTAGCTACTCATGATTATAGAAGAAAACAAAGAAATAGATGAAGAAAAGCCCATAGTAATTAATTACTAGATAAAACTTGAAGATTCAATGATGAAACTAAGCTAAAATTACTCAAAATGGTAAAAAATAAGTGTTTACGAGCGCAACTCTGTCCCAAAATATATCTGATGACCAAAAATGGGAAAAGAAACTATTTATACTAGGCTAAAAATTCTAGACAAAAATACCCTTGCGGGGCTAGTATGGACCGCACAAAATCGAGTGCGGCCGCACTAAGTCTCTTAGCTGAGATAATGTACTCTCTGAAGTTGGCCACCGCGGACCGCAAAAAATGCACCGCGGCCGCGGTGGCTTCTATTGCGGTCCGCACAAAATGGACCGCGGACCGCATTGGGTATAATCCTCCAATTGGAAACTCTCTGATCTTGGGCTCTGCGGACTGCACAAAATCGAGTGCGGCTGCAGTAAAATCAATGCGGTCCGCACAAAATCCTTTGCGGCAGCATTACTTGGTTGCCTGAAATGCATGCTCTCTAAACTTCATTTTTGCGAACCGCACAAAATGGTGTGCAGCCGCACTGGCCCTGTTTGACTGAGCTTGACCTTGGTCTTGGTACTTGTGCATGTTTCACTCCTTTGTGAGCTGGTTTTTGACAAATTGTTACCTTGTTGATCAAACCCTGCAATCAAGTACAACATGTAAGCCTTTTGAGACTATTTTGTACACATTTCTAATCAAAACTTAAGCAAGAAGGAGAGTAAAATGCATCATAATCCTTAGTTATCAACTATGTAATTGCCTACTGATTATAAATAAAAGCGTTTGAACCTATCGGCGTGTTTTCTAGGTGACTTATTAAGCAGTTGATAGTGATAACAACAAAAATGCTCATAATTATTTAGTTAGTTGTATAGGCAAGCTTTCAAGTGGATTTTAGCAAGACGCTATGCAGAGTTCCAATTTTAGTATTTGGCACAAATGATAATTATCCCTATAGGCATGAATTCTACTTTTGGTGATTGAAACTGCTTATTAATTCCTAGAGATATGCATATTAACTAAGCGAGTGTGACAATTAATTAAAACCTATAGATATGATTTGTAAAGAAACAATTTTGAGTATGCTGTAAGTTGAGCTTGGTTATTGCATTTCCTATAGGCATGGTATCTAATCATGCAATGGCAAACCTAAACATTTAGGCAAGTTTTCGGCAGAATATTTCTTGGCATAAAGTAAAACCTATAGGTAGGTTATACAACAATAATAGTGAACACCTGTAGATATGTTATCTAACATATAATAGTGGAAAGACCTATGGGCATGTTATCTAACATATAATAGCAGAAATACCTATAGGCATGTTATCTACCCCTTTCATATAGAACGTCAAACAAGCCTATTTCCCAATTTTATTATTGCCCCCAATTGTATTTACAAATAATCATTATAGACCAGAATAGAATAAATAAATTACAAAGTATATAAATTATAGGAAGCTTGCAGCAGGCTCAAATACATCTGGATAGGCCAGGCCCTTCAATCCATAATATCTCCAAAAACAAGTGTTCATAGTGACCAACAATGACTAATTCACCTTCGTTTCAAGGATAAGCATACCAATCCCAATCCTCCAGTGTGTCAGAGTTTCCAAGAGCTTCACGAACCCCGGGCAGTGCTCACACTATAGTAGAAAGATCAGAACCAATTCAAGGAAAACTATGGACTGAATCCTGGTGTGTCAGAGTTCACGAGGGTCTCATAAGAACCCTGAGCAGTGCTTACACCAGTAAGGCCAAGGGATAGTACTTAGATTACTTTGGCTTTCAGTCAGCAAAGGATTAAGATTCAGAAGAGTGCAGGACAGGGTTGTGAAGTACACTTAGGGATAGAATCACGCATTGAACAGAGACCAACACTTTGAAACTGAGTAGACTTAACAAGTTGGAAAATTAACAATGTCATAAACTGGTAATGACCAACTCATGAGCATGCTTTCACAAAAGACAGTACAAAATTCAAATTAGGACAAATCATAGAAAAAGGGTTAATTGATCAATTAATGAGTCAAGAAGCATATTAGTTATCAGCTAGAACTAATAAAGAGGTTATAACACGGAGAATACAGAATCATGATAACGGATTTAACAACTAAAGTATGCATAGTGAACTAGTTTGAAAGGTATCGAACCATTCTCAATATTAAAAGACAGTCTTGATTATATATGATTAAATAGATTTTATCTATTAGTCTACTAGGTTAAACATGTCTAAAACACATAGAGCAATGAGTCTAATAACAGTAGCATACTGAACAAGGGCACAATAGAGAAGTTTCAACAACTTACTAGTTCCGATGAAACAGAAAGAAGTTTAGCAATGCAACAATGATTATCAACAGCAGCAAACTATAGAAGATTTCCGGCCTTGGCTTCCAGCCGGCCAGGAATCAAAGCAGAATAATAACAGTATATAGTTTTAGTAGTGAGAAATACTAGAGTTCTAAGTCCGTCTGAAGGGGAAAGGGGGAGGGGGGGGGTTAAATAGCACTAGACTAGAGCCCACCAATAAGGTAATAATCAATCAAGGAAAGCACCTAACAGTTAATTAAGAAAAGAAAACTCAGAACCTTATTTAAGGTAAGCCAGAAGTAACAACTGCATAGACGCGTAAAACATATAGTCAGAGATTTTAATACAGTAATTAGGGACTCGAACAGATTTGGGGAACCAAAGACTCCTAAGTTTAGGGTAAGTGAAATTGGTCAACAATTAACGACAATAATCATAAAGACAGATAGATATAATCACTGAAGGAAAAAATGAAATAAAGAATCGAAAACCTTAATTTTGGGGTAAGTAAAATTGACAGAAATAATCAAAGGCAAAGCTATAATAAAGATGCATAGCAATATTAAAGATCGAACCAGATTTGGTTCGATTTTAAAGAATCAAAAACCCTAATTTTTAGGGTAAAATATTAGTCAGAAATATCTACGAAAAATCATAATAGAGATGTACATAGATATATATACGGAAACATTAAAGAGAAATATTTAATAAAATTAGAAAAGCTATAACAGATCTTGAAAGATCTGAACCCCAGCTTTAGGGTAAATGAAGAATCGAGAAAATCTCAGAGATTCATACCATAAATAGGCGAAGAATGAACATAGATGGAAAGAAGTGAAGGTTCGAACCAGATTTGGTTCAAAGCAAGAGAGATCTACTTGCCATGTTAGGGAAGTGATTATGTAATAGCATAAACGGTTAACCAGTAATAGGAGACGGCCAATAAGGTAAGAAAATCGTCTATGGATTCCATCGTTGAGTTGGAATCGAAGGGAAGTGGGATCACAGCGCTAGGGTCTCAGAAAAGGGGAAGAAGAGAGATTTTGAGGGCAACGAGGTTTATGGAATGAGTTGTTTGGGTTAGAGATGGTTAATTAAAAAGGGAAGGGTGAACAGGGGATTAAAAAGGGGGTTTGGGTCGGGCATAGGAACGAGTATCGGTTGTTTTACTGGCCAGGAGTTATTTGATTTGGGTTGGGGTGTTGGGATGGTATATTTTAGGTAATTGGGCTAGGGATTGATACGAAATAAGACTAAAAATGGGCTATTATTTAAATACCTAATTTTAATTAATAAATAAATAGTAAAAATATCATTTGTGCATAAAACAAGTAAAAATAGTTATTTAACACTATTAAAAGTATAAAAGGATTATTTGGAATAAATAAAATAATTGTAGATACATATTAGGCTATTATTGCAAATGTACAATTTTAACCTTAAAAATGCAAATGCAATTATGACAAATATATTAAAAATATTTATAACGTAGTATGGATATAAATGGTGAAATTAGATGATAAGAGATTTGTAAACTAATTTGTAATGCAACTAATGAGTATTTATATAATAAAATATAGGAATAAATTGATTTAAGACCCTGTTAAAATTATAAACAATTATAAAAAATACTTGCATATGTCTATAAATCAAGTGATGATGCATATGCGCTATTTTGAAGTAATATATGTATATTTAAAAAATATGAGGAAAAAATTGGGTATCAACAACTGCCCCTCTTTACCCGGGAAGGATGAAAGTGTTATCGGGTAAAGAAATAATGACCGATTTTGACCGAATGGGGTGATTAGAAAAAATATAGTCCGCACTCTGGCTTTTGAGCTATCTACATATCCCTGATTTTACAGGAATCAGGCCATATGTAGTTCTGGATCCAACGGTGAACGAAACCGATGGAATTGTTATAGGAATGGTCGTGTGTTTCGGCAGGGTTCTTTTGAGTAGGATAGTATCGGATGAATTTACGTGAAGTCACAAATGTGAATTTGAGATGTTATGGATGTATCACATGACAGATATGTAAATGGTCATTAGGTAAAGCGAGTAATTGATGAGAGTCAGTTACGTTTGAAATAACAGCAGGGTGTGAATGGTATGAGCGGAAACCAGAGCGACGGTTGCTCCTTTTAGAAGTTCGGTTACCTCCTGAGTTACCTGCAAAAACTTAAAACACGATGCATGCAAATATATATTGGTTATTACGACAATTTAAACATGATGCCATTCCCTTTGGACCATGAAGATTGACTTCAAACGGTGAGGATGGTGTCCTTAGACCATGACTTCTTAGGCCTTGACTCGTGATATAAGGGATTCACAGGCCATGAAATGATGTTCTGGGGCCATGAGAATGGTGAGTCTGAACCATGACGCCTTTGAATAATGATGTGCATTATCGAGAGATTCGTAGGCCATGACATTGTGTCTTCACGCTATGAGGATTATGCCATCGGACTATGGCGCCTCCGGATAGAGACATGATGATGGGTCATATAAGCAAAACAAGACAGAGCTTAGTCTTGCATAGGATGGGGACAGAGCTTAGCCCCGAAAAAGGCAAAATAGTGCTAGGTTTCAGATACTGTAACATTCAGCATTAGACAAGGAAAGGCAGAGCTTAGCCTTATGCAGTTGGAGAGGCAGGTCTTAGCCTCATGCAAGAAAGAGAGACAATGCTTAGTTTCATTCAAGAAAGGAAGACAATGCTTAGTCTCATGCAAATAGGGAGGCAGGGCTTAGCCTCATGCAAGAAAGAGAGACAATGCTTACTCTCATGCAAGAAAGGGAGACAATGCTTAGTCTCATGCAACAGAAGGCAGTGCTTAGCCTTATGTAAATGGGGAGGCAAGGCTTAGACTCATGCAAGATTCGAGACAGTGCTTAGTCTCATGCAAGGAAAGGCAGTGCTTAGCCTTATGCAAATGGGGAGGCATGGCTTAGCCTCATGCAAGATTCGAGACAGTTCTTAGTTTCATGCAATGGAAGGCAGAGCTTAGCCTTATGCAATTTGGGGAGACAATGCTAAGCCTTATAAAAGAAAAGGAGATAGTTCTTAGTCTCATGAAATAGAAGGCAATGCTTAGCCTTATCTAAATGGGGAGGTAGGTCTCATGCAAGGAAGGGAAGTGCTTATCCTTATGCAAATGGTGTGACGACCCGACCAGTCGTCTTAAGAATTTACGCCCCTCGGTTTTGAGTTTCGGAGAGTTTTGGGACACTTAGTCCCTAAATAAGAGCTTAAGTGTTGGAAAGTTGACCATAGTCAGAATAGTGTGAAGACGGCCTTGGAATAGAAATCTGATGGTTCCGTTAGCTCCGTTGGGTGATTTCGGGCTTAGGGGAATGTTCGGATTGTGTTTTGGAAGTCCGTAGAAATACCGAAATGTCGAATTTTGAAGTTTCCGGTTCGATAGTGAGATTTTGATCCGAGGGTCAGAATGGAATTCCGGAAAATGGAGTAGCTCTGTAGTATTGAATGTGATGTGTGTGCAAAATTTGGGTCATTCAGACGAGTTTTGATAGACTTTTCGATCGAAAGCGTATTTTTAGAGTTTTTGGAAATCTTAGGCTTGAATTCGTTGAAAAATAGGTGTTTTTATGTTGTTTTGAGCATTCCGAAGGTTGGAACAATTTTTAATGAAGTTATGAGATATGTTGGTAGGTTCGGTTGAGGTCCCGGGGGCCTCGGGATGATTTCGGATGGTTGACGGAACGATTTTTTGGAATTTTGTAGTTGCAGCTTCAGTTGTTCTTATGTCATAACCACACGTGAGAGTGTGGGACCATAGGTGCGGAGCCGCAGAAGCGGCAAATCTATCGTAGAAGCGGAAATGGGGAAGTTCAGAAGGGACCGTAGGAGCGGTAGGATTTCTGCAGGAGCCATACTGCATATGCGGATGGGGAGTCACAGATGCGGAAAATTGGTTTTAAGTGAGAAGTCGCAGATGCGACCCGTGTTCGCAAAAGCGGGACAGCAGAAGCGGTCCTAGGACCGCAGATGTGGTAACAACTGGGCAGAAATATGAAATTTTGAGGGTTTAATTTCAAAAGTTGGAAATTCAATTTGGAGCTCGGGAAAGGGCGATTTTTGGAGGAAATTGAAGAGGAGATCAGTGGGTAACAATTCTTTAACCCTTTATAGTTATATTCCATCAATCTATAGTTAGTTTCATCATTTAATTTCGGATTGGAGATGAAAATTGGGGAAACGTTGGAAGAAAGTTCTTAGACCTAAAATTTGACTTTTGAGTGGGAATTTGACCTTAGATTTGGATAATTTTGGTATGCATGAACTCGTGAGAGTATGAGGATTCTGAAAATATAAATTTTACCCGATTCTGAGATGTGGACATGAGGGGCATTTTGGTCATTTTACCTAATTTCACGTATTAGCTTAGAATTTCTTTGTAGAATAGTTACTTGAAGTGTTATTTACATTATGCAATTGAACTGAATAGATTTGGGCCATTTGGAGTCGAGTACTCATGGCAAGAGCGTGGTTTCGGATTGATTATTGAGCCGGTTCGAGGTAAGTGGCTTGTCTAACATTGTGTGGGGGACATTCCCCTTATGATTTGGTATATTTGATGTTTGAAATGCCTTGTATGTGAGGTGACGAGTGCGTACTTGATCTAATTGTTGAGAATTTGATTTTTTTTAAGTAATTTCAATTGCGTTCCTTTTCCTGTTTCATTTTACTTGCAATTTAAAACTGTTGTTAACTTAGAAAAAGCAGGTCTAATTGACTTAACTCTTTATTTGCTTAAATTGCCTTAATTGAATTATGTGAAGCATGTTAGATTAGAAGTACATGTTTACTTGATACGAAATTAAGTTTAATTGAGTATTCTTGTGTTGCTGCTGTGTGTTTTACTTTGGAACTACGGGACGACATCCCCGGAGATCCCCTGTACGTATTTATGATTGGAATTGAGGTGCGGGATACCGAGAGATCCTTGACACGTATATTGAGGATACCAAGAGATCCTCGGGATACCAAGAGATCCCTGGCATGTATATTTAGGATACCAAGAGATCCTCGGGATACCAAGAGATCCGTGGCATATATTGAGGGTACTAAATGATCCTCGGGATACTGAGCGATCCCCGATTATTTCCTTGTGATCGTTTTTGCCTCTATTTCAGTTATTGAATTCCTTGTTTTCCTGTATTAAATTCTTAGTGTTAGTTTTCGACTGTACTGCTTATCTTATACTTTCATATCTTATATTCTTATTTTATATCAGTAGGGCCCTGACCTTCCTCGTCTTTACCCGACCGAGGTTAGGCTTGGCACTTACTGAATACCATTGTGGTGTACTCATGCCCTTATGTACCTTGACTTAGACTTACCATCCTTGAGGCGAGGCGACCCTTTGGAGACTTCGAGGTATATGTACTGCGTCCGCAGACCGAGGAGTCTCTCTCTATTCTCTCTTGTAGTTACAACCCTTCTGTATTTACTTGTTTTTAGATTATTCTAGAGTTAGAGCACTATGTAATATCCTTAGCTTGTGTTTCATGGGATTCCGGGTTTTGGGAGATATATATATATTGGATTTGAGAGTTATATTTTGTATGCCGAGCGGCACTTTTAAAATGCTATTTTATTATATTATTTCTATTTTAATGTATTCTTCCGTAAATTGGTTTATCTTCTGCGTTTTAGGCTTACCTAATCGTAGAGACTAGGTGCCGTCATGATGGTTCACGGAGGGAAACCAGGGTCGTGAAAAATGGGGAGGCAAGGCTTAGCCTCATGCAAGATTCGAGACATTTCTTAGTCTCATGCAATGGACAAATAGCAAGTAGGAGCATAATATTTCTTAGCTGGAGATATATTTGTAGTTGGCGGCCTTGCCATTATGAAGATAGTGATTTTGGTATGTGTATACTTGTGAATGCTCCTCTCATGTTCATTGTGCTTGCATCCAAAGAAAAATCGTGAGTTTTGCGGGGAAGGTTGGTTCGTGTCTTCGCCTGCTAGTTTTGCTTTGCTTTGCTTTGCTCTGGGGATCCTGTTTGAGTTACCCTGGGTAACATCTGGCTGCCATAGAAATAAAGTTTTTGAAAAAATATGCGTGTATTTGATGTAGTAGAGTTATTTAGAAAACATAGTGGTATGTAATATCAAGTAAATTAGATGAACTAATGACTGCGACACTTTTAGAGACATTGCGGCTTCTTTGCAATAAAATTTTGAGGGTCCTCCTCAAAATTCTACCCCAGTTTAGTAAGTGATTCATCGACCATTCTGCATGTGACAAAGTTTGTTGGATTTTCTCCGGAATTTTGAGAATCCTTCTCAAAATTTTGCCCCAGTTACTTAATCGATTCTATGACTGTCTTGCACATGATGACGTCGGTTGGACTTGCTCTAGAATTTTGAGGGTCCTTCTCATCATTCTGCCCAATTTCTGGTTGTGGGGAAAAATGGATATTTTATTGAGATGTGACCAAACCCACAGGGCTACCTACATATCCCCTCTTAAATGGGAATCAGGTCAAGTGTAGTTCAATTACATCAAATGAAGAAATGCAAGCAATTTAAATATAGTATATCTTGACTGTGTCCGAATTGATAGGCTTTGGCCAGACTTCTCCGTCCATTTCAGTGAGTATAAGTGTTCCTCATGTTAGTACCCTGTGAACCATGTCGTGCCTTGGCAGTTGGGCGAAAACTTTCCTTTGGCTTCATCTTGATGTGGGAAGATTCGTTTTAACACCAGCTGCCCTGGTGCGAATTGTCTATGTTTGACCCTTTTGTTGAAAGCTCTGGATATTCTGTTTTGATAAAGTTGGCCATGACATACTACTGCATTCATTTATTTTCCATCGGTAAGAGCCAATTGTTCACAGCGACTCCTTACCCATTCTGCATCACTAAGGTCTGCTTCTTGTATAATTCTCAAAGAAGGAATCTCGGCCTTGGCGGGAATGATAGCTTCAGAACCGTATCTAGCTTGTAGGGAGTTGCTCCGGTCGATGTTCGAACTGTGGTACGATACACCAATAAGGAAAATTGTAATTTCTCATTCCATTGCTTGTGATTGCCTACCATTTTCCTCAAAATTTTCTTAATGTTTTTGTTGGCGGCTTCCACAGCTCCATTCATTTGCGGCCTGTATGTTGTTGAATTCTTATGCTTGATCTTGAAGAATAGCTTTCATTAAATCGCTGCTGAGGTTGGCGGAATAGTTGGTATTGATGGATTCTGGTACCCCAAATCGGCAAACAATACGATCCCTAACAAAATCTGCGACGACTTTCTTGGTTACAGCCTTGTAAGATGCAGCCTCAACACATTTTTTGAAGTAGTGTATGGCCATTAGAATGAACTGTGCCCGTTTGAAGCAGAGGGCTCGATTGGACCGATGATATCCATTCCCCAAGTGGCAAAAGGCCTAAGTGCACTTGTTGCATTGAGTTTCTTCGGTGGCACCCGTATCATATCTATATGTACCTGACATTGGTGACACTTCTGAACATACCTGATGCAGTCTATTTCCATTGTCATCCAAAAGTATCCTGCTCTTAATATATTCTTGGCTAGAACAAAACCATTCATATGCGGCCCGCAGGTTCCGGCGTGTATTTCCTCGAGCAAGTCTGGAAGCTTCTTTGGCATCAACATACCATAATAATCCTAGGTCTGGAGTCCTTCTGTACAGAATTCCTCTACTTTGGAAGAAATGATTGGATAATCTCCGGAGCGTGCATTTTTTAGTATGATTTGCATGCTCTAGGTATTCTCCTCTTGCCAAGTATTCCTTGATATCGTGAAACTAGGGATTTCTGTCTGTTTCTTCTTCAACATGAGCACAATAATCTGGTTGACTATGGATCCTTACCGGAATGGGATCGATGAAATTCTTATCCGGATGCTGTATCATGGAAGACAAATTAGCCAGTGCATCTGCGAACTCATTCTAGATTCTCGGAATATGTTTGAATTCTATCTTCGTGAACCTTTTTATCAACTCTTGCACCTGATATAGATATGGTACTATCTTAGTATTCTTTGTAGCCCATCCTCCTCGAACCTGATGTACAAGAAGATCCAAATCACCAATTACCAGCAACTCTTGTATATTTATCTCGATGGCCAAATTGAGCCCCATGATGCAAGCCTCATATTCTGCCATATTGTTGATGCATAGAAACCTGAGCTTCACGAATACCGGATAATGTTGGCCTGTCTCTAACACCAAAACTGCTCCAATACCCACTCCTTTGAAATTTGCAGCTCCATCGAACAAGATTCTCCAACTGTCGTAGGCTTCGGTAATATCTTCCCCTACAAACAAAACTTCTTCATCGGGAAAATATGTTTTCAACGCTTCGTATTCCCCTCCCATAGGATTTTTCGCAAGATGATCTACTAGTGCACGTCCCTTGACTGCCTTCTAAGTCACATAGACGATATCAAACTCACTCAACAATATCTGCCATTTGGCTAGTTTCCCTATAGGCATTGGTTTCTGAAAGATGTATTTCAGAGGATCCATCCTTGGTATGAGGTATGTAGAGTAGGCACAAAAGTAGTGCCTCAAATTTTGAGCTATCCACGTCAAGGCACTGTAGGTACATTCCAGAAAAGAATACCATGCTTTATAAGGTGTGAACTTCTTACTCAAGTAATATATGGCCTGCTCTTTTCTTCCCGTCTCATCATGCTGTCCCAGAACACAACCGAAAGCCCTATCTAGTACGCACAAATAGAGTAGCAGAGGTCTACTAGGTTCCAGTGGGACCAAGACTGGTGGCGTGGATAGGTATGCCTTGATTTTGTCGAAAGCTTTCTAACATTCCTCAGACCATTTTGTTGCAGCATCTTTCTACAACATTTTGAAAATTGGCTCACAAATCATGGTCGACTTTGCTATGAATCAGCTGATGTAATTGAGACGCCCCAAGAAACTCATCACATCTTTCTTGCTCTTCTTGGGTGGAAAATCTTGTATGGCTTTGACCTTTGAGGGGTTCAATTCAATCCCACAGCGACTGACGATGAAACCTAGCAATTTCCTAGAGGGACTCCTAAAGCACACTTTGCAGGATTCAGTTTCAGATTGTACCTTCGAAGCTGATTAAAGGATTTCCTTAAATCTGTTATATGATCTGTGCTTCTTCTAGATTTGATGATGACGTCATCCACGTATACCTCTATTTCCTTGTGAATCATGTCATGGAAAACGGTCGTCATGGCTCTCATATAGGTAGCCCCAGCATTCTTCAGGCCAAACGACATCATTTTGTAACAATACATTCCTCATCCATCTAGATCTGATGGTATCCCGCGATCCACAAAGGAATGGAGTTCATGCTTGTCACAGTTGTCAATCAGTATGTGTATATTGGGTAATGAGAAATTATCTTTGGGACTTGCTTTATTTAAATATAGATAGTCGACACATACTCTGACCTTCCCATCCTTCTTCGGAACTGCACGATGTTGGCCAACCAAGTAGGATATTCAACCACCCTAAGAACCTTAGCTTTTATCTGCTTGGTGACTTCCTCTTTGATTCTCAGACTCATATCATGCTTGATCTTTCTGAGTTTCTATTTTACAGGTGGACACATCGGATCGATAGGTAGTTTATCAGCCATTATAGACGTGCTCAAACTAGTCATATCATCATAAGACCATGCGAAAATGTCCTCATACTCCTTCAGAAAATGGGTGTATTCTTCCTTTTCTAATGGTGATAGATGGATACTTATGCGGGTTTCTTTGACTGTTTCAGAATCTCCCAAGTTGACTATCTCAGTTTCATCCAGGTTAGACTTAGGATTATTCTCAAAATTCTCAACTTCTCTGACAATTTCCTCAGGGATTATATCTTCTTCTTCTACTTCTTCTGAATCACTATCCATATGTTATTTTGTTTCACTACATGTCACAGTCGTTGGTTCATCACGATAAGTAATAATAATGATGTAGAGAAAAAATGTAAAAGATAATAATAAATACTAAAATAACAATGCATTAATTTAAATCTCGAAAACATCAAAATAAGTACGGCTCGATGACTCGAGAATTATTTCAAAACAAAATGCATCTTAAAACAAAATACTGGAAATATCTTAAATGCTTAAAATGGCTTTTAAAAACGGATCATGCTAATTGCCAGTATACCCACGAACTCGACGGGCTCGGTATGATGCAGCAGTCCAATTCTTGAGAACAACTCCTTTCTTCATGGTTTGAAGGGTGAGGTCTTCTTCCTCCTCCTCCTCAACTATTGCATTGCAGTTTATGTATTCATCACCTTGAAATAGATCCCTAAGGCCAGCTAAAGCCTCATCTTATTCAGATCCCCATATCACGTCAGTCTATTGAAATGTCTGATGCAGATGCGGTATTGGCTATTCAAGAGGGTAATAGGGGCCACACCATGGCAGTGACCAATCATCGTACTCCTGCTAGGTGTACTGATACCCAAGTTTGAAGGTGGTACTATGACTTTTTGGTTGTATTAGCTTAGTGATACCCTCGAGATTCTTACTGAGACCTTTACCGGGTTTATACCCTATCCATAACAGTATGCTTTCAATCTTATTACTCCACCACTTGTCTTTCTCTATTGCATTGACACGCTCGATGTGATGGTACGTTTCTCCATCCAATTTCCTTTTATTCTCGATAACCGGAACAATTTGATTGGTGTAGATAGGATTACTTCTTCATGAATGATCACCTCCTGATGGTTCCATTCGATCTTCATGGCCTGCTATAGCGTAGAAGCTACGGCTCCAGCAGCATGTATCCAAGGTCGTCCCATCAACAAATTGTATGTAGCAAATATGTCCAATACTTGAAACTCAACATCAACCCAAGTCAGGCCCATCTGCAAACAAAGGTTGATTTCTCCAATTGTGTCCCTTTGAGACCCATCAAACGCTTTCACATTCATACTCCTTGGTCTTATCACATGGAAATCCTTACCCAAACTTTTCAATATAGTCAACGGACAAATGTTGAGTCTTGAACCCCCATCTATTAGGACTCTAGCTATGAATTTGTCCTCAAACTGTATAGTGATGTGTAGTGCCTGTTGTAACTCAGTCCTTCAGGTGGTAGTTCGTCTTCATGGAAGGTGATCTTGTGGCTCTCCAATACTTGCCCTACCATGTTGGCCATCTCTTCATTGATGACGTTATTATGCACATAAGCTTCATTCAATACTTTCATTAACGCATTCTTATGCATCTCAAAATTCTGTAGCAGCAATATAATGGAAATCTGAGCAGGGGTTTTGTTCAAATGGTCCACTACAGAGTACTCCCTCACTTGTACCTTTCTCCAAAGATCATCTAGGCCGATTTCAATGACAGGTTATTTGGGAGCAGAATCTTTACTCTTTCCTCCCAAATGCTCGGGCGTGTAAACCCTACCGGTCTTGGTCATGCTATGTGCGATTCCTGTTTCTTCCATCTTCTCGTTTCCTTTCCTTCTCGCCCTCTACAACATAGTCCCATGGTATAACATTGGAATTAAAGGACGGTGTGGGGGCTACCGTCAGAGTGAAGGATGTGGTCACGTCCACCTTAAATAGAGCTGGTGCAGCAGAGGGCGTTGCTGTTTTAACCTCAAACGGAGTTGGCGTGGTTATTTCAACCTCAATTGGTGGTTGGATTTGCACTATAATGGTTGTGAGAGTGACTAGAGTTATTGTGGTTTCATCCTCTTCACGAATGAGTCCAATTGATCCTTTCGGATCCTATTCTTCATTAGTTTCTATCACATTTACCCCCTCGCCCCTATGATCTGGGAGGGGATTGTTGCAGACATTTGGTGCAGCCTCTTTTGCTTGTATTACCTTGGTGTCAATCAGAGTCTGGATCTCATCTTTCAAAGTGCGACATTCATTAATAGTGTGTCCCTTCATGTCCTAGTGATAGGCACATGTCTTGTTCGGATTAAACTGATCAGTGGGTTCAACAATAGGAGTGTATTGTTTGGGTGGTCTACGGTCAAAATTTGGTCTGGGTTTTTAGTAGTTTGGTGGGATGGTGGTGGTGAGTGGTAATATGCAGGTTGTGTGTTATAAGTATGGTAAGTGGTGGCGGTTTATTGGTATCTGGGAGGTAAAGGCTGATATGTGGGTGGTGGGGTTTGGTATGTGAGGGAGATTTTGGTCCTTGGGCTACCATTACGGCTCCTACTTCTTTCTTTTTGGATATACCCTTGACTACAAATCTTTGTTTGTGGCCTGTAATGCCTCAAAATTAGTTATCATTCTGCTCTTGATTCCTTCTTCAATCCTTTCCCCCAATTTAATGATGTCAGAGAAATTGTGATTCTCAATAACCATTAACCTCTCATAGTATTGTGGATCTTGGGCCCGAACAAAGAATTTGGTCATTTTCTCTTCTTCCAATGCCGGCCTTAATTTCGTAGCTTCCGATATCCACCGTGTGGCATACACACGGAAAGTCTCTATTGGTTTCTTCTTGAGGTTCTATATGTAGAAGACATCTGGTGCGTTCTCCATATTAAACCTAAATCGATCTGTGAAGTTCGATGCCATGCTTACCCAATTAACCCATTTTTTTGGATTTTGACTGATGTACCAAGATAGGGTGTCTCCAGTGAGGCTCCTCATGAACGGTTTCATGCAAATCCTTTCATCCTTTCCAACTCCTACGAGCTTGTCACAATATGTCCTTAGATTCACCTTTGGTCACCTGTTCTGTCAAACATCTTGAACTTAGGAGGTTTTTAACCCTCTGGCAGTTCTACGTCCGGCTGAATGCACAGATTCTCATAGTTCAATCCTTCGATGCTTTTACCACCCTCAACACCATGGACTCGACTAGTAAGCTTCTTAAGTTCCTCTGCCATGTTCTTGATAAGCATGTCCTTCTCGGCGAATTCAGGTATTTATAGGGTTTGTTGTGGAGTGTGGGGTAAGATTTCCACATATATGGGGTTACTTTGATGGACTCTAGTATTTGGGCGTAATGGTGATCATTGGTTGAGTTTTGAGGATCACGGATAGGTTGTGTGCTTTTTGAGGAGTGTGATAGGTATTGGTTTGTGGATACTGGGTTGGCTGATGATTGGGAAAGAGTTGGTACTGGTGGAGGATTGGGATTTTGAGGCGGTGTGGCATATTGGTGAGGTGCGAGAGGGTTTTAAGGATGCAAGTTTGGTCCATTTTGGGGAGGTGATGGGTTTTTGGTGTTTTGTTGGTTGATGTAGGGGATGTTCAAAGTGAGGGAGAGGTTTGCTAAGTTCTGAACCTGCTCAAGTTCCAATTGTAACTCCAATATCTTTTATTCCAGTCGTAAAACCAAGTCATTTGGTGCTGGAGTGCTTCGACCATCTAAAGTTTCAACATTGTCTTTCCTGATATTGCTAGCATCATCCATTCTGGCATTTCCCTTGCTTTTAGGATCGTTTGGAGAAGGAGGAGGTGGAGGACCTCTTGATCTGGTATGATATGCTGATGACGCCAGTATACACGAACCAACTTTAGGGGATGAGAATAAACAAATAAAGAAAAGAAAAAAAAGTAAACAAGTCAGTGAGGGTATTAAAGAGTTATTTGTAGTATTTAAACACATATTACAGAATAAATTCGCGTCCTAACTTGGGGACCTCATTGTGCCTAAGCGACATATAGATTTGGAGAAAAACTGATGCCAATAACTGCGTCATTTCATTAATGTGAAAAAAATAACCAAATCTCTAATAAGATGACAATAATAATAAAGAGTCACTAATGACATTTGCCTTATTACAACTGAAGCCTAAAATGAGTCTAGAAAGCAAGTAAAACATAATTTCTAATCTATTTGGTCCCAGAAGGACTTCTCCATGCTTGGCCTTCTTTGCTCCATCGATCAAGTTCCCCAGGTCGCATATGTCCTGCATCAGATACGCCCTTTCTAGGAGTCCTCCTTCATTTCCATCCATATTTTGACAGCATGTAACCCTGTTTCTCATTTTTCCTTCTAGTTCCATCAATCCCTGCTCTAAATACTCCAACATCTCTATTGATTTAGTATCGATCTCCCTTCATTCGTTGATTGCTTCCATGTCCGCATTGTGTCGTTCCAAATGTCTGGCCTCAGATTCAAAAATCCTTTGGCGTAACCTCATATATTTGACTTGGGCCACGGCAGCGTCGTCTATGACCCTATTTCCCAAATCAATTCCTGGCCTGACTTCTCCCGCTATGTCATCGACCAACCATGATGGATAAAAATGCACATGGCCAGCATGGTATCGATCTGGTCGATGGTATCATTCTCCACCATGACCTTTAGATATCACATGTGCTGCGCCTCGTACTTGAATGGAATAGTGTCACCTTGGAAATATGCTTTGTAGTGATTCATCTTGGAGACTCAGGGTATGACCTGCTTCCTCCCAGCCTGTCTCATGACCCTAATAAGAGCATAAGAATAGATACCCCTGAACCAAATCAGCACTAAATGAGGAATATCTCTTGACCAAATGATAAACTCGCTGGTAAGGAAACACTCAAATATCCAATAGACCTTGTCGTCTGTCAAATTGCTAAAGAAGTGTACCCAATCCACCGCATTTTCTGGTTGTGCAAACTATCTGGGATGAAAGTCATTCTTTTTGGATGGTGAAAAGCTATGTGGTCATTCCATGGTCACCGCGGAAATTCCTGACGGTACTGTCCTCTTTGAAGGTGCTCCAACAACCATATTTGCAGTAACAAGTTGCAGCCCTCAAAATGTCTAAATTCCTTCTTGCAGCAGTCCAAAGCTCGGTATATTTCTGCCATGATTATTGGGACGATAGTGTAAGTTTGTCCCTCAATTCCTTCCATCAGGGCCTTGGTAACTATAGCTAAACGGGTGTGAATCCTTTCTCCTTGCATTGGGAATACTAGCATCCCTAGAAAACAGATAATGAACACGAAACGTGCGAAGAGGAAGTCGAACAATATGTAAGACTTCTTTAAGCAGACTAACTCATCATTCTTTCTAAAACCCATCATTTTTAGAAACCCTCGGGAAGTGCGATTCTCAGGTACCAATAGACCAGGGCTATCCCAAGGAATTCCAGCAAAGCCCCCTATTTTCTCTAGAAGGGGAGTCATCTCTATATCCCCGAAACGAAAAATAGTCCTCTTTTCATCCCAGAACATAGTAGCATCCTCGATCAGTATATTGTTCAGTTGAATGTCTAGCAGATAAGGTAGATTCCCAAGAACTCTTTTCACATGGTTTTTGTAACTTGGTGCGAGATTTTCCAACCAATCTAGTAACAAAGGTGGGATATTCCAAACCACGCTAAACCTAGGGACCTCGTGCCTCATTTTTGCAAAACAGATAAAGTTAGACCTTTCCCCCTCCTGATTCAGCTAATTTCATGCTAAAGATCAACATATTGGCATGTTTTTCTCCAAATAATGCACAGATCGTGATTACGTCCATTGGGATTATGGAAATCCCGGCGGACTTTGGATAAGGTTTTATCTTAGTGAGTTATTGAGCGGACAGTTTTCTAACTCATACTAGGTTTAAACATGATACATGCACAATACTTTTAGATTGGGGTTTCTAGAAGAGTCTAGTCTGGTATATGTAAGGCCTCAAAAAATTTTGCTAAGTAATTTAGGATTTCGTGGTGCCAAGTAGGCTAATTATAATATTTTATGTGTTATTACCATGATGGACATCAATTGGATTTGGTAAATAAGTATATAAGTCTTATAATGTGTAATGCGGGGTCCAATGGGAGGCCTAAGTCTAAGTCAAATTGGAAAATTTCATAATAAGCTAAAATTCCAAATGAGTTTGCACAAGTCCACACTTTTGGATGATCATATCTATATGTATATAAGGTTTTATGTGGTTAACAGCCTATCAAAAGAAAGGCCTTTGAGTCTAGTTTCTAACGCTTCAAATCTTTTGTCATTTGGACATTCCTACAAAAGGTTATGATCAAATTACCAAAGGTTGGATTTGCGGCCAATTTTGCCATCGCAAAACGACTATGCGAACCGCATATGCGTCGCATGATAAAGCAGTGTCGGGCAAAATGTTATGTTGTCTTATGTTGATTATGCTGTTGATTATGCTATCACATAATGATTATGCTGTAAGAATGCTGCCCACATTTCCATTATGCTATAGCATAATTGCACGACATATTTGACTTTGGGGGTCATTTTTGGAAATTTTCATATCCGAACCCACTTTGATAAATAAGCTTTGGGAATTCATTTGGGACTATTTTACACTAAATCTATAGAGAGGTGAGAGCATTTTAGAGAGAGAAAGAGGGAACTTAACCTTCTAATCATCAATCTTGCACAAACCCTCAAGAATCAAGCATGCTAATCTCTAGCTCACTATCTTCTGGATTATTACCGCTAGAGATGTTGGGGCATTGCAGTAACTTAAGGAAAGCTTAAACAATGTATGTATGGCTAAAACCCCCTCTTCTTAGAAATCAAGCTCCCGTGGTGTCCATGCAAATATTGTAAGTCCGAAATTTGATTGACGTAGTACTTGTTATTTCAAAGGAATCGGTGTTGCAAGATATATGTGAAAGGTGTATCTCAATGTGTTTAATATGCTATTCTTGATAAATTGAGGATATGTGAAGAATGTGAACTATGTACTAAAATGCCTAGATTTTGAGTCAAGTTTAAATTGAGATTCTTATGCCAAACTATGTGAAATCCTATATGCATAAAGATGTTTGAAATAAATCAAATGAATTTGGGAAATAGAGTGTGGCCAACGTGCCGAGAACTTGAATTATAATTGTTCCTGGTGATGCCTATGACATGAGAAAATATGAAGCAGATTATGAAATGAGCCTTGACTCTGCTTTCCATGCCCTAAAGGCTTTGTACACAATTTATGCCCATAAGTGGCTGTTCGAGATAATGTTTTGCCTTATAAGTACATCCAATGTGATCCGAGTTGTTACATACTTCGATGTTGAAATTGTATATTGTCGTGATTAGAAAAGAGTAATTCAAGAATAATTGGTGTAATTGCTTGTTTATGCCTTTGATGTGTGTTTCTATTGTGGTTTGGTGTGTCCCCTCCTTCTTGGAAGAATCCTTTGTGTTTAAAGTTCCATTGCTAATGATCTTGAGGTGTATTATTCCTAAAATATTGTATATGCCCATGATTCATGATTCCTCTCATGTGTACTTGACATTTTGGGTTGAATGGATTGTTGTTGAAATTGATATTGATGTTAAATGTGGGGGGGAAAAAGCTCGAATTATGAAATGTGGCCTAGTGCCAAGTATGATGTGATAATTATGGCCCCAAGTGCTGATGAACTAATAAAAGTGAAACCAAAAATTGAAGTGAGATGATTAATGGAAAAGGGTAACGTCTTGGTAAGACAGCTTAGCCGATCGAGCCGTGATCGAACGCCATGCTACACACATGGTTGTATTGTGATTGATATTGAATCTGGAAAGTGAGAATAAAATTGTGATTGAGGTATATGTCTCAAATGAGACAACTTAGCCGATCGGGCCGAGAACGGACTCCGCGCAAGAAGGCGGTGGTATTGTGAATGATGGTGCAACAGTATGAAATGTCCCAACCTAAAGCTACGGAAATTAGGTAAAAGCTATGTGATTCCTATTATTTGATGATGTGGTGATTGTTTATAGCTTTTGTTGAATCTTTATGATTTTTTTTGTTCTTGTATAAAAGTTCTTTCTATTGAGAAGGTGTTTATGATTTCTTTATTCTTGTATGATAGTTCTTTCTATTGAGATGGTGTTTATGATTTATTTGTCCTTGTATGATAGTTCTTTATAATGAGATGGTGTTTAGTTATGCATACTAGTGCTATTCGACGACACTAACGTCCCTTTTTCGGGGGGCGCTACACCTTTAAATTGATATAGGTGGTTTCATAGCAGGCAGTGTTGGTCGCAGCTAGTGGCGCATCCTCTTTTCAGCCAACTTGGTGAGCCCCACTTCATTTCGGGGTCCTGTATCATCTGTTCATCATGTACTTGTTTTTTGAGGTATAGTTGGAGCCTCGTTGCCAGCATTTTCATATTTCTCTTCAGTTGTATTTAGAGGCTCCGTAGACAAGTTGTGGGTGGTGTCGGGTATTGGAATTAAATTAGAAGTATTGGTATTTGGCATATATATTTTTCATCATCATAACTATAAAAACTGTAACATTTTGGACATTATGGTTGAAACTGCTAATGGAAATAAAATGGAAGTTGTTAATGAAATATTTACAAGGTATGATTAATGGAGTTCATCTCCTCTTTATTCATCAATTAGTTTGGGTTGAATAAAACCTAATAGGTTTGCTCAGTTGGGTTTACTCGGTTGAGCGCCGGTCGCGCTCCTCGGTTTTTGGGGCGTGACAAACTTGGTATTAGATCCTAAGTTTTTAAAGTGTCCTAGGTTGTCTCAGAGCCATGTCTAGTAGAGTCCTTCTTATCGGTGTGTTGTCGACCACATCTATAAGTTGGAGGCTATTTGGACGTTTAGGAATTTCACCCTTCTTTGATACTCCAGATCGTGCAGTAGAGCTCAAGATAGGGAGCTAATTTCCTTGCTATGTCTTATTCCCAAAATGAGTAATCTTAATGCCATAATCCATGCATTTGAAGTGGTAAGGAGGGAATGACCCCACCATTGAATCTGAGGGAGATTTCTCAAACGTTTGTTAGGAGAATGTATCGAGCCATAGAGGGATTGGTAGAACTTGTTGCTAAAGGGAATACCCTTGTTCCTATTAATGTCAATGTGCCACAAGATCATGTAGTATATCAATATGTTACCAACGTACGTTAGGGATGTGGAGTCGAGGGGCATCGATTAAGTTATTGCCCTATCAACCTAAAGTCACCAAGTAAGTCACTCCCTAGTACATCATTATGAACAACACAAAAAGTTTACTCATTGCATGTCTACATCCATATTGAAGAGTCCTCATAAACATGGTCTTAATAAGATGTAAGTCACAAAAACTTGTGTGTACCTACTCCTTGAAGGAGACGTATTATTCGTGAATCCACTCTATCACAAATTCTCTTATTTACATCCTCTTGTGGAATTAAGTTCTATAAATATGTCCTTGAATGGAGTTATAACTCTAGGATTAATACTTCCCACTTTCTTTCCTAAATTCTCAACAAGGGAATATATCCGATGAATTTCTTACAATTTTTTTTATTTAAATGGACAACATCTGCTCATTTGTGCCTATGTATACACCATCATAAAGTTTACCTATGTGGTGTCAAGTTCCATGTAAAGCATCCCAGTGTTGTGATCCTTCTCGAGTCCCTCTTTTTCTCACTAGTATATATGGCTTCTATGGTTTGAACAGTCATTCTACTCTCTTGCGAGTATCATCATGAAACCTTCTCACTATCTAGTAATATAAGAGAATACCTTGGACTTAGCACCTATCATATGAGTGCATGTCAATCGAAATGGTCACCCTGTGCACAAAGTCTCTCTAAAAATTGAGATCCTCACACCTTCATCATAGGAAGATCTTGTGTCACCATCTTAGTATAATTTTCGTGTCTACTTGGGACATCCCGTAGCAAGTAGCTCACTTTGTTCCTAGTATTGTGGTCTCCCATGATGTGGTCTTGTATTGCAGTTTGGAAGTTAGTATATCAGAAGCATGTCCAGCTTATAACAAATGATTATTTCTTATGTATACCTCCACAACATGTGTTAATTGTGTTCCTTAGTTAGTTAATTCATTGTGCTAGTTTCCCAACACTTATTCAATAACCATGAGAGAATGTGTCCTTCTATGTATCACTGTAACACATCCTTTCTCATAAGGACCCTCAATAGGCTCTCCGTCAAGACCAATGCACCTTTGGGGGGTTATCATAGCACAATGCCTACTTCTCATGTTTTCCTGTCTTTCATTAGCATCTGGGTATTCCTCAAGTCAAAATCCATGGAGAATTCATCATGAACATCTGGAAACCTTTCCATGATTATTTTGTACTATCTCATTGGTTTCAGTTGTCTTTACACACTCTACTTCTAGAATCATTGACTATGTCATTATCATGCGCGGGGAGTTTTGCTACCCTTGGTATTCCACCTCCATGGTGGATAAGAGTGTTATTTGTCTTTCTCCCCAGAGCATCATGCTAACCATTAGAACCCCTATTTTGTCCCAATATTAAGATGTCCTACTATGTGGTTTCACTCGTGAAAGGTTGAGATTAGATGCCTTTAGATTTTTACACATATCATGAGCATATTGATTTGGAAGACAAGTTATCGTATCTTTAGTTCTCTCATATAGGATCAATTATCAGGAAGGGTTAAGCTGTTTGAAATATGATAATCTCATAAGTGTTCAACTTCTTTTCATCCTCATGGTCTTGTGGCATAGATTCCTTGTGTCAGTTAACGAAAGGAGTGTAATTCAACTTCATGTGTTTTGGAAACCCATATCGCATTCAAGGTGCCTGAGTATTCTCATTCTTGATAAATGGTTTTTCCCTACACCCCAGGAGCCGGCTGGGTCATGTGCTTGAATGTTCCTCCTTAATGATTTCTATTGCCAATGTACTAGTTACCTATACGCCTCATTTGTCTAATAATTGATGGCGTTACAATGATTAACCATGTCAGTATTGTTAGTAGTAATTTTCTTGTCCCTTAGCATATAACCTCAGGAAGTACTCTACTCAGCGCCTTAATGGATTCCTGAATAATTCCAACCCAATCTTGAACTCTGTTGCTCCTCATTGTATTAAATCTATTGACTATTGAAGGTTCAAACACGTCAAAGAGGAAGCATCCCCCTGTGATCACATATATTTAATAGGTAATTTTATGGTCAGTTTATGGTAGCACATCTTAGAGTAATTGTTGAAGGTCATCAAAGGTTTAGCGTGGGTGTTCGTATAGATATTTAGAATTTCGGAGGGTGAACAGGTTATTCTCAAAAGTTTCCCCTGAAGATGTTAAGTGAGTTGATAATGAAGGTTGCATAAGTGCATTTCACATTAGGCCGCACTAGGAGTATAAAGTTTCTCCATAGTTGTTCCCCCATATATTTTGTGTTTTCACGTGTCTATATCTAAGAAGGTAGTTGGATATCCTTTGTGTATCATTCCGGTGAAAATTATTGAAGGTGAAGTTAATGGATAGTTAGCTTATGTGAGGTATCTAGCTGTCATCCTTGTTAGATAAGTTTGGAGGTTGGGGTTGTTTCCGTGAGTGTTTTATGGCGAAGCCTGTAAGTATAAGAGGCCACATTGAAGGCCGTGAGTGTTGTGGAAATAAGGTATTTTCTCTTGATTGTATAACAATTGGTTTTGACTTGAAAGGTACCTTCTAGGTATTATGGTTTAGAAATGTGCAGTTCATGTCCAGGTACCCTTATGATAATGTAGTGCTTGTAATGGTGAGATTAGTATTGTTGATATATACATTATGGTGCTTTGTCTCATTGTGGATGTGTTGTTAGGATGGTTTTTGTGATTCTCTGGCAGGTGGATAGGCCTAGTTACAAAGGAGACTCTGCCAAAATTTCTTAAAAATTTAGGGACTTGAGGTAGGTGAGAAGAATAGAGATATATTATGTTAAGCCTTTAGGGTGGACTCTACTCCTTATTCGAGGGCGAATGATCCTAAAGGGGGGAGAATGTAAAGCCCCAAAAAATTTCGCTAAGTAATTTAGGATTTCGTGGTACCAGGTAGGCTAATTATAATATTTTATATGCTATTAACATGATGGGCATCAATTGGATTTGGTAAATAAGTATATAAGTCTTATAATGTGTAATATGGGGTCCAATGAGAGGCCTAAGTCTAAGTCAAATTGGAAAATTTCATAATAGGCTAAAATTCCAAATGAGTTCGCACAAGTCCACACTTTGGACGATCATATCTATATGTATATAAGGTTTTATATGGTTAACAACTATCAAATGAAAGTTCTTTGAGTCTAATTTCGAACGCTTCAAACCGTTCGTCATTTGGACATTCCTACACAAAGTTATGATCAAATTACCAAAGGCTGGATTTGCGACCAATTTTGCGATCACAAAATGACTATGCGGATCACAGATGAGTCGCATAGTGAAGCAGTGTCGAGCAAAACGTTATGTCGTCGCATGTTGATTATGTTGTAGCATAATCGATTATGCTATCACATAATGATTATGCTGCAACAATGCTGCCCACATTTTGATTATGCTATAGCATAATTGCACCACATATTTGACTTCGGGGGTCATTTTTTAAAATTTTCATATCTGAACCCACTTTGATAAATAAGCTTTGGGGATTCATTTGGGACTATTTTACACTAAATCTAGAGAGAGTTGAGAGCATTTTAGATAGAGAGAGAGAGAGGGAACCTAGCCTCCTAATCATCAATCTTGCACAAACCCTCAAGAATCAAGCATGCTAATCTGTAGCTCACTATCTTCTGGATTATTACCGCTAGAGATGTTGGTGCATTGTAGTAACTTTAGGAAAGCTTAAACAAGGTATGTATGGCTAAAACCCCCTCTTCTTAGAAATCGAGCTCCCGTGGTGTCCATGCAAATATTGTAAGTCCGAAATTTGATTGACGTAGTACTTGTTATTTTAAAGGAATTGGTGTTGCAAGATATATGTGAAAGGTGTATCTCAATTTGTTCAATATGCTATTCTTGGTAAATTGAGGATATGTGAAGAATGTGAACTATGTGCTAAAATACCTAGATTTCGAGTTAAGTTTAAATTGAGATTGTTATGCCAAACTACGTGAAATCCTCTATGCATAAAGATGTTTGAAATAAATCAAATGAATTTGGGAAATAGAGTGTGGCCAACGTGCCGAGAACTTAAAATAAAATTGTACCTGGTAATTCCTATGACATGAGAAAAATATGAAATAGATTATTAAATGAGCCTTGACTCTGCTTTCCATAAATGACTTCAATAATAAAGTGCCCTAAAGGCTTTGTACACAGTTTATGCCCATAAGTGGCTGTTCAATATAATATTTTGCCTTATAAGTACATCCAATGTGATCCGAGTTGTTACATACTTCGATGCTGAAATTGTATATTGTCGTGATTGGAAAAGAGTAATTCAAGAATAATTGGTGTAATTGCTTGTTTATGCCTTTGATATGTATTTTTATTGTGGTTTGGTGTGTCCCCTCCTTCTTGGAAGAATCCTTTTTGTTTAAAGTTCCATTGCTAATGAGCTTGAGGTGTATGATTTCTGAAATATTGTATATGCTCGTGATTCATGATTCCTCTCATGTATACTTGACATCTTGGGTTGAATGGCTTGTTGTTGAAATTGATATTGATGTGAAATGTGGGGGAAAAAGAGCTCGAATTATGAAATATGGCCTAGTGCCAAGTATGATGTGATAATTGTGGTCCCAAGTGCCGATGAACTAACATATATGAAACCAAAAATTGAAGTGAGATGATTAAAAGAAAAAGGGTAACGTCTTGGTAAGATGGCTTAGCCGATCAGGCTATGATCGAATGCCATGCTACACATATGGTGGTATTGTGATTGATATTGAATCCGGATAGTGAGAATGAAATTGTGATTGAGGTATACGTCTCAAATGAGCCGCCTTAGCCGATTGGGTCGAGATCGGACTCCGCGCAAGAAGGCGGTGGTATTGTGAATGATGGTGAAACAGTATGAAATGTCCCAACCTAAAGCTACGGAAATTATGTGAAAGTTATGTGATTCCTGTTATTTGATGATGTGGTGATTGTTTAAAGCTTTTGTTGAATCTTTATGATTTCTTTGTTCTTGTATGATAGTTCTTTTTATTGAGATGGTGTTTATGATTTCTTTGTCATTGTATGATAGTTCTTTCTAATGAGATGGTGTTTAGTTATACATACTAGTGCTATTCGACGGCACTAACGTCCCTTTTTCCAATGGTGCTACACCTTTAAATGGATGTAGGTGGTTTCATAGCAGGCAGTGTTGGTCACAGCTAGTGGCGCATCCTCGTTTAGGCCACCTTGGTGAGCCCCACTTCATTTCGGGGTCCTGTATCATCTGTTCATCATGTACTTGTTTTTTGAGGTATAGCCGGAGCCTCGATGCCGAGATTTTCATATTTCTTTTCAGTTGTATTTAGAGACTCCGTAGACAGGTTGTCGTTGGTGTCGGGTATTGGAATTAAATTAGAAGTATTGGTATGCAAATATATTTTTCATCATCATAACTATAAAAACTATAATATTTTGGACATTATGGTTGAAACTGCTAATGGAATAAAATGGAAGTTGTTAATAAAATATTTACAAGGTATGATTAATGGAGTTCATCTCCTCTTTATTCATGAATTAGTTTGGGTAGAATGAAACCTAACAGGCTTGCTCAGTCGGGTTTACTCAGTTGAGCGTCGGTCACGCTCCTCGGTTTTTGGGGCGTGACAGTACCCTCAAGCGGACAACTTAAGGGGGAAAGGCACGAAACCGTCTATTGCCCTGCTGACCACTAATAAGCCTTTCCAAATTTGCAGGGTGATTTTAGGAAGAGCGTGGAAACTCATCAAGTGCCGCTATGGTATTAATACACACGAGTGCAATATGATGCTGAGCATGCTTTATGCAAAGACAAAATAACACGTTGTCAAGTATTTTTACATTGAAAGAAATAAATATAATGTTGAATGGAACACAAAGACATAAAATAAAGGAAAATAAGGAAGAATTTATTTTGCGTAATGAGAGAATAAAGCAAATAAATGGATAAGGATTGGGGAAAGACATGATATAGCAAAATTAAAAGTTTGGAACAAGTGAACATGAATAGAGATAAAGGGAAATACACATTGTAATCAAATTAAATAAGAGTTGCATATGAGTTCATATAAAGGGGAAATAAAGGAAAGGATGTGCATGTACCAATAAAAGGGAAAAATGGGAGCGGGTGATTCAGGTAACAGCAAAATAACAAAGACACGCCTATCAGGGAAGATTAATTCGCAAAAAAAAAATCAAGTTCATTTATGGAAATGTCACGACCCATTTTCCGAACAAGCCGGGACCAGCACTCGATCACTAAACATGACCGAGCGAACCATCTCTGCTTATCAAATCTATTATAACTCCAAACTTTATATGCAACAAGGCAATACTCTAACCAAATACTTTTGATTAATTTAAACATCTAAATAAATCAACTCCAAAACTTTATTCATAGTAATCAATAAAATACTGCTAAGTTATTATAAAAAAAATATCTGAATCTTAACCCAACGACTATGTCTATGAAGCCTCTACTAATAAACTGACGCACTGCTCAGGACATGAGATTTCCTAGCAAGTTCTCTAAGTAACAAAGAAATAACTAAATATAGATGACTCTAAGGAATACTCCACTAACAAAAGTGGAGCTCACCAATAGCACTGGAAGAGAAGGAAATCCTAACCAGCAGCCTGTTCGCCTGCAAAATCGGTCCCTACGTTGTACCGCAGACCAACGTAGGTTCCCAAAAGAGAACATCAGTACCATCCATTGTACTCAGTGAGTCTCAACAACAGGGAGCGAAACTTTAATATACGATCAAAGGTTCTAAATGCATGTACAACATAAAGCTTATACGAATAATTCTAAATAATTGCATAATAGCAGTTTATCAATATTCTAAAAGAGATTCTTTTCTTTTTCTTTCTTATAAGAAAAATACTTCACTTTATACTTTGGGAGTTCCAACTATCCTGACTTAATTTTGTCTCAGTCACCGTGTGATCGGCACGGGTTCGATCCCAACCTGATCGAATAGGCCCAATCCACGAGGTGTCACTCGCTTCATGGTTCTCAACGCTCATGTCTTATACCTTAGCATGGCTAAGTAAATTCTCAGCAACGAGACCCTCAGCTCGTGTGCTCCCTACTTTGGCACAAGTAGTTTCAGGAAGTCAACGCCTTGGTTAGGACCCTAGGCCTGGACGATGACCCCTTCTCAGAATAAAGGATACTCCCAAAAATCTTTTCTTTCTAAAACTTCTTCTTGTGACTTTTCAAGTCAAAATATTTCAAACATACTTATTCTAGAATTCTTAAATGTAAGGTATGGCATAAGAATGAAATAAACATTCAAAATTATTTCTAAATATTCTTGCTTTTTCATGAATTTTCAACATGAAAATGGCATACAAGAATAACATAAAAATCTAAAATTTATGCACATATATCCAAATAATCATCTAAAGTTTATCTTGAAAATAATTCTAAGCTAATAGGTACTTACTACTCCAATTAAGTATATATTAATTCTTTTATGCAATTCATCAAATACCTTGTATGCGTGCTTTTGTGAGTTAAACCACTTTAGTAAAGGGTTATATCAACTCACCTCAAAACTTCTCGAGCCAATACGTAGGCCCCAGTCCAATTGACACCAGTCAAACAATCGATTCTACAACAACCAGTGCATTTTAATCAATTTTTAAAGTACTACACCTAAATATGAAATTTATTTTTGATATAGAGGAAGAAGGGAATTAAATATTCAATTCCTACCTATCACTACCATAGGGTACGTAATTGACAATAGAGATTTTATATACCTGGGTTCAAGAATTAGTGATTTGTAAAGAACCCTAGAATTTTCGTTGCCTGTGTGAGCAACCTTGCTACCTCTGTTTCTTGTCGATGCGTGAGTCTCAGAACAAAAGTAACCTTCTGTTTTGTTAAGGCTTACCTTCAGGCCTCTTTCTTAGTTGGGTTTGGTTAAGGCTTTCAAGCCTTTTGACAAGGGTTTTAAATCTGTAATAGAACTATAATTTAAGATTATAAAAATTAAATTCTATATTTAGCGGGTCTTGACACTTTTATAGATTTGAGGAGTAATACAGGTAAGAGCCTAAAAATATCCCCAGCAGAGTTGCCATACTATCGCGCCCCCTTTTCCTTGTGAAATCGGGTTTCGACATTGGCAACTCCTTTTAAGAAGTGAAGGAATTGGTTATTGAGAGAGTTGCCACCTAACAGACTAAGGTGCGTTAGGGTACCTATTGCAAATGACTCATGTTTTACTAGTTGCATCACCAAAGATCGGGTAAGGGCTCAAATGACTCACAACAGTGGGTCCCGACCAAACTTAAATTATGTGAATCAGTCTAATAAAGAAGCGAGGGAATTATTTGGGGGGTCCTAAGTTTCTTAGCCTAAAGGATCACCACGTGCAACATAAATAATACTTCGTAACTCCCACAAGATGGGGGTGTTACTCATATTATTCACTGACCACAGAGTATCATCTCTTGCTACCTGATTACTATCTTTAAATTATTTACCTAAAGCTCTCTAATCAATTCTAACTCGTATCCTATACGTGCACTACCCGTCCCTTACCTATGGTCCTGGAGGCATTGAGACCTCTATTTTGGATAGTTCTAGACTCATCTTAGGCTGCTCAAAATTGTAAAACTAAGAAACATACAAAAAAAGTTGAACTTCACATATAGGAGCAGATAAAGGCTCAATTTAGCCTCCACACATTAGGCAGCAAATGTACGCAAACAGATTGGCATATCTACAATTTTAACAGTTAAAGTTGTTAGGTCTTATAGACATAATTTCTATGTGATTTTGGATTTTAATTATACTGGCAATTTATGAGAAACAATTTCTAAGTGACTATGAAATTGCCTACAGATTATAATTAAAAGCGTTTGAACCTATAGGCATGTTATCTAGGTGACTTATTTAGCAGTTGACAGTTATAACAAAACAATGCTCAGAAATTTAGTTACTTTTATAGACAAGCTTTCTAGTGGCTTTTAGCAAGACGCCATGCAGAGTTCCAATTTTAGAATATAATGATAATTATCCCTATATGCATGAATTCCACTTTTGGTGATTGAAACTGCTTATTAATTCCTAGAGATATGCATATTAAATAAGCGAGTGTGACAATTAATTTAAAACCTATAGACATGATTTCTAAAGAAACAGTTTTGAGTATGTTGTAACTTGAACTTGGTTATTGTATTTCCTATAGGCATGGTATCTAATCATGCAATGGAAAACCTAAGCATTTAGACAAGTTTTCAGCAGAATATTTCTTGGCGTAAAATAAAACCTATATGCAGGTTATCTAACAGTAATAGTGAACACCCGTAGACATGTTATCTAACATATAATAGCGGAAAGACCTAGGGGCATGTTATCTAACATATAATAGCAGAAAGACCTATAGACATGTTATTTACCCCTTTCATAGAGAATGTCAAACAAGCCCATTCCCCAATTTTACTATTGCCCCCAATTGTATTTACAAATAATTATTACAAACTAGAATCGAATGAATAATTACAAAGTATATAGACTATAGGAAACCTGCAGCTGGCCCAAATACATCTGGATAGGCCAGGCCCTTCAATCCACAATATCTCCAAAAGCCAGTGTTCATAGTGACCAACAATGACAGATTCACCTTTGTTTCAAGGATAAGCATACCAAGCTCAATCCTCTAGTATGTCAGAGTTCCTAAGGGCTTCACGAACCCCTAGCAGTGCTCACACTAGAGTAGAAAGATTAGGACAAATTCAAGGAAAATTATGGATCGAATCCTGGTGTGTCGGAGTTCACGAGGGTCTCATACGAACCATGAGCAGTGCTCACACCAGGAAGGCCAAGGGATAGTACTTAGATTACTTTGGCTTTCAGCCAGCAAAGAATTGGGATTCAGAAGAGTGCAGGGCAGGGTTGGGAAGTACACTTAGGGATAGAATCGCGCATAGAACAGAGACCAACACCTTGAAACTAAGCAAACTTAGGGATAGAATCACGCATAGAACAGAGAATCACTCATGAGCATGCTTTCACAAAAGACAGTACAGAATTCAGATTAGGACAAATCATAGAAAAGGGGTTCATTGATTAATTAATGAGTCAAGAAGCATATTAGTTATCAGCTAGAACTAATAAAGAGGTTATAACACGGAGAATAAAGAATCATGATAACAGATTTAACAACTAAAGTGTGCATAGTGAACTAGTTTGAAAGGTATAAAAGCATTCTCAATATTAAAAGACAGTCTTGATTATACATGATTAAACAAATTAGTCTACTGGATTAAACATGTCTAAAACACATAGAGAAATGACTAATAACAGTAGCATACTGAACAAGTGACACAGTAGAAAAGTTTCAACAACTTACTAGTACAGATAAAACAAAAAGAAGTTTAGCAATACAGCAATGATTATCAACAACAACAAACAATAGAAGATTTTTGGCCTTGGCTTCCAGTCGGCCAGGAATCAAAGCAGAATGATAATAGTATATAGTTTTAGTAGTGAGAAATACTCGAGTTCTAAGTCTGTCTGAAGGGAAAAGGGGGGAGGGGATTAAACAGCACTATACTAGAGCCCACGAAATAAGGTAATAATCAATCAAGGAAAGCACCTAACAGTTAATTAAGGAAAGAAAACTCATAACCTTATTTAAGGTAAGCAAGAAGTAACAAGTGCATAGACGCGTAAAACATATAGTCAGAGATTTTAACACAGTAATTAGGGACTCGAACAGATTTGGGAATCAAAGACTCCTAAGTTTAGGATAAGTGAAATTGGTTCAACAATTAATGACAAGAATCATAAAAACAGATAGACAGAATCACTGAAGGAAAAAATTAAATAAAGAATCAAAAACCCTAATTTTGGGATAAATAAAATTGATGGAAATAATCAAACGCAAAACTATAATAAAGATGCATAGTAACATTAAAGATTGAACCAGATCTGGTTGATTTTTAAGAATCAAAAACCCTAATTTTTAGGGTAAAAAATTAGTCAGAAATATCTAGTTAGAAATATCTACGAAAAATCATAATAGAGACGCACATAGATAGATATACGGAAACATTAAAGAGGAATATTTAATAAAAATAGAAAAGCTATAACAGATCATGAAAGATCTGAACCCCAGCTTTAGGGTAAATAAAGAATCGAGAAAACCTCAGAGATTCATACCATAAAGAGGCGGAGAATGAACATAGATGGAAAGAAGTGAAGGTTCGAACCAGATTTGGTTCAAAGCAAGAGAGATCTACTTACCATGTTAGGAAAGTGATTATGTAATACCATAATCGGTTAACCAATAATAGGAGATGGCCAATAAGGTAAGGATATCGTCTATGGATTTCATCTCTGAGTTAAAATCGAAGGGGAGTAGGATCACAGCACTAGGGTTTCAGAAGAGGGGAACAAGAGAGAATTTGAGGGCGGAGGGGTTTAGGGAATGAGGTATTAGGGTTAGATATGGTTAATTAAAAAGGGAAGGGTGAACGGGGGCCGTTGATCTTGAAAGATTAACGGCCATGATTAAAAAGGGGGTTTGGGTCGGGCATAGGAACGGGTACATGTTGGTTTATTGGGTCAGGGGTAATTTGATTTGAGTCGGGGAGTTGGGCTGGTATATTTTAGGTAATTGGGCTAGGGATTGGTCCGAAATAAGCCTAAAATGGGCTATTATTTAAATACCCAATTTTAATTAATAAATAATTTGAAAAAAAAAATAAACAGTAAAAATATCATTTGTTTATAAAACAAGTAAAAATAGTTATTTAACACTATAAAAAGTATAAAAAGATTATTTTGGCATAAATAAAGTAATTTTAGATACATATAGGCTATATTGCAAATGTGCAATTTTAGCCTTAAAAATGCAAATGCAATTATGAAGTATTTATAACATAGTATGGATATAAATGGAGAAATTAGATGATAAGATCTTTGTAAACTAATTTGTAATGCAATTAATGAGTATTTATATAATAAAATGTAGGAATAAATTGATTTAAAACCCTTTTAAAATTATAGAAAATTATGAAAAATGCTTGTATATGTCTATAAATTAAATGATGATGCATATGCGCTATTTTTAAGGCATATATGTATATTTAAAATATATGAAGAAAAAATTGGGTATCAATACGTACGGTTCCTATTTTTACGTAATAGCTCATTTGGAGGCCATATAGCGATGAGCTAATAGCTGGTTTGCTCGACCAACCGACTTATGTGGAGCTCTTTTGTCCTATTAATGTGTCTCGATATTATTGAGCATAATGCCACCGAGCGAGTCCTTCGCCAGTTTGGTTGATCGCAGCTTGTACATCCACCGTCTGCTTGGATTAGGATACATTACCAGCGGGATGATCGTTCCAGGGTTGACCAGACATATGTGGCATGGCTAGAGTTACAGATCGAGATTTAGGACCAGCGACATGACCTGATTCTGCAACCCCCTCCACCAGAGCGTATGGATGATGAGCATGCGTATATGGGCTTGTACCGCAATATTACCCGACTTTTCGCCGGGAATCCCATTCATCGCATTGGCGATCGGTTCGTTCCATACGCCGGGAGGCATGAGACACTAGTATGTTATTTCATATACTTATTTATAACTTTAACCTAGTGTTTCGTAATTAATATTTTACATGTTATGTATGCTATTGGCCTACATCTGTTCTACCAGTTGGGACTGCAGATGCAGTAGTATACCGGCGAGGGAGCGACCACTTTGCATGAGTATGGCCGGTAGGTTACAGATCTGGCTGCCTGGACATTGCAGCGGGCCCGAGATGATGAGAGCTTAGGATACGAGGCTGATTATTTGGCGCTAGAGCAGTACCAGCGTGGCCTTGCAGTGGCGCATGAACGTGGTCAACATGGCAGGCGTTCCTAGAGAGGTTGTGGTGTCCCATGAGGTCGTGGGGGTCGGCGAGGAGGTAGTCCCCAGCAAGGGGGCGTTGAGGTACCTGTTGAGGATGTTGGAGTTTATCAGCTGGGTGACCACCCTGAGCCAGCCCATGCTCCTAGCGATATGCCCCCATTCAGCCTGCAGCTTACTCCAGGGACTTCGCAAGTGACCCCGTCAACTCCATTGTTGATTGCGGGCGTGGCCATTACCTTACCTGATTGGGATGAGTATTTTCCTTCCCCTCCAGAGCCATCGATGATTGTTGATAATCATCCGGTACACAATGTGGATAGTGGCGCCGATTGAGTTATAGCTCATCACCGAGAGATGCTGAGGATCTTTCACAGGATTTGGTTAGTTTGTATTACTTTTACTTATATTTGTGTTTATCTCATTGATTAGTCATAAATATCTAAAGCCTATCTTTTTACGCCATCATCCCCGCCCGTCACGGAGGCCACTTTGTGTGATACTAACATTCCTGAGACAGATGATTATATTCAGGATTCTGCTGAATCCATGGTAAGACATTTTAAATTTTTTTAGCTAACACGTACATTACTAATATATATTTCATATACTAAAATATCTTATTAATATGTAGATTACTACTAGACCAACGACCCCTTATACTGAGCCTGCCAGTCTTACTGGTGATCATGCTGCAACGCATCCTCCGATAAAGAGGTAACATGATGAGGATGATCCTGATCGTGTAGTCGGGCAGGATAGGACAGGCCAGCGGCTTCTTTAAAGCATAATGGTTGTGGGATACATTGATTTTTTTTGATTTTATGTACATATGACATTCGGTAAATAATAGCAACATTATTTATGATTTACATTATATGCGCATTATGTGTTTATTTCTCGAGTTCTTTGTTATTTTAATACTATTACACAAAAATAAACATAGCAACTTAACATAATTTAAATTTGGTACAACTAATGAAAATACATGACACGAAAAATATAAATATAAAATACTACACTCAACACATACATGTGTTTGTTTAGTCACTATCGCCCATTATTGTCTGCTTCAACCACTTAAATTTCTCTTCCAACCTATTTTTTTCTTCTTCCATCTCTTTTAGTTTCTTCTTCACTGCCGCAAGTTGTCGTTGCATCTTAAAGATATGAAATTCATATTCACTGGTCATATTCCAAACATATTGCAAATAATGTTTGTTGTATTCCTGATAAATGGGTTCATCATATCATTCTTCAAATCTACATTGATTTCCGCCCTACAAATGGGGATTATAATATAACACTATTAATTAACATGTTATATAAAAAATATTAACCAAATAATTTTTGCAAAACAATAAATTACAAGTTGTTGACATATCCGCCCCATATTACCATTTGACCAACATGGCTTCAAAATCGCAAGTTTTCCACAATAACAAATATGTATGTCATTGCGTCCAGACATTTCTTAATGCAAGACAAATTCAAAATTAATGGAAAGTTTTTTCTACTTGATGTAAATAATAACTAAATGCGCTAGGATTTTATAGGCTGGAAAAAATACATAACATGGTATTTCACTGCGCTATGTTTCGCGTGACAATGATTCTTTAGAGTACAATACAACTTTTCCAGAATGGCAGCTTTTTTAGGTCGACAAGACAATACACATAACATGGTATTTCACCGCGCTATGCTTTGCATGATAATGATTGTTTAGGGTACAATACAACTTTTCTAGAAGACAGCTTTTTAAGAACGACAACTTTTCAGGTCGACAATACAATACACATAACGTGGTATTTCACCACGCTATGCTTCGTGTGATGATGATTCTTTCAGGTATAAGAAAGCTTCTTAAACTGAACCAAGTCATAAGTATTTCAAAGACCTTTTGAATAAACATTACAATGTCCATTTAAAAAATTCCACTAACATTTAACAAGTGGTCCAAAAAGAGTCAAAAGGGTGAAGGTAGTTCAACATATCCCCATGAATTACGTCTTAACACTAACGATCCCTACCTTGAAAAAAATATGATAGGTTGCTACACTTCTTGAGTGATGAAAAATGGTATGGTGTTCTACGTACCTTGGAAAATCAGCCGATCAATATACACACTGATCCCAAAGTTGCTGGGCACATTATTGAGGGCGAAACGCATTCTAGAAAGCCTGAAGGTATGCAAATTTGGGGCAAAAAACTACAATGGGTTCCCTTTTACTCAAAATGGTGTGATTATGAAGTACTATGTCGATGTCATGGGCTTGTTGTGCCACAAGCACTATCTGCAGCCTTCCAAACAAACACACATAAAGATGAACCAGAAGTGATTAGGCATTTGATAAAGGAGATTCTAGAGATGTAAAAAGCACTAGCTATTAATCATGCAATGGATGATCTTAACTTATTGGGAGGAACAGAGGAGCAGTACTGGTATTTATTAGAAAATGATAAATTGTATAGAGACAATAATTATCCTATTTTCCCAACAGTTGTCAAGTGGGAAGGACTACCTAAGTTTCTACCATAGACGTTGGACGTAGGTGTCCCATATTGTTCTAGAAATCAAGCAAGTGATCTTCTTGATGATAGCGATGAAATACGAGAAATGTGTGTCAACTAGGGCCAAGATTACGATGCCCTCGGTCCCGAAGGGTACGTACACGATGTTGACGAAGAAGTTGAAGACAGTGACAATGAAATAGTGCCAGACAGCGACGATAATGGCGAATGACAATTGTTTTTTTCTTAGGGTGTATGTTAAACTGTTGTACTGAAGTATTAGTGCTAAATATCAATAAGACTTAACACGAATGGAAACATAATTTTATTTCATACATTATACATGATGAACATGTACACTCACTTATTGCAATAAATTATTTAAATAAAACACTATGGGTATCTTTGATAATTGGGCACATTGGATGAACTTCCATCAGGAGCTGAATAACCACTGCTACCCAAACCAGCTGAAGGACATTTATGATGGTCGCGTCCTGTTCGCGAGCATATGCCACATTTATGCACATAAATGGTACCAGCAACTCCATTTGGTTCCGTATACGCATTCTCTTTTGCACTTGTCGCTGACACAAATACTTCTTGTTACACACCATTTTAAATGGTTCCGGCAGTCAATAATGCTCAGCACCCACTGGCTGCAACTGTCCGTTATAGGTGTATAAGTATATAGCAAAACTATATTCTTTATCAACGTAGCTGGTTGCCGCGAAACCTATATGTTGAAAGCACTTCATGGCATACGAGCACGGCATATGGTAGATGGACCATTTCTCACAAGAGCATAACCTTCTGGCTTCATTTACACTGTGTGTATTATTCCCCCGATTTTGATGGATAGCAGTGCGAACTTCAGAAATATTTTGCTCGTTGCAATACTGTAAATATGAATGCCAATGTGCTCGACTCCCGTATTGCTCAAATCTTTTTATTGGTATTGGCATAAATTCAACACCCCTTTCCATCAACACCCCTTTCCATAAATGATGATGCATATCTAGCCCTTTTAACAAACCTCTTCGCCATCTGCTTGAATGACATCCGCACTATGGTAGTGACAGGCAATCCACATGCAGACTTCAATAACCCTGCCGCGCCCCTTTTTCTCACGAAATCAGGTTTCGACATTGACAACTCTTTTAAAGAAGGGTTTAAAAGAGAGAGTCGCCACCTAAAAGATTAAGGTGTGTTAGGGCACCTATTTGTAGATAACTCTATTTAACCAGTTTGCGTCACCAGAGATCGGGTAAGGGCAATAAATTACCTCAAAGAGAAGGTGTTAGGCACTTTTCGAGGTCCACAACTATGGGTCCCGGTCGAACTCAATTATGAATTAGTCTAATCAAAAAGTGAGAGAATTATATAATAAGGATGGGGGTCCTAAATATTTTAGCCTAAAGAATCACTTCGTGCAACATAAATAATACTTCGTAACTCCCTCGAGTTGGGGTGTTACTCATATTATTCAGCGGGCAGAAACTACCATCTCCTACGACCCGATTACTATCTTTAAGTTGTTAACTAAAGCGCACTAGTTCAATTATAACTCGTACCCTATATGTGCACTACCCGTCCCTTACCTATGATCCTGGAGGCATCGGGACCTTTATTTTGGATAGTTGTATACTCAACATAGGTTGCTCAAAATTGTAAAACTAGGCGATATACAAAACAAGTTGGACTTTTCATACAAGAGCATATAAAGGCTCACTTTAGCCTCCACACATTAGATATCAAATGCACGCAAACATATTGGCGTATCGACAATTTTAACAGTTAAGGTTGTTAGGTCCTATAGACATGATTTCTATGTGATTCTGGATTTTAATTATACTGGCAGTTTATGAGAAACAATTTCTAGGTGACTATGAATTGCCTACTGATTACAATTAAAAGCGTTTGAACCTATAGGCATGTTATCTAGGTGACTTATTCAGCAGTTGACAGTGATAACAACAAAAATGCTCAAAATTATTTAGTTACTCATATAGGCATGTTTTCTAGTGGCATTTTTGCAAGACGCTATGCATAGTTCCAATTTTAGTATTTGACACAAGGGAAAGTTATCCCTATAGGCATGAATTATACTTTTTGATGATTGAAACCACTTAATAATTCTTGGAGATATGCATATTAGCTAGGCGAGAGTGACAATTAATTAAAACCTACAGACATGATTTCTGAAGAAATGGTGCAGAGTATGCTATAAGTTAAATTTGGTTATTGCATTTCCTACAGGCATGGTATCTAATCATGCAATGGCAACCCTAAGCATTTGGACAAGTTTTCAGTAGAATATTTCTAGGCGTAAAGTAAAATCTATAGGCATGTTATCTAACAATAATAGGGAACACCCGTAGACATGTTATCTAGCATATAATAGCAGAAACACCATATAATAGCAGAAAGACCTATGGGTAGGTTATCTAACACAATAGCAGAATGAGCCAAGCAAACACCTATAGGCAGGATTTTTGCCAATTCTCATGCGAACGTTAAAACTAAACTCAGTTTTCCCAATTCACTGTTGCCCCAATCAATATTACAAATAATTATTATAGTCCATAATCGAATGAATGAATTACAAATATAGGAAGCATGCAGAAGGCCCAAATGCATCTGGATAGGCCAGGCCCTTCAATCCATAATATCTCCACAAGCCAGTATTCATAGTTACCAACAAATGACTAATTCATCTTTGTTTCAAAGACAAGCATACCAGGCCCAATCCTCTAGTGTATAAAAGTTTCCAAGGGCTTCACGAACCCCGAGCAGTTCTCGCACTAGAGTAGAAAGATCAGAACCAATTCAGAGAAAACTATGGACCGAATCTTGGTGTGTCAGAGTTCACGAGGGTCTCATAAGAACACTAAGCAGTTCTCACACTAGGAAGGTCAAGGGATAGTACTTAGATTACTCTGGCTTTCAGCCAGCAAAGAATTAGGATTCAGAAGAGTGCAGGACAGGATTCGAAGTACACTTAGGGATAGTACCCACAAAGAATAGAGATCAACACTTTGAATCTGAGCAGACTTAACAGGTTTGAAAATTAACAAAGTCATATACTGATAATGACCAACTCATGAGCATGCTTTCACAGAAGAAAGTACAGAATTCAGACTCGGATAAGTCATGGAAAGGTAATTCATTGATCAATAATGAGTCAAGAAGCACATTAGTTATTAGTAAGAACTAATAGGATGGTAAGCACTGAATCAGATAACATGTTAACATATTTAACAACAAACTAAGATGTATATGATGACCTAGTTTTTTAAAAAGGTATCAAAACATACTCTATATTACAAGACAGTCTTAAGTTACACATAATTAAGCAGATCTCATCATTTAGTCTACTAAGTTAAACATGTCTACAATACAGAAAGCAACTAATCAATTAGTAGTAACATATTGAACGAGTAACAAAGTAGAAAAGGGCTTCAACAACTTACTAGTTCAGATGATACAGAAAGAAGTTTGGCAATACATCAATGATTATCAACAGCAGCAAACAATAGAAGATTTCTGGCCTTGGCTTCCAGCCGGCCAAGATCAAAGCAGAATGATAACAATATATAGTTTTAGTAGTGAAAAATACTCGAGTTCTTCTTTTCTCTAAAGGGGAATAGGGGAGGGGTTTAAATAGCACTGGACTAGGCACACAAATCTAGCAATAATCAATCTAGAAAATATCTAACAGTCAATTAAGGGAAGAAAACTTAGAATTTTATTTAAGGTAAGCCAGAAGTAACAAGTGCATAGACACGTAAAACATATAGTCAGAAATTTTAAGATAGTAATTAGGGACTCTAACAGATTTGGGAAATCAAAGACTCCTAAGTTTAGGGTAAGTAAAATTGGTCAACAATTAATGGCAAGATCCATAAAAACATATAGACAGAATCACTGAAGGAGAAATGAAAGAAAGAATCAAAAATCCTAATTTTTAGGGTAAGTAAAATTGACGGAAATAATCAAAGGCAAAGTTATTATAAAGATGCGTAGCAACATTAAAGATAGAACCAGATTTGGTTCGATTTTTTAAGAATCGAAAACTGTAATTTTTAGGGGGAAAATAGTCAAAAATATCTATGAAAATCATAATGGAGATGCACATAGATAGATATACGAAAACATTAAAGAGAAATATTTAATAAAAAATAGAAAAGCTATAACAGATCATGAAAGATCTGAACCCCAGCTTTAGGGTAAATAAAGAATCGAGAAAACCTCAGAGATTCATACCATAAAGAGGCGGAGAATGAACATAGATGGAAAGAAGTGAAGGTTCGAACCAGATTTTGTTCAAAGCAAGAGAGATCCACTTGCCATGTTAGTCAAGTGATTATATAATACTATAATCGGTTAACCAGTAATAGGAGATGACCAATAAGTTAAGGAAATCGTCTATGGATTCCATCTCTGAGTTGGAATCGAAGGGAAAAACGGGATTTTGGCGCTAGGGTTTCAGAGACGAAGAGAGTGTTTTGGAGTTTAAGGACGGCTGATAGTAGACAATTGGGGGGATTAGAGTTAAGAGTGATTAACTACAAGGGAAGGGTGAACGGGGTCGTTGATCTTGAAAGATCAACGAACAGGATTAAAAAAAGGGTTTGGGACGGGTATAGAAACGGGTACCGGTTGGTTATTAGATTAGGAGTCATTTGGTTTGGGCTGGGATGGGCTGGTGTATTTCAAGTAATTAGGCTAGGAGTTGGTCCGATTTAAATAAAAAATAGGCCAGATTTTAAATACCCAATTTTAACAAATAAATAATTTATAAATATGATAAATAAATACCAAAAATATCCTATGTGCACTAAAATAATTTAAAATAGTTATTTAACATTTTAAAAATATAAAAGAGCATTTTCTGCATAAGTAATGCAATTATACACTAATATGGGCTATTATTGCAAAGATGCGCAATTTAGCCAAAAAATGCAAATGTAATTATGAAAATGCACTAATACTATTTAAACACTATGTTGGTATAAATAGTGAATTTAGATTATTAAATCATCATAAAAATAATTTGAAATATAATTATTGGATAAAAATGCAAAAAATAAGTTGATTTAAAGCCCTTAAAATTATAGAAAAATTATGAAAATACGTGTGCATGCTTGTAAATCCAATGATAATGTGCACTATTTGAACGTATATATGTATATTTAAAATATATGAAGGAAAAATTGGGTATCAATAACTGCCCGTCTTTACCCGGGAATGATGAAAGAGTTGTCAAGTAAATAAATGATGACCGATTTTGACCGAATGGGGTATTTTTGGAAAAGATATAGGCCGAACCCTGGTCTCTGAGCTGCCTACATATCCTTGATTTTACAGGAATCAGGCCATGTGTAGTTCTGGATCCAACGATGAACGAAATCGATGGAATTGTTATAGGAACGGTCATGTGTTTCTGCAAAGTTCTTTTGAGTAGGATAGTATCGGATGAATTTACGTGAAGTCACAAATGTGAATTTGAGATGTCTTGGATGTATCACAGGGCAAATATCTGAATGGTCATAGGCTAAAGCGAGTAATTGATGGGAGTCAGTTATGTTTAAAATAATGGCAGGGTGTAAATGGTTTGAGCGGAACTTGGAGCGAAGGTTGCTCCTGTTCGAAGAAAGGTTACCTCCTGAATTACCTACAAAATTTAAACACAATGCATGCAAATATACATGGGTAAAAACATAACGTAAATTCCCCTTGAACCATGAAGATTGCCTTCGAACAGTGAGGATGATGTCCTTAGACCATGACGTCCTAGGACATGACTCGTGAGATAAGGGATTCGCAGGCTATGAAATGATATTCTCGGGACATGAGAATGGTGTCTATGAACCATGACGCCTTTTGTCACGAACCAGTTCGCCCTCCATGAACTGTCGTGGCGGCACCTAGTCTCTACGACTAGGTAAGCCTAACAAATGTGGAACATAAACGAATCTTGCGGAAGAAATAATCAAAAACCAAAATAACTGAATGAAAACAATAGTTATAATGCCGCTCGGCATATACAATACAACATTCTCAAAACCAAGTACACTATCTCAAAACCCGAAAACCCACGAAACCACAAGCCTTTGGAATATCTAACAGTCTAACTCCAGAATATCTAACAAGAAAGAAAAATACAAAAGGGCAATGTTTAATAGCTAGAATAGAAAGGGACTTCTCGGTCTGTGGACGCGGCAGATGTACCTCAAAGTCTCTAGACCAGTCGCCTCCCTCAAGGATGGTAGGCCTGAGTAGCGGTACCTGGATCTGCACATGAAAAACATGCGCAGAAGGGGCATGAGTACACCACAACGGTACCTCGGTTGGGTAGTGACGAGGAAGGTCAAGGCCTTACTAAGGTTAAATAAAATATAAAGATAACAGGATAAGATAAGCAGTACAATTGAGTATCTACAGTAAGAATCTACATAGGATAATAAGAGTACAATAACGGAAACCGAGATAAAGGCAAACCACAAGGAAGCACCACTCATAACAAGGATGATAATCGGGGATCTCTTGGTATCCCGAGGATCTCTTGGTATCCTCAGTAAACAAGGGATCTCTTGGTATCCCGAGCATCTCTTGGTATCCTCAATATATGTTGGGGATCTCTTGGTATCCTTAATATACGTGCCAGGGATCTCCTGGTATCCCTCACCTCAGTCCAGATCATAAATACGTAAAGGGGATCTCCCGGGATGCCGTCCCGTAGTCCCAAATTAAAAACACACAGCAGCAATGCAAGAATACTCAATAATTGCTAAATTTTGTACTAAGTAAACAGTTAATTCTAGTCTAACATGCTTCACGAAATACAATTGAGGCAGTTTAAGCAAATAGGCAATTAAGTCAACTAAACATGCTTTTCTTACTAACAACAGACTAAATTCGCAAGTAGAATAAAATAGGAAAAAGGAGCTCAATTGAAATACTTAAAAAAATCAAATTTTCAACAATTAGCTCAAGTACGCACTCGTCACCTCACGTACAAAGCATTTCAATTATCAAATCTATCATATCCTAAGGGGAAGGTCCCACGCACAAGGTTAGACAAGCCACTTACCTCGAACCGGCTCAAAATCAACCCGACACCACGTCTTTGCCACGTGTACTCGACTCCAAATGGCTCAAATCTATTCAATTCAATTGCATAATGTAAATAACACTTCAAGTAACTGATTCTATAATTAAAGTCTAAGCTAATACGCGAAAATATGTAAAATGACCAAAACGCCCCTTGAACTCACATCCCAGAATTAGGTGAAATTTATATTTTTAGAAACCTTGTACTCTAATGAGTCTATACATAACAAGAACACCGTAATCAGAGTCCAAATGGCCCCGCAAACCCTCATTTAAAGGTCTTTTAAACTCAAGCACTAATTACTCATTTTTCTCAAATTTTTCACCACTAATTAGGTCCTTAATCACGTGAAAACGAGTTATGGAGTCAACAATGTTTCCTCCAAGTGATTCCCCTTGAATCCCTCTTCAACCCTCTTCAAAAAGCTTCAAAATCACCTAACAATGGAGGAACCTAGGCTAAAATTCGCGAAATAAACCTTTTAAAACATTCGGCCCAGGCATTTCATTCCATCTTCGCGAACGCGGTCAAGGCCTTGTGTTCGCGAAGCACAATAATGACATTGACCAAAAGTCCTCTTACGTGAACGCGACAAGGGCCTCACGAACGCGATGATTTACCCAGACAAGCCTTCGCGAATGCGTTCTTCTCATCGCGAACGCGATGAGTAAATTCTACTGGGCCAATTTTCCTCCTACGCGAACGCAAAGCCCAATCGCGAACGCGGAGCCTCCCTCGCGAACGCGAAGGCTAAAATTCCACTAACTCTTCGTGAACACGAGGGTCCACTAGCGAACACGAAGAGTAAATATCTGCAACAACTGAACCTGCAATTCTGCAATTTCTTAACAACTAAAAATGATCCGTTGAGCATCCGAAACACACCAGAGGCCCCCCTGGACCTCAACCAAAGGCATAAAAATATCCTAAAATCCTATTCAAACTTGTACCAATCTTCAAAACACCTCAAACGACATCAAATCAACCAAAACACATCAGATTGAAGCCTAAGTTTTCCAAAATCTTCCGAATTAGGCTTTTGATCAAAAACCCAACCAAATTACCTCTGAATGACCTGAAATTTTGCACACATATCCCAAATGACATAACGGAACTACTGCAACTCTCAAAATTCCATTCCGACCCTCGGATCAAAATCTCACTATCAAATCGGAAACTTAAAAAATTTAACTTTCGGCATTTCAAGCCTAAATTAGCTACGGACCTCCAAAACACAATCCGAACATGCTCCTAACCCAGAAATCACCCAACGGAGCTAACGGAACCATCAGATTTCCATTCCGAGGTCGTCTTCACACTGTTCCGACTACAGTCAACTTTCCAACACTTAAGCTCTTATTTAGGGACTAAGTGTCCCAAAACTCTCTGAAACTTAAAACCGAACATCCCGGCAAATCAAAATAGCAGAAATAGACTCGGGGAAAGAAGTTAATAGGGGATCGGGGCGTTAATTCTTAAGACGACCGGTTGGGTCGTCACATTCTCCTACACTTAAACATTTGTTCGTCCTCGAACAAGCATAGCGACATACCTGAAGTAGTGAAAAGATGAGGGTAACGGCTGCACATATCCTGCTCGGTCTCCCAGGTCACCTCCTCGACCAGTTGGCCCCGCCACTAAACCTTTACTGCAGCAATGTTCTTTGACCTCAGCTTCCTAACCTGCCTGTCCAATATTGCCACTGGCTCCTCAACATAGGATAGATCCTTGTCCAACTGGACGGAACTAAAATCCAACACGTGCGACAGATCACCGTGATACCTCCAGAGCATCGAAACATGAAATATCGGATGAACTCCTGCCAAGCTGGGAGGTAAGGCAAGCTCATAAGCAACCTCCCCAACACACCTCGATATCTCAAAAGGGCCAATAAACCTCGAACTCAACTTCCCTTTCTTCCCAAATCTCATAATGCTCTTCATAGGCGAAACCCGAAGCAGAACCCGCTCTCCAACCATATAGGAAACATCACGAACCTTCCGGTCCGCGTAACTCTTATGTCTGGACTGGGCTATACGGAGTCTATCCTGAATCACCTTAACCTTCTCCAAAGCATCCTAAACTAAGTCTGTGCCCAATAATCTGGCCTCATCTGGCTCAAACCAGCCCACCGGGGATCTACACTGTCTCCCATATAAAGCCTCATACGGTGCCATCTAAATGCTGGACTGATAGCTATTGTTGCAAGCAAACTCTGCCAATGGCAAGAACTGATCCCAAAACCCTCCAAACTCAATCACGCATGCATGAAACATATCCTCAAGAATTTTAATAGTGCACTCGAACTGTCTGTCTGTCTGAGGGTGGAATGTTGTACTCAACTCCACCCAAGTACCCAACTCATGCTGAACGACCCTCCAGAATCGTGATGTGAACTGAGTACCTCTATCTGAAATGATGGACACTGGAATACCATGCAGCGAACAATCTCCCGAATATAAATCTCCGGCAACCGCTTCTAAGAAAAGGTAGTACACATAGGAATGAAATGAGCGGACTTGGTCAACCGATCCACAATCACCCAAATAGCATCAAACTTCTTCAAAGTCCGTGGGAGTCTAACTACAATGTCCATGGTGATCTTCTCCCACTTCCACTCCGGAATCTCTATCTGCTGAAGCAACCTACCCGGTCTCTGGTGCTCATACTTTGCCTACTGACAGTTAAGGCACCGAGCTACAAATCTAACTATATCCTTCTTCATCTGCCTCCACCAATAGTGCTGCCTCATACCCTGATACATCTTCGCGGCACACGGATGGATGGAATACCGCAAACTATAGGCCTCCTCTAGAATCAACTCCCGAAGCCCATCAACATTGGGTACACAAATCCGACCCTGCATCCTTAATACCCCATCCTTACCAATAGTCACATCTCTGGCATCACCGTGCTGGACCTTGTCCTTGAGGACAAGCAAATGAGGGTCATCATACTGCCGCTCCCTGATATGATCAAATAAGGAAAACCAAGAAACCACGCAAGCTAGAACTAAACTGGGCTCCGAAAGATCCAATCTCACAAACTGGCTGGCTAAGGCCTAAACATCCATCGCCATAGGCCTCTCTGATGCTAGTAAATAAGCCAAACTCCCCAAACTCTCTGCCCGACGACTCAAGGCATCAGCCACTACATTGGCCTTGCCCGGGTGATACAAAATAGTGATGTCATAATCCTTCAGCAACTCTAACCACCTCCTCTGGCGCAAATTTAGATCCTTTTGCTTGAACAAGTGCTGCAAGCTCCGATGGTCAGTATAAATCTCACAGGGAACCCCGTATAAGTAATGATGCCAAATCATCAGGGCGTGAACAATGGAAGCTAACTAAAGGTCATGAACAAGGTAGTTCTTCTCATGAATTTTCAACGGACACGTAGGCAATCACCCTACCGTCCTGCATCAATGCCGCTCCGAGGCCAATCCTCAAGGAATCACAATAGACCGTATAAGACCCCGAACCTGTAGGCAATATCAAAACTAGGGCTGTGGTCAAAGTTGTCTTGAGCTTCTGGAAGCTCGCCTCACACTTTTCGGTCCACTGAAATGGAGCACCCTTTTAGGTCAACCTGGTTATAGGGGCTGCAATCGATGAAAACCCCTCCATAAAACTATGGTAGTAGCTCGCCAAACTAAGGAAACTGTGGATCTCTGTAGTTGAGGATGGTATGGGCCTACTTCAAACGGCCTCTATCTTCTTCGGATCCACCTGAATACCCTCACTCGATACCACGTGGCCTAGGAATGCCACTGAATCCAACCAAAACTCACATTTTGATAACTTAGCATATAACTTCTTCTCTCTCAAAGTCTGAAGCACAGTCTTTAGGTGCTGCTCATGATCTTCCCAACTCCTAGAATACATAAGAATATCATCAATAAAGACAATGACGAACGAGTCAAGATATGGCCGAAATACACTGTGCATCAAATGCATAAAGGCTGCTGGGGCATTGGTCAGCCCAAATGACATGACAAGGAACTCGTAATGACCATACTGAGTCTGGAAAGCAGTCTTCGCGATATCTGGCTCCTGAATCTTCAACTGATGGTAACCTGAGCGCAAATCAATCTTAGAAAACACTCGTGCACCCTGAAGCTGGTCAAACAGATCATCAATATAAGGCAAAGGATAACGGTTCTTCACTGTAGCCTTGTTCAACTGGCGATAATCAATACACATACGCATAGAACCATCCTTTTTCTTCAGAAACAAGACCGGAGCACCCCCAAGGTGATACACTGGGCCGAATAAAACCCTTATCAAGCAATTCCTATAACTGATCCTTCAACTCAAGAGGAGCCATACGATACGGGCGAATAGAAATGGGTTGAGTGCCCGGCAACAGATCAATGCCAAAATCAATATCCCTATCAGGCGACATGCCTAGAAGGTCGGCTGGAAATACATCGGGAAAATCCTGTACTACTGGAACTGAATCAACTGAAGGGGTATCAATACTGACATCTCTCACTTAAGCTAAATAAGCATCACACCCCTTCTCAACCATACGCTGAGCTTTAAGAAAAGAAATAAATCTACTGGGAGTATTATCTAAAGTACCCATCCACTCAACACGCGGTATACCTGGCATAGCCAGCATCACGATTTTGGCGTGACAATCAAAAATAGCATAATGGGGCGACAACTAGTCCATGCCCAAGATAATATCAAAATCAACCATGCTGAGCAATAATAAATCGGCTCTGGTCTTAAAACCACTAAGAGCAACCAAACACGCCCGATAAACGCTGTCCACAATAAGAGAATCTCCCACAAGAGTAGAAACATAAACAGGAGAACTCAAATAATCCCGAGATACACCCAAATGCGGAGCAAAATAAGAAGACACATAAGAGTAAGTAGAGCCTAGATCGAATAGGACTGATGCATCTCTGTGGATAACCAATATAATACCTATGATGACGGAATCAAAGGAAACAGCCTCAGTACAGGCAGGAAGGGCATAGTATCTGGCCTGGCCTCCCCCTCTAGGGCGACCTCTACCTCCCCAACCTCCACCTCTAGCTGGCTTAGTAGGTGGGGTAGCAACTGGAGCTGTAATCATAACATGTGAACTCTGCGGGGCATGCTGTGGCTGAGAAGTCTATGGAGGTGCACTCCTCCCAAGTCTAGGGCAATCCTTCACCATGTGGCGTGTGTCACCACACTCAAAACAAGCTTTGGGAGGACGTGGTAGCTGTGATTGGCTCGGGTCAGGTCTGCTGGACTGACCTTTGAAAGCACCCCGCGCAGGAGGTGCGCTAGAAACCGGAAGTGCATAATAAGGCTCCTGAGGCCTAGGAAGAGATGGAATACTACTGGCTGCTGGAAGAGCAGAATGAATAGGGCAACTCATATAACCCCTACCATGACGATCTGCAGCTGGGGTACAGGCACTAGAATAATGTCCCGACTCTCGAGACCTCTTGGCCTCCCTCTCCTCTCTCTCCCTAATATGCATACCCTCAATCCTCCTAGAAATGCTCACCACCTGCTGAAAAGAAATATCCATCTCCAACTCACGAGCCATGCTAGATCTGATGTTGGGAATAAGGCCCTCAATAAACCGGCGAACCCTCTCACGGATAGTAGAAACCAAGGCTGGTGCGTGCCTAGCCAAACTAGTGTAACGGACAGCATACTATAAAACAGTCATAGCACCCTGGCGCAAATGCACAAACTCTGCACGCCATGCATCCCTGAGGCTCTGAGGAACATACTCCCTCAGGAACAGATCTGAAAACTGAGCCCAGGTCAGTGAAGCAACCTCATCTGGACTGTCTAACTAATAGGTGCGCCACCACTCATAGGCAGCTCCTCGAAGCTAGAAAGTAGTAAAAGAAACCCTGCTAGATCTTGCGATACCCATGGTATGGAGAATGTGGTATCACTCATCAAGAAATCCCAGAGCATCCTCTGATGCTAGACCACTGAATACAGGAGGCTTGTACTTCTTGAACCTCTCAAGCCTTAACTGCTCATCCTCGGAAGCCGCTACCCTATCCTCGGGCTGAACTGGCACTACAGGTGGTCCAGAAATAATTTCATGGACCTTCTCAGCATGCACTCGTTGCTCAGGAGTGCGGGCGGAGTTTGTGCTCCTCCCCCATCCTGGGACATAGCTGCAGCAAGGGGAAGCAACCTGCTTGAGCCAAAGTAGTGTACATGCTCATGAACTGTGCCAAAGTCTCCTGAAGAGATGGAGTAGTAGTAGCAGTAGGCGTGTCAAGTGCCAAGACTCCGGCTGGAACTGCTGGTGGTACCTCAGCGGTAGCTCGCGTAGGTGACTGCACCACGTGCGCGTCCTCGACCTTTACCCCGGCCCAGACCTCTGACGGTTGCAGTAGGGGGTACAGGTGCCTGATCATCTCGTGTAGAACTTGTCCTCACCATCTGTGAGAGAATAGAAGACATAAGTTTAGAATTGTAATGTCAAAATATCGCACGACAAGGAAATCAAATAAAGTGGAATTTTCCTAACAGTTACATAGCCTTTCGTAGATAAGTACAGACGTCTCCGTACCGATCAGCGAGACTCTAATAAACCGGCTTGTGATCCATGTCTCCTATGAACCTAGAGCTTTGATACCAACTTGTGACGACCCCAGTTCGCCCTCCGTGAACTGTCGTGACGGTACCTAGTCTCTACAACTAGGTAAGCCTAACAAATGTGGAACATAAACGAAACTTGCAGAAGAAATAATCAAAAACCAAAATAACTGAATGGAAACAATAGTTATAATGTCGCTCGGCATATACAACACAACATTCTCAAAACCAAGTACACTATCCCAAAACCCGAAAACCCACGGATCCCCAACCCTTTGGAATATCTAACAATCTAACTCCAGAATATCTAACAAGAAAGAAAAATACATAAGGGCAATGTTTAACAGCTAGAATAGAAAGGGACTTCTTGATCTGCGGATGCGACAGATGTACCTCGAAGTCTCTAGAGCAGTCGCCTCCCTTAAGGATGGTAGGCCTGAGTAGCGGTACCTGGATCTGTACATGAAAAACATGCGCAGAAGGGGCATGAGTACACCACAGTGGTACTCAGTAAGTGCCAAGCCTAACCTCGGTTGGGTAGTGACGAGGAAGGTCAAGGCCTAAATGAGGTTAAATAAAATATAAAGATAACAGGATAAGATAAGCAGTACAATTGAGTATCTACAGTAAGAATCTACATAGGATAATAAGAGTACGATAACGGAAACAGAGATGAAGGCAAACCACAAGGAAGTACCACTCATAACAAGGATGATAACCAGGGATCTCTTGGTATCCCGAGGATCTCTTGGTATCCTCTATGTACACAAGGGATCTCTTGGTATCCTGAGAATCTCTTGGTATTCTCAATATATCTGTCAGGGATCTCTTGATATCCTGAGGATCACTTGGTATCCTCAATATATGTTGCGGATCTCTTGGTATCCCGAGGATCTCTTGGTATCCTCAATATACCTGCCAGGGATCTCTTGGTATCCCGCACCTCAGTCCGGATCATAAATACGTATATGAGATCTCCCGGGATGCCGTCTCGTAGACCCAAATTAAAAACACACAGCAGCAATGCAAGAATACTTAATAATTGCAAAATTTCGTACTAAGTAAATAGTTAATTCTAGTCTAACATGTTTCACGAAATACAATTGAGGCAGTTTAAGCAAATAGGCAAATAAGTCAACTAAACATGTTTTTCTAACTAACAACAGGCTAAATTCGCAAGTATAAAAAAATAGGAAAAAAGGAACTCAATTGAAATACTTAAAGAAAAATCAGATTTTCAACAATTAGCTCAAGTACGCACTCGTCACCTCACGTACAAGGAATTTAAATTATCAAATATATCATATCTAAGGGGAAGGTCCCCCGCACAAGGTTAGACAAGCCACTTACCTCGAACCGGCTCAAAATCAACCCGACACCACGTCTTTGCCACGTGTACTCGACTCCAAATGGCCCAACTCTATTCAATTCAATTGCATATTGTAAATAACACTTCAAGTAACTGATTCTACAATTAAAGTCTAAGCTAATACGCGAAAATATGTAAAATGACCAAAACGCCCCTCGAGCCCACATCCCAGAATCAGGTGAAATTTATATTTTCAGAAACCTTGTACTCTCACGAGTCTATACAAAACAAGAACACTATAATCAGAGTCCAAATGGCCCCTCAAATCCTCATTTAAAGGTCTCTTAAACTCAAGCACTAATTACTCATTTTTCCCAAATTTTTCACCACTAATTAGGTCCTTAATCACGTAAAAACGAGTTATGGATTCAAAAATATTACCTCCAACTGATTTTCCTTGAATCCCTCTTCAACTCTCTTTAAAAGGCTTCAAAATTGCCTAACAATGGAGGAACCTAGGCTAAAATTCGCGAAATAAACCTTTTAAAACATTCGGCTCAAGCATTTAATTCCTTCTTCACGAACGCGGTCAAGGCCTCGTATTTGCGAATCAAAAAAATGACGTTGACCAAACGTCCTCTTATGTGAACGCGACAAGGCCCTCTCGAATGCGATGATTTACCCAGATAAGCCTTCGCGAATGCGTTCCTCTTATCGCCAACGCGATGAGTAAATTCTACTGGGCCAATTTTCCTCCTATGCGAACGCGAAGCCCAATCGTGAACACAGTTAACAAGTATCTAGCCCTTCACGAATGCGGAGCCTCCCTCGCGAATGCGAAGGCTAAAATTCCACTAACCTCCACTGACTCTTCGCGAACGCGAAAAGTAAATATCTGCAATAGCTGAACCTCAATTCTGCAACTTTTTAACAACTAAAAATGATCCGTTGAGCATCCGAAACACACTTGAGGGCCCCAGGACCTCAACCAAAGGCATCAACATATCCTAAAACCTTATTCAAACTTGTACAATCTATAAAACACCTCAAACGACATCAAATCAACCATAACACATCGGATTCATGCCTAAGTTTTTCAAAATCTTCCGAATTACGCTTTTGATCAAAAACCCAACCAAACCACCTCCAAATGACCTAAAATTTTGCACACACATCCCAAATAACATAACGGAACTACTGCAACTCTCAGAATTCCATTTTAACCCTCGGATCAAAATCTCACTATCGAATAGGAAACTTCAAAAATTCAACTTTCGGCATTTCAAGCCTAAATTAGCTACGACCTCCAAAACACAATTCAAACATGCTCCTAACCCCGAAATTTCCCAACAGAGCTAACGGAACCATCAAAATTCCATTTCGAGGCCGTCTTTACATTGTTCCAACTACGGTCAACTTTCCAACACTTAAGCTCTCATTTAGGGACTAAGTGTCCCAAAACTCTCCGAAACTTAAAATTGAACATCTCGGCAAATCAAAATAGCAGAAATAGACTCGGGGAAAGTAGTTAATAGGGGATCGGGGCATTAATTCATAAGAAGACCGGCCGTGTCATCACACCTTTGAATAATGATGTGCGATATTAAGAGATCATCAGGCCAAGACATTATGTCTTCAGGCTATGAGGATGATGCCTTCGGACTATGGTGCCTTTGGATAGAGACATGATGATGGATCATATGAGTAAAACAAGACAGAGCATGGTCTTGCATAGGATCGGGACAGATCTTAGCCCCGAAAAAGGCAAAATAGTGCTAGGTTTCAGATTGTGTAACATTCAACATTAGAAAAGGAAAGGTAGAGCTTAGCCTTATGCAGTTGGAGAGGCAGGGCTTAGCCTCATGCAAGGAGATGAGACAATGCTTAGTCTCATGCAGTGGAAGGCAGTTCTTAGCCTTATACAAATAGGGAGGAAGGGCTTAACCTCATGCAAGAAAGGTAGACAATTCTTACTCTCATGCAAGAAAGGGAGACAGTGCTTAGTCTCATGCAAGAAAGTGAGACAATTCTTAGTCTCATGCAAGGAAAGGCAGTGCTTAGCCTTATGCAAATAGGGAGGCAAGTCTTAGACTCATGCAAGAAAGGGAGGCAATACTTAGGCTCATATAAGAAAGGGAGACAATGTTTAGTCTCATGCAAGAAAGGGAGATAATGCTTAGTCTCATGCAAGGAAAGACGGTACTTAGCCTTTTGCAAATGGGGAGGCAAGGCTTAGCCTCGTGCAAGAGGAGGAGACAATGCTTAGTCTTTTGCAAGGAAAGGCAATGCTTAGACTTATACAAATAGGGAGGCCAGGCTTAGCCTCATGCAAGAGGAGGAGACAGGGCTTAGTCTCATGGAATGGATGGCAATGCTTAGTTTTATGCAATTTGGGGAGGCAATGCTTAGCCTCATGCAAGATTTGAGACAGTGCTTAGTCTCATGCAAGTGGAAGGCAATGCTTAGCCTTATGCAAATGGGGAGGCAGGGCTTATCCCCATGCAAGGTTAGGAGACAATGCTTAGTATCATGCAAGGAAAGGCAGTGCTTAGCCTTATGCAATCTAGGGAGGCAATGCTTAGCCACATGCAAGATTTGAGATAGTGCTTAGTCTCATACAGCAGACAAATAGCAAGTAGGAGCAGAATCTTTCTTAGCTGGAGATATATTTGTGTTTGGCATTCTTGCCGTTATGAAGATACTGATTTCGATCATGTTCATTGTGCCTGCATCCAAAGAAAAATCATGATTTCTGCGGGGAAGGTTGGTTCATGTCTTCGCCTGTTTGCTTTGCCTTGCTCTTGGGGACCCTATTTGAGTTACCCTAGGTAACATCTGGCTGCTATAGAAATAATGTTTTCGAAAACATATGTGTGCATTTTATGAAATAGAGTTATTTAGAAAAACATAGTGGTATGTAATATCAAGTAAATTAGACGAACTAATGACTGTATTTAGAGACATTGCGGCTTCTTTGCATTAGAATTTTAAGGGTCCTCCTCAAAATTCTACCCCAATTTAGTAGGTGATGCACCGGCCGTTTTGCATGTGACAAAGTTTGTTGGACTTGCTCCGGAATTTTGAGGGTCCTGCTCAAAATTCTGCCCCAGTTTCCGGTTGTATGGAAAATGAAAATTTTATTGAGATGTGACCGAACCCACAGGGCTGCCTATGTATTCCCTCTTAAACGGGAATTAGTTCAAGCGTAGATTAGTTACATCAGATGAAGAAATGCAAACAATTTAAATATAGTATCTCTTCACTGCGTCTGAATTGATAGGCTTTGGTCAAACTTCTCCGTCCATTTCTACAAGTATGAGTGCTCCTCCTGTTAGTACCCTGTGAACCATGTAGGGCCCTTACCAGTTGGGCAAAAACTTTCCTTTGGATTCATCTTGATGTGGGAAGATTTGTTTCAACACCAGCTGCCCCGGTGCAAATTGTCTAGGTTTGACCCTTTTGTTGAAAGCTCTAGACATTCTATCCTGACAAAGTTGACATGACTTACTGCATTTATTCTTTTTTGTCAATAAGAGCCAATTGTTCATAGTGACTCCTTATCCATTCTGCATCACTGAGTTCTGCTTCTTGTATAATTCTCAAAGAAGGAATTTCGACCTCGGCGGGAATGATAGCTTTAGTACCGTAAACCAAAGTGTAGGGAGTTGCTCCAATTGATGTGCGAACTGTGGTACGATACCCCAATAAGGCAAATGGTAACTTCTCATGCCATTGCTTGTGGTTGTCTACCATTTTCCTCAGAATTTTCTTGATATTTTTGTTGGTGGCTTCCATAGCTCCATTCATTTGAGGTATGTATGTTGTAGAATTCTTATGCTTGATCTTGAAAGTTTCACACATAGCTTTCATTAAGTCTTTGTTGAGGTTGGCAGCATTGTCGGTAATGATGGATTTTGATACCCCGAAACGGCAAACAATACGATCCCTGACAAAATTTTCGATGACTTTCTTGGTTACAGCCTTATAAGATGCAGCCTCAACCCATTATGTGAAGTAGTCTATGGCCACTAAAAGAACATGTGCCCATTTGAAACGGCGGGCTCGATTGGACCGATGACATCCCTTTCCCAAGCGTCGAAATGACAAGGTGCATTTGTTGCATTGGGTTCATTTGGTGGTACCCGTATCATATCTGCATGTACCTGACATTGGTGACACTTCTGAACATACCTGACACAGTCTGTTTCCATAGTCATCCAAAAGGATCCTGCTCTTAATATCTTTTTGGGTAAAACGAAACCATTCATGTGCGGCCCGCAGGTTTCAGCATGTATTTCCTCAAGCAATCTGGAAGCTTTTTTGGTGTCAATACACCATAATAATCCTAGGTCTGGAGTCCTTCTATACAAAATTCTACCACTTTGGAAGAAATGATTGGACAATCTCCGGAGCATGCATTTCTAAGTATGATTTGCATGCTCCGGGTATTCTCTTTTCGCCAAGTATTCCTTGATATCGTGGTACCGTGGATTTCCGTCTGTTTCTTCTTCAACATGAGCACAATAAGCTGGCTGACTATGGATTCTCACTGGAATGGGATCGATTAAATTCTTATCTGAATGTTGTATCATGGAAGACAAAGTAGCCAGTGCGTCTGCGAACTCATTCTGGACTCTTGGAACATGTTTGAATTCTATCTTCGTGAACCTCTTCATCAATTCTTGCACATGATATAGATATGGTAGTATCTTAGTATTCTTTATAGCCTATTCTCCTTGAACCTAATGTACCAGAAGGTCCGAATCACTAATTACCAGCAGCTATTGTATATTCATGTCGATGGCCAAATTGAGACCCATGATGCAAGCCTTATATTCCACCATATTGTTGGTGCATGGAAACCTGAGCTTTGCGGATACCGGATAATGTTGACCTATCTCTGAAAAAACTGCTCCAATACCCACTCCTTTGAAATTTGCAGCTCCGTCAAAAAAATATTCTCCAACCATCGTAGGCTTCGGTAATATTTTCTCCTACAAATGACACTTCTTCATCGGGAAAATATGTTTTCAATGGCTCGTATTACCCTCCCACATGATTTTCTGCAAGGTGATCTGATAAAGCCTATCCCTTGACCGCCTTCTGAGTCACATAGATGATATCAAACTCACTCATTAATATCTGCCATTTGGCTAGTTTCCCTGTAGGCATTGGTTTCTGAAAGATGTATTTTAGAGGATCCATCCTTGATATGAGGTATGTAGTGTAGGTGCAGAAGTAGTGCCTCAATTTTTGAGCTATCCACGTCAAGGCGCAGTAGGTACATTCCAGCAAAGAATATCGTGCTTCATAAGGTGTGAACTTCTTACTCAAGTAATATATGGCCTGCTCTTTTCTTCCTGTCTCATCATGTTGCCCTAAAACACAATCAAAAGCCCCGTCTAGTATGGACAAATAGAGTAGCAGAGGTCTACTAGGTTCTGGCAGGACCAAGACTGGCGGCGTGGATAGGTATTCCTTGATTCTGTCGAAAGCTTTCTGACATTCTTCAGTCCATTTTGTTGCAGCATCTTTCTTCAATATTTTGAAAATTGGCTCACAGATCACGGTCGACTGTGCTATGAATCGGCTGATGTAATTGAGATGCCCCAAGAAATTCATCACATCTTTCTTGCTCTTCGGGGGTGGCAAATCTTGTATGGCTTTGACCTTTGAGGGGTCCAATTCAATCCCCGGCGACTGACGATGAAACCTAGCAATTTTTCAGTTGGGACTCCGAAAGCACACTTTGCAGGATTCCGTTTCAGATTGTACCGTCGAAGCCGATTAAGAATTTTCTTAAATCTTCTATATGATTTGCGCTTCTTCTAGATTTGATGATGACGCCATCCACGTATACCTCTATATCTTTGTGAATCAAGTCATGGAAAATGGTTGTCATGGCTCTCATATAAGTAGCTCCAGCATTCTTCAGGCCAAACGGCATCATTTTTTAACAATACATCCCTCATGGAGTGATAAAGGCTATTTTCTCATCATCTTCCTCATCCATCCAGATCTGATGGTATCTCGTGAAGCAATCCACAAAGGATTAGAGTTCATGCTTGGCATAGTTGTCAATCAGTATATGTATATTGGGCAATAGGAAATCATCTTTGGGACTTTCTTTGTATAAATCTTGATAATCGACACATACTTTGACCTTCCCATCCTTCTTTGGAACTGGCACGATGTTGGCAAACCAAGTAGGATATTCGACCACTCTGAGAACTTTGGCTTTGATCTGCTTGGAGACTTCTTCTTTGATTTCCAGGCTCATATCAGGTTTGAACTTTCTGAGTTTTTGTTTTACAGGCGGACACATCGGATCAGTAGGTAGTTAATGAGCCACTATAGACGTTCTCAAACCAGTCATATCATCATATGACAATGCGAAAATGTCCTCATACTCCTTCAGGAAACGGGTGTATTCTTTTTTTTTATGGTGACAAATGGATACTTATGCGAGTTTCTTTGGCTGTTTCAGAATCTCCCAAGTTGACTATCTCAGTTTCATCCAGGTTAGACTTAGGCTTATTCTCAAAATTCTCAACTTCTCTAATAATTTCTTCAGAGATTATTTCTTCTTCTTCTACTTCTTCTAAATCACTATCCTTATGTTGTGTTGTCTCATTACATGTCACAGTCGTTAGTTCATTAGGATAACTAACAATAATGTTGTAGAGGAAAAATGTAAAAGATAATAATAAATACTAAAATAGCAATGCATTCATCAAATCTCAAAGACATGAAAACAGTTACGGCTCGATAACTCGAACAATTATTTCAAAACAAAATGCGTCTTAAAAAAATCGTGGAAATATCATAAATGCCTAAAATAGCTTTTAAAAACAGATCATGCTAATTTCCAGGCCACCCAAGAACTCGATGGGCCCGGGATGGTGTAGCAGTCTAATTCTTGAGAACAGGTCCCTTCTCCATGGTCTGAATGGTGAGGTCCTCTTCCTCCTCCTCCTCAAATATTACATTGCAGTCCATGTATTCATCATCTAGAAACAGATCCCTCAGTCCAGCTAAAGCCTCATCTTCTTCAGATCCCCATATCACGTCAATCTGTTGAAATGTCTGATGCAGATACAGTATTGGCTGTTCAAGAGGGTAATAGGGGCCACACCATGGCGGCGACCAATCATTGTACTCCTGCCAGGTGTATTGATACCCAAGTCCAAAGGTGGTACCATAACGTTTCGATTGTATTGGCTTAGTGATACCCTGGAGATTCTTACCGAGACCTTCACTGGGTTCATGCTCTGTCCATAACAGTATGCTTTCGATCTTATTGCTCCACCACTTGTCTTTCTCTATTGCATTGACACGCTCGATGCAATGGTACATTTCTCCACCCAAATTCCTTCTATTCTAGACAACTAGAACAGTTTGATTGGTGTAGATGGTATTACTTCCGTCTCCATGAATGATCACCTCCTGATGGTTCCATTCGAACTTCACGACCTGGTGTAGCGTAGAAGCTTTAGCTCCTACAGCATGTATCCAAGGTCGTCCTAGCAACAAATTGTATGTAGCAGATATGTCCAATACCAGAAACTCAACATCAAACCAAGTCGGGCCCATCTGCAAACAAAGGTTGATTTTTTCAATTGTGGCCCTTTAAGACCCATCAAATGCTTTCACATTCATACTCACTGCTCGTATCTCATGGAAATCTTTACCCAACCTTTTCAAAGTAGTCAACGGACAAATGTTGAGGCTTGAACCCCTATATATTAGGACTCTTGCGTTAAATTTGTCCTCAAATTGTACTTTGATGTGCAGTACCCTGTTTTGACTCAGTCCTTCAGGTGGTAGTTCATCTTCGTGAAAGGTGATCACTCGGCTATCCAATACTTGCCTTACCATGTTGGCCATCTCTCCACTAGTGATGTTGTTGGGAATATAAGCTTTATTCAATACTTTTATTAAAGCATTCCTATGTGTTTTAGAATTCTATAGCAGCGACAGAATGGAAATCTGAGCAGGGTTTTTGTTCAAATGATCCATTAAAGAGTACTCCCTTACTTGCACCTTTCTCCAAAGATCATCCCGGCCGGTTTCAATAACAGGTTGTTTGGGAGTGGCTACTGTCGCACCCTCTTTTTACCCTCCGCGGAGAGAGTCCGGGTCCTGACGTTCATGGGGGTAGTAACTCATTTCCATTTGGGAATTGGGTATTTTGAAGAGTCGCCACCTAACGGATTAAGGGTTGTTAGGGCACCTAGAGCGATCAACTCTTGGATTGGTTTGCATTACTAGAGATTTAGGGTAAGGGCTCGAATAACCTTGAGGGGAAGGTGTTAGGCACCCCTCTCGGTCCACAACTGTGGGTCCCGACAGAACTTATACTCATGAATTAGTCTTTTAACGAATAAGTAATTGAAACATTTAATTGCAAATAAAGCATGTTGGACATTTTATGACCCAAATAATAAGACAAAGGATTTGAACAGGTTATATAGAAAAGCAATGTTTTAGGTAAAGGGAATTTGGAAAGGAGGGGTCCTAGGTTGGTTAGCCTACAGGATCACCCCATGCAATGCCCAGTAAACACTCCTCAATGAGGGGCTACACGTGACAATGACGCGTAGTCATCATATCTCGTCTACCCATTCCCCACCCCTTAGTGGTTACTAAAGCGAGTGTTGTTTAACGATCCCTATGCATGCTGTTACCTGTCCGTTCTTAATGGTCCTGGAGGAAATTAGGACCTCTACCTATAGGCAGTTCTAGATAGACCCCTAAGGTTTAAAAGAGAAATACTAAGGCGACAAGCAAGAACACACAGGACTTCAACAAATAAAAGCATGAAATAGCAGATAAGAGACTCATGTTCACCTTCATATATAATGAATGTAAACAGCACGACTCAAACACAAATAAGGGCAATATTCTTAAACAATATCCTAAGACATGATGTCTAGGAGAATATCAGAACACATGAGATATGCAGTTTTATTTTATAAACTCAGAAGCAGGGGCCCTAATCAGTTTGCCTACTAATTTTAAAGCCTGTTAATCATTACATAGTAAACACAAAGAGGCAGTTGTCAGTTTTATAAGAGTTGAATACCTAAGGCTTGCCTAGGCATAGGATAATGCACAATAGTTACAGAGTCATTAGAACAATAGAGGAGTTATTTTACCTAAAGAGCATATTGTTCTAAGTGTAATAAAATACAAGAATTATTACTAGTTTATTTTAAATATGATAATCAATGTGAAGCTGTTTTTACATCTTCCATAATCGGTAATTTACACTATGTGTGACTGAGCAAGTACGAATAAGATCCTAAAGCATGGTATCTAATATGCACATATAAATGTAGAATGATTTATATGCAGAATTCCTAAATCAGGATTTCTAAATGCATAGCAGGACACAGCATGATTTCAAAATATACATAAGTAACAGTTTATTTTAATGTTGTCGTTTATTCTAGAAACAGGATTTCTAAGTGATAATAAGGGTGTCAAAATGAGATGCTGAAAACAGTATACATGAAACCTAGGAGCATGGTATCTGATGCAGGATATGCTTTGCATGTATTGGTCCTAAACATGAATTATAATGTACGTACAAAATATAAACCTATATCATGTTTTCTACCCATTGATATTGATAACATAATAGCTACCCTCTCATTTTCACTATCCAAACCCCATATTCGTTTACAAATTATTACATGCCAATATCGAATGAATTACATAAGTAGATAAGAAAAATAAAAAATTACTCTATATGGAGCCTACAAATAGGCCCAGATTTCCAAAGTTTCCAATGCCAGATTGCCTCACCGCCTTTCATATAATTCGGGTGTGTCAGAGTTCTCTAAGGACCTCAAGGGATCCTGGGCAGTGATCATACCCAGATTTCATAATCATAGTTGAGTAAGTGCAGTGTGGAAGGGCCAGCTCTAATGTATCAGAGTTTAGAGGGATCTCATAGTGATCCCTAAGCAGTCACACATTAGAAGGGCAGAACTTAAAAACCTAAGAGTAGATGTGAAAGTGCTTGAAAAGATTTAAGCAGTGCAACAGTTTGAAAAGGGACTTGTTTTAAATAGTTTTGCAAAAGACAATAGAGGGTTTTGAAAAGAGAGTAGAGTAGTAAGAAATAGTTCAAACACAGCACCCCAAAACAGGTTCATACACAGCCAGAGGACATAGAACCAAGGCAGGTTCGGCAACCACAAACAGAGGTCAAGGGATTTGGGGACATGTAGGTAAACACATAGTTACAGGAGCACAGCAGTCCTGGTGGGGGCTTATGGGATTAGGGAATAGCTAGTGATACCAACACAGTATGGATTTCAGAAACAATTATAATATTAGACATTTAAAGTGACAGATCAATTTGCAAAGTAAATGCATATGAAAATAGGATGACAAGTAGACAAGTATTCAAAACAGGGTAGAGTCATATTGAAATAGACTACCAGGGGAGTAGAACATGTTCTAAGATGCCCCAAGAGGGTTAGACTAGCATGCTAGATGAAATAGTAATATAAACATGTCAATCACATGTTGAACAATAGAACCATAGATATAAACAAATTGGAAACATGATAAACTGAAGCAGTAAAAGAAACATATTGGTTTTGTGACTTGAATTGAAATTAGAACATACCAGTAAAGAAACAGTAAACACAAAGTAAGAATAGGAGAGCACAATAGTCAGCCTTGGCTTGCAGCCGGCTAACTTAGAACAGTAGTAAGTAATCACAGAAAGAGAGCAGAAAGTTTTGAGTGTGAGAGAGAGAGTTTTGAACCAATATTTTCCCCATTATGTGGGATTTTACTGAGTAGTTGTTGTTGTTGTTTTTGTTGTTGTTGTGTTCATGTGATGTGTTAATGAAAGAGCGGGGTACTTATAATTTGAAAACAGGTAGAAAATAAAGCAAGAATCATAGTTCAGCAATAGTTATTGAACTATGTACTAATTCGAATCAAATCAGTGTAAGTACTTCCCTTTAATTAAGGAGTTAAATAACTAATAAGGAAAGAAATCAATGTACGACCAATAAGGACAGACTTCAAATACAGTAGGTATGGGGTAAACAATTAGGGCTAAGTTCATAGGGTTCTAATTAAGGAAATAGCATAAGAATCAATCAACAGCATAGTCAATCACGTAATAAGGCAAGAGAATGATTTAAAGGTCGAAAATCAGCAAGTGTATCAATCACAGGAAACCAGTAAAAGGTATTAATCACAGGAGGTCAGGGATTTAACTAGAAAATAGTACTGATTAGAGGAAATTACCACAAATTTTCGTCAACAAACAAAATAAACATAATATAGGCGGGAGAGGCAAAATCAGAAACTCTAATGAGCACAAGGAGGTAGAAAATCATAGAAGCTTCGAACATATGCATGAGAAACAGGTATACATATAAATCAAATAAGCAAAAACATTTTCAGAACCCCGGATTAAAACCAAAATAATTAGGGTTTTCAACATGATGAATCAGATAAAAGGAAAAACTTAAATAAAATGTTTAAACATGGTAGAAATCATAGAATAATACTAAAAATCAGATGGAAAGTCATTTAAAAAGGGGTTAAGAAACCCTAATTTCGAAAATGAAGAGGCGTTTGAAAAATCGGAAAGATTATCAGGAAAATAGTGAAGATAACTGAAAATAAACTCAGATCTATGGTAGATCTGAAAAGTCAAGAGATGAATTAGGGTTTCAGAGAGATATAACCCATAGATGGAGAGATTCTGGCTTAGAAGCCATGGATGTAGCCGGAAAATAGAAAAATCTTACTCAAACGGGCTAAGGGTGCCCTGAGAATGGCATAGAAACCATGTGAGGTGAGTGAACCGCCTTTTGGTTCCCTTGAGGGCCTCAAGGTAGCAAGGATCTGGCATGTGAGGGGTGGTGCTGGAACCACCATTGATACTAGCGAGCCAACGGCCGGCGAGTAGAAGCTTAGGTTTAGCAGAGGGCTTAAGAGAGAATGAGAGAGTGTAACGGCGGAGTGAAAGAGAGGAAATGAGGGTTTTGGGGTGGTTAGTCTATAGGTTAATTAAGGAAGGAATTAACATGGACCGTTGATCAAAAATGATCAACGACCAGGATTTTGGCGAAATTGGGTCGGGTAGGATTTAGGTTTGGGCCTGGGTCGTGGGCTGATTTGATTGGGGTTTTAGAGCTGGTTTAATTAGGTTATAATTGAAATAAAATGGGGCTATTTGTTAAATACCCAATTAAATTGAGTAAAATAATTTATAAAAATAGCTAATTGTACAAAATGAATTTCGTGCATAGAAAATAGTTTAAAATGATTACTTAGTATTTAAAAATATAAATGATTAATTTCCGATAAAAAATAGTATAAAGTCATATGATTGGGCTATAATTGCAAAGTTATTGAAACTATAGCTAAAAGATGCCAATTTGGCCAATTATGAAATAATTTGGTTCAAATAGGACCATAAATAATAAGTTAAATCAAGAGATACTTTTGAAATCATTTGTAATGCCATTTTGTAATTATTTATTGGGAATAAAATGATGGATAAATTAATAAAAATATAGGAAAATTATAGAAAAATACTAATTGCTATTAATGCATGATTTTGAAGGTATATATGCAATTTTAAAATGTTTTGGGGAAAAATTGGGTATCAACAGCTGCCCCTCTTTACCCGGGAAGGATGAAAGAGTTTTTGGGTAAAGAAATGATGGCCAATTTTGACTGAGCGAAACAGTTCTGGCGATTAGGCCGCACTCTAGCTTCTGAGCTGCCTACATATCCCTGGTTTTACAGGAATCAGGCCGTATGTAGTTCCGAATCCGTCAACGGAGTATACCGATGAAGTTATTTCGAGAACAGACGCAACATCTAAGGCTAGTTGAGTGAACGGTTTACGGGAATGGTTAGGTTTGATATGGCTGAGGGAACTGGAGAAGGATCTCTCCTGCTGGGATAGTCGTTGCTCGCCGGGTTACCTGTAAATAGAAGCAATACAAATGTATTCTGTGCGTAAATTTAAACATGATGCAGGTTCCCGTTGGACTATGAAGATGGTGCCTTTGAACTATGACGCCTTTGAATAATGATATGTAAATTTGAAGGATCCTCAAGCCATGGCATGGTGTCTTCCGGCTATGAGGATGATGCCTTTTAGACTATGACGCCTTTGGATAGATTGGCGATATTTCAGCCCATGATATGCAATAACATGATGTCAACAAGACAGGGCTTAGTCTTTGTGAAATGGAGGGCAGTGATTAGCCCGATCGAAAAGCAAATAAATAGTGCTAGAAATAGAGCAATATTTGTACAAATAGGGACAGTTCTTATTCCCATGCAAATGCGGAGGCAGGGATTAGCCTCATGCAAATATGAAGGCGAGGATTAGACTTATGCTAGAATGGAGGCAAGGATTAGCCTCATGCAAATATGGAGGCAGGGATTAGCCTTATGCAAATAGGGAGGCAAGGATTAGCCTTATGCAGATATGGAGGAATGGATTAGCCTCATGCAAATAGGGAGGCTGGGATTAGCCTCATGCAGGTATGGAGGCAGGGATTAGCCTCATGAAAATAGGGAGGCAAGGATTAGCCTCATGCAAATAGGGAGGTAGAGATTGCCCTCATGCAAACAGGGAGGCAGGGATTACCCTCATGCAGATGTGGAGGCAGGGATTAACCTCATGCAGATGTGCAGGCAGGGATTAACCTCATGCAAATATAGAGGCAGGGATTAGCCTCATGCAAATATGGAGGACAGGGATTAGTCCCATACAAAGAGCGAGTAGCAAATAAGAGTAGTGTATGTCTTAGCTGGAGATATATTCAGTGTTTGACGGCCGGATGGATAGTGAATTTGGTTTGTGTATATATGTTTGCGAGCACTATCGTTACGTCAAATGTGCCTGCGTTCAAAGAAACGTTGTATGTTTTGTGGGGGGGGAAGGTTGGTTCGTACTTCTGTCGGATGGCTTTGCTTTGCTCCGTTCTGAAAGCCTTTCGAGTTCCCCTGGGTGACACTCGACTGTTATAGAAATAGAGTTTTTTGAAAATATGCAATTTGATAAAAATAGAGTTATTTCAGAAACATATTGATACATTTAGACGACTAGTGACTATGATACATCTGAAAGGCATTGCAGCTCTCTTATATTGGAATTTTGAGGGTCCTCCTCAAAATTCTGCCCTAGTTTGGTGGATGATCTTTTGACTGTTCGCGGATAGTAGGCCTTGCTTAATCTTCTTCGGAATTTCGAGAATCCTTCTCAAAATTCTGCCCCAGTTTCTTAACTGATCACTGACTTTTTGGCATGCGATGGTGTTGGCTGGGCTTGCTCCGGAATTTTGAGGGTCCTCCTCAAAATTCTGCCCCAGTTTCTGAGCTTAGGGGAAAATGGAAATTTTATTATGATATGACAGAACCCATAAGGCTGCCTACGTATCCACTCTTAAACTGGAATTATGTCAAACGTAGTTCAATTACATCAGAAGAGAAATGTAAAATAATCTAGGCATAGTATCTCTTGACTACGTCCGAATTGATTGGTTTTGGCTAGACTTCTCCGTCTATTTCTGCAAGTATGAGTGCTCCTCATGTTAGTACCCTGTGAACCATGTACGTACCTTGCCAGTGGGGAGAGAATTTCGCTTTGGCTTCATCTTGATGTGGGAAGATTTTCTTTAATACTAGATGTCTTGGTGCGAACTGTCTTGGTTTGACCCTTTTGTTGAAACCTCTAGACACTCTATTCTGATAAATTTGGTCGTGGCATACTGTATTCATCCTCTTTCCATCGATGAGGATCAATTGTTCATAGCGACTCCTTATCCACTCTGCATCGCTGAGTTCAGATTCCTATATGACTCTCAAAGAAGGAATCTCTACTTCGGCTGGGATGACAGCCTCGATACCATAAACTAGCATATATGGAGTTTCCCTGGTTGATGTGCAAACTGTGGTGTGATATCCCAATAAAGCAAAAAGTAACTTCTTATGCCATTGTTTGCGGTTCTCTACCATTTTTCTTAGTATCTTCTTGATGTTTTTGTTGGCGGCTTCTATGGCTCCATTCATCTGAGGTCTATAGGCTGTGGAATTCTTGTGTTTGATTTTGAAAGTTTCACACATAGCTTTCTTCAGATCACTGTTGAGATTGGCAGTATTATCAGTAATAATGGATTCGGGAACTCCATATCGGCAAACAATATGATCCTTGACAAAATCTGTGATGACTTTCTTGGTTACAGCTCTGTAAGATGCAACCTCTACCCATTTTGTGAAGTAATCAATGGCTACCAGAATAAATCTGTGCCCGTTTGAAGTATTGGGCTCAATCGTACCAATAACATCCATTCCCCAGGCGGCGAATGGCCAAGGTGAGCTTGTTGCATTGAGCTCATTTGGCGGCACTTTTATCATATCGGCATGCACTTGACATTGAAAGCATTTGCGAACATACTGAATGCAATCTGTCTCCATGGTCATCCAAAAGTAACCTGCCCTGAGTATCTTCTTAGCCAAGACAAAACTATTCATATGTGGGCCACAGGTCCTAGCATGCACATCCTCAAGTAGCTTAGAAGCTTCCTTTGCATCGACACATCTTAGTAAACCCAAATCAAGTTCTTCTATACAAGTTCCCTCCACTGCGGAAGAAGTGATTTGACAATCTCTAGAGTGTGCATTTTTGAGTGTGATTTGCATGCTTCGGGTATTCTCCTTTTGATAAGTACTCTTTGATGTCATGGAACCAAGGCTTTCCATCTGCTTCTTCCTCGACATGAGCACAATATGTCGGCTGATTATGCATCCTCACTGAAATGGGATCAATGTAATTCTTATCTGGATGTTGTATCATAGATGACAAAGTGTCCAATGCATCGGCAAACTCATTCTGAATTCAGGGCACATGTTGGAATTCTATCTTCGTGAATCTTCTTCTCAATTCCTGCACATGGTGCAGGTATGGCAATATCTTGGAATTCTTGGTGGCCCATTCTCCTTGTACCTGGTGCACAAGCAAATCTGAATCACTGATCACCAATAGCGCCTGAATATTCATCTCGACTTCCATATTGAGTCCTAGTATGTAGGCTTTATACTCTGCCATATTGTTGGTGCAGGGAAAACTGAGTTTAGCAGACACCGAATAATGCTGACCCATTTCTAAAACCAAAACTACTCCAATGCCTACTCCTTTGAAATTTGCAGCTCCATCAAAGAACATCCTTCAACCGTTATATGCTTCGGTAATGTCCTCCCCTACGAATGACACTTCTTCGTTAGAAAAATATATTTTCAAAGGCTTGTATGCTCCTCCCACCAGATTTTCAGCAAGATGATCTACCAATGCTTGTCCCTTGACAGCCTTTTGAGTTACATAGACGATATAGAACTCACTTAATAGTATCTTCCATTTAGCCAACTTCCTAGTAGGCATGGGTTTCTAAAATATGTACTTCAGAGGATCCATCCTGGATATGAGGTATGTAGTGTAGGCACAGAAGTAATGCCTCAATTTCTGAGCTGTCCAGGTCAAAGCACAGCAAGTGTGTTCAAGCAGATAATATCGTGCTTCATAAGGTGTGAACTGTCGCACCTCCTTTTTCCGCGCCCGCGGGGCGCGTGGGGAGTTTTCTCCAATTGAAGGACAGTCGAAACGGGATTTATTTAATTATTTAAGAGTCGCCACCTGGGAATTTTAAGGCGTCCCAAGTCACCAATTTTAATCCCTGAATCGAGGAGAATATGACTCTGTTTATTATTCTGCGAACCAGAAATCCTGAGTAAGGAATTCTGTTAATCCGGAAGAAGGTGTTAGGCATTTCCGAATTCCGTGGTTCTAGCACGGTCGCTTAACTGTTTTTATTATTGGCTTAATTATCTTGATTTTACTAAATACGTTTTTATTGCATGATTTTACTACCGCTTTTTACTTATTGTTTACAATTATATGGACGAATTACGCGTACATATATTCGTATTATATACTTTTTATAATTACCGGGGATCGTGCCACGCGTACGTGTACACAATAAAATTGTTCATGTTATAGTTTTTATAAAATATATATTCGAAAATTAAAAATAAAATCAGGAACATCATCACCCTTTTTATTTAGATAATGAACTGCACACCTCGGGTTATATGAAATTATTTTGACATCCGCGGAGAAATCATTTTTATTAAAATATTCGCTCGAAATTGCGCGTACGCATAATCCGAATTTGCTTTTTTTATAATCAGGGTGCGCGAACGCATCCCTGATTGCGCAAAATCTTTGTTAATAGTATTATGGCCTTTTTCCCCAAATTGTTTATTATATCATGAGAAATCTCCATTTAAGATACCCTTGAATTCTTGAAAAGAACTTGCAATTTATTAAATGTTACCCGTCGATTATAATTTCCGGATATAAATTATATTCAGCCAGACTATTCAAATTCAAAGAAAAGCGTAAAAATATGATTAACACTATTTTCGGCAAATACAACATATATATCTATATGCCCAATAATGAATTGTATATGAAACTAAAAATGATTTATAAAGGGAAGAATATTTTTCAAGAACTTTTATTATTTCTATTTAGTGCAAGTCCTATTTCTAATTGTCGTTGATATAAAGTGTTGCAATTTGTATATCTCATCTTATTCTCATATACTTGCTTTTAATCTAATAGGCCTAATTATTTATTTAGGATGGTAAATAGGCATCAAATTGATAAGAGAGGGAATTATTATACAAATTGATTAACAACATTGCCTTACATGCCACATATTTGTATGTCTTGAAACATTCGTAGCACTTTAACATCATAATGAGCCATAACAACTCAACTTACCATCCACTAATGGTTCTATAGATACCTGTTATAATGCCACATAAGAACGTACAACTTATATCATTCCTTCCACAACTAAATCAGATTATCAGAATAAACTAGCAATATGGTTTTGACATTTTCACGCTATTCTTTATTCAACTAACAACGTCACAAGGCCTAGTTAATGGCCAATCTTTATGTCATGTTTCCTACCTTGACAGTTCAAACATGACTAAACTAATGAGATGAAGGGCTAACATTATTACAAAGCTTTATACGAATTTCAAAGTAAGACAATTAACTCATAGCTATCAAATTGAATTCACTACTAATTAACTAACATGAAACAAAAATGAAATTTAAACTGATGAACTTGGACAAATGGAAAACAGAATTGCAATTCAAGCTTCATTGATTAGTCATGTTGAATCTCTTTCCAACATAAAATTTAAAAGACATGTACCTGAAAATGAAGGTAGAAGGAGTAAATTTCAGCAGTAGCAGCAATAACAAAATCAGTAGAATGTACCGATAACACAGCAAGTCTGAACAAGACCCGTTAACCCAGATGAACAGTGACAGAAACTTGAGGGAAAGATTTCAGATTCAAACTGAATAATATTCACACAAAAATAATTGCACAAACAACGGACTGATTCTAGGAGGATAACATTTTTTCAGATTTCAATTTCTTCCTGTTTCGGATTCCTGTTTCTGACTATATTTTCTTTTTTCTGTTTCTGTTTTTCTTCTTCCTATTTTTAAAACTCTCCTCTTAAAATCTGATTTTTCTTCTCCTTTCTTTCTTTCTGTCTTTCTCTCCTTTCTTTCTCTCTCAAAGACTGATCTTTTTCTCTTTTAAAATCTGCCTGAAAGCTCTCTTTTTTCCTTGTTTTTCTTTCTTCAAAGAGCTCTCCTAAATCAGTCCCAATCCCCTCTATTTATACAGGGCTGTCCTATACTCTTCTAGTGCTGAATGGACCCTTTTCTCCTTTTAAAATCAGAAAGTTTTCCATTAAAACTACTTTTGAATACTTTAAGTGATCTTATCCTGATTTTAAGCAGCCCATTACCCTTTGTTTCCCATTATCTCATTAAATTAAAATCCATTAACAAACCACTTTCAGCCCTCTATTATATCATATTACCCTTACTGTTTTATCCCAGAAATGTCCAGATTTACTGTTTTCTACTGGTATTACTGCCTTAAATTCAGCATCTTAACAATACAGATTTTAAAATCTGTATAAGCCTGATTATTAATCTGATTTAAGACAGCTACAACCAATCCTAAAGTTTGGACTGAATCCTGACTAAGAATGTAACCTCCTAACACAATTACATCCAATCAACATTTGTAGAATCATACTGAATTCAGAACCAATCATCATAACAACATATTACACTGAGTTCAGTAAACTGAGCTTTAACTTTGAACAAAAATCAAACAAACACAGGAGCATTGTCAATATACTGACAATGCCCTGAAACTCACTGATTCAGAAATCAACATATACACACCATTGACAAACTTTCTGATTTATTAAACAAGAATCAATAAATTGGGAAGAACTAATTAACTGATTTCAATGATGATAATCAACTCTAAACAGATAAACAGGGTATTACAAACATCATTTCAGAAGCAAGATTCACAATACAACTAATCGACGAACTTAATCGAGTCGATTACACACATTGTACATAATCACAATTAACAGAAACAATTCACATTTGGAATCAAGTAGACGGGTAGGGGACAGTATAACAAATTGACTAGAAAATTATGAAAAATTAAACAAACTAATGAAACGAATATAGAATACACGTAGAACATACATAAGCAACAGAAAATTACCTCTGAGCCTTCAAATTCAACCGGACTCAACTCAACTTGGATTTGAACTTTGTTTGAAATCAAACAGACCTTAGTCGAAAGTATTTTCTACTGAAAATACTTTGACTAAGGTCGATTAAACCTCAATCTTTGCCAGGATTGGAAATTTAGGGTTTCAGATCTTGGATTTTAAATCCGAACACTTCTGGGTAGGTTCGAGGGGAACCAACAATGACACACGGGTGGGGGTAGCCTAGGGGTCATTTGGTGTCAGTTTAGAACAGATCTGAGTTTGTTCTTGTTTGGTCCGAATCTTCAAAAGAAGATTCGAGAAGCTCGGAACTGATTCGAGCCAAACAAACATCAGATCCATAACAAGGCATGCTAGGGGGTACTATGGTGTTATTTTGGAAGCCATTGGAAAGGTTGGAGTTTTCAGACCCACCTTCGATTTAGTATTCGAAGAGTTGGGGTCTGATTCGAAGGAAACTAAGGTTAGATCTGTGTAGAGGATGTTCAGGGGATTCTAGGGTGTTATTTTGGTGACCGGCGGCGTTGATGCCGCCGGGTTTCAGGCGGTGGGATCCTAGGGCGGCTAGGGTTAGGGGTGAGTTTTGGAAGGGACGATGAACAGGGAAGGAGGGGGGTGTTTGGCTAGGGTGCCGGGGTAAGGGTTTGGGCCTTATATAGGGGTGGGGTGGATTGATGCTGACCGTTAGATCTAGTAGGATGAAAGGTCAGGATTTACTCACTTAACCAAACGATGTCGTTTGGTTTAAGCTGGGGGACGGGTTGGACCGGGTATCGGATCGGGTAAGGATTGTGGGTTAAGGTTCGTGGGATCTCAGCCATTGGTTGGCTTTGATCCAACGGTCTCTGCTAAACTACGACCAAACGATGTCGTTTTGACTCGTTTGAATTGGACCGGTACCTGGGTTGCCTAGATTGGGCTGAGGGGGGTAATTTAGTTTTGGGCCTGGATTTTAATCCAGGTCCGATTTTTTATTTACAACTTATTTTATTTTATTTTATTTTATTATTTATCATTAAAAATCCTAAATAAAATTATAAAACAATTTTAACCTTACACAAAATATTAATTACTTTATAACAACTATTTAACACATAGTCAAAACATTAATCATACAGTAACATATTTAAAAATAGAACGAATGCATATTTTTTGTGATTTTATTTAAATTATCTTTCAAATGCATAATTAAATCCTATATGCATGCAACATGTATTTTATTTTAATTTTCATTTTATTATGACAAAGTAAACATTTACGGACATAACACAAATATTTAACACCACGCAAATTCAAGAATTACACAGTAAAAGAAATTTATTTTATTTTTTGATTTATTTTGGAGTAGTTTTCGTAAGGCAAAAATCACGTGCTCACAGCTGCCCCTCTTTGTGCGGAAACTCGAAGAGTTTTCGTGCAAAGATAAAGTGAGCGGATACGAGCGATTTTTGCCCGTTCAAATACTCCGTGGGAAGCATTTTTTGAAAGATTTGACCGAACCTCTGCTTCAAAGGTTTCCTACATATCCTTGGCTATAAAGGAATCAGGTCAATGTAGTTCGGGAAGTTTTGGGTAGCTAGGACTACCGTGGGACTGTGATGTTACTGCTGCTTCGTGCTGTTTTTACTGCTTGCTGACCTTCTTATTACACCTTACTTCAAAGGAAATACAAAAAAGCTAAACTAGACTATGGTACATGAATTATAAAAATCTTATCTAGATCATGCCCTTGCGTTTCTTGTTGTCTTGATATCTTGGTGACTCTTGGGCATTTGGCTTATTCCATATTCCTTTTCATTGTGTCCCGTATTTTCTTTTGGGACTCTTGTTATTTCTTGCTGGGGATTTTGTTGGACTTCTCTGCTTTATTGATTCTAAATGTGCTCCTTTATCATATGAGCGGGTTTTTGATTTCAAAACTTCAATTGCATTCCCTCGTTCTCCAGGTGGGTGCCTTGACTGCTTCTTTTCTTTCTTTATCCTCGTTCTCCAGGTGGACGCCTGACTTCTTTTTAACTTCTTCATCCTCATTCTCCAGGTGGACGCCTGACTTCTTTTTAATTCTCATCCTCATTCTCCAGGTGGACGCCTGACTTCTTTAATTCTCATCCTCATTCTCCAAGTGGACGCCTGACTTCTTTAATTCTTATCCTCATTCTCTAGGTGGACGCCTGATTTCTTTAATTCTTCATCCTCATTATCCAGGTGGACGCCTGACTTCTTTAATTCTTATCCTCATTCTCCAGGTGGACGCCTGACTTCTTTAATTCTTATCCTCATTCTCCAGGTGGACGCCTGACTTCTTTAATTCTTCATCCTCATTCTCCAGGTGGACGCCTGACTTCTTCTTTTTCATCCTCATTCTCCAGGTGGACGCCTGACTTCTTTAATTCTCATCCTCATTCTCCAGGTGGACGCCTGATTTCTTCAATTCTTCATCCTCATTCTCCAGGTGGACGCCTGACTTCTTTAATTCTTCATCCTCATTCTCCAGGTGGACGCCTGACTTCTTTAATTCTTCATCCTCATTCTCCAGGTGGACGCCTGACTTCTTCTTTTCTCATCCTCATTCTCCAGGTGGACGCCTGACTTCTTTAATTCTCATCCTCATTCTCCGGTGGACGCCTGACTTCTTTAATTCTTATCCTCATTCTCCAGGTGGACGCCTGACTTCTTTAATTCTTCATCCTCATTCTCCAGGTGGACGCCTGACTTCTTTAATTCTTCATCCTCATTCTCCAGGTGGACGCCTGACTTCTTTAATCTTATCCTCATTCTCCAGGTGGACGCCTGACTTCTTTAATTCTTCATCCTCATTCTCCAGGTGGACGCCTGACTTCTTTAATTCTCATCCTCATTCTCCAGGTGGACGCCTGATTTCTTTAATTCTTCATCCTCATTCTCCAGGTGGACGCCTGACTTCTTCTTTTCTCATCCTCATTCTCCAGGTGGACGCCTGACTTCTTCAATTCTTCATCCTCATTCTCCAGGTGGACGCCTGACTTCTTTAATTCTTTATCCTCATTCTCCAGGTGGACGCCTGACTTCTTTAATTCTTATCCTCATTCTCCAGGTGGACGCCTGACTTCTTGAATTCTTCATCCTCATTCTCCAGGTGGACGCCTGACTTCTTTAATTCTTATCCTCATTCTCCAGGTGGATGCCTGACTTCTTTAATTCTTCATCCTCATTCTCCAGGTGGACGCCTGACTTCTTTAATTCTCATCCTCATTCTCCAGGTGGACGCCTGACTTCTTCAATTTTTCATCCTCATTCTCCAAGTGGACGCCTGACTTCTTTAATTCTTATCCTCATTCTCCAGGTGGACGCCTGACTTCTTTAATTCTTCATCCTCATTCTCCAGGTGGACGCCTGACTTCTTCAATTCTTCATCCTCATTCTCCAGGTGGACGCCTGACTTCTTCTTTTTCTTCATCCTCATTCTCCAGGTGGACGCCTGACTTCTTTAATTCTCATCCTCATTCTCCAGGTGAACGCCTGACTTCTTTAATTCTTCATCCTCATTCTCCAGGTGGAGGCCTGACTTCTTTAATTCTTATCCTCATTCTCCAGGTGGACGCCTGACTTCTTTAATTCTTATCCTCATTCTCCAGGTGGACGTCTGACTTCTTTAATTCTTCATCCTCATTCTCCAGGTGGACGCCTGACTTCTTCTTTTCTTCATCCTCATTCTCCAGGTGGACGCCTGACTTCTTCTTTTCTCATCCTCATTCTCCAGGTGGACGCCTGACTTCTTTAATTCTCATCCTCATTCTCCAGGTGGACGCCTGACTTTCTTTAATTCTTATCCTCATTCTCCAGGTGGACGCCTGACTTCTTTAATTCTTCATCCTCATTCTCCAGGTGGACGCCTGACTTCTTTAATTCTTATCCTCATTCTCCAGGTGGACGCCTGACTTCTTTAATTCTTATCCTCATTCTCCAGGTGGATGCCTGACTTCTTTAATTCTTCATCCTCATTCTCCAGGTGGACGCCTGACTTCTTCTTTTCTCATTTTCATTCTCCAGGTGGACGCCTGATTTCTTCAATTCTTCATCCTTATTCTCCAGGTAGACGCCTGACTTCTTTAATTCTCCTATCCTCTACCAAGTGTTTCCTGACACTAATGTTGTTTTTGCCCCTGTTTTAAATCAAAGAAAACTTCGTTAGTTTAAAGCAGGATGGTTAACTGGGGTATTCCTGCCGATGGTGGGGCTTCTTCTTCGTCTTGTTTTATTGCCTTGGAATGGTTGAAAAAGACTATTTTGTCTTTGTGATTGATCCTTGACTATAGGATTCCCCTCTGTATGTTTTCCTTCAAACCCTTTTAACCGTAATCATATGTCTTTCCTGACATTGTTGATCCACTTTTGATTTTACTTTTCTTCCTCCCATATCTTATTGTTTTTATCTCCCGCCTTTCATGGCCTTATTTTGTATCATGTAACATTGAATCTTGGTAGTATACCTTGACATCCCTTCTTATTTGTTTGGAATAAAACTTATCTCAAAGCTTTTAGAAAAGTAAGATTATTAGTGACGAAACACGCTGATTTCGACAATTATAGAATGAAAAGAAAAATCCGAATTTGGATGAATGTTTGGAAAAGGAATAAACTTATCTGATTGGAGTCACTGGCGCCAATGATCAGGGTATGCATTTTGGATTAATCAACCCAGTCTTTTAATCAATCTCCTTTCAATTGTCTCATTTTTGTTTTCCCCAAAATTTCCGTAATCCATCTTCATTTTTCATTTCACAGACCTGTTGGACTTGCAATATCTCAAAGAGTTTTCACCGACAAACCTTCCTCATTTGTTCATTTCTCACTTCCTTTTCGCCTTATGGTGCCTACGAAGGTTTTCACCAATAAGACTCTCTCATTTTTACTTTTCTCTCAACTTCCGTCGCCTTATGGTGCCCGTGTGGGTTTTCACCTATAAGACTCTCTCATTTTTACTTTCTTTTCTTGTTTGTACCAGAGTGTTATGAACCATCTTCATTTGCTTGTCTCAGCATTTTTCTAAGATTGATCGAAAGGTCTTTTTGGTATGTGGTTGGAAATGGAAAGGTATCAAAAGCTAAACAGTTTTGGTATGGGTTTAAAATTACAACTCTTGGAATCTTTTCTTATTTCCAATACAATTCTTGCCCCAGTTTTCGTGATTGAGGTCGCTTGATGTTTCTTTTTGTGCACATTATGTATATTGTGCACCCTATGACCCGAGCCGTGAGGCGCCTACGTATCCTTCTTTGAGGAATCAGGTCAAACGTAGTTCACTAGATAATAGTGATGATTTTTTTATTATTATTATTATTATTATTTTTTATTGATTCCAAGAGAGGGTAAGAAAGAAACAAATATGGCTCGAAGGGAAACAAATGGTATAGTGTTTGGATAGCAGAATAAATTGCCTTTGTCATTCCAATCTTCGAAATAATACTAAATACAAACATTCAAAAAATTATGCATAATATCTCTTTACCGCGTCAGAATTGATTGCCATGTCTATGCATTTGCCTTCAATGTCTGTTAAGCATAGTGCACCATTTGATAATACTCTGGTCACAATGAATGGTCCTTGCCAATTCGGGGCAAATTTGCCTTTTGCCTCAACCTGATGTGGAAGAATACGTTTCAGCACATGCTGACCCACTTCAAACTTCCGTGGACGCACCTTTTTGTTGTATGCTCTTTCTATTCTTCTTTGATATAATTGACCATGACATACTGCGGCCAATCGTTTTTCATCAATCAAGTTTAACTGTTCCAGACGGGTTTTGACCCATTCATCATCATCAATCTTTGCTTCGGCGATGATCCGAAGGGAAGGAATCTCAACTTCTGCAGGAATTACTGCTTCAGTGCCATATACCAACAAATAAGGAGTTGCTCCTACTGAAGTGCGAACAGTAGTGCGGTATCCCAATAATGCAAATGGTAATTTTTCATGCCATTGTTTTGAACCTTCTACCATTTTCCGAAGTATCTTCTTTATGTTTTTGTTGGCTGCCTCTACTGCTCCATTCGCCTTGGGCCGATATGGGGTAGAGTTGCGATGTGTAATCTTAAACTGTTGACATACTTCCTTCATTAAGTTGCTGTTAAGATTAGCACCGTTATCTGTGATGATCACCTTCGGGATTCCGAATCGACATATGATATTTGAGTGGACAAAATCGACCACAGCTTTCTTGGTCACTGATTTGAATGTCTTGGCCTCAACCCATTTGGTAAAATAATCAATAGCTACCAGAATGAACCTGTGCCCATTGGATGCTGCTGGCTCAATCGGTCCAATCACATCCATGCCCCAAGCAACGAAGGGCCATGGTGCCGACATTGTGTGCAATTCGGATGGTGGAGAATGAATCAAATCTCCGTGTATTTGGCATTGATGACACTTGCGCACAAAACTGATACAATCTCGCTCCATGGTAAGCCAATAGTAACCAGCTCGGAGGATTTTCTTTGCCAACACATATCCACTCATGTGGGGTCCGCAAACTCCCGAATGTACTTCAGACATGACAGCTGTAGCTTGTCTGGCATCTATGCATCTTAATAATCCAAGATCTGGTGTTCTTTTATACAAAACTCCTCCGCTTAAGAAGAATCCATTTGCCAATCGCCTAATGGTCCTCTTTTGATCTCCTGTGGCTTGTGCGGGATATATCCCCATCCTGATATACTCCTTGATGTCGTGGAACCATGGTTCACCATCAAATTCTTCTTCGACCATATTGCAATAAGCGTGCTGGTCGTGGACTCGAATATGTAGTGGATCCACATAAGCTTTGTCTGGATGGTGCAACATTGATGCCAAAGTAGCCAATGCATCGGCAACCTCATTACGGATCCTCGGAATATGCCGGAATTCCACTGATTGAAACCGCTGACAAAGATCATGTAGACATTGTCGGTATGGTATGAGCTTCAAGTCTCGGGTTTCCCATTCTCCTTGAATTTGATGTACCAAAAGATCCGAATCTCCCATGACTAAGATTTCTCGGATACCCATGTCTGCGGCTAGCCTTAACCCCAAAATGCAAGCTTCATATTCAGCCATATTATTGGTGCAATAAAATCGCAATTGAGCCGTAACAGGATAGTGATGCCCTGTTTCAGAAATGATTACAGTTCCTATCCCGACTCCTTTCATATTAGCGGCTCCATCAAAGAAAAGTTTCCAGCCATGTTTTTCAATTCGCTCCACCTCGTCGATATGCATTGTTTCTTCATCAGGAAAATAGGTTTTCAACGGCTCGTATTCCTCATCGACCGGGTTTTCGGCTAAATGATCAGCCAGTGCTTGGGCTTTCATTGCAGTCCGAGTCACATAGATGATGTCAAATTCTGTGAGCAATATCTGCCACTTTGCAAGTCTTCCCGTTGGCATAGGCTTTTGAAAAATATATTTCAATGGATCCAGACGAGAAATGAGGTAAGTAGTATAGGACGACAAATAGTGTTTCAACTTTTGAGCTACCCAAGTCAGGGCGCAACATGTCTTTTCCAGATGAGTATACTTAACCTCATAGGCTGTGAATTTCTTGCTAAGGTAATAGATGGCCTGTTCTTTTCTGCCAGTGAGGTCATGTTGCCCCAATACACAACCAAATGAATTTTCCAAGACTGTCAAGTAAAGAATCAAAGGTCTTCCTGGCTCTGGCGGGACCAACACGGGTGGGTTTGACAAGTACCCTTTTATCTTATCGAACGCTTCTTGACACTCATCGGTCCATTTGACCGCAGCATCCTTTTTCAACAATTTGAAAATTGGTTCACAGGTTGTTGTGAGCTGAGCAATAAACCTGCTGATGTAATTTAACCTTCCCAACAAACTCATTACTTCAGTTTTGTTCCTGGGAGGTGGCAATTCTTGGATGGCTTTGATTTTTGATGGGTCTAGCTCGATACCTCGTCGACTGACTATGAATCCTAGCAATTTTCCAGATGGAACTCCAAATGCGCATTTGGCAGGGTTAGCTTGAGGTTGTACCTTCGAAGTCTTAAGAAGAACTTCCTCAAATCCCCAACGTGGTCGGCCTGATGCTTTGATTTTATGATCACATCGTCCACGTATACCTCAATCTCCTTGTGTATCATATCATGAAACACTGTGGTCATTGCTCTCATATAGGTTGCTCCGGCGTTCTTTAAACCGAATGGCATTACCCGGTAGCAATAAGTTCCCCATGGTGTGATGAATGTCGTCTTTTCTGCGTCTTCTTCATCCATTAGAATTTGATGATACCCGGCATAACAATCCACGAAAGATCCTATATCATGCTTGGCACAATTGTCGATCAAAATATGGATATTGGGTAATGGGAAATTATCCTTTGGACTTGCTTTGTTGAGATTGCGGTAGTCGACGCATACTCTAATTTTGCCGTCTTTCTTTGGTACAGGAACGATATTAGCCAACCAAACAGGATATCGAGTGACTCGAATGACCTTTGCTTCCAATTGTTTGGTGATTTCTTCCTTAATTCTCACACTCATGTCAGGCTTGAATTTTCTCAGCCTTTGCTTGACAGGAGGCACCGTTGGATCAGTGGGCAATTTGTGAACCACTAAATCAGTGCTCAGGCCCGGCATGTCGTCATATGACCATGCAAAAACATCTTTGAATTCTATGAGTGCTTTAATTAACTCCTCTCGGATCTTTGGTTCCAGATGGACACTTATTTTAGTTTCTCGGATATTACTCGTGTCCCCTATATTGATGTCCTCGGTATCACTCAAGTTAGGTTTGATTTTTTCCTCAAAGTGAATTAACTCTTTACTAATCTCTTCAAAAACCTCATCTTCATCATATTCTGATTCATAATCACAATATATTTCTTGAATTAATATTTCGGAACCAGATTGATTTTTAAGACTGGGCTGAGGATTCCTCATGCATGCCATATCACTAGAGCCAGCGTAAAAAGAACTGTACAGGAAAGAAGAAAAGAAAACTATCAGGAATGATAATAAAAAGGAAACTGCTTTTTATTGGATGATGAAAGATAACAAGGTTTGCACACTTCAAACAAACTGTAAGATAAGCTTTGGGATTACAACCCTGAAGTAACCCAAACAAACTTGAAAGAAAATCAAAATAAACTACCAAGACTCCTTTCGAATGGGGAGAGGAGTGGCTTTCCAATTATTAAGCTTTGTTTCTGGCCCAACGAATTGAACTTTTGCGTTGCTACACCCTTCTCCGCTTTCCAACATATTCACATCATTAAACAATTTCGCAAATCTTTCAATTAATTCCTCCTCAGGATTGACCCGGGATTTAGGAATTGTTGTTATCGGACGGTTTTTAACGCCGATCTTGACAAAAGATTTTGACAGACGTGGGACTGGTTTTGGAAGAACCCATGCTTGGTGTTTCAACTTCCTGGCTTTTATCACGTCATTTACGGTGGGTATGAACCCCAAACCGAATGTTCCCCAGTTCTCGAGGAGAGATACTGGTTGTATAATTCCTTGCAAAGATAAGCCCAGACCTTTGCCGGGTATAAAACCATTCTTTAACATTTCATAAGCTACCATGATTGATGCAGAGGATATTTTTGGATTCGGAAGGTATTTCCCCTCTGGAATTTTCTCTACCGACACTGTGTCGGATACTTGGTATACCCATGGTCCCTGGTCATTTTCTGTTCCCTCGACCGGTACAATGGTATTGCTGCGAGCATTTAAACTTTCTTCCCCATGCACAACTATTTCTTGATGATCCCATTCAAACTTGACAACCTGATGTAGTGTTGACGGGACTGCTTTAGCAGCATGGATCCATGGTCGGCCCAACAACAAGTTGTAAGAGACAGTTATGTCCAACACTTGAAATTCCATTGTGAATTCAACTGGCCCTATTGTTAGTTCCAACACTATGTCGCCAAATGAATCTCTGCTTCCACCGTCAAACCCCCGTACGCAGATACTATTCTTCTGGATCCTCTCCTCTTTAATTTTTAATTTGCTTAAAGTGGAGAGAGGGCAGATGTTTGCACTTGACCCATTGTCAACCAATACCCGGGTTACTACGGAGTTTTCACATTTCACGGTGAGGTAAAGAGCTCTGTTGTGCTCGGTACCTTCCACAGGCAATTCATCATCAGCAAATGTAATTCTGTTTGTCTCAAAGATTCTGTTGGCTATTCTTCCCAAATGATTTACAGAGATTTTTTCAGGAACATGAGCCTCATTCAGGATTTTCATCAAAGCCAGACGGTGCTCCTCTGAATGGATCAGTAATGACAACAATGAAATTTGAGCGGGTGTCTTCTTCAATTGATCCACAACAGAATAGTCATGGAGTTTCATTTTTCTTAAAAACTCTTCCGCCTCTTCTTCCGTCACAGCTCTCTTTATTGGTGTTGGATTGTTTTTAGTTTTTCTTAACTCTTCGGGCGTAAAACATCTTCCCGAACGAGTCAAGCCTTGCACCTCACACACTTCTTCCTTGACTTCTTTTCCTTTGTACATTACAGTCACCCGTTCGTAGTTCCATGGGATGGCTTTGTTGTTGATGACCGGCAGCTGGATTACAGGTGCGATAATAACCCGATCTGTACGGGCTCCTTCCACGAATACAATGGGTTTGTTAGCAACCCCTGGTACTATCACTTTCGGCCTTTCTTGTTTTGCGGCAACTTTGCTCGATGATCCCTCCTCGATTATCATAGATGGTCCATCACCATTTCTGTTCTGCTTAGGTACCGGCTTCTCCTCTGTTAACTGCTTATCTGGCTTGGCTTCATGAGACTTGATCATCATGACAGTTTGTGATGGCTTCTTTGTCTCCCCATCAGCTTGTATGATTTCTATCATATTAGCCTCTTGATGGGCTGGCATTGGATTTCTATTGATATTTGGGGCTTCGGGGGTTTGAACCTCGATTTTATTAGTATCAATCAGTTCTTGTATTGCATTTTTCAAATGCCAGCATTTCTCCGTGTCATGGCCTGGTGCACCGGAGCAATATTCACAGCTAATGGTGTAATCCAGATTCTTTGGAGGAGGATTGGGTAGCTTGGATTGTATTGGTCTCAGCATGTCTAGTTGTCTCAGCCTGTGGAACAGACTAGTGTAAGACTCTCCCAATGGAGTGTAAGTTTTCTTTTTCTGTTCTCTTTCCCCCTGAACGCTGGCCTCGGCCTGAAACCTGGTCCGGGATAGGCTCGTGGGTAAGTACTTGGTGTGGCAGGGGCACGCCAATTGGTGTGAACAGGTGGCTGATTGTATGCTTGAGCATGGTTAATGGAGAAATGAGGCTCCGAAGGGTGATAGTAGTGTTGGGATGAATCATGGTGGTAAGCTGATTGGCGAGGTCGTTGTTGATTATAGTAAAGCGGTGAACCTCTGGGTCCCGACCAAATTCCTGAATCAACTACCGCTGCTTCCTCCCTCTTCTTTCTTCCGATTCCTCCTACCCCGCCTTGAATAGCTTGAGTAGTTGCCTTAATTGCTGAATAGCTCATAATTTTATTTGTTTTGAGACCTTCTTCCACCATACCTCCCATCTTCACCACTTCGTTGAATGATTTTCCAACCGCTGAAACCAGATGGGCATAGTAAGTTGGCTCCAAGGCTTGGAGGAAGTAGTCTACCATTTCGCTCTCCTTCATAGGAGGATCCACTCTTGCTGCCTGTTCTCTCCACCGAAAACCATACTCTCTGAAACTTTCATTGTGTTTCTTCTCAAATTTTGTCAAAGATAATCGATCTGGGATGATTTCCAGATTGTATTGGAAATGGTATGCGAATGCCTGTGCCAGGTCATCCCAGGTGTACCATCTCCCATGGTCCTGGCGTGTATACCACTCCAAAGCTGATCCGCTTAAACTTTGACTGAAGTAAGCCATCAATAATTCATCCTTTCCCCCAGATCCTCGCATCTTGCTACAGAAACCCCTTAAGTGGGCTACTGGGTTGCCGTGCCCGTTGTATAGGTCAAATTTGGGCATTTTGAAGCCAACTGGTAATTGTACATTGGGGAATAAGCACAAATCTTTGTATGCTACACTGACTTGCCCGCCTAATCCTCGCATATCTCTGAACGATTGTTCTAGACTCTTGACCTTCCTGAACATCTCTTCTTGTTCAGCATTTTTGGCTGGCTTGTCAATTTCGGTTGGGAGGTCAAAACGAGGAGTAATTGAATGGATTTCGGAGGCTTTGAGGGTGGGCTCCGGGGGGTAATATTGGTTGTCCTGGGCCTGGAATGTAGGCTCACTAGGAGATTTGTGGAATGTAGCAGGGGGAGGTGCTACGAAAACAGGAGTCATAGGTGGAGGAAAATATGGAACTGGTTTCGGAGGTGGAGACTGCGGTGTCTGAGAGGTGGTGCCTCGGTAGTGCTGGTAAATGGGGAAATTTGGGGATAATTCAGTGGTAATATTATCCTGAGTTTGGGTCATTGATGGAGCAGGGTTATTTGGGTAAGATGGGGGTAACTGTCCTGTAGACCAGGCTTGGTACATCTCAGCCATTTGCTGCTTGAGTTTAAACATCTCTTCTTTCATTTTCCCGACATCCATCTCCTCTAGCTCCATACCTGTGTCAACATCTGGGATAGACATACTTTCGGGTATTGGTCCTTTTGATCTTGTGTGATAGTGATAATATGCCAGTATACTCTTTAGAGAAACTAACTGCTTGAATTCTGGAAATGAACAAACTTGTTAGTTTTGAGAGTTTAACACATATATAATCACACGTTGAGATGCAATGCTCCTAGACAAATAATCCCTTTCTATTATGCATTTGCTCGGCTGCTTGTGTCGTCCCAGCTTTCTTGAAATTGAAAATTGTCATTCACTTTTATTTACTATATATATCTTTTATCGTGGTGGTCGAATCTTAGAGATTGCCTACGTATCATGCCTTACATGAATCAGACCTTGCGTAGTTCGGACTAAAGGCAATCACTTTTATTCATTACACAAAGATGGAATTACATTTGAAAACTTTAAGAAAATGGCTTGAAACACACACACTTAAATCAAAATAAAAGATACAATTCTTAACATCTCACAACATGCCCCACTTTCCACTTTTGTTGTCAAATATTGGATTATCTGCTCAATGTGGGGCTTGACCTGGATGGCCTCCCAGCGTACGATACATCCTTTCCAACTCCATTGCTAGATGACGAGCAAAAGTGGGCGCATGCTCTGTAAACCTTTCATAATCCATTCCTTGGCAGTTTACATAACTTTGAGATGTGAAGACTGCCAGGTCGTGGATTTGTGCCCTGAAACCTTGGAGACGTTGGTCTTGGTCTTGCAATTGCTGCTGACGAAGTGGTGGCTATATCTCTGACACGGTTTTCACGATCTAGAGCTGATTCTAACAGAGCTCGGAGTCTGGCCTGCTCTAATCTTGCTTGCGCTCTTTCCCTGTCGAGGTCTGCTTGTTGATGTTCTCTGTTGCATCTTCTTGCCTCTTCTAGTTGCGCACAAAGCTGGTCTTCTGATCGCATCCAATGGTCTTTTTCCTTCTTGAATTGTGCCCTGTCTTTTTCGGACTGCCTATCTTGGCGTTCCTTATTAGATCTGGCTTCTTCGTTTAATTGCTGGATCCTTTCTTTTGCTTTGCTCAATGCCCTTTCGTTTTCCGCAAGAATAGAATCATAATCTTGCATTCTTTCAAAAAGATTGGCGATGGTTTTTTGATCCTTCCAGCTCCTCTTTGGTGTCTCAGAAACTCTTTTCATTCTTTGGAATCGAGCATGAAGATTTTCATTCTCACAAGCTAGACTCTTCTTCTCGCCTTCGGCTTCTTGTGCTTGCAAATCTTTCTCCAAACTGAGGCTTCTCAGATTTTCTTTTAGGGCATGGATAGTTGCTTTGTACCCTTTTTCCTTTTCTCCCCAGATCAACCGCTCTTGGATTTTATCATTGAAGTTTTGAACATGGGGTCTTTTTGTTGGCCTTCTTAGCTCAGGCTCTGGTACATCATCCACGCGAGACCGTTTTTCAAACCACCTTGCATATCCAGGATTTATCTCACCCTTTGTAGTGTCTGGTACTTGAGTATCACTTTTCAAGTATCGACATCCATTCCACATATGCTGAAGTAGAGTCTCGGGAATAGTGGCTTCTGGGTGTAATTCGATTACTTGCATACTCAAATCTTCATCATCAGGAACTACTTGATATCTCCCTAATTGCCTTAGGACTCTTAGTGGCGCATACGGCTGAATGCTTCTCAATCCCAATAGTAGTAGATAACTATTTGAGGTTGACATGTGTATTACTTCCCTCATCGGGAGCCATCCCAAAGTCCATTCAATCTGATTTGCCGTTAAAGCCTTTAGATGAGATACCCATGCTTCTATCCCTTCTGGAGCCTGATAATTTTTTGTTCTTTCCTCATAGCTCTCGATGCAATTATCATTGTTTGACCCATACTGTATGATCTTGGGCTGTTGTTGGAGATGTTCCATCACCCACATTTGCAACAAAATTTTGCATCCTTCGAAGACTTTTGCTCCTGATTTACATAAAGTCAAAGCCCGATAAATATCTGATAGAATGATGGGGATAAGGGTGTGATTTTCTTTGGTGGTGAGGATTTGCACAACTTTCGCGGTGCGAATATCAATTGTTCGCTCTTTGTTTGGGAAGACCATGACTCCTAGAAAAGCCACCATGAAGGCAAAGCGACGGTGAATCTGCCAAGTGTCTTTGTTTTGCTTGTTAGTAAGGCCTTTCTCATGAATTTCGAACCCATCTGACTTTCCGAACCTTGAATACAAAAAGTTGAAGGAACAACATCCATTGATGACATTGTTTTTCCTGATTTGACTGCTGATGTTCAGAAGACCGAAGAATCGATGTACCGAAGGAGCCTTTGTGAATATCAAGCTTTGATTTCTTAGACTTCCGTCAAAACCAGCATATCCAGCTATCTCCTCTAATGTAGGAGTAAGCTCGAAGTCAGAGAAACGAAAGACATTGTGAACAGGGTCCCAAAAAGTTACTAACGCCGCAATCAGATCATCACGGGGTTTAACTTTCATAATGTCCGTGAGATTTCCCAAATGCTTGACGACCCATTTTTGACCATCTTCGCCTAAATCATACCACCACATTTGAAGCTGAAATAGAAATTCTTCTGTACTCGTGGATGAGGGGCTTTGTGTGGTGCTCATTTTGTATCTGAAATTTAATTTTAATAAAGTCAAAATTCATTTTGAAAATTTATACTAAAAAATCATTTTCGAAATTTTTTTATTTATTAAATACCTTTATTTCAAGATTTAAAACTATTTTTCTTTTTTTGAAATTTTTAAAACAACCCATTTTATTCGTCTCTTCTCACCATGATTTCATTTAAGATGGTCAACAAGCATGTTCGAGGCAAATGAATGCACAAGTAGCAAGTAGGATGCATCAGGATGGACTTTTTGTTTCGGGTTCACCTGTCCTAGACAGACCCAACCCCTGTGTTGAGTCTCCAAGGCCAAATGTGTATGATGCAAATAGACGTTCCTACTAGGGATCCGGTACATGGCTGAGTTATTCTAAGTGTAAAACCTGAGGTTGATTGCTCTAAACCTGGCTTACCCAAACGGACAGTTTGAGCCGAAGCGGGGGCAACGTACCGGGAGCACGAAAGTCTGCCCGGCCTAGTTACTTGTCCCAACTCCGTCTTATTTGGTATGACTTTAACAGAAAGGTGGGTCACGCGCACGTGTACACCATAAATTCAGAAGACTCAGAAAGAAGGGGGTTTCGTAGCAGTTGTATATATTCACAATTCAAATAATATTAAAGCGGTAAAAAGCAACATTTAGCATATTAGCATATAAACAGTTGAAAATCATATAGTAAATAAAGCCAATTAACACAGATATTTTAAGCTCGAATTCTTTAAACCCTAAACCAATGGTTCTGGGTTACAGTTTACACTTTTATCCCCAGAAGAGTCGCCACAGCTGTCGCACCTCCTTTTTCCGCGCCCGCGGGGTGCGTGGGGAGTTTTCTCCAATTGAAGGACAGTCGAAACGGGATTTATTTAATTATTTAAGAGTCGCCACCTGGGAATTTTAAGGCGTCCCAAGTCACCAATTTTAATCCCTGAATCGAGGAGAATATGACTCTGTTTATTATTCTGCGAACCAGAAATCCTGAGTAAGGAATTCTGTTAATCCGGAAGAAGGTGTTAGGCATTTCCGAATTCCGTGGTTCTAGCACGGTCGCTTAACTGTTTTTATTATTGGCTTAATTATCTTGATTTTACTAAATACGTTTTTATTGCATGATTTTACTACCGCTTTTTACTTATTGTTTACAATTATATGGACGAATTACGCGTACGTATATTCGTATTATATACTTTTTATAATTACCGGGGATCGTGCCACGCGTACGTGTACACAATAAAATTGTCCATGTTATAGTTTTTATAAAATATATATTCGAAAATTAAAAATAAAATCAGGAACATCATCACCCTTTTTATTTAGATAATGAACTGCACACCTCGGGTTATATGAAATTATTTTGACATCCGCGGAGAAATCATTTTTATTAAAATATTCGCTCGAAATTGCGCGTACGCATAATCCGAATTTGCTTTTTTTATATAATCAGGGTGCGCGAACGCATCCCTGATTGCGCAAAATCTTTGTTAATAGTATTATGGCCTTTTTCCCCAAATTGTTTATTATATCATGAGAAATCTCCATTTAAGATACCCTTGAATTCTTGAAAAGAACTTGCAATTTATTAAATGTTACCCGTCGATTATAATTTCCGGATATAAATTATATTCAGCCAGACTATTCAAATTCAAAGAAAAGCGTAAAAATATGATTAACACTATTTTCGGCAAATACAACATATATATCTATATGCCCAATAATGAATTGTATATGAAACTAAAAATGATTTATAAAGGGAAGAATATTTTTCAAGAACTTTTATTATTTCTATTTAGTGCAAGTCCTATTTCTAATTGTCGTTGATATAAAGTGTTGCAATTTGTATATCTCATCTTATTCTCATATACTTGCTTTTAATCTAATAGGCCTAATTATTTATTTAGGATGGTAAATAGGCATCAAATTGATAAGAGAGGGAATTATTATACAAATTGATTAACAACATTGCCTTACATGCCACATATTTGTATGTCTTGAAACATTCGTAGCACTTTAACATCATAATGAGCCATAACAACTCAACTTACCATCCACTAATGGTTCTATAGATACCTGTTATAATGCCACATAAGAACGTACAACTTATATCATTCCTTCCACAACTAAATCAGATTATCAGAATAAACTAGCAATATGGTTTTGACATTTTCACGCTATTCTTTATTCAACTAACAACGTCACAAGGCCTAGTTAATGGCCAATCTTTATGTCATGTTTCCTACCTTGACAGTTCAAACATGACTAAACTAATGAGATGAAGGGCTAACATTATTACAAAGCTTTATACGAATTTCAAAGTAAGACAATTAACTCATAGCTATCAAATTGAATTCACTACTAATTAACTAACATGAAACAAAAATGAAATTTAAACTGATGAACTTGGACAAATGGAAAACAGAATTGCAATTCAAGCTTCATTGATTAGTCATGTTGAATCTCTTTCCAACATAAAATTTAAAAGACATGTACCTGAAAATGAAGGTAGAAGGAGTAAATTTCAGCAGTAGCAGCAATAACAAAATCAGTAGAATGTACCGATAACACAGCAAGTCTGAACAAGACCCGTTAACCCAGATGAACAGTGACAGAAACTTGAGGGAAAGATTTCAGATTCAAACTGAATAATATTCACACAAAAATAATTGCACAAACAACGGACTGATTCTAGGAGGATAACATTTTTTCAGATTTCAATTTCTTCCTGTTTCGGATTCCTGTTTCTGACTATATTTTCTTTTTTCTGTTTCTGTTTTTCTTCTTCCTATTTTTAAAACTCTCCTCTTAAAATCTGATTTTTCTTCTCCTTTCTTTCTTTCTGTCTTTCTCTCCTTTCTTTCTCTCTCAAAGACTGATCTTTTTCTCTTTTAAAATCTGCCTGAAAGCTCTCTTTTTTCCTTGTTTTTCTTTCTTCAAAGAGCTCTCCTAAATCAGTCCCAATCCCCTCTATTTATACAGGGTTGTCCTATACTCTTCTAGTGCTGAATGGACCCTTTTCTCCTTTTAAAATCAGAAAGTTTTCCATTAAAACTACTTTTGAATACTTTAAGTGATCTTATCCTGATTTTAAGCAGCCTTTACCCTTTTTTTCCCATTATCTCATTAAATTAAAATCCATTAACAAACCACTTTCAACCCTCTATTATATCATATTACCCTTACTGTTTTATCCCAGAAATGTCCAGATTTACTGTTTTCTACTGGTATTACTGCCTTAAATTCAGCATCTTAACAATACAGATTTTAAAATCTGTATAAGCCTGATTATTAATCTGATTTAAGACAGCTACAACCAATCCTAAAGTTTGGACTGAATCCTGACTAAGAATGTAACCTCCTAACACAATTACATCCAATCAACATTTGTAGAATCATACTGAATTCAGAACCAATCATCATAACAACATATTACACTGAGTTCAGTAAACTGAGCTTTAACTTTGAACAAAAATCAAACAAACACAGGAGCATTGTCAATATACTGACAATGCCCTGAAACTCACTGATTCAGAAATCAACATATACACACCATTGACAAACTTTCTGATTTATTAAACAAGAATCAATAAATTGGGAAGAACTAATTAACTGATTTCAATGATGATAATCAACTCTAAACAGATAAACAGGGTATTACAAACATCATTTCAGAAGCAAGATTCACAATACAACTAATCGACGAACTTAATCGAGTCGATTACACACATTGTACATAATCACAATTAACAGAAACAATTCACATTTGGAATCAAGTAGACGGGTAGGGGACAGTATAACAAAATTGACTAGAAAATTATGAAAAATTAAACAAACTAATGAAACGAATATAGAATACACGTAGAACATACATAAGCAACAGAAAATTACCTCTGAGCCTTCAAATTCAACCGGACTCAACTCAACTTGGATTTGAACTTTGTTTGAAATTAAACAGACCTTAGTCGAAGTATTTTCTACTGAAAATACTTTGACTAAGGTCGATTAAACCTCAATCTTTGCTAGGATTGGAAATTTAGGGTTTCAGATCTTGGATTTTAAATCCGAACACTTCTGGGTAGGTTCGAGGGGAACCAAAAATGACACACGGGTGGGGGTAGCCTAGGGGTCATTTGGTGTCAGTTTAGAATAGATCTGAGTTTGTTCTTGTTTGGTCCGAATCTTCAAAAGAAGATTCGAGAAGCTCGGAACTGATTCGAGCCAAACAAACATCAGATCCATAACAAGGCATGCTAGGGGGTACTATGGTGTTATTTTGGAAGCCATTGGAAAGGTTGGAGTTTTCAGACCCACCTTCGATTTAGTATTCGAAGAGTTGGGGTCTGATTCGAAGGAAACTAAGGTTAGATCTGTGTAGAGGATGTTCAGGGGATTCTAGGGTGTTATTTTGGTGACCGACGGCGTTGATGCCGCCGGGTTTCAGGCAGTGGGATCCTAGGGCGGCTAGGGTTAGGGGTGAGTTTTGGAAGGGACGATGAACAGGGAAGGATGGGGGTTTTTGGCTAGGGGGCGGGGTAAGGGTTTGTGCCTTATATATGGGTGGGGTGGATTGATGCTGACCGTTAGATCTAGTAGGATGAAAGGTCAGGATTTACTCACTTAACCAAACGATGTCGTTTGGTTTAAGCTGGGGGGACGGGTTGGACCGGGTATCGTATCGGGTAAGGATTGTGGGTTAAGGTTCGTGGGATCTCAGCCATTGGTTGGCTTTGATCCAACGGTCTCTGCTAAACTACGACCAAACGATGTCGTTTTGACTCGTTTGAATTGGACCGGTACCTGGGTTGCCTGGATTGGGCTGAGGGGGGTAATTTAGTTTTGGGCCTGGATTTTAATCCAGGTCCGATTTTTTATTTACAACTTATTTTATTTTATTTTATTTTATTATTTATCATTAAAAAATCCTAAATAAAATTATAAAACAATTTTAACCTTACACAAAATATTAATTACTTTATAACAACTATTTAACACATAGTCAAAACATTAATCATACATTAACATATTTAAAAATAGAACGAATGCATATTTTTTGTGATTTTATTTAAATTATCTTTCAAATGCATAATTAAATCCTATATGCATGCAACATGTATTTTATTTTAATTTTCATTTTATTATGACAAAGTAAACATTTACGGACATAACACAAATATTTAACACCACGCAAATTCAAGAATTACACAGTAAAAGAAATTTATTTTATTTTTTGATTTATTTTGGAGTAGTTTTCGTAAGGCAAAAATCACGTGCTCACATGAACTTCTTACTCAAGTAATATATGGCTTGCTCCTTTCTTCATGTCTTATCATGTTGTCTCAAAACACATCCAAAGGCTCCATCTAATATAGATAGATAGAGTAGTAAAGGCCATCCTGGTTCTGGCGGGACTAGAACAAGCGGTGTGGACAGGTACTTCTTGATCTTGTCAAAAGCTTTCTGACAATCCTTTGTCCAACTTGTTTCTGTATCCTTCCTCAGCATCTTGAAGATGGGTTCACATATGACTGTGGATTGTACTATGAAGCGACTGATATAGTTGAGACATCCTAGGAAGCTCATCATATCCTTTTTGCTCTTGGTGGTGGTAACTCCTGAATAGCCTTGACTTTAGACGGATCCAGCTTGATCCCTCGACGACTGACGATAAATCCCAATAATTTTCCTACAGGAACCACAAATGCACACTTTGCGAGGTTCACTTTCAAATTGTACCTCCTCAGCCTGTCAAAGAACTTTCTCAGGTTCGTTATTTGATTTGCGACCCTCATGGATTTGATAATGACATCGTCCACATACACCTTTATTTCCTTGTGTATCATATCATGGAAGATGGTTGTCATGGCTCTCATGTAAGTGGCCCCAGCATTCTTTAGACTGAATGACATCATCTTGTAATAGTATACAACCCACAGAGTGATGAAAGATATCTTCTCTGCATTTTCTTTATCCATCAAATCTAGTGATAACCCGCGAAGCAATCTTCAAAGGATTGGAGTTCATGCTTGGCACAATTATCGATCAGGATGTGTATATTTGGCAGTGGGAAGTCATCCTTGGGACTTGCTCTATTTAAATCCCGATAGTCAACACATACTCTGACCTTCCCATCCTTCTTTGAAACTAGCACAATGTTAGCTAACCAGGTTGGGTACTCAACCACCCTGAGAACTTTGGCTCTGATCTACTTGGTAACTTCCTCCTTGATTTTCAGGCTCATGTCTGGTTTGAACTTTCTAAGTTTCTGCTTGACTGGTTGACATATGGGATTAATAGGTAGCTTGTGAGCCACTATAGACGTGCTCAAGCCAGTCATGTCATCATATGACCATGCAAAAATATCCTCATACTCTTTTAGGAACCGAATGTACTCTTCCTTCTCTGTTGGTGACAAGTAGATGCTCATGCGAGTCTCCTTGACGGTATCAGCATCTCCTAAATTTACCGCCTCGGTCTCGTCCAGATTGGACTTAGGCTTATTCTCAAAATTTTCAACCTCCCTGACAATTTCCTCGGGTATCTCATCTTTTTCCTCTGAATCGTTATTCTCATGTTATGTTGCCTCATTACATGTCACAGTCACTGGCTCATCAGGAAAAGTAATAATAACGTTGTAGAAAGGAAAAGTGTAAAGACAGTAGTGAATAATAAAGAGCAAATGCATTTGATTAAAACTAAAAAATTGTCTAGAGAAAGTACGGCTCGATGAATCGAGCATTTAGTTTGAAACAAGTAAAGCTTAAAACAAAATTACGGGAAATCTTAAATGCCTAGAATGGCTATAGAAGTAAATTCTGCCAAGCTACTTAGGGACTCGGCAGGCTCGGGATGGTGTGGCGGTCCAGTTTTTGAGAACAACACCCTTCTTCACGGTCTGAATAGTGAGGCCTTCTTCCTCCTCCTCCTCCTCACTTATGGCACTACAATCCATGTCTTCATCCTCCAAGAAAAAATTCTTCAACCCAGCTAGTGCTTCTTCTTCTGTGGTCCCCCATATCATATCAACCTGGTGAAAAGATTATTCCAAACATGGCACTGGCTGCTCAAGAGGGTAATACGGTCCACGCCATGAAGGCGGCCAATCCCTGTACTTTTTCCATGTGTACTAGTATCTGAGTCCAAAGGTGGTACCATGATTTTTCAGTTGTACTGGTTTAGTGATACCTTGAAGGTTCTTTCCTAACCCTTTGCCAGGTTCATATCCAGACCATGCCAATATGCTTTTTATTTTACCACTCCATTATTTATCCTTCTCGACGGCATTGACCCGTTCAATATGATGATAGGTTTCCCCTCCTAGCCTTCTTCTATGTCTAATGGTCGGGATGGTTTGACTAGTATAAATGGGGTTACTCCCATCTCCGTAAATTATTATCACCTGACGGTTCCATTCAAACTTCACATCTTGATGTAGTGTGGGAGGTACGACTCCAGCAGCATGGATCCATGGTCGGCCCAACAAAAGGTTATATGAGGCTGGTATGTTGAGTACCTGAAATTCGACGTCAAACCAAGTTGGCCCCATCTGTAAGCAAAGGTTGATTTCCTCGATCGTGGCCCTTTGGGACCCATCGAAAGCTTTCACGTCCATGCTTCCTACCCATATTTCATGAAAACATTTGTCCAACCTTTTCAGAGTGTCCGATGGACAAATATTTAGGCTTGAACCTCCATCAACCAAGACCCTGGCGACGAACTTGTCTTCAAATTGCACTGTAATATGCAATGCTCGATTGTAATTCAGCCCCTCAAGTGGTAGCTCATCTTCATGGAAGACGATCTTATGACTCTCTAGTACCTGCCCAACCATGTTGGCCATTTCTCCGCCAGTGATGTTATTGGGTACATAAGCCTCGCTCGGCACTTTCATTCGAGCATTCTTGTGTGCCTCTGAATTCTGCAACAGTGATAGGATAGATATCTGAGCAAGGATTTTGTTCATATGGTCAACAACAGAATACTCATTTTCCTGTACTTTTCTCCATAGGTCATCCGGCCTGGTCTCAATGATAGGTTGCCTAGTAGTGGCATCCTTGCTTGATCCTCCTAAATGTTCCGGTGTATAGACTCTTCTAGTTCTAGTCATTCCTTGTGCAGCATCAGATTCCTCTACCTTGGCCTTCCCTTTTCATCGAGCCTCGGCAACATAATCCCAAGGTATTGCTTTTGAGTGAAATGGGGGTATGGTTAATACTGTCACAGTGAAAGGTGTGACCACTTCTACTTCAAATAGAGCTGGGGTGGTTGCGGGCGGCGCCACCTCTACCTCGAATGGAGCTGATGCAGTTACCTCAACCTCGATCGGTGACTGAGTCTATACCACAATAGGGGTAAATGTGACTGCAACTTTAAAGTCATCGCCTTCTCGAATAAGCCCAATCGACCCCTCAGGGTCCCATTCTCATTCGTCTCTATCACATGTACACCATTACCTATATGATCAGGGAGGGGATTGTTGCGGACATTAGGTGCGGCTTCTTTTTCCTCTATGACCTTGTTGTTGATTAGCATCTGGATCTTATCCTTCAATGTTCGGCGCTCAGCAGTGGTGTGTCCTTTTATGCCGGAATGGTATGCACAAGTTTTGTTAGGATTGACCCATTGGGATGGATTTTCTAATGCCACAGCGGGAACAGGAGTGATGTAACTCGTGGCTTTCAACCTTTCATACAACTTGTCGATGGGCTCAGCAATGGCGGTGTATTATTTGGGTGGCTTGTAGTCGATGTTGGGTCTTGGTCTTGGATAATTTTGGTGAGCTGGTGGTGATTGGAAGTGGAATGGTTGGGAGTTATAGGTGTGATGGAGAGTGGCTGGTTGGGAATATCTAGGAGATGAAGGTTGATATGTAGGCGGTGATGCTTGGTTTGTGGGTGGAGGTGTTTGATATGTGGGTGGAGGTGCTTGATATGTGGGAGGACGTGTTTGATATATAAGTGGAGATTTTGGGCCCTGGGCCACCATTACTGCCCTAACATCTCTCTTTTTCGATATGCCGCCTGATTGTAATGTTTTATTTGTGGCTTGCAGTGCCTCGAAGTTCGTTACCATCCCACTCTTGATTCCTTCTTCGATTCTTTCCCCAAGTTTGATGATGTCAGAGAATTTGTGATTTTCGATAACCATCAACCTCTCATAATATTGCGGATCATGTGCTCTGACGAAGAATTTATTCATCTGTTTTTCGTTCAAAAATGGCCTGACCTTGGCCGCTTCCAACCTCCAATGAGTAGCATACTCACGGAAAGTCTCAGTAGGTTTCTTCTTAAGATTCTGAATGTAAAAACATTTGGTATGTTCATTGTGTTGAACCTGAACCGGTCCATGAAATCTGACGCCATACTTACCCAATTAGACCATTTCTTGGAATCTTATCTGACATACCAAGACAAAGCATCCCTAGTAAAAATCCTCATAAAGAGCTTCATCCAGATCTTTCCATCTCTCCCGACCCCGACAAGCTTGTCACAATAGGTCCTTAGATGAGCCCCGAGATCACCTGTGCCGTCGAACATCTCGAACTTGAGAGGTTTGTACCCCTTAGACAGTTCCACATCTGGTTGTATGCACAGGTCTTCATAGTTTAAACCTTTTATTCCTCTGTCGCCTTCAACACCTTAAACTCGGCTTGTTAACTTCTTGAGTTCTTCAGCCATGTTTTTAATGAGCAGGTCCTTCTCAGAGGATTCCGGTGTATAGGAAATTGGTTGGGTAGAGTGAGGTACAGTTTCCACATATATAGGGTTGCTTTTATGGGTGCTAGGGACTTGGGTGTAGTGATGGTTATTGGTGGAATTTTGGGGATCGGGAATGGGTTGTGGCGTGTTTTGGGGAGTGTGGTAAGTGGTGGTTGGTGGATACTGAATTGGTTGAGGTGATGTTGTGGCGGAGTTAGTAGTGGATTGAGATTTTGGGGTGGAGTTGCGTATTGATTTGGTGCGGGTGGATTTTGTGGATTTTGGTTTTGTGTGTTCTGAGGAGGTGCTGGGTTCTTTGTGTTTTGTTGGTGGATGTCGTGGACATTTAAGGTGAGTGATAGGTTTGCCAAGTTGCGAACTTGCTCGAGTTCTCCTTGTAGTTCCAGTATCTTTTGTTTCAGTCTCAAGACTAGATCATTTGGGGCCGGGGTACTACGGCCATCTGAGGTTTTTGCGTTCTCAATATTCTCCTTTTGGATACCACTTAAGTTGTCTATTTTTGTTTTTCCTCTGCCCTTGGTGGTGCTTGGAGGAGGAGGAGGTGGAGGGCCTCTAGATCTGGTATGATATGTTGATGAGACTAGTATGAGTGAACCAACCTAAGGGAATGGGAATAATAAAAATAAGGAAAAACAAAAAAGGTAACAAGTCAGTGAGGATCCTAAAATGTTTGCAGTATTTAAACACATGTGGAAATTTAAATTCGTGTCCTACTTTGGGAACCTCATTGTGCCCGAGTTAGGCCTAGCGACAAATAAATTTGGAAAACTTTTAATGCCAATAAATACTTCATTTCATAATATAAAAATAGACGAATCCCAAAACGACACTAAGATAAGAAAATAAGTCACTACTGGCACTTGGCCTTATTATATTTTTAGGAAAAAGCAAATAAATCAAGCCTATTTGGTCCCAGAAGGACCTTTCCCAGATTCGATCTTCCGGAATCCATCATATAGATCCCCCAGCTCGCGCAGCCCCAACAGCAAGTAGGCTCTGGCCAGATGTCCTCCTTCAGCGTTCTGGCAATTTTCAATCCTCTTTATGACTTTACCTTCCAGCTCCACTATTCCTCGCTCCAGATATTCCAGTTTCCTGTTGGAAGTGACTGCCATTTCCTTCTATTCCTAGATCAACCTCACATTCCTCTCATGTATTTCTAGGTGCTTATTCTCAGAGTCGTGGACCCTCTTCGCAGCCTGTTGTATTTGACTTGAGCTTCAGCTTCTTCATCTATGATTCTATTCCCTCGACCGGCCAACCATTCCTTTCAGATTGTCCTCTAACCATGCCGGGTAGAGAGGCTCGCACCCTGCATGATACCTGTCTGGCTCAATGGTGTTCTTCTCTACAATGATTTTGCAGTGCCACATATGCTAAGCTTGGCACTTGTAAGGGACGTTGTCATCTTGAAATTCTGCTTTGAAATGACTCATCTTGACAACCCTTGGTACAAACGGTTTCCTGTCTGCTTGTCTCATAACTCGGATAGGGACATAGGGTATATCCCTCTCAACCCGATCAATACCAAGTCAGACCATCCCTGGATCTGATGATGAATTCGTCTGTCGGGAACCATTCAAACATCCATTGCACCTATTCCTCGGTCAAATTGTCGAAGAACCCTACCCATTCTTTAGCAGTTTCCAGCTAAGCAAATCTGTTTGGAATGTAAGTCATCCGCTTGGGGTGATGGAAGGCAATATGGTCATTCCAAGCCCTTCGTGAAAATTCTTGGTGATAGTGACCCTTTTGGAAATCCTCCAGCAACCACAACTGCAGCAGCAAGTTGCAACATTCGAAATGTTTGACCCCTCGTTGACAGCGCTCCAGAGCCATGTAGATGTCAGCTAAGATCATGGGAACTATGGTATATGTCTGCCCATTAATCCCTTCCATCAAAGTCTTAGCGACCATGGCCAACCTAGTGTGGATTCTTCCCTTTCTCATTGGGAACACTATCAGACCTAAGAAGCATACAATGAATACGAACACTTTGCGGTGGATGTGACCCAGAGAAGTGAGAGAGACCTCATCATGGTAGGTACGGAAAGACTTGCTATGGCCATACCTCTCATACAGGTATTCGAAAGGTATTTAAGACTCCTTCAAGCACACTAGGTCGACATTCTTCTTCAGCCCCATCATCTTTAAAAATCCCTTGCCAGTACGATTTTTCGGTACCAATAACCCGTGACTATCCCAAGTTATCTCCGCAAGACCTCCAATTTCTTCTAGAAGTGGTGTCATTTCTATGTCGCCGAAACAAAACACAACCCTTTCACTATCCCAGAACAAAGTGGCAACCTCGATCATCATGTTGTTTGGCTCAATATCTAGCAAGGAAGGTAAGTTTCCCAAGTACTTTCTCGCATGCTTCTTGTCACTTGAGGAAAGGTCCTCCCACCAATCTAGCAACAATGGTGGGATGTTGCTAATCATACCGAATCTGGGGACCTCGTGCCTCATTTTCTGCAAAACAAAAGGGTTAGGCCTTACCCCCACCAGACTCGACTATTTATACATTTACGTTCAGCATATCGGCATTTAGTTCTCCAAATTAATGCATAGAATGTGGTTGTGTCCGTTGGGATTATGGAAAACCCAATGGACCTTTGGATAAGGCTTATCTTAAAGGATCATTATGTGGACAGAATATTGATTCGACTAGGTTTGACCATGATGCATGCACAATTTTGACCAGAGTAAGGCTATTATGGGGTTTCAGACTGGTACCCTCAAGCGGACAACTTGAGGGGGAAGGCACGGAACCGTTGACTGCACCCTGATCGACAAATTTTACCGCAAATAAGCCTTTCCGAATTTAAGGGTAATAAATAGGAAGAGTGAAACCACTCATTAAGCGTTACTATGGCATTTGATACGCACGAGTGGAATATAATATGGAGCATGATTTATGCAGTAATTAATAACATGTAGTCAAGTATTTGCACGTAGGAAAAATAAATACAGTATTTAAATAATTGAAACACAGTTACAAGAAAAAGGAAACAAAGAGATAAATCAGTTTTAGGGATAAAGAATCATAAATGCTTAAACAAAAAATGGATAGTTGAATTCACATAAGGGAAAAGGGTACGGGATAAAGCATGCTTGGACTAATTCATAAGAATAAGTTCATTATGGTAAGAGCCTAAAAGTATCCCCAGCAGAGTCGCCATGCTGTCGCGCCCCCTTTTTTCCCTCCGCGGAGAGAGTTCGTGTCCTGACGTTCATGCGGGTAGTAACTCATTTCCTTTTGGGAATTGGGTATTTTGAAGAGTCTCCACCTAACGTATTGAGGTGCATTAGGGCACCTAGAGATCAACTCTTAGATTGGTTTGCATTAACAGAGATATTGGTTGGACATTTTATGACTCAAATAATAAGACAAAGGATTTGAACAGGTTATACAGAAAAGCAAAGTTTTAGGTAAAGGGAATTTGGAAAGGAGGGGTCCTAGGTTGGTTAGCCTACAGGATCACCCCACGCAATACCCAGGAAACACTCCTCAATGAGGGGTTACACGTGGCATTGATGTGTAGTCATCATATCCCGTCTACCCCTTCCCACCCCTTAGTGGTTACTAAAGAGAGTGTTGTTTAACGATCCCTATGCATGTTGTTACCCGTCCCTTCTTAATGGTCCTGGAGGAAATTAGGACCTCTACCTATAGGCAGTTCTAGACAAACCCCTAAGGTTTAAAGGAGAAAATATTAAGATGACAAGAAAGAATACACAGGACTTCAACAAAGATAAGCATGAAATAGCATATAAGAGGCTCAGTTTCACCTCCACAGATAATGCATGTAAACAGCACGACTCAAACACAAATAAGGGAAATATTGTTAAACAGTATCCTAAGACATGATGTCTAGGCAAATATCAGAAACATGAGATATGTAGTTTTATTTTATAAACTCAAAAGCAGGGGCCCTAATTAGTTTGCCTACTGATTTTAAAGCCTTTTAATCATTACGCAGTAAACACAAGGAGGCAGTTGCCAGTTTTATAAGAGTTGAATACCTAAGGCTTGCCTAGGCATAGGATAATGCACAATAGTTACAGAGTCATTAGAACAATGGAGGAGTTATTTTACCTAAAGAGCATATTGTTCTAAGTGTTATAAAATACAGAAATTATTACCGGTTTATTTTAAACAGGATAGCAATAGCGGGAATGGGGGTGACATAATCGGTAGCCTTCGGTCTTTCATAGAGTTGATCAATGGGTTCAGCAATAGGAGTGTATTGTCTAGGTGGTCTACGGTCGAAGTTTGGTCTGGGTTTTTGGTAGTTTTGGCAGGCTGGTAGTGGTGAGTGATAATATACAGGCTGTGTGTTATAAGTATGGTAAGTGGTGGTGGGTTGTTGGTATCTGGGAGGTGAAGGCTGATATGTGGGTGGTGGGGTTTTTTATGTGAGAGGGGATTTTGCCTCTTGGGCTACCATCACGGCTCCTACTTCTTTCTTTTTGGATATACCCCCTGACTTCAAAGCTTTATTCATAGCATGTAATGCCTCAAAATTAGTTACCATTCCGCTCTTGATTATTTCTTCAATTCTTTCCCCCAATTTAATGATATCAGAGAACTTGTGATTCTTAATAACCATTAACCTCTCATAGTATTGTGGATCCTAGGCTCGAACAAAAAATTTGTTCATTTGTTCTTCTTCCAATGCCGGCCTTACTTTCGCAGCTTCTGATCTCCACCGAGTAGCATGCTCGTGGAAAGTCTCTGTCGTCTTCTTCTTGAGATTTTGGATATAGAAGACATCTGGTGCATTCTCCAGTGAGGCTCCTCATGAATAATTTCATGCGAATCCTTTCATCCTTTCTAACTCATACGAGCTTGTCACACTATGTCCTTAAATGCACCTTTGGGTTACCTATTCCATCAAACATCTTGAACTTAGGAGGTTTTGTAACCCTCTGGAAGTTCTATATCTGGCTGAATGCACTGATCCTCATAGTTCAATCCCTCAATGCATTTACCCCCTTCAACACCTTGGACTAAACTTGTGAGCTTTTTAAGTTCTTCTGCCATATTCTTGATAAATGGGTCCTTCTTGGCAGATTCAGGTATGTATAAGGTTTGTTGAGGAGTGTGGGGTATGGTTTCCACATATATGTGGTTGCTTTTATGGACTCCGGGGATTTGGGTGCAGTGGTGGTCGTTGGTTAAGTTTTGAGGATCGGGAATAGGTTGTGGTACGTTCTGAGGAGTGTGATATGTAGTGGTTTATGGATACTGGGTTGGTTGATGATGATGTTGTAGAGGAGTTGGTACTGGTGGAGGTTTGGGATTTTAAGGCGGTGTGACTTATTGGTGAGGTACGAGAGGATTTTGTGGATTCTGGTTTGGTGTATTTTGGGGAGGTGCTGGGTTTTTGGTGTTCTATTGGTTGATGTTGGGGACGTTCAGGGTAAGGGAGAGATTTTCCAAGTTCCAGACCTGCTCAAGCTCCCCTTGTAACTCCAGTATCTTTTGTTCCAGTCACAAAACCAAGTCATTTGGTGCTGGAGTGCTTCAACCATCTCAAGTTTCAACATTGTCTTCATGTGTGGCATTGTCTTTCCTGATATTTCTTGTATTATCCATTCTGGTCTTTCCCTTGCTTTTAGGATCGTTTGGAGGAGGAGGTGGTGGAGGTAGAGGACCTCTTGATCTGGTATGATATGCTGATAATGCCAGTATGCACGAACCAACTTTAGGGGATGGGAATAAACAAATCAAGAAAAGAAGAAAACAAAAAGGTAAATGAGTCAGTGAGGAGTATAAAGAGGTTGCTTGCAGTATTTAAACACATATTGCGAAATAAATTCGCGTCCTAACTTGGGGACCTTATTGTGCCTGAGGTAGGCCTAAGAGACATATAGATTTGGAGAAAAATTGATGCCAATAACTGCGTCATTTCATTAATGTGAAAAATAACCTGAATCTCTAATAGTACGATAATGATAATAAAGGGTTACTAATGCCATGTGCCTTATTACAACCAAAGCCTAAAACAAGTCTAGAAAGAAAGTAAAACATAATTTTTTTAATCTATCTGGTCCCAGAAGGACCTTCTCTATGCTTGGCCTTCTTTGCTCCATCGATCAAGTTCCCCAGGTCGTGCATGTCCAGCAGCAGATACACCCTTTTTAGGAGACCTCCTGTATTTCCTTCCATGTTTTGACAGCCTGTAACCCTGTTTATCATTTTCCCTTCCATTTCCATCAATCCTTGCTCTAAATACTCCAACCCTCTATTGATTTAGTGGCAATCTCCCTCTATTCGTTGATTTCTTCCATATCTGCTTTGTGTTGTTTCAAATGTATGGGCTCAGATTCAAAAATCCTTTTGTGTAACCTCCTATATTTGACTTGGGCCTCGACAACATCGTCTATATACCCTATTTCTCAAATCAATCCCTGGCTTGACTTCTCCCGCTATGTCATCGACCAACCATGATGGATAAAAATGTACATGGCCAGCATGGTATCGATCTGGCTCGATGGTATCCTTCTCCACCATGACCTTTAGATGCCACATATGTTGCGCTTCGTACTTGAATGGAATAGCATCACCTTGGAAATCTGCTTTGTAGTAAACCATCTTAGAGACTCGGGGTATGACTTATTTTCTCCCAGCCTGTCTCATGACCCTAATAAGAGCATAGGGATAGATACCCCTCAACCCAATCAGCACTAAATGAGGAACATCTCTTGACCTGATGATAAACTCGCTGGTAGGGAACCACTCAAACATTCAATGGACCTTGTCGGCTGTCAAATGGATAAAGACCTGCACCCAATCCACAACATTTTTCGGTTGTGCAAACCTATCTGGGATGAAAGTCATTCTTTTTGGATGGTGAAAAGCTATGTGGTCATTCCATGGTCGCCGCGGAAATTCCTAACGACACTATCCTCTTTGAAGATGCCCCAACAACCATATTTGCAGTAATAAGTTGCAGCCCTCGAAATGTCTAAATCCCTTCTTGCAGCGGTCCAAAGCTCGGTATATATCTGCCACGATCATTATGACGATAGTGTAAGTTTGTCCCTCAATTCCTTCCATTAGGGCCTTAGTAACCATAGGCAAATAGGTGTGAATCCCTTCTCCTTGCATTATGAATACCAGCATCCCTAGAAAATAGACGATGAACATGAAAACCCGATGGTGGGTCCAACCCAACAAAGTAATAGCAAACTCATAATGGTAAAGGCGGTGGGATTTGTTGTGTCTGTAACGTGCGTAGAGGAAGTCGAACGGTATGTACGACCTTTTTAAGCAGACTAACTCATCATTCTTTCTAAAACCTATCATTTTCAGAAACCCTCGGGAGGTGTAATTCTCAGATACCAATAGACCAAGGCTATCCCAAGAAAGTCCAGCAAAGCCCCTTATTTCCTCTAGAAGGGGAGTCATCTCTATATCCCTGAAATGGAAAACAACCCTCTTTTCATCCCAGAACATAGTAGTGGCCTCGATCAGTATATTGTTCGGTTGAATGTCTAGCAAAGAAGGTAGATTCCCAAGAACTCTTTACGTGTATATGAGGTGAAATCAAAGGAGTCTATTTCTCACCATTAAGGTGCATTCGGGGAGTCATATCAGCAACTCAAGGCTGCGGGATTACGATCAAGCTCCCTCCCCGAGATTCGTCTGTGACCCACTGAAGGTTCCGAGGATGGGGAATTCGTCCACGACCCAACAAAGGTTCCGAGGACGGGGGATTCCCGAGGCGAGCAGCTAAAATCAACAGAGTCTAGCACCGTGCCTAGCCGTCACATCCCCGTATCTTTACATTTAATGCACATTGTGTTATATTATATTCCCTCTCCTATATAAAGGGGATCCGTGCCACTTTGTAAAGGGCTGATGTTGCTCCAACTATTCCTCCACAAGATCAATAATATCTCTCTCTCTTTCTTTTCCCTAACTTGCCTGTTCTTACTAGCTCGAGGCCACTCTAGCATCTACTATTCTCTCACTTGTTCTTCATTTATTGCTCGATATTGGCCATAAAGAGCCTTGTTTAATTGTATCTTAACTGTTATCACATTCCCAACTACCCCCAATAGCTCAAGATCAAGCCGGATATCGACCTCGAGGTCCTCCATCGACCAGTCTGAAGCTAGGGCAGAAAGCCCCTCGGTTTGATTACTACCCCGTTTTAGCTTGTATTTTATCATTAAACTTCATATTCTTAGCACCATCTGCTCTAAAAACTAGCATAAAAATGGATCACGTATTTTTAGAATCTCATTTACAAATTTAATTGTTGTTACCATTTTTACTGTAAACAATGTGGTTTTTGTCGCTTGGTGCAAGATTTTCCCACCAATCCAATAACAAAGGTGGGATATTCCAAACCATGTCGAATCTGGGGACCTCGTGCCTTATTTCTGCAAAACAGATAAAGTTAGCCCTTTCCCCCTCCATATTCAGCTATTTTCATGCTAATGATCAATATATTGGCATGTTTTTCTCCAAATGATGCATAGATCGTGGTTACGTCCCTTGGGATTATGGAAATCCCGGCGGACTTTGGACAAGGTTTGTCTTAGTGAGTTATTGCACAGACAGCATTCTAACTCATACTAGGTTTAGACATGATGCATGCACAACTGTTTTAGAATGGGGTTTCTAGAAGAGTCTAGACTGGTACCCTCAAGCAGAAAACTTGAGAGAGAAAGGCACGGAATCGTCGATTGTACTACTGATCGACTAGTTTTACCACAAATAAGTCTTTCCAAATTTAAAGGGAGATTTTAGGAAGGGCGCGGACACTCATCAAGTGTCGCTATGGTATTAATATGCACGAATGGAATATGATGTGGAGCATGCTTTATGCAAAAATAAAATAACACGCTGTCAAGTATTTTCACATGTTGAAAGGAATAAATGCAGTATTGAACGAACGTAAAAACAATAAAAGAAAGAAAAACAGGGAAGAAGTTAGTTCGCCTGATGAAAGAATTGTAATAAAGTAAGTAAAGGAATAGGGATCGGGAGAGATATGATATAGCAAAACTAAAAGGTTCGGAGCAAGTGAACATGATTAGGAAATAAGGGGGAATGCAAGTTGTAATCAAATTAGGCGAAGAGATGCATATGAATGCATATAAAAGGGAAATAGGGAAGAGGATGTGCATGTAGCGATAAAAGAGAAAATAGGAGCGGGAGATTCAGGTAACAGCAGAATCAAGGACACACTTATCAGAGAAGACTAATTCATAAAGATCAAGTTCATTTATGGCAAGTGCCTAAAACATATCCCCAGCAAAGTCGCCATGCTATCGCGCCCTTTTTTCTCACAAAATCGGTTTCGACATTGACAACTCTTTTAAGGAAGGGTTTTAAAAGAGAGGGTCGTCACCTAACGGATTAAGGTGCGTTAGGGCACCTATTTGTAGATAACTTTGTTTAAATAGATTGCGTCACCAAAGATCGGGTAAGGGCTTGAAATTACCTCGAAGAGAAGATGTTAGGAACTCTTCGAGGTCCACAACTGTTGGCCCCGGCCGAACTCAATTATGAATTAGTCTAATAAAGAAGCGAGAGAATTATTAAATAGGGATGGAGGGACCTAAATTTTTTAGCCTAAAGGATCACCCCGTGCAACATAAATAATACTTTGTAACTCCCTCGAGTTGGGGTGTTACACATATTATTCAGCGGGCACAGACTATCATCTCTTGTTACCCGATTACTATCTTTAAGTTGTTACCTAAAGCGCACTAGTTCAATTATAACTCGTACCATATGCATGCACTACCCGTCCCTTACCTATGGTCCTGGAGGCATCGGGACCTCTATTTTGGATGGTTCTAGACTCAACTTAGGTTGCTCAAAATTGTAAAACTAGACGACATACAAAACAAGTTGGACTTTTCATACAAGAGCATATTAAGGCTCAATTTAGCCTCCACACATTAGGCAGTAAATGCACGCGAACAAATTGGTGTATCGACAATTTTAACATTTAAGGTTGTTAGGTCCGATAGACATGATTCTATGAGATTCTAGATTTTAATTATACTGGCAGCTTATGAGAAATAATTTCTTGGTGACTATGTAATTGCCTACTAATTACAATTAAAAGCGTTTGAAACTATAGGCATGTTATCTAGGTGACTTATTCAGCAGTTGATAGCGATAACAACAAAAATGCTCAGAATTATTTAGTTACTCCTATAGGCATGCTTTCTAGTAGCATTTAGCAATACGCTATGCAGAGTTCCAATTTTAGTATTTGACACAAGCGATAGTTATCCCTATAGGCATGAATTCTACCATTTTGTGATTGAAACTGCTTATTAATTCCTGGAGATATGCATATTATCTAGGCGAGTGTGACAATTAATTAAAACCTATAGACATGATTTCTGAAGAAACAGTTCAGAGTATGCTATAAGTTGAATTTGGTTATTGCATTTCCTATAGGCATGGTATCTAATCATGCAATGGCAAACCTAAACATTTGGACAAGTTTTCAGTAGAATATTTCTAGGCATAAAGTAAAACCTATAGGAACGTTATCTAACAATAATAGTGAACACATGTGGACATGTTATCTAACATATAATAGCAGAAAGACTATATAATAGCAGAAAGACCTATGGTCAGGTTATCTAACACAATAGCAGAATGAGCCAAGCAAACACCTATAGGCAGGATTTCTACCCATTCTCATGCAAACGTTAAAACTAAACCCAGTTTTTCCAATTCACTATTGCCCCAATCGTTATTACAAATAATTATTACAGTCCACAATCGAATGAATGAATTACAAAGTATATAAACTATAGGAAGCCTACAGCAGGCCTAAATGCATCTGGATAGGCCAGGCCCTTCAATCCATAATATCTCCAAAAGTCAGTGTTCATAGTTACCAACAAATTACTGATTCACCTTTGTTTCAAAAACAAGCATACCAGGCCCAATCGTCTAGTGTGTCAGAGTTCCCAAGGGCTTCACGAACCCCGAGAAGTGCTCACACTATAGTAGAAAGATCAGAACCGATTCAGGGAAAACTATGGACCAAATCCTGGTGTATTAGAGTTCACGAGGATCTGATAAGAACCTTGAGCAGTGCTCACACCAGGAAGGTCAAGGGATAGTACTTAGATTACTCTGGCTTTCAGCCAACAAAGAATTAGGATTCATGCAGTATAGGATTGGAAGTACACTTAGGGATAGAATCCCACAGAGAACAGAGACCAACACTTTGAAACTCAGCAAACTTAACAGGTTTGAAAATTAACAAAGTCATAAACTGATAATGACCAACTCATGAGCATGCTTTCATAGAAGACAATACAGAATTCAGACTGGGATAAGTCATGGGAAGGCAATTCATTTATCAATAATGAGTCAAGAAGCACATTATTTATTAGTAAGAACTAATAGGATGGTGAGCACAGAATCAGATAACATGCTAACATATTTAACAACAACCTAAGATGTATATGATGAACTAGTTTTTTAACGAAAGGCATCAAAACATACTCAATATTAAAAGATAGTCTTAAGTTACACATAATTAAGTAGATCTCATCAATTAGTCTACTAAGTTAAACATATCTAGAATACAGAAAGCAACTAATCAATTAGTAGTAACATATTGAATGAGTAACAAAGTAGAAAAGGGCTTCAACAACTTACTAGTTCAGATGAAATAGAAAGAAGTTTGGCAATACAGCAATGATTATCAACAGCAGCAAACAATAGAAGATTTTTGTCCATGGCTTTCAGCCGGCCAAGAATCAAAGCAGAATGATAACAGTATATAATTTTAGTAGTGAGAAATACTCGAGTTCTTCTTTTGTCTAAATGGGAATGGGGGAGGGGTTTAAATAGCACTGGACTAGGCACACAAATATGGCAATAATCAATCAAGGAAACATCTAACCGTCAATTAAGGGAAGAAAAATCATAACCTTATTTAAAGTGAGCCAGAAGTAATAAGTGCATAGACGCGTAAAACATATAGTCAGAGATTTTAATACAGTAATTAGGGACTCTAATAGATTTGGGGAATCAAAGACTCCTAAGTTTAGGGTAAGTGAAATTGGTCAACAATTAAAGGCAAGAATCATAAAAACATACAGACATAATCACTGAAGGAAAAAATGAAAGAAAGAATCGGAAACCCTATTTTTTAGGGTAAGTAAAATTGACAGAAATAATCAAAGGCAAAGTTATAACAAAGATGCGTAGCAACATTAAAGATTGAACCAGATTTTGTTCGATTTTTTAAGAATCAAAAACCGTAATTTTTAGGGGGGAAATTAGTCAGAAATATCTACAAAAATCATAATAGAGATGCACATAGATAGATATATGGAAACATTACAGAGAAATATTTAAAAAAAAACTATAATAGATCTTGAAAGATCTAAACCCTAGCTTTAATTGCCCGAAGACAACATATTTAATCGGGATCTGGCAGATGCGTAGAGTAGGAAGAGAATAGTGATTATGACAACAATGTCGATGAGTTTGGAGATGACACGCCCTTCTCTGATGAGGGTGATGAGGAGGAGGAAGAGAATGTTGAACCTGATTTGATGAGGGAGCATGTTCCACCTCCCGTTAGACCAAGAGTGTACAAGTCCCACGTGCCATTTCATTTAAGGGAGATCCCTACCTTGATTATTTGCAAAGTATGCCGGATGCGAATGCCCTCATAAGGGATATTGATGAAGTTCGGACAGCAATGTGGGATGAATCTAGAGAAACGATACTGTCAAAGTGCATGCTTTTTCTTGATAAAGCGCGCCTAAGCAGGGCGGTGCGAATGTACGACGAAAAAGAGTGTCGTGAGATGATTGTAGTAGAGTCATCTCCGGATGTATACAAGGTTATTTGTCGTAGATGGTTTACGGGTTGTAATTGGATGCTACGTGCGAGGAAGAAGAAAACAAATATGTAGGTTGTGGGTAAATACATTGGCACCCACAATTGTAAAATGGACACATTTAGTGGGAATCACTTTAACTTGGATGTTGACTTGATTTGTCTTATCTTGATTCCACACATTGAAGTGTCCATAAGATACAAGATTAAAGAGTGTATAACATCTGTTAACCAGGAATATGGGTGTACCATTACCAAAAGAAAGGCATTTCTCGGGCGCAAACGTGCGCTTGAAGTTGTTTATGGTAACTGGGATAAGTCATTTGCATCTTTACCCAGATACATGGTTGCATTGCAACACTTTAACCCCGGGACTGTTGTTGAATGGAAGCTTGAGCGAAGTCCGAGAATACCAGAACATATATTCAGATATGTGTTTTGGGCATTTAAACCAAAAATTAATGGTTTTATACATTGTCGGGCGGTAATATCCATAGACGACACTCATGTCTATGGAAAGTATGATATTAAGTTATTGATCGTTGTTGCAGTAGATGCTAATGGAGGTATATTTCCCCTCGCGCTTGCTATTTGTGCCAATGAAAGCCAAGAGACGTGGACGCTATTTTTGAACCACTTGAAGGAGCACGTTGTCAGACAACGTTCAGGTATATGTCTAATATCTAAGCGGCATGTCGGTATTTTTAGTTCTGTACAGCATTTGCCTGCATGGCAGGAACCGTATGCATACCATTGTTTCTATGTGAGGCACCTGAAGGCCAATTTCCATAAGGCATATCCCAACAAGGACTTGCATGATTTAATGTGGATGGCTGCAACAGATCACCAAGAATGTAAATTCAAGAGGCACATGGAATCGATCAGGCAAGACGACGAAGGAGCCTATCATCGGTTGATGCGACATGAGCTCGACAAGTGGACATTGCATGCGGATGGTGGCAGACGATGGAGAATTCTGACTAAAAAAGTGTTAGAGTCTTTTAGCGGGTTTGTTGATCCAGTTTTTCCCTCATATATTTTATATATACATATATACTTTCAGATAGTACACATGAACTATCATTGGATTTACAAGCATGCACAAATATTTTTCATAATATTTCTATAATTTTAAGGGCTTTAAATCAACTTATTTTTTGCATTTTTATCCAATAATTATCTTTCATATTATTTTATGATGATTTAATCATCTAAATTCACCATTTATGCCAACATAGTGTTTAAATATTTTTAGTGTATTTTTTCGTAATTACATTTGTATTTTTTGGCTAAATTGCACATCTTTGCAATAATAGCCCATATTAGTATATAATTACATTACTTATGCAAAAAATAATCTTTTATATTTTTAAAATGTTAAATAAATATTTTAAATCATTTTAGTGCACAAAGAATATTTTGGTATTGTAAGCACGTGATTTTTGCCCAATATGAAAATTACTCCCAAAAAATTCAAAAATAAAATAATTTTTCTTTGGTGTGCAATTTTGTGATATTTTGTGATATTTTAGAATAATTATTTGTATTTGTCTGTGCATGTTTATTTGTTAAATTAATAAAAATACAAAAATATATCTCATTTTGCATGTAGGATTTAATTCTACAATTGTTAGTAATTAAATTTGTTTTACAAAAAAATAAAAAATTACAAAAATAGGCATTGTTTGCATTTTTAGCATTTAATGTCCAAATATACAATTTTATGCTTAATTATTACTTAATTGTGCGTTAATTGTTATTGGGAGTTAATTTGCGCTTTTATAACTTAATTTAGTTCTTAATAATAATTTAAGTATTTTTATAATTTAGTTTTAGAAAAATAAAAGAAGAAAAAAAGAAAACAAAAATACAAAAAATCGGAATTGGGCCTCTTCTTCAAATTCAAGCCACAAGCCCAAAAAATACCCAATCTTCCAAAACGACCCAGTCCATTTTGAACTAGGTTGACCCAGACCTTAACCCAACACCCCTATTATCTTACAAACAACACAAAACAAAAAAAAGGAGAAGAAAACCCTAAAAAAGGCTAAGTCATCCTCCCCCCCCTCCTATCTTCTTCTTCTTCCTCAACGTCCCCTCTCTAGCATCAATGGCTGCCCTTCCTCACGCCTCAACACACACACACACACACACGACATTCTCCATCGTCCCATCAACCCCCAACACGAGCAGCCATGGCTGCTTTCCCCCGTTTCCCGTTGTCAAAACCAAACGACCATTGGAGTAGCCTCACGTCCACCACTGTTGCTGCGTTTTCTTCCGGTCGTTGCAGCTGCTACTGCTGTTCCTTCATCATCCATGGAGGCCCTTCTGCTTCCATATTCTCAATCTCAAGTCCAAACGACCAAGCTGCTCCGTTCTCCAAAACGCAGCAATGAGAGCTGCTCGAAACCAGCCCAAAAACGAGCTCCACCGTTGCTCCGTCGTGCTGCTGCGTCGTTGCGTTTTTAGCTTCACCATTGTTGCTGCTGGTCACGTTTCTGCTTCAACTGCCTCGTCCAGCTTCTGCCTCATCGATATAGGCAGCCATGGCTGCCATTACGGCGCCTCAACATCGAGCTTTGGTCCGTCGAGTCTTTTGTACGTCGACTCAAGTTGGTCGTTCAACGAAAGGTTCCGTTTCTCCATTCTTAATACCTGTTGTTAATTTGTAAATGCTTTACATAGAAATGACAGCCTTGTTGCACCCCTGATTTGTTTGGATTTGTTGATAAATTCATGAAGGTGACAGATTCATGTTTGTTATGTTTGAAGTTTGTTAGTTCTTCATCAAGTAATTTAATCTCGAGTGTTTATTTTAGTGTGAATCGTTCATTTTTGTTATGATGTTTGTTTTAAGTTGAAGTTAAATTGATTATTTGAAGATTAGTGATTTGAATATGTTTATTTATTTTGTTTAAGTTTAATTCGAAGTTTGAACAAAGTTTGTTTGTTATTGTTATTGAATATTTTCATTCATGTTCATACTTTGTTTGGTTGATCTTGAATCCGAAATTTGTATAGTTTGATTTCTTGTTTATCATTTATGATTATTTCTTGAATTTGTCTCATAATCGTGTTTAAGTTTAATATAGGAATTGTTTGTTGTAATGTTGTTAGAGTTGATTTTAAGTTCAATATTATTGAATTTAGAAATCTGAATATACTTGTTTGTTGTTGTTGTTGTTGAATCCGAAAATAGGTTTGTTTGTTGCTAAAATATTGTTCAATCAAATTTTAGTTGTTCTTTGTTGTTCAATTTGTGTTCATGTGATTTGTTTTTGAAATGTTGAAGAAATCATGTTCATGAGATTTGTTGTTTGAATTTATGTAGAAATTGGTCATATTGACTATATTTTGGTTGAGTTTGATTAATTGATTTGTTATAGCTGATGGGGTAGTTTGGTAAATCGCAGTACGTTTGGGGGTAAAATAGTAATTGCAATAAGGTCGGAGGGGTAGTTTAGGAATTGTACATTTTGTAATTTTTTATATGAAGCATGGGGGACAAAATGTAATGGGGTGGGTTGTGATATAGTTGTTTAATATAAAGGGGGGACAAGACAAAATTTAGTGGGGAGGAATCTTGTATTTGTTTAGTGAAGCATGGGGGACAAAATATAATGGGGTGGTGATGATATATTTATTTAATGTAATGGGGATGAGTGGGAAGATAATGGGTTTGGTAGGGGAAAGGGATTGATTTTAATTGATTAAAGGGTTGGGATTATATATAGGAAGTCTTGAACACAAAACAAAGACACAGATAGAACAGAACAGAAAAGAGAGAATACAGAAATAGAGAGAAAAAAGGGCTGAACATTTAAGAGAGAGAAAAATCCGAAAAATATTAAAACTTTCAAGAAAGAAAAAGAAAAGAAAAAAAATACAAATAAAAAGAGCTGGAAATTAGAAGAGAGAGTAGTACACACCTGATAAATATTCTGATATACGGGTTTAGAAATTAAGGGTTAAACATTAATTAGCCTTTCAAATCTGAAAATTCCCTTGGTTTCTGTCCGTTGTTTGTTGTCGGTGTTTCTGGATTTTATTTTGATTTTCAAATCTGTCACTGGGATTTCTGTTGACTGGATTGTTGGTTATTATTGTTGTTGTTGTGTTACGTACTGCGTGGCTGACTTTCTTCTTCTTATATTGGCAATACCAGGTACACAACTATAATTTTGACCTTTTGTAAGCTGAAATGAATAATGGAAGTTTAAATTTTTAATTTAGTTTTTTTTTATTATTGATTGCATTCAGGTTATTTCATGTATTATTATTCTGTAAATCGCCGTCGTTTGGCATAATTAGACATATTGTAGCGATGTATTAAATAGTGCTTTTCTTCAACCTGATTATTAGGTAGTATATATTTAAGCATGTTCATTACTAATTAAACTGTCAAATAATAAAAATAGAAGAAAATAACGTAAAAATGGCTTTATTAAATCAGTTTGGCAAAATTGATTAAATTCCTTATTCATAAGGGTTTTAGGTATCGCCAACGTTAAGTTAATCGGAATCATGTAGCTAAATTCAGTTAAAACATGGATTAATTTTGCGAGTCAAGTATTAGGACATGATTTGAATTAAAACAAGGTTAGTTAAGGTTAAATTATTTAATTTTTAGAAATACGGTTTAGTAATCAAGATTATTTCTAATTTTCAGTATTTGTAAATAATTAATTTCAATAGCTCAAGTCATCTAACAAAATGGTTTTAATTGACTATGGGATAATTAGTTTTTTTTTTAAAAAAAATATATAAATTATTTGACAATTCCATGCTGTATTTATAATTATAATTTTAGTAATATTACTTTACGTTAATATTTGTTTTAAACTAGTATTTAATATGTTATTTTTAAGTATGTAGAGATTGATTTTATATTAGTAATAATAAAAAGTATTCATTAAAAGATATTCATAAAATGACGGAGGATTTTGCTAAAAATAAATAAATATAAACAATACAAAATTTGCAGGGTCCTCCAATCTTATTTATTTTTTTAAAAAAAAAAATACTAAGATTCCGGGATGGGCCATTTAGTAAATTTCACAGTCCTACCTAATAGTTTAATAACGCGTAGTATTTTGGCGCATATTTAATAAAGTTATTTTCTTAAATACGGGTGTGCATTTATGTAACCCAAATCCCGATCTTGACGAAATCAAAATGCGTCAACAAATCACGTGAACACTGGTTGTGACGTGGTTCGAGATGCATTTTCACGACGTTCACATTCTTGTAAAAATAATAATAACAATTATGAAAGCGGTAAAAAGATAAAATTTGCACATAAGTTCATATTTGTATAAAATCAGATAATCAAGCCGAATATAACAGTTGAGCGACCGTGCTAGAACCACGGAACTCGGGAATGCCTAACACCTTCTCCCGGGTTAACAGAATTCCTTATCCGGATTTCTGGTTCGCAGACTGTAATACAGAGTCATTCTTTTCCTCGATTCGGGATTAAAATTGGTGACTTGGGACACCCTAAATCTCCCAAGTGGCGACTCTGAAATAAATAAATAAATCCCGTTTCGATTGTCCTTTAATTGGAAAAAACTCCCTTGTACCCTCGCGGGGGCGGAAAAAGGAGGTGTGACAGCTCTGGCGACTCTGCTGGGGATGATATGCCCAGAACCACTGGTTCAGGGTTTAAGAATTCGAGCTTAAAATAACTGTTATAGTTGGCTTTATTTATTATCTGATTTTTACATGATATATGCCTAATGTGCTAAATGATGCTTTTACCGCTTTAATATTATCTGAATTGTGTATATAAAACTGCTACGAAACCCTTCTTCTTTCTGAGTCTTCTGAATTTATGGTGTACACGTGCGCGTGGCCCACCTTTCTGTTAGAAGTCATACCAAATAAGACGAAGTTGGGACAAGTAACTAGGCCGGGCAGACTTTCGTGCTCCCGGTATGTTGCCCCCATTTCGACTCAAGCTGTCCACTTGGGTAAGCCAGGGCTAGAACAATATGCCTCAGGTTTTTTCACTTAGAATAACTCAGCTTCATGCCGGATCCCTAGTAGGAACGTTTGTTTGCATCACGTGCATTTGACTTTGGAGGCTCAACACAGGGGTTGGGTCTGTCTAGGACAGGTGTACCAAAAAATGAAAATGACCATCCTGATGCATCTTACTTGCTGCTACGTGCGCATTTATTTGATACTGACTTGTGTGTTGACTGACTTTTGAATATCAGGAATAATATTTTGAAATTGAAAAAAAAATAGCGGTTAGGGAATTGATTGTTTATTTTTGAAAAAAAAAACAATGCCCAAATATTGTCAAAACTCTGCCAAAATTTCGAGAAAATATAAAAAAAAAAATGTTTTATTAGTTTATTTTACTAAAAAGCAAAGGAAAAATAGAAGAAGAAAAAATCGTTGTTCTGTCTTATTTTATAATATATATATATATATATATAAAGGAAAATAGTTTGTCTTCCCCTGAAAATGACAATGAAAAAGAGTCTTACTTTTAAAATAGTTTTTTTTTATTTTCTGAAAATGCCAAAATGAAAATGAAAAGAGTCGTGCTTTGAAAGTGGTTTTGTTATTTTTTTTTTTGCTGAAAAAGTAAAAAAAATCTTGTTTTAAAATAGTTCGGTTAATTGGCCCGAACTACGCGGGTTTGATTCTCACCGGATGTGAGATACGTAGGCAACCCTCATCCGGTCCAACCCCCCTTTTTGCTAAAATAGCCAAAAACCAATAAATAAATAAAAAACGTGTCAAAATTTTAATTTGGTCATAAATAAGTCGGACAGTGTCCAGCCTCCCCTTTTGCTAAAAATAGCCAAAAAGAATATGTCAAATTTTAATTTTGTCATAAAGAAGTCGGGTGACGCTGTTTTGACAAGACATAGCCGAATGTTCCCGAAAGGGACGCCGGAAGGCTGACTTTGCATAAATAGCCATCTTTTGGGTCATGTTTAGGATTTTTGGTCCAATTGACCCGCACAACCTTAAAAAATCTTCGTCCCCGAGGCGCTGAAGGGTCGTGTTTGCAACACCAGGTTTTTATTGTAATTTGAAAAACAAAAACAAAAATAAAGAGTCAACGGTCAGGTAAATACCGTTTGAATTTTTTGGTCAAAATAAGCCAAGCAAGCTTCGGCCACGTCTTAAACTGTTCTTGCCGAAATAGCCTCATAGTATCTTTCAGTTGTCAAAGGGCTATTTTCGTAAAAGAATGGACAAGTTTGTAAAGTGTCATAAAATAATCCTCTCCGGCCTCAAAATTTGGAAAAAGGCCACATTTGCAAAAATAACCGCTTGGTTGCATTTGTCAAACGGAGAAAGGAAGTTGGCCATTTGTTTTTGGAGTTTGTAAATCTTTTTATTAGAATATGTGGGTTGTTTGATTTTCGAGCTTGTAGGTCATCTTCAAACCTTTGAAACCCAGTTTGCTTTAATATGAAAATTGAAAAAAAATGTTTATTATTGTTTATCTTTTATTCGTCCGAACTACGCAAGGTCTGATTCATGCGGGGTCATGATACGTAGGCAATCTCCATAAGATTCGACCACAACAAAAAATGAGAAAAAAATTAAAAAACAAAATCGAAAAAAAAAAAGAAAAGAAAAAATGAAAAAAAAAATCGAAAAAAAAGAAAGGAAAAAAAATGAAAAAAAAATGAAAAAAAAATGTTATTAATAATGGGGACCAACAGAGTCCATTCTAACCTGTTTCGCTTTGAATCACAAAGAAAGTTAAGGTGGTTGGTTTGTGGTAAGCCGGAAATACAAGACCCAGAAGCACACTTTGCAGGGATCAGGGCTTGATAACAGAAGCACTCGAATCCTTTTGGGACTTGTTGACTAAGGTTGATGATATTGAAGTTGGCAATGGTCTCGACAATATTAATGCAAAGCTCAGTGGCTAAGATGCCAATTTTGATAAAGTGGGAGGACGCTCCGTTCCTTGGTTAGCAAGAGAGAAGCTGTTGGTGGTTTATTTTGTTGTCATTTCTATTGTCCGGATTATTCTTAGGGTTGTAATCCGAATATTGTCTTGTGTCAAACCTTCTTATCTTTCCGATTTGTCATATCAGTTTGTTTAAGTTTTGTCAAGGCTGTGTTAGAATTTTATTCTGGTTGTTTTGTTTGTTTTATTATTCAAACTATTTCGCCGGTAGTCTAATACAAAAGCCGGTCTTTTATTGTTTCCAGTCATCTTTTTATTTAGTCCTTTTATCATTTTTGTTCAGTGCCGATTCTCATGACATGACATGCGCACACAGTTTTGGCCTAATCTTAAAAGTTAATCATAAGACCCTGGGAAGGTGATCAAAGCATTTAAAGGAAATAAGAACGGTTCGAGATTATTTGAATCCCGAGTCATGTGGAACTAGGGAAAGTAAAACATAAAGAAAATCGTTAAATGCAAGATTCGCCAAATTGGCATGAGGGTCATTCATGAGAGTGAGAGTGTCGCCCAGCAGTGCTTTAAAAATGACAATTGAAAAGCAAATGTTTAACATAATTGTCAAGTCCAACACCATCGGAAGAGACTATAAATCTATGTTCAATTGTGTTGTTTGCACTTGGCATGTTTTAAAGACTGGAATGACGAAGGCATTTTGTTCTGCTACCTAAACACTTTATCCTTCGTTACCCCTTTTTGAGCCTTATTTATTTTCTTTCATACCCCTCGTTCGGAATCAATAGCAACGACTAGGAAATACGAGCCTGGAAGGTAAAGAAAAAATCAAGAAAAAAAAACGAAAAAAAAAGAAAAGAAAAGAAAAATGATAACAAAAAAAAGTCAAATGAAAAAAGAGGAATTGGGAACTACGTTTGACCTGATTCCTCAAAGAGGATACGTAGGCGCTTCACGGCTCGGTCATAGGGTGCATAATGGCCACAATAGTCACAGTGTACATGGTGTAATAAAAATAAAAATAAAAATAAAAATTTAAAAAAATATAATAATAAAAAATTCCCAAGCAAGAAACTGGGGCAAGAATTGCGCTTGTTGTAAACAAATATGATTTCGAAGGTTGTAATTTTGAACCCCAAATTTGATTTGTTTTTGAGCCTTTAATACCCTTTCTTTCTAAACCTATCCAAAAAACCCACATTACGGTCCAAAGAAAGACCTTCTGACCAGTCTGCAAAAGATGTCAAGTCAGACAAATAAGAGTCTTACCGGTAAACATAACATTCTGTTCCACAGCAGAATGGACTCTAATCTCCAGCACAGAAAGTCATACCGGCAACACTCCAAATCCCCAGCTGGAAAGTGATATAAATGAGAGAGTCTTATCTGTGAAAATCTTCACGAACACCATAAGGCGATGAAAGCTGAGAGAAAAACCAAAAATGAGAGAGGCTTGATAGTGAAAACCCTTCGGGCACTACAAGTCGAATAAGATTAAGAATCAGATGGGGAATTGCCAATTGAAGATCTTGAAAGATGATTGATGACGGAGGATAGGCCACATATGCATGTCATGACCATTAGAGTCGGTGTCTGCGTGTGATAGGTTTTTTATTTATAGTTTCTTTTGTTAAAGAGTCATCTTTTTCCTTTGTCTTTTATTCTGTTCCTTTTTATCTTTCTCATTTCATAGAAAATTCCCCAGTAGAGTCTGTTTGGTAAGAACCAGTGGGAAATGACTTCAAAATAGGCCATCAGCTTTCCAATTATGCAAGATGAGATCTGGCTAGTACATCCAAGTGGTATAGTCAGCAAGGAACGAGCGCAAGGCCAGTGTCAAGAAAGATATCCCCAGCAAAAGGGAATTGACAAAAGGATTGACGAGTGTCAAGAGGGATATCCTTGCCGAAATCAAAGGTTATTAAACCTCAAGGCCAAGGCCCGTGGACAAATCAAGGAGAGCAATGAGCATGATTTGGGAAATTCATATGAGACTAAAAGGTCAGGGAAATGCCAGTTTCCGAGCTGTACCACAAAAAGAAGAGGGATATCCCCAGCAGAAAGGGATCATTCCCAACAAATAATATCATCCCCAACAAGTTGTGGAATGCAGAGCAAGGAAGGAGAAAGGGAAAGTCATCCCCAGTAGGAGTATCACAACCAACCACCGTGTTTTAAACTAACAAATTTTGTTTAATTTGAAACAGGTAAAAAAATGGCATTGATGACAGAAATGCATGCCATAAGGGAGACTGTCAAACTGGGGCAGAAAATTTTCCTTTCATTTAGAAAATTTTCTGGAAGTCAGGTACTCATTCGAGGAAGAATAAAGATAACACCAGTCTCAAGGGAAGTGGTCTTTGAACCAGTGTTGCCCCAACATAATAAGTTTCAATGGAGGAAGTTATCCCCAGCAGACAAAACAAAGGGATGACACTTGTGCTCAGAAAAGCAAAGAGTCATTATCATCCCCAGCAACTTCCAGAAGAATGAAGCATCGATTTGAAGGTATAAAATTCCCCAGCAGCGTTATCCTCAACAACGTTATCCCAAGAAGATAACACTTTTATCTCAGCAGTGTTGAGAGAAAATAAAAAAAAGAAAAAAAAATTGAATTTGAAGGAGGGGAAGAAAGAAGACTCCCACAGTGGTATTATCCCCAGCAAGCAAGAACAAAGTAGCGCAAAGGAAAAAGAAAAGAAAAGAAGAAATTACGAAGTCAGGAGCCCCCCTGAAGAAAAGAATGGCGATTTATTGGTTGAAGTCAGGAGCCCCTCTGAAGAACATAATGGCGATTTATTGGTTAAAGTCAGGAGCCCCCTGGAGAACAAAATGGCGATGTATTGGTTGAAGTCAGGAGCCCCCTGGAGAACAGAATGGCGATGTATTGGTTGAAGTCAGGAGCCCCCTGAAGAATAGAATGGCGATTTATTGGTTGAAATCAGGAGCCCGCCTGAAGAAAGGAAAGGCGTTTTAGTTTAAAAGTTGTTAAAATCTTGCCAGCCAAAGAAAGGAATGGCATTTTTTAAAAAGTGGTTGAAGTCAGGAGCCCCCCTGAAGAACAGAATGGCGATTTATTGGTTGAAGTCAGGAGCCCCCTGAAGAATAGAATGACGATTTATTGGTTGAAGTCAGGAGCCCCCTGAAGAACAGAATGGCGATTTATTGGTTGAAATCAGGAGTCCGCCTGAAGAAAGGAAAGACATTTTTAAAAAAGGGTTGTTAAAATCGTGCAAGCCAAAGAAAGGAATGGCATTTTTGAAAAAATGGTTGAAGTCAGGAGCCCCCTGAAGAATAGAATGGCGATTTATTGGTTGAAGTCAGGAGCCCCCTGAAGAACAGAATGGCGATTTATTGGTTGAAATCAGGAGCCCGCCTGAAGAAAGGAAAGGCATTTTTAAAAAAAGGGTTGTTAAAATCTTGCCAGCCAAAGAAAGGAATGGCATTTTTGAAAAAATAGTTGAAGTCAGGAGCCCCCCTGAAGAACAGAATGGCGATTTATTGGTTGAAGTCAGGAGCCCCCCTGAAGAATAGAATGGCAATTTATTGGTTGAAGTCAGGAGCCCTCCTGAAGAACAGAATGGCAATTTATTGGTCGAAATCAGGAGCCCGCCTGAAGAAAGGAAAGGCATTTTTTAAAAAAGGGTTGTTAAAATCGTGCCAGCCAAAGAAAGGAATGGCATTTTTGAAAAAATGGTTGAAGTCAGGAGCCCCCTGAAGAATAGAATGGCGATTTATTGGTTGAAGTCAGGAGCCCCCTGAAGAACAGAATGGCGATTTATTGGTTGAAGTCAGGAGCCCCCTGAAGAACAGAATGGCGATTTATTGGTTGAAATCAAGAGCCCGCCTGAAGAAAGGAAAGGCATTTTTAAAAAAGGCTTGTTAAAATCGTGCCAGCCAAAGAAAGGAATGGCATTTTTGAAAAAATGGTTGAAGTCAGGAGCCCCCCTGAAGAACAGAATGGCGATTGATTGGTTGAAGTCAGGAGCCCCCCTGAAGAACAGAATGGCGATTTATTGGTTGAAGTCAGGAGCCCCCTGAAGAACAGAATGGCGATTTATTGGTTGAAGTCAGGAGCCCCCCTGAAGAACAGAATGGCGATTTATTGGTTGAAGTCAGGAGCCCCCCTGAAGAACAGAATGGCGAATTATTGGTTGAAATTGGGAGCCCGCCCAGATAACAGAGGCATATATTTCAGTCTTTAATTTTCAAGTATTGAAGTTGGGAACCCGCCCATACAACAGAGGCATACATTTCAAGATCAAGTCAGAGGACAATAAAACAGAGGGTTACAACAGGAATCCTCAGCAGGAAACAATAAAAATCCCCAGCACCGGGAAGCAAAAGGTTGCAACAAGAGGTCCCAGCACAAACTCAGGTGCATGTGTCAAAGGGAAGAAAAGCATCGGAAGAAAAACACCGGAAGAAATGCAAGCAGACAAGAAAGCAAGGCAACAAGAACAAATTGCAGTCTAGCCTAGCTTTTTGTTTTCTTTTAAGCACGGTGTAACAAGGAGATCGGTAAGCAGTGGTAATAGCATGCAACAACAGTAACATTGTAGTCCTACGGTAGTCTCAGCTACCAAAAACTTCCTGAACTACATTGACCTGATTCCTGTTTAGCCCAGGATATGTAGAAAACCTTTGAAGCAAAGGTTCGGTCAAATCTTTTTCAAAACAATGCTTCATACGAAGTACTCGGATGGGCAAAAATCGCTCGCTTTATCTTTGCACGAAAACCCTTCGTGTCTTCGGGCAAAGAGGGGCAGCTGTAAGGACGTGATTTTTGCCCAATATGAGAATTACTCCCAAAAAATTCAAAAATAAAATGATTTTTCTTTGGTGTGCAATTTTGTGATATTTTCTGATATTTTTGAATAATTATTTGTATTTGTCTGTGCATGTTTATTTGTTAAATTAATAAAAATACAAAAATATATCGCATTTTGCATGTAGGATTTAATTCTACAATTGTTAGTAATTAAATTTGTTTTACAAAAAAATAAAAAATTACAAAAATAGGCATTGTTTGCATTTTTAGCATTTAATGTCCAAATATACAATTTTATGCTTAATTATTACTTAATTGTGCGTTAATTGTTATTGGAAGTTAATTTGCACATTTATAACTTAATTTAGTTCTTAATAATAATTTAAGTATTTTTATAATTTAGTTTTAGAAAAATAAAAGAAGAAAAAAAAGAAAACAAAAATACAAAAAATCGGAATTGGGCATCTTCTTCAAATTTAAGCCACAAGCCCAAAAAATACCCAATCTTCCAAAACGACCCAGTTCATTTTGAACTGGGTCGACCCAGTCCATAACCCAACACTCCTATTATCTTACAAACAACACAAAACAAAAAAAAAAGGAGAAGAAAACCCTAAAAAAGGCTAAGTCATCCGCCCCCCCTCCTATCTTCTTCTTCTTCCTCAAGCTCCCATCCCTAGCATCAATGGCTGCCCTTCCTCACGCCTCAACACACACACACACACACACACGACATTCTCCATCGTCCCATCGACCCCCAACACGAGCAGCCATGGCTGCTTTCCCCCCGTTTCCCGTTGTCAAAACCAAACGACCATTGAAGTAGCCTCACGTCCACCACTGTTGCTGCGTTTTCTTCCGGTCGTTACAGCTGCTACTGCTGTTCCTTCATCATCCATGGAGGCCCTTCTGCTTCCATCTTCTCGACCTCAAGTCCAAACGACCAAGCTGCTCCGTTCTCCAAAACGCAGCAATGAGAGCTGCTCGAAACCAGCCCAAAAACGAGCTCCACCGTTGCTCCGTCGTGCTGCTGCGTCGTTGCGTTTTCAGCTTCACCATTGTTGCTGTTGGTCACGTTTCTGCTTCAACTGCCTCGTCCAGCTTCTGCCTCATCGATATAGGCAGCCATGGCTGCCATTACGGCGCCTCAACATCGAGCTTTGGTCCGTCGAGTCTTTTGTACGTCGACTCGAGTTGGTCGTTCAACGAAAGGTTCCATTTCTCCATTCTTAATACATGTTGTTCATTTGTAAATGCTTTACATAGAAATGACAGCCTTGTTGCACCCCTGATTTGTTTGGATTTGTTGATAAATTCATGAAGGTGACAGATTCATGTTTGTTATGTTTGAAGTTTGTTAGTTCTTCATCAAGTAATTTAATCTCGAGTGTTTATTTTAGTGTGAATCGTTCATTTTTGTTATGATGTTTGTTTTAAGTTGAAGTTAAATTGATTATTTGAAGATTAGTGGTTTGAATATGTTTATTTATTTTGTTTACGTTTAATTCGAAGTTTGAACAAAGTTTGTTTGTTATTGTTATTGAATATTTTCATTCATGTTCATACTTTGTTTGGTTGATCTTGAATCCGAAATTTGTATAGTTTGATTTCTTGTTTATCATTTATGATTATTTCTTGAATTTGTCTCATAATCGTGTTTAAGTTTAATATAGGAATTGTTTGTTGTAATGTTGTTAGAGTTGATTTTAAGTTCAATATTATTGAATTTAGAAATCTGAATATACTTGTTTGTTGTTGTTGTTGTTGAATCCGAAAATAGGTTTGTTTGTTGCTAAAATATTGTTCAATCAAATTTTAGTTGTTCTTCGTTGTTCAATTTGTGTTCATGTGATTTGTTTTTGAAATGTTGAAGAAATCATGTTCATGAGATTTGTTGTTTGAATTTATGTAGAAATTGGTCATATTGACTATATTTTGGTTGAGTTTGATTAATTGATTTGTTATAGCTGATGGGGTAATTTGGTAAATCGCAGTACGTTTGGGGGTAAAATAGTAATTGCAATAAGGTCGGAGGGGTAGTTTAGGAATTGTACATTTTGTAATTTTTTATATGAAGCATGGGGGACAAAATGTAATGGGGTGGGTTGTGATATAGTTGTTTAATATAAAGGGGGGACAAGACAAAATTTAGTGGGGAGGAATCTTGTATTTGTTTAGTGAAGCATGGGGGACAAAATATAATGGGGTGGTGATGATATATTTATTTAATGTAATGGGGATGAGTGGGAAGATAATGGGTTTGGTAGGGGAAAGGGATTGATTTTAATTGATTAAAGGGTTGGGATTATATATAGGAAGTCTTGAACACAAAACAAAGACACAGATAGAACAGAACAGAAAAGAGAGAATACAGAAATAGAGAGAAAAAAGGGCTGAACATTTAAGAGAGAGAAAAATCCGAAAAATATTAAAACTTTCAAGAAAGAAAAAGAAAAGAAAAAAAATACAAATAAAAAGAGCTGGAAATTAGAAGAGAGAGTAGTACACACCTGATAAATATTCTGATATACGGGTTTAGAAATTAAGGGTTAAACATTAATTAGCCTTTCAAATCTGAAAATTCCCTTGGTTTCTGTCCGTTGTTTGTTGTCGGTGTTTCTGGATTTTATTTTGATTTTCAAATCTGTCACTGGGATTTCTGTTGACTGGATTGTTGGTTATTATTGTTGTTGCTGTGTTACGTACTGCGTGGCTGACTTTCTTCTTCTTATATTGGCAATACCAGGTACACAACTATAATTTTGACCTTTTGTAAGCTGAAATGAATAATGGAAGTTTAAATTTTTAATTTAGTTTTTTTTTATTATTGATTGCATTCAGGTTATTTCATGTATTATTATTCTGTAAATCGCCGTCGTTTGGCATAATTAGGCATATTGTAGCAATGTATTAAATAGTGCTTTTCTTCAACCTGATTATTAGGTAGTATATATTTAAGCATGTTCATTACTAATTAAACTGTCAAATAATAAAAATAGAAGAAAATAACGTAAAAATGGCTTTATTAAATCAGTTTGGCAAAATTGATTAAATTCCTTATTCATAAGGGTTTTAGGTATCGCCAACGTTAAGTTAATCGGAATCATGTAGCTAAATTCAGTTAAAACATGGATTAATTTTGCGAATCAAGTATTAGGACATGATTTGAATTAAAACAAGGTTAGTTAAGGTTAAATTATTTAATTTTTAGAAATACGGTTTAGTAATCAAGATTATTTCTAATTTTCAGTATTTGTAAATAATTAATTTCAATAACTCAAGTCATCTAACAATATGGTTTTAATTGACTATGGGATAATTAGTTTTGTTTTTAAAAAAAATATATAAATTATTTGACAATTCCATGCTGTATTTATAATTATAATTTTAGTAATATTACTTTACGTTAATATTTGTTTTAAACTAGTATTTAATATGTTATTTTTAAGTATGTAGAGATTGATTTTATATTAGTAATAATAAAAAGTAGTCATTAAAAGATATTCATAAAATGAGGGAGGATTTTGCTAAAAATAAATAAATATAAACAATACAAAATTTGCAGGGTCCTCCAATCTTATTTATTTTTTTAAAAAAAAAATATTAAGATTCCGGGATGGGCCATTTAGTAAATTTCACAGTCCTACCTAATAGTTTAATAACGCGTAGTATTTTGGCGCATATTTAATAAAGTTATTTTCTTAAATACGGGTGTGCACTTATGTAACCCAAATCCCGATCTTGACGAAGTCAAAATGCGTCAACAAATCACGTGAACACTGGTTGTGACGTGATTCGAGATGCGTTTTCACGACGTTGCAATTCTTATATAAAAATAATAATAAGAATAATGATAAAAGCGGTTTAATGCTAAATTTGCATATAAGTTCTTAATTGTTTAAAAATTAGGTAAATAAGCCAAATATAACAGTTGAGTAACCGTGCTAGAACCACGGAACTCGGGAATGCCTAACACCTTCTCCCGGGTTAACAGAATTCCTTATTTGGATTTCTGGTTCGCAGACTGTAATACAGAGTCATTCTTTTCCTCGATTCGGGATTAAAATTGGTGACTTGGGACACCCTAAATCTCCCAAGTGGCGACTCTGAAATAAATGAATAAATCCCGTTTCGATTGTCCTTTAATTGGAAAAAACTCCCTTGTACCCTCGCGGGGGCAGAAAAAGGAGGTGTGACAGGTATTTATTTATTATTTTTATAAATTATTTATTTGTTAAAATTGGGTATTTAAAATCTGGTCCATTTTTTTATTTAAATTCAGACCAACCCCTAGCCCAGTTACTTGAAATACACCAGCCCAGCATCCCAACCTAAACCAAATGACCCCTAACCCAATAACCAACCGGTACCTGTTTCTACACCCGACCCAAACCCCTTTTTAATCCTGGGCCCCCATTCACCTTTCCCTTTTAATTAACCACTATTAACCCTAATCCTCCCATTCTCTACCATCCGCCGTCCTTAAACTCCCAAACACTCTCTTCATCTCTGAAACCCTAGCATCGTAATCTCGTTTTCCCCTTCGATTCCAACTCAGAGATGGAATTCACAGATGATTTCCTTACCTTATTTGTCGTCTCCTATTACTGGTTAACCAATTATGGTATTATGTAATCACTTGCCTCACATGGCAAGTGGATCTCTCTTTCTTTGAACCAAAATCTGGTTCGAACCTTCACTTCTTTCCATCTATGTTCATTCTTCGTCTCTTTATGGTATGAATCTCTGAGATTTTCTAGATTCTTTATTTACGAGGACAGGACCATCAAGTTGCTCGTTTTCACTGCGCAACTAATAAAATAATGATTTACTCAAATAGGTCCAAACTTTATAGATAACTTTATATATTCACTTGCAAATCATAATGTGTTGATACCCATGATGCACATTATCCTGTTGATGATGACTCCCGTATGGACCATCATGATTCAACACACCAAAACTAGGCATATTCCAATTGGTTGTTGGTTCATAACTTGTAAAATCCATATCTGGTTGGTACCCCTTATGGAATATATAGTGTAATACAAATTTAATACCCAAAAATAAACATCATAACATAAAGAAAAATTGAAATTTTACCACTTGGCTTGTGGATTATGTAAACCAGGGGAGAAATTATTTTCTCGCTCCTCATTCGCCTGTGGGGATAAGTTTAGATCAGGCCAAACTCTTTCATCCGGAACCTGTTCAGCTAAAACTACTCCAAAATAACCGTCCGATGATTGAGGGATATCCCTACTTTGCGCAACCTCATTATTGTGAATGTCTTCAGCCTTGACGTACATTTCTAACAGTTTTATCACAAGAAATTCTCAGTATTCATCCAGAGTCCTCAAAAAATCTCTCAAAGTTTGATCCTCTTCGATGTTAAACTCAGCATAACAAGCAACCTCTTGCTGAGTCACATAATACGGATATCTTCCTGTTACTTTAACATTCACTGAACGTTTGCTCACACTCATTTTACTATATAACAATGATATCAATCTATCATACTCCATTGTAAGTGGCAACTTAACATGACACTGTGGAGACAGACTATAGCTTACTGAGTTATTCGCCACCACAACAGCACCCTCCCAATATAATGAAACCTTACTGAGTTATTCTTTGCTTTTGACACTGTGGAGGGCTATACTAGCACACCATCCCAAGTATTGTGGCGCTATACTGTAAAAGCTGACACTGCACAGGTATAGCGCCACAATACCTGGCACTATACATAAGTTTTATATATAGCACCTAGTATTTTAGCGCTATACTCCTTTTTCCTGGCCCCACCAACAATTTCTGACTTCAATAATTCAAAAGCATATAGTGCCAACTTTTTGGGCGCTATATATATAAAAAAAATCCCGGCTAGCCATTTCCTATATAAAGAGGTTAGGATTGTATAGAAATTCATTCAAAAAAAATTTAACTCTTGTTGAAACGTTTATTGTTGTTAAATTCTCCAACATTTTTTCATTACGTCTGAAGAGCATAGAATAAGAGTTTTATTATATTGGAGGGGTGAGGTTGTGAGGGAGAATAACTCTGTGGGCTACAGTTTACCTGCTCAGTGTCATGTTAAATTTCCACTTACAATAGAGTACGATAAATTGATATCGTTGTTATGCAAAAAAATGAGTGTGAGGAAACGTTCAGTGATACTTAAAGTAATTGGAAGATATCTGTATTTCGTCACTCCACAAGGGGTTGCTTTTTACTCGGAGTTTAACATCGACAATGATGAAACTTTGAGTGATTTTCTGAGGACTCCAGACGAATGCCGGGAATTTCTTGTAATCACAATGTTGGAGATTTACGTAAAGGTTGAAGCTGTTCCAAAAAATGAGGTTGTGCGTAGTAGAGATAACCCCCAATCATCGGGTGGTTATTCTGGAGCAGTTTTTGCCGGACAGGTTCCGGATGAAAGAGTTTTCCTTGATTTAAACTTATCACCGCCGGCGAATGAGCAGCGAGAAAATAATTTATACTCTGCTTTCCATAATTCACAAGACGAGTGGTAAACTTCAATTTTCATTTGTGTTAATTATGTATATTTTTGGCGTATTGAATTTGTATTAACGCTCATATATTTAATAGGGGGTACCGGCCGGATATGAATTTTACAAGTGGCCCATCCGGTAGTCATCACCTAATTGAAAACGTCCATCATGGAATTTCATCACATTACGACTTGTAAGTGAAGTGATATAGCCATATGAAAAGCATTTATTAATTCAGTAGTTTATATTTTTGTTGGTTGTGCAGTGAAAACGAGCAAGTTGAACCACCCGTACTTACTCAATTGACCGAAAACGACGTATTACATCGAGATCTGGAAGATGAATAGAGTGAGGAATAGAACAGTGATTAAGATAACAATGCCGATGAATCCGGAGACGAGACACCCTTTTTCGTGAGGATGGTGATGAGCAGGATGAGGAGGAAGTACCTGATTTGAAGAGAGACCCCCCTAGATGAAGAGTGTACGAGTCTGAAGTGTCGTTTCATTCAAGGGAGATTCCTTACATTGATAACTTTCCAACCATGCCGGATGTGAAAGCTCTCACAAGGGATTTTGATGAAATCCGAACAGCAATGTGGGATGAGTCTAGACCAACGGTGCTTGCAAAGGGGATGCTTTTTCCTGATAAAGCGCGCTTAAGCGGGGCTTGTAAAATGAACAACGTAAAAGAGTGTCTTGAGATGCAGGTATGGGAGTCAAGTCCGATGGTATACAAGGTTGTTTGCCGCAGGTGGTATTGGCCATGTAATTGGATGTTGCGTGCGACCAAGAAAAAGACAGGTATTTGGAAAGTGGGTAAATACATTCCCACCCACACATGCGAAATGGACACATTCAATGGGAATCACTTCAACTTGGATATTGACTTGATTTCTCTTGTACTTATTCCACACCTCGAAACGTCCATAAGGTATACAATCAAAGAGTGCATTACATCAGTCCACCAGGAATATGGCCATACCATTACGAAAAGAAAGGCATTTCTCGGGCGCAAACGAGTGTTTGAAATTGTGTACGGTAATTGGGATAAGTCATTTGCATCTCTGCCAAAGTACATGGCCGCACTACAGCACTTTAACCCCGGGACAGTTGTTGAATGGAAGCTTGAGCAGAGTTCGGGAACACCAGAATACATATTCAATTACGTGTTCTGGGCATTTAAGCCAGCAATTGATGGTTTTTCGCATTGTCGGCCCGTAATATCCATAGACGGAACCCATGTCTATGGAAAGTACGATATCAAGCTATTGATAGCCGTGGCAGTGGATGCTAATGGATAGATATTTCCTCTAGCTTTTGTTGTTTGTGCCAATGAAAGCACAGAGACGTGGACGCTATTTTTGAACCACCTGAAAGAGCACGTTGTCAAACAGCGTTCAGGTATTTGTCTAATATCTTATCGGCACGGTGGTATAATAAGTTTTGTGGAGAACTTGCATGCATGGCAAGAACCTTACGCATACCACCATTACTGTGTGAGGCACTTTAGGGCCAATTTCCAAAAGGCACATCCCAACAAGGATCTACATGATTTGATGTGGATGGCAGCAACAGACCACCAACAGCATAAATTCCGAAGGCATATGGATTCTATCAAGCAAGAAGACGAGGCAGCCTATCGTTGGTTAATGCGACATGACCCTGAAAAGTGGACGTTGCATGCGGATGGTGGCAGACGATGGGGAATTCTTACTACAAATATGTCAGAGTCCTTCAACGGGTTATTGAAGTCGGTAAGAGGATTGCCCGTCACAGCCATAGTGCGGATGTCATTCAAGCAGATGGAGGAGAGGTTTGTTGAACGGTCTGCAGTTGTAACGGAATTGATGGAGAGGGGTGTTGAATTTATGCCAGTGTCGATGCAGAGATTTGAGAAATATAGACGGCAAGCACATTGGCATTCATTTTTGCAGTATGATAACGAAAGAGGTATTTTTGAAGTTCGCACCGCTATCCATAATAATCGGGATAATAATATACATACCCTAAATGAATCAGCAAGGTTATGCTCCTATGGGAAATGGTTCATCTACCACATGCCTTGCTCACATGCCATCAAATGTTTTCAACGTGTTGGTTATACGGAGACCAACTATGTTGATCAACAATATAGTGTTTCCAAGTACCTAAACACATATAGTGGTCAGTTGCAGCTAGTGGGTGCTGAGCATTATTGGCCTCCGGAACCATTTAAAATGGTGTGTAACAAGTCCTATTTGCATAAAAGACAGGTGCAGAAGAGAACGCGTATACGGAACCAAATGGATGTTAGTGACACCGTTTATGCGCGCAAAAGTTGTATATGCTCGCAAACAGGACACGACCGTCGTAAATGTCCTTCAGCTGGTTTGGGTGGCAAAACTAATCAAGCTCGTGGTGGGTGTTCTTCTAGTGTACCTAACTACCCATGAGTTGATGTTGTAATAATTAGTTGTTATGTCTATGTTGCAAGATTTATGAAATAAAATTATGCTTGTTAACTATGATTTGTACTTTCCCATTTTACCTATTTAAATAATAATTTAATAAAATTATTTGTATATTTATTATGTGTGTGTTGTTTTGTCGAACTAAAAAAGCTGACCAGCTGACATAAAGTTGTCTTGTCAACATCATGATATTTAACACGCAAAGTATAGCGCCATTAGATAGTACGTTATGTGTGTGTTGTCTTGTCGAACTGAAAAAGCTGACCAGCTGACATAAAGTTGTCTTGTCAACATCATGATATTTAACACGCAAAATATAGCGCCATTAGATAGTACGTTATGTGTGTGTTGTCTTGTCGAACTGAAAAAGCTGACCAGCTGACATAAAGTTGTCTTGTCAACATCATGATATTTAACACGTAAAATATAGCGCCATTAGATAGTACGTTATGTGTGTGTTGTCTCGCCTATAAATAACGGGCTCATTGTAGTTATTTTGTGTGCTCAAAATTTACTAAAAGCAAATATTTTACTAAAAGTAAGGTTTTTTTTTACTAAAAGCAAATATTACAGAAATGGCTCAACCTCTTCGTCCACCAAAGTGCAACTGTTGAAAAGCATGCTTGATGCAAAATTGTTGGGACGGTGGTGAAGTTGGACGCCGCTACTAGCACTGTATGAACTAGTTTTACAAGGTTCCCGATGAACCTATTTGTGATTTTCAGGAATGGGTTGATGAACCATGTTATCAGGAATGTTACAGAGAACAACTGCAATTTCTTCATAATATGTGTTTAAGACAACGGGAACATGAAAAAGAAAGCAATAGAATTATTGCAGACTTGAGGGCGAACCTGAAGGAGGTGGGAGAAGAAAAATGGAAAACACAATGGAATTGTGAAGCACAACAGGAACGTCAAAAAAAATATAAACTGGAACTTACGGAGGTGAAGGCAAAACTGAAAGAGGTAGAAGAAGAAAAAGAACAACTAGAAGAACGATTTAAGTGGTTGGAGCGGAGAATAAATAGCAACAGGGGCTAAACATTGGCATGTATGTGTTTAGTGTATTTTTCATATTTCATGTATTTTTATTATGTTGGCCTGCTATGTTTGTGTTTGTGCTTGTGTTTGTGTTGTAGTAATATTTTCCTTGTTTGTTGTACTAAATTTTATTTTAATTAAAGTAGAAGTTAAGTTTAAGTGCTTGTGTTGTACTAAATTTTATTTTAATTGAAGTGGAAGTTAAGTTTAAATGCTTATGTTGTACTAAATTTTATTTTAATTGAAGTGGAAGTTAAGTTTAAGTGCTTGTGTTGTTCTAAATTATTTTATGAAACTATCAAACGAATGGAGAACTAAAAAAAGTAATGGCCATATTCGATTAAATATTGTTGTTAATGTATACAAAAATATTATTTACACCATGTCAATGTGTCCTGCATCCGGTGTGTCTCAATGCAGCCGCTGGCCTGAGGCGCATCCCCTCCCGCCCGGGTACGCTATCAGGATCATCATCATCAAGTCGTCTCCTTATAGCCGGATGCGGCACAGGATGACATATATCGGTGGTGTCGTCAGCTCCAGTAGAAGGCTACATAATAATATGAAACCTAGTATATAAAACTACATAACAATTCACAACAATTTATATTGTCTTACCATCATTGTCTCTAGATCCTGAATGTAGTCATCTGTCGCTGCATCGCATGAAGCCTTAAAAAGGAAATTAATAAAGTTAAAGAAAATAAATAAGTTACAGTTAAAACAAATTCAAATACAATACTAATAAACTCATACCTGCGCATGTGATGTGAAGCCATAACTCAGTCGGCGCCCACTATAAAAATCTCGGGTCGGTCGATCCTCAACGGTGGTAGAAGGGCCTGGGAAGTATCTACCCCAATCCACTCCTTGAATATCTGAGCCCGTGATCAATAATTGACCCGATGGGGTCACCTGCGATGGCACTGGAGTGCGATAAATTCCAAGGATGTAAGACGGCATGTCCGTCTCATGCATGCCACCTGCCATATCCGCAACAACATCATCAGCAAGAGCCTCAACGCCCCCTTGCTGGGGACTACCTCCTCTCCGCCCACGACCACGTCGTCTAGCACAACCAGCTCGTCGTCCACCACGACCTCGATGGTACTACGTTGGGTCCATATAATCAGCCTCGTGTGCCAAACGTTGATCCGATCGGGCTCGCTGCAGTGTCTGGGCAGCCACATCCATGAATCGACGACTATACTCCTGCATGGCCACAGGATCGTGGACATAACTCTGCATCTGTTGCCCTATATGATAGACGGTATGCAATCCAATCGCCTGCACAAATTAAAAAATATAAACTATAATTACAAGTATATAACTAATAATAACAGAAAACATACCAGGGCCTCGTGTCTCACGGCGTATGGGACATACCGACCGTGTGCCTGATGAACTAGGTTCCCGATAAAAAGTTAGGAAACAGTGCGGTACCATTCCATATAACGTTGAATAGAAAAGTGCTGCGGAGGTGGGGTCAAGTCCCCTCGCTTGTCCCAAGTACCCAACTGCTCGATAATCCATGACATAAATGTGTCGTCCGCCCTGGACCGATAATCCCTTTCATAATGTAAAGCATGCCATGCAGGCGGAGTCGGTATAGGTTGCGGCAGGCCAAACTGACGAAATACCCGCTCGAAGGCATGGTGCTCGACAATATCGAGGCATATGAGCGGGATAGAAGCTCTCCAAATATGTCGGTCGAACATGCAATACGTTGGCAGGGTACCTATCACCTCATCGTTGTACGGCGTCCAGATGAACTATCAAATAAGAACACAAACCGTTAGTATGCACAACACTAAGTTAATCTATAACAAGTAAGTTTAGTTAGATATTCACCTGTGCGTCCTCTAGCAGATCCAACACATCCCTGCAGAGGGGGAGATTATGATGGGCATCATACTCTCGTGCAAGAGTACGACGCATAACCCACATACAGGCTGGAGGGAGTTGAGGAATTTCTACATTAGCCGGTAGTTGTGGTAGAGGTGGCTGAAACTGCAGAAATCACTCCCAGACCCAAACCTAACATACAAAGTTGACGTAAAGTATAAGATTAACTATAACTAGGTAGAATTGTAACTAATGGACATATTATTTGAATATGTTGTCACCTGTAGAAGCGAAAGAAAGCCACCAATGTCTCTTTGTGTGCCGATGCAAGCCCGGCACATCTGCCTATACAGATATGAGATGACAGCACCACCCCCAGCTGTAGATGGTTGTATCCTCGAACCGAGAAATATGATGCAGAAAATGGAGGCTAACTAGGTTCCCTGAAGTGTTCGGGAACAAGACCCCCCCCCCCCCAAATAGAAGGAGCAACAGCAGCCTCGTATATCGCTGTACATCCACCTCCGCTGACTCGTCAGTGATAGTATGGTGGATCTGCACCAGGTGGTCTCTAATGGGGACCAACTGTATACGACTGGACCCAGACGCTACCGCCTCGTCCTCCGGCACGAAACCCGTGAGCATGTGAAGCATATCCCAATATGACTGTCACGAATAATATCTCATGGTCGCAGGCAGTAAAAATGGCAAGCCATCAGCGGATAGGCCATATAAAATCTCAGCGTCCTGGAGTGTGATGGTGGCCTCGCCGATGAGCAAATGGAAAGTGTGCGTCTCCGGTCGTCACCACTCAATCAAGGCCGTGATCAAAGCATAGTCGAGCTGTATCTGGCCAATCCTAATAATCCTATATAATCTCATCTCCTCCAGGTAATGGACCACGCGGGGATGTAGAACGCGGGGAGGACTCAAAAACTCCCACAAGAGATCCACTCTCCTAGCCCGGAAAGTCTGCGTAAGCAACTGTCCGTCCCATATATACTCGGATCTATGCTGGAGTTGTAGGGCTAATAGATCCAACGTCCGAGGGCTGTATAGTCGCGTCCATGTCGTCAACTATAAATTCATATTTTTTTAATAACTTAATTGTACAAATTATATATATATATATATATATATATGGGTTCAAGGCTCGATATTTTGAGGACCAGTGACACCAAACTATCATTAATAATTATGTATTTTTATTATAATTTAAATTCATATTTTTTAATAACTTAATTGTACAAATTATATATATATATATATATATATAATTATATATATATATATATATATATATATATATGGGTTCAGGGCTCGATATTTTGAGGACCAGTGACACCAAACTATCATTAATAATTATGTGTTTTTATTATAATTTAAATTCATATTTTTTAATAACTTAATTGTACAAATTATATATATATATATATATATATATATATATATATATATGTGTGTGTGTGTGTGTGTGTGTGTGTGTGTGTGTGTGTTTATATATATATGGGTTCAGGGCTCGATATTTTGAGGACCAGTGACACCAAACTATCATTAATAATTATGTGTTTTTATTATAATTTAAATTCATATTTTTTAATAACTTAATTGTACAAATTATATATATATATATATATATATATATATATATATATATATATATATATATATATATATATATATTTTGAGGATCAGTGACACCAAACTATCATTAATAATTATGTGTTTTTATTATAATTTAAATTCATATTTTTTAATAATTTAATTGTACAAATTACTAATTATGTGTGTTGATACAATTATTAACTTAATTGTATGGGTTCAGGGCTCGATAATTTGTGGACCAGTGACATCAAACTATCATTAATAATTATGTGTTTTTATTATAATTTAAATTCATATTTTTTAATAACTTAATTGTACAAATTACTAATTATGTGTGTTGATACAATTATTAACTTAATTGTACAAAGTTTGCATTTTTAACAACCAGTATAAGATACTTAAACAAAAGAAATTCTAAGCTAAAATATTACACTTTACTACGCTTTAGATTATTTTTTAGCGTAGTAAAATCTAGACCTTTTTAGCGTAGTAAAACGTAAACCCTTTTAGCGTAGTAAAATTTAGAGCCTTACTAACCATAAACAACAAATAAATTTAATTGCAAATAAAACACAAAACGACATGAAAATACATATATATAAATCAGGATATTAACAGACAAATTTATTTTACAAATTTATATTTTTTTAGAAAACACTAATATTAAATTCGGATAAATTTAACATGCTAGTTTTGGGGAAAAAACACAAACCGAAATAGAACACATACAAATCAAATAATATGCATTATTATAAATGTTTCAACTTAAAATAAATCGAAATAGCTCGATTTAGAATTTTCGAAAAGCAAAAAGATTGAAATTTTGACTCCGGAAGTGTGAATCAACAATAACACGAAGCTCTACTCGAATGTGGGACCTACGTTCTTCAAGTTTTATGTGTCGGGGGGACCCAAAAAAAAATTTAAAAGGAGGGCAGAAACGGGTATGGGGTGGGGGACCAAGAAGAGAGGAGAAGGTTAAAAAAATGGAGGATAAATCGATGAAAAAGACGGAAGGGATTTAAAAAATGTATGTATAGCGCCAGGTATTGTGGCGCTATATCTGTGTCGTGTCAACTTTTACAGTATAGCGCCACAATACCTTGCGCTATACATTAACGGTGTCATTACTGTTAATGTATAGCGCCAGGTATTATGGCGCTATATATAAAAATGTAATTTTTTGTTCCCACCTATTTGTGTACTTTGAGTCCAAAAGAACCGCATTTTGGTTCCGGACCCGAGTATTTGGGATGTCAAAAACTAGAGCCCAATCATGGGTTCTGACAAATTATGAGAATAGCAATCTCTGTAACGAGTAGCTGTAGAGCATCTCCTTAAAAAGTACAATTATTAACTTAGAAAAGAATTCAAACAACACCAACTAGTACTACTGATTCTGCAGCACCACACAAACTTTCTCGGGACTTGTTTTCAGATATTCAATGATCTGTTCCAAGAACAAGGCAACCAAACTATGTTTTGATTAATATTAAACATATGATGTAAATGGGAGTCATTTTTGTTTTCTCTTTTGCTTACAATTCACACTAATTACAGATCCGCTATTTCTTTTCCATCTAGAGATTAAATTCCTTCATATTTTTTATAATCATTTAGGCCAATTTATCAACACCTGGACTAATTTTATGAGTAACTATTAGTCTATTGCACTTTTTACCAGCATAAAAATTAGGTAATTTTGTCCATCGTAGTTTGGACATATAATAAAAATCACCAAATATTTTTGAGGAGTAACAACTAGAGACGAAAATTTTGAAGAAGAAATAAGTAATATTTTTTTGTATTTACTAAAATTTGAATCCGGATTGTTCATAGTTTTTATCTATTTCATCGACAAGAACACACTGGCCAATCATAAGTTACTACTCCCTTCGTTTCAATTTATGTGAACCTATTTCCTTTTTAGTCCGTGCCAAAAAAAATGACTCATTTTCTTATTTGGAAACAATTTACCTTTACACAAAGATTTATAGCCACACATAATATATGTGACTCATTTTAGACCACAAGATCAAAAGTGTTCTCTCTTTCCTTAAACTCCGTGCTCAGTCAAATGAGTTCACATAAATTGAAACGGAGGGAGTAACAGTTTATTTTTAGCAATCGAAGAAAATTATCGAGATCTGACACTAATGAAAAATCCAACTCTACCTTGGACCTGCATCTTAAATCACCAGTACTATTAATTAGTCTTTGATTCATGTTATTTTAGCTAATCCTAGAATCTCGTACTCGTGCGCTTGCGATAGTGTCCCAAAATGAATCAAGGGAATGTATATTGAGTTTGAGTTCATATTTTTATGGCCATAGATCACGTATTTCTATCATCAAACAAATGATAGAAAATCACGTATTACTTCATTTGATAGATTGATAGTATGAATTAGTTAGATAATTTTTCATTTTGGATTTGCATTAACTTAATTATTGAACTACTGAGAGCTAAAGTCTAATAAACATTCTTTATTTTCTTTTAGAACACGTTTGACCATAAAAAAAATTCACTTTTTTCAAATCAGTATTTGGCCGTAAAAATTTCAAATTTCATTTAAAGTTGAATTTCGAAATTTTTCAAAAATTTAAAAAATCCCAAAAAGCTATTTTTCAAAAGTTTCACTTCAAATCACTCTCAAAAATTCAAAAATAACTCAAAACTTTATTCATGTCCAAACACAACTCTAATTTTCAAATATAATTTTCACTTAAAAAATTTTTCCACTTTTTTCTTGGAATTCCACAATTCTTATGTCCAAACGCCCACTTAATCATTGAGCTGTCAAGCAACAAGGGAAAACGTAAGGTGACGAACCTGCAAATATTTCAAACTACATTTACTATCATCAACCTGTAAATAACAAGAAGCCCTAATTGGTTAATATAGCAGCATTCGGTATACAATGACAAATAGTCTGATTTAATTTCTCACTTAAAACTTCGTGATTTATGGAATTGCATTTACCATAGATTGAGCTGTCAACCAGCAAGAAAATTTTAAGACTAAGGTGGCGAATAACTGTAATATTTCAAACTACATTTACTCTTTTTTTTTTTTTGAAAGATTTACGTGCAGGCCATGTTGGATACACAACCAGGTTGAGTGTTGGACATGTATTTATGTGAATGCTTCCGAAACTAGACAGAGCAACTTGTTTCTTGTTTTCTTCCTCGTTTAATTATTTTCTCGACCAAAAAGGGGTAAGAAAAGAAAAAATAAAAACTTTAGGATAACTAGTTTGGATAAGATGTCATTCTCATATATCTGCAATCTTATGTAAGCGATGATCATGAAAAAAGCATCAATTTGATGAAAAGTGGATAAGTAAAATCTTTGCCTTTGATCCGTTTCTAAGAATGTAACCAAAATAAACTGATTCTTTCCCTCATATGTCAACTGTAAGACAGGGTCTTATTCATTAATCAACTAAATGTGTAAGAGCAGTGGCAGAGCTAGGGACACAAGGGGTTCATGAATCGTTCATCCTAATCCCCTTAGCTGGAAAATTATATTTTATACATAAGATCAAAATTATATTTGTGTGCAAATAGTATATGTTAGATGAATACCTTTGGCTCCTTTGTGCGCTTATTTTCTCATATTTTGAATTCCTTTAATGAAAATTTTAACTCCGTTAATATGTACGTAAGAGATAAGGTTCACGGAGCTGGGTGGATCAAAGGGGGATTTTTGTAATTCAGCTGTTTCGTCATGCTATGGATTGTAACTGTTTTTATTGTTTATACTAAGATTTTCATATCCCCCCCCTCCCCCCTTTTCTTATATAATTCTGTTACGTTTGTACTCTTAAGAAGAAAACAAACCAAAATAGCGTAAGTAAAAATCATGAAATGGTTCTTTTATGTCCACTACAAAGTTATATTACTTGATAAAAACTAGGCAGAAGAACGTACAAAATGTTTTTAGGTTTTTCAAATCGAGACTTCAGTCCTTTTCCGTTTCGTCTTGTGGATTTCATTAATTAGATACATTGATTGTGTTAAAAAAAAATTATAATGTGTTGTATTAGGTTGTGTTTGCCTTGTCTTTTAGATAAAAAGTTCCACGTACTTATAATAGGTGGTTACTTGTAGCTATCTGACTTTTCTTTTAGCTAATGCAGTTAGCTGACTAGATAGAATAAAAATTCATTTACAAGAAGTTAAACATGGATTTTTCTATTAAGCTGTTTGAATATGGTGTGGACTGTGGAGGGTTTGAGTGTTTGACATAGTATCTGATATATTGCTAAATACATGGAAAGAAGAATCCTCAATATAGGAATTGCTAGACATTTTCTTTACAAAAATTATCACTACGAAAAATTCGGAATTTAGCGATCAAACTTGGTCTGTCCGGATTAGCGACCAAAGTTGATCGGTAAAAAGGAGAAAAATATTTTATATTTATTTTATATAAATTACCGACCAAAGTTAGTCGGTAAAGTGGTCAACAGGTTGACCCATATGGTCAGCATTGTATAGTCAAAGAAAATTTCACATTACCGACCAACTTTGGTCGGTAAAGTGGGACCCAATTAAAAAAATTAATAGTTATATTATTATTTAAAATATTTTATAAAATATAAAGAAATCTTATTTAAAATTACTGACCAAAGTTAGTCGGTTAATACAGGGGAAGCATTTACTGGCCAACTTTGGTCACTTTTTTTTTAATATCTGGAAAGTAATCGACCAACTTTGGCCGGTTATTTGGTCAACATTGGTCAAAATTTGAATCACTTTTATATTTATTATCTAAATAATATAAATGTAATCCGTTAAAGCTTTTGTAATACAAGGGATGAATACACTAACATATACTATAACATGTTATATCTGTAGTTAAAGTAGTACAACGAAACGTGTTATATATATATATATATATATATATATATATATATATATATATATATATATATATATATATATATATATATATAGGTGAGACTTTTTGTTTTTAATATTCAACGATGCATCTAAGTAAGTTATAAGTCGTTGAATTAATTTACAAACAGATATATTTGATGATAAATTATATATACTAATTAGGATCTTCACAAGTACGTCTATCAATCCCTAAAAGAACACGACCCTTATCTATATAGATATAGATATAGGTGAGACGTTTTGTTTTTAATATAGACTTGTGAAGATCCTAATTAGTATATATTATCATCAAATATATCTGTTTGTAAATTGATTCATCGACTTATGACTTACTTAGATGCATCGTTGAATATTAAAAATAAAATGCCTCACCTATATATATATATATATATAAACGTCACACGTATATCTATATCTATATAGATAAAGGTCGGGTTCTTTTAGGAATTGATAGACTTGTGAAGATCCTAGTTAGTATATATAATTTATCATCAAATATATCTGTTTGTAAATTGATTCATCGACTTATAACTTACTCAGATGCATCGTTGAATATTAAAAATAAAACGTCTCACCTATATCTATATCTATATAGATAAAGGCCGATATATATTAATTATCTAGTTAATATAATTTACTTACATAGATGCTATTATAATCTATTAAAAGTAATTATCTAGTTAATATAATTTTTTGTAAAGATTATGCTTATAGTTTATAGTTATTTATAATAATTGTAGTTAATAAAATAAATGTTTATAGTTATTAATAATTTTTTATAGCTTATAATATGTTAAAAATAAAAACAAAAAATAGTTTTTTTTTTTTGTGAAAACCGACCAAAGTTGGTCGGTATTTGGTCAAACAGTCAACACTTAATGTACCGACCAAATTACCGACCAACTTTGATCGGTAATTCTTAAAATCAGAAATTAAAAACGGGTTTCCTCCCATTTCTCTTATTTTCTTCCCCAAATTTTTCTAACTCCTCCTTATTCCCCTTCTCTATTTTCCCGACACAAATCCCATTCCCCACCCCGTGTAGCCACCGCCCAACGCCGTCCCCATCGCCGGAGCTGCCGCTACCGCTGCTCCGCCCCTCTCCTAAACCCTAAAAAATCAAGGTTTGAAGTACAACCCATTTCTTGGTTATTTCTAGTTTTTGTTTCAATTATTTGAACATTGTATTTTATTGCTTCAATTAGTGTTTCAATTCTTTGAACATTGTATATTATTGATGACTAGGGTGTCTTGTTTTAATTAGTTTTGTTTATTAATTTTATTAACTAATTAGTTTAATTAGTCTTGAATAATTTAGTAAGATTTGAATTATACTTTGTAGAGTCTTGAATAGTTTAGTTAAAATCTAGGGTTTAGTAGTAGTAGTTGAACGTTTATTTTAAGAATTAAAATTTTAGGATATAAATTGAAATATTAGGATTTGTAGTTGAATGTTTAGTTTATGAATTGGACCTTTTGGATATTAAATTGAATTTTTAGTTTATAAATTGAAATTTTTGGATATGAGTTGAACTTTTAGTTTATGAATTGAACTTTTAGTTTATAAATTGAAATTTTAGGATATGAATTGAACTTTTAGGATTTGTAATTGAACTTTTAGTTTATGAATTAGACTTTTAGTTTATAAATTGAAATTTTGGGATATGAATTGAACTTTTAGGATTTGTAGTTGAACTTTTAGTTTATAGAAAGGATTATGATATGAAATAACTAAATTAATTTGCTCTTGTTTTATTTGTATAGATGGAACATCGTACTTGGATATACAATAAGAATTATTCTAATCGGCGGGGATTGCGGGAGGATTTTGTAGAAGGAGTTGATGACTTTATTAGACATGCTATGTCACTTCCACCATACCAAAGTGAAGGAGTAATTAGGTGTCCTTGTGTTAGGTGCGAATGTATGAAGTTTGAAAAATCGGAGGAAGTTAAGCTTCATCTTTATAGGAAGGGGTTTATAGAGAATTACTTTATGTGGACTAATCATGGATAGATCGATGGTAGCCATGGAATATTTCATAACATGGTTGTTGGTGAAAGTAGTAGGTCGGTGGAGAATACAAATCGTGATTCTAGAATTCATGATATGGTTACGGATGCTTTTGGGATGCACTTCGGGGGTGAGCCCAATGAAAATGTTGAACAAACTAATAATGATGACGCAAAATATTTTTATGAACAGTTAGAGGAAGCTAGTCGTCCACTACATAAAGGAAGTCCGCACTCTGAGCTGTCTGTTGCAGTTAGATTATTAAGTGTCAAATCTGATTGGAATATTTCTCAAGAAGCCATGGACTCTTTTATTGACCTTATGAGTGAACTAGTTGACCCTAATATCAAATTACCTGGTGATTTCTATAAGGCAAAGATATTAGTTTCTAAGTTAGAACTTTCGTCAATGAGAATTGATTGTTGTGAAGATGGTTGCATGTTATATTATAAAGATGATGCAACTTTAGACAGTTGTAAATTTTGCAAAAAGCCTCGTTTCAAGAGGCTTTCCAAACTAACATGGAGGAGTTCATCCGCACTCAGCCAACTGGTGAATCGGGCGAGCTAACCCAACCTTCGGATGAGGATGCTGAAAGAATATGGATGGAGTCTGTTGGCGGTCTAAAATGGGAGAAGGTATACGGTCTTCCTACTAAAAGGTTTCATCGCTATAAGTGTGGAATGCAAGGAATAGGGACTTCCTCGCAAGGCGAGAAACTTGATGGGGAGAGCCTCTCCGCTATGCGAGAGACTGCGACAAAGCTCACATCCGAGCTAGAAGCGGCCAAGGAAAGAGAAAGGGTTAGAGATGCTCAATTCCTTGGCATGCAAGCTCAGATCAGAACTCTCCTATCTACTGGAGTTTTACCATTTCCCCGGTCTCGTGAGTCATCGCCAGAGGCTCGACTTGAATGTGAGTGTTCCTTCCGTCCTCCCCGTGATCGTTCATCCCGTCCTCTCCGTGGTCATTCTTCACGTCCTCCACAAGACCCTTCTCGACACCATCTTTTAGATGAAAGTTCATCAGACGGTGATGATGATGTTGTACAAAATACTCCTTGACTTGTATATACTTTGAATTAGACAAATAGAACCGGTTCTGAACTAGTTGTAATAATTATTAACTTGGTTTTGGATTTTTTAGTTATATTGAACTTTAATTTGTTAGTTTTAATGTATTTATTGAATTGTGTTGTTGTTGTTGTTGGCATAAAATGCCTGTTTAGGAATTTTGGTATGCTGGCAGGTGGTGTAGCTGCCAAAACAGGCATTTTATGCCAAAATTAAAACCCAGAAACCGATCAAATTTGGTCGATATTTAATTTTTAAAAAAAAATCTTCTGATTAGCGACCAAAGTTGGTCGCTTAATCTTTAAAAAATGAAAAATTAATAATTTCCGACCAAATTTGATCAGTTAATGATCAAGAATTACCCAGATTTCATATTTACCGACCAACTTAGGTCGCTAATTGTTAAATTTTAATTTTTTTAAAAAATATATATTTTAATTTACCGACCAACTTTGGTCGCTAATCTTTAAATTTTAAAAATTAATAATATAACGTAATTCACATACACCGACCAACTTTGGTTGGTAAAATTAAATTATTAAAATATGTTACCGACCAAAGTTGGTCGCTATGTGCTTTAAATTGCACAGTTGGTCCTTTTACCTTTGCGACCAACTTTGGTTGGTAATTAGCGACCAACTTTGGTCGGTATACAAAAGCGACCACTAAAATAGCGACTAAACCTGTTTGGATGGGTTTTGGTTGGTATTTTGCATAAACAGACTAACGTTGGTCGCTTTTTGTGGTCGCTAAAAACCGAATTTCTAATAGTGTATATGAAGTGCGCAGGCAAATTCTGCAAAGGAGAATTTTCTATGTGTTTGACAAAAAGTATAAAAAAATTATTAAATTAATGAAATAAAAGGATAAGGGGTTAATCCTAGTTAAATAAAATGACCTTAGATCTAAAGTCGGTTTATGCGGATAACGTAGAACCACGTCGAAGTGGGTTTAATGCAATACACATTAAATGTTATGGATATTAATGGAATGAGAATAATGATAAGCAATAAATAACAATAAATGGTATTAAATGTAAATAGAGAGAATGATTCATCTTTCTGACAATGATATAAGACAAATGACTATGGGAATATTGGAGATTTTCTTGGATCTGATGTGAAAAATGTAGAATAAACAACAAATCGAATCTCTTTGGAAAGGAGATATTTGTATTTTACTAGAGAGTCAGCTTTTCAAGAGAGTTCTTATCAAAATAATAATACACGCCTTTTGCCTTATCTCTCATTCTATTTATATGGGATATTCCCAAAGAACCCTAAAAGTACAAACAGACAGAATATTTAAGAGAATATTCCCTCTGAAGATCTCAATACTAAACTAATCGTTACTACTATCTGCTCTTCTCGACCTTGGTCGCGGTTGACCGCTTGGCGACTCGTTCCGTTGATCACTGGTCGACTTCGGCCAAATTGCCCATAATAAGTTACAAATTACTCACAATAATCATCTCTTCATGCTGAATTTCCTCGATCGGATTTTGACCCATATAGTTAGTCCCTCCGCTTATCGAGGTTGTTCTTTGATCGACCTCGGTAATCGAACTTTATTAGTCGTAGTCGAGAAATTCAAGTGGGTAGGTCGAGTAGTAAAGATCACGGTCGAGATGGTAACGTGGCATTTTGAGGACCACACTTAATGACGTTAGTTCAGAGTGACGTCACGGCCTCACACGTCATCATTATGCATCTTCTCGAGGCGTTGCATTGTTTCCCGTGTCCTTGTTATTTCGATCCCTGTGTATTTGATGGTTAATTGTCTCGATCCGAGCACCGATGTTCTCTATAAATAAAGGGGGGAACCCTTTTGAGTGAACCTTTACATTTTCCAATCTTTGAACCTGCATCTTTTCTTCTCTTCTTGTTCTTTATGTGTTCCTACTCCAATTGCTTCCATCTTTTGCACTCTTACTCTCCTTTCTAGTTCGAGTGATTCCTGTTGTTTCTACCTCTTTCGACTTCGTTCTTCTGTATTTACAATCAACCAACAATGGTGGATACACCCATTGTCTCTGGTGAGGTTCCTGAACCAACTCCACTAGGGGTGAGGATGCCTCCTCATGATGATGATATTGTTGTCGCAGCCGAGGATGAGAGCTTTCCCACCGTGGAAAAAATCATTTCTCGTAACGATAGGGCCAAGTCGAACTTCTCGAAGTCACCTGCGGACGAGCCTGAGTCTGTGAAGTCCGAAATGGGTGCAACCCATCTTGCCGAGCTTAGGGCCAAATACAATATCCCTGCCCATATTGACCTGGTCCTAGCTAGGAACGACGTAATCCATATTTATCATTTTGGATATTGCGCATTTTATGCGTACCTGTTTCAAGCGGGTTATTCTCTTCCTCTTCCCCTGTTGGAGGGAGGAATTTTTCCGCTACTACGGCATCTGTCCGGCCCAGCTCTCCCCCTATATTTACAAATTATTTCTTATGTTGATAAATTATGCGAAACTGGCAAACCGTGGAATTTCCATCCGCCATCTGCTACATCTTTTCGCGCCAAGCTTTCACAGGGGTACGATGATACTCAATATATAAACTTTCGAAGGGTGCCATATCTTGTAAAAATGATATCTTGAAGCCATCTTCTAAAAAACTGAGATTCATTTTACTTTGAAAGTTGGAAAATGCACCTTATTCAATTTGAGTAACCTTAGCTCTTAATTACTATTTGCGGAAGTTGACTACATTCAAAGGAGAAACTAATGTTTCGTAGAATTAATGTAAGTCCATAGTTAGCAATGTTATCCTTAACTCGGTTTGCTTCAAGATAACAAAGCTGATCTTGATAGATATCTTGCGTTAGACTTCGATTTTCTTTTTTCTAAATAACTTCGGATTAGCTAATTGAACGCACCTCGACTAATAGTACCTCTTTTAATCCCTGCTATTGTGAATTAAAAGTAGTGAATTCGCTTCACTTAATTCTTAAATTTTCTGCATTAATGTATAACTATTAATTCAACGTCCCACATGAGGACTTGGAATATCACTGGTTCCAAAGAAAAAACATGCTCCAAAACTCTTAAGTAAGGAAGGGACGTAAATAGTTTGCTTCATCTCTGGTAAAAAAATAAAAATCTTAGGATATAATAATAGTCTAAAACTAATTGGAAGAATGACAATGACTAATCTATGGAAGAGGGACATCTGTTTATTCAAAGTTTAAAATCATAGGAGAAATTTTCTTACGTTTCTTTCTATATTATTAGACTAGTTATTACAGATATTCTTTTAAATATGTCTAACGAACCGTTGGCTATATTACAACTTGACTAAATTAATGTCGTACTTATCCTGAAAAATAATACAAGATCAAATATGATGGAGAAGAAAGATTGGTGTTCCCTCCGGTCCACAATAAGTGACCAATTTGCTATTTTGATCCAAAATAAGTGTCCATTTATATAATTAAGAAAAAATTCAATTTGTTTCTCCAAAATTACCCTTATGTACGAATTTCTAAAAAGTCTTTTACTCCTCACATTAAATTATGCTGCAATGTTTTAATTAAGGATAGTTTAGTCACACTAATTATTTTTGTCTAGAATTTAGTATTTCCTTAATGAATGTGCCCCAGGCAAGTTGGTCACTTATTGTGGAACAGAGAGAATAACAAATAAGATTTTATTTTTTTTAATTTTTCCCCCGGTATTCAATATTTATATTAGAACATCGATTAATTCGTGTTTGCATCAAGTAAGACACATTAAATGGCGAAACACTTCTTACAAGATCTCTTACTGGTGGAATAAATCCTATTTATCGTATCACAATCCTTGGTGGATGATTAAGAACCACCAAGAATTAACATTGTTTTCCTTTCTTTATAATATTTCTGTTGAATAAGAGATTCTCACTATTATTAAAGAACCAAACATTAGAGAATTATTTAATCAAGGAAACAAACATATTTGTCATCATCCAAGCATAAAATAAATGAAAGGAAAAGAAAAAAAGAGCAGAAATATTAACTCTAATGGTTAAGAGAATATGTGGATAGTCATCTTAAGCCATATGGTAATCATACTATTAAAACGTTCCTTTTTCTCACCCAAAAAAAAATGTTCCGTTTAGTAGGATAACCATATTCAATGAATTTAGAAGCTAATTACAGTATTATTCCATAAAGTAGGATACTATATTATTTAAATTTAAACTAAAACTGGAGGTGCAATTAAAAGAAGCAATAGAACATCCAGGTAGGACTCCACTCACTAAATTCAAAATTTAAATATAGGAAGAATATTTACGTAATCAGATTATCAAACAAAGCATGAAATTAAAAGAAAAGAAAAACAAATAAATCGTTACAGGTAATGACATAACCATGCATGAAAGTCAAGGAATCAGCTTAATTTGGATTACTTCATTTTTTTTTTCTTTTTTGATGTCCTGACATATGTTAAAACTTAAAACTTCACTAATTACAAGAAAGACAATAGAGAACTTAATATAACGATTTATTTATTTTTTGATTAATTTTCCATTTTATAAAATTACTGGAGTAAAAGATAATTATTACCTCTTTTATATTATACGTACAATTAGGTTGCCTAGCAAGTTTCTTTGGTATGAAGTCATTTTTGGAAAAATATATTTCATATTTGGTTAGTGATAGAAAATAGTGTCCAAAAAGTCATGTAGTGAATTTTGATATGAAAGTTTGGTAAATTATAACAGTGTTTTTATGAAAATATTAAATATTAGTAATGTTATTGTGTAAGTTTTAGTTGAAGTAATAATAAGAAACTCCTGCCTTACCAAATACACCTAACATAATTTACTCAGTAGCCTTAAGCGACACTCCAGAAATGCAGCATAAAGGGATAATTAAACAACAAAATTTTAAATTTAAATTAATAAAAAATTAATAAAATCCAGACAAAAGATTTTTGTTCCTTTTGAACTAAATAAAAAAAGAATTTAAAACACTTAAAAAAGGCTCATTTTATCATAAGAGATAGGTCAACAGTTGTGGGTAGGTTGTTATGTATGAACTGGCCTTATCGCCGGTACAGGTACACCTAACGAAAATAAACTCGAACACTTGCTTCCTCCTCCACTTCCACCGCCGCCGATCACCGGAGTACCACCACCATTCACCAATGTCGATTCTTTCTCCTCCGTCCGATCAACTTTCACCTGATTACAACCATCCGTTACAGCCACATCGCCATCATCACATACACAATCTTCATCATCATCGTCGGAACCCGAAACGTCATCGTTTAATGGGACGAGATTAACCATTAATCGTCCATTAGTACGGTGAGCCTCGAAATACTCAAACCTTTTCACCTTCTCTTCTTTGATAATCAATCTGCCGTCAGGTGTATAATACCTCTTCATCACCCACGGCATTTGTGAAGTCGGCAAATTCTCCGTGTGCGCCAGCCACGGTATCGACGGCGGATATTCTCTCTCTACTTTCTCCTTCTGCTTCTCTCTCTTCATCGCCATTCTCACTTCTTCCCTTCTCTCAAATCCGCCGCCACCGCTGCCGCTGAACCACTTATAGGGTTCCAAATTCAAATCAGATTTTAAATCAACATAGCTCTCAACACCAACATAATCAGCCAAACCTAGTGAATGTTCATTTTTGGATGACTGCATGGGAGAAAAAAGAAAAATCTAAAGGGTTTTTGGGAAGAGGAGAATTTGGAGGTTTTTGATGTGATGAAGGTTTTTGCATGGCATGGGGTAATGGAGAATTTGAGGTGAATAGAGGGGTGTGTATATATAGGGGGTGAGGTGGGGTAGGGGGGTGGAATATCGAGAAAAGAAGAATATATTGAAGAAAGGGAAAACTGTGTAAAGTGAAAAATATATTTTGGCAGTGACAGCTAATAGTTTGCTCATAAAATCTCCGGGGATTGGGCTATTCATTTAAGGGATTTGTGGGTTAGCAGTGAATTTTGGAATTTTGGATAATGTATTATGGATTTTATTTTTTTGGCTATGGTAAAACTCTATCCCGGGATTTACTGAAGGTAATTAAACAATGTGACTATTTAAGTGCGAAGATAATGAAGCATGAGATTAATATGCCTATTTAAGAAGATACAAAGCCACTAGTCTTGTTTAAAGAGGAGTTCGCCTATGGTAAAAGAAAATTACTGCTTACACGTATTCTTATATACAATGTTATGTATATCCTCACTCTAGTTAATTACTTATCATGATAAATTAATATGATTAGAATATAAACTTTGAAATATATGGTGTCAATAATATTCTTCTATTATATTATTCCTACTCATTTAACAGATAAGGAAGGCCTGAAATCATTAGTTGTCAATTGAAATTAAAGTAATTTACTAATAAGCTAAGTATATTAATCACTTGCCTTAGTGCAATATGGTAAAGCTAATTAAGAATTTCAATGCACAAACTCCAGACTAACCTTAGCCATTATCCCTACATAAGGAGGACAAGAATCTAAATGATAAAAAAAAATGTATACTTGGATATTTTACTTACTATTTTCCCGTAATAATAAATAGAAAATAATATATGGAGAAGTTTTAGCAAAATAATGTAGATATCATTTGAAAAAGTTGGAAAAATATCTTGAAACTACTCACTTTTAACTTTTATAACGAGATGTCAATGATTGATGATAGTCTAGTTCTAGCATGGTACTACTTTAGTACAAGTAATATTATTTTTAATAACTGAAGAATGAAGTGGGGCTTGGGATAGTTGTTTTTTGCAAAATAAAAGGAAGACAAATGAACCTTAATTTGTACGTGTTAATGAGGTGGCATGTCAGTGTACACCTAGCCATGTAGGTTTACACGTGGGTGGCACGTGTTCAGGCACCTTCTTGGCCTGATTGTAGGACCCTTATGGTTCTACGTCTGTTCATCACATCAGTTGTGCCTTTAATATCTAAGTAATTGGCACAGCCAAGAGTTAAATTTAATAGGTATAAAATTTTAGGATAACAATTTCAAGTGTTAATATATATTTAAAATTTAAAATATATATAATAAAAAATTAATATATACAGAATTTAAACTAAAATTACAGATTCTATCGAACCCATGTGTAACACTCTCCCTTTTGAAAATATTCAATAAATATGTGGGGATAATATTTAAAAAATCACATATATAATAAACCACCACGGATTATAATATTGCAAAATGAATATTACTTTAAGACAAGAAACAGAGTTTTAGAATTTCTACTATCTCCAAATCAAGTATACATATGACATACAACCCAAATAATGATAATAAATTGACACAATTTATACAAAACCCTGCATACTACTGAATATCTAGTGCTCTGCAAGGTTTGGTCATGCGCTTATAAAATTCATATTCTTAAAAAACGGAAAATATGAATTGCTTGTATTTCTCAGAGAAAGTGTAATATCATACAATTTCCCTTTTTAATTTTTGAAAATATAATAGGAATTATCTTATAAGCGAAAAGGTTACATTATATTTAATTTGGAGCAAAGTACAAAGGTTTGAACATAAATATAGTTTTACAATTTTTAAATTTTATGACAGCAGAAATCCATTTTAAGATAAATTTTGGTCCCAATCTGGTGTTATGCACTATCCAATGAGCAATATTTAATTATTTCTCAAGCCTACTTTAACTCAGTTTCTTCACAAAAATGCTCAAACCAAGCTGATAATTTGATGGAAAATACAAATTCTAAAGCGGTCAAAAATCTATGACGTACGAGATCCCAACTCCATGAACAAAGTTCGTCCCTAAGACAAGTGTCGTAGCCACCAGCCAAATAAACCTCTTGTATATTAGTATTATTTTAATCCCAACATATTTCAGCTGAACTTCACAACCTTCTTTTTATAATAACGCTTCTTTATAAAAATTATTATAAAAGAATCAGATCGTAAGCAAACAATCATTAGGGGTTTTAATTTTTAAATATTAGTTGCATGAGCTGCTAGAGTAATCAATCAGCCATACCACAAATTAAATAAGGTGACGATAGGTGATAGACGAGATACGTAAACAACAAATTCACGCGATTAACTATAGAAAAGCTGGAAGTATTATCTTGCAATTCTGCAAAAGCTGTTTACTCGCATACTTGAGCGGATTGTCTGGCACTAAACTTGAATGACTTCAACCTTGGACACTGATTTTATTTTATTTTCGCCCTTAATCTTTTAAGATTGATATATATATACTAATAAATACTCACTTCAAGTACATTTTTGAATAAAACATAGGACTAACAGTCTATTGAGCAATTTATTTCTAGCGTTTCAAAATATTCAGATACTTAGGATGTATTTGGTAGGACGAAAAATATTTTATTGAAAAATAAGTGATTTTCTTATATTTTATTAAAATATAAGTGGTTTTCTTATAATCTAATTTTTGGATAAGTAGCAGATTATCAAAAATATATAATGTAGGCAAAAACTATGGAAGACAAAATGGGTAAGGGCAGAGGACGATGGGAGGTGGGGGTCTAGGGGTCGTGGTGGCGATGAGGTTGGCCAGCAGGGGGTGATGGGTAGGGGGTTGGGGATCGGGCAAGGGGAGGTTTAAAAATATTTAGCCAATCAAACATGAAAAAATTGGAAGATATTTTCCAAAAAAAATATTTTCCTTTCACACCAAACACACCCTTAGAATCATATTTATAGACCTATAATTACTTACTATTGATAGTTTACAAAAATAATATATATTTTAAAGTAATTAAAGCAAGAAATATGTAGAAAGAATTCAATCAGTTAAAAGACAGTATCTGTTATTTAAAATATAGAATTTTAGAATTGCGGCAATTCAATCAATGCCTTGAACCAAATAATTAAGTTACAATCAAACTTTTGAGACTAATGAAACAATAGAAAGAAGAAGTTTGATCAAGCAAAACGGGATAAAAAGTATAGAAGAAAGCTAAAGGAAACAATACAGGCATGAACTTCCAATTCTTATTCTTTTTAACTGAAAGGGAATTACCATACGTGATACTTCCTCTTCTTCTTTTTTCAATGATTCAGCTAAATTTCATTCCCGCAGACAAGGATAATTTCTCCTTCACATCAAAATTTAGATGTAATTTTGGAACTGTTGCAAACATTGAGCATCTGATTTTTCTTGTTGACATTCAAGTCAATAGATTTCTTTGTTCCATTCAAAAGTTGAAGGATGTAATACTTTCCAAATCCAAATGATTATAGAAAGTTAGCTATTAGCCATTTGGGTCCAGTTCCCCTCCTTTTCCAGAGAGCCCAGTGAAAATCAAATGGACCTAAGAGGGCCCATCAAGTCCTGAACTACTGAAGTCGCCCATTAGATTTGGATTGGTATAAAATAAGTCCCACCCAAATAAAGAAAATGCAGAAATATGACACTTTTGGGGGTGGTCTTTTAACTTTTGACCCCCGCTTGCCCCATGAACGAAACGTCAAGGTCAAAAGTTAAAAGTGTTACCCACGGGGCATGCAACAGGCAACATGCTAAACTTGATGTTCTGCCCTTGGAACAAGCGGAGACAAAAATTCAAGACCATCCACTTTAAGGGTTGTTTGTGTAAGTCACAATACTGGGCTTCACTTTGGTTAGTATTCTCCCTTAGCCAACAAATAAACATATTAAAGGTACTACTACTAAATTTGAACACAGTTTTATTAGCTTTTGCACCAAACATGACTTGAATACTACCAACAGATGATACTACTAGATGTAGGAATTACAGAGCAGAGATTTTCATGAGTTAAGTAAGATCTCCGAAACCTTAACAACGTAGTTAATGAAGTATTATTGTTGTTACTACCCCCACCATTTTTTGTTTGTTATATAAAGGACTATGGGAGATGAGGGTCGATGGGCTATGACCCTGAAAAGCTTATGACAAAAGTTCATGAAGGTTTCGACAATGGACAAGAATGTTAGTACCTCTTGGTACTTGGTATGTTTTGGATTGGCTCTGGATCTTTGATTCAATCCTTGTACAGAGGGAAGGCAACAACAACAAACCCAGTGTAATCCCACAAGTATTAACTAACTGCATGTATACAGGGGAAGATTTCACAGAAACAATACTGATCTAACAGCTAAGATAATCTGTCACTACTCTATAGTACGCGCATTATTGAGTCTGAACCTCAAATAATGGCAAACGAAGAAGCTAAACAGACATAGATATGGAATGACAGGAGCATGAAACGAGTTGGTCTACATGCAGTTAGTTAACAACAAGAAAATCTAGTGAACTCATTTAGAAAAGCAAAATGTGTATAAGGGAAATTGATCTGTGAATAAATCATAATGTACCTGGCCTCAAAACTTCTGGAGAAATGATAAAACCAACAAAACTAGATAATACCAACATCCTCTATAATCTTGGTATAACTCTGAAATACAAGAATAAAAAGATAGTACAGATTTTCTCAACTCACTAAAATGGTTTAACAAAACCCTGGTGAATATCGCTTAGTGATCACCAGGCAGAGACTTGATGATGTCCGAATCACCTGAAACAACATTATTACCACAAGTAAGCCAAACTGAGAGCTTCCCTTTAGTACTCGACTCACAATAAGATTTCGCAAAACTACAATTGAAGATCTCAAACACACTTTACCTGGGTCAATGATGCTGAGGCATGAAACACGGAAATACTTCCCACATGCTGTTCCAAGATCAACATTGTCTACACGCAAAAAAGTTGCAACGGGAAAAGAACAAATATATAAGGAGTCATGAAATTACTTGTTTTAGTTGAAGAACAAAATCACAAAATGCCCTCAATACTGATAGGTTAAACACACACACACACACACCCCCCCACATAATACAAAGGCGTCAGGCAAACACCCATGAGTCGAATAAATGACACAGAAATGCAATAAATCCTCAAACAAAGATATGTTGGGAATGTCTTTTAGTAGAAATTATGTTTAATTTATATAAACATAACACTGATTAATAGAGCTCAGCATCCCTAGCCCACCAACATTATGTTGCAGATAAACTAATGAGCACTTACCTAAGATTCATTTTTTCGCAAAATAAATGCAAACAAAGGTAAAAGTCTCAATTCCAATTTAAATCAATTGAATGAAAAGCTTTTGATTTTGACAATCTCACAGAGATAAAATTTCAGTGAACTGTCTGATCTCATCTTTTAAGATCATTAAAAACTTAAAATTCCTAAAAATAAACAAAAAATCCCTACATGATTAGCTAAAAGAGGTCTCAGCACCTCCACTCAAACATATCAACAAATTTATAGTATATCAAGTAGGCTTGGAGTTAGAAAAATACACAAAATTGAGATTTTCCATTAGCTACAATTTACAGAATTAATGCCTAAATAAATCAATCCAAATGCTGGAAGATAATTAAAATTAAAGAATAGATGAAAAGGGACTCACTTCCATTGAAATGATGAACACCAACTTTAGCAAGCATAGCATAGTACTCAATCTCTGACTTTCTCAATGGTGGGCAGTTGTTAGATATCAATATCAACTTCCCTGCAAATTCCCAATCATATTTTAGTCTTATTTACGTACAATAAATGACACAAAATTTCCACACACAAAAAAGAAAAAGAAAAAAAGAGGGTAACCTTTGGAGCTCCTGAGAGTCTTGAGAACGGTCTTGTAACCGAGAGAGTACTTGCCACTCTTCATTACCAGAGCTAACCTACTATTGATGCTCTCATGGGTCTTCTTCGTTTTCTTCCCTGTTGTCGCCATTTTTGTTGATACAAAGATCTCTGAAACAAAGGGAAAAAGGGGAAAGGGAAGTGGCCGAGCTTTCTACTGTTAGTTATATGAGATTAGGGTTTTGCGTTATGCCGCTTTTTGTGATGAGATTCACTGTTGTTTGGTCACGTGTACTGCACGTGCTTGTGAGGATTGTTGAAATATGTTAAAAGAATGTATCTGTTATAAAATATAACCCAAAATAACAATATAGAATAAGCAAAAACAAACTAAGAGATATAGAGAGAAAGAGAGGAAGAAAGAGTCTTATTTCTTCTTCAATTGTGTGTGTTTTTCTATCTATTACAAGGCCTTTATATAGGCACAAAAAGTGAAAAAAATGTCATGGAATATGTAATTGAACATACAAAATATATCATTAAATATGTCATTAAACATTTGAGATGAAGACAATGGAAGAAGATTAGACATTCACCATAATATGATATTTATCATAATACTCCCCCTTGGATGTCCATAAATAATGTGTCTCGTTAAAACCTTACTAGAAAAAACCCTATGAAAAAAATCCTAGTGAAGGGAAAAGAGTATACATATTTAGAAATACGCCTTTTAGTTGCCTCGTTAAAAAGCTTGCAAGGAAAACCCAGTGGGACAAAACCTTGTAAGGAAAAAAGAGCACAACGTGTATTAACTCCCCTTAATGAGAGCATCAAATCACATCCTTGAGCCTTCGCATCCCAATCTTGTACACTAGTTTCTTGAAGGCTGACGTCGGTAGAGATTTGGTGAACAAATCAGCCATATTATCACTTGAACGAATCTGTTGCACATTGATATCACCATTCTTTTGAAGATCATGTGTAAAAAATAACTTTGGTGAAATGTGCTTTGTCATATCTCCTTTTATGAATCCTCCCTTCAATTGGGTTATGCATGCTGCATTGTCTTCATACAAAATTGTGGGTAGTTTGTCACACTTCAAACCACATTTGTCTCGGATAAGATGTATTATAGACCTTGTAAGCACGTGATTTTTGCCCTATGAAAGAATTACTCCCAAAAAAATTCAAAATAAAATGATTTTTCTTGGTGTGCAATTTTGAGAATTTTTGTGACATTTTTGGATAATTATTCGTATTTGTATGTGCATGTTTATTGGTTAAATTAATAAAAAAATACAAAAATATGTCGCATTTTGCATGTAGGATTTAATTCTACAATTGTTAGTAATTAAGTTTGTTTTACAAAAATTGAAAATTACAAAAATATGCATCTTTTGCATTTTTAGCATTTAATGTCCAAATGTACAATTTTATGCTTAATTATTACTTAATTGTGTGTTAATTGTTATTGGGAGTTAATTTGCGCTTTTATAACTTAATAATAATTTAAGGATTTTTAGAATTTAGTTTTAGAAAAATAAAAGAAGAAAAGAGAGAGCAAAATATAAAGAAAATCGGAATTGGGCTCTTCTTCAAATTCAAGCCACAAGCCCAAAAAATACCCAACCTTCCCCATGACCCGGTCCATTTCAAATCGGGTCGACCCGGTCCATAACCCAAATACCCAACACCCCCCTATCTTACACAAAACAAAAAACCAAAAAACCCTAAAAAAACCAAAAAAACCATCCGCCCCCCCCCACTCTCTCTTTCCCTCTTCTTCTCCAAAACCCTCCAAGCTCCCCCTCCAATGGCTGCCCGAGCCTCCATCGTCTTCTCCTTCACGCCCAAACGACCCCTGTTGTTTCGTCCAGCTTCCCCCATCGTCGGACCACCCAAGTCGACCCCCCGTCCGACATTAAAACCAAACGACCACCTTTGAGCTTCGTCTCGACATCCATGGCAGAAACAACCAACGTCCATGGTTGCTTCACCATTGCGTCTTCTGCTACTTCTTCGACGAACAACGACCAGCCACAAATGACCACTGTCACTGCTTCGTCCGCCATGAACGACGTAAGCTCCAAGCTCGATTGTGTGTTGTCCAAACATCTGCTTCTGCTTCCTGCTGCTTCTGCTACGACCAAGCAGACCAAACATCTGCTTCTGCTTCCTGCTGCTTCTGCTATGACCAAGCAGACCAAACATCTGCTTCTGCTTCCTGCTGCTTCTGCTACGACCAAGCCAAGGCGTCGAGCAGCTCCTCCCAACCACTCATACCAGGCCACCATAGCTGCTGCCTCTCCCCGTCGCATGACTGCCTCCTTCACCTCCCCAGCTGCTCGTCGAACACTCCTGCTCCTTTATCGAACACTGCTGCTCGTCGAACACTAACAGCCTCTCCTCGTCGCCTGCTGCTTCGTCCAGCGAACAACAGTCCAAACGCTGCCTTCTTCTTCGACTTCTCCATCACAGTAGCTCGTCGCTGCTTCACTTTGGTTGGGGTTTGTCGAAACAGTCCATACACAGTTCGAGTTCGTCGTTGGTCAGTCGTTGTTCGTGGTTCCAATCCGGTTAGTGGGTTTTGAGTTTCACTTTTGTCCGTATTTTGTTTTTGATATTCTCGAATCTAAAATCGGTAAATGTTTGATTTTTGTTTTGTTCGTGTTCATTGTTTTGTTAATTTTTCAGTTTGTTCATGTGAAATTGTTAGTTTAATGTCGTTAGATTCAAATTGAAGTTTAATTAATTATTTCTTCAGTTTGTTTCATGTGTTGTTATGTATTTTTTCAGAAATTGTTAATGTTGGTTAAATCATTTGAATCCGTCATGTTTGTTGTTTAAAATAGATTTAATTCATGTTCATCTTTGTTTGAAGTTCGTTTGTAACCCCGGTGATTTAATGTGAGTTTTTGTTTTGGTTTTTGATTTGTTGATTTAGTTTGAATCATGAGATTTGTTGTTGAAATTCATTTAGAAATTGGTCATATTTGCTGTATTTTGGTTGAGATTGATTAGGTGATTGGTTATAGTTGATGGGGGTAGTTTGGTAATTTACAGTACGTTCAGGGGTAAAATGATAATTTCAGTAAGGTCGGAGGGGTATTTTTGAGATTAAATATTTGAACAATTGTTTAATATAATGGGGGACAAGACATAAATTAGTGGGGGAATAATATAATTCTTTATGTTAAGCATGGGGGACAAGGTGTAGTGAGGTGGGAATAATGTGATTATTTATGTTAAGCATGGGGGACAAGGTTTAAAATAAAGAAAACATTAATTAGTGGGGACAAAGCATGTGGGCATGGTGGACAAGGTTTGAAATAAAGAAAACATTAAGTAGTGGGGACAAAGCATGCAATTGGGGGAATATTTCGGGTTGGGGATTCAAGACAAGAGTCTTGTTATAAATAGAGTCATTTGACACATTCTGGGGTCTTTTAGACTTGAGAGAAAAGACTTGAACTAAAAAGACTTACTTAGAAAGAGAGGAAGACATTCTGAAAATCCTAAGAGAGTGTTGGAGAGTTTAAAAAGAGAAAACAAAAACAAAGTGAGAAACATGTTTAGTTTTCAAGTTTAATACACGCGTGAGTTGTTGTTGTTTAGTTTGTTTACAAACTTTTGGGTTTGTTCTATTGAGTTGTTCGGTTTTTCTTCAAAGTTTTCTGGGCCTTGAATCTGGTTCGAATTTGTTGATGTTGGGTTGCTGCTGTTGTTGTGTATTTACACTACTGCTGCTTCTACTGATCTTCATCTTCTTTCCTTGCTTTCCAAATACCAGGTACACAAACTGATACACTGGTTCATCTTGTAAGCTACTCGAAGCATGAATGCAAAAATGAGAAAGATTTGAAGTTGTAATTTAATGTAGTCTTTTCTTTCTTTTACTGTCTGTATGTAGAATGTTCTATGCGTTGCCATGTAAACTCTTTAAACAACTCACTTTCGAAACTTAACTATAATAACCCGAAAGTATGTAAATAAAGTAGGACCTTATCTTCATTTATTTTAGGAAACGAAAAATAGAAAATATAGTCATGTTAAGATTATCCTTTTAAAAATAAGGAGACGAGCCTCGCCAAATAAAAATGCAAGCTGCGGGGCCCTTAATAATTGGTCATAATAAATAGTTAGAATTTGGGATGGACTGTTTAGTGAATTTCACTGCCTTCCCCAAAGACAATAACGCGTTAGACTCTTTAGGCACGATTTAATTAATCTTACCTTCTTAAACTCGGGTGCGCATTTTATGTGACCCAAATCCAAATCCCAAAACATTGAATAAAACTGTGTTCCGAATTGCGGGTGCATTTCATGTGACGTCATCCAAAGACATGTTTTTAAACGATGTTCACATTCTTTTTAAAATATAATAATAAAAGCGGTAAAGAGTTAAAACTTGCACAAGAGCGCATAATTGTATAAAATTAGATAAATAAGCCGAATATGACAGTTGAGCGACCGTGCTAGAACCACGGAATTCGGGAATGCTTAACACCTTCTCCCGGGTTAACAGAATTCCTTATCCAGATTTCTGGTTCGCAGACTGTAATATGGAGTCATTCTTTTCCTCGATTCGGGATTAAATTGGTGACTTGGGACACCCTAAATCTCCCAAGTGGCGACTCTGAAATAAATAAACAAATCCCGTTTTGATTGTCCTTTAATTGGAAAAACTCCTTCACCCCTCGCGGGGGCGGAAAAAGGAGGTGTGACAGCTCTGGCGACTCTGCTGGGGAAAAAACCCAGAACCACTGGTTCAGGGTTAGAAATCGAGCTTAGAATATATTGTTATATTTAGCTTTATCTGATTTTGTTACATGATCTGTGCTAACTAACTGCTTTTACCGCTTTGATATTTTGTGAACTGTATATAAAATGTGCCGAAACTCATATCCTCTCTGAGTCTTCTGAATCATGAAGAAGGGTGTACTTCGTACGACTTCTTTTCTGCATAGTGTCAAATCCCAATTTAGAACGAGGTTCGGACAAGTTGCTAAGCCGGTGAAGCTTCTGTATTCCCGGTACGCTGCCCCCTCGGCTCGAGCTGTCCGCTCTGGTAAGCCAGGTCTAGAACAAATACCCAGGTTCTGAACCTAGAATAACTCAACTTCATGCCGGATCCCTAGTAGGAACGCTTATCTGCATCATATGCATTTTTGACTTAGGGGACTCAACACAGGGGTTGGGTCCGTCTAGGAATAGCAACCTGAAACAGAAAAGACCATCCTGATGCATCCTACTCACTGCTTGTGCATTTATTTGCTTTGGACTTGCATGATGACCGGTTTTGAATATTGGAAAAAATTAAAAAAAAAATAAGAGAAAGAAAGGAAAATAGCAGTGTATAAGGTTACTCTTCTGTTTTGAAAAAATAACAATGTCCAAATACTGGCAAAATTCTGCCGAAATTTTGGGAAAAATGAAAAAGAAAAGAAAAATATTTTTTTTATATAGTTTGTTTCGCTCAAAAAAGCAAAAGAAAAAAAAATAGAAAAGAGTCCCTTATTTTTAGGTTGAAGAATAGGTTGGTCATTTGGTTGAAACTAAAAAAATCTTCACTTTGTCTTGTCTTCAAAATGAAAAAAAAAAAAAGAAGAAAAAGAAAAATAGTTTGTCTTGCCATGAAAAATGAAAACTAAAAAGTTGTTTTTAAAATAGTTTTTTTATTTATTTATTTGTTTATAAAAATGCCAAAAATGAAAATAAAAAGAGTCTTGCGTTGAACGTGGTTTTATTATTTGTTGCAATATATATATATATATATATATATATATATATATATATATAAATCCAAAAAGTATTTTTCTTTATTTCCTTTCTAGAAAAGTTTTTTTAGACCCCCAATTTTCAAGAAAAAATCCAAAAATATTTTTCATTATTGATGTCTTTAGAAAGTCTTTTTAATTGTTTTTAAAAAAAATTTAAAAAAATAATAAAAATATTTTCTTTTAATTTCTTCCAAAAAATCCGAAAATATTTTCATTCTTCTTTCAAAATTGAAAAGAAAAGTCAAAATTCAAAAATATTTTTTAGAAGCATTTCTTTCATCGAAAGTAAAATTCCAAAAATATTTTCTTTCTTCTTTAAAAGTTTCTCTTTCAAAATTCAAAAAAACAAATCCTTTAGAAATCCTTCTTTGAAAAAATGCTCCATTTCTTCTTTATAAGTCTTTCCTTCAAAAAATAAATAATAATAATAAAAAGTTTATTTACTATATTCATGATGTCCTGAACTACGCGGGTTTGATTCTCACCGGATGTGAGATACGTAGGCAACCCTCATCGGGTCCAACCTCCCCTTTTGCTAAAATAACCAAAAACAAATAAAATAAACAAAAAATATGTCAAAATTTTAATTTTGTCATAAATAAGTCGGGTGATGTCCAACCTCCCCTTTTGCAAAAAATAGCAAATAATAATAATATATATATATATATATATGTCAAATTTTAATTTCATCATAAAGAAGTCGGGTGACGCTGTTTTGTCAAGACATAGCCGAATGTTCCCGAAAGGGACGCCGGAAGGCTGACTTTGCATAAACAGCCGCCTTTTGGGTCATGTTTAAGATTTGGTCCAGTTGACCCACACAGCCTTAAAAATCTTCGTCCCCGAGGCGCTGAAAGGCCGTGTTTGCAACACTAGGTTTTTATTGTGATTTGAAAAAAAAAACAAAGAGTCAGCGGTCAGGTGAATACCGTTTGGATTTTTAGTCAAAAATAAACCGAGCCAGCTTCGGCCGCGTCTTAAACCGTTCTTGCCGAAATAGCCTTAGAGTATCTTTTAGTTGTCGAAAGGCTATTTTCGTAAAAGAACGGACAAGTTTGTAAAGTGTCATAAAATAATCCTCCCCGGCCTCAAAATTCATGTGAAATTTGGAAGGGGCCACATTTGCAAAAATAACCGTTTGGTTGCATTTGCCAAAACGGAGAAAAGAAGCTGGCCATTTGTTTTTGGAGTTTGTAAATCTTTTGATTAGAATATGTGCGTTGTTTGATTTTCGAGTTTGTAGGTCATCTTCAAACCTTTGAAGCCCAGTTTGTTTTAATATGAAAATTGAAAAAAAAATGTTTATTATTGTTTATCTTTTATTGGGCCGAACTACGCAAGGTCTGATTCATGCGGGGTCATAATACGTAGGCAATCTCCATAAGATTCGACCACAACAAAAAAAAAGAGAAAAGAAAAAAAAAAAGGGAGCACAAAAGAGAAAAAAAAATCGAAAAAAAAGAAAGAAAAATGAAAAAAAAAGATCTTAATAATGAAGACCGACTGAGTCCATTCTAACTTGTTTTGTTTTGAATCGCAAGAAAGCTAAGGTGGTTGGTTTGTGGTAAGCCGGAAACACAAGATCCAGGAAACCCTGATTGTGATCCAAGACAATGACACCCAAAATATCGCGCAGAATCCTTTACCTGCACATCATGATACACACTTTGCGGGGATAAGGCTTGATAACAGAAGCACTCGAATCCTATCAGGGACTTGTTGACTAAAGTTGATGATATTGAAGTTGGCAATGGTCTGGGCAATACTGATGTGAAGCTCAGTGGCTAGGATGCCAGTTTTGATAAAGTGGGAGGACGCTTCGTTCCTTGGTTAGCAAGAAAGAAGCTTTTGGTGGCTTATTTTGTTGTCATTTATGTTGTCCGGATTATTAGGGTTGTAATTCGGATATTGTCTTGTGTCAAACTTTCTTATCTTTCCATTTTGTCATAGCAAAGTTTTGTCCAGGTTATTTTAGGATTTTATTCTGGTTTGTTTTTGTTTGTTTTGTTATTCAAACCATTTCGCCGGTAGTCTAATGCAAAATCTGGTCTTTTTATTATTTCCAGTCATCTTTTGTTTAGTCCTTTTATCATTTTTGTTCAACGCCGATTTTAGTGACATGACATGCGCACACAGTTTGGGCCTAATCTTAAAAGTTAATCATAAAACCCCGGAAAGGTGATCAGAACATTTAAAGGAAATAAGGACGGTTTGAGATTATTCGGAGCTCGAGTCATGTGGAACTAGGGCAAGTAAAACACAAAGAAAACCGTTAAAAGCAAGATTCGCCAAATTGACATGAGGGTCGTTCATGATAATGAGAGTGAGAGTGTTGCCCGACGGTGCTTTAGAGATGACAAATGAAAAAGCAAATGTGTGAATATAATTGTCGAGTCTAGCACCATCAGAAGAGGCTACAAATCTTTGTTTAATTGTGTTGTTTGCACTTGGCATGTTTTGAAGACTGGAATGACGAAGACATTTTGTTCTGCTACCTAAACACTTTATCCTTCGTTACACCTTTTGAGCCTTATTTACTTTCTTTCATACCCCTCGTTCGGAATCAGTAGCAAAGGTTAGAAACACAAATGTGGAAGAAAAAGAAAAAGAAAAAAAAAGGGAAAAGAAAGCAACAAAAACAACAAAAGAGAAAAAAAAGAGAAGAGAAAAGAAAAAATGATAACAAAAACAAAAGAAAGTCAGAAGAAAACAAAGGAATTGGGAACTACGTTTGACCTGATTCCTCAAAGAGGATATGTAGGCGCCTCACGGCTCGGTCATAGGGTGCATAATGTGCATAATGTACATAGTATGCATAGTGTAAAATATATATAATAAATAAATAATCCCCAAGCAAGAAACTGGGGCAAGGGTTGCGCTTGTTATAAACAAATATGATTTCGAAGGTTGTAATTTTGAACCCCAAATTGATTTGTTTTTGAGCCTTTAATACCCTTTCTTTCTAAGCCTATCCAAAAAACCCACATTACGGTCCAAAGAAAGACCTTCTGATCAGTCTGCAAAAGATGCCAAGTCAGACAAATGAGAGTCTTACCGGCGAACATAACATTCTGTTCCACAGCAGAAAGGACTCTAATCTCCAGCAGAGAGAGTCATACCGGCAACACTCCAAATCCCCAGCTGGAAAGTGATACAAATGAGAGAGTCTTATCGGTGAAAATCTTTACGGACACCATAAGGCGATGAAAGCTGAGAGAAAAACCAAAATGAGAGAGGCTTGATAGTGAAAACCCTTCGGGCACTACAAGTCGAATAAGATTGGGAATTAGATGGGGAATCGTCAAGGGGAGATCTTGAAAGACGATTGACGGCGGAGGATAGGCCACATATGCATGTCATGACCATTAGAGTTGGTATCTGCATTTGATAGGTTTTTATTTATAGTTTCTTTTGTTAAAGAGTCATCTTTTTCCTTTGTCTTTTATTCTGTTCCTTTTTATCTTTCTCCTTTCATAGAAAATTCCCCAGTAGAGTCTGTTTGGTCAGAACAAGTGAGAAATGACTTCAAAATATGCCATCAGCTTTCCAATCATGCAAGATGAGATCTGACTAGTACATCCAAGTGGTATAGTCAGCAAGGAACAAGCGCGAGGCCAGTGTCAAAAAAGATATCCCCAGCAAAAGGGAATTGACAAAAGGATTGACGAGTGTCAAGAGGGATATCCTTGCCAAAACCAAGGTTATAAACCTCAAGGCCAAGGCCCATGAACAAAGCAAGGAAAGCAGTGAGCATGATTTGGAGAAATTCATGCGAGACTAAAAGGTCGGAAAAATGCAAGTTTCCGAGCTATGCCACAAAAGAAGAGGGATATCCCCAGCAGAAAAAGATTATCCCCAGCAAATAATATTACCCCCAACAAGTTTTTTGGAATGTAGAACAAGGAAGGAGAAAGGGAAAAGCCATCCCAGTGGAGTATCACAACCAACCACCGCGCTTTAAACTAACAAATTTTGTTTGATTTGAAACAGGTAAAGGAAATGGCATTGATGACAGAAATGCATGCCACAAGGGAGGTTATCAAACTGGGGTAGAAAATTTTCCTTTCATTTAGAAAATTTTCTGGAAGTCAGGTACCCATTTGGGGAAGAATAAAGATAACACCAGTCTCAAGGGAAGTGGTCTTTGAACCAGTGTTACCCCCAGCATAGCAAGTTTTAATGAAGGAAGTTGTTCCCCAGTGGACTGAACAAAAGGATGAAACTTGTGCTCGGAAAAAGTAAAAGGCCAGTGTCATTCCCAGCAGCCTTCCGAAGAGTGAAGCACTAGTTTTGAAGGAATCAAAATCCCCCAGCAGTGTTATCCTCGACAATAATATCCCCAGCTGATAACATTTTATCCCCCCAACAGGTAAATAAATAATTCCCCAGCAGTGTTATCCCCAGCAGTTTCGAGGGAAGACAACACATGTAAGTAAATAATTCAGGAAGAAGGAAATGGTTCACGCATAGGAGACGCAATTCCTAAATTAAGATTTCATTCATAGGAGACGCACTTCCTAAAGTATTTTCATTCATAGGAGACGCACTTCCTAAGTTTATTTTTACCCCATAGGAGACGCACTTCCTCAGTTTATTTTTACCCCTAGGAGAAGCACTTCCTAGTCTGGTTCATTTAAGTTCATGCATAGGAGACACACTTCCTAGTTTGAATCATTTAAGTTTCACCCCTAGGAGACGCACTTCCTAGTTTGGTTCATTGAAGTTTCACCCCTAGAAAATGCATTTCGTAGTCTGGGTCGTTCAGGTTATAAGTTTTACTCGTAGGAGACGCACTTCCTAGTTGGGTTCATCCGCCCTCGAATAGGATATTTTGGGTTCATCCGCCCTCGAATAGGATATTTTGGGTTCATCCGCCCTCGAATAGGATATTTTGGGTTCATCCGCCCTCGAATAGGATATTTTGGATTCATCCGCCCTCGAATGGGATATTTTGGGTCCATCTGCCCTCGAATAGGATATTTTGGGTCCATCCGCCCTCGAATAGGATATTTTGGGTCCATCTCGAATAGGATATTTTGGGTTCATCCGTCCTCGAATAGGATATTTTGGGTTCATCCGCCCTCGAATAGGATATTTTGGGTTCATCCGCCCTCGAATAGGATATTTTGGGTTCATCCGCCCTCGAATAGGATATTTTGGGTTCATCCGCCCTTGAATAGGATATTTTGGGTTCATCCGCCCTCGAATAGGATATTTTGGGTTCATCCGCCCTCGAATAGGATATTTTGGGTTCATCCGCCCTCGAATAGGATATTTTGGGTTCATCCGCCCTCGAATAGGATTTTATTTTTTAAAGTTGTTGAAATCAGGAGCCCCCTCTGAAGAAAGGAAAGGCGTTTCATTTTTCAAAGTTGTTGAAATCTCGCCAACCTAAAGAAAGGAATGACATTTTATTTTCAAAGTTTTTGAAGTCAGGCGCCCACCTGTATAACGAGAGGAATACTTTTCAGTCTTTACATTTCATGTCTCAGGCGCCCACCTGTATAACGAGAGGAATACTTTTCAGTCTTTACATTTCATGTCTCAGGCGCCCACCTGTATAATGAGAGGAATACTTTTCAGTCTTTACATTTCATGTCTCAGACGCCCACCTGTATAACGAGAGGAATACTTTTCAGTCTTTACATTTTATGTCTCATGCGCCCACCTGTATAACGAGAGGAATACTTTTCAGTCTTTACATTTCATGTCTCATGCGCCCACCTGTATAACGAGAGGAATACTTTTCAGTCTTTACATTTCATGTCAGGCGCCCACCTGTATAACGAGAGGAATACTTTTCAGTCTTTACATTTCATGTCTCAGGCGCCCACATGTATAACGAGAGGAATACTTTTCAGTCTTTACATTTCATGTCTCAGGCGCCCACCTGTATAACGAGAGGAATACTTTTCAGTCTTTACATTTCATGTCTCAGGCGCCCACCTGTATAACGAGAGGAATACTTTTCAGTCTTTACATTTCATGTCTCAGGCGCCCACCTGTATAACGAGAGGAATACTTTTCAGTCTTTACATTTCATGTCAGGCGCCCACCTACATAACGAGAGGAATACTTTTCAGTCTTTACATTTCATGTCTCAGGCGCCCACCTACATAACAAGAGGAATACTTTTCAGCCTTTACATTTCATGTCTCAGGTGCCCACCTACATAACGAGAGGAATACTTTTCAGTCTTTACATTTCATATCTCAGGCGCCCACCTACATAACGAGAGGAATACTTTTCAGTCTTTACATTTCATGTCTCAGGCGCCCACCTACATAACGAGAGGAATACTTTTCAATTTTTTTTCATTTCATGTCTCAGGCGCCCACCTACATAACGAGAGGAATACTTTTTAGTTTTTTTTCATTTCATGTCTCAGGCGCCCACCTACATAACGAGAGGAATACTTTTTAGTCTTTACATTTCATGTTTCAGGCGCCCACCTGTATAACGAGAGGAATACTTTTCAGTCTTATACTTTAGATTTTGAAATCAGTAACCCACCGGAAGGCAAAAGGTTACAACAGGAGTCCCCAGTAGGAAACAATAAAAATCCTCAGCACCAGAAAGTAGAAGGTTGCAACAAGAGGTCCCAGCACCAGTTCAAGCGCATGAGTCAAAAGGAAGAAAAGACGCGTCTTGAAAGAAGCGGCCTGTGAACATTAAATTATGCCCAGCATAACAAATCTGATGAAGAAAGTCGTATTCCCAGAGGAACCACCAAAAAGCTTAATGAGGGAAGCCATATCCCCAGCGGACCGAACAAAATGATGAAAACTGGTATTCAGAAAAAGCAAAAGGCCAGTGTCATCCCCAAATTCTCAGAAGAAAAGTACCGGAAGAAGCACAAGCCGACAAGAAAGCGAGACGACAAGAACAAGTTGAAGATAGATGAGATCTTATGATCCGTAGTCTAGCCTAGCTTCTTGTTTTCCTTTTAAGCACGGTGTAACAAGGAGATCGGTAAGCAGTGATAACAACATGCAACAACAATAACATTGCAGTCCCATGGTAGTCCCAGCTACCAAAACTTCCCAAACTACATTAACCTGATTCCCCTTTAGCCAGGGATATGTAGGAAACCTTTGAAGCAAAGGTTCGGTTAAATCTTTTTCAAAACAATGCTTCACACGGAGTACTCGGATGGGCAAAAATCACTCACTTTATCTTTGCACGAAAACCCTTCGTGTCGTCGGGCAAAGAGGGGCAGCTATAAGCACGTGATTTTTGCCCTATGAAAGAATTACTCCCAAAAAAATTCAAAATAAATTGATTTTTCTTGGTGTGCAATTTTGAGAATTTTTGTGACATTTTTGGATAATTATTCGTATTTGTATGTGCATGTTTATTTGTTAAATTAATAAAAAAATACAAAAATATGTCGCATTTTGCATGTAGGATTTAATTCTACAATTGTTAGTAATTAAGTTTGTTTTACAAAAATTAAAAATTACAAAAATAGGCATCTTTTGCATTTTTAGCATTTAATATCCAAATGTACAATTTTATGCTTAATTATTACTTAATTGTGCGTTAATTGTTATTGGGAGTTAATTTGCGCTTTTATAACTTAATAATAATTTAAGAATTTTTAGTATTTAGTTTTAGAAAAATAAAAGAAGAAAAGAGAGAGCAAAATATAAAGAAAATCGGAATTGGGCTCTTCTTCAAATTCAAGCCACAAGCCCAAAAAATACCCAACCTTCCCCATGACCCGGTCCATTTCAAACCGGGTCGACCCGGTCCATAACCCAAATACCCAACACCCCCTATCTTACACAAAACAAAAAACCAAAAAACCCTAAAAAACCAAAAAAACCATCCGCCCCCCTCTCTCTTTCCCTCTTCTTCTCCAAAACCCTCCAAGCTCCCGCTCCAATGGCTGCCCGAGCCTCCATCGTCTTCTCATTCATGCCCAAATGACCCCTGCTGTTTCGTCCAGCTTCCCCCATCGTCGGACCACCCAAGTCGACCCCCTGTCTGACATTAAAACCAAACGACCACCTTTGAGCTTCGTCTCGACATCCATGGCAGAAACAACCAACGTCAATGGTTGCTTCACCATTGCGTCTTCTGCTACTTCTTCGACGAACAACAACCAGCCACAAACGACCACTGCCACTGCTTCGTCCGCCATGAACGATGTAAGCTCCAAGCTCGATAGTGTGTTGTCCAAACATCTGCTTCTGCTTCCTGCTGCTTCTGCTACAACCAAGCAGACCAAACATCTGCTTTTGCTTCCTGCTGCTTCTGCTACGACCAAGCCAAGGCGTCGAGCAGCTCCTCCCAACCACTCATACCAAGCCACTATAGCTGATGCCTCTCCCCGTCGCATGACTGCCTCCTTCACCTCCCCAGCTGCTCGTCGAACACTCCTGCTCCTTTATCGAACACTGCTGCTCGTCGAACACTAACAGCCTCTCCTCGTCGCCTGCTGCTTCGTCCAGCGAACAACAGTCCAAACGCCGCCTTCTTCTTCGACTTCTCCATCACAGTAGCTCGTCGCTGCTTCAATTTGGTTGGGGTTTGTCGAAATAGTCCATACACAGTTCGAGTTCGTCGTTGGTCAGACGTTGTTCGTGGTTTCGATCCGGTTAGTGGGTTTTGAGTTTCACTTTTGTCCGTATTTAGTTTTTGATATTCTCGAATCTAAAATCGGTAAATGTTTGATTTTTGTTTTGTTCGTGTTCATTGTTTTGTTAATTTTTCAGTTTGTTCATGTGAAATTGTTAGTTTAATGTTGTTAGATTCAAATTGAAGTTTAATTAATTATTTCTTCAGTTTGTTTCATGTGTTGTTATGTATTTTTTCAGAAATTGTTAATGTTGGTTGAATCATTTGAATCCGTCATGTTTGTTGTTTAAAATAGATTTAATTCATGTTCATCTTTGTTTGAAGTTCATTTGTAACCCCGGTGATTTAATGTGAGTTTTTGTTTTGGTTTTTGATTTGTTGATTTAGTTTGAATCATGAGATTTGTTGTTGAAATTCGTTTAGAAATTGGTCATATTTGTTGTATTTTGGTTGAGATTGATTAGGTGATTGGTTATAGCTGATGGGGGTAGTTTGGTAATTTGCAGTACGTTCAGGGGTAAAATGGTAATTTCAGTAAGGTCGGAGGGGTATTTTTGGGATTAAACAGTTGAACAATTGTTTAATATAATGGGGGACAAGACATAAATTAGTGCGAGAATAATGTAATTCTTTATGTTAAGCATGGGGGACAAGATGTAGTGGGGTGGGAATAATATAATTATTTATGTTAAGCATGGGGGACAAGGTTTAAAATAAAGAAAACATTAATTAGTGGGGACAAAGCATGTGGGCATGGGGGACAAGGTTTAAAATATAGAAAACATTAAGTAGCGGGGACAAAGCATGCAATTGGGGGAATATTTCGGGTTGGGGATTCAAGACAAGAGTCTTGTTATAAATAGAGTCATTTGACACATTCTGGGGTCTTTTAGACTTGAGAGAAAAGACTTGAACTAAAAAGACTTACTTAGAAAGAGAGGAAGACATTCTGAAAATCCTAAGAGAGTGTTGGAGTGTTTAAAAAGAGAAAACAAAAACAAAGTGAGAAACGTGTTTAGTTTTCAAGTTTAATACACGCGTGGGTTGTTGCTGTTTAGTTTGTTTACAAACTTTTGGGTTTGTTCTATTGAGTTGTTCGGTTTTTCTTCAAAGTTTTCTGGGCCTTGAATCTGGTTCGAATTTGTTGCTGTTGGGTTCCTGCTGTTGCTGTGTATTTACACTACTGCTGCTTCTACTGATCTTCATCTTCTTTCCTTGCTTTCCAAATACCATGTACACAAACTGATACACTGGTTCATCTTGTAAGCCACTCGAAGTATGAATGCAAAAATGAGAAAGATTTGAAGTTGTAATTTAATGTAGTCTTTTCTTTCTTTTACTGTCTGTATGTAGAATGTTCTATGCGTTGCCATGTAAACTCTTTAAACAACTCACTTTCGAAACTTAACTATAATAACCCGAAAGTATGTAAATAAAGTAGGACCTTATCTTCATTTATTTTAGGAAACGAAAAATAGAAAATATAGTCATGTTAAGATTATCCTTTTTAAAATAAGGAGACGAGCCTCGCCAAATAAAAATGCAAGCTGCAGGGCCCTCAATAATTGGTCATAATAAATAGTTAGAATTTGGGATGGACTGTTTAGTGAATTTCACTGCCTTCCCCAAAGACAATAACGCGTTAGACTCTTTAGGCATGATTTAATTAATCTTACCTTCTTAAACTCGGGTGCGCATTTCATGTGACCCAAATCCAAATCCCAAAACACTGAATAAAACTGTGTTCCGAATTGCGGGTGTATTACATATGACGCCATCCAAAGACATGTTTTTAAACGATGTTCACATTCTTTTTAAAATATAATAATAAAAGCGGTAAAGAGTTAAAACTTGCACAAGAGCGCATAATTGTATAAAATCAGATAAACAAGCCGAATATGACAGTTGAGCGACCGTGCTAGAACCACGGAATTCGGGAATGCCTAACACCTTCTCCCGGGTTAACAGAATTCCTTATCCGGATTTCTAGTTCGCAGACTGTAATATGGAGTCATTCTTTTCCTCGATTCGGGATTAAATTGGTGACTTGGGACACCCTAAATCTCCCAAGTGGCGACTCTGAAATAAATAAACAAATCCCGTTTTGATTGTCTTTTAATTGGAAAAACTCCTTCACCCCTCGCGGGGGCAGAAAAAAGAGGTGTGACAGTCAACCAAATACATTCTCGGCTTGCTTCCTGAATAGCAATTATCTCAGCATGATTAGAAGAAGTAGCCACGATTAATTACTTAGTCGATCGCCAAGATATGGCAGTGCCGCCACATGTAAACACATAACCTGTTTGAGATCGAGCCTTATGCGGGTCAGATAAATACCCAGCATCGGCATAACCAACAAGATCGGGATTGCAATCATTGCCATAAAATAAGCCCATATCGGTAGTCCCTTTTAGATATCGCAATATGTGTTTGATCCCATTCCAGTGTCTCCTTGTAGGAGCAGAGCTATATCTTGCTAAGACATTAACCGAAAAAGTTATGTCAGGCCTTGTAGTGTTAGCAAGATACATTAGTGCACCAATTGCACTAAGATATGGTACTTCAGGACCAAGAAGCTCTTCATTCTTTTCTTGAGGTCGAAACGGGTCCTTATTCACATCAAGTGATCGAACAATCATCGGAGTACTTAGTGGATGTACTCCATCCATGTAAAATCGTTTCAATACCTTTTTCATGTAGGCAGATTGATGAACAAAAATCCCATTTGTCAAATGTTCAATTTGCAAACCGAGACATAATTTTGTCTTTCCGAGATCTTTCATCTCGAATTCCTTCTTTAAATAATCAATTGCCTTTTGGAATTCTGTAGGAGTTCCAATAAGGTTTATGTCATCGACATATACGACAAGTACAACAAATTCCGATGTTGTTTTCTTTATAAAAACACATGGACAAATGACATCATTTATATAACCTTCCTTTAATAAATAATCACTAAGGCGTTTATACCACATGCATCTTGATTGATTTAGACCATACAAAGATCTTTGCAATTTGATTGAAAATATTTCCTTGGACTTTTAATTCTATGGTTAGGCATTTTAAATCCCTCGGGAATTTTCATATATATCTCATTATCAAGTGAGCCGTAAAGGTAGGCTGTAACTACATCCATTAAATGCATGTCAAACTTTTCGTGGACAGTGAAACTAATGAGATAACGGAATGTTATAACATCCATAACAGGAGAATATGTCTCTTCATAATCGACACCAGGCTTTTGTGAAAATCCTTGTGTAACAAGGCGTGCCTTATATCTTTGTACCTCATTTTTCTCATTCATTTTGCGTACAAAGACCCATTTATAGCCAACAGGCTTAACACCATTAGGTGTTTGGACTACAAGCCCAAAAACTTCACGTTTTGCAAGTGAACTTAACTCTAATTGGATTGCTTCTTGCCATTTTGGCCAATCAAGTCTTTGTCGACATTCTCCAACAGATTGAGGTTCAAGATCATCACTTCCTTGCATAATGCTAGATGCAATATTATATGCAAAGACATAATCCACCACTATATCTACTCGATTCAAATTTGTCTCAATATCGATTGGATTTATTGATAGTTCCTTATTTTCTTGAGTCTCAGGCTCAATGATTTCCTCATGAATCTCAGGATTGGTTAAATCGTGAATTTTTTAATGAGACTATTTCGTAGTGTCATCTTGATCATTTGTTTTCCTTTTTCTAGGATTTCGATCCTTAGAACCTAATGGTCTGCCACGTTTTAGGTGTGCTTTTGACTCATTAGCTATGACACTAGAAGATTGTCCAATAGGGACATCAATACAGATTGGAACATTCTCTGTAGGGATATATGATTTTATTATCCTTTTCAGATCCGTAAATGCATCTGGCATTTGATTTGCTATTTTATGCAAATGGATAATCTTTTGCACCTATGTGTCACAAATAGAGGCACGTGGATCAAGATGAGACAATGATGTAATTTTCACAAAATTTCACGTTTGGTTTCACTAATTTCTCCCCCTATATTTGGGGAAAATGCCTCATCTAATCGACAATCTGCAAATCGAGCAGTGAACAAATCTCCCGTTAATGTTTCAAGGTAGCGAATAATGGAGGGCGATTCAAACCCAACATATATTCCTAACCTTCTTTAGGACCCATTTTGGTGCGATATGGGGGGGGGGGGGTTCTATAGGCACATATACAGCGCATCCAAAAATTCTTAGATGAGATATATTAGGTTCATGATCCAAAACTAATTGCAACGGGCAATATTTGTGATAATTTATCGGTCTGAGACGAACTAGCATTGTTGCATACAAAATGGCGTGACCCCAAACAGAAGTGGGCAACTTCGTTTTCATGAGTAACAGTCTTGCTATCAATTGCAAACGTTTAATTAAAGACTCTGCAAGGCCATTTTGAGTGTGAACATGAGCTACAAGATGTTCTACTTTTATCCCAATTGATAAGCAATAATCATTAAATACTTGGGATGAAAACACAGAAATATTATCAAATCTAATAGACTTAATTGGATTATCGGGAAATTGTGCCCGTAATCGGATTATTTGTGCCATTAATTTTGCAAACGTGAAGTTGCGAGATGACAATAGGCATACATGAGACCATCTAGAAGATGCATCTATTAAGACCATAAAATATCTAAACGACCCACTAGGTAGGTGAATATGTCCACAAATGTCCCCTTGTATACGTTCTAAAAACGCTGGGGATTCAATCCCATCCTTTGTTGGTGATGGTCTAATAATTAACTTACCTTGAAAAAAAAAGTGCAAGAAAATTTATTATTTAAGAGAATTTTCAAATTCTTTAATGGATACCCATTTGAGTTTTCTATTATTCGTCTCATCATAATTGATCCAGAATGGCCCAACCGATCATGCCAAAGTACAAAAGCATTGAAATTAATAACCTTTTGGTTTACGATAGAATGTGCCTCAGTTGCACTAATTCTTGTCCAATACAGGCCACAAGATAAAGATGAGAACTTCTCAATAACCCTTTTATGGCCAGAGGCATTCTCGGTAACGATGAGATATTCCATATTATTCTCATCTATTGTCTCAATATGAAATCCATTTCTGCGGATATCTTTAAAACTCAACAAGTTCCTCTTGGACTTGGAGGAGAACATTGCATTCTCTATGTGAGCACGTGATTTTTGCCCTAAATATGATTATTCCCAAAATCCCGAACAAAATAATTTTCCTTTATTTTTTACAATTTTTGTGCATTTTGGTGTCATTTTCTGATAATTGTTGCATTCTATTTGCGCATGTTAATTCTATAAAGTACAAAAATATGCATTGTTGCGTTTAGGTTTTAGTATCAATTAAGGGTTAATTTGTTTTAAAACAAAACATGAAAATCACAAAAATTAGTTCACTTTCGCATTTTAATGATTTTTATTATGAGTTTGTCATGAAATAGTTTTTAAACAATTTTAGGCACTAGTCAGTTTTAGTTTTTGAAGTATATTAGGATTTTAATTGTTGCAATTCTATAAAATCAGAAAAAATAATTACAAAATTACAAAGTGGAAAATAAATAGATAAAATGAAATATATAAAAAAAATAAGGAAGGAAATCGTGTGAGAGGCAAAAGGCTGGCCAATTTTGGGCCAAATTAAAAGAAATTTTCAGGCCCAAATGCCTTAAATTCGTTCCAAATCAGCCCAGCCCAATTCCCCAACCCGGTCCTCCTCCCAGGTGTTGAAACGACGTCGTTTTCCCCAGCCCCAATCACGACCGTTGGATCCCATCAATCCAACGATCCGAATCTAACTAGGTTGTTTGTATATAAATGTCCGAAAATCCCCCTCTACCCCATTTGCCTCATCGTCTTCATCCTACCCATCCTCAACAAACCCTAATCCGCGCCGCCATCAAACCCCTCGCCGGCGGTGAATGCCACCTACCCCATTCAAACCCAGATTAACACCACAGATCCCCCATGAATCCCTCTTTCCATTCCCGTTATTAGTTTTTCTCGAATGTTGCCGGAGCTCGTCGAATCTTCGTTTGAAGTTTTCGGTCAAGTCGAAGGTTTATCCAAACCAGCCCAAAATCACACCACACAATCCCCGGCCTTCCCTCAACACTAATCCATGTTCATTTTCCTTCAAATCACTGTGAAACGGCTCGAATCTTAGATCTAAGAATTTCTGGCCAAAACCCTAAACCAAATCTTTGTGATTTCGAACCGTAGTATCCTTAACCATGTGTTTGGTTAGGGATGTTACGAGTCAAAAATCTGAAAGGATTCAGACGTTAGTGACTGGTCGGAGTTCCTCGTGTTTCTGTGAGTTTTTCTGTTTCTTTTACTCGCATGGTTGAAGTTCTAGTTACAATTTTGGTTTCATTAAGTGTTCTGTTAAATTTATGATTTATTTTGCGCATTAGTATAATTTTGCCAATTGTTGATTAGTTCTGAGTTGATATTTGTTTGAATGATTGTGAGTTTATGGGTTAAGAATTAGTTTAAGTTCATTTAATGTTGATCATGTTATCTTAAGCTTTGTTTGATTTCATTTAGTTTGATTGAGTTAGTATAATTGAACAATGGGGTTTGATTTAGTTTGATTAAGTTGATTTCTGAGTGCTAATTAATCAATTTCAGTTAGTTTTAGATTAACTTAGGGGATTGGTTATAGCTGTTAAGGATGAGGGTGGGTTCAGTAATTTTGAGGAGCCTTCAGGGGTAGTCTGGGTATGGAAAAGGGTAGTTCTGATAGAAATAGTAATTTCAAAGCATATGAAAGGGCAGTATAGGTATTGTATGGGTAGAAGAATACCCTAGGACCTTCTAGAATGGGATTTTAGTGCACATTTCAGCACAATAGGGGTGCTTACTTGTTTAGCAAGTCAAAAATAGAAGGACTAAACTGAAAATAGGGAAGGGACATTTTAGAAAATCAGAATCTGATCTATTCTCTTTTGGTTGCCTATAAAAGGGCATGAAATGACTTGGGAAGGGGGGTTCTTCTTCTTCTTCCTTCAGCTTTAAGCTCGAAAATCCCCACAAAAGGCTTTCCTCCCGGCTTTCAATTCCAGTTAGCAGCTCCATTCCAGTACTCAAAAATAAAAACATCAAAAATGAGGAAATCAGAAACAATCTTACAGTTTCATTATTAGTTTGGATTTCAGTTGGGTTTTGGGTTTAGCAGTATTGCAAAGGTGCTTTAGGTTCAGCTGGGAAGGCTAAGAATGCATTTGAAGTGTGTGTTGAATTGATCTGTGGAGTCTGTTTGTATTTCTGGTTTTTCAAAGCAGTTCCTGACATGTTCTATGGTGTACATTGTTGAGTTTTTTGCTGTTGCTGTTCAAAATAGCTGACTCCTTTCCTTTTCTCTATTTACATTCCAATTTCCAGGTACATTTCTTTGAACCCCACTGATGTATGCTCGTTGAAGTTGGAATGAACTGTTCAAAGGATCTATTATTCAACTGAAGGCAGTCTTTTAACTGATATTCATAGTGTAGTTTTCTGTTATATAAACTGGCAGTTATATGTAATTAAGATTGTCCCGTAAGGTCGATTACATATTTAATGTTGCACAACGTTGAACTGTTGAAATAGGCATTTGAAATAGCAGTGAGCATAGGTTTGGTCTAATTTGAAGGTTCATGTGAATTCAATAGTCATTAGTAGCAATTGGATCTATGTAAATGACATGAGAGTTCAAGAGCAGGTCTGGTGACATTTAGCCTAGTTACTAATATTTTTGTCGTGAATCATGCTAGTATAACAAAATGTCTGCTTTGATTAAAAGGTCTGAAATCGATTGATAGGCAAACCTGATTTGTTGTTGGTGGATTGGTATCGAAAACAGTTAAAAACCATGAAACAAAACTCATTCACAATTGGTTTAGTTCATTAAAAGCAGCAGGTCTTGATAGGTGATTGGTAGGATATATCGTTTAGGAATTTTGGAGTTCACTGCTTCAGTTAAAATGAGAGTATGCATTGCAGTGTTGTTATTGTTGCAGTGGAATCGTACCCACATTTGTTGGGCCAATTGGACTTTATCAAGTCATGAGGCAGACCCATTTTTATTTGAATTTGGTTTTTAGTTTACTTCAATGTAATTCAATTCTAAATTAATTAGGCTTTTAGAGACACATGATAAGTAGTAAATCATAGTTACTACGGGATTACTACTAGCTTCGCCCAAATAAAACCACTAATTATGGGCCCTCAATGTGGGTATATAAAAAATTGATTAGAATTTGGGATGGCCATTTAGCAAACTCCATGGTCCTCCCCAAAATAATATTACGTTAGAATCTTTAGGCGCGATTTTAATTAAAGTACCTTCTTAAATTCGGGTGCGCATTGATGCGACCCAAATCCCAATCTCGACGAAGTCGAAACGTGTTGACTACCACGAGCGCATTGATTGCGACGTGGATCGAAACGCGTTTTCACGATGTCATAATTCTTTTAAAATAAATAAACAATAAAAGCGGTTTACAAATAAAAGGAACCTAAGTTAGCATGTATTAAAATCAGATAAAATCAAATACAACAGTTAAGCGACCGTGCTAGAACCACGGAGCCCGGAAATGCCTAACACCTTCTCCCGGGTTAACAGAATTCCTTACTCGGATTTCTGGTTCGCAAACTGTAACAGAGTCATATTTTTCCTCGGTTCGGGATTCAACCGGTCACTTGGGACACCATTAATCTCCCAAGTGGCGACTCTAAATAATTAATAATTAAATCCCGTTCCGATTGTCCTTTAATTGGAAAAACTCCTTTACGCCCTTGCGGGTGTAGGTGTAAAAAAGAAGGTGTGACAGCTCTGGCGACTCTGCTGGGGAACGAACCCAGAATCTCTGGTTCAGGGTTCAGACTTCGAGCTTAGATAAATTGTTGTATTTAATTGTATCTGGTTTTCCTACATGCTCTATGCTGAGTGTGCTAAATGCTACCGCTTTGATATTATCTGAATTGTATATAAACTGTGCCGACACCCTTCTCTCTTAACCTCCGGGGATGTGCTTACTGGTTGAGACTCCCTATTCTGTTAGTGTCATACCTTGAAATAAGAAAGAGGCCGGACAAGTTACGAAGCCGGATAACCTTTTGGTTCCTGGTAAGTTGCCCCCTCCTCGACTCGAGTTGTCCGCTCGGGTACACTGTCTAGAACACCGACCCAGGTTTTGAACATAGAATAACGTGACTTCATGCCGGATCCCTAGTAGGAACGCTTATTTGCATCACGTTGCATTTGACTTAGGGGACTCAACATAGGGGTTGGGTCCGTCTAGGACTAGCAACCTGAAATGAAAAGACCATCCTAATGCATCCTGCTTGCTCTGTACATATATTTGTTTTGAACTTGCATGTTGACCGGTTTCTGAATCTCGGGAATGTTGGAAAAAAAAGAAAGAAAAAAAAGGAGAGAAAAGAGGAAAAAAGAGAGAGAAAATATCAGTTAGGGAGTTAATTGATTATTTTAGAAATAAAAATCAATGACCAATTACTGGCGAAACTCTGCCGAAATTCTGAGAAAATAAAAAAAAATGTTTTATTTTACTAAAAAAAAGGTAAAGAAAAATAGAAAAAGTGTCTTTTATTTTTGGAAAGTCGGTTGTTGAAAAAGAAAAGGATAAAAAGAGTCTTTGTTTTAGTTTGAAAGACATAAGTTGTTCATTATTTGTTGAAAAAAAAAGGAAAGAAAAGGGGGTCTTCTATTTTTAGTTTGGAAAAATAGGTTGTTTTATTGTCTGTGAAAAACGAAAAAGGAAAAAGAGTCTGTTATTTTTAGCTTAGAAAAATAGGCTGTTTTGTTTTGAAAAAAAAGAAGAAAAAAGAGATTCTCGTTTCTAAAGATAGTTTTTTTTCGCTTATGAAATGCCAAAAATGAATGAAAAAGAGTATTGTTTTAAAATAGTTCGGGTAAGTTGCCTGAACTACGCATGGTTTGATTCTCACAGGGCGTGAGATACGTAGGCAACCCTCATCGGGTCCAACCCTCCATTTTTCAAAAAAAATAATAACCAGAAAATATCAAAACTTTAATTTTGTCATAAATAAACCAGGTGATGCCATTTTGTCAAAAATAGCCAAATATTCTCAAACGGAACGCCGGAAGGCTGACCTGGCATAGGTAGCCACCTTTGGTCGTGTTTGCATATTTTTCCGACCCTCACAGCCTTAAGTTTTCGTCCTTGAGGCGTTAAAAGGCCGTGTTGCAATACCAGGTCTTTTATCTTAAATAAAAACAAGTAATTTGGGGACGCCGGAAGGCTGACTTTGCAAAAAACGGCCATCTAGCTCACCTTTTGATGTGTGACCGGTTGACTTCCGCGGTTTTAAAATCTTTGTTCCCGAAATGCTGAAAGGCCGCGTTTGAGAATTGAGTTCTTCATTTGAAAATATAGGGGTAATTTCGAGTCGATAATATAGAAAGTTTTTTGTTTGGAGTTAAATAAAAGTTTTCTTTTTTTGCCTAAACGCTTTAACAAATGTGCAGGATGAGCGCGACGGTAAATGAGCCCTTTTCAATAATGACCAAAATCCTTTTTGAGCTGCAATTATGGTGGAATGATTTAGACAAAGAAGGGCAAGACGAAGTGAAAAAATATTTGAAAGACCTTTCGGATTTATTAAACATTCAGCCTCGGGGGGATATTATCAGGGCATTGGTCACCCATTGGGATTCGACACATAATTTCATTTCTCAGACTTTGAGCTCACCCCGACATTGGAAGAAATAGCGGGGTATATTGGAAGTGATCAAGCTCCATTGAGGTTTAAATACTTGATTGCTCCTAGGGCCATTACCGTACACCGGTTCTTGGATTCCTTGAAAATACCCCGAACAGTTCATCATCCAGATTTTGCAAAGGGTTTCTGCAGTTTCCGCTTCATGTATGATAGATATGGCCATGTGGGTGGGTTCAACAATCCAGCTTTTAAGCTATGCAGTAAAAATAGCCGACAAAAATGAGAGGAACACAGGCGGGTGACATTTATGATAGCCTTTTTGGGCCTCATAATATTCCCAAGGAAAGATGGTAATATCGATTTGAAAGTAGCAGGAGTCGTCAGTACCTTGCAAACCATGGGGAAAAGCACTTTAGCACCTATGATCGTGGCTGATATCTTCTGAGCTCTCACTGCGTGCAAAGCTGAGGGCAAATTTTTTGAGGGATGTAACCTGCTGTTACAAATGTGGATGACTGAGCATCTGTGCCCTCGGTCTCAGTTATTGAGTTATGGTTCGGTTGAGAAAACTTGTATAGGTGAATTTTACACAAGAATCAAAGGGGCTAGTCTACCCGAAGGAGTCACGGCCTGGGCATTATTATTTCGGAACCTCAATGCCAGCCAGATACAGTGGGTGCTTGGATGGTTGCCTGTCGAAGAAGTCGTATATATGCCAGCAGCCCAGCCGCACTTTCTGCTGATGGGACTCAAAAACATCCAGCCCTATGCACCATATCGGGTTCTGAGGCAACTCGGGAGATATCAAGTAGTACCGAGATATGAAGATTTGAGTACCTAGGTGGTCGAAATTAGTCCTGACGGTCGGTTCCCCGAGGAAGAGGTTCGCCAAATCTGGAGTGAGTGTCAACATCTGATGGCAAACACTTGTGTGTCGGATAGGGTCAAAGGGGAAGTTGCCCCAGGGTATCACGATTGGTTAAGAGGTGATGTGGCATGTGGGAGACCGGCTAAAAGACCTCATCTCGAAGATTTCGCCAAGTCGTCCCAAAAGCAATGGGACTGGTTAGCAAAGGAAGAAGGCTATCGAGTTGAGATTGGTAAACTAAAGCAGCAAGTTGAGAGTCTGAAATTCGAGAACAGTGTACAGGTTGCCACAGATCAAGGTAAAAAGAATAGACTGGCTCGAGAAAATGAAGCACTTAAGGCCCAAATCCGACAGTTGAAGATAACCATCGATAATCAATCGAGGAGCCGATCTGATGAGCAATTGATAAAAAGATTGGAAAATGAAGTCAGGGAATGGCGGGATGAATTAGAAAAATCTGAGAATGTCATGGCAGAACTTAAAGCACAATGGGATACAAGAACAGAGGAGCATCGCTAATACTTGAATCAGTTGAAAAGGGACCATGAGAAAATTGTTGCCAATTTAAAGAGAAAAGTGGTTGCCCTTGAGGGTAAAGCGGTTAGGCATGCTAGAGATTTTGAAATTGAAAGTGGACATTGTTATGACTTGTTGGCCCAAATGGAGTTAGAGGTTCAGCGGCTGCAAGACCAACACCTGCAAGACTCTCGAGCTTTAAAAACGTGCAGCGATCAGATAAGACGCCTGCTCATAGAAAAGAAGCAAACAAGAGACAGGATTAGAGCCATTGCTCATGCTATTTTCAGGAGATGCCGGGTTTGTGAAGACATGACCCATACTACTTTCGTCTCAGCAGTGATGATCTATGTAAAACAAACCATGAATGAGTTAGAGCATCTTGAAAGGGATTTGGATCCTAGGCCCGCGACGAGGCCGAACGACGCCCCGCGGACACCTAAGTTTGAAGCACTAGAGTATGCATAGTCCGTGTCTGATTTTTTTTTTACCATTTTGAGTCAGTCTTTTGTATGTCCGTTATCTCTCCAGGTCAAGTATGTTTGCAGTCTTAGAGTCTATGGTTTGCTTTTAAGAGGCGTTTGTTAGTTTCTTTCCAAAAAAAGTGTTGAGTTTGTAAGAGTTTGTTTTAGTAATGAAAGTTGAAAATTTTATTGCCACCCTTTATTTTTGCATTTATTTTCATGAACTACGCTTGGTCTGATTCGTGCGGGGTCACGATATGTAGGCAATCTTCATAAGATTCGACCATAATTGTAAGAAAAATAGAAAGGAGAAAAATAGGAAAATAGAAGGAAAACCGAGAAAGAGAGAAAGAAAGAAAAGAGCGGAAAAACAGAAAGAGAAAGAAAAGGCACAAGAGAGGGATGAGGTGAAGAAATTTGAAAGAAGGGAAAAAAGAAACAAGGAACGAAGTGCCTGGATGATGCATGCAATCGAGCAAACGCATAATAGAAATGATTAACTGTATAAGTGCATTCATGCCAACGTGCGGTTGTTAAATCTGTTAAGGCTTAATCACTTACAAAGTGTTTGTCTAAATGTGTGAGTCCAGGCAGGTGGTTAGTTGATTGGCAATTCTGGCAACTTACCCATACAATACCCGGTCGAAAGATCAAGTAAAAATGATAGGGCAGGATTCGAAAATCAGCATCGTAGACCCGTCGAATGAGGTTGAGGTAACAGATGTGGGTGCTATGAAAGAAGAGATGAGGAAATTAAAAGCACAAATGGCGAAAATGCATCGGGCATGGTCTCAGGGACATCCGGCACCACTATATCCTACTAATCCATCTTACATCCCACCCTTGGCCCAAGCTCAGGAGCCCACCACCCCCCATGCATCCTCAGCTTTCCCCTATCACGCCCAGGGTTATGGTACCACTTCATACGCTCCCCCAGCCCCACCCCCTAAACAGAACCCTCCACCACCCATGGTTCCCGTCTTTGTGGCACCTCCCCCAGCCCCACTACATAGATCGTCCAGTGAGCCGCTATTCCAAGCTCATGACACCCAATATTACCCCCCCCCGAACCCACTTTCAAAGCGCCTGAGCCATATACCTATTCTCTCCATTTTGAAATCCCGGGAGAGGTTGAGAAATCGGTTAAGAATACAGAACAGGAGGAAGTGATTCGTAAAGTCAAAAGCCTGGAGCAATCCTTCAAGAACATGCACGGTTTAGGTAACCAAGTCAGCGTCACATACAAAGATTTGTGCCCTTTCCCTGATGTTCAGTTGCCTGTGGGGTTTAAAATGCCGAAGTTCGACTTGTATGAGGGGCACGGTGACCCAGTAGCCCATCTGCGTGGCTTTTGTAGCAAAACGAGAGGTGTTGGGGGAAAGGATGAATTGTTGATAGCATATTTCAGTCAAAGCTTGAGCGGGTCAGTGCTAGAATGGTACACGAGACAGGACCCCGGCCGATGGTATACATGGGATGATTTGGCACAAGCATTCATTGGCCATTTTCAATATAACCTTGAGATAGTCCCCGACCGTTTGTCATTGTTAAAACTGGAAAAGAAGCCTGGGGAAAGTTTTAGAGAGTTTGGTTTCTGCTGGAGGGAACAAGCTGCAAGGGTTGATCCTCCCATGAGGGAGAGTGAGATGGTAGATTACTTCTTGCAAACATTGGAACCTACTTATTTTGGTCATCTAGTGACGTCTGTCGGAAAGTCGTTTAATGAAGTGGTAAAGATGGGAGCCATGATTGAAGAAGGATTAAAATCTAACAAGATCTTGAGCTACTCGGCGTTGAAAGCAACCACCCAGGCCATCCAAAGCGGTACTGGTGGTGTGCTTGGAAAGAAGAAGAAAGAAGAAGTTGCTACAGTTGAAGCTAGTGCTTGGTCCAGGCCCAATAACCCTCCACTCTATTACAACCAACCCAGGCCCCACCACCCAAACTACCAATATACCCCATATGGCCCACCGCAACACTATTATCCACCACCAGAACCACACTTTTCTATCCACCATGCCCAGACCTACACTCAGCCGCCGGTGCACTCGCAATGGCATACACCGAATCCCCAAAACACGCATCCACCCCCACAAAACACCTATCCACCTCCCAAGGCAAACATACCAGGAACCAGCTTCCGCCCAAACCAAGCTTTTAGAAGTGAGAAGGCCCCAAACAGAAAAACATTTACTCCGTTGGGAGAATCTTACACTGCTCTCTTCCATAGATTGAAACAGTTGGGAATGTTGACCCCGATTGAATCCAAAGCACCAAACCCCCTTCCCAAAAACCTGGACCATTCTGTTAGCTGCGAGTATTGCTCAGGGATGTTGGGGTATGGTACTGAAAAATGTTGGAAGTTGAAAAACGCGATACAAGAGCTCATTGATAATCGCCGTATTGAAGTACAGGCTCCAAAGGCCCCGAACATCAATCAAAATCCGTTACTAGTACATTATGAGGCCAACATGATCGAACTGATACATAAGGGGGCAGAGCCTAGAAAACCTTCGCAGGTGGTTATGGTGATTCGTTCTACGAAAGCCAAAGAAAAGACAGTGAGTGCAAGGCCAGCGGTTCAGTTAAAAGCAATAAAAGACAAGCCAGTGTTGGTAATGGGAAAGGGACCATTCGTGGCTGCAAAAAAGCCGGAGCCAGTCAAGTTAGTAGTACCAGGGTCATCATCTGCACCCGTGGTGGTTGTGAAAGAAGCTTACGTCGAACCGGTTGTCATAAAACCGGTAGTCCAGTTACCCATGGTTGATAGCAAAGCCGTACCGTGGAGATATGACAAGGTAGTGGTGACATACAAGGAAAGGAAATTGAGGAAGAAAGTTGTGAAGCACAAGGACTGACCCGGTCGGGACGTTGTTTCGTTCCCGAAGAGTTGAGAAAGGGTAAGGGCGCTAAAGACAATCCAGTGCCAGTCAAAAAAGCTGTGACGGAAGAAGAGACAGAAGAGTTTCTGAAAAAGATGAAAGTACAAGATTATTCCATTGTTGAACAACTGAGAAAAACACCGGCCCAAATCTCGTTGTTGTCATTATTGATTCACTCTGATGAGCATTGCCGAGCTTTGATGAAGATATTGAATGAGGCTCATCTGCTTGACAAAATTCCAGTGAACCATTTGGAGACAATTGCCAACAAAATCTTTGAAGTGAACAGGGTAGCATTTTCTGATGATGAATTGCCTGTGGAAGGCACAGAACACAACAAAGCTCTCTATTTGACGGTCAAATGTGAAGGTTCAATGGTTACTCGGGCACTGATTGATAACGGGTCGAGCGCTAATATTTGCACGTTGTCCACATTGAACAAGCTGAAGATCGATGAGGATAGAATCCGCAAAAATAGCATTTGTGTTCGAGGGTTCGACGGAGAGGGAACAAACACAGTAGGGGATATTGTACTCGAATTGACTATTGGCCCAGTCGAGTTCACTATGGAATTTCAAGTGTTAGATGCGGCAGTATCCTACAATCTTTTGTTGGGTCGACCATGGATTCACGCGGCCAAAGCCGTGCCTTCCACGCTGCACCAAATGGTCAAGTTCGAGCGGGACAAACAAGAAATTGTGTACATGGGGAAGATCCCACATGCTCCATGAATGATGCCATTGTGCCCTTTATAGAAACTGAAGATGATAAGGGACCATGGGTTTATCAGGTCTTCGACACGGTCCTGGTGAGCAGAGTGCCCGAAGGTAAAAGCATGCCATGTCCCAGGGTGGCAGCTGCGACCGTTATCGTAGTATCAGAAATGCTGAATAACAGGTTCGTGCCAGGGAAAAGTCTGGGGGCTGAACTTCAGGGCATTGTTCAACCTGTGTCCCTTCCCAAAAATCTGGACACCTTCGGATTAGGTTTCAAACCAACAGCGGCAGATGTTAGAAGGGCTCATAAATTGAAAAAGAAAGCTTGGGTTCTTCCTAAACCTATTCCACGTTTGTCCAGGTCCTTCGTCAGGCCGGGTATCAAGAAACAGTCATTGGCAAAGATGTCAGGTTTATTGATTGGGGCAGAGGGGAATTTGGATAAGGTGTTCGAGAGAGTATTTGACGAAGTAAACATGGTTGAGGCCGGGGAAGGGTCAAGCGGAGCAGATATACAGTACATCGGACCACATGCTAACATCAACAATTGGGAAGCTACTCCTCTTCCAATTCGGAGGGAGTCGTGGTAGTGGGTTTTGTTTTCCTTTTGTCACCTGGATTATTCCAGGGTTTGTTATCCAGTTGCTATATTCCGTCCGTTTGGATGAGTTAAAACCTTGTTATCTTTACATTTAATGAAATGCAATTTTCTTCGTCCCTAATTCCCTTTCCATTTTCTTTTCTTTTGTACAGTTCTTTTTATGCTGATATCAATGATATGACATGCATGAGGAATCTTCGGCCCAGTTTTAAAAGCCAATCTAGCTCGAAAGTAATAATACAAGAAATCAAGTGTGATGATGGGGTGGATTGTAACAATGATGAAGCTTATGAGGAAATTAGTAAAGAATTAAGTCATTTTGAAGAAAAACCCAAACCTAACCTAAATGACACAGAAACAGTTAATCTAGGGGACCAAGACAATGTGCGGGAAACTAAAATAAGTGTTCATCTGGAGCTACAACTCAAGGAGGAGATAATTAAAGTATTGCATGAGTACAAAGATGTTTTTGCATGGTCATATGATGATATGCCAGGTCTAAGCACTGATTTGGTGGTTCATAAATTACCCACTGATCCGGCACTCCTCCTTGTCAAGCAGAAGTTGAGAAAGTTCAAGACGGACATAAGTGTGAAGATCAAAGAAGAGATTACCAAGCAGTTTGAGGCAAAGGTTATTCAGGTTACACGGTACCCCACTTGGTTAGCCAATGTCGTACCTGTGCCGAAGAAAGATGGCAAGACCAGGGTGTGCGTCGATTATCGAGACCTTAACAAGGCAAGTCCAAAAGATAATTTCCCACTGCCCAACATCCATATACTGATTGACAATTGTGCCAAACATGATATTGGCTCTTTTGTGGATTATTACGCGGGCTATCATCAGATTCTAATGGACGAGGGAGATGCAGAAAAGACGACATTCATCACGTCGTGGGGAACATATTGTTATCGGGTCATGTCATTTGGTTTGAAAAATGCTGGGGCAACTTATATGAGGGCCATGACAACCATCTTCCATGATATGATACATAAGGAAATCGAGGTATACGTGGATGATGTGATTGTGAAGTCTAGACAGCAATCCAACCATGTCAGAGATTTGAGAAAGTTTTTTCAAAGGCTTCGCAGGTACAATCTTAAGCTCAATCCTGCAAAGTGTACTTTTGGGGTGCCATCTGGGAAGTTGCTGGGGTTTATAGTCAGCCGGCGGGGTATTGAATTAGACCCGTCGAAGATCAAAGCCATTCAGGAGTTACCACCTCCAAGAAACAAAACCGAGGTGATGAGTTTGTTGGGAAGATTGAACTATATCAGTAGGTTCATTGCTCAGCTCACGGCAACGTGTGAACCAATTTTCAAGTTGTTAAAGAAAGATGCCGCGATCAAATGGACTGATGAATATCAGGAGGCTTTTGATAAGATAACGGGGTACTTGTCAAACCTACCCGTGTTGGTTCCGCCAGAACCAGGGAGGCCTTTGATTCTATATCTGACAGTTGTGGACAATTCATTCGGCTGTGTACTGGGGCAGCACGATATTACGGGTAGAAAGGAGCAGGCTATCTACTATCTCAGCAAGAAGTTCACATCTTACGAGGTTAAGTATACTCATCTGGAAAGGACATGTTGCGCCCTAACTTGGGTGGCACAGAAGTTGAAACATTATTTGTCATCTTACACTACTTACCTTATATCTCGCTTGGACCCATTGAAGTATATTTTTCAGAAACCCATGCCCACAGGAAGGCTTGCAAAGTGGCAGATCTTGCTTACAGAGTTCGACATTATCTATGTGACACGGACTGCCATGAAAGCACAGGCATTAGCCGATCATTTGGCTGAGAACCCCGTCGATGAAGATTATGAGCCTTTGAAAACCTATTTCCCTGATGAAGAGGTGATGCACATTGATGAATTGGAACAAGCTGAGAAGTCGGGATGGAAACTTTTCTTTGATGGGGCTGCAAATATGAAAGGCGTGGGAATAGGAGCGGTACTTATTTCGGAAATAGGTCAGCATTACCCTGTTACAGCTCGGCTTCGTTTCTACTGTACAAACAACATGGCAGAATATGAGGCGTGTATATTGGGATTGAGGTTAGCTGTGGATATGGGTGTACGAGAAGTCTTGGTCATGGGTGACTCGGACTTACTGGTACACCAGATTCAAGGAGAATGGGAAACACGGGATTTGAAGCTTATACCGTATCGGCAGTGTCTGCATGAGCTTTGCCAGTGTTTTTAGGCCATAGAATTCAGGCACATTCCAAGGATTCATAATGAAATTGCTGACGCTTTGGCTACTTTGGCGTCAATGTTGCACCATCCAGATAAGGCTTACGTTGACCCATTGCAGATTCAGGTCCGTGATCAGCATGCTTACTGTAATGTGATAGAAGAGGAAATTGATGGAGAGCCGTGGTTCCATGATATCAAAGAGTACATTAGAACGGGAGTATATCCGATACAGGCCACCGTTGATCAGAAAAGAATGATTCGGCGATTGGCAAGCGGGGTTTTCCTTAGTGGAGGAGTGCTGTACAAAAGAACTCCAAATCTCGGGTTGTTGAGATGTATAGATGCAAGGCAGGCCACAACTATCATGACTGAGGTACATTCCGGAGTTTGTGGACCGCATATGAGTGGGTATGTTCTAGCAAAAAAGATTCTCCGAGCGGGTTATTATTGGCTCACGATGGAGCGGGATTGTATCAGTTTTGTGCGTAAGTGTCATCAATGCCAAATACATAGAGATTTGATTCATTCTCCACCATCAGAATTACATACGATGTCCACACCATGGCCTTTTGTCGCATGGGGCATGGATGTTATTGGACCAATTGATCCAGCAGCGTCAAATGGGCACAAGTTTATTCTGGTAGCTATAGACTATTTTACCAAATGGGTGGAAGCTAAGACGTTCAAGTCTGTGACTAAGAAAGCTGTAGTCGACTTCGTGCATTCAAATATCATCTGGCGGTTTGGGATTCCAAAGGTAATCATCACAGATAATGGGGCTAATCTTAATAGTCATTTGATGAAGGAGACATGTGAGCAGTTTAAGATTACTCATAGGCATTCTACTCCATACCGTCCCAAGGCAAATGGTGCGGTTGAAGCAGCCAATAAGAATATAAAGAAAATACTCCGAAAGATGGTTGAAGGATCTAGACAGTGGCACGAGAAATTGCCTTTTGCATTGTTAGGATATCGCACCACCGTTCGTACCTCGGTGGGGGCGACTCCTTACTCATTGGTATATGGTACCGAGGCAGTAATACCCGCAGAAGTGGAAATCCCATCTCTGCGAATCATTGCAGAGGCTGAGATCGATGATGTTGAATGGGTGAAAAGCCATCTTGAGCAGTTGAGTTTGATTGACGAGAAGAGATTGGCATCAGTGTGTCATGGCCAACTGTACCAACGAAGAATGGCAAGAGAATACAACAAGAAAGTACGTCCAAGGAAATTCGAAGTCGGGCAATTAGTACTGAGGCGGATTCTGCCTCATTGGGCTGAAGCAAAAGGAAAGTTTGCCCCAAACTGGTAGGGACCATTTGTAATAACCAGAGTGTTGTCTAACGGAGCATTGTATTTGACAGATGTGGAAGGAAAATGTATAAAAATGGCCATCAATTCCGATGCGGTCAAGAGATATTATGTATGATTTCTTTATTTTCTGAATGTATCTGTTTGTATTTGGCATATCTTAAAGATTGAAATGATGAAGGCGTTTTGTCCTGCTATCCAAACACTCTTATCCCTTGTTATCCCCTTTGAGCCTTACTTATTTTTCATACCCCTCTTTCGGAATTAACGGCACTATCAGGGAACATAGGTGCCGAAAATAAAAGAAAGAAGAGAAAAACAAAAGGAAAAGAAAGAGGAGAAAAACGAAGGAAAAGAAAAGAAGTAAAGAGAGAAAGAAAAGAAAAGAAAAGAAAATAAAGAAAAGAAAAGAAAAGAAAGAAAAGAAAGGAAAATGAAAGAAGAGTAGAAAAGAAAAGAGGAGAAAGAAAAATCAAAGAAAAGAAGGTAGTGAACTACGTTTGACTTGATCCCGAAAAGGTACGTATGCAGCCTTACTCCGAGGTTCAGTCATACCAAAACAGAAATCCAAAAACCCCCAAGTAAGAAACTGGGGCAGAAGTTATGATTGTTGTGGAAATCGGATTCCGAAAGTTGTAATTTAAACCCATTCGAATTGTTTTGAGCCTTTTATACCTTTCTTTCTAACCCAATCCAAAAGCCTACATTACGGTCCAAAGAAAGACCTTTTGATCAATTTCTAAGAAATGCCAGGTCGAGCAGGTAGCGGTAATTCGTATCAGTGGCGACACTCTGGTTTAAGCAAGAAAGAACGAAGGTAAAAATGAGAGAGTCTTATTGGTGAAAAGCTTCACGGGCACCGTAAGACGACGGGAGCTGAGAGAAAATAAATGAGAGAGTCTTATTGGTGAAAACCCTCACGGGCACCTTGAGGCGAAAGTGAGTTGGAAAATGTTTGAAGGGCAAAAGGTCGGTGGGTGGAAAAATGCTTCGAGGTACCGCAGGAAAGCAAAGTTAAGGTCTGGGTAATTCAAACAAGTGATGGAAGTTCTGGGCAACAAAGTATGGCGATTGAAAGCCGGTTATTTGGACAAATTGGGCCGATCAATTCAAAATGCATGTCATAACCATTGGTACCAGCTGTCTCGCTCGGATAAGTTTCTTTTCCTTCTCTTTTTAAAATAGCCATCTGGTTTTGGATTCTTCTTATCCTTGACTCAAAAATCATCGCATTTCATTTTCTTTTGAGGGTTTTATCTAGTTGAGATATTTCAGTACTAGTCTTGGTCAATGCAAACAGAAAGGACTTCAAAGCTCACTACCAGCTTCTAGAATTGTAAAGCACAACGTGTTCAGAGCATGTCAAAAACAACTTAATGTCAGGTGGAATACAGGGAATTAACGGAAGTTTCATCGTTGTAATGATCGGGGGAATGTCGTGGGAAAGGCAAAAGCTTAAACAAAAGGTCAGAAAATGAAATAACAGCATGGGTGTAAAACATTTAGGTCTCCAGATGTGGGGGAAATTTAAAAGTTGGTCAGAGTGTCAAGCGGTTCAGGGACAGTGCGTGGAAAGCAGTCAACACAAAGCAAGGCAGTGGAAGGATTTTTCGGCAAGAAGGCCATCAACTAACCACCATTTTAAACTGACGAAATTTTCTTTGATTGTAACAGGGGCAGAAAGTCAGCCGTTGAGAAGGAATTCTACAAGAAGGAAAAACAAGCGGTAACCAAGTTTGATCGCAAAGTGCGGTTTGATTAAATACAAAATAATCTTGAAATGCATAAGGGGAATGGAATTTGGTTGCAAAGTTTGCATGACTAGAATAAGTGCAAGTTGTCAGAGCCTGCCTGGATAATAGGACATAATTCATATACCCGAGTAAGATACCTTGGTGCAGTGAGAAGTAACACCTTAGGTTCATAATTGTTTGGTGCAATCAGGAGCCCGCTTGGATAACAGAGGAATACATTCAATTTCAAATTCAGAAATAAGGAGTCCGCCTGGAAAATAGAGACATACCATTCAGATTTTAAGCAATCAGGAGCCCGCCTGAAGAACGGAGGTGATACAATTCAAGTTTTTAGCTTCCCCTCAATCTCTTTGTTTATCTTGAAATCAGGAGTCCGCCTGGAGAATAGAGACGTACAATTTAATTTTAGCAATCAGGAGTCCGCCTGAAGAATAGAGACATACAATTTAATTTTAGCAATCAGGAGCCTGCCTGGATAATAGAGGAGTAGTTTCAATTTTAAGTTCAACAGTCAGGAGCCCGCCTGGAAAATGGAGGTGTTAAATATTTTAAGTAGTCGAAATCAGGAGCCCGCCTGGAGAACAGAGGTGATATAATTCAATTCTAGTTTTCAATCAATCTCTTTGTCTATTTTGAAGTCAGGAACCCGCCTGAAGAATAGAGGCATGCAATTCACGTTTCGGAGGTCAGGAGCCCGCCTGGAGAACAGAGGCATATAGTTCAAGTTTCAGAGGTCAGGAGCCCGCCTGAAGAATGGAGGTATTAAAAATTCAGTAGTCGAAGTCAGGAGCCCGCCTGAAGAATGAAGTTTTCAAACTGGGGCAGAAAGTTTTCGTTGTTGTATTTGTGGGGTGAAGTCAGGAGCCCGCCGGGATAACGGAGGAATAGCAACAGGGAATTTTATCCAGAAAGAATAAGACAATGAAGAAACAAGGAAACACAAGACAACAAGGCAACAAGGAAGTACAAGAGCAAGTTTGAAGAATTTAGATAGGATTTTTGTAATTCATAGAGCATGGTTAGTTTAGTTTCTTTTCTCTTTGACGTAGTGTAATAAGGGAGGTCAGCAAGCAGTAACAGCAACAGTAACAACAGCAAGCACAGTACAATCACAGTTCCTGGTAGTCCCAGCTACCTAACATTCCCGAACTACACTGACCTGATTCCTGTTTAGCCCAGGATATGTAGGCAATCTCTGAAGCAGGACGCAGTCAAACTTTTCAAAAATGCTTCACACGGAATTTTCAAATGGGCAAAAATCGCTCGTATTTGCTCACTTATCTTTGCCCGAAAACCTTTCGTGTTTCTGAGCAAAGAGGGGCAGCTGTGAGCATGTGATTTTTGCCTTAAATATGATTATTCCCAAAATCCCGAACAAAATAATTTTCCTTTATTTTTTACAATTTTTGTGCATTTTGGTGTCATTTTCTGATAATTGTTGCATTCTATTTGCGCATGTTAATTCTATAAAGTACAAAAATATGCATTGTTGCGTTTAGGTTTTTGTATCAATTAAGGGTTAATTTGTTTTAAAACAAAACATGAAAATCACAAAAATTAGTTCACTTTCGCATTTTAATGATTTTTATTATGAGTTTGTCATGAAATAATTTTTAAACAATTTTAGGCACTAGTCAGTTTTAGTTTTTGAAGTATATTAGGATTTTAATTGTTGCAATTCTATAAAATCAGAAAAAATAATTACAAAATTACAAAGTGGAAAATAAATAGATAAAATGAAATATAAAAAAAAACAAGGAAGGAAATCGAGTGAGAGGCAAAAGGCTGGCCAATTTTGGGCCAAATTAAAAGAAATTTTCAGGCCCAAATGCCTTAAATTCGTTCCAAATCAGCCCAGCCCAATTCCCCAACCCGGTCCTCCTCCCAGGTGTTGAAACGACGTCGTTTTCCCCAGCCCCAATCACGACTGTTGGATCCCATCAATCCAACTGTCCGGATCTAACTAGGTTGTTTGTATATAAATGTCCGAAAATCCCCCTACCCCATTTGCCTCATCGTCTTCACCCTACCCATCCTCAACAAACCCTATTCTGCGCCGCCATCAAACCCCTCGCCGGCGGTGAACGCCACCTACCCCGTTCAAACCCAGATTAACACCACAGATCCCCCATGAATCCCTCTTTCCATTCCCGTTATTATTTTTTCTCGAATGTTGCCGGAGCTCGTCGAATCTTCGTTTGAAGTTTCCGGTCAAGTCGAAGGTTTATCCAAACCAGCCCAAAATCACACCACACAATCCCCGGCCTTCCCTCAACACTAATCCATGTTCATTTTCCTTCAAATCACTGTGAAATGGCTCGAATCTTAGATCTAAGAATTTCTGGCCAAAACCCTAAACCAAATCTTTATGATTTCGAACCGTAGTATCCTTAACCATGTGTTCTCTTGTAAGAACACATGGTTAGGGATGTTACGCATCAAAAATCTGAAAGGATTCAGACGTAAGTGACTGGCCGGAGTTCCTCGTGCTTCTGTGAGTTTTTCTGTTTCTTTTACTCGCATGGTTGAAGTTCTAGTTACAATTTTGGTTTCATTAAGTGTTCTGTTAAATTTATGATTTATTTTGTGCATTAGTATAATTTTGCCAATTGCTGATTAGTTCTGAGTTGATATTTGTTTGAATGATTGTGAGTTTATGGGTTAAGAATTAGTTTAAGTTCATTTAATGTTGATCATGTTAGCTTAAGCTTAGTTTGATTTCATTTAGTTTGATTGAGTTAGTATAATTGAACAATGGGGTTTGGTTTAGTTTGATTAAGTTGATTTCTGAGTGCTAATTAAACAATTTCAGTTAGTTTTAGATTAACTTAGAGGATTGGTTATAACTGTTAAGGATGAGGGTGGGTTCAGTAATTTTGAGGAGCCTTCAGGGGTAGTCTGGGTATGGAAAAGGGTAGTTCTGATAGAAATAGTAATTTCAAAGCATATGAAAGGGCAGTATAGGTATTGTATGGGTAGAAGAATACCCTAGGGCCTTCTAGAATGGGATTTTAGTGCACATTTCAGCACAATAGGGGTGCTTACTTGTTTAGCAAGTCAAGAATAGAAGGACTAAACTGAAAATAGGGAAGGGGCTAATTAGAAAATCAGAATCTGATCTATTCTCTTTTGGTTGCCTATAAAAGGGCATGAAATGACTTGGGAAGGGGGGTTCTTCTTCTTCTTCTTCCTTCAGCTTTACGCTCGAAAATCCCCACAAAAGGCTTTCCTCCCGGCTTTCAATTCCAGTTAGTAGCTCCATTCCAGTACTCAAAAATAAAAACATCAAAAATGGGGAAATCAGAAACAATCTTATAGTTTCATTATTAGTTTGGATTTCAGTTGGGTTTTGGGTTTAGCAGTATTGCAAAGGTGCTTTAGGTTCAGCTGGGAAGGCTAAGAATGCATTTGAAGTGTGTGTTGAATTGATCTGTGGAGTCTGTTTGTATTCTGGTTTTTCAAAGCAGTTCCTGGCATGTTCTGTGGTGTACATTGTTGAGTTTGTTGCTGTTGCTGTTCAAAATAGCTGACTCCTTTCCTTTTCTCTATTTACATTCCAATTTCCAGGTACATTTCTTTGAACCCCACTGATATATGCTCGTTGAAGTTGGAATGAACTGTTCAAAGGATCTATTATTCAACTGAAGGCAGTCTTTTAACTGATATTCATAGTGTAGTTTTCTGTTATATAAACTGGCAGTTATATGTAATTAAGATTGTCCAGTAAAGTCGATTACATGTTGAATGTTGCACAACGTTGAACTGTTGAAATAGGCATTTGAAATAGCATTGAGCATAGGTTTGGTCTAATTTGAAGGTTCATGTGAATTCAATAGTCATTAGTAGCAATTGGATCTATGTAAATGACATGAGAGTTCAGGAGCAGGTCTGGTGACATTTAGCCTAGTTACTAATATTTTTGTCGTGAATCATGCTAGTATAACAGAATGTCTGCTTTGATTAAAAGGTCTGAAATCGATTGATAGGCAAACCTGATTTGTTGTTGGTGGATTGGTATCGAAAACAGTTAAAAACCATGAATCAAAACTCATTCACAATTGGTTTAGTTCATTACCAGCAGGTCTTGATAGGTGATTGGTAGGATATATCGTTTAGGAATTTTGGAGTTCACTGCTTCAGTTAAAATGAGAGTATGCATTGCAGTGTTGTTATTGTTGCAGTGGAATCGTACCCACATTTGTTGGGCCAATTGGACTTTATCGAGTCATGAGGCAGGCCCATTTTTATTTGAATTTGGTTTTTAGTTTACTTCAATGTAATTCAATTCTAAATTAATTAGGCTTTTAGAGACACATGATAAGTAGTAAATCATAGTTACTGCGGGATTACTACTAGCTTCGCCCAAATAAAACCACTAATTATGGGTGGGTATATAAAAAATTGATTAGAATTTGGGATGACCATTTAGCAAACTCCACGGTCCTCCCCAAAATAATATTACGTTAGAATCTTTAGGCGCGATTTTAATTAAAGTACCTTCTTAAATTCGGGTGCGCATTGATGCGACCCAAATCCCAATCTCGATGAAGTCGAAACGTGTTGACAACCACGGGCGCATTGATTGCGACGTGGATCGAAACGCGTTTTCACGATGTCATAATTCTTTTAAAATAAATAAACAATAAAAGCGGTTTACAAATAAAAGGCACCTAAGTTAGCATGTATTAAAATCAGATAAAATCAAATACAACAGTTAAGCGACCGTGCTAGAACCACAGAGCCCGGGAATGCCTAACACCTTCTCCCGGGTTAACAGAATTCCTTACTCGGATTTCTGGTTTGCAAACTGTAACAGAGTCATATTTTTCCTCGGTTCGGGATTCAACCGGTGACTTGGGACACCATTAATCTCTCAAGTGGCGACTCTGAATAATTAATAATTAAATTCCGTTCCGATTGTCCTTTAATTGGAAAAACTCCTTTACGCCCTTGCGGGTATAGGTGTAAAAAAGGAGGTGTGACACTCTATGATAATTATTGTTCCCTTAGGCAGAGTTATAATAGCTCTTCCAGAGTCTTCAATTAGATTACTACTACCAGAAATTGTAGTAACATCTGCCTTACACATACTTAAATGAGAGAAATATTTCTTCTCTTTGAATATTGTATGTGTCGTACATGAATCAATTAAGCAAATATTTTTACAATTGAACTTTGATCCAAGTTTGCTTTGAAAGATATCCATATTTTCTTCCCATAGTTTGACATACAAAAGAAGTATATGAATAAATATTAGTATTTTTAGAGAAAAATAGAAAAAAAATAAAGTTAAACCAATAATTCAATAGCAACCTTTAATGCATTTTCTGGCAAATTCTAATTATTATACAAATAATTACGCAACAAAAATAATACAGGTACACATATGACTAATACAACTACAACAAATTTATTTACATGTATAAATTATTTGTATTTTTTTACACATTGTATGAAAAATAATTGATCCGTGTAAGAAAAGAACATACTCATAAAAAACAATTGAGGGTTAAGTAACAAAAGTTGTTCCAGGGTGCTTGTAAACCTTTTCTTAAAGAGAATTAAAGCAATGTAAAGGAAAGTTAAAATCGTTAAAAGATCACTGAGACTAGAATACTAATTAATAGGATATTACTCCTTATTTGTGAAGTTTATAAAATTTCGAAAATAAAAATATTCTTAAGAACTACATAAGAAGAATTATAAAGTGCAATAAAAATTACGAGATGTTTATTCATTAGATACTACGAATAGGAAAGCATAAAAATTAAATTGCTCAATCATCTCTAAGCACAGATCCATCACCGATCAAGTGGTTTATTTTTTCATCAGGGTGCTCAAAAAAATCAGCCACATCCAAGTAGGTGATGTCAAATTCATTGTCATAGACAAGATTGGCTTCAGGGCCTTTATTCTTCAGAGATGCTTGATAAAGCTCAACCAATATTTTGGTATGCGATAAATTTTTGCCCAATGCCCATTTCCACTGCAACAATAGCATTTAGTTTCTGAACCCTTTGTATTTCGCTTCTCATCTTTCCCTTTCCATTTTTGGAAGTTATTTTTCGTTAGTGGATGATTAACACCTGGAAAATTTCTTCCTTGGACATGGCCACGACCACGAATATGGCCACGACCTTTTCCACAATTAGCATAATGGAAATACACCTCATCCTCTTTAGGCAATGGTGTAGACCCAGTGAGTCGATTTTCGTGATTTCTCATAAACAATTCATTGTTTTATTCAGCCACAAGTAGAAGAGAAATCAACTGAGAGTACTTTGTAAAACCTTTCTCTCGGTACTACTGTTGCAAGACCATATTAGAGGCATGAAATGTTGTAAACGTTTTTTCAAGCATATCATAGTTACTGATATTATCTCCATAGAGTTTCAATTTAGAAGTAATTCTAAACATAGCAGAATTATATTCAGAAACAGACTTAGGAGCCTAAGATGAGCCCAGTCATATCGTGCTTGTGGAAGAGTGATCAACTTTAAGTTGTTATATCTTTCCTTTAAACCATTCCACAAAACACGTGGATCTTTGATTGTGAGATATTAAATTTTCAACCCTTCATCAAGGTGATGGCGCAAGAAAATCAAGGCCTTAACATAGTCTTGGGTAGATGCTTTATCTTTATCTTTAATGGCGTCTCCAAGACCCATTGCATCTAAATGGATTTCAGCATCCAATACCCATGTCATATAGTTCTTGCCCGAAATTTCAAGGGCAACAAACTTCCTTTTCATAATATCAGACATAATTAAAAAAATACAAATTTGAGAAAAATTATACCTTAATTTTCTCAAAGATCTTCTTGAGATGGTAGAGCCTCGTGTTGATAACGTGTTATAAAATATAACCCAAAATAACAATATAGAACAAGCAAAAACAAATTAAGAGATATAGAGAGAAAGAGAGGAAGAGATATTCTTATTTCTTCTTCAACTGTGTGTGTTTTCCTATCTATTACAAGGACTTTATATAGGCACAAAAAGTGAAGAAAATATGTCATGGAATATGTCATTGAACATACAAAATATGTCATTGAATATGTCATTAAGCATTTGAGATGAAGATCATGGAAGAAGAGTAGACATCCACCATAATATGATATTTATCATAATAGGATCTGCATTAGTTTTCTTTAATCTTTTTTCTTTTATTTTTTTGAGAAAAGGCAAGTATTGAATCTGCATTTTTATTTTTTTAAAATTAGGGGCGGGGAAAATAGGAAGAGAATGTTACGATATTAATGAAGTTTGGACCCTCCACCTTAATTATAGAAGACAAGAAGCTTACTTATTGAATCTGCATCGACTTTAAGCTAATCATATGCTATTCAATACTCATAGTTCCAATTAATTTAAATTCGTGATACGTCTGATTAAGGATAGAGAGATCTTATTTATCCTATCACTCTACTAGTAGTAGTAAAAATAAACTTCTTTATAGCCGACTCACACTAAAATAGTAAGTAGATGATATATATATATATATATATATATATATATTATATAAGATTTATTATTTTGTGGAATAATAAAATGCTGAAATATCCAAGCTAATGTTATAGGTGCATGCGTTTTAGCTCAATTTACTCAAATAAACACCCCCCTCCTTTGGAAATTAAATTTGGGGAAAGGATAGGAGTACCTATAAAAGTGAAACTATGTACCCTACTCTACCCATAAAAGAACTCTACCACTAAATAATTACAATCCCCTACCCATTTAATAAATAAATGGGTATCTCAAAATAACTACCCGATGGTAATGCCATACCTACAAAAATGCAAAAATTGCTCAAAGTTTTAGAAAATATGTGACGATCCGACCCGTCGTCATGTGAGTTACCACATCGTTTCCCCCATTTTATGCTTCTTCATGTTTCGTTGTCCGTATTCGGTGTGTTAGAGTTAAATCAGATTGGTTTTGATAGGAAATGAGACACTTAGTCTCTTTAAGGAAGGCTTATTTTGGAAAAGTCAACTGGGTGTTGACTATTGAGTTAGAGGACTCGGATGTGATTTCTGGTGATTCGGTTAGCTTTGGGGGTTGATATGTGGCTTAGGAGTGTGATCGGAATTGATTTTGGAGGTCCGGAGTGGAATTAGGCTCGAATTGGCGAAGTTAGTATTTTGGCGAATTCCGGTTGGTAGGTGAAATTTTGATACGGGGGTCGGAATGGAATTTCGAGAGTTCCAGTAGCTTCGTTAGATGATCTTGGATTTGTGTGCAAAAATTCAGATAATTCGGAAGTGTGTTGGTCGGGTTTTTGATCAAATGCGCATTTAGGAAGTTTTTAAGAAATTTAGGCTTGAATCTGATATAATTTGATGGTTTTGGTATTGTTTGTGGTGTTTTGACGATTGGAACAAGTTTGAATAATGTTTTAGGATGGGTTGGCACTTTTGGTTGAGGTCCCGGGGGCCTCGGGGTGATTTCGGATGGCTAACGGGAATTTTTGAAGTTGGAAAATGTTGCAGAAATGCAGCAGTCAGTGCAGAGCAATTTTGCTCTATGCGATCGCATAGCAAGGGCTGCGATCGCATAAAAGGATTTTTAGGGGTTGTTTGGTTGTTCAATTCGATCGCATGAAGGGGTTGCGATCACACAGTGTTGTCTGGTAAGGCAATGCGATCGCATAGGGCCTGTTGCGATCGCATAGGGTAATTTGAGACCAAGGATTTTTTGGTCTATGCGATCGCAGAGGTCTGGATGCGATCACATAGAAGAAATCTGGGCTGGACAGAAGGGTTTTTTTAATAGCATTTTATCCGCGAGCCTAAGTCTATTTCCTCCATTTTTGAACATTCTTGAGAGCTTTTGGACGAGGATTAAAGAGGGTTTCGACTGGGATTGATTGGAGGTGAGTCTTATGACCTAAAAACATCATTTAATTGTAGATTCAACATCTAAATTGATGGAAATTTGATTAAAAAGGGAAAAATTAGGGCTTGACTTTTTGAATGTAAATTTGGGGTTTGAGGGAGCATTTGAACTCGGATTTTGGTAAATTTGATATATATAGACTCGTGGCGAGATAAGAAATTCGGTGATGTGAATTTTCTGATTTTTCGAGAAGTGGGCCCGGGGCTCGGGTTTTTGCCAACTTCGTGATTCTTGATATTTTTCGATTGTTTTCGATTGGGTATTGTTCCCTTAACATATTGTGATGTATTTGCTCTAATTTTTGTTAGATTCGACGCGCGTGGAGGCCAATTTGAGGGGCAAAGGCATCGCGAGCTAGAGAGTTAGCCAGTTCAAGGTGAGTAATGGTTATAAGTAATGTTCTGAGGGTTTGAAACCCCGGATTTGCACAATGTGGTGCTATGTTGAGATGAGACACACGCTGTATGATGAGCGTGGAGTTTGTTACTACTGGGGGTTTGGACTCGGTCCATCCCGTTTGATGACTCTACTGTACTTTTGACTGAGACTTAATTAATATCATTATATTATGGGCTAGTTGCCATGTTTGGGGCCTTGTGCCGATCTGTAGAACCCTTAGGGGGCATTTGTATTGGTTGACCTCACCTTTTCTGGTCGAAATCATACCCTCAGTCATGTTCTTAACTGATAAACATAATATGAACCAGCTTAGAAATTGTTAAATCCTAATAAGAGTAATGTGTGGGTTGAGAACCCCGTCTTATCTTAGTGTGCCCGAGAGGCCAAGTCTATATTGACTGAGAGGGATCGAGAACCCCATTGTAAGGATATTTGATATGCTATGGATCGGGCTGCACGCTGCAACAGTATATATATTTATGCGGATCGGACTGCATGCCACAGTAGTAGATTATACAGATCGGACTGCATGCCGCAGTAGTATATTATATGGATTGGATTGCACGCCGCAATAGTATATTATATGGGTCGGACTGCACGCCACAGTAGTTTAGCGCTTGGGCTGAAGGATCCCCTCCGGAGTCTGCACACCCCCAGTGAGCGCAGTCGACTATTCTTGGATCGGGCTGCACGCCGCAGTAGTATATATATATATATATATATATATATATATATATATATATATACGGATCGGGCTGCACGCTGCAGCAGTATATATATTTATACGGATCGGGCTGCACGCCGCAACAGTATATATATATATATGGATCGGGCTGCGTGCCGTAGTAGTATACTATTTGGATCGGGCTGCACGCCACAGTAGTACAAATATGAATTCGGTTACCGTGAGGAGTAAATGAAATGAATACTGGTTTAAAGGACTTTTAACTGACTTCTTCATTCAGTTGCTGTTTTTGATATTCTCACCGTTCAAATATAGAATTGCGTAGTGTTTTTTACGAGTTTTCTTTCCTTCAGTCATTATTTACTGCTATTACTCACTGAGTTGGAGTACTCACTTTACTCCCTGCACTATGTGTGCAGATACAGGTATCCCGGAGGCATAGTTTGGGCTTTATGCTGTTGTTCAGCTTATTCCGGAGTCATCGAGGTAGCTGCATGGTGTCCGCAGTACCCGATTTCTCCCCTTATCCTCTTTATTTTCCGCATTCTAGACAACTCTATATATAGGTTGCTACACAGATTAGTAATAGAGGCTCTCGACTCGTGACACCAGATCGGTGGGATTTATAGTGATATTTTATGAATTTTTCCGTATTGTTTATCTATCGCTACAGAGTTATAATCATGTTCATTTGGAATTTAATCCTATTAATTGGTAATGAATTCTACTTAAGGAATTGTGAGTGACGAATTGGTCGGGCTTGCCTAGCATCGTGTTAGGCGCCATCACGACCGGGGATTGGGGTCGTGACAAGTTGGTATCAGAGCCTAGGTTACTAGGTCTCGCGAGTCTTGAGCTGGTTTAGTAGAGTCTCGCGGATCGGTACGGAGACATCTGTACTTATCCTCGGGAGGCTGCAGAACCTGTTAGGAAAATTCCACATTCTTGAAACTCCTATTGTGTGAACTTGTTGATCCGAATGCTAAACTTCTGATATTCGATTTTCTGGCAGATGGCGAGGACTCGCGCTACCGGACTAGGTGGAAGACCACTAGTGCCACCTACTGAGGCCACCAGAGGCCGTGGACGCGGTCGTGGATGTGGCAAAGGCAGAGCAGCGAGGGCAACACCTGTTGACCCACCAACTACCCCGGCTCCGGATTAGGCTCCAGCAGCACCAGTTCAGGAACCAGCTGTGCCTATCGTGGTTCCAGGTCTTCAGAAGGCCTTAGCACAGATCTTATCAGTTTGCATAGGCCTGGCTCAAGCAGTTTCAGCCACCACAGCAGCAGCTAATTTGCAGACCGGAGGAGGCAATCAGACCCCCGCTACTCGCACACCTGAGCAGGTAGTGCAGGGATTACAGACTCTAGAGGCACCTCCAGCTCAGGCAGTGGTGCCAGTTCAGGAGTTCATAGTACCAGCTATGCCGGACGATGAGCATCGTCGTCTCGAAAGGTTTAGTAGACTTCAGCCTCCTTCTTTCAGTGGTGCTCAGGGCGAGGATGCCTAGGGTTTTCTCGACAAGTGTCGGCGTATGCTTCGGACAGCAGGGATTCTTGAGTCCAGCGGTGTGTCTTTTACTACATTTCAGTTTACTGGAGCAGCCTTCACTTGGTGGGAGGCATATGAGCGACATAGGCCGGCAGGTGCAGCATCTTTGACTTGGCAGGAGTTCTCCACTCTCTTCTTGGAGAAGTGGATACCGCAGTCTTAGAGGGAGGAGCTGCGTAGATAGTTTGAGTGGCTTCACCAGGGAGATATGACTGTGTCTTAGTATGAGGCGAGATTTTCTAAGTTGGCTCGTTATGCCTCATGGATAGTTCTGACTGATCGGGAGAGGATTAAGAGGTTCGTGGATGGTCTTAATTATCACCTTCGTATTCTGATGACTCGAGAGAGAGTTCTAGGTATTTCCTTAGAGGATGTAGTCGATATTGCTTGTGATATTGAGATGGCTCGCCGTCAGGAGAGAGAGGAGAGGGAGGCCAAGAGGCCTCGGGGTTCTGGCAGTTTCAGTGGCGCTCCTTCGAGGGGCCAGTTCCAGCAAGGTCGGGGTCGTTCTTTCAGGCCCGCTTAGTTAGCTCGACCTGAGTACCGAGGTGGATCTTCTGGTCGTGGTTATCAGGGTTCTCAACAGAGTCAGCCATCTCTTAGCACTCTTCCAGCACAGAGTTCGTCTCATGCTCTATCTGATCAGGGTTTTTCCAGGCCGAGTGCATCAGCTAGCCACTCTGGCACGAGGAGTTCCCTTCAGTCCCAGTTCCCAGCATCCGGGAGTTGCTATGAGAGTGGAGAGTTCGGGCATATGTGGAGGGAGTGCCCTCGCCGTACTGCTAGCTCATCTCAGCAGAGGGGTCAGCCCTCGACTTTTGCTCCAGTTACTTCACCACCTGCCCAGCCAGCTAGGGGTGGAGGTCAGGCAGCTAGGGGTCTCCCTAGAGGGAGAGGTCGATCAGGGGGCGGTCAGGTCCGTTTCTATGCCCTCCCAGGCAGACCCGACGCCATTGCTTCAGATGTTGCCATTACAGGTATTGTTTCAGTTAGCCACAGAGATGCCTCTGTATTATTTGATCCCAGTTTCACCTTTTCTTATGTGTCATCATACTTTACTCGTTATTTGGGTACGCCCCGTGAGTTTCTTGCTTTACCTGTTCATGTATCTACCCTAGTGGGAGATACTGTTGTTGTAGACCGTGTGTACCGGTCATGTGTGGTGACTATTGGGGGTCTAGAAACCCGAGTGGATCTATTGCTATTGATCATGGTGGATTTCGATGTCATTTTGGGCATGGATTGACTATCTCCATGCCGTGTTATTCTAGACTGTCATGCTAAGACAGTTACTTTGGCTATGCAGGGTGTACCGCGGATCGAGTGACGTGGTGTGACTGATTATATCCCTAGTAGAGTGATTTCTTTCTTGAAGGCCCAACGTATGGTTGGGAAGGGTTGCCTTTCATATCTAGCGTTTGTGAGGGATGTTGGAGCTGAGACTCCCAGTATTGATTTTGTTCCAGTTGTGAGGGATTTTCCTGATATTTTTCCTACAGACCTGCGGGGCATGCCACCAGACAGGGATATTGATTTTGGTATTGACCTGGTGCCGGGCACCCAACCCATTTCTATTCCACCGTATCGTATAGCACCAGCAGAGTTAAAGGAATTGAAAGAACAACTTCAGGAACTCCTAGATAAGGGGTTCATTCGGCCTAGTGTGTCACCTTGGGGTGCGCCCATTTTATTTGTGAAGAAGAAGGACAGCACAATAGGAATGTGCATCGATTATAGGCAATTGAACAAAGCAACAATTAAGAACAAGTATCCTTTGCCTCGCATTGATGATTTATTTGATCAGCTTCAGGGAGCGAGGGTATTCTCCAAGATTGATCTCCGTTCAGGTTATCACCAGTTGAAGATCAGGGATTCAGATATTCTTAAGACTGCTTTCAGGACCAGATATGGTCATTATGAGTTTCTTGTTATGTCCTTCGGGCTAACCAATGCCCCGACAACATTCATGAATTTGATGAACAGCGTGTTCCGGCCTTATCTTGATTCGTTCGTTATAGTATTTATTGATGATATTCTGGTATACTCGCGTAGTTAGGAGGAGCACGCAGAGCATTTGAGTGTTGTGTTGCAGAGATTGAGGGAGGAGAAGCTTTATGCAAAATTCTCCAAGTGTGAGTTTTGGCTCAGTTCAGTGGCTTTATTGGGGCACGTGGTGTCCAGCGAAGGTATACGGGTTGATCCAAAGAAGATAGAGGCGGTTCAGAGTTGGCCTAGACCGTCCTCAGCCACATAGATTCGTAGCTTTCTTAGGTTAGCATGCTATTATCGCTGGTTTGTTCAGGGATTTTCATCCATTGCATCGCCCTTGACCAAGTTGACGCAGAAGGGTGCTCCATTCGTATGGTCGGATGAGTGCAAAAAGAGCTTTCAGAAGCTCAAGACAGCCTTGACCACAACTCCAGTGTTGGTTTTACCATCAACTTCAGGTTCATATACTGTGTATTGTGATGCTTCGAGAGTTGGGATTGGTTGTGTGTTGATGCAGAAGGGTAGAGTTATTGCTTATGCCTCTCGTCAGTTGAAGCCCCATGAGAAGAACTACCCTGTCCACGATTTGGAGTTGGCTGCCATAGTTCATGCGTTGAAGATTTGGAGGCATTACTTGTATGGCGTATCTTGTGAAGTGTTCATTGATCATCACAGTCTTCAGCATTTGTTCAAGCAGAAAGATCTTAATTTGAGGCAGGGAGATGGCTTGAGTTGCTCAAGGATTATGATATTACCATTTTGTATCACCCCGGGAAGGCCAATGTGGTGGACGATGCGTTGAGCTGGAAGGCGGTTAGCATGGGGAGTCTGGCGTACATTCCAGTTGGGGAGAGGCCCTTTGCAGTTGATGTTTAGAATTTGGCCAATCAGATGGTGAGATTAGACATTTCAGAGCCTAGTCGGGTGTTGGCTTGTGTGGTTTCTCGGTCTTCCTTGTATGACCGCATCAGAGAGCGCCAGTATGATGATCCATATTTGCTTGTCCTTAAGGATAGAGTTCAGCATGGTGATGCTAGAGATGTGGAAATCGGTGATGATGGTGTGTTGAGGATTCAAGGCTGGATTTGTGTGCCCAATATGGATGGGCTTAGAGCGTTGATTCTGGAAGAGGCCCATAGCTCGCGGTATTCTATCCATCCGAGTGCCGCGAAGATGTATCAGGATTTGAGGCAGCACTATTGGTGGAGAAGAATGAAGAAAGATATTGTGAGATTTGTAGCTCGGTGTCTCAATTATCAGCAGGTGAAATATGAGCATCAAAGACCGGGTGACTTGCTTCAACAGATGGTTATTCCCGAGTGGAAGTGGGAAAGGATCACTATGGACTTTGTGGTCGGACTTCCTCGGACTTTGAAGAAGTTTGATGCTATTTGGGTGATTGTGGATCGGCTGACCAAGTCCGCACACTTCATTACTGTGTGTACTACCTATTCATCAGAGCGGTTGGCAGGGATTTATATCCGGGAGATTGTTTGGTTGCACGGTGTTCCGGTTTCCATCATCTCAGATAGAGGTACTCAGTTTCCTTTGCAGTTTTGGAGAGCCGTACAGAGAGAGTTGGGTACTTAGGTAGAGTTGAGCACAACATTTCATCCTCAGACGGACGGACAATCTGAGCGCACTATTCAGATACTGGAGGACATGTTGCGTGCCTGTGTTATTGATTTCGGAGGTTCTTGGGATGAGTTTCTGCCGCTTGCAGAGTTTGCCTACAACAACAACTACCAGTCGAGTATTCAGATTGCTCCATATGAGGCTGTGTATGGGAGGCGGTGTAGATCTCCAGTTGGTTGGTTCGAGCCTGGCGAGGCTAGGATGTTGGGAACAGACTTGGTTCAGGATGCCTTAGAGAAAGTGAAGGTGATTCAGGAAAGACTTCGTACAGCTTAGTCACGTCAGAAGAGTTATGCGGACCGGAAGGTTCGAGATGTGTCCTATATGGTTGGTGAGAAGGGCTTGCTGAAGGTTTCGCCCATGAAGGGTGTTATGAGGTTTAGGAAGAAAGGCAAGTTGAGTCATCGGTTTATTGGGCCTTTTGAGGTGCTTCGGAGGATTGGGGAGGTGGCTTATGAGCTTGCTTTGCCACCCAGCCTGTCGAGTGTGCATCCGGTATTCCATGTTTCTATGCTCCAGAAGTATGTTGGGGACCCGTCTCATGTTTTAGACTTCAGCATGGTCCAGTTGGATGATGATTTGACCTACGATGTGGAGCCAACGACTATTTTGGGTCGTCAGGTTCGGAGATTGAGATCAAAGGATATCGCTTCGGTGAAGGTGCTGTAGAGAGGTCGGCCCGTGGAGGAGGCTACTTGGGAGATCGAGCGGGAGATGCGGAGCATATATCCTCATGTCACGACCCAAAATCCCAACCCGGTCGTGATGGCGCCTCTCGTGAGGACAAGGCCAGCCAATCAACAAAACAATACATCTCTTTATAATTACTTAGCAGGAATAAGTCTAAATCATGGGCAATATAATCATAAATACGAAATAAACGTGATAGAACAAGAAAAACCATCCCAACTCAGCCCGAAATCGGGGTGTACAAGTCATGAGCTACTACAGAGTTTACTAATATTTTACAAAGTCTGGAATTATCATAAATAACAAAGATAAGGGAGAAAACGGGGCTGCCGACGTCAACAGCTACCTCGTTACTCCTAGTCACCGCCTGGCCTGGAAAGAATCAGCGCTCAGGAGCGAACTCAGCTCTGCCTGTATCTGCACACATGGTGCAGGGAGTAATGTGAGTACTCCGACCCAGTGAGTAATAAAAATAAATAACGACTGAAAATATAAAATCTCATAACGGCACAATATAGCGCTATCCCAAGCAGTAAATCAGTTATACAGTAAAACAGTGAGTATCAGATAATTCTTCTTTTAAAACAGTAAAGACAAATAATTTCCACAGTAAGGATAAATCAAAATCTTGCCCCTCGGGCTCAATATGTAAATCTCAGTATAGTATCAGCCCCTCGGGCTCACTCCCAACTCACTAGCACACAACATCAACCCATCGGGCTCACTCCCAACTCACCGGCACACAACATCAGCCCCTCGGGCTCACTCCCAATTCACCACACACAAGCAACGACCTCTCGGGGCCACTCCCAACTCACCTGGGTACCTTGCGCTCACTGGGGGTGTGTACAGACTCTGGAAGGGCTCCTACAACCCAAGCGCAATATCAATAGACCTGAAAGACTTCACCCTGCGCTCACTGGGGGTGTGTACAGACTCCGGAGGGGCTCCTACAGCCCAAGCGCAATATCAATAGGCCTGAAAGCCTTCACACATCACACACGAGGCCTGAAAGCCTCCTCATATAACACTCGAGGCCTGAAAGCCTCCTCACATCACTCAACATATCCTCACGTATGGCCCTCGGCCTCAATCAGTCCAGAAAATAATCATAAGCCTCTTGGGCATCAGTAAAACAATAGTGCTCAGCTCAACAACATTATAAATATCATTAAATCTCGAGTTGAGTATAAATGTAGCTGAGTTCACAAAATAATATAATTCAATTGGACTGAGTTCAAATAATATTTCAATTCGTGAGGAAAATAGTGATGTAAATTCACAAAAGATTTCAGATAATTGGCACGAAGCCCAAATATGGCAATAAGCCCCAATCATAGTGAAAAACAATAAATCTTTATCAATTACGCGGTAAAAATATCAACTGGGATGGACCAAGTCACAATCCCCAATAGTAAATGACCTCGCGCTCGTCATACAATGCCTGTCTCATCTCAACATAGCAGTATGTTGTGCAATCCGGGGTTCAAACCCTCAGTGCATCATTTAAAATCATTACTCACCTCTAGCTCGCTATGCCCTTGCCTCTCAAATTGGCCTCCTCGTGTGACGAATCTGCCAAAAATCACACAAACATCGATGAAGTTCGATTTCTGAAAGACGGGGTTTTAACCATACATATCTGAAATTCGCCCCTTAATGATACTATAATGATCCTATACAGTTATGTAACTTCAATCTACAATACAACACTCAATAGGGCCAATATTAGTAGTAGATCCCATAAATTATGCCATTTAGGCATATTATCAAACATCTTGTAGGCATAAATATTTACACCTCTTAACTATAGCATTGGTTCCTCCAACTATCACCATTAACCAACAATTCATCCCACTATTATTCATTAACAATTTATACTCCTAACATCACATGTGTGATCAACCATTCACACCCAAACCAACAAAAATTCCATCAAATAAACACCTTTAAATCCCTACCATGTTCATGTATTTAAATTGGGAATTTATGGCTTCCAACCACCATACAATAAGTTGTAATACTTGATTCATACTCATATTCCCATAATATATTCATATATGTGAGTCTAAGGGTGTAGGATTACCTTTTGGAAGAAATCTTGCAAAACCCTCCTTTGAGTTCTTGAAGGAATTTCTTGAAAATCTAAGGATTTTTAAGATCAATCCATGTTAATATAAGTGTTTGGGAGTAGTAATCAACTCAAAATACTCCAAAAATCTTACCTTAGGAGTGCAATTGGGTGCCTTGGTCGAATTGGGGGTGTTGGGGAAGCCCTAGGCTTGAGAAATGACTCAAAGTCCGTCATTTCCCGTCCTTAGGTGTATTTAGAGGCCGGACACTAGCGCACCCGCGCTAATCCCGTGCTAGTGAGGCAGAAGAAAACTCAATTAGCGCTGGCTACGCGCTCCCGCGCTAAGGCCGCGCTCCCGCGCTAAGGCCGCGCTACTGACACATGCCCAGTAAAAGGATCATAACTTTTTGTATACAACTTTAAATTACAAATGGTTTGTTGCGTTGGAAACTAGACTCAAAGAGATTTAATATGATAGGTAGATCCTCACACAAATCCTTATATAACTGGAGATATGGTCGTTTAAAGTGAGGTCTTATGCACACTCATTTACAATTTCGTCTATTATGAAATTTCCCAACTTCAAAAGTTCCCATTAGCCATCCGAAATCACCCCAAGGTCCTCGGGACCTCAACCAAAAATACCAATACATCTTATAATATTATTCAAACTTGTTCCAATTATCAAAACACCTCGACTAACACCAAAATTATCGAATTACATCGAATTCAAGTCTAAGTTCCTTTAAAACTTCCAAAACGAGCATTCGATCAAAAACTCGACCAAAATATGTCCGAATGACTTGAAATTTTGCACACATATCCAAAATGGCAATAACGAAGCTACAGAAATTCTCGGAATTCCATTCCGACCGTCGGATCAAAATTTCACCTATCAACCGGAAATCGCCAAAATACTAACTTCGCCAAAATGAGCTAATTTCTTCACCGGACCTCCAAAATTAATTCCGATTGCGCTCCTAGGCCTTAAATCATCCCCCGAAACTAACCGAATCATCGGAATTCAATTCCGAGCCCTCTAACTCACAAGTCAATGTCCGGTTGACTTTTCCAAACTAATTCTTCCTTAAAGAGACTAATTGTCCCATTTCATACCAAACTCGATCCGAATTGACTCAAATTCACCAAGTACACATATTGAAACATGAATAAGCATTTAACGGGGAATATGGGATGAAATTACAGGAAACAACGGTTCGGATCGTTACATTCTGCCCAACTAAAACAAACGCTCGTCCTCGAGCGAGTTAAGAAACATACCTGAAGTTTCAAATAGGTGCGGGTACCTGCTCCGCATCTCCTGCTCGGTCTCCCAAGTAGCCTCCTCCACGGGCCGACCTCTCCACTGTACTTTCAGTGATGCTATATCTTTTGATCTCAATTTTTGAACCTTTCGACTCAAAATAGCCACTGGCTCCACATTATAAGTCAAATTTTCATCTAACTGTACTGTACTGAAATCTAAAATATGAGACGGGTCCCCAATGTACTTCCGGAGCATGGACACATGGAATACCGGATGAACACCCGACAATCTAGGCGGCAAAGCAAGCTCGTAAGCCACCTCTCCAATCCTCATAAGTATCTCAAATGGTCCAATAAACCGCGGACTCAACTTCCCTTTCTTTCCGAACCTCATAACACCCTTCATCGGCGAAACCTTCAGCAAAACCTTCTCGCCCTCCATAAATGACACATCTCGGACCTTCCGGTCCGCATAACTCTTCTGACGCGACTGAGCTGTGCGAAGTCTTTCCTGAATCACCTTCACCTTTTCTAAGGCATCCTGGACCAAATCTGTCCCCAACAACCTAGCCTCACCGGGCTCAAACCAACCCACTGGAGTTCTACACCGCCTCCCATATAAGGCCTCATACGGTGCCATCTGAATACTGGACTGATAGCTGTTGTTGTAGGCAAACTCTGCAAGTGGTAAAAATTCAACCCAAGAACCTCCAAAATCAATCACGCAGGCACGCAACATATCCTCCAATATCTGAATAGTACGCTCGGACTGTCCGTCCGTCTGAGGATGAAATGCTGAACTCAACTCCACCTGAGTGCCCAACTCGTGCTGAAAAGTCCTCCAAAATTGAGAAGTGAACTGAATACCTCTATCCGAAATAATAGTAATGCAACCGCACAATTTCCTGAATAAAGATCCTAGCCAGCCGCTCCGCAGAATATGTGTTACACACCAGAATGAAATGCGCTGACTTGGTCAGTCTATCCACAACGACCCAAATCGAATCAAAATTCTTCAAAGTCTGAGGAAGGCCACTCACGAAATCCATAGTAACTCTCTCCCATTTCCACTCAGGAATAATCATCTGCTGAAGCAAACTGCCCGGTCTCTGATGCTCATATTTCACCTGCTGACAGTTGAGACACCGAGCCACATATCCCCCACAATGTCTTTCCTCATTCTCCTCCACCAGTAATGCTGTCTCAAGTCCTGATACATCTTCGCAGCACCCGGATGGATGGAATACCGCGAACTGTGGGCCTCCTCAAGAATCAAATCTCTAAGCCCATCAATGTCGGGAACACAAATACGACCCTGCATCCTCAATACACCATCATCATCTATAGTCACATCTTTGGCATTATCATGCTGAACTCTGTCCTTAAGGACAAGTAAATGCGGATCATCATACTGGTACTCTCTGATGCGATCATATAAGGAAGATCGAGAAACCACACTAGCCAATACCCGACTAGGCTCAGAAATATATAATCGCACCAACTAATTGGCCAAGGTCTGAACATCAACTACAAGAGGTCTCTCCCCAACTGGGATGTAAGCCAAACTCCCCATACTGACTGCCTTTCGGCTCAACGCATCGGCCACTACATTGGCCTTTCCCGGATGATATAGAATGGTAATATCATAGTCTTTAAGTAACTCAAGCCATCTCCGCTGCCTCAAATTAAGATCTTTTTGTTTAAATAAATGTTGAAGACTGCGATGATCAGTGAATACCTCGCAAGATACGCCATATAAATAGTGCCTCCAAATTTTTAAGGCATGAACTATAGCAGCCAACTCTAAATCATGAACAGGGTAGTTCTTCTCATGGGGCTTCAACTGACGAGAAGCATAAGAAATAACTCTACCCTCCTGCATTAGCACACAACCAATCCCAACTCTGGCAGCATCACAATATACCGTGTATGAACCTGTAGCTGATGGTAACACCAACACTGGAGCTGTGGTCAGAAGTGCTTTGAGCTTCTGGAAGCTCTCCTCACACTCGCCGGACCATACAAATGGGGCACTTTTCTGAGTCAACTTGGTCAAAGGCGATGCAATAGAAGAAAACCCCTGAACAAATCGGCGATAATAGCCTGCTAGCCCAAGAAAATTCCGAATCTCTATGACCGAGGACGGTCTAGACCAACTCTACACTGCTTCTATCTTCCTTGGATCAACCTGTATACCCTCGCTGGACACTATGTGTCCCAAAAATGCCACAGAACTTAGCCAAAATTCACATTTGGAGAATTTTGCATAAAGCTTCTTCTCTGTCAATCTCTGCAACACTACACGCAAATGCTGGGCATGCTCCTTCTGGCTACGCGAATACACCAGGATATCATCAATGAATACAATAACAAATGCATCCAGATAAGGCTGAAATACACTGTTCATCAAATGCATGAACGCTGCTGGGGCAATGGTCAGCCCGAAAGACATAACCAAAAATTCATAGTGACCATATCTAGTCCTGAAAGCAGTCTTGGGAATATCCGACTCCCTGATTTTCAACTGGTGATAGCCCGAACAGAGATCAATCTTAGAAAATACCCTCGCTCCTTGAAGCTGATCAAATAAGTTATCAATGCGAGGCAAAGGATACTTTTTCTTCACTGTTACCTTATTCAACTGCCTATAATCAATGCACATTCTCATTGTGCCATCTTTCTTCTTCACAAATAAAACAGGTGCACCCCACGGGGACACGCTAGGCCGAATGAACCCCTTATCTAGGAGTTCCTGAAGCTGCTCCTTCAATTCTTTCAGCTCTGCTGGTGCCATACGATATGGCGGAATAGAAATGGGATGAGTGCCCGGCACTAAGTCAATGCCAAAATCAATATCCCTGTCCGGCGGCATGCCCGACAGGTCTGCAGGAAATACATCAGGAAAGTCCCTCACAACTGGGACAGAATCAATACTAGGAGTCTCAACTCCAACATCCCGCACAAAAGCTAGATATGATAGATAACCCTTCCCAACCATACGCTGGGTTTTCAAGAAAGAAATTACTCTGCTAGAGACATAATCAGTCATGCCACGCCACTCGATCCTCGGAACACCCGGAATAGCCAAAGTAACTGTCTTAGCATGACAGTCTAGAATAGCATGATATGGAGATAACCAATCCATGCCCAGAATAGTATCAAAATCTACCATGCTCAACAGCAGTAGATCAACTCGGGTCTCTAGACCCCCAATAATCACAGCACATGATCGATACACACGGTCCACAACAATAGTATCGCCCACCGGGGTAGACACATGAACAGGTAAAGTAAGAGACTCCCGGGGCATACTCAAATGACGGGCAAAATATGAAGACACATAAGAATAGGTGGATCCCGGATCAAATAAGACAGAGGCATCTGTGTGGCAGACTGAGATAATACCATAGTTAGATTAAACTCACTCCTTCATAAGCTTGTGGAAACACAATTCATCTGAAATTTTAACTCTTTCGCGTTTTCTTGCATTCACTCACATAATAGTTAAGCCTACTCTCTAGGGGACCAAATTTTTACTAAGTCCCAAATTTTTCAAAAATTTTGGCAGAGTCTCCTTTGTAATTAGGCCTATCCACCTACTAGAGAATCACCAAAACCATCCTAACAACACATCCACAACTTGACAAAGCATCACAACGTATATCAATTACATTAATATCAATATTACATGTATTATACTATCAAAATTGATACATGGACATGTGTTGCACCTATTTGAATCATAACACATAGAAAATACCTTTCAATCCTCCATTATTGGGCTATTCAACCGAGTAAGAACATATTCTTTCTTTAATGTTTTAGACCTTCAAGGTGGTCTCCTTGACTTAACGATTTCGTCATAATACATTTACAGAAGCGATCTCAGCTCCCAGACTTATCTAACTAGTATGACAAATAGCTTCCCCTCATAAGCCAATTACCCACTAGCTTTACCTTTAGTTAATATTTTTGTATACCTTCCACTGCCATACACATTACACCATCACTTAATCTTCCTGAGTCTAAACTCATACCGTAACATGAAATTTACTTCACTTCAAATAGGAGACATAAAAAGATCCTTCACGCACCCATAACTTGGGACTACACATCCTATCACAATGGAAATTATACACTCAATAGTTCATCTATCATCCAATAGACCTTCCTCGTCACTTCCAAGTCATATAGATACATATCACAGTACTATCATACTCCTCACATAGCTATCCAGCCATGATTCCCACTAATAGAGGCAATACCGAACATATAAGTTAAAAATACTTGCTCACACAATAAGCACCTTGGTGCTAAAGCCATTGGCACAAATCTGTCCTCAAGTCTTCCGGACTGGCCTAACATCAAACTCAAAACGACCATGTCTCGCCCTTCGATCGGGGAATTACAAGCCATCAAGGCACATCTAATACTGAGCATTCGTTCGCGCATACGAATACGTGGAAGGAATTGTAAAAGTTACTTTTTCAAGCTGAATCAAGGACGCACGATAAGAATTCAAGAATATGAAGTTTTTCCTAAAGGTTCTGCAGCCTCTCGAGGATAAATACAGACGTCTCCGTACCGATCCGCGAGACTCTACTAAACCAGCTCATGACTCGCGAGACCTAGTAACCTAGGCTCTGATACCAACTTGTCACGACCCAAAATCCTAACCCGGTCGTGATGGCGCCTCTCGTAAGGACAAGGCCAACCAATCAACAAAACAGTACATCTCTTTATAATTACTTAGCATGAATAAGTCTAAATTATGGGCAATATAATCTTAAATGCAAAATAAACGTGATAGAACAAGGAAAACCATCCCAACTCAGCCCGAAATAGGGGTGTCACAAGTCATGAGCTACTACAGAGTTTACTAATACTTTACAAAGTCTGGAATTATCATAAATAACAAAGATAAGGGAGAAAACGGGGCTGCGGACGTCAACAACTACCTCGCTACTCCTAGTCACCGCCTGGCCTGGAAAGAATCAGCGCTCAGGAGCGAACTCAGCTCTGCCTGTATCTGCACACATGGTGCAGGGAGTAATGTGAGTACTCCGACCCAGTGAGTAATAAAAATAAATAACGACTGAAAACATGAAATCTCATAACGGCACAATATAGCGCTATCCCAAGCAGTAAAATCAGTTATACAGTAAAATAGTGAGTATCAGATAATTCTTCTTTTAAAACAGTAAAGACAAATAATTTCCACAGTAAGGATAAATCAAAAGCTTGCCCCTCGGGCTCAATATGTAAATCTCAGTATAGTATCAGCCCCTCGGGCTCACTCCCAACTCACCAGCACACAACATCAGCCCCTCGGGCTCACTCCCAACTCACCACACACAAGCAACGGCCTCTCGGGCCCACTCCCAACTCACCTGGGTACCCTGCGCTCACTGGGGGTGTGTACAGACTCCGGAGGGGCTCCTACAGCCCAAGCGCAATATCAATAGGCCTGAAAGCCTTCACACATCACACACGAGGCCTGAAAGCCTCCTCATATAACACTCGAGGCCTGAAAGCCTCCTCATATAACACTCGAGGCCTGAAAGCCTCCTCACATCACTCAACATATCCTCACGTATGGCCCTCGGCCTCAATCAGTCCAGAAAATAATCATAAGCCTCTTGGGCATCAGTAAAACAATAGTGCTCAGCTCAACAGCATTATAAATATCATTAGATCTCGAGTTGAGTATAAATGTAGCTGAGTTCACAAAATAATACAATTCAATTGGACTGAGTTCAAATAATATTTCAATTCGTGAGGAAAATAGTGATGTAAATTCACAAAAGATTTCAGATAATTGGCACGAAGCCCAAATATGGAAATAAGCCCCAATCATAGTGAAAAACAATAAATCTTTATCAATTACGCGGTAAAAATATCAACTGGGATGGACCAAGTCACAATCCCCAATAGTAAATGACCCCGCGCTCGTCATACAACGCGTGTCTCATCTCAACATAGCAGTATGTTGTGAAATTCGGGGTTTCAAACCCTCAGTGTATCATTTAAAATCATTACTCACCTCTAGCTCGCTATGCCCTTGCCTCTCAAATTGGCCTCCTCGTGTGACGAATCTGCCAAAAATCACACAAACATCGATGAAGTTCGATTTTTGAAAGACGGGGTTTTAACCATACATATCTGAAATTCGCCCCTTAATGATACTATAATGATCCCATACAGTTATGTAACTTCAATCTACAATACAACACTCAATAGGGCCAATATTAGTACTAGATCCCATAAATTATGCCATTTAGGCATATTATCAAACATCTTGTAGGCATAAATATTTACACCTCTTAACTATAGCATTGGTTCCTCCAACTATCACCATTAACCAACAATTCATCCCACTATTATTCTTTAACAATTTATACTCCTAACATCACATGTGTGATCAACCATTCACACCCAAACCAACAAAAATTCCATCAAATAAACACCTTTAAATCCCTACCATGTTCATGTATTTAAATTGGGAATTTATGGCTTCCAACCACCATACAATAAGTTGTAATACTTGATTCATACTCATATTCCCATAATATATTCATATATGTGAGTCTAAGGGTGTAGGATTACCTTTTGGAAGAAATCTTGCAAAACCCTCCTTTGAGTTCTTGAAGGAATTTCTTGAAAATCTAAGGATTTTTAAGATCAATCCATGTTAATATAAGTGTTTGGGAGTAGTAATCAACTCAAAATACTCCAAAAATCTTACCTTAGGAGTGCAATTGGGTGCCTTGGTCGAATTGGGGGTGTTGGGGAAGCCCTAGGCTTGAGAAATGACTCAAAGTCCGTCATTTCCTGTCCTTAGGTGTATTTAGAGGCCTGACACTAGCGCGCCCACGCTAATCCCGCGCTAGTGAGGCAGAAGAAAACTCAATTAGCGCTGGCTACGCGCTACTGACACATGCCCAGTAAAATAATCATAACTTTCTGTATGCAACTCCAAATTACGAACGGTTTATTGCGTTGGAAACTAGACTCAAAGGGCTCTAATTTGATAGGTAGATACTCACACAAATCCTTATATAACTGGAGATATGGTCGTTTAAAGTGAGGTCTTGTGAATACTCATTTACAATTTCGTCTATTATGAAATTTCCCAACTTCAAAAGTTCCCATTAGCCATCCGAAATCACCCCAAGGTCCTCGGGACCTCAACCAAAAATACCAATAAATCTTATAATATTATTCAAATTTGTTCCAATTATCAAAATACCTCGACTAACACCAAAATTATCGAATTACATCGAATTCAAGTCTAAGTTCCTTTAAAACTTCCAAAACGAGCATTCGATCAAAAACTCGACCAAAATATGTCCGAATGACTTAAAATTTTGCACACATATCCAAAATGGAATAACGAAGCTACAGAAATTCTCGGAATTCCATTCCGACCGTCGGATCAAAATTTCACCTATCAACCGGAAATCGCCAAAATACTAACTTCGCCAAAATGAGCTAATTTCTTCACCGGACCTCCAAAATTAATTCCGATTGCGCTCCTAGGCCTTAAATCATCCCCCGAAACTAACCGAATCATCGGAATTCAATTCCGAGCCCTCTAACTCACAAGTCAACGTCCGGTTGACTTTTCCAAACTAATTCTTCCTTAAAGAGACTAATTGTCCCATTTCATACCAAACTCGATCCGAATTGACTCAAATTCACCAAGTACACATATTGAAACATGAATAAGCATTTAACGGGGAATACGGGACGAAAATACAGGAAACGACGGTTCGGGTCGTTACATTCTCCCCAACTAAAAGCCCCAGGTATGTTTCTTGACCCGCTCGAGGACGAGCGTTTGTTTAAGTTGGGGAGAATGTGACGAACCGACCCGTCGTCATGTGAGTTACCTCCCCATTTCCCCCATTTTATGCTTCTTCATGTTTCATTGTCGGTATTCGGTGTGTTAGAGAAATCGGATTGGTTTTGATAGGAAATGAGACACTTAGTCTCTTTAAGGAAGGCTTATTTTGGAAAAGTCAACTGGGTGTTGACTATTGAGTTAGAGGACTCGGATGTGATTTTTGGTGATTCGGTTAGCTTTGGGGGTTGATATGTGGCTTAGGAGTGTGATCGAAATTGATTTTGGAGGTCCAGAGTGGAATTAGGCTCGAATTGGCGAAGTTAGTATTTTGGCGAATTCCGGTTGGTAGGTGAGATTTTGATACGGGGGTCGGAATGGAATTTCGAGAGTTGCAGTAGCTTCGTTAGATGATCTTGGATGTGTGTGCAAAAATTCAGATCATTCGGAAGTGTGTTGGTCGGGTTTTTGATCAAATGCGTATTTAGGAAGTTTTTAAGAAATTTAGGCTTGAATCTGATATAATTTGATGGTTTTGGTGTTGTTTGTGGTGTTTTGATGATTGGAACAAGTTTGAATGATGTTTTAGGATGGGTTGGCACTTTTGGTTGAGGTCCCGGGGGCCTCGGGGTGATTTTGGATGGCTAACGGGAATTTTTGAAGTTGGAAAATGTTACAGAAATGCAGCAGTCAGTGCAGAGCAATTTTGCTCTATGCGATCGCATAGCAAGGGCTGTGATCACATAGATGGATTTTTAGGGGCTGTTTGGTTGTTCAATGCGATCACATGAAGGGGTTGCAATCGCACAGTGTTCTCTGGTAAGGCAGTGCGATCGCTTAGGGCCTGTTGCGATCGCATAGGGTAATTTGAGACCATGGAATTTTTGGTATATGCGATCGCAGAGGTCTGGATGCGATCGCATAGAAGAAATCTGGGCTGGACAGAAGGGTTTTTTTAATAGCATTTTATCCGCGAGCCTAAGTCTATTTCCTCCATTTTTGAATAACCTTGAGAGCTTTTGGACGAGGATTAAAGAGGGTTTCGACTGGGATTGATTGGAGGTGAGTCTTATGACCTAAAAACATCATTTAATTGTAGATTCAACATCTAAATTCATGGAAATTTGATTAAAAAGGGAAGAATTAGGGCTTGACTTTTTGAATGTAAATTTGGGGTTTGAGGGAGCATTTGAGCTCGGATTTTGGTAAATTTAATATGTATAGACTCGTGGGGAGATAAGAAATCCGGTGATGTGAATTTTCTGATTTTTCGAGAAGTGGGCCCGGGGCTCGGGTTTTTGCCAACTTCGTGATTCTTGATATTTTTCGATTGTTTTTGATTGGGTATTGTTCCCTTAGCATATTGTGATGTATTCGCTCTGATTTTGGTTAGATTCGATGTGCGTGGAGGTCGATTTGAGGGGCAAAGGCGTCGCGAGCTAGAGAGTTAGCCAGTTCGAGGTGAGTAATGGTTATAAATGATGTTCTGAGGGTTTGAAACTCCGGATTTGCACAACATGGTGCTACGTTGAGATAAGACACACGCTGTATGATGAGCATGGGGTCTGTTACTACTGGGGGTTTGGACTCGGTCCATCCCGTTTGATGACTCTACTGTACTTTTGACTGAGACTTAATTAATTTCATTATATTATGGGCTAGTTGTCATATTTGGGGCCTTGTGCCGTTCTGTAGAACCTTTAGGGGGCATTTGTATTGGTTGACCTCACTTTTTCTGGTCGAAATCATACCCTCAGTCATGTTCTTAACTGATAAACATAATATGAACCAACTTAGAAATTGTTAAATCCTAATGAGAGTAACTTGTGGGTTGAGAACCCCGTCTTATCTTAGTGTGCCCGAGAGGCCAAGTCTATATTGATTGAGAGGGGTCGAGAACCCCATTGTGAGGGTATTTGATATGCTATGGATCGGGCTGCACGCCGCAACAGTATATATATTTATGCGGATCGGACTGCACGCCGCAGTAGTAGATTATACGAATCGGACTGCACGCCACAGTAGTATATTTTATGGATCGGACTGCATGCCGCAGTAGTATATTATATGGGTCGGATTGCACGCCGCAGTAGTTTAGCGCTTGGGCTGAAGGAGCCCCTCCGGAGTCTGCACACCCCCAGTGAGAGCAATCGACTATTCTTGGATCGGGCTGCACGCCGCAGTAGTATATATATATATATATATACGGATCGGGCTGCACGCTGCAACAGTATATATATTTATACGGATCGGGCTGCACGCCGCAGCAGTATATATATATATATATATGGATCGGGCTGCGTGCCGCAGTAGTATACTATTTGGATCGGGCTGCACGCCGCAGCAGTACAAATATGAATTCGGTTACCGTGAGGAGTAAATGAAATGAATACTGGTTTAAAGGACTTTTAACTGACTTCTTCATTCAGTTGCTGTTTTTGATATTCTCACCGTTCAAATATAGAATTGCGTAGTGTTTTTTACGAGTTTTCTTTCCTTCAGTCATTATTTATTGCTATTACTCACTGAGTTGGAGTACTCACTTTACTCCCTGCACCATGTGTGCAGATACAGGTATCCCGGAGGCATAGTTTGGGCTTTCTGCTGCTGTTTAGCTTATTCTGGAGTCATCGAGGTAACTGCATGGCGTCCGCAGGACCCAGTTTCTCTCCTTATCCTCTTTATTTTCCGCATTCTAGACAACTCTATGTATAGGTTGCTACACAGACTAGTAATAGAGGCTCTCGACTCGTGACACCAGATCGGTGGGATTTATAGTGATATTTTATGGATTTTTTCGTACTGTTTATCTATCTCTACAGAGTTATAATCATGTTCATTTTGCATTTAATACTATTAATTGGTAATGAATTCTACTTAAGGAATTGTGAGTGACGAATTGGTCGGGCTTGCCTAGCATCGTGTTGGGTGCCATCACGGCCGGGGATTGGGGTCGTGACAAAATAAGCGCACAAAATTGAGATTTCCACCGGCATTTGTTGAAGATTTGAAGATCGCTACCCTATTTGAAGATCGAAAGTGTGAAAAAACAGAGCGAATATGCTGATTTCTCTTTACAATTCGAGTTTTTCTCCTTAAATTTTGTAGATGTAGCTGATTTGACTTTGGAAAATGCTAAAACTTTTGATGCTCAAACTCACATCTTATTTTTCCGATTTTGATTTCGATGATAGAGCAGAATGTCAAAAATTATAAGTATTACAGAAGTTTAGCGCTCAAACTTCTAAATTTTTAGCTGAAAACTCCATTCTCAGTTTGGAGATATGTAGATCTGGAGGTTTGAATCATAACAACTGATTTGATTTCGAAAAATCCTTTGTTGAAATTTAGTATTTGACATCAACACTGTTGAAATTTGCATTGTCGAGATTCAATTTTGGACATAAAAGTAGTTATAACTTCAGAATCATGGGAAATATACCAATTCTGCTCCAGCATAGTGGAGAATGGGATGATAACCATAATTTCATAAACTTTCATGTTGATACAATTCTAATAAAGGCCTGTTGGAAATTTGAACAACTTCTCAGAGAAATTGCAAAGCAACTGCAAAAGGATAGTAACACAATAGTTATTCAGTATGCTATTGCTCAAGGATATCCACCAATTACAATTTGCAGCGATATGAATGTTAGTATTTACATGAAATTGAAAAAATCAAGTGCAAGGATGACAACAATTCCACTGTGTGTCGTTTGCTAAAAATACTATAGATGCAAGCACCTTCAATTTCGGTGTTGCTACAATTTAATCAGAAATTGCACCATTTGAAAGCAGTGATATGATTAGTACATTTTATGTGCAAGAAGGAGATGACACAAATATAGAACTTGATGATGCAAACATCATAACTGATCAATTTCATCAAAAAGTTGAAAAAGGACAAATTTACAAAGACAAGAACCCGCTGGCTCTTGTTATGAAACAATATGCCGTTAGAGAAAAATGTCAATATCGGGTTAATAAATCATGCTCAAGAAGGTTTGTCTGCATTTTTTCCAGTAAAAAACTACGTGATACCTATATAGTATATAAGTATACTAAATCAGTATACTATGCAAGTATAGAATTGTACTGGTTTGTCTGTATTTTTTATCAGTAAAAGATGATACCGGTATAGTATATAAGTATGCTATATCAGGATACTATGCGAGTATATAATTGTATTGGTTTGTGTTTGTTATTATCAGTAAAACATAATACCAATATAGTATATATGTATGCTAAATCAGTATACTATGTGAGTATAGAATTGTGCTGGTTTGTCTGTATTTTTTATCAGTAAAAGATGATACTGGTATAGTATATAAGTATGCAATATCAGTATACTATGCGAGATATAATTATACTGGTTTGTGTTTGTTATTATCAGTAAAACATAATACCAACATAGTGTATATGTATGCTAAATCAGTATATTATGTGAGTATAGAATTGTGGTGGTTTGTCTATATTTTTTATCAGCAAAATATGATATAGATATAGCATATAGGTATGCTATATGGGTATATAATTGTACAGATTTGTGTGTGTGTTTTTTATCAATAAAACATTATACATAACTGTATTTGTATTATAAACAGGTATACCCTTGAATGCGTGGATGAAAGATGCACTTGGAGACTTAAAATATCAAGCCTGCGAGCATCAAATCTTTTCAAAGTGATGGATTTTAATTTTGTCCACAGTTGTTTAAATGATAAGAGATTTTGTTCACGAAATCAAGCTATCTCAGCTTTTGTTGCAGCTGTGGTACAAGACAAACTTGTTGACCCGAAAATCATATATACACCCACAGATATCTAGAGTGACATCCAAAAAGCATATGGTATGGACTCAAGCTATATGCAAGCATGGAGATCAAAAGAAAAAGCAATACAATTGTTGAGAGGAACACCAAGTGAGCCATACAAGAAAATACTAACATATCTTTATATGTTAGAGTATGCTAACTTAGGATCAGTGACATGACTACACACTGAAGGAGATGAGAGCTTCTTGTATGCATTCATAGCTATATATGCATCGATTAGAGGATGGATCTATTGTAGGCCAACAATTGTAGTTGATGGAAGTTTTTTAAAGGGACCATACTCATGGCTTCCACACAAGACGCGGAGGGTAAGAAAAAAAGTTGTCAGAGAATCAGTATTGAATAATTGATGTACTTTACTATTTTAAAAATACTATCTAATTACATTCAGTTAAAGAAACAAAAAAGATTTCCAAATATTATATGACACCAATATGGTATACAAGTATACCAACATAGTATATAATTATTTTGCTACATACCTGCACCTACCTATGACTATACTACTATATGAAACGCTAAATTAATATTGAGTGTTGTTATTGATATTTTTTCCTTTGGCTTTACAGGACAAATTCTACTCCACACATATGCAATTGTTGATTCAGAAAATGATGCATCGTGGAAGTGATTCTTCGTGCAGTTCAGAGAAACCTATGGACAAAGAGAGGGAATGCGCATTGTATCAAACATGCATGAAGGTATATGGAGAGCAACGTCAATTGTCTATCCAGAAGTCCCTCATTGTGCATGTATTTCCTCCTGAGAAACTACATAAAAACAAATTTCAGGAAGAGCCAAAAACAAATCAATGAAGTATACTTTGCGTTAGCAAGAGCATACACTGTTGAAGAATTCAACAGGCATATGGCAGAGTTAGAAGTTATTGATAGTAGAGTGAAAATATACCTAATAGATATTGGATATGATAAATGGTCCCGGACGCATTACAAGGCAAATAGAACCATGACCATGACATCGAATATTGCAGAATCAGTAAATGCAGCAAACAAGCATGCAAGAAACCTCCCAGTTGTGAGATTGCTTGACTTTATGACTATTGATTCAGAAATGGAATTACACTAATCGGAAGGATGCCATGGAATCATTTATGAAGATTGGTGTAAAGTATGAAAAAATATTGGCAGATAATACTATCTTATCACAGACGATGACGGTATGCATGTTCAGGATCATAAAAATGCTGCATGTACTGTAGTTTTACTTCTGTACCTTAGAGATTTCACTAAACAACTGAATATTGTTATTAAAAAAAATACTATTACTTCATATGGCTAATGACTTTTCTTAATTAAAATTATATTAGGTGTTGCCATCAACTCAATTCTTACATTTAGTAATTGATGTCCAAACAAGAAATGTGGTGCGCCTACATGAAAAAACTACACTTGTGGAAGGTTTCAGCTAGACGATATTCCATGTCCACATGCAATGGCAGTTATACAAAATTTTCATATGGATGCATACAAGTATTGCTCGGATTACTACATCATAAACTACTTGCTGAAAACATATGAGATACCAGTAAATCCTTTGCCTAATGAAATAACGTGGCAAATTTCAGAACATGTCTCTTCGCAGGTGGTACTGTCACTAAAAGGAAAAATCAAACCAGGAAGACCTAAAAAGAAAAGAGGCATAGGAGGCTGGGAAGGAAATACAGTTACATGTGCACTGTGCAGGAAAAAAGGACATAACCGGAGAACATGCCGAAATATTCCAAAGAGAGATTGATATAATGCTTCAATGTTTTTATAGAACTCATATATCGTAGAACCATATCATTTGAATTGCAAAGAAATAAAATGCATGTCTTGCACTAGACATATATTTAGTATGGTGATTTTTTGCGAAATTACTTTTTGGCAAAAAATTTATATGGCTACTTGTGTTTTCAATAAGAATCTGTTTATTTTCTATTTTAGTATATAAAAGTGGGATGCATTTACATCTAGTTGCTGCAGGAAAAAGGTGCTAAAATATATATGTGATACCTAAGTGGTATATCAAGTATATCTGTATACCTTATTGGTATCAAAATATGTGCATAAATAGAAGTGGTGCCCCAAATGCAACATTTATACATACATCATTAACAAAATGGGCACGCTTTGTAGTTCATGTCAGTATTGAAGTATAACAAATTGGAAGTCATTTACATGCAATTATTGTACATCATCAGGTACTTAAATACAAGGTGATAACCAAATGGTATATTTGTATACCTTATTGGTATATAGTTGTATTGCACTAATATGGCTAAACCAAAATATAACGACCCGACCGGTTATTTTGAGCTCTAGCACGTCGTAGGGGTGGGTATATATCGGGTAAAATCGATAACCCGAACCGTTAATTACTTATTGGGTTATCGGTATTGGGTTATTGGGTTAACGGTTCGGTAACGGGTAATTTTTTTTATTATTGGGTTATCGGTTCGGCTAGGTTTAGCAATTCTGTTATTGGGTAAACCGATAACCCAATAAGGGTTTACTAATTTACTAGTTTACCCTTAAGTATATATATAATAGGGTTTCATATACATGGTTCAATTTCTCTTTCTCAAATCTCAGTTCTTTCTCCGCCAGTCCGCCTCACTCCCTGAGTCCCTGTCACCCTCACCCTTAGATTTTAGTCCTCAAACCTCACCAGTTCTCCGCCAGTCCGCCACCGGCCACACGGCTCAAGCCCTCACCAGTTCTCTGCCTCACGGCTCACGCCCCCACGGCTGAGCTCGTCAAGGCTCAGTTTTCTATCATCTTGTTTTATGTTACAATGCACGAGAAACTGGTACTAAGTCCTTAATGAGGCATTTTGAGCGTTGTTTGTAGCGCAATTTGGTGAAGCCTATAAGGATTGAATAGTTGTTGTGTTGTTTACTTGAATTTGAACTATTAGTATTATGTTTGGACTTTGGACTTGTTAATCTTAAGGTTGCTACTACTTTGTATTGTTATTAATGTGTTTGAACTATTACTTTGGAGTTTGGACTGTTTGTAGTATTGAACTATTACTTGAAGTGTTGAACTATTAGTTGAAGTGTTGTTTCTATGTTGAACTATCTGTTTTATAACTATTACTTTGTATTGTTATTCTGTTTTATGTTGCACAGAATTAGTGCTTATAGCTTATTGTTTTCCTGTTAGTTGAAACCAATAGATAACATGTTCCAGCTACTTTTAGTTTGTGGAATGGCTGATATCTGAGCAGTTTGAAGCCCAACTAACTTCCGGGCATGCAATTAACATAAGCAAATGGTCTTGAGATTGGTTCTTATCCTGTGTATACTATGTTTGAATTGTGAGAGTACCATTGAAATTGTCAAATCTACTGGTGCTACTCAGCTCTTCTTCAATCATTTATATGGTCAGTTCTGTTTCTCTACAAAAATGAATTCCCTTTTATAGTATTTAATTATTCTGTTTGACTTGATTATTCTTTTTCTATTTTTTATGTTGTTGTTTAAAAGTTTAATATATTGTTATGGGATGGCTTTAATTGAGATTAGTGCTTGTTGTATGTCCTTTAAGAATAAGATAATGAATTGTCTTCTGTGTAAATAATAAATTATTGGCATATGCTTTCCTAATTAACTAATGAAATTTAGGTACAGTGCTTGTATCAGAATCACAGTAATCTGGATGGATTTGTTGTACTAAACATATTACATATCCTTATTATTTGATATAATAGAAACAGAAAAGGTATAGCTAAACATTTGATATGACCATAGTTGAATGGTAAATTGCTAATAGAAATGGATGGCTTTTATTTTAAGCATCTCATGAAGCGGCCAATATTGTGAGAAATACCGATAATGATTAATAACCGATAACCGATAACCAATATCTTATAGGTTTTCTTATCAGTTTATCATATTTATAAACCGATAATCGATAGGCAAAATCGATAATATTCATAACTGAATCGAACCGACCGATGCCCACCCCTAGCGCATCGTTCAGCAGTTTGAGGCCATGAGCAGCTTCACTTCAGGTATTATGACTTGTACGCATGGTTGAAATTGAATTCCGGGGAATGCAGAGTTGATTTGAAAAGAGAATTCTCACTTCGGAAGCTTTGAGTTGAAAAAATTAACTAAGATTGGATTTTTGAGTAAACGACCTCAAAATTGGGATTCGAAGGTTCCAGCAAGTTCGTATGATGATTTCGGACTTGGGCGTATGTTCGAACCAGGTTTTGGGATACCCGAAAATGTTTTGGCACATATTGTGGAAGTTAGCATTTTGGAAAAATTTCATAAGTTTGGGTTGAAGTGGATTTCAGTGTTATCATTGTCTGTCTGGGATTCTGAGTTTGGGAATAGCTCCGTATGGTGATTATGGTATTGGGAGCGCGATCGGAAGTGAATTCGGAGGTCCGTGGGTCATTTTGGGGTCATTTGGCTAAAGATAGAAATTTGAAGGTTTTTGAGAAGTTTGACCGGAAGTGGACTTTTTGATATCGGGGTTGGAATCCGATTCCGGAAGTTGGAGTAGGTCCGTAATGTCAAATGTGACTTGTGTGAAAAATTTGAGGTTAATCGGACGCGATTTTATGAGTTTAAACATCGGGAGTAGAAGTTGAAATATTAAAGTTCATTAAGCTTGAATTGGATTGCAATTTATGGTTTTAGCGTTGTTAGATGTGATTTGAGGCTTTGAGCAAGTCCGTGTTATGTTTTTAGACTTGTGTGGGTGTTTGGTTTGGAGCCTCGGGGGCTCGGGTGTGATCCGGGATAGCTTCGGAGTGATTTGCTAAGAAATAGGATTGTTGGTACTGGTATGATCACAATTGCGATGCATTGGTCGCAAATGCGACCTCGCATTTGCGAGTTTCTATTCGCATTTGCGAGGCTGGGCTTCTAGGGGAAAGTTCGCATTTGCGAACGAAGGATCGATTTTGCGAGGCTGTCACTGATAACTAGGGATTTTGATGCATTTTATACTCCTTCTTGCTTATGTTTTGATTAGAAATTCATACAAAATAGTCCCAAAAGGCTCACAAGTTGTGCTTAATTGCAGGTTTGATCAACAAAGTGACGAGATGTCAAAGATCAGCTCAAAAGGAGTGAAACTTGCACAAGTACCAAGACAAGACAAAGCTTAGGCAAAACAGGCCTAATGTGGTCGCACACCATTCTGTGTGGTCCGCACAAGGAGGTTCAGAGTGGTGGCATTCAGGAAAAAAGGGTAATGTGACCGCACTAGGTTTTGTATGGTCCACACTATGATCAATGTGGCCGCACTCGATTTAGTGCGGTACGCAGTAAGAAGGATCATAGAGTTGCCAACTTCTGAGTTTCAAGCCAATACGGTCCGCGCTCCATTTCATGCGGACCACACTAGAAGCCTCCGCGGCCGCAGTCCATTCTCTGCGGTCCGCAGTGCCTGAGTTCAGAGAGATGGGTTTTCAAGTGCAGAGCCTTAGTGCGGCCACACACCATTTTGTGCGGTCCGCACTAGCCCCACAGGGGTATTTTTGTCCAAATTTTTTAGCTTAGTATAAATAGTTTCTTTTCCCATTTTTAGGGTATCAGATAGTTTTTAGTTGTAGCTGCGCTCGTGGGATCGACGTCTTTAGCTATTTTGGGAAATTTTATCTACATTTCAACATTGAATCTTATTGTTTATCTTAGTAATTAATTAATATGAGTTGTTCGTCATCTATTTCTTGCTTTTCTTCTTCAATTATGAGTAGCTAAACCCATAAGCTAGGGTTACGGCTCAACCCTAGTATGGGTAATTGATGGGTCTTGTATTTTAGGGCTAGATTGACTATGAGTATTTGATATTTGGGATAATTTCATGTTTAATTGTTGAATTAGTGGCTGCAAACACTAGTTTGTGTTTAGTTGACTTGAGCTCTTCTTGAGAAAGAGAGCTTGAGTCTCTGAAATTGGTCCAACAAGGAATTGGGGCGTACTCAAGAGATTGATAGCTCCAATTAAAGGGTTAAACCTCGAGAGAGTAATACCCGACTTGAACCTTGATTGCTTGCGCAAATTTGCATACCCAATTGGTCTGGAGAAAGTCAATTCGGGCAAAATCACTCGAACCACCGAGAGGTGTAGAGTGGGTAAAATTGTGCAACGGTTATATCATACTCCCCAAATATATCAATCATGCCTTAGACTCAAGTATCCGTTAATTGGCTTAGATTATTCTAGTTTAATTCACCATTGTAGTTTGATAAAAGTAGAAGTAAAAAAAATGTTTAGAAGTGTAATTTGGAACACGTACACAACCCTAAATTAGATAGATACCTGACTCCAACTTCTAGCTCTCTGTGGAAATCGATCCCTACCCTAAATTAGATAGTATTGTCTATTGTTCTTCTTTCCTTCTTTGCTACTAACTTGTTTGTGTCATAACGCAGGTACCAAATGGCAGCGAACAATGCTAATGACCCTCTTGGAAATGTGATTGCGGGGGAGGAGGTAGATGATGTCGGAGATGATGAGGTACCTCTTGTACCTCTAGGATAACGTAGAGGCCGCCAGGCCAATGTGAATGATAATAACAATATTCCAGAACCTCCTCCGCCACCTCCAAGAGTGGCTCCTAGAGTACTTCCAAACCAAGGCTATGCAAGTGCTATTGTCCCACTCCGAATCCGGTCGGGCAATTTTCAAATAACCAATGTGATGTTGAATTTACTAGATTAGCGTGGGTACTTCACGGGCGCTGCAAATCAAAATGCTTACAAACATCTCAAGGGGTTCGTGGATACATGTTGGGGGAGCAAGCAAACTAATGTGTCCGAGGATGCTCTCCGGTTAAGACTCTTCCCATTCTCACTTAGGAGGAAGGCATTGGATTGGCTCGAGCGACTTCCCAACCATTCTATCACTACTTAGGATGAGTTGGCGGATAAGTTCATTGCTAATTTTTCTCACCGGGGCATATGACGGCATTGCGAGATGAGATATTGGCCTTCAAGCAAGAGCCCACGGAACCTTTGCATGAGATTTGGGAGCATTATAGAACAATGGTGAAAGAATGCCCCAACAATGATATGACCGAGGCTATGATCCAACAAACTTTCTACCGGGGCATTAACACCACAAACCAATGCATAGTGAACCAACTTGTTGGGGTCAACTTTATGAAGCTGTCATATGATGAAGCATGTGATATGCTTGACGAAATGGCTGACACTTTTTCTGCATGGCAAAGTAGAGCCAATATGCCTCAAGGTGACCCCACGATCACTAATTTGCACAAGGAATTGCATGATCATGGGCAAGATAAAGCTGACCTGACAACTACTATGAACCAATTTGTAAAGGCACAGTTGCAACAAGTCCAAAATCCTCGCCAAGTGAATGCCATGGAGGGTGTCAATATGCTTGTCAACAAAAGAAGGCAACAAACCCAAGGGAATTCTGAGCAATTTGATGATGACTGTGATGGATTTCAAAATGATGCTTATGATGAACAAAGTGAAGAGGTTCAATAAATGAATAATTATCAAGGCCATCGGGGCAACTCTTCCAACCAACAACAATGGACACCTCAAGGCAATTGGGGCAATCAACAACAAAACAATGGTAATTGGGGGAACAACAACCAAAACAACAACTGGGGCAATCAGAACAACAATCAGAGCAACCAAGGGAATTAGAATGGTAATAACAACAATTGGGGTGACAATAACAATCAAGGTGGATGGAATAACGGAAACCAAGAAAACCAGAGGCAAGGCTTTCAAAGGCCCCCGATGTACCAACAACCGAACAATCCACCCCTATTTCTATCCCAAGGTCCTAGTTCTTCTGGAAATGATATGGGTAGAATTGAAATGATGTTCGAATAGATGATGAAGAAGAATGTGGACTCAGATGTGCAGTTGGCTTCCCACAATACCTCTATCAAAAACTTAGAGGTGCAGTTAGGCCAAATCTCACAGTCTTTAAATACTCGCCCTAATGGTGCTCTACCAAGTGATACAGTAGTGAACCCAAAGGGTGGGAAAAACTATGTTATGGCGGTTACAACAAGAAGTGGGAGAGGCAATGATGTGAATGCCTCCAAACAAAAGCAAATCTTGGATGATGATGTTGAGTTGCAAGAAGATGAAGCCCCTTCGGTAGTTGAAGATGCGGTTGATGAAAATGTGAACAAAAAAGTGAGGATTGATATTCAAGATGTCGAGGTAGAAACTCAAAATGATGTGAACCCTTCCAGGGAGCATATAATAGACATGCCGGAGCCGGTTGTACCAAAAGCCAATGCTCCTTTGCCAAGGCCACCTCCACCTTATCCTCAAAGGCTCGCGAAGCAGAAAAGTGAGAATCAATTTAAAAAATTCATTGACATGATGAAGAGCTTGTCCATTAATGTTCCTTTGGTGGAGGCTCTTGAACAAATGCTGGGCTATGCAAAATTCATGAAAGACTTGGTCACAAAGAATCGTTCTATGGATTATGAAACTATAAAGATGACTCACCAAGTTAGTGCTATAGTGCATTCAATGGCCCCGAAGCTTGAAGATCCCGGTGCTTTCACCATTCCTTGCACTATTGGGAGTGCGGATTTTACTAAAGCTCTATGTGATTTGGGGGCTAGTATCAATTTGATGCCCTATTCCGTTTTCAAGACTTTGGGTATCGGGCAGCCAAGGCTGACTTCTATGAGATTACAAATGGCAGATAGAACAATGAAGAGACCATCAGGTATTATTGATGATGTGCTTGTCCGGGTGGACAAATTTATCTTGCCAGCTGACTTTATGATCTTGGATTGTGAGGTAGATTATGAAGTTCCTATAATTTTGGGGAGACCTTTCCTTGCTATGGGGAAGGCCTTAGTTGATGTGGAAGCAGGGGAACTCACCTTCCGGGTGGGTGACGAGAAAGTGGTCTTTCATGTGTGCAAATCAATGAAGCATCCCAACACTACCGAGGTGTGCTCTTTTGTGGACCTCATCACAACAGTGATAATTGATGACACCAGTGCAATGATCAATGTGGAGGACCCATTGGAGGCCATACTATTGAATCTTGATGTCAATAAGGATGCAAGTCGGGTGGAGTGCGTGAATGCTTTACATGGAATGGGCTCTTATTCTTATGAACCTAGGAAATTATCTTTGGACCTCGAGAATAAAAAGACTCCACCAACAAAACATTCAATTGAGGAGCCTCCGGTGTTGGAGTTGAAACCACTGTCTCCACACCTCAGGTATAAGTTCTTAGGCTCAAATTCTACTTTGCCAGTTATTCTTTCTTCTTGTCTTACTAACCTGCAGTGCTTCAAATGCGAAAAAAGGCAATTGAATGGACTTTAACTGATATTCGGGGGATAAGCCCCGCATTCTTTATGCACAAGATTATTCTGGAAGATGATGCAAAGCCTTTCTTGGAGCATAAAAGGAGGTTGAACGAGGCAATGCAAGAAGTTGTGAAAAAGGAGATGATCAAGTGGTTGGATGTCGGGGTTGTGTATCCCATCTCTGATAGCTCTTGGACTTCACCGATGCAATGTGTTCCGAAGAAGGGTGGCATGACCGTGGTTGCAAATTCACAAAATGAGTTGATTCCTACCAGAACCGTCACCGGTTGGAGGGTATGCATAGATTACCGCAAGTTGAACAAAGTGACCTACAAGGATCACATTCCTTTGCCTTTTATTGATCAGATGTTAGATTGACTTACTGGGCGTGCCTTCTACTATTTCTTGGATGGGTATTCTGGGTACAACCAAATCTTGATTGCTCTGAAAGATCAAGAAAAGACCACATTCACTTGTCCATATGACACGTTTGCCTTCTCTAGGATGCCTTTTGGGTTGTGTAATGCACCGGCTACATTTCAGCGGTGTATGATTGTCATTTTCACCGATATGGTGGAAGACATTTTGGAGGTGTTCATGGACGACTTTAGTGTTGTGAGAGATTCATTTGATGAGTGCTTGAAAAATCTTGGTAGAGTTTTGGTCCGTTGTGAAGAAACCAATCTTGTCCTCAATTGGGAGAAATGCCACTTTATGGTGGAAGAAGGAATTGTTCTTGGGCATAAAATTTTGAAACATGGCATTGAGGTGGATAAAGCAAAGATTGAAGTGATTTCAAGGCTCCTTCCCCTACATCTGTCAAGGGAGTTCGAAGTTTTCTTGGGCATGCGGGGTTATACTGGAGATTTATCAAAGACTTTTCGAAGGTAACGATCCCTTGTGCAAGTTGTTGGAAAAAGATGCTAAGTTCGTGTTTGATGAAAAATGTATGCAAGCCTTTGAACTTCTCAAGCATAAGTTGACCACCACTCCTATCATTACCGCACCTAATTCGAGCTTACCCTTTGAGCTTATGTGTGATGCGAGCGATGTTGCGGTTGGGGCAGTTTTGGGTCAAAGAGTGAACAAAATATTTCATCCGGCATACTATGCGAGTAAGGTAATGAATGATGCTCAAATGAACTACACAATGGTCGAGAAAGAACTTTTGGCTATTGTGTTCGCAATGAAAAAATTCCAGCCATATCTTATGGGTGCTAAGGCTATTATTCATACCGACCATGCCGCACTCCGGTACTTGATGACGAAGAAGGATTCCAAAGCTATATTGATGCGATGTGTCTTGTTACTTCAAGAGTTTGATTTGGAGATTGTGGACTGGAAGGGTAGTGAGAACCAAGTGGTGGACCACTTGTCCCGCTTGGAGAAGGAGGGGAGGCCTCGTGACGGCCTAGAGATCAATGATTCATTTTCCGACGAACAACTCCTTTCGGTGTCGATGCATGATATTCCATGGTTTGCCGATGTTACTAATTTTCTTGTGACTGGTATAATACCGTGTGAGCTCTTTTCTAACCAAAGGAAGAAGCTCAAGCGGGATAGTTTGGATTTCTATTGGTATAAGCCGTACTTATTCAAGATTTGCACGGATGGGGTGATCCAAAGGTGTGTCTCGGAGGAAGAGCAATTGAGTATCTTGGAGGCTTGTCATTCCTCTCCCTATGGTGGCCATTATGGCGGGGCGAGGATGGCTTTTAAAGTTCTTAGTTGTGGGTTTTATTGGCCATCTTTGTTCAAAGATGCAGGTGATTTTGTGAAGAGATGCGACGAATGCCAAAGAGCGGGTGGAATTTCAAAGAAAGATGAGATGTCTCTCAATACCATCCTTAAGGTTGATATTTTTGATGTGTGGGGCATTGATTTCATGGGCTCATTTGTTAGCTCTTGTCGGAACACTTACATTCTTGTGGCGGTGGACTATGTTTCAAAGTGGGTTGAAGCCGTGGCTTTGCCCAACAATGAGGCCCGGAGTATTGTTGCATTTCTTAAGAAAAGCATTTTTACAAGATTTGGTACTCCACGTGCAATCATAAGTAATGGGGGGTCTCATTTATGCAATAGAGCTTTCGACACTTTGCTTTCAAAGTATGGTGTCAATCACAAAGTTTCTACTCCCTATCATCCTCAATCAAGTGGTCAATTTGAAGTCTCCAACAGGGAAATCAAAAGCATATTGTCAAAAACAGTCAATGCAAATAGGACTGATTGGTCAAAGAGGTTGGATGATGCTCTATGGGCTTATATGACTGCTTACAAGACTCTGATTGGTATGTCTCCGTATCGGTTGGTGTTTGGGCAAGCTTGCCATCTACCGGTCGAGTTAGAGCACAAGGCCATATGGGCTTTGAGGAAGCTAAATCTTGAGTGAGATGTTGCAGCCAATCTTCGCGTGGAGCAGCTTGATGAACTTGATGAAGTCAAAGAGGGGCAGCTGTAAGCACGTGATTTTTGACCCTCCCCGAGAATTTTCACATTTTTAGCGTGAATATGTGAAATTGGGTCTAGTATAGCTATTTTAACTATTTTTACTTTATTTCGTTGCAAAAAGAAAAATTTCAAAAAATATATATATAAATTTTAGTTTATGTATCTCTCATAAACTTGAAAAATACAAAAATTGCACTTTATTTTGGTACTTTATATAAATTCGAAAATTAACAAAAAATATATATATAATTCTATTAATATTTTGAAGTCATTTTAATACAAAAAATATTGTTTCATATTTTTGTCTTTATTAAAAAAAACGAAAATTACAAAAAATAGTTTTATTAATATTTTATAGTTATTTTAACTTTGAAAAAGACAAAAAAATATTACTTCATATTTTATCTTAATATTTACGAAAATTACAAAAAATGGTTTTATTAATATTTTATAGTCGTTTTAACTTTGAAAAAAATACAAAAATAGTACTTCATATTTTATCTTAATATTTACGAAAATTACAAAAAAATAGTTTTATTAATATTTTTGTAGCTATTTTAAAATCTTGAAAAATATTTAAAAATATATATAGTTTTGTTTAAATACTAGTCTTATTTTTGGTAGTTATTTTGCTTACATAGGACTAGTTAAGCAACGTGTTCCTATTTCTCGGGTCCGGGCAAAAGAATAATATTCGGGTTCAAACTACCCGGTTTTAGGCCTAATTTTCGGACCTAACCCATAATAAACCGTGTCCAGGACACGTGGGGAACCCCACCACGCGTGGGGGACATATGCCTTGAACCCCACCACGCGTGGGCTCATTTTTCTGGGCAAACCCATGCTAAATACACGGATGAAACAAGGAAAGGGAGGAATTTTTGACTTTTGGGTCAGAAAAAAAAAACGAAAAAGAAAAACAGTACTGTTTCATCATCTTCTTGAAAAGGAAGAAGAGAAAACCCTACTGTGGACTGGTTTTTGACAGAGCAACGAACAGCCCCCCGAGCACCGGACCAACACCCCCACGCTCGAACACCCCCTCGTCACCACTGTTCGCCACCTTCTTCCTCATCGTTACGACCACCAGTCCAAAACCAACAACCCGTCAGCCACCTTCCTCGTCGGAACTCCATCGTCGACCCCGTCCAAACACCCAGCAAAACCCAACAGCCATCGTCGGCCACTATACACGACGACCTCCGTCGTTACTGTCCCCAACCCACTGTCCAAGTGCCAAACCCTCCTCCTCTCACCTTCACCATCATCGCCACACGAACGACCCTCCATAGCTGCTCCTTTCCTCATCTCCAACGACCCCTTATGTTGCAGCTTCACGCAACAGTTGCTGCGTCGAAATACAGCAGCTGTTGCTGCGTCGCTGCATTGCTGAGTAGCTCAGTCGTTGCTTCAGTCCGGTGAGGTTGTTTTGTTCGTCGAGGTCCGGCGCGTCGAGTTTGTTCGGTGAAGTCGATGTTGAGGTTTGGTCCATGGCTCTATGCGTTTCTGTTTATTCAGGTTAGTAAGCCTCGATGTATTGGATTAAAGAAATTTTACGTTCAATGTTTGAAGTTGCAATATATCAATTGATATGATAATTTTCTGCTTATGTTTCACCGTATGCATTTTAGTTCATTTTTGTGTTATGTTATTATTGATTACTTGATGTCATTTGATTTAGTTGTATTAGTAGTCCCAAGATTAGTATTGTTATTATTTACGTTCAATGTGTTATGTTATTATTGTCTTAGTTTATTTGGACAAAATTAGTATTAGTACCTGTTATTGCTACGCCCGAAACACTCATTCGCTTAATTTTTTTTATCAAATCTTGACAAGTTATGAGATTGTAGTTGTGAAGAAGCCGTAAGGTTTAGCATTGTTAAAGGCGTGAAAATGGCATCCTTCAAAAATAAATAAATAATTATAAAAAAAATGAATAAAAAATAATAATAAAATAAATAAAATGAGACGAGCCTCGCCGGAAAAAATGTACAGATTGCGGAGCCCTCACAAAATATATGTATTAAATACTTAGATTCTGGGACGGGCCGTTTAGCAAATTTCACGGCCTTACCCCAAAAATAATAATGCGCTAGTTGCTTTAGGCGCGCCTTTAATAATGTTATCTCCCTAAACTCGGGTGCACATTTATGTGACCCAAATCCAAATTTCAACGGAGTCGAAATATGTCTCTAGTCACGGGCGCATAGATTGTGGCGTGGCCCGAGATGCATTTCCATGACGTTGCAAATTCTTAAAAAAAATAAGAATGAGATGAGCCTCGCCGAATAAAAATACAAATTGCGGGGCCCTCAGTAAATACTTGTTTAAAATTACTTAGAATTCAGGAGGGTCGTTTAGCGAATTTCACGGCCTCCGCAAAATAATAACGCGATAGTCTCTTTAGGCGCACCTTTAATAATTTAATTTTCTTAAACTCGGGTGTGCATTTCATGCGACCCAAATCCAAATCCTAAAACATCAAATAAAATATGTTTCGGATTGTGGGTGCATTTCATGTGACACAGTCCAAAGATATATTTTAAGCGATGTTCACATTCTTATAAAACAATAATAATAAAGCGGTTAAAAGATAAATTTGCACATAAGTTCATATTGTATTAAAAATCAGATAAATAAGCCAAATATAACAGTTGAGCGACCGTGCTAGAACCACGGAACTCGGGAATGCCTAACACCTTCTCCCGGGTTAACAGAATTCCTTATCTAGATTTCTGGTACGCGGACTGTAATATAGAGTCATTATTTTCCTCGATTCGGGATTAAAATTGGTGACTTGGGACACCCTAAATCTCCCAAGTGGCGACTCTGAAATAATTAAACCAATCCCGTTTCGATTGTCCTTTAATTGGAAAAAACTCCCCCTGCGCCCCTCGGGCGCGGAAAAAGGAGGTGTGACAGCTCTGGCGACTCCACTGGGGACTTGGCCCAGAACCACTGGTTCAGGGTTAAGAATTCGAGCTTAAAATAATTGTTATTATTTGGCTTTATCTATTATCTGATTTTTACATGTTTGAGCCTAATGTGTTAAATGCTGCTTTTACCGCTTTGATATTATTTGAACTGTATATAAACTGTGCCGAAACCCATATCCTTTCTGAGTCTTCTAAATCATGAAGAAGGGTGTACTTCGTACGACTTCTTTTCTGTATAGTGTCAAATCCCAATTTAGAACGAGGTTCGGACAAGTTGCTAAGCCGGTGAAGCTTCTGTATTCCCGGTACGCTGCCCCCCCTCGGCTCGAGCTGTCCGCTCGGGTAAGCCAGGTCTAGAACAAACACCCAGGTCTGAACCTAGTATAACAAAGCCACATGCCGGATCCCTAGTAGGAACGTTTATTTGCATCATGTGCATTTGACTTAGGGGACTCAACACAGGGGTTGGGTCCGTCTAGGACAAGCAACCTGAAAATAATAGACAATCTTTCGGCATCCTATGTGCTACATGTTGTATTTAGTCAAGGGCGTATGGGTCATTGGGTCATTTCCAGCATGATGTTATTTTAATCAAAGCATGGGGAACATTTGTGGAATCCAAGAAGCCTTGGAATTCCCTATGTCCCCCACGCTTGCTTTTTGGGAAAACACATGGGGAACATTTGTGGAATCCAAGAAGTCTTGGAATTCCCATATGTCCCCCACGCTTCATATGTTGGGAAAAGCGCATGGGGAGCATTTGCGGAATCCAAGAAGTCTTGGAAATCGTTATGTCTCCCATGCCACATTTTTGAAAGAAATAATAAATAAAAAAAATTACAAATAAAACAAAGCATGAAAATTCAAAAAGATTTTGTATGTTTTCATTATTTTCCACAGATTAAAAATAAATCGTGAAAAAGAGGAGAAAATAACAGCATAGAAGTCCGAGTAGAGTCGAAACTCTGCCGAAATTTTAAAAATGAAAAAATGTCTTGTTAGTTTGTTATATTAAAAGCAAAGGAAAAAAAAAATCACCATTGTTCTGTCTGTTTTTTAAAAAATATTAAAGAAAATAGTTTGTTTTGCCATTAAATGAAAATGAAAAAGAGTTTTTTTTTTAAAAAAAAAATGTTTTATTTTATTTTATTTTGTTTGTCTATGAAAATGCCAGAAATAAAAATAAAAAGAGTTTTATTATTTGTTCCAAAAATAAGTATATATATAATCCAAAAAAAAAATTCAAAAGAAAGTTCAAAATTCAAAAAAGATAAAATAGATAAATAAAAATCCGAAAATATTTTGATTCTTCTTTAGAAAATTCAGAAAAAAAAACATTTTGAGAAGCATTACTTTTATTAAAAGCAAAATTCCGAAAAATATTTTCTTCTTCTTCTCTAGAATAAAGAAAAAAAGAGCAAATGAAAATTCAAAAAATATATCTTAGAAGTGTCCCTTTTAAAAAGAAAATCAATCAAAACAAAAAAAAAACAATACTTCCTTCTTCTTTTAAAGTAGTTCTTTTAAACGAAAATTCAAGAAAAGTTAGTTCATCTGCTTATTATTATTTGCCTACTTATTCTTATTTGCCCGAACTACGCGGGTTTGATTCTCACCGGATGTGAGATACGTAGGCAACCCTCATCGGGTCCAACCCCTCCTTTTGCTAAAAAGCCAAAAACAAATAATAATAAAAGAATAATATGTCAAATTTTAATTTTGTCATAAAGAAGTCAGGTGATGCTGTTTTGTCATAAATAGCCGAATGTTCCCGAAAGGGACGCCGGAAGGCTGACTTTGCATAAACAGCCACCTTTGGGTCATTTTTTAAGATTTGGTCCGATTGACCCGCACAGCCTTAAAAATCTTCGTCCCCGAGACGTTGACATGCCGTGTTTGCAGTATTGGGTTTCCTATTTTCGAAAAACAATAAAAGAGTCATAACTAAGTCAGGAGATGCTGTTTGTCATAAATAGCCGAATATTCCCGAAAGGGAAGCCGGAAGGTTGACTTTGCATAAACAGCCACATTTTGGGTCATGTCTAGGAGTTTGGTCCAGTTGACCCACACAGCCTTAAAAAGCTTCGTCCCCGAGACGCTGAAGGGCCGTGTTTTGCAACACCAAGTTTTTATTATAATTTGAAAAGAAAGAGTCGACGGTCAGGTGAATACCGTTCAAATTTTGTCATAATAAGCCGAGCCAGCTTCGGGCGCGTCTTAAACCGTTCTTGCCGAAATAGCCTTAGAGTATCTTTCAGTTGTCGAAAGGTTATTTTCGTAAAAGAATGGACAAATTCGTAAAGTGTCATAAAATAATCCTCCCCGGCATCAAAATTTATATGAAATTTGGAAGGGGCCACATTTGCAAAAAATAACCGTCCAGTTGCATTTGGTAAACGGGGAAAGGAACTAGCCGTTCGTTTTTGAGTTTGTAATTGTTGATTAGAGTATGCGAATTATTTTGATTTTCGGGTCCGTTTGTTGTCTCTTGTCAGAAGTCTGTTTTTGCAATCAAGTCTGTTTTAATTTGAAAGTTGGAAATTCCAAAAAATGGGTGTTTATTATTGTTTATCTTTTATTGGTCCGAACTACGCGGTCTGATTCATGCGGGGTCCATAAGATTCGACCGCCAGTAATAAAGAAAAAGAAAATACGAATAGAATAAAATGCAGGGGTTCCCAAAGTACTTCAAAGGGGCGAATAAGCAAGCCGGGATGACACATGTTGTTTGAAGCAAAGCATGTTAGAAACGGTTAACTGCCTAGGGGCATTGCATCCTCAATGTGTTGTTATCAAATCTGTTACACTCTAAACGCTAACAAGTTTGTTGTTTTCCGAATCTCAAACAGTTAGTTGTTAAAGAATTCTGGCAACACACCCTTACCAAACTAGATCCAAAGGACCGATAACAACAAGCATGACTACTTCAGAGAATAGTACCGAGGAAGAAAGGCCGATGAGCCAGTTGTTAAAGGAAGCGATGGGAAAGATAGAAAGGATGGGACTAGATATGAATGCAATGCAGCTAGCTCTAGCCAAAGCACAAAAGAGCCCTGAGCCATTGGGGCACATGCCGGAATACCCTCACTCCGGCCCTTCAACAAGCCTCCCAAATCCCCGTTACCATCAAGAAAGAAGCCCTCATGATTCCCAGGCTCCACCACCCCATCAACCTCTCCCCACACCCGATATTCCCACTTTTGTGGGACCCACATCAGCCCCCTTGCACAGAACGACCAGTGAGCCATTGTTTCAGGCTCACGATACGCAATACTATCCCCCTGAGCCTGCATTCCATGCCCCCGAACCACATGCTTACAATCCACACTTGGAGGTACCGGCAGAGATTGAAAAACCGGTTAAAGCCCCTGAACAGGATGAGGTGTTGAGAAAGTTCAAAAGCCTGGAGCAGTCCTTCAGGAACCTGCACGGTTTGGGCAACCAGGTCAGCGTGGCCTACAAGGATCTATGCCCTTTCCCGGACGTCCAACTCCCGGCCGGGTTCAAGATGCCTAAATTTGATTTATATGAAGGGCACGGTGATCCCATGGCGCATTTGCGGGGATTCTGTAGCAAAATGAGAGGGGCAGGTGGCAAAGATGAGCTGCTGATAGCTTATTTCGGCCAAAGTCTGAGTGGATCGGCACTAGAATGGTATACCAGGCAGGATTCCAGCAGATGGTATACTTGGGATGATCTGGCGCAGGCTTTCGCAGGTCATTTCCAGTACAATCTCGAGATAGTCCCGGACCGTCTCACATTGCTGAGGACTGGAAAGAAGCCTGGGGAAAGTTTTCGTGAGTTTGGTTTCCGCTGGAGAGAACAAGCGGCCAGAGTTGATCCTCCCATGAAAGAGGGAGAAATGGTGGACTACTTCTTGCAAACACTTGATCCAACTTACTTTGGTCACTTGGTGACAACGGTTGGGAAATCCTTCAATGAAGTGGTAAAGATAGGGGTCATGATAGAGGAGGGCCTAAGGTCTGACAAAATCCTAAATTACTCAGCGCTCAAGGCAACGACCCAAGCTATTCAGAGCGGCGCGGGAGGTGCGCGCGAGGTCGCATCAGTCGAAGCAGGTACTAGGTCCAAATTCAGAGGTCCTTCCTCTCACTACCAGCCCAAACCCAGTCATCCAAATTATCCACGCACTCCATACAACCTTCCACAACCCTACTACCCACCATCAGAGCCACTCTTTTCAGCCTATCATGCCCAAGCCTGCCCCCGAGCTCCATATAATCCGCCTCAATATTATCCTCCAAACAAGGTCCGGTCGCAGGGTCAACCATCAGGTCACCCCCGCTGGCGAGAGCAAGCACCATGTAATGCATTCTTACCTTCACAACGTTTTCAAGCACCCAACGACCCTAGAAAACAGGGGCATGGGGGAAAACAAAGGCAAGGAAACAATTTCACGCCAATTGGGGAGTCCTACGCAAGTTTGTTTGAAAAGCTAAAGCTTTCAGGACTGATTGAGCCGCTCCTTGGCTATACTCCAGATCCATATGCAAAAGGGTTCAATCCTGCTGTACGATGCATGTACCACTCTAATGTCCAAGGACATAGCATTGAAGACTGTCGTTCTTTGAAAAAGGAAATCGAAAGAATGATTCAGGAAGGGGCAATTGTGATCGACGACAGTGACAGGGAGCAGGCGAATCATCTTGAGAACTTGTTGATTGATGTTGATAATACTGAAGTTGGGGATGGTCTTGGCAATGTTGATATAGAGCTCAATGGCTAAAATGTCATGCTTTGCAGTTGGAAGATACTCCATTTTGGGTCAGCCGGAGATGCCGTGCTTGGATAGTTGGAAAGACACTCCATTTTGGGTCAACCGGAGAGGATCTTTGATGGTCTATTTTGTTGTCATTTCCGTTGTTCGGATTATTAGGATTGTAATTCGGATTTGTTTTGTGTCAATATCTTTCCGCTTATCTTTCCGTTTTGTCATAGCGGTTTGTTTAAGTTTTGTCCAAGTTGTTTAGGATTTTATTCCGGTTTGCTTTGTTTTTAAAACCATTTGTTCAGTCCAATGCAAAAAATTCAGTCTTGGATTATTCCCAGTCATCTTTCTGTTTGGTCATTTTATCATTTTTATTCAACGCCGATTCTAGTGACATGACATGCGTGCACAGTTTGGGCCTAGCATTTAAAGTTAATCATAAAACCCCGAAAAGGTGATCAGACCATTTAAAGGAAATAAGAACGGTTTGAGATTATTCAGAGCCCGAGTCATGTGGAACTGGGGCAAGTTAAGCACAAAGGAAACCGTTCAAAGAAAGATTCGCCAAATTGGCATGAGGGTCGGTCATGATAATGAGAGTGTCGCCCAACGGTGCTTAGAAATGACAAAGGAAAAATAAAATGTTTAACATAATTGTCAAGTCCAGCACCATCAGAAGAGACTACAAATTTAAAGTGTGTTGTTTGCACTTGGCATGTTTTGAAGACTGGAATGACGAAGGCATTTTGTTCTGCTACCCAAACACTTTATCCTTCGTTACCCCTTTTGAGCCTTATTTATTTTCTTTCATACCCCTCGTTCGGAATTAGTAGCAGCGATTAGAATACGCAATCATGGAAGGTAAGAGAAAAGAAAGAAAAGAAAACAACAAAACGGAAAAGAAGAATAAAAGAAAAAAGAGAGAAAAAAAACGACAAAAGAAAGGAGAAATGAGAAAAGAAAAAGGCAAAAGAAAAAGAAAACAAAGATAAGAATGAGTGAAAAGAAAGTCACAAGAAAAAAGAGGAATTGGGAACTACGTTTGACCTGATTCCTCAAAGAGGATACGTAGGCGCTGCACGGCTCGGTCATAGTTTTGAAAAAGGAAAAAAATCAATTAAAATATCCCAAAGCAGGAAACTGGGGCAGATGTTGCGTTTGTTGTAAATAAATCTAGTTCCGAAGGTTGTAATTAATAACCCAAAATCGATGCATTTTCGAGCCTTTAATACCCTTTCTTTCTAACCCTATCCAAAACCCACATTACGGTCCAAAGAAAGACCTTCTAACCAGTTTTCAAAAGATGCCAAGTCAGACAAAGGAAGAGTCTTACTGGCGAACATAACATTCTGTTCCACAGCAGAAAGGACTCTAATCTCCAACAGAAAGAGTCATACCGGCAACACTCCAAATCCCCCAGCTGGAGAGAGATATAAAACGAGAGAGTCTTATTGGTGAAAACCTTCACAGGCACCATAAGGCGATGAAAGCTGAGAGAAAAGCCAAAAATGAGAGAGACTTGATAGTGAAAACCCTTCGGGCACTGCAAGTCGAATAAGATTAAGAATCAGATGGGGAATCACCAATTGAGGATCTTGAAAGATGATTGACGGTAAAGGATAGGCCCCATATGCATGTCATGGCCATTAGAGTCGGTATCTGCGTTTGATAGGTTTTTATTTATAGTTTCTTTTGTAAAAGAGTCATCGTTTCCTTTGTCTTTTGTTTTGTATCTTTTATCTTTCTCCTTTCATAAAAAATTTCCCCAATAGAGTCTGTCCGGTCAGAACAAGTATGAAATGATTTCAAAATATGCCATCAGCTTTCCAAGATGAGATCTGACTAGTATATCCAAATGGTATAGTCAGCGAGGAACAAGCGCGAGGCCAGTGTCAAAAAAGATATCCCCAGCAAAGGGAATTGACAGAAGGATTGACAAGCGTCAAGAGGGATACCATTGCCTTAATCAAAAGTCATAAGCCTCAAGGCCAAGGCCCATGAACAAAGAAAGGAAAGCAGTGAGCATGATTGGACGAAATCCATACTAGACTAAAAGGTCGGGAAAATGCCAGTTTCCGAGCTATGCCACAAAAGAAGAGGGATACCCCCAGCAGGAAGGGATTATCCCCAGCACATAATATCATCCCCAACAAGTTGTGGAACACAGAGCAAGGAGGGAGAAAGGGAAAACCATCCCAGCAGGAGTATCACAACCAACCACCATGTTTAAAACTAACAGTTTTTGTTTGATTTGAAACAGGTAAAGGAAATGGCATTGATGCAGAAACGCATGCCACAAGGGATATTATCAAACTGGGGCAGAAAATTTTCCTTCCATTTAGAAAATTTTCTGGAAGTCAGGTACCCTCAGCTGATAACATTTTACCCCCCAACAGGTAAGTAAATCAAGGGAGGTAGTCTTTGAAGGAAGAAGCTATGCAAAAACAAAACAAAAAAGGAGTAAAAAAAAAGAATAATAATAAAAATGGGGAAGGTAGAAAAGGAAAATTCATCCCAATCCCCAGCAAGATATGTTGGGTTCATCCGCCCTCAAATAGGATATGTTTGGGTTCATCCGCCCTCAAATAGGATATGTTTGGGTTCATCCGCCCTCAAATAGGATATGTTGGGTTCATCCGCCCTCAAATAGGATATGTTGGGTTCATCCGCCCTCAAATAGGATATGTCGGGTTCATCCGCCCTCAAATAGGATATGTTGGGTTCATCCGCCCTCAAATAGGATATGTTGGTTTCAGTCTTTACTTTTAAGTGTTGAAGTTGGGAGCCCGACCAGATAACAGAGGCATACATTCAGTCTTTTTACTTTTAAGTGTTGAGGTTGGGAGCCCGCCCAGATAACAGAGGCATACATTCAGTCTTTTTACTTTTAAGTGTTGAGGTTGGGAGCCCGCCCAGATAACAGAGGCATAAATTCAGTCTTTACTTTCCAAGTGTTGAAATTGGGAGCCCGCCCAGATAATAGAGGCATACATTCAGTCTTTACGTTTCAAGTATTGAAGTTGGGAGCCCGCCCAGATAACAGAGGCATACATTCCACGTCTTTACCCATAGGAGATGCATTTCCTCCTAAGTTTGTTTTAGTTTCACCCATAGGAGATGCATTCCTCCTAGATTCATTTCACCCATAGGAGACGCACTTCCTAAATCCATTTTACCAGTAGGAGACGCACTTCCTAAGCAAGTTTTACCAGTAGGAGACGCACTTCCTAAGCAAGTTTTACCAGTAGGAGACGCACTTCCTAAGCAAGTTTTACCAGTAGGAGACGCACTTCCTAAGTTCAATTTTGCCATAGGAGACGCACTTCCTAAATTCAGTTCTACCGATAGGAGACGCACTTCCTAAAGTTCAGTTTTACAATAGGAGACGCACTTCCTAAGTTCAGTGTACCCATAGGAGACGCACTTCCTAAGTTAATTTCACCAATAGGAGACGCACTTCCTAAGATTATTGTACCAATAGGAGACGCACTTCCTAAGTTCAGTTTCACCATAGGAGACGCACTTCCTAATAATAGTTGTACCAATAGGAGACGCACTTCCTAAAATTCAGTTTTACCATAGGAGACGCACTTCCTAAGTTCAGTTTTACAATAGGAGACGCACTTCCTAAGAAGTTTCACCAATAGGAGACGCACTTCCTAAGAATAGTTGTACCAATAGGAGACGCACTTCCTAAATTCAGTTTTACCATAGGAGACGCACTTCCTAAGTTCAGTTTATCATAGGAGACGCACTTCCTAAGTTCAGTTTTACAATAGGAGACGCACTTCCTAAGAAGTTTCACCAATAGGAGACGCACTTCCTAAGAATAGTTGTACCAATAGGAGACGCACTTCCTAAATTCAGTTTTACCATAGGAGACGCACTTCCTAAGTTCAGTTTATCATAGGAGACGCACTTCCTAAGTTCAGTTTTACAATAGGAGACGCACTTCCTAAGAAGTTTCACCAATAGGAGACGCACTTCCTAAGAATAGTTGTACCAATAGGAGACGCACTTCCTAAATTCAGTTTTACCATAGGAGACGCACTTCCTAAGTTCAGTTTATCATAGGAGACGCACTTCCTAAGTTCAGTTTTACCATAGGAGACGCACTTCCTAAGTTCAGTTCTACCAATAGGAGACGCACTTCCTAAGATAAGTTTCACCAGTAGGAGACGCACTTCCTAAGCAAGTTTCACCAATAGGAGACGCACTTCCTAAGCAAATTTCACCGATAGGAGACGCACTTCCTAAGTTTATTTCACCAATAGGAGACGCACTTCCTAGGTTCAGTTTCACCAATAGGAGACGCACTTCCTAAGAATAGTTTCCACCCAGTAGGAGACGCACTTCCTAAGAACAGTTTTTCCCAATAGGAGACGCACTTCCTAAGCAAGTTTCACCAGTAGGAGACGCACTTCCTAAGATAAGTTTCACCGATAGGAGACGCACTTCCTAAGTTCAGTTTTACCATAGGAGACGCACTTCCTAAGTTAAGTTTCACCGATAGGAGACGCACTTCCTAAGTTCAGTTTTACCATAGGAGACGCACTTCCTAAGTTCAGTTTTACCGTAGGAGACGCACTTCCTAAGTTCAGATTCACCAATAGGAGACGCATTTCCTAAGAATAGTTCACCCCTAGGAGATGCACTTCCTAGTTTGATTCATTTTAAGTTCGACCATAGGAGACACAATTCCTAGTCCAGTTTTTTGAAGTTTACCCGTAGGAGACGCACTTCCTAATCGAGATTTTATTCATAGGAGACGCACTTCCTAGTTCTAGTCACTGAAGTTTTCACCCTTAGGAGACGCACTTCCTAGTTTAGCTCATTCCGATTCAACCATAGAAGACACACTTTCTAGTTTGAGTCATTGAGGTTTTTATTTTAGCAGACACATTTGCTAGCAAGAGCTTTGGTTTTACTCATAGGAGATGCACATCCTAGACTTTAGTTTGCTCTCATCATTGCATCAGTGGTGTAAGTGAGTTACAATTTTGCTAACGACTCACAAATCTTCCCAGTACAAACTGGTTAGGAAATTTTGTTTGTTTTGTTTGTTTTGATTGTCAGGGACCCGCCTGTAGAACGGAGGTTGTTGCGTGTCGAAGATAGAAGAAGTCAGGAGTCCGCCTGTAGAACGGAGAAACATTTTTCAAAATCAAGCAGTGACCCACTGGAAAGCAGAAGGATTACAACAGAAATCCCCAGCACTCAATCCAAGATAGAAGCAACAAGAAGCTCGCCCCAAGAATGTGAGTCAACAGTCTGAGAGGGTCAACAAAAGCTAGTCACAAAAAAAAAATGAAAACAAAAAAAAATGAATGAATCCAAAGCACAGAAGTGGAGAACAGATGTGATCTGCTCAAGAACTGGCGCCTACAACTAGCAAGTATCAAGGTTCAAATCCAAAGTCTGTATGAAGCACCATTCAAGACTCAAGACCAAGTTTCAGAAGACTTAAGAGATAGGAATCCTTGTAACTAGTAGCTGATAGGCTTAGTTAGTCTTTTTCAGTTTTCATTTTTGTTGTAATGACAGGACCGCGGACCGGAACCTCAACGGAACGGCACCTCGATCGGCTCTTCACCTCGGTACACTTCACTATCTCTCTCATTTCCGAACTACACGTGGCCTGATTCCTGTATAACCAAGGATATGTAGGCAGCTCGGATACCAGGGCTCGGTCACATTCCCTCCCTTTCCTGAAGTGTAGTCCGTCCAAGTAATGGTCGGGTCAAAAACACGGCTAGTCGTTCTTTGTCGGAAAACTCTTCGTGTTTCCAGTCAAAGAGGGGCAGCTGTAAGCACGTGATTTTTGACCCTCCCCGAGAATTTTCACATTTTTAGCGTGAATATGTGAAATTGGGTCTAGTATAGCTATTTTAACTATTTTTACTTTATTTCGTTGCAAAAAGAAAAATTTCAAAAAAATATATATAAATTTTAGTTTATGTATCCCTCATAAACTTGAAAAAATCAAAAATTGCACTTTATTTTGGTACTTTATATAAATTCGAAAATTAACAAAAAATATATATATAATTCTATTAATGTTTTGAAGTCATTTTAATACAAAAAATATTGTTTCATATTTTTGTCTTTATTAAAAAAAACGAAAATTACAAAAAATAGTTTTATTAATATTTTATAGTTATTTTAACTTTGAAAAAGACAAAAAAATATTACTTCATATTTTATCTTAATATTTACGAAAATTACAAAAAAAAATGGTTTTATTAATATTTTATAATCGTTTTAACTTTGAAAAAAATACAAAAATAGTACTTCATATTTTATCTTAATATTTACGAAAATTACAAAAAAATAGTTTTATTAATATTTTTGTAGCTATTTTAAAATCTTGAAAAATATTTAAAAATATATATAGTTTTGTTTAAATACTAGTCTTATTTTTGGTAGTTATTTTGCTTACATAGGACTAGTTAAGCAACGTGTTCCTATTTCTCGGGTCCGGGCAAAAGAATAATATTCGGGTTCAAACTACCCGGTTTTAGGCCTAATTTTCGGACCTAACCCATAATAAACCGTGTCCAGGACACGTGGGGAACCCCACCACGCGTGGGGGACATATGCCTTGAACCCCACCACGCGTGGGCTCATTTTTCTGGGCAAACCCATGCTAAATACACGGATGAAACAAGGAAAGGGAGGAATTTTTGACTTTTGGGTCAGAAAAAAAAAACGAAAAAGAAAAACAGTACTGTTTCATCATCTTCTTGAAAAGGAAGAAGAGAAAACCCTACTGTGGACTGGTTTTTGACAGAGCAACGAACATCCCCCCGAGCACCGGACCAACACCCCCACGCTCGAACACCCCCTCGTCACCACTGTTCGCCACCTTCTTCCTCATCGTTACGACCACCAGTCCAAAACCAACAACCCGTCAGCCACCTTCCTCGTCGGAACTCCATCGTCGACCCCGTCCAAACACCCAGCAAAACCCAACAGCCATCGTCGGCCACTATACACGACGACCTCCGTCGTTACTGTCCCCAACCCACTGTCCAAGCGCCAAACCCTCCTCCTCTCACCTTCACCATCATCGCCACACGAACGACCCTCCATAGCTGCTCCTTTCCTCATCTCCAACGACCCCTTATGTTGCAGCTTCACGCAACAGTTGCTGCGTCGAAATACAGCAGCTGTTGCTGCGTCGCTGCATTGCTGAGTAGCTCAGTCGTTGCTTCAGTCCGGTGAGGTTGTTTTGTTCGTCGAGGTCCGGCGCGTCGAGTTTGTTCGGTGAAGTCGCTGTAGGGGTTCGGTCCATGGCTCTATGCGTTTCTGTTTATTCAGGTTAGTAAGCCTCGATGTATTGGATTAAAGAAATTTTACGTTCAATGTTTGAAGTTGCAATATATCAATTGATATGATAATTTTCTGCTTATGTTTCACCGTATGCATTTTAGTTCATTTTTGTGTTATGTTATTATTGATTACTTGATGTCATTTGATTTAGTTGTATTAGTAGTCCCAAGATTAGTATTGTTATTATTTACGTTCAATGTGTTATGTTATTATTGTCTTAGTTTATTTGGACAAAATTAGTATTAGTACCTGTTGTTGCTACGCCCGAAACACTCATTCGCTTAATTTTTTTTATCAAATCTTGACAAGTTATGAGATTGTAGTTGTGAAGAAGCCGTAAGGTTTAGCATTGTTAAAGGCGTGAAAATGGCATCCTTCAAAAAAAAATAAATAATTATAAAAAAAATGAATAAAAAATAATAATAAAATAAATAAAATGAGACGAGCCTCGCCGGAAAAAATGTACAGATTGCGGAACCCTCACAAAATATATGTATTAAATACTTAGATTCTGGGACGGGCCGTTTAGCAAATTTCACGGCCTTACCCCAAAAATAATAATGCGCTAGTTGCTTTAGGCGCGCCTTTAATAATGTTATCTCCCTAAACTCGGGTGCACATTTATGTGACCCAAATCCAAATTTCAACGGAGTCGAAATATGTCTCTAGTCACGGGCGCATTGATTGTGGCGTGGCCCGAGATGCATTTCCATGACGTTGCAAATTCTTAAAAAAAATAAGAATGAGATGAGCCTCGCCGAATAAAAATACAAATTGCGGGGCCCTCAGTAAATACTTGTTTAAAATTACTTAGAATTCAGGAGGGTCGTTTAGCGAATTTCACGGCCTCCGCAAAATAATAACGCGATAGTCTCTTTAGGCGCACCTTTAATAATTTAATTTTCTTAAACTCGGGTGTGCATTTCATGCGACCCAAATCCAAATCCTAAAACATCAAATAAAATATGTTTCGGATTGTGGGTGCATTTCATGTGACACAGTCCAAAGATATATTTTAAGCGATGTTCACATTCCTAAAAACAATAATAAAGCGGTAAAAAGATAAATTTGCACATAAGTTCATATTGTATTAAAAATCAGATAAATAAGCCAAATATAACAGTTGAGCGACCGTGCTAGAACCACGGAACTCGGGAATGCCTAACACCTTCTCCCGGGTTAACAGAATTCCTTATCTAGATTTCTGGTGCGCGGACTGTAATATAGAGTCATTATTTTCCTCGATTCGGGATTAAAATTGGTGACTTGGGACACCCTAAATCTCCCAAGTGGCGACTCTGAAATAATTAAACCAATCCCGTTTTGATTGTCCTTTAATTGGAAAAAACTCCCCCTGCGCCCCCTCGGGCGCGGAAAAAGGAGGTGTGACACCATGCCTACTCCAGTTTGTCCTTATACAAGGACAAGATGAATTACCTTCATGATAAATATGCTCGGGGAAAGGAGTTCAAAGTAGGCGATTTGGTTCTCTTGTTCAACTCCCGGTTATGTCTGTTTCCGGGAAAGCTCAAGTCAAAAGGAGTGGACCTTTTGAAGTGGTGTGTGTGACCCCGTTTGGTGCTCTTGATTTAAAGAACAAAATGGTGAAGTTTTTAGAGTGAATGGGCATAGGGTCAAGCACTACTTGGTAAAAATTGATGACAGCCACGTGGTGGCACTTCTTCATCTCAAATGATGTGATGGTAACCTGCGTCGTGCCGCGACGTTAAATCGGGCGCTTATTGGGAGGCAACCCATGTGTTTTTCTTCTTGTTTTTCTTTGATTTTATTTGTAGGATAGAATTTATTTTTGGACTAACTGGTTGTGAGATGTTACAAGATTGTGTTGGTGCTATACAGGACACAGTAAAAAAAGTGTTCAGGTCTCTGAACTTTGCAATGAGGACGCATTACATTTAGTGCGGACCACACTGGTGAAGGGTGAAATATTGACCTCTCTGAAGTCTGCCACTGTGGCCGCACTACATTTTGTGCGGTCCACGGTGGACCACCGCGGCCGCATGACATTTTGTGCAAACCGCAGTGTGTTGCCTCCTCAGACTTGGAAATTGCTGTGCAGTACGGACCGGGGTCCATTTTGTGTGGTCTGCACTGGGGTAGGTAAGCTGGGCCCTAGGACTTTTTCTATAAATAGTACCTGAGGCCCAACGGTTACACTTTTCGATCTCTTTGCTCTCAAACATTATAAAAATATTGTTCATCCTCCATCTTGCTCGTAATTCATTGTTTGGACTTGTTAAGCTTCATTTCATCTCACATATGGTAACTTAACTTCATTTTAATTACTTTAATTTTGTTATTTTCCTTTATTGTTTTTGTTTTTCTTGTCTATCATTTTGTTCCTCCCGTAGTTTCTGCATTAGGGTTGTTAAATTCTTGATTAGAGTAGACTTAGATAGTTAAAAGCACTGGGCAATCACTTAGGGACCCTACTTAGGTGAAAAACTGGGCTTAAAATCAAAATTCATGAAACCCTAACTTAGTGCCACAGCTGGGCACTCAGTGCAAACCGCGGTCGTTTCTGTGCGGTTTGCAGTGCCCTTGTACGGTCCGTAGTAACATTTTGTGCGGACCGCATTGATGAAAGTCTTGAAAGATGAACCTTGGGGACTGTGGCCGCACTACATTTTGTGCGGTCCGCATTGGTCCCAGTGCGGTTGCACTACATTTTGTGTGGTCCGCACTACCTGGATACAGAGAGTGGGTAGTTTGAACCCCACCTCTGTGCAGACCACATGGCCTTTTTGTGCGGCCCGCAATGACCCTTGTGCGGCTGCACACCATTTTGTGCGGTCCGCATTGACCCTTATACGGCTGTACACCATTTTGTACGGTCCACACTGTGTAACTTCTGAAAACTGTCTGCAACTTTTCCTTCCTGTTCTGCAACTCTGTTTTTTAACTGCTTTTATTGATACTAACAAGCTGCTTGGATTGTGTTTGCAGACAATGGTGAAACAAAGAGGTAAAGTCTCTAAACAACTAGGCAGAGGAGAATCCTCCCGGGGAGGGAAACAAAAAATGGTAAGATTGACTGTTCAAGCCCGACAAAACATAAAAAACATGAGGAAGATGATTAAAACTGCTGATAGGGCCATTGACATGTCTGGGAGTGGGTATGAGACCTCCCGGGAGATATCTTTAGACTCAATCCCAGAATACATCCCTGACTGGCCGGAGAGAAACAGACTAAGAGACATTCATCCCACTTCCATCACTGCCCAAGCGTCAGTAAATGTATCTTTTGGGTCGTCTGAGGGCTCAGCTGAAGGTGGTAGGGATGAATACTCCACCTCTCCCACAACTTCATTATCTGGAGAGGGTGCAGTAGGTGATGAGGAGGAAGTAGGAGGAGAAGTAGTTGGAGAAGGGGGTGAACCTCAGGTGGGGGTGTTGCTAGAACTAGGAAAGTGGCAAGACCGGTTCATGAGCGAGGTAGCGTATCATAAATTCCGGGAATGGTGGCCAGTGAGGAAGTGGATCTTGGAGAGGAGTTTTGTGGATAGAGACATGCTACCTCACAACCCCAATGTGAGGAGGCAGTTTCAGAAGAGAATTAACTGGGAGTACTTTTTAGGTGAATGTATAGATGCCAATGAGCACTTGGTCAAGGAATTCTATACCAATGTTTCCCACATCAAAAAGGGAATAAAAGTGACCAAGGTGCGAAATCAGAAGGTGATGTTTGATGGGAAAACAATAAATGACTACCTTGGCTTTGATGAAGAGAATGAGACCCTATACATGGAAAAGATGGAACTGGCCGAGGAAGTCCGTCCCTGGCTGGCACAGTATCTGGAAATCCCAAGTACCACCCCCGACTGGTTGACTGCGGGCGTCAAGATTCTGAGACATAGTTTGAACTTCGAGGCAAGGGGGTGGGAAACATTTGTATGTAGCAGGTTGGACCCCACGACTCATGACAACTCCCTCCCTCTTCACCGGGCAGTTTTGGTGGCTTCGATTATGGCGGGGTACCCAATCAATGTGGGAAATGTGATGTTGAGGATAATTATAATTGTGGGTGCTAAGAATGACAAAAACTTCCCTTTCCCTAGCTTTTTGACTATGTACTTCTGGGACCTCAAAGTTGAAAAGACGTCGTTTGATATAAAGGTCAAGGCGAAGGACCCATTTTCTTGGTACAACATGCAGGGGGATGACAACCCCAAGAGCAAGAACTTCAAAGGAACAACTACTACTCTAATTGGCCAGTCTGAAGAGTTAGTTGTGGTGGTGGCTCCTGCTCAGCCTGCCTCCACCTCCACTGATATCCCTCCTGGCCCATCCACCTCAGCAGACCCGGATATACCTTCTTCCCGTGCCTATCAATTGACTGCCTACCGACTGAGCTAGGCTCTTCTCAGTATCAGCAACTGGATGCAGACTGCTTCATCCAAGTTATCTACCCTCACTACCACAGTAGAGGCTCAGTCGACACCTCCACCTCTATAGGTCCCCCAGTCCATAGAGGATGCTCTTAAGGAGATTTTAGCCAACCAAAAGAAAATCCTCGACAATCAAAAGGTGCTCACAGATGCAGTTACTTCACACAGCCAGGCTCTCAAGGAGCTTGCTAAGGAGCACAAGAAGTTGAGGAAGACGCGGGCTTCCAAGGAATCCGTAAAGGCACTGAGGGTTGATGTTGACAGAATGAAGGCAGATCATCTGCCTTTGGACTTATTACTATAGAACCCAGTAGCATCAGCTCATCCTCAACCCGAGCAATCCTAAAGGCCTCCCAAGAGGAAGAGGATGATTCCTAGAGCGGACGATGTAGTCATCCAGTTGGCAGACCCACCGGAGGCCTCCTCCAATCAGCCACAAGATGCACCTCAAGAGCCTGTCCAGGCCCAGGTCCTAGCAGTACAGTAGCAGGCCACAGGGAATCAGTCTGAGGTTCCCGAGCATAGTGAGGACCCAAGGACCACTCAGGAACCCATGCAGACAGACAAGCCATAGGGAGTACCTATATCCTTTTTCCCTTTCTCTTTTTGGTGCTTTATTTAGTTTAGTTGGCATTGGGGACAATGCCAGCTTTCATTTGAGGGGGTATGCCTACTTTTATGGATTCATTCAGATGATTCTATATATAATTTATACTTTTTATGCTTTCTTTATCTTTTCATCTTTGGATTGTATATAATTTTAACATTTCGTTACATTTATCGCACTTTTATTTTACTTTGGGTCTGTATATAAAGTTATGCTACATTGTACATATTCATCCCATCTATTGTATATTTGACAAATCCCCTCTTGTATATATTCATTTTACTTTCCGAAACTTTTCGTTCTTAGCTTCTTATTTATGATTCATAGCTTCTTGTTTTGAAAGTTTGCAATAAGCCTTTGGTTTTCTTAATGTCACGGTTCTTTCCAAAGGTGGAGTTTTGTGTGAACCAGGTGGTTCTTCTCAATGATGGATGGCGTGACAACCTTCTTAAGGGTTTGAGTCTATTTTTCTTTTTTGTTTTTAGTATTTAGTAGTTAAGGGTGCATCAATCAAAGCTTCACTTGGGCCTAGCACATTTGCCTTTGATCTTATGGTGAAAAATAAATTGTTGTGTTTAGGATGGTGAAAGTCGTGACCTTGAGACTCTTGTATTGACCGATAATAATCAAGTGGTTTTTCGGGACCAGTGTGTGCTCAAATCTTATCTAAGGTCGTTGTGGGCCCCCGACTCTATGTCTTTAGCGACCCCATAGCTTGTGTGGTGAGTAATTGCATTGCAAGTCCAAGTCCCGAGCCATTGGCCTAGAACTTGCCCTGAATGTTTGTTGAGGCGAATCCTAAGTGAATTTTGACTTGAGACATGATTATAGGCTCTCCTTGGTCCAAGTGATAGCTTGAACACTTCCATGACCTAACAGTGATAAGATCCCTAGTCAACCCTTTATAGCCTTAGAACTTTTCCCTTCAAGACCCATAATACAAGCCTATACCCGTTCCAAAAGATACCCTCTCTTGGCACCCGATCTTTCCTTTAACACATGGCAAAAGCATAAGTTTGGGGGGAGAGACGAGAATTACAACAAAGTGGTAAAAAAGCACAAAAATGAAGAAAAGGAAAGGCAATGAAAAAGAAAAAAAAAGAAGGAAAGGATAAAAAGAATGTTCAATGTGAAAAAGAATAAAAAGGGACTCAAGAAAAGTAATGAATGAAAGGTGTGGAAAGTTGAAAAAAAACAAAAAGGAGAAAAGGTTTGAAATGTATAAGAAAGAGTGACAGTGTGTCTCTCTAACCCCTTAGAAAGAAGTGAAATGACTCAAAGAGTCAAGTGAATGTGTTCCAAATGAAACAAAAAAAGTGCTTAAGGGAAGATGGAACCTACTTAGACCAAACATCTCCTACCCTGAACCAAAAGCCTTCACAATGTCTCCACAAAAGCCCTATATGATCTTGAGTTAAATGAAGCTTACGTTAGTGGTAACTCACATAAGGGGCAAGCATATGGTACTTAGAGCCGGACTTGTGACTTTTTCTTGAGAGAGATGAGTGGATTTCTAATAACCTCGTTCTGAGTGCCACTATTCTAAAGGTGGGGTTTGCTGAGGGAGAGTTGAGGATGTGTGAGTTTGGGTTCCACAATGACCAAAGTAATAGAAAGAGTTCTTTGATGTGTTGAGTCAATTCTTGATGCTCTTGTGTCGCACTTAATCCATGGAGTTTCAAAGAGTAAAAGTTGTTAATGATTCATTTGTATTGAGGGCAATTGTTAGTCCCAATTGATGCTAGATGAGGTTACTTTAGGACAACTAAAATTTTCTTGGATGTTCTCTTAAGGGGTGGGTCTTATTTTGTTTGCTTGAGGACAAGCAAAAGCTTAAGTTTGGGAGAGTTGATAACTAGGGATTTTGATGCATTTTATACTCCTTCTTGCTTATGTTTTGATTAGAAATTCATACAAAATAATCCCAAAAGGCTTACAAGTTGTGCTTGATTGCAAGTTTGATCAACAAAGTGACAAGATGTCAAAGATCAGCTCAAAAGGAGTAAAACTTGCACAAGTACCAAGACAAGACAAAGCTTAGGCAAAATAGGCCCAATGTGGCCGCACACCATTCTGTGCGGTCCGCACAAGGAGGTTTAGAGAGGTGGTATTCAGGCAAAAAGGGAAATGCGGCCGCACTAGGTTTTGTGCGGTTTGCACTAGGATCAATGCGGCCGCACTCGATTTAGTGCGGTCCGCATTAAGAAGGATCAGAGAGTTGCCAACTTCCGAGTTTCAAGCCAATGCGGTCCGCACTCCATTTCATGCGGACCGCACTAGAAGCCTCCATGGCCACGGTCCATTTTCTGCGGTCCGCAGCGCTTGAGTTCAGAGAGATGTGTTTTCAAGTGCAGAGCCTTAGTGCGGCCGCACACCATTTTGTGCGGTCCTCACTAGCCCCGCCGGGGTATTTTTGTCCAGATTTTTCAGCTTAGTATAAATAGTTTATTTTCCCACTTTTAGGGTATTAGATAGTTTTTAGCTATAGTTGCGCTCGTGGGTTCGAGGTCTTTAGCTATTTTAGAAAATTTTATCTACATTTAAACATTGAATAATATTGTTTATTTTAGTAATTAATTAATATGAGTTGTTCTTCATCTATTTCTTGCTTTTCTTCTTCAATTATGAGTAGCTAAACCCATAAGCTAGGGTTGTGTCTCAACCCTAGTGTGGGTAATTGATGGGTCTTGTGTTTTACGGCTAGATTGACTATGGGTGCTTGATATTTGGGCTAATTTCATGTTTAATTGTTGAATTAGTGGTTGCAAACACTAGTTTGTATTTAGTTGACTTGAGCTCTTCTTGAGAAAGAGAGCTTGAGTCTCTGAAATTGGTCCAACAAGGAATTGGGGCATACTCAAGAGATTGATAGTTCCAATTAAAGGGTTAAATCTCGAGAGAGAAATACCCGACTTGAACCTTAATTTCTTGTGCAAATTTGCATACCCAATTGGTCTTGAGAAAGTCAATTCGGGCAAAATCACTCAAACCACCCAGAGGTGTAGAGTGGGTAAAATTGTGCAACGGTTATATCATACTCCCCAAATATGTCAATCATGCCTTAGACTCAAGTATCCGTTAATTAACCACCTAGGCAGAAGTTACTACCCTAGTGCCTTTTAAACTATTTGAGCAACCCACAACATTTTACTCTTAGCTTATTCTAGTTTAATTCACCATTGTAGTTTGCTAAAAGTAGAAGTAAAAAAAAAAACCAAAAATATTTAGAAGTGTACTTTGGAATACGTACATAACCCTAAATTAGATAGATACCTGACTCCAACTTCTAGCTCTATGTGGAAATCGATCCCGACCCTAAATCGAGTAAAATCTGCTTCGATCCTCTCTCGCTACTCAATAGTAGTGAAGGGTAGGCTTCGATCAGTCACCTTCGCATTTGCGATGCAATTGTCGCAAATGCGACATCACATTTGCGAGCCGGATGTCGCAAATGTGACATCTGCGACTGGAACTCGGGGCTTTTTATCCCGAGCTTAGCCCATTTCCTTTATTTCCCACTTGGCCTTAGGCGATTTTTGAGAGCATTGAGGAGGGACTCCATCATCTTCAAAGAGGTAAGTAATATCTACACATCATAAGTTAAATAGATAGATTATGGGTAGATTAACATGTGAAAATTAGGGAAAATCAAGGGTTTTAGATGAAAAACCTAGAATTTGGTAAAAACAAGATTTAACCACAAAATTTGTTAGGGAATGGAGTAAAAATCATATATTCTTGATCCTTAGGTTATGGGTAACAATTTTCTTCAAAAATTTCCGGAATCTGGGCACATGGGCCGGGGGATGAATTTTAGGAACCTTGCATTTAGGGTTGGGAAATTGATTTAATAATTAGAATACAAACTTTTGGGAATGTATTGGCTAGTTCTTACCCTATTTGAATAGTTTTGGATCGTTCGACTCTGAATTGGAGGTTTGAGCGCATTCTTGAATCGGATGAGTCTCCTTTCTAACCTTGTAAGAGGGAATTGTCCCCATAGGTAAAATAACTGACTATGTGCACCTATTTGTGGAGGCTACGTACGCACGAGGTGACGAGAGTCCGTGCGTAGCTAATATTAGGTGTAAGTCCGGGTAGTCTAGGACCAAAAAGCATGATATACTTGGAAAATCTGTAATCTTGTTGGTAGTTAAGTTGTTTAAATCTTATCGAATTGGTAAATGAATTTCTAAAAGAGATTAACCTTCATTTTCTTAAATCGCTAAAAGAGAATTGGCTTTTATTTGGATAAACGTTCCCCGATAAATTCTTAATTTGTTGTTTGAGAATGTGTTTTTATGTGTACATGCATCGCATGTATGATTCGCGAGCAGGGTGTTTGTTTATTTATGTTGACCGCGTCGCATGTATGATTCGCGAGCGGGGTAATAGATGCATCTATGGTTTTGGCCGTTCGACCCTTAGCAGTGCACATTTTACACTTATGTTGGATTGGGTCGTACGACCTCGGCATGATATGCGCATGCTTGTATTGTTTGCCTGAGATTTATAAATGGTGATATTTGTCTTTCCTGGCCGGAGATAAATTGATAAAAGATGAGGAAAAGTAAATCTTGGGAATCCATTATTATTTGAGAAGTTGTTTACCTATTATCCGACTTTATGAGTTTCTAATTGCTTCATAAAATTTATGATCTCCTCCCATTTCTTTACAATTATTAATATTGGATCACTAGTAAGTGTCGAAGTCGACCTCTCGTCTCTACTTCTTCGAGATTAGACGGGATACTCATTAGGTACACGTTGTTTTCGTACTCATACTACACTTGCTGTGCATTTTTGTTGCACAGGCACATGCATCTCTAATGGCCTGGTGGGAGTAGCAGCATGGTTGATACGGATACTTAGTTGAGCTGCACTTCTCGAGACGACCCGTAGCTAGCAGAGTCTCTTTCAGATTAATGTATTTACTTTCTGTCCAATATTGTATTCCGGACGGTTGTTGTATTACATTATTTCCTAGAAATTGCTCATGTACTTGTGACACCAGGTTCTGGGATGATCACGAGATTTTTCAGTAGTTAAATTTTGTAAAGACATCCTCATTTATCCAGCGAAGTTTATTATTTATTATTTATTTGCTTAAAGGAAATGATTTCAAAATAATTAAAATGAGAAATTGCTAGTAAATTGTAGTTGGCTTGCCTGACAGTGGTGTCCGGTGCCATCACGACCCTTAGTAAATTTTGGGTCGTGACACAAAATATGTGCAGAAATACAAATAGTGCACCAAAAAATGCAACATTTGTAAATACTTCCTCAACAAAATTGGCACAATTTGCAATTCATGTCCGTATTTACATCTAGTTGCTGCAGGAAAAAAGGTACTCAAATACAACGTGATACCCAAATGGTATATCAGTATACCTGATTGGTATATAGTTTTACTGCACTAATATACCTGAACCAAAATCATTGCAGAATACAACTAGTGCAGCAATGCAAATTTTCTTAGATTCAACTACAACTAACAACTGCTCTCAATATAAATTCAAAATCAGTTCACTTTCTAAAAATATATCTTTTCATCCAAATCAATGCTCGCCCTCTTCTTCAACAAATAACAACATAGTTCCTCTTTTTTAACGTCGTACTCCCTTAAAAATACACCTCCAAAAACAACTTCTATTGGTGTATTATAACGAACTAACTCCTCCTATTACAAATGGCAGTAGAAGTAGGAACTATCAGTGCTGCTGTAACAGCCATGTTCTGCACTAATGGCTTGACTTCAAGTTCTGTCAAAATTCTATCTCCGAAAGGCACCCCTAATAAACCAACAACTTTATGGAAGAAACCTAAGAAAAGCCTAATAAAATAAACTGAAGATAGATTCCAACATTAAAATAGTTATACCAACATATAGTACTATTAAAATTGTATTCCAAGAAAATACTTTTAAAAGCTAGCATTTTTACAATCTAATAATGCAAAATACCATACTTCACCAAAAACTATTAAAATCCTACAAAGTTTTCATGCTGCGATTAACTAAAACCAAAAAGAAACCTATACTACTTCTTGCATTTCTTTCCACGAGTCTTTTTTGTTGGTGCCGGAGCCTCAGATTCACTTGATTTGCCATGCAACTGCTTGTTCCTCCCATAGTGCCACAACAGTATACCAAACCTACTCGAAGACCATCCACATCAAAATTGACAACAGGGATTGGAAGATCTTCAATAATGTACTCAGCAAAGCATGTAACATATACTCCACAATCTCTAAAATAAAACAAATGAATAGAATATAAAAATCGATTAGTGGTGAAAAATATTAATATGAATGAGAAAAACAAAGTAAAAAAAAGTAACTATTCTTACGAATTTTGCAGTGTTGGCAGATTTGTCATCAGTTCAATCTCAAAAGGATCAGTCAACTCCTTTCCCATGTGCAAACCATTTTGTACTACAATGTCACTTCTTTGATTATAAAATTCAATGCTAACTAGAAACAAGGGGATCAACACAACATATGCCTTTACCACCTTTTGAATAGCTTTTTTGTGCTTTCGACTACGTAGCGAGTCATATATGCAAAACATCTCTTGTGGAATGATACACACCCAATAAAAGTATGAGAAAATTAAAAGTATAAGTACCAATAAAACTATAAGTAGAAGAAAAGATCCCTATTACCATATGATACTAATATGGTATACATGTATACCAACAGAGTATATCATTGATCTGGGATATTGCTACAACTACTTGTGACTAAACTACTATATAAAAATTATTAAAAGATGCAATAAAAGAATGATAAAATTAAAAGTATAAGTAGCAGAAATGATCCATATTACCATACGATACCAATATAGTATACATATATACCAACAGAGTATATCATTGATCTGGGATATTGCTACAACTACCCGTGACTAAACTACAGTACCAAAATATTAAGAGAGACAATAAAAATATGAGAAAATTACCTGCTCGCGTTGCAAGCTAGACATTTGCAAAGCAACTCGCTCATTCGGTATTTGACCCATGACTACCCAATTTAAAATTCGTGGAAGTTTGTTTCCATTATGATCAGCAAAGTGACCATCGAAACTTGGGCAGCATTCATACAACTAAATCTGTAAAGCCAACGAGAAGCCACCGAATCTATAAAAAGAAGGCTTATCTTGAAACTTGTTGGAACATGAGTCGATTTGTAGCGTTATAAACATTTATACCCCATGGATACTTATTAAAATCACTGCACTCAACTAAATCAATGTAAGACTGTGAGATAACCTTTGTTTTGAGTTGAGAAAGTAAGAAGTTATTCACAAAATAAAGAACTGCTATATTCAACGCATCATCATCTGTTTCCCATTTCTTCTTTGTAAAACCGTCTGCTAGTTGGGCCACTGTGACGGATGCAGTCCCAAAATATTTCGAAATCAATCTATTCTCTTCTACGCTTTCTATACTTGTATCACCCTTACATTTCAGCCCAGTAACAAGTGCAAATTCACCCAAACTAAAGCGCAACCTAGAATCACTTACTACAAATCGCATCTTATTTTTCACCTCATGATGTACTTCTAATAAGCAAATGGTGCATAACTCGATTCTGCACAATAACTGGTGGTAGATTTAAAAAATATCCAAAGCATGTTTTCTTAAAAATTTGAAGTTGCGTCTTTGATAAATTCTCTTTCAATTGACGAATAACATGGCAGTTGGTATCCCAATCAACTTTTGGTTTATAATCAATGTCCATAGGCACAAGAAAATCCCAACACTGCAAAACATGTTCATATAAAATAATTTCAGAAATAGAATTCACTTAAAAATGTAACTAAAATAACCAAAAATATTACAACTACCATACGATACCAACACGACATATAACTATACCAACAGGGTATACAATTCTATTGGCTAATTTCCGGTAGGTATAAATGATTATACTACTAGTACATAACACTTAACAGATAGGAATAAAGAGAAAATGCAAAAATATATGCACCTATAAAATATTTTCAAGGTATTGTATGATACTACTATTATTAAAGGAAAAATAAATACGAAGACAGCCAAAAAAAGATTCAAAAATATATGATAATATATAGCTATACTAACAGGGTATATAGTTGTACGGGGTTATTCTAACAACTGTCTATAACTATAAAAACTATCACATAATACACATACACTATGTCTATCGGCACAAGGGAATCTCAACAATGCAAAACATGATCGTATAAATTATTTAAGAAATAGAATTCACTTAACTATAACTATAATATAATACAAAAGCATACCAGGAAATCCAAAAATAACAATGTACTATACATTCAAAAGCACAGATCCTAATGTTAAAAAAATTACCTTCTTGGGTATGACACCAATTTTTTTCTTCTTTAACTGAGAATCATCGTTACAATCAACATCTACTGGTTGAGTCTCTATTTTAGACACGGATTCACGTCGGCTTCCCTCTATCTCAGAATACTCAACAACTTTACCTTTTCCCTTATCATTCACAACAACACATGCTATGACTGGTTCAGAATTTGTGTCGGGTAATGACTGGTAGGGAGTTCCATCGACTAACGAAGCATTAATAATGTTGCCTTTTCCACCCTCTAATTCTACACTTTCAGTTGTGTTTTCAACATGACTAACGCTAGGGTTACGACTAAACACAGACTGAGAATTAGAAAATAATAAAAAACTAGGACTGGACATGGCTGAGGCAATGGATTCAACAGCTACTTGGGTTGAAGAATGATGTTGTCCACGACGCCACCATCTACGCGCACAATGCTTCCGATCCATAGTGAAAAGAACAACCCATAGACATTGATTCATAATAGTACAATGAAAACACAAAAAATCTATGATTTTGAAAACTCACTTTCACTAAAATGTACTTTCAGAAGTAAAAATTTCACAAAAGAATTACTACTAGACGAAGAGATAGAACGGAATCTGAAGAAAAAATTAAAAACTCGAATCTGGGTGAAATATGGGTTCTCATGGTTTCGCTATGTAGATTTGGAAACTGCTATCTAATCTAGTGTTGAAGGATGAAGACAAGGCATTAAAGACGGTGGGTAGCTTGGGCCGGGTGAAATAGGTGGGTCAGGTTCTATAGTCTAGTGTTAAAGGATGAAGAGCAAGCATTAAAGATAATGGGTAGCTTGGGCTGCGTAAAATAGATGGACCGGGTAAATAGTATGGGCCGCATAGGTAGGAACAGTAAATAGTTTAGGCATGTGAATTAAAAGGTAAATAATTTGGGCTTAATAGGTATAAATGAGATTTTCTCATTAAATTTAGTATTGGTTGATCATCACAAAATTGGGCTTGCAGTACGATGGAGCCCAGATCAGAAAGAGAAGAGCTTAGTCTTTCCTTTATTGAGTCTCAGCCCTGAACTTTACAAAATTCTACACTAGACGATTTTTTTGGTTCGGTATGATTAACATAATTAGTCCACTTCAATTTGAGCAATAATTTCATGTGTGCGGTTGATGTTTTCTTTACGAGTTATTTTCATTTTTGGTGGTCTGAAATTGTTTAGAGGAATTTTGAAAAATCACTATAGTTAAGTGGTTATTAACGTGATATAGTTATAATATTCATATTTACTAGTTGTAGCTATAATTTTATTGCTATTGTGTTCTATTCCATATTTTCATATATTCGCGCTACTGTATGTATAAATACCGTGAGATAATCCGCCTAGAAATAGGGATTACAATTGTTTAATTTTGTATTTCATGTATTAGCGCGACTGTATTTATAAATACAATGAGGTAATCCGCCTAAAAAACAGAGATTACAGATGTTTAATAACAGAAAGCGCAATAACTTAGCGTGTATCAATTCGATTGTATATACTGTAGTTAATTCAGATATATTCGTCCTTATATATTTTATATTGTATTCAGTTTCACTATATTGAATTAGTTGTATTCAAACAATAAAAAAATCAAGAAATAGGGTGTATACCACTCTATTCAGTTCAGTTGTATACACTACATTCATTCTTAACTATTTTACATTGTATTCAATTCGACTGTATTAAAACAACAACAAATTACAAAAATATTTATATTCGACTATATTTAAATCACTATATTCATGAATAGTTGCTTTTACACTGTATTCAATTTACTGTATTTAATTCGGTTGTATTCAAACAACAAAAAGTCAAAAATACAGGGATCTGCCAAAAAAATAACCTTCAGAATACATAAATACAAGCGAAAAAATAATACGTTTGTACAGAATATAATATATTTAAGTATATTTGTACAAAATATAATGTATTTGTATCATTGTATGCGACTCAATATCAAAGAAGAGCATTTATATCCTTGTATTTGTATCTGTACTCAATAGCCATGGATCCATATCGAAAAGTTTCAGATCTATTCTTTTCACCGAGCTACCAGAGCTAGATGTAAATTCATCAGTGCCGGAAAGTTTCGTATCTATTCTCTCCGTCGAGGTAAGAATCAGAGGTACAATAGAGATGGCATACTCCCGATGGTAGAAGAGAAGACGGAGTAGGAGAACAAATCTGGTCATGGGTACAGACTGAGCTTTTGAAAATCTGAAGCAGAATCATCGAAGAAGAAGAAAATCTGAAGCAGAGTCGCCTGAAATCTGAACTGATCTGGCCATGGCAGTGAGTCGTCGGAGAAGACGACGACCTTGACGAAGAAAGAGAGGGAAAGGGAGATAGAATTGAGGAAGAAGAGAGAGGGTTGAGGGAAAAGTTGAGGGATCAGTTGTATATATTTATATTTTGCTATAGAAATATAAAAAATGGCTATAAATAATAATATTTTTAAAGTATTTTGATTTAGAATAAATAGGGTGAATTATATAGCTATAACATATAAAATTTTCAATTGTTTATATAATCTGTGAATACTATATTGTAGACATGAGCTTGGACCAAAAATAAATTGGACCTTTTTTTTACTTGTTTAAATTGGATCAAAACATTATAAATTTGGACCATAATTAGAGGGCATAAGGATATTTTCATATATACCCACTTTTGGAGCCATCATTGAAGTTATACCCGCATTATACAATATTTTGCAAAGTATACCCACTCAGATTTGAACAATCTCTTCAATGCAACTTCAGAAATCAAATATGAATTTTCTATGTTTCAAATGCAACTTCAGAAATTCGAATCCTAAGTAGTTCAATCACTTTAATGCAACTTAGAAATGAAATCTGAAGTTCTTCTATCCATCAAATACAACTTTAGAAATTCTAATTTTAAGTAGTTCATTCTTTTCAATGCAACTTAAGATTTCGAATTCTGAAACGTAAACTTGTTCTTCAAATTTCAACAATCCAACATACGATTCAATGCTCAAATCTACTCCAAATGAGCTCAAATTTTAAATATAACTTTTAAATATAATAAAAAATGCAAACCCAATCATTAAATTGTTAAAACAACAATAACTTTAACAAACTCATTTTGCAACTAATAATAATAATAAGAAGAAGAAGAAGAAGACGAAATCAATAGCTAAGAAGAAGAACTAAGTGTATGTATGTGAAGTTACTGTGATAACCCAATAGGTCATCTAGAGTTTTAAACCTTAATTCTGTATTTTGAAACCTCAAATACCTCATTTTAGCCTTTTTCATTTTGCATGTGCAATCCGTGTCTTTTTCCAGAAGGCTTTTATATTAAAAATTGATAAAATGTAAAATTATGACTTAAAACCCCATTTGAGTTGATTTCGGCCAATGTTTTAAGCAAACATATTCGGGTCCATATTTTGAAGATCCCGGTGGATTTTTATCGTGATTTGGGTCCTGGGCGTATGTCCGGAATCGAATTCAGCGGTCCCTAGCTCGAGTTATCGCATATTGTCGGAAAATTGAAGTTTCAAGATTTAATGAATTTAAAGATTTGACCAAGATTTGACTTTAGTGCTACCGGGTAAGGATTTTAGTTCTGGAGCTTGGTATATGTTCATTACTATATTTATGATTTGTCTGCTATATTTGGTGAAAAACAGAGTTAGTTTGATGTGATTCAGACGTCCGGTTGTTAAAATAGATTTCATTGAAAATTTCATTTGATTTGGTGTCCGATTCATAGTTCTAAGTGTTATTTTGGTGTTTTGATCATGCAGGCGAGTTCGTACAATATGTTTGGGCTTGTGTGCGTGTTTGGTTTGGAGCCCCGGGGATCGGGTGAGTTTCGGCTAGCCTACGAACCTTTTGATCTTTGAAAAATCTGGTTTTTGAGCTTCAGTTGTCATCTGGTGTGTTGTGCTTCGTGATCTAGGATTGGGGAGGATTTTGTTCTACACGAACGCAAGACCTTAGTCGCAAATGCGAAGTATTGGTAGGGGGATCTGTTCTTTGCGAATGCGATCAGTCAAACGCGTACGCGTATCATTAGATAGGCTGGGCTGGGGAGTTAAGGTAACTCTACGCGAACGCGAGCCCAGTCTCGTGAATGCGAAGGTGAGGTGGGCTAGACCTTCACGAACGTTTGGAGTAATCGTGATCACGTAAGGCAGTTCAGCCATGCTCTTCACGAACGCATCAGGTTTCACCCGAACGCGATGAACACCTGACACGAGTGATTTAAAATTGTCCCAAAACAAGATTTCTCCCATTTTTCATAGACCATCCATTAGATCTCGACCTAGAGGCGATTTTAAAAAGAAAACTCAAAATCAATTCATAGGTTTGTACACTTTAACTCATTTTCTTCTATTTCTAACATCACCCATTAATTTCTAACCCTAATCTTTGTTCTTCCATGGTAGAAATTGGGGATTTAGATAGAATTAGGAATTTTGTAAAATTGGTGTGAGCACATGATTTTTGCCCTATATGAATTACTCCAACAAATTCAAAACAAAATAATTTCTTTCAAAGTTTGCAATTTTGTTGGATTTCGTGGCATTTTCTGTTAATTATTTGCATTTGTCTGTGCACGCTTATTTTATTTAATTCATGAAAAATACAAAAAAAATGTTGCATCTGCATTTAGGATTTAATTTTATATTTTTAGATTAATTAGTAAATTAGTTTGTTTATAAAAAATGAAAATCACAAAAAAAAAATATAATTCATTTTGCATTTTTACTTTTTAATTTTGAATTGTATAATTTTTCTTTGATCTAATTAATTATTGTAAATACCATGATGAGTGATTAATCTAATTGGGTAGGTTAATTTAGTTTAAAAATTATTATTAATTAATTTAGATTTTATTTTAATTTTGAAAAGCAAAGAATTTTGAAATTGAAAAAAAAAAAAAAAGAAAGAAATGAAAGAAATCCAAATTTGGGCTGAAACCAGTCCAAATTTCCCCAACCCAACGGAAAGTACCCGAAACCCGGCCCAAACCCACTTATCGACCCAGTCTGGTCCCCCCCCAATAAACCAAACGACGCCGTTTCATGGGCAATAGATCAGGACCGTCGAGGTTTCCTAATCGGACGGTCCTGAAGCTCGGGTCATGTGATATTTAAGTGTCCAAACATGCCCCCTACCCCCTCTCATCTCTTTCACCCCTCTCATCATCCCCGTCGGAACCGCCAGATGGAAATCGTCTCCGCCGGCGGCGGTGCTCCGATCGACCCCAAACTTACACCAAATACCCTCCTCCATCTCCACATCCTAGATCCGCACCCCTTTTCCCTCAAATCGAACCCCAACTATTCGAATCTCAATTCGAAACCTCAAACCCTAACCGCCGCCCTAGAATTCACAACCCCTGCCCGGCGGCGCCGACTCCTTTTCCCACCAAATCAACTCTAAATAATCACCATAACCTCCTCATCCCAGATACCCAACCCACTACCCTCGAATATCCCCGGAGCTGTTCGAATCTCAAATCAGAAAAAAATATAAGTTCCACAAATCCAAATCCAACAAGGTTTCTGACGGTTCTAGGCTATAATGGCCTTTAATCGTGTGTTTTCACACGAAGACACCCGATTAAAGACTATTCTTGTCGAGAAAGTTGACGGAGGCTTCAAATTATTTCAAATCTGTCCCTGCTTTTAGGTATTTCCTTGGTTTTCATTACGTTTCTTTTGCTTCTTTTCCTCTTTTATTGTCATCTGCTTCTTCCTCTTCTTCTGGACTTCTTAGTGTTTTAAAGTCGTCCTTTTGTCCATGCATAAGTGCTTAACAATCCACCTATTTCATTTGGCTATTGTTTGAAATTAATTAAGTCACTATTTTTCTTTTGGGTTTTGGGTTTTGTCTGTGTGAGCACGTGATTTTTGCCCTAAATATGATTATTCCCAAAATCCCAAACAAAATAATTTTTCTTTATTTCTTTTTACAATTTTTGTGCATTTTGGTGTCATTTTCTGATAAGTGTTGCATTCTATTTGCGCATGTTAATCCTTATAAAGTACAAAAATATGCGTTTTTGCATTTAGGTTTTAGTATCAATTAAGGGTTAATTTGTTTTAAAACAAAACATGAAAATCACAAAAATTAGTTCACTTTCGCATTTTAATGATTTTTATTATGAATTTGTCATGAAATAGTTTTTAAACAATTTTAGGCATTAGTCAGTTTTAGTTTTGAAGTATATTAGGACTTTATTTTAAATTGTTGCAATTCTATAAAATCAGAAAAAATAATTACAAACTACAAAGTGAAAAATAATTAGATAAAATGAAATAAAAAAACAAGAAAGGAAATTAAAGAGAGAGGCAAAGGGCTGGCCAATTTCGGGCCAAATTAAAAGAAACGTTTAGGCCCAAACGCCTTAAACCATTGCAGAAACCCAGCCCAAGTACCAGCAACCCGGTCCGCCCCCTCTTCTAAATGAAACGATGTCGTTTCGTGGTCTCCGAATCAGGACCGCTGGATCTCATCAATCCAACGGTCCGGAACTAACGAGGTTCCTGATTTAAAAGGGTCCGAAAACCCACCCCAGACCCTCGTCTTCCTTACCCCACCTCTCCTCTCAAACCCTAATCTGCGCCGCCCCTAAATCCCTTGTCGGCGGTGAACGCAACCTACACCGTTCACCCCCAGATTAACACCACAGATCCCCAATGAATCCCTCTTTCCATTCCCGTTATTAGTTTTTCTCGAATGTTGTCGGAGCTCGTCGAATCTTCGTTTGAAGTTTCCGGTCAAATCGACGGTTCATCCGAACCAGCCCAAAATCACACCACATAATCCCCGTTCTTCCCTCAACCCTAATCCATGATTATTTTCTTTCAAATCTCTGTGAAACGGCTCGAATATCAGATCTAAGAATTTCTAGCCAAAACCCTAAACCAAATCTTTGTGATTTCGAACCGTAGTATCCTTAACCATGTGTTCTCTTGTAAGAACACATGGTTAGGGATGTTACGCGTCAAAAATCTGAAAGGATTCAGACGTTTCTGACTGGCCGGAGTTCCTCGTGCTTCTGTGAGTTTTTACTGTTCCTTTTACTCGCATGGTTGAAGTTTTAATTACCGTTTTGGTTTCATTAAGTGTTCTGTTAAATTTACGATTTATTTTGTGCATTAGTATAATTCTGCCAATTGTTGATTAGTTCTGAGTTGATATTTGTTCGAATGATTGTGAGTTTATGGGTTAAGAATTAGTGTCAGTTCATTTAATGTTGTTCATGTTAGATTAAGCTTGGTTTGATTTCATTTAGTTTGATTGAGTTAATATAATTGAACATTTGGGTTTAGTCAGTTTGATCAATTGATTTCTGAGTGCTAATTAATCAATTTCAGTTAGTTTTAGATTGGATTAGGGTATTGGTTATAGCTGTTAAGAATGAGGGTAGGTTCAGTAATTTTGAGGAACCTTCAGGGGTAGTCTGGGTATGGAAAAGGGTAGTTCTGATAGGAATAGTAATTTCAAAGCATGTGAAAGGGCAGTATAGGTATTGTATGGGTAGAAGAATACCCTAGGGCCTTCTAGAATGGGATTTTAGTGCACATTTCAGCACAATAGGGGTGCTTACTTGTTTAGCAAGTCAAGAATAGAGGGACTAAACTGAAAATCACAGTCTGATCTATTCTCTTTTGGTTGCCTATAAAAGGGCATGAAATACCTTGGGAAAGGGGGCTTCTGCTTCTGCCTTTCAGCTCTAAGCTCAAAAACCCCCCACCAAAAACTCTCCTTCCTGCTTTCAATTTCAGTTGGCATTTTAATTCCAAGTTTATTCAGAAAACAAAACATCAAAAAATGAAGAAATCAAACAATCTTACAGTTCCATTATTAGTTTTGGATTTCAGTTGGGTTTTGGGTTTAGCAGTATTGCAGAGGTGTTTGGGTTCAGCTGTGAGGGCTATGATTGTATTTGAAGTATGTGTTGAATTGATCTGTGGAGGCTGCCTGTATTTCTGGTTTTCAAAAGTAGTTCCTGGCCTGTTCTGTGGTATATTGTTGAGTTTGTTGTTGTTGCTGTTCAAAGTAACTGACTCCTTTCCTTCTTATATTTTCATTTATCCAGGTACACAATTATACCCCTGATGAATGTGAGCTTAAATGGGCAGAAATGAATTATTTGAAGAATGAATGTACATGCAGAACTGAGTTCTGATTTAGCTAACTTTCAGATCTAATTATTTAGTGTTCAATTCATGGATATTATTTAAAGTTTTGCTTGCTTTAGTGCTAAATAGACTATATGAACTGTTATATTTTAGAGTCATGTGAGTACAATGAAGTGAACACCAGTGCTAGATGATTACATGATAGATTGATAGCAATGTTGGCATGAATTGATTCGGAAATAACTCGTTTGCTTCATGTTATTGAGGTTGTGTTTATAGCTTAGTTTACCTTGATAATGTCTAAGAAAGTCACCAGAATGTTATTAGGTGAAGTAGCCTGTATATGAAGTGGAATTCAGTTGACTAATTTCCTTCTGAGTTAAGTAGATGTGCATTATTTCCACTTGGCTGATTATTGAATACTTGCAATAGTTTAGAGATAATTTCAAAGTGTTGTCTGGGCAAACGAATCAAAGCTTCACGGGGCTCAAAGATAAGCCATCTTAGGCTATTATGCGAACAGCCTTCGTGAATTTGGGTTTCTCAAGGGATTCGATCCCAGGTGGTGAAGTCTGTCGCCTGGGCCTCCCTTTCGTTTGCCTGATCCAAATTTTGGGCCACTTCTGAGGCCCATCAATGGTCCAGTCCATTGTAGAAATTGGGCCACTGAACTTTATTTAGTTTACATATAATTAAGTTCTTTTGTTAGGGATATTTGATCATTAAAAATTGTAAGTTAATCTCAAATGGTTTATTTTAAAATGTTAGAAGAGAACCTCGTCCAACGCAAATCGCATATGCGGGCTGTCCTCAATGGGGGTATATAAAAATTGATTAGAATTTGGAATGGCCTTTAGAAAATTCCACGGTCTTCCTTAAAATAATATTGCGTTAGAATCTTTAGGTACGATTTTAATTAAAGTACCTTCTTAAACTCGGGTGCGCATTGATGCGACCCAAATCCAAATCTCAACGGAGTCGAAGTGTGTTGACAACCATGGGTGCATTGATTGCGGCATGGTTCGAGGTACATTTTCACGACGTTGCAGTTCTTTTAAAAATAATTATAATAAAAGCGGTTCAAAATTAAATAAAAGGCACATAAGCTAGCATGTATTAAAATCAGATAAAATCAAATACAACAGTTAAGCGACAATGCTAGAACCACGGAACCCGGGATTGCCTAACACATTCTTCCGGGTTAACAGAATTCCTTACTCGGATTTCTGGTATGCGGACTATTAACAGAGTCATAAATTTCCTCGGTTCGGGATTTAATCGGTGACTTGGGACACCATTAATCTCTCAAGTGGTGACTCTGAATAATTAATACCTAAATCCCGTTCCGATTGTCCTTTATTTAGAAAAACTCCTTTACACTCCTCTTCCGGGGGTGTAGGTGAAAAAAAGGAGGTGTGACAGTCTGGTGGGTTCCGGATTTTGCCTATGGCTCCTTAAATTGGGATGTTGAATTAGGGCTCAATTTGAGCCTGAAATCTACAAAGCCGGAAGTGGCTTTGGCCTAATGACCCATGTTGGACTAGTTTAATACTGGGTCAAGTTGACCCATGATTCATGGGAATTTTACTAGGGTAAATAACCATGGCTCGAGGGGTAGTTTGGGAATTTGGGGAAGGGAATCTATGAGTAACAGAATTGGGAAGCTTCTAGGAAGCTGGGGAGGGGGACTGCCTAACAAATTGAAATTTGAACCAGGGGTATCTAAACAAAAAGGAAAATTGGATAAGGGCTCCTAAGCTAAAAGGAAAATTTGAAAAGGACTAAAATAAAAAAAGTTGAACCCTTAAGGCTGCCTTGTTTCTTGCCTATAAAGGCATCATTTCTTGCCTTTCAAGGCAGACCCAAAAAGAGCTGAAAAGAAGAAAAGCTGAGAAAAATTACAAACAGTTAAATTTTTTGAAAAACACACTGTTCCACTGAACTTCCTGCTTTGAGGCTTTCAATTCCTGAGGCAATTTTGCTTTATTTGGGGTTGAAATAGATTGAGTTCGAGTCTTAAAGTTTGGGTTTGATTTCTCCTGGGTTGTTGTTCAACTAAAATTGGTTTTTGGGACTTTTGCACCTCATTTTGGGTTTGAAATCTGGGTTTGAGTTTGTTCGTGTGGAGTACTATATAGTTTGGGTTTCAGCTTGAATTCCCTGGGTTTAATTGGCTGACTCTATCACTGTTCCATTGCTTCTCTGCTGTTGTTGGCTACTGACTTCTTCTCTTTTGTTGTTTCTCTTTATTCCCAGGTATGTATCGACTCTCGATTAACATATGAAGTGCAAATGTGAGCCATGTGACCAAATTGAAAAGAAATGGCAAAAGCTAGCTTTCTACTGTCGAGTAATTGATCGAATGTGTTGTATTTTATATGTTTAGCTTTACTCTGTATATTTTGCTCATGTGTTAGTATGGTATTTCGTTACAAGGCCTGAATATGTGGTTTTCTTTTGAATGATGTTTGGACTCAAGAATGTTCTTAAGCTTAGGATGATATGTATGAGTTGATGACTATGACTCGTTTGGCCTGATTTAGCTGAAGTTCGTTAAACTTTGAAGATGTTTTCTTTAGTAGTGTTTAAGCATCCCTCAAAATAGTTCTTTTATTTGTTTTTCCTCAGCAAATCTGGTTGGTATTCTGTTGTCCATCCATTAGCTTTTTGAATGAGCTCAGTACTTCAGTTTGTTACCTAGCCTTACTTGACTCATGAATGAATTCATAAAGGCTTTCAAATAGATATAGGGTCTAATTTTTAAACTTGATGATTCTCAGATTAGTTTAGTTCTTTGCGTCTTGTTTTTTTATCTTGTGGAAATGATTAAAGGCATATGATTCTGACCAACGCATTGGCTTGAGCCCGAGTTGGCATTAGGCTATGACATTTGGCTCTCCTCTATCTATGGGCTTAGTCTGGAGCCCAGATCTCTCCATTAGTGTTGTGTCATTGACACATATAGCACACTGCAGCCCACTTGGGCCTGGACTCATAGCCCATTTCTGAATGGGTGCGTGCAGTCCATTCCTTGGACCGGGTTGAGCCCAGTTCTCATTTGACCGCTACTGCCAATCTCGTTCGCAATAGGCACGGTCCAAAGGCCTGAAAGCCAATGAAAATGATACCCGCACAGTCAATAGGCACGGTCCTCACTCCATTAACTTGAATCCTTAGTAACCAGGCATGCCATTTAGCTGAATTCGTATGGCCTTCACAAAGTTGAATATTCGTAGAGGAACCTTAGCGCCTTTTAAAAATACTATCGTGGTTGTGGACACGTTCACGTGACATGATTACGGTTTCTAAAAGTAAATTGGGGTATGCGTTCGCGCAACTTTGAACAATTTCCTTTAACAATAGAAACAATTGCTAATAGTCCACTAATAAATTTTAAGAGTTTTGAAGCTGCCATCTACAATTTAATTATTCATAGCCCTCATATTAATAACCTAGAGAAAAAAAAATATATGACAAATGTTGGTAGTTCGCTCTAGGCACATTTAATAAACTATTGTGATCGCGTATACGTCCGCGTAACTTCGGCCAAACTTTTTGACAATAGAAAAGCGTTATTAATTGTGGACACGTTCGCGTGACATGATTTTTGATGCGCCAAACAAATGGGTACACGTACACGTGACCCATTTCAAGATAAATTTTAATTTAAAAGCGGTTAAGAGATGAAAGCACATAGGTTCAAAATGAGTAGGTAAACAATTTAGTAATCCAAGTATAATTAAAAGCGACCGTACTAGAACCACGAAACTCGGGAGTGCCTAACACCTTCTCCCAGGTTAACAGAATTCCTTACCCGGATTTCTGTGTTCACAGGCTGTAGAACAGAGTCAACTTCCTCGATTCGGGATTTTAAACCGGTGACTTGGGACACCCTAAATTATCCCAAGTGGCGACTCTGATTTTTAATAAATAAACAATCCCGTTTCGATTGTCCTTTAATTGGAAAAACTCCCTTATATTTATGCCCTTTACGGGGTGTAAGTAAAAAAGGAGGTATGACAGCTCTGGCGACCCTGCTGGAGATCGAACCCAGAATCTCTAGTTCAGGGTTCAAGAATTCGAGCTTGTTAAACATGATTTTTACTGGGCTTTAATTATTGTTAATATTACTTTATTCTGTGAATCTTTTGTGCTAAATGATATCTGTTTACCGCTTTAATATTATCTGAATTGTATATAATTGTCTTCTTACACCACCCATCTGAGTCTTCTGGAAATGGTGCATACGTTCGCGTAGCCCGCTTTTTCTGTAGAAATTATGCCAAATAGAACGAGGCTAGGCAAGCGACAAGGCTGGGTAGACTTCAGTGCTCTCGGTACGTCGCCCCCTCCTCGGCTCCAGTTATCCGCTCGGGTACCCCAAGTCTAGACCAAAACCCCAGGATTCAAACCTAAAAAAATACAGCCTCATGCCAGATCCCTAGTAGGAACGTTTATTTGCATCATGTGCATTTGACTTAGGGGACTCAACACAGGAGTTGGGTTCGTCTAGGACAGGTATGCCCGAAATAACAGACCATCCTGATGCATTCTACGTGTTATGTGAACATTTATTCTGGTTTGCATGCTGACTAGCCAGGGAAAATAAAGCAAACAAAGGGGAAAACCAAGAGTGATATAGGGAAGGAAATAAAACCCGGTTCTAAACATCCCGGTATTTGAAAAGTGTCTTGAAACTCTGCCCAAAAATTTTCAAAAGAGTTATTTCAAAAGAATCAAACATTGCGTTCTTTTATATGTGTCAAAACTGACCGAACTATGCAGGTCTGATTCTTACCGAATGTGGGATACATAGGCAACCTACATAAGGTTCGGCCTTATTTTTTGAAAAAAAAGAAGAAGAAAGAAAAACAAGAAAAGAGAGTCGGTGGTCGAATGAATGCAATCTTGATTTTTGGTCAAAATAAGCCGATCCAGCGTCGACAATATCTTAAACCGTTCATGTCAAGATGGCCTCAGAGTATTTTTCAGTTGTCGAAAGGCTATTTTCATAAAAGAATGCACAAGTTTGTGATGGGTCATAAAATAATTCCCCCCGGCCTCAAAATTCGCGTGAAATTGGGATGGGGCCGCATTTGCAAAAATAACCATTTGGCTAAGGTTGGCATATAGGGGAAGAAATTGTGGTTCTTTTCTTTTTTTTTTCTTTTCTTTTTCATTTTTCTTTTCTTCTTCAAAAGCTGTTTACAAAAGGGTCAACTCGAGTCAACCCTAACCTTAATCTTCCACAGGAACAAATGAATACCATCCAAGAACCGCCATAAATGGTCAAAGAACAAGCTCGGCTACACTTGCATATGTGGTGGAATGATCTAGACGAAGATGGTCAGAAATGGGTGAAAAAGCACTTGGGTGCTCTTATAGACATCTTTGAGATCAAACCACGGGAAGATTTGATCAACGCTTTGGTAACGTTCTGGGATCTTATCCACAATGTCTTTCGTTTCTCGGATTTCGAGATCACCCCTACTTTGGAGGAGATAGCCGGGTACATTGAATTCGGACGGGATTTGAGGAAGCACCAACTTATATTTCCAAGGGCTCCATCGGTGCACAAGTTCTTTGACCTCCTGAATATTAGTAAACAGACAAATAAGGAACGTGTGAGCAACAGGTATTGTACTTTCCATTTCTTATACTTCAGGTTCGGGCATTCTGCTAGTTTTGAAACGCATGAAAAAGGTCTAAGCAATAAACAAAACAAGGTCCTTTGGCAAGTTCATCGCCGGTTCACATTTATTGTGGCATTCTTGGGGATCATGGTTTTTCCAAATGAGAAAGGGACGGTGGATATTCGTATGGCTGGAATCGCACAAATTCTCACTACCAAGGAAGATCATACACTTGCTTTGTTGGTACTAGCAAATATCTATAGAGCATTGACTTTATGCAAAGCAGGGGCTCAATTTTTTGAAGGTTGCAGCATCATTCTGCAAATGTGGTTGATCGAGCACCTTCGCCATCATCCCAGATTCATGAGTTACGGTTCGAGCCAAAATAACTTCATCATTAGTTATGAGGAGAGGATAGAAGATTACAACACACCAGAAGGATTTGAAACATGGGTTTCTCATTTGAAAGTTCTTAACGCAGATCAGGTCGAGTGGACTATAGGATGGCTCCCAAGGACAGAAGCCATCTATATGACTGCTACCAAAGGCTACCTGAGGTTAATGGGCGTAAGGAGTATTCATCCATATGCACCGCAGAGGGTCTTGAGGCAATTGGGAAGGTATCAGATTGTGCCTGAAGATGAAGATCTAAGCACCCAGGTCATAGAGTTACATCCAGAAGCTGCACTGCCTGAGGCTGTAGTTCAGCAAGATTGGAATAGCTGCCGGTATCTAAAAAATGGCACCCAAGTACCAGACATCGCCAAGGGGGAAGTAGATCCAAATTATGTTGCTTGGTTTGAGAAAATGTCTTATGTAAACAACGAGCCAGAGCCCAAGAGGCCCGCCAAAAGGCCTCATGTTCAAACCTTTGATGATAAAATTCAAGAAAGGTTAGCTTGGGGGGATAAGGAAAAGTAATATAAGGCCATCATCCATGGTCTACGAGAAGAATTGAGAAATGTCACATTCAACAATTATTTGTAGGCACAAGAGGCCAAAGGTGAAAGGAGAAGATTGGTGCGAGAAAATGAAGCCCTCAGAGCTCAGGTTCGACAGTTGAGAATTGAAGCCGAAAACCTAGGCCGAAGTAGGAAAGATGAAAGGCTCATTTACAACCTCACTCAAAAGGTACGTGACTATGAAGATGACTTGCAGAAAGCTGAGTCTGAGCTAGCAAAAGCACGGGCGAGGTTGTCTAAAAGTGTCGAAGGGCGTGCAACTTTCGCTCAACAGATGAAAGAAAGATATGAACAAAGGGTCATAGGTTGGGAAAAGGCAATTGGCAACCTCGAGGGTGAAATGGCTAAACAAGCCAAAAATTTTAAGGCTGAAAGAGAACATTGTTACGCCTTAATGGCACGGCTAGAAAGGGACTTGCAACAACTCCAAGAGCAGAACCAGGTAGCCGAACGAACATTGGAAGCCAGAACCGAACAAATTGAGCGTTTGTTGCAAGAGAAGGGCATCATAAGAGAGCGAGTCAAAAGGGTCGCCAACTATATCGCAATGAAATGCAGTAGCTGTGAGGATATGACAAGATCAATGTTCTTCGCTACTGTGATGATTTTTGTTCGCTGAGTAATGGAAGATCTCTACCACCTTCAGGGGGATTTAGCGAGTCGGCCCGCAACAAGGCTGAATGACGCCACGCGAGTCCCGGGGACAATCGAGGCATTAATGTATTCGTGATTTCTTGAGTCTGTATTTTCTTTCCGTTAAAGTCTGCTAGTTGTTTTGAAGTCTGTATTTCTGTTATCAGAGTATGTGGGTTGTTTGTTTTTGAGTCTGTATCTCGTTCTTTCATTATAGTCTGTTAGTTTCTTTCGAGTCTGTTAGTTTCAATCCTTGTAATAGTGTTTTTTTATATATGAAAACTGAAAATCCCAAAATGTTTTTACTTTATTTCACACTTATTCCCAAGAACTACGCTTGGTCTGATTCACGCGGGTTCATGATACGTAGGCAATCTCCATAGGATTCGACCATAACCAAATAAAAGAGAGAAAGAAAGAGCGGAAAAATAAGAAAGAAAAGAGAGAAAATAAAAATCAAGAGAGAATAAAAACAAAGATAGAACGAAAGGAAGGAAAAGGAAAAGAAAGAAAAGGGGGAGGTTTGCAATCGAAAGTAAGAAAATGCCGGAATGACGCATGCAATCGATCAAATACATAATAGGGACGGTTAACTGTTTAGGTGCATTCATGCCCAATGTGCGGTTACCAATCTGTTAAAGCCGAATCGCTAACAAGGTTGTTGTTTGATGTATTAAGCCCAGGCAGGTGGTTAGTTGACTGGCATTCTGGCAACTCACTCCTACAACACCCGATCGAAAGACAGACTGAATATGGTCGACCAAGAATTGGAAACAAGTGATGTCGACCCATCGAAAGAGGTGGAAGAAGTGGACGTTAATGCGATGAGGGAAGAAATGTATAAGCTGAAGCAGCAGATGGCTGAAATGTACCAAGCCTGGGCGAAGGGGCATCCACCACCAATTTATCCCGCCAACCCTACTTATATCCCACCATCAGCCCAACCTCTGGATCCTCCCACTGTGAACTCATCTCCAGCCTTTCCTCTCTACCAACAATGCCATGGCGCCACTTCTCATACTTCTCAAGCTCCACCACCCAAACAAGTCCCATACCCTCCCCCACCAATTACACATGTTTTTGTGGCACCTCCATTTACTACATTACACCGATCTTCCAGTGAACCCCTGTTCCAAACTCACGACAACCAATACTATCCCTCTGAACCCACCTTCAAAGTTCCAGAACCATATCCTTACACCCCTCATCTTGATATCCCGGCAGAGACCGAGAAACCACCCAAAAATCCCGAGCATAAAGAGATGATCAGAAAGGTCAAAAGCTTAGAGCAATCGTTCCGAGATATGAGGGGGCTGGGAGGTCAAGTGAGTGTGGCCTATAAAGATTTATGTTTGTTCCCAGATATTCAGTTGCCAGCAGGGTTCAAAATACCCATGTTTGATCTGTACGATGGGCATGGTGACCCGGTAGCACACTTAAGAGAATTCTGTAGCAAGATGAGAGGAGCAGGTGGAAGAGATGAATTGCTGATGGCATATTTCAGCCAAAGTTTGAGTGGATCGTCTTTAGAATGCTATACCAGACAAGATCACAACAGGTGGTACACATGGGACGATTTGTCCTAAGCCTTCGTTTGCCATTTTCAGTACAACCTTGAAATTATCCCAGATCGTATGTCGCTGGCAAAGCTGGAAAAGAAGCCAATGAGAGCTTCAGGGAATATGGATTCCGTTGGAGAGAGCAAGCAGCGAGGGTTGACCCTCCAATGAAAGAAAGCGAGATGGTTGATTATTTCTTGCAGGCTTTGGAACCCACTTATTTCGGTCACTAGGTGTCAGCAGTAGGTAAGTCCTTTAATGAAGTCGTGAAAATGGGAGGCATGGTTGAAGAGGGACTCAAGTCTAACAAGATCATGAGTTATTCAGCAATCAAGGCGACCACTCAGGCCATTCAAAATGGTACTGAGGGTGTGCTCGGGAAGAAGAAGAAGGAGGATGTTGCAACAATTATGTCGGGAGCTTGGGTTGGATCCAGGAACCTTCCCCGTTACTACAACCAGCCACGACCCTATCTCCAAACTTACCCCCACACTCCATATAACCTACCACAACATTATTACCTATCGCCATATCCCCATTTTTCTGTCCATCACGCACAAACCTATACCCAGCCCCCCGCGCCACTCAAAATGGCGTGCGCCAGCTCCATAAAATCCATACCAAGCTCCACAAAATAACTACCCACCCCCAAAAGCCCAAAGAAATCCTCCTAGAATGGGTTTTTGACCCAACCAAGACTTTAAGAATGAGAGGTTGCAGAAGCAAAAGACTTTCACTCCATTGGGAGAATCATATGCTAGCATATTCCATAGACTAAGACAGTTGGGTATGTTGAATCCGATCGAGGCTAAATTGCCGAATCCCCCTCCCAGAAATCTTGACCACTCGGTGAGTTATGAGTATTGTTCAGGGGCCCCGGGACATGACACAGAGAAATGCTGGAAATTGAAAACAGCCATTCAAGAACTCATTAACACCAATCGGATTGAGGTCCAAGCTCTGGAGGCGCCCAATATCAATCAGAATCCCTTGCCAGCCCATTATGAAACGAATATAATTGAGATAGTGCATAGGGGAGGGGAGCCTAAGAAGCCTTCGTAGACCGTCATGATGATTCGGGCTAGTGAAGCCAGGCCATTTGAGAAGTCAACCAGTGAGTAGTCTGTGATCAAGTTGAACAGGGCAAATAATGAACCATCTGTGGAGGTCAAGAGGGGTTCCTCAAGTGACGTTGCAGGAAAACATGAAAAAGCAAAAGTGGTTGTGCCAGGAGTGATGAACAAGCCCGTGGTAATTGTAAAGGGTGCCCCCATAGATCCTGTCGTTATCAAACCGGTAACTCAATTACCGATAGTTGACAGCAAGGCAGTCCCATGGAATTATGAATGAGTAACTGTGACTTACAAAGGGAAAGAGGTTAAAGAAGAAGTGTGTGAGACTCATGGTTTGACTCGACCGGGGATATGCTTTTCCCCCGAAGAGTTGAGAAAAGCTAAGACCTCAAAAGATAATCCAGTGTTGGTGAAGAAAGCGGTGACTGAGGAAGAAGTAGAGGAGTTCTTGAGAAAAATGAAAGTGCAGGACTATTCCATTGTGGAGCAGTTGAGGAAGGCACAGGCTCAGATTTCATTATTGTCATTATTGATCCATTCCGACGAGCACCGTCGAGCTTTGATGAAGATCTTGAACGAGGCTCACGTTCCTGACAAAATCTCAGTAAACCACTTGGAAAAGATAGCTATCAAGATATTTGAGGTAAACAGAGTCACCTTTCCTGATGATGAGTTGCCCGTGGAGGGTACCGAGCACAATAGAGCGCTCTATCTGACGGTGAAATGCAAAGATTTTGTGGTTACTCGGGTACTGGTTGACAATGGGTCTAGAGCGAACATTTGTCCTCTCTCCACATTGAGCAAGCTGCAAGTGGAGGATGAGATAATTCACAAGAACAATATTTGCGTTCGGGGATTCGACGGTGGAGGGAAAGATTCAGTCGGGGACATAGTGCTTGAGCTCACAATTGGGCCAGTTGAATTTACTATGGAATTCCAGGTGCTCGATGTGGCTGTTTCGTACAATCTGCTGTTGGGACGACCCTGGATCTATGCTGCCAAAGTAGTCCCGTCTACTCTGCATCAAAAGGTCAAGTTTGAATGGAATCGGCAGGAAATTGTTGTACACGGCGAAGATAATTTGTGTGTGCCCAATGGCGCCATTGTTCCGTTCATAGAGGTTGATGATGGCAAGGGACCATGGGTTTATCAGGTTTTCGACAAAGTATCGGTAGAGAAAATTCTGGAAGGAAAGTGCGCTCCAACTCCAAAGATGGCTGCTGCATCAGTTATGGTAGCTGTTGAAATGTTGAAAAATGGTTTCGTACCGGGTAAGGGTTTGGGTGCATCTCTGCAAGGTATTGTGCAGCCAGTTTCTCTTCCAAAGAATCTAGATACTTTTGGTCTGGGGTTCAAGCCTACCGTTGCAGACGTGAGAAGAGCTAGAAAAATGAAACAGAAAGCATGGGCATTGCCAAAGCCAATCCCGCGTCTGTCTAGATCATTCGTCAGGCCGGGTATCAGAAAGCAACTGCTGTCAAAGGTTCCTGGACCATTGATTGGTGCCGATGGAGACTTGGAGAAGGGGTTCAAAAGGTTATTCGCCGAGGTTAACATGGTTCAGGCTGGGGAAGGGTCCAGCAAGGCAGATGTTCAATTCGTGGGACCATGTGCAAAAGTCAACAATTGGGAAGCTACTCCTCTTCCTACCCGGAGGGAGTCTTGGTAGTGGGTTTTGATTTTCTTTTTGTTGTCTGGATTATTCCAGGGTCTGTAATTCAGATATTATGTTCCGTCCAGTCGGATGTGTTAAAACCCTGTTATCTTTAAATTCAATGAAATGCAATTGTTCCTTTTCCTTCATTTCTTCAAATTTTAAATTTTTGTTTTCTTCTTTTTTACAGTTCTATTTATGCTGATATCAATAACATGACATGCATGAGGAATCTTCGGCCCAGTTTTAAAAGCCAATCTAACTCTGAAATAATAATACAAGAAATTGAGTGTGATGACGAGTTGGAATTTGATGATGATGAGGCCTATGAAGAAATTAGTAAGGAACTAAGTCATTTTGAGGAAAAGCCCAAACCTAATTTGAACTATACAGAAACAGTTAATCTAGGGGACCAAGAAATGTCCGTGAAACTATAATAAGTGTCCATCTGGAACCTCAACTCAGGGAGGAGATAATTAAAGCACTGTTCGAATACAAAGATGTTTTTGCATGGTCCTATGACGACATGCCAGGTCTAAGCACTGATTTAGTGGTTCACAAGTTGCCCACTGACCCGGCATTCCCTCCTATCAAACAGAAGCTGAGAAAGTTCAAAACGGATATGAGTGTAAAGATCAAGGAAGAGGTCACCAAGCAGTTCGACGCCAAAGTCATTCGGGTCACCCGGTATCCCACCTGGTTAGCCAATGTTGTGCCTATACCAAAGAAGGATGGCAAGACCAGGGTGTGTGTTGACTATCGGGATCTCAACAAGGCGAGTCCAAAAGACAATTTCCCATTGCTGAACATCCATATCTTGATCAATAATTGTGCCAAACATGAGATTGGTTCTTTTATGGATTGTTACGCGGGTTATCATCAGATCTTAATGGACGAGGAAGATTCAGAAAAGATGGCATTTATAACGCCATGGGGAACGTACTGCTATCAGGTCATGACATTTGGCTTGAAGAATGCTGGGGCAACCTACATGAGGGCAATGACAACAATATTCCATGATATGATACACCAGGAAATCGAGGTGTACGTGGATGATGTGATCGTGAAGTCTAGAAAGCAGTCTGACCATGTCAGGGATCTGGAGAAGCTCTTCTGAAGGCTTCGCAGGTACAATCTCAAACTTAATCCTGCGAAGTGTGCTTTTGGGGTGCCGTCTGGAAAGTTGTTGGGGTTCGTAGTCAGCCGCCGGGGCATTGAACTGGATCCATCGAAAGTCAAGGCCATCCAGGAATTGCCACCTCCGAGGAACAAGACCGAGGTGATGAGTTTGTTGGGGAGATTGAATTATATCAGCAGGTTCATCGCTCAGCTCACGACAACTTGTGAGCCTATCTTCAAACTGTTAAAGAAAGACGCTGCGGTCAAATGGATAGAGGAATGTCAGGAGGCGTTTGATAAGATAAAGGTGTATGTGTCAAATCCACCCGTGCCGGTCCCGCCAGAACCAGGGCGACCTTTTATTCTATATTTGATGATTTTGGACAATTCATTCGGCTGTGTATTGGGTCAACATGACATCACCGGCAGGAAGGAGCAGGCCATATATTATCTCAGCAAGAAGTTCACATCTTACGAGGTTAAGTACACTCAGCTTGAGAGGACGTGTTGCGCCTTAACTTGGGTAGCCCAGAAGTTGAAACATTATTTGTCCTCTTGTACTACTTACCTTATATCTCGCTTGGATCCATTGAAGTATATCTTTCAGAAGCCTATGCCCACAGGGAGGCTTGCCAAGTGGCAGATCCTGCTCATAGAGTTTGACATTGTCTACGTGACTCGAACTGCAATGAAAGCACATGCATTGGCGGACCATTTAGCCGAGAACCCAATTGATGAACATTATGAACCTTTGAAAACTTATTTCCCTGATGAAGAGGTGATGCACATTGATGAGTTGGAACAAGTCGAGAAGCCTGGATGGAAACTTTTCTTTGATGGGGCTGCAAACATGAAGGGCGTAGGGATAGGAGCGGTACTTATTTCTGAAACAGGACAGCACTACCCTGTTACGACTCAGCTTCATTTTTACTGTACCAATAACATGGCTGAGTACGAGGCATGCATTCTGGGTTTAAGGTTAGCTGTGGATATGGGTGTCCAGGAAGTCTTGGTCTTGGATGACTCGGACCTCCTGGTGCACCAGATTCAAGGAGAATGGGAAACACGGGATTTGAAACTCATACTGTACAGACAATGTTTGCATGATCTTTGTCAACGGTTTCAGTCAATAGAATTTAGGCATATCCCAAGGATCCATAATGAAGTCGCCGATGCTTTGGCTACTCTGGCGTCAATGTTACATCATCCAGATAAGGCTTATGTGGACCTTGTGCAGATTCAAGTCCGTGATCAGCATGCTTACTGTAATATGGTAGAAGAAGAACTTGATGGGGAGCCATAGTTCCATGATATCAAAGAATACCTCCAGATGGGGGTATATCCGGTACTGGCCACAAATGATCAGAAAAGAATAATTCGACGATTGGCAAGCAGATTTTTCTTCAGTGGAGGGGTGTTATACAAAAGAACTCTGGATCTTGGATTGCTAAAATGCATAGATGCCAGACAGGCCACAGTTATCATGACTGAGGTACACTCCAGAGTTTGTGGACCACATATGAGTGGGTACGTTCTGGTAAAGAAGATTCTCCGAGCAGGTTATTACTGGCTCACTATGGAGCGAGATTGCATCAGTTTTGTGCGCAAGTGTCATCAGTGCCAGGTGTACAGAGATTTGATTCATTCCCCACCATCTGAATTGCTTACCATGACGGCACCCTAGCCCTTTGTTGCTTGGGGCATGGATGTCATTAGGCCAATCGAGCCAGCAGTATCAAACGGACATAGGTTTATCCTGGTAGCCATTGATTATTTTACCAAGTGGGTTGAAGCGAAAACTTTCAAATATGTGACCAAGAAAGCAGTGGTCGATTTTGTGCATTCAAATATCATCTGTCAGTTTGGGATTCTGAAGGTAATCATCACGGACAATGGCGTTAATCTCAACAGTCATCTGATGACAGAGACATATCAGGAGTTTAAGATTATACATCGCAATTCCACCCCATACTGCCCTAAGGAAAATGGAGCAGTCGAGGCAGCCAACAAGAATATAAAGAAGATACTTCGAAAAATGGTGGAAGGTTCTAAACAGTGGCATGAGAAGTTACCTTTCGCATTGTTGGGTTATTGCACTACTGTTCGTACGTCAGTAGGGGCCACTCCTTATTTGTTGGTGTATGGTACAGAGGCAGTAATACCCGCAGAAATTGAAATTCCATCCCTTCGGATTGTCGTTGAGGCAGAAATTGATGACGTTGAATGGGTCAAAACCCGCTTGGAGCAATTAAGTCTGATTGATGAAAAGAGATTGGCAGCAGTATGTCACGGCCAATTGTACCAACAGAGAATGTCGAGAGCATATAACAAGAAGGTACGTCCACGGAAGTACGAAGTGGTCAGTTAGTGTTGAGACGTATCTTGCCTCATCAGGCTGAAGCAAAAGGAAAGTTCGCCCCAAATTGGCAGGGGCCATTTGTCGTAACTAGAGTGTTGTCCAATGGCGCGTTATATTTGACAGATGTAGAAGGGAAATATGTGGAAATGGCTATCAATTCCGATGCAGTCAAGAGATACTATGTATGATTTCTTTGTTTGATTGTACTTGTTTGTATTTGGCATATTTTGAAGATTGAAATGACGAAGGCGTTTTGTTCTGCTACCTAAACACTTTATCCCTCGTCACCACATTTGAGCCTTATTTATTTTCTCTCTTACCCCTCTTTCGGAATCAGTAGTGAATATCAGAAACACAAGCGTGAAAGATAAGAAAAGGAAGAAAAGAGAAAGAGAAAGAAAGGAAAGAGAAAGAAAAGAAAAAAGAAGGAAAAGAAAGAGGAAAAGAGAAAAGAAGAAGAGAAACGATAAAAAGAAAAAGAAGAGAAAAGCAAAAGAGAAAAAAGAAAAGAAGAAGAAAGAGAAAAGAAAAATCACAACAAACAAAGTAAGTTCTATGACATGAACTACGTTCGACCAGATTCCTTTTAAGGATACGTAGGCAGCCTCATCGTTCGGTCTCATCAAAACAAAAATCCAAAAGTCCCCAAGCAAGAAAACTGGGGCAGAAGTCGTGGTCGTTGTGAGAAATCTGATTCCGCAAGTTGTAATTTTAACCCATTTGAATTGTTTTGAGCCTTTTGTGCCCTTTCTTTCTAACCATGTCAAAAAGCCCACATTACGGTCCAAAGAAAGACCTTTTGATCAGTCTTTGAGAAATGTCAAGTCGAGCAGGTAAAGGTAATTCATGTCAGGGGCAACACTCTGGTTTAAGCAGGAAAAATAAAAATGAGAGAGTCTTATTGGTGAAAACCTTCACAGGCACCGTAAGGCGACGGGAGTTGAGAGAAATAAAATGAGAGAGTCTTATTGGAGAAAATCCTCACGGGCACCTTAAGGCGAAAGTGAGTTGAAAAGTTAACAAGCAAGAAAGGTCTGTTGGTGGAAAACTGTTTTAAGGCACCACAGGATGAACAAGGTCAAGGTTTGGGTAAAGTACTCAGGTCATGGAAATATTGAGGCGACGAAGTACGGCTACTGAAAGTGGATCGGTTGGACAGATTGGGCCGATTAATCCAAAATGCATTTCATGATCATTGGTACCAGCTGTTCCACTCAGATAAGTTTCTTTTCTTTTTCTCTTTGTAGCAGTCATCCGGTTTTGGATTTTCTTATCCTTAACCCGCAAAGTCATTGCATTTCATTTTCTTTTGGGTTTATTTGTCTAAGATGTTTTAATGTCAGTCTTGTCCCAAGTAAGTGGAAAAGAATTTCAAAACTCACTACCAACTTCGAAAATTGCAAATCACAACGTGGTCAGAGCATACTAAAGGCAGCATGATGTAAGGTGGGATACGGGGGATCACCAGAAGTTTCACCTATGGAATGATTTGGTATATCATGGGAGATGCAAAGGTTCAGATAAAGGGGTCAGAGGTGTGAAACAACAACATGGGTATAGAACATTCGGTTCGTAAAAGGCCATGGGATTTGAAAGTCAGTCAGAAAGTCAAAGCGGTTCAGGGCCAGTTCGGGGAAGCCATTCAGAACAAAACAATGCAGCAGAAAGATCCCCAGCAAGAATGACATTAGCTAACCACCACTTTAAACTGACAAAATTTTTTTTGATTGAAACAGGGGCAGAAAATTCATTTGTTTCGGAGAAACTCTCCGCAGGAGAAAGAGCAAGCATCAAACAGGTTTGACCGTAAGCTTTCAGGACCCTCCTGGAAAATGGGACCTAGTTTGAAGTTCAGAAATAGCATAATCTAGCATAAATGTATCCCAAAAGAATATAAGTTAGCTTAGAAGTTTGCATGTCCGAGATAGGATTCAATTAGGAGTTTCCAGGACGCTCCTGAATAATGGGACTTAGTTTTAAGATTTCAATTAGATAACAACATTTAGCGTAAGTTCTGCTGTAGGGTAGTATATTTCAGCCGCAAAAGTTGTCACTCTAAAGATAGGACTTGATGTTTGATTTTCAGGACCCTCCTGGATAATGGGATGTAGTTTTAAGACCTTCTTAGACAACAAGATTCAGCGGGAGTCACACCTTCAGAAGATATAATTTAGATTTTTAAGCAACTATTTAACTAGAAGTTTTCAGGACCTTCCTGGATAATGGGATTTAGCTTTCAAATTCATAGAAATATTTGGTAACATGATTCAATTAACACTCACAGATGCGCCCAACACCAAACTGGGGCAGAAGTTTTCTTTATTTTTGTCTATTTTGTGGAAATCAGGCGCCCACCTGGAGAGCAGGGAATACATTTCAAGTTAAAGTCAGGAGCCCGTCTGGAGAGCAGGGAATACTTTCAAGCGTAGCAATCAGGAGTCCGCCTGGAGAACAAGAGAGTACAATTTAAATTTTAGCTGTCGAATTCTTTGTTGAAGTCAGGAGCCCGCCTGGAGAGCAGGGAGTACTTTCAAATTAGCAGTCAGGAGCCCGCCTGGAAAGCAGGGAATACTTTTAAATGCATGCAGTCAGGAGCCCGCCTAGAGAGCAGGGAATACATTTCAAGTTGAAGTCAGGAGCCCACCTGGAGAGCAGGGAATACTTTCAAGCGTAGCAATCAGGAGCCCGCCTGGAGAACAAGGGAGTACAATTTAAATTTTAGCTGTCGAATTCTCTGTTGAAGTCAGGAGCCCGCCTGGAGAGCAGGGGGTACTTTCAAATTAGCAGTCAGGAGCCCTCCTGGAAAGCAGGGAATACTTTCAAGCATAGCAATCAGGAGCCAGCCTGGATAGCATGGGAATACATTCACGTTTTGAAGTCAGGAGCCCGCCTGGATAGCATGGAAATACATATCAAGTTCAGCAGTCAGGCATCCGCCTGGAGAAAGGGAAGCATCTCAGTTTACAATTCAAGACGGCAACAAAGGAATTTTACCAAGAGAATACAAGACAATAAGGCAACAAGAAACACAATATCAAGTTTGAAGATCAAGATAGGATTTTGTAAAGCATAGATCATAGTCTAGTCTAGCTTCTTTTATTTTTGACACGGTGTAATAAGGGGTTCAGTGAGCAGCAACAACAGTGAAATCACAGCTCCATGATAGTCCCAGCTACCAGACATTCCTGAACTACACTGACCTGATTCCTTTTTAGCCAAGGATATGTAGGCAAACTTAGAAGCAGGGTGCGGTCAAATCTTTCAAAAATGCTTCCCACGGAGTATTCAAACAGGCAAAAATCGCTCGTATCCGCTCACTTATCTTTGCACGAAAACTCTTCGTGTTTCCGGGCAAAGAGGGGCAGCTGTGAGCACGTGATTTTTGCCCTATATGAATTACTCCAACAAATTCAAAACAAAATAATTTCTTTCAGTGTTTGCAATTTTGTTGGATTTCGTGGCATTTTCTGTTAATTATTTGCATTTGTCTGTGCACGTTTATTTTATTTAATTCATGAAAAATACAAAACATATGTTGCATTTGCATTTAGGATTTAATTTTATATTTTAGATTAATTAGTAAATTAGTTTGTTTATAAAAAATGAAAATCACAAATAAAATATAATTCATTTTATATTTTTACTTTTTAATTTTGAATTGTATAATTTTTCTTTAAATTTAGGATCTAATTAATTATTGTAAATACCATGATGAGTGATTAATCTAATTGGGTAGGTTAATTTAGTTTAAATATTATTATTAATTAATTTAGGTTTTATTTTAATTTTGAAAAGAAAAGAATTTTGAAATTGAAAAAAAAAAGAAAAAGAAAGAAATGAAAGAAATCCAAATTTGGGCTGAAACCATCCAAATTTCCCCAGCCCCAACGAAAAGTACCTGAAACCCGGCCAAAACCCACATCTCGACCCGGTCTGGTCCCCTCCCCAATAAACCAAACGGCGCCATTTCATGGGCAACAGATCAGGACCGTCGAGGTTTCCTAATCGGACAGTCCTGAAACTCGGTTCATGTGATATTTAAGTGTCCAAACGTGCCCCCTACCCCCCTCTCGTCTCTTTCACCCCTCTCATCATCCCCGTCAGAACCGCCGGCCGGAAATCATCTCCGCCGGCGGCGGTGCTCCGATCGGCCCCAAACTTATACCAAATACCCTCCTCCATCTCCACATCCCAGATCTGCACTCCTTTTCCCTCAAATCAAACCTCAACTGTTCGAATCTCAATTCAAAACCTCAAACCCTAACCGTCGCCCTAGAATTCCCAACCCCTGCCCGGCAACGCCGACTCCTTTTCCCAGCAAATCAACTCTAAATAATCACCATAACCTCCTCATCCCAAATACCCAACCCACTACCCTCGAATCTCCCCGGAGCTGTTCGAATCTCAAATCAGAAAAAACCCCTAAGTTCCACAAATCCAAATCCAACAAGGTTTCTAACGGTTCTAGGCTATAATGGCCTTTAATCATGTGTTTTCACATGAAGATACTCGATTAAAGACTGTTCTTGTCAAGAAAGTTGATGGAGGCTTCAAATTATTTCAAATCTATCCGTGCTTTTAGGTATTTCCTTGGTTTTCATTACGTTTCTTTTGCTTCTTTTCCTCTTTTATTGTCATCTGCTTCTTCCACTTCTTCTGGACTTCTTAGTGTTTTAAAGTCGTCCTTTTGTCCATGCATGAGTGCTTAACAATCCACCTATTTCATTTGGCTATTGTTTGAAATTAATTAAGTCACTGTTTTTCTTTTGGGTTTTGGGTTTTGTCTGGTGGGTTCCGGATTTTTCCTATGGCTCCTTAAATTGGAATGTTGAATTAGGGCTCAATTTGAGCCTGAAATCTACAAAGCCGGAAGTGACTTTGGCCCAATGACCCATGCTGGACTAGTTTAATACTGGGTCAAGTTGACCCATGATTCATGAGAATTTTACTAGGGTAAATAACCATGGCTCGAGGGGTAGTTTGGGAAATTGGGGAAGGGAATCTATGAGTAACAGAATTGGGAAGCTTCTAGGAAGCTGGGGAGGGGGACTGCCTAACAAATTGAAATTTGAACCAGGGGTAGCTAAACAAAAAGGAAGATTGGACAAGGGCACCTAAGCTAAAAGGAAAATTTGAAAAGGACTAAAATAAAAAAAAGTTGAACCCTTAAGGCTGCCTTGTTTCTTGCCTATAAAGGCATCATTTCTTGCCTTTTAAGGCAGACCCAAAAAGAGCTGAAAAGAAGAAAAGCTGAGAAAAATCACAAATAGTTAAATTTTTTGAAAAACACACTGTTCCATTGAACTTCCTGCTTTGAGGCTTTCAATTCCTGAGGCAATTTTGCTTTATTTAGGGTTGAAATGGATTGAGTTCGAGTCTTAAAGTTTGGGTTTGATTTCTCCTGGGTTGTTGTTCGACTGAAATTGGTTTTGGTGACTTTTGCACCTCATTTTGGGTTTGAAAGCTGGGTTTGAGTTTGTTCGTGTGGAGTACTATATAATTTGGGTTTCAGCTTGAATTCCCTGGGTTTAATTGGCTGACTCTATCACTGTTCCATTGCTTCTCTGCTGTTGTTGGCTACTGACTTCTTCTCTTTTGTTGTTTCTTTTTATTCCCAGGTATGTATCGACTCTCGATTAACATATGAAGTGCAAATGTGAGCCATGTGACCAAATTGAAAAGAAATGGCAAAAGCTAGCTTTCTACTGTCGAGTAATTGTTCGAATGTGTTGTATTTTATGTGTTAAGCTTTACTCTGTATATTTCGCTCATGTGTTAGTATGGTATTTCATTACAAGGCCTGTGGTTTTCTTTTGAATGATGTTTGGACTCAAGAATGTTCTTAGGCTTAGGATGATATGTATGAGTTGATGACTATGACTCATTTGGCCTGATTTAGCTGAAGTTTGTTAAACTTTGAAGATGTTTTCTTTAGTAGTGTTTAAGCATCCCTCAAAATAGTTCTTTTATTTGTTTTTCCTCAGCAAATCTGGTTGGTATTCTGTTGACCATCCATTAGCTTTTTGCATGAGCTCAGTACTTCAGTTTGTTACCTAGCCTTACTTCACTCATGAATGAATTCATAGAGGCTTTCAAATAGATATAGGGTCTAATTTAAACTTGATGATTCTCAGATTAGTTTAGTTCTTTGCGTCTTGTTGTTTTATCTTGTGAAAATGATTAAAGGCATATGATTCTGACCAACGCATTGGCTTGAGCCCGAGTTGGCATTAGGCTATGGCATTTGGCTCTCCTCTATCTATGGGCTTAGTCTGGAGCCCAGATCTCTCCACCAGTGTTGTGTCATTGACACATATAGCACAGTGCAACCCACTTGAGCCTGGACTCATAGCCCATTTCTGAGTGGGTGCGTGCAGTCCATTCCTTAGACCGGTTTGAGCCCAGTTCTCATTTGACCGCTACTGCCAATCTCGTTCGCAATAGGCACGGTCCAAAGGCCTGAAAGCCAATGAAAATGATACCCGCACAGGCAATAGGCACGGTCCTCACTCCATTAACTTGAATCCTTAGTAACCAGGCATGCCATTTAGCTGAATTCGTATGGCCTTCACAAAGTTGAATATTCGTAGAGGAACCTTTAGGGCCATTTAAAAATACTATTGTGGTTGTGGACACGTTCGCGTGACATGATTACGGTTTCTAAAAGTAAATTGGGGTATGCATTCGCAACTTCGAACAATTTCCTTTAACAATAGAAACAGTTGCTAATAGGCCACTAATCAATTTTAAGAGTTTTGAAGTTGCCATCTACAATTTAATTATTCATGGCCCTCATGTTAATAACCTAGATAAAAAAATATATGACAAATGTTAGTAGTTCGCTCTAGGCACATTTAATACACTATTGTGATCGCGTATACGTCCGCGTAACTTCAGCCAAACTTTTTGACAATAATAAAGTGTTATTAATTGTGGACACGTTCGCGTGATATGATTTTTGACGCGCGTGACCCGTTTCAAGATAATTTTTAATTTAAAAGCGGTTAAGAGATGAAAGCACATAGGTTTCAAAATGAGTAGGTAAACAATTTAGTAAGCCATGTATAATCAAAACCGACCGTGCTAGAACCACGGAACTCGGGAATTCCTAACACCTTCTCCCCGATTAACAGAATTCCTTACCCGGATTTCTGTGTTCGCAGGCTGTAGAACAAAGTCAACTTCCTTGATTCGGGATTTTAAACCGGTGACTTGGGACACCCTAAATTATCCCAAGTGGAAACTCTGATTTTTAATAAATAAACGATCTCGTTTCGATTGTCCTTTAATTGGAAAAATTCCCTTATATTTATGCCCTTTACGGGGTGTAAGTAAAAAAGGAGGTGTGACAATTGGAATTTAGACCTCAAATTGAGGTCGAATTTCGAAACAAATTGCATAATCAGGCTCGGGGGTGATGGGTAATCGGGTTTTGGTCCGAATTTCGGGTTTGGACCAAGCGGGCCCGAGAGTTGACTTTTGTTGACTTTTTCAATAATAACCTAAATTGAACCTTTTTCATTCATGGGTAGTTCCTAAGGCTTATTTTTAATCGTTTGGTTGATAATTTGCTAGATTTGGTTCGCTCGGAGGATTGTTCGAAAGGTAAAGCCATGGTTGAGCTTTGAGTTGATTTTTGGAGCGAGGTAAGTGTCATGGTTAACCTTAACTTGAGGGATTAAGACTTATTTGACTATTTGCTATATGTTTAAATATTGGGTACAATGTATATGTGAGGTGATGAGTACTTATGCATTGCTGTTGGGTTAAAGCATGCGGGTGAGACTTGTTTGTTGTGATTTATTTCTTTCTTTGATTATGATATCCATGATTAGACTAGTTTATTACTTAATTGATTGTTTTTTCCGCATTTATGAACTAATTGTGATAATTGAGCATCATTGGAAGTTGAGGTTTGGCATTATGGAACCGTTGTTGACATAAGGTTTATTCTTTCTTATTCTTTCTCCAAAATGTTATATATATTCATTGCTACATGGTAAGGGAGAGTGTAGAAGCACGAAGGTTGATGTCGTACCATTATTACTGTTTCAGGGTAAGGTTGAGAGTAAAAGCACGAAGGGTGATGTTGTGTAGTTTTTATCCATTATGTTTATCTGTTTCATTGACTAAAGGTTTATTGACTGTTACATATTATCATTTCCTATTGTAGTTACCATATTTTGTATCCCCCTTTCGCATGTCCCCTCCTAATAGTGCATATTTAATCTTTATTCGATGTTATGTTGTACGTATATTTTTGTCTATACAGGTTTAATTACGTGAGTATCCTATCATAGCCTCGTCACTACCTCATCGAGGTTAGGCTTGACACTTATGGAGTACATTGGGTCAGTTGTACTCATACTATACTCTGCACTTCTTGTGCAGGTTTTGGTATTGGTCCTAGCTTTCTGTGAGGCGCACCAGCTCAGATTAGCTTATTTGGAGGCTCAAGGTAGATCTGCTGGAGTCCGCAGACCTTGAATTCCCTTTTATCTTTCTCTATTTATTGTTTATTTCACTCAAGACAGTTGTACTTATTTCAAACCCTATTTGTAAAAACTCCAGAAGCTCGTGTACTTGTGACTCAAGATCCGGGTTGTACTAGATATTGGATTATTATGTTATTTTATACTTCATTTTAGCTTCATTTATGTCTGATTGGTTAAATTTTTCCAAGTGTTTAAAATTTGTAAAAGAATTACTCTAACGTTGGCTTGCCTAGCAAGTGAAATATTATGCGCTATCACGCTTCCGAAGATGGGAATTCCATATTGTGATAAGTTGGTATCCGAGCACTAGGTTGTCTAGGTCTCATGACTCACGAGTAGGCTTAGTAGAGTTTGGAGGATCAAGACGGAGACATCTGTACTTATCTTCCAGAGGCTATGGAGTTTAAGAACAATTTCACGTCTATTCTTCTCTGTTGTACGATTTTATTCTATCATTGATGATTGAACTCTGCTATTCTTGTTCTCTCACAGATGGCGAGAACATGTACTGCATCTTCAGCTAGACAGCAGTCAAAGCCCCTAGTGGCAGCTCTTACTAGGGGTAGAGACGAGGCCGAGGCAGAGCTTAGCCTAGAGCTCGAGCAACAACACCAACAGTGGAGCCTCAGGTGGATTTTGATGAGGAGGTTCTAGCTCAGACTATACCTGTTGGACTAGCTCAAGTCCCTGAGGGGTTCATCGCCACCTCAGTACTTCAGGACACTTTAGTCCGTTTGGTGGGCTTTATGGAGAGTGTGGCCCAGACTGGTATATTTCCTGTGGCAACAGCCAGGGAAGGAGCCCAGACTCCCGCCACTCACACACCAGAGCAGATGGCTCCCCAGTATCAAACACCAATAGCCTCGCCAGCTGGGGTAGTTCAGCCGTTTATTGCGGTACAGACTGGTGATAAGCCCGACATGTCTTATAAGGGCTTATTGAGATTGGACAAGTTTACAAAGCTCTTCCCAGTTCACTTTAATGGTGCACCTTCTGAGGACCCACAGGATTATCTTGACCACTACCATGAGGTGCTGCGGAACGTAGGGATAGTTGAGACCAATGGGGTCGATTTTGCTGTGTTTTAGATGATGGGTTCCCCCAAGAGGTAGTGGAAGGATTATGTATTGACTAGACTACTTGGGTCGCCTGCTCTTACTTGGGACCAGTTCTCTCAACTATTTCTAGAGAAGTTCCTCCCTATCATACTGAGAGAGGATTACCGCAGGCAGTTTGAGCGTCTCCAGCAGGGCAGTATGACTATTACTCAGTATGAGTCCCATTTTGTGGATCTAGCACGTCATGCTCTTCTTTTGCTTCCTACTGATAGAGAAAGGGGGTGAGGAGGTTTATTGATGGACTTACTCACCCTATCAGGCTATAGGTGGCCAAGAAGACCGGAGGTGAGATTTCCTTTCAGGCGGCTGATAATGTCACCAGGCAAATCGAGATGGTTCTTGCACAGGAGAGAGGGAAGGGTCTGATAAGAGGCCTCGTCATTTCGATGGGTTTAATTATGCCTAGTTTGGAGGATGGATACTTTTGGTAGAGGCCATCCTCCTAGGCCGTTTCACTCAGCGCTCCAGGCCTACAGTGCTTCAGGTGGTCACGACCCTCATATGTCTCATTCTGGCCAGTTAGCCTGTAGTGCATCACCATCTCCTATTAGTGCACCTCTGATCCAGAGTTTTCAAAGTGGTTACTCAAGTTGACAGGTTCAGTAGTCACAGCAGTCGAGGTCATGTTATACTTATTGTGATCCGAGGCATATTGCTAGATTTTGCCCTTGGGCGCTGGGCAACTCACAATAGCAGGGTTCTCGTGCCATGATCCTGGTACCGGTTACTTCACCGCCCGCTCAGCCAGCTAGAGGTAAGGGTTAGATAGCTAGAGGTGTAGGTCAGGCCATTAAAGGTAGAGGTCAGGCCGTTAGAGGTGGACGTCAGCTAGCTAGGGCCTATCCTAGGGACGTAGTTCAAAGTGGTGGTGCCCCACCCCGATTTTATGCTTTTCCATCGATTCATGAGGCCGAGTCATATGATGTTGTCATCACAGGTATTATTCAAGTTTGCCATAGAGATGTTTCAGTTCTATTTGATATGGGCTCTATTTATTCCTACGTGTCATCCTATTTTGCTTCATATATGGTTGTTCGTGATTCGTTGAGTGCTTCTATGTATGTGTCCACACATGTGGGAGAATCTATTGTTGTAGATCGTGTCTATCATTCATGTGTGGTTACTATTAGGAGTCTCGAGACTAGTGTAGATCTCCTACTTCTCAATATGGTAGATTTTGATATCATCTTGGGTATGGATTGGTGGAGGGGGACTCCTGGACATTCTACCAGCAGGGTTATCTCTTATGTGAAGGCTCGGCATATGGTCCAAAAGGGGTGTCTAGCTTATTTGGCTTATGTTTGCAATTCTAGTGCGTAGGTTCCTTCCATGGATTCGATACCAGTTGTTTGTGAGTTTCCAGAGGTGTTTCCTGCAGATCTACCGGGGATGCCACCCGACAGAGATATTAACTTCTGTATTGATTCAGCTCCAGGCACTCAGCCTATTTCTATTCCGTCATACCGTATGGCCCCGCCAGAGTTGAAAGAATTGAAGGAGTAGTTACACGATTTACTTGATAAGGGCTTCATTAGATCTAGTGTCTTGCTTTGGGGTGCGCCTGTGTTGTTCGTGAAAAAGAAAGATGTATCGATGAGGATGTGCATAGATTACCGGCAGTTGAACAAAGTAACCATCAAGAACAAGTATCCCTTGCCGATGATTGATGACTTATTTGATTAGTTTCAGGGTGCCAAGGTATTTTTGAAGATTGATTTGAGGTTTGGCTACCATCAGTTGAATATTAAGGCATCTGATGTCCCTAAGACAATTTTTCGGACTCGTGTGGGCATTATGAGTTTTAGTGATGTCATTTGGGCTGATAAATGCCCTAGTAGCATTTATGGATTTGATGAATCGAGTGTTCAAGCCCTACTTGGATTCGTCTATGATTGTATTTATTGATGATATCTTGATCTACTCCCGCAGTCAAGAGGAGCACGAGCAGCATATTCGAGTCGTACTCTAGACTCTGAGAGACAGCCATTTATATGCCAAGTTTTCAAAGTATGAGTTTTGGTTGGACTCGGTCACTTTTTGGGGGCACACCGTATCGGTAGAGGGCATACAGGTGGATCCTAAGAAGATTGAGTCAATTCACAATTGTCCTAGACCCACTTCAGCTACGGATATCCGGAGTTTCTTAGGTTTGACGGGTTATTACCGCCGGTTCATGGAGGGGTTTTCATCTATAGCAGCCCTATTGACCAGGTTGACCCATAAAGGTGCCCCGTTTAGATGGTCAGACGAGTTTGAGGTGAGCTTTGAGAAGCTCAAGACTACCTTGACTACGATGCCAGTGTTGGTGTTACCCACAGGTTCGGGATCTTACACGGTGTATTGTGATGCATCTAATATTGGGCTCAATGCAGTATTGATGTAGGATGGCAGGGTGATTGCATATACGTCGCAGTAGTTAAAGGTTCATGAGAAGAATTATCTTATTCATGACTTAGAGTTGGCAGTCATTGTTCATGCGCTGGATATTTGGAGGCACTATCTTTACTGCATGTCGTGCAAGGTATTCACGGATCATCGGAGTCTACAGTATTTGTTCAAACAAAAGAATCTCAATTACGCAGAGGAGGTGGTTGGAGCTATTGAAAGACTGTGATATCACCATCTTATATCATCCCAGGAAGGCCAATGTTGTAGCCGATGCATTGAGTAGAAAGGCAGTGAGTATGGGCAACCTTGCGTACATTCCAGTTGGCGAGAGACCGCTTGCATCAGATGTTCAGGTTTGGACAATAAGTTTGTAAGATTAGATGTTTTAGAGCCCAGTCATGTTCTAGCTTGTACAGTCGCTCGATCTTCCTTGTATGAGTGTAGCAGAGAGCGACAATATGATGACCCTCATTTGCTTGTCCTTAGGGAAACAGTGCGGCACGGTGGTGCCAAGCAGGTTACTGTTGTATATGATGAATTTTTGAGGATGCAAGGTCATATTTGTATGCCTAATATAGATGGACTTCGTGAGTTGATTCTTGAGGAGGCCCACAATTCCTGGTATTCCATTCATCCGAGTGCCGCCAAGATGTATCAGGACTTGCGGCAACACTATTGGTGGAGAAGGATGAAGAATGATATAGTTGCATATGTATCTCGGTGTCTAAATTGTCAACAAGTAAAGTATGAGCATTAGAGACCTGGTGGTTTGATTCAGAAGTTAGAGATTCTTGAGTGGAAGTAGAAGCGTATCACGATGGATTTTGCTGTAGGACTCCCACGGACTTAGAGGAAGTTCGACATGGTATGGGTCATTGTGGACGGGCTGACCAAGTCAGCACATTTTATTCCTGTGGTGGTTACCTATTCTTCAGAGTAGTTGGCTGAGATCTACATTTGTGAGATCGTCCGTTTTCACGGTATGCCCGTGTCTATCATTTTTTATCAAGGTACGCAGTTCACCTTGCACTTTTAGGGGTTAGTACAACATGAGTTGGGCATGCAAGTTGAGTTGAGCACAATATTTCATCCTCAGACAGACGTAAGGATATGATTCGCGCACTATTTAGATATTGGAGGATATGCTTCGCACTTGTGTTATAGATTTCGGGAGTCCTTGGGATCAGTTCTTGCCACTTACGGAGTTTGCCTACAACAACAGCTACCAATCGAGCATTTGGATGGCTCCCTATGAGGCATTATATGGGAGGCGGTGCCGATCGCCAATTGGATAGTTCGAGCCGGAGGAGGCTTAGTTGTTGGGTACAGATTTTGTACAGGATGACTTGGATAAGGTCAAGATTATTCATGATCGACTTCACTCAGTTCAGGCAGAAGAGTTATGCCGACCGTAGAGTTTGTGATGTTACATTTATGGTCGGAGAGAGGGTATTGCTTCGGGTTTCACCCATGAAGGGTGTGATAAGGTTCGGAAAGAAGGGCAAGTTGAGCCTTAGGTATATCGGATCCTTTGAGATTCTTGAGAGTGGGTGAGGTGGCTTACAGGCTCGCATTGCCACCTAATTTATCAGCAGTCCATCCGGTGTTTCATTTGTCTATGCTCCGGAAGTATCACGGTGATCCGTCTCATGTGTTAGATTTCAGTTCAGTCCAGTTGGACAAGGATTTGACTTATGAGGAAGAGTCAGTAGCTATTTTAGCCCGGCATGTTCGACAGTTGAGGTCAAAGAGTTATCCTTCAGTTCGAGCGTAGAAGAGAGGTCAGCCGATCGAGGTAGCTACTTAGGAGTCCGAGTCAGACAGCCAGAGTATATATCCACACCTTTTCTCCAATCCAGGAATTTTTCTATGTCCGTTCGAGGACGAACGGTTGTTTTAAAGGTGAAGAATGTGATGACTTGATAGGTCAATTAGAGTTTTAAACCTTAATTATGTATTTCAAAAGCTCAAATACCTCATTTTAGCCTTTCTCGATTTGCGTACATAGTTCGTATCTTTTTCCGGAAGGTTTTGATGTTAAAAATTGATAAAATGTGAACTTATGCCTTAAAACCCCATTTTAGTTGACTTCGATCAACGTTTTGAGAAAACGGACCTGAATCCATATTTTGATAGTCTCGGTGGGTCCGTATCGTGATTTAGGACCTGGGCGTATGCCCGAAATCGAATTCAAAAATCCTTAACTCGAGTTATCGCATATTGTCAGAAATTTGAAGTTGAAAGGTTTAATGAATTTTAAATTTTGGCCAAGGTTTGACTATAGTGCTACTGGGTTCGGATTTTGGTTTCGGAGCTTGGTATATCTTCATTACTATATTTATGACTTGTCTACTAAATTTGGTAAAAAAACGGAGTTAGTTTGACGTGACTCAGACATCCGGTTGTTAAAATAGAAATTCACAAGTTTCATTAAAAATTTCATTTGATTTGGTGTCTGATTCGTAGGTCTAGGTGTTATTTTGGTATTTTGATCGTCCGAGCAAGTTCGTATAATATTTTTTGACTTGTGTGTATGTTTAGTTTGGAGCCCTGAGGGCTTGGGTGAGTTTCGGATAGCCTACGGACCTTTTGATCTTTGAAAAATCTGGTTTTTGAGCTTCAACTGTCATTTTGTGTGTTGTGCTTCGCGATCGCTAAGCCATTCTCATGATCATAAATGGGATCTGGTACTGGGCAGCATTTTGTTCTACGCTAACACGGAGTAGGGGGGGAGGAGTTTACTCTTCACGAATGCGACCAGTCAAACACAAACACATAGTGTTAGATAGGCTGGGCTGGGGAGTTGAGGTAACTCTATGCAAACACAAGCCCAGTCTCGCGAACACGGAGGTGAGGCGGGCTAGACCTTTGCAAATGTGTGGAGTTAATCGCGATCGCATAAGCCAGTTAGTCCATGCTTTTTGCGAACACATCAGGTTTCACCCGAATGGATGAACAGCTGACGCCACTGATTTAAAACAGTCCCAAAACGGGATTCTCCCATTTTTTATAGACCTCCCATTAGAGCTCGGCCTAGAGGCGATTTTGAAGAGAAAACTCAACACCAATGCATAGGTTTGTACACTTTAACTCATTTTCTTCCATTTCTAACATCACCCATTAATTTCTAGCTCTAATCTTTGTTCTTCCATGGTAGAAATTGGGGATTTGGGTAGAATTAGAAATTTATGTAAAGTTATAATTTAGACCTCAAATTGAGGTCGGATTTCGAAATAAATTGCATAACCGGGCTCATGGGTAAATGGGCAATCGAGTTTTGGTCTGACTTTCGAGTTTGGGCCAAGCAAGCCCGAGAGTTTACTTTTTCAATAATGACCTAAATTGAACCTTTTCATACGTGGGTAGTTCCTAAGGCTTATTTTGAATCATTTGGTTGATAATTTGCTAGATTGGTTGGCTCGGAGGCTTGTTCGAAAGGCAAAGTCGTGGTTGAGCTTTGAGTTAATTTTTAAAGTGAGGTAAGTGTTGTAGTTAACCTTGACTTGAGGTATTAGGACTTGTTTGCCTATTTGCTACATGTTTAAATGTTGGGTACAACGTATATGTGAGGTGATGAGTACTTATGCGTTGTTGTTGGGTTAAAGCATGCGGGTGAGACTTGTTTCTTGTGATTTATTTTCTTATTTAATTATGACATCCGTGCTTAGACTAGTTTATTACTTAATTGATTGTTCTTTCCGCATTTATGAACTAATTGTGATAGTTGAGCATCATTGGAAATTGAGGATTGGCATTGTGGGACCGTTGTTGACGTAAGGTTTATTCTTGCTTATTCTTTCTCCCAAATGTTATATATATTCATTGCTACATGGTAAGGGAGAGTGTAAAAGTACAAAGGGTGATGTTGTGCTATTATTACTGTTTCAGGGTGAGGTTGAGAGTAAAAGCACGAAGGGTGATGTCGTACAGTTTTTATCCATTATGTTTATCTTTTTCATTGGTTGAAGGTTTATTGACTGTTCATATTGACATTTCCTGTTGTAGTTATCGTATCTTGTACCCCCCTTCGCATGTCCCCTTCCAATAGTGAATTTTTAATCTTTATTTGTTGTTATGTTGTATGTATATTTTTGTTTGTACAAGTTTAATTACGTGGGTGTCCTGTCATAGCCTCGTCACTACCTCGTCGAGGTTAGGTTCAATACTTACGGAGTACATTGAATTGGTTGTACTCATACTACACTCTACACTTCTTGTTCAGATTTTGGTACTGGTCCTAGCTATCTGTGAGGCGCATCAACTCGGATTAGCCTTTTTGGAGACTCGAGGTAGATTTGTTGGCGTCCGCAGACCTTGAAGTCCCCTTTCCTCTTTCCCTATTTATTGTTTACTAGTTTCTCGAAACGTGCAACGCGTGTACGCTGAGTTGCATAGTACATGTTTTATAAAATAATATTAATATTATTAAAATAATAAAGTGCAAGTTTTAGAGAATGATCAATGTGGATCGTCTGTGATTTATTTATTTATTTTAAGATGATAGGATATCATCTAAACTTACAAAGATGAACTATTATAGTTTAATTAGAAACTTTTAATTTTTTTTTCATTTTATGAGGTACAAATATGTAATGAAGTGTATCTAATCTAATGGTGTATATTCCTTTTATCAATTATATTTACTCAATCATGATGTCTTGTTGTGGATATTGGCTCCCTCTAGAAAGAGCAACATAAAGTTGGCCATATGATAAAACAAGTTGTGGTAGATACAGTTCAATATTAAGGATTATTTGACCATGTGATTTATCTATCATCATGCAAAAACATAATATACTTTTGGCCGAATTTGAAAGGATATGCTTCATTTCAGATGAAGAAATTATATGTTGATATTATTATCAAATCCTTTACAGACCGTTACATATGCCATTTGTACACCCATATATATATATATATATATATATATATAAAGATACACTTTGGTTTTCTATGGTATATCACAAGATTAGTCGAATCTAATTGCGAATAGTCTTATAAGCCAGAGAAGCAATATCATGCATGCTTATACATGTGTTGCCAAGTTTCCCAATGCAGGAGTAGGACTTTTCTGTCCGAAACTTAAGAACACAAGTATTTTGTTACAATGTTATCTGTCCTCAAGCATCAAATCACCAAAGTTAATAATGGAGTAGTATATATATGAAAAGAAAAATAAAGACAATGATGCAGTAAGTAGTGCACGAAAGCACCAAATGCTCCCGTGAGTTAAAGATGGAAAGAGGCAATTGTCTTCTCCCGCAAGGCAACAACGTAACTATGACCGATTATCATAACAATAAACAATGCAATGCAATGCAAATCAGGTATTTCAAACGTATATATTATTGTCGTTAACATTTTAGCATGTTATCTCATTCATCTAACTAAATATCAAATCACAGATAAATCTTTCCTCAAATGGATCTTATTATAAGAACCATAACCTTATCATAAATGAATGAATCATGTAAATATGTAAATTTTATATTCATTGATACCTGTAATACTTTATTAAGAAAGCATGTCAATAAATATAAAACTAATAATTAATATTTAAGAATAGAAGATATATCACCATTATCAAATTTTACATGCTACTATTTTGGAGATTGAATAAATTCATAGAATGATATTCTTCTCTATATTTTATTTGACCAATTAATTTCTTTCTTCTCATTTCTGGGATGCATAATTAATCCTTGAAGCTATTTCTTCACTAAATGACTTATGAGTCCTCATCTAGATTCAAGAAAATAAATATTTTAATTAGTAAGTACCTCTTCTCCACTTCCGTCAACCAAGAAAATTATTGCTAGAGAACCGCAAAATTAAGTATCTAGGTTCTTCTTCTTTCTAACTTATCTTTGACTCCTCGTAGACTCAATAGGAGATTTTATATTCTTTTATTGAAAGAATAACTACGATTTATACTACATATTGTCCAGAGTTATTATACTCTTGTTCAATTAATGTATTAAAATATGTCTACATTTAACATATTTTAATCTTGAATTATTATATTATTAATTCTCAATGTAGGATTATTTTGGATTACTTTTATTTTCTGTTCAAAATTTCCTTTTCTTTATGCATCTTTTATCCTTCGTCGAAAAGTATTCAACTCCTCTATTACTTTGTAGGATTTGATAATTTTCTTTTCCAATAATTTTTCAACTAATCCTTTGTAATCTGAAACATATTAAAATTCAATTGCTTATTCTGATTAAACGAATGACCGTACATTTTTATTGACTTAGAATAATATACATACTTAATATATCATTTTCATGATCTCAAATAATAGTGTAAATTTGTAACTCGTGTCTTACAACTTTGAAAATCACTTTCACACATTTGATACATGCAACCAAATTGTATACCAACAAACAATGTCATTTGGTAAAATGTTTGGCGAAACAAACCTTAAACATATATTACTCCCAATCACCACATGATGTAATTTTGTTTTTGATATCAACACATAATTAGTATCTACTTTAATTTTTGTAAAAACTGAATTATATAAATCACATAGGATAGAAATTAAATTTAAAATGAGTAAAGTAATAAAAGAATATAAAACCAGAATTTGTCGTCATTTCTGTCTTTATTCATCCCATTGGCATAGTTTCCCGTATAGAAAATAATTTTTGAGTCATAAATCATGCTCTAAATGATATGTGATTGGTCAATATATTCCTAAGTCCCTCATTTCAAGATGCAATTAGGTTTCTTAAATTCCGCGTAAGAATAGAAATAATGAATAGCATGTCCTTTGTTGATGATTAAACTTCCAATAAACCAACAGTAATTTTTAAACTCTTTGTTCCAACACTCGTGTAGTATATGTGCTGCCAAGGTACGCGTCTATGCAATGACAGTCAAATGTGCTCAACCGTGTCAATTCTTCTAGTTGAGAATAAGCTAATCGGTGTTGTATTTTTATAAAAAAAAAAAATTAGTTAAGGAATATATATATATATATATATAAGAGCATTTTTGTAATTTAACTTTTAACTTAAGATCTTCCCACTTTTAATATAATATAGATTTCAGTCGAGACGATTGTACTTATATCAAACCCTATTTGTAGAATACCATCTGAACCCTCAGCACTTGATTTCTTCGTAAGGGATATATTTTAAAACTCCATATCACAAGATAGGGTTAAAACTCCATATGGCTATAAAGTAATATGGGAGCAAGTGAACACCATCTGAACCCTCAGCACTTGATTTCTTCGTAAGGGAAATGAGACTAAGGGTGCATTTGGTATGAAGGAAAATATTTTTCGAAAAATATATTTTAATTTTTTCATGTATGATTGGCTTAAATATTTTGAAAAATATTTTTTTTCCATGAACTCATTTTCCTTCAATTGGAAGAAAATGTTTTCCCTACCAAGAAAAGAAAAAATATTTTCCAAAACTCTTTTTCATCCTTTCCCACTCTTCCCCCATCCCCACCAGTGCCGGCTCAAGCCTAAAGCAAGTCAAGCACTTGCTTTACGCTCCCAATACTTTAAGGCCTCAAAATTAGTACTACTATATCAAAAAATAAATTTTGTAAAACTAAATTTTTATTATTTGTAGATGTAGTAATTCAGTCATATATATCTAATAATTAAAACTATTCGAGTTTATTTATTTTTCTTCACATAAATCACATGTTTTAGGCTCTCGTGTTTTAATTGGGAGGCAGTGAGCAAGTGACTAAAAAGTATTTTTTTTTTCCTTTCTTCAATGTTCAGCTAAATCAGTTCTTGTTCTTTATAAAATTAAATTCTCTTTTTTCTCTCCTCATACTAGCTCATCTATCTATTCTGCCAAATAACAAGGGTATTGAATAATTTGAGTAGCAGAATTTTTTTTTTCTTCTTCATGTTTTTCTCAAACTCTCAGTTCCGATAAAAATATATACGCAATTTTTTTTATTGAATATTTCTTAGGCCTCTTATTAAAGTTTTGTTTTAGGCCACCGTATTGATTGAGCCGCCTCTGATCCCCACCAACCCACCTCACACACTTCACTCCTACCCCATCCTAAATAAAAATATTATTAATATGACTTTCTTTTCATGTTATAGATAGATTTTTTTTTCATTTCAACAAATGAGTATTTTTTGTTCATAATATAAAAAGTATTTTTTTATTATAACAAAAAAAGTACTTTCTTTTCATGATGTAGAAAAAGTATTTTCTTTCATTTCAACAAAAAAAATATTTTCTTTTCATGATGTACAAAAATTATTTTTTTCATTTCAATAAAATTAGTATTTTTTTTCGTGATGTAGAAAAGGTATTTTCTTTTATTTCAATAAAATAATTACTTTATTTTCATGTTGTAGAAAGAGTACTTTCTTTTTCAACCAAAAAAGAGTATTTCTTTATATTTATTGAGTATTTGTGTGAAATTTTAGAAGAATAATTAAATTGTTGAAAAAAATAAAGTCCTGAAAACGTTGAGTATATGGAGGGGGGGGGGGGGGGAGGAAACATGAGGACTTGGGGAAAGGGGGTGAGGAGAGTAGCATATAAAAATATATTTTTTACTCTCTAATTAAATACTAGAAAATATTTTCCGAAAAAAAATTTCCACTCACCAACCAAACAAGGGAGAATAAGTGATAAAACAACTCATTTTCCATGAAAAACATTTTTCTTCGTACCAAGCACACCCTAAATGAAAGAATGTGACTGTATACTTGATGTTGAAGTTGTAAGTCTTGTCATCTACTACTAATACATGTCTTTATAATTCTTCTAATCCAAAATAGAAGAGTTGTATAATTTTTTGCTATCAATAAATTATGCATCGTACAAAAACAGAATCAAATATATGTCAAGTTTAAGTATTTACTAAAAAAATATTCTGTCTTAGCAACTTCTAAGCTATAATCAAATCATCGAAAGAATTATCCGTAAAAGATAAATTTAACTTGAGTTATAGACCCCTTGTGACTATACTTCGACCTTCCTTTTGGCTCGGGTCAGGACACTACTAGAAATATGCAAAAAATCGATCAAAATTTTCCGACCAACGTTGGTCGGTCAAAAAAAGCGACCAAAAACCATTCATCTTGGACGAAAACTGGAAAAAAAATATTTTACATTTATTTTTAAAACAATACCGACCAAAGTTGGTCGGTAAATTGGTCAACAAGTTGACCGAGCTGGTCGTCAGACTTACTTAGTCAAAGAAACTTTCACATTACCGACCAACTTTGATCGGTAATGTGGACCCAATTTTTAAAATTTTAATAGTTATATTTTTATTTAAAATGTCTATAAAATTTAAAGAATTTATATTTAAAATTACTGATTAACGTTGGTTGGTTAATGCAGGGGAAGCATTTACCGACCAACTTTGGTCGGTATATTTTATTTTCTGGAAAATAACCGACCAAATTTGGTCGGTTATTAGGTCAACATTGGTCAAAATTATGCATCACTTTTATATTTACTATCTAAATAATATAAATGTAATCCGTTAACACTTTTGTAATACAAATAATAAATACACTAACATATACTATAACATGCTATATATAAAGTTAAAGTAGTACAACGCAGCGTGTATATATATATATATATATATATATATATATATATATATATATATATATATATATATATATATATATATATATATATAAATATGCATCTAAGTTATAAGCCGATGAATCAATTTATAAATAGATATATTTGATGATAAATTATGTATACTAATTAGGATCTTCACAAGTCTATCCCTAAAAGAACTCGACCCTGTCCATAGAGATGCCTATGTCTTATCCTCCACCACACGGCTATACTGAGCTGTCACAGCATCACGAGCCCTACACCTTCATCCAGATACCAGGTCTTTCATCACAGGGTCATAGGACTATACGTCCGACATATAGTCCAGCTGCCTCACGGCTACGTGGATCGCAACCATCTATATCACATCCCTACATATCACAGCTACATGGATCGAATCCATCCATGTCACAGCCACTCGGTCACAGCCACTCAGGTCACAGCCATCAGTATCACAGCCACTTGGGTCGCATCCAGCTATGTCGCAGTCATAGGGATTGCAGCCATTTTCATCAACGACTCCATTTATTTTAGGCCTTTGCCTGCGAAGCAGTAGCTCTGACCCCCCCCCCCCCCACACACACACACACACACACACACACGCCATCCACACATGCCTCTGATGCACATGCTTTGGAAGATGATGACGAGGAAGTGCATTATGATCAATATGGCAGGATCATCATAGTCCCTGAGGGTGATGGGTAAGAGTTATTTGTTATTTTTGCGTTTATTATTTTGTAGCATTTTTACTAAGATACTAATGTATTTTTATTTTTAAATTGTTGGTTCAAACCGAGTAATAAGATTACGAGAATAATCACTAATGCCATCAAAAAGCTTTATGATGGCCCTTATGCGACTTGGACTGATTTCTCATTCTTGCTGAAGGAGCAAATTTTCAATCAATTTAAGGTATAAATGTTCTTTTAAGCAGTTAATAATTTATATTTATGATGTTTCCATATAATATTTAACTTTTAAAATACAGAGCAAGTGTGTATGGGAAGACCTCTATAGCGCAGAAGTGGCTGCAAATCTTCATCATAAAGCTCGCAAGAGATTGGCAGATGCTTTCTCCAATGCTAGAAAGAAGAACAAGAGACCTGGCTAGTTACTTTAGAATTTATGGGATGATTTGCAAACGCAATGGCTTACCGTAGACTTCTTAGAGAGTAGCGAAAAAGGAAAGAAAGCTCGCGCATCCGAGAAAGGAGGCTCCTTGCACATTGGAGGTGCGATCAGCTTAGGGACAATAAAAGAAGATTGGTACATAATTGCTTAAATTATTTTACTTTTTAAAGTATATATATTCTGTTTATTAACTAAATTAATTTATTTTCAGGAAAAGAAGTTGGGGCGTCCAATGAGCCATGTGAGCTATTCAAGAAGACGCATATTGTAAAGAAGAAGAAGAAAGAGAAGGAACAAGAAAGGTGCGTCAAGGACCGGGCCTCGACTGCATATGTAAGCTTTCACTTTTCTTTAAGTATTATATTTACCTTTATAAGAATTTTGAAATACTGATCCAATTTCAAATAATATAGAGTCACTACCAAAGCAACATGGAGGAATTCATTCGCAGTCATCCAGCTGCTGAATCGGGCGAGCCAACCCAACCTTCTGACGAGGATGCTGAAAGAATATAGTTGGAGTCTGTTGGCGGTCCAAAATGGGGGAAGGTATACAGGCTTTCTACTAAAAAGTTTAATCGCTATAAGTGTAGAATACAAGGAATAGGGATTTTCTCGCAGGGCGAGCAACTTAATGGGGAGAGCCTCTCCGTTATGCGGGCGACTGTGACAAAGCTCACATCCGAGCTAGAAGTGGCCAAGGAAAGAGAAAGGGTTAGAGATGGTCAATTCTTTGGCATGCAAGCTCAGATCAGAACTCTCCTATCTACTGGAGTTTTTTTGTTGCCCCGGTCTCGTGAGTCATCGCCAGAGGTTCGACATCCACATGATCGTTCCTCCCATCCTGTTCGTGATCGTTCCTCCCGTCCTGCTCGTGATCGTTCCTCCCGTCCTCTCTGTGATCGTTCTTCCCGTCCTCCACAAGACTCTTCTCTATACCGTCTTGTAGATAAAAGTTCATCAGAGGGTGATAATGATGTTGTACAAAACACCCCTTGACTTTTATATACTTTGAACTAGACAAATAGAACCAGTTTTGAACTTGTTGTAATAATTGAACAAGTATGGTCGTCCCCTGTTGGGATGTACTATTAAACCTAAATTGGGGTTATCTGCTAAAAACTACGGTAGAGCTGTTTATGAATGTCTTCGCGGTGGACTTGATTTTACCAAAGATGATGAGAACGTGAACTCACAACCATTTATGCGTTGGAGAGATCGTTTCTTATTTTGTGCCGAAGCACTTTATAAAGCACAGGCTGGATTTATTGGTGCTGCACTTTTTTTCTTGGCGGGAACGACTTATGATAGAATCCGCCTTGTTTATCTTGACGAAATGGGCGGAATAGCTATTCCAATGCCAAAACTTGGTTTGGGATTGTTATGTTCAATTGAACTTTAATTTGTTAGTTTTAAAGTATTTATTGAATGTTTGGTTATTGTTATTTTTGTTGTTGTTGTGTTGTTATTATGTTGTTGTATTGGTATGCTGGCATGTGGTGTAGCTACCAAAATAGACATTTTATGCTAAAATTAAACTCAAAAAAACCGACCAAAATTGGTCGATTTTTAATTTATAAAAATAACTGCAAATTACCGACCAAAGTTGGTCGGTTAATGAACAAGGAATTCCTAGAATTCAACATTACTGACCAACTTTGGTCAGTAATATTAAATTTTAATTATTTTTAAAAAATATATAGTTTCAGTTACCGACCAACTTTGGTCGATTATTTTTTAATTTTAATAATTAATAAAATAATATATATTAAATACACCAACCAACTTTGGTCGGTAAAATTAAATTTATAAAATATGTTTCAGACCAAAGTTGGTCGGTAAATCATTTAAAATTCTTCAGATGGTTGTTTTAATATACCGACCAACGTTGGTCGGTAGTTTCGACGTTGGTCGGTATATTAAAACGACCATCAAAATACCGTCTTCAGATTGTTATTTGGTCGTGTTTTGGTCAGTAATTCGCCATAACCTACCAAAGTTAGTTGGTTTTTTTTGGTCGGAATTTAACGGATTTCTAGTAGTGGGAGGTGGAGGGAAACACTTTCCCTTTCTAGTTTGGAGTTATCTTTTTTTGTCCGACGAAAGTCAAATAAAAGGTTTAAATGAGGCAAACATAAAAGGAGAATAGATCACTTAAAAAATAAAATTGCTAAAAGATTTGCCTTTTGAATAATTTGAAAGTTATCTAATTTGAACTATAACAACATTAAAGGTGTCACGACCCAAACCGAGGGGCTGCGACGGGTGCCCGAGTCCTACCTGTCAAACACCCCTAAGCATGCATCTAAGCTATAAACCTGATTAACATCTGCTGAATTACGAGAATAACATACATGAAGGAAATCTGCCCAAAAAAAAGCATATGTACATATACGTGCAACATACGTAGGGCGAGTCGACAAGGCTGCTATAGACAACTATGTACCTCAAAACTGGAAGCCGGCAAGGCCACATACTATCCAACTAGACATAGTGTCTATGTCACGACCCAGATTTCCCCACCATCGAGAGTCGTGATGGCGCATACTAACAGAGCTAGGCCAGCCAAACTTTAAACATTCTCTGATAATTTCTCAACAATAACCATATACGAAAGCAATTAAATAAATAAAAAAAACGGAACTCTTTGAGTTTATAAAACTGAAATTCAAATGCGGAAGTTTAAGACAAATCTCTACCCAAAATCTGGTGTCACTAACTCACAGACTACTAAAAAGTGCTACAAACAAGTTTGAATGGAAATACAAAATATCTGTCTCGATACAATGAAGACAAACTAAACATGGAGAAGGACTTCGGCCTGCGAACGTCAGCTAGGCTACCTTGAAGTCTCTGGACTGAAGTCAGCTCCCGATCAATACGTTACTGCTGCGGTCCTAAAGTTGCTCCGGTACCGTAATCTGTGCAAAAAGTACAGAAGTGCAGCATCAGCACAACCGACCTCATGTGCTGGAAAGTGCCTGGCCTAACCCCGACGAGGTAGTGACGAGGCTAGGACCAGACTCCAGATAAACCTGTGCAAATATATAATATATTGCGGAAAATAAACAGGAATAAGCAGTTTAAAATGGAAGGGGTACATGCTTCGGGGAAACATGTCAAGACCAACAAAAGAAACTTATTAAAATATGAAAGGACAGCTTAATATCTACAACGATACAATAACAATACTGTTGCGGCGCGCAACCCGATCCCTTATCATTTAACCTCTGTTTCGGCGTGCAACTCGATCCACATATATATATAGTTGTTGTGGCGCGCAACCCGATCCAATATAATATCTGTTGCGGCGTGCAACCTGATCTAATATATATATAGCAGTTGCGGCGTGCAACCCAATCCAATTCATTATCTTGTGGTAGGCGTACCACCCGCTCCCATTTCATCATATCCTGTGGTAGGCGTACCACCCGCTCCCATTTCATTATCTTGTGGTAGGCGTACCACCCGCTCCCATTTCATTATCTTGTGGTAGGCGTACCACCCGCTCCCATTTTAGTTCATCAATATCGTCAATGAAAACAATCACGAACAAATCCAAATAGGGAACATAAGGAATATACTAACTTCTCGGCAAAGGAGAAACAACTATAACCAAACTTGTTACCACCTAACTACCTCAGCTACATCTAGACTTGTTACAACACCTAACTACCTCAGCTATATCTAAACTTATTACAACACCTAACACAAAGAATCATCAACCTAAGCATCCGTAATATCAAATAAGAACACAATGCAAGGGAACCACAACTTAACAATAGCCCGGCAAGGGTGCAACGTGATAATCTCTTCCCTTTCTCACTTTTACTTCTCAACTCCCTTCACCACTCGAGCCAATACTCTAGAGTTTCAATTATCACTTATACTTTCACAATTCGTTACACAACTGAGTCAACGCTCCTCAATGTTCATAGGTCACAATTCTTTCCACAATTTTACACAACAAAATTAGAAATCTTCATCACGGCATGAATAAAACAACAAAATCATGGAAATCACAATATAAGACTCACGGTCATGCTTGACACCAACGTATAGATACTCGTCACCTTGCCTATACATCGTACTCAACAAGAAGCAAGTAGCAAATATGACTCAACTCCTAATCCCTCAAGCTAAGGTTAGACCGAATACTTACCTCGAATGCTCCCACTCAAGTCTCGATTATAGCTTTACCTCTCGAATTCACCACCCAACCGCTCGAATCTAGTCACAAATTTCTTGAATGCATTAATAATTACTATTGGAACTAACCCCAATGCATAAAAATAGTTTTTTTACAAGGTTTCTCCCAAAAAGGTCAAAAATACCCCCGGACCCACGTGGTCAAAACTCGAGGTTCGGACCAAAATCCGGTTACCCATTCTCCCACGAATCCAAATATATGTTTTGTTTTGAAATCGGACCCCAAATTGAGGTCCAACTTCTCAATTTGTAGAAAACCTAGGTTCTACCCAAAATACCCAATTTCCCCATGAAAATCTTTGATTTGAAGTTGAAATCATGTTAAAAGATGTTAAGAAGTGAAGAAATTAAGTTAGAAATCACTTACCAATGGTTTTGGAGAAGAAAAGTTGTTTGGAAAATCGCCTCTTAGGTTTTGGGTTTTTGAAAAGTGGAAAAATGACTGAAAGTCCCGAATATATATACTTTTGCTGGGGGCTGGCGCGGACCGCGCAGAAATGTACCGCGGTCGCACTGAGGGAGGGAAGAAGTGGGCTTTCTCTGAACCCACCCAGCGCGGACCGCTCTGATTTGGTGCGCGGCCGCGCTGGTTGACCCTCTGAACCCCACCACGCGGACCGCACAGAAAAGCACCGCGGCCGCATGGCTACCAGCGCGGACTGCGCGGAAATGACCACGGCCGCACTGGGGCCTGCAACATCTGAACCTGTATTTTTAAGTCTAAGACCTGTCGGGCCCCACTCAAAACTCACCCGAGCCCTCGGTGCTCCAAACCAAACATTCATATGATCTCGAAAACACTTTACAGACTTACTCGTGCGATCAAATCGCCAAAATAACATCATATACACAGGATCAAGCCTCAAAACTCATGATTTTCTTTCAACTTTCATAAAACTTAAATTCCCCATTTTAAGTCCGAAACACGTCATATGACGTCCGTTTTTAGCCAAACTTTACATATAGTGCTTAAAACATATTTAAGACTCGTACCGGCGTCGAAACCAAAATACGAGCCCGATACCAGAGTTTTCTGATCAATTTTCTTCTTCATTTTCCTTAATAAATTTCAGGAAACAATTTCACACAAAAATTCATTTCTCAGGCTTGGGACCTCGGAATTTGATTCCGGGCACACGCCCAAGTCCCATATTTTTCTACGGACCCTCTGGGATCGTCGAATCACAGGTCCGGGTCCGTTTACCCAAAATATTGACCGAAGTCAATATTATGTATATTAATATCAAAATTCATCAAATTTGTCACATAATTCGCATATTTCAACATAAAAGCTTTCCGGCTACGCGCCCGGACTGCGCACGCAAATCAAGGCAACTAAAAGCGAGGTTTTCAAGGCCTCGGAAGCACGGAACAAGGAAGAATTACGGTGATGACCCTTTGGGTCGTCACATTCTCCACCTCTAAAACAACCATTCGTCCTCGAACGGACAAAAGAAAGAAGTCCCTGAGTTGGGAAATAAATGAGGATAATGGATCCGCATATCGGACTCGGACTCCCAGGTCGATGCCTCAGGAGGCTGACCTCTCCACTGAACACGCACCGAAGGAAAACTCTTCGACCTCAATTGTCGAACCTACCGGTCTAGAATAGCCACCGGCTCCTCCTCATATGACAAATCCTTGTCCAATTGGACAGTGCTGAAATCTAACACGTACGATGGATCGCCGTGATACTTCTGGAGCATAGATACATGAAACACTGGATGCACAACTGCCAAGCTAGGCGGTAAAGCAAGTCTATAGGCCACCTCTCCCACACGCTCAAGGATCTCAAATGGGCCAATGAACCTGGGGCTAAGCTTGCCCTTCTTCCCAAATCGCATCACGCCTTTCACAGGCGACACACGGAGCAACACTCGTTCACCAACCATGAAAGCAATATCTCGGACCTTGCGGTCTGCATAACTCTTCTGCCTAGACTGAGCTGTCTGAAGTCTATCCTGAATGATCTTGACCTTATCCAAGGCCTCCTGAACTAGGTCTATACCCAATAACCGAGCCTCTCCCGGCTCAAACCATCCGACTGGGGACCGACACCGCCTACCATACAATGCCTCATACGGAGCCATCTGAATGCTGGATTGGTAGCTGTTGTTGTAGGCAAACTCTGCTAAAGGCAAGAACTGGTCCCACGAGCCTCCGAAATCAATGACACAGGCTCTGAGCATATCCACTAATATCTGAATAGTCCTCTCGGACTGACCGTCCGTCTGGGGATGAAATGATGTACTCAACTAAACCTGGGTGCCCAACTCTTGCTGAACCGCTCTCTCGAAATGCGAGGTAAACTGCGGACCTCGGTCCGAGATGATAGACATAGGCACCCCATGAAGGCGAACGATCTCCCTGATATAAATCTCAGCTAATCTCTCGGACGAATAGGTGGTGGCAACCGGAACAAAATGTGCTGACTTGGTCAGCCTATCTACAATAACCCAAACCGCATCAAACTTCTTCTGAGTCATCGGAAGTCCAGTAACAAAATCCATAGTAATCCTTTCCCACTTCCACTCGGGAAGCTCAATCCTCTGAAATAAACCACCGGGCCTCTGATGCTCGTACTTAACCTGCTGACAGTTCAAACAACGAGCCATATATGCAACAATGTCTTTCTTCATTCTGCGCCACCAATAGTGTTGCCTCAAATCCTGATACATCTTCGCGGCGCCCGGATGAATAGAATACCGAGACTGTGGGCCTCCGCTAAGATCAACTCTCGAATCCCATCAACATTGGGCACACAAACTCGCCCCTACAATCTCAATACACCATCGTCATCTAAGGTTACTTTCTTGGCACCTCCACGCTGCACCGTGTCTCTCAAGACACACAAATGGGGATCTTCAAACTGCCAATCGCGGATACGCTCCAATAACGAAGAACGAGCGACCGTGCAAGCTAATACTCGACTAGGCTCAGAAATGTCCAACTCACAAACTGATTGGCCAAAGCCTGAACGTCCAAAGCAAGCGGTCTCTCATCGACCGGAATATAAGCAAGACTGCCCATGCTGACTGACTTCCTACTCAAGGTATCGGCCACCACATTGGCCTTTACCGAGTGATATAAGATAGTGACGTCGTAATCTTTCAACAATTCCAACCACCTATTCTACCTCAAATTCAACTCCTTTTGCTTGAACAAATACTGAAGACTCTTATGATCCGTGAACATCTCACACGTCACGCCATATAAATAATGCCTCCAAATCTTCAAAGCATGAACGATAGCTGCCAACTCCAAATCATGCACTGGATAGTTCTTCTCATGAACCTTCAACTGCCTCGAAGCATAGGCAATGACCTTGCCATCCTGCATCAACACTGCACCAAGTCCAATACGAGATGCATCACAATAAACTGTATAGGGCACTGAACCTGTGGGCAAAACCAACATCGGTGCCGTAGTCAGAGCTGTCTTGAGCCTCTGAAAGCTCGCCTCACACTCGTCTGACCATCTGAACTGGCACCTTTCTGGGTCAACCTGGTCATCGGGGCTACAATAGATGAGAACCCCTCCACGAACCGACGATAGTAACCTGCCAATCCCAAGAAACTCCGAATCTATGTGGCTGATGCTGGTCTAGGCCAGTTCTTGACTGCCTCAATCTTTTTCGGATCAACCTGAATACCCTCTGCTGAAACAACATGACCCAGGAATGCAACAGAACTCAACCAGAACTCGCACTTCGAAAACTTAGCGTATAACTGACTATCCTTCAAAGTCTGAAGAACCACTCTGAGGTGCTGCTCATGCTCCTCCTGACTGCGGGAGTATATCAGAATATCATCAATAAAGACTATCACGAATGAGTCCAAGTAAGGCCTGACACTCGGTTCATCAAATCCATAAAGGTTGCTGGGGCATTGGTCAACCCAAATGACATAACCAAGAACTCATAATGCCCGTACCGAGTGCGGAATGCTGTCTTAGGGACATCGGATGCCCTAATCCTCAACTGATGGTAGCCAGATCTCAAGTCAATCTTTAAGAATACCTTGGCACCCTTAAGCTGATCGAACAAATCATCAATCCTCGACAGTGGATACTTATTCTTAATTGTAACCTTGTTTAGTTGCCGGTAATCAATGCACATTCTCATCGAACCATCCTTTTTCTTAACAAACAACACTAGCGCACCCCAAGGCGAAACACTGGGTCTAATGAAACCTTTCTCAAGCAAACCTTGCAACTGTTCCTTTAACTCTTTCAACTCTGGCGAGGCCATACGATATGGCGGAATAGAAATGGGCTGAGTGCCCGGAGCCAAATCAATACAAAAGTCGATATCCTTGTCGGGCGGCATACCTGGCAGGTCTGAAGGGAAAACCTCAGGAAACTCCCGAACAACGGGCACAGAATCAATAGAAGGGACCTCCGCGCTAGAATCACGAACGTACGCCAAACAGGCCAAACATCCCTTCTCGACCATACGTCGAGCCTTCACATACGAGATAACACTGCGGGTACAATGACCAGAAATCCCTCTCTACTCTAAATGGGGTAAATCCGGTAAGGCTAAGGTCACGGTCTTGGCATGTCAATCTAAGATAGTATGGTACGGGGGAAACCAATCCATCCCCAATATAACGTCGAAGTCCACCATATCTAAGAGCAATAAGTCAACACGGGTCTCAAGACCCTCAAATACTACTACACAGGAACGATGCACTCGGTCGACCACTATAGAATCACCCACCGGTGTAGATACATATACATGAACACCCAAGGCATCGCTAGGCATAACCACGTAGGGTGCAAAATAGGATGACACATACGAATACGTAGATCCAGGGTCAAATAGCACTGAAGCACCTCTATCACAGACCAGAATAGTACCTCTGATGACAGCATCGGAAGACTCAGCCTCTGGCCTGGCTGGCAAAGCATAACATCGGGGCTGAGCCCCACCACCCTGAACTGCCTCTCTAGGACGACCTGCTGCTGGTTGGCCTCCACCTCTAGGACCTCTACCTCCACCTCTAGCACCTCTGCCCTCGCCTCTAGCTGGCTAGGCGGCCTGCGGAGCCTCTGGTACATGAATCATAGCTCGAGGACCCTTCTGTTGCGGCTGTGCACCCCTCAATCTTGGGCAAGCTCTCCTGATGTGACCATACTCACCACACTCATAGCACCCACCTGACTGCTGCAGCCGAGAGGGCTGAGGCTAACCCTGTCGACCTGAATGACCTCCTCGAAAGCTCTGAAGCGGTGGTGCACTAATAGGCTGCTGATCCGAATAGCGTTGCTGAGAACCACTACCGCCCGAAGTACCATTTGAGACGTGGAGTGCTGACTGAAAGGGTCTAGGGGGATGACCTCTACCATATGAATCTCTGCCTCCAGACGAGGTACCACTAAATCTGCCTGAATGACGGGGCCTCTTATCCGACCCATGACCACCTCCCTATGACAGAACCATCTCAACTCTGCGGGCCACATTAGCCGCCTCCTGAAATGTGATCTAGCTCACGGCCTCCTTGGCCATCTAAAGACGAATCGGCTGAATAAGACCATCAATAAACCTCCTCACCCTCTCTCTCTCAGTGGGAAGTATGATGAGAGCATGGCGAGCTAGATCGATGAACCTGGTCTCATACTGGGTAACAGTCATGGAACCCTAGTAGAGGCACTCAAACTGCCTCTGATAGGCCTCTCTCTAGGTAACGGGGAGAAACTTCTCCAGAAAAAACACCGTAAACTGCTCCCAAGTCAAAGATGTCGATTCGGCTGGTCTCGCTAAGCAATAATCCCTCCACCAAGTCTTGGCAGATCCAGACAAATGAAATGTAGTGAAATCAACCCCATTGGTCTCAACAATACCCATGTTCCTGAGAACCTCGTGGCAGCTGTCTAGATAATCCTGGGGATCCTTAGTAGATGCTCCGCTAAAAGTAGAAGTGAATAGCTTGGTGAATTTGTCCAGTCTCCACAAAGCATCGGCGGATATAGCCGCTCCATTGCCGGTCTGAGCTATGACACCCGGCTGAACTACTCCAATTGGCTGAACCGCTGGAGTTTGAGTTTGGGGAGCTACCTGCTCCAGAGTGCGTGTAGCAGGAGTTTGAGCCCCTCCTCCAGCCTGAGAAGTGGCTGGTGCTACTGGAAGCAAACCCGCTCGGGTGACACTCTCCATGAGGCCTACCAATCGGACCAGAGCGTCCTGAAGAACTGGAGTGGCAATGAAGCCCTCTGGGACCTGAGCTGGGCCCACTGGAGCTGGAACCCCCACATCATAGTCAACATGAGGCTCCACCTCTGGGACTGCTGCTCGGGGCTGGGCTCTGCCTCGGCCTCGGCCTCTGGCACGGCCTCAGCCTCGCCCTCTGCCCCTAATAGGAGCTGCTGCTGGGGGCTCGGGCTGCTGCGCGGTAGAAGAGGAAGCACGTGTTCTCGCCATCTGCGAAAGAAAAGAGTAGAATGGCAATCAGTATTGCGAAACAAAATCGCACGAGAAGAAAGAACAAGGTGAAATTTTTCCTAACTCTGTAGCCTCTGGGGATAAATACTGACGTCTTCGTACCGATCCCTCAGACTCCACCGAGTTTGTCCGCGAGTTGTGAGACCTACGAAATCTAGAGCTCTGATACCAACTTGTCACGACCCAGATTTCCCCACCATCGGGAGTCGTGATGGAGCCTACTAACGGAGCTAGGCCAGCCAAACTTTAAACATTCTCTGATAACTTCTCAACAATAACCATATACGAAAGCAATTAAATAAATAAAAAAAAAGGGAAGACTTTGAGTTTATAAAACTGAAATTCAAATGCGGAAGTTTAAGATAAATCTCTACCCAAATTCTGGTGTCACTAACTCACGGACTACTAAAGACTGCTACAAACAAGTCTGAATGGAAATACAAAATATCTGTCTCGGTACAATGAAGACAAACTAAACATGGAGAAGGACTTCGGCCTGCGAACGTCAGCTAGGCTACCTTGAAGTCTCTGGACTGAAGTAAGCTCCCGATCAATACGCTACTGATGCGGTTCTAAAGCTGCTCCGGTACCGTAATCTGTGCAAAAAGCACAGAAGTGCAGCATCAGCACAACCGACCCCATGTGCTGGAAAGTGCCTGGTCTAACCCCGGCGAGGTAGTGACGAGGCTAGAACCAGACTTCAGATAAACCTGTGCAGATATATAATATATTGCGGAAAATAAACAGGAATAAGCAATTTAAAATGGAAGGGGTACATGCTTCGGGGAAACATGTCAAGACCAACAAAAGAAACTTATTAAAATATGAAAGGACAGCTCAATATCTACAACGATACAATAACAATACTGTTGCGGTGCGCAACCCGATCCCTTATCATTTAACCTCTGTTGCGGCGTGCAACTCGATCCACATATGTATAGCTGTTGCGGCACCCAACCCGATCCAATATAATATCTGTTGCGGCGTGCAATCCGATCCAATATATATATAGCAGTTGCGGCGTGCAACCCGATCCAATTCATTATCTTGTGGTAGGCGTACCACCCGCTCCCATTTCATCATATCCTGTGGCAGGCATACCACCCGCTCCCATTTCATTACCTTGTGGTAGGCGTACCACCCGCTCCCATTTCATTATCTTGTGGTAGGCGTACCAGCCGCTCCCAATTTAGTTCATCAATATCGTCAATAAAAACAATCACGAACAAATCCAAATAGGGAACATAAGGAATATACTAACTTCCTGGCAAGGGAGAAACAACTATAACTAAACTTGTTACCACCTAACTACCTCATCTACATCTAGATTTGTTACAACACCTAACTACCTCAGCTATATATAAACTTATTACAACACCTAACACAAAGAATCATCAACCTAATCATCGGTAATATCAAATAAGAACACAATGCAAGGGAACCACAACTCAACAATAGCCCGGCAAGGGTGCAACGTGATTATCTCTTCCCTTTCTCACTTTTACTTCTCAACTCCCTTTACCACTCGAGCCAATACTCTATAGTTTCAATTATCACTTATACTTTCACAATTCGTTACACAACTGGAGTCAACGCTCCTCAATGTTCATAGGTCACAATTCTTTCCACAACTTTACACAACAAAAATAGAAATCTTCATCAAGGCATGAATAATACAACAAAATCATGGAAATCACAATATAAGACTCACGGTCATGCTTGACACCAACTTATAGATACTCGTCACCTTGACTATACGTCGTACTCAACAAGAAGCAAGTAGCAAATATGACTCAACTCCTAATCCCTCAAGCTAAGGTTAGACCGAACACTTACCTCGAATGCTCCAACTCAAGTCTCGATTATAGCTTTACCTCTCGAATTCACCACCCAACCGCTCGAATCTAGTCACAAATTTCTTGAATGCATTAATAATTACTATTGGAACTAACCCCAATGCATAAAAATAGTTTTTTTACAAGGTTTCTCCTAAAAAGGTCAAAAATACCCCCGAACCCACGTGGTCGAAACTCGAGGTTCGGACCAAAATCCGGTTACCCATTCTCCCACGAATCCAAATATATGTTTTGTTTTGAAATCGGACCCCAAATTGAGGTCCAACTTCTCAATTTGTAGAAAACCTAGGTTCTACCCAAAACACCCAATTTCCCCATGAAAATCTTTTATTTGAAGTTGAAATCATGTTAAAAGATGTTAATAAGTGAAGAAATTAAGTTAGAAATCACTTACCAATGGTTTTGGAGAAGAAAAGTTGTTTGGAAAATCGCCTCTTAGGTTTTGGGTTTTTGAAAAGTGGAAAAATGACTGAAAGTCCCGAATATATATACTTTTGCTAGGGGCTGGCGCGGACCGCGCAGAAATGTACCGCGGTCGCGCCGAGGGAGGGAAGAAGTGGGATTTCTCTGAACCCACCCAGCGCGGACCGCATTGATTTGGTGCGGGGCCGCGCTGGTCGACCCTCTGAACCCCACCACGCGGACCGCACAGAAAAGCACCGCGGCCGCATGGCTACCAGCGCGGACCGCGCGGAAATGACCACGGCCGCACTGGGGCCTGCAACATCTGAACCTGCATTTTTAAATCTAAGACCTCCCGGGCCCCACTCAAAACTCACCCGAGCCCTCGGGGCTCCAAACCAAACATTCATATGATCTCGAAAACACTTTACAGACTTACTCGTGCGATCAAATCGCCAAAATAACATCATATACATAGGATCAAGCCTCAAAACTCATGATTTTCTTTCAACTTTCATAAAACTCAAATTCCCCATTTTAAGTCCGAAACACGTCATATGACGTCCATTTTTAGCCAAACTTTACAGATAGTTCTTAAAACATATTTAAGACTCGTACCGGCGTCGGAACCAAAATACGAGCCCGATACCACAGTTTTCTGATCAATTTTCTTCTTCATTTTCCTTAATAAATTTCAGGAAAAAATTTCACACAAAAATTCATTTCTCGGGCTTGGGACCTCGTAATTTGATTCCGGGCACACGCCCAAGTCCCATATTTTTCTACGGACCCTCCGGGATCGTCGAATCACAGGTCCGGGTCCGTTTACCCAAAATTTTGACCGAAGTCAATATTATGCATATTAATATCAAAATTCATCAAAATTCTCACATAATTCACATATTTCAACATAAAAGCTTTCCGGCTACGCGTCCGGATTGCGCACGCAAATCGAAACAACTAAAAGCGAGGTTTTCAAGGCCTCGGAAGCACGGAACAAGGAAGAATTACGGTGATGACCCTTTGGGTCGTCACAGTCTACAGATCTCTAATAGAAATATAGTTGTACAAAGACGGGATTGAGCCACATCGTATCCATATATATACAAACATATCGTACCAAAATGAAAAGCAGCTCTGGATCAAGTAGAGCACGCCAACTCTCGCTGATCAAGGATCTTAAGAAGGGGGACCGTCAGCTTGCCTACCTGCACCTTCGGGCATGAAACGCAGGCCCCGTGAAATAGGGCGTCAGTACGAAAAATGTACTGAGTATGTAAGGTATGAAAAGTTGTACGTAAAAGGCATAGATGAAACATGGAATAAAGAAATCCATCTGTAAATCTGAATAACTTTGTAAATCCAGAAACATTTATAATATTATGCACGTGCATATAAATGTCGTGTCATGCATAGGTATAAGTGTACATAATATCATCAAGCCTCTGAGGGCATCTCGTCATATCGTCTGGCCACTGTGGGCAACATCATCAACATATACCAACTGATCAGGTGGTGGTGCGTATATAACGCTGTAACCTTTTTTCCATATCTCATATATATATATATATATATATATATATATATATATAAATACATATAAATACGCGCATATAACGCCATCTGGTCATGGGTCAATGCACATGTATAAATTAATGAAATGCATGAAAAATATGTAATAATCTCAATATTCCTTCCGGATAAACTTTTTTAACTGCGTATTATTTTGAGACCCATGAACAGAGGATATAATAATATGTTATATGGGGAATCAAGAACATAGAGACCCCTCGTATTTCTATGAATAGAGTCGTTTAAGAAAACTGTGTCTATTACACTGTTAATTTTTTATCTGAACTTGATCTGTCATTGAAGCATGTTGCTACATTCTGCATATTTAACCTTATCTTGAAATAATGTGAAAATATTGTGCAAAATGAATGTGAAATTGATATGTTGTATAAGTTACTCAACCTGGAATGGCTCTAAAAGCTGCAATTTATGTAGAGAAATTAGTTGTATGAACTCTTATTCACCATTTAGATTGAAAATTACCTTTTATTCACAAATGAATCTGAATTTCCTTTTATATATAAGGAGTATAGGAAGTTGTTTCCAAACTGCATATATGTGAATAACAGAACAAGTGAGTTCCGTCGGGCAATAACCCGATTGTATGAATTTTGTTTCTTATGTATAACTTGGATCATGCCAAAAGAAAGAGAGGATAGTTTTAACATATCTGGAGTAGGAAAAATCCATATGATATTCCTGGAAAAGATTGCACCGTACTCCTTTATAACCGCAAAATTTTCACATTGTTAGGCTTCTAAAAGTAATTCTCGTTGTTAAGTGTTGAGAATCATAATTTGTTGAAACTTTTGGTAATGGCAATGTTCTGTTTCTTGGTTAATCTTCCTATTATCAATTCATTTCTAAGCCCTAATGGCAGGAGATAGACTAAGATTATGATTTGGGGTGTTATTGATTTTAGTAATGTGTATACAAGACATATCTAATAAGCTACCAATTTGTGTTTTGTTGTAGTATCTTGCTACCTAATTAAAGGTGACTTAAGAGTCATCTTTTTGGAAGATGGCTTGCTGCCACGTGAGGTAGGGAGGGGAAATTTTAGTTTTTTATCCATTTATTAGGTAATTAGGCAATGTCTTGTTACCCGGTAATTAACCAATTATCCGTATAATTAAAAATTATCTCAAATTACTTAAAATTTTACTTATTTTTAATATATTCTATACATCATACTACCGCGGTCATATAGTACCTTGCATGGTAATAGTCCATAATTATCGGATATTATCGTTCGACCCGTATTTTATCCCAAATTGGCCACTTTTTTCAACGAAACTCGTTTTTTTTAATTAATGTACCTTTTATCCTCATGACACTTACTTATTGCTTGTTATAAATAACATAAATATGTTAACCTTAAGATAATCTTATCCCCGAGTCTATGTCAATTAATTGAAGGCAAAAATTTTAACGTACGAAAACGCGAGATGTAACATCCTTCCCCCCTTAGAAATATTCGTCCTCGAATGTTTAACTCTCCTCGATCTATATAATCTTGGCAGAGTCGCCTTTGTAACAACGCTACTACCAACTCTTCCTGTAGAAACCCAATAATTTAACGCCACATAGAACCACAATCATCAATAACGACAATGGCCTCACACGACCAATGACAATAGCTAACACAAGAATCCGTACACGTACCTTGAGGTTATGGCGTCTCAGTCGAACCTTTTTCTGGAGGAGGAAATAAGTAGGGATTTCTAGAATTCATGTCTCCCTCGGCCTCTCAAGTCATTTCTTCCACATTGTTGTTTCTCCAAAGTATTTTCACGGAGGCTACCTCCTTATTCCGTAGCTTACGGATTTGTCGGTCTAGAATGGAAACCGGAATTTCCTCGTATAATAAGTCCTCTGTTTGGGGATGAAATATTGTACTAAGACTTACTTGAGTCCCCAATCCTTTTTGGAAGGACCTCCAGAAGTTAGCTGTAAATGGAGCTCCTCTATCCGAGATAATAGATACAGGGACACCATGCAGTCGTATTATCTCCTTAATATAAAGCCTTGCATAATCATTTGAGGAATATATATTCCTAATGAGCAGAAAATGGGCTGACTTTGTAAGCCTATCAACAAACAGCCATATCAATCGAACTTACGCTGGGTACGAGGCAAGCCTACGTAAAATCCCTATTGATTACTTCCCATTTCCAAGCCTGGATCTCCATAGCCTGCAATAACCCATCGAGTTTCTGATGCACAACCTTAACTTGCTGACAGTTAGGACTCTGAGCAATAAACTCCGCTATATCCCTTTTCATTCCGTCCCACCAATATACTTCCCTAATATCATGAAACATCTTTGTCGCTCCTGGATGGATAGAATAACGAGAATAGTGAGTTCCGTCAGGCAATAACCCGGTTGTATAAATTTTGTTTCTTCTGTATAACTTGGATCATGCCAAAAGAAAGAGGGGATAGTCTTAACATATATGGAGTAGGAAAAATCCGTATGATATTCTTGAAAAAGATTGCACCGTACTCCTTTATAACCACAAAATTTTCACGTTGTTAGGCTTCTAAAAGAAATTCTCGTTGTTATGTGTTGAGAATCATATTTTGTACTAACTTTTGATAATGTCACCGTTCTGTTGTTTCTTGGCTAATCTTCCTATTATCAATTCATTTCTAAGCCCTAATGGTAGGAGATAGACTAAGATTATGATTTGGGGTGTTATTGATTCTAGTAATGTGTATAGAAGACATATCTCATAAGCTACCAATTTATGTTTTGTTGTAGTATCTTGCCACCTAATTACAGGTGACTTAAGAGTCATCTTTTTGGAAGATGGCTTGCTGCCACGTGAGGTAGGGAGGGGAGATTTTAGTTTTTTATTCATTTATTAGGTAATTAGGTAATGTCCCATTACCCGGTAATTAACCAAGTACCCGCATAATTAAAAATTATCTCAGATTACTTAAAATTTTACTTATTTTTAATATACTTTATACATCATACTATCGTGGTCATATAGTACCTTGCATGGTACTAGTCCATAATTATCGGGTATTATCGCTCGACTCGTATTTTATCCCAAATTGGCCACTTTCAACAAAACTCGTTTTTTTAATTCGTGTACCCTTTATCCTTCATGACACTTACTTATCGCCTGTTATAAATAGCATAAATACGTTAACCTTAAGATAATCTCATCTTCGAGTCTATATTAATTAATTGAAGGCGAAATTTTTAATGTACGAAAATGCGAGATGTAACAAAAGATTTATTTTTTTCTTCATTTTCAAGAACAAGCATCACCCAAACAACAATTTGTATGACAATTCCATGTTGATGTCGAATGTAATGGAATTACAGGGTCGATGCAATTTTTGACCAGTTAAACAACATCACAACATTAATCATTATTATTTGCTCATTGGATCCTTGGTGGGCATGGGAGACACTTTATTAACATCTCCATGATTGGACCTTTATTCAATATTCCACAATCAATAAAAGTTATTATTAAAGTGAAAAAAGTCCATTATAAAGTCTCGAGAGAAAATGATTTAATAAGTGTATATAATATCCAAAAGTGCACCTACGTAAACCCTAGCAGCAGCATGGGTCAAACTCAAAAGCACTTTTTATGATTTTATCGCTATATAACACGGGCAACATAACATGGGAAAACATATGTGAGCAGCACCCAATGAAGCAATTCAGTGTTCAATTATTATTCAATGGAATAATTGAGTAGTTGAGATGTAAAAATAATCATGTCGGAATCAAGTTTCAAATTCAAGTGATTCAACTTATTAGAAATTTATTTTTCTCCAATTTTCATGGCATATTTACTTTATATCAGTGAAAGTTAAAAGCGCAATGTTGCGCATTCAAAGGTGTAACCAGGGGTCAATGAAATTAGTACAAAACTATAGAATTTCAAATTCAAATGTTATATGAGACAAAAAGCATTAGTTATTTTTTTGTCATTTGAATAAGTCTAAAAAAGTTCAAGAAGAGGCAACTAAATTAAGCGGGGCACAAATGTAACGATCTGACCGGTTGCTTTGAGCTTGCATTTCGCCCGCCAGTTCTCGGGCATGACTTGCCCCGTGTGGTATATTATGACTTATGTAAATCGTTGGTGTTGAGTTTCAGGTTAATCAGAATGAATTTAGAAGAACAGTCTCAGTTGAAAGATTAAAATTTGAAAGGTTTGACCAAAATTTGACTTATGTGTATTTGATCTCGGATGAGAATTTTTATGATTTGGTTAGCTACATTAGGTGATTTGGGATTTAGGAGCGCGATCAGAATGCATTTTGGAAGTCCGTGAAAGGTTTAGGCTTGGATTGGCGAAATTGAGATTTCGGCGCTTTCCGGTCGATAGGTGAGATTTTGATATAGGGGTCGGAATGGAATTCCGAGAGTTCCAATAGTTTCGTTGTGTCATTTGGGATATGCGTGCAAAATTTCAGGTCATTCAGATGAGATTTGATAGACATTTTGATCGAAAGCATAATTTAAGAGTTCTTGGAGTTCTTAAGCTTGAATCCGAAGTTGATTATGTGTTTTGATGTTGTTCGGAGTGATTTGAAAACTCGACTAGGTGTTAATGATGTTATGGGAGGTGTTGGTATGTTTGGGTTGAGGTCTGATGGCTCCGGGTGTGTTTCGGGTGATTTTTGAGCGAGTACGGACATTTCGGAACTTAGAAAATGGATGGGGGCAGAATTTTTAGCATTGGGCGCGCTGGCTTAGTGCTGGGCGCATAAAAGTGACCGCGGCCGCGGTCATGAAGATCTTCAGATCGTCGGTCCAACTTCGGAAGCTCATATCTTTTAATCCATAAGGAATTTTGAGATGATTCAAAAACGAAAGTTGTAGCCCTTCGTGTCTAGTTTCAAGAAAGATAAAGATATCGCAATTTAGACATCTATAGAAACAGTTATGGCCAAAATACTAAAGCCTGTCACTGCAGAGGAAGGCCTGTGCGGCCGCGGTTATGTTTGCGCGAACCGTACTGGCTTGCGCGGACCGCGGTCGATTTGGTGCGGCCCACGGAGGCTGAAACCTGAGGGGTACCCTATAAATATGAGGTTTTGGGTTTTATATAATATTTTGACCTAGAGAGCTCGGAGTTTGGCGATTCTTCAAAGGTTTTTTCAAGAAATTCATCGTGGTAAGTGATTTTAACTCAGATTTGGCTAGAATACATGAATCTATCACTGAATTCATCATTTAATTCATGATTTGGGATGGAATTTGGGAAGAAAATTGTGAAACCTTTCAAAAATGTAAAATGATGATTTGAAGGACCAAATGGTATCGGAATTGGATAATTTTGATATGGTTAGACTCGTGAGGGTATGAGGATTCTGAAAATGTAAATTTTACCCGATTCCGAGACGTGGGCCCGGGGCTCGGGTTTTGCTAATTTCGGGATTTTTGATATTTTTCGAATGTTTCGCTTGGGATTTGTTCCCTTAGCATATTGTGACGTATTCGTTCTGATTTTGGATAGATTCGACGCGCCTGGAGGCAAATTCGAGAGGCAAAGGCATCGCGAGCTAGAGAATTAGCTAGTTCGAGGTGAGTAATGGTTGTAAATGATGTCCTGAGGGTTTGAAACCCCGGATTTGCACATCGTAGTGCCATATTGAGGCAAGATACGCGCTGGATGATGAGCGTGGGGTCTTTCACTACTGGGGATTGTGACTTGGTCCATCCCGATTGATGATTTTACCGAATATTTGACTGAAATTCATTTATTATCATCATGATTTGGGCTGATTGTCATATTTGGCCTTCGTGCCAACTATTTGAACCCTTCAGGGATTTTTATCATTGTTTCTTCACTGCTTGACTTATTATTTGAACTCAGTCCTGTTGATATCTACTGTTTTACAAGCTCGACCACTTTTACTCAGATTTGAAATTAAAATGATATTTCTACATCATGTTTTGGGTTGAGAACTACTGTTTTACTAATGCCCAAGGGGCTTATGATGATTTTCGGACTAAGTGAGGCCGAGGGCCATATGTGAGGATATGCTGAGTGATATGAGGCCGAGGGACTGAGTTACTATTTATGCCACGCGATGGCTTGAGTGATGTGAGGCCGAGTGATATGAGGTCGAGGGCTTGAGATACTTTATTTTCCATGCGGTGGCTTGAGTGATGTGAGCATATGCTGAGTGATGATGCCACGAGGTGGCTTGATATAGCACTTGGGCCGTAAGGGGCCCCTCTGGAGTCTGCACACCCACAGTGAGCGCGGGTACCCATTGTTCTGAGTGATTGATGCTATGCCCGAGGGGCTGATATGAGTGATTGTGAGGTAGCCCGAGGGGCTAATACTATTCTGAGAGTGAGCCCGAGGGGCTGATACTGTTCTGAGTGATTGATACTAAGCCCGATGGGCTGATACTGTACTGAGAGTGAGCCCGAGGGGCTGATACTATGCTGAGCGATTGATACTGTGCCCGAAGGGCAGATTTTTACTTGTTATTTACCTGTTAAATTATCGGTTTTACTTGTTTTAAAAGGAATATCATTTGATTTCTTCACTGATTTACCACTTTAAGTGATTTTTACTGCTTGATATGGAATTGCTTTGTGCCTTTACATGTTTTCATACTTTCAGCCATTATTTATAATTATTACTCACTAAGTCGGAGTACTCAGATTACTCCCTGCACCGTGTGTACAGATTCAGGCATAGCAGAGTCCGCACCTGAGCGCTGATTCCGTCTAGGCTAGGCAGTGATTAGGAGTTACGAGGTAGTTGTTGATGTCCGCAGCCCCTTATCTCTCTTATCCTCTATCATTTATGTTTTCTTCAGACTATTGTATCGGATTCCGTACTTTGTAGACCTATAGCAGATTCTGTAGTAGCTCATGACTTGTGACACCCTGGTTTGGGCTATGTCGGGATGGTTCTTGCGGTTATTATCGTTAAATTCCGCAATTTATGAGTATTATATTATATGTTATTACCGTTTATGATGATTAACTGTTTAAAATAGGTGTTCTGTTTTGGTTTGGCTGGCCTTGTCTTCACGAGAGGCGCCATCACGACCGGGTTCGGGGATTGGGCCGTGACAAGTTGGTATCAGAGCCTAGGTTGCATAGGCCTTATGAGTCATGAGCAGATTTAGTAGAGTCTCGCGGATCGGTACGGAGACGTCTGTATTTATCCTCGAGAGGATGCAGAACCTTTAGGAAAACTTTGCATTCTTGAATTCTTATTGTGCGTCCTTGATTCAGCTTGAAAAGTTACTCTTGAAATTCCTTCCACGCGTTCGTATGTGCGCATGAGCGCTCAGTATCAGATATGCCTTGATGGCTTGTGATTCCCTGATCGAGGGGCGAGATATGATCTCTGTGAGTTTGATTTTGGGCCAGTCTAGAGGACTTGAGGCCGGATCTTTGCCTATGGCTTGAGCACCGAGGTGCTGATTGTGTGAGCAAGTGTTTTGAACTTATATGTGCAGTTTTGTCCCTATTAGTAGAGGTGATGGCTGACAACTATGTGATGAGTATGTTGGTACTGCGAGAGGTATCGATATGACTTGGAAGTGACGAGGAAGGTCTGATGGATGATAGATGAACTATTAAGTGTTTGATTGCCATTATGGTTGGATGTGTAGCCCCGAGTTATGGGCGCGTGAAGAATCTTTTCATGTCTTCTAGTTGGAGTGAAGTAAATTTCATGTTGCGATATGAGTTCAGACTCAAGAAAATTAAGTGACTATGTAATGTGTATGACAGTGGAAGGTATACAGAAATGTTATATTGAGGCAAAGCAGACAAGTTGTCTCCTGCGGTGTTCTGAGATTGTGTGATCCTTATGCTGTCTGTTAGAAGATCTCATTCACAAGTGAAACATATGTGTTGAAATTTAAATTTGGGTCACTTGATAGAGTGGGCTTAACTGTTACGAGAGTGAATGCGAGATTTGTATAGAGTTAAAGTACCCCGATGGTCGGTATTTCAAGAGCTTATGAAGGACTGAGTCTAATCTCACTATGGTATTATGGAAGTAATAAAGTATACACGTTATAAGTTATGGTGTGTGTTTTGATCTATGGCTTTGAGCCAAGTGGGGGAGTCCACTATTGAATAGTTGATTGCATGGTTATGTGCTCTAATGGTTCCAGTTTGAGGTGTATTTGTGAAGCAATTATGGCTCGAGTAAAGGAAATTTCAATAAAGGTTATGTTATGCCTTACGGGTGTACGGGAATCGAGAATGACTTGAGTTGTGGTTGGTAAAGAATGCTCGGTGCATAGGGCAGGAAGTTTCTTGGTTATATCGAAATGAGGTCACATTCTGCAGTGTTGGGGCGCAAATGAAGCACGAGTTGTTTGGTTCGATCAATCAATCTAACTGCGGTTTGAGTAGAGTGGATGCCTCTAGAGAATGGTCCTATTGTGTTCAAAATTTTGCATGTAACAATTGGATATTTTCAAGTTGTATGTGTGGTTAGGAACTGAGTTTTCCTTGGAAGACGTCAAGACTTGTGGTGTTTTCTATATTAATTGTGGGATTCTATGTATTAATATTAGGAGGTAACAGATTTAGATCCACAGGAAGTCCTTCAGAGCGAAGTATTTCGAATGTAGTGCTTTTGGAAATATTTAAGAGAGAATATCAAGATGAAAATGAATCAGAAGGAAATTTAGATAGATGAGGTAGCTTGATAGTAGGCTGGATCAGTATGGCAAGGATATGATTAGTTCTTTGGGTGTGTATGGGGTAATGAGTTCCTACAGGTATTTCGCGGCAATGCTCTTAGGTTTTGATGGCTTGCGTAGCTTGGTCGAGTTAGAAGATTCAGTCCTGGCAGGTCTAGTTTGTGCAAGGAGAACTCGGAGAGTCCTTGATGGTTTCTACCTTAGTTGGAGATGTATATTTTCTATGAGCATAAGGAGCATGGGATGTATAGTGGTTCTTTGCTAGATGGGATCAATGGAAAGTTCTTGGCTAGTGGAATGCATAGTGGCTTGCGGTTCGGAAGGGATATGAAGTTTTCATGGTTATCCTAGAATGGTATGGGTTATGCAGTATATTATAAATGATTGGGAATTGTGTGCGTGAGGTTGCGGTTCAGTTTAAAACGGAAAGTCATATAATTCTTAGGCAACACGGGTAGTTTCAGATAATTAGAGGAACGAGTTTCAGATAATTAGAGGAACGAGCTTCAGATAATTAGAGGAAGGGTCTTTGGATGATTAAGGAAATGATATTGCTAATTTGGGGTGATTTGACGAGGGCATATGTTTCAGAAAGGGCAATGTGATTAAGTTAGTGATACTTTGGTAGTATTGTGGCATTTTCTGGTTAGAACGACTGCCGATACTCGTGTTTGCTTGGTGGCACAGAAGAATTCTAGATTATCTCTCATGGAATGATTGAGTATTCGAGGTGTGGTATGCATTCAGACGGCGGAATTGGAACCAGATATGTGGATTCATGGGCCATATGGAGTTGGAGACGGGAAGTTCTCATATTCAGGCTATGTGGAGGTTATGAGTCGTGTGTATCGGCACTGTTTAGTGACTATTGGGATTTGGAGACCCGAGCGGATATTTTGTTGCTTGGTATGTTAGATTTTGGATGTGATATTGGGTTCAGACTGGTTGTCTCCGTATTGTGTCATTCTGGACTATTGCACTAAGGTGACATTGTTGGCTATGCCGGAAATGCCACGGATTGAGTGGAGAGGTCCATAGGATTATGCCCTAGTGGAGTGGTTTTATATTTCGAAGGCCCAGTGGACGGCTGGGAAGGGTTGTCTTCCTTATTTGGGCTTTCGTGATAGATGTTAGTGTAGAGGCTCCTACCATTGATTTAGTTCCGGTGGTGAGGGACTTTTCGGATATGTTTCTTGTGACCAGGCATGTCGTCGGGCAATGTTGTTGATTTCGGTATTGATTTGATGCCAGGCACTGTATCGTATGGCACCGGCAAAGTTAAAGGAGTTGAAGAGCAACTCCAGGATTTTGTGATAGGGAGCTCATTGCAGGTTAATGTGGATGCGTGATCTAATTTGAGCTGGCTTGGTTGGCTCTGAATTGTATTGTTGAGGGGTGTATTGATTCGATTGTTATTGAGCTTATTAGTAATCTGGGGAGATCCATGAGTTACATTTCTGTATTGCGAGATGTTATGATTTGTTGGCTATAGGTACATGTGGTGCGGTTCTATTGGGGTCTCGTAGTGGAAGTCGAGCGGGAAGAGTAATTGGGTGTTGCTCGGTGAATGATGTATCGGTTATGTCCTTTCGGGTTTGCATGGTGTATGTTATTTACTTCACCATGAGTATGATGGATTGTTTTGGTTCCAGATATCAAATTGTGTGTGGTTGTCGATTTCGAGCTAGTGACTTAAGGTGGTTCATGTGGGGTAGTATTGGATAGGGTCGCACATCGTAGCGAAGTTATGTGGAGGTATGACCTTGCAGGTTAGACTCGTGTGTTTTGTTCCTATGATGTGAGACGGGTTCTCAGCCTTGTGTTGTGGTGGTACCGATGAGCTTGAGGTACAACTCTTTCATTTGAGTCATTTACATGATTTGAGTATGTTCGGACTATTGCGTATTGATGTGTGTATTGTGCAAGTTGTGGCTAAGGCCTGTATGGATGTGTCATGTCACCAGAGTAATGTGTTGGATTAGAGGATATCGTTGGGGATCATTAATAAATACGAATGGATGTGATTTTAGCATGTTGGAAGGATAGTATCGAGCTTCGGTTCGGAAATTTGCTGTGGTATTTGCCAAGGAAGAAGTGGCCTCATGAATGGTTGATCTGGAAAATGGTTATGGCTTACCGCGTGTCTTAGTGATCATTGGAAGTATATGAAAGTGTTCGTATGAGACTTTAGTTGATAAGAGTTTTTCTATTGGTATGCGGATGTTGTGTGCAGCTGCTGTGGTTAGAAGTTATCACTACAAGTGTTGAGTTATGTGGTATATCATATGATTGCACCGGAGATAGCATATATGGTTTGTTACCGCTTTTTTGGACTTATTCACAGTATAAATGTGAAATTCTGATCGTGTCGATGATTTTAGAAGAGGAAATGTGGTTCCATAGTTCATGGACTAGGATTGATAGTAAAATTTCCGTTATATTGTGTTATCGAACCTATGTGAGATAGGGTAACGTGGGATCACCCCGGGCATGTGCATGGTGAAGTTATTCAGCAATTGGTTGGATTTTGGAACAACTCTTGGCACGTTCGAGGACGAACGTATGTTTAAGTGGGGGAAGATGTAACGACCCGACCGGTCGCTTTGAGCTTTTGCATTTCGCCCGCCAGTTCTTGGGCATGACTTGCCCCGTGAGGTGTATTATAACTTATGTAAATCGTTGGTGTTGGGTTTCAGGTTAATCAGAATGAATTTGGAAGAACAATCTCAGTTGAAAGCTTAAAATTTGAAAGGTTTGACCAAAATTTGACTTATGTGTATTTGATCTTGGATGGGAATATTTATGATTTGGTTAGCTCCGTTAGGTGATTTTGGACTTAGGAGCAATGATCGGAATGCCTTTTGGAAGTCTATGAAAGGTTTAGGCTTGGATTGGCGAAATTGAGATTTGGCGCTTTCCGGTCAATAGGTGAGATTTTGATATAGGGGTCGGAATGGAATTCCGAGAGTTCCAATAGTTTCATTGTGTCATTTGGGATGTTCATGCAAAATTTCAGGTCATTCGGACGAGATTTGATAGACATTTTGATCAAAAGCATAATTTAAGAGTTCTTGGAGTTCTTAGGCTTGAATCCGAAGTTGATTTTGTGTTTTGATGTTATTCGGAGTGATTCGAAAACTCGACTAGGTGTTAATGATGTTATGGGAGCTGTTGGTATGTTTGGGTTGAGGTCTGATGGCTTCGGGTGTGTTTCGGGTGAGTTTTGAGCGAGTACGGACATTTCGGAACTTAGAAAATGGATGGGGGCAGAATTTTTAGCGTTGGGCGCACTGGCTCAGTGCTGGGTGCGTAAAAGTGACCGCAACCGCGGTCATGAAGATCTGCAGATCGTCGGTCAACTTCGGAAGCTCATATATTTTGATCCACAAGGAATTTTGAGAAGATTCAAAAACGAAAGTTGTAGCCCTTCGTGTCTAGTTTCTAGAAAGGTAAAAATATCGCAATTTGGACATCTGTAACAAATGTTATAGCCAAAATACTAAAACATGTCACTGCAGAGGAAGGCCTGTGCAGCCGCGGTTGTGTTTGCGCGGACCGCACTGGCTTGCACAGACCGCGGTCGATTTGGTGCGGCCCGTGGAGGCTGAAACCTGAGGGGTACCCTATAAATATGAGGTTTTGGGTTTTATTTAATATTTTGACCTACAGAGCTCGGATTTTGGCAATTTTTCGAAGGTTTTTCAAGAAATTCATCGGGGTAAGTGATTTTAACTCAGATTTGGCTAGAATACATGAATCTATCACTGAATTCATCATTTAATTCGTGATTTGGGATGGAATTTGGGAAGAAAATTGTGAAACCTTTCAAAAATGTAAAATGATGATTTGAAGGACCAAATGGTATCGGAATTGGATAATTTTGGTATGGTTAGACTCGTGAGCATATGAGGATTCTGAAAATGTAAATTTTACCCGATTTTGAGACGTGGGCCCGGGGCTCGGGTTTTGCTAATTTCGGGATTTTTGATATTTTTCGAATGTTTTCGCTTGGGCTTTGTTCCCTTAGCATATTGTGACGTATTCGTTCTGATTTTGGATAGATTCGACGCGCGTGGAGGCCAATTCGAGGGGCAAAGGCGTCGCGAGCTAGAGAATTAGCCAGTTCGAGGTGAGTAATAGTTGTAAATGATGTCATGAGGGTTTGAAACCCCGGATTTGCACATCGTAGTGCCATATTGAGGCAAGATACGCGCTGCATGATGAGCGTGAGGTCTTTCACTACTGGGGATTGTGACTTGGTCCATCCCAATTGATGATTTTAACGAATATTTGACTAAAATTCATTTATTATCATCATGATTTGGGCTGATTGCCATATTTGGGCTTCGTGCCAACTATTTGAACCCTTCGTGGATTTTATCACTGCTTGACTTATTATTTGAACTCAGTCCTGTTGATATCTACTGTTTTACAAGCTCGGCCACTTTTACTCATATTTGAAACTAAAATAATATTTCTACATCATGTTTTGGGCTGAGAACTACTATTTTACTAATGCCCAAGGGGCTTATGATGATTTCCGGACTGAGTGAGGCCGAGGGCCATATGTGAGGATATGCTGAGTGATATGAGGCCGAGGGCCTGAGTTACTATTTATGCCACGCGGTGGCTTGAGTGATGTGAGGCCGAGTGATATGAGGCCGAGGGCCTGAGATACTTTATATGCTACACGGTGGCTTGAGTGATGTGAGGATATGCTGAGTGATGATGCCACGAGGTGGCTTGATATAGCGCTTGGGCCGTAAGGGGCCCCTCCGGAGTCTGCACACCCACAATGAGCGCGGTTACCCATTGTTCTGAGTGATTGATGCTATGCCCGAGGGGCTGATATGAGTGATTGTGAGGTAGCCCGAGGGGCTGATACTATTCTGAGAGTGAGCTCGAGGGGCTGATACTGTTCTGAGTGATTGATACTGAGCCCGATGGGCTGATACTTGTACTGAGAGTGAGCCCGAGGGGCTGATACTATGCTGAGCGATTGATACTGTGCCCGAGAGGCAGATTTCTACTTGTTATTTACCTGTTAAATTATCGGTTTTACTTGTTTTAAAAGGAATATCATTTGATATCTTCACTGATTTACTGCTTTAAGTGATTTTACTGCTTGATATGGAATTGCTTTGTGCCTTTATGTGTTTTCATACTTTCAGCCATTATTTATAATTATTACTCACTAAGTCGGAGTACTCACATTACTCCCTGCACCGTGTGTGCAGATTCAAGCATAGCAGAGTGTGCACCTGAGCACTGATTCCGTCCAGGATAGGCAGTGATTTGGAGTTACGAGGTAGCTGTTGACGTTCACAGCCCCTTGTCTCTCTTATCCTTTTTCATTTATGTTTTCTTCAGACTGTTGTATCGGATTCCGTACTTTGTAGACCTATAGCAGATTCTGTAGTAGCTCATGACTTGTGACACCCCGGTTTGGGCTGTGTCGGGATGGTTCTTTCGGTTATTATCGTTAAATTCCGCAATTTATGAGTATCATATTATATGTTATTACCGTTTATGATGATTAACTGTTTAAAAGAGGCGTTCCATTTTGGTTTGGCTGGCATTGTCTTCACGACAGGCACCATCATGACCGGGTTCGGGGATTGGGTCGTGACACAAATTAACACTTGCTGTTTGTGTGAAGAAGGGATAGTAGAAACACATCAACACTTATTTGTGGAATGTGCTTGGATAACTGAAGTAAGAAATTGTCTGGAATACAATTGTGGCCAAGGGAGTGACACAGAGTTTACACTGGCTGAAGGGGAGGAAATGGAGACAGTGTATATGGTCTGGATGAAGAAGGAAGTGGTGGCAAATATATGGGGAGCAATAATTTATCATACATGGCAGGCAAGGAACGGGAGAATATTCAGAGGCACAAATATGATTACTAATTTTACAATTGCACAAATAAAGAAAAAAGGTCAAAGTTAGAATAGAATAGAAGCTTTATAAATATATAGGAAAACACAAAGATGTAAGCATTTGTTTCAGCAGAAGAGGTCAAAGTTAGATTAGAAATTTTACAAACAGATAGGAAAGCACAAAGACGTAGGCATTTTTTTCAGCAAATATGTAGTGGGAGTGTTCTGTTTTTATAGTGAACATGCATATAGTTAATAGGGAGATAAATATATAGTTAGATTGAATTTGTTGTTTTCTGGTAATAGGAGGCCTGGCTGCAGTACCTTGGAAGGGGGTGTAGTTATAGGTACTCATGAGATGTATTGTTTAACTCAAAAGATATTAAAACTTTTTTGGACAAATCAATCAAAGATGAATGGGTAAATCTAAGTCAAACATAATTAATTCCAAATCGAAAAGCTAACAGTAAGGATCGCACATGGGAGGAAAGAAATATGAATGATCTTATTAAGATTCAATGTTGTATCTCCCATCAATCGATGAGGAAGTAGGTTTACATATTTTTCTAGAGGTTATTTCTTCTGTCTCCAGAATATATGAAGAGAGCTTTTCATTTTTTAGAGAGAGATCAGAGGAGCAGCCCCCTGTTGAAAGCTTTCCTTGGCTATATATAATCAAGGCACCTTTGCCCTTTGGTTGACTCGACATCCTTTTGCCACCAATGTGTCTTGGTCATGATTTTAGGCGTCACTCTTACCGACTCGTCGGATGTCAGAAAGGAGAAATGGAGTGAGCTCTATTAACTTTTACTGCCCGGTTAATTAGGCAGCGCGTCGGTTAACTCGGTCGTGACGGTCAGATTTTGACCAATACAGTTAGTCCCTCTATCTGTCGGGGTCGTCCTATGTCGGGCTCGGCAGACGGATCATGATCGTTACGAATTCGAGAGAAATTTGACTTATGACTCTCCATTCCTTAGTCACATTTTGTGGGTTTTTAACGGAGTGGCAGCGTTCTGTCGATCCCCCTGGACCGTTGAGGCGGTTTGAAACCGAAACGTCATTTGGTATTGAAGCGTGGTTTCGTGGTTATCGCCATTATGACACACGTTTTTGGGAGACTGAAACGTTTTATGCCCTATCAGATTCGATTGGCGACTCTTGAGTTTCGTGTTTGGGGGATTTATGTCTCTTATAAATAGAGGAAAATTTTCATCCGATTGACACACTTCTTTATCTTTCACTTGTGAGAATCCTGCTGATAAACTTTCTTTCTGATACCTCAAATTTCTGTGTGTCCCCTCGTTCACTGGAAACTTTCATCTCTTCTTTCCTTTGTTTTTTTGGTGTATTTTTTGACAAGAATGGCTGGTGATTCTTCTCGTGACAATCTTCCTGCTGCTAATTCGGTACTGGAAAATGCTGCCCAGATCACCGGAGGGGCAGATGCGGTGGAGGATGAGGAGGTCCCATCAGTGATTGAGATCTTGCCCGCCCTGGGAGAGAGCCGACTAACTTCAATACTCCCGATGGGATCGAACCGGAACCTGTTCACTCTGTTGTGAGGGAGAGGGATATTGCAGAGTTGAAAGAAAGGTGGGGGATCCCCGATTATATTGATATGCGGCTGGCAGTGGGAAAGGACATAGTTCATTTTGACTGCCCTAGGTACTGTGTATTCTACGCCTACCCCTCGGGAGTCAAGGGGTCTGGTGGTGAAGATGGATGTCAAGACCAACCGTTGTTTCTATGAGAATTACTTTTATGTGCAAACTGAGCATATTGTGGCGGACCCAACGAGATTCCCTGAGAAATGGAACTTTGCACGTAAGTTTGTATTTTTAGTCATTGAAATGCTCGACCATTTTCTGTGGTTACTAAACTTTATCATGTCTTTGCAGCTGAGAGACTGCCCCCTCCGCCTGTCGAAGGTATCCGTGAATGGGTGGAGGCCATACTTCCCCATACAGTGGGGATTGGCACATGGTCGACCTTTCATGAGAGGTTCGGACGCAGACCCCTTACAGGTGAGATGACGCCTTTGTCTACTTTTCTTCCTCTTTTTGTTTAGCCTCTTATGTGTCGTTTGTCATTTTCAAGGAGAGTGCGGAGAGCAAGGGCCCCTCTGTTAGCTTTTCCCTAGTCGGCCGCATTTTCTCACCCTATCGCAGTACCCATTACCCGACCTTCATCGAGGGCTGCTTCAGTTGAGTCTTCGGCCTTGGTTAATCCTGCGAGGGTTGTTTCTCAGGATGAGGTTCTGACCGATGTCGTTCACCCAACGGGTAAGTCACTACTACTGGAGAAGAGGAAGGGCCGTCAAAGAGACGGAGGATGGAGTTTGAAATGGTGCCCCAATAGTAATTCATCTAGACGACTCTCCCCCGACGGGCTCTGGAGAGGGTGTTGTTGCGGCTCCCCCTATAGGGACGGAGCAGAATATCAGAATTGTCGGTGTCCATGCTTGACAATCAGAGACTCCTATCGCTGCCTCGGCTCAATCAGGAATCCCTGCCGTTGTTGGTGACCAACATCCTGTCGTTATGGAGAATCAGACTTCTGGGGCTGCCGTCGTGATTTCAGACGTGCCCTCATCTTCTGCAGTGGGTCGTGCTTCCTCTTCAGCAGTAGAAAGAAGAAAAGGCATGGTGGTTGAAGACTATGAATCTGAGTCAGACCTGGACCCCGATGATGTCAGGATGTTTGAAGAGGGCCTTACTCATTCGGTGGTTCGTGCGGGGGGCTCGGCCCATATTCTTCAGATCCCTTCTGGCGTCAAAATCTTGGTGGAAGGGGAAGATCTGGTTCCGCAATTCAGTCTGCTATGCTCCAAAGCCGAGAATGAGTCCCTTCGGTCCGTTCCCAATACTTATTTGATGGACGAGGTGGCCGCTATGGGCTTAAGGGTACGTTGCATTTTACTTTCGCTTTATTCCTTCGCCTTTCTCGAAAGTACTAGTCTAACCTCGTCTTTGTGTTTTCCAGACATATATGGTAGAAGTGGAAAACATTCGCAGGGCCAACATCCGGGCCAAAATTTTCTTGAAGATACTGGAGAAGTATCGTCGCTACCGCGACAGGTGTCGCGAGATGAATGAGCGGCTGAGGACAGACCCTCGCAATCGGGCTCTAGGTGAGGAGTTGGAGAAGAGGGACCAGGAATTAATGCAAACTATCCGCAGCAAGAGCGCACTCGAGGAGCAACTTCGAATTAAGGACGAGCAGCTCGAGTTGGGTAAGGGGGTCACAGCAGAATGTGAGCATCTGCAGGGTAGGTTGAGGTCAATGCAGTCGGAGATAGATCAGAACTTGGTCAAGGTCGAGGCGATGAGCGTGGAGTGGATGAGAAAATTGACTGCGCTGGAGAGCAAAGTCGCTGGGTTGGAGAGCATTGAGAGTGCCTGGTCCGAGGCTTCAGCGAGGGCTACGGCCTAGGAGAACACCATCCACGTCCTCCAATCCGAACAAGAGTCGGAGAGAGTGACAGCTACCTTCAGGGAGGCGAGGCTCGAGGAGCGCATCGACGTGATTGATCAAGAGGCATCGGTTCTGGGAGATTGGGTCGCGACTCTGGAGGCAGAGAATGAGCAATTATTGGCTCAGGTTGAGGTATCCTCCGCGGTCGTTCCCCGCCAAATGCATGAGCTCTAGGTTTTATGCTGAAGCCCAGCAGAATATATATAAGAGTTTATGGGAGGCGGGTACCGTGGCTGAGGCTGCTTATGAAGAAGCGCGAGCGAAAGCACGAGAGGCTCGCATCAATTATAGGTATGACGCGGCGACACCCGAAGCTAATGAGGATCAGAAAATGGTAATGGAGAGCCTGTTGGAGACGGGGATGATGGTGACGGTGATGGTGCTGGTGATGGCGGTGATGATGCCGAATGAAGAACATTGTCCTTGTCTGTTTTTATTTTCAATTATTTGTCCATTGTCGTTCGTTTGGTTTTTTTTTGGGTTGGTTTGGGCCATATGTAAGCGGCGATAGCCCCCACTGTGAATTTGTATAAAGGAGAGTTCTTTTCTTTGTTATTTGTCTTGTACTTCACCTTTATTTCAACTGTTTATGGCTTTGGTGCAAGATAGACGCCTATATGGCGAGTCCCGATTTTTCTTTCCTTCTGATGGTTTTTAGCCTTAGGAGTATTTCGATCGAGGTCGACATCCTCTCCTTTTGGCGGAGGCCCTTGGCCTTAAAGGGTGTTATTTTGAACTTATCGAAATAGCAGACCGTCGTCGTTCGATCGAGGTCGAACTCTTCCTTTTTTTGGCGAAGGCCCTTGACCTTAAAGGGTGTTATTTCGAACTTATCGAAATAACAGTCCCTCGTCGTTCGATCGAGGTCGAACTCTTCTCTTTTTGGCGAAGGCCCTTAGCCTTAAAGTGTTTTCAAACTTATCGAAATAACAGCCTATCGTCGTTCGATCGAGGTCGAACCCTTCTCTTTTTTGGCGAAGGCCCTTGGCCTTAAAGGGTGTTATTTCAAACTTATCGAAATTACGTCCCGTCATCGTTTGATCGAGGTCGAACTCTTCTCCTTTTTTTTTGGCGAAGGCCCTTGGCCTTAAAGGGCGTTGTTTCGAACTTATCGAAATAATAGCCTATCGTCGTTCAATCGAGGTCGAACTCTTCTCTTTTTTGGTGAAGGCCCTTGGCCTTAAAGGGTGTTGTTTTGAACTTATCGAAATGATAGCCCATCGTCGTTCGATCGAGGTCGAACTCTTCTCTTTTTCGGCGAAGTCCCTTGGCCTTAAAGGGTGTTGTTTCGAAGTTATCAAAATAACAGCCCGTCGTCGTTCGATCGAGGTCGAACTCTTCTCTTTTTTGGCGAAGGCCCTTTGGCCTTAAATGGTGTTATTTTGAACTTATCGAAATAACAGCCCGTCGTCGTTTGATCGAGGTCGAGCTCTTATCTTCTTTGGCGAAGGCCCTTGGCCTTAAAGGGTGTTATTTTGAACTTAATGAAATAACAGCCCGTCGTCATTCGATCGAGGTCGAACTCTTCCCTTTGTTAGCGAAGGTCCTTGGCCTTAAAGGGTGTTATTTCGAACTTATCGAAATAACAGCCCATTATCGTTCAATCGAGGTCGAACTCTTCCCTTTTTTGGCGAAGACCCTTGGCCTTAAAGGGTGTTATTTTGAACTTATCGAAATAACAGCCCGTCGTCATATGATCGAGGTCGAACTCTTCCCTTTGTTGGCAAAGGCCCTTGGCCTTAAAGGGTGTTATTTTGAACTTATCGAAATAACAACCCGTCGTCATTCGATCGAGGTCGAACTCTTCTCTTTTTTGGCGAAGGCCCTTTTGGCCTTAAAGGGTGTTATTTTGAACTTATCGAAATAACAGCCCGTCGCCGTTCTATCGAGGTCGAACTCTTCCCTTTGTTGGCGAAGGCCCTTGGCCTTAAAGGGTGTTATTTTGAACTTATAGAAATAGCAGCCCGTCGTCGTTCGATCGAGGTCGAACTCTTCCCGTTTTTGGCGAAGGCCCTTGGCCTTAAAGGGTGTTATTTCGAACTTATCAAGATAACAACCCGTCGTCATTCGATCGAGGTCGAACTATTCCCTTTGTTGGCGAAGGCCCTTGACCTTAAAGTGTGTTATTTCGAACTTATCGAAATACAACCCATCGTCGTTCGATTGAGGTCGAACTCTTCTCTATTTTGGCGAAGGCCCTTTGCCTTAAAGGGTGTTATTTCGAACTTATCAAAATAACAGCCTGTCGTTGTTCGATCGAGGTCGAACACTTCTCTTTTTTGGCGAAGGCCCTTGGCCTTAAAGGGTGTAATTTCGAACTTATCAAAATTACAGCCCGTCGTCGTTCGATCGAGGTCGAACTCTTCTCTTTTTTGGCGAAGTCCCTTGGCCTTAAAGGGTGTTATTTTGAACTTATTGAAATAACAGCCCATCGTCGTTCGATCGAGGTCGAACTCTTCCCTTTTTTGGCAAAGGCCCTTGGCCTTAAAGGGTGTTATTTCAAACTTATCGAAATAATAGCCCGTTGTCAGTCCCAGTTTCTGGAGAGTTGAACATCTTCCGTAGGAGTCCCAGTCCGTTTGATATTGCTTGCATCAGAACGTGCAACACCGGTGAATACGGGATGTTGACGTTTCGCTTAGGTTCGTGTTGTGTACGTATTATAGTTTTCTTGTCTGACTCTTGCCGTCCGGCTTGAAGACGTTGCCGACAGGAGGTATTTCAGCTGTGCTGAAGCAATTTGTGTCCTTCAATCGAGTTGTTCCTTTATGCGTTCGCCCGCGCGGGTCTTTTGTGCTTGCTTGGACAAAGAGTGGAAGGTGAGAATGATATTTTCCTCGCTCCCGCCTCGTGTTCCGGTGGGGGAGAACAGGTTGGTAAAACTGTTTGCCTTGTTTGGTATATCGACGGTTGATGTGGCGAGGATTTCTAAGCTTGGTAATCCTACTTGGCTCTCCTTCCTTTATTGCGCTGCTCCCGTGTCTCGCGTGGGTTGGATTCTCCCTTCGTGCTTCTTTTGGTGGGTGATTGTGTTTCTTGGCTTTGATCTAGGAGAAACTAGGAAATTTCACTAAGAAATCCCCACCGATGGCGCCAGATTGTTTGACTCAAAAGATATTAAAACCTTTTTGGACAAATCAATCAAAGATGAAGGGGTAAATCTTAGTCAAACATAATTAATTCCAGATCGAAAAACTAACAGTAAGGATCACACATGGGAGGAAAGAAATATGAATGATCTTATTAAGATTCAATGTTGTATCTCCCATCAATCGATGAGGAAGTAGGTTTACATATTTTTCTAGAGGCCATTTCTTTTGTCTCCAGAATATACAAAGAGAGTTTTTCATTTTTTAGAGAGAGATCAGAGGAGCAGTCCCCCTGTTGAAAGCTTTCCTTGGCTATATATAAGCAAGACACATTTACCCTTTGCTTGACTCGACGTCCTCTTGCCACCAATGTGTCTTGGTCATGATTTTAGGCGTCACTCTTACCGACTCGTCGGATGTCAGAGAGGAGAAATGGAGTGGGCTCTATTAACTTTCACTGCCCGGTTAATTAGGCAAGGCGTCGGTCAACTCGGTCATGACGGTCAGATTTTGACCAATACATGTATAAAATTAATAATAATATTTTACATTTATTACTAATTTTTTTATCTATTTATAAAAGTTGCAAAGAAAACCCAATCATATAATTCTATCAGTTCGAATTCTGATAGCCATGTGTTTACTGCTGTTCATTTTGTATTTTTGCTGTCATGGTAATTATAAGGAAAAATAAAAAGAAAAAAGAAAAAACCTATGCGGCTGGCGGCATTGGCTTAACGGTCAATTAGGAAAACCCCAAAGCATAAAACCAATTGATTAGGATAATGTGTTTTGAAATATGCTTTTAATAACGCGTAATGCGCTCTCCGCATGACACGCGACCAAAGCCACATTAGTTTAAGAGCAAGTAAAAGGAAAACGTAAAAGACACCCGATTAAGAAAATAATAGTACTAACATTCAGCCAATTGAAGAACGAAAACGAATATGCTTAACGGTGAGGTCATCAATTTGAGTTAGAAACATTTTTCCTTTTGTAACAAATACAAAATGGGATAAAAGTTTATACTCCTTTTTACTTAAAAAGTGTACAACATTATGTGAAAATAATAAATACTTATCATTGCAACGTAATTTTGACTTGTTTGGTGGGATAACATGCATATATTTGTTTATTGAGAAAACTAAATAACTCTAATAATATACTATAAAACTTTCAAAATTGTTAGATATAAACTTCATGTCCTTTAAAAACAACATGAAATATTTCTAAGCTAAATTGATCATCTAATCATCTTACATAATGCTCCTCGGATGCAAGTATAAAATAACATAAACGAAACAATATAAAACTATTTGTGAATAAAATTTAAACAAAATGAATAGAAAATCAGCTCTTTCGATGCTGATGAAGACGCAAATACTAGATTCTTCCATTTATGTACTTTAAAAAGACGGCGATGCAATCACATAATCGCTCTAAAAGATCATAAGGATAACTGGATTACAGATCGTGAAGAACTAAAAAATCTAATAGTGGACTATTACCGAGAATTATACACTACGTCTCATACTATGTCTAAATATAAGCACCCAATATCTACTTTTAGTATTATTCCCCAGGAAAAAGCTACCTCTCTAGTAACACCAGTAACTGACAAAAAAATCATAGAGGCATTTACTCCTTCCAAGCATTAAAATCGCTAGGCCCAGACAGATTTCACCCCCTATTATTCTAAAAATACTAGCCTCGAATTAAACACTCCGTACTCCAATTTTGCAAAGACATTTTTCAGAATGGACACATTCCTCAAACATTAAATAAAACATATATTTGCTTAATCCCTAAGATTAAAAGTCATCCACAACTGCCCATTTTAGACTGATTAGTTTATGTAATACCCTATAGAAGATCATTACAAAAATTATAGTTAATCGTATTAAACCCTTACTCGATAACATTATTCACCCAACTCAATCTGCTTTCCAGAAAAATTGTAGAGTTGCAGATAATGCAATCATAGTGCAAGAATTGCTTCACTATACACTACGTCTCATACTATGTCTAAATATAAGCACCTAATACCTACTTTTAATACCATTCCCCAGGAGAAAGCTACATCTAGTAACACCAGTAAATGGCAAAGAAATCATAGAGGTAATTTATTCCTTCCAAGTATTAAAATCTCTAGGCCCAGATGGATTCCACCCCCTATTCTCCCAAAAATACTGGCCTCAAATTAAATACTCCGTACTTGAAAAGACATTTTTCAGAATGGACACATTCCTCAAACATTAAATAAAATATATATTTGCTTAACCCCTAAGATTAAAAGTCCATCCACAACTGCCCATTTTAGACCGATTAGTTTATGTAATACCCTATAAAAGGTCATTACAAAAATTATAGTTAATCATATTAAACCTTTACCCAATAACATTATTCACCCAACTTAGTCTGCTTTCCAGAAAAATCGTAGAGCAGCAGACAATGTAATAATAGTGCAAGAATTGCTTCACCACTTCTGTAACTCTAAATCAAAATACTCTAACATGCTTTTAAAAATTGATCTTGGAAAAACTTTTGATAGATTGGAATGGACTTTTATCCATCAAAATCTCACCTATTTTAACTTCCCTACGCAATTAATCACTGTCATCATGTCGTGTTTAGCCACACCAACAACATTGATACTTATAAATGGCACACCTACCCATTACTTCACCCCCACCAGGGGTATTAAGCAAGGAGACCCCCTCTCCCCCTATCTCTTTATAATGTTCGTGGAGATGCTTTCACGCAACATTAACATGGCTGTGGATTATATTCACTGGAAGCCAATATCTCTAAACCCCAAGTCCTCTCTTATATCACACTTCTTCTTTGCAGACGATATTATATTAGCCTCTAAAATTACTACTACTAGTTTTCATACTTGTCACGACCCCAGCTCGCCCTCCGTAAACTGTCGTGACGAAACCTAGTCTCTAGTCGGTAACTTAACAATTGCGGAAAAAAACAAAACTTGCGGAAGAAATATTTAAAAGCCAAAATAATCGAATGAAAGCAATATTTAAAATGTCGCTCGGCATATACAATACAACTTCTCAAAAACAAATACACTTTCCCAAAACCTGGAATCTCATGAAACCACAAGCCTTTGAATATATAACAGTGTCTAACTCCAGAATTTCTAACAAAGAAAATAAATACAAAAGGGCTAATCTAGAAAGGGACTCCTTGGTCTGCGGATGCAGCAGATATACCTCGAAGTCTCTGGAGCAGTCGCCTCACCTCAAGGGTGATAGGACTGGGTCGAAGTACCTGGATCTGCACATGAAAAACATGCACACAAAGGACATGAGTACACCACAGCGGTACTCAGTAAGTGCCAAGCCTAATCTCGGTCGGGTAGTGACGAGGAAGGTCAGGGCCCTACTGAGGTTAAATAAAATATAAAGTTCGATAGTGTAGAACAGAACAATATAAATAAGTACAGCAGTAAAAGTAACACAGGATATAAAGGACATCAACAACTATTACAAAGGCAAAGTACACAGAAAGAAATATGACTCAGTACCAAAAGTAACAATCGAGGACCTCCCTGGATACCGTCCTGTAGTCCCAATTATACATATCCAATAGGTCTCCCAGGATACCGTCCCGTAGTCCAAATCATAATGCATGGGGATCTACCAGAATCCCGTTCCATAGTCCCAAATATAAATACCCAGTACTGAGGAATCTACCAGGTGCATTCCCGTAGTTCCATATAATTGTGCAGGGGGATCTACCGGAATCCCACATCCGTAGTCCCAGATGTAAACAGACAAGGGGGGAGCTACCGGAATCCCACATCCGTAGTCCCAATGTAAATACACAGCAAAAACAGGAAAAATATTCAGAAATGTCAAATTTCATATTAAGGCAAACAAGTAATTCTAGCCTAGCATGCTGCACAGAATTCAGGTAAGACATTTTGAGCCAATACATCAATTTAATCACTTAGACTTCTTTTCTAAGCTAACAGCAGGCTTAATATTGCAAGTAATAAAAATAGGAAAGGAAATATACTAGTAATTACTTAATGAAAAACCGGATTTCCAATAATTAGCACAAGTACGCACTCGTCACCTCACGTACAAGGCATCTCAATTACCAAATATACCAAATCTTAAGGGGAAGGTCCCCCACACAAGGTTAGGCAAGCCACTTACCTCGAACCAGCTCAATAATCAACCCTAGACCATGTTCTTGCCACGAGTACTCGACTCTAAATGGCCCAAATCTATTCAATTTAATTGCATAATGTAAATAACACTTCAAGTAACTAATTCTACAAGAAATTCTAAGCTAACACGCGAAATTAGGTACAATGACCAAAACGCCCCTCGGACCCACATCTCGAAATCGGGTAAATTTTACATTTTCAGAATCCTCACATTCTCACGAGTTCATGCATACCAAAATTATCCAAATCTAAGGTCAAATTCCCAATCAAAAGTCGAATTCTAGGTCTAAAAACTTTCTTCCAACTTTTCCCCAATTTTCATTTCCAATCCGAAATTAAATGATGAAACGAACTATAGATTGATGGAATTGTTACCCAATGATCTCCTCTTCAATTTCCTCTCAAAATTGCCCTTTCCCGAGCTCCAAATCGAATTTCCAACTTTTGAAACTAAACTCTCAAAATTTCCTATTTTCTTCCTAGAAATCCCGCATCTGCGGTCCAACAATCGCATCTGCGACACCGCTTCTACGGTCGGGGAACCACTTCTGCGGTTCTTACTTAGAAACTCCATCTCACACCTGCGACCCAAAATCCGCATCTACGGTCGCGCAGGTGCGGTTCCTGGCCCCCTTCCTCATTTTCGCTTCTGCGACCACTTAGTCGCTTCTGCAGTGCCCTTACCTGCGGTCACACACTCGCAGGTACGGTTATGACAATAAACCAGCAGCTGAAGCTGCAACTCTCAACTCCAAAATCCTTCCGTCAACCATCCGAAATCATCCCGAGGCTCCCGAGACCTCAACCAAAAGCACCAACAAGTCTAATACCACTGTCCAAATTTATACCAATCCTTAAAACACCTAAAATAACATCAAAACGATGAATCAACCACGGATTCAAGCCTAAGAACTCCAAAACTTTAGAAATACATTTCCGATCAAAAAGTCTATCAAACCCCGCCCGAATGACCTAAAATTTTGCACACACGTCACATGCAATGCTACTGAGCTACTCCAACTTCTAGAATTCCATTCCGACCCTCGGATCAAAATCTCACTATCGAACCGAAAACTTCAAAATTCGACCTTTCGGCATTTCAAGCCTAAATTAGCTATGGACCTCCAAAACACAATCCGAACACGCCCCTAAGCCCGAAATCATCCAACGGAGCTAACGGAACCATTAGATTTCCATTTCGAGACTCTCTTCATACTGCTCCGACTACGGTCAAATTTCCAACACTTAAGCTCTCATTTTAGGGACTAAGTGTCCCAAAACTCTCCGAAACTCAAAACCGAACATCTCGATAAATCAAAATAGCATAAATAAATACGAAAAAAGTAGTTAATAGGGGATCAGGGCGTAAATTCTTAAGACGACCGACCGGGTCATCACAATACTATTTTTGACCAACTTGACCAATTTACTCAAATTTCAAGCCAAAAAAATAATTTTGAGAAATAAAAAATTTTCTTCTCAAAAGATGTAAAACCCGCCGATAAAATATTTGTCCTCACATCCTTTAATATGGTGGAAGGTAAATCTTTTGAAAAATATTTAGGATTCCCAATCTTTAATGCGAAACCCACAAAGTAGGATTTCAATTTATTATCGACACTTTCAAAAACAGACAAGCAGAATGGAAAACAAACCATCCTTCACTAGCATGGCGTACCACTCTTATAAAAGCAACTCTTAATTCCATCCCCAATCATATAATTCAATTTGTAGCTCTCCCCAATTATGTAATCACTCGGTTATAATCCTTTCAAAAGAAATTTCTTTGGGGTACAATAGCTAAAAAAACTCCATTTATTAAAATGGGACTATGTAACTAACTCAAAAGAACACGGGGGGCTAGGAATCCAAAAACTTAAGGAAACAAATAATGCCTTACTTGCAAGTACAACGTGGAAATTATTCCATAACCCTCAAACCCTTTGGTCTTCGATCCTTATATCTAAATATATAACCACTAATAAAAGCCCATTGGCAAGAACTTCAACATTATGGAAGCACATTACTACTGGATGACAGGTGTGTCAAAAAGGGCTAGTTTGGCTTATCACACAAGACACCCTCGTAAAATTTTGGACTGACAATTGGTTAGCCCCAAACATGAATATTCGCGCACTAATTGAGGAACCTCTACAACATAATGAAAACCAATTAAAATCAAAGAGGCACTCTCTATTATTAATGGTCAATCCTCAACCATCTCCTTTGAGCTACAAACCAGCCACTAGGGATAAAATCACTAGTGCTTATATGCATTTTAATTCCCCTCGTTCAGATAGCATAATTTGGGGGCATACACCAATGGGCCAATTCACAATTAATTCATGCTACAAAGCACTCACACATTCCAATTTCCTTCCAAACATTCACGGCTGGATCTGGCGTCTACATTTACCACCAAAAATTAAATTATTTCTTTGGTTAATAAGCCATAACCGTCTTTCAACTAACTCCTACTTACATAGACTTGGAATCCTCTCTTCCAACCTATGTGCGCTCTGTCAAGTGCATGAAGAAACAATTAGTCACATTCTATTCAATTGCACTAATGCAAGACACTGTTGGCATGCTATGAAATTAATGAGTTTCATACAAAATATTAAGCAGGGAACACTTCCTAGCTATACATGTCTTAGAAAACTTATTCAATCACATAGTTTTACCACTCACAGTTCCATATCTCATCAAATACTACTCCCCTTCACTTTATGGCAGTTGTGGAACATTAGAAATAAGAACATCTTCGAAAATTCCAAATGTACACCCGACATTAATTCTATAAATCAACTTGCAACCAATATTTTTACCTAACCAATAGCTCCACACACAAAAAACAATTGTTACCAGTGTATATCAAGTGGGAACCTCCACCAATAGGTTATTTCAAATTAACACGGACGGGACAGTCAAAGCGTCAACTACTAATACTGGGTTGGGGGGGGGAGGGGAGGGGAGGGGGAGATATTCAGAGATACAAATGAGGATTGGGTGATGGGATATGCGGGAAACCATCCCACAACAAATGTCACTAATATAGAACTCATGGTGCTGCTTCGAGGATTACAACTAGCAACAACTCACAACCTCACGCTAGGGGTGTGCATTCGAATCGATTTATCGATAAATCGAATCGATTATTTGTTATCGGTTTATCGATTTCGATTTCAAAATTTTTCTTATCGAGTTATCGATTTTGATTTTGTCCTCTTCGGTTATCGGTTTATCGATAAACCGATAAGATATACTAAAAAAACAAATATACCCTTATTCTATAATACCTTTTCCTTTACCCTAAGTCCATAACCCTATTATTTCCTCTACCCATTATTTTGGTTCCAATAAGAAAAAGAAAAAGAAAAAGGAAAGAAAATTAACTGGAGACGGTGTGGACAAGATGAATGGTATCGACGAAACGGCAAATATGAGTGACAGCCCAATCAAAAGCGTGCTTGCTGTTAGGACCGTGATCAATAGCGATGACTATGTCCCGTCCACGGTGGCCCTATCCTGTTTCTCTCTTCAATTCATGCGGCGACACCACTGGTATGAGCGACGGAAGCTTCACTTCTCTCCAGTTGTACTCTTCTTCCTCCATTAGCGTTTCCATTAATTATTGATTTCTTCTAATTATTGATAATGTACAGGGTATTTGGAATTTGAAAGAGTTGTTCTAATTGGGAGAGAGAGTTTTTGAAAAGTATAAATAGAAGAAGGGTGGCGAATGAAATTTGAGTTTGTTATAGGTTTCTTATTGGTGTAATCGATAACCGAATCGATAAGCCCCAAAAATCGATAAATCGAAATCGAAAAAATCGAAACCTTATTGAAACGATAACGATAAACATATGTATAAATCGATAATCGATAAGTAATTATCGATAAGGATCAAAATCGAAACGATATCGAATGCACACCCCGACCTCACACCATTGCAAATCCACACGGACGTGAAAGAGGTAATTACCATGCTTAATAGTACATACATAATGCATTCACACTTGCTTAATGATTGTAGATCCCTGATCGAGACATTGAGTAATACGGCCATAGTCCACACTTATTAGGGACTGAACACAGGAGCTGACAAACTAGCACATTCTGAAATGGAACTGATGGGCAGCAATATCACCTTTTTGCCAACCCCACCAAAATTTCTACTGGAAGATCTTCTTGAAGGCAAACGGGGATGCTGCAGACTTAGGCATATTCCTACAACAAATCCTACAATAAGAGAATCACAAGTAGCTTTTTGTAACTCTTTTGATGTAGCTTCTGGTAGTAACAACACACAAACACTTTTTTTTGTAATAGAGCAGTCGCTCAACATGACGCTCATCATCCACCTACTAACAACAATAGTAGTAATGTTCCAACTTTTTGTATAATTGCGTCTTTGCAAATGCTCCCTGTATTTCATTGTTAATTAATAGAATGCAGTCTTTTAAATAAATAAAAAGTCATACCTTTTCTATCTACAAACTTATAAGTATCTCATCTCTTTGTGCCATTATTATTAACTTATTTTAAATATATTTTCTCGATCAACAAAATTATTCAAATATTCGTAAATAACTTTTTGCTTCAAAGCCTTTTGGGCCCAACTTTTTGCTTTTTGACTTGTTTTAAGCAAGTTTTTAACTTATTAAGCACTATTTAACTTTGCCAAATACTAAAAGAAACTTAAAAACTAATTTGACCAGTGTAAAATCCAATCCAAATACCCTCTAGTCTAATTCATTACTCTACAGAAAATTGGACAATTTTAGAAGTAAATTACTCTCTCTGTTTCAATTTTGATGAGGTAGTTTTCTTTTTAGTACGTTTCAAAATAAATGATATATTTTTAAATTTAAAAATAATTAAATTTTAAACTCTTTATTATACTCATTTTATTTTTAATGAAAAACTTTAATAAAAGTTTTTTTTTTAAATTCGTCAAACTATCCCATTTAAATTGAAATGGAGGTATTATTAATTAAAAAGTAGTCAGACAGAACCGTAACAGAAGCTTTTTAAACACTGATATATTAAAGATGGGAGCTTGTCAGAAAAGAAAAGAATAAACAAAGAAAAGTAAAATCTGGAGTAGCGATATAAGTTTTTTTCCTCGATGAATAATGAACAGTGAACACTCCAATAGTCCCAGTTAACTCTCAGGCCTCAGCTATGGCTCTCAGTTTCCAACTGTATATGCTTTAGAAAATAGAAAGAAAAAGCCTCGGATTCTCTTCACTCTACTTTATAACCTACTACTACAATCTCTAGGGTTTTGCTTCTTCCAATTTCCTTCAAATGGAGATTCGTTTCACCGCTTTTGTACTGACGGCGGCGTTGATGCTCTCCGTTGAGCTCTCCGCCGGCGGAACCTTCTCGTCGAGGTTGATTCACGGCTACTCAGACGAAGCGATGTCGTTTTGGGCATCTAAAGGGAAGAGCGTGACGTGTCCGAAGCGCGAAAGTGTGGAGCACATGAGGTTGCTTCTTAGCAATGATTTGAAGCGCCAGAGATTAAAGCTTGGCTCGCAGAAACAACTCTTGTTTCCTTCTGAAGGAAGCAAAACTCATTTCTACGGCAACGACTTGAGTTGGTTAGTAATACTATTACTACTGAAAATATAAACTATTGCAGAAAGTATCTCTGTTTAATACTATCAGTTTACGAGATTTGTTAAAATTGAAGCTTAAAATGCACTTTTAAAATAATGAAGCTTAAAATGCGCAATGTTGTAACGGATTTTGAGTGTTCTTTTTTTTTTTTTTTTTGGATATTTCCTGTTGCATCTACGGAGTCAATTGTTTTGCGTTATGATTTATACGTATACTGAAATCAAGTTCAGTTTTTGTTTTATTTTGTTTTTGTTTTAGTGTTTACTTTTTAGCAGGTTAAATTGGAGATTTTTTACTCTTAATCTGTGAAGAGTGTAAAGTTCTGATTAATTTCTGTTTTAACCTTTTGCTTTATAAGAGTTACTTATAGTCTCGAGGAGTCATTTTAGCAGTGTTAAAAATAGCGTGAAGCGAGGAAAAACGACAACCCCCATTTCACGAAAACGAGAAGCGAGAAGCGAAGCGCCCGCTTTTTTTAAGTGAAGCGAAATTTTAAAAAAAAGAAATTAAAATAAATAATTGGGCAGAAACTGGGCAGAATTTTTCTGAAAAAAATTCGCCAGCATTTCGGCACTTTTTGGACTTTTAGAAAGAAAAAGTAAAAGAAGAAGAAGAAGAAGAAGAATGAAAATAAATCTGGAAAACATACCTGTTGAAACTAAGTTGTTGTTGTACTACTGAAGTCTTGAAGAAGAAGAAAAAGAACCCTAGTTTGCTTGAACAAATCGCTGGTTTGAAGAACCCTAGTTTGCTGCTAAGGAAGTCGAAGAAGTGCTAAAACAGAAACAACGATTTGGGTCTTTTAATTGAAAAAAGACTTTGGGTCTTTTAATTGAAAAATCGTCCGCTTCGATCGCTTCTGGGCGCTTCACCGCTTCTCGCTTTTTAGAGAGAAGCGGCCGCTTATGCATACCTGAGCCGCTTTTAACACTGGTAGCGATACCCCTCCCGCTCCGCTTCGCTTCTCGCTTAAAGCGAGGAAGCACCCGCTTTTTTGAACACTGCATTTTAGTGCTTAAGAGCACAATTCGAATGCAATTCACGATATCGGATCAAAGTGACCTCATAGCTGAACGCAAACCATGGAATGTTTTTTCCAACGGAGCAATTAGTTGTGGTCCTTTTGGAAGGTTTTATATCCTGGTGTTGCTGCCACCTTGAATGAATACTCTTCTTGATTGCCTATGGTTGTAGTATTGAAATGACACAAATTGGTCATCTGTTTTTTCTTCAAGCCTCAGTCTTTTTCATAAGTGTCAAGCCTTATAGTCATTCGGCCTTAGAAATCTTAAGAGATTTCCTTTCCCTTTCATTGTTGTAGTTGGCTCTTATTTCAGGAGTCTTAAAAATTCACAGCCCCTATATGATGGAATAAGAAAAAGCTACGTGGAAAATAAATCGGTAAGTTTTGTATAATATAGCATATATGCTTAACCGAAAACACAGAAACCTTGACAATTCAAATATAAGTAATAATATCAGGCAAAGGAAAAAGGGAAACAAGAAGAAAAGTGGAAGTACTGTATATAGCATGAAACTTTTTGTAGTGATCTAATTAAGTCTCTTGATTGTTCTGGATTACTATCATTCAGGCTGCATTATGCGTGGATTGATATAGGGACGCCAAATGCATCATTTCTTGTCGCTTTGGATGCTGGAAGCGATCTGCTCTGGGTCCCTTGTGATTGTGTACAATGTGCTCCGTTGTCTTCAAGCTACTACTCAATGTTGGTAGGGTGCCACAACTAAATTCTGCGTTTGACTGTTTATCCTTACTGGTAATATTTGACCTTTCTTTTATTTCAAAATATAAGTTGTAGTTCTGAAAGTACTATCAATGCAATTCCACGAAAGTCATCTTCACTTATAGTGGGACCACTAAATATTATAATGTCCTCAATTTAATTTGATGTAGTTACTCTAAAGAAAGATTTATAAACGTATAACCATCTTACAACATTATTTGACGCCCTGCAATTTTTCTGTCCAAGTTAAAATTACTCATGCACTTGATGCTTTGTGCAACCTCAAGGTCCAAGCTGTTGCAGTAACTTCTAAGTTACTGCTATATCCTGATATATTATCTTTGAAACCTCAACTTTTTCATTCTGAAAGAAATATGTTTTCTTTTAAAGATATGCCAACCAGTAAAGATTTACTAATAATTTTGGATTTTGTTGTATTTCACAGCTTCTATTGTTCCACTGAAAAACTTTTTCTGTTTAAGTAAAACAGTTTTGCTTTAAGATAAGGATGATTCGAGGTGTAGTAATTTATTTCCTGTATTTCACAATCTTATACCGATCCGGGCATGTATTTCTTTGGCTGGTTTATCTCGTGCTGAACAAGTAGAAGTGTCATTTTCACTTTTTCTTGGGTATGTACTCCTTATAGAAAAAAAATAAAAATTCTTGGGTATCTTTTGAAACTCAATCTGAGGAATGCACTGGAACATTTTGTTGAAGTAACATACGCAATTTTTTATTATCATTTTGTTGTACTTTTTTTCCTGGGGTGAATGGTTCAAAGTTTAAGTTCCCTTTGTGGCTTCTCCCTTTTTCTTCTTTGTGAAATGAATATTTCTTCTTGAATATTTCGTCTTCTATCATGTCTTTTTCCTTATGAACTTTGTCTTGAATTCCTAGTACAGTTGAATTAATTAACGCCTTATCAATGAAGCATTTAGAAGTGATAGTGTATCTCTCTTGGGAACAGTTTTAGCAGTTAATTCTCCAATGATTGATTGGCAGGTGCTCCCTTGTATTTGGGGCATCTATTGTGCAGGATAAAGATCTGAACGAGTATAGCCCAGCACGATCAAACACTAGCAAGCATCTATCTTGCAGCCATCGATTATGTGAACTGGGTCCTAACTGCCAGAGTCCAAAGGAACGATGCCCTTACACTGTTAACTATTATTCTGAAAATACATCAAGTTCGGGTTTTCTTTTTGAGGACAAATTGCATTTGACTTCAGTTGGTGGTCATGAACATCAAGGTTCTGTGCTAGCTTCTATCGTTATTGGGTATGCTTATTCAATTTTTATTTTCCCAGTTCTGTATTCTTCCAAGTAACACCAGCTTAACAGATTTGTGACGTTGAGAGACCTATTTTATGAGTTCCTTACGAGTGAGTTTGTAGGTGCCTTAGCGAAGTGTAGCAAGGGATTCTCCACAGAGAAGATTTGGCCCTTGAACCTTGAAATTTTCTGAGCTAACTGTTAAATTTTGGCTATTTGATTAGTGGTCAAGCTGCTAGCTGTCAAGTTACAGTATTTACCGGTTGGTTGATGAATATGCTTTTCTTTTTCCTATTATCTAATTGCAGGTGTGGTAGCAAACAAAGTGGCAGTTATTTGAATGGAGCTGCTCCAGATGGGGTGATGGGATTAGGGCCAGGAGAAATTTCTGTTCCAAGTTTGCTGGCGAAGTCTGGATTTCTTCCACATTCATTCTCATTGTGTTTTGACAAGACTAATTCTGGCACAATTTTCTTTGGTGATCAAGGGCCTGAAAATCAAAGACTAAGTTCATTTGTATCTTTGGATGGGAATTAGTATGTATCTCCTCTATCCTTTTGTGCTATGTTTAGCTTGATAGCCAAACAACTTCTTTTGCGCAATTATCTTATGTTCCTAATTGTAATTTGTACCAGCAATACCTATATTGTTGAAGTCCAACGTTATTGTTTTGGGGGTACCTGTCTAAAGCAAAGCGGATTTCAAGCCTTAGTTGATAGTGGGTCTTCCTTCACTTATCTCCCTTCCGAAATCTTTCCAAAAGTAGTAACTGAGGTACAAGTGTCATTTTTTTCTTGCCCTTGTTCCATGTTTCCTCTTGGTTTCACAAGTTACTATTCTGCTTAGTTTTAGAACACGCAATCAGTTTTTTGTTGTACCTGAGTTATTTCCTGTTTCTTTTCTTCTAGTTTGAAGAGCAAATAAATGCTACAAGGTTAGCTACAGAAGATTTTCCTTACTGCTATAAGGCTAGGTAAAGTCTGCTTTCCGGAAGATGCTGGTTTTAGTTTTATCTACTTGTAGGTTATATCCTTCTCTTTTTATGCAGTTCACGAGGTTTACCAAACATTCCTAGCATGAAACTTGTGTTAGCTGCTAACCAGAGCTTTGTAATTCAGAGCCCCGTGTTTACCATCTCCAGTGATCAGGTCAGTATTGGATTTTCTTTGCTTTGCCATCGGCCTGCAAATCGATCTTCTTCTTCTTCTTCTTCCTCTCTCTCTCTCTCTCTCTCTCTCTCTTTGAGGGGTGGAAGATGTGGCTCATGCATGCATACTCTCTGAAGCATATAACTTTTGGTAGAGATGCTTGAAGCATAAAACTTAAGGAGAACGAGTCACTGCAAGAAAGGATCCGCAGTTTTGTTATGAGTGGTTAGTGATGGTGAACAGATAGGAACCATGACAGCCCAATATTTAAGAAAATTTATGCTGGAACTGTGTAAATTAGCTATATAAAATTGCAATAGATTTCCTATAGAACTCCAATCCCTCAAAGAAGTTTTTCTGTAGCCACTCTGCTTTTAGTCCTCATCATATCTCCTTTTGAAATTAGTTCTAAAGATTTCTATTAGTGTTGTCATAGTGGCTACTGGCTACAAGGTCATTTTGGTTCTGTAATAGTTTCCATTCACTAGTTATTGCAGTTGTATGTTCTGCAAACTTCTATGTTCAGGAGCGAATGCTCTCTACGTGCAAAGATGAAATGATGGCTAAATGCCCCTGTACTTAGTTTACATTGGTTTTAGTTTTACTGCTATGAACATACATGTTACCCTGCTGCCTTTGCGTGCTTAAACAAGATATTTCCAATTCCTTTACGATAAAACAAGTGTGGTTTCTCAATAGGTTTCCCATTGTGTGACCGATTTCCTCGGAAACTGGATTTGCAAGTTCATTGTTCCCTCTCATGTGTACTTTGTTCTGTAGTTTTGATAGTGATGGTTTCTCATAGAAGGTATTTTGTGCAGGGCGATAACTTTTATTGTGTAGGTATCCTACCTATTGAGGGAATGATTGGTATCATTGGACGTAAGTGGATTATATGATTTTAAACTCGTTTTAAGATGCACATTCATAAATGTTTAAGGTTTGGATGAACTATGCAATTACATTTGAGTTATGCTGTGCAGAAAACCTTATGGAGGGATATCGAATGGTGTTTGATTGGGAAAACATGAAGTTGGGTTGGTCTCACTCCAAGTGTAAGCTCATTTTGCATATTTAGACTAGTTTTTTAAAGTAATTTTGTTTTTTTTTTGCTGTATTGAAAAGGAAAGGATGGAAGAGTTTACTGACCCCCCCACCCACCCACACACCCCAAAAACCCCCACCAAAAAAAGAAAAGAAAAAAAGGAAGGTAGATGAAAGAGCCTTATCAAAAGAAAAAAAAAGAACGTAGATGAAAGAAGAGTTTTGGGATATATGCGAGATAATTAGATTTGATTGGATTTCCTTGATGATTCTGTTTAGGCTTTAAGATTGAACACATGGTATAGTTTATGTATATTATCCTGAAGATGGCACTTGTTTTTGCTCTTTGAGCAAATTTATGGTGGAACACCTTTTACGCATTTCAACTTGTATCGGCAGGCTAATCTTACTTGAACTTTTGTGAAGTTTGGCACCTATTAGATTTTCACTAAATATATACCTTCTATTTACTGGTATACTGAGTTATTGGTTGGCATATTAACCACAATAATCATAAAAATCATAGTGAAGTAGCAGTAATTAGCATAATAATGGTTATTAGTTGCCTCTTGGTCTAGAATGGTTTTCCTACAAGTGAGTCTTGAAAGGAGAATAAAAAATAAAAATAAAAGTCACTTCTGAGAAGTATTTGTATCATGCAATAACTCAATTGAAGTAGGTTCTCTCTCCCCCTATCCCTGCACCATCTCTTCTTCACAAATCCATCTTTTGAATCTCAGGTCAAGACATAGGAGGGAGTGCAAAAGTACCACCAACACCTCCTCCGAGTGGTTTAGCCTCAAATCCATTGCCAACAAATGAGCAACAAAGAAGCCCTGGTGGACATGCAGTTGCACCTGCCATTGCCGGCAAACCATCTGCAGCATCACTCCATGCTGTTTCATACTGGCATTGCGCTATGAGTTCTCTTCTACTTTCATTCGTTGTGTGGTTACCTTATCTGATATAACATATGTAATTATGTGCTTATATGTAAATTCTCATTTCTTCAATCAGATCCTTCTCTCACAGATCATGTATTCTAGTCAATTAATTTCATTGGTTTTGGTCTTTCCTCAGATCTATTACTCTTTCTAGGTCATTTTGGTATCATTTTATTCGTTGGTATTCATTGTGATGATTTCCTCCATGATACATGGGCAGGAACATAAAGTTGTGATTTGAGTTGCTAGAATTCACGACGAGGATCTTTTATAGATCTAATCGATGTAAGTGGCAGGAATTTGAATCTATCATTCCCAACTAGCTAAGTAGTTTTTTTTCTTATAGGAATGCACCTCGTACACAAGTTACACGAGGTGGGAGGACTGGGAAGATCATTGATTTGGATGGTTCTGGTGCCGGTTCCGTTGAACTGAAATATGATGTGAAATGTTGCATATACAGAATTTTGGACCTTACGCTTGTCAAATTAAGTGCTGCTTCTTTCTGCCAAAGACTACAGAGGCAGCTCAAAAGCCTAGCCATCGTACCAAAATAAAACAAACTGATACCTAGATTATTCTGTTTCACTTTCTAGAGAAAACTATTGTCTATTGTAATCATGCTCATTAATCATTATTAACTTGGTCTAACTTGCGCAGCCTTTTGTCTACTTGATATTTGGCCTAAATATTGACCACACTGTGGTTATTGCAGCTTTAATGGAAATGCAAGGACCTTTCTGTTTTCTGGTTGATTTGTGTTAAGTGGCTATCTTTGCTTAGTTTTGAGCTTGTTTTCGCGTGTTCGTTTATTTCGGTATAATCTTTGACGTAGCGAGGGAGCTCTTTTAACCAAAGACTATAAGGATCAAGGATTCCGAAACATGGATGCTTTTGGTTTCTTTCATTTATTCCCCGTTCTCCATTGTGGCTGCATTTGTATAAAAGTGTTTTCGGTCAAAGAAACAAAAAAATATACGCACGCAAAACGCAAAACAGTATATCCAGAAAGACAATTTCATGAGTTGCCTCTTGGGGTTTTGAGAAATTTTTGTTTACGTAAAGGGGCTCGATCAGTAAATATCCTTTCTGTTCTTGGAATCGTGAGGATAAGCTGGGACAATAATCAACAACTGCTGCATGTGGATGGCTTTGTGTCCAAGTGTTGAGCAACATTTGAACTCCTTTGTTAACTTTTTAGTAATATCTTGCTGTTTTCCCTCAACAGTGTTCGCGTCCCCCTTCCATTTGTAAGTATGTTGCATATTTCTAGGGTTGTCGGGTTAGGAGTTTTTGTTTTTCGAAAAGTTTGAAAGAAAAGAATGAATGACCTTTGGTAGAACTAGAAGGTTGCTCTTACTTAGTGCATGGTAGGGGTGGATAATTTGCTCCTAATTAATGCAGAGTGGAGTGAAGATGATTAGGTTACGATTAGGGGTGTACACTTGGTTCGGATTTTATAATTATTAAATCAAGCCAATTGTATTGGGTTATTAAATCTAAGACCAAATCAAATCAATAAAACTCGGGTTTTTCAATCTCGTTTTTTCTCGAATTTTCGAATTTTTTGGGTTTTTTCCAGGTAAAATCTCCGTAGCTCAAAACATATAACTTATACTCAAAATATTTTTTTAATCCTAGTAAAAAACAACTATATAAGTTTTTTTTTCAAGAAAATAATACAAAATATGAGATGCGTCATGGCATTATTCTAAAATATTCAACAATAAAGACAATAAAATTATGCAATACAAATATTGCTAATTAGAAAGCCATAATAAAAATAAATATAATCTAAAAGTACTAAGTCATGCTAAAACAAGTAGACTAATAAGAGTATTAATTACATGACTAAATGCTAAAGAAAAATAAAGAAATGTTATGCATTTTTATCTACATTATCGTAAAACAAAAAATATTCAATACATTGTTGTTCGTAGTATTGAATTAAATATCTTTTGTTAGCATTAATATTGATTTGACTTTGGTTTGGACTTTTATTAGCATTATTTAAGTTACTGATATTAATGGCTATAAAACTTATTGGAACATTGAAAAGTTCTAATTCCAACCTTGAAATAATGCCTTAAAAGATAAAATTATGAAAAAGTTTAAGAAATATTTATAAGTTACATCACAATAAGTATATTATATATTAAATATATTTAAAATTTCTATATATATAATGTCGGGTTAGTTTGGTTTCAGTTTGACTTTCTTTAATTAAAACTAAACCAAATCAATTATGGTCGGATTTTTTTTTTCAACATCAAACCAAACTATAGTCGGGTTCTTTTTCCCGATTTGATTCAGATTATCGAGTTGGTGCAATTTATCGATTTGCTTTGTTCAACCCTAGTTACGATTCTAATCTCATTCGCAAAATTTGGTTGGTCTTATCAGTATACACGTCGATTACACATTACACAATGGAATATAGATGTATTGGTGTAAGTTGGGTTTTTCAAGTTTGACTAAGCTTTTACAATTTGTCAGTGTGAATGATTGGACTCAGTTTTTTACGATTCAGATATATTCATTCAAGAAATTAAAAAGCTGTTTTGGAAGAGTCTAAAGTAGATAATTCCTAACGAGTTTGACAAATGACAGTTGAGCAAACTTATAATCAATAGGAAACACCATTATTATCCTGGGGTAGGAGAAGAAATAATTCTACTATTTAGTGCCACATGAAAATGACTTTAGGATAGTGTCGTGGAATGTGGCATTAATGGTGCTAATTTTTCTAACACCACGTACGAGTTACAACCCCTACATGCATTTTAATTCGTATGACTTTTGCCCTATTTCGAAACATACCCCGCTTTACTAATAATTCTATTTTATGTTACAGTCACAACTTTCAAATCTACAACAACAAAAACAATCCTGTTGAATGATTAGATAGATTGACAACTATACACAGTTGTATACGTTAAGTTAGCTGAGTAGTTAGAGGTTAATTAGTTAGTTAAGCTGTTAGTATAAAATGTTCAATGCCTTTCCATTAGCCGGTTAGGTTTGCTCTTCTTCTGCTTATTTCTCAATTTTTAATAGCTTTGAATCTAGATATCATCATGGTATTAGAGCGAGCGTTAATGATCTGCGCTTGACGACTCCTATTTTAGATTCTTCTTTCTCAATTCTCAGCTGATTTACTCATCTAAGCTGTCTGATTATTTCAACTCCCAAAAGCTATGGTTTGTTCGATTTTGAGAAATCAATATTTTTTGGAGCATTTGCTTGAGCTTGATTTCATTGGCAAGAGAAGAAAACTATGGCGATTAAAACTGAAGATAGTGGATCGACTCCAGTTGATGCAACTGTAGCTCAGATAATTGACCAACATCATCCTTTGTTTCTTCAACCCAGTGATACTCCAGGTAGTTCTCTAATTTCAGTTAAGCTTACTAGGGTTTGCAGATGAGAGGTATCCTAAGGAGAAGTTTCCTCCTTGTCACGACCCGGATTTCACATCCTCGAGAGTCGTGATGGCACCTACTCATGAAAGCTATGCAAGCTGAGTATTATAAATTCATTAACCTTTTTACTTAGCCTTTTTAGTAGTTCAATATAATAGATGATCAACTACGAAAATATTATAATAAACAGAAAATGCGGAAGACGAAAGCTAATAGTTTAACCATATACTAGTGCAGAATCCAACATACAACTCTACCCAGAATTTGGTGTCACAATATCACGGACTATCTACGAATACTACAAACAGTGGTCTGAAAGATAAATACAAAGCTGTCTCTGAAATACATAAAATAAACAGAATAGAAAGATAGAAGGAGACACCAAGGCCTGCGGACGCCTGCAGGACTACCTAGGGTCTCCGCCACTGGACTGAAGGCAGCAACCTCACTGTAGTCCAAAAGCTGCAGCACCAGGATCTGCACAAAGTATAGAGTGTAGAATCAGTACAATCGACCCCATGTATTGGTAAGTGTCTAGCCTAACCTCAGCGAAGTAGTGACGAGGCTAGGATAAGACTACCAAATAAACCAGTGCAGTATATCATATATAACAAGTAATAATGCCAGAAACTAGCAGATAAAGATGGGAAGGGGGAACATGCTGCGAGGAATATCATGTACAAACAAAATTTTAGTAAAGAAGTGAAAGGAATACGAAAATTCAACCGTAAGTAGGAATAAGGAAATCAATGACAAGTGCACGACATCACCCTTCGTGCTTTTACCTCACATAATCATGGCACGAAATTATCCTTTGTGCATTTTCACTCATATCATGGCACGACATTGTACATCGTGCGACACAGAATCACCCTTCATGCTTTTACCTTACAATATCGGCACGACATCACCCTTAGTGCATTAACACTCTCTCACAAATATCATGCATGACATCACCCTTCGTGTTTTTACACTCTTCCTTACCCAAGCAACAACCACAAAGCAATACAGGCATGTAAAATCAATAAAATCACAATAGAATCCCGATAAGGGAACAATAACATAACAACAATATCCCGGCCCGGTAAGGGAAAACAATATCATGAGTAATAACATCCCGGCAAGGGAGATAATATCAAAAGTAATAACATCCTGGCAAGGGAGACAATATTATAAACCTCTTCTCTTTCCACAATTACTTCACAACTCAATTCTCAACTTGAGCCAACGCTCTACAATGTTCAATTACCAATAATATTTCCATAAGCCTTGTTCAACAATAGAAATCATCATATAAAGCATGAACAGTACGAAACGGAGTCACATTAATCATAAAACAAGACTCACGGGCACGCTTGACACCGATGTATAGATACTCATCACCACACCTATATGTCGTACTCAACAATTAACACATAGCAAATAAGACACAACTCCTACTCCCTCAAGCTAAGGTTAGACCAAACACTTACCTCAATGCCACGAATACAATTCAAGCCTCAACTACTGCTTTAACTCTTGTTTCCACTACCAATTTGCTTGTACCACAATTTACTTAACGATATCAATAAATGCTAGATGAATCAATTTTAATGCATGAAAATAAGTTTTCTAAAGATTTCTCCAAAAAGTCAAAAATTGACCCCGGGCCCACATGGTCAAAACCCGAGGTTTGAACCAAAACTCGATTACCCATTTATCCACGAACTCAAATATATAATTTGTTTTGAAATCGGACCTCAAATCGAGGTCCAAACCGCCAAAATTCGAAAATCCTAAGTTCTACCCAAAACACCCAACTTCCCCCATGAAAACCCTTGATTTTGAATCGAAATCATATAAAAAGATGTTATAGATTGAAGAATATGAGTTAGAAATGACTTACAATCGATTTGGAGAAGAACCTTTCTTTGGAAAATCGCCCAAGAGAGCTGAGGGTTTGAGGGAGTTTGAAAAATGAAGAATTTTTCGTCTAAGTTTGATTTTGCATAGGCGCAGATATCGCATTTGCGATGACATGTTCGCAAATGCGAACTTGGAATTGCAGCCAAAGCTTCGAATTGCGAAGGAAGGCTTGCCTTTGCTTTCTTCGCAAATGCGAACAACTGTTTGTGGCCAATTTCACTTCGTGGCCTATCTAAAACTCACCCGAATCCTCGAGGCTCCAAACCAAATATGCACGCAATTCTAAAAGCATCATATGGACTTGCTCGTGTGATCAAATCATCAAAATAATATCAATAACTATGAATTAAACCTCAAATTCATGAAATCACTCAAGAACATCAAAATTTCCAATTTCTCAAATAAAGGTCCGATTTATACTAAACGAACTTCGATTCTTACCAAACTTCACAGATTCAACTTAATTATTATATAAAACGTGTACCGAGCTCCGAAACTAAAATATGGGCCCGATACCATCAATTTCAAACCTTTTTTCATTCCAAAACTCTTATAATTTCAATTAAATAATTTTTTTCAAAAATTTATTTCTCGGGCTTGGGACCTCAGAATTCGATTTCGGGCATATGCCCAAGTCCCAAATTTTACTGCGGTCCCTACGAGACCGTTGGATCACGGGTCCGGGTCTGTTTACCAACTTTAATTAATTTTAAAAGCCAATTTTCTTATTTCACTTAGTTTTCACATAAAAGCTCTCCAAAAACATGCGGCTGGATTGCGCACGCAAATCGAGGTGAGACAAAAAAGGGTTTTAAGGTCTCGGATCACAAAATTTACTTTCAAAATGAGTAAATTCTCCACCTCTAAAATAACCGTTCGTCCTCGAACGGACATAAGAAAAGTACCTGAGTCGGAGAAAAGATGGGGATATCGGCTCCGCATATTGGATTCGGACTCCCAGGTCGCTGCCTCAACAGGCTGACCTCTCCATTGAATACGAACAGAAGGAAAACTCTTCGATCTCAACTGACGAACCTGCCGGTCTAGGATAGCTACCGACTCCTCCTCATAAGACAAGTCCTTGTCCAACTGGACGGTGCTGAAGTCTAACACATGGGATGGATCGCTGTGATACTTCCTAAGCATGGACACATGAAACACTAAATGCATAACTGATAAACTCGGCGGCAACGCAAGTCTGTAAGCCACCTCTCCCACTCGATCAAGAATCTCAAAAGGACCAATAAATCTAGGGCTTAGCTTGCCCTTCTTTCCAAATCTCATCACGCCCTTAATAGGCAACACCCGAAGCAACACGCGCTCGCTGACCATGAATGCCACATCACGAACCTTACGACCGGCACAACTCTTTTGCCTGGACTGAGCTGTACGAAACCTATCCTGAATGATCTTAACCTTGTCCAAGGCATCCTGTACTAGATCTGTACCCAACAACCGAGCCTCTTCCAGCTCAAACCATCTAACCAGCGACCGATACCACCTACCATATAAAGCCTCATAAGGAGCCATCTGGATGCTCGACTAGTAGCTGTTGTTGTAGGTAAACTACGCTAAAGGCAAGAACTGATCCCACGAGCCTCCAAAGTCAATGACACAAGCTCGGAACATATCCTCCAAAATCTGAATAGTACGCTTATGAAATATTGTGCTCAACTCGACCCGTGTGCCCAACTCACACTGAACTGCCCTTCAGAAACGTGAGGTAAACTACGTACCTCGATCCGAAATGATAGACACGGGCACACCATGAAGATGAACAATCTCCCGGATATAGATCTTAGCTAACCTCTCAAAAGAATAAGAAATTGGCACAGGAATGAAATGTGCTGACTTGGTCAGCCTATCAACAATAACCCACAATGCACCGAACTTCCTCCGAGTCCGTGGGAGTCCAATTACCAAGTCCATAGTGATACGCTCCCACTTCCACAGGAATCTCAATCTTCTGGAACAAACCACCAGGTCTCTGATGCTCGTGCTTTACCTGCTGACAATTCAAACACCGAGCCACACATGCAACAATATCCTTCTTCATCCTTCTCCGCCAATAATGCTGTCGCAAATCCTGATACATCTTAGCGACGCCCGGATGAATCGAGTACCGGAAACTATGGCCTTCCTCTAAATTCAACTCTCGAAGTCCATCCACATTAGGCACACAGACTCGACCCTGCATCCTCAAAACTCCATCATCTCCCAATGTAACCTGCTTGGCACTACCGTGCCGCACCGTGTCTCTAAGGACAAGCAAATGCGGATCATCATACTGCCGATCTCAGATACGCTCAAATAATGAAGAGCGAGCGGCTGTGCAAGCTAACACACGGCTGGGCTCAGAAACATCCAACCTCACGAATTGGTTGGCCAAAGTCTAAACATCCAAAGCAAGCAGTCTCTCACCGACCAGAATATATGGAAGACTGCCCATACTGGTTGACTTTCTACTCAAAGCATCAGCCACCACATTGGCCTTTCCCGGATGATATAAGATGGTGATATCATAGTCTTTCAATATCTCCAACCACATTCTCTACCTCAAATTTAACTCCTTCTGCTTGAACAAATACTGTAGACTCTTGTGATTCGTGAACAACTCACATGACACGCCATACAGATCATGCCTCCAAATCTTCAACGCATGAACAATGGCTGCTAACTCCAAATCATGAACTGGATAATTCTTCTTATGAATCTTTAACTATCGCAAAGCATAAGCAATGACATTGCAATCCTGCATCAATATCGCACCAAGTCCAATATGCTTTACAATAAACTGTATATGGCCCTGAACCTGTAGGAAAAACCAACACCGACGCCGTAGTCAAAGTTGTCTTGAGCTTCTGAAAGCTCACCTCACACTTGTCCGACCACCTGAACTGGGCACCCTTTTGAGTCAACCTGGTCATCGGGGCTGCAATAGATGAAAACCCCTCCACAAACCAATGGTAATAGCCTGCCAAACCCAAGAAACTCCGGATCTCTGTAGCTGATGCGGGTCTAGGACAGTTCTTGACTACATCTGTCTTCTTCGGATCCACCTAAATACCGTTTGCTGATACAACGTGACCCAAGAATGCAACCAAACTTAGCCAGAACTCATACTTCGAAAACTTAGCATATAATTGACTATCTCTCAAAGTCTGAAGAACCACTCTCAGATGCTGCTCATGCTCCTCCCGGCTGCGTGAATATATCAAAATATCATCAATGAAGACTATCACGAATGAATCCAAGTAAGGCTTGAACACTCAGTTCATTAGATCCATAAAAGTTGCTGGGGCATTTGTCAACCCAAATGACATCACCAAAAACTCATAATGCCCGTACCGAGTGCGGAAAGCTATCTTAGGGACATCGGGTGCCCTAATCCTCAATTGATGGTAGCTAGATCTCAAGTCAATCTTCGAAAATACCTCGGCATCCTAAAATTGATCAAACAAATCATCAATCTTCGGCAATGGATACTTATTCTTGATTGTAACCTTGTTTAATTGCCGATAATCTATACACATCCTCATCGATCCGTCCTTCTTCTTAACAAACAACACCGGTGCACCCTAAGGTGAGACACTAGGTCTAATAAAACCTTTATTAAGCAAGTCTTGCAACTGCTCCTTCAATTCTTTCAACTTAGGTGGGGCCATACGATACGGCGGGATAGAAATGAGATGAGTGCCCGGAGCCAAATCAATGCAGAAGTCAATATACCTGTCGGGTGGCATACCCGACATGTCTGAAGGAAATACCTTAGGAAACTCACAAACAACAGGCACAAAATCCATAGAAGGAACCTCAACACTAGAATCACGAACATCTGCCAAATAGGCCAAACACCCCTTCTCGACCATATGCCGAGCCTTCATATATGAGATAACCCTACGGGTAGAATGAACAGGATTCCCTCTTCACTCTAGACGAGGTAAACCCGGCAAGACTAAGGTCACAGTCTTGGCATGACAGTCCAAGATAGCATGGTAAGGTGATAACCTGTCCATCTCCAATATGCCATCAAAATCAACCATATCCAGAAGTAACAAATCTACTCGAGTCTCAAGACGCCCAATCACAACTATACATGAACGATGGACACGATCTACCATAATAGAATCACCCACCGGTGTAGACACATATACATGAGCACGCAAAGAATCACTAGGCATGACCAGATACGGTGCAAAATAAGATGACACATAGGAGTATGTAGATCCTAAATCAAATAGAACTAAGAATCTCTGCTACAAACCAGAACAGTACCTGTAATAATCACAACGGAGGCCTCAGTCTCAGGCCTGGCTGAAAGAGCATAACATCGGGGCTGGGCCCCACCACTCTGAACTATATCTTTGGGATGACCTCTTGCTGGTTGGCCTCCACCTCTAGCTCCACCTATAATACCTCTACCTCTACCTCTAGCACCTCTACCTCTACCTTTAGCTGGCTGAGCGGGCGGTGGAATACTCGGTGCCTGAACCATAGCACGGGAACCCTGATGTTGAGAGCTTCTTGGTGCTCGAGGGCAAAATCTAGCAATATGCCTCGTGTCTCCACAAGTATAACAAGCCCTTGTCTACTGAGACTATTGACACTGACGACCTGAATAACCACTCTAAAAACTCTAGAGCGGGAGTGCACTGATGGGAGCTGGCGATACTTTGTGGGGCAGCTAATCAGAATACTGCATATGAGAACCACAACCACATAGAGCATCGTGAGAAGCCTGAAGTGCTGAATGAAATGTCCTGGAAGGATAGCCCCTAACAAAAGAATCTCTACCTCCAGATGAGGCACCACTGAACCTTACCGAATGACGAGGCCTCTTGTCGGACCCCTGACCACCCCCTGCAATAGAACCATCTCAACTCTCTTGGCCACATTGGCTGCATCGTAAAAGGAAATCTCACTCCCCGTCTCTTTAGCCATCTGCAATCGGATAGGCTAAACGAGTCCCTCAATGAACCTCTTCACTATCTCTCTCTCCCTCAGTGGGAAGTATAAGAAGAGCATGATGGGCCAAGTCAATGAATCTGGTCTCCTACTGAGTGACGGTCATAGATCCCTGCTGGAGACGCTCAAACGGCCTCCAATAGTTCTCCTTCTGAGTGATAGGAAGAAACTTCCCCAAAAATAGTTGAGAGAACTGATCTCAAGTCAAAGCTGGCGACCCATCTAGTCTAGCCAAACAATAATCTCTCCACCAAGTCTTGGTGGATCCATACAGATGAAAAGCAGCAAAGTCGACCCCATTAGTCTCCACTATCCTCATGTTCCGTAGAACCTCATGACAACTGTCCAAATAATCCTGGATCCTCAGAAGATGTACCACCAAAAGTAGTAGTAAAAAGCTTGGTGAACCTGTCCAATCTCTACAAAGCATCAGCCAATATAGCTGGCCCCTCTTTTGTCTGTGCCACAATAGTAGGCTAAGCTACCCCAACTAGTTGAGCTGTTGGAGTCTGAAACTGGGGAGCCATCTGCTCCAGAGTGCGGGTAGCAGGATTCTGGGCCCCTCCTCCAGCCTGAGTGGTGGCTGGTGCCACAGGAAGCAAGCCTGCTTGGGCGACACTCTCCATAAGGCCCACTAGATGGACCTGAGCATCCTGAAGTATCGAGGTGGCGATGAACCCCTCTAGTACTTGAGATGGTCCTTCTGGAACTGTCTGGTCCGGAACCTCATCGTCAAACTCAAGCTGAGGCTCCGCCACTGGTGCTGCTCCTCGAGCTCTGGGTTGAGCCCTGCCTCTGCCTTAGGCACTAGCACGACCTCGACCTTTGCCCCTTGCAGGAGCTGCTACTGGGGGCTCGAGATGCTGGTCAGCTGATGAAGCGGTACGTGTTCTCACCATCTGCAAAAAAACAGAGTGGAAGTTCAATTAGTATTGAGAAATCAAGTCGCACGACAAGAAAGAATAGATATGAAGTTTTTTCCTAACTCTGTAGCCTCTGGGGTATAAATACAGACGTCTCTGTACCGATCCCTCAGACCCTACTAAGGTTGTTCGTGAATTGTAAGACCTAAGCAACCTAGAGCTCTGATACCAACTTGTCACGACCCGGATTTTCCACCCTCAGGAGTCGTGATGGCGCCTACTTATGAAAGCTAGGCAAGCAGAGTATTATAAATTCATTAACCTTTTTACTTAGCCTTTTTAATAGTTCAATATAACAGATGATCAACAACGAAAATATTATAATAAATAGAAAATACGGAAGACGAAAAATAATAGTTTAACCATATACTAGTGCAGAATCCAACATACAACTCTATCTAGAATTTGGTGTCACAATGTCACGGACTATCTACGAATACTACAAACAGTGGTCTGAAAGATAAATACTAAGTTGTCTCTGAAATACATAAAAGAAATAGAATGGAAAGATAGAAGGAGGTGCCAAGGCTTGCAGATGTCTGCAGGACTACCTCGGGTCTCCGCCATTGGACTGAAGGCAACAACCTCACTATAGTCCAAAAGCTGTAGCACTGGGATCTACACATAGTGCAGAGTGTAGTATCAGCACAACCAAACCCATGTGCTGATAAGTGTTTAGCCTAACCTCGGCGAAGTAGTGACGAGGCTAGGACAAGACTACCAAAAATGTCAGTGCAGTTATATCATATACAACAAGTAATAATGCCAGAAACTAGCAGATAAAGATGGGAAGGGGAACATGCTGCAGGGAATATCATGTACAAACAAAATTTCAGTAAAGAAGTGAAGGGAACACGAAAATTCAACTGTAAGCAGGAATAAGGAAATCAATGACAAGTGCACAACATCACCCTTCGTGCTTTTACTCTCGTCCTCATCATAAGAATCAATATAATCGGCACGACATCAACCTTCGTGATTTTACCTCACATAATCATGGCACAAAATTATCCTTCGTGCATTTTCACTCATATTATGGCACGACATTGTACATCGTGCGGCACAACATCACCCTTTATGCTTTTACCTTACAATATCGGCATGTCATCACCCTTCGTGCATTAACACTCTCTCACAAAATATCATGCACATCATCACCCTTCGTGCTTTTATACTCTTCCTTACCCAAGCAACAATCACAAAGCAATACGGGCAATGGAAATCAATAAAATCACAATAGAATCCCGGCAAGGGAACAATAACATAACAACAATATCCCGGCAAGGGAAAATAATACCATGAGTAATAACATCTCGGCACGGGAGACAATATCATAAACCTCTTCTCTTTCCATAATTACTTCACAACTCAATTCTCAACTTGAGCCAATGCTCTACAATGTTCAATTACCAATAATACTTCTAAAAGCATTGTTCAACAATAGAAATCATCATATAAAGCATGAACAATACGGAACAGAGTCACATTAATCATAGTACAAGACTCACGGACATGCTTGACACCGACATATAGATACTCGTCACCACACCTATACATCGTACTCAACAATTAACACATAGTAAATAAGATACAACTCCTACTCCCTCAAGCTAAGGTTAGACCAAACACTTACCTCAATGCCACGAACACAATTCAAGCCTCAACTACTGCTTTAACTTTTGTTTCCACCACCAATTTGCTTGTATCTAGCCACAATTTACTTAACGATATCAATAAATGTTAGATGAATCAATTCTAATGCATGAAAATAAGTTTTCTAAAGATTTCTCCAAAAAGTCAAAAATCGACCCCGGGCCCATATGATCAAAACCCAAGGTTTGAACCAAAACTCGATTACCCATTTACCCACGAACTCAAATATATAATTTGTTTTGAAATCGGACATCAAATCGAGGTCCAAATCCCCAAAATTCGAAAATCCTAAGTTCTACCCAAAATACCCCAATTTCCCCATGAAAACCCTTGATTTTGAATTGAAATAATGTAAAATGATGTTATAGATTGAAGAAAATGAGTTAGAAATGACTTACAATCGATTTGGAGAAGAACTTTTCTTTAGAAAATCGCCCAAGAGAGCTTAGGGTTTGAGGGAGTTTGAAAAATGAAGAAGTTTTCGTCTAAGTTTGATTTTGCACAGGCCCAGATATCACATTTTCAATGACATGTTCGCAAATGCGAACTTGCAATTGCGGCCAAAGCTTCACAATTGCGAATGAAGGCCTGCCTCTGCTTTCTTCGCAAATGCGAACAACTGTTCGCAATTGCGGTGCCTGCTAAGGTCGCATTTGCGACATGAGCCTCGCAAATGCAAAGGTCTCCCTGCCCCAGCCCATCATCGCAATTGCAATGTTTCTTTGCAAATGCGAGCCATTGCGAAGCCTGCAGACTTGCAACATAACATCAGTTTTCCTAAGTCCAATTTCACTTCGTGGCCTATCTAAACTCACCCGAGCCTTCGGGGCTCCAAACCAAACATGCATGCAAGTCTAAAAACATCATACAGACTTGATCATGTGATCAAATCATTAAAATAACATCAATAACTATGAATTAAACCTCAAATTCATGAATCACTCAAGAACATCAAAATTTCCAATTTCTCAAATAAAGGTCCTATTTACACTAAACGAACTCCGATTCTTACCAAACTTCACAGATTCAACTTAATTATTATATAAGACCTGTACCAAGCTCCAAAACCAAAATACAGTCCCGATACGATCAATTTCAAACCTCTTTTCATTTCCAAAAACTCATATAATTTCAGTTAAATAATTTCTTTCAAATATTCATTTCTCAGGCTTGGAGCCTCGGAATTCAATTCTGGGCATATGCCCAAGTCCCAAATTTTACTACGGATCCTACGAGACCATCGGATCACGGGTCCGTTTACCAAAAATGTTGACCAAAGTCAACCTTAATTAATTTTAAAAGCTAATTTCCTTATTTCACTTAGTTTTCACATAAAAGCTCTCTGGAAATGCGCCTGAACTGTGCACGCAAATCGAGGTAAGACAAAAAGAGGTTTTAAGGCCTCAGGATACAAAATTTACTTTCAAAATAAGTGATGACCTTTTGGGTCATCACACTCCTGTTCTACATGAGTTGTGGGAAAAGTGTAATGCTATAGTTTTATCGTGGATTATGAATTCTGTGAGTGCTAAGTTATTTTGTGACATGGTGTATGCCTCAAGTGCTCACAAGTATGGATGGACCTTAAGGAAACATTTGACAAAGTCAATAGTTCTAGAGTGTTGTTCCTGCATAAACAAATAGCTACCTTTACCCTAGGGATTTTATCTGTCTCTGCATATTTTTCTAAATTGAAAGAGCCGTGGGCAGAATTTGATGCTTTTATGCCTTGTCCTGACCGTGGCTGTGAAGAATCAAAAAAGTATGTTGAACATTTTGAGTACCAAAGGTTACTCAGTTTCTTATAGGCTTGAATGAAACATACTCTCAATCCAATAATTAAATTTTGAATATGTCACCAAGAAAATCTATATACAAAGCATACTCCATGATTATCTCTAAGGAGAGCAGAAGAGCAATGGCTCAACCTTTACAAGTTTCAGAGATTCATGATGGTACAACCCTGTTTAGCAGTAAGGGAGCTAATTCCTTTGGAACCTTAGCTCAACTCAATAACAAAGGAAACATTGGTCGCAAACATACCTATCTAGGAAATGGAATGACTCATACTAGGGCAACATCATTGTTTAGTAACAAAGGTAATACATGATCTGGCTATAATTTTTCTGGTGAAAATAATCACTGAGGCCCCAACTACAGGTCTATACAGAATAATCTTCATTGTGACTATTGCAACTTTAAAGGCCACACAATAGAAACCTGCTACAAACTAAATGGCTATCCACCTGATCTAAGTCAAAGAAGAAAGGTGATTTTGGGGCTGCTAACTTTGCTCAAGGTAATGCAGAGAACTATGCCTCTAAAGCCTTTAGTAGTAGTAATACTGGAAAAGTTGGTTCCTTTGTCAACTTTGCAGGAGCCTCTCAGATGCAACATGCTAATCAGAGTTTCCAAGCAAGCATCCCTCAATTTACTCAAGAGCAATACAATCAGATCTTGCAGCTTTTAGGCAAACGAACTGAATGTAATGGATCAGCTATGGCAGCAAGTATGCCATCATATGATGATATTACTGATGTTCTGACTAAATCAATTGTAGACTCAGGAGTTTTAACTCACATGATAAATAGATATAATCTGTTGACTAATGTTAAGGCAATATCTGCTGATATAAGGGGAAAAATGCATCTACCTACTGGTAGTGTAGCTCATATTAGGCACATAAAATCTGCTTATCTTCTTAAGGATCTAAAGGTATTTAATGTGATGCACATACTTGATTTCAAGTACAACCTTCTATCTGTGTCCAAGCTAACCAAGGAAATAAAATGGGTTGTTATATTCTATCCTGACTTATTTATTTTTCAGGAGCTCTTCAGTGGACCGGTGGGGGGGATTGATAGAGAAAAAGATGAACGGTATGTGTTCAACTCTATACCAGGAGGTTTAGTAGCATTACAAGTTCAAAGCTCAGCTGTAGAAGTCAATGGTTCAATTCCAAGACCTATACCTGCTGTAAATACAATAAGAACTGATAAATCAATAAGTGTAGCCTTGTGGCATAGGAGATTGGGGCATGTACCTCTAGTAACTATGAGAAAACTAGATATTTTTCACACTGTTGAATGTAATACTAAGGTCAATAATTGTACTGTATGTCCTTTAGCCAAACAAACAAGGTTATCATTTCCTATTAGTACTACTGTGTCTAAGTGCTGTTTTAATACTATTCATGGTGATGTTTGGGGTCCTTACAAGGTCCCTACATATGATGGGAAAAGATACTTTCTAACTTTGGTGGATGATCACTCTAGATATACCTAGCTTTTCTTATTACCTACTAAAGCAGAAGTAATAATGGTTCTTAGATCCTTTTTCACTGTGGTTAAAAATGTTCACTCAGCTTCAATCAAGTACTTTAGATCAGATAATGGTTGTGAGTTTTTTAATTCACAGATGACTGACTTATTGCAATCTTTAGGCATTATTCATCAAAGTTCATGTGTGTATACCCCTCAGCAGAATGGAGTTGCCAAAGGAAAACACAAATATATTCTTGAGACAACTAGAGCTCTCAGTTTTCATACTGCAGTTCCATTGAGATATTGGGGAGAGTGTGTTCTCAATGCTATCTATATCATAAATAGACTTCCATATATTGTACTTCATGGTAAATCTCCTTTTGAGATCATGTTTGGGAATTCTCCTTCTTTGAAGCATATAAGAGTGTTTGGTTGCCTAGGGCATATGACTACAGTTAAAAGATAGACAAGTTTGCTCCTAGAGCACTTCCTCCATGTTACACCCCGTAGTATTGTACGTTGGATTTGTCATAAGATAATTGATATCAGTTCAAGGAAAATATTATTTTGAGGTTATAAGTATTATGCTATTTCAAACAAGTGATAAGTAAATTCGTGAAGGTGAGAGGGTAAGAAAATCGAAGAAAATGAGTTTCATCGAAGTTTGACATTTTGAGATAAAATATGGTCTAAGCTATAATACCCGGTATTTATGGACTAGTGCCATACAAGGTACCACATGACCATGATAGAAAAGTATATAATGTGTTTTCAAAGTGATTAGTATTTTTAGTAATTGAGATAATTTTTAATTATATAGAAAATTAGTTAATTATTAGTTTAATGGGAGATTAACAAGCTAATTAGGAAATTGTGGATAATTATTAGGTAGGGACATCACCCCCTCCACGTAGCAGCAAATGAAAAAAGACTAAAAAATCTAATGGTGATTCTTAGTTCATGAGACTACGTGGCATATTTAGGAAAATTTGTTGGCTTAGTCATCACAGTAGTGGGGGCCCACACCTATGAAAAGACACCTACATATATCATTAAAGGGAAATGTTTATAACTTCACCAAAAGTTCTTATGAACCCACATTTATAAGAGATTTTTCCTATATCATTGAGTGTGATGTTATGGTTGCTAAGTAATGGATGGAGCCTCAAAACAATTCATATGAAACTGCATATTACTATAGCAGCGTGAGGTTGCAATTCTAAGACGGTAGGGTACAATCTTTCTCAAGAATATCATACGGATTTTTCGCTACTTCGATCTTGCCGTTACGTGTTTTGTCACAATTGACGTGTGTTAGAGGGATTGTCAAGAGATTCGGCTCAGGTATGTTAAGGCCATCCCTTCTTTCCTTTTGGCATGATCCATACAATACAAACGAAATGAGCAAATGCATAATTTTTATAGATGACTCTATTCATAGAAGTACTAGAGGTGCCTATGTTCTTGATTCCTCATGTGTCTTAATAATATATCTTCTGTCCATGGGTCTCAGAAAATGCATAAGTTGATAAAGTTTATTTCAAGAAATTAATCAAAGGCGTAATGATCTTGTGACATACCGAGAAATCTTATTAACTCACTTCTTATGCATTGCATTCAGTTATACATGCACATTGATCCATGACCAGATGATGTTATATATATATATATATATATATATATATATATATATATATATATATATATATATATATATATATGTATATGGGGTATGAAGAAAGGCTATGGAATTATATACACACCACCACCTGATCAGCTGGTATACATTGATGATTTTGCCCACAGTGGCCAAGATGATATGGTGGGATGCCCTTAGAGGCTTGATCATGTTATGTACACATATAATGTATATAGGGTATGAAGAAAGGCTATGGCGTTATATACACACCACCACCTAATCAGCTGGTATACGTTGATGATTTTGCCCACAGTGGCCAAGATGATATGATGGGATGCTTGATGATATTATGTACGCATATACCTATGCATGATATGACATTTATACGCATATGCATGACATTATAAATGTTTCATGATTCGCAGAGCTATTCAGGCTTACAGGTTGAGTCTTTTACTCCGTATTTTTTATGTCTACTGTACATGGCTTTTTCTACCTTACATACTCGGTACTTTATTCGTACCGACGTCCCTTTTACCTGGGGATGTTGTGTTTCATCTCCGCAGGTCCCGATAGACAGGTTAAGAGTCCTCCAAGTATGCTATTAGCTTAGCGGAAGGTTTTGGTGCGCTTCATTTGTTCCGGAGTTTCCTATTTGGTCAGTATGATACATGTATTAATTGGTATGGCGGGACTCTGTCCCGACCTTTATGATATTTATCTACTCTTAGAGGCTTGTAGACAGATGTCATGTGTACAGATACTTGTATGGCCATGTTGGCCTATGTTTTGAGTATAGAAAGGATCATGTCAGCCTTATAGGCCCGTACGTCATATGCATAAGTTGGTATATCATGTTGTGTCATCCAATATCGAGTATTCCGTCATGCTTTATTCTAGTTATCTAATGACAACCTTTCTTTACCTTTGATAGTATGATACGAAAGATACGTTACGTTAGTACTCGGTTGAGTAAGGCACTGGGTGACCGCCGCAGCCCATTGGTTTGGGTCATGATAAAAGTGGTAGCAGAGTAGTTTTGTCCTAGAGAATCTACAAGCTGTGTCTGGTAGAGTCTTGTTTATGGGTGCGTTGTGCACCACACTTATAAGTAGGAGGCTACAGGGATTTTAGGACTGTCACTCTTCTTACTCTAGATCGTGTGGTAGAGCTTACTTGTAAGAATTCAAACTCCTAAATTCTATTTTATTCATAATAAGACGATACCTACATCCAAAAGACAGTTGCTAAGAGATTGCATGCGGTTGTGGAAGAGTTGAGTTAGAGGAACTTGATTTTGCATCATTCTTATGATGGATAAATGTGAGGTCTTCAGCCGAACATATGTGTACGAAGACGTGTAAGCTTCTTGATAAGGAGCCTTAACGCAAGAATATCTATCCACCCATATGGTGAAAGCAATAAGAGATTCAGAAGGTAGATACAAGTTTCAATAAGTAAAAGAAGCATGGTGAAGAAGGGTATGAAGCGCCCAGTTAATGAAGATTATCAGTACTTACAATTCAGGCACAAAAATATAAGCATTTTGGGTTACCTTCAACAGTAACAGATGTATGTACAATAGGCCACACCCATCTCAGTTATGCCCTATAAGAGCTAATATATATGGTTTGAGAGAAGGACGGGATATCAGGATCCGGCCAGGGTTAGAGTAACCCAAAATGGTGTATGGATTATTTGCGTTAGTTGACATTTTCGAAGGATATTGCAAATGTGCTAATAGATCTCCTTGTGAGATACCCAGATAGTGCACTCTAGAATAGTATAGCTAGATATGAATACTATAATGTTAATAGGCACTGGAAGCCTGAAAGGGATAAATACTACCTTAGTGTGGCTTTTGTCCCTAGTAGAACGAGAATGTTAGGCAACCCGAAGAGCTAGCGGATGGAGCAAGGGGAGCTAAAAGCAAAAGAATATCTTGTTGAAGTTTTCAGAATAAAGTGATAGACAGAAATATTAGCAGGGAAATAAGAAGAGAGATAATGAAGCATTATGAGTAAGATGTGATATATGGATGACAACGTTAGATAAAAAAAATGATGACAGTATTACAGAGTCGATAGTCAAGTGAAGGAAAAGACAAGAGGTGACATGCCTTGAGACAACAAAAGAGTATAGGCATAAAGTCATATCCTCATTTCGAGAAACAAGTTTGTGAATCCAACGCGACTACCAGAAGGAAAAGTTAGACCCAGAGTAATAGAAATCAGTATGGGCTGGTGAACAAGATAAACTAAACATAAATTAGGGACTGAGTGATTTGATAATAGTCGCATCATGAGAATTTCAGAGATTGCATTCCGGCAATAATAGAATGGACGATAGAAGAATAACCTTTAAAGGTCATTCAAGAAGATGCTTCCCCAAAGCAAGCAATGTGAGCAAATTTAACCTTAAGGGGCTATGTGTGCCAGTTACAATATGTGTCACCCTCGTGAGTAAGGAATTTCGTTATCCTTGGTACAGAAGGATTACCGCAAGGTGAGTAAGGGTCATCGATGATGTGAAAAGATGCCAAAGATGAAGAGGTAAAACATCTATAGGTAGATCATCGTAGCACTAAATCTTAGTACTCCCCTAAAGGGGGAAATATAGAGTGATGTGGCATTAAGTCAGAGTTAAGTGGTTCTAGTAACTATGGAATGGTAAAGGAAGAATGAGATAAAAATGAGAGAGGGATGGGATTGCACTTATTCAAATCCTTCAGATATGTTACGACTCCAGAATATTATGCAAGTACAATGCCGGGGAGAGACAATACGGGGTTCCCCCAGGATGTTATTGATAAATAAGTAGTGAATGAACACTTGATACATAAGGAGCTAGTGCGGGAGGTAAGTTAAGACAAAGAAGATAACCCAAGAGAGATTATGCGAAATATATATATGAGAATGGATTAACGAATAGTTAGTAGTTTATTCAGTAAGAGTTTAGTTATGGCTAGACAAGAGGTTACAGACAAATCAACAGATCATGTAAGATAAATATAGGAAAGCTCAATATAGTGAATTTAGCCTTGTAGTTATGACATTGTAATCTTGAGATATATTCAGGCAGGAGTTGGCATAGTTAAAGGTACCGTATGAGTGTTACAAAAATAAAAGAGAGTGCCACTAGGAAGATAATCAAAATATCAGCTCAGAAGTAACCCTACAAGCACAAGGGCATAGAGGTAAGTAACTACAGACAATTATAGGCGAGGAAGAACATCAAAAAGAAATTTTCCATCGAGTATACGTTGTAATTAGCTTGCAACTTTACAAGAGCCAGAAGGTATCCCTAAGTACTACAACAAAAGATTAGCTAAGGAAATAAGGAAGAAAGTGGCACTTGAAAAAGAAAATATGCGCTCCATAAGAAAGTGGCACCTATCGCAGCTAATGAGCGGGAAGTGAAACCAAAAATAATATTCGAGATCATATGAGTTTCACAAAAATTTTGGCATGCTTGGGAACTAAGATAAAGCCAATTAGAAGAGTACTAGCCCCATAAGAAGTCATGGAGCTCCCACCGAATTATGTATGCACTAGAGGTGCAAGTATTATAAAAGAGCTTCAAGTTGTGGATGTAATTTAAACCTATGTTGAAGGGGGGTTATGAAAGATATAGAAGATACAATGTGAGTTTTTAAGGTAAGTAAGGTAAAGGTGAACAACATACGGGATACTCAGGTGCAGAAAGTTGTGAAAAATCTGTACTTTAGATAGAGGGCTAGAAGCGTTGGGATTCAGTATCCAGGAATGATAGCGATGTCATTAGTGGCATATCTTCCATCCTATGGTTTCTAGGTATTGAGAGGTCTAGTTAAGAGAATAAAGAAGAGTTAGAGACGATGTGATATCTAGCTCAATGTTCTAGAATAACATAAGGAAATCTATGGTGAAAACAAGTTGAAGGAAGGTTACGAGTAGTATAAATAGATATGTGCAGGTTACAAGCTAAAGTATGGTAGAGCGACAAGGTTTTAGGAAGACACGAGTAAGAATAAGAAAAGGCGAGTGAGAAGGTGACGAGAATGGATAAGTCCTTAGGATTAAGCCTATGAAAACAAGAGAGCTGATGGTTTCTATGAGTTATAGAAAGCTCAATATAGCCTAAATAAACTCAAAGGAGTCCAAGACTAGTAGCATTTAGAAGAGATGGAATGCTGCCCTGGTAGTAGAATGAGGGTGTAATTGTAATAGATAAAGGATGACGTTTGGGCTTTCGATTGAGTAATGATTTGAAGAAAAAAGGGATTTAATGAATTGTACATGACTAAAATACGCACGTAAGTTGAATCACATTGGGATGCTATGAAATACGGTTATGAAAGTATAATATCGCCACCAGTTGGATCAGTCTAATCATTTTAGATGTTCTCTAATGAGACGTGAGCCCTAGCGACAGTGTTACATAAGAGGTCAAGTTATTAGTGGTAGATTATATATCAACATTAAGGTGAATCAACAATAGATGGATTAAAGTTCAATAATATGAGATGATGGCTGATGGCTGTCATTCTTAAGATTAACAACAACGAGGAAGTATTAAAAAACTTATATTTATACATATATGATAAACAGCAAGAGAGTAACCTGGAGTTGGGTAGAAGACCTCGGTAATAATAAATCAAAGTAAGAGTTAGGGTATAGTGTGACCTACCTAGATGTAGTAAAGCCATAAGGATAGATAACCAAGCCTATGAAACAAGATATAGCACTAGTCGTAATTTCGACAAAGTACCGAGAAAAGAACTTTAGTACACCTATACATGCCTAGAGGGACATCTTGTCAAGTTCTGTATATGTTCCCAAAATGAGGCCTAGAGATTGGCTAAAAGATAGAGGGAAGAGTCGCATAGGCGCACATACAAGTAAAAAGTCGTACAAATTACATGACAGAAGGTAGCAACAGTTACAAGATTGGAAGAATTCCGACCACAGGTCATAGTGTGAAAAAGAGGCCTAAAGGTGGGAATGCCCTAGGCTTTGGATTTATTCATAGAACAATTGCCTAGATGGAAAGGAGAGTACTAAAGTATTCAAAAGACATAGGTTATGACAATGATAAATGCATCAGTCAACATTCGAGGACGAATGTTCCAAAGGGGGGAATGATGTTACACTCTGCAGTATTACGACGATGTTACACCCCGTAGTATTGTATGTTAGATTTGTCGTAGGATAATTGATATAAATTCAAGGACAAGATTATTTTGAGGTCATAAGTATTATGCTATTTCAAACAAGTGATAAGTAAATTCGTGAAGGTGAGAGAGTAAGCAAATCGAAGAAAATGAGTTTCGTCGAAGTTTGACATTTTGGAATAAAATATGGTCTAAGCTATAATACCTAGTATTTGTGGACTAGTGCCATACAAGGTACCACATGACCATGATAGTAAGGCATATAAAATATGTTAAAAATGATTATATTTTAAGTAATTTGAGATAATTCTTAATTATATGGAAAATTAGTTAATTATTAGTTTAATGGGAGATTAACAAGCTAATTAGAAAACTGTGGATAATTATTAGGTGGGGACATCACCCCCATGTGGTAGCAAGTGAAAAAAGGACTCAAGAATCTAATAGTGACTCTTGGTTCATGAGACTAAGTGACATATTAAGGAAATTTTTTGGCTAAGTCATCACAATAGTTTGGCCCACACCTATGATAAAGACACCTATATATATCATTAAAGGGAAATGTTTATAGCTTCACCAAAAGTTCTTATGAGCCTACAATTATAAGATATTTTCCCTACATCATTCAGTATGATATTATGGTTACTAAGTAACAGATGGAGCCTCAAAACAATTCATATGAAACAGCATAATACTATAGCAGCGTGAGGTTGCGATTCTAAGGGAGTACGATACAATCTTTCTTAAGAATATCATATAGATTTTTCTCTACTTCGATCTCGTCGTTACGTGTTTTGTCGAAATTGATGTGTGTTGGAGGAATTGTCAAGAGAGTCGGCTCCAGTATGTTAAGGCTATTCCTTGTTTTCTTTTGGCATGATCCATACATTACAAACAAAATGAGCAAATGCATAACTTTCATAGATGACTCTATTCATAGAAGTACTAGAGGTGCCTATGTTCTTGATTCCCCATGTGTCACGCCCCCTTTTTTCCTTTCCCTCTTCACGGGGAGAGAGAGAGAGAAGTCCGGGTTTCGACATCATGGGGGTAATAACTCATTTCCTTTTGGGAATTTGGGTATTTTGAAGAGTCGCCACCTAACGGATTATGGTGCGTTAGGGCACCTAGAGTGATTAGCTCTTAGACTAGTTTGAATTACCAGAGATTTAGGGTAAGGGCTCGAAATAACATTGAAGGGAAGGTGTTAGGCACCCTTCTTGGTCTACAATGGTGGGTCCCAGCTGAACTTATACTTATGAATCAGTCTTTTTATCAAATAAACGATTTAAATACATACTTGCAAATAAAGGCATGTTTTGGACTCAAGTAATGAGATAGAATTAAGAAAAGAATTGAACAAGTTGCATACATATAAAAGGGTAAAGTTTAAACATTGAGAAAGAGGGGTCCTAGGTTGGTTAGCCTACATGATCACCTCACACAATGTCCGATAAACACTCCTCAATGAGAGGCTACACGTGACATTAGCGCGTAGTCATCATATCCTTTTCTACCCAAGTCCCTCCCCTTGGCCATAGCCAAAAGCGTTCTAGCAACCTTGAAAATGTCCTATGCATGCACTACCCGTCCCTTCCTTGTGGCCCTGGAGGTATTTTGGGACCTCTACTTTCAGACAGTTCTAGACCTTCCTAAGGTTTTAAAGGATAAAAATCTAGGCGTCAATCAAGAACAAGTAGGTCTGTATTTAAAGAGAACAAATTACAGGCTCACAGTCACCTCCACAAATATAACAAGTAAATGCACGTCTTCAAACAACAGTCAAGTATATAAGAGAAAATCCTAGAACATGATATTTAGGTGAGCAGGGATTATACAATATTGAATTAGGACAAAGTGTCAAAATCCTATTTGGCTTGCCTACTGATTTAGACCTATTAAATCTGAACAATTTTAAATGACAAAGCACAATTTCAGAGTTGCAGAATTTGAATCGCCCTATAGGCTTGCCTAAACGCAGAACAGTGATGTCCTAAGAGCATGATATCTACATTGATGCAGTAAAACAATGAATAGTTTTTAAACGGACACTTGGGATCCTATAGACATGCTTTCTAGCGGTGTTGATTTAAGGTAGTGTTTGAAAACTCATTTAAAAAAGCGGACAATTGATTAAACTAATTCAAAATGAAATAACATGGATTAAACATATTTGTTCAACTAAACAGATTTTTAGTTCTATAGGCAGGATTTCTGATTTCATTTCCTATAGGCATGGTATCTAATTGTTAAGATCTGATTTTTGAACTTATAGGCATGATTTCTAGTGAGATGAATGTAAATACATGCTGTAACATCAACTGAACTCAAACACTTTACACTCTATAGGCATGATATCTAATTATAAAGTTGATTTTAACCCTATAGGCATGATATCTATTATTGAAAGCCATTTAGATCCTATCGGCATGATTTCTACTATTGAAGCCATTTAAATCCTACAGACATGATTTCTAATATTATGAAAGCAAAGCAAACATAGCAAGTGCATTAACACAATCCTATAGGCATGGTATCTACCCGATTTACCCAACATATATAACTACCCACCCCTTTTCACTAGTCACCCCAATGTTGTTTATGATTAATTATTATAGACCAGCTGAATAAATTACATAAAAAAATAAATAAAAGAGAAGAAGTTAACTATAGGGAGTCTGAAGCAGGCCCAAATGACTTCCCAAGCATCCAATAGCCTCAAATGTCAAAGTTCCATAGACAGTATCATGTCTAGGTGTGTCAGAGTTCCCTAAGGACCTCAAGGATCTCGGGGCAGTGCTCACACCTAGACTTTTCTCAAACAGTAACCGATTTAGGTGCAGTGTAGAAAGGCCATCTCTGAAATGCCAAAGTTCAGAGAGATCTTAAGGATCTTAAGGTAGTGCACATGCCAGAGGGGCAGAACCTAATATTCTAGGAGTAATGTGAGAGTGCCTGGCATAGTTTTGAAATGGTTTTGATATAAAAACAGTGTTGGAAAAGGCTCAATTAAGTAAAGAAGTTTTATGAAAAATAGGAATTGACTAGTAATAAAATAATTCTGAAAATAGTGAACTTGTGAGAAATCAGCAAACAGTTTAAACAACATCATTCCGACACAGATTTCACTCAGAGAGTATGGGAATTGGGGACACATAGAACATATTAATGTAACAACAAGAGCACAAAAGTTTCTTTTTTTTTCCAGAGTTCTTTATATGATTTAGGAGTCAATCACACAGTTATAAAAGAAATAGTTGAGAACATAGTTATACTAGGCAAAGTTGAACATAGGGTCATAAGTACTTAGGGAGTAGTAAGTAACCTAGCAAAGTAGATTACTATCAGGAATTGGGTAAACAAACAGACAGACAATCAAACATACATACATGGAGTAGAGTCAAATTGAGACATGTTAGAGAAAGCAATAGACAAGTCATCAGACATGTTAATCATAAGTTGAATAGGTAGTACTCAAATATGCTAAGTGAAACCAGGATTTAAGCATGCTAGTTACATATAGAAAAGCCAAGTGATAGACATGAATCAGTAAACTAATGCAGTAAGAGAACACATAGAGTTTTTAACTTGTAATTAAATCAGAACATACCAGTTAAGTAGAGAAACTACAAAGTATAGAGCAGTGTAGTGCAATAACTAGCCTTAGATTACAGTTGGCTAGTTCAATAGAAGTAGCAAGTAACAGAAAAAAACAGAAAGCTTTATGTATAAGAGAGAGTTTTTGAACTAGTCTTGTTGTTGTCCAAAACTTAGAATGGGGGGGGGGGGTTATATAGTAATCAAAAACTTAACAAATAAGGTAAGAGATCAATTAAGTAGCAAAATCAAGGAAGTCACATGTAAATCAACAAGATTTTCCCTTAATCAAGGGACAATTAATTCAACGGTAAAACTTACTAAGCATTTAAGGAAAAGAATCAAGTAAAGTTTAGTTATATAATAAGTAATTAGGGGTAAATGAACAACAGTTTAATTAAGTAAATAAATCAGTAATAATAAGTGGAATACAAATAAGGCAGGAAAAACAATTAAGGCAAGCAAATTCAATCAAATTGAGTAAAGAGGTAAGAATCAAACGTTTAAAGGAAAACGTTCAAATTAAACTAGGAAATAAGGGATTCAGAGTAATCAAGGGTTCAAAAAGTCATGGAAGTTATCATGTTTAGCATATAAAATGAGGTAGAACATGAATAGTCAGGATTTCACATAGTTTAACAAAACACATAGTTAAATGACACTGATTCACTGAGAAAGATCAAGCATATAGAATTAGTGAAAGTGTTGAACTAAGAAATTCAGTAGAAGCATATTAGGACAAGAAAATGATGGGAAATTAGAAGAACCCAAAGCAAGAACACAATCAGATGTACTAATATTCAGAAACCAAACGAAGAACACCAAATATTAGGGTTTCTAGTAGAAACGGCTAAGGTTGTAGCAGACTCATAGAAACTAGTCAGAATATATGAGAAGCAAAAGTTTAAACACAAAAATTATCAAACAAATTTTAAAAGAAATTCCGGAAACCCTAGTTTTAGGAAAAGATGAAAATCGCTTGAAAATCACTTGATTCTTGTAAAGAGTCCCAAGGCTGTTGTAAAACTCACATGAAACAAACCCAAATCATCTAAGATCTGTATAGATCTAAAAAGTTTAGAAAAGAAGTTAGGGTTTCGAAGAGAACCAAAGAGAGGTGAAGGAACCTGTTTAGAAAACCATAGATAGAAGTCAATATAGGACGATCTTACTCAGAATCATACCGTAATGGCTTGAAACAGGCGAGGGAGGTGCTATAGATGCAAGTCACTAACCCTGGTCCCTTGAGGGCCCTGGAGATGGCAAGAATGATGTGAGGGAGGCCATTGGAGGCCTGAGAGGTGGTGAGAGGTCACTGGAGACGGCCATAGATGAGTGATGGCGTTTGGAGATTAGGGTTTAGGTTGAGAGCGTTTGAGAGCATAGAGGATTAGGTGACAACGATATAAGGTGGGAAATGAATTAGGGTTTTGGGGTATAGGTTGGTTTAATTAAGGAAAGGGGAAACCTGGACCATTGATCAAAATGATCAACGACCAGGATTTGGTCGGGTATTTGGGTGGGCAGATGGGTATTGGGCATGGGTAGATTTAGGTTTAAAAATTGGGCTGATATTGGGGTTGGATTTGGGCTAAAATTGAAATAAAATTAGGCTATATTTTAAATAGCCATTTTAATACTATATAATTTATAAAAATAATAAATGAATTTTCAAAAATAATTTCATGTAGTAAAATGGTCTAAAATAGTTATTTGACATTAATAAATATAAAACATCATTTTATGCATCAACAATGTAATTATGCATTAATAGGGCTAGTATTGCAAATATATGCAAATTAACTTAAAAAATGTAAATGCAATTATAAAAATGCACTAAAAATATTTAAATAATATTTTGGCAAAAATATAAAATTTAGATGACTAAATCACCACAAAAAAATAATTTGAAGGATAATTATTGGAAATCTTATAAGTAAAAAGGGAAGAAATAAATCAATTTGAAGCCTTTAAAATTATAGAAAAAATTATAAAAATGCTTATGCATGCTTATATATGCATATATGCTATTTTGAAAGTATATATATATGTATTAAAAATATAAGAAAAAATTGGGTATCAACAGTTGCCCCTCTTTACCCGAGAAGGATGAAAGAATTTTCGGGTAAAGAAATGATGGCCAATTTTGACCGGACAGGATGTTTTGAAAGACAGAGGTCGGACTTCAGTCTTCGAATTGCCTACATATCCCTAGTTTTACAGGAATCAGGCCATGTGTAGTTTTGAATTCATCGGTGGAATATACCGATGAAGTCATTTCAAGAATGGGCACGGGATGCAAAAGTGGCTATGGTGAGCGGTTGAGGTTTGAGACAGTTGAAGGAACTGGAGTGAGGTCGCTCCTGTTAGGATAGCAGTTTTTTACTGGTCACCTGCAGATAAAAAGATGCTACGAACATGTATTTGTACGAAGATTTAAACATGATGCAGATTCTCTTTTGGACCATGAAAGTTGTCTTTGGACGATTAGAGATGACGTCTTTGGACCATGACATCCTGGGCCATGAATTGTTTAGTGAGGTATTGACAGGCCATGAAATGATGTTCTCGGGCTATGAAAAATGGTGCCTCCGAACAATGACGCATTTGAATTATGATATGCAAATTTGAGGGATCCTCAGGCCATGGCATGGTGTCTTCTGGCTATGAGGATGATGCCTTTTAGACTATGTTTAGCCCATGATATGCAGCAAACATGATGTTAATAAGACAAGGCTTAGTCTTGTGAAATGAAGGGCAGAGCTTAGCCCGATTGAAAAGCAAATAGATAGTACTAGAAATTGCGCAATGTTTGTGCGAAGTGGGACAGTGCTTAGTCCCATGCAGATGGGGAGGCAAGGATTAGCCTTAGCAAATAGGGAGGCAAGGATTAACCTCATGCATGTGTGGAGGCAAGGATTAGCCTTATGCAAATAGGGGGCAAGGATTAGCCTTATGCAAGTATGGAGGCAAGGATTAGCCTTATGCAAATAGGGGGAAAGGGTTAACCTCATGCAAGTATGGAGGCAAGGATTAGCCTCATGCAAATGTGGAGGCAGAGATTAGCCTCATGCAAATATAGAGGCAAGGATTAGCCTCATGCAGATATGGAGGAAGGATTAGCCTTATGCAAGTATAGAGGCAAGGATTAGCCTCATGCAAGTACGGAGGCAGGGATTAGCCTCATGCAAGTACGGAGGTAGGGATTAGCCTCATGCAAGTATAGAGGCAGGGATTAGCCTCATGCAAATATAGAGGCATGGATTAGCCTCATGCAAATATGGAGGCAGGGACTAGCCTCATGCAGTTATAGAGGCAAGGATTAGCCTCATGCAGATATGGAGGCAAGGATTATCTTCATACAAGTAGGGAGGTAGGGATTAGTCTCATGCGAGTAGGGAGGTAGGGATTAGCCTCATGGAAGTAGGGTGGCAGGGATTAGCCTTATGCAAGTATGGAGGCAGGGATTAGCCTAATGAAATTATGGAGGCAGGGATTAGCCTCATGCAAATATGGAGGCAGGGATTAGCCTCATGCATGTAGGGAGGCAAGGATTAGCCTCATGCAAGTATGAGACAGGGATTTGCCTCATGCAAGATAGGGAGGCAGGGATTAGCCTCATGCAGAGAACAAGTAGCCAATAAGAGTAGTATATGTCTTAGATGGAGATGTATATTCGGTGTTTGATGGCCTGATTGATAGTAATCTTGCTACGTGCATATATTTGCAGATGTTATCGTTACGTCAGATGTGCCTGCGTTCAAAGAAAAATTGTAAGTTCTGTGAGGGGGAGGTTGGTTCGTGACCTCGTGTACTGTCCTTATTTTGCTCCATTATGGAGGCCTTTTTGAGGGCCCCTTGGTAACACCTGACTGTTACGAAAATAATTTTTTTGAAAAATATGCAATCATTGATAAAAATTGAGTCATTTTACAAAAGTATTGATATATCAAGTAATTTTAGATGAACTAGTGACTGTAACACATCTCAAAGGCATTGCAGCTCTCTTATATTGAAATTTTGAGGGTCCTCCTCAAAATTCTGCCCCAGTTTGGTAGATGATTTTTTGACCGTTTGCAGATAATAGGCTTTGCTGAACCTTCTTCGAAATTTTGAGAATCCTTCTCAAAATTCTGCCCAGTTTCTTAACCAATTTCTGACTTTTTGGCATGCGATGGCGTCGACTGGACTTGCTCCAGAATTTTCAGGGTCCTCCTCAAACTTTTGCCCCGGTTTTTGATCTTGGGAAAAATGGAAATTTTATTATGATATGACCGAACCCATATGGCTACCTACGTATCCCCTATCAAACGGGAATCAGGTCAAGCGTAGTTCAATTACATCAGATGAGGAAATGTAAATAAGTATAGTATCTCTTGACTGCGTTTGAATTGATTGGTTTTGGCCAGATTTCTCCATCCATTTCTGCAAGTATGAGTGCTTTTCCTGTCAGCACCCTGTGAACCATGTACGGACCTTGCCAGTTGGGAGGGAATTTCTCCTTGGCTTCAACTTGATGTGGGAAGATCTTCTTCAGCACCAACTGACCTGGTGCAAATTGCCTTGGTTTGACCATTTTGTTGAAAGCTCTGAACATTCTGTTCTGATAAAGTTGGCCGTGACACTACATTCATCCTCTTTCTATCGATAAGGGCCAATTGTTCATAGCGACTCCTTATCCACTTTACATCGCTGAGTTCAGCTTCTTGTATGATTCTTAAAGAAGGAATCTCTATCTTAGTTGGGATGACATCCTCGGTACCGTAAACTAACATATAGGGAGTTGCCCTAATGGATGTGCGAGCTGTGGTGCGGTACCCCAATAAAGCAAAAGGTAGCTTCTCATGCCATTGTTTGTGGTTCTCTACCATCTTCCTTAGTATCTTCTTGATGTTTCTGTTGGCGACTTCTACGGCTCCATTCATCTGAGGTCTATAGGCTGTGGAATTCTTGTGCTTGATTTTTAAAGTTTCACACATAGCTTTCATCGGATTACTATTGCGATTGGCGGCATTATCAGTAACAATGGACTCGGGAACTCCGAATCGAAAAATAATATGATCTTTGACAAAGTCTGCGATGACTTTCTTGGTTAGAGCTTTGTAGGATGCGGTCTCTACCCATTTTGGGAAGTAATCAATGGCCACCAGAATAAACCTATGTCCGTTTGAAGCAGTGGGCTCAATCGGACCAATAACATCCATCCCCCAAAAGGTGAATGGCCAAGGAGAGCTTGTTACATTGAGATCGTTTGGTGGCACTTTTATCATATCGGCATGCACCTGGAATTGAAAGCATTTGCGGACATACTGGATGCAATCGGTCTCCATGGTCATCGAGAAGTAACCGGCCCTAAGTATCTTCTTAGCCAAGACAAAGCCATTCATGTGCACTCCATAGGTCCCGGCAAGTACATCCTCAAGTAGCTTAGAAGCTTCCTTTGCGTCGACACATCTTAGTAAACCCAAATTAGGAGTTCTTCTATACAAGTTTCCTCCACTGTGGAAGAAGTGATTGGACAATATCCGGAGTGTGCATTTCTAAGTGTGATTTGCATGCTCCGGATATTCTCCCTTTGATAAATACCCCTTGATGTCATGGAGCCAAGGCTTTCCATTTGTTTCTTCTTTAACAAGGGCACAATATGCCAGCTGATTATAGATCCTCACCGGAATGGGATCAGTATAATTCTTATCTGGATGTTGTATCATAGATGACAAGGTAGCCAATGCATCGGCGAACGCATTCTGAATTTTGGGCACATGTCTAAATTGTATCTTCGTGAAGCTCTTTCTCAGTTCCTGCACATGGTGCAGATATGAAAACATCTTGGAATTCTTGGTGGCCCACTCTCCTTTTACCTGGTGCACAAGCAAATCTGAATCACCGATCACCAGCAACTCCTGAATGTTCAAGTCGATTGCCATATTGAGCCCTAGTATGCAGGCTTCATACTCCGCCATGTTGTTGGTGTAGGGAAATCTGAGTTTAGAAGATACCAGATAATGTTGACCCATTTCTGAAACCAAAACTGCTCTAATGCCCACTCCTTTGAAATTTGCAGCCCCGTCAAAGAACATCCTCCAACAATCGTATGCTTTGGTAATGTCTTCTCTTACGAACGACACTTCTTCATCAGGAAAAGAAGTTTTCAAAGCTTCGTATGCTCGCCCCACCGGATTTTCAGCAAGGTGATCTGCCAATGCTTTTCCTTTAACCACCTTTTGAGTTACGTAGACGATATTGAGCTCACTTAACAGTATCTGCCATTTGGCCAACTTTCCAGTCGGCATGGGTTTCTGGAATATGTACTTTAGAGGGTCCATCTTGGATATGAGGTATGTAGTGTATGCACAGAAGTAGTGCCTCAATTTCTGAGCTGTCTAGGTCAAAGCACAACAAGTGCATTCCAGTAAAGAGTACCGTGCTTCGTAAGGTGTGAACTCCTTACTCAGGAAGTATATGGCCTGCTCCTTTCTTCCTGTCTCGTCATGTTGTCCCAAAACACATTCGAAGGCTCCATCCAATACAGATAGATAGAGTAGCAAAAGTCGTCCTAGTTCTCGCGGGACCAGAACTGGTAGTGTAGACAGGTACTCCTTGATCTTGTCAAAAGCTTTCTGACCATCCTCTATCCAGCTTGTTTCGGCATCTTTCCTTAGCATCTTGAAGATGGGTTCACATATGACTGTGGACTATGCTATGAATCGACTGATATAGTTGAGACGTCCTAGGAAGCTCATCACGTCCTTTTTGCTCATAGGTGGCGGTAGTTCCTGAATAGCATTGACTTTGGACGGATCCAGCTCGGTCCCCCGACGATTGACAATGAATACCAGTAATTTTCCTACGGGAACCCTGAATGCACATTTTGTGGGGTTCAGTTTCAAGTTATACCTCCTTAGCCTGTCAAAGAACTTTCTCAAGTCCTCTATGTGGTCTGCGACCTTCTTGGATTTGATAATGATGTCGTCCACATACACCTCTATTTCCTTGTGTATCATATGATGGAAGATGGTTGTCATGGCTCTCATGTAAGTAGACCCAGCATTTTTCAGACCGAATGGCTTCATTTTCTAGCAATATACACCCCAAGGTATAATAAAATCTATATTCTCTACATCTTTTTCGTCCATCCAGAATTGGTGATAACCCACGAAGAAATCTACAAAGGATTAGAGTTCATGTTTGGTGCAATTATCGATCAAGATGTATATATTTGGCAGTGGGAAGTCTTCCTTAGGATTTGCTTTGTTTAAATCCCGATAGTCAACACATACTCTGACTTTCCCATCCTTATTCAGAACTGACATAATGCTAGCTAACTAAGTTGGGTACTCAACCACCCTGAGAACTTTGGCTTTAATCTGCTTACTAACTTCCTCCTTAATTTTCAAGCTCATGTCCGGTTTGAACTTTCTGAGTTTCTGCTTTACTGGCGGACACATGGGATTAGTAGGCAACTTGTGAGCCACTATAGACGTGCTCAAGCCGATCATGTCGTCATATGACCATGCAAAAATGTCCTCATATTTATTTAGAAAACGGATGTATTCTTCCTTCTCTGTTGGTGACAAGTGAATGCTGATGTGAGTCTCCTTAACGGTCTCGACGTCTCCCAAATTTACTGCTTCGGTTTCGTCCAAATTGGACTTAGGCTTATTCTCAAAATTTTCAACCTCCCTGACAATTTCCTCGAGTATCTCATCTTCTTCATCTGAATCAGTATTCTCATGTTGCGTTGCCTCATTACATGTCACAGTCACTAGTTCATCAGGAAAAGTAATAATAACGCTGTAAAATGAGAAAGTGTAAAAATAGCAATGAATAATAAAGAGCAAATACATTTGATTAAAACCGAAAAATCATTTAGACAAGTACGACTCGATGAATCGAGAATTTATTTTGAAAAAAGTAAATCAAAATTACTGTAAATCTTAAATGCCTAGAATGGCTATAGAAGTAACATCTGCCAAGCTACCCAGGGACTCGACGGGCTCGGGATGGTGTGGCGGTCCAGTTCTTGAGAACAACTCCCTCCTTTATGGTCTGAATAGTGAGACCTTCTTCCTCCTCCTCCTTAATTATGGCACTGTAGTCCATGTCTTCGTCGTCCAAGAACAAATTTTTCAACCCAACTAGTGCTTCCTCAACTGCAGTCCCCCATATCGTATCAGCTTGGTGAAAAGCTTGTTCTAGGCATGGCACTGGTTGCTCGAGAGGGTAATATGGTCCGTGCCATGGAGGTGACCAATCATTGTATTTTTGTCATGTGTACTGATATCCAAGCCCAAAGGTGGTACCATGATTCTTCAGCTGTATCTGTTTAGTGATACCTTGGAGGTTCTTTCCCAACCCTTTGCCGGGTTCGTATCCAGACCAGGCTAATATACTTTCTATTTTACTGCTCCACCATTTATCCTTCTCGACGGCGTTGTCCCATTCAATGTGGTGATAGGTTTCCCCTCCTAGCCTTCTTCTATGTCCAATAGTCAGGATGGTTTGACTAGTGTAAATGGGTTTACTCCCATCTCTATGAATGATCACCTCCTGACGATTCCATTCAAACTTCATGGCTTGATGTAGTGTGGAGGGAACGGCTCCAACGACATGGATCCAGGGTCGGCCCAATAGAAGATTATATGAGGCTGGTATGTCAAGCACCTGAAACTCGACGTCGAACCAAGTTTGCCCCATCTGCAAGCAAAGATTGATTTCCCCGATTGTGACCCTTTGGGACCCATCGAAAGCTTTCATATTCATGCTTCCTACCCATATTTCATGAAAGCCTTTGTCCAACTTTTCCAGAGTGTCCAACAGACAAATATTGAGGCTTGAACCTCCATCAACAAAGACACTGGCAATGAATTTGTCTACAAAATTGCACTGTAATATGCAATGCTCGATTGTGATTCAACCCCTCAGGTGGCAGCTCATCTTCATGGAAGATGATCTTATGACTTTCTAGTACTTGTCCTACCATATTGGCCATTTCTCTGCTAGTGATGTTATTGGGTACATAAGCCTCACTCAGCACTTTCATTAAAGCATTCTTATGTGCCTCTGAATTTTGCAACAGTGACAAGATAGATATCTGAGCAGGGGTTTTGTTCAAATGGTCAATGATGAAATACTCCTTTGCTTGTAATTTCCTCTACAGGTCATCTGGCCCAGTCTCAATGACATGCTGCCTGGTAGTGGCATCCTTACTTAATCCTCCCATGTGTTCAGGTGTATAGACTCTTCCAGTCCTAGTCATTCCTTGTGCATCGTTAGATTCTTCTACCCTGGCCTTCCCCTTTCGCTGAGCCTCGACTACGTAATCTTAGGGTATTGCTTTTGAGTCGAATGGAGGTGTGGTTGATACTGTCACAGTGAAAGGTGTGACCAATTCTACTTCAAATGGAGCGGGGGTGGCCGCAGGTGGAGCTACCTCTACCTCAAATAGAACTGGTGCAGCTACCTCGACCTCGATTGGTGACTGAGTCTGTACCACAATAGCAGTAAGTGTGACTGCAACCTTAAAGTCATCGCCTTCTCGAATAAGCCCAATTGACCCCTCAGGGTCCCATTCTTCATTTGTCTCTATCACATGTAACCCACCACCTCTATGATCAGGGAAGGGGTTGTTGCGAACATTGGGTGCGACCTCTTTCGACTGTATGACCTTGTTGTTGATTAGCGTCTGGATCTTATCCTTCAATGTTCGACACTCATCAGTGGTGTGCCCCTTCATACCAGAATGGTATGCACAAGTGTTGTTTGGATTGACCCATTGGGATGGATTTTCTAATGCCACAGCAGGAATGGGGGTGACATAACTAGCGACTTTCAACCTTTCATACAGTTGGTCGATGGGTTTAGCAATGGCAGTGTATTGTTTGGGTGGCTTGCGGTCAAAATTGGGTCTTGGTCTTGGAAAGTTTTGGCGAGTTGGAGTGACTGAAAATGGGATAGTTGGGAGTTATAGGTGTGATGGATAGTGGCTGGTTGGGAATATCTGGGAGATGAAGGCTGATATGTAGGTGGTGATGCTTGATATGTGGGCGGAGGTGTTTGATATGTGGGTGGAGGTGTTTGATATGTAGGTGGAGGTGTTTGATAGGTAAGTGGAGATTTTGGGCCCTGGGCCACTATTACTGCCCCAACGTCTCTCTTCTTTAGTATGCCGCCAGATTGTAACACCTTGTTTATGGCCTGCAACGCCTCAAAATTTGTTACCATCCCACTTTTGATGCCTTCCTCAATTCTTTCCCCAAACTTGATGATATCAAAGAACTTATGGTTTTCAATGACCATCAATCTTTCATAATACTGTGGATCCTATGCTTTGACAAAGAACTTGTTTATATGTTCCTCTTCCAAAAATATCCTGACCTTGGCTGCTTCCGACCTCTAACGAGTAGCATACTCGCGTAAAGTTTCGGTAGGTTTCTTTTTAAGATTCTAGATGTAGAAAATATCCGGTGCATTCTCTGTATTGAACCTGAACCGGTACATGAAATCCGATGCCATACTCACCCAATTAGAGCATTTCTTGGGATCCTGACTGATGTACCAGGACAAAGCATCTCCAGTAAGACTCCTCATAAAGAGTTTTATTTGGATCTTTTCGTCTTTCTCGACCCCGACAAGCTTGTCGCAATAGGTCCTCAGGTGAACCCTGGGATCACCTGTGTCGTCAAACATCTTAAACTTGGGAGGTTTGTATCCCTCTAGCAGTTCTACATCTAGTTGTATGCATAGGTCTTCATAGTTCATACCTTCTATTCCTTTGTCGCCTTCGACGCCCTAAACTCAACTTGTCAACTTCTTGAGTTCTTAAGCCATGTTTTTAATGAGCAGGTCTTTTTCGGAGGATTCCGGTGTATAGGAGATTGGTTGGATAGAGTGAGGTACGGTTTCTACGTATATAGGGTTGCTTTGATGGGTGCCAGGGACTTGGGTGTAATGATGGTCATTGGTGGAGTTTTGGGGATCGGAAATGGGTTATGGTGTGTTTTGGGGAGTATGGTAAGTGGTGGTTGTTGGGTACTGCATTATTTGATGGTGATGTTGTGGCAGAGTTGGTATTGGAAATGGATTGAGATTTGGGGTGGAGTTGTGTATTGATTTGGTGCGGGAGGATTTTGAGGATGTTGGTTTTGTGTGTTTTGGGGAGGTGCTGGGTTCTTTGTGTTTTGTTGGTGGATGTTGGGGACATTTAGGGTGAGTGACAAGTTTGCTAAGTTGCAAACCTGCTAAAGTTCTCCTTGCAATTCCAATATCTTTTGTTCCAGTCTTAGGACTAGATCATTTGCGGCCGGAGTACTACGGCCATCTGGGGTTTCTGCGTTCTCAATATTCTCCTTTCGGATACCACTTATGTCATCCATTTTTGCTTTTCCTCTTCCTTTTGTATTGCTTGGAGGAGGAGGAGGAGGTGGATGACCTCTAGATATAGTGTGATATGCTGATGAGGCCAGTATGAGCGAACCAACCTAAGGGCATGGGAATAATCAAAAAATAAGGAAAAACAAAAAGGTAACAAGTCAGTGAGGGTTCTGAAATGTTTGCAGTATTTAAACACATATTGCGGGAATGTAAATTCGTGTCTTAATTTGGGAGCCTCGTTGTGCTCGAGGTAGGCCTAGAGACAAATAGAATAGATGAGAAATTTAGATGCCAATAAATGCTTCATTTCATAATGTAAAAATAGACAAATCCCAAACGACACTAAGATAATAAAAAAAAAGTCACTACTGGCACTTGGCCTTGTTACATTTGAAAAGCGAGTAAACCTAATCTATTTGATCTTGGAAGGACTTTCCTCAAGCTGAATTCTCTTATTGATCAAATCTCCCAGTTCGCGTAGGTTCATCAGTAAGAATGCCTTTGCCAAATATTCTCCTTCGTTTTCCTCAGCGTTCTGGCAGTCGGTGACTCTCTTCCTCACTTTTCCTTCCAATTCTACCAGACTGTATTCCAGATATTCCAGCTTCTTGCTAGATTTGGCGGCCTTCTCTTTTCATTCATTTATTTGGTTGCTTGATGGAAGATCCCTACACCAGTCTAGCAAGAGTGAGGGTATGCTAACAATACCAAATCTGGGGACCTCGTGCCTCATTTTCTGCAAAACAAAAGGTTTAGGACCTTCTCCCCCACCAGATTTGACTATTTATACATTCATGATTAGCATTTTGGCATTTAGTTCTCCAAATTAATGCATAGAACGTGGTTGTATTCGTTGGGATTATGGAAACCCGGTGGACTTTTGGATAAGGCTCATCTTAAAGGATTATTATATGGACAACATAACTCATCTGACTAGGTTTGACCATGATGCATGCACAATTTTGATTAGAGTAAGGGATAGGGGGCTTTAGACTGGTACCTCAAGCGGACAACTTGAGGGGGAAAGGCACAGAATCGTTGATTGCACCCCTGATCGATTAGTTTTACTGCAAATAAGCCTTTCCGAATTTAAGGGGAATAAATAGGAAGAGCGCAACCACTCATCAAACGTTGTTGTAGGATTTAATACGCAGGAGTGGAATATGATGTGGAGCATGATATATGTAGCAATAAATAGCATGTGGTCAAGTATTTTCACGTAAGAAAAAAATAAATACAACATTTAAATAATTAAAAGACAGTTACGGAAAAAAAACGAAGAGACAAGTCAGTTTCAAGAATAAAAGAATCATAAATGCTTAAAAGAAAATAGATAGTTAAATCCAAATAAGGGGAAAGGGTACGGTATGAAACATGCTTGGACTAATTCACAAAAGATAAGTTTGTTATGGTAAGAGCCTAAAGGTATCCCCATCAGAGTCGCCATGCTGTCGTGCCCCCTTTTTTCCTTTCACTCTTCGCGGGGGGGGGGGGGGGAGGGAAGAAGTCTAGGTTTCGACATTCATGGGGTTAATAACTCATTTCCTTTTGGGAATTTGGGTATTTTGAAGAGTCGCCACCTAATGGATTATGGTGCGTTAGGGCACCTAAAATGATTAACTCTTAGACTAGTTTGCATTACCAGAGATTTAGGGTAAAGGCTTGAAATAACCTTGAGGGGAAGGTGTTAGGCACCCTTCTTGGTCCACAACGGTGGGTTCCGACCGAACTTATACTTATGAATCAGTCCTTTTATCAAATAAATGATTTAAACACATATTTGCAAATAAAGGCATGTTTTGGACTCAAGTAATGAGATAGAAAAAAGAAAAGACTTGAACAATTTGCATACATATAAAAGGGTAAAGTTTAAACATTGGGAAAAATGGGTCCTAGGTTGGTTAGACTACGGGATCATCTCATACAATGCCCAGTAAACACTCCTCAATGAGGGGCTACACGTGACATTAGCGCGTAGTCATCATATACTTTTCTACCCAAGTCCCTCCCCTTGGTCATAGCCTAAAGTGTTCTAGCAACCTGGAAAATATCATATACGTGCACTACCCGTCCCTTCTTTGTGGACCTGGAGGTATTTTAGGACCTCTACTTTCGGACATTTCTAGACCTTTCTAAGGTTTTAAGGATAAAAGTCTAAGCGTCAATCAAGAACAAGTAGGATTGCATTTAAAGAGAACAAATTACATGCTCATAGTCACCTCCACAAATATAACAAGTAAATGCACGTCTTCAAACAACAGTCAAGTATTTAAGAGAAAATCCTAGAACATAATATCTAGGTGAGCAGGGATTATACAATATTGAATTAGGACAAAGTGTCAAAATCCTATTTGGCTTGCCTACTAATTTAGACCTGTTAATCTGAACAATTTTAAATGAAAAAGCACAGTTTCAGCGTTGAAGAATTTAAATCGCCCTATAGGCTTGCCTAAACGCAGAACAATGATGTCCTAAGAGCATGATATCTACATTGATGCAGCAAAACAGTGAACAGTTTTTAAACGGACATTTGGGATCCTATAGACATGATTTCTAGCGGTGTTGATTTAAGGTAGTGTTTGAAAAATTATTTAAAGAAGCGGTCAGTTGATTAAACCAATTCAGAATAAACTAACATGGATTAAACTGATTTGTTCAACTAAACTGATTTTTAGTTCTATAGGCAGGATTTCTGATTTCAATTCCTATAGGCATGGTATCTAATTGTTAAAAGCTGATTTTTGAACTATACGCATGATTTCTAGTGAGACGAATCCTGTAACAGAAACTGAACTCAAACACTTTACACTCTATAGGCATGATATCTAATTATAAAGCTGATTTTAACCATATAGGCATGGTATCTATTATTGAAAGCCATTTAGTTCTTATAGGCATGATTTCTACTATTTAAACCGTTTAGATCCTACAGACATGATTTCTAATATTGTGAAAGTAAAGCAAACATAGCAAGTGCATTAACACAATCCTATAGACATGGCATTTACCCGATTTACCCAACATATATAACTACCCACCCCTTTTCACTAATCACCCCAATGTTGTATACAAATAATTATTATAGACCATCTGAATAAATTACATAAACAAATAAAGAAAAGAGAAGAAGTTAACTATAGAGAGCCTGACACAGGCCCAAATGACTTCCCAAGCCTCCAATAGCCTCAAATGTCAAAGTTCCATAGACAGTATCATGTCTAGGTGTGTCAGAGTTCCCTAAGGACCTCAAGGATCCTGGGAAGTGCTCACACCTTGACTTTTCTCAAATAGTAACTGATTTAGGTGTAGTGTGGAAAGGCCAGCTCTGACATGCCAAAGTTCAGAGAGATATCAAGGATCTCAAGGCAATACACATGCCAGAGGGGCAGAACCTAATATTCTAGGAGTAATGTGAGAGTGTCTGTCATGGTTTTGAAATGGTTTTGGTATAAAAATAGTGTTGGAAAGGGAACAATTAAGTAAAGAAGTTTTATGAAAAATAGGAATTGATTAATAATAAAATAGTTTTGAAAACAGTGAACTTGTGAGAAATCAGCAAACAGTTTAAACAACACCATTCAGACACAGATTTCACTCAGAGAATATGGGAATTGGGGACACATAGAACATATTAATGTAACAATAAGAGCACAAAAGTTTCTTTTTTTAGAGTTCTTTATAGGATTTAGGAGTCAATCACACAGGTGTAGAACAAACAGTTGAGAACATAGTTATACTAGGCAGAGTTGAACATAGGATCAGAAGTACTTAGGGAGTAGTAAGTAACCTAGCAAAGTGGATTACTATCAGGAATTGGGTAAACAAACAGACAGACAATCAAACATACATACATACATGGAGTAGAGTCAAATTGAGACATGCTAGAGAAAGCAATAGACAAGTCATCAGACATGTTAATTATAAGTTGAATAGGTAGTACTCATATATGCTAAGTGAAACCAGGATTTAAGCATGCTAGTTACATATAGAAAAGCCAAGTGATAGACAGGAATCAGTAAACTAATGTAGTAAGAGAACACATAGAGTTTTGAACTTGTAATTAAATCAGAACATACCAGTTAAGGAGAGCAGATACAAAGTATAGAGCAGTGTAGTGCAATAATTAGCCTTGGCTTACAACTGGCTATTTCAATGGAAGTAGCAAATAACAAAAAAGAGCAGATAACTTTAAGTATAAGAGAGAGTTTTTGAACTAGTCTTGTTTGTCTAGAACTTAGAATGGGGGAGGGGGGTTATATAGTAATCAAAAACTTAACAAATAAGGTAAGAGATCAATTAAGTAGCAAAATAAAGGAAGTCACATGTAAATTAGCAATATCTTCCCTTAATCAAGGGACAATTAAATCAACAGTAAAACTTGCTAAGTATTTAAGGAAAAGAATCAAGTAAAGTTTAGGTATAGAATAGGTAATTAGGGGTAAATGAACAGCAGTTTAATTAAGGAAATAAATTAGTAATAATTAGTGGAATACAAACAAGGTAGAAAAAACAATTAAGGCAAGCAAATTCAATCAAATTGAGTAAAGAGGTAAGAATCAAACGTTTAAAGGAAAGCGTTCAAATTAAACCAGGAAATAAGGGATTCAGAGTAATCAAGGGTTCAGAGAGTCATGGAAGTCGGCATGTTTAGCATTTAAAATGAGGTAGAACATGAATAGTCAGGATTTCACATAGCTTTAACAAAACATATGTTAAATGACACTGATTCACTGAGAAAGATCAAGCATACATAATCAGTGAAAGTGTTGAACTAAGAAATTCAGTAGAAGCATATTAGGACAAGAAAATCACGGGAAATCAGAATAACCCAAAGCAAGAACACAATCAGATGTACTAATATTCAGAAACCAAACGAAGAACCCCAAAAATTAGGGTTTCCAGTACAAACGGCTAAGGTTGTAGCAGACTCATAGAAATTAGTCAGAATATATGAGAAACAGAAGTTTAAACACAAAAATCATCAATCAAATTTTAAAAGAAATTCCGGAAACCCTAGTTTTAGGAAAAGATAAAAATCGCTTGAAAATCACTTGATTCAAGTAAAGAATCCCAAGGCGCTTGTAAAACTTACATGAAACAAACCCAAATCATCTTAGATCTGTACAGATCTAAGAAGTTTAGAAAAAAAGTTAGGGTTTCGAAGAGAACCATAGAGAGGTGAATGAACCTGTTTAGAAAACCATAGATCGTAGTAAATATAGGACGATCTCACTCAGAATCACACCGGAATGGCCTGAAACAGGTAAGGGAGGAGCCATAGATGCCAGTCACTAACCCTGGTCCCTTGAGGGCCCTGGAGATGGCAAGAATGATGTGAGGGAGGCCATTGGAGGCCTGAGAGATGGCGAGAGGTTACTGGTAACAGCCATAAATGAGTGACGACATTTGGAGATTAGGATTTAGGTTGAGATCGTTTGAGAGCAGGGAAGATTAGGTGACGGAGGTTTAAGGTGGGAAATGTATTAGGGTTTTGGGGTATAGGTTGGTTTAATTAAGGAAAGGGGAAACCTGGATCGTTGATCAAAATGATCAACGACCAGGATTTGGCCAGGTATTTGGGTTGGACATATGGGTATTGGGTCTGGGTAGATTTAGGTTTAAAAATTGGGCTGGTATTGGGCAAAAATTGAAATAAAATTAGGCTATATTTTAAATAGCCATTTTAATACTCTATAATTTATAAGAAATAATAAATGATTTCTGAAAAATAATTTCATGTACTAAAATGGTCTAAAATAGTTATTTGACATTTTAAAAATATAAAAGATCATTTTATGCATGAACAATGTAATTGTGCATTTACAGGGCTAGTATTGCAAATATATGCAAATTAACTTAAAAAATGTAAATGCAATTATACAAATGCACTAAAAATATTTAAACAATATTTTTCCATAAATATAGAATTTAGATGACTAAATCACCACAAAAAATAATTTGAACGATAATTATTGGAAATTTTATAATTAAAAAGGGTAGAAATAAATCAATTTGAAGCCTTTAAAGTTAAAGAAAAATTTTAAAAATGCTTATGCATTCTTATATATTCATATATGCTATTCTGAAAGTGTATATATATATATATATATATATATATATATATATATATATATATATATATATATATATATGTATTAAAAATATAAGGAAATATGGGGCATCAACAGCTGCCCCTCTTTACCCAGGAAGGGTGAAAGAGTTTTTGAGTAAAGAAATGATGACCAATTTTGACCGGACTGGATCTTTTGAAAGACAGTGGACAGACTCCGGTCTTCGAGTTGCCTACATATCCCTAGTTTTACAGGAATCATTCCATGTGTAGTTCTTGATTCATCGGCGGAATATACCGATGAAGTCATTTCAAGAACGGGCACGGGATGCAAAAGCGGCTATGGTGAGCGATTGAGGTTTGAGACAGTTGAAGGAACTGGAGTGAGGTCACTCCTGCTAGGATAGCGGTTTCTTACTGGTCACCTGCAGATAAAAAGATGCTATGAACATGTATTTGTACGAAAATTTAAATATGATGCATATTCCCTTTTGGACTATGAAGGTTGTCTTTGGACGATTAGAGATGACGTCCTTGGACCATGACATCCTGGGCCATGAATTTTTAAGTGAGGGATTCACAGGCCATGAAATGATGTTCTCGAGCCATGAAAAATGGTGCCTCCAAACCATGACGCCTTTGAATAATGATATGCAAATTTGAGGAATCCTCAGGCCATGGCATGGTGTCTTTTAGCTATGAGGATGATGCCTTTTAGATTATGACGCCTTTGGATGGATTGGCGGTGTTTCAGCCCATGATATGCAACAACATGATGTTAACAAGACTAGGCTTAGTCTTGTGAAATGAAGCACAGAGCTTAGCCCGATTGAAAAGCAAATAGATAGTACTAGAAATAGCGCAATGTTTGTGCGAAGCGGGACAGTGCTTAGTGCCATGCAGATGGGGAGGCAAGAATTAGCCTTATGCAAATAGTGAGGCAAGGATTAGCCTCACGCAGTTGTGGAGGCAAGGACTAGCCTTATGCAAATAGGGGGGCATGGATTAGCCTCATGCAAGTATGGAGTCAAGGATTAGCCTTATGCAAATAGGGGGCAAGGATTAATCTCATGCAAGTATGGAGGCAAGGATTAGCGTCATGCAGATGTGAAGGCATAAATTAGCCTCATGCAAATATAGAGGTAAGTATTAGCCTCATGCAAGTATAGAGGCAAGGTTTGGCCTCATGCAGATATGAAGGCAAGGATTAGCCTCATACAAGTATGGAGGAAGGGATTAGCCTCATGCAAGTATGGAGGCAGGGATTAGCCTTATGCAAGTATGGAGGAAGGGATTAGCCTCATGCAAATATGAAGGTAGGGATTAGCCTCATGCAAATATGGAGGTAGGGATTAGCCTTATGCAGGTATAGAGGCAAGGATTAGCCTCATGCAGATATGGAGGCAAGGATTAGCCTCATGCAAGTATAGATGCAAGGATTAGCCTCATGCAAGTAGAGAGACTAGTCTTATGCAAGTATGGAGGCATGGATTAGCCTCATGCAAGTATGGAGGCAGGGATTAGCCTTATGCAAGTATTGAGGTAGGGATTAGCCTCATGCAAATATTGAGGTAGGGATTAGCCTCATGCAAGTAGGGAGGAAAGGATTAGCCTCATGCAAGTAGGGAGGCAAAAATTAGCCTCATGCAGATGTGGATGCAAGGATTACCCTCATGTATATTGGAGGAAAGGATTAGCCTCATGCAGATAGAGAGGCAAGGATTAGCCTCATGCAGGTATGAAGGCAAGGATTAGCCTCATGCAAGTATGGAGGTAGGGATTAGCCTCATGCAAATAGTGGAGGCAAGGATTAGCCTCATGCAAGTATGAAGGCAGGGATTAGCCTCATGCAAGATAGGTAGACATGGATTATCCTCATACAGAGAGCAAGTAGCAAATAAGAGTAGTATGTCTTAGCTGGAGATGTATATTCGGTGTCTGATGGCCTGATTGATAGTAATCTTGCTACATGCATATATTTGCGGATGTTATCGTTACGTCAGATGTGCCTGCGTTCAAAGAAAAATTGTAAGTTCTGTGAGGGGGAGGTTGGTTCGTGCCTTCGTCTGCTGGCCTTGTTTTGCTCCATTATAAAGGCCTTTTTGATTTCCCTTGGGTAACACCTGACTGTTACGGAAATAATTTTTTTGAAAAATATGCAATCATTGATAAAAATAGAGTCATTTTAGAAACGTATTGATATATCAAGTAATTTTAGATGAACTAATGATTGTTACACATATGAATGGCATTGCAGCTCTCTTATATTGGAATTTTGAGGGTCCTCATCAAAATTCTGCCTCAGTTTGGTAGATGATCTTTTGACCGTTTGCAGATAATAGGCCTTGCTGAACCTTCTTCGGAATTTTGAGAATCCTTCTTAAAATTCTTCCCTAGTTTCTTAACTAATTTCTGGCTTTCTGGCATGCGATGGCATCAACTGGACTTGCTCCGGAATTTTCAGGGTCCTCCTCAAAATTCTGCCCAGTTTCTGATCTTGGGAAAAATGGAAATTTTATTATGATATGACCGAACCCATAAGACTGCCTACATATCCCCTCTTAAACAGGAATCAGGTCAAGCATAGTTCAATTACATCAGATGAGGAAATGTAAATAAGCATAGTATCTCTTGACTGTATCTGAATTGATTGGTTTTGGCCAGATTTCTCCATCCATTTCTGCAAGTATAGTGCTCCTCCTGTCAGCACCCTGTGAACCATGTACGGACCTTGCCAGTTGGGAGAGAATTTTCCTTTGGCTTCATCTTGATGTGGGAAGATCTTCTTCAGCACCAACTAACATGGTGCAAATTGCCTTGGTTTGACCCTTTTGATGAAAGCTCTGGACATTCTATTCTGATAAAGTTAGCTGTGACACACTGCGTTCATCCTCTTTCCATCGATAAGGGCCAATTGTTCATAGCGACTCCTTATCTACCCTGCATCGCTGAGTTTAGCTTCTTGTATAATTCTTAAAGAAGGAATCTCTACCTCAACTGGGATGACAACCTCAGTACCATAAACTAACATATAGGGAGTTGCCCCGGTTGATGTGCGAAACGTGGTGAGGTACCCCAATAAAGCAAAAGGTAGCTTCTCATGCCATTGTTTGTGGTTCTCTACCATCTTCCTTAGTATCTTCTTGATGTTTTTATTGGCGGCTTATACCGCTCCATTCATATGAGGTATGTAGGCTGTGGAATTCTTGTGCTTGATTTTAAAAGTTTCACACATAGCTTTCATCAGATCATTGTTGAGATTGGCGGCATTACCAGTAACAATAGACCCGGGAACTCCGAATCGACAAACAATATGACCTTTGACAAAGTCTGCGATGACTTTCTTGGTTACAGCTTTGTAGGATGCGGCCTCTACCCATTTTGTGAAATAATCAATGGCTACCAGAATAAACCTGTGTCCGTTTGAAGTAGTGGGCTCAATCGGACCAATAAAATCCATCCCCAAGTGTCAAATGGCCAAGGAGAGCTTGTTGCATTAAGCTCGTTTGGCAACACTTTTATCATATCGGCATGCACCTGGCATTGAAAGTATTTGCGAACATACTGGATGCAATCCGTCTCCATGGTCATCCAGAAGTAACCAGTCCTAAGTATCTTCATATCCAAGACAAAACTATTCATGTGCGGGCCACAGGTCCCAGCATGTACATCCTCAAGTAGCTTAGAAGCTTCCTTTGCGTCGACATATCTTAGTAAACCCAAATCAGGAGTTCTTCTGTACAAGTTTCCTCCGCTGTGGAAGAAGTGATTGGACAATCTCTAGAGTGTGCGTTTCTGGGTGTGATTTGCATGCTCCGGATATTCTCCCTTTGACAAATACTCCTTGATGTCATGGAACCAAGGCTTTCCATCTATTTCTTCTTCAACATAGGCACACTATGCCAGCTGATTACGGATCCTCGCCGGATTGGGATCAGTATAATTCTTTCTAGATGTTGTATCATAGATGAAAAGGTGGCCAATCTATCGGCGAACTCATTCTGAATTCTGGGCACATGTCTAAATTCTATCTTCGTGAATCTCTTTCTCAGTTCCTGCACATGGTACAGATATGGAAATATCTTGGAATTCTTGGTGGCCCACTCTCTTTGAACCTGGTGCACAAGCAAATCTGAATCACCGATCACCAACAACTCCTGAATGTTCAGGTCGATTGCCATGCTGAGCCCTAGTATGTAGGCTTCATACTCCGCCATGTTGTTGGTGCAGGGAAATCTAAGTTTAGCAGATATCGGATAATGTTGACCCATTTCTAATACCAATGCCCACTCCTTTGAAATTTGCAGCCCCGTCAAAAAACATCCTCCAACCATCGTATGCTTCGGTAATGTCTTCCCTTATGAATGACACTTTTTCATCAGGAAAATATGTTTTCAAACGTTCATGTGCTCCTTCCACCAGATTTTCAGCAAGGTGATGTGTCAATGCTTTTCCTTTGACTGCCTTCTGAGTTACGTAGACGATATCGAACTCACTTAACAGTATCTGCCATTGGGCCAACTTTCCAGTCGGTTTGGGTTTCTGGTATATGTACTTCAGATGGTCCATCCTGGATATGAGGTATGTAGTGTAGGCACAGAAGTAGTGCCTCAATTTCTGAGCTATCCAGGTCAAAGCACAGCAAGTGCGTTCCAGCAGAGAGTACCGTGCTTCGTAAGGTGTGAACTCCTTACTCAGGTAGTATATGGCCCGCTCCTTTCTTCCTGTCTCGTCATGTTGTCCCAAAACACATATGAATGCTCCATCCAATACAGATATATAGCGTATCAAAGGCCGTCTTAGTTCTAGCGGGACCAGAACTGGTGGTGTAGACAGGTACTCCTTGATCTTGTCAAAAGCTTTCTGACAATCCTATGTCCAGCTTGTTGCAAAATCTTTCCTTAGCATCTTGAAGATGGGTTCACATATGACTGTGGACTGTGCTATGAATCGACTGATATAGTTGAGACGTCCTAGGAAGCTCATCATGTCCTTTTTGCTCCTAGGTGGCAGTAGTTCCTGAATAGCCTTGACTTTGGGCGGATCCAGCTCGATCCCCTAGTGACTGACAATGAATCCCAGTAATTTTCATGCGGAAACCCCGAATGCATATTTTGCGGGGTTCAGTTTAAAGTTTTACCTCCTTAGCCTGTCAAAGAACTTTCTCAAGTCCGCTATATGATCTATGGCCTTCTTGGATTTGATAATGACGTCGTCCACATACACCTCTATTTCCTTGTGTATCATATCATGTAAGATTGTTGTCATGGCTCTCATGTAAGTAGCCCCAGCATTTTTCAGACCGAATGACATCATCTTGTAGCAATATACACCCCTAGGTGTAATAAAAGCTGTCTTCTCTACATCATTTTTGTCCATCTAGATTTGTTGATAACCCACGAATTAATCTACAAAGGATTGGAGTTTATGCTTGGTGCAATTATCGATCAGGATGTGTATATTTGGCAGTGGGAAGTCGTCCTTGGGACTTGCTTTGTTTAAATCCCGATAGTCAACACATACTATAACTTTCCCATCCTTCTTCGGAACTGGCACAATGTTAGCTAACCAAGTTGGGTACTCAACCACCCTGAGAACTTTGGCTTTAATCTGCTTAGTAACTTCCTCCTTGATTTTCAAGCTCATGTACGGTTTGAACTTTCTTGAGTTTCTGCTTTACTGGCGGACACATGGGATTAGCAGGCAACTTGTGAGCCACTATAGACGTGCTCAATCCGATCATGTCGTCATATAACCATGCGAAAATGTCCTCATATTCTTTTAGAAAACAGATGTATTCTTCCTTCTCTATTGGTGACAAGTGAATGCTGATGCGAGTCTCCTTGACGGTCTCAGCGTCTTCCAAATTTACTGCTTCGGTTTCGTCCAGATTGGACTTAGGCTTATTCTCAAAATTTTCAACCTCCCTGGTAAATTCCTCGGGTATCTTATCTTCTTTATCTGAATCACTATTCTCATGTTGCGTTGCCTCATTACATGTCACAGTCACTGGTTCATTAGGAAAAGTAATAATAACGTTGTAGAAAGAAAAGTGTAAAAATAGCAATGAATAATAAATAGCAAATGCATTTGATTAAAACCGAAAAATCATTTAGACAAGTATGGCTCGATGAATCGAGCATTTATTTTGAATCAAGTAAATCAAAATTACTGGAAATCTTAAATGCCTAGAATGGCTATAGTAAAATCTTCCAAGCTACCCAAGGACTCGACAGGCTCGGGAAGGTGTGGCGGTCCAGTTCTTGAGAACAACTCCCTCCTTTACGGTCTGAATAGTGAGGCCTTCTTGCTCCTCCTCCTCAACTATGGCACTGCAATCCATGTCTTCGTCCTCCAAGAACAATTTTTCAACCCAGTTAGTGCTTCCTCCTCTGCAGTCCCCCATATCGTATCAGCTTGGTGAAAAGCTTGTTCTAGGCGTAGCACTGGTTGCTCGAGAGGGTAATATGGTCCGCGCCATAGAGGTAACCAATCATTGTATTCTTTCCATGTGTATTGATATCCAAGACCAAAAGTGGTACCATGGTTCTTCAGCCGTATCGGTTTAGTGATACCTTGGAGGTTCTTTCCCAACCCTTTGCCGTGTTCGTATCCAGACCAGGCTAATATGCTTTCTATTTTACTGCTCCACCATTTATCCTTCTCGACGGCATTGACCCGTTCAATGTGGTGATAGGTTTCCCCTCCTAGCCTTCTTCTATGTCCAATAGCCGGGATGGTTTGACTAGGGTAAATGGGGTTACTCCCATCTTCGTGTGGAGTAACCCCATTGATGTAGTGTGGAGGGCACGACTTCAGCGGCATGGATCCAGGGTCGTCCCAACAGAAGATTATATGAGGCTGGTATGTCAAGCACCTGAAACTCGACGTCGAACCAAGTTAGCCCCATCTACAAGCAAAGGTTGATTTCCCCAATTGTGGCCCTTTGGGACCCATCAAAAGCTTTCACGTTCATGTTTCCTACCCGTATTTCATGAAAGCCTTTGTCCAACCTTTTCAGAGTGTCCAACAGACAAATATTGAGGCTTGAACCTACGTTAACCAAGACCCTGGCAATGAATTTGTCTTCAAATTATACTGTAATATGCAATGCTCGATTGTGATTCAACCCCTCAAATGGCAGCTCATCTTCATGGAAGTTAATCTTATGACTTTCCAGTGCTCTTCCTACCATATTGGCCATTTCTCCACCAGTGATGTTATTGGGTACATAAGCCTCACTCAGCACTTTCATTAAAACGTTCTTATATGCCTCTGAAATTTGCAACAGTGACATGATAGATATCTGAGCCGGGGTTTTGTTCAAATGGTCAATGACGGAATACTCCTTTGCTTGTACTTTCCTCCAGAGGTCATCTGGCCCTGTCTCAATGAAAGGCTTAATCTCTCGGTATCCCGAGGATCTCTTAGTATCCTCAATATATGTGCTGGGGATCTCTTGGTATCCTGCACTACAGTCCAAAACAATATATGTGCAGGGGGATCTACCGGAAAACAAATCTGTAGTCCCAAAGTAAACATACAGGGGGATCTCCCGGGATACTGTCCCGTAGTCCCAAGGTAAACACACAACAGCAACACTAAGAATATTCAATTAAATCCAAATTTCATACCAAGGTAAACAGGTATTTCTAACCTAGCATGCTGCACAGAGTTCAAATAAAGCAGTTTGAGCAAGTAAAGCAATTAAGTCAATTAGACATGCTTCCCTAAGCTAACAATAGGCTTAAATTGCGAGTAGTATAAACAGGAAAGGAAACACAGTTATAGTTACTTAATGAAACCGAATTTTCAACAATTAGCACAAGTACGCACTCGTCACCTCACGTACAAGGCATTTCAAATATCAACAATCCCAAATCCTAAGGGGAGTTGCCCCATACAAGGTTAGACAATCCACTTACCTCGAACCGACTCAAAATCAACCCTAAACCACGCTCTTGCCATGAGTACTCGACTCCAAATGGCCCAAATCTATTCAAATCAATTGCATAATGTAAATATAACTCATGTAACTAATTCCACTAATAAATTCGAAGCTAACACACGAAATTAGGAAAAATAACCAAAACGCCCCCGGGCCCACGTCTCAGAATTGGGTGAAAGTTACGGATTATGAATCCCCATTCACTCACGAGTCTAACCATACCAAATTTATTCCAATCCAACATCAAAATCTTGATCAAAACCCCAAAATTAGGCATAAGAACTTTTCTCCACATTTCCTCAATTTTTTATCCCAAATTCGAAATTAAATGACAAAACTAAGATTAGATTATAGGAATACGACTACAAAGGGATTAGGAATCGTTACCCACTGATTTCCTCTTCAAAATCCTCCCAAAATAGCTCTCACCCGAGCTCCAAATCGATTTCTAACTTTTAATTTCAAACCCTCGAAATATCTTATTTCTGCCTAGCAAATCCGCTTCTGCGGCCATGAGACCGCACCTGCAGTCCCGCTTCTGCGGAACTAACGTCGCATCTGCGGCAATTCATTAAACAGCAATTTCCGCACCTGCGATCTCCTTTGCGCAGATGCGGTACCACTTCTGCGGTGCCTGGTCCACATCTACGGCCAAATCCTAAAATGCCTCAAACCGCACCTGCTGTCCTTCAAGCGCATCTGCGGTGCTGCACCTGCGGTCATATTCATGCCGGTGCGGTTATGACAGGTTCAACCAAACTCTAAATTTTCCTACGTCCAATTCAACTTCCGTTAAGCAACCCGAGGCCCCGGGGACCTCAACCAAACATGCCAACCAATCCTAAAACATCATACAAACTTATTCCAACCCTCGAATCACGTCAAACAACACTAAAACCACAAATCACTCTCCAATCCAAGCCTAAAGATTTCCAAAACTTCTAAATTTTATTTTCGATCAAAAAGTCTATCAAACCTCGTCCGAATGACTTAAAATTTTGCAAGCACGTCACATTCAACACTACAGAGCTACTCCAACTTCTGAAATTTCATTCTGACCCCGATATCAAAATCTCACTATCGAACCGGAAACTTAAAAAATTCAACTTTCGGCATTTCAAGCCTAAATAAGCTACGGACCTCCAAAACACAATCCAAATATGCCCCTAACCTCGAAATCACCCAACATAGCTAACGAAACCGACAGAATTCCATTCCGAGGCCGTCTTCACCCTGCTCCGACTACGGTCCAAATTCTAAAGCTTATGCTCTCTTTTAGGGATAAAGTGTCCCTAAACACTCCGAAACTCAAAACAAATCATCCCGGCAAATCACAATAGCAGAAACAAATACGAGAAAAATAGTTAATAGGGGATCGGGGTGTTAATTCTTAAAATGACCGACCGGGTCGTTACACCGCAGGTCCCGATAGATAGGTTGAGAATCCTCCAAGTAAGCTATCAGCTCAGCGGAAGGTGTTAATGTGCTCTATTTGCTCCGGAGTTGTCTATTTGATTAGTATGATTTGGACATGTATTAATTAGTATGGCGGGGCTCTATCCCGACTTTTATGATATTTATCTACTCTTAGAGACTTGTATACAGATGTCATGTATAGGGATACTTGGCCTTGTTGGCTGGCCTATGTTTTGATTATATAAGGGATCATGCCGGCCTTATAGGCCCGTACGTCATATGTATAAGTCGGTATATCATGTTGGATCATCCTATATCGAGTATTCCCTCATGCTTTATTCTAGTTATCTCTTGACAACCTTTTTGGTTCATTTACCTATGATAGTATGATACTAAAAATACGTTACGTTGGTACTCGATTGAGTAAGGCACCAGGTGCCTGTCGCAGCCTATTGGCTTGGGTCATGACACTACAGTCTTTTTAGGCTAGTTTACCACATAGAAGGGCTATAAGATGTATGAAGTACACACCAAGCAATTTCATATCAGTAGAGATGTGGTTTTCAAAGAGGATGTCTTTCGTTTTCAACATCTTAACTCCATACGGTCAGCTCTATTTCCTGTGATAGTACTACTCTTTTCTCCATATCTTCTCCAAATAGTCAAGATACCACCACTCTTCCCTTATTTCCTTCTCCAAATAATCTCTGTCCACCTACTCCATTCTACTGAAACTTCCTTACCTGTACACTTTGATGCAAGTAACCTTCCTACTCATGATCCCTCTGATGGGGTCCCTGCTGTGCATGTCATAAGTAGTGATGCTCCTATCTTACCGTCTGCTTCTGTTTTACCTCTAGATGAAATTAGAAAACCAATTAGAACAAGTAGGCCTCCTATTTGACTTAAAGACTATATCACTCTTGGAAGAGGGAGTGCACATTGCTTTTATCCTATTTCTAATACGATCAACTATGCTAATGTGTCCCCTTTCTTTGGAACTGCATTGGCGCCTACTCAGTCATTATTGAACCTAATTCCTACCATGAAGCTATCAAGGATGCCAAGTGTAGTTCCACAAGTACGCAGTGTAGTTCCACAAGTACACATACTTTACTCCTGCCTTATGAAGGTAGAGAAACTGTTTCGGATAGATCCTCGGCTCAAGAAAAAAAAAACTCGTAGCAATGAAAAGAAATACAGTAATAAAGAAGACATGAAAAGAAAAGCATTAGCAATAATCAAGATAATAGGAAAAGCAAAGCAAAAGAAACAACAGGCAGTAATAAAATCTAAAACATAGAACTACGAGACTATTACTACTACAGGACTGAAAAGAAGAAAACTCGACTATCTCCTAACATACAACCCTAATTCTTGACCTCTCACACCTTGTCTCGAATATCGTCGTTCCTAATCAAGTCTAACAATATAAATTGCTATATTTCGTTGTGTTATTTTCACTGTCAAATTAACTTTTTATTGCTTCAATCTTTATTTCATTACCAATAATAGAATAAGCAAGTTAGCTTGCTGTCTTACATCCATATCTCATCAAATAGTGCTAAATTAAAACGGGACAAGAGGCTAGGTATAAAGTATTAGACAAGTCATCCTCTAATTAGTTGTAGTTATTACTACTAGTCTACTACATGTTATTGCAGATTGGGATTGCAACTCAATTCGACAGTTTTTTCCTTCTTCATCCACTTTCTCTGCATTCAAATTTTTTTTTTTGAAAAAAAAAGACTAAGTAATATTATCCACTTTTGGTTCCTGGAAGTATAGCAGTCAATATGGGCTTGGCCCGTATAGCAGTCAATATGGGCTTGGCCCGTTGGGCCAGCCCAACCCAGCTCGTAATTTAGCAGGGCTGGGCTAGAATTATCGGAGCCCATTTATGAACGAGGCTTTTAAGCCCAGCCCGAAAAAGCCCATGGCCCGTGAGGCTTGACTGAGGTCGGGCTGGCCGGCCCGTGGACCTAATAAAAATATGTATTTAAAATATATAAAATATAAAATCAAAATGATATGACATAAAAAATATCAAGAAGAGTATTCCAAGCTTAAAGTTTATTAAGCTCATCATATTAAAAGATCAAAGTCTTAAAACGTTAATTAGTTTTAAAAATTTAATTATTTTTAATATTCAACTAACTAATATTGCATTCAAATTGTAAATGTAAGTGAAAGTGAAGATGTTAAGACAACCTTCTCACAAGAGGATTCAAATGTGATTAATGAAGATGATGTGTTGGATATCCCATAAGCGTTAAGCGTCATGGAGTTCTCTTGAATAATTTGTTTTGAGTTTTGACTTTTATTGAATGAAATATAGTCTTATCTTTTATCTTTTTAGTATTTATTGTAATATATTGGAACAATATAAGTATTAAGTTTTCTAAAAAATTTCCAATGCGATTTTTTTAGCTTTTAAATATTTATCTTTTTTAAGTTAAAACTTAAAGAAAAAGTATAAAATTATATTTTAAAAAAAGATGGGCCGGCCGTGAGGCCCGCAACCTACATAGGACTGGGATGGGCGGATCATTATAAAGCCCATCAAAACAGTGGACTAGCCCAGCCCAACCTGTCAATTGCTAAAGCCCACGTGAGGTGGGCTGGGCTAGCCCGACCCAGCCCATATTGACAGCTCTACCTGAAAGTTAATGTGAATAAAAATGTTATCTTCCTTTTGGGCGGTGCCGTTTCTTGTAAATATTTGAAGATGAAGCTCTGTCCTTTTTCTAGTCGTTGGTCAAGCCCAGCAAGAAAGCTATACGTTATTAACGGTCAGTCAATTATCTCTTCTTCTTATGTTCCTTAAACAGTGGGGAAGCTGTGGTAGGTTTCCTAAAGTTAAACAATTTTAAGGTTGTCTAAGATATGAAACACGCAGAAATGCCTAGTCACTAAAATAATTTAAATTTATTACTCCGCTTTGTCTTAAACTTGTATGCTTAGTCAATGTTAGATTGTGTTATTTATTTGCTTGTTCTTTGCTTAATCGTGGGATTTACACCCGTATTTGGACTTATACCATTTCTCGTGATATTACCAAACTAACCCATTATTTAAATATATAAATTGTTTGTTGGTTATAAGTAACTTTCACCCATTACCAATTTGTGGCGTTATCTATTGCTCTTTACAAGTCTCTTTATTTTCTACAGCACCACCGTCCAGTCTTATTCCAAAAATCAATCAAACAATTAACCATAATGACAAAATTGCCTAAACTACCAGCTCCACTCCCATTTATTTCTTTAGTAATATCTACATCCTAAGATATCACTTGTTACCACGTGTCACTAACATCTCTTCCAGCGTGGCAGCTATCAAAATCCAGGACAAGAAAGAATGATTAGAGGCGGAGTCAAGATTTGAAGTTTACGAGTTCTAAACTTATTATCGAACCATAGTTCGTTTCTGTGTTCGCAATTAAACATTTATATATATTTAATGAATTTTCTAATACAAAAATATAGTGTAAGTAAAAGTTAGTGGGTTCGTCCGAACCTATCCGCCCCTGTCAATTGACACAAACATTTTGGTTCAAACTTTGGAGAGGTCCCTATCTATAACCATGAATCTCAAAACTTAACTGTATTCTTTCACTTTTCGTGTAACCCAAGTTATAAATTCTCTTTTCTTTATTGAGACAAGATCTGATTACAAAATAAACCATTTTGGTACGATGATGTATGCAAAGATCTCTTGGTACACTTCTAAAGAGGATTAACTACTAAAGTCCAGTGATATAAATAATTACTTATTAGGTAAAAGTTAAGTATTCTTGTACTCGTTCCTTTTCAAAATCTAGAGATAATTTATATGGTTTGTCTTCCGTTTAAAAGAATGATGTATTTACAGTATGATAATCCAAACATTTAATTATTTCTAGTGCAAATTCAGTTATATCTTAATTTGTGAAATAAAGTTTATCTGAATAAATTATAAAAGGTAGCAGTACTTAATTCATAATGTTTTGTAATTAAAAGTATTTCAAAAAATGTTTAACGGAATCGTAATCCAAATAAAGATAATTATCCGAAAATAATAGTAGCATACTATAAACTTAATGAGACAAAAATATTTCATTGAAATAAATTGTTCCTGTGGCATGGCAACTAGGGGTGTACATAGGTTGGGTTGGTTCGGATTTTGCAACTACCAAATCAAACCAATTGTGTCGGATTATTAAATCTAAAGACCAAACCAAACCAATAAAACTCGGTTTTTCAATATCGGGATTTGTCGAATTTTTGGGTTATTCGGGTTTTTTTCCGATAAAATCTTCGTAGCACAAAACATATAACTTATGCTCAAAATATTTCTTTATCGTAGTAAGAAACAACTATATAAGGTATTTTCCAAAAAAATAATACAAAATATGAGATGCGTCATGGCATTATCCTAAAATATTCAACAATAAAGACAGTAAATTATATAATATAAATATTGCTAATTAGAAAGCCATAATAAAAATAAACATAATCTAAAAATACTAAGTCATGCTAAAAACAAGTAGACTAATAAGAGAATATTAATTACATGACTAAACGCTAAATAAAAAATAAAGAAAGGTTATGCATTTTTATCTACATTATTGCAAAACAAAAAATAGATATTTAATACATTGACGTTCGTGGTATTGAATTGAATATCTTTTGTTAGCATTAGTATTGATTTGATTTTGGTTTGGGCTTTATTAACATTATTTAAGTTACTCATGATATTAATGACTATAAAACTTATTGGAACATTCAAAAGTTCTAAATCAAACCTTGAAATAATACCTTAAAAGATAAAATTGTGAAAAAGTTTAAGAAATATTTATAAATTATATCATAATAAGTATATTTATATATTAAATATATCTAAAAATTTTATATATGTAATGCCAGGTGGGTTTAGTTTCGGTTTGACTTTCTTTAGTTAAAACTAAACCAAATCAATTATGGTCGGGTTTTTTTTGCAACACCAAACCAAATCAAACCAAACTATAATCGGGTTTTTTTCTCGGTTTGATTCGGATTATCGGGTTGGTGCACTTTGTGGGTTTCCTTTGTACATCCCTAATGGCAACTATGCTTTCTACATCTTTAGCAACAAATTGACTGCTCCTATTATATACTCCCTTTCTCAATTTATGTGATGTATTTTCTTTTTTATTCCGTCCCAAAAAGAATGAAAATTTTCAAATTCAAGAATTAATTTTAACTTTGACCTTTTTATTTTATTGTTATTATGGTGATTTATAACTACACAAATATCTATGAGTTATTTAGCATGATAATTTAAAGTAAATTCTTTTTTTCTTAGTTATGTACTAATCAAAAAGCATCACATAAAATGGGATAGCACTACTAAAAAAAGGGAGAAAACCGACATTTTAGAAATTTGTTTCGAAAAATCGATCGAAGTCGATCAGTATTTTTAATTATGTAATTAAAAAATGCACCATTTGGGAATCAAACCGGGGTCTTGTACTGTGGCAAGATATTATTCTACTACTAGAATATTGATGTATTTTGTTTTAAGACTGTCTTTTATTTTATTTATGCTCTTTAATTGCATTTTCACGCGAAAATAACTGATCAATATCGGTCGGTTTTTAAAATGACTGGCCGAAATAACCGACTGATTTTGATCAGTTTTTTAAATAATAATTTTAATTTATTTTAAATGAAAAACCAATCAAAGTTGGTCGGTTTTTTGAATAATAAATTTCGTGGGACGCAAAAATAATTTTCCGTATTTTTGTGAAAAAAAAAAACCGACTAAAGCCGTTCGATTTCGTAAAACAAATTTAAAAATAAAATATTTTTAAAAATCGACCGACTTCGATCGATTTTTCGGCGGATATTTTGACCAACCGTCGGTCGATCGTGATCAATTTTGACCGAATTTCTAGTAGCATAAAGCTTGAGGACTAAATGTTTCTAACTTTCAACCAAAGACTACACCCCATCATGGGGGAGTATTAAATAATGTTGTCATTCATGAAATCAAGCAACAAGATCTTACACTGATTAAGAGGCCACCCATTAAAAGTACATTTGTGGTCTATAAACAATATCCTTTAAGTGAAAAACAGAAGCTTCTTGCAGTTTCTGGGTGACCCCACTACTCCTACAAATAATTTGTTAGCAATTTTTTATATTTTATTTCTTGATATTTATTTCTTTAATTTCCCCATACTCTCTATATATAACACTTGTAACCGGTTTCAACTTCCAAATCATTCACCAACATTTAAAGACAAAGAACTAAACGCTCTTTCATCTTGTCACCTATCACCTTGTCTTCTCTTCATATACTTCTCAAACAAAATAATTAGGGTACCATCTTTTCTTGCAATCCACCTGAAAGTTATAAACTTTATCCTTTCTCATATATCTTTTCTTAGTTAAGGCCAAAATGGGAGTTGCAGGGACGTTGGAATACTTATCAGAAGTACTTAGCAGCGTTAAGAAACACAAGAAAAAGAAGCAGATCACTACTGTTGCTGTCAAGATTAGAATGGACTGTGAAGGTTGTGCTCGTAAAGTCAAGAACGCTCTCTCCCGAGTAAAAGGTACTGCAATTTTCAAAAGAATTTCTTTATCTACTTCCTCTCATCTCTCTACCTATTTTATTTTATATGAACGAAATGCAGAGAAAAGAATTATTTTTACTAACATGCTATGTTAATTTTATAAGAGTATGCTATTAAAAGTTAAAAGAAAATATTAAATTAAAGAGTCTTTAAATAGAATTTAAGCTCTACGCACGGTTTGTGAATCGTGCAAAAAGTATTTGTATAATCAGCCAGTTATATGATAATTAGAGATAAATTTCCTGATAAACATTATTTGGTATCTTTATAACAACAGTAACGTAACTACTCGATCTGCTATCACATATAATTTCCTGATAGGGTAAAACAGATCTTTAGAATATATAACTTAAATCCTTTAGAATATAAGGAGGTTATCAATGTTCCGAACAGTATCAAAAGAAAATATTTATCACATAAAAAAACAATGTGACTTATCTATTCTATCTAACTCTTTTAAAAGATGTAAATTAATGCGGTTTTGTTGACATGGATAGGCGCAAAATCAGTGGATGTGGATTTAAAGCTACAGAAAGCAACAGTAACAGGATTTGTGGAACCTAAGAAAGTGTTGAAAGCAGCACAAGCTACTGGAAAGAAGTGTGAACTGTGGCCATATGTGCCATATAGTATGGTGGCACATCCTTATGTAGCTGGGGTTTATGACAAGAAGGCTCCTCCCAATTTTGTTAGAGCCACTAATGATCCAGCTATTGCTCACTTAAATCCAGTGGAAGAACAATATACTCTCATGTTTAGTGATGAAAATCCAAATGCTTGCTCCATTATGTAGCTATATCAATATTAGTGCATGTCTTAATTCTTGTATTTACTTTTTCCCTTCTATTCCTAATAGATTTGTCCTGTAGCTGATAAAGCCGAGGGTTTATCGGAAACAGTCTCTCTATCTTTATAAGGTATAGGTAAAATTTTCGACACATTACCATTCCCAGACTCCATATATGGGGTTACACTGATTTTTTTGTCGTTGACGCTGATATCGTAGGATTCTGAAGAAACTATCAGAACTGTATTTTATTAAGGAAAAATCGACTATGTATAACGTGTATATATATTACAGATTAATGGTCTATTTTGGATATATCTTTGTCATTCTTTTAACTCTGGAAAGATTAATGGTCTATTTTGGATATAATTCTTTTTCGTACAATAATGTTTACATCAAACTGTACTAATTAATTACCACGATCAACTCAAAAATTAAGGTATGTATACATTGTATACGGGTAAAACTGGGGCTAATGAGCACCCCGATTTTCCGGAGGGACAAAAGAAGCAAGGACATAACTACATCGAATCGGAGCTAGGAACCTCTCGTACTACGGCCCGAGCGAAGCGCTTACCACCGGAGCCATCGAGACGACGCCCCCGAATCCGGTTCGAGCTCTAAGACCTCGGAAATCGTTACCAAACTATTGCAAACGACTAACGAAGGGTCGTGACATCCGAGCTTAACCGGATATCACGGCATGGATTTCGGCTCGTATCGGCAGTAGATTAGTGATTAACGAAAAAGAAGATTTTTTTACCTTTCTTAGAGTTATACTAGGGATGAAACTCTCCTACTATATAAAGGGAGTGATTTTTATTCAAGAAACACATTGTAACACGCCTATTAAGGCAATATACACTTGTTTTCTCTGCTTCTAAGCTATTCAAAGATTCTTATTTTGTTCATTGCTCTTCATATATATTTGGCTCCGAATCGAGGGCACCACAATTGTTAAACTCAGTCCCGAGCCCGGACCTAACCTCACAACTCGTTTAGTTATTTATTTTACCTTGTATCTAACGTTATTGATCGCTGATATTGAATCAATCCATCTATCCTTAAAACCATGTATAAATTCAACTGTTATCCATTTTTGAAAGTTCTAGACTCCAAGAAGTTTGTCCAAAAGCCTTTTCCTTTGAGCGCGACACCAAAGCCAATTCCGAAGAAGTTTTGTATGCCCGATATTCCGAAATATAATGGATCTACGGATCCAGATGAGCATGTGACCTCGCCAACGTGTTCCATCATGGGGAATGACTTGGAAGATGACAAAATCGAGTCTGTTTTGCTAAAGAAGTTCGGAGAAACTCTGTCAAAAGGAGCAATGATATGGTATCACAACTTACCCCCAAATTCTATTGGCTCGTTTGCTATGCTTGCAGATGCTTTTGTGAAAGTGCATGCCAGGACCATCAAGGTCGACACCAGAAAATCGGATCTTTTCAAGGTAAATCAAAGAGACAACGAAATGCTCTGGGAGTTCGTATCAAGGTTCCAAATGGAACGAATGGACTTACCTCCGATTGCAGCTGATTGGGCAGTTCAGGCATTCACTCAAGGACTTAACTACCGAAGCTCCTTGGCTTCACAGCAGCTAAAACAAAATTTGGTAGAGTACCCGACGGTAACTTGGGACGACGTCCACAACAAGTACCCGTCAAAAATCAAAGTCAAGGACAATCAGCTCGGGGCCCCCTCTAGATCCGTTTATCCCATTAGAGTGAACAACAGGTCTAGGAAAGTCGTCGATCATGAGCCTAACCGAGCAGAGATCAGTACCAACCAAATAACGAAGATTGAAGGGGTAACAGATCTGGGCGTCACTCTACGAGGAACAAGAAGAGGAGCAATTGAGGACACAATAGCTGGGGGCTGATGAGCAAAAATGGTTTCGATAGGCCACTCAGGGCCAGGGAGGCACCAAAGTTATCGGAATATAATTTCAATATCGATGCTTCCAGCATCGTATCTGCCATCGGGCGCATCAAGGATAATAAGTGGCCTCGACCATTGCAGTCCGTCCCTACCTAGAGAGACCCTAACTTGATGTCTAAGTATCATGGCACTCATGGCCATAGGACCGAGGACTATCGACAATTAAGAAAAGAAGTTGCCCGATTATTTAATAACGAGAATCTTCGGGAATTTCTGAGTGATCGAACCAAAAGTCACTCCAGGAACAGGGATTCCAACAAACAGACCGAACAAGAAGAACCTAATCACGTCATTAACCCGATCATTGGAGGGGTTGATGTCCCCTAGGGACCAATGATAAAGCGCACTAAAGTGTCCATCATAAAGGACAAACGAACCCGAGATTATATCCCAGAGGGAACTATTTCGTTGAACGATGAGGATGTCGAAGGCATCGTACAACTGCATAATGATGCGCTGGTAATATCTGTACTTATAAATAAATCTCGAGTTAAGCGTGTGTTGATTGATCTAGGTAGCTTGGCCAATATCATTAGATCGAGGGTCGTAGAGAAGCTGGGTTTACAAGACCAAATAGTGTCGTCAGTTCGGATGTTGAACGGATTTAACATGGCATGTGAAACCACTAGAGGGGAGATAACCCTATTGGTGAACACCGTCGGGACCATCTAGGAAACAAAGTTCTATGTGATTGAAGGAGATATGAGATATAACGCTCTATTCGAAAGACCATGGGTTCACAATATGAGGGTGGTACCTTCGACCTTGCACAAGCATTGAAGTTCCTTACATCGGGAGGGATCAAGACAGTATATAGAGAGCAGCCGGCTATAAAAGAGATATTTGAAGTCGATGAAGTGCTCCCGATACCCACTGTTTCGACATTAAAAAGCGTGGAGCCCAACCAAAAAGGCCAAAGTTAAATAGCAATCACCGATGCCGGTCCCGATAAGATCGTAAGGGCGAGGAGTCGATGAAGAAGATGATTACAGAATTTCGAGATCATTCATAGCTCCTGATGATACTAATGCCCCCAAATCAACGGTCAAGGAGCTAGATCAAGTTATATTAACCGAACACCTACCAAATCGAAAGGTATACTTGGGCATGGGGTTAACCCTTGAGCTCAAGAAAGAACTCATTAGTTTCCTTAAAACTAACCTATCTTGTTTCGCTTGGTCCCATATCGATATGACAAGGATTCCGACAGAGGTAACCACTCATAAACTGAGTTTGGATCTGAAGTTCCACCCAACCAAATGAAGAAGAGACCTTAGTCTGAAGTCAAGCATGCATTCATCAAAGACAAGGTATCTAAATTCCTTAAAATAGTTTCCATTTGGGAAGTTAAATACCCTGATTGGATAGTTAACATAGTGGTAATGCCTATAAAGGGAAATAAATTAAGAATGTGGGTAGATTTCAAATACCTGAACAAGGCATGCCCTAAGTAGTCTTTTTCTTTGCCTAACATCGATCGCATGATCGATGCGATGCCCATGCACGAGATACTCAGCTTTCTCGATGCCTATTCCAGATAAAACCAAATCTGGATGGACCCGAGCTATCAAGAAAGGACTTCTTTTATCACTAAATTCAGCACATGTTGCTATAATGTAATGCCATTCATGTTAAACAACGCCGGAGCCACTTATCAACACCTAGTAAACCAGACGTTCAAAGAACAGATAGCAAAATCAATGGAGGTTTATATTGACGACATGTTAGTCAAATACCTACTAGCAGAGGACCATTTGAAATATTTGCACGAAACCTTCGACATATTAAAAAGATACAATATGAAGCTGAACCCGAAAAGTGCGCATTCAGGGTCGGATCCAGAAAATTCCTCGGGATCATGATGTCTAACCGAGGGATCAAGATCAATCCTGATAAAAATCAAAGCTATAGAAGACATCACCGTGGTGGACAGTGTCAAGGCCGTTCAGAGGCTAACCAGGTGTATAGCCGCACTGGGCCGGTTCATATCGACGTCCTCAAATAAAAGCCATCGGTTCTTCTCTCTATTGAAGAAGAAGAATAACTTTTCTTGGACCCCGGATTGCCAACAAGCTTTGGAAGAACTCAAACATTACCTTTCAAGTCCACCTCTGCTCCATACTTCGAAGGCGGATGAGCAGCTGTACCTTTACTTGGCGGTATCCGACGTGGAAGTAAGTGGAGTCTTGGTACGGGAAGAGGAAGATACGCAATTTCCTATTTACTATGTTAGTAGAACTCTAGGCGAGGCAAAAATAATATATCCTCACCAGGAAAAATTGGCGCTCGCTTTGCTAAGCTCCTCCAAAAAGTTAAAACCATACTTCCAATGCCACCCCATATCTGTCGTAACCTCCTAACCACTAAGGAACATCATGCGCAAACTCGAGCTCTCGGTCTAGTTGGCTAAATGGGCAGTCAAAATTAGCAGGTACGATATCGAGTATCGACCCTGAACTACCATCAAATCATAAATTTTGGCAGATTCGTGGCCGATTTTATGCCAACCTTAATACCCGATGTCTAAAGGAAATTATTGTTAACCTCGAGGATTACCTCAAGATTTTGGAACCTTTTTATGGATGGTGCTTCGAGCGCAAAAGAGTCCGGGCTTGGCATCATCCTGAAGCCACCTACAAGTAACATTGTTAGGCAATCTATTACAATTATGAAATTGACTAACAACGAGGCCGAGTATAAGGCCATGATTTCAGGTCTCGAATTGGCTAAAAGCCTTGAGGTCAAGGTGGTCGAAGCTAAGTGTGATTCACTCCTTTTGGTAAATCAATTTAACGGGGCATTCAAAGTAAAAGAGGAATGAATGCGAAGGCATTTAGACAAGTTGCAGATAATGCTGCATCAATTAAAGGAATGGACCCTACAACATGTACCCCGAGATTAAAATAGCGAGGCTGTTGCTCTAGATAACTTGGGATCATCGGTTGATGATGATGAATTCAGTTCAGGAATAGTCGTATAACTCATAAAATTAGTGGTAGAAGAAGGCCATGCCGAAGTGAACTCAACAAGTTTAACCTGGGATTGGAGGAACAAGTACATAGATTTCTTAAATATAGGGAAATTGCCCTCGGACCCTAAAAAATCGAGAGCTCTGCATACGAAGGACGCCAGGTTTAGCTATCCAAAGGGACTTTGTTCGAGAGGACATTTGACGGCCCACTGGCTATATGCTTGGGGTCGGGGGATACCGAATATGCCTTGAGAGAAGTTCACGAAGGCACTTGCGGAAACCATTCGGAGGTTGAATCTTTGGTTCAGAAATTAATCAGGGCCGGGTATTATTGGATCAAAATTGAGAAAGATACGAATGACTTTGTAGAAAGATGCGACGCCTGCCAAAGACATGCACCGATGATTCACCAACCTGGCATGACCCTAAACCCGGACCCAGTCGTAATGGTGCCTCTCGTGAAGACAAAGCCAACCGACTCTTTCCCATTTCAGTTTTAAACAATTAATAATAAGAATTTAAGCCATTTAATATAATAAAACCCCAAAATACGGTGAATAATACAATTTTGCGGAAATACAAAACCAACACAGCCCGATACTGGGGTGTCACTAGTCATGAGCATCTAAAAATCCAGAATAATCAAGATAAGTCTACAGAGTTCAATACAAAACTAAAATAAGGAGACATAAGATAGGGAAGAAGCTCTGGGCTATGAACGCCGGTAGCTACCTAGAGAATCCTCGGATCCGCCTGAGTTGGAAAGATCAACACTCGGGAGCGGGACCAGATGCGCCTGAATCTGCACACAGTGTGCAGAGAGTAAAGTGAGTACTCCAACTCAGTGAGTAATAATCATAAATAAAGGTTGAAAGCAAGAAATCATGTAAGGTATATTACAGGCTATAACGAAGTAGTAAAACCAGTGAAAAACTATAAATCAGTACAGATATGTGAAAGTCATTTAAATTCAACTTAACTTCATGAAAAGACCTTTTCAACAATTAAGCAGGTACACGACAAGCAATTAAGAAGAATAAACACAGAAAGATTCACCCCTCGAGCACCGTATCAACAAATCTGCCCCTCGGGCATTCTCTCAAAACAATACCAGCCCCTCGGGCTACATCTCACATCACATGGGTACCCGCTCTCACTGGCGGTGTGAAAACTCCTGGAGGGGCCCCTTACGGCCCAAGCGCAATATCAAGCCATCTTGTGGCATCATCACAAGGCTCTCGTCCTCATATCAATCAAGCCACCTCGTGGCGTACATATCCCAGGCCCTCAGCTTCAAACCAAGCTCAATGTTTCCTCACAACATAGACCCTCGGCCTTACTCAGTCAAAAATCCTCACAATCCACTCGGCATTAGTAAAACATGATTTCTCAGCCCAATTATCATTTAAAAGATCATATAAGTGTTAAAATATAGTAAACATGGCTGAGTATGGAAACAATGAAATATATCATGACTGAGTTCAAGTATAAAGTCAAAACGGTTAGGAAATATCAATAAAAATTCCTGAAGGGTTCAAATAGTTGGCACGAAGCTCAAATATGGCATTCGGCACAAAACAAGATGATAGCAAATAGATTTCAATCAAATACGTGGTAAAATAGTCATTTGGGACGGACTAAGTCACAATCCCCAACAGTGCATGACCCTACGCTCATCATCAAGCTAGTGAGTCACCTCAATATAGCATAACGATGTGCAATCCGGGGTTTCATACCTTCAGAACATCATTGACAATCATTACTCACTTTAATCCGGTCAAATCTCTAGCCCGTGATGCCTTTGCCCCTTGAATCGGCCTCCACTCACGTCGAATCTATCCAAAATCAGAATTACGACATCAAAATATGCTAAGGGAATGAAGCCGAGGCGAAAAAAATCAATATATGACAAAACTCCCGAAATTACCAAAACCCGCCCCCGGGCCCACGTTTCAAAATTCGATAATTTTTACATCAATAGATCCTTTATCTCCCCACGAGTTCATACATATCAAAAGTTCTGAAATTCGACCTCAAATGGTCCTTCAAATCCTCAATCAAAGGTCTAAGTTTCCAAGCCATAGTTTCCCCAAACTTTGATCCTTAAATTCCATAAATTACAAGCCTAATCCGTGAAATAATACCATAGAAACGAGTTTTTGGTCCAAAATCCTTACCTCAATGAAGTTTCCATGAAATCTCTCTTCAAAATCGTCCAAAGAACTCCAAAACCGACTCAAAATGGGTGAAATAGCTCAAAAATCGCGAAGGACACAATTTATACCTTCTGGCTCAGGCATTTTCGCATCTGCGGCCATTATTCAGCTTCTGCGGTACCGCATTTACGGTCAACCAACCGCTTTTGCAGTTTTGACTTAAGTTCCTCAATTCCGCATTTGCAACATCGCAGGTGCGGTCTTCCTAACCGCTTCTGCGGTTTCCTGCCTACTTTCCAACTTCCGCTTCTGCGACCATTTTTCTGCATATGCGGCGTCGCACATGCGGTCCCCAATCCGTAGGTGCGGAAATACCAGAAGCAGAAAAATCTACAACTTCACAAAATCTCAAACTCTTCCGTCAACCATCCGAAATCACCCTGAGGCCCCCGGGACCTCAACCAAAATCACAAACATATCCCATAACCTTATTCAAATTTGTACCAATCTTCAAAACACCTCAAACAACATCAAATCAACCAAAACACATTGGATTCAAGCGATCAAAAACCCAACCAAACCACATCCGAATGACCTGAAATTTTGCACACACATCTCCAATGATACAACGAAACTACTACAACTCTCGGAATTCCATTCCGACCCCTATATCAAAATCTCACCTAACAACCAGAATCGCCAAAATATCAACTTCGCCAATTCAAGCCTAAATTTACTCCGAATCTCCAAAACTCATTCCAATCATGCTCCTAAGTCCCAAATCACCTCCCGAAGCTATCCGAACCATCGGAACTCACATCCGAGCCCTCTAACATATAAGTCAACATCCAGTTTACTTTTTCAACTTAAGCTTCCTCAAAAGCGACTAAGTGTCTCATACCTTCTGAAAATCTTTCCGAACCCGAGCCAACCAACCTGATCATATATAGAATTGATAGACAAAGCAATAAGAAGCAGAAATGGGGGAAACAAAGCGATAACTCATGAGACAGCTGGCCGGGTTGTCACATCCTTCCCAACTGAAACAAATATTTGTCCTCGAACGAGTCAAGAAACATACCTGAAGCCTCAAATAGATGAGGATATCTGCTTCGCATCTCCTGCTCGGTCTCCTTGGTAGCCTCCTCCACGGGCCGACCTCTCCACTGCACCTTCACTGAAGCTATATCCTTTAACCTCAACTTTCAAACCTGACCACCTAAAATATCTACTGGCTCCACATCATCGGTCAAATCATCATCCAATTGAACTGTACTGAAATCCAGAACATGAGATGGATCCCCAATATACTTCCGGAGCATAGAAACATGAAATACCGGATGCACACTCGACAAGCTGGGTGGAAACGCAAGCTCATAAACCACCTCCCCAATCCTCCGAAGCACCTCAAAAGGCCCAATGAACTGCGGACTCAATTTCCCTTTCTTCCCAAATCTCATAACACCCTTCATGGGCGAAACCTTCAACAGAACCTTTTCACCAACCATGTAGGTCACATCTCGAACCTTCCTGTGAGCATAACTCTTCTGCCTCGACTGCGCTGTACGAAGCCTCTCCTAAATCACCTTCACCTTCTCCAAATCATCTTGCACCAAGTCTATCCCCAATAGCTTAGACTCACCCGGCTCAAACCAACCAATTGGAGATCTATACCGCCTCTCCTACAAAGCCTCATATGGAGCCATCCGAATACTCGACTGGTAGTTGTTGTTATAAGCAAACTCTGTAAGCGGTAGAAACTGATCCCATGACCCTCAGAAATCAATGACACAAGCACACAACATGTCCTCCAATATATGAATAGTACGCTAGGATTGCCTGTCCATCTAAGGGTGAAAAGTTGTGCTCAGCTTAACCTGAGTACCCAACTCTCGCTGCACAGACCTTCAAAACAGCGATGTAAACTGAGTGCCCCTATCTGAGATGATGGAAACTGGGACACCATGCAACCGAACAATCTCCTAGATATAGATCTCTACCAACCGCTCTGACGAATTGGTAGTACATACCGAAATGAAGTGCGCGGATTTGGTCGACCGATCCACAATCACCCAAATAGCATCGAACTTCTTCAAAGTCCATGGAAGTCCAACTACAAAGTACATAGTGATCCTCTCCCACTTCCACTCTAGAATATCCATCCGCTGAAGCAAGCCACCCGGTCTCTGATGCTCATATTTCACCTGTTGATAATTGAGGTACCAAGCTACAAATCTCACAATGTCCTTCTTCATTCTTCTTCACCAATAATACTGTCTCAGATCCTGATACATCTTCGCAGCACCCAGATGAATGAAATACCGCAAGCCATGAGCCTCCTCCAGAATCCACTCCTGAAGCCCATCCACATTGGGCACACATATCCGTCCCTGCATCCTCAACACCCCATCATCACCAATGGTCACATATCTGGCATCCTCATGCGGAACTCTGTCCTTAAGGAAAAGCAAATGCAGATCATCATACTGGCACTCTCTGATGCGATCATATAAGGAACACCGAGAAACCACACAAGCCAATACCCGACTGGGCTCCAAAATATCTAACCTCATGAACCGATTGGCCAAAGCCTAAACATTAATTGCAATAGATCTCTCCCTAAGTGGAATATATGCCAAACTCTCCATACTCACCGCCTTTCGGCTCAAAGCATCGGCCACCACATCTGGATGGTATAATATAGTGATATCATAATCCTTTAGGAACTCCAACCATCTCCGCTGCCTCAAATTAAGATCTTTTTACTTGAACAAGTGCTGGAGCCAACGATGATCGGTAAACACCTCACAAGACACACCATACAAGTAATGCCAAATCTTCAACACGTGAACTATGGCAGCCAACTCCAAATCATGAACGGGGTAGTTCTTCTCATGGGTCTTCAACTGACGAGAAGCATAAGCAATAACTCTACCCTCCTACATCAATACACAACCAATACCAACTCTCGAAGCATCACAATACACGATATATGAACCTGAAGCTGATGGCAAAACTAGCACTGGAGCTGTGGTCAAAGCTGTCTTGAGCCTCTGAAAGCTCTCTTCACACTCATCCGACCACACAAATGAAGCACCCTTCTGAGTCAACTTGGTCAAGGGCGATGCCGTAGATGAGAATCCCTGAACAAACCGGCGATAATAGCCTGCCAAACCAAGAAAGCTGCAAATCTCTATGGCTGAGAATGGTTTGGGCCAACTTTGAACCACCTCTATCTTCTTCGGATCAACCTGAATACCCTCGTTGGACACCACATGCCCCAAGAAAGCCACTAAACTGAGCCAAAACTCACACTTGGAGAATTTTTCATAAAGCTTCTCCTCCCTCAATCTCTGTAACAAAACTCTTAAATGCTCTGCGTGATCCTCCTGACAATGCAAATACACCAGAATATCATCAATGAAGACTATGACAAACGAGTCGAGATAAGGCCAGAACATGCTGTTCATCAAATGCATGAATTCTGCTGGGGCATTGGTTAGCCCAAAAGACATCACTAAGAACTCATAATGACCGTATCAGGTCCTAAAAGTTGTCTTAAGAATATTCGAGTCCCTGATCTTCAACTGGTGACAACATGAACGGAGATCAATCTTGGAGAACACTCTCGCTTCTTGAAGCTGGTCGAATAAATCATCAATGCGAGGCAAAGGATACTTGTTCTTAACTGTTACCTTGTCCAATTGCCTGTAATCAATGCATATCCTCATAGTGCCATCTTTCTTCTTCACAAATAGAACTGGCGCACCCCAAGGTGACACACTAGGCCGAATGAACCCCCTTTCAAGGAGTTCCTAAAGTTGCTCCCTTAACTCTCTCAACTCCGCTGATGCCATATGATACGACGAAATAGAAATGGGTTAAGTGACCTGCACCAGGTCAATACCAAAATCAATATCCCTGTCTGGTGGCATGCCCGACAGGTTTGCAGGAAACACATCGGGAAAATCCCTCATAACTGGAATGGAATCAATGCTGGAAGTCTCAGCACCGACATCCCTCACAAAGGCTAGATACGAAAGATAACCCTTCCAAATCATACACTGGACCTTCAAGAATGAGATCACCCTACTGCTAACATAATCAGTCAAACCTCGCCACTCAATCCGTAGCACACCAGTATAGCCAATGTGACTGTCTTGGCATGACCGTCCAGAATAGCACGACATGGAGATAGCCAATCCATGCCCAAAATGACATCGAAATCCACCACACACAATAATAAAAGATCCACTCGGGTCTCCAAATCCCCAATAGTCACCACACATGACCGGTACACATGGTCTACAACAATAGTATCGCCCACTAGGGTAGATACATGAACATGTGAAGCAAAAAACTCACGGGGCGTACCCAAATAACGAGCAAAGTATGATGAGACATAAGAAAAGGTGGAACTGGGATCAAATAATACAGAGGCATCTCTGTGGCAGACTGAAACAATACCTGTCATAACAGCATCTGAAGCAACAACATTGGGTCTGCCTAGAAGTGTATAGAAACGGGCGTGACCGCCACCTAATCGACCTCCCCCTCTGGGGCGACCCCTAGCTAATTGACCTCCACCCCTAGCTGGTTGAGCGGGTGGTGATGAAGTAACTGGAGTTGAAGCCGATGAGTGACCCCTCTGCTGAGATGAACTCGCAAGAGAACGAGGTTATTGCCTCCACATATGACCCATCTCTCCACACTCATAACCACTTCCAGGTGCTGGAGATGGGGAGTGAAGGGAAGCCCTCGCACTAAAGTGACTAGCAAATGCACCTGGCATAGAAGAGCCCTGAATTGATGGAGCACGAGACGAATTCTGAGTTGGAAGGGTACTAAGTGATCACTGGACCTAATGAGAATTGTGAGGACCATGACATGATGACGCCCCATGATAACCTGGGCGAGCTGACTGAGCATACCTGAATGGACGGCCTCTACTGTGCAGAAACTGACCTCTCGAAGGAGTACCACTGTAACTACCAGATCCTCGAGGCCTCTTGTCCTCCCTCTCCTCTCGCTCCTAGCAACAAACAGACTCAATCTCACGGGCAATATCCACAACCTTCTCGAGAGTAGCACCAGTCACCCTCTCCATAGTCATGAGAATACAAAGCTGATAAGTGAGGCCATCAACAAACCTCCTAATCCTCTCTCTATCTTTCGGAACCAACCAAATGGCGTGATGAGCTAACTCTCAGAACCTCAACTCATACTGCGACATAGTCATCTCTCCCTGATGCAACCACTCAAACTCCCTATGCAGCTCCTCTCTGCGAGACTGCAGCACATACTTCTCCAGGAAGAGAACAGAGAACTGCTGCCAGGTAAGGAGTGTTGCACCAATAGGCCTACGCCTCTCAAAAGTCTCCCACCAAGTGAAGGCAGCTCCAGAAAACTGATAAGTAGTGAAAGGGACCCCGCTAGTCTCCAGAATACCCATTATACGAAGCATCCTCTAACACTTATCCAAGAAACCCTGGGAATCCTCACCCTCTGCACCACTGAAGGTCGGAGGCTGAAGTTTACCAAACCTCTCCAACCTACGCTGCTCATCCTCTGGCATGGCAGGAACTACATAGTCCTGAGATGCAACCGGCTGGGCTAGATGCGCCCCCAGCATCTGAAGTCCTTGCACGACCTGCTCAAGTGTATGAGCGGCATGTGTCTGATTGCCTCCCATGGTTTGAGAAGTAGTTGCGACTATAGTAGCTGAGACTGCCTGAGTTAGGCCAATGCAAACTGATAGACTCTGAGTTAAGGCCTCCTGAAGACCTGAAATCATAATAGGAACAACTGGTGCCTAAGCTGGTGTTGCTGGAGTGTCCATAGCTGGGACCTGACCCTGAACTAGGGCGGCTGGTGGATCTGCAGGTGCTACCCTACCTGCTATGCAGGCCACACCTCTACCCCTACTATGATCACGATCGCATCCTCATCCTCTAGTGGCCACAACTGGTGGTACTGGTGGTCGTCCATCCTGACCGGTAGCGCGTGTCCTCACCATATGTGAGAGAATAGAATAACAGAAGTTTAGTACACGGATCAACAAATTCGCACGACAAGATTTTCAAGAATATGAAGTTTTTGCTAAAGGTTCTGCAGCCTCTTGAGGATAATACAGACGTCTCCGTACTGATCCGCGAGACTCTACTAAACCTGGTCATAACTCGTGAGACCTATGTAACCTAGGCTTTGATACCAACTTGTCACGACCCTAAACCCGGACCCTGTCGTAATGATGCCTCTCGTGAAGACAAGGCTAGCCGACTCTTTCCCATTTTAGTTTTAAACAATTAATAATAAGAAAATTTAAGTCATTTAACATAATAAAACTCCAAAATATGGTGAATAATACAATTTCGCGGAAATACAAAACCAACAGCCCGATACCAGGGTGTCACTAGTCATGAACATCTAAAAATCTGGAATAATCAAGATAAGTCTACAAAGTTCAATACAAAACTAAAACAAGGAGACATAAGATAGGGAAGAAGCTCTGGGCTGCGAACGCCGACATCTACCTAGAGAATCCTTGGATCCGCCTGAGTTGGAAAGATCAACACTCCGGAGCGGGACCAGATGCGCCTGAATCTGCACACAAGGTGCAGGGAGTAAAGTGAGTACTCCAACTCAGTGAGTAATAATCATAAATAAAGACTGAAAGTAAGAAATCACGTAAGGCACATTACAGGCTATAACGAAGCAGTAAAACCAATGAAAAATAGTAAATTAGTACAGATATGTAAAAGTCATTTATATTCAACTTAACTTCATGAAAAGCCTTTTTCAACAATTAAGCAGGTAAAAGACATGCAATTAAGAAGAACAAACACATAAAGATTCGCCCCTCGGGCACCGTATCAACAAATCTGCCCCTCAAGCAATCTCTCAGAACAATATCAGCTCCTTGGGCTACATCTCACATCACATCGGTATCCACGCTCACTGGGGTGTGCAGACTCCTGGAGGGGCCCCATACGGCCCAAGCACAATATCAAGCCATCTCGTGGCATCATCAGTAGGATCTCGCCCTCATATCAATCAAGCCACCATGTGACGTACATATCTCAGGCCCTCGGCCTCAAACCAAGCTCAGTGTTTCCTCACAATATAGGCTTTCGTCCTTACTCAGTCAAAAATCCTCACAAGCCACTCGGTAGTAGTAAAACAGGATTTCTCAGCCCAATTATCATTTAAAAGATCATATAAATGTTAAAACATAGTAAACACGGCTGAGTATGAAAACAGTGAAATATATCATGACTAAGTTCAAGTATAAAGTCAAAACGGTGAGTAAATATCAATAAAAATCCCTGAAGGGTTCAAATAGTTGGCACGAAGCAAAAATATGTCATTCAACCCAAAACAAGATGACAGCAAATAGATTTCAGTCAAATACGCGGTAAAATAGTCATTTGGGACGGACTAAGTTATAATCCCTAATAGTGCACGACCCCACGCTCGTCATCAAGCGTGTGCGTCACCTTAATATTGCACAACGATGTACAATCCGGGGTTTCATACCCTCAGAACATCATTTACAATCATTACTCACCTCAATCCGGTCAAATCTCTAGCCCGCGATGCCTTTGCCCCTCAAATCGGCCTCCACTCGCTTCGAATCTATCCAAAATCAGAATCATAGTGTCAAAATATGCTAAGGGAATGAAGCCCAAGCGAAAATAATCAATATATGACAAAAATTCCGAAATTACCAAAACCCGACCCCTGGGGTCACAGCTCGGAATTTGCTAATTTTTACATCAATAGATCCTTTATCTCCCCACGAGTTCATACATATAAAAAGTTCTAAAATCCGACCTCAAATGGTCCTTCAAATCCTTAATCAAAGGTCTAAGTTTCCAAGACCTAGTTCCCCAAACTTTGATCCTTAAATTCCATAAATTACAAGCCTAATCCGTGAAATAATACCATAGAAACGAGTTTTGAGTCCAAAATCCTTACCTCAATGAAGTTCCCTTGAAATCCCTCTTCAAAACCGTCCAAAGAGCTCCAAAGCCGACTGAAAAATGGTGAAATAGCTCAAAATTGCGAAGGACACAATTTATACCTACTGGCCCAGGAATATTCGCATCTGCGGTACCGCATTTGCAGTCAACCAACCTTTTCTGTGGTTTTGACTTAAGTTCCTCAATTCCGCTTCTGCGATCCCATATCCACATCTGTGATATCGCAAGTGCGGTCCTCCTATCCGCTTCTGCGGTTTCCTGCCTACTTCCCAACTTCCGCTTCGACGACCATTTTTGCGCATATGCAGCGTCGCACCTGCGGTCCCCAATCCGCAGGTGCGGAAATACCAGAAGAAGAAAAATTTGCAACTTCACAAAATCTCAAACTCCTCCGTCAACCATCCGAAATCACCCCGAGGCCCCCGGGACCTCAACCAAAAGCACAAACATATCCCATAACCTTATTCAAACTTGTATCAATCTTTAAAACACCTGAAACAACATCAAATCAACCAAAACACTTCGGATTCAAGCCTAAGTTTCCAAAATCTTTAAAATTCCGTATTTGATCAAAAACCCAACCAAACCACGTGCGAATGACCTGAAATTTTGCACATATATCTCCAGCGACACAATAGAACTACTGCAACTCTCAAAATTTTATTCCGACCCCTATATCAAAATCTCGCCTACCAACCGGAAATCACCAAAATATAAACTTCGCCAATTCAAGCCTAAATCTACTCCGAATCTAGAAAACTCATTACGATCATGCTCCTATGTCCCAAATCACCTCCCGAAGCTATTCGAACCATCGGAACTCACATCTGAGTCCTCTAACATATAAGTCAACATCTTGTTGACTTTTCCAACTTAAGCTTCCTCAAAAGAGACTAAGTGTCTCAAACATTCTCAAAACCTTTCCGAACCCGAGCCAACCAATCACATATAGAACTAATAGATAAAGTAATAAGAAGCACAAATGGGGGAAACAGAGCGGTAACTCATGAGAGAAATGGCCGGGTCACACAACCGGGAGAACTGCTTCATTCGGTCTTGTACCCGTGGCCGTTCATGAAATGAGGGATTGACATCGTCGGTCCTTTGCCATGAGCACCCGGTAAGACTCAATTCATATTATTTATGACCGATTATTTTTTTAAGTTGTCGAAACCCAAGAGTGTGAGAAAGTCTGGGAAAAGGAAGTCATTTACTTCATTTGGGTCATATAATATGCACATTCGGGATACCGGCCGAGATCATGTGTGATAATGGGAAGCAATTCATCGTCAGCAAGGCAAACAAATTTTTCGAAGATCACAAGATTAAAAAGATCTTATCAACACCCTATCACCCTAGTGGAAACGGACATGCGGAATCAACAAACAAGACCATACTTCAAAACCTAAAAAAGGGGTTGACTGATGCATTGGAATTACCGACGAAGACTTTTACAAACTCGAAGCAGGAAATAGTGTACAACTATCGAATAATTGGAATGTGACACACTTAAAACGGTACTAATGCTACGGTATGACCCTATTTACTTTTTAATAATATTATGAATAGGACTAACACTTGCAGGCAACGGCCAAGGGAGAATGTGACTATTAGGTCTGAAAGCACATGTTGCACTCTTTTTCCCTTGAACCAGTTTTGTCGTAAATGGGTTTTTCGGCAAGGTGTTTAACGAGGTAATAGTAAATCATGCTAACTTGTAATCGAAGGCTGGTCTCAACCGGAGTAAATGGGCGTTCATTTTACATTAACAATATCTTAGCCCTCTCAAGATCAACTTCGAATACTAGGGGCTATCACCCTCGGGTTAAGGTTTTTAGCAAGGAAAAAAGGAAACTTTTTACTTGAGTAGCTAAGGTTCGGTGATTAGGATTTACTGTAAGGGACAAACAATCGAATGAACCGTGCCCACATAGTCCACCTTAGCCATGATACAAGCTTTTACATGCCTTCGATCATGTACTTTACACACAAAAATGAAAGAAAATTCCCACCTTGCTCCTACATATTTTTGCATCTTAAATTATGGATCTTAAGAGCCCATGGGCCGCCCCTATTCGGGGACTATCGAGCCCAAAGGCCACCCCTATTCGGGGACTATCGAGCCTAAGGGCTACCCCTACTCGGAGACTATCGTCCAAAAATGTTCGGGCAACTCGGGCTGCCAGATCCCGGAGGCACAAAACCTAAGAGGCAGTGCCTAAATACAAACAACTAAGACCGCCCTAAAAAATGGCTCGGAGATGTCCGAAGCTCGTAATCAGAACATAAGGCCTTTATCAAAATTTAAAACCTGCTAAAAGTTACCCTAAATAAAAGTATCGTCTAAAACCACTTAAGCATCTTGAAAAAACTTTCGGTCACACCGAGTTTACAAAGCTTCAATCAAACAATGTTTTATCGAAGTCAAGCTCCGTTCGAACCTCTGAAAAACGAACGCCTTACTACTAAATATAGTGATACCATAATCCTTTAGGAACTCCAACCATCTCCGTTGCCTCAAATTAAGATCTTTTTTCTTGAACAAGTGCTGGAGGCTACGATGATCGGTAAACACCTCACAAGACACACCATACAAGTAATGCCAAATCTTCAACACGTGAACTATGGCAGCCAACTCCAAATCATGAACGGGGTAGTTCTTCTCATGGGTCTTTAACTAATGAGAAGCATAAGCAATAACTCTACCCTCCTACATCAATACACAACCAATACCAACTCTCGAAGCATTATAGTACACGATATATGAACCTGAAACTGATGGCAAAACTAGCACTGGAGCTGTGGTCAAAGCTGTCTTGAGCCTCTGAAAGCTCTCTTCACACTCATCCGACCACACAAATGAAGCACCCTTCTGAGTCAACTTGGTCAAGGGCGATGCCATAGATGAGAATCCCTAAACAAACCGGCGATAATAGCCTGCCAAACAAAGAAAGCTGCAAATCTCTGTGGCTGAGAATGGTTTGGGCCAACTTTGAACCACCTCTATCTTCTTCGGATCAACCTGAATACCCTCGCTGGACACCACGTGCCCCAAGAAAGCCACTAAACTGAGCCAAAACTCACACTTGGAGAATTTTTCATAAAGCTTCTCCTCCCTCAATCTCTGTAACACAACTCTTAAATGCTCTACGTGCTCCTCCTGACAATGCGAATACAGCAGAATATCATCAATGAAGACTATGACAAACGAGTCGAGATAAGGCCAGAACATACTGTTCATCAAATGCATGAATTCTGCTGGGGCATTGGTTAGCCCAAAAGACATCACTAAGAACTCATAATGACCGTATCAGGTCCTAAAAGCTGTCTTAAGAATATCCGAGTCCCTGATCTTCAACTGGTGATAGCCTGAACGGAGATCAATCTTGGAGAACACTCTCGCTTCTTGAAGCTGGTCAAATAAATCATCAATGCGAGGCAAAGGATACTTGTTCTTAACTGTTACCTTGTTCAATTGCCTGTAATCAATGCACATCCTCATAGGGCCATCCTTCTTCTTCACAAATAGAACTGGTGCACCCCAAGGTGACACACTAGGCCGAATGAACCCCCTCTCAAGGAGTTCCTAAAGTTGTCCTTTAACTCTCTCAACTCCGCTGGTGCCATACGATACGGCGGAATAGAAATGGGTTGAGTGCCCTGCATCAGGTCAATACCAAAATCAATATCCCTGTCTGGTGGCATGCCCGACAGGTTTGCAGGAAACACATCGGGAAAATCCCTCATAACTGGAATTGAATCAATGTTGGGAGTCTCAGCACCGACATCCCTCACAAAGGCTAGATACGAAAGATAACAATTCCCAATCATACACTGGGCCTTCAAGAATGAGATCACCCTACTGGGAACATAATCAGTCAAACCTCGCCACTCAATCTGTGGCACACCAGTATAGCCAATGTGACTGTCTTGGCATGACCGTCCAGAATAGCACGACACGGAGATAGCCAATCCATGCCCAAAATGACATTGAAATCCACCATACACAATAATAAAAGATCCACTCGGGTCTCCAGACCCCCAATAGTCACCACACATGACCGGTACACATGGTCTACAACAATAGTATCGCCCACTAGGGAAGATACATGTACAGGTGAAGCAAGAAACTCACGGGGCGTACCCAAATAACGAGCAAAGTATGATGACACATAAGAAAAGGTGGAACTGGTATCAAATAATATAGAGGCATCTTTGTGGTAGACTGAAACAATACTTGTCATAACAGCATCTGAAGCAACAACATCGGGTTTGCCTAGAAGTGTATAGAAATGGGCCTGACCGCCACCTGATCGACCTCCCCCTCTGGGGCGACCCCTAGCTAATTGACCTCCACCCCTAGCTGGCTGAGCCGGTGGTGATGAAGTAACTGGAGCTGAAGACGATGAGTGACCCCTCTACTAAGATGAAGTCGTAAGACAACGAGGTTACTGCCTCCACATATGACCCATCTCTCCACACTTATAACAACTTCCAGGTGCTGGAGATGGGGAGTGAAGGGAAGCCCTCGCACTAAAGTGACTAGCAAATGCACCTGGCATAGAAGAGCCCTGAATTGATGGAGCACGAGACGAACTCTGAGTTGGAAGGGTACTAAGTGATCACTGGACCTAATGAGAATTGTGAGGACCATGACCTGATGACGCCCCATGATAACCTGGGTGAGCTGACTGAGCATACCTGAATGGACGGCCTCTACCGTGTTGAAATTGACCTCTCGAAGGAGTACCACTGTAACTACCAGATCCTCGAGGCCTCTTGTCCTCCCTCTCCTCTCGCTCCTAGCAACAAACAGACTCAATCTCACGGGCAATATCCACAACCTTCTTGTGAGTAGCACCAGTCACCCTCTCCCTAGTCATGAGAATACGAAGCTGATAAGTGAAGCCATCAACAAACCTCCTAGTTCTCTCTCTATCTGTCGGAACCAACCAAATGGCATGACGAGCTAACTCTCAGAACCTCAACTCTTACTGCGACACGGTCATCTCTCCCTGACGCAACCACTCAAATTACCTATGCAGATCCTCTTTGCAATACTGCAGTACATACTTATCCAGGAAGAGAATGGAGAACTTCTGCCAGGTAAGGGGTGTTGCACCAACAGGCTACGCCTCTCAAAAGTCTCCCACCAAGTGAAGGCAGCTCCAGAAAACTGATAAGTAGTGAAAGCGACCCCGCTAGTCTCTAGAATACCCATTGTATGAAGCATCCTCTAACACTTTTCCAAGAAACCCTGGGCATCCTCACCCTCTGCACCACTGAAGGTCGGAGGCTAAAGTCTACCAAACCTCTCCAACATACGCTGCTCATCCTATGGTATGGCAGGAACTACATAGTCCTGAGATGCAACCGGCTGGTCTGGATGTGCCCCCAGCGTCTGAAGTCCCTGCACGACCTGCTCAAGTGTACGAGCGGCAAGAGTCTGACTGCCTCCCCTGGCTTGAGAAGTAGCTGCGGCTATAGTATTTGAGACTAACTGAGCTAGGCCAGTGCAAACTGATAGAATCTGAGCCAAGGCCTCCTGAAGACCCGGAAACATAATAGGAACAACTGGTGCCTAAGCTGGTATTGCTGGTGTGTCCATAGCTGGGACATGATCCTGAACTGGGGTGGCTGGTGGATCTGCAGGTGGTACCCTAGCTGCTATGCAGGCCACACCTCTACCCCTACTGCGACCACGACCGCGTCCTCAGCCTCTAGTTGCCTCAGCTGGTGGTACTGGTGGTCGTCCATTCTGACCGGTAGCGCGTGTCCTCACCATCTGTGAGAGAATAGAATAATAGAAGTTTAGTACACGGATCAACAAATTCGCACGACAAGAATTTCAAGAATATGAAGTTTTTGCTAAAGGTTCTGCAGCCTCTCGAGGATAATACAGACATCTCCGTACTGATCCGCGAGACTCTACTAAACCTGCTCATAACTCGTGAGACCTATGTAACCTAGGCTCTGATACCAACTTGTCATGACCCTAAACCCGGACCCGATCGTGATGACGCCTCTCGTGAAGACTAGGCTAGCCGACTCTTTCCTATTTTAGTTTTAAACAATTAATAATAAGAAAATTTAAGTCATTTAACATAATAAAACTCCAAAATATGGTGAATAATACAATTTCGTGGAAATACAAAACCAACACAGCCCGATACCAAGGTGTCACTAGTCATGAACATCTAAAAATCTGGAATAATCAAGATAAGTCTACAAAGTTCAATTCAAAACTAAAACAGGGAGACATAATATAGGGAAGAAGCTCTGGGCTGCGAATGCCGATAGCTACCTAGAGAATCCTTGGATCCGCCTGAGTTGGAAACATCAACACTCCGGAGCGGGACCAGATGCGCCTGAATCTGCACACAGGGTGCAGGGAGTAAAGTGAGTACTCCAACTCAGTGAGTAATAAAGACTGAAAGTAAGAAATCACGTAAGGCACATTACAGGCTATAACGAAGCAGTAAAACCAGTGAAAAATAGTAAATTAGTACAGATATGTAAAAGTCATTTATATTCAACTTAACTTCATGAAAAGCCTTTTTCAACAATTAAGCAGGTAAAAGACATGCAATTAAGAAGAACAAACACATAAAGATTCGCCCCTCGGGCACCGTATCAACAAATCTGCCCCTTGGGCAATCTCTCAGAACAATATCAGCTCCTTGGGCTACATCTCACATCACATGGGTATCCACGCTCACTGGGGTGTGCAGACTCCTGGAGGGGCCCCATACGGCCCAAGCACAATATCAAGCCATCTCGTGGCATCATCAGTAGGATCTCGCCCTCATATCAATCAAGCCACCATGTGACGTACATATCTCAGGCCCTCGGCCTCAAACCAAGCTCAGTGTTTCCTCACAATATAGGCTTTCGTCCTTACTCAGTCAAAAATTCTCACAAGCCACTCGGTAGTAGTAAAACAGGATTTCTCAGCCCAATTATCATTTAAAAGATCATATAAATGTTAAAACATAGTAAACACGGCTGAGTATGAAAACAGTGAAATATATCATGACTAAGTTCAAGTATAAAGTCAAAACGGTGAGTAAATATCAATAAAAATCCCTGAAGGGTTCAAATAGTTGGCACGAAGCCAAAATATGTCATTCAACCCAAAACAAGATGATAGCAAATAGATTTCAGTCAAATACGCGATAAAATAGTCATTTGGGACAGACTAAGTTATAATCCCTAATAGTGCATGACCCCACGCTCGTTATCAAGCATGTGTGTCACCTCAATATTGCACAACGATGTACAATCCGGGGTTTCATACGCTCAGAACATCATTTACAATCATTACTCACCTCAATCAGGTCAAATCTCTAGCCCGCGATGCCTTTGCCCCTCAAATCGGCCTCCACTCACTTCAAATCTATCCAAAATCAGAATCATAGCGTCAAAATATGCTAAGGGAATGAAGCCCAAGCAAAAATAATCAATATATGACAAAAATCCCGAAATTACCAAAACCCGACCCCTGGGGCCACAACTCGGAATTTGCTAATTTTTACATCAATAGATCCTTTATCTCCCTACGAGTTCATACATATAAAAAGTTCTGAAATCCGACCTCAAATGGTCCTTCAAATCCTTAATCAAAGGTCTAAGTTTCCAAGACCTAGTTCCCCAAACTTTGATCCTTAAATTCCATAAATTACAAGCCTAATCCGTGAAATAATACCATAGAAATGAGTTTTGAGTCCAAAATCCTTACCTCAATGAAGTTCCCTTGACATACCTCTTCAAAATCATCCAAAGAGATCCAAAGCCGACTGAAAAATGGTGAAATAGCTCAAAAATTGCGAAGGACACAATTTATACCTTCTGGCCCAGGAATATTCACATCTGCGGTACCACATTTGCAGTCAACCAACCTTTTCTGTGGTTTTGACTTAAGTTCCTCAATTCCGTATCTGCGATCCCATATCCACATCTGTGATATTGCAAGTGCGGTCCTCCTAACCGCTTCTGCGGTTTCCTGCCTACTTCCCAACTTCCGCTTCTACGACCATTTTTGCGCATATGCAGCATCGCACCTGCGGTCCCCAATCCGCAGGTGCGGAGATACCAGAAGAAGAAAATTTTGCAACTTCACAAAATCTCAAACTCCTCCGTCAACCATCCGAAATCACCTCGAGGCCCCCGGGACCTCAACCAAAAGCACATCGGATTTAATCCTAAGATTCCAAAATCTTTCAAATTCCGTATTTGATCAAAAACCCAACCAAACCACGTGCGAATGACCTGAAATTTTGCACACACATCTCCGACGACACAATGGAACTACTGGAACTCTCAAAATTCCATTCCGACTCCTATATCAAAATCTCGTCTACCAACCGGAAATCACCAAAATATCAACTTCGCCAATTCAAGCCTAAATCTACTCTGAATCTAGAAAACTCATTCCGATCACGCTCCTAAGTCCGAAATCACCTCCCGAAGCTATCCGAACCATCAGAACTCACATCTGAGTCCCGTAACACATAAGTCAACATCCTGTTGACTTTTCCAACTTAAGCTTCCTCAAAAGAGACTAAGTGTCTCAAACATTCTCAAAACCTTTCCGAACCCAAGCCAACCAATCACATATAGAACCAATAGACAAAGCAATAAGAAGCACAAATGGGGGAAACAGAGCGGTAACTCATGAGAGAACTGGCCGGGTCACACAACCGGTAGAACTGCTTCATTCAGTCTTGTCCCCGTGGCCGTTCATGAAATGAGGGAAGGACATCGTCGGTCCCCTGCCATGAGCACCCAATAAGACTCAATTCATATTATTTATGACCGATTATTTTTTTAAATGGGTCGAAGCCCAAGAGTGTGAGAAAATCTGGGAAAAGGAAGTCATTTACTTCATTTGGGATCATATAATATGCACATTAGGGATACCGGCCGAGATCATGTGTGATAATGGGAAGCAATTCATCGTCAGCAAGGCAAACAAATTTTTCGAAGATCACAAGATTAAAAAGATCTTATCAACACCCTATCACCCTAGTGGAAAAGGACAGGCGGAATCAACAAACAAGACCATACTTCAAAACCTAAAAAAGGGGTTGACTGATGCATTTGAATTACCGACGAAGGCTTTTACAAACTCAATGCAGGAAATAGTGTACAACTATCGAATAATTGGAATGTGACACACTTAAAACGATACTACTGCTACGGTATGACCCTATTTACTTTTTAATAATATTATGAATAGGACTAACACTTGGATTCAACGGCCAAGGGAGAATGTGATTATTAGGTCTGAAAGCACATGTTGCACTCTTTTTCCCTTGAACCAGTTTTGTCGTAAATGGGTTTTTCGGCAAGGTTTTTAACGAGGTAATATTAAATCATGCTAACTTATAATCGAAGGCCGGTCTCAACTGGAGTAAATGGGCGTTCATTTTACATCAACATTATCTTAGCCCTCTCAAGATCAACTTCGAATACTGGGGGCCATCACCCTCGGGTTAAGGTTTTTAGCAAGGAAAAAAGGAAACTTTTTACTTGAGTAGCTAAGGTTCAGTGATTAGGATTTACTGTAAGGGACAAACAATCGAATGAACCGTACCCACATAGTCCACCTTAGCCATGATACAAGCTTTTACATGCCTTCGATCATGTACTTTACACACAAAAATGAAAGAAAATTCCCACCTTGCTACTACACATTTTTGTATCTTAAATTATGGATCTTAAGAGACCATAGGCTGCCCCTATTCGGGGACTATCGAGCCCAAATGCCACCCCTATTCGGGGACTATCGAGCCTAAGGGCTACCCCTATTCGGAGACTATCATCCAAAAATGTTCGGGCAACTCGGGCTGCCAGATCCCGGAGGCACAAAACCTATGAGGCAGTGCCTAAATACAAACGGCTAAGATCGCCCTAAAAAATGGCTCGGATATGTCCGAAGCTCGTAATCAGAACATAAGGCCTTTATCAAACTTCAAAACCTGCTAAAAGTTACCCTAAACAAAAGTATCATCTAAAACCACTTAAGCATCTTGAAAAAACTTTCGGTCACACCGAGTTTACAAAGCTTCAAGCAAACAATGTTTTATCGAAGTCAAGCTCCATTCGGACCTCTGAAAAAGAACACCTTACTACTAAATATGATTCTATGCTAAGGCATTAGAAACATTTGCAAGAGTAGAATTTATTAAAAGATGCTGAAAAAGTAAAGATTCAAAATTGCTAGAAAGGGAAAATTTATATATATTTCGGATTGTATTTACAAAGGCCCAAAGAAAACGGCCTCAAAATAAACAAGATGTTTACTCGAGACAAAAAATAAAAAAGAGCTAAGGCATTTATGCCTGGTCTTTACAGGGACTCAACTCGTCTCCAGAACCATCAGAGCCCTCGGATCCCTTAGAACCATTAGCATCTTCGGGATCGTAAAGATTCTTCGCTTCGGCCTCGAGCCTTTTGGCTTCCTCGATCTTAGCCGACAGATCGAAACTCCGGGCATGGATCTATTTGAGGGTCTCTCTCCAAGATAACAACTTCATATTCGGCCTTTATCTTCAAGCGGGCATGGGAAGCCTCCACGCCGGTTTTTTATTGGGCCACCATTTCTTTGGTATCGGCGGAGGTTATGTCCAATTTGGACTTTGCTGCCTCATATTCTCTGTAGATGGCGTCCCACTCTGCGACGACTTAGCTTTGTTGTGCTCGACCATTATCGTTCAACTGAGACCACTTGTTGGCTTTCTCCTTCGCCACCCGGAGTTGATTCTCGATCGAAGCCAGCTCTACCTTAGCGGTTTCCTTCTCCGAGGCCAGTAGGTCCATTTTTCTTTTCCATTCATCGGCCATGGCCTGAACCTCATTCATCTCGGATCGGAGTTGGTCCATCTGGTCAATCTTCTGTTGAACCTGCGAATTTTGTCATTAGTCAGCATGACTACCTGCTCGTTTTAACTTCAAAGATCTTTACCTTTTCGACCAGTTTGGCATGTTCCTGCCTGATGGAATAAGTTTCTTTCTGAGCTTTATCCAGCTCGGCCTGAAGGTCCTTGATGGCCCTATCTTGTTGTTCACTGAGGAGCTTGTACATATCCTTCTTTCGAGCCTTCTCCTTGAACTCGAACTCGAGCTAGTTCATCTCAAAGTAGTACCAGAGAAAGCTATCGTGGCGATGTACTGAGGCCTGCAAAATGACAAAAGTAGTGAGAAATATCAAAACCTTAGTGAAATTCAAAAGGGAGTATAATGCCTTACCTGGTTAAGTGCCTGCTGCACCTCACTAAAAAGACACGGCACGCCTACCTCATTCATCATTACCTGGTCCTCCTCGGTCACCAGGCATTGAAGGTAACTGGCTATGCCCACGGGAGAGGATTGAACTCAAGCATCCTCAAGGACAGTAAGAATAACTTCTCTCTTGCGATTGGGGTCCACACTCGGAGCGGGAAAATGATTAACCAATTTTAAACTCGAACTCAGCCCACCAGCTTCCAAAGATACATCCTTCTGGGGACTTCTAGGTCGAGCCTAGAAAAATCTTTCAAAGTAGACGAATCCACGCCATCGAAGAAGGAATTATTGGGTTGTCCAAACCGTGGATTCCTTCACTTGACTTCTCTTTTCCTTCTTGGGCCTCCTCAAGAATGGAATGTAAGAGGGCGTCTTTACGATTTCTATTACACCAGTCGCTTCTTTCAGAGCATAACCGGTTTCTCAGAGGGTCTCAACCACCGTCTCCATCTCAGCATCTTGAGTCGGAGGGAGGTCGATCTCACGGCCCTCCCCCTTGGTTGCGGCCTGCTCCTCGGCAAGGGTCAATCAGTGGGAAACAAAAATATCATCTTATTTATACTCATCCCTTAGCCAGAGAAGCGTGTCAAAATCGGCACCCAAGAGCTAGTGCTCTTCTTAGGCTTACGAGCCACCCACTTCTTTGGCTTCATCTTAGAACCTTGGGAGCTCGAAGACTTTATTTTTCGCTTCTTCGTTTCCCCCGCAGCAGCCTCGGGCTGCCCCATAATGGAGGAGTCAATGAGTAGAGATGCATCATCGTCCCCCTTCAGCAACCTAAGTTTGGTGGTCATCGGCAAACCTGCGAAGGAAAGAGAAAAGGTCAGAATTATGAAAGTTCGGAGAATAATAGTAGCCATTTTGGGAAAGTCCTTACTATGAGAATAGGTTTCCCACCGGCCCTTCAAAAGCTTGTGCCACGAGCGCTCAAAATACGAAATCTGCTTGTAGATGCCCTTGATCCACTCCTTGAGCCGAGGGAACACATTAGGAACCCGGGAAATAGTTACATGATCACGAATACGAATGATGAGAAAGGAAATGAAAAAAAATTGATACTTAAGGAAAGGATGCACTTACGAGATACATTCCATTTCTCGGGGGATGGAAGAAACTCGGGAGTGATTAGATCTTCAGTCTTCACCCGAATGAAGCACCACTATTAGCCTTGGTCTCGATCCTCGTCAATACTTAAAAAAGAGGCCTTGCTGGCCCGCCAAGTGAGCTTGATAGTTCCTTTCGGAAAATTCGAGGACTGTATATACAGAGCAAGTGGTCGAGGGTGAACCGAGAAGACTCGGTGTGCCTTACAAAATAATGGAGGAGGATTATAATACTCCAAAAAGATGGGTGGATTTTCCCAAGACAGTTCGTACCTTTTACTTTGTCCAAAATCACTGGGTCTACCGGGCCTAGAATAAAGGGGTAAGTGTAAACACTCAAGTACACCTACACGTGGGTAGTAATATCATCCTTAGGTCCGGGGACTACTATGTCCTTACCGTCCCCATCTACAACCTTCTCGTACCACGGGAAGGACATGTTCAGTACAAGAGCATATATACCTCGATGATCCTTTACCCCGGGCTTGTTTGGATTAGGGCTTCTCGACTTTGAAGTCATTTGTGATCGAGCAACCACTGGGTATAAAACTTTTCATGGGAGGCTGGGGGAAGCCACCTTGGGAGTGGCCGCTTCGAGAACAACCACCTCGGAAGCAGCCACCTTGGCATTTGTGGCCAGGTGGGAAGATCAAGAGGTAGCCTATTGAGGAACTGATTTGGAAGTTTTAGCCATTGTTGTTTGAAAAAGTTTGAAAATTTTAAGAAAAAGCATGAAGGGTTGAAGGATTAAGTTTGAAGGCTGAAGAGCGAGGTATGAAGATTTGAAGAAAACCTGGGTAAGAACCTAAAAACAATTATGAAGATTTGAAGATCAAATATGAAGATATGAAAGTTTGAAAGAATTTGGTGATAGCTAGGAAATTCGAAGGTGGAAGCTTGATCGGAAAGTGGAAAAAGAGAAAAGGGTAGAAGCTTTTATAGGGGAAGTACGTATCGCTTCACATTCGGAGGCAACCAGCCAATGGTTGACATGTGCGCTAAGTCAGAACGACACGACTGATGGGACGTTTTTGGCTTCTTCATCATTTCGGTTGTAACGTACGAAGGAAGGAACTAGGGAACATCTATCATTTCTCATCGTTTAGGCAAACTTACTCTTTGAGAAACGAGGGGACTATCTGTATATGGGTAAAATTTGGGCTAATGAGCACCCCGATTTTTTGGAGGGGAAAACGAAGTAAGGACATAACTACATGGAATCAGAGCTAGGAACCTCTCGTACTAGGGCCCGAGCGAAGCGCTTACCACCGGAGCCAATGAGAAAACCCCCTGAATCCAATTCGAGCTCCAAGACCTTGGAAATCATTACCAAAAATTGCACACGACTAACGAATGACTGTGATATCCGCGCTTAAGCGGATATCACAGTGTGGATTTTGGCCCGTATCGGTAGCAAATCAATGATTGACAAAAAAGAAGATTTTTTTACCTTTCAAAGAGTTATACTAGGGATGAAACACTCCAACTATATAAAGGGAGAAACACACTGTAATACACGTACCAAGGCAATATAGACTTGTTTTCTCTGCTTCTAAGATATTCAAAGGTTCTTATTTCTGTTCATAGCTCTTCATATATATATATATATATATGGCCCCGAATTGAGGGCAAAACTATTGTTAAGCTCAGACCCGAGCTCGGACCTAACATCACAACTGGTTTGGTTATTTATTTTACTTTTAATTTGCTTATATAACGTTACTGATCGCTTGCATTGAATCGATCTACCTATCCTTAAAATTACGTATAAATTTAATTGTTATCCATTTTTAAGAGTAAACATACATCTATTAATTAACTATAGCTTGATGATCATAATAGTGTATCTGAAAATATATGTCATATATTTATTGAGTTGGTAAAAATACCCAATGCGAATAAATTTTTGCAATACATAACTAACCTCGGAATGGATTGTTTAATAGATAGTTTATGATGAACAAATTGGGAGAAATTTATTATGTGACCTAGTGGTGGCAAAATGTCACGACCCTAAACCCGGACTCGGTCGTGATGACGCTTCTCGTAAAGACAAGGCCAGCCGACACACTCCCAATTCCTTTTTAAGAAATTAAATAATAAAAACTAAGTCTTTAACATAATAATAATAATAATAATAATAATAATAATAATAATCCCAAAATAAGGTGAATAATACAGTTTGTGGAATAGACATAGCCCGACATCGGGGTGTCACCAGTCATGAGCATCTATCATAAAAAATACAAGTCCGAAATAGTCTACACAACTATTACATAACTAAAATAGGAAAAATAAGATAGAGGGAGAAGCACTGGGCTGCGAACGCCAAACATCTATCTAGTGAATCTCCGAAGTCTGTTGGAAGCTCTCAACCCTCACAAGCAGGACCTGAAGCGCCTGAATCTGCACACGGGGTGCAGGAAGTAAAGTGAGTACTCCAACTCAGTGAGTAATAATAATAAATGAAGACTGAGCGATAAGAAAACACGTAAAGGCACATCAACAGGCTATAAAGAAGTAGTAAAATCCAGTAAAAACAGTGAAACCATGTAAAGTCACCTTAGTTCAGTTTAAACTTCTTTAAAATACCCTTTTAACAGTTAAGCAAGTAAATGACAGGCAACTAGAAAAGATAAACACATAAAGAACCACCCCTCAGGCACAATACCAACAGAATCATCCCTTCGGGCAACACATGGAACAATACCAGCCCCTCGGGCTATATCTCATATCACAATGGGTACCCGTACTCACTGGGGGTGTACAGACTCCAGGAGGGACCCCTTACGGCCCAAGCACAATATCAAGTCATCTCGTGACATAATCAGTAGGCTCTCAGCCTCATATCAACAAGCCACCTCATGGCATACAATCTCAGGCCCTCGACCTTATAATCATGAATCAGCTCAGCAACCTCACAACACAGGCCCTCGGCCTTACTAAGTCAGAATCTTATAAGCCACTCGGGCAACAGTAAAACATGATGCTCTGCTCAAATTATCATTTTAAAATATCATTTAATGTGTTAAAATACAGTAAACATGGCAGAGTTATGAAAATAGTGGAATATAGCATGACTGAGTACAAGTATAAAGTCAAAACAGTGAGAAAATATCAGTAAAAATCCCCTAAGGGTCCAAATAGTTAGCACGAGGCCCAAATATGGCATTCAACCCAAAACATGATGATAACAAATAATTTTCAATCAAATACGTGGTAAAACAGTCATACGGGATGGACTAAGTCACAATCCACAATGGTGCGCGATCCCACGCTCGTCATCCATCATGTGAGTCATCTCAATATAGCACAACGATGTACAATCCGGGGTTTCAAACCCTCAGGACAACATTTACAATCATTACTCACCTCTACCGGTCCAAATCTCTTGCTCGCGATGCCTTTGCCCCTCAAATCGGCCTCCGGATGTTCAAATCTAGCCAAAATCAGTGCAAAACCATCAAAATATGCTAAGGTAACAAAGCCACTCGAAAGAAATCAAATTACAATACAAATCCCGAAATTGGCCAAACCCGACCCTCGGGCCCACGTGTCGGATTCCAATAAAAATTACATCAATAGACTTCTTATCACTCCCTGAGTTCATTCAAATCAAAAGCATCAAAATCCAACGACAAACGACCCCTCAAATCCCAAATTCTAGGTCTCCAATTACAACCCTAGTTCTTCAATATTAGGCTTAAATTCTATGATTAATTAGGTAGAATCCACATTAGAATCGAGTATTAAGTCCATAATCTTACCTCCAAGTGTTTCCCCTTGAATCCCTCTTCAATCCTCTTCAAAAAGCTCCAAAATCGCTCAAAAATGGTGGAAGTTAGCCCTAAAATCGCGGACAAATGGCTATTTAAACATTCTGCTCAGGTATCCAATCCTTCTTTGCCAACGCGGTCAAAGCCTTGCGTTCGCGAAGCACAAACTCAAGTTGACCAAAATTTCCTTCATCGCAATCACGACTCCCAGCTCGTGAACACGAAGACCTTGATCCCTTACTCACCGCGAACGCGATTCCCTTTCCACAAACGTGAAGAACAAATCAACCTGAACCCAGCTGCTCAACTTCCTCTACGAGAGCACGGCATAATCTCGCGAACGCGATGCACAACGACCCCAGCCCTTCGCATACGTGGAACCTTCCTCGCGAACGTGAAGGCTAAATCTCAAGCCTCACCTGCTAACCCTTCGCGAACATGAGGCCCCAGTCGCGAACGCGAAGGCCAAATGTCTGCAACACTTCAGCAGATATTTTGCAATTCTCAGCATTTTGAAATGATCCGACTGACAACCCGAAACTCACCCGAAGCCCCCGGAACCTCAACCATACATGCCAACATATCCCATAACATCATTCAAACTTGTTCCAATCTTCGGAACGCTCAAAACAACATCAAAACACCAAATTCGCATCGGATTCAAGCCTAAGAATTCCAAAATCTTCTAAATTACGCTTTTGATCAAAAGGTCTACCAAACCACGTCTGAATAACCTGAAATTTTTCACACACATCCCACATGATACAACGAAACTACTGCAACTCCCGGAATTTCAGTCTGACCCCTATATCAAAATTTCACCTATCAACCGGAAAACACCAAAATTTTAATTTCGCCAATTCAAGCCTAAATCTATTCTGGACCTCCAAAACACATTCCAATCACACTCTTAAGTCCCAAATCACCTCCCACAACTATCTGAAACATCGGAACTCACATCCGAGCCCTTTAACACATAAGTCAACATCCGGTAGACTTTTCCAACTTAAGCTTCCTCAAAAGAGACTAAGTGTCTCAAACCTTCTCAAAACCTTTCTGAACCCGAGCCAACCAACCCGATCACATATAGAACCAATAAACAAAGCAATAAGAAGCAGAAATGGGGGGAAACGGAGCGGTAACTCATGAAATGACCGACTGGGTCGTTACATAAAATGGTTAAAATAAGCAGTTGCCCACTCATATTATTCATTAAAAATTAAGTTGGATTATAAAATTTTTAAAAAACGGGTCAAATATGGATACGAACCATATTGTCTACTTAAAAAATGGATAACTAATGAGTTTAACTTTTACATTTGTAAAACCTCAAATTGGGAGTTTCTAAGTTTGAGAGAATAGGAATTCTTCCAAAGTGATCATATTCAAAAAGTCATGGATAATATGGATGTTCATATTATCCACCGGTTAGCCCATTTTTTATCCGTATTAAATATGACCGGGTTGCATGATTTATCCGTTTTGTATTACCCATTTTGACCTGTCCATATTCGATCCAACCCACCCATTTGCCACCCTTAATGTGACGTAGTATTATTCATTGTTTCTTTTTCCTGTTTTTTTTTTTTGCATGGCAGCGTGGAGATTAGATACTACCCTCACCAACTTCTCTCCAACACAATATACTGTTTTAGTAAAAATCTAAAATAAGAAAGTAGAATAAAAGAATCAGCAACAATGTTTGAATGGTTCCCGTACTACTCAAACAATGGAAGTAGTGACGCATACATTGTTAATGTGAATTTAACCACCGGAGTCAAACCTTGTCGGTGAAAATTATAAGGCCGACCTTATCCATTACAAAGTTCTTAGAGTAAATTGATCAAAAAGGCAAATTAAAATCTAAAGAAGTGAAAAATTGAGAGGCGGATCCATGATTTAAAATTTTTGTATTTAACATTTAAGATTTTTAGTATTGAATTCACTGTATATTTAAAGTTATGAGTTCATATCTGTTACTTTAGAATTTTAGTAAATTTTTAAACATAAATTTATACTCGATTCATATTAAAAATATTGATTTTAATTGAATCTGGTACTTATTCATTGCATCCGCCTCTGGGAAAATTGAAATACTAAAACACATACAGAATACACATCTATAAGTTTCACAAATTTGTGAGATGCATATACTGCTGACCTTCTCAGACACCAAAGTGGTTAGGAAACCCATTTATTTTATTTCTATGTTCACCCTTTTTTCGTAATAATTCAGATTACACCCTTCCGCCAACAAATAATAGATCAATATATGAAGGCGTAATAATTAGAGTTATGATTTGAAAAAGATAAAACAAAAAATAATTTGAGTTATGAACTGTCAATATTTCTCTAATACTTGAAATTGCAACTCTTAGATGACATTCTGTTAGGGCCTGACTTTTTGTCATCGGGCGTGGCACGGCTGTGGCAAGGATTTGGGCGTGATGGCCTTGTCATTGGCCTATGTGCGGGCAAAACGATCATGCGAATGAATGACAAGACAGTGTCATTATGGACTGTCAGGAACAAGTATTGGCCGAGATCTTTGGAACGACAAGATATGCTTGGCAAAGACTTGAGAAAGCAGCAAGGACTAATTGGGGCGGCATGGCATGGCATGCGCGCCAAAGTCAGTAAACTAATTGGGGCGGCATGGCATGGCATGCGCACCAAGAATGGGCACGAGCATGACTGTTGAGAACAAGTATTGGCAAATGTCTTTGGAACGACAAGACATGACAAAGGCTTGAGAAAACAGTGTGGCGAGTGGAAGACGGACAAGACATTGTCATTGAGGGCTGTTGTAGGCAAGTATGGGCCAAGACCTTGGGACAGGCAAGGTGCGCTTGGCAAAGGCTTGACAAAGCTGTGTGGGCAATGTTAGGGCGGCATGGCACGGCATGCGCGCCAAAGTCAGGGGCATGGCACTTTGGGTTGTGGCAGCTAAGTTCGGGCTAAGCTAAGACAAGACGGAAATGCGGGATGATGGAAAAGGCTTTCAATAGCTAAGGCAAAGCTATGTGAAGGAAAATACAAGCAATGGCACGAGGGAAATGAAGGTTGACATGAGCAAGGCAGATTTGGGCCAAGACAGTGTGCGGGCGGCAGCGGCGTCGGGCATGTGCGGCAAAATCACAGGCAGCGGATGCGGGCAAGGCATTGGCGCGGAAGCAATGTCAAGATGTGCCAAGGCTGGGCGCAATGCCAGCCTTGGGCACGAATCAGCTGGCCAAGTGAAGAATGGCACATGCAATGCACATGGAAAGTAGTTGGCGGTTACCTTGTCATAACCTCTTTGTCCCATGATCTGATCATGCTTGTATAATGTCCCCATTTCGTGTATAATGTGTCCTAAGTAGTTGGGGATGTCAACTACATGTTAGGAGCAGAATTAGTCTTAGTCCGACAAGTGGCAAAAGCTGTAGACAACAAGTGTCATGTGCTGCCAAGTTTAAGGGTTGCCTATATTCTATAAATAGGACCTTTGTGACTTAGGCAGAAGAAGAGAGTGAATGTGGGGAATTTCGTGAGAAATTCTAAGTGGGAAACAAGAGTGAAACGTGAGGGTTTCAGTTGTTTCAAAAAGGGGCTAAGGTTTGGCATGGGCAGATCTTAGTGTTGACAAGAACGACTTGTGTTCTTTGTCAAAAGTGGGCTGTGAGCGGACTGTGTTCATAGCAAAGTGAGGGTCCTTTGTATATTTTCCACATTAATGCAAAGGTTGGGATTTTCCCGTATATGTGTGTGTTCTTATTGAATTGCTGTCTAAATCTCGTTTAGGCCAAAGGTGCGCGAAAATTGGCTAAGTATTTGGGAAAGGCTGAGTCAAGTGTACGACTTGATTGCCGCGCGGGTGTGAGTTTTGACTGACTAAAATCACCCCCGTGACAACTGGTATCAGAGCCAGGTTTAGTTCGTGGCAGTGGTAAAACGATCGGTGACAGAATTCGTGATGTTATTGGAGAACATGGCTGGTGGCACAAGTACTGAAATCCGCCAAAGAGGGGATCAGTGAGAAGCACTTATGGGGCAGGCTCTTGCGGAAGGTAACCGATTCTTCTATTCTTTCTAGAAACGAAGAGATGCGGGGGAAGGGTTCAACTTCGAATGGCATTACTGAAAATTGCCCTTAGAAGCGGTGAACGTCCTAGAGTATTGGTTCCGGAGCCAAGGTCCTATAGAGATGCGAGAAGTGCCTAAATGCGGGAAAAATTGCCATTGTGGCAGATGTTGAAGAAGCTGGTGGGGCAGTGTTTGTCAACAACCCCTTGGAGCTTTTCATTAAGTCGGCTCGACGAGGACGTCGATTTCAAAAGGTGCGGGTGGTTTGTTAGGGCCTGACTTTTTGTCATCGGGCGTGGCACGGCTGTGGCAAGGATTTGGGCGTGATGGCCTTGTCATTGGCCTATGTGCGGGCAAAACGATCATGCGGATGAATGACAAGACAGTGTCATTATGGGCTGTCAGGAACAAGTATTGGCCGAGATCTTTGGAACGACAAGATATGCTTGGCAAAGGCTTGAGAAGGCAGCAAGGACTAATTGGGGCGGCATGGCATGGCATGCGCGCCAAAGTCAGTAAACTAATTGGGGCGGCATGGCATGGCATGCGCACCAAGAATGGGCACGAGCATGACTGTTGAGAACAAGTATTGGCAAATGTCTTTGGAACGACAAGACATGACAAAGGCTTGAGAAAACAGTGTGGCGAGTGGAAGACGGACAAGACATTGTCATTGAGGGCTGTTGTAGGCAAGTATGGGCCAAGACCTTGGGACAGGCAAGGTGCGCTTGGCAAAGGCTTGACAAAGCTGTGTGGGCAATGTTAGGGCGGCATGGCACGGCATGCGCGCCAAAGTCAGGGGCATGGCACTTTGGGTTGTGGCAGCTAAGTTCGGGCTAAGCTAAGACAAGACGGAAATGCGGGATGATGGAAAAGGCTTTCAATAGCTAAGGCAAAGCTATGTGAAGGAAAATACAAGCAATGGCACGAGGGAAATGAAGGTTGACATGAGCAAGGCAGATTTGGGCCAAGACAGTGTGCGGGCGGCAGCGGCGTCGGGCATGTGCGGCAAAATCACAGGCAGCGGATGCGGGCAAGGCATTGGCGCGGAAGCAATGTCAAGATGTGCCAAGGCTGGGCGCAATGCCAGCCTTGGGCACGAATCAGCTGGCCAAGTGAAGAATGGCACATGCAATGCACATGGAAAGTAGTTGGCGGTTACCTTGTCATAACCTCTTTGTCCCATGATCTGATCATGCTTGTATAATGTCCCCATTTCGTGTATAATGTGTCCTAAGTAGTTGGGGATGTCAACTACATGTTAGGAGCAGAATTAGTCTTAGTCCGACAAGTGGCAAAAGCTGTAGACAACAAGTGTCATGTGCTGCCAAGTTTAAGGGTTGCCTATATTCTATAAATAGGACCTTTGTGACTTAGGCAGAAGAAGAGAGTGAATGTGGGGAATTTCGTGAGAAATTCTAAGTGGGAAACAAGAGTGAAACGTGAGGGTTTCAGTTGTTTCAAAAAGGGGCTAAGGTTTGGCATGGGCAGATCTTAGTGTTGACAAGAACGACTTGTGTTCTTTGTCAAAAGTGGGCTGTGAGCGGACTGTGTTCATAGCAAAGTGAGGGTCCTTTGTATATTTTCCACATTAATGCAAAGGTTGGGATTTTCCCGTATATGTGTGTGTTCTTATTGAATTGCTGTCTAAATCTCGTTTAGGCCAAAGGTGCGCGAAAATTGGCTAAGTATTTGGGAAAGGCTGAGTCAAGTGTACGACTTGATTGCCGCGCGGGTGTGAGTTTTGACTGACTAAAATCACCCCGTGACACATTCCATAGTGGCTATAGTTATTCTGTTAGACATATATTTCACAAAAAATCATTATGCTACAGTAAATTAGTAATATAATCAATTGATATTTGCTTGTTTTACTCTGTGTCTCAATAGTAGCACTTTGCTATTAGAGTGCATAGTCGAACTCACCAGCGGCCTAAAGAGTAGGGATTTGGGATATTTGGTGAAGGTCCAGATGAAACGGTTGTGTTTACATTTACATTTCTTGAACATTTCCTGTAGTTACTTTTCTATCATTTTCTTCTAGTATAATTCTTAAAATATATCTTTTGGATTTGCGTTAATTGAACTCAACCTTTTCTACTAACACCTTTGGAAGAAGAAAATCTAGATCTTGTACTAGAGAATATACAGTTTAACATAAAGAAAGTGTCAAGATCCGCATTTTCCAACCTCGGGGTCGTGATGGCGCCTACTAATGGGAGCTAGGCAAGCCAAACCATAACTACTTGCTACGCTTCCATATTGCTTCATTTTAACAAACACAAAGCGATTACATGATAACAACGGAACTTTAAATAATTAAGCGGAAGTCAACAATTAAATATCTTAAGTCTACGTCTATTACAACTTTTAAAACCTCAAATACCCAAAACCTGGTGTCACAGTGTCACAGACTATCGAAGATTTCTACATACAAGGTCTGAAGAAATAACAGTATGCTGTTTCTGAATAAACGAAAATAAAACAGGAAGTAGAAATAGAGGGAGACACCAGGGCCCTGGGACGTCTGGAGTCTATCTTGGGTCTTCGGGTGGACTGAAGGAAGCACTCCAATTACTGTCCGAAAGCTGCTCCTGGATCTACACACAATATAGAGTGTAGTATCAGCACAACCGACCCCATGTGCGTGTAAGTGTCTAGCCTAACCTCGGCGAAGTAGTGACGAGTCTAGAACCAGACTACCAAATAAACCTGTGCAGTTCAAATGTATATACAGCAGAAGAGAAATACAGAAAATAACCAGTCAATGTGGGAGGGGAAAACATGCTGTGGGGGAGATAACAGTTCCGTATCGAAAGCATCAAGTAAGGAAAGAAACAACATAACTCGAATATCAACAAAGAATCAGAAATCAACAATTTGCACGGCATCACCCTTTGTGCTTTTACTCTCGTCCTCTCCAAAGCAAGTTTATAATAAAAGTGTGCACGACATCACCCTTCGTGCAATTTTACTTCCTTATAGTGATCCGCTCCCACTTCCACTCGGGAAGCTCAATCCTCTAAAATAAACCACCGGGCCTCTGATGCTCGTACTTAACCTGCTGACAATTCAAGCACCGAGCTATATATGCAACAATATCCTTCTTCATTCTCCGCCACCAATAATGCTGCCGCAAATCTTGATACATCTTCGCGGCGCACGGATGAATAGAGTACCGGGATCTATAGGCCTCCTCTAAAATAAACTATCGGAGACCATCCACATTAGGCACACAAACTCGACCCTACAATCTCAAAACTCCATCATCATCTAAGGTAAGATGTTGGCACCTCCGCGCTGCACCGTGTCTCTATGGACACATAAATGGGGATCATCATACTGCCGACCACGGATACGGTCCAATAAAGAAGAACGAGCGACCGTGCAGGCCAATACACGACTAGGCTTAGAAATATCCAATCTCACAAACTGATTGGCCAAAGCCTGAACGTCCAAAGCAAGCGGTCTCTCACCGACTGGAATAGAAGCAAGACTGCCCATATTGGTTGACTTCCTACTCAACGCATCAACCACCACATTGACCTTTCCCGGATGATACAAGATAGTGATATCATAATCGTTCAACAACTCTACCACCTCCTCTGTCTCAAATTCAACTCCTTTTGCTTGAACAAATACTGAAGACTCTTGTGATCCGTGAACATCTCACATGCCACGCCATACAGATAATGCCTCCAAATCTTCAATGCGTGAACAATGGCTGCCAACTCCAAGTCATGAATCAGATAGTTCTTCTCATGAATCTTCAACTGCCGTGAAGCATAGACAATGACCTTGCCATCCTGCATCAACACTGCACCAATCCCAATACGAGATGCATCACAATAAACTGTATAAAGCCTTGAAACTGTGGGCAAAACCAACATCGGTGCCGTAGTCAGAGCTGTCTTGAGCTTCTGAAAGCTCACCTCACACTTGTCTGACCATCTGAATTGGGCACCCTTCTGGGTCAACCTGGTCACCGGGCTGCAATAGATGAGAACCCCTCCACGAACCGATGGTAATGGCCTGCCAATCCTAAGAAACTCTGAATCTCTGTAGCTGATGCTGGTCTAGGCCAGTTCTTGACCGCCTCAATCTTCTTCGGATCAACCTGTATACCCTCTACTGATACAACATGACCCAGAAATGCTACTGAACTCAACCAGAACTCACACTTCGAGAACTTAACATATAACTGACTATCCCTCAAGGTCTGAAGAACCACTCTAAGATGCTGCTCGTGCTCTTCCCGGCTACGGGAATATATCAAAATATCATAAATGGAGACTATCACAAACGAGTCCAAATAAGGCCTGAACACTCGGTTCATCAAATCCATAAAAGCTGCTGGGGCATTGGTCAACCCAAATGACATGACCATGAACTCATAATGCCCGTACAGAGTGCGGAAAGCTGTCTTAGGAACATCAGATGCCCTAATCCTCAACTGATGGTATCCAAATCTCAAATCAATCTTTGAAAACACCTTAGCACCCTGAAGCTGATCAAACAAATCATCGATCCTCGGCAATGGATACTTATTCTTGATTGTAACCTTATTCAACTGCTGGTAATCAATACACATTCTTATCGATCCGTCCTACGTCATATCAAATAAGACCAGCGCACCCCAAGGAAAAACACTGGTTCTAATTAAACCCTTCTCAAGCAAGTCTTGCAACTATTATTTTAACTCTTTCAACTCCGGCGGGGCCATACGATACGACGGGATAGAAATGGGTTGAGTGCCCGGAGCCAAATCAATGCAAAAGTCAATATCCCTAGCGGGTGGCATACCCGACAGGTATGAAGGGAAAACATCAGAAAAATCTCGAACAACGGGCACAAAATGAATAGAAGGGACCTCAGCACTACAATCACGAACATATGCCAAATAGGCCAAACACCCCTTCTCGACCATACACCGAGCCTTCACATACGAGATAACACTGCGGGTAGAATGACCAGACTCCCTCTCCACTCTAAATGGGGCAAATCTGGTAAGGCTAAGGTCACAGTCTTGGCATTACAGTCCAAGATAGCGTGGTAAGGTGATAACAGTCCATCCCTAATATAACATCGAAATCAACCATGTCTAAAAGAAACAAATCCACACGAGTCTCAAGACCCCCAATCACCATAATACAAGAATGATGGACTCGATCTACCACAATAAAATCACCCACCGGTGTAGACACATGAACATGAATCTCAATGAATCACTAGGTATGACCAGATACGGTGCAAAATAAGATAACACATACGAGTAGGTAGACCCTGGATCAAATAACACTGAAGCATCTCTATCACAAACTAGAATAATACATGTAATGACTACTTCTGAAGCTCAGCCTCGAGCCTGGCTAGAAGGGCGTAACATCGGGGCTGGGCCCCACCACCCTGAACTACATCTTTGGGACGACCTGCAACTGGCTCGCCCCCACCTCTGGCGGCCTGGCTCCACCTCTAGTACCTCTACCTCCACCTCTAGCACCTCTACCCCAACCTCTAGCTGAATGGGCGGGCTATGGAACACCTGGTGCCTGTACCATAACATGAGAACCCTGATGCTGAGAGCTACTCGGTGCTCGAGGGCAAAACTTCGCAATGTGACCCGGATCACCACACATGTAATAAGCCCTTGGCTGCTGAGATTGCTGGCCCTGACAACCTAAATGACCACCCCAAAAACTCTGAAGCGGCGGTACACTAATAGGAGCAAGTGGTGCACTGTAGGACTACTGATCAGGATACTGTAATTGGGGACCACGACCACCTCAAGTACCGTGAGAAACCTGGAGCGCTGACTAAAAGGGCCTAGGAGGATGGCCTCTACCATACAAATCTAGACCTCCTAATGAGGTACTACTAAATCGGACTGAATGACGGGGCCTCTTGTCTGACCCATGAACGCCTCCCTATGACAGAACCATCTCAACTCAACGGGCCACATTGGCCTAAAAAGTAATCTCACTCCCAGCCTCTCTAGCCATGTGAAGATGAATCGGCTCAATAAGACCGTCAATAAACCTCCTCACTCTCTCTCTCTCTTGGTGGGGGGTATGATGAGAGCATGGCAAGCCAAATCGATGAACCTGGTATCATACTGGGTAACAGTCATGGAACCCTGCTGGAGGCACTCAAACTACCTCTGATAGGCCTCTCTCTGAGTAACAGGGAGAAACTTCTCCAGGAATAACACTATAAACTGCTCCCAAGTTAAGGTTGGCGATCTGGATGGTCTCACTAAGCAATAATCCCTCCAACAAGTTTTGGCAGATCCAGACAAACGAAATGTAGCAAAATCGACCCCATTGGTCTCAACTATGCCCATGTTCATGAGAACCTCGTGGCAGCTGTCTAGATAAACCTGGGGATCCACCATAGATGCACCACTGAAAGAAGAAGTGAAGAGCTTGGTGAACCTTTCCAGTCTCCACAAAGCATCGACGGACATAGCCGCTCCATCACTGGTCTGAGCTACCACACCCGGCTGTACTGCTCCAACTAGCTGAATTTTTGGAGTCTAAATCTGAGAAGCTACCTACTCCGGAGTGCGAGTAGTAGGAGTTTGGGCCCCTCCTCCAGCCTGAGAGACGATTGGTGCTACAGGAAGCAAGCCTGCTCGGGTGACACTCTCCATGAGGCCCACTAGTTGGACCAAGGCGTCCTGACTTACTAGGGTAGCAATAAACCCCTCTGGGATCTGATCATCAAAATCAACCTGAGGCTCCATTACTGAGGCTGCTGCTTGGGGCTGAGATCTGCCCCTACCTCGGCCTCTAGCACGGCGTCGGCCTTGCCTTCCGCCCCTCGTGGGAGTTGCTGCTGGGGGCTCGGGCTGCTGAGCGGAGGATGAGGAAGCGCATGTTCTCGCCATCTGCGAAAGAATAGAGTAGAAGTTCAATTAGCATTGAGAAACAAAATCGCACGACGAGAAAGAACAAATGTGAAGTTTTTCCTAACTCTGTAGCCTCTAGGGGATAAATACAGACGTCTCCGTAATGATCCTTCAGACTCTACTAAGCTTGTCTGTGAACTGTCAGATCCATGCATCCTAGAGCTCTGATACCAACTTGTCACGACCCGTATTTCCCAACCTCGGGGGTCGTGATGGCGCCTACTAATTGGAGCTAGGCAAGCCAAACCTTAAATACTTGCTACGCTTCCATATTGCTTCATTTTAACAAACACAAGGCGATAACATGATAACATCAGAACTTTAAATAATTAAGCGGAAGTCAACAATTAAATATCTTACGTCTACGTCTATTACAACTTTTAAAACCTCAAATACCCAAAATCTGGTGTCACAATGTCACAGACTATCTAAGATTTCTACATACATGGTCTGAAGAAATAATAGTATGCTGTTTCTGAATAAAAGAAAATGAAACATAAAGTAGAGATAGAGGGAGACGCCAGGGCCTGCGGATGCCTGCAGTCTACCTTGGGTCTCCGGGTGGACTGAAGGAAACACTCTAACTACTGTCCGAATTCTGCTCCTGGATCTGCACACAATGTAGAGTATAGTATCGGCACAACCGATCCCATGTGCGTGTAAGTGTCTAGCCTAACTTCGGCGAAGTAGTGACGAGGCTAGAACTAGATTACCAAATAAACCTGTGCAGTTCAAATGTATATACAACAATAGAGAAATATAGAAAATAACAAGTCAATGTGGGAGGCGGAAACATGCTGTGGGGGAGATAACAGTTTCGAATATAAAGCATCAAGTACGGAAAGAAACAACATAACTCGAATATCAACAAAGAATCAGAAATCAACAATTTGCACGGCATCACCCTTCGTGCTTTTACTTTGGTCCTGAGCAAATCAATCATATAATAAAGATGTGCACGGCACCACCCTTCGTGCTTTTACTCTCTTTTCTCACCATATAATCAATGAAAATCGGTACGGAATGGTATATCGTATGGCATGGCATCACCCTTCGTGCTTTACACTCTTTCCCCACAATAGCAAACAATGCACGGCATCACCCTTCGTGCTTTAACACTCTTCCTCACCCAACAACAATCACAAGTAAAGGGGAAAGGGAATAAACAAAATAGTAATAGAGATCCCGGCAAGGGAACAACAATTAAACAATGAAATTTCGGCAAGGGAACAACATCAATAATCTCTACATCCCAGCAAGGGAGATAAGCAACAAAGCAACTATATCCCGACAAGGGGGCAATTTAATAACTCTTTCTCTTTTCTTTTTCACTTTTATTTCATAACTCACTTTACCACTTGAGCCAATGCTCCAAAGGGTTCAATCATCTCATATACTTTCACAATTCATAATATAACTTGATCCAATGCTCCTCGATGTTCAAAGGTTACAATTCCTTCCACAAACTTTCCACAACAATTAGAAATCATCACCAAGGCATGAAAGATACAACGAAATAAAGATCTTCAAAATTTAAAGACTCACGGTCATGCTAGACACCAACGTATAGATACTCGTCTCCATGCCTATACGTCGTACTCAACAATTATCACGCAGCTAATAAGACTCAATTCCTAATCCCTCAAGCTAAGGTTAGACCAAACACTTACCTCGATGCCACGAACACAACTCAAGGTTTAATTATAGCTTTACCCCTTGATTCCACTGCCAATTCGCTCGTATCTAGTCACAATTTACTTAATTACATCAATAAATGCTAAATAAATCAATTTGAATGCATGAAAATGAGTTTTCCAAAGTTTTACCCAAAAAGTCAAAATCGCCCCCGGGCCCACGTGGTCAAAACCCGAGGTTCGAACCAAAAGCCGATTACCCCTTACCCCACGAGCTCAAATATGTAATTTGTTTTGAAATCGGACCTCAAATTGAAGTCCAAATCCCCAATTTTTGAAAAACCTAGGTTCTACCCAAAACTCCCAATTTCCCCCATGAAGATCTTTGATTTTATGTTGAATCCATGTTGAAAGGTGTTAATGATTGAAGAAAACTAGTTAAAAATGACTTACAATTGATTTGGAGAAGAAAGGTTGTTTGAAAAATTGACTCTTATGTTTTTGGGTTCTTAAAAAAATAAAAATAACTGAAAATCCCGTCTAAATATACTGCCCTCGGAAGCCCTGTGCGGACCGCACAAAATCAACCGCGACCGTACAGGCTTCCTGTGTTCTGCAGTGATAGGTCTTAGTATTTTGGCCATCACTTTCTCTATATATATATCCAAATTGTGATTTCTTTAAATTTCTTGAAACTAGACACGAAGGGCTACAACTTTCATTTTTGAATCATCTCTAAATGCCTTGTAGATCAAAAGATATAGGCTTCCGAAATCGGACCAGTGAATTACTCTTCACCGCGGACCGCACCAAAACTAGTGCGGCCACACGGGCCTCTCCGTGGCCGCAGTCCATATCGTGCGGACCGCACTGCCCTGTTCAGAGGTCCTCCACCTCTCTGAGCCTGCAACAACTCAGTTTTTAAGCCTAAGACACCCCGTAACCTACCCGAAACTCACCGAGCCCTCGGAACTCCAACCCAAGCGCACACAAAACCTCAAAAACATCCTACCGACTTATTCGTGTAATCAAATCATCAAAATAACATCATGAACATCCAATTAAATCTCGAGATCAATAAAATTTTCTCAAAACTTCTTTGAACATAAATTTTGCAATTTAAGTTCGAATCACGTCATATGACATCCGTTTTTTACCAAATTCCACAGAAATGTCTTAAATCATATATAGGACCTGTACCTGGTGCCGGAATCAAAATACGGGCCCTATGCCATCATGTTCTAATAAAATTTCATTTCAAATTTCTTTAAACAATTCCAGAAAACAATTTCCTTTGAAAATTCATTCCTCGGGCTTGGGACCTCGGAATTCGATTCCGGGCATACGCCCAAGTCCCATATTTTCCTACAGACCCTCCGGGACCGCCAAATCACGGGTCCGGGTCCGTTTACCCAAAAGGTTGACCGAAGTCAAATTACTCATTTTATATTCAAAACTTATCATTTTTCATAGATTATTATATTTAAGCTTTCCGGCTACGTGCCCGGACTGTGCACGCAAATCAAGATGACTCTAAATGGGGTTTTCAAGTCCTCAGAACACGGAATTTTGTTTTATAAAGTGATGACCCCAAAACAACTGTTCGTCCACCTCTACAAAGGTCATCACATTCTCCACCTCTAAAACAACCGTTCGTCCTCGAACGGACAGAAGAAGGAAGTACCTGAGTAGGGGAAAAGATGGGGATAACGGCTCCGCAAATCGGACTCGGACTCCCAGGTCGATGCCTTAGGAGGCTAACCTCTCCACTAAACACGAACAGAAGGAAAACTCTTCAACCTCAACTGACGAACCTGCCGGTCTAGAATAGCTACCGGCTCCTCCTCATAAGACAAGTCCTTGTCCAGTTGGATAGTGCTGAAATCTAATACGTGGGATGGATCGCCGTGATATTTTCGGAGCATGGACACATGAAACACTGGATGCACGGCTGATAAGCTCGGAGGCAATGCAAGTCTATAAGACACCTCTCCCACTCGATCAAGAATCTCAAACGGACCGATGAACCTACGGCTAAGTTTGCCCTTCTTCCCAAATCTCATCACGCCCTTCATAAGCGACACTCGGAGCAATACCCACTCTCCAACCATAAAAGCCACATCTCGAACCTTGCCGTCTGCATAATTCCTTTGCCTAGACTGAGCTGTACGAAGCCTATCCTGAATAATCCTGACCTTGTCCAAAGCCTCCTGAACCAGATCCATACCCAACAATCGAGCCTCCCCTGGATCAAATCATCCAACCGGAGATCGACACCGCCTACCATATAAAGCCTCATAAGGAGCCATCTGGATACTCGACTGGTAACTGTTGTTGTAGGCAAATTCTGCGAAAGGCAAAAACTGATCCCACGAGCCTCCAAAGTCACAAGCTCGGAGCATATCCTCCAAAATCTGAATAGTCCGCTCGGACTTCCCATCCGTCTGAGGATGAAATGTTGTACTCAACTCAACCTGGGTGCCCAACTCTCGCTGAACTGCTCTCCAAAATTGCGAGGTATACTGTGTACCTCAGTCCGAAATGATAGATACAAGCACACCATGAAGACAAACAATCTCCCAGATATAGATCTCAGCTAACCTCTCGGATGAATAGGAGACCGCCACAGGAATGAAATGAGCTGACTTGGTCAGCCTATCAATAATGACCGATACTACATCGAACTTTCTCCGATTCTGCAGGAGTTTAACAACGAAATCCATAGTGATCCGCTCCCACTTCCACTCGGGAAGCTCAATCCTCTGAAATAAACCACTAGGCCTCTGATGCTCATACTTAACCTGCTGATAATTCAAGCACCGAGCTACATATGCAACAGTATCCTTCTTCATTCTCCGCCACCAATAATGCTTCTGCAAATCTTGACACATCTTTGCAGTGCACGGATGAATAGAGTACGGGGATCTATAGGCCTCCTCTAAAATCAACTCTCGGAGACCATACACATTAGGCACACAAACTCGACCCTACAATCTCAAAACACCATCATCATCTAAGGTAACCTGCTGGCACCTCCGCGCTGCATCGTGTCTCTAAGGACACGTAAATGGGGATCATCATACTACCGACCACGGATACACTCCAATAAAGAAGAACGAGCGACCGTGCAGGCCAATACACGACTAGGCTTAGAAATATCCAACCTCACAAATTGATTGGCCAAAGCCTAAACGTCCAAAGCAAGCGGTCTCTCACCGACCAGAATAGAAGCAAGACTGCCCATACTGGCTGACTTCCTACTAAACGCATCAGCTACCACATTGACCTTTATCGGATGATACAAGATAGTGATATCATAATCGTTCAACAACTTTACCACCTCCTCTGTCTCAAATTCAACTCCTTTTGCTTGAACAAATACTGAAGACTTTTGTGATCCGTGAACACCTCACATGTCACGCCATACAGATAATGCCTCCAAATCACAATACATGAACAATGGCTGCCAACTCCAAGTCATGAATCAGATAGTTCTTCTCATGAATCTTCAACTGCCACGAAGCATAGGCAATGACCTTGCCATCCTGCATCAACACATCACCAAGCCCAATACGAGATGCATCACAATAAACTGTATAAGGCCCTGAACCTGTGGGCAAAACCAACACCGGTGCCGTAGTCAAAGCTGTCTTGAGCTTCTAAAAGCTCACCTCACAGTCGTCTGACCATCTGAATTGGGCACCCTTCTGGGTAAACCTGGTCATCGGGGTTGCAATAGATGAGAACCCCTCCACGAACCGACGGTAGTGGCCTGTCAATCCTAAGAAACTCTGAATCTCTGTAGTTGATGCTGGTCTAGGCCAGTTCTTGACCGCCTCAATTTTCTTCAAATCAACCTGAATACCCTCCACGAACCGACGGTAGTGGCATATAACTGACTACCCCTCAAGGTCTGATGAACCACTCTAAGATGTTGTTCGTGCTCCTCCCGACTGCGGGAATATATCAAAATATCATCAATGGAGACTATCACGAACGAGTCCAAATAAGGCCTAAACATTCGGTTCATCAAATCCATAAAAGCTGCTAGGGCATTGATCAACCCAAATGACATGACCAGGAACTCATAATGCCCGTACTGAGTGCGGAAAGATGTCTTAGGGACATCAGATGCCCTAATCCTCAACTGATGGTATCCAGATCTCAAATCAATCTTTGAAAACACCTTGGCACCCTGAAGCTGATCAAACAAATCATCGATCCTCGGCAATGGATACTTATTCTTGATTGTAACCTTGTTCAACTGCTGGTAATCAATACACATTCTCATCGATCCGTCCTTCTTCTTAACAAACAACACTGGCGCACCCCAAGGAAAAACACTGGTTCTAATTAAACCCCTCTCAAGCAAGTCTTGCAACTGTTATTTCAACTCTTTCAACTCCGGCGGGGCCATACGATATGACGGGATAGAAATGGGCTGAGTGCTTGGAGCCAAATCAATGCAAAAGTCAATATCCCTATCGGGTGGCATACCCGACAGGTATGAAGGGAAAACATCAGAAAACTCTCGAACAACGGGCACAAAATGAATAGAAGGGACCTCAGCAATACAATCACGAACATATGCCAAATAGGCCAAACACCCCTTCTCGACCATACGCCGAGCCTTCACATACGAGATAACACTGCGGGTAGAATGACCAGAAGTCCCTCTCCACTCTAAATAGGGCAAATCTGGTAAGGCTAAGGTCACAGTCTTAGCATGACAGTCCAAGATATCGTTGTAAGGTTATAGCAGTCCATCCCCAATATAACAGCGAAATCAACCATGTCTAAAAGCAACAAATCCACACGAGTCTCAAGACCCCCAATCACCACAATACAAGAATGATGGACTCGATCTACCACAATAGAATCACCCACCGGTGTAGACACATGAACAGATATACTCAATGAATCAGATACGGTGGAAAATAAGATGACACATACGAGTAGGTAGACCCTGGATCAAATAACACTGAATCATCTCTATCACAAACCAGAATAATACATGTAATGACTACATCTGAAGCCTTAGGCTCGGGCCTTGCTGGAAGGGCGTAACATCGGGGCTGGGCCCTACCACCCAAAACTACATCTCTGGGATGACCTGCAACTGGCTGGCCTCCACCTATGGCGGCCTGGCTCCACCTCTAGTACCTCTACCTCCACCTCTAGCACCTTTACTCCAACCTCTAGCTGGATAGGCGGGTTGTGGAACACCTGGTACCGGTACCATAGCATGAGAACCCTGATGCTGAGAGCTACTCGGTGCTCGAGGGTAAAACTTGGCAATGTGACCCGGATCACCACACATGTAACAAGCCCTCGGTTGCTGAGACTGCTGGCCCTGACAACCTGAATGACAACCCCGAAAACTCTGAAGCGGTGGCGCACTAATAGGAGCAGGTGGTGCACTGTAGGACTACTGATCGAGGTACTATATCTGGGGACCACGACCACCTCAAGTACCGTGAGAAACATGGAGCACTGACTAAAAGGGCCTAGGAGGATGGCCTCTACCATACGAATCTCGACCTCCGAATGAGGTACCACTGAATCGGCATGAATGACGGGGCCTCTTGTCTGACCCATGACCGCTTCCCTATGACAGAACCATCTCAACTCAACGGGCCACATTGGCTTGAAAAGTAACCTCACTCCCAGCCTCTCTAGCCATCTGAAGATGAATCGGCTGAATAAGAACTTCAATAAACCTCCTCCTCCTCTCTCTCTCATGGCAATCCAAATCGATGAACCTGGTATCATACTGGGTAACAGTCATGGTACCCTGCTGGAGGCGCTCAAACTACCTCTAATAGGCATCTCTCTAAATAACGGGGCGAAACTTCTCCAGGAATAACACTGTAAATTGCTCCCAAGTTAAGGTTGGCGATCTGGCTGGTCTCACTAAGCAACAATCCCTCCACCAAGTCTTGGCGGATCCAGACAAGCAAAATGTAGCAAAATCGACGCCATTGGTCTCAACTATGCCCATGTTCCTGAGAACCTCGTGGCAGCTGTCTAGATAATCCTTGCGATCCTTAGTAGATGCACCACTGAAAGTAGAAGTGAAGAGCTTGGTGAACCTATCCAGTCTCCACAAAGCATTGACGGACATAGTCGCCCCATCACTAGTCTAAGCTACCACACCCGGTTGTATTGCTCCAACTGGCTGAATCGTTGGAGTCTAAATCTGAGAATCTACTTGCTCCGGAGTGCGAGTAGTAGGAGTCTGGGCCCCTCCTCTAGCCTGAGAGATGATTGGTGCTACAGGAAGCAAGCCTGCTCGGGTGACACTCTCCATGAGGCCCACTAGTCGGACCAAGGCGTCCTGACTTACTAGAGTAGCAATAAACCCCTCTGGGATCTGAGCTGGGCCCACCTGAACTGCTGGAGCTGGAACCTCCTCATCAAAATCAACTTGAGGCTCCATTACAGGGGCTGCTGCTCGGGGCTAAGATCTGCCCCTACCTTGGCCTCTAGCACAACCTCGACCTCGCCTTTTTTTCCTCGTGGGAGTTGCTACTGGGGGTTCGGGCTGCTGAGCGGAGGATGGGGAAGCGTGTGTTCTTGCCATCTACGAAAGAATAGAGTAGATGTTCAATTAGCATTGAGAAACAAAATCGCACGACGAGAAAGAACAAATGTGAAGTTTTTCCTAACTCCGTAGCCTCTGGGGGATAAATACAGACGTTTCCATACCGATCCCTCAGACTCTACTAAGCTTGTCTGTGAACTGTCAGACCCATGCATCCTAGAGCTCTGATACCAACTTGTCACGACCCGTATTTCCTAACCTCGGGGGTCGTGATGGCGCCTACCAATGGGAGCTAGGCAATCCAAACCTTAACTACTTGCTACGCTTCCATATTGCTTCATTTTAACAAACACAAGGCGATAACATGATAATAGCAGAACTTTAAATAATTAAGGGGAAGTCAACAATTAAATATCTTAAGTCTACGTCTATTACAACTTTTAAAACCTCAAATATCCAAAATCTGGTGTCACAATGTCACAGACTATCTAAGATTTCTACATACAAGGTCTGAAGAAATAATAGTACGCTCTTTCTGAATAAAACAAAATGAAACATAAAGTAGAGATAGAGGGAGACGCCAGGGCCTACGGATGCCTGTAGTCTACCTTGGGTCTCTAGGTGGACTGAATGAAGCACTCCAACTACTGTCCGAAAGCTTCTCCTGGATCTGCACACAATGTAGAGTGTAGTATCAGCACAACCGACCCCATGTACTGGTAAGTGTCTAGCCTAACCTCGGCGAAGTAATGACGAGGCTAGAACCAAACTACCAAATAAACCCGTGCAGTTCAAATGTATATACATCGGAAGAGAAATACACAAAATAACCAATCAATGTGGGAGGGGAAAACATGCTGTGGGGGGAGATAACAGTTCCGAATAGAAAGCATCAAGTAAGGAAAGAAACAACATAACTCGAATATCAACAAAGAATCAGAAATCAACAATTTTCACGGCATCACCCTTCGTGCTTTTACTCTCGTCCTCTCCAAAGCAATTTTATAATAAAAGTGTGCACGACAACACCCTTCGGCTTTTACTTTCGTCCTCACCAAATCAATCATATAATAAGGATGTGCACGACACCACCCTTCGTGCTTTTACACTCTTTCCTAACCATATAATCAATGAAAATCGGTACGGAATGGTACATCGTACGGCACGACATCACCCTTCGTGCTTTACACTCTTTCCTCACAATAGCAAACAATGCACGATATCACCCTTCGTGTTTTAACACTCTTCCTCACCCAAACAACAATCACAAGCAAAGGGGCAAGGGAATAAACAAAATAGTAATAAAGATCCCGGCAAGGGAACAACAATTAAACAATGAAATTTCGGCAAGGGAACAACATCAATAATCTCAACATCCCGGCAAGAGAGATAATCAACAAAGCAACTATATCCCGACAAGGGGACAATTTAATAACTCTTTCTCTTTCCTTCACTTTTATTTCATAACTCACCTTGCCACTTGAGCCAATGGTTCAAAGGGTTCAATCATCTCATATACTTTCACAATTCATAATATAACTTGAGACAATGCTCCTCGATGTTCAAAGGTTGCAATTCCTTCCACAAACTTTCCACAACAATTAGAAATCATCACCAATGCATGAAAGATACAACGAAATCAAGATCTTCAAGATTTAAAGACTCACGGTCATGCTAGACACCATCGTATAGATACTCGTCACCATGCCTATATGCCATACTCAACAATTATCACGTAGCAAATAAGACTCAACTCCTAATCCCTCAAGCTAATGTTAGAACAAACACTTACCTCGATGCCACGAACACAACTCAAGGTTCAATTATAGCTTTACCCCTTGATTCCAACGCCAATTCGCTCATATCTAGTCACAATTTACTTAATTACATCAATAAACGCTAAATGAATCAATTTGAATGCATGAAAACGAGTTTTCCAAAGTTTTACCCAAAAAGTCAAAATCGCCCTTGGGCCTACGTGGTCAAAACCTGAGGTTCGAACCAAAACCCGACTACCCATTCCCCCACGAGCTCAAATATGTAATTTGTTTTGAAATCAAACCTCAAATCGAGATCCAAATCCCCAATTTTTAAAAAACCTAGGTTCTACCCAAAACTCCCAATTTCCCCCATGAAAATCTTTGATTTTAAGTTGAATCCATGTTGAAAGGTGTTAATGATTGAAGAAAACTAGTTAAAAACGACTTACAATTGATTTGGAAAAGAAAGGTTGTTTGAAAAATCGCCTCTTATGTTTTTGGGTTCTTAAAAATTGAAAAATAACTGAAAATATCGTCTAAATATACTGCCCTCGGAAGCCCTGTGCGGACCGCACAAAATCAATCGCGGCCGCACAGGCTTCCTGTGTTTTGCAGTGATAGGTCTTAGTTCTTTTGCCATAACTTTCTCTATAGATATCCATATTGTGATTTCTTTACCTTTCTGGAAACTACACACGAAGGGCTACAACCTTTATTTTTGAATCATCTCTAAATGCCTTTTAGATCAAAAGATATAGGCTTCCGAAATCAGACCAGTGAATTGCTCTTCACCGCGGACCGCACCAAAACTAGTGCGGCCGCACGGACCTCTTCGCGGCCGCAGTCCATATCGTGCGGACCGCACTACCCTGTTCAGAGGTCCTCCAACTCTCTGAGCCTGCAATAGCTCAGTTTTTAAGCCTAAGACACCCCGGAACCTACCCGAAACTCACCCGAGCCCTCGGAATTCCAACCCAAGCGCACACAAAACCTCAAAAACATCCTACCGACTTATTCATGTAATCAAATCATCAAAATAACATCATGAACATCCAATTAAATCTCGAGATCAATGAAATTTTCTTCAAAACTTCTTTGAACATAAATTTTGCAATTTAAGTCCGAATCACGTCATATGACATCCGTTTTTCACCAAATTCCACAGAAATGTCTTAAATCATATATAGGACCTGTACCGGTCGCTAGAACCAAAATACGTGCCCGATACCATCATGTTCTAATCAAGTTTCATTTCAAATTTCTTTAAACAATTCAAGAAAACAATTTCCTTTGAAAATTCATTCCCCGGGCTTGGGACCTCGGAATTCGATTCCGGGCATACTCCCAAGTCCCATATTTTCCTACGGACCCTCCGAGACCGTCAAATCACGGGTTCGGGTCCATTTACCGAAAAGGTTGACCGAAGTCAAATTAGCTCATTTTATAATCAAAACTTATCATTTTTCACAGATTATCATATTTAAGCTTTCCGGTTACGCGCCCGGACTGTGCACACAAATTGAGGTGACTCTAAATGAGGTTTTCAAGGCCTCAAAACATAGAATTACGTTTTAAAACAAGTGATGACCTTTTGTGTCATTATAGAAAGATTCCCTAGTGTGTACGGGCAAAATATGGGATAGAGTTACCTTCAATTTCTCGTTGAGAAGCGAGGAACGGCGTTACTCGTTACTAGCTCGAGTAAGACCTAAGGTGCCCACAGATCGAAATTGGAAGAAGACGAATGATACATCGGGTATCGAGCATGACTGAACCCGGAGAGACTACAACCCAAGAAATATGAAGAATCGAGGGTAAAGGACAAAACGATTAAAGAAGACAAACAGAGAGCCGAAATATCCGCCATCAGCCAGATATTACGACGCAGATCATGCTCGGTATTGACTGTAGATCGTGTTTTTGTAGCACATAAGGAAGGAATTGATTTTTACTTTATTTATACTTGTATTAGGGTTAAAACTCATCTACTATATAAAGAGGAGCATCCCTTTATTTTTTGACACTGTTTTCGCACGCAAATCAAGCCAATAAATTTTATTTTAGCTCTCTGCAATTGTTTTAAGTGTTCTTCAGTTGTTTATTTGTTTTTGTGAATCAGAGGTCTATCTTGAAGGCTCAATCAAGACTATCCATTGTCATCTAAGTTAAATTCGAGGCTTAATTACTATGCCAATTCGGTTTGATAGTTTCATTTCATTTTAATTCAATTATTTACTATTCTTTGATCATTTGTGTTAAATTAAGCTACATTTCCTTTAAACCGCATACAAATTTAATTGTTACCCATTTTTGTATAAATAGTTTGGTGCCTACCATGGGCAAAGGTTAATAGTGGTAATTTAATACGAATCTTAATAACACACACTATTTTATACTTGTTCTGTCACGACCCAAAACGAACCATGTCCTGATGGCGCCTATCGTGGTACTAGTCAAGCAGACACATTACTAAAACAAAATAATATTTTCATTTTCAAGATAATTCCAAAGCTATTTAATATAAAACATTCATAAGGAGTTCAAATCAAAACAAAAGTGTGGAAAAGGAAGCTTGACATCGGGCTGTTACTAGTCATGAGCATCTACTATAATTTGTCTGACAATATAGAGACTAACATAGTCTGGAAAATAATTGAATACAACTAAAGGAAGATAAGAAGGAGAAGAGCAGAATTGCGATCGCCAGGCAACTACCTTGCTATCTCCGAGAAAATCTACAACTGGAATAGTCAATAGCTGTTACCATATTCAGATACGCTTGGATCTGCTTAAAATGCAGGGAGTAACGTGAGTACGCCAACTCAGTAAGTAACAACAGTAACTAAAGGTTGTGAAGTAGTGACGAGCAGTAATGCAAATAAAGTTCATATCATAGAAATTCAGTTAAATACGGTACGCTTTTAAAACCATAGTTTTAATCAAATTAGCTTGTTTAAATCCAGTTCCAGTGAAATCATTTTAAAATTATCTTTCAACAGTTTTCAATAAAGGCTCAATGCAAAGGTGAGCAAAAATGGTAAAATCATAAACAGCTACAGCCCCTTGGAAAAACCTTACCATCGCTCATATACAACCCCTCGGGCAAACCTCACCATCACTCATGCCTCCCAGTTACTCAGCACTCGGCACTCTCACTCAATAGGTACCTGCGCTCACTGGGAGTGTGCAGACTCCGGAGGGGATCCTTCAGCCCAAACGTTATAACAAGACAATCATGGGATAAATCAATCAGGCCATCGACCTCAATCAGTCATGAATCAGTAAAACATGTTGCGACGTACAACTCGATCCCATAAATATTCTCACAAATAAGGCCCTCGGCCTCACTCATTTATAACTCTCCAGCCTCTCAGGCTCTCAAAAAAATTAGGTATTCAGCCCAAACAACATTTATATGATGCATCAAAACGAAGTAATAGATATTGAGTTATGCAGTAAATAAGTGTAAACATGACTGAGTATAGATTTCCAATTGAAACAATGAGAGAATGGCAAGAAAATACCTCTAAGGGTCCAAACAACACTGGCATAAGGCCTAAACATGGCATTTAGCCTGATTTACAGAAATTCTTTCTAAAGCACGTTAGAAGCATGTAGTTTCAACAAAATATTCAACTTTACAGTACATACGGGATGGACCAAGTCACAATCCCCAACGTTGCACGCCCACACGCCCGTTACCTAGCATGTGCGTCACCTCAAAATAATCATATGCCACAAAAATCCGGGGTTTCATGCCCTCGGGACTAGATTTACGATCGTTACTTACCTCAAACCTTTCAAATCTCTACTCCGCGATGCTCTTGCCCCTCGACTAGGTCTCCAAATGCTCCTAATTTATTCACAATCAGTACAATACAATCAATATATGCTAAAGGAATGATTTCCACAAGAAAACCTACCAAACTAGACCAAGAACCCGAAATCGGCTCAAACCCAGTCCCCGAGCCCACATCTTGAAATCTAACAAAAATTACAAATAGAACATGTGTACCCCAAAGTGTCACACTAGGCTGAATAAACCCATTATCAAAGAGTTCCTGAAGCTGCTCCTTCAATTCCTTTAACTCCGCTGGTGCCATACGATACAGGGAAATACAAATGGGCTGAGTTCCCAACACCAAATCAATACCAAAGTCAATATCCCTGTCTAGTGGCATGCCCGACAGGTCTGCATGAAATACATTCGAAAAATACCTCACCACCAGAACTGAATCAATTGTAGGATTCTCTGCACTGACATCCCTCACAAAGGCCAAATAAGAAAGACAACCCTTCCCAATCATTCGCTGGGCCTTCAAGTATGAAATTACTCTATTGGGGACATAATCTAACAAACATTACCACTCAATGTATGGCACCCCCGGCATAGCCAACATCATCGTCTTAGCATGACGGTCCAGAATAGCATGACACGGAGACAACCAATCCATGGCCAATATCACAGCAAAAGCAACCATAATAAGCAGCAAAAGGTTTACTCGGGTCTCCAAACCCCTAATAGTCACTACACAAGAGCGATATACGCGGTCCACAACAATAGTATCGCCCATAGGAGTAGATACATGAACAAATGAAACAAGAGACTCGCGGGGCGAATCCAAATAATGAGCAAAATATGACGACATATATGAAAAAGTGGAACTAAGATCAAATAATACAGAGGCATCCCTGTGGAAAACTGAGACAATACCCGTGATCACAACATCTAAAGCAACAACATCTGGTTTGGCAGGGAGTGCATAGAAATGGGCCTGACCACCACTTGATCGACCTCCCCCTCTAGGGCAACGCCTAGCTGACTGACCTCCACCCCTAGATGATTGGGGGTGGTGGAGTAACTGGTCCTGAAGTTGATGGCTGACTCCTCTACCGAGGCATACCCCCATGACGATGAGGACACTGTATCCATATATTCCCCAACTCTCCACACTCAAAACAACCCCCCTGGTGCTGGTGACGGGGGCTGAAGGGAACCCCTAAAATTGGGATAACTGGTAGAAGAACCTGGCATGGAAGAGCCCTGAACTGATAGAGCACGAGACGAACTCTAGGTTGGGAGGGCACTATGTGCTGAGTGGCCCTGATAATAACTATGGGAACCATGGCCCGATAATGCACCACGGTGAACTAGGCAAGCTGACTGAGCATGTCTGAATGGACAACCTCTACCGTGCTGGAACTGACGCCCATGAAGAGCTCCACCAAAACTACCAGATCCACGAGGCCTCTTGGCCTCCCTCTCCACTCACTCCTGGCAGCGTATCGACTCTATGTCCCGAGCAATGTCAACAACCTCCTTAAAAGAAGCACTAGGCTCCCTCTCTCTAGACATAAGAATCTGCAACTGATATGTGAGGCCATCAACAAACCTCCTGATCCTCTCCCTGTCTGTGGGAACCAACCAAATAACATGATGGGCTAACTTAGAACTAGAATGTAGTGAACGAGACCCCACTAGTCTCCAGAATACCCGTTGTACGGAGAATGCTCTGACACTTTTCCAAGAAACCCAAGGCATCCTCGCCCTCTGTACCACTGAAAGTCAGAGGCTAAAGTCTACCAAACCTCTCCAATCTCCGTTGCTCATCATCAGGCATGACTGGAACCACATAGTCCTGAGCAGGTGTAACCGGCTGGGCTGGTGGTGCCCCTGGTGTCTGAAATCACTAAACAACCTACTCCAGTGTATGGGTGGCGGGAGTTTGAGTGCCTTCCTCTGCCTAGGAATAGCTACTGCAGTAGAAACAGAGACCGCCTGAGCAAAAATGGTGCACACGGTCAGAATCTGAGCTAAGATCTCCTGAAGATCTGGGATAACGATAGGCATAACCAGTGCCTGAGATGGTCCCGCTGGTGCATCCACAACTAGGACCTGATCATGAACTGGGGCGGCTAGTGGATCTATATGTGCTACCCTAGCTACTGTGCGGGCTACACCCCTGCCCCTACCATGGCCTCTTGCGTCCCTAACTGGTGGTACTAGTGGTCGTCTGTCTTGACCGGTAGCACGTGTCCTCACCATCTTGAGAAAATAGAATAACAGAAGTTTAGTTACCAGAATCAACAGATTCGCACGACAAGAATTCAAGAATGTGAAGTTTTCTTAAATGTTCTACAGGCTCTCGAAGATAAGTACAGGCGTCTCCATACCGATCCACAAGACTCTACTAAACCTGATCATAAATCATGAGACCTATGTAACCTAGGCTCTAATATCAACTTTTCACAACCCAAAAATAACCTTGTCGTGATGGAGCCTATCATGGTACTAGGTAAGCCGACACATTACCAAAACAAAACAATATTTTCATTTTCAAGATAATCCCAAATCTATTTAATATAAAACATTCATAAGGAGTTCAAATCAAAATAAAAGTGTGAAAAAGGAAGCCCGACATCGGGGTTTCACTAGTCATGAGCATCTACTACAATCTTTCTAACAATACGAGACTAACATAGTCTGGAAAATAGCTGAATACAACTATAGGAAGATAAGAGGGGGAAGAGCAGGGTTGCGATCGCCAGGAAGCTATCTTGCTACCACCGAGAAAATCTACAACTGGAATAGTCAAAAGCCGCTACCGTGTCCAGATATGCTTGGATCTTCACACAAGGTGCAGGGAATAATGTGAGTATGCCAACTCAGTAAGTGTCGCACCCCCTTTTTCCTCACAGAGTCCGGGTTTCGACATTTTTTGGGACAACTCATTTCCTTTTGGGAAGGGGTATGGAATTTGAAGAGTCTCCACCTAACGGATTTAAGGTGCGTTAGGGCACCTAAAGCAAATAACTCATAAACCGGTTTTGCATTACCAGAGATTGGGTAAGGGCTCAAAATTATCTTGAGGGGAAGGTGTTAGGCACCCTTCGAGGTCCATAATGGTAGGTCCCGGCCAAACTCAATTTAATCAAATTAGTCTTATAAGCAATTTAAACAAATAGATATTACTCTTAAAACAAGAAGTAAATGGGGTCCTAGGTTTTTTAGCCTATATGATCACTTCAGTGCAATACTCAGTAAACTTTCCTCATATAGAGGTGTTACGCGTAGCATTAGCGCACATGTCATCATATCCTTTACTACCAGATTACGCTCCCCTTAATTATTGTTACCTAAGCGTTCTAATAGTATCCAGTACGTGCCTTATGCGTGCATTACCCGTCCCTTACCTGTAGCCCTGGAGGTGTTTAGGACCTCTATTTAAGGAATTTCTAGACTCACCTATGTTGTTTAAAAGGATAAAACTAAGCGACAAACAAAAAGTCAAAAAGGACTATCACATAAAGATGCAATTAAAGGGCTCATATTTACCTCCACAAGTAAGCAAACAATTGCACGCCTCAAACAAATAGTTTTAAAAAGTCCTAAAGCAGGATATCTATATGAGCACAAAATATGAAGTAGTTTCATTAAGGCGAGACAGTAAGTACCTAATCAGTTTGGCTACTGATTTTATTACTCCTTGAATCTGGACAGGTTTCAAGCAGCGGAAAAATAGCAATTTTAAATCCAGAATCCAATTAACCTACAAGATTGCCTAAGTGATAGCCGGACAAAATTTTATAAATCTGGTATCTGAGCTGCAAATAATTACTGATTTTAGTAGGTTGGTTTTATCTTTTGGACCCTATAGGCATGATATCTAAGTGTGGAAGAACTGATCTTAAGACCCTTATAGGTATGGTATCTAAATGCAGAAATGATTCTGAAGTTTCCTATAGACATTGTATCTATCTTCTGAAATTTCCTATAGATATAGCATCTAAATGCAAAAAACTGATTCTGAAACATCCTATAGACATGGTATCTAAATGCAAAATGATTCTGAAATTTCCTATAGACATGGTATCTAAATGCAAATATGATTCTAAAATTTCCTATAGACATGGTATCTAAATGCAAAAATGATTCTGAAATTTCCTATAGATATAGTATCTAAACGTGGAAGTGATTTAAAACTTTATAGGCGTGATTTAAAAATGCAGAATTGATTTTGAAACTTTGTGGGCATGATTTAAATGCATCAATGAATCTTGACGGGATATTGATAACTATTTTGACCCTATAGGCATGTTATCTACCGTACATAGTAACAGAATGTATTGAAACAAATACCTATAGGCATGTTATCTACTGCATGCAGTAACAGAATATAACTGAACAAGTAAATAACCTATATGCAGAACATCTAACATATAGTAGTGAAAAATATTTGAAAGAAACGGGCACCTAAAGCAAGTTTTCTACCCCATTCTCATGCAAACAATAAACTAGGCCTAGTTTTCCCCAATTCACTATTGCTCCATCGTCATTACAAATCATTATTACAGATCATAGGCAAATGAATAGATTCCAAAGTCTATAACTATAGGAGGCCTGTAGCAGGCCCAATGCATCCAAATAACTAAACCTTCAAACCATAACATCTCCAAAGCTCAGAGATATACAACAACCATTGCCAAATTACAAAGAACCCAAATCTCTAGTGCGTCAGAGTTTCCAAGGGCTTCAAGAACCCAGGGCAGTGCTCATACTAGAGAACAAATGTTCAGAAGCAGTTCATAAAGGATTGGAAACCAGTCCCAATGTGTCAAAGTTCAGAAGAGTCTTAGGTACCCTAAGTAGTGCTCATATTGGGGGTGGCAAGACCTTAGATTACTAAGAGTAGGAGTTGAAAATAATATGTGAAAATAGGAGATAGTTTCAGTTTTTAGAAAAATAGTTTGGATATTAGAAGTAAATAGGGACAGATTACCAGATTACAAGAAGCAGAAGGAGTTCAGCCCTGAATCTCAGCAATCAAACAACAAACAGGACAGGGTAACAATTAATTTGAACAAGGTTTCACATGGCCTTAATCTATTCGCTATTACTAGGTGAACACATAGGCATACATTAATCAGAGAACAATATGCTAGGATCAAATTACTAATCAGACAATCATAAAGAAAGGTAATGCTTAGCCTTATGCAGATATGGAGGCAGGACTTAGCCTCATACAAGATTTGAGACACAGATTAGTCTAATGCAAAGAGGAGGCAATGCTTAGCCTTATATAGATATAGATGTAGGGCTTAGCCTCATGTAAGATTTGAGACAGGGCTTAGTCTCATGCAAAGAGAATCCAGTGCTTAGCCTTATACAAATAGGGAGGCAGAGCTTAGCCTCATGCAAGATCTGAGACAAGGCTTAGTCTCATGCAAAGAGAAGGCAGTGCTTAGCCTTATGCAAATAGGGAGGCAAGGCTTAGCCTCATGCAAAATTTGAGACAAGGCTTAGTCTCATGCAAAGAGAAGCCTCTTGGTTTAACCCTTTTGTTGAAAGCTCTGACATTCTATTCTGATACAGCTGACCATGACACACTGCATTCATCCTCTTTTCATCTATGAGGGCTAGTTGCTCATAGCAGCTCCTTATCCATTCTGCATCATTGAGTTTGGCTTCTTGTATAATTCTTAAAGAAGGAATTTCTACCTCGGCTAGATTGACAGCTTCGGTACCATAAACTAGTAAATAAGGGGTTGCCCCAGTTGATATGCAGACCATAGTGCAGTATCCCAATAGGGAAAAGGGTAACTTCTCATGCCATTGTTTGTGATTTTCTACCATCTTCCTTAGTATTTTCTTGATGTTCTTGTTGGCAGCTTCCACAACTCCATTAGTTGGTGGCCTGTATGTTGTAGAGTTCTTGTGCTTGATTTTGAAGGTTTCACACATGGCTTTCATCAAATCACTGTTGAGATTGGCCGCATTATCAGTGATAATGGACTCGGGAACCCCAAATCAGCAAATAATACGATCCTTGACGAAATATGCTATGATTTTCTTGATTACAGCTTTATATGATGCAGCCTCTACCCATTTTGTGAAGTAGTCAATAGACACTAAAATTAACCGGTGCCCGTTTGAAGCTGTAGGCTCGATCGGATCGATGATATCCATTCCCAAGCAACAAAAGGCCAAGGTGCGCTTGTTGTGTTGAGCTCATTTGGTGGTACCTTTATCATGTCTGCATACTCCTGGCATTGGTGGCATTTCTAAACATATCGGATGCAATCCGTTTCCATGGTCATCCAAAAATATCCAGCTCTATGTATCTTCTTGGCTAGAATAAAACCATTCATATGTGGTCTGCAAGTTCTGGCATGTATCTCCTCAAGCAATCTGGAAGCCTCCTTTGTGTCAATACACTTTAACAACCCCAGATTAAGAGTTCTTCTATACAGGGTCCCTCCACTTTAAAAGAAGTGATTGGACAACCTCCGTAGTGTGCGTTTCTGAGTATGGTTTGCCTATTCTGGATATTCTCCTTTCGACAAATATTCCTTGATGTCGTGGAACTAAGGTTTTCCATTCGTTTCTTCTTCAACATGAGCACATCAAGACGACTGGTTATGGATTTTCACCATGATGGGATTGATGAAATTCTTGTCTAGATGTTGTATAATTGATGATAAGGTGGCCAGTGCATCAACGAACTCATTTTTAATTTTGGGCTCTTATTTGAATTCTATCTTTGTGAACCTCTTATTCAATTCCTGCACATGATACAAGTATGGTATTATCTTGGTGTTTTTCGTAGCCTATTCTCCTTGAACCTGATGTACCAGAAGATCCGAATCGCCAATTACAAACAACTCTTGTATATTTATATCGATGGCCAAATTGAGCCCAATGATGCAAGCCTCATATTCTGCCATATTGTTGGTGCATGGAAACCTAAGCTTTGCGGATACCGAGTAATGTTGACCTATTTCTGATACTAAAACTGCTCCAATGCGCACTCTTCTGAAGTTTGTAGCCCCATCAAAGAACATTCTCCAACCATCGTAGGCTTCAGCAATGTCCTCTCCTACGAATGATACTTTTTTATCAGGAAAATACGTTTTTAATGGTTCGCATTTTCCTTCCACATGATTTTCAGCAAGATGGTCTGCCAATGCTTGTCCTTTGACCGCCTTCTGAGTTACATAGATGATATCAAACTCACTTAACAATAACTGCCTCTTGGCTAACTTCCTGGTTGGCATGGGCTTCTGAAAGATGTACTTCAGAGGGTCCATCCTGGATATGAGGTATGTGGTGTAGGCACAAAAGTAATGCCTCAATTTCTGGGCTGTCCAAGTCAAAGCGCAGCAGATGTGTTCCAGCAGAGAATATCATACTTCATAAGGTGTGAACTTATTACTCAAGTAGTATATGGCTTTTTCCTTTCTTTTTGTCTCGTCATGTTGTCCCAAAACACATCTAAAAGCTCTATCTAATATGGACATATAGAGTAGCAAATGTATCCCAAGTTCTAGCGGGACTAGGATTGGTGGTGTGGATAGGTATTCCTTGATTTTGTCAAAAGCCTTCTAAAAATCTTCGGTCCAACTCATTTTAGCATCTTTCCTCAACATTTCGAAGATGGGTTCACATATTACCGTGGATTGTGCTATGAAGCGGCTGATGTAGTTGAGGCGTCCTAGAAAGCTCATCAGGTCCTTTTTGCTCTTTGGTGGTGGTAACTCTTGGATAGCCTTAACTTTGGACGGGTCCCACTCAATTCCTCGGTGGCTGACAATGAATCCCAACAGCTTTCCTGCGGGAACCCCGAATGCACATTTTGCGGGGTTCAGTTTTAGATTGTACCTCCTTAACCTATCAAAGAACTTTCTCAATTTGCTATGTGATCTACGGCCCTATTGGATTTGATGATGACATCGTCAATATACACTTCTATTTCCTTGTGTATTATATCATGAAAGATTGTTTTCATGGCTCTCATGTAAGTAGCCCCAGCATTCTTTAGACCGAATGACATCATTTTGTTGCAGTATACTCCCCACGGTGTAATGAAAGCTGTTTTCTCTGCGTCTTCCTCGCCTATCCAAATCTGGTGATAACCCGCGAAACAATCTACAAATAATTGGAGTTCATGCTTGGCGCAATTGTCAATCAAGATGTGTATATTTGGCAGTGGAAAGTTATCCTTGGGACTTGCTCTGTTTAAATCTCGATAGTCAACACACACCCTGACTTTTCCATCTTTCTTCGGAACTGGTACAATGTTGGCTAACCAAGTTGGGTACTCAACTACCCTGAGGACTTTGGCTTTGATCTTCTTAGTGGCCTCCTCTTTGATTTTTAGGCCCATGTTTGGTTTGAACTTTTGGAGTTTCTGCTTCATTGGTGGACACATTGGATTGGTAGGCAACTTATGAGCCACTATGGATATGCTCAGACCGGTTATGGCATCACATGACCATACGAAGATATCCTCATATTCCTTCAGGAAACGATACTCTTCATTGTTGATACCCAATTTTTTCTTGTATATTTTCAATATGCAAAATAACTTCAAAATAGCATATAAATATATACATATATAAGCATGTCCAAGGTTTTTTTTGTAATTTTAAAGGTTTTAAATAGATTTATTTCCCCCCTTTTTATCCATAAAATCCCTAATAATTATTTCAAAATTATTGTTTTGATAATACATCTATTGGAATTCTATATTTATGCCAAAATAGGGCTAATATAATTTTTACATATTTTTATAATTTTATTTAGTATTTTTAAAGCTAAATTGCATATAATTCCAATATTAGCCCCTTTTAAGGTTTAATTAGGTTTTATATTCATAAAATTGTGTCCTGTATTTTGAAATTGTTATTTATGTGTTATAAATCATTTTAACCTTTTAAATTAGTTTTGAGAGATTATTTATTATTTTTATAAAATTAAAAAGAAAAAATAGCTATTTAAATTATAGCCAAAATTGGCTTTAAAATCTAGCCCAAATCGAATCCCCAATTCCCCAGCCCAATTCCAATTCAAATCCGACCCTAACCCAATTTTAAACCAATCCCAAACCAGATACCTACCTATCTATTTGATCATGACCATTGATCATTCTAATCAATGGCCCCCTTTTTCCCTTACCATTTTTAACCCAAAACGACCCCTAACCTAATTCATTTGTTATGGTCCTCCGCCCTTGAATCCCCTCTCCTCTCAAACTCTCTCTAAACCATAAAGCCAACTTTAGCCGCCTCCACCCAAACTAACCCTAATCCCCTTCGATCCTCACCCAATATATGGACTCCCACGGTTGTTTGAGATGTATACCGGTCTCCTATGTCTATGTTTAAACGATATGCTTATATTTTTCTTTTACCTGGTTCATCATGTTAAAACCCTAGGTATTTTTGGTTTTATCTAGGTTCTGAAACGTCTTTGTTGTTTTGTATGTATACTTGTTTCGATTAAGTTCTTTGTGTTTAGATCCTCTTCTTTGTTGACTGATTTAGAGTTCTTACCATTTTTAACTCGAATATTGTTAAAACCCTAATTTTCTAAAACTCTTCTCACTTGTTGCTGTGAGTTTTTAAAGACTTCCTCTACTTATTTCTGTGTGTTGGTCTGATCTCCTTTACCTGCTGATATGTGTTAAATTGGTTTCTTCACTTTGGTTCTATGTGTGAGTCATGACTACTTGACCTGTTGATTGCCATGTTTTGAATGGGTTCTTTTACTACTGAATCCTTAGCCTACTTGTGTTGCTGTTGTATGTTTATCTAGTTGCTTCTTTTGCCAATGTGTTTGGCCTTGCATATCTGATACTCCTATTCATTCTTTCTTAGTTATATGTCGAAGTGCAGAATCATGACCCCTTTCTTGATTGATCTTGATTTCCCTTAAGTTATGGTTTGGTTGCGAGGTTTTCTTATAAACCCTCAATTTTACTCATTTCTTGATTCCCTTCCTTTATTTGTTGTGATGTTTCATCCTACTGAATCCTTTCCCCAATCAAGTATAATATGTACTTAGACTCAATTATATACTCTATATTCTTACTATCCCTTATATGATCAGAAATCAATCTTCCTCAAATAGATTTTCTTTCCTTAATTATCCTTGTTAGTATCCGTTAAGCAGTAATTCCTTGATTAAAGGGAAGTACTTGTATTAATGGGATTCTGATTGTGATTATTTCCATATTTGTGTCAAACTTTTACTTGTTACCTTATTTTCTACTCGTTTTCTAAGCAATAAATACCCTACCCTCTCTTCTCTAAACACACGAACAACTAAGTTCAGAATATACACACACGTTCAAACGCTCTTTTCTTTCTCTACTACTTGTGTTACTGTTTTGTCTAGCCGGCTGAAAGCCAAGGCTAGACTGTGGAACTCTACTCGCTTTATTTTCTACACTTTGCTTTATTAACTGGTATGTCCTAGTTTAATTTTAAAGCTTCAACAACAACATGCTTCTTTATTATTCAGTCTCTCTCATTCTTGGTCTACTTTTGCTAGTGGTTTTGTTGTGAAACCTACATTTAAGTTACATTACCAGCATGCTATATTGTCTCTCTTTCCCCTTTAGATTAATGCACTCCCCTATGTGTGTTTCAAAGCATACTTTGTCAGTCGCTTATTGTGCCATCCTGTGAATCCCATGTCCCTATCCCTTCAATGTGTTTATGTTCTTTCTGACCAGTTTGGATTGTGCCAGTACCAGCTATTGTTGTGCATGTCCAACTAGTTCTAAGACCCTTGATGGGGCTATGTGTTTACAGTCAAATATCCTCTATGTCCCCAACCCCTCTACTCCCCTATTTGTAACTGCTGAAGCATGTACTCCTCTCTGAATTTTGTGTGTGTTATTGCTACTCCTAATCCCTTTCCTTTTCGAAAACTATTTTTATTTGGCAATCCTTCTGCTGTTTTACAAACTCACTTCAAACATGTTGTTTCTAAAAAAAACTATTTTCCAACTCAACTCCTGTGAGTCTATGTCCAGCACTCTCACATGCACTCTTAAATCATTAGGTTCTGCCCCTCTTGTGTGAGCCTTGCTTTGGGACCCTTGAGCTCCCTCTGAACCTGGACACATAAGGGCTGGCTCTTCCACACTTCACTTACTCTTGGTTATGCAATCTGGGTGTGAGCACTGCCCGAGATCCCTTGAGGTCCTTAGGGAACTCTGACACACCCAGGTATGAGAAAGTCTTTGGAACAGTATTAACATTTGAAGTGGTTTATTGCATAACTTAGAGAGGAAGTCAAGATCAGGCTTCCTATGGTTGTAACTTCTTATTTTTGCATTTCTTATGTAATTCTATCACATGGTCTGTAATAATTTGTAAACAAGTATTGGGATGGCTAGTGAAAAAGGATGGGAAATATGCATGCCATAGTTGTTCAAGGGTAGAAAACATGTTATTAGGTTTATATTCCAAGTTGTGCAATATAAATCATGTTTAGGATTCATACAATGCATTAGAAATCATATTCTTAGGATTCATGTTGCCTGCTTCAGCATCTCATTCATTAATCTACGTCTTATGTCTATCACTTAGAAATCCTGCTCCTAGGGAATAACAATAATGGTATAAAAAGCTGTTATTTCAAAGTTTCTGCAATTCTTGTGTACATGTAGAAAGCATGCCTTAGGGATTCTGTTTTCAACAACCATGTCATTTGCATGTGCATACTAGATTCCATGTTCTAAGATCCTGTTTGCATTTTCTAAAACGCCTAGTCAATTACTGATTCAGGAGAAGTTAGTAATTTTCGCATTGTGTTTTCTGAATAAAATTGGCAATGATCTCTGCAACTAGAACAATATGTTTTAGGTAATAATAATCTCCAAACTGTTTTAACAATTCTGAACAACTTCTACATATTGCTATACGCCTAGGCAATCCTTAGGTAATTACTTAAATAAAACTGGAACTACCTTTGTTAATCATCAACTGTCACAACCAGTAGGCAGGCTTGATTCAGACTTCTTTTTTGAGTCATGTGAAAAATCTGGTCCTGACTTAAACACCCTGCTTAGGACTTTAAATTTAGACCTTAACTGTGTATAAGTCATGTTGTCTATGTGCACTGTTTGTGGAGGTATTACTGAGCCTTCTACTTGCTTATATGTTCCCCCCTAATTACAGTCTTATATGTTTTGTATGTCACTTTAGTATTTTTGCCTTTAAACACCAGGGTCTGCCTAGAACTTCCTTCTTATAAGAATAAGAGTCCTAAATTCCTCTGGGACTGATAGGAATGATATAGGTAACAACATGCAATAGAGGTCGAGGCCAACCCTCGCTTTAATTATCTTAACAAGGCGGGAAAGGGTTGTTATGGATATGATGACTGGTGCGCTAGTACTACATGTATACCTCTTTTGAGGAGTGTCATACTGGGTATTGCATTGATGTGATCCATATTACAAACAAACCTAGGACACCTCCTTTACGTTCATAAGCATATTTAGATTGTAACTCTTTTCAAAACCTTGCTTTCATTGATCTTTTTCAAACGCTTGTGTGTTTAACTTAAATCCCCTATTATTTGAGCCCTACTTGTCTACTTGCTAATTGCACAAATTCACAAAAACTGTCTGACCGGGAACCACACTAGTGGATCCTGAGAGGTGCCTAATACCTTCCCCTTAGGATAATTTTAAGCCCTTACCCTATCTTTGGTTATCAAACATAGTTGTAGCTGAACTTTATAGGTGCCCTAACGCACCTTAAAATCGTTAGGTGGCGACTCTTCAAATACCCAAATTTCCAAAAGGAAATAAGTCATTACACCCCATGAATGTCGAAAACCGGACTTCTCTCCACGGAGGGAAAAAGGGGACGCGACATTCCTTCTCTGATGGTGATAAGTGAATGCTTATGCGAGTCTCTTTGATGGTTTCAGAATATCCCAAATTGATTCCTTCAGTCTCATCCAGATTGGCCTTGGGTTTGTTCTCAAAGTTCTCAACCTCTCTGACAACTTCCTCAGTTATTTCATCCTCTTCTTCTGAGTCGTTATCCTTATGTTGCGTTGTCTCATTATATGTCATAGTCACCGGTTCATCAAGAAAAGTAATAATAACGCCGTGGAAAGAAAAATGTGAAAGATAGTAGTGAATAATAAATAGCAATGCATTGATTAAATTTTAAAAATATCCAAAGCAGTTACGGATCTATAAGTCGATCAATTATTTCGAAACAAAATGCGTCTTTAAAACAAAATTACTGAAAACATTTGAAATTCCTCGCATGTCTATAAAAATAAATCAGGCTAAATGCCAAGCTACCCAGGGACTCGGCGGGCCTAGGCTTGTGTGGTGGTCCAATTCCTGAGAATAGCTCCCTTCTCCACAGTCTGAATGGTGAGGCCTTTTTCCTCCTCCTCCTCAATTATCACATTGCAATCCATATTCTCGTCGTCCAGGAACAGGTTCCTCAACCCAGCCAAAGCTTCTTCCTCTGCAGATCCCCATATTGCATCGGCCTGGTGAAAAGTTTGACTAAGGTGTGCTATCAGCTGCTCGAGAGGGTAATAAGGACCATGCCATGGTGATGACCACTCATTATACTCCTGCCAGGTGTATGGGTACCCCAACCCGAAGGTTGTGCTGTGACATTTCAACTATACCGGCTTGGTAATGCCTTGAAGATCTTTCCCAAGCCCTTTGCCGGGTTCATACCCAGACCATGCCGGTATGCTTTCTATTTTGTTGCTCCACCACTTGTCCTTCTTAATTGCATTGTCATGTTCAAAATGGTGATAAGTTTCTCCACCCAGCCTTCTTTTATTCTCGATAACTAGATAGTTTGACTAATATAAATAGGATTACTTCCATCTCCATGAATGATCATCTCCTGATGATTCTATTCAAACTTCACAGTCTGGTGTAACATGGAAGCCACAGCCCTAACGGCATGTATCCAAGGTCGTCCCAATAGAAGGTTGTATGTAGCTGATATGTCTAGTACTTGGAACTCAACGTCGAACCAAGTTGGTCCCATCTGCAGACAAAGGTTAATCTCTCCAATCGTAGCCCTTTGAGACCCATCAAATGCTTTCACGTTCATACTTCCTACCCGTATCTCATGGAAATATTTGTTGAATCTTTTCAAAGTAGTTAGTGGACAAATGTTAAGGCTTGAACCCCCATCTATTAGGACCTTGGAAATGAATTTATCTTTGAACTATACCGTGATATGTAGTGCTCTTTTGTGACTTAACCCTTCAGGCGGTAATTTATCCTCATAGAAAGTGATCTTATGACTCTCCAGCAATTGACCTACCATGTTGGCCATATCTCTAGTGGTTATATTGTTAGGCACATAAGCTTCGTTCAACACCTTTATCAAAGCATTCTTATACGCCTCTGAATTTTGCAATAGTGACAGAATGGATATCTGGGCGGGGGTCTTGTTTAAATGATCGACGACAGAGTATTCCCTTGCTTGTACTTTCCTCCAAAGATCGTCCCATCCAGTTTCAATGACAGGTTGTTTGGTAGCAGCCTCATTGCTTGATCTTCCCAAATTTTCGGGTGTATAGATCCTCCCAGTTCTGGTCATTCCCTGTGAGGCACCACATTCTCCCATCTTTGCTTTTCCCTTTCGCCTAGCTTCGGAAACATAATCCCAAGTATGGCATTGGACTTGAAAGGAGGCGTGGTTACTACTGTCACTGTGAAAAGTGTGGCCACTTCTACCTCAAATGGAACCGGTGTGGCTGAAGGTGGTGTTACTTCTACCTCAAATGGAACCAATGTGGTTACCTCAACATCAACTAGCGGCTATACCTGGACTATAATAGGATTGTGAGTGACTGCGGGCTTTTTAGCGTCGCCCTCTTTTATAAGTCCAATTGATCCCTCGGGATCCCACTCCTCATTACTTTCTATCACATTGACCCCTTCGCCCCTATGATCTGGAAGAGGGTTATTGCGGACGTTGGGTGCAACTTCTTTCGCTTGTATGACCTTGTTGTCAATCAACGTATGAATCTTAACCTTCAATGTGCGGCATTCGTCAATGGTGTGCCCCTTCATACCGGAATGATATGCATAGGTTTTATTCGGGTTGACCCATTAAGATGAATTTTCCATTGCCACAGCAAGAATAGGGGTGACATAATCGGTACCCTCAACCTTTCGTATAGCTGGTAGTTGGGTTCAGCAATGGCAGTGTATTATCTAGGTGGTTTGCGATCAAAATTAGGTCGGGATTTCTGGTGGTTTGGACGAGTTGGAGGTGAATGATAGTAGGCTGGATGGGTGTTATAAGTGTGATAGGCAGTGGCGAGTTGAGAATATCTGGGAGGTGAAGGTTGGTATATAGGTGGAGGTGTTTGGTATGTGGGTGGAGGTGTTTGGTATGTGAGTGGAGATTTTGGGCCTTGGGCCACCATTACTGCCCCCACTTCTTTCTTCTTTGATATGCCACCTGATTACAATGCTTTGTTCGTGGCTTACAGTGCCTCAAAATTTGTCACCATCCTGCTTTTAATACCTTCTTCAATCCTTTCCATCGAGTAGCATACTCGCAGAAAGTCTCAGTTGGCTTCTTCTTTAAGTTCTAGATATAGAAGACATCTAGTGCGTTTTTTGTGTTAAACCTAAACCAATCCATAAATTATGATGCCATGCTCACCCAATTAGCCCACTTTTTAGGATTCTGGCTTATTTACCAGTACAGGGCATCTCTGGTAAGACTTCTCATGAAAAGCTTCATTCGAATCCTTTCATCTTTTCCGACCCCTACGAGCTTGTCACAGTAAGTTCTCAAATGAACCTTGGGATCACATGTTCCATCAAACATTTCGAACTTGGGAGGTTTGTAACCTTCCGGCAATTCTACATCTGGTTGTATGCACAAATCCTTGCAGTTCATACATTCTATCCCTTTACCTCCTTCGACACCATAAACTCGACTTGTCAACTTCTTGAGCTCCTCGGCCATGTTCTTGATGAGTAGGTCCTTCTCAGCAGATTCTGGTGTATAAGAGATTGGTTGAGTGGAGTGGGGTATTGTTTCCATGGGTTATTTTAGTGGGTGCCGGTGACTTGGGTGTAGTGGTAGTCATTGGTTGAGCTTTGATGATCAAGAATGTTCTGAGGAGTGTGGTAAATAGTGGTTTGTAGGTACTGGGTTGGCTGATGATGTTGTTAGGTAGGAGTTGGTATCAGTAGAGGATTGGGATTTTGAGGTGGTGTGGTGTACTGATGGGGTGCGGGAGGATTTTGTGGACGTTGGTTTGGCGTGTTTTGAGGAGGCGCTGGGTTTTGAGTATTTTGTTAGTTCGTCTGGGACGTTTAGGGTGAGGGAGAGGTTTTCCAAATTACGAACCTGCTCAAGTTCTCCTTGTAACTCCAGTATCTTTTGTTCCAATTGCAAAACCAAGTCATTTTGTGCCGGAGCACTCCGACCGTCTGAAGTTTCTGCATTCTCAGCATTTTCTTTTTGTATACCACTCAAGTCATCCATCTTAGCTATTCCTATACTTTTCATATTACTTGGTGAAGGAGGAGGTGGAGGGCCTCTAGATCTGGTGTGATATGCTGATGATGCCAGTATGTGCGAACCAACCTTAAGGGATGGGAATAATAAAAAATAAAGAAAAAACAAAAGGTAAACAAGTCAATAATGATTCTGAAATATTTGTAGTATTTAAACACATATTGCGAGAATGTAAATTCTCGTCCTAATTTGGGAGCCTCATTGTGCTCGAGGTGGGCCTCATGACGAATAAATTTGGAGAATTTTAGTGCCAATATCTATCTCTTTTCATTAACGTAAAAATAGATGAATGTAAAACGACACTAAATAAGATAAGTCACTAATGGCACTTAGCCTTATTACATTTTGGAAAAGCAAATAAACCTAATCTACTTGTTCCCAGAAAGACCTTCTCCAATCTGGATGCTCTTGTCGATCAGATCCCCCAGTTCGCACAAGTTCAACAATAAGTATGCCCTTGCTAAATGTCCTCCTTCACTTCCTTCAGCGTTCTGGCAATCAGTGACTCTCTTCCTCATATTTCCCTTTAATTCCATTAGATTGTACTCTGGATACTCTAATCTTTCGCTTGATTTAACATCCCTCTCTCTCCATTCATTGATTAGTTCCATGTCGGTCTTGTGTCGCTCCACATGCTCGGCCTCGGACTTGTGAACCCTTTTGCGCAATTTGTTATACTTCACCTGTGCTTCGGCAACTTTGTCTATGACCCTCATTCCTGGACCAACCCTTGGCTCGAATATTCCCCCTATGTTATCATCTAACGATGAGGGGTAGAAGTACACATGTCCGGCATGATATCGATCTTGCTCGATGGTATCCTTTTCCATGATAATCTTCAAGTGCCACATGTGTTGCCTCTCTTTTGTATGTAATGGCGTCACCCTAAAAATTGGCTATAAAGTGACTCATTTAGCAACCCGTGATATGACCTGCTTCCTGCCTGCATGTCTCATAACCCTGAAGGGAGCATAAGGGTATATGCCCCTTAACCCAATCAGTACCAAGCATGGAACATCCCTAGATCTGATGATGAACTCGTCGGTAGGGAACCCTTCGAACATCTATTGAACCTGATCCTCGGTCAGATTGTTGAAAAACTGCACCCATCCTACAACATCCTTTGGTTGAGCAAACCTGTCTGGGATATAGGTCATTTTCTTGGGATGATGGAAGGACATGTGATCATTCCACGGCCTTTGTGAAAACTTTTGATGGCTATGTGATCATTCCACGGCCTTTGTGGAAACTGCACCCATCCTACAACATCCTCTAGTTGAGCAGCCTTCGAAGTTTTGTACCCCTTCTAACAACGCTCCAAGGCCCGGTATATGTCTGTTATGATCATAAGGACAATAGTATATGTCTGCCCTTCACTTCCGTCCATCAAGGTTTTGGTTACCATAGTCAGTCTGGTGTGGATTCTATTCCCTTGGATCAGGAATACTAGCATACCCAAGAAAAAAGACAATGAACACAAAAACCCTGCGATGGATCCAACCCAAAGAAGTGATGGAGAATTTGTCATTGAAGATACGGTAAGATTTGCTATGACCGTATCGTTCATAGAGGAAGTCGAAGTGTATGTAGGAACTTTTCAGGCACACTAAATAATCATTCTTCTTTAATCCCATCATCTTCAGAAACCCCTAGTAGTGCAATTTTCCGGCGCTAGTAAACCAGGACTATCCCAAGGCAACCCAATGAAACCCCTTATTTCTTCCAAGAAGGGGGTCATTTCTATGTCTCCAAAGCGGAACACAACTCTTTCTTTATCCCAGAATATTGTGGCAGCTTTGATTAACATGTTGTTTGGATGAATGCTCAATAAAGAAGGTAAATTTCCCAAGACCCTTTTCACATGATTCTTATCACTTGACGAAATATCTTCCTACTAATCTAGCAACAATGATGGTGTATTAAGGACCATGCCAAACCTAGGGAGTTCGTGCCTCATTTTCTGCAAAACAAATACGGTTAGGCCATTTCCCCCTCCAGATTTGACTATTTATACAACAATGATTAGCATATTGGCACTTATTTCTCCATAGTTAATGCATACAATCGTGGTTGCGTCCGTTGGGATTATGGAAAACCCAATGGACTTTTGGACGAGGTTTGTCTTAAAGGGTTATTATGTGGACAACATACTAACCCGACTAGGTTTGACCATGACGCATGTACAATTAATCAGAGTAAGGTTTCTATCGAGGTCTAGACTGGTACCCTCAAGCAGACAACTTGAGGAGGAAAGTCACAAAACCGTCTACCGCACCACTTATAGACTAGTTTTACCGCAAATATGCCTTTTCGAATTTAAAAGGGTGATATATAGGAAGGGTGCAAACATTCATCAAGCGTTGCTACAGGATTAATTATGCACGAGTGGAATATGATGTTGAGCATGATTTATGCAACAATAAATAACACATTCTCAGGTAAAAAATGATAAATGCAGTATTTAATAATTGAAAGACGTTAAGAAAGAAAACAGGGAGACAAGTCAGTTTCTGTAGTAAAGGAAATCATAAAGGCTTAAAAATAGGCAATTAAATCCAAATAAGAGGGGAAGGAGAAAGAGTGCACATATATTAACAGAATAAAGCATGCTTAAGACTAATTTACAAAAAACAAGTTCGTTCTTGTAAGAGCCTAAAATATCTCCAGCAGAGTTGCCATGCTGTCGCGCCCCCTTTTTACTCACGGAGTCAAGGTTTCGACATTTTTTGGGAAAACTCATTTCCTTTTGGGAAGGGGTATGGAATTTGAAGAGTCGCCACCTAATGGATTTAAGGTGCGTTAGGGCACCTAAAGCAAATAACTCATAAACCGGTATTGCATTACCAGAGATTGGGGAAGGGCTCGAATTACCTTGAGGGGGAGGTGTTAGACACCCCTCGAGGTCCACAACGGTGGGTCCCGACCAAACTCAATTTAAGCGAATTAGTCTTATAATCAATTTAAACAAATAGATATTACTCTTAAAACAAGGAGTAAAAGGGGTCCTAGGTTTTTTGGCCTATAGGATCACTTCTGTGCAATACTCGGTAAACTTTCCTCAAATAGAGGTGTTACGCATAGCATTAGCGCATATGTCACCATATACTTTACTACCCGATTACCCTCTCCTTAATTATTGTTATCTAAGCATTCTAATAGTATCCAGTACGTGCCTTATGCGTGCACTACCCCTCCCTTACTTGTGGCCCTGGAGATGTTTAGGACTTCTATTTAAGGAAGTTCTAGACTCACCTATGTTGTTTAAAAGGAGAAAACTAAGTGACAAATAAAAAGTCAAATAGGACTATCACATAAAGATGCAATTAATGGCTCATATTTACCTCCACAACTAAGCAAACAATTGCACGCCTCAAACAAACAGTTTTAAAAAGTCCTCTAGAAGGATATCTTGGTGAGCAAAATATATGAAGCAGTTTCATTAAGGCGAGACAGTAAGTACCTAATCTATTTGCCTACTGATTTTATTACTCCTTGAATCTGGGCAGGTTTCAAGCAGCAAGAAAATAGCACTTTTAAACCCAGAATCCAATTAACCTACAAGATTTCCTAAGTGATAGCCGGACAGAATTTTATAAACTGGGTATCTGAGCTGTAAACAATTACTGATTTTAGCAGGCTGATTTTATCTTTTAGACCCTACACGCATGATATCTAAGTGTAGAAGAACTGATCTTAAGACCTTATAGGCATGATATCTAAATGCAGAAATGATTCTGAAGTTTCCAATAGACATGGTATCTATCTTCTGAAATTTCCTATAGATATGGCATCTAAATGCAAAAAAATATTTCTGAAATTTCCTATAGACATGGTATCTAAATGCAAAAATGATTCTGAAATTTCCTATAGACATGGTATCTAAATACAAAAATGATTCTGAAATTTCCTATAGACATGGTATCTAAATGCAAAAATGATTCTGAAATTTTCTATAGACATGGTATCTAAACGTATAAGTGATTTAAAACTTTATAGCGTGATTTAAAAATGCAGAATTGTTTATTGAAAATTTGTGGGCATGATTTAAATGCAGCAGTGAATCTTGAAGAGATATTCATAACTATTTTGACCCAATAGGCATGTTATCTATCGTACATAGTAACAGAATGTATTGAAACAAATAACTATAGGCGTGTTATCTACTGCATGTCGTAATATAATATAACTGAACAAGTAAACAAGCTATAGGCATGACATCTAACATATAATAGTGAAAAATATTTGAAAGAAACAGGCACCTAAAGTAGGTTTTTTACCCCATTCACATGCAAACAATAAAGTAGGCCCAGTTTTCCCCAATTTACTATTGCCCCATCGTTTTTTAAAATAATTATTATAGACCATAAGCAAATGAATAGATTACAAAGTGTATAACTATAGGAGGCATGTAGTAGGCCCAATGCATCTGGCTAACCCAAGACTTTAAACCATAAAAGCTCCAAAGCTCAGAGATACACAACAACCATTGGCAAAGTACCAAGAACCCAAACTCTAGTGTGTTAGAGTTCACAAGTGCTTCGAGAACCCAGGATAGTGCTCAAACTAGAGAACAAATGTTCAGAAACAGGTCATAAAGGATTGGAAATCAGCCCCAATGTGTCAGAGTTAAGAGGAGTCTTATGGACCCTAAGCAGTGCTCATATTGGGGTGGCAAGACTTAGTTAACTAAGAGTAGGAGTTAAAAATAATATGTGAACATAGGAGATAGTTTCGTTTTTTAGAAAAATAGTTTGGATTTCAAAAGTGCATAGAGACAGATTACCAGATTACAAGAACCACATGCAACACACAATTAGCAGAAGGAGTTCAGCCCTGAACTCCAGCAAATCAAATAACAGACATGACAGGGTAACAATTAATTTGAACAAGGTTTCACATGGACTTAATTAATTAGCTATTACTAGGTGAATATACAAGAATACATTAATTAGAGAACAACATGCTAGGATCAAATTACTGATCAGACAATCATACAGAAAGGTAAGAAAAGTTGAGAGCATAGAAATCACAAATTAATCAGGAGTTTGTTAAGGTGAAATACTTAAACATGACAGAAAGTATGCTAATTGCGAAACCAATAGACATAGGTCTAATTACATAGAGGCAGACATGCTGAAAACAAGAAGCACATAGGTTTAATTTCATGGAAGTAGGCATGTTGATTAGGAGTAATAAACATGAAGCACATGGGTCTAATTACATAGCATGTTGAATGATAGCAGAAATGAAGACATACCAGTTACGAAATAGAAAACAAAAGATGGAAAGTATGTAGAATCCAATAGTCTAGCCTCGGCTTTTAGCTGGCAAGACAATGTAGCAAATACAAGTAACAAAAAGGTTGAATGAGAGCAAGAGTTTGTGTGTGTGTGTATGTGTGTGTGTTTCTTTTTGAGTGTGTTTGTGTAAGTGTTTGAGTCTCTCTTGTAAAATCAAAACAAGAAGGGTTTTATAGCATGCAATAGGGTAGGTCACATAAGGTAATGAATCAATCACACATACATAAGGTATCAAAAATCAATTAGCAATCAGTCAGGAATCAATTAAGAGGACAAAATCAAATAAGTATCACTTAACTTAAGGAGAAATTTCACACGGAATCAATCCGTAAAAAAGAGCAAGGTTTATAAGGTAGGAAATAATTTCTGCAATCAATTAGGAATCAAAACACACAATCAAGCAAATAATACGGATACATAAATAGGGTAAGAACAAGTAAAACTTAATTAAGGAAATATGGGTACAAAATTCAAACCCTAATTTAGGTAAGTAAATCAGTTAATAGCTTAATTGACAGAGTTAAAGGTAACGGGCAAAAGACAACAGGTTAAGTAGTCATAGAATCAAAACCCTAGGATATGTCAAAGGCATAAAGATGAAGCTCAAAAGCATCGGTCGAAATAGTAAAGAAGAAAACCATAGTTGAAAGCATTTAAATGTCTAAGCATTTTCACAGAAAAACCGATAGAGATCAAAACCCTAGAGTTTAGAATATAGTCATGAGAATCAATCGAACAAGTAAAGAAAATTAGGGATAAACACTAAAAAATTTAGTATTTTTTCAGAAACTTAAAGAGATGAAACCCTAGCTTTAGAGAAGACAAAAATCAGTTAATAATAAGAAAACACAAAAAGTTTTTAAAGAGAAATAACAAATAAACTTAAAATTGTATCAGATCTACAAGGATATGAACAAATTCAAGTAGCAAGAGACTAGGGTTTTAAAAGAATGACAAAGATGGAAAAAATCTGGTTTAGAACCATAGATTCGAGCCATAAACACGAAGATAATAGTACTCACAAACGGAGATGACCATAGGTAGGTTCGTAAAAAGGTTTTGATTAAATATGGGTTGAATCTCTTCGAGATTCCTTCATATAACAACAAAATCGAACAACCAGAAGAGGTAAGAGGCCGGTAGGGGCTTGAATCAACAGAGGAACTCCATGGAACGAGTAGTTTTTCGGTGACGGCGGCTAGGGTTAGGGTTTTGTCTAAGAGAGAAGAGAGGAGAAGAGGATTCAGAGGCGGCACAATTGGAGAGAATGGGTAGGGTTTGGGGGTCGTTGAATTAAAAAAAGGAAAGGGGTAACGTGGACCGATGATCTCATAGATCAACAACCACGATTAGAGGAGGTTCTGGGTCGGCCAGGGGTTATTTAATTTGGCCTAAGGCGGATTGGACTAAGGTTTAATTTGAATTGGGCCGGGGGGTCCAAATTTAAACTTAATAAAAGGGGCTATTTGTTAAATACCCAATTTATTAATAAAATAATTTGTAAAAATAGCTAATTATATGATAAAAATGATTTTTATGCATGAAGATGATTTAAAATAATTACTTAGCATTATAAAAATATAAAATGTTATTTTCTTGTGAAATAAGGTAATTATGCACACATGAGTTATTATTGCAAAGTTATTGCAATTATAACCCTAACATGTAGATATGGCTATTTGTGAAATAATCAAAGCTCGGTATAAATATAAATTATAAAATTAAACAAATAAAATTATTATAAAATTATTTGTGTTGCAATTAGTAATTACTTATATAATAAAATGTTGAAATAAATTAATTAAAATCCTTTTAGAAATACAGAAAATTATGAAAAAATACTGGTTGATGCTCATGTACTATTTTGAAAGTATGTATGCATTTTGAAATATATGAGGGAAAAAATGGATATCAACAGTAAGTAACAATAGTAAATAAAGGCTGAAAAGTAGTGACCAGCAGTAATGCAACTAAAGTTCATATCACAGAAATTTAGTAAAATACGGTACGCTTTTAAAACTATAGTTTGAATCAAATCAGCTTGTTTCAATCCAGTTCTAGTGAAATCATTTTAAAAATATCTTTCAATAGGTTTCAACAAAGGCTCAATGCAAAGTTGAAGAAAAATGGTGAAATCATAAACAGCCCCTCGGCAAACATCACTTATATACAGCCCCTCGGACAAACCTCACCACGCTCATATACAGCCCCTCGGGAAAATCTCACCATCACTCATTCCTCCCAGTCACCCAGCAGTCGGCACTCGCACTCAGTAGGTACTTGCGCTCACTGGGGGTGTGCAGACTCCGGAGGGGCTCCTTCAGTCCAAGCGCTATAACAAGCCAATCATGGCATAAATCAATCATGCCATCACTCAGTCATGAATTAGTAAAACATGTTTTGTCGTGCAGCCCGATCCCATAAATATCCTCACAAATCAGGCCCCCGGTCTCACTGAGTCATAACCTCTCCAGCCTCTCGGGCTCTCAGAAAAACAAGGTATTCAGCCCAAACAACATTTATATAATGCATCAAAACAGAGTAATAGAGACTGGGTTATGAAGTAAATAAGTATAAACATGACTGAGTATAGATTTTCAATCGAAACAATGAGAGGATAGCAACAAAAGACCTCTAAGGGTCCAAACAACACTGCATAAGGCCTAAATATGGCATCCAGCCTGATTTACAGAAATTCTTTCTAAAACACGTAAGAAACATGTAGTTTTAACAAAATATTCAACTTTATAGTAGATATAGGATAGACCAAGTCACAATGCCCAACGGTGCACGCCCACAAGCCCGTCACCTAGCATGTGCGTCATCTCAAAATAGTCACATGACACAAAAATCCGGGGTTTCATACTCTTAGGACTAGGTTTACGATCGTTACTTACCTCAAACCGATCAAATCTCTACTCGGTGATGCTCTTGCCCCTCGACTCGGTCTCTAAATGCTCCGTATCTATTCATAATCAGTACAATACCATCAATATATGCTAAAGGAATAATTTCCATAAGAAAAACTACCAAATTAGACCAAGAACCCTAAATCGGCTCAAACCCGGCCCTAGGGCCCACATCTCTAAATTCGACAAAAATTACAAAACATGAAAACCCATTCACTCACGAGTCTACCCATATCAATTTCATCCAATTCCGACCTTATTTGGTCCTTCAAATCCCCAAATTACTTCCTCAAAAACTCTTGCATTTACCCCTCCTCCCCTCCCCCTCCCCCCCCCCCCCCCGCAAAAGTTTCACCCCAATTCCCAATTTCAATGATAGAAATCAAGGTACAATCTTGGAATTTAACCAAAATCAAATGAAGAACACTTACCCTAATTAACCCCTTGAAAATGCCTTCAAAAGTCGCCCAAATCCATGGTCTCTAGCTCAAAATATGAAAAATGGACTCAAAATCTCGATTTTGAATATAACACTATCTGCCCACATACCCCTCTTCGTGAACGCGGTAGTGCTCTTGTGTTCGCGAAGCACAAACTGCCTCTGACCGGAAATTCCTCCTTTGCGAACGCGAGGACCCTCTTGCGAACGCGAAGCCTACACTGGTTGACCCTACGTGAACGCAGAACTCCTCTCGTAAACATCTAGGCTTAAATGCCTGAAGCTCCAATGACCGCTGACTCTATGCGAATGCGATGACCTTGTCACGAGCGTATAGCCTTACTGTCCTACACCTTTGCGAACGCGGGAAGTACTTCACAAATGCGAAGTACAACCCAGCTGCCCTTCTCAAATGCCTTACGCGAACGCGAGATCCTACTCGCGAACGTGATGAAGGAAATCTCCGCAACATCACAATAGAAAGTCTGCCAACTTCTTAAGCCAAAAATTGATCCGTTAACCACCCGAAACTCACCCGAGGCCCTTGGGACCTCAACCAAACATACCAACACATTCCATAACATCATTCAAACTTAGTCGGACCTTCGAATCACTTAAAACAACGTCAAAACATCAAACCACCCTCAGATTCAAGCCTAAGTACTTCTAAATATTTAAATTCTACAAATGATGCCGAAACTAATCAAATCACGTCCCAATGACCTCAAATTTTATACACAAGTCATAAATGACACCACAAACCTACTACAACTTTCGAAATTCCATTCCTACCCCGATATCAAAATTTCCATTGCCGGTCAAAATTGCCAAATTCCAACTTTTGCAAATTCATGCCTAATTCTACCACGGACCTCCAAATCACATTCTTGATGCACTCCTAAGTCCAAAATCACCTAACAAAGCTAACGGAACCATCAAAATTCTAATCCGAGGTCGTTTACTCATAAGTCAACATCCGATCAACTTTTTCACCTTAAGCCTTCATAAAAGAGAGTAAGTATCTTAATTTACTCCAAAACCACTCCGGACCCGAACCAACTAACTCAGTAAGTCAAAATATAGATGAAGAACACAAAAGAAGCAGAAAATGGGGGAACGAGGCTATAACTATCAAAACGACTGGCCGAGTCGTTACATATTCTTTGAAGTTCGATTGCAGGACTATTTAATATGTCAGATTCTCAATCTGCTCACTTGAGTATTGACGCCGAATCAGGCCACCATGGTGAAAATAACAACGGGGTGCCAAGCAACAACGTACCCTCTATCGACCCTAAAAGTGTTCTAATGGCTGATCCAATTGATGCCAATTCACAGGTTGTTGTCAATATCAACCTACCGACTGATCCTAATAACAGTATTTACGAGGCACCTCGACAATCGATTTGTGAGGCACCCGTAGGGGGGTGGCGATGGAGTTACCTTACATTTGATCTTCAAGATGTTGCAAGCTCAAAAAGTTGCCATAGCACAACTATAGAGTCAAAATCACGCACATAACATGGTTGAACCCGAACGGGTTGGAGAAGATACTCGGATGGAAGAATGAATTGCCACAGAATCAAACGGGTACGGACCCAAAGAAATTTTTGAGGTTATGAAAATGCTCGAGGCACTGACAAAACGAGTAGAACCCGACGAAAAGAAGATAGAGGCAAACGATAAGAAAATGGAAACTCACAACTCGAGGGTCGATCAGATCCTGGGGGCACCTTCGATCGTGAAAAGACCAAATTCCAAAAAGTGTATTCATAAGTCTTTCCCCTTCGAGCGCGACACCGAAGCCGATTCTGAAAATGTTTCGAATGCCTGATATTCCCAAATACAATAGGATAATAGATCCAATAAACATGTGTCCTCTTACACATGTGCAATAAAAGGCAACGACCTCGAGGATGACGATATCGATTCGCTATTACTGGAGAAATTCGGGGAAACCCTATCATTGGGAGCAATTATATGGTATCATAATTTACCTCCAAACTCTATTGATTAGTTTCCTATGCTTGCAGATGCCTTTGTTAAATCTCACAGTGGATCTATTAAAGTTGACATGAGGAAATCAAACTTGTTCAAAGTAAAATAGAGGGATAACGAGATGCTTAGGGAGTTCGTGTCGAGATTCCAAATGGAACAAATGGACCTGCCATCGATTGCATATGATTGGGTTGTTCAAGCATTTACTCAAGGACTCAACCCTCGAAGTTCGGTTGCATCTAAACAACTGGAAAAAAAATTGGTAGAATATCCAACGGTTACTTGGGTCGTTGTCCATAACAGGTATCAATCAAAGATTAGAGTCGAGGAAGACCAGCTAAGGATCTCCTCGGGTTCGATTTACCCCAGTAGAATGAATGACAAGTCTAAAAGAGTAGGGACAACAGAAGAAATGATCAGGGTCCAAGCAATCGAGTGTTAGTGTATAAAAACGGTTCGATAGATCACCCGGAGTTAGAGATGCCTTCAGGCTGTTAGAGTATAACTTTAACGTAGATGTAGCGAGTATAGTGTCAGCCATCAAGCACACAAAGGAGACCAAATGGCTGAGACCACTTCATCCGATCCGACACAGAGGGATCACAACTTGATATGCAAATATCACGGTACTCACAGTCATAGAACTGAGGATTGTCGACAGTTAAGGGAAGAAGTGGCTCATTTATTCAATAATGGGACCTTCGAGAATTGGTAAGCGAGTAGACAAAAAACCATTTCATGAACAGGGGCTCCAACAAGCAGGTCTATCAAGAAGAACCCTAACATATGATTAATATGATTATCCGAGGAGTAGACGTTGTCCAAGGACCGATGATAAAATGCACCAAGGTTTCCATCTATGACGACCCAGTCGGTCGTATTAAGAATTAACGCCCCGATCCCTTATTAACTTCTTTCTCCGAGTTTATTTATACTATTTTGATTTGCCAGGACGTTCGATTTTGAGTTTCTGGGAGTTTGGGGACACTTAGTCCGTAAATGAGAGCTTAAGTGTTGGAAAGTTGACCGTAGTCGGAACAATGTGAATACGGCCTTGGAATGGAAATTCGATGGTTCTGTTGGCTCCATTAGGTGATTCTGGGCTTAGGGGCGTGTTTGTATTGTGATTTGGAGGTCCGCAAGCTAATTTAGGCTTGAAATTCTGAAAGTTGAATTTTTAAAGTTTCCGGTCCGATTGTGAGATTTTGATCTGAGGGTCGGAATGGAATTTCGAAAGTTGGAGTAGCTCTGTACTATTGGATGAGACGTGTGTGTAAAATTTCAGGTCATTCGGATGAGTTTTGATAGACGTTTTGATCGAAAACATATTTTTAGAGTTTTTGGAATTCTTAGGCTTGAATTCGATGAAAAATAGGTGTTTTGATGTTGTTTTGAGCGTTCCGAAGGTTGGAACAAGTTTGAATGATGTTTTAGGATTGGTTGGTATGTTTAGTTGAGGTCCCGGAGGCCTCAGGATGAATTTTGATGGTTGACGGAAAGATTTTCGAGTTAGAGTTGCAGCTTCAGCTGCTGGTTCTGTTATAACCGCACCTGCGGTTTGGGTTTCGCAGGTGCGGCGCCGCAGAAACAGAATTTGGTCATTCTTTAGGAACCGCAGAAGCGGTGGTAATACCACAGAAGTGGTACCGCATCTGCGGATTGGGAGTCGCAGATGCGGAAGCTGGCCCTTTAATGAAAAGTCGCAGATGCGACCTTGGCTCCGCAGAAGCGGAATCGCAGATGCGGTCCCAAGGCCGCAAATGTGGAAATCGCTGGGCAGAACATATAAATTCTTGCCTTCGCAAAATTTAGCCATTTTTCTTCTTTTCAAAATGGGAAGAAGCTTGTGGGGCACTTTTCAAGAGGGATTTTCAGGGGAATTCATTGGGGTAAGGCCTTTGGTCCCTAAACTCGTTATTGGAATGATTTTTATCAATTTACGCATGAAAAATTAAGGAAAATCAGTGGTAATTGGGGGTTAGGGCTTGTATAATTGGAGACCTTTGAGTGATGATTTGAGGGACAAATTGAGGTCCAATTTTGGTACTTTTGACATGACTGAACTCGTGAGAGTGTGAGGTTTCTGGAAATATAAATTTTACCCGATTCCGAGATGTGGGTACGAGGGGCGTTTTGGTCATTTTACATAATTTTGCATATTTGCTTAGAATTTAATTATAGAATTAGTTACTTGAAGTGTTATTTAAATTATGCAATTGAATTGAATAGATTTGGGCCATTGGAGTCGAGTACTCGTGGCAAGAGTATGGTTTCGGGTTGATTTTGAGCTGGTTCGAGGTAAGTGGCTTGTCTAACATTGTGTGGGGGACCTTCCCCTTAGGGTATGATATATTTGATAATTGAAATGCCTTTTACGTGAGGTGACAAGTGCGTACTTGAGCTTATTATTGAAAATCCTTTTTTTTCCTTAAGTATTTCAATTGAATTCTTTTTCCTGTTTTATTCTACTTGCGAATTTAGCCTATTGCTAGTTTAGAAAAGCATGTTTAGTTGACTTAATTGCCTATTTGCTTAAACTACCTTAATTGCATTACGTGAAGCATGTTAGGCTAGAATTAACTGTTTACTTGGTACGAAATTTAGCTTAATGGGGTATTCTTGTGTTGCTGTTGTGTGTTTTTAATTTGGGACTACGGGACGGCATCTCGGGAGATCCCCTGTACGTATTTATGATCTGAACTGAGGTGCGAGATACCAAGAGATCCCTATCACGTATATTGAGGATACCAAGAGATCCTCGGGATATCAAGAGATCCCCGGTTATCATCCTTGTTATGAGTGGTACTTCCTGGTGTTTGCCTTTGTTTCTGTTTCCATTATTGTACTCATTATTATCTGATGCAGATTATTACTGTAGATTCTCAATTGTACTGTTTATCTTATCCTGTCATCTTATTATTTATTTAACCTCAGTAGGGCCCTAACCTCCCTCGTCACTACCCGACTGAGGTTAGGCTTAACATTTACTGAGTACCGCTGTGGTGTACTCATGCCCTTTTTGTGCATATTTTTCATGTGCACATCCAGGTACCTCTGCTCAGACTCACTATCCTTGAGGCGAGGCGCTCTGTAGAGACTTCGACCTATATCTGCCGCGTCCGCAGACCGAGGAGTCCTTCTCTATCTTACTGTAATAGCGTAGCCCTTAAGTATTTCCCTTTATTAGACATTTCTAGAGTTAGAGCTTCTTATTTATCGCTTAGCTTGTGATTTGTGGGTTTCCGGGTCTTGGATTTAGGTATGGGTTTTGAGATTTAAATATGGTGCATGTAGAGCGGCTCATTTAAACACTGTTATTACCTTATTTCTGTTTTAAATTGTTTTACTTCCGCAATTTAGGCTTACCTAGTCGTAAAGACTAGGTGCAGTCACGATGGTTCACAGATGTCACGACCCCGGTTTGCCCTACGTGAACTATCGTGACGGCACTTAGTCTCTACGACTAGGTAAGCCTAAATTGCGAAAGAAAACCAAAATTTGCAGAAGTAAAACATTTTAAAACAGTAATAAAGTAGTAACAATGTTTAAATGTGCCACTCGACATACACCATGTTTAACTCTCACTATCCAATACATAGATCTAAGACCCGAAAACCCATAAATCACAAGCTAAGATTAATACTACATAGCTCTAACTTTGGAATGTCTAATAAGAACAAAAAAATACAGAAGGGTTAAATACTAAAAGCAGGAATACCTCGAAGTCTCTAGAGTAGTCGCCTCCTCAAGGATGCTAGGCCTGAGTAGTGGTACCTAGATCTGCACATGAAAAACATGCGCAGAAGGGGCATGAGTACACCACAGTGGTACTCAGTAAGTGCCAAGCCTATCCTCAGTTGGGTAGTGAAGAGGAAAGGTCAGGGCCCTACTGAGGTTAAATAAATATAAAGATGACAATATAAGGTAAGCAGTACAATTGAAAATCTACAGTATTTATACAGGTTAATAAGAGTACAATAACGGAAACAAAAATAAAGGCAAACACCAGAAAATACCACTCATAACCATGATGATAGCCAGGGATCTCTTGGTATCCTTAATTATATGCTAGGGATCTCTTAGTATCCCGAGGATCTCTTGGTATCCTCAATATATGCTAGCGATTTCTTGGTATCTCGAGGATCTCTTGTTATCATCAATATACATGCCAGGGATCTCTTTGTAACCCACACCTCAGTTCAGATCATAAATATGTACAGGGGATCTCCCGGGATGTCGTTCCGTAGTCCCAAAGTAAAAACACACAGTAGCAACACAAGAATACCCAATTAAGCTAAATTTCGTACCAAGTAAACAGTTAATTCTAGCCTAACATGCTTCATGTAATGCAATTAAGGCAGTTTAGGCAAATAGGCAATTAAGTCAACTAAACATGCTTTCCTTAACTAGCAACAGGCTAAATACGCAAGTAGAATAAAATAGGAAAAAGAACTCAATTGAAATACTTAAGGAAAAACCGAATTTTCAACAATTAGCTCAAGTACGCGCTAGTCACCTCACATACAAGGCGTTTCAATTATCAAATATATCATATCCTAAGGGGAAGGTCCCCCACACAAGGTTAGACAAGCCACTTACCTCGAACCAGCTCAAAATTAACCCGATACCATGTCTTTGCCACGAGTACTCGACTCCGTATAGCCCAACTCTATTCAATTCAATTGCATAATGTAAATAACGCTTCAAGTAACTAATTCTACAATTAAAGTCTAAGCTAATATGCGAAATTATGTAAAATGACCAAAACACTCCTTGGGCCCACGTTTCGAAATCGGGTGAAATTTACATTTTCAGAAACCTCGTACTCTCATTAGTCTATACATAATAAGAACACTGAATTCGTAGTCCAAATGACACCTCAAATCCTCATTTAAAGGTCTCTTAAACATAAGCCCTAATTATACATTTTTCCCAAATTTTTCACCACTAATTAGGTCTTTAATCACATAAAAACGAGTTATGAAGTCAAGGATGGTACCTCCAAGTGATTACCCTTTGTTTTCCTCAAAATCCTCTCTCAAAAGCTTCAAACCCGAATGAATATGGTGAAAGAATTGCTCAAATTTGCGAAGGCAGCTATTTATATGATCTGCCTAAGCATTTTCGCATCTGTGGCCTTGGGCCGCATCTGCGATCCCACTTTTGCGGACCAAAGGTCGCACCTGCGACTTTCACTTAATTACCAGAAACCACATCTACAATTACCCTTTCGCAGATGCGCCACCGCTTCTGCGGTATTCCTCCCGCATCTGCGGAACCTGAAGACCCTCTCCAGATCCGCTTCTGTGATGGCTCCGCTGTTTCTGCGGCTCCAAACCTGCGAAACCCAAACCGCAGGTGTGGTTGTGATAGAATACCAGCTGCTACAACAAACTTCAAACTCCAAATCCTTCCGTCAACCATCCAAATTCATCCTGAGGACCCCGGGACCTCAACCAAAGGCATCAGCATATCCTAAAATCCTATTCAAACTTGTACCAATCTTCAAAACACTTCAAACAACCTCAAAACAACCAAAACACATCGGATTCAAGCCTAAGTTTCTAAAATCTTCCGAATTCTGCTTTTGATCAAAAACCCAACCAAACCACATCCGAATGACCTAAAATTTTGCACACACATCCCAAATGACACTACAAACCTACTACAACTCTCGGAATTCCATTCCGACCCTCAGATCAAAATCTCACTATCGGATCGGAAACTTCAAAAATTTAACTTTCGGCATTTCAAGCTTAAATTAGCTACGGACCCCCAAAACTCAATCCGAACACGCCCCAAAGCTCGAAATCACCCAACGGAGATAACAGATCCATCAGATTTCCATTTCAAGTCTGTCTTCACACTGTTTCGACTACGGACAACTTTCCAACACTTAAGCTATCATTTAGGGGCTAAGTGTCCCATAACTCTCCGAAACTCAAAATCGAACATCCCAGCAAATCAAAATAGCATAAATAAACTCGAGGAAAGCAGTTAATAGGGGATCTGGGTATCTTAAGACGACTGGTCGAGTCGTCACATCCTCCTATACTTAAACATTCGTTCGTCCTCGAACGAGCATAGAGACATACCTGAAGTAGTGAAAAGATGAGGGTAATGGCTGCGCATATCCTGCTCGGTATCCCAGGTTGCCTCCTCGACCGGCTGACCCCGCCACCGAACCTTTATTGATGCAATGTTCTTTGACCTCAGCTTTCTAACCTGTCTGTCCAATATCACCATTGGCTCCTCAACATAGGATAAATCCTTGTCCAACTGGACTGAACTAAAATCCAACACGTGCGACGGATCATCGTGATACCTCCAGAGCATTGAAACATGAAATACCGGATGAACCCCTACCAAGCTAGGAGGTAAGTCAAGCTCATAGGCAACCTCCCCAACACGCCTCGATATCTCAAAAGGGCTAATAAAACTCGGACTCAACTTCCCTTTCTTCCCAAATCTCATGACGCCCTTCATAGGTGAAACCCGAAGCAGAACCCACTCTCCAACCATATAGGAAACATTACGAACCTTCCGGTCCGCGTAACTCTTCTATCTGGATTGGGCTGTATGGAGTTTATCCTGAATCACCTTAACCTTTTCCAAAGCATCCTGAACCAAGTTTGTGCCCAATGGTCTGGCCTCACCCGGCTCAAACCAACCCATCGGAGATCTGCACTGCCTACTGTATAAAGCCTCAAACGGTGCCATCTGAATGCTGGACTGATAGCTGTTGTTGTAAGCAAACTCTGCCAATGGCAAGAACTAATCCCAAGACCCTCCAAACTCAATCACACACGCATAGAGCATATCCTCAAAAATCTGAGTAGTGTGCTCGAACTGTCTGTCTGACTAAGAGTGAAATGATGTACTCAACTCCACCCGAGTACCCAACTCATGCTGAACGGCCCTCCAGAACCATGATGTGAACTGAGTACCTTTATCTGAAATGATGGACACTAGAATACCATGCAGACGAATAATCTCCCGGATATAAATTTCCGCCAGCCGCTCCGAGGAATAAGTAGTATACACATGAATGAAATGAGCGAACTTGGTCAGCCGATCCACAATCAACCAAATAACATCAAATTTCCTCAAAGTCTGTGGGAGCCCAACTACAAAGTCCATGGTGATCCGCTCCCACTTCCACTCTGGAATCTCTATCTGCTGAAGCAATCTACCCCGTCTCTGGTGCTCATACTTTACCTGCTGACAGTTGAGACACCGAGCTACGAATCCTAATATCTTTCTTCATCCGCCTCCACCAATAGTGCTGCCTCAAATCCTGATACAACTTCGCGGCACCCGGATGGATGGAATACTACGAGCTATGGGCCTTCTCCAGAATCAACTCCTGAAGCCCATCAACATTGGGTACGCAAATCCGACCCTACATCCTCAATACCCCATCATCGCCAATAGTCACATCTCTGGCATCACCGTGCTGAACCTTGTCCTTGAGGACAAGAAAATGAGGGTCATCATACTATCGTTCCCTGATACGATCAAATAAGGAAGACCGAGAAACCACGCAAGATAGAACCTGATTGGGCTCTAAAGGATCCAATCTCATAAACTAGCTAGCTAAGGCCTGAACATCCATCGCCATAGGCCTCTCCGATGTTGGTAAATATGCTAAAATCCCCAAACTCTCTGCCCGGTAACTCAAGGAATCAGCCGCTACATTGACCTTGCCCGAGTGATGCAAAATGGTGATATCATAGTCCTTCTGCAACTCTAACCACCTCCTCTGGTGCAGATTTAGATCCTTTTGCTTGAACAGGTGTTGCAAGCTCCAATGGTCAATATAAATCTCACAAAGCACACCGTATAAGTAATGGCACCAAATCTTCAGGGTGTGAACAATGGCAGCTAACTCAAGGTCGTGAACAGGGTAGTACTTCTCATGTATCTTCAATTGTCTGGACGCGTAAGCAATCACCCTACCGTCTTACATCAACACCGCTCCGATGCCAACCCTCGAGGCATCACAATAGACCATATAAGACCCCGAACATGTAGGTAGTATCAAAATTAGGGTTGTGGTCAAAGCTATCTTGAGCTTCTGAAAGCTCGCCTCACACTCTTCCGTCCCCTTGAACAGAGCACCCTTCTAGGTCAACCTGGTCATAGGGGCTGCAATCAATGAAAACCCCTCCACAAAATGACGTTAGTAGCCTGCCAAACCAAGGAAACTACGGATCTCGATAGCTGAGGATGGTCCGTGGCCAACTCTACACGGCCTCTATCTTTTTGGGATCCACCTGAATACCCTCACTCGATACCACGTGGCCTAAAAATGCCACTTAATCCAACCAAAACTCACATTTTGAGAACTTAGCATATAACTTATTCTCTCTCAAAGTCTGAAGCATAGTCCTCAGGTGCTGCTCATGATCTTCCCGACTTCGGGAATACACCAGAATATCATCAATAAAGACAATGAAGAACGAGTCAATATATGGCCGGAACATACTGTGCATCAAATGCATAAAAGCTGCTATGGCATTGGTCAGCCCAAATGACATGGCAAGTAACTCGTAATGACCATACCAAGTCCTGAAAGCAGTCTTCGGGATATCCGGCTCTCGAATCATCAACTGATGGCAACCTGAGCGCAAATCAATCTTAGAAAACACTTGCACGCCCTGAAGCTGGTCAAACAGATCATTAATATGAGGCAAAGGATAGCGGATCTTCACTGTCAATTTGTTCAACTGGCGATAATCAATACACATACGCATAGAACTATCCTTTTCTTCACAAACAAGACAGGAGCACCCCAAGGTGATACACTAGGCCAAATAAAACCCTTATCAAGCAATTCCTGCAACTGATCCTTCAACTCAGGAGGAGCCATATGATATGGAGGAATAGAAATGGGCTGAGTGCCCGACAACAGATCAATGCCAAAATTAATATCTCTATCAGGCGGCATGCCCGGAAGATCAGCTAGAACACACATTGGGAAAATCCCGTACTACTGGGACTGAATCAACTAAAGGGGTATCAACACTGACATCTCTTACATAAGCTAAGTACGCATCACACCCCTTCTCAACCATACATTGAGCTTTAAGAAAAGAAATAACTCTACTGGGAGTGTGATCTAAAGTACCCCTCCACTCAACACGCGGTACACCTGGCATAGCCAGCGTCACGGTTTAGGCGTGATAATCAAGAATAGCATAATGGGGCGACAACCAGTCCATGCCCAAGATAATGTCAAAATCTACCATACCGAGCAACAATAAATTGGCTCTATTGTCAAAACCACTAAGAGCAACCAAACACGACCGATAAACGTGGTCCACAACAAGAGAATCTCCCACAGGAGTAGACACATAAATAGGGGAACTCAAAGAATCCCAAAATACACCCAAACGCGGAGCAAAATAAGAAGACACATAAGAGTAAGTAGAGCCTAGATCGAATAGAACCAATGCATCTCTGTGGCAAACCAATATAATACCTGTGATGACAAAATCGGAGGCTACAGCCTTGGTACGGGCAGGAAGGGCATAGTATCTGGCCTGGCCTCCCCCTCTAGTGTGACCTCTACCTCCTCGACCTCCACCTCTAGCTGGCTGAGCAGCTGGGGTAGCAAATGGAGATATAATAATAGCCTGTGAACTCTGCGTGCACGCTGTGATTGAGAAGTCTGTGGCGGTGCACTCCTCCCAATTCACGAGCCATGCTAGACCTGATGCTGGGAATAAGACCCTCAATAAACTGGCAAACTCTCTCGTGAATAGTAGAAACCAAGGCTGGTGCATGCCTAGCCAAACTGGTGTAATGGACAGCATACTCTAAGACAGTCATAGTAACCTGGCATAAATGCTCAAACTATGTGCGACATGCGTCCTTGAGGTTCTGAGGAACATACTCTCTCAGGAACAGATCTGAAAACCGAGTCTAAGTCAGTGAAACAACCTCATCCAGACTGTCTAACTCATAGGTGCACCACCACTCATAGGCAACTCCTCGAAGCTGGAAAGTAGTGAAGGAACCCCGCTTAATCCTGATATACCCATGGTATGGAGAATGCGGTAGATCTCATCTAGAAATCCCAGAGCATCCTCCGATGCAAGACCGCTGAATACAGGAGGCTTGTACTTCTTGAACCTCTCAAGCCTCAGCTATTCCTCCTCGAAAACCGCTGCCCTGTCCTCGGGCTGAACTGGCACTACAGACGGTCCAGGAATAATCTCAAGGACCTGCTCAACATGCACTCGTTGCTCAGGAGTGCGGGCAGCGGGAGTCTATGCTCCTCCCCCAGCCTGAGATGTGGCTGCAGCAAGGGGAAGCAACTCTGCCTAAGCCAAGGTGGTGTACATGCTCATGAACTATGCCAAAGTCTCCTAAAGGGCTGGTGTAGTAGTAGGTGTATCAGGTGCCTGGACTCCTGCTGGAACTGTGGGTGGTACCGCAGCGGCAGCTCGCACATGTGCTCTAGCTGCACCACGTGCGCGCCCTCGACCTCTACCCCTTCCCCAACCTCTAATGGCAGCAGTAGGGGGTGCGGGTGCCTGATCATCTCGGGTAGCACGTGTCCTCACCATCTGTGAGAGAATAAAAGACAGAAGTTTAGAATTGTGATGTCAAAATATCGCACGACAAGGAATCAAATGAAGTGGAAATTTTCGTAACAGTTACATAGCCTCTCGTAGATAAGTACAGACGTCTCTTTACCAATCAACGAGACTCTAATAAACCGGCTTGTGATCCATGACTCTTATGAACCTAGAGCTCTGATACCAACTTGTCACGACCCCGGTTCGCCCTCTGTGAACCATTGTGATGACACCTAGTCTCTATGACTAGGTAAGCCTAAATTGCGGAAGAAAACCAAAATTTGTGGAAGTAAAACATTTTAAAACAGTAATAAAGTAACAATAGTGTTTAAATGTGCCGCTCGACATACACCATGTTTAACTCTCACTATCCAATACATAGATCCAAGACCTAGAAACCCACGAATCACAAGCTAAGATCAATACTACGTAGCTCAAACTCCGAAATGTCTAATAAGAATAGAAAAATACATAAAGGCTAAATACTAAAAGCAGGAATAGAAAGGGACTTACCTCGAAGTCTCTTGGGTAGTCTCCTCATCAAGTATGATAGGCCTGAGTAGCGGTACCTGGATCTACAAATAAAAAACATGCGTTGAAGGGGCATGAGTACACCACAGTGGTACTTAGTAAGTGCCAAGCCTAACCTCGATTGGGCAGTGACGAGGAAAGGTCAGGGCCCTACTGAGGTTAAATAAATATAAAGATGTGAGGATAAGATAAACAGTACAATTGAAAATCTATAGTAAGTATCTATATAGGTTAATAAGAGTACAATAACTGAAACAAAAATAAAGGCAAACACCAGGAAATGCCACTCATAACCAGGATGATAGCCGGGGATCTCTAGGTATCCCGAGGATCTATTGGTATCCTCAATTATATGCTAGGGATCTCTTAGTATCCCAAGGATCTCTTGGCATCCCGATGATCTTTTGGTATCCTCAATATACGTGCCAGGAATCTCTTAATATCCCGCACCTCAGTTCATATCATAAATACGTACAGGGATATCCCGGAATGTCGTTCCGTAGTCCCAAAGTAAAAACTCACAGTAGCAACATAAGAATACCCAATTAAGCTAAATTCCGTACCAAGTAAATAGTTAATTCTAGCGTAACATGCTTCACGTAATGCAATTAAGGCAGTTTAGGCAAATAGGCAATTAAGTCAACTAAACATGCTTTCCTAAACTAGCAACAGGCTAAATACACAAGTAGAATAAAACAGGAAAAAGAACTCAATTGAAATACTTAAGGAAAAATCGGATTTTCAACAATTAGCTCAAGTACGCTCTCGACACCTCACGTACAAGGCATTTCAATTATCAAATATATCATATCCTAAGGGGAAGGTCCCCCCCCCCACAAGGTTAGACAAGTCACTTACCTCGAACCAGCTCAAAATCAACCTGACACCACGTCTTTGTCACGAGCACTCGACTCCGAATGGCCCAAATCTATTCAATTCAATGGTATAATATAAATAACGCTTCAAGTAACTGATTCTACAATTAAAGTCTAAGCTAATGCACAAAATTATGTAAAATGATCAAAATGCCCCTCTGGCCCACGTCTCGGAATCGGGTGAAATTTACATTTTTAGAAACCTCATACTCTCACGAGTCTATACATAACAAGAACACTGAAATTAGATTCCAAATTACCCCTCAAATCCTCATTTAAAGGTCTCTTAAACTCAAGCCCTAATTACCCATTTTTCCCAAATTTTTCACCACTAATTATGTCTTTAATCACATAAAAACGAGTTATGAAGTCAAGGATGTTACCTCCAAGTGATGCCCCTTTGTTTTCCTCAAAAACCTCTCTCAAAAGCTTCAAACCCGGATGAAAATGGTGAAAGAATAGCTCAAATTCACGAAGGCAACTATTTATATGTTCTGCCCAGGCATTTTCACATCTGCGGCCCTGGGACCGCAGATGCGGTCCCGTTTTTGCGGACCAAAGGTCGCACCTGCGACTTTCACTTAAAGACCAGAAATCACATATGCAATTATCCTTTCACAAATGCGCCACCGCTTCTGCGGTATTCCTCCCGCATATGTGGAACTTGAATACCCTCCCCAGATCTGCTTCTGCGGCTCCGCACCTGTGGAACCCAAACCGCAGGTGCGGTTATGACAGAAGACCAGCTGCTGCAGCAAACTTCAAACTCCAGATCCTTCCGTCAACCATTCGAATTCATCCTGAGGCCCCCGGGACCTCAACCAAAGGCATCAACATATCCTTAAACCTTATTCAAACTTGTACCAATCTTCAAAATACTTCTAACAACCTCAAAACAACCAAAACACATAGGATTCAAGCCTAAGTTTCTAAAATCTTCCGAAATCCAACCAAACCACGTCCGAATAACCTGAAATTTTGCACACAAATCCCAAATGACACTACGGAGCTACTGCAACTCTCGGAATTCCCTTCCGACCCTCAGATCAAAATCTCACTATCGCACCGGAAACTTCAAAAATTCAACTTTCGACATTTCAAGCTTAAATTAGCTACGGACTCCCAAAACTCAATCTGAACACGCCCCTATGCCCGAAATCACCCAACGGAGCTAAAGAAACCATCAATTTCCATTCTGAGGCCGTCTTCACACTGTTCAGACTACGGTCAATTATCTAACACTTAAGCTCTCATTTAGGGGCTACGTGTCCCAAAACTCTCCGAAACTCAAAACCGAACATCCCCGCAAATTAAAATAGCATAAATAAACTCGGGAAAAGTAGTTAATAGGGGATCGGGGCATTAATTCTTAAGACGATCGACCGGGTCATCACGATGGAGGGTGAACCGGGGTCGTGACACTATCATAAGAGAAAACCGAACACGAGATTATGTTTCGGAAAGATCCATCTCGTTTAGTGACGAGGATGCTGAGGGCATCATCCAAACTCACAATGATGCACGGGTAATATTAGTACTTATTAATAATTCTCTAGTTAAGAGTGTTAATTGATCTAGGTAGCTCGACAAACATCATTTGATGGTGAGTCGTATAATAATTGGGGTTGTTAAACCAAATTGTACTAGCAATCCGAGTGCTAAACGGGTTCAATATTGCTAGTGAGACAATGAATGGAGAAATCTATCGGTCAATGCGACCAGTGTCACACTTCATTTTTACCACCCAAGAAGGGATATAAGAGAGTTTTTCCAATTAAAGTGACATTATTCAAAAAGGGATTATTTTATTTAATTTTTTCAGAGTCGCCACTTGGGATAATTAGGGTGTCCCAACTCACCGGTTTATTTTAAATCCCAAATTGAGGAAATTTTCGACTTTATTTAAAAGTCTGCGAACCAGAAATTCTAAGTAAGGAATTCTGTTAACCCGGGAGAAGGTGTTAGGCATTTTCGGATTTCGTGGTTCTAGCACGGTCGCTTTAACTATTATTAATTGGCCTATTATCTGATTAATTATAAGTTTTAAACATATTGTGCATTTTAACTTTGTAACCGCCTTTTAGTTATTTTAAAACTGCTTTTAGGATTTATGGAATTATTTCTTGAACAAGTTACGATTGTCGTACACTTGTTTATTTTGGAACAAGCCGCGAACCACGCTACATGAAATGTACCCGTGATTCACGACATGTTTATTTATTATTAAGTTCGAAGTTGTTATGATCGGGTCACATGAAATGCACACCCGAATTTGGGAATTAGGTATCATGACTATTCCACGGGAACCATACCTATAGTCACGATAATTTATTTATTAATCGCGCCTAAAGCATTTCTACGAATATTCATTCTTTAAATCATGACCATGTCATGCGAATGTGTACATAATCACGATACATTATAACATTCTAAAATCCAAACCTCTCTACCTAACGCAGCCTTTTAATAGATCGTAATCTCAACTAAGCAATTAAAAATTCCTAAACATAAGTCAAGCTAAATGGTGTTTGAACATAGCAATTTAAGAAGCAACTTTATTTTTCTAACCAATACTTCAAAAATCTATCCTATATACACATTCTAAACATGGCTCATACATGAATAAGATAGATTAGCAAAGCAGGTACGGTCACTAAATAAGAAAAGAAGTTGGAACGAAATCACACATGATAAAGAAATATGGCATTCCAACAACAACCTTTTGAACTTTCAAGAATAACAATAATAATCCTATTTTGTGAAATGAAAAGTATCTTATCTAGTGAAACATGAATCCCTACCATTTTGTCCTAGTTCCACAAGCCCAAAGGCAACTTCTTTTTCACCATTGTATTATAACCAATTTTCCCCCAAAGGCCATATATAGAATAAGACCAGATGTCCCTCTAAAATTGTTTTGCATGTTCTTCCAAGTGAAAAATTATGTCCTAATAATGAAAGCTTATCTTATGCACTAAAAAAGAAGAAGAAAGAATTGAAACTTCACTTGAAGAAATTAATTAAAAAATCTACTCCATTATTGATAGAAATGGCAGCTAGAAAGGGCAAAAGCAGTCACAACCCTAATACATATATAAGAACATATCATAATGGGCAATGAATATAAAACATACAGTTTCCATGAATGGAGCATCCAAAAGATGAATATCCAACACTACTACCGTAAGATTCAAAAAGCAAACAAAATAAGATAGAGATGGACCTTCAATAGTCGTAGCTTCAATTCAATTAATAAACTTTCCAGCTTGGTTTACACAACGAGCAAATGTTTTATTCCGAAAATACTAAGAGGTCGAAATCGCTATCGCTACTCGAACAGTAAATCGGCAGCACCAAAACCTGGAACGCAGCCTCAAACAGGGGCCTCGATAGAAAACTCATCGAACTCTGAATTCTTCACTTATACGAAAATGAATGGGATCGAAACAGAAGCTGGAAGTTTCTAAACTCGATGCCAAATGATTTTGAGGGGGAATTGCAACAAGTAACTTAAAGGACAATAATTTCACTGAAGTTAGATTTAGGAAATTTAAAATTTCTATCTTAACTTTTTCTTTTCCCTTTCGTTCCAATTTTATCCAAAATCTCTGGTGGTAAAGCTTTTCGTCTCTTTGTCTAGTGTGTGTGCGAATTGTTTTATGAAGAAACCAGAAAATTTCGAAAGATGTCCAAGAAGGGGTATGGTTGGGACGATGTATTTGGAATTAGGTGCGGCAGATTTTGGCAATTCTTAGGAGCTGCCATTCTTCTTTGGTTGTCTAGGTCAAGCTCTAGGTCTAGGAATTGAAAACTTAAGGTAGAGTTTCTATAATTAGGTATTTTATATGGAGGTGAGAAGGGATGATGGCCATTAGATTAGAAGAAAATAGATGGCTAAGATTAAATCTTGCACTTGAATGGGCTAATGGGCTAAGGGTAATTGGATTGGACCATGTCTTTCCAGTTTGAACTTAGGCTAAAAAGACCAAATAATACAATATATCTATAAAAATGTAAAAATCACTCTAAATTAAAATAAACTAATATAAAATTAAATACTACGAGTGAAATTAATTTTTTTTTTGTATTTTCAAATGTTATAATACTATAAATATAAATATACTAATTGACTTTAACCGAAAGATGAAAATATTTATTTTATTTTTTTGTAATTTATATTTTTTGTGATAAAATAAAGTAAAAGAGTTAAAACTATTTAAAATAACGATATCAAACCTAAACTAAATATTTTACGCTAAAAATGTGTAAAATCTTGGGGAGGGTCAAAAATTACATGTCTACAGCTGCCCCTCTTTGACTGGAAACGCGAAGAGTCTTCAGACAAAGAACGACGAGAATGGTTTTTTGACCGGACCCTTATTTAGAGAGACCAAAAACTAAAAGAAAGGAGAATGTGACCGAACCCTGGTGTCCGATCTGCGTACATATCTTTGGCTATAAAGGAATCAGGCTACGTGTAGTTCAGAAGTAAATGAGGTGATAGAGTACCGAGTTGGAGAGCCGATTGAGGTGACGTTTCGTCGAGGTGCCGGTCCGCAATCCTGTTATACATCAAAAATCAAAAAAATAAAAAAGACTAACTAAGTCTGACAACTATGAGTTACAAGATTCCTGTCTATAAGTATTCTGAAGCTTGATCTTGAGTTTTGAATGGTTCTTCATGCAGACTTTGGATTTGAACCTTGACGCTTGCTAGTTGCAGGTGCTAGTTCATTCTTTTTCAGCTTTTCGGATCAAAACCGGACACCACACCATGCTTGTGACTTCAGTCATGTCTTGAGCAGCTCATATCTTTCATCAATTTCTGCATTTGGATTCTTCTTGCCTTTCTTTTTTTATTTTGGATTGTGACTAACTTTTGTTGATCACCTCGGACTGTTGACTCGCATTTTTGCCTCGAGCTTCTTTTGTTGCTGACTCGAATTGCATTCTGAAGTGAATTCCCTTGTTTTTCAGGTGGGTGCCTGATTGCCAAAACTTGAACTGTCTTCCTTTGAAGCTTGAATTGTTTTCCCTTGTTCTCCAGGTGGGCGCCTGATTGCTGAACGTGAACACTCCTCCTTCGAAACCGCTTTCCGTTGAAACTTGAATTGTCTTCCTTTGTTCTCTATGTGGCCGCCTGATACTACAACAAAACAGACAAAACAATAGAAACTTTTCTGCCCCAGTTTGCACTAGGAAGATTTGTGAGTTGTTCGCAAAACTATAAATCACCTACACTGTTGATGAAGGATGCAACGATGAGAGTAAATTAATGACTCGACTAGGATGTGCGTCTCTTAAAAGTGATTGAGCTTGCGGAAAACTATAAGATAAGCTTGACTAAATTTAAGACTGACCCTCTTCTCCAGCCGGGGCCCCTGATTTCAAGAGAACTAAACATTGATAACTTAAGAAAACTAAAAATTGACCCCTCTTTTTTTTTAAATTCAGACTTCCCTTTTATTTTTAAATTATTATCCTAGGATAAAATTCATCGGACTAGGGTTTCTTTTCTACTTCTTTTTTTGTATCTTAGGAGAAAAATTCATTAGAATAAGATTGCTATCCTAGGAGAAGATTCATCAGACTAGGTTCCCTTTTTGTTATCTTAGGAGAAAGATTCATCAGACTAAGATTTTTATCCTAGGAAAAAATTCATCAGACTAGGTTTTCTTTTCTACTTCTTTTTTGGTATCATAGGAGAAAAAGTATAAGACTAAGATTGTGATCCTAGGAGAAAGTTCATAAGACTAGGTTCCCTTTTTATTATCTTAGGAGAAAGATTCATTAGACTAAGATTTATATCCTAGGAGAAAATTTATCAAATTAGGTCCTATTTTAGGAGAAAGATTCATCAGACTAGGTTTTCTATCTTAGGAGAAAGATTCATCAGACTATGATTTATATCCTAGGAGAAAATTCATTAAATTATGTCCTATCTTAGGAGAAATATTCATCAGACTAGGTTTTCTATCTTAGGAGAAAGATTTATCATACTAAGATTTTGATGCTAGGAGAAAGTTCATCAAACTAGGTTCCCTTTTTGTTATCTTAGGAGAAAGATTCATTAGACTAAGATTTATATCCTAGGAGAAAATTCACCAGACTAGGTCCTATCTTAGGAGAAAGATTCATCAGACTAAGATTTTGATCCTAGGAGAAAATTCATCAGATTAGGTTTTCTATCTTAGGAGAAAGATTCATCAGACTAAGATTTTGATCCTAGGAGAAAGTTCATCAGACTACGTCTTTTATTATCTCAGGATAGAGATTTATCCGACTAAGATTTTGATCATAGGAGAAAGTTCATCAGACTAGGTCTTCTATCTTAGGAGAAAGATTCATCATACTAAGATTTTGATCCTAGGAGAAAGTTCATCAGACTAGGTCTTTTTTTATTATCTTAGGAGAAGGATCTATCAGACTAAGATTTTGATCCTAGGAAAAAGTTCATCAGACAAGGTCAGACTAAGATTTCTATTGGGAGGAAAATCCATCAGACTAGGACTTTTTATCCTAGGAGGCAAAATGTAAAGATCAATGGTAAGATTTTATACACAATAACAAAACAAATAAAGGTGAAGATTTGAGAAACTTCCCTTTGTTGGCTCTTCTCTTCTTTTCTTTTTCTTTTCTCTTTTTTTTGTTTGTTTTTTTAACCACTTTTCTTGCACTGCTTTGTTCCTGTTTCACACAAAGAAAAATTTATCAATTTTGAAAATGGTGGTCGGTTTGTGGCCTTAAGTCTTGGGCGACTTGGCTTCTGCTCAATCAGCTTGAGTCGTTTTCAAGAGACTTTTGCGCTGCATCAACCCTAATTGTTTCACACCCAGTACCATTTGTATTTTGGCTCAATTAGCCTTATACCAACTGGGGATCTTTTCTTAGGTGACCTTTTCTGATATCTTGAATGACTTCTTGTTTTTTGAGCAATTTGTCTGTCAGAGAGAATCACAAGTTATCTTTGTTTGCGCCAAGTTGGCTGACAAGAGTCTTTTGGGGGAGCCTTTGCATGAATCCTCAAGGCACGTTGACTGTAACAACTGAGTGTGCTGGCCAAAGCTACTTTGTGCAACTCAAAAGCTAGTAGCAGATTTTGAAATCTTTTCTTACTTGTTTTGACAAGGACTGACTCAATGTGAAGAACACAATGATGCAAAGAAACAAATATTAACAAGAAATGCCCCATGTCGGAAGGACAGATGGAAGAGTTTTTTTTTTCTTTACTTTTTTTTATAACTAGCCTTAATGATCATGACATGCATTTTGGACTCAACAGCCTGATCTATCAAACTAATCCAATCTTCCCTTTTGCCATTCTTATGAGCTTTGAAGGCGAGCTTGTTCGTACCGATCCTTTGCATCAACTTCATGACTCACTTTCGACTAGTGGTGCCCTGTCACGACCCGAATTTCCGACCCTCGGGAGTCGTGATGGCGCCTACTAATGGGAGCTAGGTAAGCCAAACCGTAACTATTTGCTACACTTTCATTTTTGCTTCTTTTTAGCAAGCACAAGTCGATAATATGATAAAGCGGAATTTTAAATAAATAAGCGGAAGTCAACAATTATATATCTTAAGGCAACATCTATTACAACCTTTAAAACCTCCAATACCCAAAACCTAGTGTCACAATATCATAGACTGTCTAAGAGTTACTACATACAAGGTCTGAAGAAATACAATACACTGTTTCTGAACAAAAGAAAATGAAACAGGAAATAGAGATAGAGGGAGACGTCAGGGCCTGCGGACGCCTGCAGGTCTACCTTGGGTCCCCGAGTGGACTGAAGGAAACACTCCAACTACTATCTGAAAGTTGCTCCTGGATCTGCACAGTGCAGAGTGTAGTATCAGCACAACCGACCCCATGTACTGGTAAGTGTCTAGCCTAACCTCGGCGAAGTAGTGACGAGGCTAGGACCAGACTACCAAATAAACCTGTGTAGTTCAAATGTATATACAGCGGAAAAAAAAGAAGAAAATAACCAGTCAGTGTGGGAGGGGGAAACATACTGTGGGGGAGATAACAGTTCCGAATAAAAAGCATCAAGTAAGGAAAGAAACAACATAACTCGAATATCAACAAAGAATCAAAAATCAACAATTTGCACGGCATCACCCTTCGTGCTTTTACTCTTGTCCTTTCCGAAGCAATTTTATAATAAAAGTTTGCACGACATCACCCTTCGTGCTTTTACTTTCGTCCTTACCAAATCAATCACATAATAAAGATGTGCACGTCACCACTCTTCGTGCTTTTACTCTCTTTCTTCACCATATAATCAGTGAAAATCGGTACGGAATGGTACGTCGTATGGCACGGCATCACCCTTCGTGCTTTACACTCTTTCCTTACAATAGCAAACAATGCATGGCATCACTCATCGTGCTTTACGCTCTTTCCTCACATTAGCAAACAATGCACGGCATCACCCTTCGTGCTTTAACACTCTTCCTCACCCAAACAACAATCACAAGCAAAGGGGCAAGGGAATAAACAAAACAGTAATAGAGATCCCGGCAAGGGAACTATAGATAAACAATTAAATCCCGGCAAAGGAACAACATCAATAATCTCAACGTCCCGGCAAAGGAGATAATCATCAAAGCAACAATATCCCGGCAAGGGAACAATTTAATAACCCTTTCTCTTTCTTTCACTTTTATTACATAACTCACTTTACCACTTGAGCCAATGCTCTAAAGGGTCCAATCATCTCATATACTTTCACAATTCATAATATAACTTGAGCCAATGCTCCAAAGGGGTCAATCATCTCATATACTTTCACAGTTCATAATATAACTTGAGCTAATGCTCTTCGATGTTCAAGGTTACAATTCCTTCCACAAACTTTCCACAACAGTTATAAATCATCACCAAGGCAGGAAAGATATAACGATTTCAAGATCTTCAAAATTTAAAGACACACGGTCATGCTAGACACCAACGTATAGATGCTTGTCACAATGCCTATACATCGTCCTCAACAATTATCATGTAGCAAATAAGACTCAACTCCTAATCCCTCAAGCTAATGTTAGACCAAACACTTACCTTGATGCAACGAACACAATTCAAGCCTCAACTACTGCTTTACCTCTTGTTTCCACTACCAACTCGCTTGTATCTAGCCACAATTTACTTAACGATATCAATAAATGCTAAATGAATCAATTCTAATGCATGAAAATAGGTTTTATTAAGATTTCCCCAAAAAGTCAAAACTCGATCCCGGGCCTGCTTGGTCCAAACCCGAAACTCGAACCAAAACTCGATTACCCATTTACCCCTGAGCCCGGATATATAATTAGTTTTGGAATCCGACCTTAATTTAAGGTCTCAATCCCCAAATTTCAATATTTTTAGGTTTTACCCAAAATTCCCAATTCCAACATGAAAACCCTATATTCTTGGATGAAATCTTGTTAAAAGAAGTTAAGGAATCAAAGAAATAAGTTAAAAATCATTTACTAGTGTTTTGGGAGAAGAAGGAGCATTTGGAAAATCGCCTCTTATGTTTTAGGGTTTTGAAAAGTGTAAAATAACTGAAAAGTCCGTTTAAATATACTCCTTTCAGACCCTCTCTGTGAACCGCATAAAAAGGAATGTGACCGCGGAGCTCCACCGCGGAACGCAAAAAATCGAGCACGGCCGCGAAGGCTTGGCCTCGCTCACCGCGGACAACACAAATCCCACCGCGGTCGCGAAGTCCCCACCGCGGCCGCGAAGCTTCCACCTCGGACCGCGAGACCTGGCTTCAGAGACCTGCAACTTCTCTGAATCTGTAACTTTTTCCTAAGTGTAAAAACATCCCGAAACTCACCTGAGCGCTCGTGGATCCAAACCAAATGTCATACTAACTCAAAAACATCATATGGACCTACTCGTGCGATCACATCATCAAAATAACATGTAAAATCATGAATTAAACCTCAAAACTCAACATTTTCATCAAGAACTCTCAAAGTTCATAACTCTTCAGTCGAAAGTCCAACTCACGTCAAAGAAACTCCGTTTTTCACCAAATTTCACAGTTATCTTTCAAATACTATACTAAGTTTGTACCGGGATCCGGAACCAAAATACGGGCCCGATAACAATGGATTCAAACATTAATTCTTTCCTTTATTCATTAGATAATTCAGTAAATTAATTTCTTTCAAAAATTGATTTCTAAGGCTTGGGACCTCAGAATTCATTTTCGGGCATACGCCCAAGTCCCATATTTTACTGCGGACCTCCCGGGATAATCGGAACACGGATTTGGGTGCGTTTGCTAAGAATGTTGACCAAAGTCAACCATAATCAAAGTTTTAACTCTAAAATTTCTATTTCTCATATTTTCACATAGAAGGCTTTCTGAATATAGGTCCGGACCACGCACGTAAATCAAGGTGGTGTAAAAAGGGAGGTTTTTAGGCCTCGGAACACTGAATGCACTTGCAACACAAGTGATGACCTTTTGGGTCATCACATTCTCTACCTCTAAAACAACCGTTCGTCCTCGAACGGACATAAGAAGGAAGTACCTAAGTCGGGAAAAAGATGGGGATACCGGTTCTGCATATCGGACTCGGACTCCCAGGTCGATGTCTCAGGAGGATGACCTCTCCACTGAACACGAACAGAAGGAAAACTCTTCGACCTCAGTTGACGAACCTGCCGGTCTAGAATAGGATCGGCTCCTCCTCATAAGACAAGTCCATGTCCAACTGGATAGTGCTGAAATCTAACACGTGGGATGGATCGCCATGACATTTTCGGAGCTTGGAGACATGAAACACTGGATGCACGGTCGATAAGCTCGGCGACAATGCAAGTCTATAAGCCACCTCTCTCACTCGATGAAGAATCTCAAACGGACCGATAAACCTAGGGCTAAGCTTGCCCTTCTTCCCAAATCTCATCACGCCTTTCATAGGCAACACTCAGAGCAATACCCGCTCTCCAACCATAAAAACCATATCTCAAACCTCGCGGTTTGCATAACTCTTTTGCCTGGACTAAGTTGTACGAAGCCTATCCTGACCTTGTCCAGAGCCTCCTGAACCAGATCCGTACCCAACAATCGAGCCTCTCCCGGCTCAAACCATCCAACTGGAGATCGACACCGCCTACCATATAAAGCCTTATAAGGAGCCATCTGGATACTCGACTGGTAACTGTTGTTTTAGGCAAACTCTGCTAAAGGCAAAAACTGATCCCACGAGCCTCCAAAGTCAATGACACAAGCTCGGAGCATATCCTCCAAAATCTGAATAGTCTGATCGGACTGCCCGTCCGTCTGAGGATGAAATGTTGTGCTCAACTCAACCTGGGTGCCCAACTCTCGCTGAACTGCTCTCCAAAAACGTAAGGTAAACTGCGTAAGTCGATCCAAAATGATAGATACAGGCACACCATGAAGACGAAGAGTCTCCCGGGTATAGATCTCATCTAACCTCTCGGATGAATAGGAGACTGCCAGAGGAATGAAATACGCTGACTTGGTCAGCCTATCAACAATGACCTATACTGCGTCGAACTTCCCCCGAGTCTGCAGGAGTCCAACAACGAAATCCATAGTGATTCGCTCCCACTTCAACTCGGGAAGCTCAATCCTCTAAAATAAACCACCAGGCATCTGATGCTCGTACTTAACCTACTAACAATTCAAACGCCGAGCTATATATGCAACGATATCCTTCTTCATTCTCCGCCACCAATAATGCTGCCGCAAATCCTAATACATCTTCGCGGTACCCGGATGAATAGAGTACCGGGAGCTATGGGCCTCCTCTAAAATCAACTCTCGGAGCCCATCCACATTAGGCACACAAACTTGACCCTGCAATCTCAAAACTCCATCATCATCTAAGGTAACTTGCTTGGCACCTCTGCACTGCACCGTGTCTCTAAGGACACACAAATGGGGATCATCATACTGCCGATCACGGATACGCTGCAATAGAGAAGAACGAGAGACCGTGCAGGCCAATACACGACTAGGCTCAGAAATATCCAACCTCACAAACTGATTGGCCAAAGCCTGAATGTCCAAAGCAAGCGGTCTCTCACCGACCGGAATATAAGCAAGATTAACCATACTGGCTGACTTCCTACTCAACGCATCGGCCACCACATTGGCCTTTCCCGAGTGATATAAGATAGTGATATCGTAATCTACCAACAACTCCAACCACCTCCTCTGCCTCAAATTCAACTCCTTTTGCTTGAACAAATACTGGAGACTCTTGTGATCGGTGAACACCTCACATGCCACGCCATACAGATAATACCTCCAAATCTTCAATTCCTGAACAATGGCTTCCAACTCCAAATCATGAACCAGATAGTTCTTCTCATGATTCTTCAACTACCGCGAAGCATAAGCAATGACCTTGACATCCTACATCAACACTGCACCAAGCCCAACACGAGATGCATCACAATAAACTATATAAGGCCCTGGACCTGTGGGCAAAACCATCACTGGTGATGTAGTCAGAGCTGTCTTGAACTTCTGAAAGCTCGCCTCACACTCATTCGACCATATAAATTGGGCACCTTTCTGGGTCAACCTGGTCATCGGGGCAGCGATAGATGAAAACCCTTCCACGAACCGACCATAGTAGCCTGCCAATCCCAAGAAACTCCGAATCTTTGTAGCTGATGCTGGTCTAGGCCAGTTCTTGACCACCTCAATCTTCCTTAGATCAACCTCAATACCCTTTGCTGATACAATATGACCCAGAAATGTAGCTGAACTGCACCAGAACTCACACTTCGAGAATTTATCATATAACTGGCTATCCCTCAAGATCTGAAGAACCACTTTAAGATGTTGCTCGTGCTCCTCCCAGCTGTGGGAATATATCAAAATATCATCAAGGAAGACTATCACGAATGAGGCAAATAAGGCCTGAACACTCGATTTATCAAATCCATAAAAGTTGTTGGGGCATTAGTCAACCCAAATGACATGACCAGGAACTCATAATGCCCGTACCGAGTGCGGCAAGTTGTCTTAGGGACATCGGATGCCCTAATCCTTAACTGATGATAAATAGATCTCACATCAATCTTTGAGAACACCTTGGCACCCTGAAGCTGATTAAACAAATCATCGATTCTCGGAAATGGATATTTATTCTTGATTGTAACCTTGTTCAACCGCGGTAATCAATACACATTCTCATCGATCCATCCTTCTTCTTAACAAATAACACCGGCACACCCCAAGGCAAAACACTGGATTTAATGAAACCCTTCTCAAGTAAGTCTTGCAACTGTTCCTTCAACTCTTTCAACTCCGACGGGGACATACGATACGACGGGATAGAAATGGGCTGAGTACCCAGAGCCAAATCAATGAAAAAGTCAATATCCCTATCGGTTGGCATACCCGGCAAGTACGAAGGGAAAACATCAAGAAACACTCAAACAACAGGCACAAAATTAATAGAAGGGACCTCAGCACTAGAATCACGAACATATGCGGCCAAACAACCCCCTTCTCGACCATACGCCGAGCCTTCACATACGAGGTAACACTGCGGGTAGAATGACCAGGAGTGCCTCTCCACTCTAAACATGGCAAATCCGGTAAGGCTAAGGTCACCGTCTTGGCATGGCAGTCCAAGATAGCATGGTAAGGTGATAACCAGCCCATCCCTGATATAACATTGAAATCGACCATGTCTAGAAGCAAAAAATCCACACGGGTCTCAAGACCCCCAATTACCACAATACAAGAATGATGGACTCGATATACCACAATAGAATCACCCACCGTGTAGGCACATAAACAAGAATAATCAATGAATCACTAGGCATGACCAGATACAGTGCAAAATAAGATGACACATACAATAGACCCTGGATCAAATAACACTGAATCATCTCTATCACAAACCAGAATAGTACCTGTAATGACTGCATCTGAAGCCTCAGCCTCGGGCCTAGCTGGAAGGGCGTAACATTGGGGCTGGGCCCCACCACCCTGAACTACATCTCTGGGATGGCCTGCAGCTGGCTGGCCTCCACCTCTGGCGGCCTGAGCTCCTCCTCTAGTACCTCTACCTCCACCTCTAGCACCTCTACCCCCATCTCTAGCTGGCTGGGCGGGCTATGGAACACCTGGTGCCTGTACCATAGCACGAGAACCCTGATGTTGAGAGTTACTCGGTGCTCGAGGGAAAAACCTAGCAATATGACCCAGATCACCACAGGTGTAACAAGCCCTCGGCTGCTGAGACTGCTGGCCCTGATGACCTGAATGACCACCCCGAAAACTTTGAAGCATCGGTGCACTGATAAGAGCAGGTGGTGTATTGTAGGACTGCTAATCGGGATACTGCATCTGGGGACCACGACCACCTGGAGTACAGTGAGAAACCTGGAGCGTTGACTGAAAGGACCTAGGAGGATGGCCTCTACCATACGAATCTCGACCTCCGGATGAGGTACCACTGAATCGACCTGAATGACAGGGCCTCTTGTCTGACCCATGACCGCCTCCCTATGACAGAACCATCTCAACTCTACAGGCCACATTGGCCGTCTCCTGAAAATTAATCTCACTCCCAGCCTCTCTAGCCATCTGAAGACAAATCGGCTGAATAAGACTGTCAATAAAACCTCATCACCCTCTCTCTCTCTCTCGGTGGGGAGTATGATGAGAGCATGTTGAGCCAAATTGATGAACCCGATCTCATACTGGGTAACAGTCATAGAACCCTGCTAGAGGCACTCAAACTGCCTCTGATAGGCCTCTCTCTGAGTAACGGGGAGAAACTTCTCCAGGAATAACACTGTAAACTGCTCCCAAGTCAAGGCTGGCGATCCGGCTGGTCTTGCTATGCAGTAATCCCTCCACTAGGTCTTGGTGGATCCAGACAAGCGAAATGTAGCAAAATCGACCCTCTCAAAAATGCCCATGTTCCTGAGAACCTCGTGGTAGCTGTCTAGATAATCCTGGGGATCATCAGTAGATACAACACTGAAAGTAGAAGTGAAGAGCTTGGTGAACCTATCCAGTCTCCAGAAAGCATTGGAGGACATAGTCGCTCCATCACCGGTCTGAGCTACCACACCCGACTGTACTGCTCCAACTGGCAACCGCTGGAGTCTGAATCTGAGGAACTACCTGCTCCGGAGTGCGAGTAACAGGAGTTTGGGCCCCTCCTCCAGCCTGAGAGACGGCTGGTGCTACAGGAAGCAAGCCTGCCCGGGTGACACTCTCCATGAGGCCCACTAATCAGACCAGAGCATCTTGAAGAACTGGTGTAGCAATAAACGCCTCTGGGACCTGAGCTGGGCCTACCATAATTGCTAGAGCCGGAACCTCCTCATCAAAATAAACCTAAGGCTCCGTCATTGGAGCTGCTGCTCGGGGCTGAGATCTGCCCCTACCTCAGCCTCTAGCACGGCCGCGGCCTCGCCCTCTGCCCCTCGTGGGAGCGACTGCTGGGGTCTTGGGATGCTGAGCGAAGGATGAGGAAGTGCGTGTTCTTGCCATCTGCGAAAGAACAGAGTAGAAGTTTAGTTAGCATGATAAACAAAACCGCATGACGAGGAAGAACAAATGTGAAGTTTTTCCTAACTCTGTAGCCTTTGGGGATAAATACAGACATCTCCGTACTGATCCCTCAGACTCTACTAAGCTTGTTTGTGATCTGGGAGACCTATGTAACCTAGAGTTTTGATACCAACTTGTCACGACCCGTATTTCCCACCCTCGGGAGTCGTGATGGCGCCTACTAATTGGAGCTAGGCAAGCCAAACCTTAATTACTTGCTACACTTTCATTTTTCTTCTTTTTAACAAACACAAGTCGATAATATAATAAAGAGGAATTTTAAATAAATAAGCGAAATTCAACAATTATATATTTTAAGGCTACGTCATTACAACCTTTAAAACCTCCAATACCAAAAACCTAGTGTCACAGACTGTCTAAGAGTTACTACATACAAGGTCTGAAGAAATACAATACATTATTTCTGAACAAAAGGAAATGAAACAAGAAATAGAGATAGAAGGAGACGCCAGGGCCTGCGGACGTCTGCAGGTCTATCTTGGGTCCCCGGGTGGACTGAAGGAAACACTCCAACTACTATTCGGAAGCTGCTCCTGGATCTGCACACAGTGCAGAGTGTAGTATCAATACAACTGACCCCATGTGCTAGTAAGTGTCTAGCCTAACCTCAGCGAAGTAGTGACGGGGCTAGGACCAGACTACCAAATAAACATGTGCAATTAAAATGTTTATGCAGCAAAAAAGAAATACAGAAAATAACCAGTCAGTGTGGGAGGGGGAAATATGTTGTGGGGGAGATAACAGTTTCGAATAAAAAGCATCAAGTAAGGAATGAAACAACATAACTCGAATATCAACAAAGAATCAAAAATCAACAATTTGCACAGCATCACCCTTCGTGCTTTTACTCTCATCCTTTCCAAAGCAATTTTATAATAAAAGTGTGCTCGACATCACCCTTCGTGCTTTTACTTTCGTCCTCACCAAATCAATCACATAATAAAGATGTGCATGTCACCACTCTTCATGCTTTTACTCTCTTTCCTCGCCATATAATCAATGAAAATCGGTGTGGAATGGTACGTCGCACGGCATGACATCACCCTTCATTCTTTACACTCTTCCTCACAATAGCAAACAATACACGGCATCACCCTTCATGTTTTACGCTCTTTCCTCACATTAGCAAACAATGCATGGCATCACCCTTCGTGCTTTAACACTCTTCCTCACCCAAAAAACAATCACAAGCAAAGGGGCAAGAGAATAAACAAAACAGTAATATAGATATCGACAAGGGAACTACAGTTAGACAATTAAATCTTGGCAAGGGAAAAACATCAATAATCTCAACGTCTCGGCAAGGGAGATAATCAACAAAGCAACAATATCCCGGCAAGGGAACAATTTAATAACTCTTTCTCTTTATTTACCTTTTATTTCATAACTCACATTACCACTTGAGCCAATGCTCTAAAGGGTCCAATCATCTCATATACTTTCACAATTCATAAATATAACTTGAGCCAATGCTCCAAAGAATTCATTCATCTCATATACTTTCACAGTTCATAATATAACTAGAGCCAATGCTCATCGATGTTCAAGGTTACAATTCCTTCCACAAACTTTCCACAACAATTAGAAATCATCACCAAGGCATGAAAGATACAACGAAATCAAGATTTTCAAAATTTAAAGACTCACGGTCATGCTAGACACCAACGTATAGATACTCGTCACCATGCCTATACGTTGTAATCAACAATTATCATGTAGCAAATAAGACTAAACTCCTAATCCCTCAAGCTAAGGTTAGACCAAACACTTACCTCGATGCAACGAACACAATTCAAGCCTCAACTACCGCTTTACCTCTTGTTTACACCACCAACTTGCTTGTATCTAGCCACAATTTACTTAACAATATCGATAAATGCTAAATGAATCAATTCTAATGCATGAAAATAGGTTTTAGAAAGATTTCCCCAAAAAGTCAAAAATTGACCCCGGACCCGCTTGGTCCAAACACGAAATTCGGACCAAAACCCGATTACCCATTTACCCCCAAGCCCGGATATATAATTGGTTTTGAAATCCGACCTCAATTTGAGGTCTCCATCCCCAAATTTTGATATTCTTAGGTTTTACCCAAAATTCCCAATTCCACCATTAAAACCCTAGATTCTAGGATGAAATCTTGTTAAAAGAAGTTAATGAGTGAAAGAAATAAGCTAAAAATCACTTACTAGTGCTTTGGGAGAAGAAGGAGTATTTGGAAAATCGCCTACCATGTTTTGGGGTTTTGAAAAGTGAAAAATAATTGAAAAGTCCGTTTAAATATACTCCTCTCAGACCCTCTCCGCGGACCGCATAAAAAAGACTATGACCGCGGAGCTCCACCGCGGACCGCAAGAAATCGAGCGCGCCCACGAAGGCTTGGCCTTGCTCACCACTGACTGCACAAATCCCACCGCGGTCGCGAAGTCGCCACCGCGGTCGCGAAGTCGCCACCGCGCCGCGAAGCTTCCACCGCGGACCGCGAGACCTGGCTCCAGAGACCTGCAACTTCTCTGAATCTGTAACTTTTTCCTAAGTGTAAACATATCTCGAAACTCACCCGAGCCCTCGGGGCTCCAAACCAAATGTCATACTAACTCAAAAACATCATATGGACCTACTCGTGCGATCACATCATCAAAATAACATGTAAAATCATGAATTAAACCTCAAAACTCAACATTTTCATCAAGAACTCTCAAAGTTCATAACGCTTCAACTAGAAGTCCAACTCATGTCAAATAAACTTTGTTTTCCACAAAATTTCACAGTTATCTTTCAAATACTATAACAAGTTTGTACCGGGCTCCGAAACCAAAATACGGGCCCGATAACAATGGTTTCAAACATTAATTCTTTCCTTTATTCCTTACATAATTTAGTAAAACAATTTCTTTCAAAAATTGATTTCTAAGGCTTGGGACCTCGAATTCATTTCCGGGCATACACCCATATTTTACTGCGGACCTCCCGGGATCGTCGGAACACGGATCCGAATCCGTTTGTTAAGAATATTGACCAAAGTCAACCATAATCAAAGTTTTAATTCTAAAATTTCTATTTCTCATATTTTCACATAGAAGGCTTTCCGAATATAGGTCCGGACCATGCACATAAATCAAGGTGGGTAAAAAGGGAGGTTTTTAGGCCTCGGAACACTGAATGCACTTGCAACACAAGTGATGACCTTTTGGGTCATCACATGCCCCGTGAGATTTTCACCTACAAGTCTCTCTCATTTATTCATCTCTGCTTACCGTCGCTTTACAGTGCCCGTGAGGGTTTTCACTAGCAAGACTCTCTCATTTTTTATATATATTTTTTTGAGCAACTTGGCAGTGTTCTATGTAGCATGACAATCGTTGCTCATTACATGCATCTCTTGGCATTCTTGAAGGTTGATCAGGAGGTCTTTATTTTGAAGGCTTTTGGATATGGGTAGGAAGAAAGGTCGGCATAAGGCTCAAAATAGACTCAAAGTAAAAGGGGTTGCAGACTTACAACTCTTAGAATCGATTCTTTTAAAAATCAAATAAAATATTTGCCCCAGTTTCAGCTATTGGGGATTTTTTTTTTTGAATTTTTTCTTTGAATTCATATTTGGTTGGACCGAACCGTGAGGTTGCCTACGTATGTTTTTTTAAGGAATCAAGTCGAACGTAGTTCAAACATCTGACCTAACTATAATTCATCTTTCTTTCTGTTTCTTTTTTTTTCTTTTGGTTTCTTTTGTTTTCCAAAACAAGTTGCCCCAACTTCTATTTTTTTAGGGCAGACAATTCTTTTCTTCTTCTTTTTTTTTCTCACTTGAACTTTTTAGGAATTGCCCCAGTTTGTACTCTTGGGACATGGACTCTTTTTTTTTCCTTTTTCTCTTTTTTTTTTTGACTATTGCCTATAAACTTGATTCCAAAAGAGGGTGGTCAAATAAAATAACACAGGTCAAAGAATGTCAATCATGTTATCTTTTCGCGATCTCAGCATTGACGAACATGTCTGTATTCTTGGTATGTCGTGGTCACAAGACACTTTCTATCCATTAATGTCAAACTTTCCAACAAACTTCAATTCATTCTTCCTCTACCCGATCTTCACAATGATTTTGAAGGTAAAGAGTCTTAACCTCCACGGGTATGACTATTCTAGTTCCACTTGAATTTTACTCGGGCTTAATTCCAAGGTATTTCAACTCTTTTTTATCCTCGAAACTGTCTTTTTCTCAGTTGTCCAATTCAAGCTTAAATCAATTTTCTAAGATCTGGCCAAAAATTTCGCATGCATGTCATGTCACTAGAACTAGCGTGAAAAGAACTATGCACAAAATGGATACAAAGTGACTGATTTTTTTTTAATAAAAGAAAGCAGGGTCCTATAACACAAAAAGAAGAAGAAAAGATGACAAAATAAGCTACCATGGCTAAAAGACAAGTGATTTTCCAGTTACTAAGCGACATCTTAGCCAAAAATTTGCACATCAGTATTACTATGTCATTTAACCATTTGATTGTTTTGGATTCAACACTCAAATTTGATGATCATCCCGAGCAGGCCATGTCCCATTTCTCAAATATGGTAAAGTCACCCCACATTTGCCTCCAATTTCGATTTATCACCGTCAATATGCCTACTTGCATTTTTCTGACCTTGGATCAACAACAATTGTGCTCAACAATGCCTTTTCCGAGAGATCTTGGATTATTCTTGTGTCTTGCCATTGCAAATCGACCACCTTTGACTAGCTTTTATTCCAAAGCAACAAACATGTTAGAATAAACACTCTCTTTCTTTCTTTTTTCCTTTTTTTTTATTTTCTCTTTTTTTTTGTTTCTTTCCTTTCCCTCTTTTTCTTTCAAAATCATTCGATTGAACCTGATGTGGGTTTCCTACGTATCATGTGGGAACATGAATCAGATCTTGTGTAGTTCGGGAAGATTACGAATAAAGTAAATAAACAAACTCTTTTTTTGAATTTTGGACTTTTTCGAAAGAAAGACTTAAAAGGAATAAACAAAATATTTTTGGATTTCGATTTGTTTGCCTGTTGTTTTGTTTTAAACAAAAAGTTGAAAAGAAAGACTTCTAAAAAAGAAAGAATATATTTTTTATTTGAATTTTGACTTTTTTTCCTCTCTTTTTTTTGGAAATTCGAAGGAAAAACTTCTAAAGAAGAAAGGAAATACTTTTTGGATTTTTGGAAATTTATTTTGAATTTATGAAAGAAATGTTTCTAAAGAAAAAGAAACTATTTTTGAATCTTGAATTTTCTTTTTAATATTTGAAAGAAAAATGAAAATATTTTTGGATTTTGAGAAAAATTTAAAAGAAAATATTTTTGGATTTTTTTTTAAAAATTGTGTCTCAAAGAAAGACTTTTCTAAAGAAGGAAGTAAAGGAAAATATTTTTGGAGTTTTGAAAATTGGGGTCTAAAATAAAGACTTTTCTAAAGAAGGAAGTAAAGAAAAATATTTTTGGATTTTTTTAAAAAAATTGGGGTCTAAAATAAAGACTTTCCTAAAGAAGGAAGTAAAGGAAAATATTTTTGAAGTTTTGAAAATTGGGGTCTAAAATAAAGACTTTTCTAAAGAAGGAAGTAAAGAAAAATATTTTTGGATTTTTTAAAAAAAATTGGGGTCTAAAATAAAGACTTTCCTAAAGAAGGAAGTAAAGGAAAATATTTTTGGATTTTCGAATATTGTGGGCCAGAACCGATGAGGTTTGCCTATGTATCTCACATCCGATGAGAATCAGACCCACGTAGTTCGCCCAATTTTAACAGAATAAAAGAAACATGACTTTTTGAAAACATTGGCTTATTTTCTTTCTTTTTTTTTTTCAAAATTTTGGTAGAGTTTAGAATTTTTTCAAATACTTACCTCTCACTCTTGTTTTTTTTTTCCTTTTCTTTTTTTTCTCTTTTTTTTCATTTTATTTCCCTATTCTAGAAGCCAGTCAACATGCAAGCCTGAACAGATAGATACGCAAGTAGCACGTAAGATGCATCAGGATGGTCTTTTAATTTGGGTACACCTGTCTTAGACGGACCCAACCCCTGTGTTGAGTCCCCAAAGTTAAATGTTCCTACTAGGGATCCGACATGAGGCTGTGTTATTCTAGGTTTAAAAACCTGGGTGTATTGTTCTAGACCTGGCTTATCCGAGCGGACAGCTCGAGCGAGGTGGGGCAGCGTACCAAGAATACAGAAGCTTCACCGGCTTTGCAACTTGTCCGAACCTTGTTCTAAAATTAGGATATGACTCTAATAGAAAAGAAGTCACGCGAAGCGCACACTCCCCGGAAGATTTAGAAGACTCAGAGAGAAGAAGGGTTTCGTAACAGTTTTATATACATTCCAAGCAATATCAAAGCGGTAAAAGCGATATTTAGCACATTAGGAACAAATACATAAAAGTCAACTATAACAGTTATTCTAAGATCAAATTTTGAACCCTGAACCAGAAGTTCCGGGTTCTTATCCCCTGCAGAGTCGCCAGAGCTGTCACACCTCCTTTTTCCACCCGAAAGGGGATATAAGGGTGTTTTTCCAATTAAAGTGACATTATTCGAAATGGAATTATTTTATTTAATTTTCAGAGTCGCCACTTGGGATAATTAGGGTGTCCCATATCACCAGTTTATTTTAAATCCCAAATCGAGGAAATTTTCAACTTTATTTAAAAGTCTATGAACCAGAAATTCTATGTAAGGAATTCTGTTAACCAAGGAGAATGTGTTAGGCATTCCCGAAATTCCGTGGTTCTAGCACGGTCGCTTTAACTATTATTAATTGGCCTATTATCTGATTAATTATAAGTTTTAAACATATTGTGCATTTTAACTTTATAACCGCCTTTTAATTATTTTAAAACCGCTTTTAGGATTTATGGAATTATTTCTTGAACAAATTATGATTGTTGTACACTTGTTTGTTTTGGAACAAGCCGCGAACCACGCTACATGAAATGCACCCGCTATTCACGACATGTTTATTTATTATTAAGTTCGAAGTTGTTATGATCGGGTCACATCAAATGCACACCCGAATTTGGGAATTAGGTATCATGATTATGCCACGAGAACCGTATCCATAGTCACGATAATTTATTTATTAATCGCGCCTAAAGCATTTCCACGAATAATGATTCTTTAAATCGTAACCATGTCACGTGAATGTGTACATAATCACGATACATTATAACATTCTAAAATCCAAACTTCTCTACCTAATGCAGCCCTTTAATAGATCGTAATCTCAACTAAGCAATTAAAAATTCCCAAACATAAGTCATGCTAAATGGTGTTTGAACATAGCAATTTAAGAAGCAACTTTACTTTTCTAGCCAATACTTCAAAAATCTATCCTATATACACATTTTAAACATGGCTCATACATGAATAAGATAGATAAGCAAAGCAGGTACGGTCACTAAATAAGAAAAGAAGTTGGAATGAAATCATACATGATAAAGAAACATGGCATTCCAACAACAACCTTTTGAACTTTCAAGAATAACAATAATAATCCTATTTTGTGAAATAAAAAGTATCTTATCTAGTGAAACATGAATCCCTTCCATTTTGTCCTAGTTCCACAAGCCCAAAGGCAACTTCTTTTTCACCATTGTACTATAACCAATTTTCTCCCAAAAACCATGTATAGAATAAGACCAGATGTCCCTCTAAAATTGTTTTGCATGTTCTTCCAATCGAAAAAATATGTCCTAATAACGAAAGCTTATCTTATGCGCTAAAAAGGAAGAAGAAAGAATTGAAACTACACTTGAAGAAATTAATTAAAAAAAACTACTCCATTATCTATAGAAATGGCAGCTAGAAAGGGCAAAAGCAGTCACAACCCCAATACACAGATAAGGACATATCATAATGGGCAATGATTATAAAACATACAGTTTCCATTAATGGAGCATCCAAAAGATCAATATCCAACACTACTATCGTAAGATTCAAAAAGCAAACAAAATAAGATAGAGATGGACCTTCAATAGCCGTAGCTTCAATTAAATTAATAAACTTTCCAGCTTAGTTTACACAACGAGCAAATGGTTATTTCGAAAATACTAAGAGGTCGAAATCGCTACCGCAGCTCGAACAGTAAATTGGCAGCACCAAAACCTGGAATGCGTCCTCAAACAGGGGCCTCGACAGAAAACTCATCGAACTCTGAATTCTTCACTTATGCGAAAACGAAAGGGATCGAAACAGAAGCTGGAAGTTTCTTAACTCGATGCCAAATGATTATGAGGGGGAATTGCAACAAGTAACTTAAAGGACAATAAGTTGACTGAAGTTAGATTTAGGCAATTTCACATTTCTATCTTAACTTTTGCTTTTCCCTTTCGTTCCAATTTTATCCAAAATCTCTGATGGGAAAGCTTTTCGTCTCTTTGTCTAGTGTGTGTGTGAATTGTTTTATGATGAAACCAGAAAATTTTGAAAGATGTCCAAGAAGGGGTATGACTGGGATGGTGTTTTAAGAATTGGGTGCGGCAGATTTTGGCAATTCTTAGGAGGTGTCGTTCTTTTTTGGTTGTCTTGGTCTAGGAATCAATAACCTAGGGTAGGGTTTCTATAATTGGATATTTTATATGGAGGTGGGAAGGGATGATGGCCATTGGATTAGAAGGAAATAGATGGCTAGGATTAAATCTTGCACTTGAATGGGCTAATGGGTTGGGAAGAATGGGCTAAGGGTAATTTGGTTGGGCCATGCCTTTTGGGTTTGAACTTAGGCTAAAATGACCAAATAATACAATGTATCTATAAAAATATAAATATCACTCTAAATTAAAATAAACTAATATAAAATTAAATACTACGAGTGAAACTAATTTTTTTTTTGTATTTCAAATGTTATAATACGATAAATATAAATATACTAATTGACTTTAACCTAAAGATGAAAATATTATTTTATTATTTTGTAATTTTTTTTTTTTTTTGTGATGGAGTTTTTAGAAGTTCGCCTAGCTTTTCTCTCTCCTTTCCTATTTTCCGGCTATCTCGCCGGATTCCGACTTCCATTATTTCCGGCTGATAATCCCCTTCTCCTAGCTAAGGTCTCTCTCTCTCTGTACTCTATTTTGTGAGATTTCTTTTTCTTGGTATTTGTGCAAAAGCAGTTCTGTTTTGGATCTGAGTTGGCTCTAGATAATTGGTCAATTAGCTTCTAAGTAATTGTGAATTCGAGGTGAAATTCCGGTTTCTGTTCCGTCGTTCGATCTTTTTTGCTGATTGTTACTCTGTGGAGTTCCCGTTGACGGATTCTTTCTTTTTTCTCCTCGCTGGATCGAGTGTAAGACTGTTGAAGGAAGTTCTCCCTTCCCAAAGACGAAGCTTTGATATCTCTTTCTCAACTCGAAGAACGGCATCGGGCAGAAATTTTTGAGGAAAAATTTGTTGCTATTTTCGATTTTCTTTCTTCTGTTTTCTTTTTTTCGCTTAAAACTCCACACAAAAATCAGTTCTATTTAGTTTCAATTGTTACTTCAAAAAATCATAAAATACAAGAAAACATTCCATTTCGTTTCGTTAAACCTTTTAGAATCTGTTGTGTCTTTGTTCAGATCAAAGTTATTATCTTTTTCTCTTACTTGATTTTACTTTGATTTATCTAGCTGATTTTCCCCCAATTTAGTGGTGCATCTTTTTCAATTGAAAAGAGCAATCGTTTTGCTCTGCTTCTTTGCTGACCAGTGGTAGCGGCGATAGCTCCTTCTGGTTTTTAGGTCGTGGTATTTTCTGTGTTTTTAGGAATTCTCGAAGTATTGGAGACAAGTTGGGCGCACGAGCACTGGATAAGGAGAGCAACCTGGGCGAGTGTCAGCAAGGGTGGTAGGAAGTGGGCGGGAGCATACAACTACATCGAGCACAGCAAATCAGCCACAGGTTTTGTTATCGGGAGTTGGTACCTCCTGTTTTACTGTTTCCCTTTTGGTGTTAGCTAAATTACTGTTACTTTACTTCGCAATAGTTAAACCTTTAAACTAGGATACTAGTTACCACGTGTTTCCTTCTAGTTTGATTTGTGTACGTTGTATACTAGCGAGTCCTCTCTAGATTGTTGTAGGTGTAGTGGCTACAGTCTGGGATGATAGAATAAGGGCATGTCCTCGGGTGGGGCGGAGTGTGGGGTGGGGTTCAGGGGGTGGGTCGGGGAGCAGGGGAGGTAGAGGGGGCAAGGGAGCCTATAGGTTGAGAATCGGGTCATGGAACATAGGTCCACTAACGAGTAAATCCATAGAGTTGGCGAAAATCCTGCAGAAGAGGAAGATTAATATAGTGTGTGTCCAGGAGACTAGGTGGGTCGGATCGAGGGCGAAAAATGTAGATGGGTATAAGTTGTGGTACTCTGGTGTCCTGAGGGGTAAGAATGGAGTGGGTATCCTGGTAGATAGCCATCTTAGGGAGTCCGTGGTGGAGGTCAGACGGGTGAATGATAGGCTAATGACTATTAAGTTGGTGGTGGGTGAGGGTACTTTAAATGTCGTTAGCGCGTACGCACCACAAGTAGGCTTGGATGAGGATATTAAAAGGAAATTTTGGGAGGGGTTGGATGAGATTGTTCGTAGTATACCGCCTTCTGAGAGGTTATTCATAGGAGGAGATTTCAAGGGCCATATTGGGTTATCTGCAGGTGGGTACACTGAGGTGCATGGCGGATTTGGTTTCGGAGAGCGGAACGGAGGGGGCATTGCGCTGTTGGACTTTGCCAAGGCTTTCGACCTAGTCATTGCAAACTCGAGTTTTACGAAGTGGGATGAACATTTGGTTACTTACCAAAGTTCGGTGGCGAAGACTCAGATTGACTATCTCCTCCTCAGGAGATGCGACAGAAGGTAGTGCGAGGACTGCAAGGTTATCCCAAGTGAGACCCTCTCAACGCAGCATAGGCTTTTGGTGATGGACATTTGTATTAGGGTAAGGAGGAAGAAGAGGTCAGTACGAGGACGCCCCAGGATTAGGTGGGGCGCCTTAACTAAGGATAAGGCTAAAGAGTTGGAAGGAAGGTTATCGGCAATGGGAGCTTGGAGAAGTAGTGGGGACGCAAACACAATGTGGTCGACGATGGCGGACTGTATAAGAAAGGCGGCGAGAGAGGTGTTAGGGATATCTACGGGCCACCATGGTGGACACAAAGGAGATTGGTGGTGGAATGCAGTGGTCCAAGGTAAAGTGGAAGCAAAGAAGGCGGCTTACCTAAGGTTAGTAGGGAGCACTGACGAGGAGGAGAAGAGAGAGAACAGTCAAAGGTATAAGGTAGCTAGGAAGGAGGCGAAGATGGCAGTGACGGAGGCTAAGACGACAGCTTTTGTTCATCTGTATGAGGAACTAAGGAACAAAGGTGGGGAGAAGAAGTTATTCCGACTCGCTAAAGCGAGAGAGAGGACAACGCGGGATCTGGACCAAGTGAGGTGCATAAAAGATGATGACGGCAAAGTTTTGATGGGAGATGACCAGATTAAGAGGAGGTGGCAGACCTATTTTCATAAACTTCTAAGTGAAGAAGGGGATCAGGATACTATACTTGGGGAATCAAGGAATGCCGACAGTCACCATGAAGTAAGTAATTGTAGGGACATTGAGATCGATGAAGTCGTGGAGGCAATGCGTAAGATAAGAAGGGGCAAAGCTACCGGGCCAGACGAAATTCCGGTTAAACTATGGAGGTGTGTGGGTAGAGCAAGCTTGGAATGGCTTACTGCATTGTTTAGTGTTATATTCAAGACTAATAGAATGCCTGAAGAGTGGAGGTGGAGTACAATGGTCCCGCTGTATAAGAACAAAGGTGATGTCCAGAGCTGTAACAACTATAGGGGCATCAAATTATTAAGTCATACCATGAAAGTTTGGGAGAGAGTGGTAGAAATGAGAGTGCGAAGGACGGTGTCTATTTCAGACAACCAGTTCGGGTTCATGCCGGGACGATCTACCACAGAAGCTATCCACCTTATTAGGAGGATGGTGGAACAGTACAGAGATAAGAAGAAGGATCTCCACATGGTGTTTATTGATCTGGAGAAAGCGTACGATAAGGTTCCTAGGAAGGTCTTATGGAGCTGCTTAGAGGATAAAGGGGTCCCGAGTAACTATATTAGGGTGATTAAAGACATGTATGATGGAGCTAAGACTCGGGTTAGGACAGTAGGAGGCGACTCTGAACACTTTCCAGTTATTACGGGGTTGCACCAAGGGTCTGCGCTCAGCCCATTCCTATTTGCCCTGGTGATGGATGCACTGACTCATCATATTCAAGGGGAGGTTCCATGGTGCATGCTATTTGCTGATGACATTATTCTAATTGACGAGACAAGAGGCGGCGTCAACGAGAGGCTAGAGATTTGGAGACATGCTCTTGAGTCTAAAGGTTTCAAGTTGAGTAGGACGAAGACGGAATACCTCGAGTGCAAATTTGGAGTTGAGCCGACGGAAGCGGGAGTTGAAGTGAGGCTTGACTCTCAAGTCATTCCCAAGAGAGGTAGTTTCAAGTACCTTGGATCGGTTATTCAGGGGATCGGGGAGATTGACGAGGATGTCACACACCGTATAGGGGTGGGGTGGATGAAGTGGAGGTTAGCGTCGGGAGTCTTGTGTGACAAGAAAGTGCCACCGTTACTAAAAGGTAAGTTTTATAGAGCAGTGGTTAGGCCTGCCATGTTGTATGGAACTGAATGTTGGCCGGTAAAGAACTCACACATCCAGAAGATGAAAGTAGCAGAGATGAGGATGTTGAGGTGGATGTGCGGGCATACAAGGATGGATAAGATTAGGAATGAAGATATTCGAGAGAAGGTGGGTGTGGCCCCCATGGAGGACAAGATGCGGGAAGTAAGACTCAGATGGTTCGGGCACATTCAGAGGAGGAGCACTGATGCACCGGTGAGGAGGTGTGAGCGACTGGCTGTAGTGGGCACGCGGAGAGGTAGAGGAAGACCTAAGAAGTATTGGGGAGAGGTGATCAGACAGGACATGGCGCGACTTAGGATTACTGAGGACATGGCCCTTGATAGGGAATTATGGAGGTCGAGCATTAAGGTTGTAGGTTAGGGGAGAGTGTGAATATTTCTACAACACAATAGAGGGAGACTATCCAGTTAGGAGTTAGACTAGGAATGTCATTGGTCGTCTATTGATGCAGGGCTTTCCCTCTAGTTGTACTTATACCAGCCACCTATTTCGTATTTCGTATTTTGTATCATGTATTTCATATTTCATATCTCTTATATATTGTTGTTGTTATTGTTGTTATTTTTATTACGCATTTTTATTGTACTAATATATCGTCTCCTATTGTTTTTTTGAGCCGAGGGTCTCTTGGAAACAGCCTCTCTACCCTTCGGGGTAGGGGTAAGGTCTGCGTACATATTACCCTTCCCAGACCCCACTTGTGGGATTATACTGGGTCGTTGTTGTTGTTGTTGTATTTTTTTGTGATAAAATAAAATAAGTTAAAACAATTTAAAATAACGATATTAAACCTAAACTAAATATTTTACGCTAAAAATATGTAAAATTTTGGGGAGGGTCAAAAATCACATGTCTACAACCAGAACCACTCAACAAACAAAGTTCTATGTAATCAAGGGGGATATAAGGTATAACTCCTTGCTCGAGCCTTGCTCGGGAGATCGTGGGTTCATAGCATGAGGGTGGTACCATCAACATTGCATCAGGCGTTGAAATTTCCAAACCCAAGTGGAATCAAAATGGTCTACAGGGAAAACCCGGCCATAAAAGAGATGTTCTCCATTGAAGAAGTGATCCTAGTACCCCAGTCACAATATCGAAAGACAAGGGACTGAACGAAGAGAAAGGCACCAAATAGCAATCACAGGTCTCATCTCGGTCGAGCCAGAAAAATAGGAGTAACGACCAACAAATGAAGAAGATGACTTCGGGGTCTCGAGATCTTTCGTAGCACCTGATGACGCCGATGCCACCAAATCACAATCGAGGAAGTAGAACAAGTCATATTGTTCGAGAATCTACCGTATAGAAAGGTAGACCTCGCACGGGTTAACCCCTAAGCTCGGGAAAAAACTCATTATTTTTCTTAAAACTAATGTCGATTGTTTTGCTTGGTCCCACTTAGATATGACAGGAAACCCACTGGAGATAACAACTCACAAATTGAGTTTGGAACCGAGCTTCCATCCAATTAAATAGAAGAGGAGGCCACAGTCCGAGGACAAACACACATTCATCAAAGATGAGGTATCTAAACTTTTAAAAATAGGTTCTATTCGAGAAGTTAAGTACCCGGATTGGCTAGCTAACGTAGTCGTCGTACCTAAAAGGGAAACAAACTTAGAATGTGTATAGATTATAAGTATTTGAATAAGGCATTCCCAAATGACTCATTTCCTTTGCCTAACATCGACCGAATGATTGATACATCGGTAGGGCACGAGATGTTGAGCTTTCTCGATGCCTATTCCGATACAACCAAATACGGATGGATCCAGGGGAACAAGAGAAAACATTTTTCATAACTAGGTTCGAAACTTATTATTACAATGTGATGCCATTTGGGTTAAAAAAATACCAGTGCCACATAACAATGCCTAGTTAACCGGATGTTTGAGGAACAAATAGGGAAATCAATGGAGGTTTATATTTACAATATATTACTGAAGTCCCTGCAAGAAGAGGACCATTTGAAACATTTACAGGAAAGCTTCGACATACTAAGGAAATACAATGTGAATTTGAACCCAGAGAAGTGTGCCTTCGGAATCGGCTCGGGCAAGTGCCTTGTATTCATGGTATCTAACTGGGGAATAGAGATCAACCTAGATAATATAAAGGTTATAGAAGATATCACCGTGGTCAACAATGTCAAGGAAGTGTAAAGACTGACCGGGCGAATAGTCGCATTAGGCCGATTCATTTCCAGGTCATCGGATAAAAGCAACCGGTTTTTGTCATTGCTAAAGAAAATGAATGACTTTGCTTGGACCACGGAGTTCCAAAACGCTTTAGAGGAACTCAAACAATACTTATCAAGCTTTCGCTTGATGCACACCCTGATGGCAAATGAGCAACCATACTTTTACTTGGCGGTGTTCGAGATAGTGGTAAGTGGCGTCCTGGTTCGAGAAGAAGAAGGTACACAATTTTCTATATATTATGTTAGTAGAACCTTAGGTGATGCTAAAACGAGGTATCCACATCTTGAAAAATTGGCGTTTGCCTTGCTAAGAGCATCTAGGAAACTAAAAGCATATTTTCAATGTCACCATATATATGTTGTGACCTCGTTGTCACGACCCCGATTTTCCTCAATAGGATGTCGTGATGGCACCTAGTATCTATGACTAGGTAAGCCTAACAATAATAATAATTTGGTAGACAATATTTAACGAAATACTAAACAAGATGGATACTGATATAATCTTCTGAATCAAAACATAATCTCAACAGTACACTCCCCAAAACCGGTGGAACTGAGTCAGAAGCTCTATAGAATAATTCTAAAATATCTAATGCATCACTATCTGAAAGAATTACAATAGGAAGTAAAAATAGGGAAGGTGACTCTGAGTCCTGCGGACGTGGAGCAGGTATACCTTGAAGTCTCCCAAGAAGCAACTACAAACAACCTCTAATGACCGACACAAGAAGACGTACATAGATCTGCACAAATAAATGTGCAAAAAAGCGTAGTATGAGTACACCACAATGGTACCCAATAAGTATTAAACCTAGCCTCAGTAAAGTAGTGATGAGGCTAGGTCTAGATACCTACTAGGATATAAATAACAGTATGAAAATGTAATGTGGATGTGTAATGAAAATTGAAGGAATGAATGATACGAAACAAGACAATAACATGAACTAATACCTAAAGTAAACATAGAAATAACATTAAAGAAGAAACTAAAGAGGCTACATCGATCTAATACGGATAACAATCTACTAGAACAATAAAGGATGAGACAACAAGAAATGTTCCCACCAAGACTCTTTACAACATGAAATAAGTAACAATAATCACAATGAGGTACCACCTCGCGTATAATAAAATCACAACCGAGGTACTGTCTTGTATTCACATTCCTCAATTTCAATCACAATCTTTCCTTATACCACCGCGTGAGCCTTACATTTTATATAGGTTTTGAAAATAGTTTTCCCGAAGTAGCTACACGCACTTTAGCCCACCTTATGACGTCGTGTGGCTTCACCTTGTTCCCCTACAAGCTACACGCACATAAGTACCACCTTATACCGCCGCATGCACATTAACCCCAAGCCTTATACTGCCACATGTGAGTCAATATCATATCACAATAACAATTCGCACCACACGTGCCCATGCACAACTTGCCAACAATGACAAAAATACCAATGTTTCCACAACAATAGCCCATGGCTCTACCACAACGCATACAAGAATATTAATAACAACAATGAATTTAAAAATCCTCAATAAGATAGATGTCTCAACAATAACTAACTTCGCCTCAACGTGTTAACGACTTTCACAACTTCAACACCAATTAACTCAACAATGAGAAAAATAATATATAATCACGATATTAGATAAGACTAACTCACAATAAAAGAATAACATTTAGCAATGAGTTTGAAATAATGTAAATCAACAAGGAAAGGGATAACATGAACAATTACTTCAAGTAAACGATAATAAATAAGGAAAGAGATAATACGATCAACAATTTCAAATAATGATAATTAACAATGAAGAGATAGCATGTAACAATAAAAGAGGCAACAAGTTCAAATAAAGCATGAGAGCAAATGATCAATTAGGAGGTAGAACAAGTATTAACAAAATTATTTATGGCATGTAAGGATAGACTAACACAAGTTCGAATAGATTGACTAAGAGAATTAGAACATGACATGGTATGCAATTAAAGCATGGAAATAGTCTAAGTAGACTAAACCGGTCAAATACCACTACAACGCATGTATCCACTCGTCGCCTTGTGTACACGAATTTCACTTAGCACAATTGAATCAAACAATACCAATCCTAAATAGTAGTCCCCCCCCCCATAAAGTTAGGCAAGATACTTACCTCAATTAGGCCAATTCAACATTTGAAAATAACTTTTCCCTTAAAATTCGCCTTCGCACAGCTCACATCTAACCAAAATCCACTCAATATCATCAAAAAATGCTAGGGAATTCAACTGCAATAGATAAAGTTAAGATCTTTATACTTTTTTAAAAAAGTCAAAAAAAGTCAACTCGAAGCCCATTCGGTCAAAACTCGGGTCCAATGGTACATTCCATCTACCCATGACCTCACGAGTTCATATATGTGATTAGTTTTAAAATCCGAGTCAAAATTGACTCTCAAAACTCAATTTCTTATTTTTCAAAAACTTGACAAAGTTTCACAAATTTTCACTTTGATTCACATGATTTTGATGTTAAAATCCAAGATATAATGATGGAATATGATTAGAAAAGGATTAGAATCACTTACCCAAGGTTTGCAGTTGAAAACTGCCTCTCCAAATCGCCTCCTACCGAGTCTAGGGTTCAAAAGCGAGAGAATAAGTTTAAAAATCTTAGTCTTCCACCCCTTTAACCAGCTGCAGATGTCGCATTTGCGACACATTTGCAAACCCTTGCAATTGCGGACTAGGACTCGCATTTGCGAACCCTGACAACCTTATACTTCATCGCATTTGCGTGAATGGCTTCGCAATTGCGAAGCTATGAATATCGCAAATACGAACAAATGTTCGCAATTGCGAACTCTGCCTAGATTCTACTTCCTTAGAAAATGATAAGGGGAGCTCTCATTTGCGACATTATCCCCCTACTGTTACCTTTTCATTTGTGAGCATGGTTTTCGCAATTACGACACCAGAGCACTAGACACCATATTTATGCAAATTTCAATCCAAAACTTTTTGGAACATGTTTGAAACTCATCCGAGCCCTCGAGGCTCCAGACCAAATATCCACGCAAGTCTAAATATATCATACGAACTCGATCGTGTGATCACAACACAAAAATAACATCTAAAACCACGAATTGAACTCTAAAATGCATGAAATTCCAAGAAATTTTCAAAAACTTCTAGAATTAAAACCAGGCATCTAAATCCTACCAAATAAACTCCAAACGATACTAAATTTTGCAGACAAGTTCTAAATACCATAACGGATCTATTCCAATTCCCAAAATCAAATTCCAATCTCGATAGCTAAAAGTCGATCTATGGTCAAACTTTTCAACTTTCAATTGCTGAATTTCGGCAAATCAACACAATTTAACCTACGGACTTCCAAAATCAATTTTGGGCATAGCCCAAGTACGAAATAACTATACGAAGCTATCAGAGCCATAAAAACACAATTTTAGGGTTGGTTTCGTAAAAGTCAAAGTTTGCTCAATATTTTCTACTTTAAACTTCTTAGTCAAAAATCAAGGGTCCAAATCAACCCGAAAGCTTCCCAGAATGAAACTAACCAACCCCGCAAGTCATAAAATTATAAATACACAAGTGTGAATCAATAAAAGGGGTAACATGACACAATTACATAAAATGACCGATCGGGTCATTACACTCGTACCCGTTAAGGAATGTTATTCACAAACCCAAAATCTCATGTTGGTTAGCAAAGTGGGCAGTAGAGATTAGTGTGGATAATATTGAGTACAAACCCCAAAAATGTATAAAGTCCCAAATATTGGAAGACTTCGTGGCCGATTTTACACCGGCCATGATCCGTGAGGTTGATAAAATATTATTACTTGCCTCAGGAACTAACTTGGGAGTTTGTACCCTATTCACGGATGATGCCTCCAATTCAAAAGGGTCAAGGTTGGGTATCGTACTAACCCCCCTCCCCCCCGAGTATCATAATAAGGAAAACGATTAGAACTATGAAATTAACTAATAATGAAGCCGCGTATAAGGCTATGATTGCAGGTCTAGAACTAGCTAAAAGCCTAGGGGCTGAGGTTATTAAAGCCAAGTGCGATTCCCTCCTCGTTGTTAACTAAGTCAATGAAACGTTTGAAGCCAAAGAAGTCTCGACGCAGAGTTACTTAGATAAATTACAAGTAGTGTTACATCAGTTCGAATAATGGATGCTACAACATGTGACTCGAGAGCAGAACAGTGAGGTCGATGCGTTGGCTAATTTAGGATCGTAGATGCACTCTGAGGAATTCAATTCTGGAGTGGTGGTGCAATTGATGAGCTCAGTGATAGAGGCCGGTCATGCTGAGGTAAATTCAACAAGTTTGACTTAGGATTGGTGAAACAAATACATGGATTATTTTCGGAAGGGAAATTGCCATGAGATCCAATAGAATCGAGGGCCCTTCGAACTAAAGCTGCCAGGTTTTGCTTGGTTGAATGCCAACTGTACTGATGATCATTTTTTTTGGACCACTAGCAAGATATTTAGAGCTCAGTAAGACTTACTACGTGATGAGGAAAGTCCACGAGGGGAATTGTAGAAACCATTCAGGAGCGAAATCATTGGTTCAGAAATTGATTAGGGTCGGGTATTATTGGAACGAAATGGAGAGGGATGCAAAGGACTTTGTTAAAAAATGCGACGAATGCCAGAGGCATTCCCCAATTATCTACCAAATGGGGAAACTGCTTCACCCAGTTCTTTCCCCTTAGCCATTCATGCAGTGGGCAATGGATATCATATGTCCTTTACCATGGGCACCTAGTAAGCCACAATACATCTTTCTCATGACTAATTACTTCTCCAAGTGGGTTGAATTACCTGCATTTGAGAAAGTTAGAGAAAAGGAGGTTATCGACTTTATCTAGGATCACATAATCTGCAGGTTTGGGATACCAACCAAATTATGAGTGACAATGGGAGACAATTCATCGGCAACAAGGTCAATAAGTCTTGAAGATCACAAAATTAAAATGATTTTATCGACCCCTTATCACCCAAGTGAAAACACTCAAGCAGATTAGATAGACAAAACCATACTGCAAAACCTAAAGAGAAGGTTGACCGACTCAAAATAAAAGTGGAATGAAATTTTGCCTGAGATCCTATGGATGTATCGAACAACTTCGAGTTCGAGTACCGGTAAAACACTGTTTTCTCTAGTCTACGACGCAAAAGCTTTGATTCCGATAGAAGTGGAAGATCCAAGTTAAGGTTCCAATATGCTACAGAAACATCGAACGACGAGGCAATGGCCACAAGTCTAAATTTAGCGCACGAAAGGCGAGAAGCTGCCTTGGTCCGGTTAGCAGCGAATGTGAAGATATTACAATCGAAGGGAAAACCTTCGATATTTTCAAGTTGGTGACTTATTATTGAGGAAAGTCGCACTACATACCAAGAACCCTAATGATGGGAAACAAGGCCCAAACTGGGAAGGACCATATAGAGTCACCGGTATCACCGGAAATGGCTTGTACCAGCTTGAGTCCAAAAATGGTGCACAACTGAAAAATAACTTGAATGTGGCACACTTGAAGCGGTACTACTGTTAAGGTATGCATACCTAAATTTCTTTGAGGTTTATTATCCTTTGAACTAACCCGTGCAGGTACTCAATCGAAGTCAAGTCCAATAATTAGGTCTAAAAGCACGTATTGCACTCTTTTTCCCTTCGACCATTTTTTTCCGAAGCGGGTTTTACGGCAAGGTTTTTAATGAGGCAATAGTAAGCGTACTACTCTAGTTTTGAAGACTAGTCAAGCACCGGGGACTGGGGATTGTCTGCATTAGATCATTAGTACTCGAGCCCTCAAAATTCGGCCTCAGTTACTAGGGGACTATCACGCCCTGAATCAAGATTCGAAGACCTAAGTTCGTAAACTTTGAAGACAATTTTACTCGACATCAAAGTCCAAGTCTTGAATAATAGGATTTATTGTAAGGGTCAAACGACCTAATAAATTGTGCCCAGATAGTTCATTCTTACCATGACGGATAAATTTTGTGTCTTCGATTATTTACACTACATTTGAAGCAGTAAAGTAAGAAAATTCACCTTATATACTTCATCGGTTCATGCTTACATGAGCAACGTTATCTTTATGTCACTTATAATAAATATTGGGTTCAAAACCTTCTAAGCCTTCGGGCCATCATTAATCGGAGGCATGAAACCAAAGGCAGTAAGAGTCCATGAGATCGTGCCCAGTCATCCAAAGACCCCTAAGCATATGAATCACCACGAGCCGGGGATAGTTGTCCGATAAATAAGATCAAGCAAATTGGGCTACTAAACATCGAGGACATCGAGCCTACAAGGCAGGGCCTAAATATGAAAGTCCACTCCAACTTAAAGTACAAAGTTGTACCCTATCTAGGCCTTGGAAGTTGACAATTTGAGAAATGTCAAAATTTATGCTAAGACATTGATAATGTATTAAGTTCGAGATAGAAGTTATATATCCTAAATCCTAAGCATAAGCAACACTACAAAAAAAAACTGGAATTAGCTACTAACGACGTCGTTAATATGTTGCTAAATCACCCGTAGCTAGCATAATTTCTTGATAATTTGTCGCTAATCCGTAGCTAAATGAGATTAGCGACAGATTTTTCTATTTTGCTATAGAATTTGTCCGTTGCTAAAACCAGATTTTTTAGTAGTGCAAATGCAGAAAAATTAAATGACATGATTTATAGCCGAAGAGTAACTTCATATATTTTTTAAAAAGTATTTACCAAGGCACGAGAAAAGGACCCTATAATAAAAATATATGAGTATAGAAAAATAAAAAATAATACAAAACGAACTAAGGCATTCCCTACCTAATCTTCATCGGAGCACAACTCACTATTTTACCCTTCGGGTTGATACTTGCTTTGGCCTCGGCTTCAAACCTATTGGCCTCTTCAATCTTGGCTGCTATGTTGACCTCCCCGGCGTGGATCTCCTCGAGAGCTTTTCTCCAAGATAGCTATTTTACATACTCAGCCTTCGTTATGACCCATTCTTCGGCTATCTTGACATCTGTTTTATACTGGCTAGCATATCTTGAGCTTCTGAGACATTATTCAAAGCTACCTCCAATTTGGACTTCAGTGCAGTATGTTTTTGGACAAGAGCATCATGCTCTGTGACGGCTGAGGCAACCTGTGCCCCGAGCTCCCCGTTCAGCAAGACCATTTGTCAGCTTTTTGTTTTGCCACTCGGAGTTGGACTTTGGTCGACGCCAAGTCCTCCTTGGTGGCATCTCGCTACGATGCTAGGAGGTCTATTTTGCCTCACAACTCATCGGTTGAAGCCTTCACCTCGTCCATCTCAGTCCGGAGATGATCGATCAAAGTTATCTTTTCTTGGACCTCTGAGATTGCAGCGTTAGCATTAGAGTTTATCCTATCATTATCGATCTCAAGCACTCTAACCTTCTCAACTAGAAGATAATGATCCTGTTTCATTTTTGAGACCTCCTTCTAGGCCTTCTCCAGCTCGGCCCGAAAGACAGGAAGCTTGGCCATGTCCCTAAGGACTTCATCCTTCTGCTCACATAGAGATTTATACATCTTTGTTTGCCAGAATTGTTCCTTGAGCTCGAACTCGAGGTGGCTCACCTCTATCCTGGATTTGTGAAATCTTTCATGATGAAGCATCGAAGCCTGAGACATAGAGAAAGAAAATTGTTAGAAATAATTAAAACAATGGGAACTCATTAAAATAAACAGGGAAGGGGATATACCTGACTTAGCGCCTTCTGGGCCTCATTGAAAAGACTTGGCCTATCTACCTTGTTCATCTTCACTTGGTATTCTTCGGTTACCAAGGAACGGAGATAGATGGCCACTCCGACTGGCCCGGATAGCATGTTAGTATCCGCAGGCACCATGACCATCTTATTTCATTCAGGGTCCACACTCGGGAGTCGAAAACTGTTTCTCGAGCTTTGGGATCAAACTTGGTCTATTTATTCTTAGTTGCACGACCCTTTTCGGGATCTCCAAGTGGCCAAAGCCAGAGTAATCCTCCAGCATACCGACATCCACACTCTCAAAAAATAAGTTAAGGGCATCATCCATAGCTCGAAATATCTTGGTTGGCTTCTCTTCAGCGGCCCAAGCTTCATTTAAATAGGCATCCAACCAGAGCGGTGATTCTTTGATATGCATAATGGTGTCACCTTCATAAACATCTCTTTTAGGGACCGGAGGGGCTTCTTGCAAAGCATTAATCACATTTTCTACTGCGAGCCCCCGAGCTAGGGAGGATTCAACCTTACAAGCATCATCCTCATTGGCCACCAGCTCTTGGTCGGCATCGATCGGCTCGTGGGTGACGAATTCCATGTCTTCATCATCCTCGGGAAAATCCTTGAGCTAAAGAAGAGCTTCAGAATCTGGGGGGTCGGGCACCAGAAGTCTATTTGGTGCTCTTTATGACCCTGAGCACGATCCTTTTTCTCTTCTTGATCTCAGCAGGAGCTTCCGAGGAGTTAGGGGATCGTTTTTTCTTCTTCGTTTTCTCCTCCATCTTCGTAGCTACTTCGGCAGTGAGATCTAGGGAAGCAAATGGTTTTTTAGGCGGGGTCGATATCACAGCATCGATGGTTTCCCATTATTTTGTGGTCTTGGGCAAGCCTGTGAAAGAGGGACTTAGCCATGACAATAACAGAATAGAAAATGACCAGGAAAAATTCAACTAGGAAAAGGCACTCACCGTAAGAATGACCCTCCCACTAGCCCTTGGAAAGCTTACGTCACTCACGCTCGAAATAGGTTAGCTGCTTTCATATACCCTCGACCCAATTCCTAAAATGCAAGCATGTGTTGGGGACTCGGGGGACAACTGTATATCAAATGAAATATGTCATGAGAATGAAAATCAGATACAAGAAAGTACTTTGACAACTTAAGAGGAAGTAAAATTATGATTCGGGTTCTACTTCTCAGTGAAAGACATGAATTCGGGAGGAATTAGGTCCTCGGTCTTTATCCGAATAAACCTAGCCTGCCAACCTCAATCCATGTCTTCATCTATGCATTAGAAGGGAGCCTTATTTGCCTGACGGGAAAGTTTGATTAACCCCCCTCGGAAGATTGGGGGCTGTAAATTTGGAGTAAGTGATCGATCGTGTACTCAGGCTCCTCCATATTATTCGCGAAATGACAAAAAGGAGTCACGATCCTCCAAAAGGATGGGTGAACTTGCCCGAGGAAAACTTCGTACCTCTTGCAAAACTCGAGGACTACCATATTAATAGGACCAAATGCGAAAGGATACGTGTAAACACTTAAGTATCCTTCCATGTGCGTTGCGATGTCCTTGATAGGACTGGGAACACTATGTTCTTGCCTTCCCACTTATAGTCCTCTCAGACGTCCTCGAGTGTTTCCTCGGTAATGGAGCAAACATACCTCCACGCGTCCTCACCCCGATCCCCTTGTGTGGAGGCTTTCTCGACTTTAAAGTCATTATCTATGGAGTAGCTGCCAGGGATAAAATCTGTAAGAGGAGGTCCCGGGGCTACTACCGAAGGCACTGTCACGGTGTCGGTGGCCGAGGAAGAAGTCGTCGGTGAGGTATTTTGGGGTACCGATTTTGAAGCCTTCGCCATTTTTTTATCTCATAATATGAATACTTGAAGACTTGATATGAAGATTTAAAGGTGAGGTATGAAGGTTTGAAGATGAACTATGAAGATGTGAAGATATTAAGAACAAGTTATGAAGATTTGATGGATCGATAAACGGATGAAAAACTCTAGGGTAACTTAAGGAAGTTTGAAATCAGAAAGTAAAAAAGTGAAATAGAAAACCGAAACTTTTATAGGGAAAGAGTAATGAGTGCATGACGTTTTGAATTCGGTAATGCCGGGGTGATCAACCGAAGTGACATGACTGATGGGACATTTTGGTTCATCAACTTGCTCATGGTGTGCGGTAGAAGGAACCAGAGTCAATTAGTCCTTTTTGATCGCTCCTATAATCTACTCTATAAGAAGCGAGGGGACTATCTGTATACGGGAAAAATCGTGGTTAGATTTACCTATGATTTCTCGTTGAGAAACGAGGAACAACATTACTCATTACTAGCTCGAGTGAGACCGAAGGTTCCCACAGATCAGAACTAGGAGCAGACAAATGATACGTCGGGTATCGAGTATGACTGAACCTAGAAAGACTACATCCCGAGCAATATGAAGAATTGAGGGTAGAGGAAAACGGTTAAAGAAGGCAAATGAAGAGCTGAAATATCCGCCATCAGCCAGATATTACGGTGCGGATCACGCTCGGTATTGACTGTAGATCGTGTTTTCGTGGGAGAGAAGGAAAGAAGGGGTTTTTACCTTATTTAGACTTGCATTAGGGTTAATACTCCTTTACTATATAAAGAGGAGTATCCCTTTATTTTTTGACATTGTTTTGACACGTATATTAAGGCAGTAAATTTCATTTTGGCTCTCAGCAATTGTTTTAAGTGTTCTTCAGATGTTCATTCATTTTTGTGAATCAGAGCTCTATCTCGAAGGCTCAATCAAGACTAGCCATTGTCACCTAAATTAAATTCAAGGATTACTATGCCAATTCGGTTTGATCATTTCTTTCTATTTCAATTCTTTTATTTACTGTTCTTTGATCATTTGTGTTAAATTAAGCCACATATTCTTTAAACCGCGTACAAATTGTTGTCCGTTTTCAGGGTAAACACCTAGAACTAAAGTATAGTTTTGCTTATTGATATAGTATAGTAGTGATGGATTTAGTAATAAACATCGGTTTATCGACTTGTTTACCTATCTAGCTAGAACCTAGATATGACGAGCCAAAATTAAAACCCTTCAAGTTATATGGACCTTAAGTCATCCAAAATTCAATTTCATATAATATGGCAAATTGTACAAGCCTTTGTATCCATCTCAGAGCCAAGTCTAGTGCTATAAAGTAAAGCATAATTAACAACACTGTTGGATAAGAAACATAATATTGCATTGAACTTGAAGAGTTTTATAAAAAGATATGGTTTTATGATAACTAGAAATTGACAACAAAATCGCAAAAGCTAAAAAATTAGTTTTCTCTTACGGAATTGAAAAGGGTACTAAGGGGGGAAAAAGAAAAGGGGTACTAAGAGATGTGGGTTTTCAATAGTTCTCTTATGGAAGAAAAAAAAAATCGATAATAGAAGAACATCAAAATAATTTCTGCGACATGTTATTCTTCAATTGCGATATAATAGCTTCCACCTCAGTACAATATTCTTGCACTGCAAAGTGACGATCCTCTGCCCTCTTACAATTCATTATTCATTCAAATTAATCATCACTTTGTCTTGTCCCACCTTAGGGTTGCCTGCAATTTAAGGGTACACATAAAAAAATAGTTAAAATTACACAACACTGTATTTTTCCTTTTAGTTTACAATTTCTAGGATTAAAAAAGAAAAAACAGAGTATAACTTACAGAAGTTTGGATTCTGCTTCAGCATACGCAAGTGAGGATCCACTGGTTCACCTTTAGCAGCATAGCTTGGATCATATAGCCCGTTGCTAATAGGCCTACGTTTCAAGTAAATATTACTCCTTCCGGTCCATAATAAGTGACCAATTTGTTTTTTTATTTTGGTCTAAAATAAGTGTCCATTTATATAATCAAAAAAAAAATTAAATTTTTTTACAAAATTACCCTTATGTACATATCCCTAAAAAGTTTTCTTATTTCTCACATTAAATATTTAATTAAGGGTAATTTAGTCATACTAGGTATTTTTGTATAGAATTTAGTATTTTCTTAATGGGCGTGCCAAAAGCAAATTGGTCACTTATTATAGACCGGAGGGAGTATTATTATTATTATTATTATTATTATTATAATTATAATTTTCACAATTGTATTATTTTATTTTCATGCGTCACAAATTAAATTAATGATTTTAATTTTAATTTTATTTTATTTTATGGTACCATTACAACTCATCATATAATTAATATGAAAAATCTTTATGTATGCTTGAATTATATTTTGGTTTAGTTTATGCAAAACGTATTGACAAAAATATTGGAGAATGTATGTAGTATGTTTGCATTACTTTTAGAGAAAATACGAAAAATGCATCTTAGTTTTTTTGTGTGAATCTACAATAGAATTGTCTTTTTATATCCATAAAATATTTTGTTTCAATACAAATAAGTTTATTTTAAACTTTTGAAAATATTTTTCAAAAGCTTTTCTAATCCAAAATGGCAACTTTACCTGATCGCTCGTGGACAATCTGTGTCGCGCTGTCTATGTTCTTGCTTAACATGAACTTCTCTCTGTAGTTTCCATCAAAATCAAAAAATTAGTAACATATTACTTTTCTGTTTTAAATCGTTTACAAATACAAATCTATTTAAAAAATAATACAAATTTATTAAAATTAAAATTTTAAAATAGAGTGGTTAAATTACTGAAAAATAAATTAGGGGTGAGATATACGTACTCTTGTACGAGAAGGTGAATGATCCGGTCTTGGCATTCTACCGCGTGCATAGCTAGCCTGTATTTATTTATTACATAAGAAAGTGTGTTACTCCATAGTAAAATAAATTAAGTTTATATATTTATTAACAAATTCAGGAAAGAGAGAATTGTAATTGCTGGCCACCACACCCTTGAATTATTAGTTGCCGGACTTTCTACTGGAGGAACAGAAGCCTCATTGGAGATAGCATTATTTTCCTATACCAAAAAATTACACTCATAGTAAAGTTGAATTACAAGTAATGCAATATAGAATAAAATAAATGCATAATAAAAGAAAGAAAGAGGAGGTCAAAGAAACACACCTTTGGAGGTACATATGATGTGCTTAGGGTAAAGTTGAGTTCAAGATATTGATCATTCACATACCTAAGTAAAAAATGCGAGGGCTAATTTTTTCGAGAAGATATAAGTAGAAAAAAAGGACCAATATGCATTTGCACAATTATTATGTAAATGAAAAAGAGAATCTAAAAAGAAATTTGTTGAGAAAAAAACCCAAGTAAATTTTGGCTTTCTCTGATATTTTAAGCTTTTGGATTAGGCGAAAAACTATTTGATAAAGGCATTCTTTCTTTGCGCTTATTAGCAACTCCAAACAATTGAGACCTTCACGTATTAGATACACGATTTTATGCAAGTATTTATTAAACAAATGTTTAATTGTGTTAATAAATTTATTTACACGAAAAAGCAGATAAATACTACCTGCACGGCATTGAAGCTTCCTGTAGCATAGCTGTGAAGTTTTGGGAGCCAAACTGATCAAGAATTTTTGAAGCCTCCTCATAGTCACTTTCAGAATTATCATTGCTTTGTGACCTAAATTAGGCATATGATTAAATGTCAGATATTATCTCTAAATAATTAAGATTATTTTTTTGTTTTGTATGATTTATCTTACGTATACACTAATAGATTATAAAATTCAAACAAAATAATAATTAAATATTATATTCTAAAAATATTTTAAGAAAAATCTCATTTTAGATTATGTTGTAAAATCATATGTATGATGAAACACAATCTAAATGCTTGTGACAGTGTCTAGTGGTGATACTTATGCAGTGATAGCTAGTGTGATTAGGGCTGGAGGGTAGCAGTGAAGATAGTTAGTGGTATTTGGTAATTAGAGTGATCATTATGTGATGAATACTAGTGATAGAGATAGTTAGAATAAAGGTTGACTACAGAGGTGATTGTACAATGGTGGTTGATGGTAAAAGTATTTGGCAGCGAAGGTTATCCTACAATAGTCAATAGAATAGTGGTAAAAGGATCATTCATTAAAAAAAAATTGTGTTAGCAATACATTTTAATGATTCTAATAAAAATCTTGATACTTAAACTATTCAAAACAATAAAGGGATATTGTAAATAATAAAAAAGGAGAAGATAAATATAATTAATCAATTGATATCTGGATAATTCTCAGGCCTTCATAAATCTTAGTGTATATAATGTTCAACATTAAATTAGAAAAAAAAACGAGTGAGGAAGGTTCTTACATTGCGGAATCAAATGAACTAGAGAAAATCAGAGAGCTATACTTCACATACGATTATTTAGAGGAGCTTACAACTAAGTACAAAATTGAACGAACAAATGAATCTTATATATAGTGATCGAAATTTAACTTTATCCTTTAGTAAATCTTTCAATATTTTATCATATATATATTAATGAAGAGAAAACAAATGGAATGAAATTAATTTTAAAAGCTTAGCATATGAGTGAAATTAGATATTCATATTTCTAAAATGGTTAGAGAATCCGTTTAAAGAGATATTTATAATTAACTTGACATGATAAATATCCATAGTTAAGGCGAATCCAACATAGACTCAAAATGGAACTATGTGTGTGTTTACATGTCACTTAACGAATTTTTTTTTTAATTTTTATACATATATACACACACTCTTATGTACATATATTAAATCGTATACCTGTTATCTTCTAATTCTAAATTTGCTTCTAGTCAAGAACATTTGCCTTAACCTGTATACATATAGTTTAGTTAAAAAATACATACAGTTTCTAGATTTATCTGAGTCCACAATATTTATGGTACTTAATACATATAATATCTAGTTTTACCCCTTTTTATGATTTTGCAAGAAATAAGAAAATTAGAGTATAAATTATTAAAAAACTAAAATTGAATGCAAATTACAAATGACTGCATCCAGTAAGGGTGAAAAAAAAAGAACTCTTAAACTACGTGTTATAGAAAGAATAATGAAAGATTATCACACTTTAGTTTATGTTATTGATGGCCGTTAGCGTATAATAATTTTAATGCTTAAAATCATACATAATTTTTATCACAAATTGTAGTCTAACCGTATAGGTAGGCAATGTACTTTTCACTTGCCACAACTTTATCGTAGGGTCGTTTGGTAGAATGGTGAGATATTCTATGGGGTTTTAGTGTAAAATTTATTCGGGAATTAGCTAGTACCCCAATTTAAATATAGGATAAAATTAATCCTAAATTTTAACCCGAAATTATTAATCTTAACCCATATGCCAAACGATCCCTTAGTTTGTACATTTAGACAGACAAAAAATAGTATAATGGAAAAATACTATTGTCACAAAGATTTATAAACTTTTATGGTTGAAGTTGCCACCGTTAACTTAACTACTTATACATTCTAGTCATAGCTATTCATATATTATAATTTTATGATAAGTTGTTTTTGCTGCTATTTATGTATCAGTGATATTATTTGTCACTCTTGTTAATGGTTGTTCTAAATATTTATCTTTTAAAAAAATTAGAAGAATTGGTTATTTTATTCAATTTTATGCTTACTATAATAATAAATATTCTAGAAAGACGAAATAGATTGAGAGATCAAAGAATAAATAAAGGACAATTTAATCTAGTATCTCTTACTATTAACTTGGAAAATAGGTCACAAACTTCTACAAATTTTATGGCTGTTTTCACTAAATTAACTATAATTCAAGTCATGACTATTTCAAACTTTTATCTTTTATGAATAAACTTTTTGGTAACTATTTACTAATTATAAAGACAAATATTTTATATCACGGGTTGCGCAAAAAGATATTGAGGGTTGGTTGGGCTGTTGATTCTCCGTTTCTCTTCGTTGAACCATTTTACGTTGTTCTGGGTCGCTCATTCCCCTTTTCTCTTCGTTGAGCCATCTTAATGGGTTGTTCCTTCCTTAAGTTTTTGTAAATACATATAAAATCATAAAATATTTCTTAATTTATAACTCTAAAGTAATTAACATATTCTACAACTTAAACATAGTAAAACAATAAAGGAGATGGCTCTTTTTTTATTAACATCAAAATTGTATTAATCAAAAATATATATGTACAATGCCAAGTAGTTGTTGACCAACTACTATCCCGAGTATAAGTTTAGTCCTAGATTACACATTTCATCCATGCCTACTACACATATAGGAATTGCTTATAAAACTGAAAACTGAAGATGTACAGATCGTTATATATAAAGGAACTAAGCAAATCTATCTAAACTGTGTAATGTCTGTTGCCAGGAATGGTATTTTTTGCCTCCAGTGTGCACTTGAAGGACAATCTCTCTGCAGATTCTGTGCTCCTAAAAAGTGCCTGCTAGAATCTAATCATGTTTAGCATAGAAAACACATAGCTAGCAATGACGCGTTGGCTGTCTTCTTTCTAGCCATTCATAAATTCCCACTTAAGCTCCTCTTTCTAGCCAATTATGTTCCTTTTCATGCCTACCTACACTAGTAGTTTGCTCCACACTCTTCTTGTTACTGAGCATTTAAAGAATAGATGCTCAAGTGTTTCAGTAGTTGCTTTGCAGAAAGTACAAACTTGAGGCACCTTGCACTCCTATTTTATATAATGTATCCACTATAGCTAGTCTTTCATGTGTAGCCAGCCATAAGATGATTTTGAATCTGGGGTGGATGCTTATCTGTAATATTATGATCTTTCAAGGGACCTTTTGATACTAGAGCATTAGCATGAGGTAGGGATGCTTTAATCAAAAATTGTCCGTGCACCTACAATATCTTCAGTCTATCAATAAAGAAGTCATGCATGGTTGACTCTGCAGGGTCTCTCCAGTCTCTAAAATTTTCTAGGTCACCCAAGTTGTAGCCATAGGTGTAGGCATGTTCTCCAAATTCTATTTTTTTGATGTAGTAGTTATGTATCCATTTTATCCACAAGCAGTCTTTTTTCACTGCAACAACCCATACTTGTTTGATTACAGCAGCTTTATTCCAAGTGCATAGGTTTATGATATTTATGCCACCTGCAATTTGGGGTATACGAACTTTTTCCCAGGATACCAGTGCTTTCTTTGGGATGGATGCCTCACCAGTCTGCACATTGTTTCAATTATCTTCATAACCTTCTTGGGAAGGAGGAATATTTATGCCCAGTAGGTTTGAATACCAAACAACACTGATTTGATCAGTTGTAATATGCAAGAGTAAGAAAGCAGTCTTATAGACCAACATCTGATTCTTGCTTTGATCTTCTAAATTAGTGGTAGGCATTGATGAATAATTAATTTTTTAGAGGACAATGGTACTCCCAGATATATGAAATGAAGAGTACCTTCTTCAAACCTCAGTAGGTTTAAGATACCCTATTTTTCATATGCATCCATCCCAACAATGTGCATAGAGTTTTATTAGTGTTAGCTTGTAGCCTAGAAGCTGCAGAGAATCTCTAAAAAGCCCCTTAAAGGAGTCTGATGGATTCAATGTCTGCTCTACAGAACATAAATAAATCATCAGCAAAGCAAATATGGATTATGTCCAGCTTCCTACATCTATGATGTAAATTGAAATCACCTTTCTCTGCAAGTTGAATCACTTCTCTTTGCAGGTACTCCATAGTGTTGATACCCAATTTTTCCCATAATATTTTCAAAACTGTGGTTGTGCATCAATTAGTATTTTTCATATGATTTTTGCATTTTAAAAATATTTTAATTAATTTCTTCCAGCATTTTATTTATAAAATAATCACGTATTGCATCACAAATAGTTTTATAATAATTTTTGTGACTTGATTTTATCATTTGCATTTGTACTAAGTTTCAATTATTGCACAAATAGCCACATTTATATTTTTAGGATGCAATTGCAATTACTTTGCAATTATAGCCTATGCATGCATTATTACATTCCTTTACCAGAAAATAGCCTTTTATATTTTTAAAATATTAAGTAATTATTTTAAAATATTTTTAGGCATGAAAAATATTTTTTTATAATTTACTAACTATTTTTAAAAATTATTTTAGCGATTAAATATGTATTTAACAAATAGCCCCTTTCATTTGGACCCAACCAATTAAATACCCAAATTCAATCCCACACCAGCCCAAATCTACCCAGGCCAAATCCCATCTTCCCCTAACCCAATTTAAGCCTACCCGACCGAAAACCCCATCAAATCGTGGCCGTTGATCGTTTAGATCAACGGTCCACATTAAGACCTTCCTTTTTTACTCCCAATGACCCCCGAACCCTAGTCATTTGCTTACACCTACTGCCCCTGAAGCCCTCTCCTCTCTAATTCTCTCTATAACCAAACTTAACCTTATCTGCCGCTATCCAAAACCAGCCCTAATCCCTTTGATTCCTACTCGATCTATGGCTTCCCATGGCTGTACGAGGCCTCTACTTGTCTCATATCTCCCCTGGTTGCTCGATTGTATAGTTTTTTGGAAGGACCTCGAAGAGATCTAGTCCAGATCTCGTTTGAAACTCTTCAAAAGTCTATCTATGGTCTATGAGTGATTTCTATCAAAGTTTCACGACTCAAATCTTTGATTCAAAGGCCAGATTCTCTTTACCCTTTCTCTTTTCTTCAAAACTTAGCATTTGGACTTGAATCCATCCAGATCCTTGTAGATCTGGAGAGATTTGTGTTCGTCATTGCTTTTTCCTTAAGGCTCCTTTATTTCTTTACTAATTAATAGATTTTTGAATATTTTGTTATATTAGGGTTTGTTTTTCTTGTTGTTTGTTGGTCGAACCTCTGGGTATCTGAAGTATTTTCAAACTTCCATGGATATTCTTTTAGGTTTTTTTACTTCTCTACTACTAACCGGTTTTTAAACACTACGCTACTTCAGGTTTCGATTTCTATGATTTCTGTTGTTTGAATCTCTGTGTGTTGACGTGTTTTCAAGTTTTCCATGGATGTTTTCCTTCTTTAAGTGTTTTCAAATTAGGGGTTTTTGAACTATTCTCCGTCTAATTTCTCTATGTTCCTAAAAGTTTTGCTTAACTTATTTTTGTTTATGGGAATTGATATGTTCTTTCCAGAATTGTAGAGTGATTTGCTCTGTTAAAAAATTCGTGTGCATGATTCTTGATTATTTCCGTATTAATGGCCTTAATCAGCCGTTCTTGCCTTATTTGATTGCTATATATTTACTGATTCTTTCCTTAATTAATAGCCTGTTTGGCCAAGCTTCTTTTTGGCCAAAAGCACTTTTGCCCAAAAATTGAGGTGTTTGACCAAGCTTTTGGAAGGAAAAAAATTGCTTTTGAGGAGAAGCAGAAAAAAGTAGTTTATCTCCAAAAGCACTTGTTTGAGAAGCACTTTTGAGAAAAATACACTTAGAAGAAGTTTTTTAAAGCTTGGCCAAATACTAATTGCTGCTCAGAAGTGCTTTTCAAACTAATTAGCCAAACACAAACTGCTTCTCACTAAAAGTACTTTTGAGAAAAGCACTTTTGAAAAAAAACACTTCTCAAAATAAGCTGATTTTTGCAGTTTGGTCAAACGGGCTATAAGTCCTTGACTATTTTATTCTGAAGTTCTTTATTTTGTTTGATTTGAACTCTTTTCCTTAATAAGGCATCTGATTCTTTACTTCTTTACTCAGTTTGATTTGAGCTTCTTGCCTTCACTAGTTCCTGTTATTACCGTTGGCTAATTGCCCTTAATTAAGGGGAAGACTATGCTGAACCTCTTTGTGTGATTGATTCTGAGATCCCTTAATTGCTGATTTTTGATTATTTTACCTTATTCTGCTCCACTCCTAAACTGCTATATATACTCTCCTCTACTCTCAGTTCAAGACACGAACATTAGTTCACTATTACTCTTATACTCTAAAAAGCTCTTTGTTCTTTCTACTACTTGTGATCTTCACTAGTCTTGCCCGCTGTAAGCCAAGGCTAGAAACTGCACAACACCTGTCTTACATTTTATGTTCTCTTTCCATTAACTGATATGCCTCTGATTAAATTTTAGAATCTAAACCCTATGTGTTTCATTACTGCCTTAGTTCATTAGTCACGAATTCATTCCTGCTCATGTTTACTGTTTATCCAGCATGCCTAATATTGTCTGGTTCAATATATGATTAGCATGCCTCAACTCTACTTGCCTATCTACTGTTTATCTAGCATGCCTACTACTTCCTTGCTCAATATGTGATTAGCATATCTCAACTATGCTTACTTGTCTACTGTCATCTAGCATGTCTAAAATCTTGTTCATTGTGTGATTATCATGCCTACATTATGAATGCTTGTGTGACATTTTGCCTAGTCTGTTCATTTAAGTCCTTTCCTACTCTGCTTTGCTAAGTCATCTAGTATCTCTAGTTGTATGTTTGAGGTTTATGTGTTCTCAACATCTTTGTTCCCTATCTCAATCACCTACCCTTGTAACTAACTTAGTAATTTTGTACATCTGTTTGCTTCTGTTCTCCACTATACACTAAGGTGTGTCCTATGTGTCCCCAACTCCTCTCTCCCTGTGTGGAACCTGCTTCCAAGTGTTTCTGAATGTGGTTGTTCTGTGATTTGTGTTTTGATTTCAAAGTGTTTTCACATTTTCCTTAAGCAATTTTAACACCAAATTAGTACTAGTTTTCAGAAAATCTTTTCACCTCTAAGAGTCCTCTCTATACTGTTTACCAAAACTCTTTCAAATCATGTCAAACACTCTCACTTACTCTTAGATTATCAAGTCCTGCCCCTCTGGTATGTGTACTGCTTAGAGATCCTTGAGATCTCTCTAAACTCTGGCATATCAGGATTGTGTCTTACACACTGCACATGATCAGTCTTTATTTGAGAAAGTCTGGATGTGAGCACTACCCGGGATCCTTGAGGTCCTTAGGGAACTCTGTCACACCTGGAAACAAATGTGGCAATGAATCTTGGGCATTTGAGACTGGTGAAGGCTTGGTACGCCAGGATCTGCTTTGGGCCTACTTCAGGCTCCCTATAACTTAATGTACATTCTATTTATGTAATTTTTATTCAATCATTGGTCTGTAATAATTAATTGTAAATGAATATTGGGGTGACTAGTGAAAAAGGAGGGTAGTTGTATGGTTCTGTGGGTAAAACTGGGTAGAAAACATGTTTCTTGGTCTTACATTGTATAAATCTATGTTAGAAATCATGTCTTAGGTTATTATGACTATTTGCATGCATTAGAGACCATGTTCTTAGGGTTATTTGCTTGTATTAGATACCATGCCTATAGTGTTTAAAAAATCAAATCTTGTATGTTTAGACACTATGCCTGTAAGATTGAAAACAATCTTTATATGTTGACAATGTTTAAAATAGTTTCTGCATGTCAATGAGGTTCTTGAGCTAATTAATGTATTTAGATACTATGCCTATAGGGTTTTTAAAAACCAATTTCTGCAAGTCTAAATCAGTCATTACACCTAGACAACATGCCTATAAGATCCAAACTGCCTGCTTAAAATTGTTTATTACTTTACTGCACTCCTAATTAATGATTAGATACCATGCTTATAGGACAGCATCATTACACGCCTAGGCAAGATTGCAGGGCAACTAAAATCCTGCAAACTGTAAAACTATGCTTTGTTATTTGTGACTACCCAGATTCAATAGGTTTAAAAATCCGAAGGCAAACTGATTAAGTTTTGTTTTACACTTTAGTCTTAACTCAATACTATTCTCTGCTCACCTAGATATCCTATTCTACAGCTTCTCTTAAATATCTGAAAACTGTTGTTTCAAACGTGCACTTACTTGCTCTGTTTGTGGAGGTAAAACATGAGCCTTTAATTGTTCTATCTTTTGTCCAGTCCTAATTGTTTTTGTTGTCACCTAGATTTTTCTCCTTTAAGTACCTTTAGGATATTCTAGAACTACCTAAAATAGAGGTCCTAAATACCTCCAGGGCCACAAGGAAGGGACGGGTAGTGTACATATAGGATATATTTTAAGGTTGCTAGAACGCTTTAGGCTATGACCAAGGGGAGGGAATTGGGTAGTAAAGGATGTGATGAACTGCGCGCTAATGTCACGTGTAGCCCCTCATTGAGGAGTGATTATCGGGCATTGCATGGGTATGATCTTGTAGGTTAACCAACTTAGGACTTCACTTTCCTAACTCCCCTATGTGTTTAAATTCTATAAACTTCCTTTTCTTTACATATACATGTGTAAGCTGTTCAAAACTCTCTCTTACTTTCATTACCTGAATCATGCATGTACTTAAAATGTGAAAACATGCCTTTATTTGAAAATATGTGTTGAAATTGTTTACTTGTTAAAATGACTAATTCACATAGTTTAAGTTCGGTTGGGACCCACTGTTGTGGACTGCGAGGGGTGCCTAACACCTTCGTCTCAAGGTTATTTCGATCCCTTATCCTAATCTCTGGTAATGCAAACTAGTTACATGAGTTAATCGCTCTAGGTGCCCTAACGCACCATAATTCGTTAAGTGGCGACTCTTCAAATACCCAATTCCCAAAAGAAAACGAGTTGTTCCCTCATGAATGTCGAAACCCGAACTCCCGCTAGGGAAAAAAGGGGCGCGACACATAGCAATGACAAAGAGGTACCGGGACATGAGATCCCCTTGTATGATCCCTCTTTTTCCTTGAAATGGTTTTGTAAGGCCTATATTTAGCACTAAGGAATATGAGACAATTTTTATACATTCCATAATCCATTCAATGAATTTGAAAGGGAACCCATGATTACTAAGCTTTCTTCTTAAGAACCTCCAGTCTATAGTATCATAGTCCTTTCTTAAATCCATTTTCATAGCATATCTAGGAGATACACCTTTTCTGTTGTACCCTTTGAACAACTCATCGCTGAAAAATATATTATCAATGATCTTTCTTTCTATAAAAGAAGACTGTGAGTGCCCTATTATATTTCCAATCACCTTCTTGATTCTCAGTTGTAGAACCTTGGTAATAATCTTGTACATGATAGTACAACAAGCAATAAGTCTATAGTCTTTGATGTGAGATGGTGAGATAACTTTAGGCATCAGTGTAATAGTTGTGCAATTCACCTTTCTCAAAAGTTTTACTATTTCAAATAAGCTTTGTACTGCAGCTTACACCTTTTCTTCATTAAGTCCTAGTTTTTAGTAAACAAACTCTATAATATATCCATCAATCCCTGGAGCTTTGTTTGCTGGCAGTCTTTAATGATTATGTCTATCTCTTATGTTGTTAGTGGCTATACCAATGCATTTTCCTGATCCATATTAAGGCATGGTCCTTTCTTGATAACTTTTAAGTTTGGACATATAATATCTCCAATGCAGTTTCCCATTAACCATGTGAAGAATGTAATAAAATATGTTTCCACTTGTGTAAGGTCTGTGAGTTTGATACCTATGTGTTATATGTGTTATATATATATATATATGTATGTATGTATGTATGTGATTGTATTTTTGCTTTATCCGATCTTCCATTGTGCATGAAGTACTTAGAGTTGGTGTCTCCACATATAATCCAGCTTGCCCTGGATTTCTGTCTGAGGGCTTGTTCTTCAATGTTACTCCATTTGTCAATCTCAGCAAGCAACTTCTTCTCCTGATCAAATAAGGTTTGGAAAAATGGTCGAGTGAGTATAGCGGCACGTACAACCTCCAGTTTTTGCCTGGTTTGAATCAATCATTGTGCATATGGAGCCACATACTAATTTAGTTCCTTTAGCTCATGCTTCTAGTCTTGTAAATTCCAAAATATGCTATCCATAGCATATACACCCTAGTTATGATTCCATACCCTTTGTAACACTGTATGAAACTAAGGTTGTTCTATTACATTAGTAAGCAGTATAAATGGTTTTGGGTAAAATCTCCTATATTGTCCACACCTTAGTAGTATATGAGAGTGATCAGACACTCTTGGATTAAGAAAGTCTGCCTCCATATGTCCCTATTGTTGTAGCTAGGGAATATTGCCTAATGCCCAATCTATCTTACTATGGATCCTGCTGGTAACATGTTGCTCGTTACACCATGTAAAATGCTATCCAATTGATCTTATTGGGATCAGCTGCAAATATTAAGTAGTCTCTGGAAACCTTGGATCTCTGTATATGTGACTGGTTGTCCAATTCTATTCTCAGTAGAGAGAACATTATTAAAGTCTCCATAGAGGATCCATGGTACACTTATAGGTGCACCAACCTGCTGAAGTTCAACCCACGATTCCTCCCTGTGATACAGTGTATTCTTTGCATAGACCTTAGTGAGGACTATACTAAATAGCCTAGTGATATCTTCTACTGAGCAATGAATGTCTTGTTCCTTTGTTGCTAATATCTATACATTGATATGATCCCTCCATAAGAGCTATATTCTTCCATTAACTACTCTTTTGTAATTACAACGATGGTTCCATTCTTTAGCTACTTTCTGAATAATCTGTCTTACTTTACTTTCTTTAACTCTAGTTTCCACACAACCCGTGATGTCTACTTTATGTCTTGACAGAAAGAGCTTCAACTCTTTCTATTTGGAGAGCTTGCTCAGCTCTCTAATATTCCAAGTGAACACAATCATGGAGGATCTGCCATCCTCTATGCACATATAGGCCCTCCATCTGTAGTGCTAGGCTCTTCAATTCTTAGGAAAGAAAATCTGTAGGCATTCTGCAGTATCATAGGATCATGCATTCTGTTGTTACGATCTATATGTGTGGTATCTTGTGTAGCTATGGTTTTGCCTTTTGTCCCTTTGCCATTCTGCCTAACCCCGTCTCCTATTTAGGAGAATCTTCTTGTGCAGGTAGGGAGATATGTTGTGCCTCAACCTGGCTAGTCCCAGAATCAGGCCCTCCCAGCTATTTTTTCCTGTTCTTTGCTTAGCACCTTTGCTTGCCAGACTAGTACTTTCTTTCTATTTCTTCTCTTTTTCCTCTTAGCCACTTCTTGGTAAGGTTCTTCCTTGGTCTCTAAAGTATTCCTTCTGCAATAGTCTGAATCATGGCCAAACTTATGCATTCTAACAAAACTTTGGTCTCCAATCATATGCCACTTGATTTTGAAAGAGACCAACGGGTGTATCAGTTTCAATATACTCTGGTAGTGGCTGAGATATATCTTCTTTAACCAATACTCTAGTATATAAGATCTTCTCCTTTGCAGTGAATTTGTCTGTATACAATGGTTTTCCTACTCCACTAGCAAGTTCTCTTAAATCTTCAGAGGACCAATAACCCACTGGTAGACCTAGAAACTTCACCCACAGTGGAATGGTACTAAGGTACTCCAGATCAAAGCAGAAATCCATTTCCCAATTCTTCAATATGAAAGATTTATTGTGGTATGTGTATCGGCCAACATGCATAATGAACTCTCTATCCTCTATCGTATGGAATTTAAAAATATAGTACCTTTCATCATGATACGGTATCTTAGGCTTTGTGAAAAAGTTCCATACCATTGTTGCATAGTTTTCCATTGATTGAGAATATGGTGTACCACCAAGTACATATCCAATTAGAGCTGAATTCCAGAATTCCAGAATTCATCCTGAGATTTGATGTCTTCTACTACAATCTTAACCACCAGCTTACCATCCCTCATCGATGGAGGAACATAGGTAATATGTTTCCCTATTTGCGATCCACGATTATTGACCTGACCCTCATTTGTCTCAACTTGATCCCTCACCTCCATAGGTGTTGGAAGTGTAGCAGTACGAATTTCAAAAAACTATAGTCGGAGAGGTGCATGGATTTCCTTCTTCACTTGCTCGTTCTTACCTCTCCTAACAGGAGAATTCTGTTTGGTAATTGATATGTGGGAATTTTACTACTTATTAGCACCTTTTTGTTTTTTTTAGTCAGAAAGCATTGATTTATGTTCCCAAAACAAATGGAAATATGCAAATTGCACGAATGTTGAAAGTTTGGTCTTCCATGATGAAATCCAACTCACAAAGGAGTGTCCCGAATCAAAAGGCAATAATGGGCAAAGAATCAAAGAAGTGCTGTCCGCAGAAGAAAGTTTGGACCACAGAATTCCATCTACGACTGTAACCCAAGTACGAGCACCCAACAGAACTTTGGCCAATGTGCGGACCACACATAAGTTGTGCGGCCAAAGAACAGGGTCCGTACTAACAAATTATTCAAAGTTCAGAGAGTGTACAAAAGGCCAAGTCCTGAAGCCTTGCTAAGTGAGGACCACACAAGAATTGTGTGGTCGCAGAAGATACTTCGTAGTCGCACTCTAGAAATGTGCGGCTGAAGAACCAAATCTCTTGCATACTGAAGAAATGTGCGGACCGGACATGGAATTGTGCGGCCAGAGAACCTCCCGAGGGGCATTTTTATCACTGAATTTCCGGCCACTATAAATAGACGAGTTTCACATTTTTAGGTCATGTTTCAAAGTTTGAGATGCTGTAGCCATTACATTTTGTAATTTTAGGAAGTTTGTGATTATTTTAGTGTTTAAATATTATATTTTATTATTTTAATATTTGATTATAAGTTTAATTAGCCTTTCTTCTTTATTTTCTTCGATTCCCATTATGAGTATCTAGATTCTTACTAGGGTTGTGACCTAACTCTAGTGTGTAAACCTTATGGGTATTTAATTTAATGCTTTTTTATAATTGGGTGTTACTTATTTAGCTTAGTTCATGCTTCAATTTCAGAATTAATGGTTGCAAACATTGATTCATGCCTTTTTGATTTATTCTCTACTTGAGAAAGAGGGACTTAGACTAGGATAATTTGGCTAACAAAGAATTGGGCTAATTGAGAGTTTGATTATCCTAATTAAAGAGTTCAAACTAGAGATAGAAAGAACTCGACTTGATCTCATATCAAATATTTTGTTCGATACCCATTTGGACTTGAGAAAGACAAATTGGCAAAATTACTTTTTGACCGAGAGGTATTGAGTGGGTAATATAGAGTTGAGAGCTATAATACACTCCAATAAACAAAATAAGAATTAACGTCTTTAACCTATTTGGTGAACTCCTAGGTTATGGTCACATCCCTAGGGGTTTTAACTATTTGGAAAAACACCAAAAACAATCATTCATTTCTAGTTTATTTTCCATAGCTTACAATTGTTAGAGTAATAGTAGAAGTAGAAATCAAAACGTTTTTGTGGAAGTGCAAATTTGGTTAATCCATTCACTTTCTTCAAGTATATACTCCTAACACCCCTTATAAGTCCCATTGGATTCGACCCCGAGTCATAGTTGGGTAAATTATATTGCATATGACTGTATCATATCTCTTATCGAGGTATGTTGTGGATGCGGATCAATTTTGGCGCCATTTCCGGGGGAGTTAAAACGGTGATAGCTATATATTTGGTTTGTTTTTTTAATAATTTCTTTTCCTTCCATGTTACTAACTTGTGTGAAACAATTTTAGGTACAACCATGGCAGCAAACAAGGATCTTAAAAATGTACCTTTGGGGAATGTGGACGGAGAGGATGAGCAAGTTGAGGAGGTATCTCTTGAACCTCAAGCCAATAAAAGAGGCCGGGTGCCTCATGAAAATGTACTCGCTCCACCCCTACCTCCACCACGAGAGGCTCCATACTGGGTATTACCTAATGAAGGGTATGCTAGTGCAATAGTCCCTCCCCGTATTACGACGGGCAACTTCCAAATCACCAATGAAATGCTCACTTTGCTTGAGCAACGGGGTTTCTTCACGGGTGCTCCAACTCAAAATGTGTATAAACATTTGAAGGGGTTTGTGGATACTTGCTGGGGGAGCAAAAAAATGAATGTCTCCGATACATTGAGGTTAAGGCTATTTCCTTTCTCTCTACATGGGAAAACTTTAGATTGGTTGGAACGATTACCGAGTCATTCCATCCAAACGTGGGATGAGTTGGTGAAAATATTTATTGCTATGTTCTTCTCTCCCATGCACATGGCTACATTTCGAGATGAGAGTTTGACATTCAAGAAAGAGCCAAATGAACCACTACAAGAGATATGAGAGCGTTATAGAACTATGGTGGAATATCCCAATACCGATATGATGGAAAACATGATTCAACAAACCTTCTATCGTGGGATTAACACAACCAACCAATGTGTAGTGAATCAACTTGCCGGTGGGAACTTCATGACGATACCTTATACAGAGGCGTGTGAGATTTTAGATTAGATAGAGAAAACGTCATCAGCTTGGAAATACCAGGCCAACATCCACAAGGTAATCCGAATATGATCCACCTCCACAAAAAATTACATGACCATGGGAAAGCCATTGCCGAATTGACTACTACCATGAATCAACTAGCAAAGGCTCAACTTAGTCAAATGCAAGCTCCTAAGCAAGCCAATGCCATGGAATGTGTGAACACAAGGGTGAACAAGAGGAGGAACAAGGGTCTACAAGTGCAAAATCGAGTGGAGAACTATGCGCAAGAAAATTGTGGTTTTGAGAAAGATGATTCCTATAATGAACACGAAGAGGAAGTGCAATATGTGAACAATTTTTAAGGGCAAAGAAACAAATTCCAAGGCCCAAACCAACAACAATGGCAACCTCAAAACAATCACGACAATTGGAATTCTAACAATCAATGCAAGTGGAGCGGAAAAAACAATAAAGGGGAATTGGCATAACAACAACAATCAAGAAAATTGGAGCGAAAATAACCAAGGAAATTTTGGGGAGGGGGAGGTTACAATCAAGGCGGATAGAACAATAATCAAGGCAACTGGGGGTCGGGTTTTCAAAGGCCCCCAATGTACCAGCAACTGAGCAACCCGCCTCCTTATACTTCCCATGGTTCAAGTTCTTCAGATAATGAGATGAGGTGTAATGAAAATATGTTCAAGCAAATGATCGAAAAGAATGCCGATTCATATGTCCAACTTGCCTCACACAACACATCAATCCGCAACTTAGAAGTTCAAATGGGGCAAATCTTTCAAGCTCTAAATTCTCATCCTAAGGTGGCAGCAACATGGGGCATGCCATGGCTGTTACATCAAGAAGTGGAAGAGGTGGAAATACACCCACCTCAAGTCAAAGGAAACTTGTGGATGATGATCAAGTGATGCAAGAAGAAGAGATCCCAAAAAATGTGGTGCAACATAATGATGATGTTCAGATTGATATTGATGATAGTGTGGAAGAGACTTAAGAGGAGGTGAACCCGTCTACGGAGCACATTATTGACATACCAGAGTCGGTAGTGCAAAAGGCTAAGGCTCCATTGCCTAAGACTCCACCTCCATAACCTCAAAGATTTGCCAAGAAAAATGGTGAGAATCAATTTAAAAAGTTCATTCAAATGATGAAGAGTCTCTCAATCAATGTGTCATTAGTTGAAGCTTTGAAACAAATTCCCAGTTATGCAAAAATTATGAATGATCTTGTGACAAAGAAGCGGTTAATGAATTTTGAAACCATCAAAGTCACTCATCATGTGAGTGCAGATGTGCATTCAATGGCTCCTAAGTTGGAGGTTCCCAGTGCTTTCACGATTCCGTGTATAATTGAAAGTGCCGAGTTTGCTAAAGCTCTTTGTGATCTTGGGCAAGTATCAATTTAATGCTCTATTCGGTTTTCAACACTTTGGGAATTGGGCAACCAAGAACCACCTCTATGAGATTGCAAATGGTAGATCGTACTATGAAGAGGCCCTTGGGAGTGATTGAAGATGTCTTGGTTCGTGTTGATAAATTCATTCTTCAGGTGAATTTAGTCATTTTAAATTATGAGGTTGATTATGAAGTGTCGATTATCATTGGGAGACCTTTCCTTGCTACGGGAAAACATCTTTGTCATATTTAAATTGGAGAACTTACCTTCCGTGTTGGTGATGAAAAAGTGGTATTCCATGTGTGTAAGTCCATGCGGAAACCAAATAGCAATGGGATGTGCTCTTTTGTGGACTTGGTGAACGATGTTATTGTTGATGAAACAAATGCTACAATTAATGTTGGTGATATATTGGAGGTCGTCTTGCTCAGCTTTGATTATGACGAGATAGATGGCTTCATGGAATGTGTGAACACTTTGCAAGGAATGGGGTCGTACAATTATCCACCTCGAAAATTATCCTTGGATTTTGAAAATAGGACAACTCCTCTTATAAAGCATTCTATTGAAGAGCCCTCTACCTTGGAGTTGAAGCCATTGCCTCCACATCTTCGGTATGAATTTCTTGGTCCTTGTTCTACTTTACTGGTTATTCTTTTATCTAGTTTAACTAATGTGCAGGTAGATTCCATATTGGCGGTTCTACAAAAGAGGAAGAAGGCTATTGGATGGACCTTGGCGGATATTTTGGGGATAAGCCTTGCCTTTTGCATGCATAAGATTAAATTGGAGGATGATTCCAAACCATCCATTGAACATCAAAGGAGACTCAATGAAGCTATGCAATAAGTTGTCAAAAAGGAGATTATCAAGTGGTTGAATGTCGGGATTATCTATCCCATCTCTGATAGTTCATGGACTTCTCTAGTTTAATGTGTCCCAAAGAAGGGGAAATGACAGTGGTCATCAATGACAAGAATGAGTTGATTCCTACAAGAACAGTGACCGATCGGAGGGTGTGTATGGACTATTCCAAGCTCAACAAAGCCACAAGGAAGGATCACTTTCCACTTCCTTTCTTAGATCAAATGCTTGATAGATTGGCTGGTCGTGCTTTCTATAGCTTTCTTGATGGGTACTGAGGATACAACTAAATTCTTATTGCCCCGCAAGATCAATAGAAAACAACCTTTACATGTATCTATGGTACTTTCGGATTCAAGCAGATGCCATTTGGTTTGTGCAATGCACCAGTGACTTTTTAAAGGTGTATGATGGCTATTTTCACGTATATGGTGGAGGACTACCTTGAAGTTTTCATGGATGACTTCTCGGTGGTTGGAAATTCTTTTGATGATTGTCTTGCAAAGTTGGACAAAGTGTTGGCTAAATGTGAAGAAACAAATTTGGTGCTCAATTGGGATGTCATTTCATGGTCAAGGAAGGCATTGTCCTTGGCCAAAAAATCTCAAGGAATGAAAATTATGTTAACAAGGCAAAGATTGAGGTGATTTCTAAACTTCCACCTCCAACTTCGGTGAAGGGTGTGAGAAGTTTCTTAGGCGACATGAGTATTTACCAGTGCTTCATCAAAGAATTCTCCAAGGTGGAAAACTCGTTGTACAAGATTTTTGGGAAGGATGCTAAGTTTAACTTCAATGAGATTGCATGAGAGCTTTTGAATTGTTGAAGGTCAAGTTGACAACTACTCCCATAATCTCCTCTCCAAATTGGAGTGTGCCTTTTGAACTCATGTGTGATGCAAGTAAAGTAGCGGCTGGGGCTGTTTTGGGGAAACGCATCAACAAGAGTTTTCATTCGGTCTACTATGCTAGTAAGACCCTGAATAGTGCCCATGTCAACTATACCGTTACAAAAAAGAACTCCTTCCTATTGTGTTTGCAATTGAGAAGTCCTGCCCGTACTTGATGGGTGCAAAAGTCATTGTCCATATGGATCATGTGGTGCCTCATTATCTTATGAGCAAAAAGGACTCCAAAGCTTAGTTGATGAGATGAGAGCTCTTGTTATAAGAGTTTGATATTGACATCCAAGATAGAAAAGGTAGTGAAAACCAAGTGGCTGACCACTTTTCTAGTTTGGAGGAGAAGGGGAGGCCGCATGATGGCCTTGAAATCAAAGACTCCTTCCCCGATGAGAAACTCTTGGCAATTTCAATGAAAGAGGTGCCATGGTTCACGGATTTAGCAAATTTCCTTGTGTGTGGAATCATTCGGATGAGTTCTCTTCAATACAAAGGAAGAATCTCAAACGGGATTTTCAAGATTATTATTGGGATGAACCGTACCTTTTCTGGATCTGCACGGATGGGGTGATTAGAAGATGTGTACCGGAAGAAGAGCAAGTTAAAATTCATGGAGCTTGTCATTCTTTGCCATATGGTGATCATCATGGTAGAGCGAGAACGGCAACCAAAGTGCTTAGTTGCGGTTTCTATTGGCCCACTCTTTACAAGAATACAAGTGAGTTAGTGAAAATATGTGATGAATGTCAACGGACCGGTAGTATCTCAAAGAAAAATGAAATGCTTCTCACTACAATTTTGGAGATTGATATTTTTTATGTGTGGGGGTATTGACTTCATGGGTCCTTTTGTGAATTCTTGTGGAAACACCTACATCTTTGTCGCGGTGGATTATGTGTCCAAATGGGTTGATATTGTTGTTTTACCCAACAATGAGGCGAGAACCGTGGTGGCTTTCTTCAAGAAGAATATTTTTCATAAGGTTTGGCACTCCACGTGCAATTATAAGCAATGAGGGGTCACTTTTTGCAACAAGGCTTTCAACACTTTACTTGGAAAGTATGGTGTTACTCACAAAGTCACGACTCCCTATCACCCACAAGCTAGTGGGTAAGTGAAAGTCTCCAATCAGGAGATAAAGAGTATCTTGTCCAAAACGGTGAATGCTAATCGGACGAATTGGTCCAAGAAACTTGATGATGCATTATGGGCTTATAGGACGGCTTATAGAACACCTATCGGAATGTCACCCATCCGGTGGAATTAGAACACAAGGCCATGTGGGCGCTAAAGAAGTTGAATCTTGATTGGGATGTAGCCGCTAACTTGAGGGTTGCACACTTGAATGAATTGGATGAGCTCCGGTACCATTCTTATGCAAGTTCGTCCTTGTAAAATGAAAAGATGAGATATCTTCATGACAAATACATTTGGAACAAAGAGTTCAAGGTGGGCAATCTTGTATTGTTATTTAACTCAAGGTTGAGGATGTTTTCTGGGAAGCTAAAGTCTAAATGGAGTTGTCCCATTGAAATTGTGGGTATGACACCTTTTGGTGCATTAGACTTGATGAACAAAAACAATGAAGTATTCCGAGTCAATGGTCACCGAGTGAAGCACTACTTGGGAAAGGTTGGAGATGGTCATGTCGTGGCGGTCATTCATTTCACTTGAGGGTATTCTGCGTCGTGCCGTGACGTTAAATAAAGCGCTTCTTGGGAGGCAACCCATATTTTGTAGTTAGGTGTTATTTTTGTTCTAACTTGAATTGAAGTGTGCTACAGGGGTGAGCGTGACTTAAAGGAATTATGGATGAAAATATGGCTAAGTGTTCTAGGGAATGCAGACCGCATTTGATTTGTGCGGACCGCATATTTGTTAGTGATATAGCAGAAGAGCATTGCGGCCGCGCATTTCTTTTGCAAACTGCACAATTGAGATGTCAAAAATACCAACTCTCTGATGTTTAAGCTTATCAGTTCGGATGTCGATCTGCAACCGCATGTGAAATCTACGGCCGCACCTGAAAATGTGCGGAAACAGATGCAGTTCCAAGTTGAGGCCTCCCAGGTGATAGAGTGCGGACCGCACATGAAAATATACAGCCACACTCGTCCTTCTTCCCCATAGCAAACAATTGGTATGAATAGAGGAACATGGCTCATTTTACACTATCCTCACACACCACAACCTTGATCATTCACTAATTACACTCATTCTATCTAGTATGCTTCAATTTCACGTTACACTTTTTAGTTTGTTTAATTTGTAGATTTTTAGTTTTTTTAGGCCATTTGTTATTAGAGTTCAATTATGTGTCTATATGGGGTAAATCTAAACAGGGTTAACTTGATACACGCTCTATGGGGGGACTGGATTAGTATAAATTCATGCTTTTACGATTTTGTCGAGTCGAATTGGGCAACTCAGTGAAGAAGGAATCTACATCCGCAAGTTAAAATATGCGGACCACAAAATTCCCTTTGAGGTAGCAGAACAACACATTTTCTATCGTTAGAGAGTACTCACTTTGAGACTCCAATGTGCGGCCGCAAGTCTAATTGTGCGGACCACAGAAATCCTCTTCTGGTCGTAGATTGATCAAATTTTTATCATCAAAGAGTTTGCATATTTTGGGATTAAGAGGTGCAGTCCGCAAGTCCCCATCTGTGGTCGCAGGTAAAATTGTGCGGACTACAGATCACTTTCCCTGGAAGCATGATTCAACTATATGCCCCACTGTGTCATGTGGTTTCTCTTTTACTCACATGCCGCCTATATGTGTTTCAACATGGAATTGCAACTAACAATTGCCTATGCTTGATACAGACAATGGTTCGATCCAGAGGACAAGGCGACTCTTCAAAACGGAGAGGTGAACCTTCTAAGGGCCGAGGCAAAAGTACCTTGCCCCTTGGACTGCAAAAGACAATAAGAAAGAAACCAACAACCAGTAGAGGGAGAGGTGTAGACCTCTCCGAGTCTAGCTCCTATGTCCCATCTAGGGAAGTGTCAGAGGACAACTCAACATCTATTCGGGTGCAACCAGCCACACAGTCGAGGTCTCAAGGGAGATACCATCTCAAGGACGAGCCATCTTCATCTCACAACAATTCTGACGGATCGGAGAGTGCTAGTTAGGCTTCTGAGCCATTGGATACACCAGTCCCTATGGCACAGGTTACACTTGATATCCCCGATTATGGCATAGAGGGAGATGCTACAGCTTCCGGCCTTGAAAGATCAAAGAAGAAAGAGCTTGGAAGGATCATTTTGTTAGCCTGGCCGCTTTTATGTTGAAGGATTTGGAAAGGTACAACCCAGATATATTGAGATAGTTCATGGCACGAAAGGGGTGGATGTGGTTCACCCAAAGTGTAATGGATGCCAAAAATACCTCGTCCATGAATTCTATGTTAATGTGGCTCATATAAAGAAAGGGACGAAGGTGACCAAAGTATACAACCTCAAGGTGAGGTTTGATCAGCATACGCTAAATGCATATTTGGGCTTTGAGGATGTTGAGCCGAATGAGTATTTGGAGAATTGCCCATTGCAAGAGGGTGTCCGACCTTGGTTTGCTGAGATTCTAGCACCACCAAAGCCACCACCACCATGGATTGCCGTTAGAGTTCCTATTCAGCAGAACACTTTGAGTTTTGAGGTAAAGGGGTGGCAGACATTTGTTTGCAGCAGGTTTGATCTATGCCCGAATGAGACTCACCTTCATATTCCCCGGGCAGTTCTTGTGGAATCTATTATGGTCGGGTACCCAATCAATATGGGTGTTGTGATGTCAGCCAATATCTCTGTGATAGCACGGTAGGATAGCTCATCATACCCTTATCCCAAAACCATTACAGAATATCTCACCGTTGCAAAGGTAGAGCCGAGGGATTTTGACATAAAGGTGAAGCCGAAGAAGCCTTTTTATTGGTACTCACTGATAGATGCGAGCAACCCAAAGAAGAAAGTTCAGCCTCTTACCACCACAGGCCAGTCCAATGAGCTACCAGTGGTAATTTCTAAGACAATTGATGTTCCATCCACTTCGGATGAGCCTTCCTCCAGTGCCGTAGCTATACCTTCGCTATCATCCATAGCCCCTACTACAGCTCATGTCACAACTCCTGCAACAAATCTCATGCCAGTGCCCATGTCTACTACCCCACTATCTGCGCTGAGAGTCTCCCAGAAACTAGCGAGTATCAACACTGGATGCAGACAGCTACTACAAAGTTGTCTAACTTGTCTAGTACTGTTGCAGCGCAGTCCACTTCTCTGGCACCTCATACTCCTTCTACCATTGATGAGATACTGAAGAAGCATTTGGAGAACCAAATATGATCATGGCTACCTTAGTACAACACGTGTTAATGTTAGAAGATTTCGGAAAGGAAGTGAAGAAGAAGAGGAAGTCCCAGGCTAGCAAGAAATTAGTGGATAAGCTCCGGAGGAAGGTGAATAGAATTGCTAGAGTCGGATACCTTCCCTTCGATATGCTTCTTTACCCGCACTAGTCTGCCTAGATCCTTCAGCACCATCAGCACTGGTAGCACTAGCTAGCCAGTCTGAAGAGCCAGACCTTACTACCGACATTACTGAGGTAGTGCGTGAGATGTTCGCCAACCCAGCCACACCTAGACTTGAGGATGATGAGATTCAGTTGGCTGATCCGGAGGGCGATGACATTTCTGGGGACACAGAGATGTCCAAGGATCCATAGGGAGTTTTCATCACCCTCTCCTCTTTTACTCTTAAATTTCTAAGCATTAGGGACAATGCTTCTTTTTATTCGAGGGTAGAGTTTATTTGACACATTTGGTACACTTTGATATATTTGGCCTGTAATAATTTGATGATACTTTTTCATTCTTATTTATATGTATATATCTTCTTTCTTTATTATTATGTATATTCATTCTATCTTTAGTAGTTTTGCTCATTAGCTTCTTTATCTTTGTTTTTGCTTATTGGTTTCTTTATCTTTTCCATATTAGTTCTTGTTTTGTTTAGTAGATTCTTTTTATGTTTTAGTAGATAATAAGCCTTTGGTTTTGTTAACGCCACGATTCATTTTAAAGGTAGTTGTTGTGTGACCCGTGTACCTCGTCCCAACGATGCATGATGCAAAAACAAATTTTGTGTTTAGATAACAATAGTAGTAGTAATGAATAAAAAGACCTAATTAAGTCATGCTCCAAGAGTCAACCATGCTTTAAGTGGCACCAATACACTTAACTACGTGCTTATGGTTAGAGACAGGGTTTTGAAAGGAATAGCTCTAGTTAGTGACTTTGTGACTCTTAAGTTAACTTTGGTAATCATCAAGTGGTTTAATTGGACCATAGTGATCTTTAAACTTGAATGTGTTCGTTGTAGGCTCACGGCTCAATCCTCTTTTACAATCTAGTTGCATGAGGGGTGATATGAATTGTTATTTGTCCAAGTATCCGTGTGAAGGGTCTAGAACTTGCCCCGAATGTGTTTCAAGGCAAAATTCTAAGTTTTGCTTGGTTTGAGAAGTGATTGTAGGCTTTCTTTGGACCGCTTGAGCTTTCTATTTCCAACTAATGTTGTGATTCCTAGTCAATCCCTTTAAGCCTCTAGCCTTTCTCATTTTATAACCATGTTATAAGCCTTTACCCGTTTTGTAGTGACCCTGTCTTGGCACCCGGACTTTCCTTAACACTCTTTTGAAACAAATGGATTAAATCATCGAGTAGTTTAATTGGACCATAGTGATCTTTAAACTTGAATGTGTTCGTTGTAGGCTCTCGGCTCTATCCTCTTTTACAATCTAGTTGCATGAGGGGTGAGATGAATTGTTGTTTGTCCAAGTATCCATACGAAGAGTCTAGAACTTGCCCCAAATGTGTTTCAAGGAAAAATTCTATGTTTTGCTTGGTTTGAGAAGTGATTGTAGGCTTTCCTTGGACCGTTTGAGCTTTCTATTTCCAACAAATGTCGTTATCCCTAGTCAATCCCTTTAAGCCTCTAGCCTTTCTCATTTGATAACCATGTTATAAGCATTTACCCGTTTTGTAGTGACCCTGTCTTGGCACCTGGACTTTCCTTAACACTCTTTTGAAACAAATTGATTAAAACATAAGTTTGGGGGAGAGATGAGGAATTTGAAAAAGGTATCAAGGAATAAAAAGATAAAAGAAATTATCTCTATGAAAGAGAGGCAAGAAAATAAAAGAACTAAAAGAAAAATACAAAACGTGAATAAGTGGAAGGGTTGATGGATTCAAAAAGAGGTAATGATCCCAAAAATTGAGAAATCTAAAAGGGAGAAAAAGAATAAAATGATCAAGAGAGAGTGATGTTAAGTCTCTCTAGTCCCCAATGAAAAGAAAGTGCCTCAAAGAAGTGGCAATTGTGAGCCGAGAAATGAAAGATGGAGTGCTTAAGGAAATGTGTAACCACTTACCTATATCGTATCCTACCCTAACCCAAAAGTCTTCATTACATCCCGAAAGAAGTCCGACATGATTTCAAACTGCGTGAGTTTACATTAGTGGCGATCTACATGAGGGGCAAACCTATGGTACTTGAATCCGTACTTGTGACATTCTCTTGTGAGAGACGAGTAAGCCTTTTGTGAATATTCGGATTGAGTGCTAAATTCTTAAGTAAGCTTGGAAAATAGAAAGTAGAGGAGGAAGAGTTTGGAGTCCACCATAACCTACATGATAGAACTAGAGTCCTTGATGAGTAAAGTCAATTCTTGAAGCTCAAATGTCACATTAGAACTATATATGCATAACTATTTGACTTGTCTCCTTGTTGATAATGCATGAGTAGTGTGGGTAATTGTTGGTCCCAACTGATGTGTGAATGGCTTACCTTTGACTCGCTGAAATGACCCTTAACTCTAGGACGCAGGAAGTAATTTATTTGCTTGAGGACAAGCAAAGACTTATGTTTGGGGGAGTTGATAAGTGGGAATTTTTACTACTTATTAGCAACTTTTTGCTTTTGTTTTAGTCTGAAAGTATTGATTTATGTTCCAAAAACTACTGAAAATATGAAAATTGCAGGAATGTTGGAAGTTTGGTCTGCCATGATGAAGTCAGACTCAAAAATGAGTGTTCCGAATTACAAGGCAATAACGGGCGAAGAATCAAAGAAGTGCGATCTGCAGAAAAAAGTGTGGACCGCAGAATTCCATATGCGGCCGCAAACCAAGTACGAGCGCCCAAAAAATCTTTGGCCAATGTGCGGACCACACATGAATTGTGCAGCCGCAAAATAGGGTCTGCACCGACAAATGATTCAAAGTTCAGAGAGTGTGTGAAAGACCAAGTCCCGAAGCCTTGCTGAAGTGCGGATCACACAAGAATTGTGGCTGTAGAAGATACTTCGCAGCCGCACTTAAAACATGTGGGGCTGCAAAACCAAATCTCCTATCAACTGAAGAAATCTGCGGACCACACATGGAATTGTGCACAGAACCTCCCGAGGGGCATTTTTGTCAGCAAATTTTGGGCTGCTATAATTAGACGAGTTTCACATCTTTAGGTCAAGTTTCGAATTTTGAGCTTTCGTAGCCGTTACATTTTTCCATTTTAGGAAGTTTATTATTATTTCAGTGGTTAAACATTATATTTTATCATTTTAATCTTTGATTATGAGTTTAATTAGCTTTTCTTCTTTATTTTATTCAATTCTCATTAAGAGTAGCTAGATTCTTACTAGGATTTTTTTTTTTGGCAAATTATACTACTAGGCATACCTAGTAGTTTTTTTATTAAAAGTATATGAATAGATAATACAAAAGGATAATAACATATCTGGTGGCCTTACAAAGTGGAAGTATTAATACTTGAGGCGTACATTGACTCTAATATCAATGGTTCGTATAATACTTCTCATTGATAGTACATGAATTTGAACTATGTTCTGATTTTCACGAGGCTTGCACGCTTTCATGCAACTGTTTTGTGTCTTGAGAATCACTGATGTCCTTTGATGATCATTCATCGCATATTGCAACTTATTTGCATTACATACAGTTTCCAGTTTTCTTTGTCCTTTGCCTTCAAACTTCCTTTTGCGTAAATGAAACTCCCCCGCCAGTTTACTATCCATCCTTGTCATCCTTGAGATCTCAACTATTGGCTTTCCAATACCCCGCTTACACATATGTTTCCATGTATTGCCATACACTGCCCAAGACATCTTAAGTAGTATATGTTTTCTTATTCGATGTGTTCCCTTCGAATCTGTAGTGTCCACAGCTTTGTCACGTTCTCCAACTGCCATGCCTATACTATGGACATTATTTTTTGGCATGTGCAACCACACCTCAAAGCCTTTTGTTCCGACCAAGTAATGAATCTCGATCCCAACCCTAGTGTGTAAACTTTATGGGTATTTAATGTAATATTTATTTATGATTGGGTGTTGATTATTTAGCTTAGTTCATATTTCAATTTCAGAATTGGTAGTTACAAACATTGATTCGTGCCTTTTTGACTTAGTCTCTACTTAAGAAAGAAGGATCTAGTATAGGATAACTTGACTAACAAGGAATTGGGCTAATTGAAAGTTTGATTAAACTAATTAAAAAGTTCAAACTAGAGATAGTAACAACCCGACTTGAACTCATATCAATTTTGTTTGGATACCCATTTGGAGTTGAGAAAGCCAAATTGGGCAAAATAAATCTTTGACCTAGAGGTATTGAGTGGGTAATGTAGAGTTGAGAGCTATAATATACCTCAATCAACAAAATAAGTATTAATCTCTTTAACCCATTAGGCGAACACCTAGGTTATGGTCACATTCCTAGGTTTTTTAACTATTTGAAAAAACACGAAAAACAATTGTTCATTTCTAGTTTGTTTTCCTTAGGTTACAATGGTTAGAGTAATAGTAGAAGTAGAAATCAAAACTTTTTTTTTGGAAGAATAAATTTAGTTAATCCATTCACTATCTTCAAGTATATACTCCTAACACCCCTTATAACCCCCTGTGGATTCGATCCTGATTCATAGTTGGGTAAACTATATTGCATACGACCGTATCATATCTCTTATCAAGGTGTGTTGTGGATGCGGATCAATTTTTGGCATCATTTTCAGGGAGTTAAAACGGTGTTAGCTATATATTTGGGTTTATTTTTGGAATATCTCTTTTTCCTTCCGTGTTACTAACTTGTGTGAAATAACGGCAAACAATGATCTCTAAAATATATCTTTGGAAAATATGGACGGTGAGGATGAGCCAGTTGGGGATATTGAATATGAAAGATATTTAAAAAATCAATTGGTTCCTAAAAATTCTCCATCACAATTCCTATAAACAAGGAAACTAAATATAAAAAATTTTCTGTAGCTTTTCATTTGTAATGTCCTTCTTCAGTAAATTCTTACCAGAATCGAAACAGCTGGTCATGATTTGCATAGATATCGAAATGACAGAACCAATCAAGGATCACATGAGAATCGAAGCAATATGTAGGGAAATGATGTCATCATGACGCGTGATGTCATGACACCACTCTTTCTCTTAGACCAGGCGGCTATAACAAATTACTCGAGAAATTCAAGGAATTTGAAATACGCAGCCTACAGAGAGCCACATTACCTGATCGCTACAACAACCACGACCCGCATAGTCTGCTTTATAAGATCGACCACAAACGACATTATCCGCTCATCGAACTCGCCTGCGAGGACGACCTTAATAAGCGGAGGGACGAATTATATGTGCCAAAAATCATCTTTGATATAAGCAAGCTGCGTCAACATCAAGAAAGCCTTCATTGGCTGCCACATGTTATTAGTACGACTTCAACAAAGACTTGCCCGAGGTCGAAGTGGTCCCTTAAGAGATAAAGGGTGCGGCCGAAGAGTCAGTGAAGAACAAGATCAAGAAGTCATCGTAGATCAAAGTCGAGGTCGGGCCTCTTAGACAGAGTTATAACAGGACACAAAAGAGAATATTCTAGTGGATATTCTTTGTACCTGTACTATTAGAGTTTTTGGGTATCTATTCCCTATAAATAGAAAGAGACACAATTGGAGGCTGGGGGGTGATTCACTTGTAAGAAACCACATTGGCTTTATAGATAGAATCTGACTTTATTGCAAGTACATGAGAAATACCTTTTTACTAAGATTCTTGCATAAATTTTCCACTCGATCCAAGAACAACATGAACATTCAAAGACTCCGCAATCATTCATGATTGTCAGAAAGAATTTCCACAGGTGTCACCCTTTTTCGGGTGACTCGCATGTTCTTAATTACTCAAATTCCATTCATTGTTATTTATTATTATTTAATGCTATCCTCCTTTTCTTAAGTCATTGAATTAGTGTTGTCCACATTTATTACCATTCGGTCAAACACACATCTTATCTGCTACAAAATCAGTTAACTTATCTTATTGATATTAACATTAGCTAAGATTAACTCTACTTTATTTAAATCTAATTGGTTGAACCTGAAGCTAGATTTTGGGTCAAACAGTTGCATCGTTCCCTTAATTTTTTGCATCGTTCCCTTATTTTGTTTCTCTCATCTTGCCCATCCATATTTAAATAATCCTATTTTATCCTTTATCTTACCTTTTTATATAATAATTCTATCTCGTACCTTATTTTTTAATATAATATTGCAAGTTTATTCTTCATATTGTTAGTGCATGACATAATGAAACGATAAAAAATAATACAATCTATCCAAACATTGTTTACATCAAAATGATAAAGAGTCAATTTCTTCTTACAAAAAATGGTGAGATCAAGAATTTCGATTTGGAAAGTGTCGTGATTGGTCAATAAGAGGAATATCGATTTTATTTTTCAAATATTGAAAGTTTAAAAATTATTGTTTCTCACAACTTGTACAAGTGATCTTTCAGACCTTCAATTGAGTAATTCATACACAATATTTTTTACGACCCGAAAATCCCACCCCCAGGACTATGATGGCGCCTACATTTCACTTGCCAAGCAAGCTAACGATGGAATTATTCACCTATTTTTAACAGTGTAGATTTTAAAATGATGAAAGGAAGCTGAATAACTGCAATTAAATCTAAGGTAAAATGCGGAAAACCATAGCATCTGAAATATCTGATACAACCCTGAATCTAATGTCACAACTGCACGAACTACTAGAATAGTATAAATAAAGATCTGAATAAAACATAGAGTTGTATGAGATAAAGTGCACAACTAATAAAAAGAAGGGGGACTGTAGGGGCTGCGGACACCGAGTAGCTGTACCTCAAGTCTCCACACTGATAGCCAACCGGAACACGCTAATGACCGTCGGTGGGACCGTTTCCAAAATATGCAAAAGAAGTGTAGAGTGTATTATGAGTACAAACGACCCCATATACTCTATAAGTGCCGAGCCTAACCTCGACGAAGTAGTGACGAGTCTAAGGTGGCCACTTATACTATAACTTGTACGCAATATAAAAATAAAGACAGTAAAGAAAAATGCGGAATGAAACAAGGTAGTTAACTGAATAAAATAACTCAATCCTCAAATAAATCCAATGGAGGTCAAAATTACCAATCCTCAGAGTCTCGTATGAAAATACCGAAAACCAACACAACACAATAAGGAAATAGAAACACATAGACTGTTGCAGCACGCAATCCGATCCCACCGTACAACACAATCCTCCCTTATTCCACCATAATAATATCAACAATAGTAAATAAATATATATATGTTGCGGCGCGCAACCCGATCCCACCATATAATCAAAACCATTATCATAATTCACCCTTATTTCACCGTATCAATCCACCATTATATCACATATTGCGAGTGTCGATCCCACCGTATCAGTACAAATTCACCCTTCTTCCACCATATCAATCTACCCTTATTCCACATGTTGTGGCGTGCAACCCAATCCCACCATATCAGTATCGACCAAACAATGAGTACAAATTAATTAATGACTTGAATCACAAGAACCTCTATGATTAACGATTATGAAGCCGAATCAGAAAGGAAATCTTGTATCGAATTGAGGATTCACAACATTTAATATTAAACGGTGAGCCAAATCCAGTAAATGACAATTAAAGGAAGCAAGTAAGTCAATTAAAGTAAATAGTAGTGAGTCATTAAAGCATGGGAAGATCTAATACTTTTAACATGAGAGTAATGATTAGCAAGTAGCAAATAAAGGCATGGGAAGTATTTAAAACACATAACAGTTAAGGCATGGAAGGACATAATTAAGGAAATGTGGAAAATCAGGGAAACAAGCAATTTGGTAGCGTATAAGAACTCATCACCTCGCATATACACCGCAACACATGAATTTCACATAACACATAGTTCGAGGGTTCCTAATTCCCTCAAATCAAGGTTAAACCCAACACTTACCTCGCTCCGCAATCAACTCAAAGTTTAACCACAGCCTTTCCTTTCGAACAAGCCTCCAAACCAACCAAATCTAACAAATTTTTGATCAAACAATTCAGAATAAGCTTTAGAAACTACTCACGAATGAAAGGGATTTAATTAAGGTCATTATTGAAAAAGTTAACAAAAGTCAACCCCAGAGTCTGCTTGGTCAAAACCCGAATTCGGACCAAAATCCAATTATCCATTCACCCCGAGCCCGGTTATGTAATTTGTTTCGAAATCCAACCTCAATTCGAGGTCTAAATTCTAATTTTACAAAAATCCCTAATTCTACCTAAATCCCCAATTTCTACTATGAAAATCCTAGATTTAATGTTGAAATCTTATGAAATATAGTGGGTAATTGAAAGAAAGTAGGTTAAACTCACTTACCAATGAATTGAGGAAGCAGAGTTCTTGGGAAAATTGTGTATAAGATTTTTAGGGTAGAAAATTTGAATGAATGAGAAAAATCCCTTCTAACTCAGCTTTTACCCAACTGCAAATTTTGAAGTTGCGACCTAGGGTTCGTAATTGCGAACCTTGCAAATGCGAGATTTCCTTCGCAAATGCAGTCTTCACATTTTTGCAACAATCGCATTTGCGATATTTGTTCGCAAATGCTAACTAGGCCTTACCGCAAATGCGACCAAATTGATTGCAAATGCGAACAAGCTTCCCACCCAATCCCTATTGCAAATGCGAACTATTTGTTCGCAAATGCAGACCTGCCTCTATCGCAATTGCAGCAGAGTACTCACAAATGTGAGAAACCAACCCTCTAGCCCATGCTCGCAAATGCGAGATCTGAAACAAAAACCAGAAGCAACAAACATAAGCTATGGTTCTAAGTCCAAATTCACTCCGTAGCCTATCCGAAACTCACCCGAGCCCTCGGGCCTCCAAACCAAACATGCACACAAGTCCAAAAACATCATACAAACTTACTCGCGTGATAAGAACACCAAAATAACACTTAGAACTAAAAATCAAACACCAAATCGAATGAGATTTTTCAATGAAACTTAAGAATTTCTATTTTAACAACCAGATGTCCGAATCACATTAATTCTACTCCGTTTTGCACCAAATTTTGCAGACAAGTCATAAATATAGTAATGAACCTATACCAAGCTCCGAAGTTAACTTAAATGGATTTTTAAAGGACGAATTCATATTTTAATCATTTTCCACATAAAAGCCTTCCGGAAAAAGGCACGGACTACGCACAAAATTCGAGGAAGGCTAAAAGGAGATATTAGAGGTTTTCTAACATAGAATTAAGATTTAAAATTGTAAATGACCTATCGAGTTATCATATTCTCTACCTCTAAGACAAACGTTTATCCTCGAACGGACATAGAAAAGTACCTAGACTGGTGAAAAGGTATGGATATCTACTCCGCATGTCCGACTCGGACTCCCAAGTGGCTGCCTCAACCGGCTAACCTCTCCACTGCACTCGAACTGAAGGATAACTCATAGACCTCAACTTTCGAACCTGTCGGGTTAGAATAGCCATCGACTCCTCCTTACAAGTCATATCCTTGTCCAGCAGGACTGAACTGAAATCTAACATATAGGACGGATCACCGTGATACTTCTAGAGCATAGACACATGGAAAATCGGATGGACTATTGATAAGCTAGGTTACAATACGAGCTTGTAGTCCACCTCACTCACTCTCTAAATAATCTTAAAGGGTTTGAGGGCTCAACTTGACTTTCTTTCTGAGCCTCATCACACCCTTCAAGGGGGACACTCAAAGCAATACCCTCTCTTCAACCATGAATGCAACATCAGGAACTCTACGGTCGGTATAACTCTTCTGCCTAGACTAAGCTATGGGAAGTTGATTCTGAATAATCTTGACCTTATCCAAGGTATCCTGTACCAAATCTGCACCCAACAACCGAGCCTTCCCCAGCTTGAACTATCCAACTAGCTATCGACATTGCCTCATGTATAATGCCTTATAGGGAGCCATATGAATGCTCGACTGGTTGCTGTCGTTGTAAGAAAACTCCAAAAGTGGTAAGAACCGATCCCAAGAACCCCTAAAATCTATAACACAAGCGCGAACATATCCTCAAATATCTTAATAGTGCGCTCGGACTATCCATTCGTATGTAGATGAAATATTGTGCTGAACTCAACTTGCATGCCTAAGTCCCACTGTATTTCCCTCTAGAAGTGTGAGGTGAACTGTGTACCTCGATCAAAAAATAATAGACACGGGTATACCGTGAAGACGGATGATCTCACGGATGTAGATCTCAGCCAACCGCTCTGAAGAATAGGTAACTGCCACAGGAATGAAATGCATCAACTTGGTCAGCCTGTCTATAATGACCCATACCGTATCGAACTTCCTCCGAGTCCGCAGGAGTCTAACAACAAAATCCATAGTGATACGCTCTCACTTCCACTTAGGAATCTCTAACTTCTGAAGCAAACCACCATGATGCTCGTACTTTACTTGCTGAAAATTTAGACACCGAGCTACATATGAAACTAAGTCCTTCTTCATCCTTCTCCGCCAATAATGCTGCTGCAAGTCCTGATACATCTTGGTGGTACCCAGATGAATAGAATACCGGGAACTATGGGCCTCATCAAGAATCGACTCATGAAGCCTATCCAAATTAGACACACAAAAATGACCGTGCATCCTCAAAACCCCATCTTCTCCAAAAGTGACCTACATGGCACCTCCATGACGCACTGTGTCCCTAAGGATAAGCAAATGAGGGTCATCATACTGCAGCTCTCTGATGCGCTAATACAAGGAAGACCGAGCGACTGTACAAGCTAGAACACGCCTGGGATCTGAAACATCTAACCTCACAAACTGATTGGCCAAAGCCTGAACATCTGATGCAAGTGGTCTCTCACCAACTAGAATGTATGCAATGCTTCCCATACTCACTGCCTTTCTACTCAAGGCATCAGCCACCATATTGGCCTTCCCGAGGTGATACAAAGTGGTGATATCATAGTCTTTCAACGGCTCTAACCACCTCTTTTGCCTCAAGATGGGATCCTTTTTCTTCAACAAATACTGTAGACTCCGATGATCCGTTAATACCTCGCATGACACGCCGTAAACATAGTGCCTCCTAATCTTCAGCGCATGAACAATGGTTGCCAACTCTAAGTCATGAACAGGGTAATATTTCTAATGAACCTTCAATTCCCGTGAAGAATATGCAATCACCCTCCCATCCAAGATGCATCACAATACAAGATGCATCACAATACACCGTGTAAGATTTTGAACCCGTGGGCAACACCAATATTGGCGCCGTAGTTAAAGCAAGCAGTCTTGAGCTTCTAAAAGCTCGACTCACACTCGTCTGACCATCTGATCGAGGCACCCTTCTGGTCTATTTGGTCAATAGGGTTGTTATATATGAAAACCTCTCTATGAACCGACAGTAATAACTCGCCAAACCAAGGAAACTCTGGATCTCTGTTGCTGAAGTGGGTCTAGGATAGTTCTAAACTACCTCAATCTTCTTAGGATCCACGTTTATGCCTTTTACCAATCAAAATTTGTACTTTTAAAACATGACATATAACTGGCTTTCTCTCAGAGTCTGAAGTACAATTCGAAGATGTTGCCCGTGTTCCTCTCGACTATGGGAGTAGATCAAGATACCATCAATAAATATAATCACGAAGAAATCCAAGTAGGTATTGAACACCCACTTCAGCAAATCCAAAAATGTTGTCGAGGCATTTGTCAGTCCAAATGTCATCACTACAAACTCAATGCCCATACCGAGTCCAAAAAGTTATCTTAGGGACATCGGACGCCCTAATCTTCAACTGATTCTAGCCAAACCTTAAATCAATCTTCAAAAACACTTTGGCACCATGAAGCTGATCAAATAAGTCATGAATCATCGGCAAAAGACACTTTTTCTTGATGGTGACTTTGTTCAACTGCCGATAATCTATGCGCATCCTCATCGATCCATCTTTCTTCTTCGTGAATATCACAGGCGTACCCCAGGACGAGTCACTAGGTATAATGAAGCCCTTATCAAACATATCTTGCAACTGCTCCTTCAATTCCTTCAACTCTGGCGGGGTCATATGGTATGGTAGAATAGAAATGGGGTGAGTGCTCAGAGCAAAATCAACACAGAAGTCAATATCTCTATCAGGCGGCATCCCCACCAGATCTACAGGAAACACCACAGTAAACTCACGAACAACTGGTACTAAATCCATGGAAGGAACCTCGAGCTGGAATCGTGAATATAAGCCAAATAAGTTGGACACCCGTTCTCGACCATACGTTGAGCCTTCACATAAGAGAACTACTGGTAGAATGGCCAAGAGTCTCCCTCCACTCTAATCGAGGCAACCTAGGCATGGCTAAGGTCACCATCTTGGCATGACAATCAAATATAGCGTGATAAGGTGACAACCAATCCATCCCAAAGATGACATTACCATATCAAGAAGTAGGAGTTTTACGCTAGTCTCAAGACTCCCAATAGTAATCACACATGAATAATAGACACGATCTATAACAATAGAATCTCCCACAAGTGTGGACACATACACTGGAATACTCAAAGAATCATGAGGTACAACCAGATATGAAGCAAAATAGGATTCCACATAGGAATAAGTAGAGCCTAGATCAAATAGAATTGAAGCATCTTTATAGCAAACTGGAATAATACTTATGATAACAACATCAGATAACTTAGCCTCAGGCCTATTGGAAAAGCATAAAATCGGGGCTAGGCCCTACCACTCTAAACTACCTCTCTGGGACAGGCTCTAGCTGGCTGGCATCCACCTCTAATGGCTTGACCTCCACCTCTAACGGCTTGACCTCCACCTCTAATAGCCTGACCCCTACCACTAGCTGCCTGACCCCTGCCCCTAGCTGGCTGAGCGACCGGAGAGCAACCGGTACTAGAATCATGGCATGCTGCCCAATAATCTCAGACAAGACCACCTTATATGCCCAAAACCACCTCACTCAAACTATGGCTGCTAAACCTGCGATTGACCCGATCGGGCTGGGTAACCATAGTGATAACTCTGAATTGGAGGTGCACTAATAGGAGTTGATGGTGCACTATAGGCTGGCTGCCCAGAATAAGGCACATAAGGGCCACGACTCCCTGAAGCATTGTGACATGCCTAGAGCACTGACTGAAACGGCCTGGGAGGATGGCCTCTACCAAAAGTACCCCTACTTTCCAAAGAGGCACTATTTAACCCACCGGAATGATGAGGCCTTATATCAGACTCCTGCCCCCTCTCCTGTGCAACAACCATCTTGATCCGCCTAGCAACATTTGCAGCCGTCTGGAAAGAAATCTCGGCCCCGATCTCCTTGGCCATCTATAACCTGATAGTGTAGGTGAGTCCATCAATAAGCCTCCTCAACCTCTCTCAGTAGGAAGCAAGATAAGGTCATGATGAACTAGATCCATAAAACGGGTCTCATACTGAGTAAAAGTCATACTGCCCTGCTGGAGACGCTCAAACTGCCTACGGTAGTCCTCTCTCATTGTGATAGGGAGAAGCTTATCTAGAAATAGCTGTGAGACCTGCTCCCAAGTAAGTGTAGGTGACCCAGGAGGCCTGGTCAACAAATAATCCCTCCACCACCTCTTGGCGGAACTCATCATCCGATATACAGCAAAATTGACCTCTTTGGTCTCAACTATACCCATGTTCAGCAGCACGTCATGGTAGCGGTCAATATAATCATGTGGGTCCTCAGAATATGCACCACTAAAGTGAACTGGAAAGAGCTTTGTAAACTTGTCCAGTCTCAATAAAGCCTCAAAAGACATGGAAGGCCTATCACCGACCTGTGCCACAACCACCGGCTGAACTAACCCTATTGGCGCGGCTACTAGAGTATGATACTGGGGAGCCACCTACTCCAGAGTGTGAGTAGAGGGAGTCTATGCTCCTTCCCCAGCCTTAGAGATGGTTGGTGCCACCGAAATGTACCGGCCTGGGCCACACTCTCCATAAAGCCCACCAAACGGACTAGATCATCCTAAAGCACTATAGTGTCTATGTACCCCTCCAAGACCTAATCTGGTGTAGTCTGAGCTGGAACCTCCTCAAAAAAATCCACCTGAGGCTCCACTAATGGTATAGCTACTTGAGCTCTAGCTTGAGCTCTGCCTCTACCTCGGCCTTTGGCGCGACCTCGGCCTCGGCCTCTGCCCCTAGTAGGAGCTTCCACTGGAGGCTCCGGCTATTGTCCAGCTGTAGATGCAGTACGTATTCTCGCCATCCACGAGAGAACAAGAATAGATGAATTAATCATCAATGATAGAATAAAATTGCACGACATAAAAGAATAGAAATGAAATTGTTCCTAAACTCCATAGCCTCTGGAATATAAGTAAGACATCTCCGTACCGATCCTCCAGAGTCTACTAAGCCTGCTTGTGGCTCATGAGACCTAGGAAACCTAGTGCTCTGATACCAACTTGTCACGATCCGGAAATCCCACCCTCGGGACCATGATGGCGCATAACATTTCACTTGCTAGGCAAGCCAACATTAGAATGATTCATCTATTTTAAATATTGTAGATTTTTAAATGGTGAAAGAAAGCTTAAATAACTGCAATTAAATCTAAGGTAAAGTTCGAAAAACCATAGCGTCTGAAATATCTGATACAACCCTAAATCTAGTGTCACAAGTGTACGAGCTACTAGAATAGTACAAATAAAGGTCTGAATAAAACATAGAGATATCTAAGAGAAAGTACACAACTAATAAAAAGAAGAGGGACTTTAGGGGCTGTGGACGCCAAGCAGCTGTACCTCAAGTCTCCACACAGATAGCGAACCTGAGCACCCTAATGAACATCGCTAGGACTGACTACAAAACCTTCACAAAAAGTGCAGAGTGTAGTATGAGTACAACCGAGCCCATGTACTCTGTAAGTGCCGAGCCTAACCTCGATGAAGTAGTGATGAGGCTAAGGTGGCCACTTACAATATAACCTATATACAATATAAAAATAAAGACAGGAAAGGAAAATACGGAATGAAACAAGGTAGTTAATTGCAAAAAAATAACTCATTCCTCAAAGAAATCCAGTGGAGGTCAGAATTACCAATCCTTAAAGTCTCGTATGAAAATACCGAAAACCAACACAACACAATAAGGAAATAGAAACACATAGACTATTGTGCATCCCAATCCTGATGTACAACACAATCCTCCGTTATTCCACTATAAAAATATCAACAATAGTAAATAAATATATATGTTGCGGTGCGCAACTCGATTCTACCATATAATTAGAATCATAATCGTAATTAACCCTTATTTCATTATATCAATCCACTCTTATTTCACCTGTTGCGGTGTGCAACCCAATCCCATCATATCAGTACAAATTCACCCTTATTCCACCATATCAATCCACCCTTATTCCACATGTTGCGGCGTGCAACCCGATCCCACCATATCAGTATTAACCAAACAATGAGTACAAACAAATTAATGACTTGAATCATAAGAATCTCTACGATTAGCAAATATGAAGCCGAATCGTAAAGGAAACCTCGTATCGAATTGAGGATTCACCAAATTTAGTATTAAGTGGTGAATCAAATCTAGTAAGTGACAATTAAAGGGTGTGAGTAAGTCAATTAAGGCAAATAGTAGTGAGTCATAAAAGCATGGGAAGACTTAATTCGATGGCATATCAGCACTCGTCGCCTCACATATACAAAGCAACACATGAATTTCACATAACATATAGTTCGAGAGTTCCTAATTTCCTTAAATTAAGGTTAAACCCAACACTTACCTCACTTCGCAATCAACTCAAAGTTAAAGTTCAACCATAGCCTTTCCTTTCGAACAAGCCTCCAAACAACCCAAATCTAACAAATTATTGATTAAACGAGTCAAAATAAGCTTTAGACACTACTCACAAATGAAAGGGATTCAATTTAGGTCATTATTGAAAAGGTCAACAAAAGTCAACCCCCGGGCCCGCTTGGTCAAAACCCAAAACTCGGACCAAAACCCGATTATCCATTCACCCCCGAGCCCGGTTATGTAATTTATTTCGAAATCCCACCTCAATTCGAGGTCTAAATTCTAAATTTACAAAAATTCCTAATTCTACCAAATTACCCAATTTCTACCATGAAAATTCTATATTTAAGGTTGAAGTATTATGAAATATAGTGGATAATTGAAGGAAAGTAGGTTAAAGTCACTTACCAATGAATTGAGGAAGAAGATTTCTTGGGAAAATCACCTCTAAGGTTTTTAGGGTTGAAATTTTGAAAGAATGAGAAAAATTCGGTCTAACTCGGCTTTTACCTAACTGCAGATGTTGAAATTGCGACCTCGGCTTCGCAATTGCGAACCCCGCAAATGTGAGATTTTCTTCGCAAATGCGAAGTCTTTACATCTCTGCTATCATCACATTTGCAATGATTTGTTCGCAAATGTGACCAAATAGATAGCAAATGTGAACAAGCTTCCCCCCAATCCCTATCCCAAATGCGAACTATTTGTTCGCAAATGCAGACCTGCCTCTATCACAATTGTGGGAGAGTACTCGCAAATGCGAGAAAACAACCCCCCCAGCCCATGCTCGCAAATGCAAAGATTTCTTCGCAAATGCAAGATCTGCAATAGAAACTAGAAGCAATAGGCATCAGCTATGATTCTATGTCCAAATTCACTCCGTGGCCTATTCGAAACTCACCAGAGCCCTCGGGGCTCCAAACCAAACATACACACAAGTCCAAACAATTCATACAAACTTGCTCGCACGATCAAAGTACCAAAATAACATCTAGAACTACGAATCGGACACCAAATTGAATGAGATTTTTCAATGAAACTTAAGAATTTTTATTTTAACAACCGGACGTCCGAATCATGTCAATTCAACTCGGTTTTGCACCAAATTTTGCAGAAAAGTCATAAATATAGTAATGAACCTATACCAAATGGAGAAACCAAAATTAGAGCCCTGTAGCAATAAAGTCAAACTTTGGTCAAACCTTTAAACTTTAAATGTTGGAGAAAATGCGATAACTCGAGCTAGGGAACTCTGAATTCGATTATAGGAATACGCCAAGTCCCAAATAATGATACAGACCAACCAGGAATGTCAAAACAAGGATCCTGGTCCCTTTGCGCAAAACATTGACCGAGGTCAACTCAAATGGATTTTTAAGGCATGAGTTCACATTTTAATCAATTTTTCACATAAAAGCCTTCTAGAAAGACACACGGACCACGCACGAAATTAAAGGAAGGCTAAAAGGTGATATTGGAGGTTTCAAAATATAGAATTAAGGTTTAAAACTCTAGATGACCTATTGGGTCATCATAGTATTGGAGAAGAGCTAGATATATATAAATCTTATTGTTTACCCTTAAAAATGGATAACAATTGAATTTGTACGCGATTTAAATGATATGTGGAGTGGTTTAAAAATATATGTATATTGCCTTTGTATGCGTATTACAATATGTTTAATGAATAATAAGCTTTCTCTTTATATAGTAGGAGACTTTTACCCTAAGTACAATTCTAAAAAAGGTAAAAATCTTCTTTTTTGTTCGGGCTTTGATTTCAAACCCACTCAGTTATGTCCTATCTTCATTCTCCCGCCTGGGAAATCGGGATGCTCACTACCCCCGATTTTACCCGTATACAGATAGTCCCCTCGTTTCTCAGAGGGTAGGTTTTCCGAAAAGATGAGAAACGACAGATGTTTTCTGGTTCCTTATTTCGCATGTTATAACAGAAATGACAAAGAAGTCAAAACATCATGTCAGTCACGTCGTTCTGACTTTGGACACGTGTCAACCATCGGCTGGTTGCCTCCGAATGCAAAGCGACATGAATTTTTTCCATAAAAGCCCCTATCCGTTGTTCTTTTCGTACTTTCTGACCAAGCTTCTACCTTCGATCCTTCAAGTTATTACCAACTTTCTTCAAACTTTCGCATCTTCATCCATGTTCTTCATGTTTTCATAGTAATTTCGAGGTTTTTACCCAGATTTTCCCCAAATCATTACATTCAGCTCTTTATCTATTCTTTTTTATTTATATTCTGAAGCTTTTCAGATAGAAATGGTAAAAACATCTAAATCAGTTCTTCAATAGGCTGCTTCTTCTTCCTAACTGACAACTGATATCGATATGATCACTTCTGAAATAGTTGCCCTCGAGATAGCCGCTTCTTTCGTGGCTCCTGACAACCCAGCCCCCCGCCTCATTTGAAAATATTTATTCCTGAGGGCTGCTCGAATCCAGATGACTTTAAGGACGAGAAACCCTCATACAAATAGGACCGGGGTGAAGGAACATCAATGTACATATGTATCGTGACCGAAGACGTCCTTCCCATAGTCAGAAGGGACTGTAATTGGGAAGGTAAGGACGTAGTAGTCCCCGGGACCGAGGAAGATATACTACCCATGTGGAGGGGTACTTAAGTGTTTACATTTACCCCTTCATACTAGGACTGGTGGACCTGGTTGTTTTGGATTTTTAAGAGAGATACGAAGTGTGCCTCAGGCAAATTTGTCCATCTCTATGGTGTATCATGATCCTCCTTTGTTACTTCGTGAATAAGACCGAATCTCGTCGGTTCACCATCGATCATCTGCTCTGTTTATACAGTCCCCGAATTTTTCGAGGGGGGACTGATAAAGCTTATTTTCCAGTCCAGCAAGGCCCCATTTTCTAGCATTGATGAAGACCTGGACCGGGGCCGGTAGGGATACTTCGTTCAGGTGAAGACCGAAGAAATGATGTCTCCCGAGTTCATGCCATTCCCTGAGAAATGGAATGCATCTTGTAAGTACAGTATCTCCTTAAGCGTTAACCTTTTATTCATTTCCTTTCTTCTCATTCGCACTTGTGGTTGTGCAACAATTGCCTTATTTCCAAATGTTATCCCTTGGTTCAAGGAATGAATCGAGGGTATCTGCACACAGATGATGTATTTCGAGCGCACATGGCTTAAGCTTTCGAAGGGCTGATGGGAGGCCCGTTCTCATGGTAAGGTCTTTCCCCGAATGGTTTATGCCTTTTAACTTATATCATACTGACTTTTCTTCCCTCTTTTTCTTTTATAGGTTTGCTTAAGACCACCGAAATTAGGCCTTTGGAAGGGGATGTGGATGTTTCCTTGTCTGTTGATCTCTCAGTCACAGGGCAGTCTTGGGCTGCCGCAGGAGAAAAGAAGAAGAAAAGGAAGTCTTCGGGCTCCCAAAGCTCATAGACGAAGCCAAAGAAAAGATTGGCTCGTAAGCCAAAGAAGAGCTCCGGCTCCCGAGAACCTGACTCGGATTCACTTCTTCAACTCAGGGATGAGTTCGAAGAAGATGATATTTTTGTGGCCCATGGATCGACCCCTCCAGAGAAGCATACGGCAACCGAGGGGGAGATTTGTGAAGCCGATCTCCCTTAGACTTAGGAGATTGATGTGGAGACAAGGGTTGAGACCCCTTCCCGGATGCCGGCTCCACTCTGAAGGAAGTGCCTGGTATAATAGACATTTTTGGGATGCCCTCCTACACCGATTCTATGCTCGAGGAGGTCCAAGAAGGGAAGGATAGGTCAAATGAGGGGGTCTGTGGTGCGGATGATCCCCTTCATTCCTTTTTTGATGGTGTGGAATTGTCCGCTTTAGAAGATTTTTTCTGAGCTAGGCGACCTAGAAGTCCTGAAGAAGGACACATCCTCGGAGGCTGGCCGGCCAAGTTTAAGCCCAAAATTGATCAATAATTCCCTGATCCAAGTGCAGACCCCAGCATAATAGATCGGTTTTTTTACCGTCTCGGGGGATACCCGATTTATGTCTGCTCCCATGGGAGTAGCAAGCTATCTTCGATTCCTGGTGACCAAGGAAGACCAGGCAAAAATGAACGAGGTAAATGTGTTGTGCCTTTTTAATGAGGCTCAGCAGGTGCTGAACCGGGTAAGAAATCATTAAACATTTATTATTTTTGCTTAAGTTTTGATGTCCTCACGTTTTTCATTATCTCGCAGGCCCCTCAATTCTTTATCACGAGAGCATCCTCCAGTATTGTACCGAGGTCAATCAGCTTGAGCTCGAGCTCAAGGAGCTGGCCCAAAAAAGGGATATGTACAAGCTCCTCAACGATCAACAAGAAGGGGCCATAAAGGACCTCCAGGCCGAGCTGGATAGGGCTTAGAAGGAAGCATTGGTCTTGAGGTGGGAGCATGCAGAATTGGTTGAAAATGTAAAGTTTTTTTGAAGTTATAAGTGAGGAACTAATCATGGTGGCTAATGACAAATCCTTGCAGGTCAAGTAGAAGATCGACCAGCTCCGAAAGGAGTTGGACGAGATCCAGGTCATGGCCGATCAGTGGAAGAGCAATACAGATATGCTGGCCTCGGAGAAGGAAGTTGCCTAGGCAAAACTATCTTTGGTGGAGGTTCAGGTTCGGGTGGCAAAGGAGAAAGATAATAAATGGATTCAACTAAATGAGGATCTCCGAGCACATCTGAGCTTGGCCGCCGCAGAACGGGATACCCTTGGTAAAGAGCTCGAAGCAATGAGGTCCAAGATTCAGACAACCTCTGCCGATGCCGACGAGATTGTGGCCCAATACAAGACTAATGTTGAAGTAGCTGAGGCTCAACTGAAAACAAATGCCGAATATGTGAGGCGGCTGTCTCAAAGGGAGACCCTCGAAGAGATCCATGTCCAAGGCTTCGACCTGTCGACCGAAATCAAGGAGGCTCAAAAGCTTGAGGCCGAGGCAAAGAGACTTTTTAAGCCCGAGGTTGCAAAGTACTCTAAAGGTTTTGACATATCTGAAGGCTCTGATGATTCTAGTGCCGAATATGGCCTCGACAAAGATTAGGCATGAATGCCTTACAATTCTTTTTTATTGTGTTGTGTATATTTCTTGTTTATTTTGAGGCCATTTTTGTTGGGCCCTTGTAAAGATATTACAGAATATGTAATATTTTTTCTTTTTTGGCAATTTCGAGCCTCAACTTTTTAGCACCTTTTCGTAATTTCCATTCTTGCATATATTTCTAATGCCTTAGCATAGAAACGAATGTAGTAATAAGACGTTCATTTTTCGATAACCCAAACAGAGCCTGACTTCGATGCAAATTTGTTTGCTCGAGGCTTTGAAAACTTGTAGTAACTTAAAGTTTTCCCGAGGTGCTTAAGTGTTTTTAGACAATGCATTTTTCGGGGGTAACTTTATAACAGGTTTTGAATTTTTACGAAGGCCTTATGTTTTGATAACGGACTTCAGACGTCACCGAACCATTTTTTAGGGTGATTGTGGTCTTTTAGGTTTAGGCACTACCTAATAGAATTTGTGCCCCCAGGATTTGATAGCCCGAGTTGCCCGAACTTACTTTTGGACGATAGTCCCCGAGTGGGGGTAGCCATTGGGCTTGATAGTTCCCGAATAGGGATAGCCCTTAGGCTTGAGTAGGGGTATCCATTGGGCTAGGCAATCCCCGAATAAAGATAGCCCTTAGTCTTGATGCTTTGTGAGGCAAAAATATGTAATAGTAAGGTGGAAACTTTCTTTCATTTATGTGTGTGAAATACATGATTGAAAGCACGTAAAAGCTTGTATTGTGGCTAAGGTGGTCTGTGCGGGCATAGTTCACTTGATTGTTTGGCCCTTATAATAAAAGTTTCCTTATTTCCTTGCTAAGAAACTTAACCCGAGGGTGATGGCCCCCAGTATTTGAGGTCGATCTCGGGAGAACTCGGATACTGTTGATGCGACCGTTAACTCCGATTTAAAACCAGTCTTCAAATCTAAGTTAGCATAATCCACTGTTGCCTCATTAAAAACCTTGTTGGAAAATACAGTTGGGACAAAACCAGTTCAAGGGAAAAACAGTGCAATGCATGCTTTCAGACCTAATAGTCACGTTCCGCTTTGGCTGCTGCCTGCAAGTGTTAGCTCGATTCATAATATTATAAAAATGTAAATGAGATTGTACCTTAGCAGTAATACTGCTTCGAGTGTGTCACATTCCAGGAGTTCGGTAGTTGTGCACCATTTCCTGCCTCGAGTTTGTACGGGCCTTTACCGGTAATCTCGATGACTCGATATTGTCCTTCCCCATTCGGCCCTATCTTCCCCTCATTCATGTTCCGGGTGTGCAGTGTTACTTTTCTTATAACCAAGTCCCCGATTTGAAGTGTCATAGGTTGGTTCTCCGGTTATAATATCTTTATATTCGTTGTTTCTAGGTGGCCAACCGAACTAGGGTGACCTCGCATCTTTCATCTAATAGTTCCAGGCTCGTGCTCATAGCCTTACCGTTTGATTCTTTGGTTGCATATCAAAACCTGAGGCTCGATTCTCCCACCTCGATCGGTATTAATGCTTCAACACCGTAGACCAATGAAAACGGAGTGGCGTAGGTACTAGATTTTGAGGTTGTCTGGTATGCCCACAAGACTTTGGGCAAAATTTCCTTCCATTTTCCTTTGGCATCGGTTAATATCTTCTTTAGGTTTTGAAGTATGATCTTGTTTGTTGATTCCGCATGTCCATTCCCATTAGGATGATAGGGTGTTGACAAGATATTTTTGATCTTCAAAAAATGTGTTTACCTTACTGCTGATACACTGCCTCCCGTTATCGCACACTATCTCGGTCGATTTCCCGAACCGACATATTATGTGGTCCCAAATTAAGTCAATGACTTCTTTTTCCCAACTTCTTGAACACTTGAGCTTCGACCCATTTATAGAAATAATTGGTCATAAACTGTATGAATTGAGCCTTACCATGTGCCTATGGCAGGGGGCCGACGATGTCTATTCCCCACTTCATGAACGTCCATAGGGACAAAACTGAGGTTAGTAGCTCTCCTGGTTGATAGATCATCAGTGTGTGTCTCTGACAACTGTCACATCTTTATATAAAGTCCTTTGCATCTTTCTCCATATCGATCCAGTAGTAGTCGACCCTGATTACCTTCCGAAGTAAAGATTCTGCCACCGAATAGTTTCCATGTGTGCCTTCGTGAACCTCTCTTAATACATATTCGGTATCTCCCAGTCCTAAGCATTTGTCGAGTGGGCCGTCGAATGTTCTTCTCAACAAATTACCTTCGGACAGGCAGAACCTGGCCATAGTCCTACGTAGAGCTCTTGATTCTTTAGGATCCGAGGGTAACTTCCCTATCCTCAAGCAGTCTATGTACTTGTTTCTCCAATATCAAGTTAAACTTATTGAATTTATTTTGGTGTGGCCTTCTTCTACCAACGATTTCATGAGCTACATGACTGTTTTTGAGTTGAATTCATCGTCATCAACCGATGACCCCAGGCTAGCCAGAGCATCTGCCTCGCTATTTTGATCTCAAGGCACGTGCTGAAGGGTACATTCTTTGAATTGATGTAGCTTTACCTATAATTTTTCTAAGTACCTTCGCATTCGTTCCTCTTTCTCTTCAAACATCCCTTTAACTTGATTTACCACAAGGAGAGAATCACATTTAGCTTTGACCACCTCTGCCCTAAGGCTTCTAGCCAACTCGAGACCTACAATCATGGCCTCATACTCGGCCTCATTGTTAGTCAATTTTACAGTTCGAACTTCCTAACTACATTTCCTGTAGGTGGATTCAATACGATGCGAGTCCAGACCTCTTTGCATTCAAAGCACCATCCGTAAAGAGGGTCCAAATTCCTGAGGAAGTCCCCAAGGTTAGGAAAAATTCCCTTACGATTCGGGTATCAAGGCCGACGTAAAGTTGGCCACAAAGTCTACCAAAATTTGTGATTTGATGACGGTTCGGGGCCGATATTCGATATCGTACCCGATAATTTCTATGGACCATTTGGCCAATCGATCCAAGAGCTCGGGTTTGTGCATAACGTTCCTTAGCGGGTAAGAGGTTACGACACATATAGCGTGACATTTAAAGTACGGTTTCAACTTTTTGGAGGCGCTTAGCAAAGCGAGCACCAATTTTTCCAGGTGAGGATACCTTGTTTCAACCTCGCCTAGAGTTCTACTAACATAATAAATCGGAAATTGCATAACTTCCTCTTCCCGAACAAGGACTCAATTTATTGCCACTTCGGATACCGCTAAGTAAAGGTATAGTTGTTCATTCACCTTCGGAGTATGCAGCAGGGGTGGACTTGAGAGGTACTGTTTGAGTCTTTCCAAAGCTTGTTGGTACTCCAGAGTCTAAGCAAAGTTATTCTTCTTCTTCAATAGCGAAAAGAACTGATGGCTCCTATTCGAGGATCTCGGTATGAACTGGCCTAGGGCGGCAATGCACCCGGTTAGCCTCTGAATGGCCTTTACATTGTCCACTACGGTAATGTATTCTATATCTTTGATTTTATCGGGATTGATCTCGATCCCTCGATTGGACACCATGAACCTAAGGAATTTTCCAGATCCGACCCCGAATGTGCACTTTTCAGGGTTCAACTTCATATTGTATTTCTTCAATATGTCAAAGGTTTCCTGCAATGTTTCAAATGGTCCTCTGCTCGTAGGGACTTAACTAATATGTCATCATTATAAACTTCCATTAATTTTCCTATTTGTTCTTCGAACATCTGGTTTATAAGGCGTTGATAAGTGTAACTGGTGTTCTTTCGTCCGAACGGCATTAGATTATAATAGTAAGTGCCAAACTTAGTGATAAATATGCATATTCTTAATCTCCCGGGTCCATCCGGATTTTGTTGTAACCGAAATAGGCATCGAGAAAACTGAGTATCTCGTGCCCGGCCGTCGCGTCAATCATGCGATCAATGTTAGGAAAAGGAAAATAATCCTTAGGGCACACCTTGTTAAAGTCATTATAATTTATGCGCATTCTTAGCTTATTTTCCCTTTTTGTCACTACCACTACATTAGCTACAGTCCAGGTATTTAACTTCCCGAATGGAAACTTTTTTAAGAAGATTAGATACCTCATCTTTGATGAAAGCATGTTTGATTTCGGACGGAGGCCTTCTCTTCTGTGTAACCGGGTGGAATTTCGGATCCAAACTCAGCTTGTGACTGGTTATCTCCGGTAGGATCCCTGTCATATCAAGATGGGACAAAGTGAAACAATCTATATTAGATAGGAGGAATTTAATGAGTTTTTTTCTAAGCTTGGGAGTCACCCCTGTGCCCAGGTATACCTTCTGATCGAGCAAGTGTTTGATCAATGTGACTTGCTCTAGCTACTCGACCATTGATTTGGTGGCGTCAAAATCATCAGGGGCGATGAATGACCTAGGGACTCTGTAATCGCCATCCTCACCTGCTCCTTGTTGCTCCGATTCGGTCAGGACCTGTATTGTTGATTGCTATTTAGTTTCTTTCCTACCTACTGGCTCCGTGTTTTTTGATATCAAGACTGCAGACATCAGGATCACTTTATCGACTACGAACATTTCTTTTCGATCGGCTGCTCTCCGTAGTCCGTCTTGATTCTTCTTGTAGTGGGGAATTTTAGAGCCTAGTATAGTGTCGAGGGTACTGCCCTCATGTTGTGAAGTCAAGGCCTTTCAAGCAATGCATTGTACCTAATGTTCCCCTTGATCACGTAGAATTTGGTATCCTGAACTGTCCCGGCGGTATTTACCGGCATGCTTATTTCTCATTTGGTAGTTTCACATGCCATGTTGAATCTATTTAAAACTTGGACTGCTGGCACTATTTGGTCTTGCAGGCCCAACTGTTCTACAACCCACGATCTGATGATAGTGGACGAGCTACCTGGGTCAATCAACAAACGTTTAACTCGAGATTTATTTATAAGTACATATATTACCAGTGCATCATTATGCGGTTATGATGCCTTCGGCATCCTCATCGTTGAACGAAATAGTTCCCTCCAGGATATAATCTCGGGTTCATTTTTCCCTTATGATGGACACCTTGGTGCGCTTTAGCATTAGTCCCTTGCGGATGTCAACTCTACCAATGATCATGTTGATGACGTGCTGAGGTTCCTCTTGTTCGGTCTGTTTGTCGGGGTCCTGAAGTGGTTTTTGGCTTGATCACTCAGAAACTCTTGAAGATTTCTGCTATTGAATAACCAGGCCACTTCATCTCTTAACTGTCGACAGTCCTTGATTCTATGGTCGTGAGTGCCATGGTACTTACACATCAAGTTAGGGTCCCTCTGGGTAGGTTCAGACTGCAATGGTCGAGGCCAATTAGTGTCTTTAATGCACCCGATAGCAGACATGATGCTAGCAGCATCGACATTGAAGTTGTATTCTGATAACCTCAGTACCTCCCTGGCCCCGAGTGGCATGTCGAAACTACTTTTCCTCATGACTCCCTGACTATTGTGGCTTCAATCGTTCCTTTTTTCGTTTCTTATAGGGTTACACCTAGACCTGTTACCCTTTCGGTCACCATTATATGGTTGATACCGGTCTCTGTTCGGTCTTGGTTCATGATCGACAACTCTCTTAGACATGTCGTTATTCTTGACAAGATAAACATATCCAGAAGGGGTCCCGCCGGGTATTCTATCAAGTTCTATTTAAACTGCTGTGAAGCTAAGGAGCTTTGGGGTTGAATCCTTGGATGAACGCCTAAACAACCCAATAGTCTGCAACTGAGGGAAGATCCATTCATTCTATTCGAAACCTCGACACGAATTACTGACCATTTCGTTATATCTTTGTTTGACTTTGAAAAGGTCTGATTTCCTAATCTCGACCTAGATGGATTCGGTATGCGCTTTTACAAAGGCATATGCAAGCATACGAAACGAATCAATAGAATTAGGGGGTAAGTTATGATACCATATCATTGCTCCTTTTCACAGGGTTTCTCCGAACTTTTTAAGCAAAATCGACTCGATTTCCTCATCTTCTAAGTCGTTTCCTTTGATGGCACATGTGTAGGAGGTCACGTGTTCGTTTGGATCCGTGGCTCCATTATACTTCAGAATTTCGGGCATACAGAACTTCTTCGGGATTGGCTTCGGTGTTGCGCTCGATGGAAAGGCTTTTGGACCAATTTCTTGGAGTCCATGCCTTTCAATATCGGGGGCGCTCCTGGAATTTGATCAACTCTTGAGTTATAGGTCTCCACCTTTTTGTCGTTGTCCTAAATTTTCTTTTACTTTGATTCCACCCGCTTTGTTAGTTCCTCAAGCATCTTATGATTTTGAGGTTGGTCCTGGCTCAGCTTCACCGGCCTCTCCGTGACTTGCTCAATCCTTCGGGTGTTTTCCTGGGATTGTTTGGGCTCAACTCTGCAGGGGACGCGGCTTTTCTTCTGCAGTTGTGCTATCGTCGTCTGCTGAGCTTGTAACTTTTTGAAGATCACCCGCAGACTAATCCCGTCGCTGTCACCTTCGCGCGTACCTCGAGTCGTTGGCCAGGCTCCTCTGCGAACACTATTCTCAAGGTCGGTTGGCGGGTTGGCATCGATGGGCAACTGTGAGTTAGCATCAATTGGGTCTGTGACTAAGGCTCTATTGGGATCAGCAGAAGGCACCTCATTACTAGGTGATATATTTGTGTTTTCACCATGATGGCCAGACTCAATATCAACGTTCAAGTGAGCAGACTGGGAGTTTGACATCCTTAGGTAGATCTGAAATTAAAATCCTATAGAACAAGCATAAAATATAGTGTGTTATGGAAATTTGTATCAAACTACCACTATTATCCTTAGTCCCACGTGGGCACCTAACTATTTACCCTTAAAAATGAATAATAATTAAATTTGTACGCGGTTTTATGGATATGCGGAGCGGTTTAATACAAATGATTAATGACGTAAAATAAGAAAATAAAAAATAGAATAAATAGCCAAACCAATAATGATAATGAATCTGGTCTCGGTTAAAGGCTTAACGAGAAGCTCGCCTTCGGTTTCCAACCAATGCTTATGAATAACTTATGAACCAAAACAAGGGCTTGGAACAATCCTTTAGAAATAGAGAAAAATATATGTATATTGCCTATGTATGCGTATTACAATATGTTTAATGAATAATTAGATTCCCCTTTATATAATAGGGAAGTTTTACCCTAAGTACAATTCTAAAAAAAGGTAAAAGTCTTTCTTTTTGCTAATCACTGATCTACCATTGATACAGGCCGAGATTCATGCCACAATATCCGATTGGACACGAATATCATGGCCCTTTGTTAATCGTGTGCAGTCGTTTGACAATGGTTCCCGAGGTGTCATTATTCGAATCAGGTCTGAGGTCATGATCACGATGGATCTGGGGGCAGGTGTTTTGTTGGGGCCTTGATACGGGCAGCTCCCAACTTTGATTTCGACTACGCGCAGTTATGTGCTCTCTTCGTTCACCCCACCGGAAAATCGGGGTGCTCATTACCCCTGGTTTTACCCGTATACACTTATATGTGTGTGAGTAGCTAATTGAAGTCTTGACGTTGAGCAATTAGCATGTGAAATAGTGTTTATACCAAATTGTGCTAATTAATTACCACGATCAACCTAAAAATTAAGATATCTATACATCTATTAGTTAATTATCGCTTGATGATCATAATATTATACCTGAAAATACGCGTAATAAATTTATTGAGTCAATATAAATACCCAATACAAATAAGTTTTTCATGATACATAACTAACCTCAGAATAGATTGTTTAATAGATGGTCTATGGTGAACAAATGGTGTGACATTTAGCATGTGACCTAGTATTATTTATAGGTTCTTTTTCTTTTTTCCTTTGGTTTTTTCATGTGTCACATCTCGGAATCCCCACCATCGGAACCGTAATGGCGCATAACATTTCACTTACTAGGCAAGCCGATGTTAGAACAATTTATCCTTTTTAACAGTTTAAAATTAATTAATGAAGAAGAACTGATTCAACTGCAACAATCCAAAATATAAATGCGGAAGCTAAAACTGTCTAACATCTGCTACAAATACCTGAATCCAATGTCACAAGTGCACGAGCTACTAGAATAGTATATACAAGGGTTTGATATAACATAAAGCTGTCTGAAAAGAAGATACACAGCTAAATAAAAACAAGAAGGGGACTCCAGGAGTTGCGGCCGCTGAGCCGCTGTACCTCAAGTCTCCGCAGACTATCCGATCCGAGCTCTCTAGTAGCCGCCGCTGGGACCGACTCCAAAACCTGCACAAAGAGTGTAGAGTGTAGTATAAGTACAACCGACCCCATATACTTTGTAAGTGCCGAGCCTAACCTCGACGAAGTAGTGACAAGGCTAAGGCGGGTCACCTATACTACAACATGTACGCAGTATATAATAATGACAAAAAATGGAAATACAGAACAAGATTTAACAATCAACTATAAACAATAACTATAGCCTCAAGAAATGAACCAGTGTCGTCCAGAATTACCAATCCTTAGCATTTAAAATGAGAACACTAAAAACCAAACACAACGTAGGAAATGGAAACACATAGGTTGTTGCGGCGTGCAACCCGATCCCACCGTACAACACAAAATCCTCCCTTATTTCACCGTAATAACATTAGAGATAATATATATAAATATGTTACAGCACACAACCAGATCCCACCATATAGCAATATTAGTATCATAGTTCACCGTTATTTTACCATATCAATCCACCTTTATTCCACCTGTTGCGGCGTGCAACCCGATCCCACCGTATAATACATATTCATTCTTATTCCACCATATCAATCCACTCTTATTACACCTGTTGCGGCATGCAACCCGATCCCACTCTATCAGTACCAAATACTTAATGCAGAGTCAAATCAACAGTTTAAACTACAAAAACCTTTATGATCAATAAATACCAAACAGAACCATAAGGAAACCTTGTACAATATAGAAATCTACACGAGTAATACCACATAGCGAGACCAATACAGGAATTGACAATTAGAAGGTGCGGGTAAGTCAATTTAAGCAAATAGCAGGGAATCATGAAAACTATTGAAGAGCTAACATCTTTAACAGGAGAAGATATTGATTAACAAGTAGCAGTTAAGCAGGAAAAGCATTTAGAGCATATAACAGTTAAGACAGGGAAGGAAATAATTAAGGAAAAGAGGGGAAATAGGGGAAGACATATAATTCGGCAGTGTATAAGCACTCGTCACCTCGCATATATGCCACCCATATGAAATTTACATAGCACATAGTCCAAGGGTTCTTAATTTCCTCAAATCAAGGTTAGACACAATACTTACCTCGCTCCAAAGACCACTCAAAGCTCAACCACAGTTGTGCCTTTCAAATAGCCTCCGAACCAACAATATCTAGGAAATTACCAATCAAACAATTCAAAATAAGCCGTAGAAATCATTCACGATTGCAAAAGATTCAATTTAGGTCATTATTGAAAAAGTCAACTCCTGGCTCCGCTTGGTCCAAACCTAAAATTCGGACTAAAAACCCGATTACTCATTCACCTCCGAGCCAAGTTGTGTAATTTATTTTGGAATCTAACCTCAATTTGAGGTCTAAATCCCAATTTCTCAAAAATTCTTAATTCTACCCAAACCCCCAATTCTCATCATGGAAACACTAGATTTTAAGTTAAAAACTTGTGAAATGTAATGAAAAATTGAAAGAAAATGGGTTAAAAAAACTTACCAATGATTTGGGAAGAAAGAGTCTTGAAAAATTCGCCTCTAGGGTTCTAGGTTTTGAAAATTTGATGAATGAAAGAAAATCCCGTCTAACTTAAGTTTTACAAAGTTGCAGATGTTGCAAATGCGACCAGGGGTTCGCAATTGCGAACTTCGCAACTGCGAGAAATTCTTCGCAAATGCGAAGCTTCCCCAGCTCTGTTGCCTTCGCAAATGCGGACTAGTATGGGTCGCAAATCCGACCAAAATTTTCAATTGCGAAAATCCTCCCCCCCAGCCCACTGCTCGCAAATGCGATGGCATCTTCACAAATGTGAGGCTCGCATTTGCGAGCCAGACCTCGCAAATGCGAAGTCTGCAGATCTCATATATCAGCCGATATGTTTTCTAAGTTCAAAACACTCCATAGTCTATCGGAAACTCACCCAAACCCCCGGGGATCCAAACCAAACATGCACACAAGTCCTAAAACATCATACGAACTTGCTCGTGTGAGCAAATCGCCAAAATAACACCTAGAACTACAAATTGGACACCAAATCAAATGAAATTTCAAGAAAACTTTAAAACTTCTATTTTCACAACCGAACATCCGAATCACGTCAACCAACTCCGTTTCTCGCTAAATTTTATAGACAAGTCATAAATATAATAACGGACCTGTACCGGACTCCGAAATTATACAAACTTGGTATCAACAAGACCAAACATCAGTCAATTCTAAAAAACATTAAACTTTCAAACTTTTAATTTTCAACGAAAAATCATAACTCGAGCTAGGGACCTCCGAATTCAAATTCGGGCATACGCTCAGGTTTCATATTTCGATACGGACCCGCCGAGACTGTCAAAATATGGATTCGGGTTCGTTTACTGAAAACATTGACCGAGGTCAACTCAAATTAATTTTTTAAGGTAAAAATTCTTATTTTTATCAATTTTTAACATATAAGCCTTCCAGAAAAACGTCCGGACCACGCACGCAAGTGGAGAAAAACTAAAATGAGATACTTAAGGCTTCGAAATATAATGTTGAGTTTTAAAATATGAGATGACCTATCGGGTTATCACAACATCGCGGCGTGGAGATTAGCTATTACCCTCACCAACTTTTCTCATATACTTGTTAGTAAAAATTCTAAATAAGAAAGGAAAATAAGAGAACCAGCAACAACCTTTGAATGGTCCCCGAATTCCTCAAACCATGAAAGTAGTGACGCATACGTTGTTAATGTGAATTTAGCCACCGGAGTCAAATTTAACGGTGAAAGTTATAAGGTCGACCTTATCCATTACAAAATTCTTAGAGTAAAATAAAACTAAATTGATTAAAAAGGCAAATTAAAATTTAAAGAAGTGGAAATTTATAGCGGACTTTTAAGATTCTTAGTATTGAACTCACTACATATTTAAAGTTATGAGTTCATATCTATTACTTCTTACAACTTTAATAAATTTTACACATAAAATTATGCTCGATCCGTATTGAAAATACAGAATTTAGTTGAACGCGATACCTATTGATTGCATCAGCCTTTGGGAAAATTGGAATACTACGAAGCGAACATATACAGAATACACATCTCTCAGTTTTCACAAATTTGTAAGATGCATATGCTGAGCTTTTATTATATATGAAGCTCCTCAACTGTACCTTATTAATAGTAGAAAAAGAAAAGAAAAGAGAGTTAGAGCCCGTTTGGCTCAGCTAATAAGCATTATGTGCTGAAAAGTATTTTTAAGTGTTGAAACTGATTTAAAAATAAGCAGTTACGTGAATGGATAAAAGTGCTGAAATTAATAATAAGCAGTTAAAGAATTGGGTATATGAAGAGTTTTGTTTTAAAAAGAAGTATTTTAGGGATAGAATAGTAAATATTTTGGTCAAACCTAAAGTGCTTATAAGCTGAAATTTAATAAGTTGGGGGAGACCAACTTATGGCTTTTGGCTTATAAGCACTTAACTTATAAACACTTTTAATTTTACGAAACACGTAGATAAGTCAAAAAGTATTTATAAGTCTGTTTGACCAGCTTATAAGCTTAGCCAAACACCCTTTAGTCACCTACTAAAATCGTTCTTTTTTGTTTTCGAAGTTTGTTCAAATTTTTTTGAGACACTAAAGTGGTTAGGAAGCTCATTTAATTTATTTCTATGTTTACTCCTTTTTACGTAACAATTTAGATCACACCCTTAAGGCCAACAGATGATAGATCATATATGAAAGCGTAATAATTAGAATTATGATTTGAAAAGGATAAAATAAAAAAGAATTCAAGTTATGAACTGTCAATATTTTTCTAATACTGGAAATTGCAACTCTTAAATGACCTTCTATAGTGGCTATATTATTTTCATTAGACATATATTTCACAAAAATCATTATGCTACAGGTAATTAGTAATATAATCTTGATGTTTGCTTGTTATACTCTGTGCCTTAATAGTTGCACTTTGCTGTTAGAATGCATAGTTGAACTCACCAGCGGCATGAAGAGTACGAATTTGGGATACGGAAAATGTCCAAAAATATTCTTGGACTATTTAAAATAGCTCAAAAATATCTTCCGTTTGTTTATGGTGCCAAAAATATCTCTACCGTCTATATTTTGGCCCAAAATATCCCTCAACGGTTAGTTTTGACATTAAAACTGACATGGCAGTCCAACTCGGTTAAAATTGCTTACATGATCGTCCACCTAAGTAATTCATATGTGAAAATTATTTTTTCGAAAATTTTATTTTTCCAGAATTTCTTAATAAAATATAAAATCAACATTTATTCTGAAAAAAGTCAAAAATTTCGAAAAAAATATTTATTTCGGATTTTTTTAATTAAAATACAAAATCAACACATATTCCAAAAAAAGTAAAACAATTTACGATAAAATTATTCTTGATTGGGGTTTATGATTTGATTAAAAAAAACTCCATTATTCTCTTTTATGAATTTCGGAGTTATGTCTTTGAATGCTTTTGAATCCAGTAATAGCGTAGTTATGTCTTGGAACATTATCCATGTATAATTTCAACCCCATTCTTTAGCTCAAAAAAAAATTAACACACAACATTTACAAGAAAAAAAATTAAAACTTTATTTGTACAACAACAAAGACGTCGATTTCTTAATCCTAAACAACTTGGGGTCGGTTATATGAATTCTCGATATCTATAATAATAAATTCATAAAAGAGAACAATGGAGTTTTTTAATCAAATCATAAACCCCAATCAAGAATAATTTTTTCGTAATTTTTTTACTTTTTCGGAATAAGTGTTGATTTTGTATTTTAATTAAAAAAATTCGAAATAAATATTTTTTCAAATTTTTTAGAATAAACGTTGATTTTATATTTTATTAAAAATTTCTGGAAAAAAAATTCCGAAAAAATAATTTTCACATATGGATTGCTTAGGTGGACGACCATGTAAGCAATTCTAACCCAGTTGGACTGCCATGTTAGTTTTAATGTCAAAACTAACGGTTGATGGATATTTTTAGGCCAAAACATAGACGGCAGAGATATTTTTGGCACCAAAAACAAACGTAGCATATTTTTGAGCTATTTCAAATAGTTTAAGGATATTTTTGCACCTTTTCCGTTTGGGATATTTGGTGAAAGTCCAGACGAAACAGTTGTGTTTACATTTACATTTCTTGAACATTTCATGTAGTTAATTTTCTTTTCTTCTAGTACAGTTTTAAAAATTGCATATATCTTTTGGATTCGCGTTAATTGGACTCAATCTTTTGTTCTAATTACACCTTTGGTAGAAGGAAATCTAGATCTTATACTAGAGAATAGACAAGTTTAATTGAAAGAAAGATTCCCTAGAACTAAAGTGTAGTTTTGCTTATTAATACAGTATAATAGTGATGGGTTTAGTAATAAACATCGCGTTATCGACTTGTTTACCTATCTAGCTAGAGCCTCTAGATGACGGGCCAAAATTAAAACCTTTCAAGTTAAATGGAACTCAAGTCTCCAAAGTTCAATTTCATATAATATGGACAATTGTATAAGCCTTTGTATCCATCTCGGAGCCAAGTCTAGTGCTATAAAGTAAAGCATAATTTACAACAATGTTGGATAAGAAACATAATATTGTATTGAACTTGAAGAGTTTTATAAAGAGAAGTGGTTTTATGATAACTTGAAATTGACAACAAAATTGCAAAATCTAAACTTATATGGAATTGAAAAGGGTACTAAGAAAAATAGTTTTCTCTTGCGGAATTGAAAAGGGTACTAAGAAATGTGTTTTTTCAATAGTTCTCTTATGGAAGAAAAAAAAATCGACAATAGAAGAACATTAGACTAATTTCTGCGACATGCCATTCTTCAATATAAATATTCTTGCACTGCAAAGTGACGATCCTCTGCCCTCTTACAATTCATTATTCATTCAAATTAATCATCACTTTGTCTTGTCCCACCTTAGGGTTGACTACAATTTAAGGGGTACACATAAAAAAAATATTTAAAATTACACAACACTATATTTTTCCTTTTAGTTCACGATTTCGAGGATTAAAAAAGAACTAAAAACAGAGTATAACTTACAGAAGTTTGGATTCTGCTTCAGCATACGCAAGTGAGGATCCACTGGTTCACCTTGAGCAACATAGCTTGGATCATATAGCCCGTTGCTAATAGGCCTACGTTTCAAGTAATTTTTTTTTTTTTATTATTATTACAATTGTTATTATAATTTTCACAATTGTATTCTGGCGACCCGGCCAGTCGTCTCATGAGTTACCGCTCCGTTTCCCCCATTTCTGCTTCTTATTGCTTTGTTTATCGGTTCTATATGTGATCCGGTTGGTTGGCTCGGGTTCGGAAAGGATTTGGTAAGGTTTGAGACACTTAGTCTCTTTTGAGGAAGCTTAAGTTGGAAAAGTCAACCGGATGTTGACATATGTGTTAAAGGGCTCGGATGAGAGTTTCGATGGTTCGGTTAGCTTCGGGAGGTGATTTCGGTTGATATGTGAGATTTTGATATAGGGGTCGGAATGGAAATCCGAGAGTTGCAGTAGTTCTGTTGGGTCATTTGGGATGTATGTGCAAAATTTCAGGTCATTCGGACGTGAGTTGGTATACTTTTTGATCAAAAGCGTAATTCGGAAGATTTTGAAAACTTAGGCTTGAATCCGACGTGTTTTGATTGATTCGATTTTGTTTGAGGTGTTTTGAAGATTGGTACAAGTTTGAATGGTGGTATATGATGTGTTTGTGTTTTTGGTTGAGGTCTCGGGGGCCTTGGGGGTGAATTCGGATGGTTGGCTGAAAGATTTGGAGTTGGTTGTGATAGCTGAAGTTTTCCATTGCTGTCATAACCGCACCTGCGCTTGGGGACCGCAGGTGCGGTCTCGTAGAGCGATTTGAATCGCAGAAGCGGACAGGGCCTGGGAAGGCAAAAACCGTAGAAGTGGTGGAAGAACCACACCTGTGATGGCGCAGATGCTGATTGGGCATCGCAGATGCGAAAGTGGAGGATTCAAGTGATGACCGCAGAAGAGGTCCATTGACCACAAAAGCGGTACAGCAGAAGCGGAGAATTGGCTGCAGGTGCGGAATCCCTGGGCCAGAAGGTATAAATTATTTCCTTCGCGATTTTTGAGCTATTCCACCATTGCTAAATCGATTTTTGGAGCTTTTGGGCGATTTGAAGAAGGATTTCAGGGGGATTCCATTGAGGTAAGGATTTTGGACCTAAAAACTCATTCCTATGGTATTATTTCACGGATTAGAGCTGTAATTAATGGAATTTAAGGGTTAAAATTGGGGAAACTATGGCTTTGTATTGGAGACCTAGACTTGAGGATTTGAGGGGTCATTTGTGGTCGGATTTTGGGACTTTGATATTTATGAACTCGCGGGGAGATAAGGAATCTATTGATGTAAATTTTATCGAATTCCAAGATGTGGGCCCGGGGGTCGGGTTTTAGTAATTCCGTGATTTGTGTTGTAATTTGATTATTTTCGCTTGGGCTTCGTTCCCTTAGCATATCTTGACGTCGTGATTCTGATTTTGGATAGATTCAACGCGAGTTGAGGCCGATTTGAGGGGCAAAGGCGTCGCAGGCTAGAGTTTGGACCGGATTGAGGTAAGTAATGATTGTAAATGTTTGTCCCAAGGGTATGAAACCATGTATTTTACATCGTTGTGCTACTTTGAGGTGACACACACGCTAGATGACGAGCGTGGGGTCGTGCACCGTTGGATATTGTGACTTAGTCCATCCCGTATGATTGTTAAATCGCGTATTTGATTGAAAACTGTTTGATATCATTGTGTTTTTGGAATGTATTATTAGGTTTTGGGCTGAATGCCATATTTGGGCATCGTGCCAACTGTTTTGGACCCTTAGGGTATTTTTACTACTATTCCTCACTATTTTGACTTCATATTTGTACTCAGTCATGCTCTATTTTACTGTTTTTCATAACTCAGCTATATTTACTCGTTTTGATATTTTAAATGATATTTGGCTGAGCATCATGTTTTACTGTTGCCTGAGTGGCTTGAGAGATTTCGAACTGAGTGAGGCCGAGGGCCTGTGTTGTGAAGATATTATAGGATCGGGCTTCGCGCTGCAATAGTGTGGTATTGATTTATGATTATGAGGCTGAGAGCCTGATTTGTTACGCTACGAGGTGGCTTGATATAAGGCTGAGAGCCTGGTTGATTATGCCACGAGATGGCTTGTTATTGCGCTTGGCCGTAAGGGGCCCCTCCAAGAGTATGTACAACCCCAGTGAGCGCGGTTACCCATTGTGATATGAGATATAGCCCGAGGGGCAGGTTATTGTTCCATGTGCACGGGGCTAATTCTGTTGGTATTGTGCCCGAGGGGCATTTCTTTATGTGTTTACCTTTTATAGTTGCATGTCCTTTACTTACTTAACTGTTTAAAAATGCATTTTAAGAATCTTAAACTGAACTAAAGAGACTTTGCACATTTTTACTGTTTTATTTATTTTACTGACTTTTACTGCTTCCTTATAGCCTGTGATGTGCCTTACGTGATTTCTTATTTCTCAGCCTTCATTTATTATTATTACTCACTGAGTTGGAGTCCTCACTTTACTCTCTGCACCTCATGTGCAGATTCAGGCGCTGCAAGTCCTGCTTGCGAGGGCTAAGAACTCTCGATAGATTTCGGAGTTCACTAGGTAGCTGCTCGGCGTTCGCAGTCCCGTGCTTCTCCCCCTATCTCATTTCCTTTCTCTTGTTAGTGATTCTGTAATAGCTGTGTTGACTCTTCAAACTTGTAGTATATTGATAGATGCTCATGACTAGTGACACCCCGATTTCGGGCTGTGTTTGTTTTTAAATTCCGCAACTGTACTGTTCATTGCTTATTTTGGGTTTTTATCATGTTAAAGACTAAATACTTATTATTTTAATTGATTAAAATTGAAGTGGGAATGTGTCGGCTAGCCTTATCTTCACGAGAGGCGCCATCATGATCGGGTTCGGGTTTAGGATCGTGACATGTATTATTTTATTTTCATGCGTATAAATTCATGATTTTGATTTCTTTTTTATTTTATGGTACCATTACAAGTCATCGTATAATTAATATGACAAAATTTTATGTATACTTGAATTTTATTTTGGTTTAGTTTATGCAAAACGTATTGACCAAAATATTGGAGAAATGTATGTAGTATATTTGCATTACTTTTAGAGAAAATAAAAAAATGCATCTTAGTTTTTTGTGTGAATCTACATTAGAACTGTCTTTTTATATCCATAAAATCGTTTGTTTCAAAATAAATAAATTTATTATAAATTTTCGAAAATATTTTTCAAAAGCTTTTCTAATCCAAAAATGGCAACTTTACCTAATCGCTTGTGGATAATCCATGTTGCGCTGTATATGTTTTTGCTTAACAACTTCTCTTTGCAGTTTCTATCAAAATCCAAAATTAGTAACATATTACTTTCTTGATTTAAATCGTTTACATGTACAAATATATTAGGGGGGAAATACAAAATCTATTGAAATTAAAATTTTAAAATAGAGTGGTTAAATTACTGAAAAATAAATTAGGGGTGAAGTACACATACTCTTGCACGAGAAGGTGAATGATCCAGTCTTGGCATTTCACCGCGTGCATACCTGGGCTGCATTTATTTATTACATAAGAAAATGTGTTCTTCCATAGTAAAATAAATTAAGTTTATATATTTATTAACAAATTAAGGAAAGAGAGAATTGTAATTGCTGGCCACCACACCCTTGAATTACGAAAGAATTACAAGAAAATACATGTGATTTCACACCGTAACAAAAAATGGCCCATGTTTTTAAGTCTTATCTGACCTAGCCTACATTATACATATTTTGAAAGTACTAGTAAATTCAAAATATGTGTTCTTACAACCATTGCTTCTAAGAGTTATTACGTTAAATCTATGTTCTCACAACTATTGCTTTCACTCTCTCTTCTTCTCACATCTTCTACATATGATTCAAGGAGCCGTGTATTTTCTACTTCTCCTCTTGTGTCACCTGATTGCAATGTAAGAAAATTGAAGAGTAGAAGTCCACCATTGAAGACCATTCAAAGCTTTGCTATCGAAAATAGGTTATTTTGAATTTGTTAGTTGTTTGGATTGGGTGTTGTTCCAATTGATTAAAAATATCAAAATGAGTTCAAAATTTAAATTTGAAGTGATTTGGAGTAGATTTGAGCAAGATTTGAGTTAAATATCAGAAAAGACGCAAGGAAGAAGGCGAAGTCAGTTTTTTGTATAACTATGTATAATAGTGTATATGAGTATAGAAACACACCTTATACATTATTATACAGTTTTATACACCTTTATACAAGCGTTTGTAGACGAACTTCTTCCACGATTTTCAGTTGCAATTCTTGTTCAAAACCAGTCCAAATCTCCATTAAATGACTTCAAATTTTATATACAACATCCTTATCTATTTCTAACAAGTCTAAATAACACCCACTCCAAATTTCTCACAAAATTAAATTCGAAATTTAAACCCACATATTTAAGTTTGTTAAAAATCTAATTTTCACCACCCAATAAATTTTGTTTGTTCAACTAATATTTGAGTCATAGTTACTGATTCAAAAATTAACTTAAAAAGCTTGAGGAATCTTTTTTAAAAATTAAGTAGTATTTTTGAGAACCTATTGGAGTTGGATGTGGAATCTTAGCCTATTATTTTTGGGCTAGTTGGTTGTAAATTGAAATAGGGGCTATAAAATTTAAAAGTAGGGAGCCCAGTTATTCTAATGTGAAATTTTCCCAATTATGAGTTGCCAGACTTTCTACTGGAGGAACAGAGGGGCATTTGCATCTATACCCGCTTTTTGGGCCACGTTTTAACTTATACCCACTTTGCAAAAAAAAAAAATTGCAAGCGTACCCACTTTTCACGTAACTTCAGGCATACGAGCCTGAAGTAGCAAAGACAATCACGTAAATTTTAGCATTCTAGTAGACGGGTTGAAGTAGAAAAAAATACTAAACCAAGCGTTGACTGAAGTTTTTGTTTGTAATTGCTGAACTTAAGCATTCTAGTAGCTGAAGTTTTGTTTTCTTATTTGCTGAAATTTTTGTTTGTAATTGTTGAACTTAAGTATTCTAGTAGTTGAAGTTTTGTTCTCTATTTGCTGAAGTTTTTGTTTGTAATTGCTGAACTTAAGCATTCTAGTAGCTGAAGTTTTGTTCTCTATTTGCTGAACTTAACATGTTTTAGCTGAAGTTTTGTTCTATATTTGTTGAACTTCAACATGTTTTAGCTGAAGCTTTGTTATGTTTGTGATGAACTTCAGGGCTGAAGTTTGTTTTGTATTTGTTGTACTTCAGCATTCTACGAATTGAAGTTTTTGTTTATATTTCCTGAGCTACCAGTTACACTCTTCACCTGAGCAATAGCATGGGAACGAAGAATAACACCAATTTGCAAAAGGTGTTAAACCTTTTTTTTGGCAAGCTCCCAAATAAGTATGTGCTACAATAATCTGCACAACCCATGCTCTCAAAATATATCAACAATCTTACTATAAGTTGAATATGAGGACAAAATCATGAAGTACAACTCAGCACATGTTTGTGAGGATTTCCCCATAAAACTATCACATATGAATGTACTGCATATGATTTCAAGTAATATAATCTAACATATAATTAAATATCACATTTAAATTCTAATCTATAGTTATATATAAACTTTCAAATTTGGACTGAAACTAAATCATCAAGCTCAAGTGAAGAGTGTAAGCTATGAACTGAGCTATGAACTGAAGTTTCATAACAACACCAACATCAGCAGAAGAAAGAAGAAGAAGAAGAAGAAGAAGAAGAAGAAGGAGGAGGAGGAGGAGGAGAAGGAGGAGGAGAAAGAGGGCTCAAGTTGTTTAAAAAGAGGGTAAAAGTTAAAAATTTTAATAAAAAATAGGTATAGGTTAAATGAGAACAACCAAATAGGACGTCCCGTGCAATTTTTACAAGAACAAAAGCCTCAATGGAGTTAGCATTATTTTCCTATACCAAAAAATTACACTCATACGAAAGTTGAATTACAAGTAATGCTATGTAGAATAAAATAAATACATAATAACAGAAAGAAAGAGGAGGTCAAAGAAGCACACCTTTGGAAGCACATATAATGAGCTTAGGCTAAAGTTGAGTTCAAGATATTGATCATTCACATACCTAAGTAAAAAATATTTAATTGGAATAAGTAAAGGGTCCACATATGACTGATTCATGTATTATTGATTAATCGCAAATTGATCATCGCGGTCGTGAATTTGACGATATTCATATAGTTTCCAAATGCGAGGGCTACTTTTTTCGAGAAGATATAAGCAAAAAAAAAGGGGGACATGTGACGACCCGGTCAGTTGTTTCATGAGTTATCGCTCCGTTTTTTCTATTTCTGCTTCTTTATGCTTTGTTTATCCGTGTTATGTGGTATCGGGTTGGTCGGATCGAGTTCGGAAAGGATTTGGCAAGGCTTGAGACACGTAGTCTCTTTAGAGTGAGTTTAAGTTGGAAAAGTCAACCAGATGTTGACTTATGTGTTATACGGCTCAGATGTGAGTTCCGATGGTTTGGTTAGCTTCGGGAGGTGATTTGTGACTTAGGAGCGTGATCAGAATGAATTTTGGAGGTTCGTAGTAGATTTAGGCTTGAATTGGCGAAGTTGATATTTTGGTGATTTCCGGTTGGTAGGCAAGGTTTTGATATAGGGGTCAAAATAGAATTCCGAGAGTTGCAGTAGTTCTGTTGTGTCATTTGAGATGTGTGTGCAAAATTTTAGGTCATTCGGACGTGGTTTGGTTGGGTTTTTGATCAAAAGCGAAATTTGGAAGATTTTAGAAAATTTGGGTTGAATCCGATATGTTTTGGTTGATTTGATGTTGTTTGAGGTATTTTGAAGATTGGTACAAGTTTGAATAAAGTATTAGGATATGTTTGTGCTTTTGGATGAGGTACCGGTGGCCTTAGGGTGATTCCGGATGGTTAGCGGAGAAGTTTGGACTTTGTTGCAGCTGCTGAAGTTGCTGCTTCTAGTATTTCCGCACCTGCGGGTTAGGGACCGCAGGTGCCGCGCCACATAAGCGGAGGAATTGATCGCAGAAGCGAAAATGGCTTGATGAGCAACGACCGCAAAAGCGGCTAGGGTGATCGCATCTGCCATGTCGCAATTGCGGAAGTGTGATCGGAGATGCGATATTTGGCCGGATAAGTGATTTTAGCAAAAGCGGATGATGAACCGCAAATGCGGTACTGCAGAAGCGGTTAAGGGGCCGCAGATGCGAAAATGACTGGGGAGAAGGTATAAATTGTGGCCTTCGCGAAATTTGAGCTATTTTCACCATTTTTATCTCGGCTTTGGAGCTTTTTGGACGATTTGAGAGAGGGATTTCAAAGAAACTTCTTTGAGGTAAGGAATTTGGACTTAAAACTCGTTCCTATGCTATTATTACACGGATTAGAGCTAGAAATCATGGAAATTTAGGGTGAAAATTAGGGAAACTAGGGCTTGGGAACTTAGGTCTTTGATTGGGGATTTGGTGGACCATTTGAGGTCGGATTTCAGAACTTTTGATATGTATGAACTCGTGGGGAGATAAGAAATCTATTGATGTAAAAATTATCGAATTCCGAGACGTGGACCCGGGGTCGGGTTTTGGTAATTTCAGGATTTATGTCATATATTGATTGTTTTCGCTTGGGCTTCGTTCCCTTAGAATATTTTGACGTTCTTGTTCTGATATTGGATAGATTCGACGCGAGTGGAGGCCGATTCGAGGGGCAAAGGCGCTGCGAGTTAGAGATTTGACCAGTTCGAGGTGAGTAATGATTGTAAATGATGTTCTGAGGGTTTGAAACCCTGGATTGCACATCGTAGTGCTATATTGAGGTGAGACACACGCTTGATGACGAGTGTGGGGTCGTGCACAATTGGGGATTGGGACTTAGTCCGTTCCGATTGATGATTTTACCACGTAATTGACTGAAATCTACTTGCTATCATCATTATTTGGGTTGAATGCCATATTTGGGCTTCGTGGCAACTATTTGAACACTTTGGGAGATTTTTATTGATATTTCCTCACTGTTTTAGCTTTATACTTGAGCTCAATCATGTTATTTTCCACTGTTTTTCATACTCAACCATGTTTACTCAGTTTTAATATATAAATGATATTTTAAATGATGTTTGGGCTGAGAAACACTATTTTTCTATTGCCTGAGTGGCTTGTGAGGATTTTGACTAAGTAAGGCCGAGGGCCTACGTTGTGAGGAAATATTTGATACCGATTATGAGGTCGAGGGCCTGAGATATGTACTCCATGAGGTGACTTGATTGATATGAGGCCAAGGGCCTAGTGATGATTCTATGAGGTGGCTTGATATTGCGCTTAGGCCGTAAGGGGCTCCTACAGGAGTCTGTACACTCCCAGTGAGCGCAGGTACCCATAGTGATGTGAGATTGAGCCCGAAGGGCTGGTATTTTCCTATGTGATTGCCCGAGGAGCTAGTACTGTACTGAGATGTTGCCCGAGGGGCAAATTTATTGATACTGTGCCCGAGGGGCGAACCTTTATGTATTTAATTTTCATAATTGACTGTCAATTACCTGCTTAATTATTGAAAAAGTCTTTCCATGAAACTACGTTTGAGTTAAGGAATTTTACCTAACTTTCACTAATTTACTGTTTTTAAATGGTTTTACTGCTTCATTATAGAATGCTTGTGTCTTACGTGATTTCTTACTTTCAGTTTTTATTTACATTTGTTACTCACTGATTTGGAGTACTCACTTTACTCTCTGCACCCCTGTGTGCAGATTCAGGCATTGCGAATCCTGCTAGTGCGAGTTGAGAGCTCCCGACAGATATCGGAGTCCACGAGGTAGCTACTTGACGTTCGCAGTTCCGTGTTTCTCTCTCTTTATCATTTCCATCTCTTAGCAGACATTTGTAATAGTTTGTGGATTTTTCATAGTTGTATTAGGTTTTATAGATACTCATGACTAGTGACACCCCGGTTTCGGGCTGTGTTGGTTATTTTTCCATGATTTATGCTATTAACCACCTAAACTTTGGTTATTATTTATGTTCAGACTGTTTCTAAATGATAAATTGTTAATAATTGGAAATGAGAAGTGTCGGCTGGCCTTGTCTTCACGAGAGGCGCCATCAGGACCATATCCGGGTTTAGGGTCGTGACATGTTGGTATCAGAGCCTAGGTTACATAGGTCTCACAAGTCATGAGTAGGTTTAGTAGAGTCTCACGGATCAGTACAGAGACATCTGTATTTATCCTCGAGAGGCTTCAGAACCTTTAGGAAAAACTTCGTATTTTTGAAATTATCATTGTGCGAATTTGTTGATTCGAGTACTAAACTTGTGTTGTTCTATTCTCTCACAGATGGTGAGGACACGCGCTACTGGTCAGGATGGACGACCACCAGTACCACTAGGTGTGGCCACCAGAGGCCGAGGACCTGGCCGTGGTCGTGGTAAGGGTAGAGCAGCTAGGGTAGCACCTGCAGATCCACCAGCTACCCCAGTTCAAGATCAGGTTCCAGTTATGGAATCTCCTGCAGCACTAGCTCAGGCACCAGCTATGCCCATTGTGATTCCGGGTCTTTAGGAGGCTTTGGCTCAGATCTTATCGGTTTGCACTGGCCTAGCTCAGGTGGTTTCAACCACTACAGACGCAGCTAATTCTCAGGCCGGGAGAGGCAATCAGACTCCCACCGCTTGCACACCCGAGCAGGTCGTGCAGGGACTTCAGACGCCGGGGGCACATCCAGCCCAGCCGGTTGCAGCTACTCAGGATTATGTAGTTCCTGCTATGCCGGAGGATGAGCAACGTAGTTTAGAGAGGTTTGGTAGACTGCAGCCTCCGACCTTCAGTGGTGCAGAGGGCGAGGATGCCCTGGGTTTCTTAGACAAGTGTCAGAGATGCTTCATATAATGGGTATTCTGGGACCAGCGGGGCGCTTTCACTACTTATCAGTTTTCTGGAGCCGCCTTCACTTGGTGGGAGGCTTTTGAGTGGCGTAGGCCTATTGGTGCAGCACCCCTTACCTGACAGCAGTTCTCCGTTCTCTTTATGGAGAAGTATGTGCCGTAGTCTCGCAGAGAGGAGCTGTGTAGGGAGTTTGAGTGGTTGCGTCAGGGAGAGATGACTGTGACGCAGTACGAGATCAGGTTCTCCGAGTTAGCTCGTCATGCTATTTGTATGGTTCCGACAAATAGAGAGAGGATTAAGAGGTTTGTTGATGGCCTTACTTATCAGCTTCGTATTCTTATGACTAAGGAGAGGGTGATTGGTGCTACTTTCGAGGAGGTTGTGGATATTTCCCATGAGATTGAGTCTGTTTGTCGCCAAGGGCGCGAGGAGAGGGAAGCCAAGAGGCCTCGAGGATCTAGTTGTTACAGTGGTACTCCTTTGAGAGGTCAGTTTAAGCACGTTAGAGGCCGTCCATTCATGCATGCTCAGCCAGCTCGCCCAGGTTATCTTGGGGTGTCATCGGGTCATGGTTCTCATAGTTCTCATCAGAGCCAGTCATCACTTAGTGCCCTTCCATCTCAGAGTTCGTCCCGTGCTCCATCAGCTCAAGGCTCTTTTATGCCGAGTGCATCTGCTAGTCACTCTGGTGCGAGGGGTTCCCATCAGTCCCCTTCTCCAGGACTTGAGCACTGTTATGAGTGTGGTGAGATGGGTTATATGTGGAGTCAGTACCCTCGTCGCCTTGCGAGTTCATCTCAGCAGAGGGGTCAGTCATCGGCGTCAGCGCCAGTTACTTCACCACCACCCATCCATCCAGCTAGGGGTGGAGGTCAGATAGCTAGGGGTCGCCCCAGAGGGGGAGGTTGATTAGGTGGCAGTCAGGCCCGTTTCTATGCACTTTCAGGCAGACTTGATGCTATTGCTTTAGATACTGTTATTATATGTATTGTTTCAGTCTGCCACAAAGATGCCTCTGTATTATTTGATCCCAGTTCCACCTTTTCTTATGTGTCATCATACTTTGCTCATTATTTGGGTATGTCCCATGAATTTTTTGCTTCACCTGTTCATGTATCTACCCCAGTGGGCGATACTATTGTTGTAGACCGTGTGTACTGGTCGTGTGTGGTGACTATTGGGGGCTTGGAGACCCGTGTGGATCTATTATTATTGTGTATGGTGGATTTTGATGTCATTTTGGGCATGGATTGTCTATCTCTGTGCCGTGCTATTCTGGACTGTCATGCTAAGACAGTTACATTGGCTATACCAGGTGTGCCACAGATCGAGTAGCGAGGTGTGACTAATTATGTTCCCAGTAGAGTGATCTCATTCTTGAAAGCCCAACGTATGGTTGGGAAGGGTTGTCTTTCGTATCTATCCTTTGTGAGGGATGTCGGTGTTGGGACTCCCAGTGTTGATTTTGTTCCAGTTGTGAGGGATTTTCTTGATGTGTTTCCTGCAGACCTGTCGGGCATGCCACCAATCAGGGATATTGATTTTGGTATTGACTTGGTGCCGGGCACTCAGCCCATTTCTATTACGCCATATCGTATGGCACCAACAGAGTTGAAGGAATTAAAGGAGAAGTTTCAGGAACTCCTTCATAAAGGGTTCATTCGGCCTAGTGTGTCACCTTGGGGTGCGCCGGTTCTATTTGTGAAGAAGAAGGATGGCACTATGAGAATGTGCATTGATTATAGGCAATTGAACAAAGTAACAATTAAGAACAAGTATTCTTTGCGTTGCATTGATGATTTATTCGACCAGCTTCAGGGAGAGAGGGTGTTCTCCAAGATTGATCTCCGTTCAGGCTATCACCAGTTGAAGATCAGGGACTCAGATATTCTCAAGACAGCTTTCAGGACCAGATATGGTCATTATGAGTTCTTGGTGATGTTTTTTTGGCTGACTAATGCCCCAGCAACGTTTATGCATTTGATGAACATTGTGTTCTTGCCTTATCTTGACTCATTTGTCATAGTCTTTATTGATGATATTCTGGTATATTCGCATAGTCAGGAGGAGCACGCGGAGCATTGAGAGTTGCGTTGTAGAGATTGAGAGAGGAGAGACTTTATGCAAAATTCTCCAAATGTGAGTTTTGGCTCAGTTCAGTAGCTTTCTTGGAGCACGTGGTGTCCAGCAAGGGTATTCAGGTTGATCCTAAGGAGATAGAGGCGGTTCAGAGTTGTCCTAGGCCGTCCTCAGCCATAGAGATTCGTAGGTTTCTTGGTTTGGCGGGTTATTATCGCTGGTTTGTTCAGGGATTTCATCTATCGCATCGCCCTTGACCAAGTTGACTTAGAAGGGTGCTACATTTGTATGGTCGGACGAGTGTGAGGAGAGCTTTCAGAAGCTCATGACGGCCTTGACCACAACTCCAGTGTTAGTTTTGCCATCAGCTTTAGCTTCATATACCGTGTATTGTGATGCTTCGAGAGTTGGCATTAGTTGTGTGTTCATGTAGGAGGGTAGAGTTATTGCTTATGTTTCTCGTCAGTTGAAGCCCCATGAGAAAAACTACCCCGTTCATGATTTGGAGTTGGTTGCAATAGTTCACGTGTTAAAGATTTTGAAGCATTACTTGTATGTTGTGTCTTGTGAGGTGTTTACTGATCATCGTAGCCTCCAGCACTTGTTCAAGCAGAAGGATCTTAATTTGAGGTAGCGGAGATGGTTGGAGTTGCTAAAGGATTATGATATCACTATACTATACTATCCGGGAAAGGCCAATGTGGTGGCCGATGCCTTGAGCCGAAAGACGGTAAGCATAGGGAGTTTGGCATATATTCCAGTTGGGGGGAGACCTCTTCAGTTGATGTTTAGGCCTTTCCCAATCGGTTTGTGGGGTTGGATATTTCGGAGCCTAGTTGGGTAGTGGCTTGTGTGGTTTCTCGGTCTTCATTATATGATCGCATCAGAGAGCGCTAGTATGATGATCCGCATTTGCTTGCCCTGAAGGACAAAGTTCAGCATGATAATGCCATAGATGTAACCATTAGTGATGAAGGGGTGTTGAGGATGTAAGGCCGAATATGTGTGCCCAATGTGGATGGGTTTTGGAAGTTGATTCTGGAGGAGGCCCATAACTCGCGGTATTCCATTCATTCGGGTGTTGCGAAGATGTATCAGGATTTGAGGCAGCACTATTGGTGGAGAAGAATGAAGAAATACATTGTGGGATTTGTAGCTTGGTGTCTCAATTATCAGCAGGTGAAATATCAGCATCTGAGACCAGGTGGCTTGCTTCAGCGGATAGATATCCCAGAGTGGAAGTGGGAGAGGATCACTATGGACTTTGTTGTTGGACTTCCACGGGCTTTGAAGAAGTTCGATGCTATTTGGGTGATTGTGGATCGGCTGACCAAGTCCGCTCACTTTATTCATGTGTGTACTACCTATTCTTCATAGCGGTTCGCAGTGATCTATATGCGGGAGATTGTTCGTTTGCATGGTGTCCCAGTTTCCATCATTTCAGATAGGGGCACTCAGTTTACTTCGTAGTTTTGGATGTCTGTGCAGCGAGAGTTGGGTACTCAGGTTGAGTTGAGTACAGCTTTTCACCCTCAGATAGTCGGGCAGTCTAAGCGCACTATTCAGATATTGGAAGATATGTTGCGTGCTTGTGTAATTGATTTCAGAGGGTCATGGGATCCGTTTCTACCGCTTGCGGAGTTTTCTTATAACAACAACTACCAGTCGAGTATTCAGATGGCTCCATATGAGACTTTGTATGGGAGGCAGTGTAGAGCTCCAGTTGGTTGGTTCGAGCCCGGTGAGGCTAGGTTATTGGGGATAGACTTGGTGCAGGATGCCTTAGAAAATGTGAAGGTGATTCAGGAGAGGCTTCGTATAACGCAGTCAAGGCAAAAGAGCTATGCTGATAGGAAGGTTCGTGATGTGTGCTACATGGTTGGTGAAAAGGTTCTGTTGAAGGTTTCGCCCATGAAGGGTGTTATGAGGTTTGGAAAGAAAGGGAAATTCAGTCTGTGGTTCATTGGGCCTTTTGAGGTGCTTCGGAGGATTAGGGAGGTGGCTTATGAGCTTACTTTGCCACCCAGCTTGTCGAGCGTGCATTCCGTATTTCATATTTCTATGCTCCTGAAGTATATTGGGGATCCGTCTTATGTTCTAGATTTCAGCACGGTTCAGTTGGATGATGATTTGACCTATGATGTGAAGCCAGTAGCTATTTTGGGTCGTCAAGTTCGAAAGTTGATGTCAAAGGATATAGCTTCAGTGAAAGTGTAGTGGAGAGGTCGGCCCGTGGAGGAGGCTACCCGGGATACCGAGCGGGATATGCGTAGAAGATATCCTCACCTATTTGAAGTTTCCAGTATGTTTCTTGACTCGTTCGAGAACGAACGTTTGTTTAAGTTGGGAAGGATGTGATGACCCGGCCAGTCGTCTCATGAGTTACCACTCCATTTTCCCTATTTCTGCTTCTTTATGATTTGTTTATCCGTGTTATGTGGTATTAGGTTGGTCGGATCGAGTTCGGAAAGGATTTGGTAAGGATTGAGACACTTAGACTTTTTAGAGTGAGTTTAAGTTAGAAAAGTCAATCGGATGTTGACTTATGTGTTAGAGGGCTCGGATGTGAGTTCCGATGGTTCGGTTAGTTTCGGGAGGTGATTGGTGACTTAGGAGCGTGATCGGAATGAATTTTAGACGTTCGTAGTAGATTTAGGCTTGAATTGGCGAAGTTGATATTTTGGTAATTTTCGGTTGGTAGGCGAGATTTTGATATAGGGGTCGGAATGGAATTTCGAGAGTTGCAGTAGTTCTGTTGTGTCATTTGGGATGTGTGCAAAATTTTAGATCATTCAGACGTGGTTTGTTTGGGTTTTTTGATCAAAAGCAAAATTTGGAAGATTTTAGAAAATTTGGCTTGAATTCGATGTGTTTTGGTTGATTTGATGTTGTTTGAGGTGTTTTGAAGATTGGTACAAGTTTGAATAAGGTATTAGGATATGTTTGTGCTTTTGGTTAAGGTACCGGGTGTGAGCACGTGATTTTTGTTTCGCACGACAATCGCTCCAAAAAGAAATAAAAAATAATAATTGGCCCTGCTGTACAATTTTTGGATTTCTGTGCGGCACCTTGTTGATTTATTTGTGACTTCGGCCCATTTTTATTTATTTACTTTATTAAAACAAAATTCAAAAAAATATATGTGTCCTGCATAATTCGAACCGTAATCCGGTCGTTAGATAGAAAATCATGAATAGGCATCTTCGTCCGTGATTTTATTTTGTTTGACTTTACCTGTTTTGAAATATTTTAGTGTGTGTGCAAATAATTGTATTGAGTGTGTATTTAATTTTAATTTGATTTTTTGGCTTAGTTTTGTTTTAAAATAAATAAGAAAAAAAGAAATAAATAAAAAAAAAAGAAATAAATAAAGAAAGGACCCCTTCCCTTCCGGACTTGGGCCAATTTTAACAAAATTGGCCCAAACAAACAGCCCAAGACCCAGGCCTGCCCGGTCCAGGCCACCTGATGCCCAGGACGTCCAAACGACGACGTTTTAGTCCAGTGTGATCTGGGCCGTTGATCTCAGATTGATCAACGGCCAAGATCACTTCCCCACAACCCACTGAGGAACCCGACCCGTTCACACCCGGACCGACCCCAACCCTTTACCCTTGAAACGACACCGTTCCACTTAAGCCATCAGATCCAGACCGTAGATCTAGATTGATCTAACGGTTGAGATCAATCCACCCACTAACTATATAAGCCCATAATCCTACCATGCCCCCCCTATCCGAACCCCAGCCTTCGTCTCCCCAAACAAACAGCCCTAAACCCTAGCCGCCCCTATATCCTTCACCATGGAAACCGGCGGCATGAACGCCGGTGACCTTCCCCTTAACACCCTAGAACGCCACTTGCCATCCTGAACCCAAATCTATCAACCATGTAGTTCGAATCCCTCCCCACCTTCTCGAATCTTCATTTGAAGATTCGAGTCAAAACTCGATCTACTCAGTTTAACCCCAGTTTCACACCAGACACCCCCCAGACCTCCCTCGTGACCAAACCATACTTGGTTTGGTCTGAATCTGACCATGGAAGCATGAATCCCGGATCTGAGTTTTGGAAATTTTTGTAGTTCTTCGTCACTGGTTCATACCGGTTCAACCGAAGAGATTAAGGTCTAATGGACTTTAATCAAAGTGTTTCTCATCTGAGAAACACTTCGATTAAAGTCCATTCAGCCTTAAGAAAGGTCTGTCCGAATCCGAGTCAAGGTTTTGATTTTTCAAAGATTTGAGGTGAGTCTTGTTTTCTTTTCTTTATTTTTGTTTTAGTCCGTGTGATTTGTTTTTAAAAGTCTGTTCATATTTGTTTTAATTTTACCAACTTCTGTTTGTCCACTTTGCCTGAACCACTGTGTTTGTTTGAACCCCTCCTATTCTGATAAGGCATGTGTATTGGTTGTGTTCCAAATTTGTATTGATTAACTGATTCCTCGAAGTATAATTTTGTTTAATCAGTATAAGTCGAGTCATGTGTCCCATACTTTAAATGTCTGATTTTTGGCTACGATTGAGTATGTTAATGCTAATATAGTCGAGTCGACATGTGTCGTCAATTAGTTTCAACTGTCCGAACAATAACAAATTGACTTACTTCTGCTATGCATGTGTTGAGTCAATTAAGAACCAGTTTTTGTTTACTTATAGCTGTTGAATTAATCAGTAATGTAAAAAGGGATGTTTGGTTTAAATTCTGAATTGGGAGGCATGTGCACTCGTGCACAGCATGTGCATTGGTGCACCTCATGTGCTTTGTGCACAGCCTGTGGCCTGCATAAAGGTCTTTGTTAAGTTTTAAACAATTTGACAGCATATGCTGTCATATACATTCTACTGCCCATACTTGGCTTTACTTTAAAGAAGTATTTAAACCTTTTTAAAGTTAAATCTGCCAGGGAATGTTGATGGGTTTTAATACTTAATTAGCTAAAGTTGGAATTGAAAATGGAAGGCACATGGGAGGGATACTGTGATATTCTGAAAACAGGCTGTTAAAAGAGATAGTTTTGAGGCTTATAAAGGGATAGACATACAGAAGAAGAGGGGACAGAATTAGAGAAGGGAAAAAAGACACACAGAGAAATACACACACTGTGAGGATATAAGGGAAAAGGGATACCATCTGATATTAGAGTAATACACAGAGAGAGGGAGATTGATAGATACAAAGATTTTGATACACATACACACACACACAGATAGAGATTGATAATAAAGGGAGGGGAATACACTGATAGAAGAGGGATTTGATAAGAAAACAGGAAAAGAGAGTTGTCTGAAAACACACGGACAAAAATAGAACAAAGAGAGGCCTAACACAAAAAAAGGGAACTGCATTTTTCTCATCTTTGTCTTGATTCTCAACTGGTCTGGATGTGCCTGTTCCATATTGACTTATCCTGAGTCTTGTTTGAGATTACTGGTTGTGTGAAGTGTCAGTCCAGTTCTGGACCCATTCTGGTTAAAATCTGATTCCATATTGTTGGGAATTTGCTACATTCTGCCATCTTTCATTGGTTCTAAGTTGCATTCTTGCACTGGGTTTTGCTTCTATTTGGTTACCTGCTGTTGCTGCTGCTATTTGGTTTCCTGCTGCTGCTGACCTTTCTGCTTCATTTCTTCTTTGCATTTCAGTATTCAGTGTTCTCCAGGTACACATTTCAGATCCAATTTTGGTGTTAACTGTAACAATTCAAAAGCATGAAATGAAAGGAGTTCTTGAAGAAGATTTAGATGTCTGTTTCGTAATGTTTGTGATATATTGATTTCTGTTGTATAAATTGATTAGCTTGATTCAGTAATGAAAGATTAGTTAGATAATACTTAATCAAGTTTAGCCTTTTGCATCTTAGTTCATAGTTGTTTGCCAGTACAAGGTGTAATAGTATAATATGTAGAATGCATGGATAATTGACATAGAATTTTCGACCGGATTCCTGTTTAACTATAATGAGATGCATACAATAGAGAACTTCCGTTTTTTACGCAATGATATTTGGTGTTATTTTTAGTTTTCCTTTATCAGAACCCGCTAGGCAGCATATAGAAGCACGTCCGAATCCCTATTAGTAATAAGACGTAGTAGTTAGTTCCTTTAATCCAGCCTAAATAAGTCTAGTTAAATTCAATTCAAGAAAGGTTTTGGACGCACGTATAGCATTGGGTCAATCTCGAATGTAACTTCTTTGTCCAATTGAAGCATGTCTCACAAGGTATGACGCCTCTCCACTTTGTAAATAACTAATCAGAAATTGACAAGAATCCAGATTAGGCAAAAGCTTATAATTGAATTAGCATGTACCTTTTCTTCTAGTTTTAGAGACAAATGCATTAGAAATGTAGCCACTTTAGGATATCCTTTCTAAAATAGAGACGAGCCTCGCCAAATAAAAATACAAATTGCGGGGCCCTCAACAACTAATCATAATATTTAGAATTCGGGCTAGGCCGTTTAGTGAATCTCATGGCCTTCTCAGAAAATAGTAACGCGTTAGACTCTTTAGGCGCGGCTTAATTAAATCATATTCTTAAATTCGGGTGCACATTGATGTGACCCAAATCCAAATCTCAACGGAGTCCAAATGTGTTGACAATCACGGGTGCATTGATTGTGACGTGGTTCGAGATGCATTTTCACGACGTTGCAATTCTATAAAAATAAGTGATAATAATAAAAGCGGTTTAAACTTAATAAAAGCACATAAGTCACAACATGTATTTAAATCCGATATTTTGCCATTATAACAATTTAAGCGACCGTGCTAGAACCACAGGATTCGAGGGTGCCTAACACCTTCCCTCGGGTCAACAGAATTCCTTACTTAGAATTTCTGGTTCGCAGACTTCATTTGGAAAAGTCGAAAATTTCCTCGATTTGGGATTCAAGATAAACCGGTGACTTGGGACACCAAAAACCAAACCTTTCCCAAGTGGCGACTCTGAATTAAATAAATAATCCCATTTCGAATATTGTCACTTAAATTGGAAAAACTCCACCCGCGCATTTAACCCTTCGGGGCCGGGCGCGCAAAAAGGAGGTGTGACAGCTCTGGCGACTCTGCTGGGGATGCATGACCCAGAACCACTGGTTCAGGGTTCAAGAATTCGAGCTTAGAATAGTTGTTATATTTGGCTTTATTATCTGATCTTTATTACATGTTGTGCATAACGTGCTAAATGCTGTTTTTTACCGCTTTGATATTATCTGAACTGTATATAAACTGTGCCGAAACCCTTCTTTTCTTACCTCCGGGGAGAAGCTCGCTGGTCGAGACTCCCTATTCTGTTAGTGTCAATACCTTAAATAAGAAAGAGGTTGGACAAGTTACAAAGCCGGACGATCTCGCGGGTCCCCGGTACGTAGCCCCCTCCTCGACTCGAGTTGTCCGCTCGAGTACACAGTCTAGAACAAATACCCAGGTTACGAACCTAGAATAACTTGACTTCAATGCCGGATCCCTAGTAGGAACGCTTATTTGCATCATATTGCATTTGACTTAGGGGACTCAACACAGGGGTTGGGTCCGTCTAGGACAGGCAACCTGAAATGAAAAAGACCATCATGCTGCATTCCTATCTGTGTGGTGCATTTATTTGCTTCGGTTCCGCATGTCGACCGGTTCTTCTTTAAAAAAAAAGAGGGGAAAATAGCAGCGTAGGGGAGATAATTACTTATTTTTGAAAAAATAAAACCAATGTCCAAGTAGTGTCAAAACCTCGCCGGAATCTTTCTAAAAAAAAAACTGTCTTTTTATTGAGAGTTATTAAAAAAAAATAATATAAAAAATTTTCTTTTATCACTTTCAAAATCAAAAAAAAAAAGAAAAGGTATTTATTTTAAAAGTAAAAAAAAATGAAAAATTCATAATTCAAAAAATGTGTTGTTTCTTTTGTAGTACCCCTTTTATAAATTCAGACTAATAGTCCAAATATTGCCAAATTTTTTTTTCTTTAGTCTTTATCTTTTTTTCAAAAAATAATAAAAAAATACTTATTCTTGATTTCTAGGTTTATTTGATTTTCTCTATTCATGATAGACCGAACTACGCGGGTCTGATTCTCACCGGATGTGAGATACGTAGGCAAACCTCATCGGTTCCGGCCCCAATTTTTAAAATCCAAAAAAAATATATATATATTTTTCTTTAGAAAAAAAAAGAAATTAAAAAAATATAGAAGTTTTCTTTAAAATCAAATAAAATAAAAATAAAAAAAAAATAATAAATAGTCTTCTTCTTTCTGAAGTCTTTCATATGAAAAAATGAAATAAGCAGCAACAAAAATAAAAAAAAAATAATACTCTTTGCTTTCTAGTCTCTTTTTGTAAAATGTCCAAAAAATATATATATTTGAAAAATTGAATTTCAAAATATTAGGATTTTTCTTTAGAAGTGCTTTTGTAAATAAATAAAACTCATAATTCCGCATCATTTTCTTAAAAGTCCCTCTTTCAAAATTTAAGAGGCAACATCACATACGTTCTTTCTCCGTAGAAAAGGTGAAACAAATGAAAAAAAAAATCAACCAAACACATTTTCTTTTTTTCAAAATATATATATATATATATATATAAAAGAAAAAAAAATTGAATAAGTAAATAAACAAAGAATAGACAAATCTTTTGAGTCCTATGCTAGATGAGCACTTGCTTCTTTATTTTTATACTTGTTAGCTTCGAACTACGTAATGATCTGATTCACGTAGGCATCGTGATACGTAGGCAATCCTCATCGGATCCGGTCGCACTTCTTTTACTGCAAAATAAAAAATAAAAAAAAGGAAAGGAAAAAAAAAAAAACTAATAAGAGGGAAATACCGGAACGACGCATGCTCTCGTAGCAAACATAGAGTAGTCCACTTAACTGTATAGGTGCATCATGCCTAACGTGAGATTAACTATCTGTTATTTGCTACAAATTAACCGTGCGCTTGTCGTTGAGTATATCCAGGGTTTTTGAAAAGACTGGCCTCGCACTAATACTTCACAAGGTCGAGGGGAAGTGTTCAACTGCCTGTTGTTAGGACCAGAAGCAGTATTCACACTTACTTCACCAGGTCAAAAGGAAGTGTGGAAATGTCTTCAGAAATTCCGTTGCAAACAACCCCGGTTTCCGAGGAAAGCTCGATCTTAGCCGTCCTCACACCTGAATCCGCAACTGCGGAGGAAAATAGAATCCTATGGCTCCGCATGTTGGAAATGCTGGACGATTGGAATAATGGGAACGAGCCGCCAAGTGTCGTCCCCGGATTCCCTGAATTATTCTCCAGGTCAAGTGGGACTTCTAATGTCCCCATAAATTATCCTGCTGCCCCATTCGGGTACCCAGCCACCTCAGCCTTCTCTGCTGGATCGCCTTCTGAGCCTCATCCCCGAATGTCGGCCACCGATGCAAGCATGAACATCTTTACTGCATCGCCTTGCCCGATTACGGCACAGCCTGCCACGTACAAGCCAAGCTTTGACTCATCCTCTTTTACATTCCAAGCACCATCGTTCTCAATGGAACCAACTAGATTCGCTACCAGCACTAATCCTCTACCGCCTCAGTGCGAGCTTGCACCCAGGCAGGATCAGAGCCCCAGGATTGCAGAACAAAATGAGATTGCCAAGAGAATGAGAAGCCTTGAACAAAGTTTGAAAAATATGCAAGGATTGAGCGGACAAAAGAGCGTATCTTACACCGACCTGTGCATGTTCCCTCACGTGCACCTGCCGACGGGTTTCAAGACCCCGAAGTTCGAGAAGTACGATGGGCACGGCGACCCCATTGCACATCTTAAAAAATACTGCAATCAATTGCGGGGAGCCGGCGGAAAAGAAGAACTGCTAATGGCATATTTTGGAGAAAGTTTGGTGGGAGTCGCTTCGGAATGGTATATGGACCAGGACATATCTCGCTGGCATATATGGGATGATCTTGCCAGAGACTTCGTAGGGCAGTTTCAATATAATATTGACATCGCACCAGACAGAAATGCTTTGTCAAACTTAAAGAAGAAACCCTCGGAAAGTTTCAGAGAATACGCCATCAAATGGCGTGAGCAAGCGTCAAGGGTAAAACCTTCCATGGACGAGATAGAGATGGTCACTACTTTTCTCCAGGCTCAAGAGTCCGACTATTTCCAAAACATGATGTCGGCCATGGGAAAGCCTTTCGCAGAAGCGATTAAGATTGGAGAGATGGTGGAGAACGGTTTGAAAACGGGAAGAATTTTGAGTCAGGCAGCCATAAAGGCAACCTCCCAAGCCGTCCAAAGCGGGTCTGGAGGAATAGCAAGAGGGAAGAAGAAAGAGGAAACATCCATGGTAGTGTCAGAGGTGGGAGAATATCATAATCCCGGGCTTTGTTCTTCGGAAAGAACCTCGCAACATTATTTCCCCCACCAAAATGCGACCTACGCTCCTCAGCCTTACATGGTTATGAGCACCCAGCCTTATATCCAGCGGTCACAACCAGTCAATCGGGGGCAGGCCCCACGTCCTAGGAATCAACCTCCTCACCAAAACCGTTACAATCCTCGACCTCCTCAAAATAATTTCCGTCCTCGGGAACCACCCAGGAGACCCAACTACACACCAATCGGTGAACCCTATTCCACCCTATTCCCTAAGCTTGTTCAAATGAATTTGTTGCAGCCCATACCACCAAACGGGCAGAACCCGGGGTCACCATCATATCAGCGGGGTGTCAGATGTGCGTACCATTCAGGGGTAGAAGGGTACGACACCAACAACTGTTGGACATTGAAACAAGTTGTAGAGAATCTGTTAGACCAGGGGAAGATTGTGTTGAGAGACGAGGATATCCCAAATGTGACCGATAATCCGCTGCCCGCCCACAACAACGGGCCGATAGTTGGGATGATTTGTGAAGACGAGGAAGTTGATCAGGCACTTAAAGCCATAATTGCTGTTGCTGATACAGGAAAAGGACCCAGGGTAACTCCGGAGCAAGAAAAAGGAATAAGTGATGTATTCAAGCAGGCCTCCATGGTATGGGGGACGATCAAACAACCTCGGCCGAACGAGCCAGTGTTTGTCGGACGCATACCACGGGAACCGAAATACAACAAAGAGGGAGATGATGAGGTGTCCCCGCTCGACGAGAGCGAGGAAATATGTGAAGCAACAAGGGAAAAGCTATGCGAAATACACATGGTCCAGCCAGGAGAGGGCACTAGCACCGTTGAAGTATCGTACATGGGGCCAAGCACCTAGTTTCAAAACTAGAAGGCTACGCCATTCTTGATCAAACGGAAGTCCTATTGAACCTGTCTTGCCACTTTCTCTGCATCACGAGTAACCCCCGAGGGTGACTCAGATGTTTTTCTTCAGTTTCATGTTTTTAATTTCCTGAATGTCGACCTTTTTCCTTATCTTCCCCAAAATGCCAAGAAATGAAATCATGCTTGATTACTCACTTTCTTCTTCTATGTTTTCTTTTGTGTTCTCTTCAATTCTGATAAATGCAGCTTTAAATAACATGACATGTTTGCGGACTTCATGCCCGGATCACGAGAACTCCGATCAGACTTCAAATAATGAGTCAAAATTTGAGATATAAAGAATTTGAAAAGTAGGAACAACTAAAGAAAATTGGTTCATGGTTTGGAAAATGTCCGTCACTAAAGCATAGTTTGAGAGTAGTAAATGGGTTTAGACCCGTACAGAATGATAACCTTAATAACTGCGGTTTGTCACGGGCAATTACACCCAGAAAGAATGGTCCATACGTCATTGAAGAACGTTACCAAATGGAGCATTTGTATCTGGGCGACGTCGAAAGAAACGACGTCAGCCTTGCTTGGAAAGCAGGTGCAGCGATATGTCTAAATCACTCTGGCGATATCTTTGCACAGTTTGAGATGACGAAGGCTTTCATTCTCGCTACCCAAACACTATCAACCCTTTGCAAAACCCATTTGAGCTGGTTACTCTTCTTTGATTACCCTCTTTGGAACCTGAAAATATTGTTGAAAATAAAGTGAAAAAAAAAAAAAAAAAAAAAAAAAAAAACAAAAACAAAAAAAAACAAAAAACAAAAACAAAAATCCAAAAAAAAAAACAAAAGTGTGCCTGAACTACGTTTGACTTGATTCCGAAAGGATACATAGGCAACCTCTCCTTGGGGTTCAGTCACACCAACAATAATATCCAGGAATTCCCCCCGAAAATGAAACTGGGGCAGAAGTTATAACGATTCAGCAATGATCCCACCCAAAAGTTCCAAAGTTGTAGTTCAATCCAAATTCTTTTCACCCCAAACCTTTTTAAGTCTTTCTGATCAATCAGCAAAGCGCTTCAAAATAGGAAGATGGAATTATTTGGGTCCGATACAACAAAATGAGGAGAATAAAGATGAGAGAGTCTTGTCGGTGAAAACCTTTGGGCACCGTGAGGCGACGAGAGAAGAGAAATTGAAATGAGAGAGCTTGTTTAGTAAAAACTCGCAAGGAGTACTAGCAGGCGACAGTAAGAAGAGAAATGAGAGAGGTCGACTAGCGAAAACCCGCAAAGGGCGTTGTCGGCCAAAAAGATGATTCCACCTCAGAAAGTCCTGGCAAGGTTCTCAGGTTTTGAAAAATATAGATCTGTTTTGATTCATGAGGAAATGCAAGTTCTCGGAGGTCGGGCATCCAGTCCAAAAGGCATGTCATGTCAGTTTGAAACTGGCATACACTCCAGATAAGTCCCTCTTTTCTCCCCGAAAGGGGCGTTTCTCTTTAAACTCATATGTTCTCCTTTACATAGTTTTCTTTGAGTTCTTTTTGATCTAACTCTTAATTCCGTAGTAATCGCAAAGAAAGGTGGCAGGACCGGTTTTACAGGGCTCCGTTTGGCGAGAGTCGAATAAAATGTACAACCTCGGTGGCGCGTCAGTCCCATCCCGATTGGCCATGATAGTTGATTTGCTTCCAAAACCGACAAATCCCCACAGGCTATCCCTTGCACAATTCCCCAAAGAAGTCCACCCCAGCACATCCCCAGCAAGTTTGCTAAAAAAAAAAAAAAATCCCCACAGAGTCTCCCTGATAAAATCCCCACCAAAATCCCCAAGCAGAAAGGGACAGAAAAACCAAAGCCTTATAAGGCAAATCATCACAAAATCTGGAAACGCAAGTCTGAGTAGTCCGAAGGTTTTCGCATGTGAAATCCAATCAATAGCAGAGTTTCTCAACAAGAATTAGGCCAAGACAAAGCAATTGGAACAGTCAAGGCCCCCAAACTAACCGCCGTTTTCAAACTAATAATCTTTCTTTGTTTAGGAAGATTGAGACAGGTGCGACACAAAGTAGCTGTGCAAGAAGCAGGTGTATCCCAAAAGAGATAAAGCGCGCAAGCATTAAAACAACCCCGCAGCAGAAAACGACCAAAGGTAAGTTTCCCATAATATTTTCATGCATTTTGATGGATCTCCCTGGCATAACCCAAGGAACTTTTCCTACCCAAAACCCCCGGCATAACCCGATGAATCTTTTCGGCATAACCCGATGAACCTTTTCGGCATAACCCGATGAACTTTCCCGGCATAACCCGATGAATCTCCCCGGTATAACCCGATGAATCTTCCCGGCATAACCCGATGAATCTCCCCGGCATAACCCGATAAACCTCCCGGCATAACCCGATGAATCTTCCCGGCATAACCCGATGAATCTTCCCGGCATAACCCGATGAATCTTTCCGGTACAACCCGATGAATCTTCCCGGCACAACCCGATGAATCTTCCCGGCATAACTCGATGAATCTTCCCGGCATAACCCGATGAATCTTCCCGGCATAACCCGATGAATCTTCCCGGCATAACCCGATGAATCTTCCCGGCATAACCCGATGAATCTTTCCGGTACAACCCGATGAATCTTCCCGGCATAACCCGATGAATCTTCCCGGCATAACCCGATGAATATTTCCGGCATAACCCGATGAATCTTCCCGGTATAACCCGATGAATCTTCCCGGCATACCCGATGAATCTCCCCGGCATAACCCGATGAAGCCTCCCGGTATAACTCGATGAATCTTCCCGGCATAACCCGATGAATCTTCCCGGCATAACCCGATGAATCTTCCCGGCATAACCCGATGAATCTTCCCGGCATAACCCGATGAATCTTCCCGGTATAACCCGATGAATCTTCCCGGCATAACCCGATGAATCTTCCCGGCATAACCCGACGAATCTTCCCGGCATAACCCGATGAATCCTCCCGGCATAACCCGATGAATCTTCCCGGTATAACCCGATGAATCTCCCCGGCATAACCCGATGAAGCCTCCCGGCATAACCCGATGAATCCTCCCAGCATAACTCAATAAATCTTTTCGGCATAACCCGAGAACCTTTCCATGCAATCAGCATTAGGGTTTTAAACCCTAAACTGAATTTTCCTTTTAGTCAGCATTAGGGTTTTAAACCCTAAACTGAACTTTTTCCTTTCGGCCAGCATTAGGGTTTTAAACCCTAAACTGAGCTTTTTCTCCATGCAATCAGCATTAGGGTTTTAAACCCTAAACTGAATTTTCCTTTAGTCAGCATTAGGGTTTTAAACCCTAAACTGAATTCTTCCTTTGTTCGGCTTTAGAGTTTTAAACCCTAAACTGAACCTTTCCCCAGCTAGCCGGTATTAGGGCTCCAACCCTGAACTAAGCATGCATATCCTCTTTCATCAATTTTATGAACTTCCTGGTAAATAATTAACGAAATTTTCCTAGTGAAACTGGGGCAGAAAATTTCGTTCGTTTGTTTGTTTTTTCCCGCAGGTCTAACCTCGAGCCACACGGATCGAAATGACCCACGAGATGAGTCTCAACTCAGAATCAAAGAAGAAAAAGACAAAAGGAGACATCCCGAGATATCAGAGTGAATGGAGAGCAGATCGACTCCAACGTTTGACTAAGGTCCTAAACCCTGCCAATCGCGTCTCACTCAGTATCCCAGAGGTTGAACAAGTCGCCGCAACTCGCAAGCATCAAGATTCAGATCAGAGTCTACAAGCAGAATCAGCTAAGACCCAAGATCAAGTCGTAAAAGAATCATAGATAGGAATCTTGTAACTAGCAGTTGACATACATATAAGTAGTTAGTTCAGTTTCCAATTTTCGTTTGGTTGTAATAAGGCGGTCAGTGACGCGGCAGTGACAACAGCAACAGCAGTAGCAGCAAGCATTGCAATCCCATGGTAGTCCCAGCTACCAAAACTTCTCGAACTACATTGACCTGATTCCTGTTTAGCCCAGGATATGTAGGAAATCTTTGAAGCAAGATTCGGTCAGATCTTTCAAAAAAAAAACATGCTTCATACGGAGTGGTCTATAGGCAAAAATCGCTCATACACGCTCACTTTATCTTTGCACGAAAACCCTTCGTGTTTCCGAACAAAGAGGGGCAGCTGTGAGCACGTGATTTTTGTTTCACACGACAATCGCTCCAAAAAGAAATAAAAAATAATAATTGGCCCTGCTGTACAATTTTTGAATTTCTGTGCGGCAACCTTGTTGATTTATTTGTGAATTCGGCCCATTTTTATTTATTTATTTTATTAAAACAAAATTCAAAAAAATATATGTGTCCTGCATAATTCGAACCGTAATCCGGTCGTTAAATAGAAAATCATGAATAGGCATCTTCGTCCGTGATTTTATTTTGTTTGACTTTACCTGTTTTGAAATATTTTAGTGTGTGTGCAAATAATTGTATTGAGTGTGTATTTAATTTTAATTTGATTTTTTGGCTTAGTTTTGTTTTAAAATAAATAAGAAAAAAAGAAATAAATAAAAAAAAAAGAAATAAATAAAGAAAGGACCCCTTCCCTTCCGGACTTGGGCCAATTTTAACAAAATTGGCCCAAACAAACAGCCCAAGACCCAGGCCTGCCCGGTCCAGGCCACCTGATGCCCAGGACGTCCAAACGACGACGTTTTAGTCCAGTGTGATCTGGGCCGTTGATCTCAGATTGATCAACGGCCAAGATCACTTCCCCACAACCCACTGAGGAACCCGACCCGTTTACACCCGGACCGAACCCAAACCCTCAACACTTGAAACGACACCGTTCCACTTAACCATCAGATCCAGACCGTAGATCTAGATTGATCTAACGGTTTAGATCAATCCACCCACTAACTATATAAACCCATAATCCTACCCTGCCCCCCCCTATCCGAACCCAGCCTTCGTCTCCCCAAACAAACAGCCCTAAACCCTAGCCACCCCTATATCCTTCACCATGGAAACCGGCGGCATGAACGCCGGTGACCTTCCCCTTAACACCCTAGAACGCCCTTGCCATCCTGAACCCAAATCTATCAACCATGTAGTTCGAATCCCTCCCCACCTTCTCGAATCTTCATTTGAAGATTCGAGTCAAAACTCGATCTACTCAGTTTAACCCCAGTTTCATACCAGACACTCCCCAGACCCCCCTCGTGACCAAACCATACTTGGTTTGGTCCGAATCTGACCATGGAAGCATGAATCCCGGATCTGAGTTTTGGAAATTTTTGTAGTTCTTCGTCACTGGTTCATACCGGTTCAACCGAAGAGATTAAGGTCTAATGGACTTTAATCAAAGTGTTTCTCATCTGAGAAACACTTCGATTAAAGTCCATTCAGCCTTAAGAAAGGTCTGTCCGAATCCGAGTCAAGGTTTTGATTTTTCAAAGATTTGAGGTGAGTCTTGTTTTCTTTTCTTTATTTTTGTTTTAGTCCGTGTGATTTGTTTTTAAAAGTCTGTTCATATTTGTTTTAATTTTACCAACTTCTGTTTGTCCACTTTGCCTGAACCACTGTGTTTGTTTGAACCCCTCCTATTCTGATAAGGCATGTGTATTGGTTGTGTTCCAAATTTGTATTGATTAACTGATTCCTCGAAGTATAATTTTGTTTAATCAGTATAAGTCGAGTCATGTGTCCCATACTTTAAATGTCTGATTTTTGGCTACGATTGAGTATGTTAATGCTAATATAGTCGAGTCGACATGTGTCGTCAATTAGTTTCAACTGTCCGAACAATAACAAATCGACTTACTTCTGCTAAGCATGTGTTGAGTCAATTAAGAACCAGTTTTTGTTTACTTATAGCTGTTGAATTAATCAGTAATGTAAAAAGGGATGTTTGGTTTAAATTCTGAATTGGGAGGCATGTGCACTCGTGCACAGCATGTGCATTGGTGCACCTCATGTGCTTTGTGCACAGCCTGTGGCCTGCATAAAGGTCTTTGTTAAGTTTTAAACAATTTGACAGCATATGCTGTCAGATACATTCTACTGCCCATACTTGGCTTTAGTTTAAAGAAGTATTTAAACCTTTTTAAAGTTAAATCTGCCAGGGAATGTTGATGGGTTTTAATACTTAATTAGCTAAAGTTGGAATTGAAAATGGAAGGCACATGGGAGGGATACTGTGATATTCTGAAAACAGGCTGTTAAAAGAGATAGTTTTGAGGCTTATAAAGGGATAGACATACAGAAGAAGAGGGGACAGAATTAGAGAAGGGAAAAAAGACACACAGAGAAATACACACACTGTGAGGATATAAGGGAAAAGGGATACCATCTGATATTAGAGTAATACACAGAGAGAAGGAGATTGATAGATACAAAGATTTTGATACACATACACACACACACAGATAGAGATTGATAATAAAGGGAGGGGAATACACTGATAGAAGAGGGATTTGATAAGAAAACAGGAAAAGAGAGTTGTCTGAAAACACACGGACAAAAATAGAACAAAGAGAGGCCTAACACAAAAAAAGGGAACTGCATTTTTCTCATTTTTGTCTTGATTCTCAACTGGTCTGGATGTGCCTGTTCCATATTGACTTATCCTGAGTCTTGTTTGAGATTACTGGTTGTGTGAAGTGTCAGTCCAGTTCTGGACCCATTCTGGTTAAAATCTGATTCCATATTGTTGGGAATTTGCTACATTCTGCCATCTTTCATTGGTTCTAAGTTGCATTCTTGCACTGGGTTTTGCTTCTATTTGGTTACCTGCTGTTGCTGCTGCTATTTGGTTTCCTGCTGCTGCTGACCTTTCTGCTTCATTTCTTCTTTGCATTTCAGTATTCAGTGTTCTCCAGGTACACATTTCAGATCCAATTTTGGTGTTAACTGTAACAATTCAAAAGCATGAAATGAAAGGAGTTCTTGAAGAAGATTTAGATGTCTGTTTCGTAATGTTTGTGATATATTGATTTCTGTTGTATAAATTGATTAGCTTGATTCAGTAATGAAAGATTAGTTAGATAATACTTAATCAAGTTTAGCCTTTTGCATCTTAGTTCATAGTTGTTTGCCAGTACAAGGTGTAATAGTATAATATGTAGAATGCATGGATAATTGACATAGAATTTTCGACCGGATTCCTGTTTAACTATAATGAGATGCATACAATAGAGAACTTCCGTTTTTTACGCAATGATATTTGGTGTTATTTTTAGTTTTCCTTTATCAGAACCCGCTAGGCAGCATATAGAAGCACGTCCGAATCCCTATTAGTAATAAGACATAGTAGTTAGTTCCCTTAATCCAGCCTAAATAAGTCTAGTTAAATTCAATTCAAGAAAGGTTTTGGACGCACGTATAGCATTGGGTCAATCTCGAATGTAACTTCTTTGTCCAATTGAAGCATGTCTCACAAGGTATGACGCCTCTCCACTTTGTAAATAACTAATCAGAAATTGACAAGAATCCATATTAGGCAAAAGCTTATAATTGAATTAGCATGTACCTTTTCTTCTAGTTTTAGAGACAAATGCATTAGAAATGTAGCCACTTTAGGATATCCTTTCTAAAATAGAGACGAGCCTCGCCAAATAAAAATACAAATTGCGGGGCCCTCAACAACTAATCATAATATTTAGAATTCGGGCTAGGCCGTTTAGTGAATCTCATGGCCTTCTCAGAAAATAGTAACGCGTTAGACTCTTTAGGCGCAGCTTAATTAAATCATATTCTTAAATTCGGGTGCACATTGATGTGACCCAAATCCAAATCTCAACGGAGTCCAAATGTGTTGACAATCACGGGTGCATTGATTGTGACGTAGTTCGAGATGCATTTTCACGACGTTGCAATTCTATAAAAATAAGTGATAATAATAAAAGCGGTTTAAACTTAATAAAAGCACATAAGTCACAACATGTATTTAAATCCGATATTTTGCCATTATAACAATTTAAGCGACCGTGCTAGAACCACGGGATTCGAGGGTGCCTAACACCTTCCCTCGGGTCAACAGAATTCCTTACTTAGAATTTCTGGTTCGCAGACTCCATTTGGAAAAGTCGAAAATTTCCTCGATTTGGGATTCAAGATAAACCGGTGACTTGGGACACCAAAAACCAAACCTTTCCCAAGTGGCGACTCTGAATTAAATAAATAATCCCATTTCGAATATTGTCACTTAAATTGGAAAAACTCCACCCGCGCATTTAACCCTTCGGGCCGGGCGCGCAAAAAGGAGGTGTGACACCGGGGGCCTTAGGATGATTTCGAATGGTTAGCGGAGAAGTGTGGACTTTGTTGCCGCTGCTGAAGTTGCTGCTTCTAGTATTTCCGCACCTGGGGGTTGGGGACCGCAGGTGCGGTGCCACATAAGCAGAGGAATTGATCACAGAAGCGAAAATGACCTGATGAGCAGTGACCGCAGAAGCGGCTAGGGTGACCGCATCTATGATGTCGCAGATGTAGAAGTGTGATCGCAGATGCGATATTTGGCCGGTTAAGTGATTTTCGTAGAAGCGGTTAAAGGGCCGCAAATGCGAAAATGACTGGGCAGAAGGTATAAATTGTGGCCTTCGCGAAATTTGAGCTATTTTCATCATTTTTACCTCGGCTTTAGAGCTTTTTGGACGATTTGAGAGAGGGGTTTCAAGGGAACTTCATTGAGGTAAGGAATTTGGACTTAAAACTCGTTCCTATGCTATTATTACACGAATTATAGCTAGAAATCATGGAAATTTAGGGTGAAAATTGGGGAAACTAGGGCTTGGGAACTTAGGCCTTTGATTGAGGATTTGGTGGACCATTTGAAGTCGGATTTCAGAACTTTTGATATGTATGAACTCGTGGGGAGACGAGGAATATATTGATGAAAAAATTATCGAATTCCAATATGTGGGCCCGGGGGTCGGGTTTTGGTAATTTCGGGATTTGTGTCATATATTGATTGTTTTCGCTTGGGTTTCGTTCCCTTAGCATATTTTGACGTTCTCGTTTTGATTTTGGATAGATTCGACGCGAGTGGAGGCCGATTTGAGGGCAAAGGCATCGCGAGTAAGAGATTTGACCGGTTCAAGGTGAGTAACGATTGTAAATTATATTCTGAGGGTTTGAAACCCCGGACTGCACATCATAGTGCTATATTGAGGTGAAACACACGCTTGATAACGAGCGTGGGGTCGTGCACTATTGGAGATTGGGACTTAGTCCGTCCCGATTGATGATTTTACCGCGTATTTGACTAAAATCTACTTGCTATCATCACTATTTGGGCCGAATTTTATATTTGGGCTTCCTGCCAACTATTTGAACCCTTCGGGGGATTATTATTGATATTTCCTCACTGTTTTGACTTTATACTTGAACTCGGTCATGTTATTTTCTACTGTTTTTCATATTCAGCTATGTTTACTCAGTTTTAATACTTAAATGATATTTTAGATGATGTTTGGGCTGAGAAACACTATTTTTCTATTGTCCGAGTGGCTTATGAGGATTTTGACTGAGTAAGGCCGATGGCCTACGTTGTGAGGAAACATTTGATACCGATCATGAGGCCGAAGGCCTGAGATATGTACGCCATGATGTGACTTTATTGATATGAGACCGAGGGCCTCGTGATGATGCCACGAGGTTTCTTGATATTGCGCTTGGGCCATAAGGGCCCCCTCCAGGAGTCTGTATACCCCCAGTAAGCGCGGGTAACCATGGTGATGTGAGATTGAGCTCGAGGGGCTGATATTGTCCTATGTGATTGCCCGAGGGGCTGGTACTGTTCTGAGATGTTGCCCGAAGGGTGGATTTGTTGATGTTGTGCCCGAGGGGCAAGCCTTCATGTGTTTACTTTTCATAATTGACTGTCAATTACCTACTTAATTATTGAAAAAGGCTTTTCATGAAACTACGTTTGAGTTAAAATTTTTTACCTATCTTTCACTGATTTACTGTTTTTAAATGGTTTTACTACTTCATTATAGAATGCTTGTGCCTTTCGTGATTTATTGCTTTCAGTCTTTATTTACATTTGTTACTCACTGAGTTGGAGTACTCACTTTACTCCCTGCACCCCTGTGTACAGATTCAGGTATTGCGGATCCTACCAGTGCGAGTTGAGAGCTCCCAGCAGATATCGGAGTCCACGAGGTAGCTGCTTGACGTCCATAGTCCCGTGTTTCTCCCTCTTTATCATTTCCATCTCTTAGCAGACATTTGTAATAGTTTGTGGATTTTTCAGACTTGTATTAGGTTTTATAGATGCTCATGACTAGTGATACCCCGGTTTCGGGCTGTGTTGAGTATTTTTCCATGATTTATGATATTAACCGCTTAAACTTTGGTTATTATTCATGTTCAGACTGTTTCTAAATGCTAAATTGTTAATAATTGGAAATGGGAAGTGTCAGTTGGCCTTGTCTTCATAAGAGGCGCCATCACGACCGGGTCCGAGTTTAGGGTCGTGACAGGACATGAATAAACCATAAAATATAACTAAAATGATATTAACATAGCATTTCATAACATTCACGTTTGGGATAACTTTAAAAGTGTGTTTAATAAGATTATAAAAATTATTCTGTTTAATGTCTCTTATCCTTTTAGATGGGAAATCTATGTAATTCATTACTTATGATATACATTAAAAGAAACAAAAATAAAAAATTATGATGCACCTGCACAATTATGTAAATAAAAGAAATCCGAATTTCTACAAAGAGATTTGTTGAGAAAAAAAACCAAGTAAAATTTGGCTTTCTCTGATATTTTAAGCTTTTGGATTGGGAAAAAAACTATTTGATAAAGGCATTCTTTCGTTGCGCTTATTAGCAACTCCAAATAAGGGAGACTTTCAAGTATTAGATATACGATTTTCTGCAAGTATTTCTTTGATGTAAACAATATTTGATCGTGTTAACAAATTTATTCACACCAAAAAGTAGATAAATACTACCTGCACGGCATGGAAGCTTCCTGTAACATAGCTGTGAAGCTTTGGGAGCCGAACTGATCAAGAATTTCTGAAGCCTATGTTAGTATTCTGTATTTGTAAAAATAATTGTGGAGAATATAAAATAACGTATAAATAGAAATAATAAACAATAACAAAATTTAATCCGAGTTCACTGAATTCACAGCATTTTCTTAAGAATTTAATCCCCTCCTAGTATGATGACCCAAAAGGTCATCACTCGTTTTGAAAGTAAATTCTGTGTTCCGAGGCCTTAAAAACCTCTCTTTGCCTCACATCGATTTACGTGCGCAGTCCCGGCGCGTTTCCAGAAAGCTTTTATGTGAAAACTGAGTAAAATGCGGAATTGGCTTTTAAACTTGAATAAAATTAACTTTGGTCAACTTTATTGGTAAACGGACCCGGACTCGTGATCCGACGGTCTCGTAGGGTCCGTAGTAAAATTTGGGACTTGGGCATATGCCCAGAATCGAATTCCGAGGTCCCAAGTCCGAGAAATAAACTTTTAAAGAAAATTATTTTCGAGAAAATATAAAAGTTTTTTAGAAGTGAATTGATGCATTTTCTTGATGGTATCGAGCCATATTCTCGTTCCGGAGCCCGGTACAAGTTTGAAACAATAATTAAGATGAATCTGTAAAATTTGGTAAAGATCGATGTTGGTTTGGTATAAAACGGACCTATAGTTGAGAAACTAGTAATTTTGATGTTCTTGAGTGATTTCATGAATTTGAGATTTAATTCATAGCTATTGATGTTATTTTGATGATTTGATCGCACGAGCAAGTCCGTATGATGTTTTTAGGCTTGCGTGCATGTTTGGTTTGGAGACTCGAGGGCTCGGATGAGTTTTGGATAGGCCACAAAGTGAATTTAGAGATAGGAAAAATTGTTGCAGGTTGCAGGTCTGGTGCTGGCCTCTGATCTCGCAATTGCGAGATCAGGGATCGCAAATACGAAGTCTATGATCTTGAGAATTGCGAGGGGCACTTCATAATTGCGAGGTAAGCCCTGGCCAGCCTTGCTCGCAATTGCGAGCATTTCTTTGCAAATGCGAAAGCCTCAGAAATCCTCAGGGTTCGCAATTGTGAACCCCTGATCGTAAATGCGAAGATGACAGGTTTCTTAAGGGTTCACAATTGCGAAACCTGGTCACAATTGCGACATCAGAGACATGTTAAATGAATTTCATACGGGATTTCAACCACTTTTACAACTTTCTCATAACCTAAACTCTCTTGGGCGAATTTCTAAAGAAAACTCCTCCAAATCAATTGTAAGTCATTTCTAACTCATTTTCTTTAATCTATAACATCTTTTCACATGATTTCAATCCAAAATCAAGGAATTTCATGGGGGAAATTGGGTGTTTTGCGTAGAACTTAGGGTTTTCAAATTTTTGGGATTTGGACCTCGATTTAAGGTCCGATTTCAAAACAAAGTATATATCTGGGTTCATGGGTGAATGGGTAATCGGGTTTTGGTTCGAACCTCGAGCTTTGACCATGTGGCCCTGGGGTCAATTTTTAACTTTTTGGGAAAATCATTGAAAAACCTATTTTCATGCATTAGAATTGATTCATTTAGCATTTATTGATATCGTTAAGTAAATGTGGCTAGATACAAGCGAATTTATGGTGAAAATAAGAGGTAAAGCGGTAGTTGAGGCTTGAATTGTGTTCGTGACATTGAGGTAAGTGTTTGGTCTAACCTTAGATTGAGAGATTAGAAGTTGTATCTTATTTGCTATGTGTTAATTGTTGAGTACGATATATAGGCATGGTGACGAGCATCTATACGTTGGTGTCAAGCATGCTCGTGAGTCTTATACTATGATTAATGTGACTCTGTTTCGTATTGTTCATGCTTAATATGATGATTTCTATTGTTGAACGAGGCTTGTGAAAGAATTATTGGTAATTGAACATTATAGAGCGTTGGCTTAAGTTGAGAATTGAGTTGTGAAGTAAATGTGGAAAAGAGAGGAGGTTTATGATATTGTCTCCCTTGCCGGGATGTTATTGCTTTTGATATTATCTCCCTTATTGGGATGTTATTACTCATGATATTGTTTTCCTTGTCGGGATATTGTTGTTATGCTGTTGTTCCCTTGCCCGGATTTAATTGTGATATCATTAATTCCCTAGCCCAAATTGCTTTAAGATTGTTGCTTGGCTGAGGAAGAGTGTAAAGCACGAAGGGTGATGTCGTGCATGATTTTGACAGTGTTAATGCATGAAGGGTGATGCCGTGCCGATATTGTGAGGTAAAAGTACGAAGGGTGATGCTGTGCATCGCGATGTACATTGTCGTGCCATGATATAAGTGATAATGCATGAAGGATAATTCAGTGCCACGATTATGTGAGGTAAAAGCACGAAGGGTGATGCCGTGCCGATTCTATTGATTTTTATGGTGAGGATGAGAGTGAAAGCACGAAGGGTGATGTCGTGCACGTGTTATTGAGTTCTTGATTCATGCTGATAATTGAATTATGTCTTTCTTTACATTCCTCTATTGGTTTTCTATTGTTACCTGATATTCCCCGTAGCATGTTTTTCCCCTCCTATCTTTAATTGTAAATTTTTGCCTTTATTTTTTAGCTGTATATGATTTAACTTCACAAGTTTATTTGGTAGTATTGTCCTAGCCTCGTCACTACTTCACCGAGGTTAAGCTAGGTACTTACCAGCACATGGGGTCGGTTGTGCTGATACTACACTCTGCAATATGTACAGATCCTGGTGCTACAACTTTTGGACCGTAGTGAGGTTGCTGCCTTCAGTCCATCAGGCGACTCGAGGTAGTCCTGCAAGCATCCGCAGGTCTTGGCGTCTCATTCTATCTTTCCATACTATTTCTTTTGTGTATTTCAGAAACAGCTTTGTATTTTTCTTTCGGACCCCTATTTGTAGTATTCCTAGACAATCTGTGAGATTGTGACACCAATTCTGGGTAGCTTTTGTTTATGGATGTGTATCGGTATTAATATTAAATTGTTACATTTTATTCTTCCACTTTATTATTTTCGCTATTTATATACTGTTAATTCACAACTGCTAAAGGATTAAAAATGGAAAAGGTAATTAATTGTAATGGTTGGCTTACCTAGCGTTCACTAGTAGGCACCATCACGACTCCCGAGAGTGGGAAATCCGGATCGTGACAAGTTAGTATCAGAGCCCTAGGTTACTTAGGTCTCACAACTCACATACAAGCTTAGTAGAGTCTGAGGGATCGGTACGGAGACGTTTGTATTTATCCCCCAGAGATTGCAGAGTTAGGAAAAACTTCACATCTATTCTTTCCTATCGTGCGACTTGATTTCTCAATGCTAATTGAACTTGAACTCTGTTCTTTCGCAGATGATGAGAACATGTACCGCTTCATCAGCTAACCAGCAGCCCGAGGCCCTAGTAGCAGCTCCTGCGAGGGGCTGAGGTCGAGGTCGTGCTAGGGCCCGAGGTAGAGGCATGGGTCAGCCTAGAGCTCGAGCAGCAGTACCAGCAGCAGAGCCTTAGGTTGAGTTTGAAGATGAGGTTCCAGCCCAGACAGTTCCAACGGACCAGCTCAGGTCCTAGAGGGGTTCATCGCCACCTCAGTACTTCAGGATGTTCTGGTCTTTCTAGTGGGCCTTATGGAGAGTGTTGCCCTAGCAGGTTTGCTTCCTGTAGAACCAGCAATCTCTCAGGCTGGAGGAGGAGCCCAGACTCCTGCTACTTGCACCCCAGAGCAGATGACTCCTCAGTTTTAGACTCCAGCAGCTCAGCTAGTTGGGGTAGTATAGCCTGGTGTTGTGGCACAGACCGGAGAGGGGCCAGCTATGTCTGCTGATGCCTTGTGGAGATTGGATAGGTTCACCAAGCTCTTCACTACTACTTTTGGTGGTACATCTTCTGAGGATTCCTAGGATTATTTGGATAGCTGTCATGAGGTTCTTTAAAACATGGGGATAGTGGAGACAAATGTGGTCGACTTTGATACTTTTCATTTGTCTGGATACGCAAGACTTGGCGGAGAGATTATTATTTGGCTAGACCAGCTGGGTCACCAGCTTTGACTTGGGATCGGTTCTCTCAACTATTTCTGGAGAAGTTTCTTCCTATCACTTAGAGGGAGAACTATCAGAGGCAATTTGAGTGTCTCCAGCAGGGTTCTATGACTGGTACACAGTATGAGACCAAATTTATTGACTTGACCCATAATGCTCTTCTTATACTTCCCACTGAGAGAGAGAGTGAAGGGGTTCATTGAGGGACTCGTTCAGCCTATTCGATTGCAGATGGCTAAGGAGATGGGGAGCAAGATTTCTTTTCTGGATGCGGTCAATGTGTCCAGGAGAGTTGAGATTGTTCTATCACAGGGGAGTGGTCAGGGGTCGGACAAGAGGCCTCGTCATTCGGGCAGGTTCAGTGGTGCCTCATCTGGAGGAAGAGATTCTTTTGGTAGGGGCCATTCTTCCAGGCCGTTTTATTCAGCACTTCAGGCTTCTCATGGTGCTCCAGGTGGTCGTGGTTCTCATATGCAGTATTCAGATCAATTGCCCTACAGTGCACCACCAGCTCCTATCAATGCACCTCCGCTCTAGAGTTTTCAGAGTGGTTATTCAGGCCGTTAGGGTCAGCAGTCTTAGCAGCCGATGGGTGTTATACTTGTGGCGATACGAGGCATATTGCTAGATTTTGCCCTCGAGCACCAAGCAACTCTCAACATCATCCCGTGCTATTGTTCAGGCACCAGGTTTTCCACCGCCCGCTCAGCCAGCTAGGGGTAGGGGTAGAGGTGCTAGAGGTGGAGGTAGAGGTATTAGAGGTAGAGGGCAGTCCGTTAGAGGTAGAGGTCAGCCAGCAGGAGGCCTTCCCATAGATGTAGTTCAGAGTGGTAGGGCCCAACCTCGATGTTATGCTCTTTAGCCAGGCCTGAGGCTGAGGCTTCCGATGCAGTTATCACAGGTACTATTCTGGTTTATAGTAGAGATGCTTCAGTTCTATTTGATCCAGGATATACATACTCCTATGTGTCATCTTATTTTGCACCGTATGTGGTCATGTCTAGTGATTCTATGAGTGCTCATGTATATGTGTCTGCACCGGTGGGTGATTCTATTGTGGTAGATCGTGTCCATCATTCATGTATAGTTGTGATTGGGGGTCTTGAGACTCGAGTAGATTTATTACTTCTGGATATGGTTGATTTTGATGTAATATTGGGGATGGACTAGTTATTACCTTACCATGCTATCTTGGACTATCATGCCAAGACTGTTACCTTAGCCTTGCCGGGTTTACCTCGTTTAGAGTGGAGAGGGACTCCTGGTCATTCTACCAGTAGGGTTATCTCATATATGAAGGCTCGACATATGGTCGAGAAGGGGTGTTTGGCCTATTTGGCATATGTTCGTGATTCTAGTGCTGAGGTTCCTTCTATGGATTTTGTGCCTGTTGTTCGTGAGTTTCCTGAGGTATTTCCTTTAGACCTGTTGGGTATGCCACCCGACAGGGATATTGACTTCTGCATTGATTTGGCTTTGGGCACTCAGCCCATTTCTATTCCGCCATATCGTATGGCCCCGCCAGAGTTAAAAAAATTGAAAGAACAGTTGCAAGACTTGCTTGATAAAGGCTTTATTAGATCTAGTGTCTCGCCTTGGGGTGCGCCGGTGTTGTTTGTTAAGAAGAAGAACGGATCGATGAGGATGTGTATAGATTACCGACAGTTGAACAAGGTTACAATCAAGAATAAGTATCCATTGCCGAGGATTGATGATTTGTTAGATCAACTTCAGGGTGCCAAGGTACTTTCGAAGATTAACTTGAGATCTGGCTACTATCAATTGAGGATTAGGGCATCTGATGTCCCTAAGACAACCTTCCACACTCGGTACGAGCATTATAAGTTCTTGGTGATATCATTTGGGTTGACAAATGCCCCAGCAACTTTTATGGATTTGATGAACTGAGTGTTCAAGCCTCACTTGGATTCATTCGTGATATTCTTCATTTATTATATTTTGATCTATTCCCGCAGCCAGGAGGAGCATGAGCAGCATCTGAGAGTTGTTCTTTAGACTTTGAGAGATAGTCAGTTGTATGCTAAATTTTTAAAGTGTGAGTTCTGGTTGAGTTCAATTGCATTCTTGGGTAACGTTTTTTCCGCAGAGGGTATTCAGGTGGATCCGAAGAAGATAGAGGCAGTTAAGAATTGACCTAGACCCGCGTCAGCTACAGAGATCCAAAGTTTCTTGGGTTTGGCAGGCTATTACCGTCGGTTTGTGGAGGGATTTTCATATATTGCAGCCCCAATGACTAGGTTGAGCCAGAAGGGAGCCCATTTTAGGTGGTCGGACGAGTGTGAGGCGAGCTTTCAAAAGCTCAAGACAGCTTTGACTATGGTGCTGGTGTTGGTTTTGCCCACAGGTTCAGGGCCATATAGAGTTTATTGTGACACATCTCGTATTGGACTTGGTGCGGTGTTGATGCAGGATGGTAAGGTCATTGCTTATGTTTCGCGACAGTTGAAGATTCATGAGAAGAATTATGCAGTTCATGATTTGGAGTTAGCAGTCATTGTTCATGCGTTCAAGATTTGGAGGCATTATCTGTATGGCGTGTCAAGTGAGGTGTTCATGGATCACAAGAGTCTGCAGTATTTGTTCTAGCAGAAGGAGCTAAATTTGAGGCAGAGAAGGTGGTTGGAGCTATTGAAAGACTATGATATCACCATCTTATATCATCCAGGAAAGGCCATTATGGTGACTGATGCTTTAAGTAGGAAGTCAGCTAGTATGGGTAGTCTTGCGTATATTCTAGTCGGTGAGAGAGCGCTTGCTTTGGATGTTCAGGCTTTGGCCAACCAGTTCGTGAGATTGGATTTTTCTGAGCTCAGCCGTGTGTTAGCTTGAACTGTCGCTCGTTCATTATTATTTGAGCGTATCTAAGATCGGCAGTATGATGATCCTCATTTGCATGTCCTTAGGGACACGGTGCAACACAGAGGTGCCAAGTAGGTTACATTAGGAGACGATGGAGTTTTGAGGATGCAAGGCCGAGTTTGTGTGCCTAATTTAGATGGGCTTCGAGAGTTGATTTTAGAGGAGGCCAATAGTTCCCGGTACTCTATTCATCCGGGTGCCACTAAGATGTATCAGGATTTGTGACAGCATTATTGGTGGAGGATGATGAAGAAGGATATTGTTGCATATGTGGTTTGGTATTTGAATTGTCAGCAGGTAAAGTACGAGCATCAGAGACCTAGTGGTTTGTTCTAGAAGATTGAGATTCCTGAGTGGATGTCGGAGCGTATCACTATGGACTTCGTTGTTGGACTCCCACGGACTTAGAGAAAGTTTGATGCAGTGTGGGTTATTATTGATATGCTGACCAATCCAGCACACTTCATTCCTTTAGCAGTTTCCTATTCTTCTGAGAGGTTAGCCGAGATCTATATCTGGGAGATTGTCCGTCTTTATGGTGTGCCTGTGTCTATCTTTTCGGACCGAGGTATGCAGTTTACCTCACATTTCTAGAGGGCATTTCAGTGTGAGTTGGTCACATGGGTCGAGTTGAGCACAACATTTCATCCTTAGACGGACGGGCAGTCCGAGCGTACTATTCAAATTTTTTAGGATATGCTCCGAGCTTGTGTCATTGACTTTAGAGGCTCGTGGGATAAGTTTTTGCCTTTAGAAGAGTTTTTCTACAACAACAGCTACTAGTTGAGCATCTAAATGGATCATTATGAGGCTTTGTATGATAGGCGGTGTCGGTCGCCGGTTGGATGGTTTGAGCCAGGAGAGGCTCGGTTTTTGGGTACGGATCTAGTACAGGATGCCTCAGACAAGGTCAGGATCATTCAGTATAGGCTTCGTATAGCTCAGTCCAGGGAAAAGAGTTATGCCGACCGTAAGGTTTGTTACATGGCATTCATGGTTGGCTAGCGGGTGTTGCTTCAGGTGTCGCCTATGAAGGGTGTGATGTGATTTGGTAAGAGAGGCAAGCTTAGCCCTAGATTCATTGTCCCATTTGAGATTCTTGATCTAGTGGGAGAGGTGGCTTATAGACTTGCATTGCTGTCGAGTTTATCAATCGTGCATCTAGTGTTTCATGTGTCCAGGGTTCAAAAATATCACGGCGATCTATCCGATGTGTTATACTTCAGCACTGTCCAGTTGGACAAGGACTTGTCCTACAAGGAGTAGCTGGTAGCTATTCTAGACTGGTAGGTTCATCAGTTGAGATCGAAGAGTTTTCCTTTTGTTCGTGTTTAGTGGAGAGGTCAGCCAGTTGAGGCAGCGAATTGGGAGTCCGAGTCTGATATGCGGAGCTGATATCCCCATCTTTTCTCCGACTCAGGTACTTTTCTTATGTCTGTTCGAGGACGAACGATTGTTTTAGAGGTAAAGAATGTGATGATCCAAAAGTTCATCACTCGTTTTGAAAGTAAATTCTGTGTTCTGAGGCCTTAAAAACCTCTCTTTATCTCACCTCAATTTGCGTGCGCAGTCCGGGCGCGTTTCTGGAAAGCATTTATGTGAAAACTGAGTAAAATGAGGAAATTGGCTTTTAAACTTGAATAAAATTGACTTTGGTCAACATTCTTAGTAAACGGACCCATACCCGTGATTCGACGGTCTCGTAGGGTCCGTAGTAAAATTTGGGAGTGAGCATATGCCCAGAATCGAATTCCGAGGTCCCAAGCCTGAGAAATGATTTTTTAAAGAAAATTATTTTCTGGAAAATATAAAGGTTTTTTAGAAGTGAATTGATGCATTTTCTTGATGGTATCGGGCCCGTATCTTGGTTTTGGAGCCCTGTACAAGTTTGAAATAATAATTAAGATAAATATGTAAAATTTAGTAAAGATCGGAGTTGGTTTGGTATAAAACGGACCTATAGTTGAGAAAGTAGTAATTTTGATGTTCTTGAGTGATTTCATGAATTTGAGGTTTATTTCATAGTTGTTGATGTTATTTTGATGATTTGATCGAATGGGCATTTCAGTATGATGGTTTTAGGCTTGCGTGCATGTTTGGTTTGGAGCCTCGAGGGCTCGGATGAGTTTTGGATAGGCCCCAGAGAGAATTTAGACTTAGGAAAAATTATTGCGGGTTGCAGGTCTGGTACTGGCCTCTGATCTCGCAGTTGTGAGATCAGGGATGGCAAATACGAAGTCTGTGATCTTGGGAATTGCGAGGGGCTCTTCGCAATTGCGAAGTAAGCCCTGGCCAGCCTCGCTCGCAATTGCGAGCATTTCTTAGCAAATGTGAAAGCCTCAGAAATCCTCAGGTTTCGCAATTACAAACCCTTGATCGCAAATGCGAAGATGACAGGTTCCTTAAGGGTTCGCAATTGGCAAACCCTAGTCGCAATTGGGATATCAGAGACCTGTTAAATGAATTTCAGACGGGATTTCAACCATTTTTACAGCTTTCTCAAAACCTAAACTCTCTTGGGCGAATTTCTAAAGAAAAGTTCTCCTCCAAATCAATTGTAAGTCATTTCTAACTCATTTTCCTTAATCTATAACATCTTTTCACATGATTTGAATCCAAAATCAAGGGTTTTCATGGGAGAAATTGGGTATTTTGGGTAGAACTTAGGATTTTCAAATTTCAGGGATTTGGACCTCGATATGAGGTCCGATTTCAAAACAAATTATATATTTGAGTTCGTGGGTAAATGGGTAATCGCGTTTTGGTTCGAATCTAGGGTTTTGACCATGTGGGTCTGAGGTCGATTTTTGACTTTTTGGGAAAATCATTGGAAAACCTATTTTTATACATTAGAATTGATTCATTTAGCATTTATTGATATCGTTAAGTAAAGGGTAATGTCGTACATGATTTTTAGATTGTTAATGCACAACGGGTGATGCCGTGCCGCACGATGTACAATGTCGTGCCATGATATGAGCGATAATGCACGAAGGATAATTTCGTGCCATGATTATTGTGAGCACGTGAGTTTTTCCCTATATGAGAATTACTCCCAAAAAATTTAAAATAAAACAATTTTCCTTTGTGTGCAATTTTTGGCATTTTTTAATAATTATTTGTATTTTTTGCCTGTGCATGTTAATGAGTTAAATTAACAAAAAATATAAAAATATGTCGCATCAGCATTTGATATTTAATTAAGTTTGTTTTACAAAATGAAAAAATCATAAAAATAATGTACGTTGCATTTTTAGCATTTAATGTCCAAACTGTGTGATTTTATCGTTAATCACTATTTAATTGTGTGTTAATTGTTATTAAGAGTTAATTAGTATTTCCAGATAATTTTGGGTTTTATTTTAATCTTAGCATTTTTAGCTTTATTATTTAGGAAATTGAATAAATAGAAAAGGACAAAAATAGAAGAAATCGGATTGGACCTTTTCTTCAATTTTAAGTCACAGGCCCAAAGATACCCAACCTTCCCCTACGACCCGGTCCATTTCAAACCGGGTCGACCCAGTTCATAACCCAAAACCACACCCCACCCTTTCTATTTTCATTCTTGAACAAAACAAAACCCTAAAGCTACCCGCCCCCCCTCTTCTTCTTCTCCAAGCTTCACCAAAAACCCCTCTCATGGCTGCCTTCCCCCCGTCTTCCTCCTTCAACCACGACCACCCCTTCACCACCTTCTTCACCATGCTGCCATGGCTGCCCCCCCTCGTGCTTCATCATCCAACTCCACCACGACAAGCAGCCATCGTTGCTGCTTCGCCTTCGTCGACGTCCAGCTCTTCCAGCAACGGACTACCCAGCGTCACCACCTGCTGCTGCCGCTGCTTCGTCATCTTCCTCAGCACGCAGCGAACCAGTCCAAACGACCAGCAGTTCCGTCAAACCAAAGCAGTCCATCGTCGACGACCATCCTCGCACCATGGACGAGCTGCAGCTCGCTTCTGCTGCTTATGCCACGTCCAGTCGTGGACAACCACCAAACGACCCTCAGTAACGTCGACCAACAGCTTCCTCGACATCCATGGCTTCTCTACTGCTTCGTCTTCTTCATCGCACATCACCCTCACCTATCGTCTTCACTAGACGAGATCTTCCAGTCATGAATCGTCCGTTCGTGGTTGTCTTCGTCGTCGAATTATTTTGGTGCGATAATTATTTCAGGGCAGATTTGTTTTCGTTCGAGTTCATCGTCGTTCCGATCAGGTTAGTGGGTTTGAGTTTCGTTTCTGTCTGTATTTTGTTTGATATTATCGGATCTGAAATTCGTATAGGTTTGATTTTTGTTCGTGTTTATCGTTTTTTTTATTTTTTTTATTTTTTTTCAGTTTGTTTCATTTGTTCTTGTTTATTTTTTTATGTAGAAATTGTTAGTTTAATTATAATTTTGTTAGATTTAAGTTGAAGTTCAATTAATTATTTCTTCAGTTTGTTTTTATTCATTTAAAAGGATTTAGTTTTAATATAGAAATATGTTAGTTTGATAACTTGAATCCTTCGTTTTGACTGTAATATTGTTAGATTTAGTTTGAGGTTCAATTGGTTATTTAATTTAGTGATTTGAATATGTTTATTTGTTTCGTTTAAGCTTAATTTGAATTTAAACTCAGTAATTTGAACATGCTTGTTTGTTATTGTTGTTGAATCTGAAAATAGGATGTTGTTTAAAAATATTGTTCAATCAAAATAATTCAGGTTGTTTCTTTGTTGTTCATTATTTAATTTGAATTTGTTGATTGAGTTTGATTAAGGATTGGTTATAGCTGCTATATTTTGGTTAATTGGTTATAGCTGTTAATTGGATTTTAGTTTTTAGACAATGTTTGAAGTTTGAACAGATTTTTGAATCAGGGCAGCAACAGTAGTTTTAGGGGTAATACGGGAATTAATCAATTGCAGATTTATTTAATTTGAAGTGCTCCGTCCACTAGGCATTAATAATATTAAAATATTATAGTGGGGGACAAGACATATGGTAGTGGAGGACAAGGCATAATGATGTAAAGTAAAAAGAGGGGGTTAATGATGATGTCTTCTTTGACCATTCAAAAAGAGGGGAACCGTGGGGTCCGTGTTGACTACTTTTACTTAAGTAAAAATCAGAAATAGTATAGGTAATAATAAAAAGTTAAAAGTTATACATGGTAGAAGAATATTGGGGAAAAAGAAAAGAGGTAAAAAGAAAAAGGTAGTCTTGCTTTGGGTATAAGAAGACTCATTTAACACTAAAAAAAAAGGAGAAGAAGAACAGAGAGAGAGAGAACAAAAACTGAAAAAAAAATCTTCTACTTTCCTTCATTGTTTGAAATCAGCATTAATTGCTATTGTTTTCATTGAAGCTTGAAGCTTCTTTCTTGGGCTACTACTCCACCGGTTTGCAAACTCTGTTACTGGTCTATTCATGTGTTGCTGGACTGTTTTGTTGATATGCTGTATTGTTACTACTGCTGCTGATTCTCATCTTCCTCTTCTCTTTTATTCAATACCAAGTACATGGCTGTAACCTTGTCGATATTGTAAGCTGAAAAATGTGAAAGCATTAATACATATGAAGAATGGAACTTTAAAGTTTTAATTTTGCTTTTTCTTCGTCTCTTTTACTGATTGTATTTAGGCTATTTCATGTATTACTGTTTAATAATTGGAATAAAAGGAAAATAACATAAGTTGGTCTTTAGTGAATCAGCTTGGCAAAACGGGTTAATTCACTAGCTATGAAGGTTTTAATATGGTTAACAATAGGTTAATCATGAATGGGTAGCTAAATTTAGTTAAGGCCAAACAAGACTAGATAATGATTAAGTTTAATAAACTTTCTAATAAGCTTTAGTAATTATGGTTAAATCTAGTTTCAAATGGTTGTGAATAATTAATTCCAATAGTTTTAACAATGCGAGCTTCAATCTAGCTATATTTGATTTCTTTTGAATATTAGTTATCAAATTTCTTATTTTTTTATAATTTCGAATTTTCTTTTTTTTTTTGTAAAATTCCTTTCCATTTATATTTGTCTTAATCTAGCAATTAGTATGTTACGTTTTCTTAATTTTTTTCTTGAAAGTTCTTAATTAATTAGTATTTTCTTTTTTTATTTTAGAGACTAATTTTAATAGAAAAATGTAGTCATTTTAGGATTGACCATTGTCAAAATAAATGAGATGAGCCTCGCTTAGTAAAACGTATAGATTGCGGGGCCTTCACAAATGTATGTATTAATTACTTAGAACTCGGGATCGGCCGCTTAGCGAAATTCACGGCTTTTTCCAAAAATATCCACGCGCTAGTCGTTTTAGGCACGCATTCTAATAATCTTACCTTCTTAAACTCGGGTGTGCATTTCATGCGACCCAAATCCAAATCCCAAAACATTGAATAAAATGTGTTCCGGATTGCGGGTGCATTTCATGTGACGCAATCCAAAGACATGTTTTAAACGATGTTCACATTCTTATAAAAAATAAAATAAAAAATAATAATAAAAGCGGCTAAAAGTTAAAATTTGCACACAAGTTATAACATGTATTAAAATCAGATATTTAGCCATTATAACAATTTAAGCGACCGTGCTAGAACCACGGGATTTGGGGGTCCCTAACACCTTCCCTCGGGTTAACATAATTCCTTACTTAGAATTTATAGTTCGCAGACTTCATTTGGAAAGTCGAATATTTTCCTCGAATTGGGATTCAAGATAAAACGGTGACTTGGGACACCAAAAGTCAAACCTTTCCCAAGTGGCGACTCTGAATTAAATAAATAATCTCATTTCGAATATTGTCACTTAAATTTGGAAAACTCCCTCACACATTTATCCTTCGGGGTAGGCACGCAAAAAGGAGGTATGACAGCTCTGGCGACTACGCTGGGGATTTACGAACCCAGAATCTCTGGTTCAGGGTTCAAGAATTCGAGCTTAGAATAATTGTTATATTTGGATTTATTATCTAATCTTTATTACATGTTTGACATTACGTGCTAAATATTGCCCTTTACCGCTTTGATATTATCTGAACTGTATATATAAACTGTACTGAAACCCTTCTCTTCTTACCTCCGGGGAGGAGCTTGCTGGTCAAGACTCCCTATTCTGTTAGTGTCAATACCTTGAAATAAGAAAGAGGCCGGACAAGTTACAAAGCTGGACGATCTCGCGGGTCCCCGGTACGTAGCCCCCTCCTCGACTCGAGTTGTCCGTTCGGTTACACAGTCTAGAACAAATACCCAGGTTATAAACCTAGTATAACAAAACCTCATGCCTGATCCCTAGTAGGAACGCTTATTTGCATCATGTTGCATTTGACATAAGGGACTCAACACAGGGGTTGAGTCCGTCTAGGACAAGCAACCTGAAATGAAAAAAGACCATCCTGCTGCATCCTGTTTGTTTTGAATTTTATTTGCTACAGACTTGCATGTTGACCGGTTTCTGAAAATACTTATTGAAAAAAAAAATAGCGGTGTAGTGAGATAACTATTTATTTTTCTAAAAAATAACCAATGTCAAAATAGTGTCGAAACTCCGCCAAATTTTTAGAAAAAATGAAAAAAAGGAATTTGTCAAAAACAATTGGTTGTTTATTGGTCAAGAAAATAGAAAAAAAAGAAGTAAAAAAAAAAGAGAGAAAAACTTCATTTTTTAAATAGTTTGTCGAAGTACACAAAGAGTATTTCCAAAAATAGTGTTTGTCAAAAAAAAGAGTCTTTTTCCGAAATATTTAGTTTTATCGGACCGAACTACGCGGGTCTGATTCTCACCGGATGTGAGATACGTAGGCAAACCTCATCGGTTCCGACCCCAATTTTCAAAATAAATCCAAAAATATTTTCTTCCAGTCCCTTCTTTGAAAATATTTCCTTAAATGTTTTTTTTTCTAAAAAAAGAAGTAGTTTTTAAACTCAAAAAAAAATAGTTTCCTTATTTCTAATATCTTTCATACAAAAAAAAAAAGAAAAATCAACAAAAATCAAAATCTAAAATAAGGGTTTCCTTCATTCTAAAGTATTTTTCCAAAAAATCCAAAAAAAAAATATCAGAAACAAAAATTCTAAAAAATTTCTCTTTATCTGTCTTTATTTTGTAAATATCCATAAAAACTTTGAAAATATGAGTCCAAAAATATTTTCCCTTTTCTTTAGAAGTGCTTTTGTAAATAAATAAAAAACTCAAAAATCCAAAATATTTTCTTAAAAGTGTCTCTTTCGAAAAGTAAGAGGCTACAACCAAAATCCAAAGAAAATATTTTCTTTATTATTTAGAAAAAGAGAGAACAAATGAAAATTCAAACAAAAATATTTTCTTTTTTACTTCTAATATTCTCAAAGTTCCAATCAAAGAAAAGGAATTTTTAGAAGTCTTTCTTTCAAAAAATAAAAATAGAGTCAAATTCAAAAATCCAAAAAAAAATATTTCTTCTTTTAAAGCATTTTTCCAAAAAAAAACATTTTTTGTTAAAAAAAAATTCCAAAAAAGAAAAAAAAAGTTAGTTTACTTACTCCATTCACGACCGCCCGAACTACGCAAGATCTGATTCATGCGGGGTCATGATACGTAGGCAATCCCCATCGGATTCGATCATAGCCATAAAATAATTGAGTAAAAAAATGAAAAAAAAGAGAAAAAATTAAAAATAAAAGTGCCAAAAACAAAAAAGAGCGGCAAAAACAAGATCAAGAGTGGTTAAAGAGAGGCAGGAATAAAAGAAAAGAGGTACATAGTGAAGAGGGCTAGTTTAAGGCCGGGATGAAACATGCAACCCGTTCAAACACATGGTAGAAGCGTTTAACTGTTTAGGTGCATTGTATCCCAACGTGCGATTTCCTATATGTTAAATGCCTCAAAACTAACAAGGTTGTGTGTGTAAGTAAATTAGCCAGGTTCTGTTCAGGTGATTGGTTTTGTTGGTATGCGTTGATAAATGCGCAACCTTACACGCGGCCACAATATTATCCACAAAACTGAGCTCCACTTCCCATAAATGTCCATCCTTACCAAGCTCCATATAATCCTCAATTAGATGTTCCCCGGTACAATCCTCGCCCAAGAGAGCCTTTCAGAAAGAATCAGTTCACCCCTATTGATGAATCGTATTCAAGCTTGTTCCAAAAGCTGATTAGGCTAGATCTATTGCAGCCAGTGGACCAAATTCAGCTGAACCCCGAGTCCCCATCGCACTGAGCTGACACTATATGTGAATACCACTCTGGAGCAGTGAGGCACAGTACAAAGGACTGTTGGACCCTCAAAAGGGCAGTTGAAGATTCGATTGAAGCTGAAAGAATCGTTTTTCGGAATGAAGAAGCTCCTGATGTGATAAACAATTTGTTGCCCGCCCACAACAACAGGCCAATAGTCGGAATGATTTGTGAAGATGAGAAATTTGATCCGGCACTGAAGGACATTACAACCATTGCCGAGATAGAAGAAAAGCCATAAAATGGTTGCCAAACATGAAAGTTCCCCATCAGACGGGAGTCTCAGTAGCCAGTCTTGCTATCCTTTCTACATCCAGATTATCTCAGGGTGTGATCCAGATGTTTTACTTTATTGTCTTACTTTCTTGTATAAACCATTCTATCTTCAAAAAATTCAAAAAAAAAAAAAAAATTCAATCAAATGAAATTAATATTTCATTGTCTAGGAATGTCTCTTCTCTTAATCTTGTCATTTTTCTTTCTTATTCTCTTTTCAATTCTCTTAAATGCAGATTTCAATAACACGACATGCTTGCGGACTTCATGCCCAGATCCTGAAAGCCGTCAGACCTCGAAATAATGAATCAAGGATTAGATCGCAATGAAGATACGTTTAAGAAAATAAAACAAAGAGTTGGAAAAGCTGAAAGAAAATTGGGTCCAGATTGGAAAGGTACATACATTGCAACAAGAGTACTGCCAAAAGAGCGCGTTGTACTTGGGACACATCGAAGGAAATACCCTTGAAATAACTGTCAATTCAAATGCAGTCAAAAGGTACTATGTTGGATCCTACATATAGTTCTAATATTTTCCGGTTGAGATGACTAAGGCTTTCATTCTCGCTACCCAAACACTATCAACCCTTTGCAAACCCATTTGAGCTGGTTACTCTTCTTTGATTACCCTCTTTGGAACCTGAAAGTATTATTGAAAAATAAAATGAAAAAAAAGAAATTGAAATGAAAAAGAAAAATGAAGAAGAAAAAAAAGGAAGAAAGAATTGGAAAAATAAGAAAATATATATACAACAAAAAAGAGGAAGAAAAGACAATGAAAATGAAAAAAAAAAGGAAACTGAAGGGAAGAAGAAAGAGAAAAACAAAGCAAATCAGAAAAACAAAAGAAAATCAAAAACAGAATGTTTGCCTGAACTACATTTGACTTGATTCCGAAAGGATACGTTGACAACCTCTCCTTGGGGTTTAGTCACACCAAAATAAAATCCAAGATCCCCCCCTAAAAGTGAAACTGGGGCAAAAGTTATAGTGGTTCGGCGACAGTTCGCCAGAAAAGTTCTAAAGTTGTAATTCCATCCAAGCTCGTTTTACCCCAAATCCTGTTCAAGTCTTTCCGATCAATCGGTAAGAATGTTCAAGGATCAGAGAATGTAGTTACTTAGATCCTCGCAAGGAAAATAAGAGAAATAAAATAAGATAGTCTTATTGGTGAAAACCCACACGGGCATCGTAAGGCGACAGTAAGTAAAGAAAAATGAAAATGAGAGAGTCTTGTTAGTGAAAACCCACACTGGCACTATAAGGAGATGGTAAGAAATGAAATGAAAAATGCCAGCTCGTAAAACCCCACAAAGGGCGCCCATGATTGAAAATAAGATCCTCACAGCCATCGGCATCAACAGAGTCCTGGCAAGGTTCCTCGGTATTCAAGGCAAAGTTGTGATGAATTTTTGATAGTCGGACGGTTTACACAGATCAGACATCCAGTCCAAAAGGCATGTCATGTTCATTGAAGTCCGCATGTACTCCAGATAAGTCCTTCTCTCCTTTCCCCGAAAGGGACACTTCTAGTTTTAAACTCATTCTCCATTCAATTATTTGTTTCTCTTTGAATCCCTTTTGGTCTAACACTGTTCCAAAACCAAGACAAAGAAAGGATGGCAAGACTGATTTACAGGGCTTTCGTTTGATACACGCTAATGTGCAAAAGGCACCCAGCCTCAACAGGTGCATCAAGTCGACCTCGACTGGCCATGGCGGCCGATACTCAGGAATCAAAACTCTTGGGAGGAGAAAATCAAATTAAAGCCCCTATAAAGGCAATTGAAGTTGAAAGGGTTGAGTTTCACATGGCTAATCGCCTCAGCGAAGTTGAAGAAACCAAGGTACCCCCAAATGCTCTAAAATTGAAGTTGGAAGAAAGAAGACAGAAAAGAAAGGCCTACAAAGGCAAAATAAAGTTGGAAAGGTTAAGTCCCACGCGATTAGCCACTGCAGTTAGGTTTGAGGATAAAAAATTCCCTGATGCTTCGAAAAAAAATAAAAAAAATGATTTGCCTGAACTACGTCTGACTTGATTCCGAAAGGATACGTAGGCAGCCTCTCTCTGGGGTTCAGTCACACCAAAACAAAAATCCAATTTTCCCTGAAGTTGAAACTAGGGCAGATGTTATAATGGTTCAACCACGGGCACACCAAATAGTTCCGAAGTTGTAATTTCATCCACAATTCTTTTTACCAAAAACAAGTACAAGTCCTTCGGATCAATTGCCAAAGGCGGGGGAAACTAAGAAATATCATGGTTGGAAGCCGATGCATTCTAAAATTGAGAGAAATAAAATGAGAGAGTCTTGTCGGTGAAAACCTTCGGGCACCATGAGGCGACGAGAGTAGATAAACCAAGAATGAGAGAGTCCGTTTAGTGAAAACCGCAAAAGGTAATATCAAGCGACGATGAAAAGATAAATGAGAGAGGTCGACTAGCGAAAACCCGCAAAGGGCGCTGTCGGCCGAAAAGATGATTTCACCACAGAAAGTTCTGGCAAGGTTCCCTGGTTGGGAAACATAGATCCGTTTTGGTTCATGAGGAAATGCAAGTTCGTGAGGATTCGGGCATCTAGTCCAAAAAGCATATTATGTCAGTTTGAAGCCGGCATGCACCTCAGATAAGTTCTTCTTTTTCCACCGAAAGGGACGCTTCTCCTTTAAATTTGTGTTTCCGCTCTTTGTTTACCTTTCCTTGAATCCCTTTCGGTTTAACCCTAAATTCCAAATGTGTTAGAAAGAAAAGGTGGCAGGACCGGTTTCACAGAGCTCCATCTAGCAAGAAGTGAAGAAAATACCCAGCCTCAGTGGTGCGTCAGTCCAATCCCGACTGATCATGATGTTGATTACCTCTAAAGTAAAGGCATTAAAAAAAATCCCCAATGAGATCTGCCCCAGTAAAGATCCCCAAGCAGAATGAGATGGGAGAACCAAAGCCTTACACGGGCGAATCATCATGAAATCCTAAAATTCGAGTCTTATCAGTTTGAAAGGGGGTCGCCTTTGAAGCCAATCAATGGCGAAATTTCATCAACGAAATTGGGCCGAGATCGAGTGATCAAAACTAATCAAGGCCACAAAACCAATCGCTATTTCAAACTAACAGTTGTTCTTTGTTTGAAAAATTGAAACAGGTGCAATCCAAAGCAACCGTGCAAGAAGCAGGTACAACCAAAAAGGAAAAGAAATGCACAAGTGCAAGAAATAGCTTTGCAACAAGGAATCAAACCCAAAGGGGAAGTTTCCTCCAAATTCTTTCCTGCATTTTTACTAAACAAAAAATAAAAATAAAAATAAAAACGAAAAGAGAAATAAGAGGAAAATTCCAAAAAGGGGGTTAGTTTAGAATCCCCAATATCAACCTATTTTTTGCCAATATTAGGGCTCCAATCCCTAAGTTGAGATTTTAGACATAGGGCCTCCATTCCCTAGTCACCTTTATCAATATTAGGGTTCCAATCCCTAAGTTGAGATTTAAGACATAGGGCCTCCATTCCCTAGTCACCTTTGCCAACATTACGGCTCCAATCCCGAAGTTGAGATTTTAGACATAGGGCCTCCATTCTCTAGTCGCCTTTATCAATATTAGGGCTCCAATCCCTATGTTGAGATTTTAGACATAGGGCCTTCATTCCATAGTCACCTTTGCCGACATTAGGGCTCCAATCCCTGAGTTGAGCAATTTTCTTTTAGCCGACATTTGGGCTCCAATCCCTGAGTTGAGCGAATTTTCTTTTAGCCGACATTAGGGCTCCAATCCCTGAGTTGAGCGATTTTCTTTTAGCCGACATTAGGGCTCCAATCCCTGAGTTGAGCAATTTTCCTTTAGCCGACATTAGGGCTCCAATCCCTGAGTTGAGCGATTTTCTTTTAGCCGATATTAGGGCTCCAGTCCCTGAGTTGAGCGATTTTCCTTTAGCCGACATTAGGGCTCTAATCCCTGAGTTGAGCGATTTTCCTTTAGCAAACATTAGGGCTCCAATCCCTGAGTTGAGCAATTTTCCTTTAGCCAACATTAGGGCTCCAATCCCTGAGTTGAGCGATTTTACTTTTAGCCGACATTAGGGCTCCAATCCCTGAGTTGAGCAATTTTCCTTTAGCCGACATTAGGGCTCCAATCCCTGAGTTAAGCGATTTTCCTTTAGCCGACATTAGGGCTCCAATCCCTGAGTTGAGTGATTTTCTTTTAGCCGACATTAGGGCTCCAATCCCTGAGTTGAGCAAGTTCCTTTAGCCGACATTAGGGCTCCAATCCCTGAGTTGAGCAATTTTCCTTTAGCAGACATTAGGGCTCCAATCCCTGAGTTGAGCAATTTTTCTTTAGCCGACATTAGGGCTCCAATCCCTGAGTTGAGCGATTTTTCTTTTAGCCGACATTAGGGCTCCAATCCCTGAGTTGAGCAATTTTCCTTTAGCCGACATTAGGGCTCCAATCCCTGAGTTGAGCAAGTTTTCTTTTAGCCGACATTAGGGCTCCAATCCCTGAGTTGAGCAATTTTCCTTTAGCCGACATTAGGGCTCCAATCCCTGAGTTGAGCAATTTTCCTTTAGCCGACATTAGGGCTCCAATCCCTGAGTTGAGCAATTTTCCTTTAGCCGACATTAGGGCTCCAATCCCTGAGTTGAGAGATTTTTCTTTTAGCCGACATTAGGGCTCCAATCCCTGAGTTGAGCAATTTTCTTTTAGCCGACATTAGGGCTCCAATCCCTAAGTTGAGCGTTTTGCCTTTTGCAAACATTAGGGCTCCAATCCCTGAGTTGCACCTTTTAGACTTGAGGTTTCCAATCCCCTCATCAATCCTGTAGATTTTTATGGCAATTAACTCACGAAATTTTCCTAGTGAAACTGGGGCAGAAAATTTTGTTCGTTTGTTTGTTTGGTTGTCTGAGCAGGTTTGACCTTGAGGCACAAGGATCGAGATGACCTACAGAGTGAGTCTCAATCCAGAATAAAGAAAGGAAGAAAAGAAAAAAAAGGAGATGTTCCCAAATATTGGAGCAAACAAAGTGCAGATCGCTCAAAATCTGATTGAAGTCACGAGCTCCGCCAACCCCGCTACACTCAATGCTACAGAAATAAACAAGCGCCTACAACTTGCGAGTATCAAGATTCAGATCGAAGTCTACATGCAGAATCAGCTAAGACTCAAGATCAAGTTGCGAAAGAATTATAGATAGGAATCTTGTAACTAGTAGTTGATAGGCATAGCTAGCTTAGTTTTAATTCTCCTTTGGTGTAATAAGGAGGTCGGTAAAGCAGTAGTAACAGCATGCAACAGCAGTAACAGCAGCATTGCAGTTCCATGGTAGTCCCAGCTACCAAAACTTCCCGAACTACATTAACCTGATTCCCTTTTAGCCAGGGATATGTAGGAAATCTTCGAAGCAAATGTTCGGTTAAATCTTTCAAAAAATGCTTCACACGGAGTACCCGAACAGGCAAAAATCGCTCGTATCCGCTCACTTTATCTTTGCACGAAAACTCTTCATGTTTTCGGACAAAGAGGGGCAGCTGTGAGCACGTGATTTTTGCCCTATATGAGAATTACTCCCAAAAAATTCAAAATAAAATAATTTTCCTTTGTGTGCAATTTTTGGCATTTTTTAATAATTATTTGTTTTTTTTTGCCTGTGCATGTTAATGAGTTAAATTAATAAAAAATATAAAAATATTTCGCATCAACATTTGATATTTAATTAAGTTTGTTTTACAAAATGAAAAAATCATAAAAATAATGTACGTTGCATTTTTAGCATTTAATGTCCAAATTGTGTGATTTTATCGTTAATCGCTATTTAATTGTGTGTTAATTGTTATAAGAGTTAATTAGTATTTCCAGATAATTTTGGGTTTTATAATTTAATCTTAGCATTTTTAGCTTTATTATTTAGGAAATTGAATAAATAGAAAAGGACAAAAATAGAAGAGATCGGATTGAGCCTTTTCTTCAATATTAAGTCACAGGCCCACAGATACCCAACCTTCCCCTACGATCCGGTCCATTTCAAACCGGGTCGACCCTGTCCATAACCCAAAATCACACCCCACCCTTTCTATTTTCATTCTTGAACAAAACAAAACCCTAAAGCTACCCGCCCCCCCTCTCTTCTTCTTCTCCAAGCTTCACCAAAAACCCCTCCCATGGCTGCCTTCCCCCCGTCTTCCTCCTTCAACCACGACCACCCCTTCACCACCTTCGTCACCATGCTGCCATGGCTGCCCCCCTTCGTGCTTCATCGTCCAACTCCACCACGACAAGCAGCCATCATTGCTGCTTCGCCTTCGTCGACGTCCAGCTCTTCCAGCAATGGACTACCCAGCGTCACCATCTGCTGCTGCCGCTGCTTCGTCATCTTCCTCAGAACGCAGCGAACCAGTCCAAACGACCAGCAGTTCTGTCAAACCAAAGCAGTCCTTTGTCGACGACCATCCTCGCACCATGGACGAGCTGCAGCTCGCTTCTGCTGCTTCTGCCACGTCCAGCCGTGGACAACCACCAAACGACCCTCAGTAACGTCGACCAGCAGCTTCCTCGACATCCATGGCTGCTCTACTACTTCGTCTTCTTCATCGCACATCACCCTCACCTATCGTCCTCACTAGACGAGATCTTCTAGTCATGAATCGTCCGTTCGTGGTCGTCTTCGTCGTCGAATTATTTTGGTGCGATAATTGTTTCCGGGCAGATTTGTTTTCGTTCGAGTTCATCGTCGTTCCGATACGGTTAGTGGGTTTGAGTTTCGTTTCTGTCCGTATTTTGTTTGATATTCTCGGATCTGAAATCAGTATAGGTTTGATTTTTGTTCGTGTTTATCGTTTTTTTAATTTATTTTTTATTTTTTTTTCAGTTTGTTTCATTTGTTCTTGTTTATTTTTTTATGTAGAAATTGTTAGTTTAATTATAATGTTGTTAGATTTAAGTTGAAGTTCAATTAATTATTTCTTCAGTTTGTTTTTATTCATTTAAAAGGATTTAGTTTTAATATAGAAATATGTTAGTTTGATAACTTGAATCTTTCGTTTTGACTGTAATATTGTTAGATTTAGTTTGAGGTTCAATTGTTTATTTAATTTAGTGATTTGACTCTGTTTATTTTTTCCGTTTAAGCTTAATTTGAATTTAAACTCAGTAATTTGAACATGCTTGTTTGTTATTATTGTTGAATCTGAAAATAGGATGTTGTTTAAAAATATTGTTCAGTCAAAATAATTCCGGTTGTTTCTTTGTTATTCATCATTTAATTTGAATTTGTTGATTGAGTTTGATTAAGGATTCGTTATAGTTGCTATATTTTGGTTAATTGATTAGTTGAATTGGTTATAGCTGTTAATTGGATTTTAGTTTTTAGACAATGTTTGAAGTTTGAACAAATTTTTGAATCAGGGCAGTAACAGTAGTTTTAGGGGTAACACGGGAATTAATCAATTGCAGATTTATTTAATTTGATGTTCTCCGTCCACTAAGCATTAATAATATTAAAATATTATAGTGGAGGACAAGACATATGGTAGTGGAGGACAAGGCATAATGATGTAAAGTAAAAAGAGGGGGTTAATGATGATGTCTTCTTTGACCATTCAAAAAGAGGGGAACCGTGGGGTCCGTGTTGACTACTTTTACTTAAGTAAAAATCAGAAATAGTATAGGTAATAATAAAAAGTTAAAAGTTATACATAATAGAAGAATATTGGGGAAAAAGAAAAGAGGTAAAAAGAAAAAGGTAGTCTTGCTTTGGGTATAAGAAGACTCATTTAACACTAAAAAAAAAGGAGAAGAAGAACAGAGAGAGAGAGAATAAAAACTGAAAAAAAAAATCTTCTATTTTCCTTCATTGTTTGAAATCAGCATTAATTGCCATTGTTTTCATCGAAGCTTGAAGCTTCTTTCTTGGGCTACTACTCCACCAGTTTGCAAACTCTGTTACTAGTCTATTCCTGTGTTGCTGAACTGTTTTGTTGTTGTGCTGTATTGTTACTACTGCTGCTGATTCTCATCTTCCTCTTCTCTTGTATTCAATACCAGGTACATGGTTGTAACCTTGTCGATATTGTAAGCTGAAAAATGTGAAAACATGAATACATATGAAGAATGGAACTTTGAAGTTTTAATTTTGCTTTTTCTTCGTCTCTTTTACTGATTGTATTTAGGCTATTTCATGTATTACTGTTTAATAATTGGAATAAAAGGAAAATAACATAAGTTGGTCTTTAGTGAATCAGCTTGGCAAAACGGGTTAATTCACTTGCTATGAAGGTTTTAATATGGTTAACAGTAGGTTAATCATGAATGGGTAGCTAAATTTAGTTAAGGACAAACAAGACTAGATAATGTTTAAGTTTAATAAACTTTCTAATAAGCTTTAGTAATTATGGTTAAATCTAGTTTCAAATGGTTGTGAATAATTAGTTCCAATAGTTTTAACAATGCGAGCTTCAATCTAGCTATATTTGATTTCTTTTGAATATTAAGTATCAAATTTCTTTTTTTTTTTATAATTTCGAATTTTCTTTTTTTCGTAAAATTCCTTTCCATTTATATTTGTCTTAATCTAGCAATTAGTATGTTACGTTTTCTTAATTTTTTTTCTTGAAAGTTCTTAATTAATTAGGATTTTCTTTCTTTATTTTAGAGACTAATTTTAATAGAAAAATGTAGTCATTTTAGGGTTGACCATTGTCAAAATAAATGAGATGAGCCTCGCCTAGTAAAACGTATAGATTGCGGGGCCCTTACAAATGTATGTATTAATTACTTAGAACTCGGGATCGGCCGCTTAGCGAAATTCACGGCTTTTTCCAAAAATAACCACGCGCTAGTCGTTTTAGGCACGCATTCTAATAATCTTACCTTCTTAAACTCGGGTGTGCATTTCATGCGACCCAAATCCAAATCCCAAAACATTGAATAAAATGTGTTCCGGATTGCGGGTGCATTTCATGTGACGCAATCCAAAGACATGTTTTAAACGATGTTCACATTCTTATAAAAATAATAATAATAATAATAATAATAATAATAATAATAATAATAATAATAATAATAATAATAATAATAATAATAATAATAATAATAAAAGCGGCTAAAAGTTAAAATTTGCACACAAGTTATAACATGTATTAAAATTAGATATTTAGCGATTATAACAATTTAAGCGACCGTGCTAGAACCACGGGATTCGGGGGTGCCTAACACCTTCCCTCGGTCCAACAGAATTCCTTTCTTAGAATTTCTGGTTCGCAGACTTCATTTGGAAAGTCGAATATTTTCCTCGAATTGGGATTCAAGATAAACCGGTGACTTGGGACACCAAAAGCCAAATCTTTCCCAAGTGGCGACTCTGAATTAAATAAATAATCTCATTTCGAATATTGTCACTTAAATTGGAAAAACTCCCTCACGCATTTATCCTTCGGGGTAGGCGCGCAAAAAGGAGGTGTGACAGCTCTGGCGACTACGCTGGGGATTTACGAACCCAGAATCTCTGGTTCAGGGTTCAAGAATTCGAGCTTAGAATAATTGTTATATTTGGCTTTATCATCTGATCTTTATTACATGTTTGGGCATAACATGCTAAATGTTGCCTTTTACCGCTTTGATATTATCTAAACTGTATATAAACTGTACCGAAACTCTTCTCTTCTTACCTCCGAGGAGGAGCTTGCTGGTCAAGACTCCCTATTCTGTTAGTGTCAATACCTTGAAATAAGAAAGAGGCCGGACAAGTTACAAAGCCGGACGATCTCGCGGGTCCCCGGTACGTAGCCCCCTCCTCGACTCGAGTTGTCCGTTCGGGTACACAGTCTAGAACAAATACCCAGGTTATAAACCTAGTATAACAAAACCTCATGCCTGATCCCTAGTAGGAACACTTATTTGCATCATGTTGCATTTGACATAGGGGACTCAACACAGGGGTTGAGTCCGTCTAGGACAAGCAACCTGAAATGAAAAAAGACCATACTGCTGCATCTTATTTGTTTTGCACATTTATTTGCTGCAGACTTGCATGTTAACCGGTTTCTGAAAATACTTATTGAAAAAAAAATAGCGGTATAGTGAGATAACTATTTATTTTTCTGAAAAATAACCAATGTCAAAATAGTGTCGAAACTCCGCCAAATTTTTAGAAAAAATGAAAAAAAGGAATTTGTCAAAAAAAATTGGTATTTTATTGGTCAAAAAAATAGAAAAACAAAAAAGAAGTAAAAAAAAAGAGAGAAAAGTTTCATTTTTTAAATAGTTTGTCGAAGTACACAAAGAGTATTTCAAAAAATGGTGTTTGTAAAAAAAAAGAGTCTTTTTCCGAAATAGTTAGTTTTATCGGACCGAACTACGCGGGTCTGATTCTCACCGGATGTGAGATACGTAGGCAAACCTCATCGGTTCCGACCCCAATTTTCAAAAAAAATCCAAAAATATTTTCTTCCAGTTCCTTATTTGAAAATATTTCCTTAATTCTTTTTTTTTTTAAAAAAAAGAAGTAGTTTTTAAACTAAAAAAAAAATGGTTTCCTTCTTTCTAATATTTTCATACAAAAAAAAAAAAGAAAAATCAACAAAAATCAAAATCTAAAATAAGGGTTTCCTTTATTCTGAAGTATTTTTCCAAAAAATCCAAAAAAAAAAAAAAATATCAGAAACAAAAATCCAAAAAAATTGCTCTTTAGCTTTCTTTATTTTGTAAATATCCATAAAAACTTTGAAAATATGAGTCCAAAAATATTTTCGCTTTTCTTTAGAAGTGCTTTTGTAAATAAATAAAAAACTCAAAAATCCAAAATATTTTCTTAAAAGTGCCTCTTTCGAAAATTAAGAGGCGATAGCCAAAATCCAAAGAAAATATTTTCTTTCTTATTTAGAAAAAGAGAGAACAAATGAAAATTCAAACAAAAATATTTTCTTTTTTACTTCTAATATTCTCAAAGTTCCAATCAAAAGAAAAGGAATTTTTAGAAGTCTTTCTTTCAAAAAATAAAAATAGAGTCAAATTCAAAAATTCAAAAAACAAATATCCTTTTCTTCTTTTAAAGCATTTTTCCAAAAAGAAAACATTTATTCTTTTAAAGCATTTTTTGTTAAAAAAAATTCCAAAAAAGAAAAAAAAGAGTTAGTTTACTTACTCCATTCACGACCACCCGAACTACGCAAGATCTGATTCATGCGGGGTCATGATACGTAGGCAATCCCCATCGGATTCGATCATAGCCATAAAATAATTGAGTAAAAAAATGAAAAAAATTTAAAAAAAAAGTGCCAAAAACAAAAAAGAGCGGCAAAAACAAGATCAAAAGTGGTTAAAGTGAGGCAGGAATAAAAGAAAAGTGGTACATAGTGAAGAGGGCTAGTTTAAGGCCGGGATAAAACATGCAACCCGTTCAAACACATGGTAGAAGCGTTTAACTGTTTAGGTGCATTGCATCCCAACGTGCGATTTCCTATATGTTAAATGCCTCAAAACTAACAAGGTTGTGTGTGTGAGTAAATTAGCCAGGTTCTGCTCAGGTGATTGGTTTTGTTGGTATGCGTTGATGAATGCGCAACCTTACACGCGGCCACAATATTATCCACAAAACTGAGCTCCACTTCCCATAAATGTCCATCCTTACCAAGCCCCATATAATCCTCAATCAGATGTTCCCCGGTACAATCCTCGCCTAAGAAAGCCTTTCAGAAAGAATCAGTTCACCCCTATTGATGAATCGTATTCAAGCTTGTTCCAAAAGCTGATTAGGCTAGATCTATTGTAGCCAGTGGACCAAATTCAGCTGAACCCCGAGTCCCCACCGCACTGAGCTGACACTATATGTGAATACCACTCTGGAGCAGTGAGGCACAGTACAAAGGACTGTTGGACCCTCAAAAGAGCAGCTGAAGATTCGATTGAAGCTGAAAGAATCGTTTTTCGGGATGAAGAAACTCCTGATGTTATGAACAATCTGTTTCCCGCCCACAACAACAGGCCAATAGTCGGAATGATTTGTGAATATGAGGAATTTGATCCGGCACTAAAGGACATTACAACTATTGCCGAGATAGAAGAAAAGCCATAAAATGGTTGCCAAACATGAAAGTTCCCCATCAGACTGGAGTCTCAGTAGCCAGCCTTGCTATCCTTTCTGCATCCAGATTATCTCAGGTTGTGATCCAGATGTTTTACTTTATTGTCTTACTTTCTTGTATAAACCATTCTATCTTCAAAAAAATTCAAAAAAAAAAATTCAATCAAATGATATTAATATTTCACTGTCTAGGAATGTCTCTTCTCTTAATCTTGTCATTTTTCTTTCTTATTCTCTTTTCAATTCTCTTAAATGCAGATTTCAATAACACGACATGCTTGCGGACTTCATGCCCAGATCTTGAAAGCCGTCAGACCTCGAAATAATGTATCAAGGATTAGATCGCAATGAAGATACGTTTAAGAAAATAAAACAAAGAGTTGGAAAAGCTAAAAGAAAATTGGGTCCAGATTGGAAAGGTACATACATTGCAACAAGAGTACTGCCAAAAGAGCGCGTTGTACTTGGGACACATCGAAGGAAATGCCCTTGAAATAACTGTCAATGCAAATGCAGTCAAAAGGTACTATGTTGGATCCTACATATAGTTCTAATATTTTCCGGTTGAGATGACGAAGGCTTTCATTCTCGCTACCCAAACACTATCAACCATTTGCAAACCCATTTGAGCTGGTTACTATTCTTTGATTACCCTCTTTGGAACCTGAAAGTATTATTGAAAAATAAAATGAAAAAAAAAGAAATTGAAATGAAAAAGAAAAATGAATAAAAAAAAGGAAGAAAGAATTGGAAAAATAAGAAAATATATATACAAAAAAAAGAGGAAGAAAAGACAATGAAAATGAAAAAAAAGGAAACAGAAGGGAAGAAGAAAGAGAAAAACAAAGCAAATCAGAAAAACAAAATGTTTGCCTAAACTACGTTTGACTTGATTCCGAAAGGATACGTAGGCAACCTCTCCTTGGGGTTTAGTCACACCAAAATAAAATCCAAGATCCCCCCCCCCCAAAAGTGATACTGGGGCAAAATTTATAGTGGTTCGGCGACAGTTCGCCAGAAAGGTTCTAAAGTTGTAATTCCATCCAAGCTCGTTTTACTCCAAATCCTGTTCAAGTCCTTCCGATCAATCGGTAAGAATGTTCAAGGATCAGAGAATGTAGTTACTTAGATCCTTGCAAGCAAAACAAGATAAATAAAATAAGAGAGTCTTATTGGTGATAACCCACACGGGCATCGTAAGGCGACGATAAGTAAAGAAAAATGAAAATGAGAGAGTTTAGGCGACGATAGTTACTTTCCCCGAAAGGGACACTTCTCGTTTTAAACTCATTCTCCATTCAATTATTTGTTTCTCTTTGAATCCCTTTTGGTCTAACACTGTTCCAAAACCAAGACAAAGAAAGGAGGGCAAGACTGATTTACAGGGCTTTCGTTTGATACACGCTAATGTGCAAAAGGCACCCAGCCTCAACAGGTGCATCAAGTTGACCTCGACTGGCCATAGCGGCTGATGCTCGGGAATCAAAACTCTTGGGAGGAGAAAATCAAATTAAAGCGCCTATAAAGGCAATTGAAGTTGAAAGGGTTGAGTTTCACATGGCTAATCGCCTCAGCGAAGTTGAAGAAACCAAGGTACCCCCAAATGCTCTAAAATTGAAGTTGGAAGAAAGAAGACAGAAAAGAAAGGCCTACAAAGGCAAAATAAAGTTGGAAAGGTTAAGTCCCACGCGATTAGCCACTGCAGTTAGGTTTGAGGATCAAAAATTCCCTGATGCTCCGAAAAAAAAAGAAAAAAAAATGATTTGCCTGAACTACGTCTGACTTGATTCCGAAAGGATACATAGGTAGCCTCTCTCTGGGGTTCAGTCACACCAAAACAAAAATCCAATTTTCCCTGAAGTTGAAACTAGGGCAGATGTTATAATGATTCAACCACGAGCACACCAAATGGTTCCGAAGTTGTAATTTCATCCACAATTCTTTTTACCAAAAACCAAGTACAAGTCCTTCGGATCAATTGCCAAAGGCGGGGGAAACCAAGAAATATCATGGTTGGAAGCCGATGCATTCTAAAATTGAGAGAAATAAAATGAGAGAGTCTTGTCGGTGAAAACATTCGGGCACCATGAGGCGACGAGAGTAGAGAAACCAAGAATGAGAGAGTCCGTTTAGTGAAAACCGCAAAAGGTACTATCGGGCGACGGTGAGAAGAGAAATGAGAGAGGTCGACTAGCGAAAACCCGCAAAGGGCGCTGTCGGCCGAAAAGATGATTTCACCATAGAAAGTTCTGGCAAGGTTCCCTGGTTGGGAAACATAGATCCATTTTGGTTCATGAGGAAATGCAAGTTCGTGAGGATTCGGGCATCCAGTCCAAAAAGCATAGTATGTCAGTTTGAAGCCGGTATGCACCTCAAATAAGTTCTTCTTTTTCCACCAAAAGGGACGCTTCTCTTTTAAATTCATGTTTCCGCTCTTTGTTTACCTTTCCTTGAATCCCTTTCGGTTTAACCCTAAATTCCAAATGTGTTAGAAAGAAAAGGTGGCAGGACCGGTTTCACAGAGCTCCATCTAGCAAGAAGTGAAGAAAATACCCAGCCTCAGTGGTGCGTCAGTCCAATCCCGATTGATCATGATGTTGATTACCTCCAAAGTAAAGGCATTAAAAAAAATCCCCAATGAGATCTGCCCCAGTAAAGATCCCCAAGCAGAATGAGATGGGAGAACCAAAGCCTTACACGGGCGAATCATCATGAAATCCTAAAATCCGAGTCTTATCAGTTTGAAAGAAGGTCGCCTTTGAAGCCAATCAATGGCGAAGTTTCATCAACGAAATTGGGCCGGGATCGAGTGATCAAAACTAATAAAGGCCACAAAACCAACCGCTGTTTCAAACTAACAGTTCTTTGTTTGAAAAAATTGAAACAGGTGCAATCCAAAGCAACCGTGCAAGAAGCAGGTGCAACCAAAAAGGAAAAGAAATGCACAAGTGCAAGAAACAGCTTTGCAACAAGGAATCAACCCAAAAGGGAAGTTTCCTCCAAATTCTTTCCTGCATTTTTACTAAACAAAAAATAAAAAAAAAATAAAAACGAAAAGAGAAATAAGAGGAAAATTCCAAAAAAAGGGGTTAGTTTAGAATCCCCAATATCAACCTATTTTTCGCCAATATTATGGCTCCAATCCCTAAGTTGAGATTTTAGACATAGGGTCTCCATTCCCTAGTCACCTTTATCAATATTAGGGCTCCAATCCCTAAGTTGAGATTTTAGACATAGGGCCTCCATTCCCTAGTCACCTTTGCCAATATTATGGCTCAAATCCCTAAGTTGAGATTTTAGACATAGGGCTTCCATTCTCTAGTCGCTTTTATCAATATTAAGGCTCCAATACCTATGTTGAGATTTTAGACATAGGGCCTACATTCACTAGTCACCTTTGCCGACATTAGGGCTCCAGTCCCTGAGTTGAGCAATTTTCTTTTAGCCGACATTAGGGCTCCAATCCCTGAGTTGAGCAATTTTCTTTTAGCCGACATTAGGGCTCCAATCCCTGAGTTGAGCGAATTTTTCTTTAGCCGACATTAGGGCTCCAATCCCTGAGTTAAGAGATTTTCTTTTAGCCGACATTAGGGCTCCAATCCCTGAGTTGAGCGAATTTTCCTTTAGCCGACATTAGGGCTCCAATCTCTGAGTTGAGCGATTTTCTTTTAGCCGACATTAGGGCTCCTGTTCCTGAGTTGAGCGATTTTCCTTTAGCCGATATTAGGGCTCCAATCCCTGAGTTGAGCGACTTTCCTTTAGCCGACATTAGGGCTCCAATCCCTGAGTTGAGCAATTTTCCTTTAGCCGACATTAGGGCTCCAATCCTTGAGTTGAGCAATTTTTCTTTAGCCGGCATTAGGGCTCCAATCCCTGAGTTGAGCGATTTTTCTTTTAGCCGACATTAGGGCTCCAATCCCTGAGTTGAGCAATTTTCCTTTAGCCGACATTAGGGCTCCAATCCCTGAGTTGAGCGATTTTCCTTTAGCCGATATTAGGGCTCCAATCCCTGAGTTGAGCGATTTTCTTTTAGCCGACATTAGAGCTCCAATCCCTGAGTTGAGCAAGTTCCTTTAGCCAACATTAGGGCTCCAATCCCTGAGTTGAGCAATTTTCCTTTAGCCGACATTAGGGCTCCAATCCCTGAGTTGAGCAATTTTTCTTTAGCCGGCATTAGGGCTCCAATCCCTGAGTTGAGCGATTTTTCTTTTAGCCGACATTAGGGCTCCAATCCCTGAGTTGATCAATTTTCCTTTAGCCAACATTAGGGCTCCAATCCCTGAGTTGAGCAAGTTTTCTTTTAGCAGACATTAGGGCTCCAATCCCTGAGTTGAACAATTTTCCTTTAGCCGACATTAGGGCTCCAATCCCTGAGTTGAGGAATTTTCCTTTAGCCGACATTAGGGCTCCAATCCCTGAGTTGAGGGATTTTTCTTTTAGCCGACATTAGGGCTTCAATCCCTGAGTTGAGCAATTTTCTTTTAGCCGACATTAGGGCTCCAATCCCTGAATTGAGCGTTTTTCCTTTTTGCAAACATTAGGGCTCCAATCCCTGAGTTGCGCCTTTTAGACTTGAGGTTTCCAATCCCCTCATCAATCGTGTAGATTTTTATGGCAATTAACTCACGAAATTTTCCTAGTGAAACTGGGGCAGAAAATTTCGTTCGTTTGTTTGTTTGGTTGTCTGAGCAGGTTTGACCTCGAGGCACAGGGATCGAGATGACCTACGGAGTGAGTCTCAATCCAGAATAAAGAAAGGAAGAAAAGAACAAAAAGGAGATGTTCCCAAATATTGGAGCAAACAAAGTGCAGATCGCTCAAAATCTGATTGAAGTCACGAGCTCCGCCAATCCCGCTCCACTCAATGCTGCAGAAATAAACAAATGCCTACAACTTGCGAGCATCAAGATTCAGATCGAAGTCTACAAGCAGAATCAGCTAAGACTCAAGATCAAGTTGCGAAAGAATTATAGATAGGAATCTTGTAACTAGTAGTTGATAGGCATAGCTAGCTTAGTTTTAATTCTCCTTTGGTGTAATAAGGAGGTCGGTAAAGCAGTAGTAACAGCATGCAACAGCAGTAACAGCAGCATTGTAGTTCCATGGTAGTCCCAGCTACCAAAACTTCCTGAACTACATTAACCTGATTCCCTTTTAGCCAGGGATATGTAGGAAACCTTCGAAGCAAAGATTCGGTTAAATCTTTCAAAAAATGCTTCACACGGAGTACCCGAACAGCCAAAAATCACTCGTATCCGCTCACTTTATTTTTGCACGAAAACTCATCGTTTTTTGCCTGTGCATGTTAATGAGTTAAATTAATAAAAAATATAAAAATATGTCGCATCAGCATTTGATATTTAATTAAGTTTGTTTTACAAAATGAAAAAATCATAAAAATAATGTACGTTGCATTTTTAGCATTTAATGTCCAAATTGTGTGATTTTATCATTAATCGCTATTTAATTGTGTGTTAATTGTTATTAAGAGTTAATTAGTATTTCCGGATAATTTTGGGTTTTATTTTAATCTTAGCATTTTTAGCTTTATTATTTAGGAAATTGAATAAATAGAAAAGGACAAAAATAGAAGAGATCGGATTGGGCCTTTTCTTCAATTTTAAGTCACAAGCCCACAGATACCCAACCTTCCCCTACGACCCGGTCCATTTCAAACCGGGTCGACCCAGTCCATAACCCAAAACCACACCCCACCCTTTCTATTTTCATTCTTGAACAAAACAAAACCCTAAAGCTACCCCCCCCCTCTCTTCTTCTTCTCCAAGCTTCACCAAAAACCCCTCCCATGTTTGCCTTCCCCCCGTCTTCCTCCTTCAACCACGACCACCCCTTCACCAACTTCGTCACCATGCTGCCATGGCTGCCCCCCTCGTGCTTCATCGTCCAACTCCACCACGACAAGCAGCCATCGTTGCTACTTCGCCTTCGTCGACGTCCAGCTCTTCTAGCAACGGACTGCCCAGCATCACCACCTGCTGCTGCCGCTGCTTCGTCATCTTCCTCAGCACGCAGCGAACCAGTCCAAACGACCAGCAGTTCCGTCAAACCAAAGCAGTCCATCATCGACGACCATCCTCGCACCATGGACGAGCTGTAGCTCGCTTCTGCCACGTCCAGCCGTGGACAACCACCAAACGACCCTCAATAACGTCGACCAGCAGCTTCCTTGACATCCATGGCTGCTCTACTGCTTCGTCTTCTTCATTGCACATCACCCTCACCTATCGTCCTCACTAGACGAGATCTTCCAGTCATGTATCGTCCGTTCGTGGTCGTCTTCGTCGTCGAATTATTTTGGTGCGATAATTGTTTCCGGGCAGATTTGTTTTCGTTCGAGTTCATCGTCGTTCCGATCCGGTTAGTGGGTTTGAGTTTCGTTTCAGTCCGTATTTTGTTTGATATGCTCGGATCTGAAATCAGTATAGGTTTGATTTTTGTTCGTGTTTATCGTTTTTTTTATTTTTTTTATTTTTTTTCAATTTGTTTCATTTGTTCTTGTTTATTTTTTTATGTAGAAATTGTTAGTTTAATTATAATGTTGTTAAATTTAAGTTGAAGTTCAATTAATTATTTCTTCAGTTTATTTTTATTCATTTAAAAGGATTTAGTTTTAATATAGAAATATGTTAGTTTGATAACTTGAATCCTTCGTTTTGACTGTAATTTTGTTATATTTAGTTTGAGGTTCAATTGTTTATTTAATTTAGTGATTTGAATCTGTTTATTTGTTCCGTTTAAGCTTAATTTGAATTTAAACTCAGTAATTTGAACATGCTTGTTTGTTATTGTTGTTGAATCTGAAAATATGATGTTGTTTAAAAATATTGTTCAGTCAAAATAATTTCGGTTGTTTCTTTGTTGTTCATCATTTAATTTGAATTTGTTGATTGAGTTTGATTAAGGATTAGTTATAGCTGCTATATTTTGGTTAATTTATTAGTTGAATTGGTTATAGCTGTTAATTGGATTTTAGTTTTTAGACAATGTTTGAAGTTTGAACAAATTTTTGAATCAGGGCAGCAACAGTAGTTTTAGGGGTAATACAGAAATTAATCAATTGCAGATTTATTTAATTTGAAGTGCTCCTTCCACTAGGCATTAATAATATTAAAATATCATAGTGGGGGACAAGACATATGGTAGTGGAGGACAAGGCATAATGATGTAAAGTAAAAAGAGGGGGTTAATGATGATGTCTTCTTTGACCATTCAAAAAGAGGGGAACCGTGGGGTCCGTGTTGACTACTTTTACTTAAGTAAAAATCAGAAATAGTATAAGTAATAATAAAAAGTTAAAAGTTATACATAGTAGAAGAATATTGGGGTAAAAGAAAAGAGGTAAAAAGAAAAATGTAGTCTTGCTTTGGGTATAAGAAGACTCATTTAACACTAAAAAAAAAGGAGAAGAAGAACAGAGAGAGAGAGAACAAAAACTGAAAAAAAAATCTTCTACTTTCCTTCATTATTTAAAATCAGCATTAATTGCCATTGTTTTCATCGAAGCTTGAAGCTTCTTTCTTGGGCTACTACTCCACCGGTTTGCAAACTCTGTTACTGGTCTATTCCTGTATTGCTGGACTGTTTTGTTGTTGTGCTGTATTGTTACTACTGCTGCTGATTCTCATCTTCCTCTTCTCTTGTATTCAATACCAGGTACATGGCTGTAACCTTGTCGATATTGTAAGCTGAAAAATGTGAAAGAGTGAATACATGTGAAGAATGGAACTTTGAAGTTTTAATTTTGCTTTTTCTTCGTCTCTTTTACTGATTGTATTTAGGCTATTTCATGTATTACTGTTTAATAATTGGAATAAAAGGAAAATAACATAAGTTGGTCTTTAGTGAATCAGCTTGGCAAAACGGGTTAATTCACTAGCTATGAAGGTTTTAATATGGTTAACAGTAGGTTAATCATGAATGGGTAGCTAAATTTAGTTAAGGCCAAACAAGACTAGATAATGTTTAAGTTTAATAAACTTTCTAATAAGCTTTAGTAATTATGGTTAAATCTAGTTTCAAATGGTTGTGAATAATTAATTCCAATAGTTTTAACAATGCGAGCTTCAATCTAGCTATATTTGATTTCTTTTGAATATTAGTTATAAAATTTCTTATTTTTTTATAATTTCGAATTTTCTTTTTTTCGTAAAATTCCTTTCCATTTATATTTGTCTTAATCTAGCAATTAGTATGTAACGTTTTCTTAATTTTTTTTTCTTGAAATCTCTTAATTAATTAGGATTTTCTTTCTTTATTTTAGAGACTAATTTTAAGAGAAAAATGTAGTCATTTTAGGATTGACTATTGTCAAAATAAATGAGATGAACCTCGCCTAGTAAAACGTATAAATTGTGGGGCCCTCACAAATGTATGTATTAATTACTTAGAACTCGGGATCGGCCGCTTAACGAAATTCACGGCTTTTTCCAAAAATAACAACGCGCTAGTCGTTTTAGGCACGCATTCTAATAATCTTACCTTCTTAAACTCGGGTGTGCATTTCATGCGACCCAAATCCAAATCCTAAAACATTGAATAAAATGTGTTCCGGATTGCGGGTGCATTTCATATGACGCAATCCAAAGACATGTTTTAAACGATGTTCACATTCTTATAAATAATAATAATAATAATAATAATAATAAAAGTGGCTAAAAGTTAAAATTTGCACACAAGTTATAACATGTATTAAAATCAGCTATTTAGCCATTATAACAATTTAAGCGACCGTGCTTGAACCACGGGATTCGGGGGTGCCTAACACCTTCCCTCGGGTCAACAGAATTCCTTACTTAGAATTTCTGGTTCACAGACTTCATTTGGAAAGTCGAATATTTTCCTCGAATTGGGATTCAAGATAAACCGATGACTTGGGACACCAAAAGCCAAACCTTTCCCAAGTGGCGACTCTGAATTAAATAAATAATCTCATTTCGAATATTGTCACTTAAATTGGAAAAACTCCCTTACGCATTTATCCTTCGGGGTAGGCGCGCAAAAAGGAGGTGTGACAATTATGTGATGTAAAAGCATGAAGGGTGATGCCGTACCGATTCTATTGATTTTTATGGTGAGGATGAGAGTAAAAGCACAAAGGGTGATGTCGTGCACGTGTTATTGAGTTCTAGATTCTTGATGATAATTGAATTATGGCTTTCTTTACATTCCTCTATTGGTTTTCTTTTGTTACCTGATATTCCCCGTAGCACGTTTTTCCCCTCTTATGTTTAATTGTAAATTTTTGCCTTTATTTTTCTACTGTATATGATTTAACTGCACAGGTTTATTTGGTAGTCTTGTCCTAGCCTCGTCACTAGTTCACCGAGGTTAGGCTAGGCACTTACCAGCATATGGGATTGGTTGTGCTGATACTACTCTCTACACTATGTGCAGATTCCAGTGCTGCAGCTTTTGCACCGTAGTGAGGTTGTTGCCTTCAGTCCATCAGGCGACTCGAGGTAGTCCTACAGACGTCTCCTTCTATCCTTCCATACTGTTTCTTTTATGTATTTCAGAAACAGCTTTGTATTTATCTTTCGAAACCCTATTTGTAGTATTCCTAGACAGTCTGTGAGATTATGACACCGGTTCTGGGTAGCTTTTGATTATGGATTTGTGTCGGTATTAATTTTAAATTGTTACATTTCAGTCTTTCGCTTTATTATTTTTGTTGTTTATATACTTTTAATTCACAACTGCTAAAGGATTAAAAATGGAAAAGGTAAATAATTGTAATGGTTGGCTTGCCTAGCTTTCACTAGTAGGCGACATCATGACTCTCGAGGGTGGGATATCCGGTTCGTGACACCTAGTATCCAAAGTTGTGGAATATTTCCTCCTATGATAGAACGGATTACACACTGGTGTAGCGGTACTTCGAACCCCAGTGTTTCAGCGAATAAAAAGATCAGTAGCAAATCACGCTAATGTTTCTCTATAGTTAAAAACATGCAGAAGAAAGAAGGAGAAGTCAGAAATTCGTATTGAAAAATCTGAGAGAATGATCTGATATATATAGCCAATATGTTAAGACTCTTCAGAAGGGCTATCATGACCGTTTAAGCAAAACGGCCATAGCGTAAATGGCTATTTACGCAACAGTAAAACGAGAATTCTAACCTTATTCTTCTATTACAAAAAATGGAAAACAGACGGGAAGGGAACTTAATTTTCTGTTACAAAAAACAGACAATCAATGAAACAAATATTTTTAATTATTAATCTTCCGTTATAGACATGGATTACGTTAATATTTTCTAATAAATAAATGTGGTCCAAAAAATTAATCAATTGATCAAATCCGAAGCCGAGCGACGACGACGACGATGGCGTGAGGCTTGCCTCCTCTCAATTCTTTAAGAGCTACAAGAATAGCAATTGTATATATACCCACCAAAAACCTTTTCCTCTTCCAATATGGGACAATGTCCTATTGTCAAGGGGGAAAATTTAAAATTTTATTTAAAAATTTCATTTTTCCTCCATTTCCTATCACCCTCTTTTAAGCTTATTTTAGCTTTAAAACCTCAACAATCCCCCATATGAATGAGGAATAGCTATATCACAGAAATATGCATGAAAACTGTGTGATTCGCAAGAAAGGATTAATCGCATCTGGATAAGTAGGCTTCCCTTTTAACTTTCTGTAATGAACATACGTCGGATGAACTTATGTCGGATATACTCGGTTAATCGGTATATTTGATATCTTTGAACCGTCGAACTTTGGTGTATACCTAGACAACCATAAGTCACACAACCAACTCTTAACCGTCTTTGGTTCTCATTGTTGTGTTCGTTTCAGCCATGAACACCGCTTGATTTTATAAGTGTATAGAGAACTGGCCTTACAAAATTCTCCTTGAAGCGGCTAACACTTCACACTTACATAGGTGATTCCTAAATGTGTCATCCGTAGATACACTATTTGATATACCCCGTATCAAATTTAGAAATCATTAAAAAGCCTTAATGTTTTATCCTTGGTACATAACATTGTCTCATCACGAGAATAGACCAAAATTTTAGCTGACAATATTGAACCGTCATTAATGACTTTGTTTGATCTCCTTGAACCTATATCTTGTTATCTACAGTCTTCTAGGTGGAGTTACCACCACAATGATTTGGTCTCGGCCATAGTCTCATTCCCCTCGATGATTTATCAACTACCTCTCTAGTTAGGCCTTTTGTTAGTGGATCTGACACATTATAACTTGACTTTACGTAATCAATCATGATAATTCCTCTAGATAGTAGTTGCCTAATGGTTTTATGTCTTCATCGTATATGACGAGATTTACCGTTATGCATAACGCTCCCAGCCTTTCCAATTACCGCTTGACTATCGCAATGTATGCATATTGGTGCCAATGGTTTGGCCAAAATGGAATGTCTACCAAGAAATTCCGGAGCCATTCACCTTCTTCACCAACTTTATCTAAGGCTATGAACTCAGCTTCCATTGTAGAGCGGGCAATACAAGTTTGTTTGGACGACTTTCAAAATACCGCTCCTCCACCAATAGTGAATACATATCCAATTGTGGACTTAGAATCAGTTGAACCGGTGATCCAATTTGCATCACAGTATCCCTCAATCACCGCAGGATATTAATTGTAGTGCAAAGTAAAGTCCTGGGTATGTTCTAAATATTCCAAAACTCGTTTCATTGCCATCCAATGATGTTGACTTGGATTGCTCGTGTATCGACTCAATTTACTAATAGCACAAGCTATATCTTGTCGTGTACAATTCATGATATACATTAAGCATCCCAACACATGAGCATAATCCAATTGTGATATGCTTTGGCCTTTGCTCTTGCTACTGCAAGATTCACGTCAATTGGAATCGTTGCAACTTTAAATCCTAAGTGCTTGAATTTTTCCAGTATTGTCTTAATATAATGAAATTGTGACAATGCCAGACCTTGAGAAATTTTATGGATCTTAATCCCCAGAATTAAATCAGGAACTCCCTAGTCCTTCATATCAAACTTGCTAGTTAGCATACACTTAGTCTCATTTATATTAGCAATGCATTACTCATTATCAGCATATCATCAACATATAAGCAAATAATGACTATGTGATTTGGAACATTTTTAATGTACACACATTTATCACATTCATTTTTCTTAAAACCATTTGACACCATTGTTTGGTCAAATTTCGCATGCCATTGTTTAGGTGCTTGTTTTAGTCCGTAAAGGAACTTAACAAGTCTACATACCTTCTTTTCTTTACCTGGAGTCACAAACCCTTCAGGTTGTTTTATATAGATTTCTTTCTCCAAATCTCCATTCAAGAAAGCCGTCTTTATGTCCATTTGATGAATTTCAAGACCATACATTACAGCTAATGCTACTAACATCTGTATGGACATAATTCTTGTAATTGGAGAGTATATATCAAAGTAGTCAAGACCTTCTCGTTGTCTATACCCTTTGACTGCAAGTCTTACCTTAAATTTATCAATAGTGTCATCATCTTTCATTTTCCTCTTAAAAATCCATTTAGAACCCAAAGGTTTATTTCCAGGAGGAAGATCAACCAATTCCCATGTATGGTTGTTCAATATGGATTCTACTTCAGTATTGACTGCCTCTTTCCAAAACAATGATTCCGAAGAAGATATAGCTTCTTTAAATATTCGACGCTCATTTTCCACTAAGAAAGTCACAAAATCTGGTCCAAATGAAGTAGACTTTGACGTTTGCTATGTCTTGGATCCTCCTGATTAAATGTACTATCTTTTGTTTCTTCCCGAGGTCGTTTAGATTCTTTACCAATCAACTTATATTCTTTTTTATACGGATATATATTTTCAAAGAACTCAGCATTATCTGATTCTATAACCGTATTGTTATGAATGTCGGGATTTTCTGATTTATGAACTAGAAACTAAATATACTTTACTATTGGTCGCATATCCTATGAAAACACAATCAATAATTTTCGGTCCTATTTTTACCCTTTTGGGTTTAGGAACTTGCACTTTTTCTAAACACCCCCACATTTTAAAATAATTCAAGTTGGGCTTCTTTCCTTTCAATTTTTTTATACGAAATGGATTGTGTTTTGCTATGGGTTACTCAATTTAGTATCCGGCTAGCTGTAAGAACTACTTCCCCCCACAAGTTCTGTGGCAAACCAGAACTTATCAACAATGCATTCATCACCTCCTTTAATGAACGATTCTTTCTTTCCGCAATCCCATTAGATTGGGGCGCGTAAGGGTCCGTTGTTTGATGAATAATTCCATATTTTAAACATATTCCTTCAAAAGAAGATTCATATTCACCACCCCTATCACTTCTTATCATTTTGATTTTCTTGTTAAGTTGCGTTTCGGTTTCATTTTTGTATTGCCTAAATGTGTCTATAGCTTCATATTTACTATTAAGTAAGTAAACATAGCAATATCTAGTATTGTCGTCAATACAAGTTATGAAATACTTCTTTCCACCGAGAGATGGTATTGACTTCATGTCGCAAATATCTGTGTGAATTACGTGTAAAAGATTTGAATTCTTTTCAGCTGACTTATAAGTATGATTAACATACATAGAATTCACACATATTTGATATTTTGATTTTTCGCATTCAAACTTAGGCAATACTTCCAAGTTAATCATTTTCCGCAAGGTTTTATAATTGACATGACCCAAACGTATATGCCATAAATAATTTGACTCAAGTAAGTAAGAAGAAGCTGAAATTTTATTATTATTCTCAACAACCATTACATTCAGCTTGAAAAAGCCCTCGGTGAGGTAACCTTTTCCTACAAACATCTTATTCTTACTTATTACAACCTTATCAGATACAAAGACACATTTAAACCCATTCTTAACAAGAAGTCCATGAGAGACTAAGTTCTTTGAAATATCGGGAACATGAAGGACGTTGTTCAGAGTCACCACCTTTCCAGAAGTCATTTTCAAAAATATCTTCCCACATCCTTCAATTTTTGCCATTGCAGAATTTCCCATAGAAAGTGTCTCTTCGGGTCCGACGGGAGCATATGTAGCAAATGCTTCTCTAACGGCACAAACATGGCGAGTGGCTCCAGAGTCAATCCACCACTCCTTAGGATTTTCCACCAGGTTGAATTCAGAAAGCATAACACACAAGTCATCAGCATCTTCGTTCTTTTCAACCATGTTTGCTTGAACCTTCTTCTTGTCTTTATTTGGAGCACGACAATGTCACGACCCAATTCCCCTAACCGGTCGTGATGGCGCCTCTCGTGAGAACAAGGCCAGCCAAACCAAAACCGACCACCTCTTTTAAACAGTTAAATACCATAAGTAGTTCTAAAACATGATATAATAACCACAATTTGCGGAATTAATGATAACAACAGTAGAAACCATCCTGACAGAGCCCAAATCGGGGTGTCACAAGTCATGAGCAACTAATAGTTCTGGATACCAGTCTACTGGATATGAAATCCGTTACAAAAGTTCAAGAACATGAAAATAGTAAGATAAGGGAGGCATGGGGGATGCGAACGCCAACAGCTACCTCGTAGTTTCCGAAAATACTACATGGACTGGGAGGATCAACACTCAAGAGCGGACTCTGCGACACCTGAATCTGCACACACGGTGCAGGGAGTAATGTGAGTACTCCGACTCAGTGAGTAATAATCATAAGTAATTGCTGAAAGCAAGAAAACACGTAAAGGCACAAAGCAATTCTATATCAAGCAGTAAAATCACTTAAGGCAGTAAATCCATGAAGAAATCAAATGAAGTTCCTTTAAACCAAGTAAAACAGGTAATTTAGCAGGTGAATGACAAGTAGAAACCCGCCCCTCGGGCATAGTAGCAATCACTCAGAACAGTATCAACTCCTTGGGCTCGCTCTTGGTAAAATATCAGCCCCTCGGGCTCACTCTCAAATCATGATGGGTACCCGCGCTCACTGTGGGGGTGCAGACTCCGGAGGTGCCCCTTACGGTCCAAGCGCAATATCAAGCCATCTCGTCGTAATAAAAAGTATCAGAGGCCCTCGGCCTTATATCACTCAGCATATCCTCACATATGGCTCTCGGCCTCACTCAGTCCGAAAATCATCACAAGCCCCTCGGGCATTAGTAAAACAGTAGTTCTCAGCCCAAAACATCATTTAGAAATATCATCTAAGTTCAAGTACGAATAAAAGTGGCTGAGTTTGTAAAATAGTAAATATCAACAGGACTGAGTTCAAGTAATAAGTCAAACAATGAGGAATTAGTGATAAAAATCCCGGAGGGTTCAAATAGTTGGCACGAAGCCCAAATAAGGCAATCAGCCCAAATCATGATGATAACAAATAAGTTTCAGTCAAATACGCGGTAAAATCATCAATCGGCACGGACCAAGTCACAATCCCCAGTTGTAAAAGACCGCACGCTCATCATCCAGCACGTGTCTCACCTCAATACAGCACTACGATGTGCAATCCGGGGTTTCAAATCCTCAAGACATTATTTACAACCATTACTCACCTCGAACCGGCTAATTCTCTAGCTCGCGACACCTTTGCCCCTCGAATTGGCCTCCTCGCGTGTCGAATCTATCCAAAATCAGAACGAATACGTCACAATATGCTAAGGGGAACAAAGCCCAAGCAAAAACAATCAAATATTCACAAAATTCCAGAAATTGGTCAAACCTGACCCCCGGGCCCATATCTCGGAATTTGACAAAATTCACAAAACTAGAATCCTTATGCTCTCACGAGTCTATCCATAGGAAAATTATCCAATTCCGATACCATTTGGTCCTTCAAATCATCATTTTATATTTTTGAAAGATTTCACAATTTTCTTCCCAAATTCCATCCCAAATCACGAATTAAATGATGAATTCAATGATAGATTCATGTACTCTAGCCAAATCTGAGTTAGAATCACTTACCCCGATGAATTTCTTGAAAAACCTTCAAAAAATCGCCAAAATCCGAGCTCTCTAGGTCAAAATATCAAATAAAACCCAAAACCTCGTATTTATAGAGTACCCCACAAATTTCCACCTCCACGGGCCGCACAAAATCGACCGCGGTCCGCATAAAACCAGTTTGGTCCGCACAAAAACGACCGCGGCCGCACAAGCTTTCCTCTAAAGTGATAGGCTTTAGTATTTTGGCCATAAGTTTCCCTAAGGATGTCCAAATTGCGATATCGTTACCTTTCTAGAAACAAGAGACGAAGGCCTACAACTTCCATTTTTGAATCATCTCAAAATTCCTTGTAGATCAAAGGATATGAGCTTCCGAAATAGGACCAGCGGAATATTCTTCACCGCGGCCGCACACCATTTTGTGCGGTCCGCACAACACCTACCGCGGCCGCACTTCGTTTTGTGCAGTCCGCATAGCACATACCGGGGATGCACTTCTTTTTGTGCGGACCGCGTGGGTGAGTTCCGAGGCCTACAACCCTTCTAGACCTGCTACAACTATGATTTTCGGCCTAAAACATTCCGGAACCTACCCGGAACTCCCGGAACTTCAAACCAATTGTACCAACACATCACATGACATCGTTCAAACTTGTTCAAAACTTTAGAACGCTCACAACAAAATCAACCACTAATTTCACATAAGATTCAAGCCTAAGAACTCCAAGAACTCTTAAATTATGCTTTCGATCAAAAAGTTTATCAAATCTCGTCCGAATGACCTAAAATTTTGCACACACATCCCAAATGACACAACGAAGTTACTGTCACTCTCGGAATTCCATTCCGACCCCTATATCAACTTCGCCAATTTAAGCCTAAATTTTTTCTACAACTCCAAAACCCATTCCGATCGCGCTCCTAAGTCACAAATCACCTCCCGAAGCTAACCGAACCATCAGAACTCACTTCCGAGCCTTCTAACACATAAGTCAATATCCGGTTGACTTTTCCAACTTAAGCCTTCTTAAAAGAGACTAAGTGTCTCATTTCTTACCAAATCCTCTCCGAATTTGAACTAATTAACCCGATCACATAAAACACGGATAATGAAGCATACAGAAGCTAAAATAGGGAAAAACGGAGTGGTAACTCATGAGACGACTGGACGGGTCGTCACATCCTCCCCAACTTAAACAAACGTTCGTCCTCGAATGAGTCAAGAAACATACCTGAAACCTCAAACAGGTGAGGATATCTGCTCCGCATCTCCCGCTCGGTCTCCCCGGTAGCCTCCTCCACGGGCCGACCTCTCCACTGCACTTTCACTGAAGCTATATCCTTTGACCTCAACTTTCGAACATGACAACCCAAAATTGCTACTAGCTCCACATCATAGGTCAAATAATCATCCAACTGAATCGTGCTGAAGTCCAAAACATGAGACGGATCCCCAATATACTTCCGGAGCATAGAAACATGAAATACCGGATGCACACTCGACAGGCTGGGTGGCAAAGCAAGCTCATAATCCACCTCCCCAATCCTTCGAAGCACCTAAAAAGGCCCAATGAACCGCGGACTCAACTTTACTTTCTTCCCAAATCTCATAACACCCTTCATGGGCGAAACGTCCATCAAGACCTTCTCACCAACCATGTAGGACACATTTCGAACCTTCTGGTCTGCATAACTCTTCTGTCACGACTGCGTTGTACGAAGCCTCTCTTGAATCACCTTCACCTTCTCTAAGGAATCTTGAACCAAATATGTCCCTAATAGCCTAGCCTCGTTGGGCTCGAACAAACCAACTGGAGATCTACACCGCCTCCCATACAAGGCCTCATATGGAGCCATCTGAATACTCGACTGGTAGCTATTGTTGTAAGCAAACTCTGCAAGCAGTAGAATCTTATCCCATGAAACTCTGAAATCAATAACACAAGCACGCAACATGTCCTCCAATATCTGAATAGTACGCTCGGACTGTCCGTCCGTCTGTGGGTAAAAAGTTGTGCTCAACTCCACCTGAGTACCCAACTCTCGCTGAACAGACTTCCAAAACTGGGAAGTAAACTGAGTACCCTAATCTGAAATGATAGAAACTGGAACACCATGCAGCTGAACAATCTCTTGGGTATATAACTCTGCTAACCGCTTTGAAGAATAGGTAGTACAAATAGGAATGAAGTGCGCGGACTTGGTCAGCCGATCCACAATCACCCAAATAGCATCGAACTTCTTCAAAGTCCGTGGAAGTTCAACAACAAAGTCCATAGTGATCCTCTCCCACTTCCACTCTGGGATATCTATCTGCTGAAGTAAGTCACCTGGTCTCTGATGCTCATATTTCACCTGCGGACAATTGAGACACCGAGATACAAATCCCACAATATCTTTCTTCATTCTTCTCCACTAATAGTGCTACCTCAAATCCCGGTACATCTTCGCGGCACCCGGATGAATAGAATACCGCGAGCTATGGGCCTTCTCTAGAATCAACTCTCTCAGCCCATCCACATTGGGCACACAAATCCGACCCTGCATCCTCAACACCCCATCATCACCGATGGTCACATCTCTGACATCATCATGCTGAACTCCGTCCTTAAGGACAAGCAAATGTGGGTCATCATACTAATGCTCTTTAATGCGATCAAATAAGGAAGACCGAGAAACCACACAAGCCAACACTTGACTGGGCTCCGAACTATCCAACCTTACGAATCGATTGTCCAAGGCCTGAACATCAATTGCAAGGGGTATCTCCCCAACTAAAATATATGCCAAACTCCCCATACTCACTGCCTTTCAGCTCAAAGCATCGACCACCACATTGGTGTTTCCCGGATGGTACAATATAGTGATATCATAATCCTTAAGCAACTCCAACCATCTCCGCTGCCTCAAATTAAGATCCTTTTGTTTGAACAAATGCTGAAGACTGCGATGATCAGTGAACACTTCACAAGATACGCCATACAAGTAATGCCTCCAAATTTTCAATGCATGAACTTTGGAAGCCAACTCCAAATCATGAACGGGGTAGTTCTTCTCATGGGGCTTCAACTGACGAGAAGCATACGCAATAACTCTACCCTCTTTCATCAATACACAACCAATCCCAACTCTCGAAGCATCACAATACACGGTATATGAACCTAAAGCTAATGGCAAGACCAATATTGGAGCTGTGGTCAAAGCCGTCTTGAGCTTCTGAAATCTCTGAACAAATCGATAATAGCCTGCCAACCCAAGAAAGCTACGAATCTCTATGGCTGAGGACGGTCTAGGCCAACTCTGAACCGCCTCAATCTTTTTTGGATCAACCTGAATACCCTCGCTGGACACCACGTGCCCCAAGAAAGCCATTGAACTGAGCCAAAACTCACACTTGAAGAATTTTGCATAAAGCTTCTCCTCCCTCAATCTCTGCAATAAAACTCTCAAATGCTCCGCGTGCTCCTCCTGACTACGCGAGTACACCAGGATATCATCAATGAATACTATAACGAACGAATCAGGATAAGGCCGGAACACACTGTTTATCAAATGCAAGAACGCTGCTGGGGAATTGGTTAGCCCGAAAGACATCACAAGGAACTCATAATGACCATATCTGCTCCTGAAAGCAGTCTTAAGAATATCTGACTCCCTGATCTTCAACTGGTGATAGCCCGAACGGAGATCACTTGGAGAAAACTCTCATTCCCTGAAACTGGTCAAGTAAATCATTAATGCGAGGCAAGGGATACTTGTTCTTAATTGTTACCTTGTTTAATTGCCTATAATCGATGCACATTCTCATTGTGCCATCCTTCTTCTTCACAAACAAAACCGACGCACCCCAAGGTGACACACTAGGCCGAATGAACCCCTTATCTAGGAGTTCCTAAAGATATTCCTTCAATTCTTTCAACTCTGCTGGTGCCATACGATACGGCGGAATAGAAATGGGCTGAGTGTTCGGCACCAGGTCAATACCAAAATTAATATCTCTATCCGGTGGCATGCCCGACAGGTCTGCAGGAAAAACATAAGGAAATTCCCTCACAACTGGGACAGAATCAATACTAGGAGTCTCAGCTCCAACATCCTTCACAAATGCTAGATATGAAAGGCAACCTTTCCCAACCATACGCTGGGCCTTCAAGAAAGAGATCACTCTACTAGGAACATAATCAGTTACAACACACCACTCGATCTGCGGTACACCTGCCATAGCCAAAGTGACGGTCTTAGCATGATAGTCTAGAATAGTACGACACGGAGATAACCAATCCATGCCCAAAATGACATAGAAATCTACCATGCTTAATGGTAGTAGATCCACTCGGGTCTCCAAACCCCCAATAGTCACCACGTATGATCGGTACACACGGTCTACAACAACAGTATCGCCCACCGGGGTAGATACAAGAACATGTAAAGCAAGAAACTTACGGGGGCGTACCCAAATAATGAGCAAAATATGATGACACATAAGAAAAGGTGGAACCAGGATCAACTAATACAGAGGCATCTTTGTGGCAGACTGAAACAATACCTGTAGTGACAGTGTCTGAAACAATGGCGCCTGGCCTGCTTGGAAGTGCATAGAAACGGGCCTGACCGCCCCCTGATCGACCTTCCCCTCTGGGGCGACCCCTGGCTACCTAACCTCCACCCCTAGCTGGGTGGGTGGGTGGTGAAGTAATTGGAGCAGAAGTAAAGGGCTGACCCCTCTGCTGGGATGAACTAGCAACACAACGAGGACATTGCCTCTACATATGCCCAAACTCTCCACATTCAAAACAACTCCCAGGTGCTGGAGAAGGTGACTGAAGGGAACCCCTCTCACCGGAGTGACTAGCTGACGCACTCGGCATAGAATAACCCTAAGCTGATGGGGCACGAGATGAACTCTGAGATGGGAGGGCACTAAGTGATAACTGGCCCTGCTGAGTACCGTGATAACCATGACCCGAAGATGCCCCAAAATAAGTTGGGTGGGCTGACTGAGCAGGCCTGAAAGAATGACCTCTACCATACTGCAACTGGCCCCTCGAAGGAGCACCACTGTAACTGCCAGATCCTCGAGGCCTCTTGGACTCCCTCTCCTCTCGATCCTGATGGGGAACCGTCTCAATCTTGCGAGCGATATCAACCACCTCCTCGAACGTAGCACCCAACACTCTCTCTCTCTAGTCATTAGAATACAGAGATGGTAGTTAAGGCCATCAACAAATCTCCTGATCCTCTCACGATCTGTCGGAACCATCCAGATGGCATGATGAGCCAACTCAAAAAACCGTGACTCATACCGTGACACAGTCATATCCCCCTGTCGCAACCACTCAAACTGCCTACGCAACTCCTCTCTGCAGGACTGCGGCATATAGTTCTCCAAGAAGAGAATGGAGAACTCCTGCCAAGTGAGGGGTGCTGCTCCCACAGGCCTACGCCTCTCATATGCCTCCCACCAAGTGAAGGCATCCTAAGAAAACTGAAAGGTAGTAAATACCACACCACTAGACTCAAGAATCCCTGCTGTACGGAGCATCCGCTGGCACTTATCCAAAAAACCCTGGGCATCCTCGCCCTCTGCTCTGCTAAATGTCAGAGGCTGGAGTCTACCAAACCTCTCAAGACGATACTGCTCATCATTCGGCATAACTGACATAATAAACTCCTGAGCTGGTGCAACCGGTTGGGCTGGAGGTGCCCCCGGCGTCTGAAGTCCCTGCATTACCTGCTCAGGTGCGCAAGCAGCGGGGGTATGATTTCCTCCCCCGGCCTATGAAGTAGCTGCTACTGTAGTGGCTGAAACTGCCTGAGCCAGGCCAGTGTAAACTAATAAGATATGTGCCATGGCCTCTTGAAGACCCAGAATCATGATGGGCACAACTGGTGCTTGAACTGGTGCTACTGGAGCATCCATAGCTGGAGCTTGATCCGGAGCTAGGGCAGCTGGTGGATATACAGGTGCTGCCCTCGCTGCTATGCCTCTGCCGCGACCATGACCGCGTCCACGACCGCGTCCATGGCCTCTAGTGGTCTTAGCTGGTGGCACTGGTGGTCGGCCACCTCATCCGATAGATCGCGTCCTCACCATCTGTGAGAGAATGTAATAACAGAAGTTTAGTACTTGGACCAACAAGTTCGCACGACAAGAATTTCAACAATATGAAGTTTTTTCCTAAAGGTTCTGCAGCCTCTCGAGGATAAATACTGACGTCTCTGTACCGATCCGCAAGACTCTACTAAACCTGCTCATGACTCATGAGACCTAAGTAACCTAAGCTCTGATACCAACTTGTCACGACCCAATTCCCCGAACCCGGTCGTGATGGCACCTCTCGTGAAGACAAGTCTAGCCAGACCAAAACCAACCACCTCTTTTAAACAGTTAAATACCATAAGTAGTTCTAAAACATGATATAATAACCATAATTTGTAGAATTAACGATAACAACAGTAGAAACCATCCCGACATAGCCCAAACCGGGGTGTCACAAGTCATGAGCAACTAATAGTTCCGGATACCAGTCTACTAGATACGAAATCCGTTACTGAAGTTCAAGAACATAAAAATAGTAAGATAAGGGAGGCACGGGGGCTGCGGACGCCAACAGCTACCTCGTAGTCTCCGAAAATACTACTTGGACTAGGAGGATCAGCACTCAGGAGTGGACTCTGCGATGCCTGAATATGCACACACGGTGCATGGAGTAATGTAAGTACTCCGATTCAGTGAGTAATAATCATAAATAATGGCTGAAAGCAAGAAAACACGTAAAGGCACAAAGCAATTCTATATCAAGCAGTAAAATCACTTAAGGCAGTAAATCCATGAAGAAATCAAATGAAGTTCCTTTAAACCAAGTAAAATAGGTAATTTAGCAGGTGAATAACAAGTAGAAACCCGCCCCTTGGGCATAGTAACAATCACTCAGAACAGTATCAGTCCCTTGGGCTCGCTCTCGGTACAATATTAGCCCTTCGGGCTCACTCTCAGTATAGTATCTCCCCCTCGGGCTCACTCTCAAATCATGATGGGTACCCGCGCTCATTGTGGGGGTGCAGACTCGGAAGGGGCCCTTTACGGCCCAAGCGCAATATCAAGCCATCTCGTGGCAATAAAAAGTATCACAGACCCTTGGCCTTATATCACTCAGCATATTCTCACATATGGCCTCGGCCTCACTTAGTCCGAAAATCATCACAAGCCCCACGGGAATTAGTAAAACAATAGTTCTCATCCCAAAACATCATTTAGAAATATCATTTAAGTTCAAATATGAATAAAAGTTGCTGAGTTTGTAAAACAGTAAATATCAACAGGACTGAGTTCAAGTAATAAGTCAAACAATGAGGAATTAGTGATAAAAATCCCCGGAGGGTTCAAATAGTTGGCACGAAGCCCAAATATGGCAATCAGCCCAAATCATGACGATAATAAATAAGTTTTAGTCAAATACGTGGTAAAATCATCAATCGGGACGGACCAAGTCACAATCTCCAGTGGTAAAAGACCTCACGCTCATCACCCAGCGTGTGTCTCACCTCAATACAGCACTACGAAGTGCAATCCGGGGTTTCAAACCCTCAGGACATCATTTACAACCATTACTCACCTCGAACCAACTAATTCTCTAGATCGCGACGCCTTTGCCCCTTGAATTGGTTTTCTTACGTGTTGAATCTATCCAAAATCAGAACGAATATATCACAATATGCTAAGGGAACAAAGACCAAGCAAAAACAATCGAATTATCACAAAATTCCAGAAATTGGTCAAACCCGACCCCTGGGCCCACATCTCGGAATTTGACAAAATTCACAAAACTAGAATCCTTATATTCTCACGAGTCTATCCATACAAAATTATCCAATTCCGATACCATTTGGTCCTTCAAATCATCATTTTATATTTTTGAAAGATTTCACAAATTTCTTCCCACATTCCATCCCAAATCACGAATTAAATAATGAATTCAATGATAGATTCATGTACTCTAGCCAAATCTGAGTTAGAATCACTTACCCCGATGAATTTCTTGAAAAACCTTCGAAAATCGCCAAAATCCGAGCTCTCTAGGTCAAAATATCAAATAAAACCCAAAACCTCGTATTTATAGAGTACCCCACAGATTTTCACCTCCGTGGGCCACACAAAATCAACCGCGGTCCGCACAAAACCAGTGCGGTCAGTACAAACACGACCGCATCCGCACAAGCTTTCCTCTGCAGTGACAGGCTTTAGTATTGTGGGCATAACTTTCGCTAAAGATGTCCAAATTTCAATATCTTTACCTTTCTGGAAACTAGACACGAAGGGCTACAACTTTTGTTTTTGAATTATCTCACAATTCCTTACAGATCAAAAGATATAAGCTTCCCAAGTAGAACCAGCGGAATGTTCTTCACCGCGGACGCACACCATTTTGTGCGGTCCGCACAACACCTACCGCGACCGCACTTCATTTTGTGTGGTCCACACAACACATACCGTGGCCGCAGGTTTTTTTTGTGCGGACCACGCGGGTGAGTTCCGAGGCCTGCAACCCTTCTGGACCTGCTACAGCTATGATTTTCGGCCTAAAACATCCTGGAACCTACCCGGAACTCCCGGAACTTCAAACCAATTGTACCAACACATCCCATGACACCGTTCAAACTTGTTCAAAACTTCGGAATGCTCACAACAACATCAATAACCAATTAACATAGGATTCAAGCCTAAGAACTCCAAGAACTCTTAAATTATGCTTTCGATCAAAAAGTCTATCAAATCTCGTCCGAATGACCTAAAATTTTGCACACACATCCCAAATGACACAACGAAGCTACTGTCACTCTCAGAATTCCATTCCAACCTCTATATAAAAATCTCGCCCATCAACCGGAACCGCCAAAATATCAACTTCGCCAATTTAAGCCTAAATCTTCTCTACAACTCCAAAACCCATTCTGGTCGCACTCCTAAGTCACAAATCACCTCCCAAAGCTAACAGAACCATCAGAACTCACTTCTGAGCCTTTTAACACATAAGTCAACATCCGATTGACTTTTCCAACTTAAGCCTTCTTAAAAGAGACTAAGTGTCTCATTTCTTACCAAATCCTATCCGAACTTGAACTAATCAACCCGATCACATATAACACGGATAACGAAGCATAAAGAAGCTAAAGTAGGGGAAAACGAAGCGGTAACTCATGAGACGACTGGCCGGGTCGTCATAGACAATCTGTAGATTTGTGTCCAGCTTTCCCACAGTTGTAGCAATTTCCGTTGAATCGCTTCTTACTTGGGTTGCTTTTCGGTCCAGAAGCATACTTCCTCTTTCTCTTATTTTGAGGAGTATCCTCAACAATGTTTTCTCCCATTATTGTTGAGTTTCCACGACCTCTCTTTTCAGCAGCTTTGTTGCCCTCTTCGATTCTCAACCGAATAATGAGATCTTCAAGCGACTTCTCCTTACGTTTGTGTTTCAAGTAGTTTTTGAAGTTCTTCCACAAAGGAGGCAACTTTTTAATTATCGCTGCTACTTGGAATGCTTCATTGATGACAAGACCTTCAATGAAAATTCTATTAATAAACATAATAAAATAATACTATCAATATTAGTATTAATTCTACTTATACCTTCATCAAGGAGATCGTGAATAATCACTTGCAATTCCTAGACTTGGGTAATAACAGATTTGCTATCTACCATTTTATAGTCCAAAAATTTAGCGACAACAAATTTCTTCAACCCGACATCTTCAAGTTTTGTATTTCCTTTCAAGATCAATCCGTAATTCTTTTGACGTCTTCACAACACTATAGAAGTTATACAGATCGTCCTCCAGTCCGCTAAGAATATAATTCTTGCACAGAAACTTAGAATGCTTCCACGCCTCAATCACGAGAAAAGCATTTACTCTTTGGAGTTTCATCGAGCAGAACATGAACGTCTTCCTTAATGAACTTATATAGACTTAAAGTAGTCAAGTAGAAGAACATATTCTACTCTCACTGCTTGAAATCAATCCTGAAAAATTTTCCGAGTTTTTCTGCTAGTGCCAATACCGGTGTTGTTCGGCAAGTTGATGCATTGGCAGTCACGATAGGAACAGTTTGGTTCCCGTTGTCATTCATCATTTCTGTTAAAGAATGATGCAAACAAACGTTAAAATCACGTAGATTTTAATCTCCAACGGAGTAGAAAACCACAAAGCTTCTAGTCTCCAGAACAGTGAATATAACACAAATACAAAAAATAAATTTAAATTCCTTAAACTTTTTAGTATCCTGTATTTGTAAAAATAATTCTGGAGAATATAAAATAACATATAAACAGAATGAAAAACAGAAACAATATTTAATCCGAGCCTACTAAATTCACAGTGTTTCGTCAAGGAATTTAATCCCCTCCTAGTACCTAAGGTTGTGGATTATTTTCTCCCAAGATAGAACAAATTACACACTGGTGTAGCGGTACTTCAAACCCTAGTGTTTTAGCGAACACAAAGATCAGTAGCAAATCACACTTACTGTTGCTTAGTAGTTAAAACAATGTAGAAGAAAGGAGGAGAAGTCAGAAATTCGTATTGAAAATCTGATCTTATATATATATGTTGAGACTCTTCAGAAATGCTATCATGTCCGTTTAAAAAAAATGGCCATAACGTAAATGGATATTTAAGCAACAATAAAACGGTAGTTCAAACCTTATTCTTCCGTTACAAAAATGGAAAACAGATGGGAAGGGAACATAATTTTTTGTAGAATCCGAAGCCGAAGCTAAGCCGAGCGAGCGACGACAACGACGGTGTGAGGCTTTCCTTCTTCTTAACTCTTTAAGAGCTATAAGAAGAGCAATTGTATATATACCCATCAAAAACCTTTTTCTCTTCCAATATGGGACAACGCCCCATTGTCAAGGGGAGGAAACTTGTGATGACCCAAAAGATCATCAGTTATGTTAAAAGTAAATTGTGCATTCCGAGGCCTTTAAAAAACCTCTTTCGGCATCACCCCGATTTGTGTGCGCAGTCCGGGAGCGCAGCCAGAAAGCTATTGTGTGAAAATCTGTGAAAAATGATAAATTTTGCCTTTAAAATTGATTTAAGTTGACTTCAGTCAACATTTTGGGTAAATGGACCGGGACTCATGATTTGACGGTCCCCGAAGGTCAGTAGGAAAATATGGGACTTGGGCGTATGCCCGAAATCGAATTCCGAGGTCCCAAGCCCGAGAAATGAATTTTTAAAGAAAATTATTTTCTGAAATTATTTCTGAGTTTTAGAAATGAAATGAATTTAAAACTCGATGGTATCGGGCCCGTATTTTGGTTCCGACTCCCGGTATAGGTCTTATATGTGATTTAAGATAAGTCTGTGAAATTTGGTAAGAAACGGACTTGAAATGATGTGAATCAGATCATATTTGAGAAAAATGGAAAATTTGAAGTTCTTGAGAAATTTCATGATTTTGATATTAAATTCATAGTTGTTGATGTTATTTTAGTGATTTGAATGCACGAGCGAGTCCGTATGATGTTTTTAGGTTGGTGTGCATGTTTGATTTGGAGCCCCAAGGCTTCGGGTGAGTTTTGGATAGGCCACGGGGTGGATTTTGGACTTGGAAAAATTGCAGACCTTTAGTTGTTGCATTGCAGGCCTGCAGGCTTTGCATTTGCGAAGCCTGGCTTGTAAATGCGAGTTCGCAAATGCAATGGCCTTATCGCAAATGCAAACAATGGCCCAGACCAGCTACCTCGCAATTGTGAGGGGCCTATCGCAAATGCGATACTTCCCCCACTTAGCCAGTCGTCGCAAATGCGACACAAAGTTCGCATTTCCCAACATGCAAATGCGAGAACACCCTTCGCAAATGCGAACATAGCAGAAGCGGTCGCAATTGCGACATCTGCAACCTGCAATTTTATAACTTAGCAGAAATCTTTCATTTTCACACTCTTTTAAAACCAAAACACACTTAGGCGATTTTCCAAAGGCAACTTGTTCTCCAAATCGATTGTAGGTCAATTTTAACTCATTTCAATCATTAACATCTTTTCATATGATTTCAACTCCAAATCAATGAATTTCATGGGGGAAATTGGGTGTTTTGGGTAGAACGTAGGTTTTTCAAAAATTGGGGATTAGGACATCGATTTGAGGTCCTTTTTCAAAACAAATTATATATTTGGGTTCATGGGGGAATATGTGATCGAGTTTTGGTTCGAACCTCAGATTTTGATCATGTGGGCCCAGGGGCAATTTTTGACTTTTTGGGTACTTTGAAAAACTTATTTTCATGCATTGTCATTGATTCATTTAGCGGTTATTGATATAATTAAGTAACTTGTGGCTAGATACGAGCGAATTGGTGGTGGAATCACGAGGTAAAGCGATAGTAGAGGCTTGAATTTTGTTCGTGGCATCGAGGTAAGTGTTTGGTCTAACATTAACTTGAGGGATTAGGAGTTGTATCTTATTTGCTACGTGTTAATTGTGGAGTACGACAAATAGGCATGGTGATGAGTATCTATATGTTGGTGTCAAGCATGCCCGTGAGTCGTATACTATGATTAATGTGATTTCATTTGTATTGTTCATGCCTTTTGTGAGGATTTCTACTATTAATCAAGGCTCGTGGAAGTAGTATTGGGATTTGAATATTGAAGAGCGTTGGCTCAAGTTGTTAAATGAATTGTGGAAGTATAATTGGCAATTGAATACTATAGAGTATTGGTTCAAGTTGTGAAGTGAGTTGTGAAGTAGATGTGAAAAGGAAAAGAGAAGAGGATTTTTGATATTGTTCCCTTGCCGGGATGTTATTGTGGTTTCATTTATTTCCTCGCCCTTATTTCTTGTGAGTATTGTTTCGGCAAGAGAGTATTAAAGCACGAAGGGTGATGTCGTGTACTAGTCCTTCATTTTCCTGAATCTTATTGATAATTGAGTTATGTTGTCCTTTACGTTTATTTACTAATTATCTGTTGTTACTTGATTCTATTATGTGGTTCTTGATTCCCTTGCCGGGATGTTGTTCTTCCCTTCTTGTTCCCTTGTCAGGGCTCCATTGTGATTGGTATTGAAATGTATATTGGGATCGGGTTGCACGGTGCAACAATATTATATTTGGATCGGGTTGCATGCCGCAACAATATTATATTTGGATAGGGTTGCACGCCGCAATAATATTATATTGGGATCGGATTGCACGCCCCAACAATAATATAATTGGATCGGGTTGGACACCACAACAGTGATAAATGATATGGATCGGGTTGTACGACGCAACATATTTTATTATGTTTTGGGATCGGGTTGCGCGCCGCAACAATTGATGACACGAAGTGTTTATAGATTGGTTACGATTTCCTTATTGTTTTGCTGTAAACTCTAAATTGTTCTTATGCTTTTCTCTTAATTTAATATTGGTACTGATATTCCCCCACAACATGTACCCCCTTCCATCTTTACTTGTTTATTCCTGTTTTATTTTCCGCTGCATATTAATAAACTTCTCAGGTTTATTTGGTAGTCAGGTCCTAGCCTCGTCACTACTTCGTCGGGGTTAGGCCAGACACTTACCAACACATGAGGTCGGTTGTGCTAATACTACACTCTGCACTATGTGCAGATCCCGGAGCGGCAGCTTTTGGACAGTAGCATTTGGTGGCTGCCTTCAGTCCAGTTAGAGATCCCGAGGTAGCCCTGCAGGCGTCCGCATGCCCGGTGTTCTCTTCTATCTTTATGTGTACTCTGTTTTCAGTTGCTTTCGAGACAGATTTTACTTTCTTAGACAGTCCGTGATATTGTGACACCAGATTCCGGGTAGAGATGTATGTTGGAATTGTCGTACTGCTTATGGTTAATTTATCAGATTAAGTCTTCCACTTGTACTTAGTCATCGCTAATATTTCACTTATTTCATTATTGACTTAAATTGTTAAAAGGGCTAAATAAAAGGGTTAGTGATTCTATATTACGCGACATGCCTAGCTTTCATGAGTAGGAGCCATCACGACTCCTGAGGTGGGAAATACAGGCCGTGACAAGTTGGTATCAGAGCTCTAGGTTACATAGGTCTCATAATTTACAGACAAGCTTAGTAGAGTATGAGGGATCGATATGGAGACGTCTGTATTTATCCCTAGAGGCTACAGAGTAAGGAAAATTTTCACATCTATTTTTTACTGTCATGCGATTTTGTTCTCTCAATGCTAAATTGAAACCTCTAGTCTTGTACTTTCGCGAATGGCGAGGTCATGTACCGCTTCTTCAGCCGAACAATAGTACAGACCGGTTTTAGATCAGCTACATCTTCGGAGGCTTTGCAGAGGATGGATAGGTTTCACCAAGCTCTTCGCTACCACTTTCAGTGGTGCATCTTCTGAGGATCCCTAGGATTATCTAGGCAGTTGTCATGAGGTTCTCAGGAACATGGGGGTAGTGGAGACCAATGTGGTCGACTTTGCTACTTTTCGCTTGTCAAGATTCGCCAAGACTTGTCAGAGAGAATATTGTTTGGCTAGACCAGTTAGGTCATCAGCTTTAACTTGGAATCAGTTTCTCAGCTATTTTGGAGAAGTTTCGTCCTGTCACTCAGAGAGAGATCTACCAGAGGTAGCTTGAGCGTCTCCAGCAAAGTTATATGACTGTTACTCAGTATAAGACCATGTATAATGATTTGACCCGTCATGCTCTTCTTATACTTCCACTAAGAGAGAAAGAGAGTGAAGAGGTTCATTGGGGGATTCATTTAGCCCGCTCAGTCAAATAGAGGTGGAGGTAGAGATGCTAGAGGTGGAGGTAGAAGTATTAGAGGTGGAGGTACAGGTACTGTTCTGGTTTGTAGTAGAGTTGCTTCGATTTTATTTGATCCAGGATCTACATACTCTTATGTGTCATCTTATTTTGCGTCGTATCTGGTCATTCCTAGTGATTCTTTGAGTGCTCCAGTTTATGTGTCTACACCGATGGGTGATTCCATTATGGTGGATCGTGTGCATCGTTCGTGCATAGTTGTGATTGGGGGTCTTAAGGCTCGTGTAGATTTGTTACAATTGGATATGGTTGATTTCGATGTCATATTGAGGATGGACTGGTTGTCACCTTACCACGCTATCTTGGACTATCATGCCAAGACTGTGACCTTAGCCTTGCCGAATTTACCTCGTTTAGAGTTGGGCACATGGGTTGAGTTGAGCACAACGTTTCATCCTCAGACGGACGGGCAGTCCGAGCAGACTATTCAGATTTTAGAGGATATGCTTCGAGCTTGTGTCATTGACTTTGGAGGCTCGTGGGACCAGTTTTTGCCCTTAGGAGAGTTTGCCTACAACAACAACTACCATTTGAGTATCCAGATGGCTCCGCATGAGGCTTTGTATGGTAGGCGGTGTCGGTCGCCGGTTGGATGGTTTGAACCGGGGGAGGCTCGGTTGTTGGGTACGGATCTGTTTCAAGATGCCTTGGACAAGGTCAGGATTATTCAGGATAAGTGTCGTACGGCTCAGTCCAGACAAAAGAGTTATGTCGGCTGCAAGGTTCGTGATTTGGCATTCATGGTCGGTGAGCGAGTATTGCTTCAAGTGTCGCATATGAATCTAGGGCCAATGAAGCCCTAGATTCATTGGCCCGTTTGAGATTCTTGATCGAGTGGGAGAGGTGGCTTACAAACTTGCGTTGCCACTGAGCTTATCTGTCGTGCATCCAGTATTTCATGTGTCCATGCTTCAGAAATATCACGGAGATCCATCCCACATGTTAGATTTCAGCACTGTTTAGTTGGACGAGGACTTGTCTTATGATAAGGAGCCGGTAGCTATTCTAGACCGGTAGGTTCGTCAGTTGAGATCGAAGAGTTTTCCTTCTGTTCGTGTTCAGTGGAGAGGTCAGCCCGCTGAGGCATCGACCTGGCAGTCCGAGTCCGATATGCAGAGCCGTTATCCCCATCTTTTCCCCGACTCAGGTAATTCCTTCTTCTGTCTGTTCGAGGATGAACGGTTATTTTAGAGGTGGAGGATGTGATGACCCAAAAGGTCATCAGTTTTGTTAAAAGTAAATTCTACATTCCGAGTCCATATAAAAAACCTCTTTCAGCATCACCTCGATTTGCGTGCACAGTCCGGGCACACAACCGGAAAGCTATTATGTGAAAATCTATGAAAAATGATAAATTTTCCCTTTAAAATTGATTTAAGTTGACTTTGATCAATATTTTGGGTAAACGGATCCGGACTCATGATTTGACGGTCCTAGAGGGTCCGTAGGAAAATATGGGACTTGGGCTTATGTCCGGAATCGAATTCAGAGGTCCTAGGCCCGAGAAATGAATTTTTTAAAGAAAATTATTTTCTGAAATTATTTCTGAGTTTTGGAAATGAAATGAGTTTAAAACTCGATGGTATCGGGCCCGTATTTTGGTTCTGGTGCCTAGTACAGATCTTATTTGTGATTTAAGATAAGTCTGTGAAATTTGGTAAGAAACGGACTTGAAACAACGTGAATCAAATCATATTTGAGAAAAATGGAAAATTTGAAGTTCTTTAGAAATTTCATGATTTTGATGTTAAATTCATAGTTGTTGATGTTATTTTAGTGATTTAAATGCACGAGCGAGTCCGTATGATGTTTTTAGGTTGGTGTGCATGTTGGTTTGGAGGCGCGAGGGCTCAAGTGATTTTTGGATAGGCCACGGGGTGAATTTTGGACTTGGAAAAATTGCAGACCTTCAGCTGTTGCATTGCAGGCCTGCAGGCTTCGCATTTGCGAAGCCTGGATCGTAAATGTGAGTTCACAAATGCGAAGGCCTTGTCGCAAATACGAACAATGGCCTAGGCTAGCTACCTCGTAGTTGCGAGGGACCTATCGCAAATGCGATACTTCCCCTTCTTAGCTAGTCGTCGCAAATGCGACACAGTGTTTGCATTTCCCAACTCGCAAATGCGAGAACACCCTTCGCAAATACGAACATAGCAGAAGTCTGGGTTTGCAATTGCGAACCCTGGTCGCAATTGCGACATCTGCAACCTGCAATTTTATAACTTAGCAGAAAATCTTTTATTTTTCACACTCTTTCAAAATCAAAACACTTTTGGGCGATTTTTCAAAGGCAACTTCTTCTCTAAATCAATTGTAAGTCAATTTTAACTCATTTTCTTCAATCATTAATATCTTTTCACATGATTTCAACTCCAAATCAATGAATTTCATGGGGGAAATTGGGTGTTTTGGGTAGAACATAGGTTTTTCAAAAATTGGGGATTTGGACCTCGATTTGAGGTCCGATTTCAAAATAAATTATATATTTGGGTTCGGTGGGGAATGGGTGATCAGGTTTTGGTTCGAACCTCAGATTTTGACCATGTAGGCCCGGGGGCAATTTTTGACTTTTTTGGTAAAACTTTGGAAAACTTATTTTCATGCATTGGCGTTGATTCGTTTAGCGTTTATTGATGTAATTAAGTAACTTGTGGCTAGATACGAGCAAATTAATGGTGGAATCACGAGGTAAAGCGATAGTAGAGGCTTGAATTGTGTTCGTGGCATCGAGGTAAGTGTTTGTTCAAACCTTAGCTTGAGGGATTAGGAGTTGTGTCTTATTTTCTACGTGTTAATTGTGGAGTACGACGTATAGGCATGGTGACGAGTATCTATACATTGGTGTCAATCATGCCCGTGAGTCTTATACTATGATTAATGTGATTTCGTTTGTATTGTTCATGCCTTTTGTGAGGATTTCTATTATTAAGCAAGGCTCGTGGAAGTAGTATTGGAATTTGAATATTGAAGAGTGTTGGCTCAAGTTGTAAAATGAATTGTGGATGTATAATTGGCAATTGAACCCTATAGAGCATTGTCTCAAGTTGTGAAGTAGATGTGAAAAGGAAAAGCGAAGAGGATTTTTGATATTGTTCCCATACCGGGATGTTATCGTGATTTCATTTATTTCCTCGCCCTTATTTCTTGTGAGTATTGTTTTGGTAAGAGAGTGTTAAAGCACGAAGGGCGATGCCGTGCACTTGTCCTTTATTTTCCTGAATCTTGTTGATAATTGAGTTATGTTGTCCTTTATGTTTATTTACTGGTTTTCTGTTGTTACTTGATTCTATTATGTTGTTCTTGATTCCCTTGCCAGGATTTTGTTGTTCCCTTATTGTTCCCTTGTTTGGTCTCTATTGTGATTGGTGTTGAATTGTATATTGGGATCGGGTTGCACGGCGCAACAATATTATATTTAGATCGGGTTGCACGCCGCAACAATATTATATTGGGATCGGATTGCATGCCGCAATAATATTATATTGGGATCGGGTTGCATGCCCCAACAATAATATAATTGGATCGGGTTGCACGCCGCAACACCGATAAATAATATGGATCGGGTTGCACGCCGCAACAAATTTTATTATATTTTGGGATCGGGTTACGAGCCGCAGCAATTGATAACACAAAGTGTTTATAGATTGGTTACGAGTTCCTTATTATTTTGCTGTAAATTCTAAATTGTTCTTATGTTTTTTCTCTTACTTTATTGTTGGTATTGATATTCCCCCACAGCATGTTCCCCCTCCCATCTTTACTTGTTTATTCCTGTTTTATTTTCCGCTGCATATTATATAACTACACAGGTTTATTTGGTAGTCAGGTCCTAGCCTCGTCACTACTTCGTCGGGGTTAGGCCAAGAACTTACCAGCACATGGGGTCGGTTGTGCTGATACTACACTCTACACTATGTGCAGATCCCGGAGTGGCAGCTTTTGGACAGTAGCATTGGGTGGATGCCTTCAGTCTAGTTAGAGATCCTGAGGTAGTCCTGCAGGCATCCGCAGGCCCGACGTTCTCTTCTATCTTTTTGTGTACGCTGTTTTCAGTTGCTTCCGAGACAGTTTTTACTTTCTTTTCAGACACTTGTATGTAACATTCATAGACAGTCCATGATATTCTGACACCGAATTCCGGGTAGAGATGTATGTTGGCATTGTCGTACTGTTTATGGTTAATTTATCAGATTAAATCTTTCGCTTGTACTTAGTTATCGCTAATATTTCACTGTTATTTCATTGTTGACTTAAATTGTTAAAAGGGCTAAATAAAAAGGTTAGTGATTCTATATTTGCCTAGCTTTTACGGGTAGGCGCCATCACGACTCCCGAGGGTAGAAAATCCAGGTCGGGACAAAACTTAAAATTTCACTATTTTATTTTCCCTCCATTTCCCATTCACCCTCTTTTAAGCTTATTTTAGCTTAAAACCCTCAATAGCATCCTCATAATCACTTTCAGAATTATCATTGCTTTGGCACCTAAATTAGGCATATGACAAAATGTCATATATTATCTCTAAATAATTAAGACTATTTGTTTGTATAATTTATCTTACCAATACACAAATAGATATAAAATTCAGACAAAATAATAATTAAATATTTATTCTAAAAATATTTTGACAAATATTTCTTTTTAGATTGTGTTGTAAAATCATTTGTACGATGAAAACAATTTAAATGCTTGTGACAATGTCAAGTGGTGATACTTATGCAGTGACAGCCAGTGTAGTTAGGACTGAAGGGTAGCAATGGAGATAGTTAGTGACATGTGGTGATGGTTTCTGGTGGTAATTAGAGTGATGGCTATGTGATCGATATAGTGATGGAGGTAGTTCGATGTAAAGGTTGATTACAGAAGTGATTGTACAATGGTGGTTGATGATAAAGGTATTTCGCAGCGAAGGTTTTTCTATAATAGTCAATAGAATAGTGGTAAAAGGATCATACAAAAAGGAAAATTATGTTAGCAGTATATTTTAATGATTTTAATAAAGATCTTGATACTTAAACTATTCAAAACAACAAAGTGATACGGTAAATAATTAAAAAAGGAAGAAGATAAATATAATTAATCAATTGAGATCTGAATGATTCTCAGACCTTCACAAATCTTAGTGTATATAATGTTCAAACATTAAATAAAAAGAAACGAGTGAAGAAAGTTCTGACATTGCGGAATCAAATAAATTAGAGAGAAAATTAGAGAGCTATAACTTGACATACAATCATTTAGAGGAACTTATAACTAAGTACAAAATTGAATGAACAGACGGATCTTATATATAGTGCTCGAAATTCAACTTTATTCTTTTAGTAAATCTGTCAATATTTTATCATATTATTAATGAAGAGAAAACAAACGGAATGAAATTAATTTTAACAGCTTAGCATCTGAGTGAAATTAGATATTCAAATTTGTAAAATGGTTAGAAAATCCGATTAAAAAGATATTTATAATTAACTTGACACGATAAATATCCATAGTTAAAGACGAATCAAACATAGTGACTCAAAATGGAACTATGTATGTGTTTACAGATCACTTAAAGAATTTTTTTATATATAAATACACACACTCCTATGTACATATATTAAATCGTATACTTGTTATCTTTCAGATTCTAAATTTGCTTCTAGTCAACGGTATTGTCTTAACATTTATACATATAGTTTAATTAAAAAATACATACAATTTTTAGATTTGCCTCGAGTCCACAATATTTGTGGTACTTATATACATATAATTTCTAGTTTTGTCCCTTTTTATGATTTTGCAAGAAATAAGAAAAATAGAGTATAAATTATTTAAAAACTAAAATTGGATGCAGATTACAAATGACAGCACACAGTAAGGGTGAAAAATAAAAAGATTTCTTAAACTACGTGTTAGAGAGAATAAGGAACAATTATCACACTTTGTTTATGCTATTGATGACCGTTAACGTCTAATAATTTTAATGCTTAAATCATACATAATTTTTATCACAAATTGTAGTCTAACTGTATACGGTAAAATCGAGCTTATGGTACATCCCGACTTCCGATAAGATAAATCGAGCTAGAAACATGATTACAAGGAAGCGAAATTGAGGCAAGGGTCTCATCGAGTCAGAGTCCGGGGGCATGACACTGACCCTCGAGCATAACAGGGCCATAATCCGGGATCGGTCTAAATCTCAAAAGACTTCGAAGAACGTTGTTGGGCAACCAAGCATGACCAACATATGGCCGTGTTATCTGCGACCGACCAGACATCACGGTGCAGAGCTCGGCACGCATCGATAGAAAACCGGTGAGTAGTTAAACAGAAGATGTCTTATCTTTTATAGAATTGTATTTAGGGTAAAACTCTCCTACTATATAAAGTGGAGTCTGATTATTCATTGAACACACTGTAACACACGCATATCAAGGCAATATACTATTATTTTCTTGGTTCTTATTCTTATTCATTAGTGCTGGTCAGTGTGAGTCCGGATCGGGGTTGGATATTTCATTGATGCTAGAATCCTCCTCCTCGCGTGGTTTGAATTTAATATATCTTTATTTATTTAATTTAATACAAGTTATAATTTGTAGCGAATTAATCTGTGTATCCTTAAAACCGCTTACAAATTTAATTGTTATCTGTTTTTGAGGTAAAATGTTGGGCGCCCACCGTGGGGCTACGGATAATAGTGGCAATTCGATACAAATTCCCATAACACACTCTATTTCACACTTGTTCTTTGAATTGTCTTTAATTTCAAGTCAAAGTTTAAAACGCAAAACTCCAATCTGCCCCTCTAAACGGGGATGGTAAGTCCGGTCATAATGGCAAGAAATACAATATGGTACCCGGTAACGAGGTGCCTCATGTTGATCTCAACGGAGTCCCGGGCGCGGAACCAAATTATGCTAACTCACATGTGGCCATCAATGCGAATTAACATCGTCCGCGTGGGAGTTCGATCATTGGCCCAAAATACACACGATGGTGAAGGTAATGGGATCAACTTGCGGAATATCTTCAAAATGCTATAGGCTCAACAGACAGCAATAGCCCAGCTGCAGAACCAATGCCGCACTCTCAGCAGAGTTGAGCCTGTGCCATCCCAGCAAATCACTCGCAAAAAGGAACCAGTCAAGGAGAGGCCGAGTGAAGCTGGGCCTGGGACTAACCTTAAGATAATAAAGATGCTTGAAGAACTAACAAAACGGGTGGAAACCTACAACTCCAGGGTTGATCAAATTCCAGGAGCGTCACTGATACTGAAGGGCTGGGATTCCAAGATGTTTGTTCAAAAACCTTTTCCTCCAATCGCAGCTCCGAAGTCAATCCCAAAGAAGTTCCGTATGACCAAGATTCCTAAGTACAACGGAACAACTGACCCAAATGAGCATGTGACGTCTTATACGTGTGCCATCAAAATGGAACGACTTGGAGGATGATGAGATAGAGTCCGTCCTACTGAAAAAGTTCGAGGAAACTTTGTCAAAGGGAAATATTATATGGTATCACAACTTACCCCCTAATTCTATTGATTCATTTGTTATTTTTGCAAATTCTTTCGTGATAACACATGTCCAGTCCATCAAGGTCGTGACCAGGAAGTTGGATCTTTTCAAAGTAAAACAGACAGATAAAGAGATGCTTAAGGAATTCATATCTCGGTTTCAAATGGAACGAATGGACCTGCCTCCGGTCGTGGACGATTGGGCCGTTCAAGCCTTCACCCAAGGGCTCAATGCTCGAAGTTCGTTGGCTTCACAGCAGTTGAAACAAAACCTGATAGAATACCTGACGGTAACTTGGGCCGACGTCCATAACCGGTACTAGTCAAAAATCAGGGTCGAAGATGATCAACTTGGGGCCTCTTCCGGATCCGTTTATCGCGTCAGAACTAGTGACCGATCCAAAAGAGACATTTGTCGTGAACCAAGATCAAATAGATATCAGTATCAACCATACAACGGAGATCGAATAGGCAACGGGTCTGGGCACAACCCTATTAAGAGTGAGATAAGGAGTGACCGAGGTCATAATAATCGATGGCTCATGAGCAAGAACGGTTTTGACAGACCCATCGGGCCTAAGGAAGCACTGAGGTTATCAGAGTAAAACCTCAACATCAATGATGCTGCCATTGTATCTTCCATAGGACACATCAATGATACCAAGTGGCCTCAACCTTTACAGTTTGATCTTTCCCAAAAGGACCCCAACCTAATATGTAAGAATCATGGCACTCACGGCCACAAAACTGAAGACTGCCGACCATTGAGAGAGAAAGTAGCCCCGTTATTCAACAACGGACACCTCCACAAGTTCCTAAGTGATCGAGCAAAAATTCATTTCAGGAATATGGACTCCAATAAGCAGATCAAATAGGAGGAACCTCAGCACGTCATTAATATGATCATCGGTGGAGTAGATGTCCCCTAGTGGACAATGTTAAAGCGCACCAAAGTATCCATCACAAGGGAAAAATGGACTCGAGATTACGTGCCAGAGGAAACCATAACCTTCAATGACGAGGATGCCAAAAGCATCGTGCAATCACATAATGATGCACTGGTAATATCTGTACTCATAAATAAATCTCGAGTTAAGTGTGTGTTAATTGATCTAGGTAGATAAGCCAATATCATCAGATCGAGAGTCGTAGAACATCTAGGTCTACAAGACCAAATTGTGCCTACAGTCCAAGTTCTAAATGGATTCAACATGGCATGTGAGACCACTAAAGGGAAATAACACTATCAGTAAACGCCGCTGGACCATTCAGGAAACAAAATTCTACATGATCGAAGGAGATATTAGATATAATGCTTTGTTCGAAAGGCCGTGGATTCACAACATGAGGGCAGTGCCCTCGAAACTACAATAGGTGTTGAAATTCCTAACACCCTGAGGGATTAACACAATTTACGGAGAGCAACCAGCCGCGAAGGAGATGTTCGCGGTCTATGAAGTAGTCCTGATGTCCTCACATTCATCGCCAAAGTATCTGAGTTCGGTCGCCAAGCAATAAACCAAATAGCAATCACCGACACCGGCCCCGAAATAACTGGAGAAGCAGGGGATAGGTGAGGACGACGGCTACGAATTTCCCAGGCCTTTCATAGTCCCCGACAATTCCGATGCCACCAAATCAATGGTCGAAGAACTGGAGCAAGTCATATTGATCGAGCACATGACCGATCATAAGGTATACCTGGGCACGGGGTTAAGTCCCGAGCTCAGGAAAAAACTCATGAAATTCCTTATAGCTAACATATATTTTTCGATTGGTCCCACCTTGATAGACAGGGATCCTGTTGGAAATAACTACTCACAAGCTTAGCTCGGATCTGAAGTTCCACCTGGTCAAACAGAAAAGGAGGCCTCAGTCCAAAGTTAAGCATGCATTCATCAAAGACAAGGTATCTAAACTCCTTAAAATAGGATCCATTCGGAAGTTTAAGTACCCGGATTGGTTAGCAAACGTAGTGGTAGTCCCTAAAAAAGGGAATAAATTAAGAATGTGTGTGGACTATAAATACTTGAATAAATCATGTTCCAAAGACTCTTTCTCTTTGCCCAACATCGATTGCATGATCGATACAACGGCTGGCCACGATATCCTCAATTTTCTCGATGCTTGTTCCGGGTACAACCAAATTTGGATGGACCCGGGTGACTAAGTACGACACCTACTGCTATAACATAATGCCATTCGAATTTAAAAATGTCGGTTCCACTTACCAATGCCTAGTACATCAGATGTTTGAAGAACAAATAGGAAAATCAATGGACGTTTACATTGACGTTATGTTAGTTAAGTCCCTACGAGCAAATGACTATTTGAAACATTTGCAGGAAACCTTCAACATATTGAAGAATTAGAATATGAAGATGAACCCATAGAAATGCGCAGTTGGAGTTGGGTCTGGGAAATTTCTCGAATTCATGGTATCTAACCGGGGAATCGAAATTAATCTCGATAAAATCAAGGCCATAGAGGATATCACCGTGGTGGACAATGTCAAGGCCGTTCAAAGGTTAACCAAGCGCATAGCCTCTTTGGGTCGATTCATCTCGAGGTCCTCCGACAAGTGCCATCGATTCTTCTCGTTTTTTAAGAAGAAGAATAACTTCTCATAGACCCCAGAGTTCCAACAAACCTTGGAAGCCTCTCGAGCCCGCCTTTGCTTCATACTCCAAAGGTAGACGAACAACTGTACATGTACTTAGCGGTATCTGAGATTGCAGTAAGTGGAGTCCTGGTCTGGGAAGAGGAAGGTACACAATTTATCATCTATTATGTTAGTAGGACTCTAGGCAAGGCTAAACTAGATATCCTCACCTAGAAAGATTGGCGCTCGCTTTGCTAAGTTCCTCGAGGAAGTTAAAACCATATTTTCAATGCCATCCCATATGATTACCCATTTAGAAAAATAATGCATAAACCCGAGCTCTCGGGATGGTTAGCCAAATGGGCTGTGGAGATCAGCAGGTACGATATCGAATATCGACCCTGAACTGCCTTCAACTCTCAAATTTTGGCGGACTTTTTGACCGACATCACGCCGGCCCTAATACCCAAGGTCGAAAGAGAATGGTTGTTCAACTGGGGGACTTCCTCGAGAATCTGGACCCTCATTATGGGTGGTGCCTCGAACATAAAGGGTTTCGGACATGGCATCGTGTTGAAGCCATCGACAGGTAACATAGTTAGACAATCTATTAGGATTGTAAAATTGACTACCAACGAGGCCGAGTATGAGACTATGATTGTAAGTCTCGAACTGGCTAAAAGCCTGGGGGCTGATGTGATTGAAGCTAAGTGCGATTCCCTCCTTGTGGTATACCAAATCAATGGAACGTTCGAAATTAAAGAGGAATGAATGCGAATGGACCTAGATAAACTACAGGTAATGCTACATCGGCTCAAAGAGTGGACTTCACAACATGTACCTCGGGATCAAAACAACGAAGCCGATGCTCTTGCTAACTTAGGATCGTCGTTTGATGACTATGAGTTCAACTCAGGAATGGTCGTATAACTCATGAAGGGTAGTGGAAGAAGGACACACTGAGATAAACTCTATAAGATTAACCTGGGATTGGAGAAACAAGTATATAGATTACCTAAAGACTGGGAAACTGCCCTTGGACCCTAAAGAAGTAAGAGCTCTCTGCACAAAGGCGGCTAGGTTTAGCATGTCCGAAGACAACACCCTATTTAGAAAAACGTTCGATGGCCCACTCTCCATATTTCTAGGACCAGGAAATACTAAATGTGTATTGAGGAAAATTCATGAAGGCACCTAGGGGAATTATTTAGGTGCCGAATAGTTGGTTCGTATGATAATTAGAGTCGGCTACTGCTGGATTGACATGGAAAAAGGCGCAAGGGAGTTCGTACAAAAATTCAACGGATGTCAGAGGCACACACCAATTTTTCGTCATCCCGGGGAGCAATTACATTCAGTCCTGTCACCTTGGCTATTCATGAAATGGGGAATAGACATCGTCGGTCCCCTATTGTGGGCACCTGGTAAGGCTCAATTTATTTTATTTATGACTGACTATTTTTTAAGTGGGTGGAAGCCCAGGGATTTGAGAAAGTTAAGGAGAAAGAAGTTATTGATTTCATTTGGGACCACATAACGTGTCAGTTCAAAATTTCAGCCGAGATCGTGCGCGACAATCGCAAGTAGTTCATCGACACCAAGGTGAGCAAATTTTTCGACGACCATAAGATAAAAAGAATCCTGCCAACACCCTATCGCCCTAGTGGGAACGGCCAGGCGGAATCTACAAACAAAACCATACTCTAAAACCTTAAGAAGAGGTTGACTGACACCAACGGAAAATGAAAGGAAATTTTACCCGAAGTCCTATGGGAGTACTGTACAACCTCAAAATCTAGTACCAGGGCAACCCCATTCTCATTTTTCTTTGGCGCCGATGCTCTAATACCAGTTAAATTAGGAGAATCGAGCCTCAGGTTCCGATATGCGACTGAAGAGTCAAATAACAAAGCCATGAGTACGAGCCTTGAACTATCGAACGAGAGGTCCGAGGCCTACCTCGTCTCGTAGGCCGCCCTCATCCCATTGGCCGCCCAAAAGCAATGGATCGAAAGGTATTACAATCGGAGAGCTAACCTCCAACACTTTAATGTCGGGGACTTGGTGTTAAGAAAGGTGACACAGAACACCCACAACTCGAACAAAGGGAAGCTGGAACAGAATGAGGAAGGTCAATATCGTACTATCGAGATCACAGGCAAAGGATCATACAAACTTGAAGCGATGAACGGTGAGCGACTACCGAACAACTGGAACGTTACCTATTTAAAATGATAATACTGCTATGGTATGGCCCCATTTATCTTTCCTTTACATATATTACGAATCAGACTAATGCTTGCAGGTAACGACCAAGGAATGATACAACTTTTAGGCGTGAAAGCACGCGTTGCACTCTTTTCCCCTTGAACTGGTTTTGTCCCAAATGGGTTTTTTTCGGAAGGGTTTTTAATGAGGCTACAGTGGATCGTGCTAACTTAGAATTAAATATCAGTGATAAACTAGAGTTGAGGATCGTGTCAATAGTATCTGAGGCCTCTCTACAATCGACCTCGAATACTGGGGGCCATCACCCTCGGATAATGATTTTAGCGAGGAAAGAAACTTTGGGCTGGAACAATCTAGGCTCAGTGGATAGGATTTATTGTAAGGGCCAAATGGTCAAATGAACCGTGCCCACATAGACCACTTAAGACATAACACGAAGCTTGTACACATTTTTAATCTTATATGTTGCGCACAAAAATGAAAGAAAGTTTCTACCTTACGGTTACATACTTTGTCTCCTAAAAACTATTACATTTTGTTCCTTAAAGACATCGAGCCCAAGGGCCACCTCTATTCGGATCCAAGAGATCACCCCCATTCGAGGACTTTCATCCAAGGCAAACTCAGACGGCTTGGGTTGGCAAAACGCGGAGGCACAAAAACCTATTAGGCAGTGCCCGAACATTAAAATCTAAGGCCATCCCACTTGGGGACTGTGGTCCTGGGCATGCCCGGATGGCTCGGGTATCGAAGCCCGGTGTAATAAGCCTATTGGGAAATACTCGAACATAAAAGGCTACGGCATCCTAAAAACAGCTTGGAAACGTCTGAAACCCGTAATTAAAACATAAGGCCTTCAAAAATACAAAACCGGTCAAAGGCTACCCTTGGCAAAATTATAAGCTAAAAACTTCTAAGTAAGTACTGTGGGGAAAGCTTCCTGTCATACCGAGCCCCCATAAGTTTTAAGCAAAATTACATCGAAAACAAGCCTTGTTCGAACCTCCGAACAAGACCTTATTACTACATGCTAAGGCATTTGAAATCTTTACAAATCGTAAAGAAAAACCGAAAGGAACAAACTTGAAAGTTGCCAAAGGGAAAAAAGAAAAGAGCCTTGTATATATATAAAGATCTTTACAAAGGCCAAACGGCCTCAACAAAACATATAAAAATACAAAAACAAAGAAAAATCTACAAGGCACCTAAGCTTGATCCTCGCCGGAGCCCGCCTCATCACTAGGGACATCGTGGTTTTCTCTGTCCTCGGATTCGCCGGAGCCCTTAGAGCTTTCCTCAGCTTTGGGATCGGCAAACTTCTTGGCCTACCTCGAGCCTCATAGGATTTTCGATCTCGGCTGACAGGTTGAAACTCGGGGCATGAACCTCCTTGAGAGCCTCTCTTTGAGATTACCACTTCACATATGCGACAGTGACTTTCAGGCGGTCATGGGCTACCTCAGTGTCAGCTTTGTACTGGGCCACCATCTCTTTGTCATCGGCCCTGGTTATTTCCTTCACTGACTTGGTTGCTTTAAGCTCCTTGTTGAGGGCATCCCGGTCAGCAATAGTCGAGCCCAGTTAGGACTGGAGGTATTCAATTTTTTTGGACCGGGCCACCGCCTCCCTTGTCTCTCGAAGTTAGACCTCCACCAAGGCCAGCTTCTCCCACGCAGTCTCCTTTTACGAAGCCAAACGGTCCATTTTCCCTTCCACTCTTCGACCTCGCCCTTGACTTCGTCCATCTCGGCTTGAAGTTGGTCGATTCGATCAAGCTTCTGTTGGACCTGTGGGTTTTGACCGTTAGTCGCCATGACTAACTTTTCATCACTAACTTCAAATATCTTTACTTGTTCTACCAGACTGTCATGTTCTTTCTGGATGACATCCAACTCAGCCCAGAGCTTCTCAATTTTTGCTTCGCGTTGCTTGCTGAGAAGCTTGTGCGTATCCCCCTTCTCAACAAGCTCCTTGAACTCGGCCTCGAACTAGCTAAGCTCAGCCCGATACCGAGAAAGGTCTCGTGGTGGAGTATCGAAGCCTGCAAAAGTGTAAAAGGGAAAATGCATTAGAGTTGTCAAAATTCAAATTCAAAATGAAAGATTGCAATAACACCTTACCCCGGTTTAGTGTTTGTTGAGCCTTGTTTATCACGACCCAAAATTCACTAGTTGTGATGGCACCTAACCAAACCCGCTAGATAAGCCAACTGATAATATTCCAATTTCCAATAATATTAACAAGACAATTAACAAAAGGAATTTTTTTTATTTTTTAATATTATACTTTCCCCAAGGACTGGTAGTACAAATCATGAGCTTTTAAATAGAATTTACAAAGCTGATATGAAGTAAATACACCTTTTTGTTTAAAAAGTACATAAACAGAGTTTTTATAAATCAAAGGCTACCATGAACAAGAGGCAACTACAACAGAAATGCAGGTACGTCTTCAAATCCGGCAACCATCGAGCACAGCAACAACTGCAGCCAACATCTGCACGCAATGTGCAAAAGTGTAGTATCAGTATAATCGACCCCATTTACTGAGTAAGTAACAAACCTAACCTTCGGTTCAAAGCAGTTACGAGCTGGAACATAAGTCGGGTCTAACATCAATAACCAATAGCATTTCATAACAACGTAAAACATATAACTAAGAAAGTAACTCAGAGGTTAAAATTCCTCAGCTTTTTCACAGTTATCCAAAAATAGTTCCACCTTTAAAGAGTATCAGTGAAAACTCAAATCCTTTACCGAAGTCATCGTAACATATGTGATAGTTTGAATATTGTAAAAAAAATTCAAAAAATCCTTTCCACAATAAATTAGATGTTTCGTTTTCTTTCCAGATAGCAAGTGTGAAATACCTCTCTATGCCCATATATCAATGTGTGTAAAAAGTCATGAATGACGTGATACTCTGCTGCATGAGGAAAAATGAATCTCTATGTCTGTATGTCATGTGTGCATGCCAATGCCATGTATCTCATAGATGAATCATGTACTCACACTCTCAGAGTACTCAATCTCACTATCTCATACTTTCCAACTCATCATGCTCAACCACTCAGTTATGTATATGGCCCATGCGGCCTAGGGAAATCCATCCCGGAATATATACAACACTAACTATCACTACTACAAAAAAGGCTTTTGGCGGCAATTATTTAGCGGCAATAAGTCAATTGTCGCTAATAGATTCTTTAAGCTGAAATATTAGCGGCACATGACCATTAGCCATTAAAAGATATCCTTTTAGCGACAATAAAAAAATTGCCACTAAAAATCACTAATTAAAATTAATTTTTTTAATATTTTAACTCCTCAACACGAAAAGAAAATCATCTTTCTCTCCAATTTTTTTGGACAAGAATTATCGATTCCCTCCAATTAGAAAACAATAGAAAAACATTTTTCCTTTAATCAAAAGGGAATAGAAAACAATAGGATTCTGTCGCTGCCATTAGAAAAACCTAACCTGCGTGAAAAAAATCGTTGTCTGCCACAGTCACCGGTCTGCCATAGTCTCCGGCCATCTTCTTCCCATATAACTTCTCTTTTCCCCCAGATAATATCTCTTCTTACCCAGCAGGTTGCTTGTAGTAGATTTACAATATGTCGCTCGATTGATTTACAATAGAAGTACTCCACTATAGATTCTCATATTCTCATTGCTGCTCAATTAATTTACAGTAGGTGGAAAAATCTACTCTTGAATGCATCGAAAGTAAATAGTAGCACTACACGATAAAGCAATTTTCAAACACTATTGTTTATGGAGTCTATAGATTCTCATATTCATAAATTTTTTTTTCCTATTAAGATATGAACTTAGCAAAATAAAACTAGGAGGTTGGCTTATCGTCATATTATATGAGCAGAGGACGGATATTAAGTTGATTAATGTCGGTCAGGCCTCCCTTAGTATAATAAAAAAAAGATATTCGCTAAAGATCAATTCCAACCAAATTGATTATTGACCAAAAAGCAGTTGTGCATTATTAAGGTATATAATAGCATTATGATGAAGTGGTTGTTGCAATCCATTAGCTGTTCTTGATTTATTTCAATTATCTTAAAAAAATAAAGTTGCAAGTCTTTAATTCAATTAATTTGAAATTTTGAAATACATGGAGATGAAATTATGGGCCAGAATATGTGTAGTACGAAGTTTTCAGGCTTGCAATCATCTTCACGTCGTTGGATGGGGCCAAAACTTTTGATTATGCCAGGAAAATCCTATCCCTCTCATCCGTCTCCAACTTCTCTTTTTGTGTAGGTTTCAAGATTCTTGCAGAAATCATTCTTCTCCTTCCGATTTGTGAATTTTGATATCTAACTATCGGCAAAACAAATCTGCTTACCAGGTACCAATTTATGATTTTTGTTATCCAATTATCGCATTTTGGGATTTGTGAAAATATTTCTTTTCTGTGCTTGCTAAGTCATTTGTGATTAATGGCTGCGGTTAGATTGATAGTCGATTGATTAAATTAATTTCTTTGCAGTGTATAGGCAATATATTGAGTGTCTATGCAATACATACATACATATATACATACATATATATATACATACATATATACATACATATATATATATACATACATATATACATATATATATATACATATATATATATATATATATATGTATGTATGTATGTATATATACATATATACACACATATATACATATATATACACATATATACATATATATACATATACACATATATACATATATATAAGTTACCTCTCTTTGGCCAAGGATCTTATTTATCAATTATCTCAATTTTTTTTTTTTAGTTTTTTTTCCTCAGATAAATACTCATGTCCATTAGTACCGTTGCAAACTTTCAGTTAATTGGCTCAAAAGTTATACTTAGTCCTTATTTAATGTCTTTAATTGCCCATCAATACTATGTAACTGATGAAACCTACAGAAGATTCAGAGTCAAACAATAATGCTTATTTGAGAGCTCTTTTTGAATGTTATATAAAGAGGCTTACCCTATGTTCCATAGGCATTACATGAAGCTCTGTGGAGAATGAAACTTAAACAGGAGGCTCTTATGTTAGAGTGATTTGGGTTCTCTTGAAAATTCATGTGGCAACTGGAGGTGTCTTTTCTTATTGTTTCTGCTAAGAAAAACATGCCTACCCTGTGTCTTTTCCTTATTGTATCTTCAAAAGAGAGAATTTTTTATTTGCAGTTCATTTGTCAAACCAGTTAAGTATCTTTTCATATTGTTTATGATTGTTGCTCCTTAAGGTTATGTGAAAATGACTTGTGGTGGTTGATGGCGTAATAATTTATTTTCTTGTAGTAAAAATGAGTTCTTGTTTCTAAAATTTGAATGACTGATTATAAATATTTGTTTGAGTCATATGGTGACAGGGGGGCGTAGATTCAGGATTAAGGGTATCTGTGTTAAATTCATTTGTCAAGTTTTTTACTGCTCCTATTACTCTAATTCATGTTTTTCTATGATAGGATTTTTTTTCCTTTAGTGACTTGAAACTGCTGGTCTTGCTTTTAATTTAACGACTATTGATACACTGCAAGTACAAGTATACAATCAATCTTGGTTGATATAACAGATTAGAACCAGGAAGGAATGACCCCTCTTTTCCTATTATAATGAACTTTATTGTTTGTTCTGGTTCATCTGTATGACTAAGCTGCTGAAGTTCTTCGTCGAGTTATTCTTTTTTCAAGAATTGGATAGTTGAATCATGCGTGTTGGACTTATACCACTTTTATAAAGAGAGCGATAAGCTGCACACAGAGCTAAAGAATATCACACTTCTAATAAATAAGTAATAGAATACCACCCAAAGTTGTGTGGAGCGGTAAGTACTTCATCCTTGATCACAAGGCTTAGTTCGAATCTTGCGTATGAAATTATCTTTGAAGGAGCATTTTAATCCTAAAGTGAAATTTTTCGGGCCCGAAAGTAAATATCAGACACTAGGTAGGAAACAAAAATATTATTGAAATAGTTGAATTTGAAGTATATTTATATGTTTATTGGATCAAAATAAAGTAGTATTTGAGTACTCAGAGAAAACAAAAAAATAGTGAATCAATTAACATTACAACAAGGATTCGATCTTACTGGCCAGAAGACAAGTTCCTAGAAAAAGTTAATATTGATCAAGGTTTTGTGAAGGATTTGATAGCATTTTTTCTGTATTTTAGCAGAGTATCATGTATGTTTTCTAATTGTACGAATTTGCTAAATGATTTTTTTTTATGTAAAATTACATATCTCGATCGTTTATGTTGAGAGGAAGAATGTCTATTGCTCAAAATTTGAGTGGAGTTGTTTTTAAAAGTAAAGTTGGAGAAAACTATAATCTCCACCCGAAGTTTTAATATTACTCCTAAATTAGACAAAGATGAGGAACATTGGAGTTTGATTAAAAAAAGAGTGAAAATAAAAATAGTGAAAATTTTTCTTAACCAAATGGCATTTATGGTGTTTGCTTTGAAAATAACCTGAGATAAGGGTTCGAACGAGCCCGGAAGTAGAGAAGAGTAAAGGGCTTATCCATTATCTATTAAGTTTCGAACCGTGCTCCATTGGCCTTGAAATTTCTTGGTGATATAATTATTAGAAAAGTTTTTAACAGCTTTTTGAAAAACTTTATCAGGAACTATATATTCTTTCGCATGTATGTGTACATGCAATACACTACTCATACACGCGTGCACATAAGGCGCATAAGTTTGTATATTGTACTTGTCACTAACTAATAAAGTGTACTTTGTTGATTGGTTATTTTGTTTATTGATTTTAAAATACCAAATCCTTAGTGTCAGTGGGATATGTATCTCTCTCAAGTTTCTGGAATAAGAAAATATATGATTTAGAAGTGAATAATGAGTATAGAATAGTTGAACAAAAGAGGATATAGAGATAACTTCAAAGCAAATATATCGGGGGAAAATTCTGCTTACCAGGTACAAATTTGTGATTTTTGATTTATTCTTACTCTTTCTTTTATTTTATAAATTGGGAAATATCTAAAACATGAAAACAGTTGGGTATAAACTCCCTTGTTGCTATGGTTGGCTAGAAGAAAAATTATTTGTGTTCTAGACTTTCAAACTTTCAATATGATGACTTCTCCTCAAAGTTTCAAATATGTATATAGTGTCTATTTCTGAACTATGATTTTTTCCTTTTTTGGTTTGATGACTCTGTCAGACCATGTGTATTTTTTCATTTTCATGAATTTCAAAATGGATTTATTTTGTATTCTATGGTCAAGAAATGATAAATGAAAGGATGAGCAATAGTGAGAGATCTACTGAGCAACCTCTTCGTAGTGTTGCTTGGGACGGCAATGTGTATTCCCAGGTATTGGAATTCAAGAACTAAATTTGTCAAAAAAATCTTCTTAAAAGACTGGGTTATTCCCTCGTAGTCCTTTAAGCAGAAATGTAATTTGAGAATTTAGAAGTTGAATAGATGCAAAGTTTCTTCAAATTAATAAATCAGAGATCATACTTTACTTGTAATAGTCATCTGGAGCATGACTCTTTCAATGTTTGGTAAATGAAATGAGAAGTCATTTGTTATATACTCATATTATACTTAGTCAACACTGTGCTGCTGGAAAGAGTGTAAAAGTCCACAAGATAAATTAGATAATAGGACATTAAATATGCTTTTGTGAGGCCCCCCTCCTTGTTGACTGGGCAAAGACAGTCAGAGACAAAGATGTAAGGATTTTATTGTAGTTTTTTTTTACACAACGAGAAGCTATAAATCAAAAGAAAATCACAACAGCGGGCATTAATGAGACAAAGAGGATTCCAAATGTTTTCTTAGATTTGGCTTAGTTTACCAGCAATGGTTGCAGAAGAAAGACTACATATTACTGTCCTCTTCACTTATTTCCTCTTCTGTTCGTCTCAGTTTGCTATATTCCAAATTTTCTGGAACATAAATGCCAGTCTTTTGAATTCCACTTCCGGACATAACAACCTCCTCCCAAATTGTTCTAAAATTCTAATCATATAAAAGTATTATTATCTAACATGTTAATATTTATTAGATCCCAGACGCCAATAGTGGACATGAACGAGTATCACAAACATCAATGATGCATAGTTTTGCTGAAAATGCTCAACCTTCTCACGGTACTACTCATATTTGTCCTTCGTCGCTACTGCTTGAGTTTTCCTCCTTTGATTTTTTATTAATTTATTGTTGTATTTGGGTTTACCTTGGATGCTTCTTACTTTTATATATTCTCTTTTCTCACGGTTGTTAATGTCGTAAGGTTGTGATAATAGTAAATTATTTTAAAAATAATATTCTTCGTGATAGTGATCATATGTGTAATATGATTTATTTATTCGGACATTATTTGTGTTTGTAAATCAATTCATAGTTGCCTGCTTGAATTAAATTCACCTTTTCCATAATAGAATGAGGTCAGATGAGGAAAGCACTAGAATGATAATCCAAGAGGTCTATCAAAAAGTAGTTAGTTTCTTACATTATCAGTGCATCTCCATAAGCTGAATTCTTACTTTCTCTAGTTTGCTAGTGACTGAGTAGTAGTCTTCAGGGCCAGTGATGCGTACATATTATGCTTTTCTTAAATAGTCTTATTAATTAATCCTTCTGCAAAAGGTTATCTACACTCAATAGCAATATCTCTCCATAGACAACAAACACTAGCAATCCTTTACCCATTTATGATCATCAGTTTGCAAAATGAATAGCTTTAAATGCTTGACCAGCACAATATGACATTTAAAGCTCATCATTTATATTTTGTAACTGCAACTCCTTTGATGTATATAGCACCTGCCATTCGACTTTTCCTTCTTTCTGAGCCTCTGATTCATTAGCGTTTTGATTTCCACCGGGACTACATATAAAATTACCCTCTGAAACTTTCTGTTGGTTCTCACTAGAAATATTTGATCTTTTAAACTGCCACTAAACTTCAGAACAAGTGTTAAGTTCATCAATTGTTGAGAACGCTACATCAGAAGGACAAGAAAACTCAACTAGATTTTCCACCCACTTCACATGTCCTTTATCCATCACAATTACCAAGTCTGCAACATATATTGCCTGCAAAGTAAAAGAATAGATTAGTATATGGAACATAGGCACACTACTTTAGATATCTTAAATGAATGGTCCTTTGTATTGGCAATGTCCAGTCAATTTATTAATAAAGATGATGATCTCAACTTGTTTGGGATTGAGGTGTAGTTGTTGTTAATAGTTGTGCTTGAAATTCCTAGCCTGAGATTACTGCATCTTTTCTAATTATAAATGCATTTCCAATTCTTTCTTTAATAACATATTACAAAACAGAAATGCACCTTTACTTATTATTTAGGCATTTCCAGTTCTTTTTTACCTAGTGTTCTCAATAAATGCCAACAAACAATAGTAAATTATTTCACCATCATAATTTGGTGCATGAATTAATATCACTCACCTTGTGACATACATGTTGATAGTTGAGCAACATGTCATTGAGAGAAAGGACAAATAGCACTGCATATATAGATTTTCAAAAATGCACAAGGATCAACTTAAGTAAATTACAACCATATCTTACACGGGCACATCCTTCTCCCAGCTCCAAATGGCAAAAGCATAATTGTTTGTACATGCATTTTATTGGTCTATTAATCCATCTAGTTATTTTTGCTTATAGATGTTAGATGAGGGAGATGGATGACAAAGAATCAAACAGTGATGAAATCTGCAAGATATTTTTTCACATTATATTTTATCTTTTGACATAGTTATTTTATAATTTTAGGTCATACAGTCTGATGTTCAATAATTTAGTGGGTGGAAGATTTCAAAATGATGAAAAGCTGCGAAGATCATTTGAAGACCACCATTCGCCTGGATTAGTTATATAATGACATTAGCTATTTAGTCCAAACGATAAGTTTATGTTTTAAGTTATTGTGACATTAATATTTTTATTAGTACTTTCTTTTATTTTTTATGATTTGATAAGATATATTATATTTTTTTAATTAATATATTTTATTATTTGGGTCATATTCAAGACGAATGTAGTAACTATTATTAATGGTGGCTAAACTATTGCTATTATCGCTTGTGACTTTTAGCGCTAATTTAGTTGTATATACCAGCTATAAAAATGGACGATAAAAGGGCAAATTAAGATATTTTCACAAGCTATATTGCAGCCGTTATAATTGATGTAAATCAATTGCCATTGAAAATATTGACTTTTAGCAGTAATTTAGTTAAACATATTAGCCACTAAAATGAACGCTAAAAAGGCAAACTAAGATGTTTTCAGAAGGGATACTATGGCCATATTAATCGCCACAAAATAATTGCCGTTAAAGATGCAAATTTTTAGCGGCAATTATTTTGAATTTAGCGATTATATAAATGGATGTTAAAGAAGTATAATTAGCCGTTTTGGTTTGGATTTAGTACCCATTGTAATTGTCGCAAACAATTGCCATTAATGATAATAATTTTTAGCGGCAATAAATCATACCCTTTACCAGCTTTTGTGAGAAAAGCCGCAAAAGGCTTTGCCGACCCCCGCTTCAGCGGCAAAATACTAATTGCCGGTAAATGATATAGCGGCTATTGTTATTGCCGCTAAAGCTGTTTTGTATTGACGCTAAAGCCCATTTTTGTTGTAGTGATAAGTCACCCAGTACCAAGGAAAAAGGGCAATCAAACCCTGTGGAGAAATCCATCTCCAGGTATCAAGTACTTTGGAAAAATCCACGTCTAGGGAAATCCATCCCTCAATAGCATCATTCGCGCTCACTAGGTGTGTGTTACAGACTCCGGAGGGGCTCATTCATCCCAAGCGCTATCATAATCATCAATACAACTGCTCCAGCGTGCAACCCGATCCCATAACTATCACTCATAATCATGCTCTCGGCCTCACTCAGTCATCAATATCACTAGCCTCGCCCACGAGTTCACATTGTCATGAAAATAGACCCGAAACAATAATATGATGTATCAATAAGTAACAACTGAGACTGACATATAATATGAATGCATGAATACGACTGAGTACGAAATATCAATGAAATCAGTGAGATGACAGCAAGCCAAGACCACTATGAGTCCTAACAATATTAGCATAAAGCCTAAATATGATATCTAGCATGATTAACAGTTCAGTTACTTTATCACATGGTGAAAACACAGATATCAACAAGAATTGGGCCACTAAACAATGCCATGAAAACAACAGAGTCACAGTTCACTGGGTGTACGCCCACACGCCTGTCACCTAGCATGTGCGTCACCTCATCATCAATTACATAGCACAACATTTGGGGATTCATACCCTTAGCACTAAGTTTAGAAGAGTTACTTACCTCAAACAAGCCAACTTGAATACCAAGCAAGCCAAACGATGCTCCAAGAATGCCATCACATGCATAGCGACCTCCGAACGGCTCAAAACTAGCCAAAAGCAACTCAAATATATCAAATAAAGCCCAAGGAAACAGTTCCAAATGATAAAGATCGAATCCTAAATCAAATCCTAAATCTGGCCAAAAATCACACCCACACTCGCACCTCGGAACCCGACAAAACTCACAAAATCTGACAACCCATTGAATTATGAGTCCAACCATACTTGTTTCACTCAATTTTGAATCCAATTCGATGTTCAAAACTCAAAAAATCATATTATGAAACTTTAGGCAAAAACCCCTAATTTTCTTCTTAAAATTCATCAACCAAAAGCTAAAATCGAAAATAGATTCATGGAATATAACCAAACCGAGTAGAGAACACTTACCCCAATTCATATGGTGAAAATTTCTTCAAGAATCGCCTCGATCCAAGCTCCATAGCTCCAAGAATCGCCTCGATAACCATCACGTTTGCGATGAACAAAAATTATCAGCTACCAAAATGCTCTACGCATTCACGGCACAAGCCTCGCGAATGCGATACACATTGGAGACAAAACTATACTAACGCGGCACGAGCCTCACGAAGCAATGAAGAAAGACCCTCCAGCTCCTAGCTCAACTTTACACGAATGCAATCTTTCATACGCGAATGCGAAGGAGACTAACCCCAACTCTTCGCAAATGCGGACCAATGAAGAAAATGCCACTTCCATCAAAATACACTACGCGTTCGCGACTCTTGCCACGCGAATGGGATGAAGGACCAAGACATCAGAAAACCAGCAGAACACAGCAGTGGAAACATGAAGGAAAATGATCTGAAATCAATCTGAAATACGCCCGAACCCCTGGGGTCCCCGTCCAAACATACCAACAAGTCCCATAACATAACACAGACCCCCTTAAGACCTCAAAACACACATAACAACATTGAAACGATGAATCACACCTTAATTCAAAATCAATAAACTTTGAAACTTTAAACTTTCACAACCGATGCCGAAACCTATCAAATCGCATCCAATTGACCTCATATTTTGCACACAAATCACATTTGACATTACGGACCTGTTCCAACTTCCAAAATCAGAATCCGACCATGATATCAAAAAGTCCACTCCAGGTCAAACTTTCCAATATCCTAACTTTCGCCATTTCTAGCCCAATTCGACTATGGATCTCTAAATCATGATCCAGACGCGCTCCTAAGTCCTTAATCACCCAACGGAGCTAACGGAACCACCATAAATATAATCCGAGGTCAAATGCTAAAAAGTCAAAACTTGGTTAAACCTTTCAAATTTATAGCTTCTAGTTGAGAATCATTCTTCCAAATCAATTCCGAATAACCTGAAAACCAAAACCGACGATTCACATTAGTCATAATACATCATACGGAGCAACTCATGGACTCAAACAAGCGAACAAAGTGTAAATGCTCAAAACGATCAATCGGGTTGTTACATCCTTCTGCACTTAAACATACGTTCGTCCTCGAACGTGCCTAGAGTTGTTCTCAAAGCCATCAAATCACAGTGTAACCTTACCATACATATACCTGGGGGTGAACCCACGTCGCCCTATCCCATATAGGTCCAATAACACAACATATCTGAAATTTTCTTAATTCAATCAAGCCTTAGAATCCAATTTCCAACATCCGGAGTTTCTTTGATCTGAATCTTGCAACCTACACACTGTATAAGTCTGAACAAACTGTATAAAGCCATAACCATAATCCAAGACACAATCACATGATATACCTCATAACTTAAATGCTCATAGCTGCTCAAAAGAATGTAATGTCGGTAATAAACCTCTTATCAAACAAAGCCTCATTATAACACCTTCATACACTGCCAATGATGACAGAACCATGCAGAAACTCATAACCATTCACTAGATCAATAGGTTGTGGAGCTCTCTCTCCTTTGACAAGAACTATGGCAAATTTCTAAGCTAACTTTCAATATTATCCTTCCAAATATACACCAATCAAATCTGATAGTATCCATCCTAGGTTCAATGACCTTATCTCGTCCAACCCGTCTACTCTAGTGCCATGACACATTAATACAATCTAAAACCACCACACGTACAACCCGTGCACCAATTAGAAACATTCCAAATGTACTCAATCATGGAAAATAACTCAGACGAGAGAACTGTCCCACCAGCTTAACAAGTACCATCACAATGCCATGCTAAGAGTCTAGCACACACCGTAGAACGAAAACACACAAATCCAACACAAATGATCATATCTAAATATAACTTCACTGCAATGTGTGACCCCATCCAAACACTTCTCCATATTATATACCTCGAGCCGCCTTGCTCAAAATCAATAACCACATTAAACTTGACATCAAACACCCAAAGTGCATTACCATAACTACGGAGAGCATATAACATGATACCAAAATTCGGAAAGAACATAGCCAACGCGCAATCAATCATGTAGTACCCAAATACTCATCTCGCTCAAATTCCGCTATAAATCCCAAATAGAATCGCACATATAAGCATATAACCAACGAATCACAATACCTCATAGCTTGGAAGAGTAACACATAGAATATATGCGATACGAATAAAATCAATTCTAACCGAATGGGACATCCCTTAACGATAGCAGTATGGAGCCAACCAATCCGGCTTGGTGTAGAATACATATCCAATTTGGGCCTACCAATGGACCTCCAAATCAGCTCTAGTCACCCACAGATAGATAAATAACCCTCCGGAGATCCACAATGACCCAACCATAACACATACCATCCTCTGACTAGCTTTGGCCACATTTTCGCGGTCCACAACCATGAAAAATCTAATCATGAGAACTTCCAGTCTCCAAATCTATAGAACACACGAATCACCATATCTAATCTCAACTCCACTGCCTGAATGTCTAACGCTTCTCTAATACGCGATTATCCCACAAGGAATACTTCTATAATGCTTCTTTTGCACAAAGTAAAATTTGGACATCAGCAGTCAATCAACCAGGAGAGTGCCGCAATACCAATGAAGTACCCAAAAATCAAAACACAGTGCCCCTTCGGAAACTTACACCTTCATCAAGCCATATCTAATAGTAATATCATTTATCTAGTCATCTATGACCATCCAAGCTGACTAAGAATTCATGACCTTGCCTTCAAAACTGAACCGTGACCTTGCACATGCAAATCTCAATCCTACACAACACACCGAATATACCATGCCATCATATGAAAAAAAAGAACTTCGTAATCCACTCTGAGTCACAAACAAGTACTTGTTCAATTAGCCAAGAACTTTCTATTTGATCCCATCTAGAAGAAAATCACTATAACTGCATGCTCCTCATGCCAGTAGAAAATATACCCCTCGAACCGTGGCAGAAACCATTGAGAAATCTTCCAAGCCCATTTTCACATAACCAAGCTATCAGAACCGAATCTCTCTAACTTCACCAAACCACGCAGGTCACCAAAACCCGGGAGCATTGCCACGAAATACTTGTAGAGACTAGCCACATCATAAGTACCCAAAGAACCGATCATATCCATTAATGTGCAGGTCCAACCTACTACCAACTTGTCCTAATTCTCTGAGTTCCTCCCGAATTGCCTTCAAATAGATATCTTCCCTTGCTAGAACACTACTAACCTTAACAAAAACATGCCCCACGAAATTTTTGCATAAAACCACACCGCTCTAAGGCTCATAAACTGTTGTATCCCTTCTTAAGCACCCCCAAAAGTACCATAACCGAGACACCTACTTTAATGAGACCTTCTGTGAATTTAAAGTTGTTTATCTTACCTTTCTGATACTTAATGTAGAATCCATAATGATATAGAAATACTAATAGTCTCGACACCATCCAATGAAAAAATTCCCGACCCTAGCCATATACAAATCCTAAAAAATTTCCAATTGCTACATTTAAATCTCGAATCCATTAGGACCTTTCACAAGATTTTTCTACTCTGTTTAAATCTTAACTGAATTGACCAAGCGAACCGAATGACTCATGCCCCATTAGCACACCAACACCTTGAGAAGTAATCCATACCTCTAAGCAACCGAGTGATACCACACTCCATTCGCACTACATCTTTTACGCATAACAACTCAATTATTCCATGTTTCCCATATCCTCATAAACCATAATACAACCTGTATCAAGAAATTCCCTTACTCGATCTCACGCTTTGCAGAACATAGCTTATTCACAAGTATACCTCAAACTGAAATCAATACAACACATAACCGTGCAATCAACTCGTCGATAGCAGACTCCCCCACTTGTCTCAAAGCCATAGATCAAAACACACAATAACTCATGATTTCCATACTCTATTATTGCCAGAATGCCACAGTGAGATTTCACTAAATCCTCCAAAAGCTCATGTAACACAAACCATCTATTATCTCAAATCATCTGCAAATCTCGCATTTGCCCTTGTAATAGGCAAGCCAACTCTCATAAATAATCCAAACTTAAACTGCAACACATATAATTCACTCGTAAAAGAGAACTCGCTACAAAACAACATAGGAATCACATAAACCTCAGGACACCCCGCAGAAGATAACCCACCTGCTTTGCTTCAAATTGACATCTCTTTATACCCTTCCACAGGCATAACTATTATGCAATCGCTTAATCTTCCTAAGTCTGAACTCATATCACGACATGAAAATCTACTTCACTCCTCAACTAAACAACATGAAAATATCCTTCAACACATCTATAACTTGAGACTATACGCAAATCAAGATGGAAAAAAGCACCCAATTTACATCTCAATCAAACTCTTTTTGTCAAATCAAATCTATCTGAACACACCCATAGTCATATCATAATCATCATATAACAACCTGACCACTCATCTAGTCATAAATTCCACTCATAGGGATGCTACCGGACATATAATGTTACAACCCATATTCATATACGTTGGCTCATACCATAAGTTAGTCGACGTAAATCTGAGAAGAGATTATCTTTGAGATGATAAGAAGTTAATTCTATTCGTCTTAAATGATACAAGGGTGTATAAGGGTGGTTAACAAGTATTAGAAGTGTTGAAGTCAAATGAGTTATGAAACAAAAGTCGACCAAATTTTTCGCAACTTATGTTCATCATTTTACTTAAACTTTAGGTCAAATGTTACTACGCTTTTCTCCCAATTTACATGGAATTACAGGGTTATCTACTCACCAAATTGAATATCTATGAGTCAAGATCCTAATGCATTAAACCGTTCATCAATATGATCTCGTAGTATAGAGATATTTGCATTTTTGTAAGACTACACAGATTGGTAGGTAACAAGTAGGTACATCACCTACTTGCCAAATGAGAGGACACAATTAAAAGCCCCAAAGTCGGCCAAGAGGGGAATTTTAAGGGCTTATAAACTCATTTATTTCACCCATCGTTTAGACCTTGAAAACCAAATTTAACCCCTGCAACTCCTCCCCAAAAATTCCACACAAACCCTAGGGTATTTCGGGTGTTACGACATAATTCTAGTGCCGAAAGGTCGGGACAACCTACTAGTTTCTCTTTCTCATTCTTGTAGCTACGTTGAGGAACTGATTTATGATGATGAAGGACCAGGTTTCGTGGGTTATACTCAGTACAAGGTAAGGTTATGCTTCTTCTTCCATTATCTATGTGTTTGCGAGTTGTAACTCGATCGTAAAGACTAGACCTAGCGAGTTTTGAAAGAGTGGTATGTTGTTTGATGTTGCATCATGGTTAGCTGATTATGAACTTATTTTTAATTGAATCCATGTATGTTTATTGTATAATAGGCTTAATTATTTACTTTTGGTTGTGTTTCGCAATTTGAAAGAAAAGACTATTCGAAACATGTTTAAGTAAACTGAAAAATTAATTTTGAGTTGCTGAACTTGTGGGACTGTTTTGTGGGCTATTTTGTATTGATATTGGGTTGTCTCTTTTGCTACTATTTTTATGGAGTTGAGAGGAGAAAGGGTGTGGAGAAACACTACATAATGGCAGGGTTCCTTGCTGGTCGTTCGTCGTAACATTTTCGAATTGTTTGACACTATTATGGTTGTCGTTTTGTGTATGAAGTGATAGGGGTATGTTGGGCTGCTTGGTGATTGTTTTGAATTGTTTTAAGTCATATATATTGGGGAGGTTCTGTCCATTTTATCGTAAAATAGGTTATGGTCGATACATAATAGTTACGACGCTTAAACGATAACGATAGTTTCATTTCTCTTATTATAGAATAAGGAGTCGTGACATTTGCATAGCTTGAGGTTGGGCAGTGCATATACAAGGTATGTGAGTCTATCCCTTTCCTTCTTTTGCACGACTCCGATTGTACATAATGTAATGAACGAGCTTCCAAAGATACTCTACTCTTAGAAGCTAGCAGTACTTACATTGTTTCCCTTCTTATGGAATGATTAATGTTGATGTTGCTTCTCTTATTCTTATGTTATCAATGTTGTTGGTACTTCCTGATTCTTACAAGATTCATGATGAAGAGTTAGTCCTAAAACATGTACGGAGGATACCGACCTTACGTCACTCCGAATGATTTAGAACGTGATTCATGAGTTATGCATTATATATATGTATCTATTTTACTCTACCGAGCCACGCTATAGTCGGTCGGGTACAACACCTATTATACAACCACTGATCAGTTGGGTTTTACCGAGCTCTACGTGGCTGGGTACGATTCTACCGAGCCTTATGATGGCCGGGTACGTTTTTACCGAGCCTATTACGGCCGTGTACGATATGTTGATAGTGATGCCCACAAAGGCGTATGTTTTAAAAGTGTATGTATATATATATGTATGTATCATGCATTTCATGTCAGTAGCCCTCAGAGGTACCTAGATGTTATAGGGTGTATATTCTCTATCCCTGTTTACATTACTATTCGTACTTATGTTTTCTTTCCTTACATACTCAGTACTTTATTCGTACTGATGTCTTTTTTATTTGTGGATGCTACATGTCGTGCTGCAGGTCCTAATAGACGGGTAGACGCAGCTCCCCCAGCACAGTAGGCTACCTAGTTTAGCGGTTATTGGCGAGATCCCTTTTCCGGACTTGTCGTGGTCTTGGTATACATTTTTGTTATAGACATTATAGGTATATCGGGGCCCTGTTCTAGCAATATTGCAGCATTTATGTTTCTTTAGAGGCTTATTAACAAGTGTGGACTCATGTATAGTTTGGTATGCCTTGTCGGCTGATTTTTGTTGTATAGTCTTTTATGTGAGCGTGGTAGCTCATACCTTATAGGTAGTTTCTTGCCAGTCTTATCATCCCATGTTATGTATGTTCATTCCACTATCTTTCATTGTTTGTTGTTCATGATCCATTCCTACCTTTTAAAATGATATCGTCGACCATTAAAGATAATAAATAATGTTAGATAAAATGTATGTTGGTGCCCGACAATTATGGCCCGGGTGCTAGTCATGATCCTCCAATTTGGGTCGTGACAAACTTGGTATCAAAGCAAGTTTGTCGTAGGGGTTGTCTTGATTATTGATGTGTAGCGCGCCACATTTATAATCAAGAGGCTACATGACATATAGTGTTGTTACCTTCTTCATGAATCTAGATTATGCGTAGAGTTGAGTCATAAATGTTCGTCTCTAGGAAGAAAGCGATTAGTAGACTGCTTGATACATCTGCAGGAGTGGGTACCAGTCAGGTGCCCCAAGCTAGAGCAGGCCAAAGTGAGGCTCAGAGTGAGATGTCGTCTTATACCTCATCTACTCTATCTCTTCTAGAGGATATTAGGAGGCACCCAGCACCACTAGTTCCTCCGTCTGGCACTATAGACCAGGATATGCGGAGTGCAGTACAGTTTTTCACTAGCTTGATAGCTGATCAGGCTCATAGGTAGTGTTAATAAACCGGCTAGTATGAGAGTTCGTGATTTTATTAATATAGACCCTGCAGTGTTTACCGGATCAGATCCCAAGGAGGACCCGTAGACTTTTATTGATCAGGTTCATCATACAGTATGGGCTATGTATGCTACTGATACAGAGGCAGTAGAGTTGGCTTCTTATCGGTTACGGGATTTAGCGGTTTTTTGGTATGATAGTTGGGAGAGATCCAGGGGTCCGAACGTCCCTCCAGCTGTGTGGAAGGAATTTTTTGAGGCCTTTCTTCTTCACTATTTGCCAGTTGAGATACGACGAGCTAGAGTTGATAAGTTCCTGCACCTTAGATAAGGTAATTTGAGTGCGCGAGAGTATAGTGTGCAGTTTGATTCTTTATCTAGGTATGCTCCCCATATGGTGGCTGAGATGAGTGATCGGGTCCATATGTTCGTGAATGAGTTGGGACCACATCTGATAAATGAGTGCACGATAGCCTCCTTGGTGGAGGGGATGGATTTTTCCCGTATTTAGGCTTATGACCAAACCCTAAAGGATTGTAAGTGCCAGTTAAGGGCAGATAGGGAGCAGGATAGGGGCCAGAATAAGAGGGCGAGATTTGTAGGGTATTATGATGACTTCAGAGGCAGTGTCAGGCCCCAGTCTTCGAGGAGTTCAGCGCCACCTGTAACTAGTGTTCCTCCACAGTTTAAGAGGTCTCGATATGATTGATTTACCTATTCTAGTCCATGTCAGAGTTCACGGGTATCAAGATCGCAATATCATATGGATACTAGTCAGACGAGACCACTAACACCACGTTGTGATCAGTACGGCAAGGCCTACTTTGGACTGTGCGTCGAGGTTCTGATGTGTGCTATCCTTGCGGACAGCCTAGCCATATGATGCGGCATTGTCCTAATAGAGGAGGTGGTGGTATGGATCAGCCAACTGGATCTGTGTCTAGTTCTACCTTATCGGTTCTACCTCCAGCACGGGGTTTCCAGCAATCGACAAGTCATGGTAGAGGTAGAGGTGCAGTGCCGAATTCGGGTGATTCTCAAAATCGAACATATGCTTTCGTAGGCCGACACGATCTCGAGTCCTCTTCGGATGTTGTTATAGGTATATTGTTTATGTTTTGTTACGATGTATATGCGCTGATTGATCCGGGATCTACATTATCATATGTTACACCCTTTGTGGCTAATAAGTTTGGTGTTGAACCTGAATTGACAAGTAAACTACTTGCGGTATCTACTACGATAGGAGATTCTATGATTGATAGAAGGGTATATAGGGGTTGCACAATGATAATTTGTACTCATCAAACCTCGGCGAATTTATTTGAGTTAGAAATGGTTGATTTTGATGTGATAATGGGAATGGACTGGTTGGCCTCCTGCTATGCAAATGTTGACTGTCGTATGAAAATGGTTAGGTTTCAGCTTCTTGGTGAACCCGTCATTAAATGGAAGGGGAACATTGCGATGCCGAAAGGTAGGCTTATTTCCTATCTTAAGGAAAGGAAGATGATCTCAAAAGGCTACATTTATCATCTTATTCACATTAGGGATGCGGATGCGAAGCCGCATACTCTACAATCAATTCCCATGGTCAATGAATTTCCAAATGTTTTCCCAGATGAACTCCCAGGCCTTCCTCCTGAAAGGGAGATTGAGTTTAGCATTGATGTGTTGTCTAACACTCAACCCATATCTATTCCTCCATACATGATAGCCCCGACAGAGTTGCAAGAGTTGAAGGTGCAGTTAAAGGACTTACTGGATAAGGGCTTCATAAGATCTAGAACTTCACATTGGGGTGCGCTAGTTTTGTTCGTGTAGAAGAATGACGGGTCGTTAAGGATGTGTATTAATTATCGACAATTGAATAAATTCACTATGAAGAACAAGTGTCCACTTCCAAGGATTGATGACCTTTTTGACCAAATCCAGGATGCCAAGTATTTCTCCAAGATTGACTTACGTTCAGGGTATCATTAGGTGAGGGTTAAGGAGAAGGATATTCTAAAGACGACCTTCCGAACAAAATATGGGCACTTTGAATTCTTAGTGATGTCATCCGGGCTGACAAATGCCCCAGCAGCTTTTATAGATCTCATGAATACTTTATTCAAGCCCTATCTTAATGTGTTCGTGATTGTATTCATTGATGACATTCTAGTGTATTCTCATTCGGAGACAGAACATGCGGGCCACTTGCGGATAGTATTACATACGCTTCAGGATCATAAGTTATATGCTAAGATCTCCAAATGTGAATTCTGTCTGAACTCAGTAGCAATCCTTTGCCATCTGATATCTGACGAGGGTATTAGTGTCGACACTCAGAAGATCGATGTAGTAAAGAATTGGCCGAGACCTACAACACCATCAGAAGTCTGCAGCTTCTTGGGGCTAACAGGAAAATATAGGTGATTTGTAGAAGGGTTTTCCTCTATATCAGCACCATTGACTAAGTTAACATAAAAGCTACTAAGTTACAGTGGTTTGACGCTTGTGAATGAAGGTTTCAGGAGCTAAAGAATCGATTGACATCCGCACCAGTGCTCACTCTCCCAGAAGGAACAGAAGGTTATGTGGTACATTGTGATGCCTCAGGTATAGGTTTGGGGTGCGTATTGATGCAACGTGGGAAGACGATTGCTTATGAATCAGGACAATTGAAGAAGCATGAAAAGCATTACCCTACACATGATTTGGAATTGGCTGCAGTAATATATGCTTTGAAGATATGGCAGCAGGACTTATACAGTATCCATGTTGACATCTACATAGATCACAAGAGTTTACAATACATCTTCAAGCAGAAGGAGTTGAATTTGAGGAAGCGTAGGTGGCTTGAATTACTGAAAGATTATGATGTCGAGATATTGTACCATCCCGGTAAAGCCAATGTTGTGGCAGATGCTCTCACTCAAAAGTCAATGGGAAGTTTAGTACACATTGAGGCGGGTAGACAAGGGTTGACTAAAGAGCTTCATCAGCTAGCCAATATGAGAATCAGATTGTTAGACTCTAATGACAGAGGTGTTACTGTACAGAATACAATAAATCATCTTTGGTAGCCGAGGTAAAAGCACAACAATATGAAGATCCTACCTTAGTAAGATTGAAAGAGAACATTCAACAGTGTAAAATTACGGCTTCCGAGATTGGAGGAGATGGGTCACTAAGATACCAGGGCCGATTATGTGTGCCTAATGTGGCAGGGTTGCAAGAGAAGATTATGATTAACATTCATCAATCCCGATATTCCATCCTTCCTGTCTTGACAAAGATGTATCATGATGTTAAGGAGCAGTATTGGTGGGATAACATGAAGAAGTCTATTTTAGAATTTGTAGCCCAGTGTCCTAGTTGTCAACAAGTAAAGATCGAGTATCAGAAACCCAGTGGATTGCTTTAGAATATAGAGATTCCAGCCTGGAAATGGGAGGTAATTAATATGGACTTCATTATTGGATTACCTCGCTCTTATCATAAGTTTGACTCCATCTGGGTGATAGTTGATCGACTTACAAAATATGCCCATTTTTTGCCAGTTAAGACAACTTACATAGCTAAAGATTATGCAAAGTTGTATATCAAGGAAATTGTTAGGCTTCATGGTGTACCAGTATCTATTATATCAGACCGATGAGCGTAATTTACGGATAAATTTTGGGGGTCTTTTAAGAAAGGTGTAGGCACACAAGTGAATCTCAGCACTACATTCCATCCACAGACTGATGGACAGACTGAACATACCATTCAAACACTTGAAGATATGCTACGAGCATATGCTCTAGATTTCAAGGGGAGTTTGGGATGACCATCTTCCACTCATAGAATTTGCCTACAATAATAGCTACCATTCTAGTGTTAAAATGGCCCCATACAAGGCACTATACGGGAGGAGATGTAGATCACCACTTGGATGGTTCGAAGTCAGTGAAACAGAACTATATAGCCATTTTGATTCACCAAGCCATCGAGAAGGTGAAATTGATACAAGAGCGGCTGAGGACCACGCAAAGCACGCAAAAGTCTTATTCCGATGTCCAAAGTCGTGATGTGGAGTTTGAGGTTGGTGATTGGGTTTTCCAGAGGGTCTAGCCGATAAAAGGTGTTATGCATTCTGGGAAGGAGGGTAAGCTGAGTTCGCGGTATATCGATCTGTACAAAATTCTTCGACGAATTGGACAGGTTGCTTATGAGTTAGAATTGTCATCCGAATTGGAATTTGTCCACCCGGTATTCCATGTATCCATGTTGAGGAAATGTATTAGAGACCCTTCTCTGGTCGTACCTATCAAAGATGTACAATTTACAGAGGTTCTATCATATGAAGAAGTGCCAGTGGCTATATTAGATCGACAAGTCCGCAAGCTGAGAACAAAGGACGTAGCTTCCGTCAAAGTATTGTGAAGGAACAAGAACATGGAAGAAATGACATGGGAAGCAGAAGAGGAGATGAAGTTTAAATACCCTTATTTGTTCCAAATTCAAGATAACGAGGATGTCGGGAAGGGGGGGGGGCAGGAAGCATTAGAAGGTGAAATGGCCTCTATGAGGTAAGTAGTAGCTTGAGAATACTCTTCCTTAATACAAAATGGTGATCCACAGATCACGTACATAACCATAATGCACGGTATAGTCTTGTGATACTATATGTTGGGTTTAACTGCTTGCAAGTTTTGCAAGTGTCCATTATATAGGGGAAACTCAGCCGGAAATTTTCGTTGAAATCCACGATGAGTTAGACTCCCTATAAACCCTTACATTCGAGGACGAATGCTGCTAGGGGGGAGGGGAGAGTGTTACAACCCATATTCACGTACGTTGGATCATGTCATAAGTTAGTCGACATAAATCTGAAAAGATATTATCTTTGAGATGATAAGAAGTTAATCCTATTGGTCTTAAATGATACAAGGGTGTATAAGGGTGGTTAACAAGTATTAGAAGTTAAACAAATCAAGGATGTTGTAACCCGTATTTTTGGGTAAACCTAGGGGTGCTAATATTCTCAAGAGGTCGTATTTTAAGGTATTTGAATCATATAATATCTATATCATAAGTCTTGAAGTCAAACGAGTTATGAAACAAAAGTCGAGAAAAGTTGTCGCAACTTATGTTCATAATTTTACTTATACTTTAGGTCAAATGTTACTATGTTTTTCTCCCAATTTTCTTGGAATTACGGGGTGATCTATCTACCAAATTGAAGATCTATGAGTCTAGTTTCCAATTCATTAAACCGTTTGTCAAAATGATCTCAGAGTATAGAGATATTCGCATTTTTGCGAGACTGCGCAGATTGGTAGGTGACAAGTAGGTGCATCACCTACTTGCCAAAATGAGAGGACTCAATTAAAAGCTCCAAAGTCGGCCAAGAGGGGACTTTTAAGGGCTTATCAGCTCATTTATTTCACCCATCTTTCATACCTTGGAAACCAAATTGAACCCCTGCAACTCCTCCCCAAAAATCTCACACAAACCCTAGGGTCTTTCGGGTGTTACGACGTGATTCTAGTGCCGAAAAGTCCGGACCGCTAACTAGTTTCTCTTTCTCATTCTTGTAGCTTCATTGAGGAACTGATTTATGATGAAGAAGGACCAGGTTTCGTGGGTTATACTTAGTACAAGGTAAGGTTATGCTTCTTCTTCCATTATCTAAGCATTTGTGAGTTGTAACTCGATCGTAAAGACTAGACCTATCGAGTTTCGAAAGAGTGGTATGTTGGTTGTTGTTGCGTCATGTTTGTCTGATTGTGAACTTATTTTTAAGTTGAATCCATGGCTGTTTTATTGGATAAAAGTCTTAATTATTTACTTTTGGTTGTGTTTCGCAATTTGAAAGAAAAGACAAGTCGAAACATGTTTAAATAAACTGAAACATTATATTTTGAGTTGTTGAACTTGTGGGACTGTTTTGTGGGCTGTTTCGTGTTGCTATTGAGTTGTATCTATTTATACTATTTTTATGGAGTTGAGAGGATAAATGGTGTAGATAAACACCACATAATGGCAGGGTTGTTTTCTGGTCGCTCGTCGTAACATTTTCGGATTGTTTGACACTATTATAGTTGTCGTTTTGTGTATGAAGTGATAGGGGTATGTTGGGGTATTTGGTGGTTGTTTTGACTTGTTTGAATTCATATGTATATAGGGGAGGTTCTGTCCGTTTCATCATAAAATAGGTTGTGGTCGATACATAATAGTTACAACGCTTAAAAGATAACGATAGTTTCATTTCTCTTATTGTAGACTAAGGAGTCGTGACATTTGCATAGCTTGAGGTTGGCAATTTATATACAAGGTATGTGAAGCTATCTCATTCCTTATTTGCACGACTACGATTGTACATAATGTAATGAACGAGCTTCCAAAGATACTCTACTCTTAAAAGTTAGCAGTACTTACATTGTTTCCCTTCTTATGGAACTATTAATGTTGATGTTTCTTCTCTTATTCTTATGTTATCAATGTTGTTGGTACTTTCTGATTCTTACAAGATTCATGATGAAGAGTTAGTCCTAAAACGTGTACGGATGATACCGACCTTACGTCACTCCGAAAGGTTTAGAACGTGATTCCATGAGTCGAGCATGCATTATATATATGTATCTATTTTACTCTACTGAGTTGCGCTATAGTCGGCCGAATATGGCACCTATTATGCAACCACTGATCAGTTGGGTTTTACCGAGATCCACATGGCCGGGTATGATTCTACCGAGCTTTATGATGCCCGGGTATGTTTTTACCGAGCCTATTACGACCGGGTATGATATGATGATGATGATGCCCGTAGAGGCGTATGTTTGAAAGTTTATGTATTGTATCATGCATTTCATGCCAGTAGCCCTCAGAGCTACCCAGATATTATAGGTTGTATATTCTCTATCGCTGTTTACATTACTATTCGTACTTATGCTTTTTTTGCCTTACATACTCAGTACTTTGTTTGTACTAACGTCCTTGTTATTTGTGGATGTTGTATGTCGTGCTGCAGGTTTTGATAGATGGGTAGACGCAGCTCCCCCACCAGAGTAGGCTTCCCAGTTCAACGGTTATTGGAGAGATCCCTTCTCCGGACTTGTCGTGGTCTTGGTATCCATTTTTGTTATAGACATTATGGGTATGTCGGGGCCCTATTCCGGCAATGTTGCAGCACTTATGTTCCTTTTGGAGGCTCATACATAGGTGTCGACTTATGTATTGTTTGGTATGCCTTTTCGGCTGATTTTTATTGTATAGTCTTTCATGGGAGCGTGGTAGCTCATACCTTATAGGTAGTTTCTTGGTAGTCTTATCATCCCTTGTTAGGTATGTTCATTCCACTATCTTTCATTGTTTGTTGTTCATGATCCATTTCTACCTTTTATAATGATCTCATCGACCCTTAAAGATAATAAAGAAGGTTAGATAAAATGTACGTTGGTGCCCGGTAATTATGGCCTGGATGCTAGTCATGATCCTCCAATTTGGGTCGTGACATATAAGTCTAAAAGCACGTGCTCACACAAACAACACCTCTGTGCTCAAGCTACAGTCAAAACCCAGCCTCAAGTTTTCCAGACTGGCCTCTCATCAGCATATTGATATCATATCTCGCACCTCATCCACGGAATCATAAGTGGTCGATGCACAGCTGATACCGAGCGCTCATGTGCGTTGAAGGAATTCAAAGAGTTACGCTTCAAATTGAATCAATGTCGCACAATTAGGAAAGAAAAATGGGAAGTATATCCTAAATGCCCTATATCCTCTCAAAGATAGATATGGACGTCATCATACCGATCCGCACGACTCTACTAGACACTTGCTCATGACTTGTAGAACCTAGAAACCTAGAGCTATAAAACCAATCTGTCACGACCCAAAATCCTCTAGTCGTGATGACACCTAACCCAACCCTCTAGATAAGCCAACTAATAATTTTTCAAATTCCAATAATATTAACAAGACAATTAAGAATTTTTTTTAATCTTATACTTTTCCAAGGTTTGGTATTACAAATTATGAGCTCCTAAGAATAGAATCTAGAAAGTTGATATGAAGTAAATATATCTTCTGTTTGAAAAGTACATAAACAGACTTTTTATAAAATCTAAGGCTACCATGAACAAGAGGCAGCTACAACAGGAATGCAGGTACGTCTTCAAATTCGACAAACATCGAGCACAGCAACAACTACAGCCAACATCTACACACAATGTGCAGAAGTGTAGTATCATTACAAAGACCGAATGTACGGAGTAAGTAACAAACCTAACTTTAGGTTGAAAGAAGTGACGAGCTGGAACATAGGTCGGGTCCATCACCAATAACCAATAGCAATTCATAACAACTCAGAGCATATAACTAAGAAAGTAACTCAGTGATAAAAATGCTCAGCTTGTTCACAGTTATCCGAAAATAGTTCCACCTTTCAAGAGTATCAGTAAAAACTCAAATCCTTTACAAAAGTCGTCACAAAATATGCGATAGTTTGAAAGTGTACATTTTTTTCAAAATATCCTTTCCACAATAAATTAGATATTTCGTTTTCTTTCCAGATAGGAAGTTTGAAATACCACTCTATGCCCATATATCAATGTGTGTAAAAAGTCATGAATGACGTGATGCCGTGCAGCATGAGGAAAAATGCATCTCTATGCCTGTATGTCATATGTGCATGCCAATGCCATTTATCTCAGAGATGAATCATGTACTCACACTCTCAGAGTACTCAATCTCACTATCTCATACCTTCTACGCATCATGCTCAACCACTCGGTACAATATACGGCCCAGAGAAATCCATCCCGGAACATATACAACACTGACTATAAATCATCCAGTACCGAGGAAAAAGGAAAATCCAACCCTGTGGAGAAATCCATCTCCAAGTATCAAGTACTTCGGACAAATCCATGTCCGGGGAATTCCATCCCTCAATAATATTATCCGCGCTCGCTTGGGGTGTGTTACAGACTCCGGAGGGTCTCATTCAGGCCAAGCGCTATCATAATCATCAATATAACTGATGCGGTGTGTAGCCCGATCCCATTACTATCACTCATAATCAGGCTCTCGGCCTCACTCAGTCATCAATCTCTACAGTCTCACCCATGGGCTCACAATGTCATAATATTTGAACGAGAATAATGATATGATGTATCAATAAGTAACAACTGAGACTGAGATATGATATGAATGCATGAATACGACTTAGTACAAAATATCAATAAAATCAATAAGATGACAACAAGCAACGACCACTATGGGTCATAACAATATCATCATAGAGCCTAAACATGATATCTAACATGATTGACAGCTCAGTTACTTTATCACATGGTGAAAATACATATATCAACAAGAATAGGGCCACTATATAGTGCCATGAAAACAACAGAGTCATAATTCACCGGGTGTATGCCCGCATGCCCGTCACCTAGCATGTGCGCCACCTTATCATCAATCACATAACATGAAAGTTTAGAAGATTTACTTATCTCAAACAAGCCAATTCCAATACCGAGCAAGCCAAACGATCTCCAAGAAACTCAAATACATTAAATAACCAAACAAAACTCAAATACATCAAATAAAGCTCAACGAAATAGATCCAAATGATAAAGGTCGAATCCTAAATCAAATTCCAAATCCTGCAAAAAATCACACCCGGGCACGTACCTCGAAATACAACAAAGCTTACAAAATCCCCACAAACCATTCAATTACGAGTCCAACCATACTAGTTTCACTCAATTCCGACTCCAATTCGATATTCAAAACTCAAAAATTCATATTATGAAACTTTAGGCCAAAACCCCCAATTTCCTCCTAAAAATTCATCAACTAAAAGCTAAAATAAAAGATAGATTCATGAAATATAACCAAAACCGAGTAGAGAACACTTACCCTAATTTATATGGTGAAAATTGCTTCAAGAATTGCCTCGATCCGAGTTCCATAGCTCCAAAAATGTAAAAATAGCCGAAACCCTCGAAATAGATTACTTTATACTTCTGCCCAGACATCCTTTTTCGTGAACGCGAGATAACCATTGCGTTCACGATGAACAAAAATTATCAGCCACCAAAATGCTATACGTGTTCGCGGCACAAGCCTTGCGAAAACGATGCACATTGGAGATAAAACTACGTGAACGCGGCACGAGCCTCGCAAACGCAATGAAGAAAGATCCTCCAGCTCCCAACTCAACTCTACGCAAACACGATCTCTCATACGCAAACGAGATGGAGATTAGCCCTAACTATTCTAGAACGTGAACTAATATTCGCAAACGCGATGAAGAAAATGCCACTGCCATCAAAATACACTACATGTTCGCGACTCTTGCCGCGCGAATGCGATGAAGGACTAAGACACCAGAAACTAGCAAAACACATCAGTGGAAACATAAGGGAAAATAATCTAAAATCAATCTGAAACACGCCGGAACCCCGTCCAAACATACCAACAACTCCCATAACATAACACTGACCTACTCGATGCCTCAAAACACACATAACAACATCGAAATGACGAATCACACCTCAATTCGAAATCAATGAACTTTGAAACTTCAAACTTTCGCAATTGATGTCGAAACCTATCAAATGACATCTGATTGACCTCAAAATTTGCACACAAGTCATATTTGACATTACGGACCTTCTCCAACTTCCGAAATCGGAATTTGACCCCAATATCAAAAATTCCACTCTCAGTCAAACTTTTCGAAAATCCAACTTTCGCCATTTCAAGTCAAATTCTACTACGAACCTCCAAATCACGATCCAGATGAGCTCTTACGTCCAAAATCACCCAATGGAGCTAATGGAATCATAAAAAATCCAATCCAATGTCAAATACTAAAAAGTCGAAACTTGGTCAAACCTTTCAAATTTAAAGCTTCTAGTTGAAAATCATTCTTCCAAATCAATTCCGAATAACCTGAAAGCTAAAACTGACGATTAACATAAGTCATAATACATCATACGGAGCTGCTCATGTCCACAAACAAGTGAGTAAAGTGTAAATGCTCAAAATGACCGGTCAGGTCTTACATCATTGAACAAAGATGGCGCATCCACCTTACTCATTTTCGCCTGGTATTCTTCGGTTACCAGGAACTGGAGGTAGCTAGATACCCTGATAGGGGCGGAAAGAATATGGGCCTCCTCTGGGACAGTGATAATAACTTACCGCTTCCGGCCAGGATCCATGCTCGAAATGGGGAATCGACTGATCAACCTCAGACTTGAGTTCGGCCCGCCAGCCTCCGAGGATGGGCTTTTCCTTAGTACCTCTAATTCACCCAACCTGGAGAAGTCCTCTAGGGCAGTTAAGTCCACGCCATCAAAAAGCAGTGTTTGGGATCGTCCGCTCTGTGAGCCCCTTTGTTGGTTGCTCTTTCACCATTCGGACCTCATCGAACATGGACTCGGTAAACGAAGGCGACCTGACAATATATATCACACCGAGTGACTCCTTTAGGGAACTACCGGCATCCTGGGAAGTCTCGTCCATAGCCTCCTCATCAACCTCCCTAACTTGAGGGAGATCAGCCTCATGGGTCTCTTGTTCAACAGCCCTTACTCTTCAGGGGGCGACAGATCATGTGCCGCAAAAGGCCCATCCTCCTCGGACTCATCCTTAAGCTGGCAGAGCAAGTCTGAATCTGGTACTCGAGAGCTAGAGCTCTCCTTTGGCTTACGAGCCAATCTTCTCTTTGGTTTTTTCTTCTTTGAGCTTGGGGAACCCAAAACCTTTTTTTCTTCTTCTTCTCTCCTGTTGCAGCCCCTAGCTTCCCCGAAGCATAGGAGTCAACGAGGCAAGTCCTCGCCCGACCAGAGGCCTATGCTCGACGGTCTTTGGCAAACCTGCGAAAAGAAAATAAAGAAAATAAGAACACGATGCTAGAAGAAGAAACTCAATACAACTTGCTCGAGAAAGAAATCTTACCATGGGAACGGGCATCCTAATGTCTCTTTGAGAGTTTGTGCCACGAGCACTCAGAGTAGGGCATCTATGACACAATACCCTCGATCCACTCCTTGAGATGAGGAATCGTGCTTGGAACTCGAGCAAGGGCTGCACCACAACAAACACCAATGAGAAAAGGGAAGATTAAACATAAAATCAACGTATAAAAGGAGTTATACTCACATGATATGTTCCACTTCTCGGGGAATAGCCTCCACTCGGCAGGTATCATGTCGGTAGTCCTCACTCGGACAAAGCGTCCTTACTATCCCCGATCTCGGTCCTCGTCGATGCTTGAAAATGGGGCTTTGCGGCCTGGCGTACAAGTTATATCTATCATACCCAAAGATTCGGGGGACTATACATGCAGAGTAGATTATCGATGGTGTACGTGCACGAATCAATTTTGTTCACAATGAATCGGAGGAGGATCACGAACCTCCACAATGATGGGTGAATTTAGCTGAGGCATACATTATACTTCCTGCAGAAATCTAACATAACCGGGTTCACCGGGCCCAATGTAAAGGGATAAGTGTAGACACTCAAATATCCCTCAACAAGGGTGGTAATGGCTTCCTCGGAGTCGGGGACCACTATGTCCTTCTCGACTCAATTGCAGTCCTTTCGGACTGTTGGGAGATCCTCTTTGGTGATTGGGCAAATATATCTTGAGGCCTCCTCATGCCAACCATGCACCGTAGAAGGCTTCCCAACCTTGAAGTTGTCGGTGACCGAACAACCCTCGGGAATGAACATCTTCAAAGGAGATTCAGCGGCCGGTTCATCGATAACCATGTCAGCAGTGGACCTCTTGAGGTCGACCATATCGGGAATGATCTCATTAATTTTGGCAATTTGTTGGGAAGTAGATGCACCCTTTTGGGAAAGAGATTTGGAGGTTTTGGCCATTGCTATCTGAAAAAGGTTGAAAATAGATAGAGAAAGGTTGAAAGTTGAAAGCTCAGATGTGTTGGCTTGGGTAGAGAATGAGTGAAATCATCAATTTACTGATGAATCTTGAGTAACGAATGTAAAATTACTAGAGTATAAAAAAGGGTAATGAAATCCTGAAAGCACGAGGGTAGAAGTTTGGACGTAAAGTAAGAAATGGACGTAGGAGGGAATATTTATAGGGGATCCGCGTCGTTTCGCGCCCTTGGACAGCCAACCGACGGCTAACACGCAGTTGAGATCAAAATGGCATGACTGACGAGACGTTTCGAGTTTTTTGTCATTTTTGACATGACGAATTGAAGAAGGAATCGAGGAGCTCATGTCGTTTCTCGTCAACTTACTCTCCGAGAAACGAGGGAACTATCTGTATATGGGTAAAACCGAGCTCATGGTACCCCCTAGCTTCTAATAAGATAAATCGAGCTAGAGATATGATGACAAGAAATCGAAATCGAGGCAAGGGCCTCATTGAGTCGGAGTCCGGGGGAGTGACACCCACCCTCGAGAATATCGGGGCCATGATCCGGGATCGGTCCAAATCCCAAAAGACTTTGGAGAATATTGTCGGGCAACCAAGCACGACTTACAGAAGGTCGTAATATCCGCGATCATCCAGATATCACGGTGTAGATCTCGACACGCATCGATAGAGAACCAGTGATTAGTTAAGCAGAAGATTTCTTACCTTTTATAGAATTGTACTTAGGGTAAAACTCCCCTACTATATAAAGGGGAATCTGATTATTCATTGAACACATTGTAACAAACACATACCAAGACAATATACTATTATTTTCTTTGTTCTTATTCTTCAGTGCTGGTCATTGTGAGTCTGGATCGGGGATGGATATTTCATTGAGGCTAGAATCCTCCTTCTCACGTGGTTTGAATTTACTATATCTTTATTTATTTAATCTAACGCAATTTATAATTTGTATCAAATTAGTCCGTGTATCCTAAAAGCTACTTACAAATATAATTGTTATCCGTTTCTGAGGGTAAACATTAACCGTATAGATAGGCAATGTACTTTTCACTTGCCACAACTTTGTCGTACTTAGGAGTCGTTCGGTATAAAGGTGGGATATATCATGAGATTAATTATCCAATCTTCTCTATGAGATAACTAATCCCATCATTTTAGTGTAAAAGTTATCCCGAAATTAATTAATACCCCAAATTAAATATAAAATAAAGTTAATCCTAAATTTTATATTGGGATTATTATTCTTATCCCACGTACCAAACGATCCCTTAATTTGTACATATAGACAGAAACATATATAGTATAATGGAAAAACAGTACTGTTACAAGATTTATAAAAACTTTTATGGTTGAAGTTGCTACCGTTAACTTCTTATAAATTCTAGTCATAGCTATTCATATATTATAATTTCGTGATAAATTATTTTTGCTGCTATTTATGTATCAGTGATACTCCCTCCGGTACTATTTACGTATTTGTCACTCTTGTTAATGGTTGTTCCAAATATTTACCGTTTTTAAAACGTCAGAAGAATTAGATATTTTATTCAATTTTATCGCTAACTATTATAATTAGTATTCTAGAAAGACGAAATAGTTTGAGAGATCAAAGAATAATAAAGGATAATTTAATCAATTATCTCTTACTACTAATTTGGAAAATAGGTCACAAACTTTTACAAAATTTTATGGCTATTTTCACTAGATCTCTATATATATAATTAAGGGACGTAGGACCGGTGTTGTGGCACTCTACTGAGCAAGTATTTTAACTTATCTTTTATCTCAGTTTTTTTTACTTTTCTCTATTATTTTGTGTCTTAAAAATCTTTTTTACCCTTCGGTTAGCCATTCAACAGTCACGCTGCTTCATTAACCCTTTTCATTGAACCTTCCTCTACTAATCATCTTAATTACGCCTCCTCTGCTCCTCTTCTCTCTCATAAAATATACCATAATCAATTTATCCTTTTCTCTTTGTGCCTTGCCGGAAAAAAAAATGTTAGTAAGACAAGATTATGTGGCATCGTTTTTTATTTTCGACTTTGAAGCCAAATTTTAAGTCGAAAATCAAAAACGATCAGCAACGTTATTGCTTCAAATCACATCACTCAAAAGCTTGATTCAAGGACATGACACTTTCTGCTCCGAAAAAAAAAACCCAAAAGCAGTTCATGACTTTGCAGGTTCCTTTTCTTCGAATTATCTTAACTTTTTTTACTCAATTATATTTGCTATTTATTTTAGGAACAATTTTAGAGGATGTCACGAATTCTCTAGATATTGAAATTAGAACTTGTGAAATATATACAAATAGGACAGGGTTGATTGAAGTGTTGGTCAATCTTTTGATGTTTAGTTCACGTAATTCTTACTTTAGTATTAGATTATTTTTTATGCTTCTACCATCCTTGAAAGCCAAAATTGGCTCATTTTGTCCACATTTCTTTTGCGACCAATACCTAAACATACCATGAATGGGGGGGGGGGTTTGTCTTCTTGAAAAAATATTCTTTAACTTTTTGTGTTAAAATGATTTTTTTTAATGACAAATGGTTGAAATTATCTGCATGTCTGATCTGAGTATTTTAAGGATGTTATTGCAGGACTATTTCAAGTATGATACCGACAAATCTATATATATATAATTGAGGGACGTATGACCAGTGATGTGGCACTCTACTGAGCAAGTATTTTAACTTATATTTTTTCTCAGTTTTTTCTACCTTTTCTCTATTATTTTGTTTCTTAAAAATCATTTTTACCCTTCGGTTAGCCATTCAACAGTCACGCTGCTTCATTAACCCTTTTCGTTGAACCTTCCTCTACTAATCATCTTAATTACGCCTCCTCTGCTCCTCTTCTCTCTCATAAAATATACCATAGTCAGTTTATCCTTTTCTCTTTGTGCCTTGCCGGAAAAATAAATGTTAGCAAGACAAGATTATGTGGCATCGTTTTTTATTTTCAACTTTGAAGCCAAATTTCAAGTCGAAAATCAAAAACGATCAGCAACGTTATTGCTTCAAATCACTCAAAAACTTGATTCAAGGACATGATACTTTCTGCTCCGGAAAAAAAAAATCAAAAGCAGTTCATGACTTTGCAGGTTCCTTTTCTTCGAATTATCTTAACTTTTTTTACTCAATTATATTTGCTATTTATTTTAGGAACAATTTTAGAGGATGTCACGAATTCTCTAGATATTGAAATTAGAACTTGTGAAATATATACAGATAGGACAGGGTTGATTGAAGTGTTGGTCAATCTTTTGAGGTTTAGTTCACGTAATTCTTACTTTAGTATTAGATTATTTTTTATGCTTCTACCATCCTTGAAAGCCAAAATTGGCTCATTTTGTCCACATTTCTTGCGACCAATACCTAAACATATGAATGGGGGGTCTGTCTTCTTGAAAAAATATTCTTTAACTTTTTGTGTTAAAATGATTTTTTTTATGGCAAATGGTTGAAATTATCTGCATGTCTGATCTGAGTATTTTAAGGATGTTATTGTAGGACTATTTCAAGTATGGTGCCGACAAAGCAATCGATAATCCATGGGCATCTATTATATTCTCGTGCTTCCTTCTTATAAAGTTGGCTCAGAGTTTCTGATCATGTATTTGTATGAAACCATTTTTGTTAAATTTGTGCTATAGTTTAGCGCAATACGAGTATTTACATCTTACATATATGTATGCCATTTGGATTTACAGATGTTTTACATAGTTGGTTTCTTAATTTTAGTATACAATTTTTATGGAGGTATATGTAATTGGGGCAATGGGTTCCTTCTGGTGGTTCAAGTGCGAGAATATTTTTGTTTATAACTGAGAATGTGTTAGACATTTTATTTTTCTCCTGCTAAATCTGAAAATATATTAGTATCAAATAGAGTCTTTTGTTCTTCTATGATGTGCTTGATAATTTTATTTTTGTTCTTTCTGTGTAATATTGCTATTTTTTTTTTCATTTCCCTGAAATGAATATGCCAGATATTAAAGATTACAAAAATAGAATGGTCTAATCATTCTCCTACTTCTCTTTCTGTTTCTTCTCCTTTGTCTTTCGTTTGTCCTTTTTTGGTAAGTAATCTTTCATTTTGTAAAACCAAATGATGTATTTTTGTATGTTTTAGCCTTGATTATTTACTATTGATCATATTTTGTATCTTTAATTAAATATAATATTAAAAAGAATTAAGAAACTATGGAAATACAAAGAAAACTGAATGGTATGTTGAACTTTAATTAAATATTGTATAAGTGATTATATTTTCTCTCACTTTGCTTTTAATACCTTATTTTGAAATTTTAAAAATACTCCGAATACAAAAGCAAATAAAAAGAATGAAAATGAAGGATGATGTAAAGATATAGAAATATAAGACTAAACCTAGTGTCATTGTTTATTTATTTATTTATTGCTCTTGAAATTATATAATAAAAGTTTTTGCTGTAACATATAGAAGAACTATTTGTCGTGATGAATTTCAAAATTATATTGTTTAATAATGATAGTATCACTTTGTGGCATGATATAGGATATCATCAAAATATCGCAAATAGTACAAAGAGGTTCCGAGGTCAATAGTTAATGTTCATTCAAGGACATTATCTTAATATTAATATATTATCCAATTTTATTCTCATCAAAAAAGAAGATTTAGCCCTTCCATGTGTGTAAAATTAGATAAAGCTGAGTCTTAGAAGATTTTAAAAAGGAGCAATTAACTTTGGAGTACAATTACATCATAAGTGATAATGTTATGGTTGGAGAGCATAGACAAGATAAAAATGAACAAAGAATAAAGATTAAATTTGTAATTATAAAAATTTTACCATAAAATTTCATCCATACCTTCATATTTTTCGGATCGCGCGGAGCGCGTCCAAATTGACTAGTATATTAATATAAAGGAGAGATATAGAACAGTGATGTGACATCTTTCATAGGTGAGGATTGCTATTTATCTTTTTTCATGTTTTTTTGCCATTTTTCCTTCTTTTTTAATTCCCATTTGTATTATCAAAAGTTTTTTTTTCAAAAATGAGAGGAACGGTTGCAACAATTAATTACTGTTGGAGTTTGAAAGACGCTTCCTATGAAAGGTTACGACAGTTATTTCCTTTTCTAATTATGGCAATTAAAGTAGTAAACAAGTAATTGCCTCTAAATATTTTGGTCAATTCCCCTGTAATTAATGTTATTAATTAATACGTTTAATATAAATTAGGCTAAGCTCTTCCTTTTTGACAACTATAGTAGCACTCCAACAGATATATTTATTCGCTTTAGCAACTTAAAAAATATAATGCAAATGATGGAAATCCATGTCATAGAACATTTTCTTTAACTTCGGGTATACTTTTATTTGAGGAAGATAATCTCATGAAAAATACTCTGTAGAAGCAAGCATCTATAAACCGATTGGTTCATCATAAGCGGTCGAGAAAGGATTGGACAAACATGTATTAACAGAATAATTGAGGTGAGTTTTTCAAAATCTTATTTGGAATTTTCTTATTCATTTTATATACCTATATATAATTAAAAAGAAATTTTTAGCGAAACCCGACATGATGCAAAAGAATAGGAAGACAAACAACTATGTATATATAACCTATTTTTATTATTTTTAATATCCGAATATTAAAAGAAGATCATTTCGTAAAGAGGTTTTTTCTAAATAGTTCACTAGTTAACTATAATTTCAAGTCATGACTATTTGAAAGTTTTATCTTTTATGAATAAACCCTTTGGTAACTATTTACTAATTATAAAGACAAACCTGTTATATCACGGGTTAGGCAAAAAGATAATGACGGCTGATTGGGTCCTAATTTCCCATTTCTCTTCGTTGAGCCATCTTAGGCCGTTCTGGGCCGCTCATTCCCCTTTTCTCTTGGGAAAATGACATGAAAACTTACACAAATGTCCCAAATAACTCTCAACTTATCAATTTTTAGCCATTAGTCATAAACTTATCAAAACTAGTTAAAAACATATAAAATTTTAAAAATAAATAAATAAGGTTTTTTCTCTCAGAGAATCACATGGAAAAATCATCTTTCATATTTTTAAGCGTAATTAGCAACATTAAATGCAAGACGGAAAGGAAATTTCATGGATGGGGTAGCAAATAAGGTGATGAAATATAATATATATATATATACCCAAAAATCTAAGCAAAAAAAGAAGTTTTCCAATGGGTATGATTGAAATTCATTAAAAACATATAAATAAGTCAATATACAAAATTTGAGGAAGATTAGAGGTCATTTGGACTGGTTTGTATCAAGATTCGTAATTAAATCAAGTTCAGAAAATGCTTCTGTAACATATGTATCAAACATGTATCAAACATGTATCTCACACACATGTATATATGGATATACATGTGATACACAATTGATACAAATATGATATATATGTGTATCACAAATGATATACAGTGTGATACACATATCATTCTTTTTATGTTCAGTTATTACTTCGAATTTTCAATTAAACCACCTCAAAACTTCACCAAATCATCCCAAAATTGAGATTCAAAATCCTAAAGATGTACCCAATCTATTCTAGTAACACCCACTAAAAAAAAAAAATTGATTTTTTTTGTTACAAATAGCTAATTGGCTAATAATAGTAATATTTTATGAATTTGCCAATTTTTGTAATGAGCTACTTATAAATGGACATAGCTGGTAGTTTTCCAAAATGACACTGTATAGGTTCTCTCTAAATAATAGCAAAAAAAATATTTTGTATATGTATATATATAAATTACACAAACTTTATACATTTTTTGGTTATCGAATGTAAATAGTTTCTGGCGTAGGCTAAAAGTTAAAAAAGAAGAAGCTTCTCTCATGTAACGACCCCGCGGTCGTTTCGAGAGTTGTAGCCCCGTCCCCCCATTTTCCTGCTTCTTATGTGTTCTACAACTGTATTTTAACTTATCGGGTTAGTTGGTTTGGGTCCGGAGTGCTTTCGGAGTGAATTGAGAATACTTAGTCTCTTAATTGAAAGCTTGAGTTGAAAAAGTTGACCGGATTGACTTATGTGTAAACAATCTCGAATTTTAATTTTGCTGGTTATGTTAGCTCCGTTAGGTGATTTTGGACTTAGGAATGCGTCTGGAATGAGATTTGGAGTCCGTAGTGGAATTAGCCTTGAATTGGCGAAAGCTGGAATTTTTGCTATTTTGGCCAGCAATGGAAATTTTGATATCAGGGTTAGATTTGATTTTCGGAAGTTGGACTAGTTCCTTGGTGTCATTTATGACTTGGGTGCAAAATTTGAGTCGGATGTGGTTTGGTAGGTTTTGGCGTCATTTGTAGAATTTGGAAGTTTCGAAGTTCATTAGGCTTGAATTCGTGTGTAATTCTTATTTTGATATTGTTTGAGATGATTTGGGGATTCGACTAAGTTCGCATCGGGTTATAAGACTTCTTGGTACATTTGGTTGAGGTCCCGAGGGCCCCAAGGTGATTTCGGGTGGCTAACGGCTTGAATTGAGTTGAAGTGTGCATGCTGAAGTGCTGCTGGTTCTGGTATTTTCGCACCTGCGGTGGAGAGCCCGTTGGTGCGGCCCCGTAGAAGCGAGTAGGAGGTCACAAATGTGGGCAAGGTTGGGTGGGCTGGAATTGCAGAGCGAAGAGGTGTGCGCATCTGCGAGCCTGAAGATGCGAGGATGGCTCCACAGATGCGAAGGCAGGGATTTTGGTTGTTCCCGCTCAAGCGGATGAATGAGAGCAGGTGCACCTTCGTAGGTGCGAGACCAGTGTTTTAAGTGAATTTCCACAAAAGCGGAGTTCTAAATGCAAAAGTGTCTCCGCAGGTACGGATATTGCACCGCGGGTGCGGGTTTGCTAGGCAAAACCTATAAATAGAACACTTCGAGATTTTTCACCATTTTTCTCACTTTGAGCTCGGATGTTTTAGAGGGATTTCAAAGAAATTATTGAGGTAAGTTCCTTGTGCCTATTTATCTTCAATAATGGTATTTTTCCACTGATTTTACGCCTAATTAGTGAGATTTTGAAGTGAAATTTGGAAGTTTAGGGCTTGAGAATTGGAGAGTGAATTTTGGAGTTTTAGATGACCAAATAATGTCAGATTTTGATAATTTTAGTATGGCTGGACTCGTGAGTGAATGAACTTTCGGGTTTAGTGACTTTTGTCGGATTTAGAGACGTGGCCCGGGGGCCGGGTTTGAGCCAATTTCGAATTTTGAGTCTAATTTAGTAGTTTTCTTATGGAATTGATTCCTTTAGCATATATTAATTGTATTGTACATGGATCCCAAAGGGCCACAATCGGGGAAATAAACCTGTGCCTGCAGATGGGTCCAACTTGGTTTGATGTTGAGTTTCAAGTATTGGACATATCCACCACATAAAATCTGTTGTTGGGACGATCTTGGATACATGCTGCTGGAGCCGTAGCATCTACGATACACCAGGCTGTGAAGTTTGAATTGAATCATCAGGAAGTGATCATTCATGGAGACAGGAATAACCCCATTTACACCAATCAAACTATTCCGGTTGTCGAGAATAGAAGGAATCTGGGTGGAGAAATGTACCATTGCATCGAGCGTGTCACTGCAATTGAAAAGGATAATTGGTGGAGCAACAAAATAAAAAGTATATTGACATGGACAGGGTATGAACCCGGCAAGGGTTTCGGCAAGAATCTCCAAGGGATCACCAAACCGATACAGTTAAAGAACCACGGTACAACCTTTGGTCTTGGGTACGAATACACCTGGCAGGAGTACGATGATTGGTCACTTCCATGGCGTGGTCCCTATTACCCTCTCGAACAGCCAATACCATATTTGTACTAGACGTTTCAACAAACTGGCATGATATGGGGATCTGAAGAAGATGAGGCTCTAGTTGGCCGAATGAATCTGTTTTTGGACGATGAAGACATGGACTGCAATGCAATTGTTGAGGAGGAGGAGGAAGAAGACCTCATCATTTAGACCATGGAGAAAGGAGCCATTCTCAAGAATTGGACTGCTACACCATCCTAGGCCTGTCGACTTCCTAGGTAGCCTGGCAATTAGCATGATCTATTTTTAAGCAATTTTAAGCATTTATGACATTTTCAGTATTTTATTTTAAGACGCATTTTGTTTTGAAATAATTGCTCAAGTCATCAAGCCGTACTTGTTTTGATGCTTTCAAGATTTAACTAATGCATTGCTATTTTAGTATTTATTATTATCCTTTACATTTTCTCTCTACAGTATTATTATTACTTTTCCTGATGAACCAATGACTATGACATGTAATAAGACAACGCAACATAAGAATAGTGATTCAGAGGAAATAGAAGAAGAAGATATAATCCCTCAGGAAATTGTTAGAGAAGTGGAAAATTTTGAGAATAAGCCTAAGTCAAATTTGGATGAAACCGAGATAGTCAACTTGGGAGATTTTGAAATGGTCAAAGAAACCCGCATAAGTATCCACTTGTCACCATCAGAGAAAGAAGAATACACCCATTTCTTGAAGGAATATGAAAATATTTTTTGATATGACTAGTTTGAGCACGTCTATCGTGGCTCATAAACTACCCACCAATTATTATCTGTCCGTCTGTAAAACATAAACTCAGAAAGTTCAAGAATGATATGAGTTTGAAAATCAAAGAGGAAGTCACCAAAAAGATCAAAGCTAAGGTTCTTAGAGTGGTTGAATACCCTACTTGGTTGGCCAACATCGTGCCAGTTTCGAAGAAGGATGGGAAGGTCAGAGTATGTGTTGACTATCGAGATTTGAACAAAGCAAGCCCCAAAGATTATTTCCCCTTACCCAATATACACATATTGATTGACAACTCTTCCAAGCATGAACTCCAATCCTTTGTGTATTGCTTCACAGGATACCATCAGATCTGGATGGATGAGGAAGATGCCGAGAAAACAACCTTTATCACTCTGTGGGGGATGTATTGTTATAAAATGATGTCGTTTGGCCTGAAGAATGCTAGGGCCACTTATATGAGAGCCATGACGACTATATTTCATGATATGATTCACAAAGAAATAGAAGTATACGTGGATGGCGTTATCATCAAATCCAGAAGATGCGCGTATCATATAGCATATTTAAGGAAATTCTTTAATCGGCTTCGAAAGTAAAACCTAAAACTAAATCCTGCAAAGTGTGCCTTCGGAGTCCCTGCTAGAAAATTGCTAGGTTTCATCATCATTCGCCAGGGGATTGAGTTGGACCCTTCAAAGGTCAAAGTCATCCATGATTTGCCACCTCCGAAGAGCAAGAAAGATGTGATGAGCTTCTTGGGGCATCTCAATTACATCAGCCGGTTCATAGCACAATGGATCGTGATCTGTGAGCAAATTTTCAAATTGCTGAAGAAAGATGCTGCAAGAACATGGACTGAAGAATGTCACAAAGCCTTTGACAGAATCAAGGAATACCTATCCATACCACCAGTCTTGGTCCTACCAGAACCTAGTAGACCTTTGCTACGCTATTTGTTCGTACTAGATGGAGCTTTCGGTTGTGTTTTAGGACAACACAATGAGACATGAAGAAAGGAACAAGCCATATACTATCTGAGTAAGAAGTTCACACCCTATGTGGCACGGTATTCTTTGCTGGAATGCACCTGCTGTGCCCTAACTTGAATAACTCAGAAATTGAGGCACTACTTCTGTGCCTACACTATATATCTCATATTAAGGATGGATCTCCTGAAATACATCTTTCAGAAACCCATGCCTACAGGGAAACAAGCAAAATGACAGATATTGTTGAGTGAGTTTGATATCGTCTATGTGACTCAGAAGGTAGTCAAGGGACATGTGTTAGCAGATTATCTTGCAAAGAATCCTGTTACAGGAGAATACAAACCACCAAAAACGTATTTTCCCGACGAAGAAGTGTCATTGTAGGAGAAGATATCACCGAAGTTAATGACGGTTGGAGAGTGTTCTTCGACGGGGCTGCAAATTTCAAAGGAGTGAGTATTGGAACAGTTTTGGTGTCAGAAATAGGTCAACACTATCCAGTATCCATGAAGCTCAGGTTTTCGTGCACCAATAATATGGCCGAATATGAGGCTTGCATCGTGGGGCTTAATTTGGCCATCAACATGAATATCCAGGAGTTGTTGGTAATTGGTAATTAAGATATTTTGGTACATCAGGTTCAAGGAGAATGGGCTACAAAGAATACTAAGATATTACCATATCTATATCATGTTAAAGAGTTGATGAAGAGGTTCACGAAGATAGAGTTCAGACATGTTCCGAGAATCCAAAATGAGTTTGCAGATGCATTGGCCACTTTGTCTTCCATGATACAACACCCACATAAAATTTCATCGACCCTATCCAGTAAGAATCCATATCCAACCGTCTTATTACGCTCATGTTGAAGAAGAAACAGATAGAAATCGATTGTTTCACGATATCAAGGAATATTTGGCAAAAGGAGAATACCCTGAGCACACAAATCATACTCAGAAATGCACACTATGGAGATTGTCCAATCATTTCTTCCAAAGTGGAGGAATTCTGTATAGAAGGACTCTAGAGCTAGGGTTATTATGGTATGTTGATTCCAGAGAAGCTTCTAAACTGCTCGAGGAGATACACGCTGGAACCTGCAGGCCGCACATGAATGGTTTCGTTCTAGCCAAGAAGATATTAAGAGCATGATACTTTTGGATGGCTATGGAAACAGACTGCATTAGGTATGTCCAAAAGTGTCAACAGTGTCAGGTACATGCAGATATGATACATGTACCACCAAATGAACTCAATGCAACAAGTGCACCATGGACGTTTGCCGCTTGGGGAATGGATGTCATCGCTCCATCTGAGCATGCCGCTTCGAATGAGCACATGTTAATTTTAGTGGCCATAGACTACTGCACAAAATGGGTTGAGGTTGCATCTTACAAGGCTGTAACCAAGAAAGTCATCACAGATTTTGTTAGAGATCGTGTTGTTTGCCGATTCGGGGTACCAGAATCCATCATCACCGACAATGCTGCCAATCTCAGCAGCGATTTAATGAAAGCTATGTGTGAAACCTTCAATATCAAGCATAAGAATTCTACAGCATACAAATCTCAAATGAATGGAGTCGTGGAAGCAGCCAAAAAGAACATTAAGAAAATTCTAAGAAAAATGGTAGAAACCCATAAGAAATGGCACGAGAATTACCATTTGCCTTATTGGGATATCGTACCACAGTTCACACATCAACCGGAGCAACTCCCTACATGCTGGTTTATGGTACTAAAGCTGTTATTCCCGCCGAGGTTGAAATTTCTTCTTTGAGAATTATACAGGAAGCAGAACTCAGTGATGCAGAATGGATAAGGAGTCGCTATGAACAATTGGCTCTTATCGACAAAAAATAATGAATGCAGTATGTCATGGTCAACTTTATCATAGCAGAATGTCCAGAGCTTTTAATAAAAGGGTCAAACCTAGACAGTTCACACCGGGGCAGCTGGTGTTGAAACGAATCTTCCCACATCAGGATGAAGCCAAAGGAAAGTTTTCACCCAATTGGCAAGGGACCTACATGGTTCACAGGGTACTAACAGTAGGAGCACTCATACTTGCAGAAATGGACGGAGAAGTTTGGCCAAAGCCTATCAATTCGACGCAGTCAAGAGCTACTATATTTAAATTATTTACATTTCTTCATTAGATGTAACTAAACTATGCTTGACCTGATTCTCATTTAAGAGGGGTTATGTAGGGAGCCTTGTGGGTTCGGTCACATCTCAATAAAATTTTCATTTTCCCACTACCAGTAACTGGGGTAGAATTTTGAGGAGGACCCTCAAAATTCCGGAGCAAGTCCAGCCAAAGTTATGATATGCAAGATAGTCAAAGAATCAATTAAGTAACTAGGGCAAAATTTTGATAAAGATTCTCAAAATTCCAGAGCAAATCCAACAAACTTTATCACATGCAGAACGACCGAAGGATCGCTTACTAAACTGGGGCAGAATTTTGAGGAGAACCCTCAAAATTCTAATGCAAAGAAGTCACAATGTCTCTAAAAGTGTCGCAGTCATTCATTCATTTAATTTACCTAATATCATAAACTACTATGTTATAAAATAACTATGTTTATCAAATACATGCATACTTTTCAAAAACTTTATTTCTATGACAGACATATGCTACCCATGGTAACTGGAATAGGATCTCGATAAAGAGCAAAGCAAGAAGGCGAAGGCACGAACTGACCTCCCCCTACAGAACTCACAAATCTTTCTTTAAATGCAGGTATGATAAAACGACGATACTCGCAGATACATCAAGACACGACCTTCAAGACAACGAATTATCTAGCATGAACATCTTCAGCTAATAAATACTTTACTTTTCCATTTGTCTCCCATTTGTATGAGGCTAAGCACTTCCTTCCACTACATGAGACTAAGCATTGTCTCCTCTTCTTGTTTAAGACTAAGTCTTGACTCCTCAATTGCATAAGGCTAAGTCCTGCCTCCCTAAATGCATGAGACTAAGCATTGTCTTCCTTTCTTGTATGAGGCTAAGCCCTGCCTCCCCAACTGCCTAAGCCTAAGCTCTGCCTTTTCTTGTCTAATGTCGAATGCTACGTTGATTGAAATCCAACACTATCTTGCTTTTCCCGGGCTAAGCTCTGTCCCAATCATATGCAAGACTAAGCCCTGTCTTGTTTCACCCATCATCATGTCTCTACATTTCATGGGATGAAACATCGCCATCTATCCGAAGGCGCCATAATCCGAAGGCATCATCTTCATAGCTTGAAGACACCATGTCATGGCCTGAGGACCTCTCAATATTGCATATCATTATTCAAAGGCGTCACGGTTCAGAGGCACCATTCTCATAGCCCAAGAACATCATTTCATGGCCTGCGAATCCCTTATCTCACGATTCATGGCTCATGACGTCATGGTCTAAGACACCATCCTCAACCTCCGAAGACAATCTTCATGGTCCAAAGAGAATTTAATCATATATAAATTCCCGCAATATCCTATATATATATTTGCGTGCATCATGTTTTATGTTTTGCAGGTAATCAAGGAAATAACCGTTCATCAAACAGGAGCAACCTTCGCTCTGGTTTCCGCTCACATCATTCACACCCTACCATTATTTCAAATGTAACTGAATCCCATCAATTACTCGCTCTTACTGTATGACCGTTCAGATATCTGCCCTGTGATACATCCATAACATCTCAAATTCATAGTCGTGACTTCGCATAAATTCATCTGATACTATCCTACTCAAACGAATCCTTTTCGAAATACACGACCATCCTTACAACAATGACATCGGTTTCATTCACCGTTGGATCCAGAACTACATATGGCCTGATTTATGTAAAACTAGGATATGTAGGTAGCTTAGAGACCAGGGTGTTGCCTATATTTTTTAAAATACCTCATTCGTTCAAAATTAGTCATTATTTCTTTACCCGACAACTCTTTCATCCTTCTCAAGTAAAGAGGGGCAACTGTTGATACCCAATTTTCCCTTATATATATATATATATATATATATATACACACACACACTCTTTCAAAATAGTGCATATGCATCATCATTTGATTTACAAGCATGCACACATATTTTTTCTATTTATAATTTTTCATAATTTTTAAAGTCTTTAAATCAATTTATTTCTGCATTTTATTATATATAAATATGTATTAATTACCTTATAAATTATTTTATGATGATTTTATCATCTAAACATATCATTTACACCCATATTAAATTTTAAATATTTTTAGCACATTTGTCATAATAATGTTTGCATTTTAAGGCAAAAATGCACATTTTGCAATAATAGATCATATAAACTTATAATTACTTTATTCATGTAAATAATAATCTTTTATATTTTTATAGTATTAATATTTTTTTAAACTATTTTTATGCACAAATGATATTTTTATTATTTATTTATTACTTTTATAAATTATTTGTTTAATAAATTGAGTATTTAATATCTAGCCCCAATTTTCAATTAAATATTTCGGACCTAAAACTACCCAAACCTACCCAATTACCCCAAACCCAATACATTTTGCCCAATTACCCTAACCCACTCAATTAAACCCAACCCAGTCCGCTAAAATCCTAGCCATTGATAAAAAATGATTAACGTATCATAAACGATCCCTCCCTTTCCTTATATATCCACCCCCAAACCCTAACCCTCATTTCCTAAATTCACCGCCTCTATTTCCCTCCTCTAATGAACCCTAATCCCGCCGCCTCACTAAAATCCCACCAAATCCCGTTCCTAATGGGATTTTTTCCCCATTCACTTACCATTTCAGTATTTTTCCTTTACTTGGTGTTATTCTACAGAATAACTTAGGTACTTGCCTAAACATGGCAAGTACATCACTTTAAGGTTGTCCTAATCGATTGTCACCTCTTGAATCTGGACGACCTTAAGTCCAAACGCGTTATTTTGTACCGTCTGAGCCCGATTTGCTCGCATCTCACTAATTCATACTTAACCCTAAGGTTAGGGTTTTCAGTTTCTCTTTTGATTCGAACCAAAACTGGTTCAAGCTTTGATTTTGAGTATTATTTCGTCTATATTCACTCTATTATGCGTAATCTGCCTAGTTCTGTTGATTTCTTTTACTTACCCTAAATTAGGGTTTCAGATCTTCTTAATTGAACCAAATCTGGTTCAGTTCCGTGCTTCATTTGAATAATCTCCTATCTATGTTCATTTTATGAAAATATGTGATTCTTTGCCTTTACTTTCTTCCAATTTTACGGTTTACATAGTAGGGTTTCAGACCCTTTTACTTGAACTAAATTTGGTTCTTTTCTGTGCTTCTTGTGAATAATTTCCCGTCTATGTTCATGTACGCATTATGTGATTCTTTGCCTTATTTTCTGCCAATCTCGTGTATTTTTACCTAAAATTTGGGGTTTCAATTTTACCGACTCAAACACTTGCCTTTTGGGTGTTTAAACCAATTATTTTCTATGTTTATGTTCTAGTTATTGTATTTAAACCCCTCTGCACTCCCTTTTGAAAGAGGTCCTAAGTTCTAAGTTCAAAAAATACTTAAGAACACTATAAACTAAGGTTGTGTGCTTCCACTCTTGAATAATCTTGTTATGTATTCTAATTCCTAGCCGGCTAGAAGCCAAGGCCAGAAATTTCCAAGTTCTTGCTCTTGTTCAGTGATATTTACCATACTGTTGAATTCCTTCTTCCTTGCTTCATCTTAACAGGTGAGTGACCATGCCTTTCACCATTTCATTCTGATTATTTGTCATTTCATCTATGTGTTACTTCAATTGAACTATGATATCCTAAATGCTATTACATCTAAGACATGCTTAAATCTACTGTGAATTTATTAGTTCAATCCTGCTTAACCATATGTCACAGATAGCAATCTCTTTAAGTTCAGCTCTATTATAATTTTGTTATGTGAACATTTTCTTATATCTCCTTTTATGGGCTAGTTAACTATGTATAGATGTATGCAAATCTATTTGCTGAACCTGTTATTATGTGGCATGTTTGATCCTGTTTCATCATATTTTTGACACCTCTAGTAACTTCCCTAATTAGTCCCTAACATATCATGATCTGTTACTAATTGTTTTCTTCTTATGACACTAGTTTCTGCACTTAGCCTAATTTGGATCCTCTTTTATCACTATAAATCTGTTTTTGTGACTTTTGACTAACTTCATTTCCTAAAAACTTGACTAAGTTTGCCTAAGTTCAAGCATGTCTATTATTTGTGTGTATATGTTCAATTTGGATTCTGTCATCCAGTGAAATCCCTTGACTCCATTCTATTCCTTTACTATTTGTCTTTCTGAATTCTTATTCTTAGCCGGCTGAAAGCGAAGGCTATTTAAGTTCTGCCATTTGGCCTCCCTAGTGTGAGCATTGCTCAGGGTTCATGTGAGACCCTTGTGAACTCTGACGCACTAGGACCTGGTCCCTAGTCTTTCCCTGAACTATTTCTGATCAATCTCTCTAGTGTGAGCACTGCCCTGTGTTCTTGAAGCCATTGGGAACTCTGACACACTAGGGACTTGGGTTTCGTATACTCAGCTTTGATATATGGGTGAATCACTCAACAACCGGTTATTTTGTATCTATTAACATGAATTTTGGAGCTATTATGGGTTGAAGGCCTGGCCTGTCCAGGTGTATTTGGGCATGCTGTAGGCTCCCTATAGTTATACTTATTCTGTAATTCATTACAATAAATTATGATTTGTAAGAATTATTTGTAATAACTATTTGGGGTATTAGTAAATTTGGGGAAAGGGCTTTATCCTATCCTTGCACTGAAATGGGCAGAAATCCTGCCTATAGGCTCATCACCTAGCTAAAATATTCTATTATGTTCAAACATGTTCAACTTCATGTGCTAGAAATTATGCCAATAGGTAATCTGTCTTTGCTCAAAACATGCTACTTTTCAGAAATCATGCCTATAGGTACTCTATCCTTGTTCAAAATGTATTATTTTCCAGTAGAAATCCTGCCTACAGGTCCTTTATTTGGTTAAACTATGCTCTACGTCTGCTTCGTTAGAAATCATGTCTATAAGATCTAAAAAATTAGTTTTGATCGTACAAACCATGCATATAGGAACAAAAGTCGATTTTAGAGATCATGCCTATAGGATCTAAAATCAGTTTGAATTATAGAAATCATGCTTATAGGATCTGAATCCGTTACCTGTTTTACTCGTTTCTTTAATAGTCCTCAATACTAGGTTAACTATTGTCACTAGAAACCATGCCTATAGGATTCAATTAACCAATTCTAAATATGGTCCCATAATTACCATTGTTAGTTGCTACACAAAGTGCCTAGATACCATGCCTATAGGTTAATCACTTATACCTATAATCAGTAGACAACTCTATAGGTTTCAGAGGTTATAAATTGTCCGCTCATTAAATTTAGATTCATATAGAGATCCTGCCTATAGGTTTCTGCAATCTTAACTATTTAAAATCAACAAACTATCTTTGTCAATCTGACTTGCGTGCATTTGTTGTCTAATTGCGGAGGCCAACTTAAGCCCTTACTTGCTTATAAGTGAAAGTCCAATGTGTTCTATATGTCGCCTAGCTTTTGATATTTTTGAGCAGCCTAAGTTAAAGTCTAGAACTACCCGAAAATAGAGGTCCAAATGCTTCTTGGACCATAGACATGGGATGGGTAGTGCATGCATAGGACACAACATAGAATTGACTAGTGCGCTTCAAGTAAACAACTTAAAGATAGTAATTAGGTAGCAGGAGATGATAATCTGTGCCCGCTGAATAAAATGAGTAACACCCCATCTCGAGGGAGTTACGAAGTATTATTTATGTTGCACACGGTGATCCTTTCGCTAAAAAACTTAGGATCCCCCTCCCAGTAGGTGATCCTTTCAATCGATTATTCAAGTTTAGTAATTCCTTGTTTCTTAGCTTTGATCACATAGACTAACTTCATGAGTGGTTGACCTGAGAAATGGTCGTGGCTTAGTGCGTATTTCATTTATCGTTGGCAATCTATGAAAGTGTTGGAATGAGACTTTAGTTGATAAGAGGTTTTCTACCAATATTCGGTTGTTGTAGGCAGCTGCTGTGAATAGAAGTTATCGCTACAAGTGTTTGAGTTATGTGGTATATCATGGGATTGCTCCTGAGGTTGCAGGCATGGGTTATTACAGCTGGTTCGGGTCTATTTAGAGTATATGTGTGAGGTTGTGATCGTATTGATGGTTTCGGAAGTGGAAATGTGGTTCTATGGCTTATGGGCCAAACTGGATTGTGTAATTTCAGTTACAATGTGTTACAGGACCTACATAAGATAGGGTGACGTGGGATTACCCCCGGGTATATGCATGGTAAAGTTATTCAGCTAGGGGTTGGCTTTTAGAACAACTCTGGGTACGTTTGAGGACGAACGTGTGTTTAAGTGGGGGAGAATGTAACGACCCGACCGGTCGTTTTGAGATTTTGCACTTTGATTGCCAGTTCTCGGGCACGACTTGCCCCGTGTGATGTATTATGACTGATGTAAATCGTTGGTTTTGGTTTTCACGGAAATCGGTATGAATTTGAAAGAACAGTCTCAGTTGAAAGCTTAAAATTTGAAAGATTTGACCTATTTGTATATGATCTTGGATCGGAATTTTTATGATTTGGTTAGCTTTGTTGGGTGATTTATGACTTAGGAGCGTGATCGGAATTGGTTTTGGAGGTCCCGTGTAGAATTAGGCTGGAATTGGCGAAGTTAGTATTTTGGGGAATTCCGGTTGATAGGTGAGATTTCGATCTGAGGGTCGGAATGGAATTCCGAGAGTTGCTGTAGCTTCATTATGTCATTATGTGTGTGTAAAATTTCAGGTCATTCGGATGTGGTTTGGTTGGGTTTTTGATCGAAAGCGTATATCGAACGTGTTTAGAAAACTTAGGCTTGAATTCGATGTGAATTGATGGATTTGATGTTGTTTGAAGAGTTTTGATGACTGGAACAAGTTTGAATAAGGTATTGGGTCATGACCGTGCTTTTGGTTGAGGCCCCGGGGGCCTCGAGGTGATTTCGGGTGGTTATCGGAGAATTTGGAAATTTTTGCAGCTTCAAATTTTGATGCTTCTGTTATTTCCACATCTGCGGGTTGTGGACCGCAGATGCGGCACCGCATGTGCCGTTGATTAGTCGTAGAAGCGAAAATGCGCCTGCTGGGCAGAGACCACAGAAGCGGTTAGGCGGGCCGCATCTGCGATGTCACAGATGCGGGGATTTGATCGCATATGCGATTGTTGGCCGGTTGAGTGATTTCCGCAGATGCGGAGAAATGACCGCAGAAGCGGTACAACAGGATCGGTGGTGGGGTCGCAGATGCGAAAACCCCTGGGCAGAATGTTTTAAGTTATTTCATCCACGATTTTGAGTCATTTTCCTCCATAGCTGAGCATTTTGAGAGCTTTTTGAAGGAAATCGAAGAGGGGTTCAAGGAGAAACGTTTGGAGGTAAGATTTTCGAACCCAAAACTTGAATTTATTGTGAAATCCACCTAGAAATTTATGGAAACTAAGCAAAAAATCGAAGAACTAGGGCTTGGGATTTTTGAAACATTTAAATTGGGATTTGAAGGACCATTTGAGGTCAGATTTGAGAACTTTTGATATGTATGAACTCGTGGAAGGATAAGGAACCCGTTGATGTAAAAATTTCTGAGTTTCGAGAAGTTAGCCCGGGGCTCGGGTTTTGGTAATTTCGGGATTTGTGCCCGTTATTGATTGTTTTTGCTTGGGCTTTGTTCCCTTAGCATTTTGTGATGTATTCGTTCTAATTTTGGGTAGATTCGACGCGTATGGAGGCCGATTTGAGGGGCAAGGGCGTTGCAAGCTAGAGATTTCACCGGTTGGAGGTGAGTAATGTTTGTAAACGATGTCCTGAGGGTTTGAAACCCCGGATTGCACAACGTAGTGCTATATTGAGGTGAGACACGCACTTAATGGCGGGCGCGGGGTCGTTTACTATTGGGGATTGTGACTTGGTCCATCCTGATTGATGTTTTTACCGTGTATTTGACTAAGACTTAACTGTTATCATCATGACTTGAGCTTATTGCCATATTTGGGCTTCGTGCCGACTATTTGAATCCTTCATCGACTTTTATCACTGTTTCCTCACTATTTTGACATACTACTTGAACTCAGTCCTATTGATTTACACTGCTTTACAAACTCAGCCACTTTTACTTGAATTTGAGACTTAAATGATCTTTCAAATGTTATTTGGGCTGAGCACTACTATTTTACTGATGCCCAAGGGGCTTGTGATGATTTTTGGACTGAGTGAGGCCGAGGGCCATATGTGAGGATATGCTGACTGACATGAGGCCGAGGGCCTGAGATACTTTATATGCCACGAGGTGGCTTGAGTGATGTGAGGCCGAGTGTCGTGTGCCGTGTGATGATGCCACGAGGTGGCTTGATATAGCGCTTGGGCCGTAAGGGGCCCCTCCGGAGTCTGCACACCCACAGTGAGCGGGAGTACCCATATGATTGAGAGTGAGGCCGATGGGCTGATACTATGCTGAGTTATTGAGAGTGAGCCCGAGGGGCTGATACTATGGTGAGTGCCTGAGAGTGAGTCCGAGGGGCTGATACTATGTTGAGTGACTGAGAGTGAGCCTAAGGGGCTGATACTATTCTGAGCAAGTTACACTGTGCCCGAGGGGCGGATTTCTACTTGTTATTTAAATGTCAAATTACCTGTTTTACTTGGTTTTAAGGGATTCCTACTGATTTCTCACTATTTCACTGCCTTAAATGATTTTTACTGCTTTAATATAGAATTACTTTGTGCCTTTACGTGTTTCATGCTTTCAGTTATTATTTATAATTATTACTCACTGGGTCGGAGTACTCACATTACTCCCTGCACTATGTGTGTAGATTCAGGCATAGCAGAGTCCGCACCTAAGCACTGATTCCTTCCAGACCAGGCAGCGATTTGGAGTTACGAGGTAGTTGTTGATGTCCACATCCCCTCGTCTCCCCTATCCTCTATCATTTATGTTTTCTTCAGACTATTGTATCGGATTCCATACTTCGTAGACTTATAGAAGATTCTATAGTAGCTCATGACTTGTGACACCCCGGTTTGGGCTGTGTCAGGATGGTTTCCCTATTGTTATTATCGCCGTTTCCGCAATTATGGCTATATTAATCATGTTTTAGACTTGTTTATGTTAATTAATTGTTAAAAGAGGTGTTTCATTTGTTTTGGCTGGCCTTGTCTTCACGAGAGGCACCATCACGACCGAGTTCGGGAATTGGGTCGTGATATAACGCACCTTAATCCGTTAGGTGACAACTCTCTCTTTTAAAACCCTTCCTTAAAAGAGTTGTCACGTGTCGAAACCCGATTTCGCGAGAAAAAGGGGCGCGACAAGAGTCCTAAGTCTACCCGGATATAAACATGTTTTAGCTACGTACGAACTATCACCTTATGCGTACACAACACCCAAAACTAGTAGCACATAACAATTTTAATACCTACGGGGTAGTTTCCCCCTCACAAAATTAGATAGGAGACTTACCTCGCTCCAAAATATCAATAACCGCCTCCAATGCCTCTCTAACTCCTCAATTGAAAGCCAAACGATCTAAAATTAGTAAAACAACATGCAAACCAATAAATATATATTCCAACTCTCATAATAATCAGTTTATAACAAATTCCCAACTCCGCTTGAAAAGTAAACAAGTAACCCTCAGGCCTACGTGCTAGGATATTGAAAATATTCGAAGATAAACACTACCCATAACACCACGAACTCAAGTATATAATTTATTCCCAATTCCATGTCTAATTTCGTGGTCAAAATCCAAAAATACCGAATTATGGGTTTTCCCTAAAATCCCACAATGTCAATAAATTTTCATGCTTAAATTCACATATAAACCATGTATTTAACTCACAAGGTGTAGAAATCACTTACCTCAAGATTGATGATGAAAATGGTTCTCCAAAATCGCACTAGAGTCGGATCCCATGGAAGAAATGAGGTGAAAATGAGCCAAACCCCTGATTTTAATATAACACTGCCCAGTCCGACCTTCTTCGCGAACGCAGCAAGGCCCTTGCGTTTGCGAAGCACTATTGGATTCTGCTCCCTAACCCCTCTACGCGAATTCGTGAAGACTAAATACCCCTGCCAGGCTAGCTTCACTTACGCGAACGCAACTAGGCTATCGTGAATGCGGATCACCACTACCCAACATTTCGCGAACGCGAACTCCCTATCACGAACGCATTGAACATAAGGCCCCCAGGTCAATTCCTTCTTTGCGAACGCATGAGACTTCCCATTCGCGAAGAACTAAACTAGCACCAGCAAACCAGCAATAACAACTCAGCCAAACATTGTCCGAAACTATCCGGAAACACACCCGAGTCCCTCAGGACCCCGTCCAACCACACAAATAAGTCCCAAAACATAACACAAACCTTCTCGAGGCCTCAAATTACACCAAACAATATCAAAACTATGAATCAACGATCGAAACCTTCTTTCAACTTTCAAACATTCAAAGTTCGACGAACGCATTCGATTCATACTTAAACATTCTGGAATGATGCCAAATTTATACACAAGTCTTAAATCATGCTACTAACCTTTCCCAAGGCTCGGAACCCCAAAAAGACATCGAAAACACCAAAGTTCACTTCAAACCAAACTTAGAAAATTCCAAAACCTTCAAAATGCCAACTTTTCATAATAGGCCCCGAAATGTTCCCCGACCACCCGATACTCAACCCGAACATACGCCAAAGTTCGAAATCATCATATGAACCTATTGGAACCTTAAAATCCCAATTTCGTGGTCATTTACAAAAGTTAAACCTTCGTAAACCCTTCCAACTTAAAGCTTCCGAATGGAGAATTTTCCATCTGAATCAACTCCAAACTTCCCGAATTTCCATTCCAACCACAAGTACAAGTCATAAAATATGAAGTGAAGCTACTCGAGGTATCAAACCTCCTAATGACACACTAGAGCTCAAAACGACCAGTCAGATCTTTATAGGAATACAAAAGAACGGTAATACTTATGGGATACGTTCCACTCTCGGGGAACGACAGGAACTCAAGAGGGATCAGGTCTTTGATTTTCACTCGAACAAACCTCCCCTGCCAACCTTGGTCTCGGTCCTTATCGATGCTCGAGAAAGGAGCATTGCTTGCTCCGTGAATGAGCTTGATCAGTCCCCTTGGAAGATTCAGGGACTGTGTAGGCAGAGTAGATGATCGAGGGTGAATCGAGGGGCTTCAGTGTTGTTCACAAATATTGCGTAAGAGGATCACAATCCTCCAGAAGTACGGGTGGATTTTCCCAAGGCACACCTCGTACCTTTTGCAGAAAGCAAGGATTACGGGGTCCATCGGGGAGAGCATGAAAGGGTAAGTGTAAACACTCGGAGACCCCTTAATGTGAGTGGTAATATCATCATTGGGCCTGAGAACGAACACATCATTACCCTCCCATTTACAGTCCGCTCAGACTACGGGTAGGGTTTCTTTAGTACATGAGCATATGTATCTCCATGCTCCCTCGCCTCAGTTTTGTTGACTAGAGGTCTTCTCGACCTTGAAGTCATCACCTATAGAGAAACCCCCAGGTATGAAGCTCTTCATGGGGGGGCTCCTGATCCACCTGGGGAACGGCCACTTGGGCATCCACGGGTTGGAAGATGAAGGGGCAGCCTGCCGAGGCACTAACTTGGATGTTTTTGCCACTATAATCTGGAAAATATATGTCTGAAGAAAAATATGAAGATTTGAAGATGGCATGAAGGTATGAAGGTTCAAAGAAGATGTATGATGATGAAGATATAAAGCCTCAATGAACAATGTATGAATATCTGGATAAGTTAAAAGCCGTTAGAATGTTTGAAGGTAAAGTCTAGAATCGGAAAGTGTAAGAAGTGAAGAGAGTTGAGGCTTTTATAGGGGAAAAAGTAATCAATACGAGACGTTTTGCATTCGAAGGCAGCCAGTCGATGACTGACGCGTGTTCGAAGTCTGAACTACGCGACTGATGAGACGTTTCGATTTACGCGTCATCTCATTTATAACGTACGAGGGAAGAAACTAGGGTTCATCTATCGTTTCCAATCGTTTCGGCAAACCTAGTCTTTAGAAAATAGAAGGACTATCTGTATACGGGTAAAATTGGAGATAGATCATGCCCCAATTTTTCGGTGAAGAAAACAGAAGAAGGGCATATACACACGAGACTGAAATCGAGGCCGGGAATCTTTTGTATCAAGACCCACGAAAGAAGAACGATGTGTTCATCACCGGTCATGATAAAGCGATGCTCCCTGGATCCAGAACGAGTTCTAAAACCTCGGGAAACATGGTCAACAGTTACACACGACGAATAAAGGGTCGTGAAATTCGTGCCTGATCGGATTTCACAGCGCGGACCTCGCTCGATATCAATTACGGACCAGTAATTAATGAGAAAGGAAGTTTTTTTTTACCTTTTTTAGACTTGGACTAGGGATGAAACTCTCCTACTATATAAAAGGGAAGTTTTTTCTTTTGAGAGACACATTGTAACACACAAATCAAGGCAATACAAATTCATTTTCTGCTTTCTAGCTATTGCAAAAGTTCTCACTTAATTGTTTGTTTTTTGTCCGATTTGGGTTCGAACCAAGGGTCCGATCTAGGGCGAAATTACTATTCAGCCTAGGTTCGGGCTAGGCCATAACATTACAACTGTTTTGATTAGTCATTTTCTCTTTACCTCGTTTATCTAATATTCTTGATTATTTGTGTTGAATCAATCCACATATTCTTAAAACCGCGTACAAATTTAATTATTATCAAATTTTAGGGTAAACAATTTTTTTTCTCTTACTACATAAAATATAGACTAATCAAATACTAAAAATTAAATAAAAGCACCAAAAGAAAAACGTTGGATCTTAGAGAGTAATCAACTATTATTCAAATGCTAATTCCGTCCCCTAGAAACTTAACAAGAATGAATCGACAACAAAGAAGCATACGATGCCTTTGTGGTATGCGTTCAATTGAATTTCCGCATGTAACACGATTATGAACCCTTACTTTAAAAATTATAATAAATTCAAATGCTAATTAAGAATTTTAGAATTTGAATCTATCAGGGGTACTAGGGTTATGTGTTCTTGAGATACAAAAAAACATATATGAGTTAAAAATAATAAAATAAAAGTAATAAAAAATAAAATAGAATAAATTTCAGTTGAATATATTGCATAGAGATGATTGAGGGTTTCTATGGAGATGTTTCTTTTTTTATCGAGTAACTAAAGAGGGCCGAAATAACCATTTTCTGTAATAAATATATTATATTATGGATGTTCATTTAGTACTCCGTTGTAAATAAGCTTCCTGAAGAAGCTTATCCATATGAGACTCCACCGTAAATATGTTTATCTATTTAAGTACTCTATTGGAAATAAGCTTCCTGAAGAAGCTTAACACTTCGATACCCGTTTATGAATAAACATTACCCCCAGTAGAAGATTATCCATACTGGGTATAATAAGCTTATCCTTTCAGTACCCAGTTATGGATAAATATTACCCCCGGTAGAAGATTATCCATACCGGGTATAATAAGCTTATCCTTTCAGTACCCAGTTATGGATAAATATTATCCCCGGTAGAAGATTATCCATACCGGGTATAATAAGCTTATACTTTCAGTACCCAGTTATGGATAAACATTACCCCCGGTAGAAGATTATCCATATCGGGTATAATAAGCTTATCCTTTCAGTACTCCGTTATGGATAAACATTGCTCTCAGAAGAAGATTATCCATATCTGATATAGTAGCAGCTTACACAGCAGCTTCCTTTCTTCTATAAATAGAAGAGATTTCAGTTCATTATGTACATCAGTTTGAATTCGAATAATATATCAGTTTCTCTCTATACTTGTCTTTACTTTATAGTCTTTATTTTATAACACGTTATCAGCACGAGACTCTGCCATCTCGAGCAAATATTTTGAAAGTATCTGAGGTAAGAACTTTCTTTTCCTAAATAATGTCAAATCTTTCTAAACTTGAATTTGTAGCCCTGGATATATCGGGCAAAAGCTACATGTCTTGGGTGCTTGATGCTGAAATTCATCTTGATGCGATGGGTCTGGCAGACACCATCAAAGACAAAAATCAGGCATCAAACCAAGACCGTGCCAAAGCAATGATATTCCTACGCCATCACCTTGATGAGGGCCTGAAAATGGAATATCTTACTGTTAAAGATCCAGTCATACTGTGGAATAATTTGAAAGATAGATATGACCACCTGAAGATGGTCGTTCTTCCACAGGCACGATATGATTGGACTCATCTAAGGCTACAAGATTTTAAATCTATCAGTGAGTATAATTCTGCTATGTTCAGAATTATTTCCCAATTGAAGTTATGTGGTGATAATATTACTGATCATGATATGTTGGAGAAAACTTTCACCACTTTTCATGCCTCGAATATGCTCCTGCAGCAGCAATATCGAGAGATGGGATTTAAAAAGTATTCTGAACTTATCTCACATCTTCTTATAGCCGAGCAACATAATGGGCTATTAATGAAAAATCATGAAAGCCGACCTACTGGTTCTTGTCCATTCCCTGAAGTGAATGAGACAAACTTCCACCAGGCTAAAATGTGGAAAAGGTCGTGGCCCCAGTCGTGGTCATGGTCGTGGTCGGGAAAGAAACTCTAATAATGGTAATAATAATGCACCAAAGAACACTCCTCACCACCAGCAGTGGAAAAGGAAGGAACAAAAGCATGAAGCGGTGCAAGCACCAAATGCAGAAAATGCATGCTATAGATGTGGAGAAAAAGGGCACTGGTCACGTACCTGTCGTACGCCAAAGCACCTGGTTGAGCTTTATCAAGCCTCCCTAAAGAAGACAGAGAAAAATGCTGAAGCAAATTTTATTTCTGAAGATAATTTAGACTTCATTGTGTGGTAAATCTGTAGAAATGTAAATATTTTAATTTTTGTTGTTTGTAATAGATAGTATGGTTATGTAATTGTTGTACATAAAGAAAAAAATTATGATTTGATAATGATGTTTACTATAATATATCTTATTTATGTCATTTTGAAGAATATGGATAATATTATTAGATCAACTTAAACTCTAGCAGAGTTTGCAAGAAATATACAACCACCAGAAGTAGTTATATTTCATATATCTCATTGTAATTATATTTTGTTAACCACCAGAAGTGGTATATGTCTATGATCACCAGAAGTGATAATTTAGGCTTTCTATGGTTACAATTGAAGATAAGCTACATAAATATTCTCTATATTAAATGCACGCCTCGATTTGCTCCTGAAGTAGTAAATATTTTAAAAGAGATTGAGGCATCACAATTTGATGTGATTAATGCGCATTCAGATAATTATGTTCGATTTTCTGAAGGATGAGAACTTTGGATAATATTAATCCATTCCCTGCAGTGAATGTGACAATATTAATAAATCGGGTAAATATGAACGCGCTCTTGATGTGAATATATCACAATTCACTTTAGAAGAGGTAATATAATTGAGAGAATATATAATCAATATTTCGTATTTTAAATTTACTCCTGAAGAAGTAACACAATTGAAATTGCCTCCTGAAGTAGGAAAATATTATGAAGAAGAGTTTTCTTGTGCTTAAACAATTGTTTTACATTGTTTATTTGATTGTGATTTTCTCTCATGATACCAGAAGTGTATGAGAAATATTTGATAGTACAAAATGTATCAACAACTCCTGAAGAGCTAACTGTTTGCCTAAAAGATACATGACACCAGTAGTGCCCGATAAATATTAGATTGTGGATAATAAATGAAGGCTCTCGAAGAGCTTATATACAAATATGTCATTCATACTATATGATTATGGTCAAAACATATGTTGTAGTAAACCTGAAGTTTACTAATACAAATGGCTATCATATTGAGACTACAAATGATTGGAAGATTGATAATCTTCATGTTTCCACTATCATAGGGGTAAAATAATATGTATGTGAGAAGTTACCCGTCTTATTCTTTAATTTGTACTATATCATGTATCACAGTAAACCAGAAGTTTACTAAAGCAAAAGTTTATGCCATAGTAAACCAGAAGTTTACTAAGAGATAACACATGACATGATAAACTTGAAGTTTTCATTTGCCATTTTTAAATGAGCTATTTGAGAATTCAGATAAGCATATACTAAAGAACTAGAAGATTCTTCAGGAATTCTCATGTGTTGCTTGCTCTCATAATGAATTGATTATACCAGCTAAAGTTGGGACTAAGACCCCTGATTCTGAAATATATAAAAGGTGAATATGGGATCGTTCACCTATCATGTGAACCACTTATAGGTGCATATATGAGATGGTTACATGTGTAATTATTGTCAACTTGCACTTTGACATTTGGAATTGCTTTTCTCGATTAAGAGCATAATTTTCAGATTATGAAATCAAGACAGTTCATCTTGATAATGCTGGTTTATATCCAAGCTGGTTTAGCATTAGATACCTCATATTAATGGCTAAACCATTGCTTATGAGAACAAAGCTTCATGTGTTGGTCTAAGGTTTTTTAAATTGCATATAGTAGCACTTGTATGCATCAGATCAATAATATATCATAATTCCTCCCTTCACAATTGGTTTAGGATCGGAAACCAAATATTTTTACTATCTTTTATTGTGTGGTGTATGATTAATTTCTCTACCATAATACACAAAGATATATTTCCCAAAGATGATTGGGGATATATGTTAGTTTTTCTAACATTTGGGGGATGGAATAAACAGTTAAAAAATATGCTATATGAATCGAATTATTATTAATATGATCCTCACTTAGAAGATAATTCAAGTCGAATGCCAGAAGCATTTGCTGATCCAAAATTAAATATCATATTTCAGCTACAAATGCTCCTATTAAAATTAAAGTCCTTGAAGGATAGAGTTTACTATACGCATGAAATGTGGTAGACCAATCGGTTCCAAAGGTAACAATCCTTGAAAAATAGTAGGAGCTAATGATCATAATGAGGAGGAAATAAGCTCTAGAAGAGTCCACGACATAACATTTCATGAAACTCCCGAAAAAGTTCAGGTACCTGAAAATAAAGAAAGTGATGAGATCTCCACAAGTTATGTCGCTTCGGAACTGACACAAAATGATCGTCGACGATATATTTAATACAATATAGTGCACAATATTGTAAAAGATTGTGAGGATCGGACTAGCAGTCCAGACACTTGAAGATGTCATACCATTTAGATACAAGTCTTAACCTATATGACTTATTTGGCTAAATCTATATGAAGATCCTTGAAGGATTGAAAATGCCCGAAGCATATAATTCAAAGTCTTGAGAAATGTACTCGATCAAATTATAAAGATCTTTGTACGGTTTAAAGCAATCTGTGCGCGTGTGGTATAATCGCCTCAGTAAATATTTGCTGAAAGAAAGTTACATAAATTATGTTATTTGTCCATGTATTTTTATAAAGAAAATGTCATCAAAATTTGTTACACTTGCTGTTTATGTTGGTGACATAAATCTTATTGGAACTCCGGAAGAGCTCCAAGAGGGTCTTAAAAATACTTTTACATGGACAAAGTGTACCCATTAAGTACACCAATGAATATTCAATCACTTGAAGTGAATAAGGATCCGTTCCAACCTCTAGAAGAGGATGAGGAGCTCCTTGGTCCTGAAATACTCTATCTCGGTGTAGATGGTGCACTTATTTATCTTGCTAATGCTAACAAAAGTGGTGCAGATCGTATTGGTAATGCAGATGCAGGTTATTTATCCGATACCCATAAAGCTCGATTTCAAACCGGCAAGCAGGGAGTGCATATGATTGAGATCAGTGATTCATTCGAGAAACATGTGGGTTGGAATGTGATAAAAGACCCACAATATTATACAGAGAAAATGTTTCATGCATATCCCTATTAAAGGGAGGATTTATAAAAGGAGATAGAACGAAGCACATTTCACCAAAATTATTCTACACACACGATCTTCAGAAATATAGTGACATTGATGTGCAACAAATCCGTTCAAGTGATAATCTAGCAGATTTATTCACTAAATCTTTGCCAACTTCAACTTTTGAGAAGATGGTATACAAGATTGGAATGCAGAGACTCAAATATTTGAAACAAGGTTCTCATCAAGGGGAGTAAAATACGCGATGCACTATTTTTCCCTTACTAAGAGTTTTTCCCATGGAGTTTTCCTTATAAGGTTTTTAATGAGGCACCTAGTAATGCGTATTACTAAATATGTGTACTCTTTTTCCTTCACTAGGATTTTTTCCCATGTGGTTTTCCTAGTAAGGTTTTAATGAGGCACATTATCTTTTAATGAACATCCAAGAGGGAGTGTTATAAATATATTATATTATGGATGTTCATTTAGTACTCCGTTGTAAATAAGCTTCCTGAAGAAGCTTATCCATATGAGACTCCACCTTAAATATGTTTATCTATTTAAGTACTCTATTGGAAATAAGCTTCCTGAAGAAGCTTATCACTTCGATACCCGTTTATGGATAAACATTACCCCCGATAGAAGATTATCCATACCGGGTATAATAAGCTTATCCTTCCAGTAACCAGTTATGGATAAATATTACCCCCGGTAGAAGATTATCCATACCGGGTATAATAAGCTTATCCTTTCAGTACCCAGTTATGGATAAATATTATCCCCGGTAGAAGATTATCCATACCGGGTATAATAAGCTTATACTTTCAGTACCCAGTTATGGATAAACATTACCCCCGGTAAAAGATTATCCATATCGGGTATAATAAGCTTATCCTTTCAGTACTCCGTTATGGATAAACATTGCTCTCAGTAGAAGATTATCCATATCTGATATAGTAGCAACTTACACATCAGCTTCCTTTCTTTTATAAATAGAAGAGATTTCAGTTCATTATGTACATTAGTTTGAATTCGAATAATATGTCAGTTTCTCTCTATACTTGTCTTTACTTTATAGTCTTTATTTATAACATTTTCATAATTTTACACTCTTTTCTTTAACTTTTATTATACATCTCTAACCCAAGTTCTAGAATAATAATTATATGTTGTTTTAAAATTTAGTATTCCTTGAGATGAAATACACGGGATATGCGTGTACTCTAAGATTAGTTTGTCAAATTGAAGTTTACCAAATAGATCAATTACGGACTTTTGGGCGTAACACTTTTAGCCCGCGCCAGAAACTATTTACATTCGATAACCGAAAGAGTGTATAAAATTTGTATATAACATAAATAATGTATATATATACAAAAAATATATATTTTTCGGATATTATTTTAAGAGCGATTATACAGTGTCATTTTTCTGATTTTGATATGTTTTGTATAAAACTGATAAAAGCAAATCGTATGCTTAGAGAAAAATGCAAATAGAGAAGAGGAAAGTAAATGTCACGACCCAGATTTTCTACCCTTGGGAGTCGTGATGGCGCCTACTCGTAGAAGCTAGGCAAGCCGCTAAACATAGAAAATTTCTAAATCTTTCATTTTTAACCCTTTTTAACAATCTGAATTAACAGGTATCCAACATTTAGATATTAACGATAAATGAAATCAAGTGGAAGACTTAATCTAATTTAATAACCAAGACCAGTACGATAATGACAACACACATCTCTACCCGGAATCAGGTGTCACAATGTCACGGACGGACTAAGATTACTACAACAAATGTCTGAAAGAAATATAATCTGTCTCTAAATCTAATGAAAACAGAGTACATAATAAAGTAGAAGAGAACGTCGGGCCTGCAGACGCCTGCAGGACTACCTCGGGATCTCTGGCTGGACTGAAGGCAGGCTCCCCAAATGCTACTATTCAAAAGCTGCTCAGGAATCTGCACATAGTGCAGAGTGTAGCATCAGCACAACCGACCCCATGTGCTGATAAGTGCCTGACCTAACCACGACGAGGTAGTGACGAGGCTAGGACCAAACTCCATATAAACCTGTGTAGTTATATAATATACAACGAAAAATAAACAAGAATAAACAATTAACAAGGGAGGGGTACATGCTACGGGGGAAATATTGAATCCAGCAGAAACTTAAGAGAAATATGAGAGAGCAATTCAAGATTTACAACAAAACCATAATAACACTGTTGCGCCGCGCAACCCGATCCTATCATTTAACAATGTTGCGGCGTGCAACCCGATCCATTTATATCATTGTTGCGGCGGGAAACCCGATCCAATATAACATTGTTGCGGCGTGCAACCCGATCCAACATAACATTGTTGCAGTGCGTAACCCGTTCCATATATAGTATTGTTGCAGCGTTCAACCCGATCCAACATAACATTATTGCGGCGTGCAACCCGTTCCATATATAGTATTTTCTGCGGCGTGTAACCTGATCCAAGATAACATTTATATACCTTTAGCAACAACCATACCAAGTGTCCTGGCAATGGATCAACAATAAGCTACACTATCCTAGCAATGGATTCGATAGTAAAAGTAAATACGTCCTGGCAAGGGAGAAATAACTATAATCAATCTTAACCCAACTTCTACTCATCTCAACTAACACCAATACTCAATCATAAGTACTTTCCATGAAAAAACTTAATGCTTGCTCAATATCGAGAATCATCAATTAAAGCATTCATAGTACTATTTAAGAACACAAAATAAATTGCAATTTAAGACTCACGGTCATGCTCGACACCAACGTAAAGATACTCGTCACCATGCCTATACGTCGTACCCAACAAGAAGCAAATAGCAAATAGGACAACTCCTAATCCCTCAAGCTAAGGTTAGACCGAACACTTACCTCGAACATCCACGGCCAACTCAAGCCTCAAACACCGCCTTTCCTTTTGAATTTGACTCCAAATCAATTGTATCTAGACATAATCGACTTAATAACATCAATAAACGCTAAACAATCCAATCCAATGCTTAATTATAGCTTTCCCATCATTCTTCCCAAAAAGTCAAAAATTGAGCCAGGGCCCGCTTAGTCAAAACACGAGGTTCAGACCAAAATCCGATCACCCATTCACCCACGAGCCCGAATATATATTTTGTTTTGAAATCCCACCCCAAAAGGAGGTCAAATTCCCAAATAATCAAAAAGCCCTAACTCTACCCAAATACCTAATTTTCTACCCTTAATCTCACGTTTTAGGCTTAGAAATCTAGTAGGTGTTGATAAAAATGGAAGAAAACGAGCTTAGGATCGCGTTCGTGGAAATGGGCTCGCGTTCACGGAGAACTAACTCCTCGAGCCTTCGCGTTCACGTCCAGGTGGTCGCGTTCGCGTAGGTATAATACCCCCCTACCCCGGCTCATAAGCCATCGCGTTCGCGTATATTGGGTCGCGTTCGCGAATGGTATCCCCTCTTAGCCTCGCGTTCACGTCACCAGCTTCTTTTATGAGTTCAAAAACCTTCCGAAACACATCTGAAACATACCCGATCCCTCGGAGCTCCAAACCAAACATACGTACTAACTCAAAAACATCATATAAACTTATTCGTGCGATCAAATCGCTATATTAATCCCTTAAACAACAAATTAAACCTCAAAATCAATAAAATATTTCAAAACTTCTTAAAATATTAAAGTTTGCATTTAAGGTCTGAATCACGTTAAACAGATTCCGTTTCTTACCAAACTTCACAAAATTATCTTAAATCACATATAAGACCTATACCGGCGTCGGAACCAAAATACGGGCCCCATACTAACATGTTCTAATCAAAATTCATTTCCAAATCCTTTAAACAATTTCGAAAAATAATTTTCTTTAAAAATTCATTTCTCGGGCTTGAGAACTCAGAATTCAATTTCGAGCGTAAGTCCCATATTTTCATACGGACCCTCCCGGACCGTCAAATCACGAGTCCGGGTCCGTTTGCCCAAAACATTGACCGAAGTCAAATCAATTTATTTTATAGTCTAAATTTATAATTTTCACATATAAGCTTTCCGGCTACGCGCCCGAACTACGCACGTAAATCGAGGTGATTCTAAAAGAGGTTTTTAAGGCCTCGGAATGCAGAATTTAATTTAAAAACAAGTGATGACCTAAGATCATCACATTCTCCACCTCTAAAACAACCGTTCGTCCTCAAACGGACAGAAGAAGGAAGTACCTGAGTCGGGGAAAAGATGGGGATAACAGCTCCACATATCGGACTCGGACTCCTAGGTCGATGCCTCAGCAAGCTGACCTCTCCACTAAACAGGAACAGAAGGAAAACTCTTCGATCTCAACTGACGAACCTGTTGGTCTAGAATAGCTACCAGCTCCTCCTCATAAGACAAGTCCTTGTCCAACTGGACAGTGATGAAATCTAACACGTGGGATGGATCGTCGTGATATTTTCGAAGCATGGACACATCAAACACTGGATGCACGGCTGATAAGCTCGTCGGCAATGCAAGTCTATAAGCCACCTATCGCACTCGATCAAGGATCTCAAACGGGTCAATAAACCTAGGGCTAAGCTTGCCATTCTTCCCAAATCTCATCACGCCCTTCATAGGCGACACTCGAAGCAAAACTCGCTCACCAACCATAAATTCTAAATCATGAACTTTGCAGTCAGCATAGCTTTTTTGGTTGGACTGAGCTGTACGAAGTTTATCCTGAATGATCCTGACATTGTCCAAGGCATCCTGAACCAGATCCGTACCCAACAACCAAGCCTCTCCCAGCTCAAACCATCCAACCGGAGTCCAACATCGCCTACCATATAAAGCTTCATAAGGAGCCATCTAGATACTCGACTTGTCGCTGTTGTTGTAGGCAAACTCTGCTAAAGGCAAAAACTGACCCCACGAGCCTCCAAAGTCAATGACACAAGCTCGGAGCATATCCTCCAAAATCTGAATGGTCCGCTCGTACTGCCCGTCCGTCTGAGGATGAAACGATGTGCTCAACTCAACCCGCATGCCCAACTTTCACTGAACTGCTCTCCAGAAGTGTGAGTTAAACTATGTACCTCGGTCCAAAATGATAGACACAGGCGCACCATGAAGGCGAACAATCTCCCGGTTATAGATCTCAGCTAACCTCTCAGAAGAATAGGAGACTTCCACAGGAATGAAATGCGCTGACTTGGTCATCCTATCAACAATGACCCATACTGCGTCGAACTTCCTCCGAGTCTACGGGAGTCCAACAATGAAATCCATAGTGATCCGCTCCCACTTCCACTCAGGAAGCTCAATCCTCTAAAATGAACCATCGAGCCTCTGATGCTCATACTTAACCTGCTGACAATTCAAACACCGAGCCATATATGCAACGATATCCTTCTTCATTCTCCGCCACCAATAATGTGCCGCAAATCCTGATACATCTTCACGGCGCCCGGATGAATAGAGTACCGAGAGCTATGGGCCTCCTCTAAAATCAACTCTTTATGTCCATCCACATTAGGCACACAAACTTGACCCTGCAATATCAAAACTCCATCATCACCTAAGGTAACCTGATTGGCACCTCCGTGTTGTACCGTGCCTCTAAGGACACACAAATGGGGATCATCATATTGCTGATCATAGATACGCTCCAATAATGAAGAACGAGCGACTATGCAAGCTAACACACAGTTAGGCTCAAAAACATCCGACCTCACGAACTGATTGGCCAAAGTCTGAATATCCAAAGCAAGTGGTCTCTCACTAACGGGAATATAAGAAAGACTGCCCATACTGGCTGACTTCCTACTCAAAGCATCGGTCACCACATTGGCCTTTCCCGGATGATATAAGATGGTGATATCATAGTCTTTTAACAACTCCAACCACCTCCTCTGCCTCAAATTCAACTCCTTTTGTTTGAACAAACACTGAAGACTCTTGCGATTCTTGAACACCTCACATGCCACGCCATATAGATAATGCCTCCAAATCTTCAATGCGTGAACAATGGTTGCCAACTCCAAATCATGAACTGGGTAGTTCTTCTCATGAATCTTCAACTGCCGCAAAGCATAGTCAATGAACTTGCCATCCTGTATCAACACTGCACCAAGTCCAATATGAGATGCATCACAATAAACTGTATGAGGCCCTGAACCTGTGGACAAAACCAACACTGGTACTGTAGTCAGAGCTGTCTTGAGCTTCTGAAAGCTCGCCTCACACTAGTCCGACCATTTGAACTGGGCACCCTTCTGGGTCAACCTGGTCATCGGGGCTGTGATAGATGAGAACCCCTCCACGAACCGACGATAGTAGCCTGCCAATCCCAAGAAACTCCGAATCTCTATAGCTGATGCTGGTCTAGGCCAGTTCTTGACTGCCTCAATCTTCTTCGGATCAACATGAATACCATCTACTGATACAATATGACGCAGGAATGCAACTGAACTCAACCAGAACTCATATTTCGAGAATATAGCATATAACTAACTATCCCTCAAGGTTTGAAGAACCACTATAAGATGCTGCTCGTGCTCCTCCCGGCTGCGGGAATATATCAAAATATCATCGATGAAGACTATCACGAATGAATCCAAGTAAGGCCTGGACACTCGGTTCATCAAATCCATAAAAGCTGCTGGGGCATTTGTCAACCCGAATGAAATCACCAAGAACTCATAGTGCCCGTACCGAGTGCAAAAAGCTATCTTAGGGACATCGGATGCCCTAATCCTCAACTGATGGTAGCCAGATCTCAAGTCAATCTTTGAAAATACATTAGCACTCTGATGCTGATCAAACAAATCATCAATCCTCGGCAATGGATACTTATTCTTGATCGTAACCTTGTTCAACTGCCGATAATCAATACAAATTCTCATCGATCCTTCCTTTTCCTTAACAAACAACACTGGCGCACCCCAAGGCGAAACACTCGGCCTAATGAAACCCCTTTCAAGTAAGTATTGCAACTGCTCTTTCAACTCTTTCAACTCAGGCGGGGCCATAGGATACAGCAGGATAGAAATGGGCTGAGTGCCCGAAGCCAAATCAATGCAAAAATGAATATCCCTGTCGGGTGGCATACCCAGCAGGTCTGAAGGGAAAATCTTAGGAAACTCACGAACAATAGGAACAGAATCAATAGAAAGAACCTCAGCACTAGAATCACAAATATATGCCAAATAGGCCAAACACCCTTCTCAACCATACGAGCCTTCACATAAGAAATAACACTACAGGTAGAATGACCAGGAGTCCCTGTCCACTCTAAACGAGGTAAACCCGGTAAGGCTAAGGTCACAGTCTTGGCATGACAGTCCAAAATAGCGTGGTAAGGTGATAACCAGTCCATCCCTAATATGACATCAAAATCTACCATGTCCAAAAGAAGCAAATCTACACGAGTCCCAAAACCTCAAATCCCAACTATACAAGAACGATGGACTTGATCTACCATAATAGAGTCACCCACCGATGTAGACACATATACAGGGGCACTCAAGGAATAACTAGGCATGACCAGATACGGTGCAAGATAATATGACGCATAGGACTACGTATATCCTGGATCAAATAAAAAGAAAACATCTTTGCCACAAACCAGAACAGTACATGTGATAACTGCATCGGAAGCCTCAGCCTCAAGCCTGGCTGGAAGAGCATAACATCGAGGTTGAGCCCCACCACCCTAGACTACCTCTCTGGGACGGCCTGCAGCTGACTGACCTCCACCTCTAGTACCTCTATCTCCACCTCTAGCATCTTTATCCCTACCTCTAGCTGGCTATGCGGTCTGTGGAACACCTGGTGCCTAAACCATAGCACGGGAACCCTGCTGCTGTGACTGAGTACCCACCAATCTCGGACTATCCCTCCTAATATGACCATACTTACCACACTCAAAACATCCACCTGAGTGATATGGCTGAGGAAACTAAGACTGACCTTGGCGACCTGAATGAACACCTCAAAAACTCTGGAGCGGCAGTGCACTGATAGGAGCTGGTGGTACACTATAGGGCTGTTGAACAGAATACTGCATGTGAGAAAAACAACCACCTAAAGCACCGTGAGAAACCTAAAGTGCTGACTGAAAGGGCCTAGGGGGATGACCTCTACCATACGAATCCCTGCCTCTAGACGAGGAAACACTTAATCTACCTGAATGACGGGGCCTCTTGTCCAACCCATGACCACCTCCCTACGATAGAACTATCTCCACTCTCCTGGCCGCATTGGCCGCCTCCTGAAAAGTAATCTCACTCCCAGTCTCCCTAGCCATCTAAAGATGAATCGACGGAATAAGTCCATCAATGAACCTCTTCACCGTCTCTTTATCGGTGGGAAGTATGACAAGAGCATGACGAGCCAAGTCGATGAATCTGGTCTCATACTAGGTAAAGGTCATGGAACCCCGCTGGAGATGCTCAAACTGCCTCCGATAGGCCTCTCTTTGAGTGATGGGGAGAAACTTTTCCAGAAATAGCTGAGTAAACTGCTCCCAAGTCAAAGTTGGCAATCCGGCTGGTCTAGCCAAACAAAAAACCCTCCACCAAATCTTGGCGGATCCAGACAAGCGAAAAGTGGCAAAATCGACCCTATTGTTCTCAACTATCCCCATGTTCCTGAGAACCTCATAACAGCTGTCTAGATAATCCTAGGGATCCTCAGTAGATGCATCGATGAAAGTAGTAGTAAAGCGCTTGGTGAACTTATCCAACCTCCATAAGGCATCGGCAGACATAGCTGCTCCATTACCGATCTAAGCTACCACAACCGACTAAACTGATCCAACTGGATGAATTATTGGAGTCTAAAATTGGGGAGCTACCTGCTCCGGGGTGTGAGTGGTCGGAGTCTGGGCTCCTCCTCGAGCCTGAGAGATGGCTGGTGCTACAAGAAGCAAGCCTACCCAGGTGACACTCTCCATAAGGCCCACTAGACGGATCAGAGCATCCTGAAGTACTAGGGTAGAAATAAACCCCTCTGGGACCTAAGATGGGCCCGCCGGAACTACTGGGCCCGGAACCTCATCATCAAAGTCAACATGAGGCTCCGCTGTGGGTGTTGCTGCCTTGGCTGAGCTCTTCCCCTACCTCGGCCTCTAGCACGGCCTCACCCTCTGCCCCTTGTGGGAGCTGCTGCTGGGGGCTCGGGCTGCTGGTCAGTGGATGAGGAAGCGCGTGTTCTCGCCATCTGCGAAAGAACAGAGTAGAATTTCAATTAGCATTGAGAAACCAATCCACACGACATGAAAGAATAAATGTGGAATATTTCCTAACTCTATAGCCTCTAGGGGATAAATACATACGCCTCCTTCCCGATCCCTCAGACTCTACTAAGCTTGTCCGTGATTGTGAGACCTATGTGACCTAGAGCTCTGAAACCAACTTGTCACGACCCGGATTTTCCACCCTCGGGAGTTGTGATGGCGCCTACTCGTAGAAGCTAGGCAAGCCACTAAACATAAAAAATTTCTAACTCTTTCATTTTTAACCTTTTTAACAATCTGAATTAACAGGTATCCAACATTTAGATATTAACGATAAAAATCAAGCAGAAGACTTAATATAATATAATAACCAAGACCAGTACGATAATGACAACGCACATATCTACCCGGAATCCGATGTTACAATCTCACGGATGGACTAATATTACTACAACAAATGTCTGAAAAAAATAAAATCTTTCACGAAATCTAATGAAAACAGAGTACATAATAAAGTAGAAGAGAACGTCGGGCCTGCGGATGCCTGCATGAGTACCTCGGGATCTCTGGCTAGACTGAAAGCAGGCTTCCCAAGTGCTACTATGCAAAAGCTGCTCCGGAATCTGAACATAGTGCAGAGTGTAGCATTAGCACAACCGACCCCATGTGCTGGTGAGTGCCTGGCTTAACCCCGACAAGGTAGTGACGAGGCTAGGACCAAACTCCAAATAAACATGTGTAATTATATAATATACAGCGGAAAAAATATAGGAATAAACAATTAACATGGGAGGGGTACATACTACGGGGTAAATATCGAATCCAACTTGGGAGGGGTACATACTACGGGGTCAATATCGAATACAATTCAAAATTTACAACAAAATCATAATAACACTATTGCGGCGCGCAACCTGATCCCTATCATTTAACACCGTTGCAGCGTGCAACCCGATCCAATATAACATTGTTGCGGCGTGCAACCCGATCCAACATAACATTGTTGCGGCGTGCAACCCATTCCATATATAGTATTGTTGCGGCATGCAACCCGATCCAACATAACATTGTTGCGGCGTGCAACCTGTTCCATATATAGTATTGTTGCAGCATGCAACCCTATCCAACATAACATTTATATACCTTTAGCAACAACCATACCAAGAATCCTAGCAAGGGATCAACAATAAGCTACACTATCCCAGCAAGGGATTCGACAGTAAAAGTAAATACGTCCCGGCAAGGGAGAAACAACTATAACCAATCTTAACCCAACTTCTACTCATCTCAGCTAACACCAATACCCAATCATAAGTAATTTCCATGAAAACAAACTTAATCCTTGCTCAATATCGAGAATCATCAATTAAAGCATCTGTAGTACTATTTAAGAACACAAAATAAATTGCAATTTAAGACTCACAGTCATGCTCGACACCAACGTAAAGATACTCGTCACCACGCCTATACGTGATACTCAACAAGAATCAAATAGCAAATAGGACACAACTCCTAATCCCTCAAGCTAAGGTTAGACCGAACACTTACCTCGAACTTCCACGACTAACTCAAGCCTCAAACACCGCCTTTCCTGTTAAATTTGACTCCAAATCAATTGTATCTAGACATAATCGACTTAATAACATCAATAAACGCTAAACAATCAAATTCCAATGCTTAATTATAGCTTTCCTATCATTCTTACCAAAAAGTCAAAAATTGAACCTGGGCCCGCTTGGTCAAAACACGAGGTTCGGACCAAAATCCGATCACCCATTCACCCACGAGCCCGAATATATATTTTATTTTGAAATCCGACCCCAAAACGAGGTAAAATTCTCAAATAATAAAAAAGCCCTAACTCTACCCAAATCCCTAATTTTCTACCCTTAATCTCATGTTTTAGGCCTAGAAATCTAGTGGGTGTTGATAAAAATGGAAGAAAGCGAGCTTAGGATTACATACCTATGAAGCTATGGTGAAGTTCCTCTTCAAAAATCGCCCAAGAGGTATGGAGAAGATGAGGTTTATGGAAAATGGTGGAATTCCCGTAATACATTATGTTTTTGGAACTTAAAAAAACTGGGCGAATTTGCTCTATGTGTTCGCGACAGAGGCCTGAGAGACCTTCGCTTTCGTGGAAATGGGCTTGCGTTCGTGGAGAACTAACTCCTTGAGCCTTCGCGTTCGCGTCCAGGTGGACGCGTTCGCGTAGGTATAATAACCCCCTGCCCAGGCTCATAAGCCATCGCGTTCATGTATGCTGGGTCGCGTTCGCGAAGGGTATCCCCCCTTAGCCTCACGTTTGCGTCACCAGCTTCGCGTTCGTGAAGAAGAAATTTGGCACCTTGGAGATTTGCCTTACGCGTTCGCGAGTGTGCCCACGCAAACGCGAAGAGAAAAATCCCTGGGCACTGAATAGCAAAAGCCTGCAACTTTTATGAGTTCAAAAACCTTCCGAAACACATCCGAAACACACCCGAACCCTCGGGGCTCCAAACCAAACATACGTACTAACTCAAAAATATCATATGAACTTATCCGTGCAATCAAATTGCCAAATTAACCCTTAAACAACTAATTAAAACCTCAAAATCGATGAAATGTTTCAAAACTTCTTAAAACAACAAATTTTGCATTTAAGGTCCGAATCACGTCAAACGGATTCCATTTCTTACCAAACTTCACAGAATTATATTAAATCATATATAAGACCTGTATCGGGCGTCGAAAATAAAATACGGGCCCGATACCAACATGTTCTAATCAAAATTCATTTCTAAATCCTTTAAACAATTTCAGAAAATAATTTTCTTTAAAAATTCATTTCTCGGGCTTGGTACCTCGGAATTTGATTCTGGGTATACGCCCAAGTCCCATATTTTCTTATGGACTCTCCAAGATCGTCAAATCATGGGTCCGGGTCTATTTACCCAAAACTTTGACCGAAGTCAAATTAATTTATTTTATGGTCAAAATTTATCATTTTTCACAAATTTTCACATATAAGCTTTCCGGCTATGTGTCCGGACTGCACACGTAAATCGAGGTGATGCTAAAAGAGGGTTTTAAGGCCTCTGAACGCAGAATTCAATTTTAAAAGGAGACATAACATGGCAAGGTTATATTACTCTTTAGCACAATGAATTAAAACTATATGTATATTAGGCACTATAAACATAAATAAAGAAAATGAAAAGAAACACTTTTAGTCCTTTAATAATAATCCCAATTTCCAATATCTGGAAATTAGACATCATTAAACGACGTATTGTTATTTATTGTATACAATAACTCTTTAAATTTATGGGGAAAAATAAATAAACGGCCCCTTTAAGTTATTTCCATCAACTAACTAGATATTTTAATTGAGCCCATTTTCATTTAAACACTTTAAGTGACTATAAAGTATGTGAAGTAAATATCAACATAGTCGGCCCCTATCACGTGTAATGTACTCTCTGAAACGCACGTCACTTACCCATCTCAAAGATAATAAACATTAACTATTTATGAAATTCCAAAAATACCCTTAATGAACTCTCTTATTTAAACCCCAAACCTGAACCTAATTTTCAGTTCACCCATCATTCATCTCCTTCAAATAACCAAGATGTTCCCAACCCATTCAATCACCTACACAGACGAACCAACACTCACAACAGGCACAACACACATCGCCTCAGTCATCAACAAACTCCATACACTTTCCCTCCTCCGCAACTTATAATGGAACCCAACATCATAATATTCATTGCTCTAACACCACATGCAACGACAACTCCAACCTCTTGGTTAGAGGTAGGACTACAGAATCATGCTCTCACCTTCACAATGAAGGTAAACAACCAAGAAGTCACAATACTCATTAACAATCTGAGGGACCTTGCACAAATAATCATGGAGGGAATGAGCCTAGGGACGGAAATCTATGGCAGGTACCATTGGTCTATGATGGAAGCCTCTTACCTTGAACCATACCAACTTCTCCATCCACCGACACCAACATGGGATCCCACTCATCTCTACACCAATCTCATTCAAATGCCCTTTTACCCGCCAACCACATCAATTCCTTTAACCCCTTGGATACAACCCTAAACCCTCCAAACCCAAACACAACACTGTTGGAACCCTTAACACCTCCACTTCCCTCACCACCATAATCCCCACCCAACCTTCCCAATCTAGACGCACAAAATAATGCCTTTCAACAAGAACTAGCAGTAGTATTGGCTTACAACACGGAGACACACCTGGTTCATGCTTGGCTCAATGGCATCAAGGTCTTTGTCCAGAAGGAGGAATACAAAAAAAAATCCACATACGCTGCCTTCCAAACCTAATAACAAGATCCCTTCGCATAAGACCCACCACAAATCCAGGGGTGAAAAAATAGGCAATTCTTCTACTTCCAACACTTCGTCTACGCCCGGGGGAGCATAACACCACCCTGAAGAACCCATAGAGCAATCAACTGCTCACACCAAACAATAATAATATGAATTTAATTATCAAGAACTGTAGAGGAGCTCAGTCTGCTAATTTTCGACATAATTTCCGTACTTGATTACCATCGACCTTCTCTTTTTGTGCTCCTCGAAACCCACTATGTAGACCACCAAAATCTGAAGGAGGAATTTAATTTTATGGGCATGACTGAGGTGGCTGCTATAGGCCAATCGGGAGGTGTTGTAATCCTATGGAATTGTAATGAACTCACAGTAGAACAAGTGGCTACCACAAAAAAGTGGCTACTCACAGTTTATTACAACTAAAACACTGCCCTTTACCTACGGAAAACAAATTTATTTTTGAAACAATTTGGGCTTCACATGCTACTTTTCCCGCATTAGTTCAACAAGCTTGGCATGAACATTCACAACTAATCTCAGCAATTGAACATTTTACAGAAGTTGTCCAAGAATGGAACAAATCCACTTTTGGCAATATCTTCAAACGCAAGAAAAAAATCTTGGCTCAATTAGGAGGTATTCAATTTTTCGTAAACTATCCTACTAGCACTTTCCTCAAAAATTTGGAACATCAATTATTAGATGATTTCAAGCTCCTCCTTAAATTAGAGGAAGACTTCTGGAAATTAAAATCACGTATCAACTGGTTAAACGAGGGAGATGCATAATTTGTTTTCGTCTCTCCACCCTTAAATCGTAAACGACACAATAGAATCACTGCCCTACAAGACCTAGGGGGAAACTGGCTTACTGACCCACAACTAATTAAAACTCATATTACTAATTAATACCAAACACTCTTTACTACACAAACCGCACTTTCCTGTTGTTACCACTCAATCCAACTTTTTAATGTCCTAACCTAGGTCGAACAAAATTCTTTGGATAGGACCATACAAGATCATGAGATCCTGAATGCCATTAAATCACTTAAACCATTCAAGGCTCCTGGCCCGGATGAACTACACCCCTATTTCTATCAAAAATATTGGAGCACCATTGAAAACTCAATCAAACACTTTTTGCACAAAACCTTTCTTGACCATAAGATAGACCCTTTCATTAACACCACTCTTATTTGCCTAATCCCCAAAAATAAACACGCCTCTACTATATCCCAATTTGACCCATCAGCCTATGCAATATGCTGATATCTAAGTTTTCCCTATATATTGTTAATAAATATATATACTTTTAAAATAGAGTATATGTATATATAAGCATGCATAAGCATTTTTATAATTTTTCTATAATTTTAAAGGCTTCAAATTGACTTATTTCATCCCTTTTACTCATTAAATTTCCAATAATTATTTTAAATTATTTTGGTGGTGGTTTAGCCATATAAATTCGTTATTTATGCAAAATATTGTTTAAATATTTTAGTGCATTTTTTTTTACAATTGCATTTACATTTTTAAAGCGAATATGCATATATTTGCAATACTAGCCCTATCAATGCATAATTATATTGTTGATGCATAAAATGATCTTTTATATTTTTAAAATGTTAAATAACTATTTTAAATCATTTTAGTACATGAAATTATTTTTCAGAAATCATTTATTATTTTTTATAAATTATATAGTGTTAAAATAACTATTTAAAATCTAGCCTAATTTCATTTCAATTTCAGCCCCAATACCCAACCCAATTTTTTAATTAAATTACCCAAGCCCAATACCCACCTGACCCTAACAAACCTACCCGACTCGGCTTTTGTTAAATCCTGCCTGTTGATCATTTTGATCAACGGTCCAGATCTACAATTATCGACAGATCTCCCATTATCAAAAATAAACTAACCTATACCTCCCCCCAAATCCTAACCATTTCCCAGCTTACACCGCCACCATTAAATCCTCTCTGCTCTCAACGCTCTCACCCTAACCCTAATCCCCAATCTCATTGACCCCTATCTATGGCTATCTCCGGTAACCTCTCACCACCTCTCAGTCCTCCAATGACCTCTCTCTTGTCATGTTTGCCATCTCTATGGCCCTCAAGGGACCAGGGCTATATCGAGTTGCACCTAGGTTCATCTCTCTCTTGTTCCAGGCCATTCCGGTGTGATTTTGAGTGAGATCGTCATATATTAGCCACGATCTATGGGTTTCTAACCAAGTTTCTTCATCTCTGTATGGTTCTCTTCGAAACCCTAATTTCTTCTCTAAAAACCTCCTAGATTTGTACAGATCTAAGGTGATTTGAGTTTGTTTCCTGTGAGTTTTACAATAGCCTTGAGATTCTTTACAAGAATCGTATGATTTCAAGTGATTTTCAAACTTTTTCTAAAATTAGGGTTTCCTGATTTTTTTTAAAAAAAAATTGTTCGATGATTCTTTGTCTTTAAACATCTGCTTCTCGTACATTTTTGGACTAATTATATATACCTACTACAACTATATCCCGTTTGTACTAAAAACCCTATTTTTGGAGGGGTTCTTCGTTTGATTTCTGGATATTAGTACATCTGATTGTGTTCTTGTCTTCGGTTCTTATGACTTCTCGTGATTTTCTTGTCCTAATATGCTTCTACTAAATTTTCCTAGTTCGAACTTTCACTGATATTATGTACTTGTGTTCATATTGACCATTCGTGCAAGACTTGTATATTTCTCCTTGAATCAGTGTTGTTTAACTTTTGTTTTGTTAAAATTATGTATTGATTCCTGACTACTCATGCTTTAACTCATTTTATATTCTAAGCATGCTGATTCTTCCATGACATTCTCTTTGACTGAACCCTTGATTATTCTGAATCCCTGGTTTAATTTGAGTACTTTCCTTTAAACGACTGATTCTTACCTCTTTACTCAATTTGATGGAATTTGCGTGCCTTAATTATTTTTTCCTGCCATGTTTGTATTCTGTTGATTATTTGTTGATTTATTTCCTTAACTAAACTGATGTGCATTTACCCCTAATTACCTATTATATACCTTAAATACTTAGTATGTTTTACCGTTGATTGAACTGTCTCTTGATTGAGGGAGGATCTTGCTGATTTACATATGACTTTCTTAATTTACTACTTAATTGATCTCTTACCTTATGTGTCAAGCTTTTGATTATTATATAAACCTTCTCTTCTTTTAAGTTCAAGAGGCAATAACAATGAACACTAGTTCAAAAAATCTCTCTTATACTTAAGCTTTCTGCTTTTTTTTCTGTTACTCGCTACTTCTATTTAACTATCCGGTTGTAAGCCAATGCTAGTTATTGCACTACACTGCTCTATACCTTATGTCTGCTCTCCTTAACTGGTATGTCCCTAATTAAGTTTTGAAAACCAAATCCTATGTGTTTCATTCCTGCATTAGTCCATCAATTATGATTTCAACTTGTATTCTTGTTTATATCTTTCCTCAACATGTCTAAAGTTTTGTCCTGTTCAACGTATGTTGTACATTCTGTCCTCTTTCCTACTTACTCATTTGCTTAATATATCTAAAATTCCTATCCCGTTCAATGCATGTTTTACACTTTGCTTACTTCTTTACTTAGCATGTCCAAAGTATATGTTTAAATCATGTTCAAGTCAGGCCAAGTATTATTTATGTTCTAAACTATTTACTAAGGCTCCAAGATCCTAAGTGTGTATGCAGTTTGTGACTGTATGTTTCTACTATCCCTATCCCTGTAACCTGAAGTGATTCTTATGTGCCACAATCCTTTCATTCCTATGTGAAGTTCTGTTGTTAAGGGATCAGAATATGACCAATTGATTGTCTGCTGCTTGATACTCTTCTCAAACGATCTTTTACCACTAAGTTATGTCATGTTTTCTGAAAAAAACTTTCCTACTTCTGAAGTCATCTCCGCACTATTTTTTTAAAAAAAAACTATGTCAGACACTCTCACACTACTCCTAGAATATTAGGTTCTGCCCCTCTGGCATGTGTAATACCTTGAGATCCTTGAGATTTCTCTGAACGCTAGCATGTCAGATCTGGCCTTTCCACACTGCACTTAAATCAGTTCTTGTTTGGGAAAAGTCTAGGCGTGAGAGTTGCCAGGGATCCTTGAGGTCCTTAGGAAACTCTGACACACCTAAACAAGATATTGTCTATGGAACCATGGCATTTGAGGCTATTAGAGGCTTGGGAAAGTCATTTGGGCCTTCTTCAGGCTCGCTATAGTTAACTTCTTCTTTTTCTTTATTGTTTATGTAATATATTCAGCTGGTCTGTAATAATTATTTGTAAATAATATTGGGGTGATTAGTGAAAAGGACTGGGTAGTTACATATCTGTTGGGTAACTCGGGTAGATACCATGCCTATAGGATAATGTTAATACTTTGCTTTGTTTGCTTTGCTTTCACGATATTAGAAATCATGCCTATAGGATCTAAATGGATTCAATAATAGAAACCATGTCTATAGGGTTAAAATCAACTTTATAATTAGATACCATGTTTGTAGAGTGTAAAGTGATTGAGTTCAATTTCTGCCACTGCATGTATCTGTATTCGTCTCACTAGAAATCATGCCTATATGTTCGAAAATGAGCTCTTAACAATTAGATACCATGCCTATAGAAATTAAAATCAGAAATCCTGCCTATAGAACTAAAAATCAATTTAGTTAAACAAATCTGTTTAATCCATATTAGTTCATTTGAATTAGTTTAATCAACTGTCCGCTTCTTTAATGAGTTTTCAAACACTACCTTAATTTACTACCGCTAGAAAATATGTCTATAGGATCTGAAGTATCCGTTTAAAACTGTTTGCTGTTTTACTGCATCAATGTAGATATCATGCTCTTAAGACATCACTGTTCTGCGTTTAGGCAAGCCTATAGGATGATTTAAATTCTGCAACTCTGAAACTGTGCTTTTGTTATTTAAAACTGTCCAGATTTAACAGGTTTTAATCAATAGGCAAGCCAAATATGATTTTGACACTTTGTCCTAATTCAATACTGTGTAATCCATGCTCACTTAGATATCATGTTCTAGGATTTTCTCTTAAAGTACCTGACTATTGTTTGAAGGCATGCATTTACTTGTTATATTTGTGGAGGTAACTGTGGGCCTATAACTTGTTCCCTTTAAATGCAGTCCTAACTGTTCTTGATTGGCGCCTAGACTTTTTATCCTTTTAAAACCATAGGATGGTCTAGAACTTCCCAAAAATAGAGGTCCTAAAATACCTCCAGTGCCACGAGGAAGGGACGGGTAGTGCACGCATAGGACATTTTTAAGGTTGCTAGAACTCTTTAGGCTATGACCAAGGAGAGGGAATTGGGTACAAAGGGATATGATGACTATACGCTAATGTCACGTGTAGCCCCTCATTGAGGAATATTTACCGGGTATTGTGTGGGTTGATCCTGTAGGCTAACCAACCTAGAACCCCTCCTTCCCAAATTCCCATTGCTTAAACTTTACTTTTCTATATATATATGCAATTTGCTCAAGTCTTTCCTTTTGTCTCATTATTTGAGTCATATAATGTCCAAAACCTGCCCCCTTATTTGCAAATATGTGTTTAAACCGTTTATTTTTTAAAGGACTAATTCATACGTATAAGTTCGGTCGGGACCCACCCTTGTGGACGGAGAGGGGTGCCTAACACCTTCCCCTCAAGGTTATTTCGAGCCCTTAACCTAAATCTCTTATAATCGTAAACCAGTCAAAGAGTTAATCGCTCTATGTGCCCTAATGCACCATAATCCGTTAAGTGGTGACTCTTAAAAATACCCAATTCCCAAAAGGAAATGACTTATTACCCCCCATGAATGTCGAAACCCGGAGTTCCCCGTTCTTAGAAAGGGAAAAAGGGGGCGCGACAGCATGATGACTCTGCTGGGGATATTTTTAGGCTCTTGCCATAACGAACTTATTTTTGAATTAGTTTAAGCATGTTTTATCCCGTACCCTTCCCCCTTATTTGAATTTAACTGTCTATTTTCTTTTAAGACTTTATAATTCTTTATTCATGAAACTGACTTGTCTCTTTTTTTTCTTTTCTGTAACTATCTTTCAATTATTTAAATGTTGTATTTAATTTTTCCCTACGTGCAAATACTTGACTACATGCTATTTATTGCTGAACATATCATGCTCCACATCATATTCTCCTCGTGCATATTAAATCCTATAGCAACGCTTGATGGGTGGTTGCACTCTCCCTATTAATTACCCTTAAATTCAAAAAAGCTTATTTGGGGTAAAGCCAGGCGATCAGCAGTGCAGTCGATGGTTCCGTGCCTTTTTGCCTCAAGTTATCCACTTGAGGGTACCGGTCTAAACCCCCATAGTAACCTTAGTCTGATCAAAATTGTGCATGTATCATGGTTAAACCTAGTCAGATCAATTATGTTGTCCACATAATGATCCTTTAAGATGAGCCTTCTCCAAAATCCACCGGGGTTTCCATAATCCCAACAGACACAACCACGTTTTGTGCATTAATTTGGAGAACTAAATGCCAATATGCTAATCATGATTGTATAAATAGTCGAGTCTGGTGGGAAGGCCTAACCCTTTTATTTTGCAGAAAATGAGGCACGAGGTCCCCAGATTCGGTATGGTTAGCACACCCGCCTCTTGCTAGGCTGGTGGAGGGATCTTTCATCAAGTGACCAAATCAATGAATGGAAAGAGAGGGCCGTCAAATCTAGCTAAAAGCTAGAATATCTGGAATACAATTTGATGGAATTGGAAGGAAAAGTGTGGAAGAGTCACCGACTACCAGAACGCTGAGGGAAAAGTGTGGCGATCTTTCAACCATGCAAATGTAGAGGCGACGATCTTCCAGCCATGCAAATGTAGAGATGGCGATCTTTCAGCCACGCAAATGTAAATAAAGTGGCGATCTTTCAGCCATGCAAGCGTAAGTATGACGGTGATCTTTCAGCCATGCAAATGTAAATAAAGTGGTGATCTTTCAGCCATGCAAATGTAGATGGAGGTAGAGCTTAAAGTCGGAAGACAGAATGGTAGCCTTATGCTATGCAGAAATGCAGATGGAGACAACGCTTAGTCTCGGAAGGCAGAATTGTAGCCTTATGCAATGCAAGAATGCAGTTGGAGACAGAGCTTAGTCTCGGAAGGCAGAATGATAGCCTTATGCAATGCAGAAATGCAGATGGAGACAGAGCTTAGTCTCGGAAGGCAGAATGGTAGCCTTATGCAATGCAGAAATGCAGATGGAGATAGTGCTTAGTCTCAGAAGGCAGAATAGTAGCCTTATGCAAAAAATAAGATAGCAAATGGTAATAGAGCTTTCTTAGCTGATAGCAGATTGCGATATTGTGACTGCTGGGGATATTGTGCCTGTTGGGGACACTGTTATGTGCGGATAGCAACTGCGAGTAAGTGCAATGGTTCTGAGAGTTGTATTCCTGAACAGTGTTTGTCTCATGAGTGTATAGTATATTTGATGATTTTGTAATTCAAGTGCCTGCATCCAAAGAAAAATCGTGAGTTTTGAAAGAAGGGGGCGGTTAGTTCGTACCCCTCGCTGCCTCTACTTGACTTGCTCGGCTTTGAACTGGTGATATTGTATGTATCATTGGGGTAGCGTTGCTAAACAAGGCAATTTCAATAATAGACATGCATGATTTAGTAAAAATGTGACATAATAATAATTTTTTTTAGATGAATCGATAACTGTGACGTAGTTCAGGACATTGCAACCTCTCTTGCTACGGACATTTGAGGGTCCTCTTTAAAATTCTGCCCAGTTTAATGGTTGATGTTTTTGACTGCTGCTTGCGATGATTGGCTGAAATCAACTTCCGAATTTTGAGGGTCCTCCTCAAAATTCTACCCCAGTTTCCAATTGCGGGGGAAAATGGAAATTTTATTAAATTGTGACCAAACCCATAGGGCTGCCTACGTATCCCCTCTTAAACGGGAATTAGGTCAGGCATAGTTCAGTTTACATCATATAGGAAAACATAAAGATTACACATAGTAACACTTGACCGCTACTAAATTGATCGGCTTTGGCCAGACTTCTCCGTCCATTTCTGCAAGTATGAGGGCTCCTCCTGTTCGAACCTGGTGCACCATGTACGGACCTTTCCACCTGGGAGAGAATTTCCTCTTGGCTTCATCTTGATGCAGGAAAATTTTCTTTAACACCAGCTGCCCCGGTGTGAACTGTATCAGCTTGACTCTTTTGTTGAAGGCTCTGGACATTCTGTTCTGATAGAGTTAACCATGGAAAACTGCATTCATTCTCTTTCCATCTAGTTGCGCCTGTTGCTCGTAACGACTCTTCACCCATTCTGCATCGTCGAGCTCAACTTACTATATGATTCTTAATGAAGGAATTTCCACCTCGACGGGAATGACGACTTCTGTACTATAAACCAGCATATAGGGGGTTGCCCCAGTTGATGTGCGGATTGTGGTGTGATACCCTAACAAAGCAAATGATAGCTTCTCGTGCCACTACTTATGCTTCTCTATCATTTTCCTTAGTATCTTCTTGATGTTCACCACTTATTGGCTCGTTTATTTGATTTGACCTCACATGTCACATGTGACATGAACTTGTGCTTTAGAAATGAGCTATAAGCCAGTTGGATACCAGACTAATAAAGTTGTACCATTCTCATGAGTACATTGGACCTTAATCTAAAAGGAATGTTCTCATGCATGGCTTGTAAGACGATTCTGCTAAGGTTGGTTGAGGGACTGTTATATATGTTGAATTGTCAGTAAGAGTTATGAGACTTGTTTAATATCATCTATACAAATTTTTGTGAGAATCATCGTAGCTAAGCTAGCCAGCCTAAACCAAACAAAAGAATCCAATAACTACAGCAAGGGAGAGAAATGTGAAAACTGTAACGCCGCGCTGCCAACGTTTTGAACTTATCAACTCTTCATAATGACATGACTAAATGTTTACCCTCTTAGGAAGGATTTCTTGTTGTATGGGCAGGACAAAGAACCCAATGAACATAATTCGTTTGGTTCATTGTCATAGTCCGGTCCATTGAATGCCAATAGTAAATATTCGATATTTCAGAAATAAATGCACCTTAGGAGATTGAAAAAAAAAAGAAAAAAGAAAATAAATGAACCCTCATCAATCCTTTATAAGTTCTTCTTTTATCTCCTTTTACAATTCCTTATCCATTTTCGACTTGCACTTTTTTAGTAGCTAGATCACCACAGTGTTTTTTTTTGTCAATGTGTGTGTCCATCATTTAGCTGCCTGGTGATTTTAGAGAGTTTGTGTGTATATCATTAAGCTGTTTGGTGATTTTAGTTTTGTTTTTTATCTATGTATGGCGAGGAAGAGTAGTGTGGAATGATGGGAAGAGCTAAACTAGAGATAAAGAGAATAGAAAACAAGACAAACAGACAGGTGACATACTCAAAGCGTAGGAAAGGGCTAATTAAGACGGCTTATGAGCTTAGTGTGCTTTGTGACACTGATATTGCTCTCCTCCTGTTCTCCCCTACTGGCCGACTCACTTGCTTCTCCCCCAAACAAAGGTGCCCTTTTTAAAATTTTTTATATATTTTTTCTCTTGCTCCTCCTATATTACTTAGTTGTTGTCTTAGTTCAACTTGGAATATCAGCCTTGTATATTAAGAAAGATATGAAAAATTAAGAGAATGAATTTCTTATCATACCATATATGGATATATCATATATATGCTACCGCCCTATGAAATTTTACAAGTACATGCAAGTCTGTTATCTTTTTCACAACCAGGAAATAAAATGGTAAAATAATTATTGTTTTTTTTCTTTTTCTTTTTCTTTTTTTTTTAGATTTTTGGTATATAAAATGCATTGTTTTTCTTGATTTTGCTAGATAAAAGATACCATATACTCCATATACGTTATGAACCATTTCTGCCTAAATTTCTCTAAAACATGCTAAATTAACAAAACAAAACAAAACAAAACAAAAATGTTGGCTAGGTAAAAAATACAAAACAATTGTCCATTTCTTGGAACCGCAATGCATTACGTCCCTCAAGTCAACAAATTCCGGCGCCTACAACTGCATTACTAGCAAACTTTATTCCATTTTAACCACTTAATTAATATGAATATTTCTATGTTTCCTTTTACGAGTATTTCGGGTAGGGCGTTGGTTTGATAGAACTTCAAGATTAATTAGTTCCTCAAATACTAATTTGTCTGTCTTAATTAGGTGCTCTATTTTTTCAGTATTTAAGTCCCTGCTGCTTGTAATATTTATTCTTAAATTAGAAGAATATTTTTTTTTTAGTTTTTCAGTTTTGTAGAAGCATCGTATAGAGAAATTCCTTTGAATTAACGTCGAAGATGATTTAAATATCTTTAGTTTCTCTCCATTTCATTTGGTAACCTTTACTAATACGGGTGTTACTGGCTAATTAAACAGAATCCAAGATGTGTTTATTCGTTTTTTAAATCTATCTGAACGCGAAAGAGGGAGGTATGCAATCAAAATCTTGACTTCATCTGTCAGTTTCATCATCATTCTAACATTAGCTAAATTTCTTTCTTAATTTATTTACTGATTGTTCTGTTGTTAAATAATATTTTAGTTTTGCAGGAAATACGAAAATTCTATTTTGATATGATCATAACATGGCAGTCAAGCCTTGCTTCCTGCTTCATACGTGTCAACATAAAACATGTTTAACGTTGTGCATGAATCATATATATATATATCACAATTGTTATGCCCCATGCTATAGTAGATAAAGTTTATATGTGATTAATATTCAGTTTAAGTTGTTCACCAGTTATTATGGGTACATGGATACAAATCAATACATACAACTTAAAAACAACTCTTTACAAGGAAATTAAATTTAAAATCCTTTCATATAAGAGATGGAGCACGGGTGACCATACATATGCTTTAATTTGATCGAAAAGTATATCCTTTCACCTTTCGTAATAAAATTCAAACAAAAACTATCATAGTAAAATGTTGTTCATTTATCGATTTTCTTTTTACATGTCTAATATATAGGGTAATTTACACGGTAGTTGGTCTTGGGACAAGATCTGGAACTTACCTGATAAATTTATCGACTCATTCGCCATCTTATTGTGCATTTCAAGTAATTTGAACGTGTTTCTTATCTCGTTATATTAACTAACTACTTCTTCTTTTTCTTGTTCCATTTTTCCCCCATCTTTTGCAGTGCTCTCCTAGATAGAGAGGTAAGATGAGAATGTTTTGACGTGCTTTTTGGCGAATACGTTTTTTGTTTCTCAGTTTTAAACGGTTTCAAGTAATCTCATGTTGACAACCTCCACGTTGATGTATTTCAGCATGTTTAGTTTATGGGAAAAAAGCAACTATCTTCTGATAATATTAATTATCATGTTTATGCATGGTTTAAATAAATTAAATTGAACTTCAAGGAAGATCAAGGCTTAGAAACGAAGATAGAAAGGGTCAAGTGTATCTCATTCATGTGCTAAATGTTTCAAGAACAATATTATAACTAACTTACAATTATATCGCAAGAAGGTGTTACGATCCGAAATTCCAACCACGGGCTGTTATGACGAGGAAGAGGCAAACCCGAAAATGAAGAAGATAAAGAGCACCAAATTTTAACGTGGAAAACCCTTCAAATCAAAGTAAAAATCACGGGATCACAAAGATCCAAAAAGCTCCACTATAATAATAAGAGGGTTACAAAATTTCTCCAAATTGACTACAGAACATGTGCCAACACGTAGCAACAATAGCAACAAGAGCGACAACAAATTAATTGAAGAAAGAGGAGAAGTCACAAAACGGAGCTGATGTTCATGACTCGAAATAGGATGATACGGACCTCCAAATCCGATCTCCACCGTTCAAATCAAAGACTAAATGTTAGGAACACTCAGTCAAAGTTTCAGCCGGATCCAACAATTAACAGATCGAAAAATGTGATTTGAAGTTGGCTGGTCGGAAAACAATCTGCAGCAAAACAGATACTTTTTCTTCTCTCTTGACGAAAGCTCTCTAAAAAACCACTCTTATGTGCTAAAGTCTTTCAAAAACTTACACCAATGAGCATAGAGCAATTCTTCAAGGTTGCTCTATTTATAGATAATGAGTGGCGTTTTCTCTTAAAGCCATAACCAACTCTAAATAGGAATAAGAATCGAATCCAGTTCCGAATATGAATGTGTAGCAAAAAGAGAATAGGATGGGCATGGCCCAACAAACTCCCCCTCCAGCCAAAGGGACAAATATGTCTTTAAGAAGAGGAATTGTTGACAGGTTTTATGCCTGCCAATTTTCTGCAACACTCATGCTTATGCTTACCTATGAGATTCTCAGATTGCTCCATATAAATTTCCTCTTCTAAATCACCATAAAGAAAAGCGGTCTTGACATCCACGTGCTCAACCTCTAAATCTAGACTCACGACTAAGCCTAGAACCACACGAACAGAAGATATCTTCACAACAAGGGAGAAAATTTCATCAAAGTCAACTCCCTTCTTCTGGCCAAAACCTTTAACAACTAACCTCGCCTTGTATCTAGGTGCATAGGTATCTTGACCTTGCTTTACTCTGAATATCTATTTGTTTGATAAAGCTTTCTTGCCTTTCGGCAATTTTACTAGCTCATATGTGCCATTCTCCTAGAGTGACTTTATCTTATCTTCCATGGCTTCTATCCACTGATCTTTGTGAGTATGTTGCATGGATTTATCATAACCTTCAAGTTCTTCCATGTCAGTCAAAAGTACATACTTCTCAGGATGATAGGTCATGAATTTTTGCTTCTCCCTTGTAGATCTTCTAAGAGAGGTTTCAGGAGCATTCGAAGTAGTTACCTGAGCAGGAATTGGTTGCTGATCAACCACAACTTCATCAATGGTATCATACATAACATCTCAACCATGATGATCATTTTTATCTTGAGCACCATCTTCATTATTGTCTTAGGTTCCTTCATGTGCAATAGGTGTCTTAGCAATAGAAACTGGATCAATATCAACTAAGTACAGTACTCTGAGAATCTATCTTCTCAACTTTATCAATATCTTCAATAGTCTGGTCTTCAAAGAATATTGCATCACGACTTCTAATAAGTTTATTGTCAATTGGATCATAAAAATGATACCCAACCTCATCTTGAGCATAACCGATAAAGATGCATTGCTTAGTTTTGATCTCTCATCTTTAGGAATATGCACAGAAGCTTTACACCCAAAAACTCCTAGGTGATCATAAGAAACATCTTTGGCCAACTAAACTATATCCGGGACATCACCATCCAAAGCAACAACATGAGACAAATTGATAACATAAGCAACAGTATTAAGTACTTCCTCCCAAAATGTATTTGGAAATTTAGCCTTTGAATGTAAGCATCTAACTATCTCAACTAGAGTTGTACTCATCCTCTCTGTCGAACCATTAAATTGAAGCGTCTTGGGATGAGTTTTCTGATGACGAATTACTTGTTCTTTTCAATAGTTATCAAAATGACCACAATATTCACCACCATTGCCAGTGCATATGCATTTTAATTTCTTCTGCATCTGTCTCTAAGCCAAAGCTTGAAATTCCTTAAACACACAAAGTGCTTGATCTTTAGATTTCAAGATCCCCAGAGCTTGCGAGAATAATCATCAATGAAGGTCACAAAGAAAGTGTACCACCTTTTGAATTTACTTTAAAAGAACCATATAAATCAGAGTGTATTAGCTCAAATAATTCGAGCTTTCTTGAAGGAGGATAGAAATGAAAGGAAACTCTTTTCTGTTTGCTAGCTAAATAATGGATACACCTTTTTAGCTTTTCTTGCTTCACTCCCAAAAGCAAACTTTTCTTAGCCAAACACGTAATTCCCCTCTCGCTCATATGACTCAGTCTTCTGTGCAACAATTCTCATAAAGTGTCAATTTCCACCAGATTTATGGAGTCATTAAAAATAGAGCCCTTTGTCACATATAAATGTGAAGATTTGACTCCTCGAGCCACTACTAATGAGCCCTTGTGAGCTTCCATTGGCCATTAAAGATGTCACGACCCAAATCCCATAATAGGTCATGATGGATACCAACGATGTGGTTAGACAAGCCAATGGTTAACCTCCAATTTAATTATCCCATTTATTCTCTACACTTACATTTTTCATTAATTAAATAGGAACTAAACATGAAACTCATGAAAACATATGCACTACCTTACAAAAAATAATGGGTATGGATAGTACATAAAATAATGTGATAGTAACAACAAGTACAACTGTGAACATTCACTAGAAGCCCCAAAATTTGATGTCATAAGTGCATAAGCAATTTAGTTAATATACAAAACTACTACAGCTACTGTCTTAAATAAAATAGATAGAAGCAATAAATAAGGTAGAGGGGGACTCCGGCTGTTGCATATTGAAGCAAGACAAATATCTCACCACTAAGTATCCATGGAAATGCGTCTACGCGCCCGTGTGACCACTGGATGTACATGTCTCAGTACCTATACAATCAGTGTAGAAGTGTATCATAAGTATGTAAATCAACGCGTACCCAGGGAGTATCTAGTCTGACGTCGAAAAAGTAGTAACGAGGGGTCAACTTTATACTTACTAGTGGTAAAATAATAAAATACATAAAGTAGACATGTATGAAGTAGAACAAGTAGCAACGAAACAGATAAACTTTAATAGTAATTTCCATGCATGGAATAATATGAAATCACTAAATGTCATAACTGACCTCTAAGGCACGAACTCAGCTGATATCAGTACCAAATCAAATTTCAAGTATTAAGCATGATTCTGCCGAGGGGCAAACAGCCTGATCCCACAGGAATAGTGATACACAGTACTGCCAAAGCGAATGACCTGATCCCATATGAATAGTGTTACTATACTACTGAGGTGAACGACCCAATCCCATAAGAGTAATTTACCACACTGAAAAGGCGAATGGCCCGACCATATTAGAATAGAGAAAATATTCACTCGCGAAAATACATGCGAGTTGGGAAGGCACAGATCTATTGTTCATCAAATATTCCACAATTTCCAAAGTAAGTGAATCAGTCAATAATGTATTCTAGCCTCAGTCCCAATCATAAATTAAGGAAATCAAATTTACATGGAAAATACAAATAATACATTTAAGGAATGATGTGAATCCAAGTCTACTCGGATATAACATTAATATAGCTACGTACGAAATCTCAACACCTCGTGCATACGTATCTCCCACAACAAGTAGCACACAATAATTAATACAACTAGGGAATAATTCCCTCTTACAAGGTTGGGCAAGAGACTTACCTCGCTTCCAAGCTCACTACTCGGCTCTAAGACCTTACTAGTAGACCCCAAACAACGCCGAGTAATCCGAAGCTAGTCACAATACGTACAACTAATCAATATATACTCACAAGCTCATAATTTAAATATTAAAGTAATTTCCCCAACCAAAGTCAGAAAGTCCATAAACGTGACCCTCGAGCCCACGTGTCCGGATTCAGAAATTGTTTGAAGAAAACATTACTTGTGATGTTATGAACTCAAATATATAATTTTTTTTCAATTTAATAATCAATTTCGTGGTCAAATCCTATTTTTACCAACTTCTAGGTTTCTGAAAAAATACCACAATTTCCATTAATTTCTATGTTAAATCTATCCATAATCCATGTATTTAACTAAGAAGTGGGTAGAATTTATTTACCTCATGTTTCTTAATGAAAATCCCCTCAAAATAGCTCTCAACATTTGGCCAAATCCAAGTAGAAATGACAAAAAAGAGAGCTAAGTCCCGCGTTAAATTCAAGTCTGCCCATGCCCGTCCTTCTTCACGATCGCGAAAAAGGCCTGCCTCGCGCTCGTGAAGGTCAATCCTGCTCAGCCAAATTCCTACCTTTACGTGTTCGCGAACGCAAGACTACTCGCGGTCCCCTATTTGCGTTTGCGAAGGTCAACAACCTTCTTGACTATTCCGCCTCGTACCTTCTTCGCGTTCGTGAACCAGCCTATACGTTCGCGAAGGAGGACCAGATCATTCATCGTGTTAGCGATGGCCTCCTCGCACCCTTCTCCAGCCTTCTTCACGATTACGGGACAACCTTCGCGATGACGCAACACACCAGCAATTTCAACTAAGTTCAAATATGCTCCGGTTGATCTGAAACACACCTGAGCCACTTGGAACCCTGTCCAAACGTACCAACAAGTCCATAAACATGCTATGGAGTTACTAGAAGCCTCGGAAAACATAAAATAACACCGAAACTACGAATCACACCTCAAAACCAAACTAATCAACTTCTAAACTTCAAACTCATTTCAACTAACTCTGAATGCGATGAAACATACTTAGACAACTCGGAATCATGCCAAAATTTATGCAAAAGGCATGAATCACAATGTGAACCAATTCCAAGGCTCGGAATCCCAAACATACATTGATAACACCAAAGTTCACTTCAAGTCAAACTTACAATATTCAAAAACCTTCAAAATGCCAACTTTCAACAATAACCGTTGAAACGTTCCCAGTCCAACGAAACTCGATCCGAACATACGCCCAAGTCCTAAATCATCATAAGAACCTATTGAACCTTCAAATCCCGGTTCTGAGGTAGTTAAGTAAAAAAGTTAACTCAAGTCAAACTTGGCCATCTTGGGCCACCATTATGGAAATAAGTATTTCGAATTCAACCCGAACCCTTCCAAAATAAAACCAACCATCCCCGCAAGTCATAAAATAGTAAAAGTACATACAAGAAGTATTAAATAGGGGAACGGTGATCTAGAAAGAAAAATGACCGGTTGGGTCGATATATTCTCCATCTCTTAAACAAGCGTTCATACTCGAATGGGTCTAGAATCATACATGGAGCGCGAATAAGTGCGGATATCTACTTCACATGTCCTCCTCAATCTTCCAAGTCGCCTCCTTGACTAGTTGACCTCTCCACTGGACCTTCACTTCTGATATCCTATTAGACCTCAACTTGTGAACCTGCTTGACAATAATGGCAACTGGCTCCTCCTCATAACCCAAGATCTCATCAAGCTATACTGTATTGTAATCTAACACATATGACCTGTCTGCATGGTACCTCCGGAGCATAGACACGTGGAATATTGGATGAGCTCCCGATTGTCTAGGAATCAAAGCAAGTCTATATGCAATCTCTTCAACTCTCTCCAACACCTCAAATGGACCGATGACACTTGGACTCAACTTTCCCTTCTTTCTGAACCTCATGATACCCTTCATCGACGATACTTTCAACAGAACCTTCTTGCCCATGACATATCCTTAATTAACTTTACCTTATCCAAGGTATCCTTTTCCAAATCGGTACCATATAACCTAGCCTCGCCGGGCTCAAACCAACTGATGGGGGAATGACACCGCCGACTATGCAAAGCCTCAAATAGAGCCATGTTGTTATAAGAAAACTCCGCCAACGGTATGAATCGATCCCATTGCCCTCCAAAATGAATCATACATGCTCTGATCATGTCCTCCAAAATCTCAATTGTTCGATTCGATTGCCCGTTGGTCTGCAAATGAAAGGATGCGCTGAACTCTACCGATGTACCCAACTCATTCTGTATAGCTCTCCAGAATTGCGAAGTAAACTGAGGGCCTCTATCTTAAATGATGGAAATTGATGCACAATACAACCAGATGATCTCCTCAATATAATCCGGGCCAGCCTCTCTGAAGTGTAAGTAGTTACCACTGGAATAAAGTGTGCAGACTTGGTCAACCTGTCGACAATGACCTAAACAGCATCAAATTTCCTCATCGTTCCCGGCAACCTAACTACTAAATCCATACTGATGTGCTCCCACTTCTACTTTGGTATAACCATTTGCTGAATTAGGCCACCTGGCCTTTAATGCTTGTATTAACCTGCTGGTAATTCAGACATCTAGCAACATACTCAACTATGTCCTTCTTCATCCTCTGCCATCAGTAATACTGCCTTAGGTCATGATACATCTTCGTAGAACCTGGATGAATAGAATAACACGAATTATGTGCCTTCTCAAGAATCATTTCCCTCAAGCTATCAATATTAGGAACACATAAACGACCCTATCGTAGAACACCATCATCACCGATAGTAACCTCCTTGGCATCACCCAGTTGTACCATCTCTCTAAGGACCAAAAGTGCGGATCATCAAACAGACGAGACATGATCCGCTCGAATAAGGATGACTGAGACACAACACATGCAAGAACTCGATTAGGTTCAGAAATATCCAACTCACAAGTTAGTTAGTTAAAGACTGGATGTCCAAAGCCAATGGCCTCTCCTCCGATGAAATAAATTCCAAACTACCCATACTCTCAGCCTTTTTTATCAAGGCATTTGCGACCATATTCGCCTTGCCCGGATGATAGATGATGGTAATATCATAATCCTTCAGTACCTCAAGCTACCTGCACTGCCTCAGATTAAGATCCATCCACTTAAACAGATGCTGCAAACTCGGCGATCGGTGTAAACCTCACAGGACACCCATAAAGATAGTGCTTCCATATCTTAAGGGCCTGAACTATCGCAGCCAACTCCAAGTCATGCACATAGTAATTCTTCTTGTGGGGCTTCAGCTGATCTGAAGCATATGCAATAACTCGACCCTCCTGCATCAACATAGAATCCAAACCAACGCGTGAAACGTCGCAATACACAATATGCATCCCCAAATCGGAGGGAAAACCCAACACCGATGTTATAGTCAAAGCGGTCTTGAGCTTCTAAATCTCACCTCACAATCATCGAAACATCTGAATTGAGCACTCTTCTGGGTCAATCTAGTCAAAGGAGGTGCAATAGATGAGAAACCCTCCACAAACCGGCGATAGTAACCTGCTAGTCCCAAGAACTCCTGATCTTGGTCGCTGTGGTAGAACGAGGTCAACTCTAAACTACCTTGATCTTCCTAGGATCCACCTTAATAGCTTCTCATGATACAACATTCCGCATGAAAGTCACGGAATCTAACCAGAACTCGCACATGGAGAACTTAGCGTATAACTTTTGTTCCCGTAAGGTCTGAAGCACTAACCTCACATGCTACTCGTGCTCCTCCATACCACGCGAGTAGATCAATATGTCATCAATGAAGACAATCACAAATGAGTTAAGATATGGCCAAAACACCTGATTCATCAAATCTATAAATGTCGTCGGGGCGTTAGTCAAGCGAGGGACATCATTAGAACCTCATAGTGCCCATATCTTGTTTAGAAGCCATCTTCGGAATATCCGAAACACAAATCTTCAGCTGATGATACCCACATCTAGAGTCGATCTTCGAGAAAACTCTAGCACCCTGTAGTTGATTAAATAAATCATCAATGTGCGACAATAGGTACTTATTCTTGATGGTGACTTTGTTCAACTGGCGGTAACAATGCACATCCACATACTCCCATCTTTCATATTAACAAATAACATTGGTGCGCCCCCCAAGGCGACACATTTAACTTGATGAAGCCCTTCTCATGTAACTCCTGAAGCTACTCCTTCAACTCCCTCAACTCTTTTAGATTAGAGATAGGCTGGGTTCCTGGCACAAAATCACTACCAAAATCAATATCCTTATCCGATGGCATACCCGGTAGATCAGCAGGAAATACATCGAAAAACTCCTATACCGCCGACACTAGATCTATTGTGGGAGTCTCTGCAGTAGTATCCCAAGCAAAGGCCATATAGGACAAACAACCCTTCTCGATCATATGCCGAGCCTTCAAGAAAGAAATACCCGACTGGAAGTATCATTAGATGAACCTCTCCACTCCAACCTAGGCAACTCAGGCATTGCCAAGGTAACATTATTGGCCTGGCAATTAAGAATGGCATGGTACGGAGACAACAAGTCCATATTAAGGATAAGCTCAAAATCAATCATATCAAGAAATAGCAGATCCTCTATGGTCTGATAACTATAGAAAGTCACTATTCAGGACCGGTAAACCCGATCCACAACAACAGAATCACCCACTATCATGGATACATATACATAAACACCCAATGACTTACGTGATACATCTAGATAAAGAGAAAATAGAGAAGAGACATAGGAATAAGTAGACACTGGATCAAGTAGTGCCAAAGCATCACGACAGACAAAAATAGCACCTGTGATCACCGCATTAGAGGCGACTACCTCTGGCCTCGATAGGAAAGCATAGAATCTAACCGGAGCACAACCTTGATAGCCTCCACCTCTAGTACGACCCCTACCCACCTACCCTCCGCCTCTGGCCGGGCGGGTGTGCAGTGTGGTAATCATGGGCCGATGGTCCTGCTGCACTACCTTGCCCTGTAGTCTGGGACAAACCTCTTCATGTGGCCCAACTCTGCACACTCAAAACAACCCCTTGGAGTGGTGAACCGCTAACTTGAAGTTTGAACCTGATAGCTTGAATAGCCACTAGACGAACCCTGAATAGCTGTCAGATAGTAAGTACTCTCTGGAATAGCACCGAAGTAGGGTCGTGCTGGAGCACTCAAAGCAGCGGTGGTGCTGAATGCATGGACCTAATAGGATATCCCCTCATGAACTGACCCCTTCCCCAGACAGGGCGCCACTGAATCTGCCAAAATGCTGAGGCCGCTTATCCCTCGGTGCAAATTCTCTGTTGTGGTTGCAGATACGCTCGATCCTCCGAGCTATATCCACAATCTGTAGGAATGATGTTCACATCTCGGCCTTGCGGGCCATGAAAACCTTAATCATTGAGTGGAGACCTAAAATAAACCCTCGTACCTCAGTGCATTCGTGGGGAGTATAATAGCTACATGACGAGACAAGTGAGTGAATCTTGCCTTGTAGTAAGTCACAGACATATAACCTTATCGGAGCCGCTCGAACTGACCCTGAAGCTCTTTTCTCTCTCTAAAGGTGGAATATATTTCTCCAAGAAAAGATGTGTGAACTGGTCCCAAGTCAAGGGAGGTGAACCTGCTGGCCTGCTTAGGAGGTATGCCTACCACCATCTGTGGGCCTTGCCCATCTAGCTGAAAGATGGTGACGTGCACCTCGTTAGATGCCAATACTCCTATATTACGCAAACTCTCCTTGCAATGGTCAATGAAATCCTGTGGGTCCTCTGACTGCTCACCAACAAAAACTAGACGATGAAGCCTAGTCTACTTGTCCAACCGCTTATGCTCCTTAACGGTCGCGGTCGGTATGGTCTCTGGTCTAACTGTTACAACCGGCTAAGCCCTGCTCATAAATAGTTCACCCGGGGTTTGACACATGGTAGCAGAGTGACCTAGAGCATGAGTGGTAGGGGTTAGTACTCCCCTTTTCGTTTGAGATATGTTTGGATATGCTGTAAATAGCCCATCCTAGGTCATAGAATCCATGAACCGCAATATATGACCCATGAACACCTAAAATCCTGGTGCGGTCATGAAATCCGTTGGGGCTAGATCAGCTACAGGTACCTCATCCTGCTCCTCATTCACAGAATTCTCTATCGGTTCCATTGGTGGAACTAATGGAGCAACTCTAGGACGTCATTGTCCTCTAATAGGAGTTGTGGCCATCCCTCGGTCTCTGCCTCTTCCTCGAACAATTGGGGGAGCATTCTCTTTGTCATCGAGCACTGTTGTAGTGCGCGTTCTTACCATCTATGAGAGAATAAGAGAAATATACTTAGCACAACATTAACTGCACGACAGAAGATGAAGAAAGAGGAGTTTCCTAGCACATTATAGCCTCTCGAAGATAAGTATAGAACTCTCTGCACCAATCTACAAGACTCTACTAGGCATGTGTATGACTCGTGACACTTAAGTGAACCTATTACTTTGATACTAAACTGTCACAATTAAAATTCCATAATAGGCCACGATAATTCCTAACAATGTAGTTAGGCAAGCCAACGGTGAACCTCCAATTTAATTATCCCATTAAGCCTTTAAACTTATAATTTTCATTGATTAAATAGGAACTAAGCATGAAACTCATGGAAACATATGCACTTCTTTACCAAAACTAACGGGTATAAAATAGTACACAAAGTAATGTGATAGTAACAACAAGTACAACTATGAAAGTCCGCTAGAAGCCCCCAAAACCCGGTGTTACAAGTGTATGAGCAATCTAGGGAATATACAAAACTACTACACCTAGTGTCTGAAATAAAATAGTAAGAAGCAACATATAAGGTAGAGGGAGACTTCGAGCTTTATCAGGCAGATGCAAGGCAAACAACTCACCACTAAGTCTTCATGGAAATGCGTCTACGTGCCCGTATGACCACTCGAAGTACCTGTCTCAATACCTGCATAATCAGTGCAGAAGTGTAACATGAGTACGCAAGTCAATGCATTCCCAATAAATATGTAGTCTAACTTCGAAGAATTAGTGACGAGGGATCAAGTTGACACTTACTAGTGGTCAATTAACAAAATACATAAAGTAGACATGTATGAAGTACAACAAGTAGCAACGAAATAGATAAACTTTAATAATGAATGTCAAAACATGGATCACTATGAAATTACTAAAATGTCATAACCAGCCTCAAAGGCACGAACTCAGCTGATATCAGTACCAAATCAAATCTCAAGTACTAAGCATGAGTCTGCCGAGGCAAACGGCCCGATCCCCTAGGAATAGTGATACACAGTACTGCCGAGGCGAACAATCGAATACCATAACAGTAGTGTTACCATACTGCCGATGCAAACGGACCGATCCGTAAGAGTAATTTACAACACTACTGAGGTGAACGACCCTATCCCATTAGAATAGAGAAACTATCTCACTCGCAAAAATACATGCGAATTGGGAAGACACGAATTTCTATTGTTCACCAAATATTCCACAATTTCCAAAGTAAGAGAATCAGTTAATATTTTATTCTAGCCTTAGTCTCGACCGTAAATTAAGGAAATCAAATATATATGGTAAATACAAATAGCACATTTAAGGCATGATGTGAATTCAATTTTACGCGGACATAACATGAATATAGCAACGTACGGACTATCATCACCTCATGCGTACGTAGCTCCCAGAACAAATAGCACACAAAACTTATACACCTAAGGGAATAATTCCCTTTTACAAGGTTAGGCAAGAGACTTACCTCGCTTCCAAGCTCACTACTCAACTCTAAGATCTCACTAGTAGACCCCAAACGGCGCCGAGCAGTCTGAAACTAGTCAAAATCTATGCAAACTAATCAATATATACTCAAAATCTCATAATTTAACTAATAAAGTGAATTCCCCAACCAACTTTGGAAAGTCCATAAAAGTCACCCCAGACTCACGTGCTCTGATTCTAAAAAATTTCAAAGATAAATGTTACCTATCATGTTATGAACTCAAATATATAATGCATTTTCAATTCCATAATTAATTTCGTGGTCAAATCTCATTTTTACCAAACCATAGGTTTCCAACAAAATCCCACAATTTCCACTAGTTTCCATGTGGAAACTCTCCATAATCCATGTATTTAACTCAAAAGTGGGTATAATTCGCTTATCTTGTGTTGCTTGATGAAAATCCCCTCAAAATAGCTCCCCCAATTCGGCCAACCCAAGTGGAAATGGGAGAAAAGATAGCTAAGTCCACATTAAATTCAAATCTGCCAAGGCCCATCCTTCTACGCGATCGCGAAAATGGCCTCGTGACGCGAAGGCTAAGCTTGCTTAGGCCACATTCTACCTCTACACGTTCGCGACCAAAGTCTCGCGTTTACGATGCCCAGCATCCTTTGCCTTTTGCGTTTGTGATCCCCCAGCCGTGTTTGCGAAGGCTACCAGCCTTCCTAACCACTCCGCCTCGAACATTCTTTGCATTCACAAACCAGCGTACGCATTCACAAATAAGGACCAAATCCTTCACCGCGTTCGTAATGCCTCCTCGCATTTGCGAAGAGCAAAGTCCAGGACCCTTAACCAGCTTTCTTCGCGATTACGGGACAGCCTTCGCGATCACAAAGCATACTAGTACACCAGCACACCAGCAATTTTAGCCAACTTCAAATATGCTCTGGGTGGCCCGAAGCACACCCGAGCCACCTGGGACCCCGTCCAAATGCACCAACAAGTTCAAAAATATGCTACAGACTTACTCAAAGCCTCAAAACACATAAAATAACATCGGAACTACGAATCACTCCTAAAAATCAAATAAATCAACTTCTAAGCTTCACATCCATTTCTCTCCTCTCTTTATGAAAACTCTCTCAAAAATCACTCTTTTGTGCTAAACTCTTTGAAGACTTAGACCAATGAGCATAGAGCAATTCTTTAAGGTTGCTCTATTTATAAATATTGAGTGGTGCTTTCTTTTAAAGTCAAAACCAACATTAAATAGGAATAAAAACCAAATCCAATTCCGAATAGGAATGGAAACAAAAAAGAGAATAAGATTAGGCCATTGGGCCTTTGGCTGCACAATGTGGGCATGGCCCAACAGGGATGTGATGGAACCTAACATCCACTTGCTAGGCAAACCAACATTAGCTAAAAAATTAATCAAATTTTAACAAATTAGAAGAAGAATATTAGTAATAAATTGCTGTAATACTCTGAGATACATAAAACAACTCCTTAGATAAAGCAATCTATAATTATCCCCAAAATCTGGAGTCATAAGTACATGAGCGACTAGAATACGACAAATATAGTCAGAAATGAAGTACAACTATTGGAAACAAGGTAGACAGTAAGCTAAAATAGGAAGGGGAATTCAGAGACCACAGACACCGTGCAACATTACCTCAAGTCTCCTGAACAGATATGATACTAGTATGCGTCCGCTAGACACAGTTGGGGCCAATACCAAAATCTACACAAAAAATGCAAAAGTGTAGTATGAGTACAACCGACCCAATGCACTCCGTAAGGGTCGAGCCTAATCTCGATGAGGTAGTAACGAGGCTAAGGCAAGACTCCTAAAACAAACCTGTACAGTTATATATATATATATATATATATATATATATATATGCATAAAAGAATAACAAACAAATAGTAAAATGAAATGACGAAATAGGAGCGGGTATAGAGGCAATGGAATGAAATAGTAAATGATGAACCATGAAATAAACCTCTTTCCAACACGGGAAACGAAACTACCAAATTATGATCCGCACCACCCAATATCAAGTAAAACAATGAAATCAATAAACTCATATGGAATCACCCTTTGTACTTTTACTCTTATCCTCACTAAATAATAATAAATGCAAGTTCACAACATCACCTTCGTGCTTTTACTCTCATCTTCACATGATCATAACAAAAATGCATATGCACGGCATCGCCCTTCGTATTTTTACCTCACATGCACTCAATCAATGATGGCAATATGCAAATATGACATAGCAATACCCTTCGTGCTTTTCACTCTTTCTCACCAAGTAACAATAACAACTCAAGTATTGAACAATTTAGAAAGTATTTTTAAACCTCAAAAATGGTGCTAGAACAAACAAACTAAACTTTTAAGTATCACAACAATTTCGACATGAGCAATACATACGGAAGCAAGCAATTAAAGAACAAATAATTTAACTAAGGCATGTAAAGCATAGTGAATGAAACAACATAGCACAAGTAAGACAAATTATAACCGCATGCTTTAACTATAACGGCATATATATACTCGTTACCTTGCATATACGTCGTCCCCACACATAATTCATGTAGCAAATAGATAAACTGAATTCCGTCCAGCCAAAGTTAACCACAACACTTACCTCTTTTTGCAACTAAATCAATGATCAACCACAACTTTTCCTTTACAAAAAGTATCCAAACCAATTTAATCTAGATAATTATAGCTTAAACAATTCAAAATAAGTTTTAGAAACTACCCGCGAGAGAAAAAGAGTTCAATCTTTAAGTGGCTCTTTTTTAGGTGATTAATGTTGTTTGGTGAGAGCAATCAAGGCCTTATTTATAGTACCATTAATGGCTTAGGATTTTAGTAAAATTCAAACTCGGTAGTGGAATTTGACATTGAGGTAGTGATGTCATCATAAGAGGGTGAAATCAGAAAAAACAGAGGGAAAACAATGAGGATTTTTACCTGAGAAGGGAGAAGGCTGAGTTTTGATGGAAAGATCCATCGGGTAAAGCCCCAATATTAAAATATTATTGCATTTGACATGTGGACCTCAAATAATAATAACTAGGTTCTTAGGAGGCTTCTTATGCACTTTGACATGAAAGAGCACAAGAAATCTCAGAAGATTTGAGATTTCCCCCTTTGGTATGTGGCTTCAGGGCTTTTGAAATTAAATGGTGGAAATGAAAAGAGAATGATGGGCTTCATAGTACATAGACGAGATGGATGGCCATGTATTCTATGAATTTTAAAAACCACATATGATTTGAAGTTTCATCTCTAGGTTAGGGTTTTCGGATTTGGGGGGGATTTTGAATCTCATCGACAAAAGTGGAAAGAAGCAACAGGATTCACGGATTTGGATAACAATAAGATTGATTTGTTGTCTGATTCGTGACCTTGCACTAATTTGTGCAAGGTTTTCTCTATTGATTGGTCTGGTGAGTTTGAGAGAGATGAGAGAAGAAGGGGAAAGGGGGTGACCGAGTCTGGTGAGGAATGATTAGGGTTTGGGGGAATAGGGGTTGATCTCGTGGGTTTAAAATGGAGATGGGATCTGGGCCGTTGAATCATTTGATCAACGACCCTGATAATTCTGGTATTAACAAGTTTAAATTAGGAAAAACGGAAACCGTTGGATCCTTGTAATCCAATAGTTAAGATAAAATCTGGTAGTGGTTTAAAAATAATAAGAAAAGAAAGATTAAACTTCGTCCGTTTATGGTGAGGATTAGCGGTCAGGATTTTTTGTATTTGTTTTGTGAGTTATATAGACGGGTGACGTGGTGTGCTTTGATTGGTTCAAATGAGATGGGGTGGATTGCCAAATTGGAGAGAAGTAGTTGTTTGGATTGGGCCATATCCGGATTTGGGCTGGTTTTAATTTAAGAAATGGCCCTTATGTAATTAGTTAAGGAATCGCAATTGTAGCCATTTGGTCTTTGACCTCTTTCAAATTAATTTAAATTAATTAATATAAAAATATAGTAAAATTATAATTACCAAATATACTACTAATTATTATAATTAATTATTTTATAAAACACTTTGTTTTCTAAATTATGACACTAATTTCAAATTATTAATATAGTAGCCTATTTAACTAAAATTGAGAAATAATTTGTAAAATTAATTGTAAAGCCTATGTAGTCTGTACAAAAGATTGTTTTAATAATATTAAATAGGAAGTATATTCGTAATTACATAATACTAATACTAGGTGATTAATTTCAGAATTAATACTTAATTAATTTGTCAAAAAGGTATTTTCGAGAGAAAATACTTTCAAAATATTTATTGTAAATTAATAAGTATAAGTAAATTAATTTTAAAAAGGAGGGTCAAAATTGGTCGTCAATAGTTGCCCCTCTTTGACTGGAGATGATGACAGAGTTTTCGGGCAAATAAATTGAACCAAAGCCAATTTTATCCCAACTTTAGGTATACATTGTAAGAATTGCATGGCGATTATGAACTACAAGATTGGGAGGTAAGGAAGATTATGCGATGATTTTTGGGAAGTTAGGGCTGAATTCTGGCTTTCAATTTCTTACATACCTCAGGCTTAATGAGGATCAGGCCTCATGTAGTTCTAGAGTGAGGATTTTGAGGAAGCAATACTCGCAGGGATTACCCCAATATCGTATTATGACGATACGACGAGACGGAGGATTGGGCACTCATGATAGCTTGAATTTTGCATCTTGACTTGAAGGATTTGAAAATTTGGAGTTCCAATGGTCATTTCGTGCTTGAACTTGGATCTTTGGCCCGCTAATGAGTTTGTAGTCCCTCATAGTGTTGTAGTTTGCAAAAAATGAAATACACACATACCCATATATTGCAATGTAGAATGAATTAAAATGTGATGTAAATGATGTAGGAATGATGATGCCTAGTTGTCGGCGAGCCATTATTTGGGACCGGGATGATGGGATACTTGAACTTGACTCGATTTGTTAGTCGGGTTGCGTATCGTTTCGTAGTTGTTGAAGCATTGAAAAGTGTCTCCGCATGTTGGCAGATCTTGACTTGTAGAGTGTGTCTTCGCTTGTTGGGAGAGATTTGCACTGAAAAATGTCCCCGCTTGTTAGGAGAGCTTGATTTGTAGAGTGTGTCTCCGCTTGTTGGGAGAGTTTTGCACTAAGAGATTGACGTAAAACATAGTCGTGTCTGAAGTTGCATGAGCAAAACGTCAAAACATTCAAAATAATAGCAAATCAAAAGAAAAGCATGCCCAAGAGGTACTCTTAACTACGAAGCTATGTTGCGGCCATCGATTGGCAGAACGTCGGTGACGAGATTTGAGACCATCTATTCTATCTCCGTTGTGATGCATCGGCGATGTGGATCATTTTGTTGACAGAGTGAGAAATTTGCTATATACAAGGCTCCGATCGGCAAAATCGATGTTTGATTTTGTACAGGGTGCTCCGATCGATTGAGCTGACAATTTGCTATATACAAGTCTCCAATTGGTGAAGTTGGCAACTCGTTTTGTACAATGTGCTCCGATTGGTTGAGTAGGTGGTTTGCTATATTCAAGGCTCCAATTGGTGAAGCTGGAAACTCATTTTGTGTAGGGTGCTCCTATTGGTTGAGTAGGTGATTTGCTATATACAAGGTTCCTTTTTCGCATCAGCAGTCTGACTCCGAGTTACATGCAAAGGATTAGCTTTAGTTGTACCAGAAAAATTTAAGTAAAGGAGAAAGGGTGGTAATCCTGGGAATGTGGCAGATCCATCATTTGCCCTAGTGTGGTCCAAACATTTCCTTGCTTCATATTGACTCTACACTTAAAGAAAAATTCTTAGTGGGAGCAGGGATGTTGGTTTCTGTTGACCACATTATCAATTTTGCTCCGGCCCTTGATATGGCTATGCGACGAAGTTTGGTAGGTGGAACAAATTACTGTATTTTTTAAAAAACAATTTTTTGAAAAGCTTTGTTTTAAGACAAATGATATCATTTCGAATTATGACATGCTACGAAAGATTCTCCAAACATGAACGTCGCTTCTTGAAATCTTTGACAGTGTGGCTACTTGCCATTGTGACTACATCCTAATTTGAACTAATGCATTACAAAGGTTTTTCCTAAGGCTATGACCGAACCCTTTCAGCTTGCCTATATATCCAAAACAGAATCAGGTCTGAATATAGTTTGTGGGTAATGATAAAAATATGATGAATATGATCGAGCCTAACTCAGGAAGCCTATGTATCCAAATAGAATCTAGTCAATATGTAGTTCAATTACAATAGATGCAGAATGATGAGATTAAGAATGATGGTCTAGTCTGACTCAGACTGCCTAAGTATCCAAATGGAATCAGGCTAGAGTGTAGTTAAATTACAAAAAACGATTGAATCCGATGAGGATTGCCTATGTATTCCTTCCTGAGGAAATCAAACCAGCGTAGTTCTAGAGCAACATATAAAAATGATATTTTGATTTCTGTTACAAAATAAAGGAGGGAGAGAAATCGAACCTGTGGGTTGCCTACGTATCCATCCGTGGAAGTCAGGTTGAATGTAGTTGTATTACAACAAAACCTAACTCTATTTGTCTTCAAAAATAGTATCTCTTGATTGCGTCTGAGTTGATGGGCTTTATATTGATTCTTCCATCCATTTCTGCTAAGAATAGAGCTCCGCCCAACAATACTCGACGAACCACGTGCGGACCTTGCCAATTTGGTGCGAATTTTCCTTTGGTTTCCTCTTGTTGGGGAAACATTTTCTTCAGGACCAACTGCCCTAGTGTGAACTGCAAGGCTACACCCTTTTATTAAATGCACTGGCCATCATGTTCTGATATAGCTGACCATGGCATACTGCATCCATTCTCTTCTCGTCGATGAGCATGGGTTGCTCCTGTCTAACCCGTATCCACTCTCTATCATTCAACTTGGCCTTTTAAATGACTCTTAAGGATGGTATCTTAACCTCTGTGGGTATCACAGTTTCGATGCCATATACTAACATGTACGATGTTTCCCCAATAGATGCTCTCATGGTGGTCCGATAACCCAGTAAGGCGAATGATAGTTTCTCGTGTCATTGCCTATAATTGCCTACTATCTTTCGCAGAATTCTATTGATATTCTTGTTGGCTGCCTCGACTTCCCCATTCATTTGTGGTCTATAGGGTGTGAGGTTTTGGTGAACGATTCTGAACATCTCGTAGATTTCTCCCATGAGGTCGCTATTGAGATTCACAACATTGTTAGTGATGATTGACTCAGGAATCCAAAATCGGTAGACGATGTTGTTTTGGATAAAATACGACACTACCTTCTTTGTGGTTGCCTTGTATGTAGATACTTTGACCCATTTAGTGAAGTAGTCGATGGCTACCAAGATGAAGCGATGCCTATTTGATGCAACGGGCTCTTTAGGTTAAATCACATCCCTGCCCTAAGCAGCGAACGACCAAGTTAAACCCATCACATTCAACTCGTTCAGCAGAACCCTGATGAAATCCTCGTGAATCTGGAACTGGTGACACTTCTGTACGTAGTGGATAATATCACTTGCTATAGTCATCCAAAGGTATCCACCTCTCAAGATCTTCTTGGCTAATGTTAACGCGTTCATGTGGGGCTCACACGTTCCTCTATGTATTTCTTGCAATAACCTGGTAGCCTCAGTGGCATCTAAACATCTCAACAGACCCAAATCTGGGATCCTCCTATACAGGACTTCCCTATTAAGGAAAAAAGTTATTCTCTAACCTCCTGAGGGCTCGCTTCTGACTATTAGTAGCATTCTCCGGGTACTATCTAGTTGCAAGGAATCTTTTGACATTGTGGTACCACAATTTACCATATGGCTCTTCATCTACCTGGAAGCAATAGGCATGTTGATCCCTGATCTCTACCTTGATAACGTCGATGTAGTTCTTGTCTGGATGGTGAACCATGGATGATAGAGTTGCAAGGGCGTAGGCGAACTCGTTCTGAATCCTGGGGACATGCTTGAACTCAATTTTCACAAACTTCTTGCATAATTCTTTTATACACTACAGGTACATAAGGATCCTAACATTTTTGGTAGACCACTCCCCTTGGACTTAGTGTATCAATAGATCAAAATCCCCTATAACCAAAAGTTCTTTGACATTCATGTCGACTACCATTCTGATTCCAAGGATGCATGCTTCGTATTCAGCCATATTATTGGTGCAAGGAAATTTTATCTTTGCTGATGCTAGATAGTGCTGTCCGGACTCTGAAATTAGGACTGCCCCAATTTTGACTCGTTTGAAGTTTGTTGCTCCATCGAAAAACATTCTCCATCCCGGGTATGACTCTGCAATATTTTCTCTTGCGAATAATACCTCTTCGCTAGGAAAATATATAGTGAGCAGCCCATCATCCCTTATCTACTGGATTATCTAGAGGTGGTCAGCTAAAGCTTGCCCCTTTATAGACTTTTGAGTTATGTACAGAATGTCAAATTTGCTGAGGAGAATTTTCCATTTAGCTAGCTTTCCGATAGGCATCTGCTTCTGAAAAATGGACTTGAGCGGCTTGAGCCGAGATATCAGATGTATAGTGTATGTTGACATTTAATGCCTTAGTTTCTGGGCAATCCAAGTCAGATCACAGCAAGTGGGTTCTATCAAGGTGTAGTTGGCCTCGCATGGTGTAAACTTTTTACTTATGTAGTAGATGGCCGACTCCTTTATCCCAATTTCGTTATGCTTCCCAACATACATCTGAGGGCATTATCGAACACTGACAGATATAGTAACAACGGCTTCTCGGGCTCGGGGGAACCAGCACTGGTGGATTTGACAAATTTCTCCTTAATTATGTCGAAGGCTTTCTGACATTGTTTTGTCCATTTTATGGCAGAATACTTTTTCAGCAACTTGAAAATGGGTTGACAAATTACTATGGACTGGGCTATGAAACGACTGATGTAATTTAGCCTACCCAGGAAATTCATCACATCTTTCTTACTCTCGGGTGGTGGCAACTCCTGAATGGCCTTGATTTTTGATGGGTCTAGTTCTATCCCTTTTCTACTAATGATAAAGCCAAATAATTTTCTAGCAGAGACTCCGAACATGCATTTTACTGGGTTTAATTTCAAATTGTATCCTCTGCAGGTTCTCGAAAAATTTCTTCAAATCATCCAAGTGCTCTGAACTCTTTCGAGACTAGAAGATGATATCATCCATTTACATTTCGATCTCCTTGTGAATCATGTTGTGAAAACGGGTCATCATGGCCCTGATGTAAGTGGCACCAGTGTTCTTGAGACCGAACAACATGACTCTATAGCAGTAAACTCCCCAAGGTATGGTGAAAGTTGTCTTTTATGGATCTTCCTCATGCATCAGGATCTGGTGGTATCCCGCGAAATAATCCACGAACGCCTGCAGTTCATGCTTCGCACAATTGTCGATGAGGATGTGGATATTTGGCAAAGGGAAGTCGTTCATTGGACAAGCTTTGTTGAGATCTCGGTAATCCATGCATATCCTGATCTTCCTATATTTCTTGGGTACTGGGATGATATTTGCCAACCAACTAGGATAATTGGTGTCCCTTACCACATTCACCTCTATCTGCTTGGTTACTTCCTCCTTTTTCCTTAGACTTAAATCAAGCTTGGATTTTCTGAATTTTTGCTTGATCAGTGGTTTGGTGGGATTTGTAGGTAGTCGATGCGAGACAATGTAAGTACTTAATCCATGAATGTCATCATATGACCATGAGAACACAACAACGTATTGTCGGAGGAGCTCAACAAGTTTTTCCCTTTGCTCGGCTTCTAGATGAATGCTGATTCTGGTTTCTTTCATGTCTTCTTCGCTTATGATATTGACCACTTCCGTTTCTTCGAGGATGGGCTTTTCTGACTTTCCAGTTAGTTATCTCTTGTGGGAGATTGTCTATCATCATTCTCTCAATGTATTCCTCGTAATCTAGGTCGTTTTGTTCGACGATTTCATTACATGTCACAATCGGGGAACATGGGTTTTTATCGTTTTGATTACTAAAAAAAAACTAAGTGTAAATGAAGCAGTAAATAAAGTTGCAATGTTTTAAGAAAATGATTCTTTTTTATTTCATAAAAGGGGAAAATCTAAGCATTCAAAAGAGGCAAATGATAAAAAGGTACAGACACGATGCATGCCTCAATTGACGTGCTTTCCAAAAGAAAACTTTTATAGTTCCACACTACCAAGACTCCCAGCGAACCAAAGATGGACTGGCGGTTAACTTCCGTAGCTCCTCTTAGTTTGGCATTCTTGATGGTCGGTGTCTTGATGTTAGTTCCTTCACATCATTCTTCAATTACATTCACAAATAACCTTCATATTACATCTATGATATCACATTCTAGTGCTAAACTCTAGCCCGTACCCGAAAAATGCTCTAGCACAAAAGCCTTTTTCCCAGAGTTATCGGTATGAGTTTTCCCCATCGAAGGATGATATCCTATGCCAACCCTTCCTTTTTTCCCATTTTGCTCAATTGGCTATGTAATCCCATATGACCTGACTCCTAGCCATGTTCCTGGTCTGTATCCATATTTCATCATCTCCCTCATGGCCATTTGGATCTATACGGCGATTGCATTCCCAAGATTTGTTCATTCTCCTCTATTTCGGTGGTCTAAATTATTTCCACTAAATGGAAAGCAACTCTGTATAGCCCTTCAATGAAGGGACTGTGTGCTCCAAATAGACTGATTGGCCCCATTTTCCATGGACTATGATCTCCTGACATCCCCACTCAAATGTCATGCATTGGTGAAGGGTGGTTACGACGACCCTTGCCATGTGTATCCAACGTCTTCCCATCAGCAAGTTGTATGAAGAAGAAATATCCATCACTTTAAACAATATGGGAAATTCAACCACTCCGATCTGCAAAACCAAATAAACTTCTCTAATAACATCTTTCTGCGAACCATTAAAAGCCCTTACCCTCACATGACGTTCCTTGATATCCCTCAGATGGATTCCCAACTCCTGCAGAGTAAAGAGCGGACAGATGTTGTGTCACGACCCAAACCGAAGTACCGTGACGGGCACCCGGTGCCTTACTCAACCGAGTACCAACGTAACATATATTTCTTATCATACTATCATGAGTAAATGAGCCAGAAAACCCGTCATAAGATAACAAAAATAAAACATAAGGGAATACTGAACATATGATGACCCAACATGATTTTCAAACTTATACATGTGACATACGAGACTATAAGGCCGACATGACCATTTATAAACTCAAAACATAGGCCGACAAGTCCATACAAGTATCCATACACCTGACATCTGTCTACAAGCCTTTAAGAGTACATAAAATCATAAAGGTCGGGACAGGGATCTGCCATACCAATCAATATATATCCAAAGCATACTGACCAAATAGACAACTCTGGAGCAAGTGGAGTGCACCAACACCTCCGCTAAGTTGATAGCCTACTAGGAGGACTGTAAACTTATCAATTGGGACTTGCGAGCACGAAATGCAACATCCCCATGAAAAGGGATGTCAGTACGAATAAAGTACCGAGTATGTAAGGCAGGAAAACATAAACAAGAACAGTAATGTAAAGAGAGATATAGGAGATACAACCTATAACATTTGAGTGCCTCTGGGGGATACTGATATGAAATGCATAAAACATATATACATAACCTTTTAAAAACATATGCCTCTATGGGCATCATCATCAACATATCGTACCCGGCCTCCAAGAGGACTCGGTAAAAATGTACTCGGCCATCATAAGGCTCGCTAGAATCATACCCAGTCATGTAGAGCTCGATAAACCCAACTGATCAGTGGTTGCACAATAGGTGTCGTACAGGTCGACGATAGCGCGACTCGGTAGAGTAAAATAGATAATATATATAATGCATGCTAGACTCATGGAATCATGTTCTAAACCTTTTAGAGTTACTTAAGAACATTATCGATATCCATACCCTCAATATGAACCTCAGTAGGATTCACGGATCATACACACTTGCTTAGAATAATTTTATAAGGAAAGAACAACATGGACAACCTTAGTTGCTGGGAGTAGATCCGTTATGAAATAGCATATTCATTTCACTTTAGATCATGCCAAAAGAAAGAAGGAAGTTCCTTAACATACCTTAAACACTTTGAGTCATCAATCCCTTCCATGTAACTCTAAAAACAAGTCAAGTCAATCTGTCATAGTATAAGTAGATTCAAAATCAGTGCTGAGCAAAGGCTAAGTCTGTAACTTTAGCTAGTAGCTCATTTACGTAAATTTGGGCAGCATCTCCCCTATAACAAGGGCCTCATACAATACCATATACCAACAACAACAACTAGAAAAATCCATCAACATATAAATATCAATAACAAGACACCATATAACAATAACAAGTCACAACTGCTTCACGACGAGCGGCAAGCACGGATTGGAATCCGTATAACCCATAACACCCCTTATAGACTTCTTACATTAACTTAACAGCATCATTAATATGATAATGAATTAGTTCATCAATGATTCCACCCTTATACCATATATTTATAACAAAGGAAACAATCCACAACTCCAACTATCTTCAATTAGAAACTTTATTCACTAGTTCATGTCTAGTCCAACCATTTAACTTAATCAACATCAAGATAACCTTAAGAACCTACAAGAACACAATAACACATGCCTCCTACAGTAGCTTCAAGTCAAAATCCAAGTTATATTTAGCTTACAACATCCCTCAATGGTAATACAACACCATAGAATTGACTTAAGCTAATCCAAGTATTATCTTGTAGTTTATCATCCTAATAACTTAACCAACATACAAGAAAGCTTAAGAACAATTAGTTGGCTATTATACTCACCTTATCCAGTAGCAACAACTTGAAATTTCAGCACAAAATAGCCCACAACTATCCTCAATGACAACACAACCTCAAAGAGGTGTTATTCTTCACTTTTGATGTTGAAATATGGTGTAATCCCTTTGAAAGACTAGAAATAACCTAGGGTTGATATGAAAACCATGGAATAGTATATTACAAAACATAAACCACTTAAAAAACCTCCTGCACGAGCTGGAACCACCCAAAAATCAGTAACGACAAGAAGAATAAGAAACTTACTAGCGTCACGGGATTCCCGACACTTGATTTATGTTAGTCTTGGATCATGAGAGAAACTTGAGAGAGTGTTTCTAGGGTTCTAAGGTCTGAATATACCAAAAATAATGACTTAAAACGGGGTTGAGGCATCTTATATATATCCATATGTTTTAAATCGCTTATGTGGGCCCCATAGAGAGCTACTCGGCGCAGTCTTGCAAAAACGCAAATATCGCTCTAGTCTGATGTCATATTGATGAACGGTTTAATGCATTATAAACTAGACTCATATATATTCAATTTTATATGTAGATGATCCCTTGATTCCAAGTATATTGGCAGAAAAGTGTAACTACATTTGACCTAAATTTCAGCATATTATGAATGCAACTTGTAATGACCTTTGCCAGCTTTTGTTCCACAACTCGCTTGACTTAGAAACATAACACACGACTATTATACGACTAAAATAACTCATAACTTAAACTCCTGATCATGTTAATCACCCTAGTCTCACCCCAAAAGTATATGTTATACCATTCAAACTTGTCGACTTTCAACGAAACTTATTTTCTTTAGTTCGTTAAGCGTCTAAGCGTTGCAACCCTTTTGGTACTTGTTATTCTTGATCTTAATGATTTGTAACCTCCAAGATAAAGTGATAAACTTAAGCTATGTACTTTCAAAAATGATCTCATTTTTGAGCTTATATCAATTGGCTTACGATGTATTCTCACATACGAAAACATGGGATGTAACATGTTAACTCTTGACCCTCCATCAACTAGTACTTGGGACACCACCTTTTCCCCACATTTGAAAGTGATATGAAGAGATTTGTTGTGACTCGCGCCTTCGATAGGAAGCTCGTCTCTTTTAAAAGTGATCATATTTGCTTCAATTGTCACGACCCAAATTGAAGGGCCGCAACAGGCACCCGATGCCTTACCCAATCGAGTACAAACGTAACGTATATTTCTTATCATAAAATCATGGGTAAATGGGCCGGAAGGGACATCATGACATAACCAAAATAAAACATAAGGGAATACTTGACATAAGATGACCCAACATGTAATACAAACATATACATGTGATATACGGTCCTATAAGACCAAAATGAACACTCGTACACTGAACATAGGCCTACAAGGCCATACAATCTTTCATATACATGACATCTGTCTACAAGCCTCTAAGAGTACATACACATCATAAAGGTCGGGATAGGGCCCCGCCATGCGAATCAATACATGTCCAAATCATACTGACCAAATAGGCAACTCCGGAGTAGGTGGAGTGCACCAACACCTTCCACTGAGCTAATAGCCTACTAGGAGGAATGTCAACCTGTCTATCGGGACCTGCAGGCATGAAATGCAGTGTCCCCAAGAAAAAGGGATGTTAGTACGAATAAAGTACCGAGTATGTAAGGCAAGAAAGCATAAACAAGAACAATAATATAAATGAGAGATAGAAGAGATACAACCTGTAACATCTGAGTGCCGCTGGGGGCTACTGACATGAAATGTATAATACATATATATACATAAACTTTTAGAAACATACGCCTATGTGGGCATCGTCATCATCATATCGTACATGGCCTCAAAGAGGACTTGGTAAAAACGTACCCGGCCATGATAAGGTTCGATAGAATTGTACCCGTCCACGTGGAGTTCGGTAAACTTAACTGATCAGTGGTTTCACAATAGGTGTCGTACAAGGCTTACTATAGTGCGTCTCGATAGAATAAAATAGATACTATATATAATGCATGTTAGACTCATGGAATAACATTCTAAACTTTTTAGAGTGACTTGAGGTTGTTGCACCTTCGATTAACATTATGGACATCCATACCTTAAATGTGAACCTTAGTAGGACTCAAGTATCATACACACTTGTATATAATAACTTTATAAGGAAATAACAACATGGACAACCTTAGTTCCTATGAGTAGATCCTTTATGAATTAGCGTACTCATTTCACTTTAGGTCATGCCAAAAGAAAGAAGGAAGTACCTTAACATACCTTAAACCCGCTGAGTCCTTAATACCTTCCAAGAAAATCTTCAAATAAGTCAACTCAATCTATCATAGTATAAGGAGATTCAAAATCAGTGCTGAGCAAAGGCTAAGTCTGTAACTTAAGCTATTAGCTCGTTTACGTATATTCGGGTAGCATCTCCCCTGTAACAAGGGCCTCCTCCAATACCATATACCAAGAACAACAACAACAACTAGAGAAATCCATCAACATATAAATATCAATAACAAGACACAATATAACAACAACAAGTCACAACTACTTCACGACGATGGGTAAGCTCCGATTGAAATCCGTATAACCCATATCACCCCTTATAGACTTCTTATATTAACTTAACAGTATCATTAAAATGATAATGAAGCCATTAATCAATTGTTCCATTCTTATACCATATATTAATAACAAAGGAAACAATGCAAAACTCCAACTATCTTCAATTATTAACTTTATTCACTAGTTCATGTCTAATCCATCCATTTAACTTAATCAACATCAAGATAACCTTAAGAACATGAAAGAACACAATACAAATACCTCCTACAGTAACTTCAAGTTTAAATCCAAGTTATATTCAGCTTACAACAACCCTCAATGGCAATATAACACCATAGAAGTGACTTAAGCTAATCCAAGTATTATCTTGTAGTTTATCATCCTAACAACTTAGCCAACATACAAGAAAGATTAAGCACAATGAGTAGGCTGTTATACTCACCTTATAAAGTGCAACAACTTGGAATTTAAGCCAAACATAGCCCACTAAAATCCTCAATGACAACACAACCTCAAAGGGGTGTTGTTCTTCACTAGAACTAAGTTTTGATGTTCAAATATGGTGTAATCACTTTGGAACCATTTCAAACCCTTGTGATATCTGTTTAGAAGGGTTAGGAGAAGTTTGGAGACGAAGTGGAGTTGAAAATGAGATAAAAATAGGCGTCCAAATCGTTAATAAAGTGAAGTAGGTCGACCACCGCCTAAGTGGGTCCCATTGGGAGCTGCTTGCGCGGTCTCACAAAGACGCGAATATCTCTCTACTCTAATGTCTTATCAATGAACAGTTTAAGGTGTTAGAAACTAGACTCGTAGATCTTAAATTTGATATGTAGAGCATAGCTTAATGCAAAGTATATTGGGAGAAAAGCACATCTACATTTGACCTAATTTTCAGCACATTATTAATGTAACTTGTGATGACCTTTGCCAACTTTTATTCCACAATCCGCTTGACTTCAAAACATAATACACGACTATCATATGACTAAAATAACTTATAACATAACATCTTTATCATGTTAAGCACCCTATTATCACCCCAAAAATACATGTTATAACATTCCAAACTTGTCGACTTTCGACGAAACTTATTTTCTTCAATTGGTTTAGCTTCTAAGCTTTCCAACCCTCTTGGTACTCATTATTAATGATCTTCAATATTTATTACCTCCAAGCTAACATAATTAACTTACTCTATCTTCTTCCAAATATAATCTCATTTTCGAGCTAACATCAATGGCTTACGACGCACTCTCACGTATGAAAACGTGGGGTGTAACATCATTCCCCCCTTTGGAACATTCGTCCTCGAATGTTGACTAATGCACTTATTCGTCACTCAAGCAATAGCTCTTATGAAAATGACAACCTAATCTCCTCTCACTGGGCTCACGTCTCATGGGGAACATCTTAAGTGATTTGCTTGATCCACTTAGGGACGATACTATACTTTAATAGTCGTATTTCATAGCATCCCAACATAATTGATCTTATGAGGGTATTCTAATCCTATGCGATTCATAAAATCCATTCTCTTTAAATCATTACTCAATCAAAGGCCTAAACGTTATTCTCTTATCATTTATCACAACTACACCCTTATTCTATTGCCAGGATAGCATTTTGTCTCTTCTAAATGCACCTAGTCTTAGACTCCTCTGAGTTCATTCAGGTTGTACCGAGCTTTAATAATTTACGGAAGCCATCAGCTCTCTTGTTTTGATGGGTTTAATCCCGAGGATTCACCTATTCTTGTCACATTCTCACTTGTCTTTTCTTATCCTTACTCCTATCTACCTAAAACCTTATCACTCTATGATACATTAGCTTGTGACCTACATATATCTATTTATACTATTCGTAACCTTCCTTTAACTTGCTATCATGATAGATTTCCTTTCATGCCTTCTCAGTTGCCTTTAAAGACATGCAATTACCTTTTCTTGTAGTTCTACCACTTGTTGCATGAATGCTTGGCTTATCTTAGCGCCCGCGAATACTAAAATTTCCTGTTACTTATATGATCTCAAATATCAGCTTTTGATTTTACTTCCTATTCATTAGCCACTATAGGTACCACTTTCTTATGGAGTGTACACAATATTGTAGTGACACTATTGTTATAAGACCATTTCTTCTTCAAGTTACTATGCTTAGGTTGAAGCCTTCTTCCTTTTTCCTCAACTAGTCTTTCGTTGTATTAAGGGAGATCCTCTGACTCCTATAAAGCTGCGATCTGATTACGTGGTATACCCGAAGGAATTTTTGATGTTCTTAATTTCTTATTATTATCCCTAGTTACCTACCTCCGCGCCCTTGTGCTCGTACAGTTGCTTCTAAACTGAAATTTTGGCTATCTCCCTAATGTCACTTTCTTTTATCTCTGTAACACTTATATGATACTTTTAACTACCCCAAATCCTATCCAAATATTTCTCAAGGATCACGATGTCATTATATCTGCAAGACCGAATTCACTATGTTGGGGTTCACTACGTTTACCTTGCACAATCTGCATGATTTGTCTGTATCCTCTTGTCTAGCCATAACTAGGCTCTAGCCGAATCAACTACTAACTACTCGTTGGTCCATTCTCATATCTATATTACGCATAATCTCTCTTGGGTTATTTTCTTTGTCTTAACTTACCACTCGTACCAGCTCCTTATGTATCAAGTGTTCATTCGCACATATTTATCAATAACATCTGGTGTGGGAACCCTTACTGCCTCTCCCCACCAGCATGCTTGCATAATGTTTTGGAGTTGTAACATTTCTATAGGGTCTGAATAAATGCAATCTCATTCCTTTCGCCTTTCTACCACATTCTTCCTTTATTATTCCATAGTTACCTGAACCAGTAACTTTGACTTAATACCATATCACACCATCTTCCCCCTTTAGGAGAGTATTTAGACTTAGTGCTACGAAGATCTACCTATAGATGTTTTACCTCTTTATATTTGGCGTCTTTCCACATAATAAATGACCCTTACTCGCCTTATGGTAACCCTTTTGTATCAGGGATAACTGAATTTCTTACGCACGAAAGTGACACCAAGTGTAACTGGCACACTTAGTCCCTTAAGATTAACACTGCTCAGAGTGTTTGATTTAGGGAAGCGTCTTCCTAAATGACCTTGAAAGTTTGATCTCTGAAATTCTCATAATACTGACTATTACCAATTCTTTTGCTCCCTAATTCATGTTCGTTTTTATCTTGTTTACTAGACCATACTAATTTTTGTTACTACAGGGGGTTTAACTTTGCTTTCTGGTAATCACGTTGGACTCACCAACTCATTTCTCGAAATGAGGATACGACCTTTGGCCTATACTCTATTATAGTCTCAAGGCTTGTCACCTCTTGTCTTTTCCTTCACTTGACTATAGACTCTATCTTCGTGTCATATTTTGATTTACTGTTACCACATATTTAACACATCTTACTCATAATATTTTATTCTTTTCTTATTCTCTTGCTAATATTTCTGTTTATTACCTTATTTTGAAAACATCAACAAAACATTCTTTCACCTTTAGCTCTCCTTGCTTCATCTCACTGGCTATTCAGGTCACCTAGCATTCTCTCTTTACTAGGAACGGGAGCCATACAAAGATAAATATTTATCTCTTCTAGGATTCCAGTGCTAATCTTCTAATTTTTTCTAGACATTCTAGTATTCATATCTAATGTATTATTCTAGATCGCACCATCGGGGTGTCTCACAAGGAGAACTATTACCACATTTGCATATCCTTTGGAAATGTTCGATAATGAAAATAATCCATCTACCATTTTGGGTTACTCTAACCCCAATTGGATCTTGCTATCCCCTTTTTCTCTTAAACTATATCTGTCAACTCCCATAAGGCATAACTGAGATGGGTGTGGCCAATTGTATAGATCTCTGTTATTATTGAAAGTAACTCATAATACTTATGTTTTTATGTCTGAATTGTAAAGACTGATAATCTTCACTAACTGGATACCTCGTACCCTTCTCCACATTGCTTCTTTTGCTTGTTGAAACTTGTATCTACCTTATGATTCTCTTATTGCTTTTTACCATATGGGTGGATATATATTCATGATTTAAGCTCCTTTTCAAGAAGATTACATGTCTTAGTACACATATAATCTACTGAAGACCTTACATTTACTCATCATAAGCATGATGCAAAATCGAGTTTCTCTAACTCAGCTCCTCCAGAGCCACATCCAATCACTTACCAACTATCTTTGTGGATGTAGGTATCGTTGTATTACGACTAAAGTCGAATTTAGGAGTTTAAATTCTTACAACTAAGCTCTACCAGACGATCTAGAATAAGAAAAAAGAGTGATAGTCCTAAAACTATATAACCTCCTACTTATAAGTGTGGTGCACAATACACTCATAAACAAGACTCTACTAGACACGGCTTATAAACTCCCTAGGAAAGAACTGCCCTGATACCACTTTTGTCATGACCCAAACTGAAGGGCCACAACGGGCACCCGATGCCTTACCCAACCGAGTACCAACGTAACGTATCTTTCTTATCATACCATCATGGGTAAATGGTCTGGAAGAGTCGTCATGATATAACAAGAATAAAACATAAGGGAATACTTGACATAAGACGACCCAACATGTAATACAAACTTATACATGTGACAGACGGTCCTATAAGACCAAAATGAACACTCATACACTGTACATAGGCCGACAAGGCCATACTATCTTTCATATACATGACATCCATCTACAAGCCTCTAAGAGTACATACACATCATAAAGGTCGGGACAGGGCCCCGCCATACCAATCAATACATGTCCAAATTATACTAACAAAAAAGGCAACTCCGGAGCAAGTGGAGTATACCAACACCTTCCGCTGAGCTGATAGCTTACTAGGAGGAATGTCAACCTGTCTATCGGGACCTGCGGGCATTAAACGCAGCGTCCCCAGGCAAAAAGGACGTAAGTACGAATAAAGTACCGAGTATGTAAGGCAAGAAAGCATAAACAAAATTAGTAATGTAAATGAGAGATAAATGAGATACAACCTGTAACATCTAAGTGCCTCTAGGGGATACTGACATGAAATGCATAATACATATATATACATAAACTTTTAGAAACATACACCTTTGTGGGCATCATTACCATTATATCGTACCCGGTTTCAATTAGGACTCGGTAAAAAAGTACCCGGTCATCATAAGGCTCGGTAGAATCATACCCGGGCACATGGATCTCGGTAAACCCAACTGATCAGTGGTTGCGCAATAGGTGTTGTACCCGACCGACTATAGCGTGGCTCGGTAGAGTATAATAGATACTATATATAATGCATGTTAGACTCATAGAATCACATTCTAAACCTTTCAGAGTGCCTTAAGGTTGTTGCACCTTCGTTAATATTATGGACATCCATACCCTTAACGTGAACCTCAGTAGGATTCAAGGATCACACACACTTTCTTAGAATAACTTTATAAGGAAAGAACAACATGGACAACCTTAGTTCCTAAGAGTAGATTTGTTATGAATTAGCATATTCATTTTACTCTAGATCATGCAAAAAGAAAGAAGGAAGTTCCGTAACATACCTTAAACCCATTGAGTCCTTAATACCTTCCAAGCAACTCTTAAAATAAGTCAACTCAATATATCATAGTATAAGGAGATTCAAAATCAGTGCTGAGCAAAGGCTAAGCCTGTAACTTAAGCTATTAGCTCGTTTACGTAAATTCGGGTAGCATCTCCCCTGTAACAAGGGCCTCCTCCAATACCATATACCAAGAACAACAACAACAACTGGAGAAATCCATCAACATATAAATATAAATAACAAGACAACATATAACAATAACAAGTCATAACTACTTCATGACGAACGACAAGCTCCGATTGGAATCCGTAAAACCCGTATCACCCCTTATAGACTTCATACATTAACCTAACAGTATAATTAATATGATAATGAAGCCATTCATCAATTATTCCTTCTTTATACCAAATATTTATAACTAAGGAAACAATCCACAACTCCAACTATGTTCAATTAGTAACTTTATTCACTAGTTCATATCTACTCCATCCATTTAACTTAATAAACATCAAGATAACCTTAATCACATACGAGAACACAATACACATACCTCCTAAAGTAACTTCAAGTTGAATTCAAAGTTATATTCAGCTTACAACAACCCTCAATGGCAATACAACACCATAGAAGTGACTTAAGCTAATCCAAGTATTATCTTGTAGTTTATCATCCTAACAACTTAACCAACATAAAAGAAAGCTTAAGCACAATTAGTAGGCTGTTATACTCACCTTAGTCAGTAGAAACAACTTGGAATTTCAGCCAAACATAGCCCACAAGAATCCTCAATGACAACATAACCTCAAAGGGGTGTTGTTCTTTACTAGAACTAAGTTTTGATGTTGAAATATGGTGACATCACTTTGGAACCACTTCAAACCGTATGGTATCTGTTTAGAAGCGTTAGGAGAAGTTTGGAGACGAAGTTGAGTTGAAAATGAGTTACAAATAGGCGTCCGAATCGTTTATAAAGTGAAGTCGGTCGACCACCGCCTAAGTGGGTCCTATTTGGAGCTGCTTGCGCAGTCTCTCAAAAATGCGAATGTCTCTTTACTCCGATGTAGTATCAAAAAAAGGTTTAATTTATAGAAACTATACTTGTAGATCTTCAATTTGATATGTAGAGCATACCTTAATTCAAAGTATATTGGGAAAAAAGCACATCTACATTTGACCTAATTTTCAACACATTATGAATATAACTTGTGATGACCTTTGCCAACTTTTGTTCCAAAACCCGCTAGACATCAAAACATAATACACGTCTATTATACGACTAAAATAACTCATAACATAACATCCTTATCATTTTAGGCACCCTAGTCTCACCCCAAAAATACATATTATAACATTCCAATCTTGTCGACTTTCGACGAAATTTATTTCGTTCTATTGGTTTAGGTTCTAAGATTTCCAACCCTCTTAGTACTCGTTATTCATGATCTTAAATATTTATGAACTCCAAGGTAACATTATTAACTTACTTTATTTGCTTCCAAATATAATCTCATTTTCGAGCTTACATCAATAGCTTACGACGTACTTCACGTATGAAATCGTGGGGTGTAACATCAATCATTTTTCCAATTGTCGAGCGTGCGCCTCACTGGTGGTTTTTCTTGGCACACTTACCCTACTAGTCTTTCATCAGGTCATCTTTATGACTATCAGAGCTCATCAGCAAGTCCATGATTTATATTTGCGCTGGAGTTTTCTTCAGCTGCTCTTCCACGGTGTACTCTTTGGTTGACATTCTCTTCCAGAATTCTAGGGATTCTAGGTCTGTTATGTTCCTTATTTGAATCTTGTCTCTTCCCAAATTCTCTCGATTTGCATCTTTAGGAGTGTAATATCTCCCTATCCTAGTCATGCCGTGGGCTGCTGTAGAGTCTGTCATCTTGGCGTTCCCCTTTTGTTGGTATATCCATAGAACAGTTTTGTATTCCCGACTCTCTTTGTCCCTTTTAGAAACGATAGGTTGTCTCTAATAAGTCTGAACTGTCACCGTGAGTCTTACTTGCACTATGATCATCGGAGTCCTTTGAGGTGGGATCCTTATGGCTTCTACTTTTCCTATTATGACAATAATTCCTTTCAAATCATATTATTCATCCAAAGTAATCATGTTGACCCCTGGTTCTAGTGATTTGGCAGCGGATTACGATTCACATTGGGTAGAGCTGGAATGCACTGAATGGCTCCGCTCTTGATCACTATTTCAATTTCATTTTCTAGCTTAAAACAATCTTCAGTATCATGCCCAAGCACATTTTAATGGTAGACACACATTTTGGTTGCATCAAAATACTTTAAGGGAAACTCAGGAACCTTTCCTTCCACTAGATGTATCAATCCTGCTCTTCTATATCTTTCAAACAATTGGTCCAGAGGCTCAGCAATCGCAGTATAATTTCTGGGACCCCTCTCTTCAAAATTGGTATGAGGGTGTGGTGCATAAGTGGGTCAGTTTTGGTGAGTGGTGGTTTGAACATGAGCATATGGTTGTGGTAGATTAGTGTTGTTATGGGCTTGAAGATGGTTATATTGAGGTTGGGAGTGGTACTATGGATGGGTGTTGTAGACTGGAGTGTAAGGGTTGGTGGTGAATGATTGTTCGGGGAATAAGAAGTGTTTCCATGATGTGGGTTGGGTTAATAGTAAGGGATGACTACTGAGACATCTTCTTTTTTCTTTTTTCTACTACCAATTAACCAGTTCGGGGAATTTCTTTCCCATCATTCCCATCATTTTTTCAAAGTATATCCCTTCCTAAGCCCTAATGAAATACATGGTTAATTCACTATCGTCCAATGGAGGTTTTGCCCCGACGGATTGTGACCTCAACCGATGTGCATATTCTTGGAATGACTTGGATGGCTTTTTCTGCAAGTTTACCAGTGTGAACCTATCGGGAGTGATTTCTGTGATGAACTGAAACTGATTCATGAAATATTAGCCAAATCTTGCCATGTTCTCCAGTTTTACGGATTTTGTCGAGTATACCAGGTTAGTGTTTCTCCCAATAGGCTCCTTATGAACAACTTCATTCTCAGTTTCTCCTTCCTTCCCACTCTATCTAACTCCTCAAATTTGCATGGGGATCACCTGTCCCGTTGAAGATATCAAACTTTAGAGGCTTATACCCTACTGGCATATCTACATCTGGATGGATACACAGATCCTCGTAGTCCAAACTTACACTTCCTCGAGAGACTTGGAGGTTCTTCATTTGTTTCCTCAAGATTTGTAGCTGCTCAGACTAACTCCTCTTCTTACACCGAGATTCTTTTTCCATCTCAATGTATTGGTTAATCTCATAAGGCACTCTGAACATCACATGTGCTGTAAAGGTAGGTTCAGAAATGGCATATATAGGAGGAACATATCGCTCATGGGCGGCGGTATGTGCCATAGAAATGTTCTGATTTGGGTGAGTAGTAAAAGTGACTCTGTCAAGAAGAGGGGTGTGAGTTGTGTTAGTGGTAATAGGCGGGTTCTGTGGCGTTTGAACATATTGTGGTATGTAGGGAGTGTGGATAAGGGGATTTGGTGGGTCTTCGGGGGTTACTGGAGGTATGAATTGAGTGGTGGGGACTGAAGTCGAGGTGTTGTTGGTTTGGCATGATGTGGAAGGAATGTGGTCGAGGATTGAATCCAAAGAAGGAAAGTGAGGTGGTTAAGGGAGCATTGTCATGGCCAGATGTGCTAGTTCCCTGATATGTTGTACTTCTTCCCTTAAAGACTCCATCTCCTGGGCCATCCTGGACACATGTTCATTATTCCTTGTATTGTCCTTCTCTTCCGATCGCCCTGGGCTATCGGCTATGACCAGAGCATTTTCGGCCGGATTTTCAATAGCAAACATCTTCCCCTTTGATCTTAAGTTGTATGGTGGTTTAGCCAGTTACAAGTAGACACAAACCAACTTTCTTTTGGGGAGTAATAATAAAATAAGAAATGAAAAAAAGAAGGGAAAAAGAAACAGAAGTCAGTTTCTTCATTTATACAAGCAGAAGATCACATAGAGCAATTAATTCATGTATTCAGGCAAGAGCATTTTATTAGATTTCGTGGGACCTCTCATTACCGGAGGTGAGCCTAAATCGCGAATGTTTGACAAACAATTAGACTTGACACATTCAGATCCGAAGAGTTTTGTTTCATTGATAATGCTTGGATTGAGATAAGTGGGAACAGAAGTTACATCATTATTTTTGATATTCATAGAACTGTATGGACTTAAACAACTTCCCTTAGGGAAAATAAGAAAACTGGCGATAAGGATACAAAGTGGGAAAGAAGGGAAAAATAACCAACTTCTAGTAACCATCCACGAAATCATTCCCCATCTCTTCATCTTCTTCTTCTGGCTCTTCCTTTGGATCTTTTTCAAACTTCTCTTCGTCATCGTTGAACTCAAAATCTTCTCCTAGATCTTCCTCTAGCTCTATCTCAGATTCTCTCTGGGTTTACTCCACTACTCTGTCATCATCTTCAGCAGGTGACAACATGTTATTGATGGTTCATGGGACCACTTGACGGTGCATCAAGGTAGTCACAAGGTAATGTGGTAGAATCTCATGGTAGATTTGTAAAGCAGCCACCACATCCTCCAGCCAGGTTATGCCCTCTATGCTTGGTCGGGCTAGCTTTTCTTCCTCGTTCATCCAAACATAATATTCTAAAGTGCACCACGAGTTTTGATCCATTGGCATTGTGGCCAGATCGTTCCACTATTGTGGGATCCTTCTTATCCTTGGTATTGGAATCTATCCGTTGTACTTATCCTCATATAGCACTATCGTCATCCATAGAGGTACATCCTGGATCATCCCAAACTGTCTGAGAACGTGCAATGTTGAGTATGGTTGGATGCCCTCAAGTCCTATTAGCTCAATGAAGTATTTTTAAGGAGTCCTTAAGATTTCCCTCCCACCTAACCATGTTAACTTCCAATTGACCCACTATTCACTTAGATTGGTCAGCATTTCTCTCCGCTCTTCTTGTCCATGTGGGGAGACGCAATATCTCATCCTCTCGTTGTGGATCTGGATCATGTTGTTGACACCCACACAGTAGTCAATGATGGCCTCTCGCTAGAAGAAATGTTCCGTAGCCCAAATATGAAGTAGCAAGTTACAACATTTAAAGAAATCATACCCTCGTGCATATGCAGACAAAGCTCTTAAAATCTCAGCTAGCACTATCGGTACTAGAGTATCGTGGAAGTTGCCACAGAAGGTCTCTAGAACCACGGGTAACAAGTTGATGTTGATCCAACCTCTTCTTTGCGGGAAGACCAACAATTCCGATAGTGCCAATGAGAAAGTGATCGGTCTATGACTCTCCCACATTTCTTGATCACACTGAAATTCCCCTGAATACCGCTCATAGCTTTCACGATGTCCGGACCCATCGAACAGCTGATCTAGGTTCACCCATCCGTCCTCGATATTTCTTATAGCTCGACTGTTAGCCAGACCCAAAGCATCCATAAACCTGTAATCGGGCATAGTGACTGGTAGTATTGGTCTCCTCCTTATAAACGACAACTTTGTGAAACTAGTAACTTCTTCCAATGTTGGTATTAACTCACAATCAGCAAACTCTAACACCATCTAAGCCAGATCCCATAGCTTTATCAGTAGGCAAGTGAGCACCCTGTCTGTTCGGATGTTTAGCAAAGCGGTCGTTGCCCCTAGGTGTGTCCGAATCTCATTTTTGTGTTCTTAGCGGATATTCTTCCACAACTGCGTCAACTTGTGTTGCGCTCCTATCACCATATTGATCTTGGGGATGTTTTGGTTGATTTTCATTTTGTATGTTGGTAAAGAAAGGTTTTGATAAGTGTTTATTCGGATCTTTAGGTGTCCATCAGGTTTGTTCTTCTTTCAACAAAAGTCATGTCGTTGGGTGGATGACCCGTTGACATTAGGGCGACTTTTCTAATTGTGTGTCAATTCCATGGACCAACTCACCTACGGTTTATGCAATATGACCTATTTTTGCTTGTGTAAAGTGTTTCCTACTTTGAATTGGACTGAAGACTGCTTGAAATTATGTCAGTTGACCTAACAAAGCCATTCTCTGTAACTAAAGAGTTTTGGAAAGAAGGTTTTGAGGGGTGTGAAAGACAACCCTCACATGCCATTATGTGTGATAGTAGACGTCCAAGCTAAGACTTGATAGGAAGAAATGTGATGACAGTATATGTAAAGCAATAACAGATAAGGGTGTAGCAATAATAAGCATGATAATAAGCAAACATAAAGAGCAACTAAAGCAGGTAAGTATGTAATGGCAAATTTAAATAAAGCAATGTACAAACAAATTTAAATGCCAAATTTTGTCTAAGTCTGCTAAAATCAGAATCCAAGTGTGAATCCCCAGCAGAGTCTCCATGTTTTTCACCTTATTTTGTACGAGTCAAAACAATATTCAACTTGTGATTTCTCTGTTGTTGATGAAAGAGAGTCACCACTTAATATTAAAAGGTATACTAGGGTACTTATTTAATTACTTAAGGTCATATTCTTAATTAGTCTGCTAATCAGTAAGATTATGGGTAAGGGTTCTTGTTCTTCTAATGGAAAGATCTTAGAGACCCCTTAAAATCTACCTAAGATAGCTCCATAGGACGTAGACTAGATTTAGGACTAATTGTTTGTACTATGCTTAAGTAGTATTTACACAACGTAGCTTACCATATATTGGGGTATATTACCTATAAAGGAAGAGTGTAGATTAAAGAGGTGTGGGTTTATAGAAGAATATTGGAAAGTAATGTTAGTATATATGCTTGAAAAGAGCTTTAAAAGATGGGATGTTTGTATGAAAATGTGTAAAAGAGAAGCTAAGTTAAAACAATTTGTTTCTTAAAGCATGGAAGGTAACATTACTCTAATGAGGTGAAGGTGTTATGAAAAATAAGCCTAAGATATACCTTGATTTTTAAATATTGGACTTGAAGAAATCGTTTGAAAATCCTTATTTGGGGCAGCAACACCTTGGTTTTCGAAAGGAATTCATTTCCTTTTGGAAAGTTGAACTCGCGATTCAGTTCTGGTTTTTCTTTTTTGAAAGAGGGATTGCCACCTTTTGTTAGTACTTTGGGCTTCAAAATCTTTAAGAAGGATTAGCAAAGTATAATGAATTAATAACAACTCATGATTAGTGGGTGAAGGGTTAATTACTAACTAATATTGCTTTTAATCCTAGGTTCTTTCGAACTTGCCTAAATTATTTTATATGAATTAAAAGATAAAATAAAGCCTTCAATCCAATATATAATTGTTGTATACATGTGAAATAAAATAACAGAAACACAATAAAGTACAACTACATGGTAAAACTATAGAATAACGAAAGCGGTAAATAAAGGAGTAGAGGGAAAGAAAGGACTCTGGTGTCCGGGCCTTCAAGAGGCAGGCCCAATAGTAACAGGGACGACAACTGACTCTCGACTCCCATGATACAACAATACTGGATTTGGGTCTGAGTTCCTTAAGAACTCATCAGGCCCAAGCCATTGTACATGTTTAAAAAAAGAAGGGAGAAGGTCATTAGAGAGACAATACTATATACATGCCCATATATGAAATTTGCAGGCAAAGAACAAAGGAAATATAACTAACAGTATTTAAACACTAAGATGGTTATACTAATGTGGTGGTTATGTATAGCGAATGATCCACATTGAACACCTTTTGTTGTTATTAAAATCTAAACCCAAAGAGAATAAAAAGTGTCAATGAATTAAGGGCTAAAAAGAGAATTCCACTCAAGGTCGATGCCCCCTTTGAATCCCCTGACACTTTAAAGTCCCAAGAGTCTCAAGGCCCAGGGCAATACTTGTGCCTGGGAGAGCAGCCCAACCTAGAGTTAAACTCTACTCCTAAATATCCCTAATCACTAACGACACATTCTTCCCTATAGGTTTGAGTGCCAAAGCGGCTCTTTCAATGTAAACCATATACTATAATATTCCCTGCCATATAAGCATATCCTTTCTTGACAGAATAATAAAAGGAACACTAAAACAATTTTATTTTTGATAACTATACCTCCAGTTTTAAGTGAATGATTAGCATATTATACAGACCTGAAGCTCAGTTTCCAAACACATACACAGAGGTAGGAAAATTATGTTGTTATTGCTAAAGAACCAAACAACTAGAATCAAACATCTCAAAGATAGACAAATAGCACATAGTTTAGAACAATTACAACTTAGGGATACAGATGATTCTTCCCTAATAGTCTAATCATAGATTGATTTAACAAAAAACCTTGTCATTAGCACATACATAGGTTAAAAATACTATTTAGAACCCTTTAAAAACATCAGCAAAGATTCAGAAAAACTGTCATAATCAGGAACCTCTACATGTATTTATTGGAAATACCAGAGTATAATCAGAACTTATAACATGACTACAAGTTTACATATTAAAAATGGAATTCCCTTAGTGATTAACAAGATCACAACCTATCAATCTCACTTCATTTCGGAACTGAAGATAGAACTACTTCTTTATAAAAGTATAATGAAATAGGAAAGTTATTATGTCTAAGCATTAACAACAAGGGGTTTCTCTAAGACCAGATTCAATTCAGATTGATAGGGAAAGAGAGAACTATGTGCAACTTCAAGATAGTGCACAGAATCATGAAATCATGAGAGATGTGCAGAGATACATACATAACCTTAAATCAACTATACATATAGATATTTCAACTAATGCCATAGTATTACAAAAATAGGATGAGTTCCAGTCATTGTAAAATCAGGTCAATAATGTTATTAAGGGTCAAAGAAAGGGGAGACATTATATCAAACTGGTTTAACTCAATTGTAGGGACTAAGATCAACATATAAGTATGATGTAGTTGTATTCAACTTGTAAAATAGTTAACATTCAACTATAGCAGACATAACTACAATCTAATTCATGAGAGATAGGCTGATCGTATAACAAAACAATATGCAGGATGGTCACAGACGTTCACAGAAGTTCATCCTAATAAGATGGTTTAATACTTAGAGATAAAACTAATAGTTGGTCATGGATGTAATGCTTTCATAGTGATGGTTCAAAGAATACTTAAAGGTCAAGAAGCACTTATGAAAAGAAAAGAAGTATTTTAAACACTTATACTTTACAAGCCTTAACCAAGTGAATCAGGGTTACACTATATACTTTCACGTATGTTCTTATCTAGAATCATCTAATAGCAACCCCAAGTATAGAATAACATAACTCCGAAGAATATAGTGTGAAGGTATGAAGATTATAACGGAATATTAGAGGAAAGTCTGAAGTCTAGGCAGATATGATAAATCATTTAAGGCATGTTTAAGCATCTTAATCACATAGGATGTTTGATACAGAATTAAAGCCATTAAGGTCACATAGTAATTTAATCAATACTGATGAAAACATAATAGCTAACCACAGATCAATAACAAGTCATTGTGAACTAGAATAAACGGTTAAAAACTAATGATTAACATCATACGTGAAGCAATTAACGAAAAGACAGTAACATGTTCATGATTTTCGAATAAAGACGGTCAAAAGAGAAAGGATGGTAGTGTATTGAATTTTTTTAGTGCAACATACCAAACAAGGTTTCTAACTTAGCGGTATGAAAACAAAAGCCTAAAGTTTTTAACAGTGGAAAAACTCAGAAAGCAAAGGAAAATAGAGATCAATCAAAAAAAGAAATTTAGCTATGAGACTTTCAGATTATTCTAAGTCTGGTATGTGTGGTTGGTGATTGTAGGTTTTTCAATGATGTTAGGTGGTTCTTTTTTTAGTTAATTGGTGTTGTTAGGTCAGAACAATCAAGGCTCTATTTATAATGCCATTAATTGCTTAGGGTTTTAGCAAAATTCAAACTCGGTAGTGGAAGAGACAATATTGAGGTAGTGATGTAAGTATAAGCAGGTGAAATCAGAAAAAACGTAGGGAAAACATTGAGGATTTTTACCTGAGAAGGGAGAAGATTGACTGATGATGGAAAAATCCATCAGATAAAGACTCAATGTCCAGGAGTCATTGCATTTGACCTCTGGACCTTGAATAATCATAATGAGGTTCTGAGGAGGCTTCTCATGAGCTTTGACTTGAAAGAACACAAAAAATCGCAAACGATTTGAGATTTCACCCTTTGGTCTGTGACTTCAACATTGGGGCTTTCTAAATTAAATGGTAGAAACGGAAAGAGAATGACGAGCTTCGTAGTACAAAGACAAGACGGATGGCCATGCATGCCATGGATTTGAAAAATCATTGATGATTTGAAGTTTCATCTATAGGTTAGGTTTTCAGATTTGGGGGAATTTTAAATCTCATCAACAAAAGAGGAAAGAGCAGCATGATTCATTGATTTGCATAACAATAAGAATGATTTGTGGTCTGATTCATGGACTTGCATTAATTTGTGCAAAGTTTTCTTGGTTGATTGGTCTGCTGAGTTTGAGAGTGATGAGAGAAGAAGAGGAAAGAGGGCGGCTGAGTCTGATGAGGAATGATTAGAGTTTGGGGGAATAGGGGTTAGCCTCGTGGATTTAAACGGGGAGATAGGATAAGACCCTGATAATTCGGGTATGAACATGTTTAAATGAGGAAAAACGGAGACCGTTGGATCCTTATAATCCAACGGTTAAGATAAAATATGGTAATGGTTTTAAAATAATAAGAAAAGAAAGATTAAACCTGGTCTATTGATGGTGAGGATCGACGCCCAGGATTGTTTGTGTTTGCTTTGTGAGTGATAGAGATAGGTGACACGACATGCTTTGATTTGTTCAAATGGGTTGGGCGGATTGCCAAGTTGGTTAGAAGGGGTTGTTTGGATTGGACCATATCCGGATTTGGGCCTGGTATTTGAGCTAGTTTTAATATAAGAAATGGCCCTTGTGTAATTAATTAAGGAATTGCAATTGTAGCTATTTGGTCTTTAACCTCTTTTAAATTAATTTAATTAAATTTAATTAATTTCCAATAAAACTGTAGTAAAATTATAATTATCAAATATACTACTAATTATTGTAATTATTTATTTTATAAAATACTTTTTTTTTAAATCATGACACTAATTTAAAATTATTAACATGGTAGCCTATTTAACTAAAATTAAGATATAATTTGTCAAATTAATTATAAAGCCTATGTGGTATGTACAAAAGATTATTTTAATAATATTAAAATAGGAAGTACATTTGTAATTACATAATATTAATATTGGGTGATTATTTTCAAAACTAATACTCAATTAATTTGTAAAAATAGGTATTTATCAAGCAAAATTACTTCCAAAACATTTATTGTAAATTATTAACCACATGTAAATTAATTTTAAAATAGAGGGTCAAAATTGATCGACAACTCCACTGACCCCTGAAATCCATAGAGCATGCCCACAACATATCTTCCAATATCTTAATAGTGCACTCAAACTATCTGTCTGTCTGAGGATGAAACGCGATACTCAACTCGACCTGCGTGCCTAACTCACATTGCACGACTTTCTAGAAATGCGATGTGAACTGCGTGCCTCGGTCAAAAATAATAGAATTGGGCATATCGTGCAAGCGGATAATCTCTCGGATGGTAATCTAATCCAACCACTCTAATGAATAGGAAGTCATTACGGGAATGAGTGCGCAGACTTAGTCAATCGGTCCACAAGAACCCAAACTGCATCACATCTCCTCAAGTTTTGTGCTAAGCCTACCACAAAATCTATAGTGATGCATCCCACTTCCTCTCCGGTATCTCCAATTTCTACATCAACCCACCCGATTTCTAATACTCGTTATTCACTTGTTGACATTTCAAACACCGAGAAAAATAAGAAACAATATATTTCTTCATTCTCTGCCACTAATAGAGCTGTTTCAAGTCACGGTACATCTTCGTGACACCTGGGTTAATGGAATAGCGCGAACTGTGAGCCTCTTCAAGCATCAGATCTCTCAACCCATCAACATTTGGAGCACAAATTCGGCCCTGAAGCCGCATAACACCGTTATCTCCAATTACAACCTCCTTAGCACCACCCGTCTATATCGTGTCTTTCAACATCAACAAGTGAAGAACAACAAACAGTCAAGCCTTGATACGCTCCAACAACGACAACTATACCACAACACAAACAAGAACCCGGCTAGGATCTAAAACATCCAATCTCACGAACCGATTGGCCAAAGCTTGAACATCCGTGGCTAGTGGCCTCTCAACTGTCGGTAAATATGCCAAATTGTCCATGCTCTCAGCCTTCCTACTCAATGCATCGACATTATATTGGCCTTTCTGAATGATATAATATGGTGATATCAAAGTCTTTCAGCAACTCTAACCATCTCCGTTGTCACAAATTAAGGTCCTTCTGCTTGAACAGGTTCTAAAGACACCAATGGTCAGTATATACCTCACATGGAACACTATATAGATAGTGCCTCCAAATCTTCAATACGTGAACAATGGCTGCCAACACTTAATTATGCACAAGGTAATTCTTCTCATGAACCTACAACTATTGAGACAAGTAGGCAATCGCCCTACCATCCTACATTAACATTGCGCACAGCCCAATATGATATGCATCATAATATACAATGTAATATCCCGAACTTGTAGGTAGCACAAACATTAGGGCTATAGTCAGTGCAGTCTTGAGCTTCTGAAATCTCACCTCACGCTCGTGGGACCATCTAAAAAGAGCACCCTTTTGGGACAAATTGGTCAATGGGGCTAAGATAGATGAAAACCCTTCCACGAACTGACGGTAATAACCTGCCATACCGAAGAAGCTCCTAATACCTATAGCTGAATCGGGTCTTGGCCAGTTCTGAATTGCCTCAATATTCTTAGGATCCACCTTAATTCCCATGGAAGATACAACATGGCCCAATAACACATTTGAGTCTAACCGAACTCACACTTTAAAAATTTGGCATATAACTAACGATCCCTCAAAGTCTGAAGAACGATCCAAAAATGCTGCTCATGCTCCTCTCAACTGCCAGAGTAAACCAAAATATCATCAATGAAGACAATCACGAATGAATCCAAATAAGGCTTGTACACCCAGTTCACCAAATCCATAAAGGTTTATGGGATATTATTCAAGTCAAATGACACCCCAAGAACTTGTAGTGACCATTTGAGTCCGAAAAAAAGTCTTAGGGACATCTGATGCCCTAATCTTCATCGGATGGTAGCCAGATCTCCAATCAATCATTGAAAATATCTTGGTAACCTGAAGCTGATCAACTAAGTCGTCAATGCTCGACAATACTTGTTTTTGATAGTGGCCTTGTTCAGCTGTTGATAAACAATGCACATCCTCATCAATTAATCCTTCTTCTTCACAAACAACATTGGTGCACCCTAGGGCAAGACACTAGGTCTAATAAATCCCTTGTCAAGCAAATCCTACAACTATTTCTTCAATTCTTTCAACTCAACTAGAGCCATATGGTATGGTGGAACAAAAATAGGCTGAGTTCCCAGAACCGAGTCGATGTAAAAGTCGATATCTCTATCGGGTGGTATACCCAACAAATCTGTAGGAAACACCTCTGCGAACTCATACACAACTGGAACCAAATCCATAGAAGGAACCTCTGCACTGTAATCACGAATATAGGCCAAATATGCCAGACACCCCTTTTTGACCATACACTGAGCCTTCATATATGAAACCACCCTACTAGTAGCATAACCATGGCTCCCTCTCTACTCTAATCTGGGCAAGCGTAGCATAGCTAATGTCACAGTCTTGGCATGATAATCAAAGATAGCATGACACATGGACAACCAATCCATATCAAGAATAACCTCAAAATCTACCGTATCCAAAAATAAAAGATCAACCATGGTATCATAACCATGAAATGTAACAACACAAGACCTATACAACTGTTCAACTATTATAGAATCTCTAACCGGTGTAGACATAGAAATAGGAATAAAAAGAGAATTATGAGGCATACTCAGATGAGAAACAAAATATGAGGACACATAAGAATAGGTAGAACTCGGATAAAAAAAGACGAAAGCATCTCTATGACAGATTAAGATAGTAGCTGTAATAACTACATCATATGACTCTATTTTAGGTTTATCTGGGAATGCATAACAACAAGGTTGAGCCCTACCAATCTGACCTCCACCTCTAGGATAGCCTCTCATTGCCTGGCCTCCACCTCTAACAGCATGAATACCACCTTGGACTGCCTGAACCCCACCTCTAGCTGGTTGAGCGGCGGTGGAGTAACCGGTACCGGAACCATGGCATGAGTACTCTATTGTGGCATGTTGCTCTGTGACTTGGGACAAAACCTCGATATGTGCGTCGGATCTCCACAAGTATAACAAGCCCTCGGCTGATGTGATTGCTGACCTTGGAATTGATCTGTCGACCAGATTAACCACCTTGATAACCCTGAATCGGATGTGCACTGACCTGCGTTGAAGGTTAACTGTATTCTAGTTGCTCAGGATGAGACCCATAAGAATCACAACTACCCGAAGCACCGTGCAATACCTGAAACATTGACTAAATCAGCCTAATGGGATGGGCTCTACCAAATGAACACTTTCCTTCAGATGAGGCACCACTGATACCACCAAAGTTACGAGGCCTCTTCTTAGATGCTGCCTCTTTACCCTAACTACGAACCTCTCGATTCGCCTAGCAATCTATACAACCCGTGTGAACCAAATATCATCCTCAGTCTCTTTAGCCATTTGTAATATGATGCTGTAAATAAGGCCATCTATAAGCCTCCGTACTCTCTCACTCTCAGTAGGGATTTGAATAGCTCCATGGAATGATAGGTCCACATATTTAATCTCTTACTAGGTAACGATTATGCTTCCCTACTGTAGGCACTCAAACTGGCTATGTAGATCCTCCCTTTGAGTGATGGGTATGAACTTCTCCAATAATAGATGTGAGAAATGAGACCAAGTGAGAAGAGGTGAACCTGATGGTCTGCCCCAAACATACTCCTGCCACCATCTCTTGGCGGAGCCATGCATATGAAACACTGTCAAGTTAACTCCATTGGACTCCATTATACCCATGTTGTGCAGTACCTCATGGCAACGGTCCAAGAAATTCTGTAGGTCCTCATAAAGCTGTTTCAAGTGATTTTAACAATTTAAAAGCAAAATATTAAAAATAAATGACTAAAAAGCTCTGAGATACATAAAACAACTCCATAAATAATGCATTCCATATTAATCCCAAAACTCAGAATCACAAGTACATGAGCGACTAAAATACTACAAATATAGTCTGAAAAAAGTACAACTGTTCGAAAAAGGTAGACAGTAAGCTAAATAAGGAAGAGAACTTCAGAGACTACAGACATCGTGCAACCGTACCTCAAGCCTCCTGAACAAATATGATCCGAGTAAGCCTCTGCTAGACACCACTGGGGCCAAACCAGAATCTGCACAAAAGGTGCAGAAGTGTAGTATGATTACAACCGATCTAATGTACTCAGTAAGTGTCGAGTCTAACCTCGACGAGGTAGTAACGAGGCTAAGGCAAGACACCTACAATAAACATATACAGTTATAATATATATATATATATATATATATATATATATTAAGAGTTATACTACACTTTTGTATAGGGTCAAATGAAATGAAACAAATAAAGAGTCAAATGAAACAACAGACTAGGAACATGTATTGGGGCAATGGACTCAAATAGTAAATAAGGAATCATGAAATAACCTCTTTCCAACACGGGAAACGAAACTACCAAGTCATGATTCACACCATCAAATATCAAGTAAAACAATGAAATCAATAAACTCGCACGGCATCACCCTTCGTGTTTTTACTCTCATCCTCACCAAATAATAATAAATACAGGTGCACGGCATCACCCTTCGTGCTTTTACCTTCATCTTCACGTGATCATAATAGAAATGCATATGTACGGCATCACCCTTCGTGCTTTTATCTCACATTCGCTCAATCAATGATAGCAATATGCAAACATAGTACGACATCACCCTTCGTGGTTTTGACTCTTCCTCACCAAGTAACAATAACAACTCAAGTATTGAACAATGTGGAAAGAAATTTTCAACCCCAACAATGTTGCTAGAACATGCAAGCTCAACTTTCGATATCACAACAATTTCGACATAAGCAATGAACACAGAAGCGATCAATTAATAAATAAATAATTTAACTAAGGTATAAAAAGCATAATGAATTAAACAACATGGCACAAAAAAGACAAATTAAAATCACATGCTTTAACCCATAACGACACATATATATATATATATTCATCACCTTGCATATACGTCATCCCCACACATAATTCACGTAGCAAATAAATTAAATATGTCCTAATTCCCTCTAGTCAAAGTTAACCACGACACTTACATCTTTTTGCAACCAAATCAATGATCAACTGCGGTTTTTCCTTGAGAATAAGCCTCCAAACCAATCAAATCTAGCTGAGTGAAAAATGTTCAATCTTTAACCAAATTGAAAATGTCAATAAAAGTCAACTCCCGACCTGCTTTGTCAAATTCCGAGATTTAGATAAAAATTCAATTATTCATTCACCCCTGAGTTCGGTTATGTGATTTGTTTCAAAATCCAACCTCAATTCAAGATCTAAATCTCAATTTTATCATTTTCCTAAATTCTACCATAAATCCTCAATTTCTACTTTGAAATTACTAAATTTAAGGTTAAAAATCTATGGGAGATTATGGAAATACATCAAAACTAATTGAAAATCACGTACCAATAAATTTGAAATGAAAATCTCTTCAAAATTCTCTCTGGTTCGCGACTTTCAGCTTTTATTCAACTGGGCGTCAGGTATTCTTCGTATTTGCATAGCACCTGCTGCGTTCGCGAAGTGCACAGGTCTGTTGGCCTTCGCGTTCGCGAGGTCTTCATCGCATTCGCGAAAGCATTTTCCAGCAAAGCCTCCGCGTTCACATCCCATGTGTCGCTTTGCGATGAAAGACCACCTGTTTTCCCCAGACTTTCCCCAACACTACACTTTCGCGTGGGATCTGCCGCGTTCACGAAAGGATCAATCTCCACGCCTTCACATTCGCGAGCTTACACTCGTGTTCCCAAGACTACCCTCGCGTTCGCATAGAACAACCAGCCCAGCCCCAACCTTCACCCTTGTGATCGTGATAGTTGCTTCGCGATGGCGAAGCACAGATGCACCAGAAGAAAAACTAGCAATTCAACAAGTCCAAAAATGGTCTGAAACTAATCCGAAACTCACCCGAGCCTCTGGGATCCAATCCAAACATGCACACAGGTGTAATAACATCATATAAATTTGGTCGCTACCTCAAATCATTAAAATAACATCAAATAACAAGAATCAATCATCAAAACGTAAGATTTCAACTTGAAACTCATTTTTCACAATCTTTCACGAAATGCGCTGAAACACACTCGGGTCACCCCGGACCCAATCAAATATACGTACAAGTCCAAAAAGTCATATGAACCCACCGGAATCGTTAAAATACCGATCCGGGATCGTTTACCACAAATGTTGACCATGGTCAACTTTAGCCTTATTTTAAGCCAAAAATCACTTTTTCTTCAAAATTATACGTAAAAGCATTCCAGAAAATGATACGGATCATGCACGCAAATCAAAAAAAATTATATGAAGCTATGAGAGGTCTCGGGACATGAAAATTATGGCTAGTACTCAAAACGACTTATCGGGTCGTGAAGGAGTCGAGATAATATTTAGAATATAATTATCATAAAGAACTTTCAGATAACCCCCTTTCCTTTTTCTTTTTTTTTTTGTTTCCTTAACTCTCTTTTTAATGAACGAGTACCGTCATCTTTTTTAAACACAATTTATAACTAAACTGAGTTATACAAAAGTTTCACGAATTAGACCATAAAAATCTGAAAGACGTATAGTGATTTGAGTAGTACTTTTATACTCTCCTCCATGTTAGATAATGTTTATGTTTCCACTTTTTGTGATCTTCACTAGTTTTGTTTATTTGCTTTGCTTTCCTTTCATGCTGGGTAAAATAATACCAACCTCGCAATTATTGCGAAGTGTACAGGTGAGGGTTAGTTATCGCAGTTGCGATGCCCCATTCGCAATTACGAAGTGTATGCCATTCTGGGTAGGTTTGTATTTGTGACATTTTAGTCGCATTTGCAAAGAGAGCAAGCTTCGCAAGTGTAAAGTTTATGCCGCATTATGTAATACTCCAGACTTTAGACAGAGTCCATATCGGCAAAACACAAGAGGGATGTTGGATATATAAATCCTAGTAATGCGTTTTAAACCTTGAGGGTCTAGGCCCAGAGCGGACAATATCACTAGCGGTTGGGCTATTACAGATGGTATCAAAGTTACTTGACGCCTTGCCGATGGTGGGTTAGAGTTCAGCTGAGTTTAGGCAAATTCCGGTTATGTGGGTCAAATATCAGTGCTGAGTCTAAGCGAATTTCATGGGTGGAGCAAACCTCAGCATGGATGCTGAGTCTATAAGAGGGGGTATATGTAACATCCCAAACCTTAGACAGAGTTCCACATCGGCAAAATATAAGAGGGATGTTGGATACATAAGTTAACAAGACTTGACCCTAGTGATATGTTTTAAACCCGTGAGGGTCTAGACCCAAAGCAGACAATATTACTAACGGGCTATTTTACCGGTAATCTGCTTCGTGTTAAAAAGGTGATTTTCTTTAATATACAAGCTCTGGTTTAAATACGGCGGACAATAATTCTTTTTTTGTTAAATATTCTTTTGTGAAGATGAACCTTATAAGTTCCAAAGAGAAGACAAGAGAAAGAGGAGAGTGAAGCGGTTTTGTTGGCTTATGACAATGCTCTTAATCAACCACAATTTTTCGACTCATCTGTCATCTGTGGAACTTCTGAGAGGTATATTTAGGTCCTATTCTTTTCTTTCAACTATTGCTTGATAATGATAATGCCAAAGATTTGTAGCTTTCAAAGTAATATTACTCTGTTCACTCTCGGTCCAATGTTTTACCATACATGGAATCACAACTATTTGAAGTTAATTAAGACCAAATCTAGTCAAGTGAAAACATGCAGATCCCTTAATTGCTCAAAAGTTCAATACTGATAGATACATCTAATTATTACCCATTATATTTACCACAGTTCTAACTAGAACCAAGAGAATACTTAAGCTTATTAGTAATAAACGGTAAGTACTACTAATACATATAACCATACTCGAAACTCTTAAAGCTATTACTTGGATATTTTTTTTTTTTTTTTTGTGGTTCCCTTTTCCATTGCTATATTTGACAAATTTCTTGCAGGAATAACCTTTCGACAGTAGTGGTTCCACCACATTCACAAGGAAGCAGCTCTAGTCTGAATGTAGAAAGCTCTGAAAAAATGCCATGGCAATACCACTTTGGATAATTGCATCTTGCCCTTGCCCTTTTGTCACCATTCAAGTAATCCTCACTCTTACAATACCTAGAATTAAGTGGCTACTCCCTGTATGCTTCCTCCAAATCATAATGTTTTCTTTTTTTTTTAACACAATACTTGGATATTATATATATATATATATATATATAATAACAGAAACTACATAGGCATAGTAGATGTTTTTAGGGCATTACTATTACCCATAGTTGCCAAATAGTTACAAACATTTTTGGAAATACTCCTAACACTATTACAAACTCCATGCTTGTTCTTGATCACTTCTTGTTCAACAAAAAAAGGTGGACAGGCATGGTAAAAATACTTGGATGATGGTGGGTTCTTGGTAGCTTGCTTGGCCAGTAGATGAGTCACCTCATTGACTTTCCTGAAATTATGCTTCAGTTGTGGGAGTTTCAATTGGTGTATTAACCATCTGCACTCAGAAACAATATTAGAGTAGTTAGTGTTATCCTTATAAATAAGTTTGATAACGTCCATACAATCAGTTTCAATTTTCATATTGATGGCGCACCCCCTTTTTCAATCTTATGCAATCGGGAGATCGGGTTTATATCATTTTGGGCATAGGACAACTCATTTCTTTTGGGAATTGGGTTTTGCATTTGAAAAGTCGTCAGCTAATGATTTAAAGGTGCATTAGGACACCTATAAGGGTTCACTTCTAGGTTGGTTGATAACCAAAGATAGGGTAAGAGCTTGAAATTATCTTAAGGGGATGGTATTAGGCACCCCTCAAGATCCACTAGTGTGGTTCCCGGCCAGATAATTTCTTGTGAATTTGTGCAATTTAGCAAATAGACAATTACAGGCTCAAATAGTAGGGGATTTAAATTTAAACACATAAGAGTTCGAAAGAACAATTAAAAGAAGAGTTTCGAAAAGAAATTTGCAAATAAAAGGGAAAGGGGGTCCTAGGTTTATATTCGATATGGATCACATCAATGCGATACCCGGTATGACACTCCTCAAAAGAGGGGATACACATGGTATTAGCGCATCGGTCATCCTATCCATATCTACCCTTCCCATTAAAGCACTGATTGGTATCGATCTCTATTGTATGCTATTACCCGTCCCATTCCTATCAGTCCGGATGAACTTAGGACTACTATTCCTAAAGGGGAGGGATATTAGGCTGACTTGGATTTCAAAAGGTAAAAATCTAAGACGACATACAAAACACATAATACTGCATGTTAGGGGAAGCATGTAAACAAATAAAAGGCTCATGTATACCTCCTCAAACAAAGCACATAAATAGCATGACTTAAACATACATCTAAGGTCTGAATTTAACATACTAAGGTAAAGGGAAGTTTCAATTGTTGAGGCAGACCAATTTATTACATAACTCAAATAAGAAGTCTGAATCAGGCATGTCTGCTGGTTGTAGCAATTATTACTTAACAGAGACGGATCCTTTTTTTTATTATCACCTAAAGCTTTCCTAAGCGTTTGGGGTGAGATCCTATGAACATGGTATCTACTATTGATTCAGCATGTGGAAAAGTAATAACAGTTTTGAAAGAACGATTTGGAAATCTTATAGGCATGCTCTCTAAACTGCGTTAAATAAAGGAGTAAGGTCGTTAAAACTGGTTCAGAGTCCAACTGATTTTAAATCCTATAGGCAGGATATCTAGTATTGCGCCTTTTATTCCTATAGACATGATTTCTAAAAAAACGGTGCTGGTTCTTATCCTTATAGACATTATATCCGATTCTAACCATTTAGATCATAAGAACATGGTGTCTAAATGTGACAATAACATGCAGAATTTAAGCAAGTCCTATAGGCAGGTTCCCTAGATGTAGAACGTGCAGAATTTTAGTGAAAACAGGTCTTATAGACATGGTATCTAAATGCAGAATTAACATGCATAGTTTAAACAAATGGATCTTATAAGCATGATACCTAAATGGAGAGTTATATATGCAGAATTTTAAAACAACAGATCTTATAGGCATGATTTCTACCCTTAAGAATGCATAATTACCCAGCCTTTTTCACTAGCCAACCCCAATGTTTATTACAAATTATTACAAACTGAATAATAAATCACATCAAAGAAGTATAAAACAAAAGTGATAACCATAGGAAGCCTGATTCTTGACTTCCTCTCTGAGTTATGGAATAAAATACCTAAAATGCCATTGTTTCAAAACCTTTCTCAGACTTGAGTGTGTCAAAGTCCCCTAAGGGTCTCAAGAGGACCCCGGGTAGTGCTCACACCCAAGTTGCATAACCAGATATAGATGAGTGAAGTGTGGAAGGGCCAGCCCTTATGTGTCCAAGTTCAGAAGAAGCTCATGGGTCCCAAGGCAAGGCTCACAGAAGAGGGAGCAGAACCTAAGTCTAAGAATATGGTGGAAGTACAGGAGTAGAGATTTAAAACTGAGTTAAGATTGTAGAGGGGAGAGGGGCAGTTTAGAAAGCAGTAGTAGTAAAAGCTAAAATTATACAACATCAGAAATAGCACAAAGGTGGCAGGGGTTTGAGAATACATTGCAGGTGGCTTATGACCCTAAGAGGGGTCAAAAATCTGGACATGCATAGCAATAAGTGATGCTGGTATGCCCATAAACCAGCCAGAGGATACATATATAAAGAGAATATGAAGTATGTGATCAGGGAGGGTCAGGTTTGGGTCATGCACAGTAATGTATACTGCTGGCATGCCCTCAAACCAACCAAGGAATACAAACACATAGGGGATATGGGGTGTTTGGGGTTCATAAATGACTGATAGAGTTCATACATAGGGGAAACATGAATTCAGAAAAAGAAGGGGCAGATTGTGACATGCTTAACAATGCAACTTGATTAAAACACAAACAGAAATAGGCAAGAGTGAGGAAATAGTAAATAAACATGTTGTTATTGATGCAGGAAAGTTAATCAGAACATATAAATGCAGAAAGAAAAGTGAGCAAGTTCCTACAGCCTAGCCTTGGCTTTCAGCCGGCTAGACAAGGCAGCAACACAAGCAGTAACAAAGAAAAAGACAGAGGGTTTTTGAACTCAAGTAGTTCGTGTCCTTGAAAGAAGAGGGGTGCAGGGTATTTATAAACTTTTGAAAACATGTGAGAAATAAGGTAATAAGTAAAGTTCAATACAAACATAGAAATAACCAACAGTCAGAATCAATCAGCCAAATGATTTCCCATTAATTGAGGAATCACTTGTTTAACGGGGCTAACAGATTCAAAATAAGGAAAGAAAATCAGTTTGTAAGCAGACTGATTATTGCCATAAAAGAAGTAGTAAAATATTAAGTAAGCAGTTGAGTCTAAGTACAGAAATACACTTATTTTGAGAAAAGATTCAGTAAAGCAAAAACAAGGAAAGAATCAATTAACTTTAACAGGCGAGTGAAATTAGAGTTTCACAAAAGAAAAGTTTCAAATCAGTCCCAAGATTGAAGATCAATCAAAGAAGGAACCTCAGCATATAAATAGAGTGCACAAACACTAGATATGTGTAGCCAAATGTATTGGCAAAAGAAACAGCATGCAATAGTAGCACAAAGTTCAGTAGATAACAAACATTCAAAGCATGATAGTCCAATAGGTCGAGTCACATTGAATCAATAGTGAAGAGAAAAAAAATAGAGTATCGGAAGCATGCAAAGGGTCTCACAGTAGTAGATAAAAAAATGGAGTATCAGAAGCATGCAAAGGGTCTCACAATAGCAGATGAGAAACCCTTTGAAAAGTTAGGGTTTCAGGCATAGTCGAGTTTTAAAGATAGTAAAACCCCAGAATTAGAGAAATCACATAAAGAAAAGAGATTCATAAACAAGGAACCACAAGTCGAGTCAGGTGTTCAAACGAACAGTTTCAAAACCAAAGACATAGGTTCCTTCAACAATAATCAAGCTTAAAAGATGATAATCAAATAAATCGAACAAGAACTTAACCAGACAAGCACTTATCTAACAAACAGTTTCAGAACTCGAATGAACCCAAAGTAACTAGGGTTTTCAATTTGCTACTAAGATAGGAGAATAACATGAACAAAACATAGTAAAACCACAGACACATTAAAATCAGATGAAAAGATTTTGAAAAGAAAACTTGAAGGAAAAACCCTAATCGGAAAAGCTGGAGAGTCTTTTTTTTTAAGTAAAGTTAAAGAAGCTTCGAGAAGATGTTTAAAAACTAATGGTAAGCATGAGTCTAAGGTAGATCTGAAAGAAGTCGAAAAGGTCTTAGAGATTAGGACTTCAGAAGAACCTAAAAGCAACGAGAAAGGCCTTGAAAGTAACAAATCTAACCAGGAGAGTCAAAGGTGTGACTTGAATGGCCATGGCTGGCCGGAGAAAGGTCAGGGATGACCGGAGAAGAGTCATCGAGCAAAGACTGGACCAAATCTCTTCAGAGTCTCGTCATGAGACCACAGAACCAAACACATAGAAGCCCTGGAAGGCTGGTATAGGTCTCTGATGACCTCGGAAGGCCATGGATTAGAGTGGATTAGGGTGGCGACGGCTAGGGTTTGAGGGTGTTGTATAGAGGATTTGGGAGAGGATGGATTCAGAGGCGGCGTATGGTAACAAATGAAAGGGTTTGGGGTGGGTCATTTGGGATTAATTAAGGTAAGGGCAGCATGTGGCTGTTGATCTAAATGATCAACGACTGGGATATAAAAGGTTAGGTGGGGATCTGAGTATGGGTCGTTTTAATTGGGTTGGGGGTTGGGTATGAGTAGGAATTGGGCCAGGGCAATTGGATTTAAATTGGGTAAGAATTAGGCTCCAATTTAAATGAAATCTGGCTAGATTTTAAATAGCCATTTTTTTTATTTATTTTATAAAAAATAGTAAATTAATTCCTGAAAATAAATTAAAAGTACTAACATGATTTGTAACATATAATTATTAATTTAAAAATACTGGACTTAATTTTATAAAAATAAACAATATTAAACCTTAAAAGGTGGCTAATATTGCAATTATATGCAATTTAGCTTTAAAAATTACTAAATAAATTTGTAAAAATATGCAAAATATATCATAGCTATATTTTAGTATAAATATGAGAATCAAATAAATGAATCACCAAAATGATAAATTTGGGAATTATTATTGGGTTTTTATGAAAAAATAGGGAAATAAATTGGTTTAAAAATCTTTAAAAATTAAGGAAAAAATAATAAAATATTTGGACATACTTATATCTATACATATGCTATTTTGAAAGTATTTTGTGTATTAAAAATATATAGGGAAAAATTGGGTATCAACAGTTGCCCCTTTTTACCCAGGAAGGATGAAAGAGTTGTCGGGTAAAAATATGATGGCCAATTTTGACAGAGTGAAATGGTTCGAAGAGGTTTAGGCCATGCCCTGGCTTCTAAACTGCCTATATATTTCTGGCTTTACAGGAATCAGGCCACATATAGTTCAGGATTCGTCGACGGAGGATGCTGATGGAGACTTTCCAAAAACGGACGCAATATCCAGGACGAAGTGAATGGTTAAGGTTTGATATGGCTGCGGGAACTAGAGCTGGATTGCTCCTGCTGAGATGGCTGTTGCTCGCCGGTTTACCTGCAAATAAGCAATACAAACATATATTGTGCGGATGGTGCCTCCGAATCATGATGCCTTTGAATAATGATATGCGAAATTAAAAGGGATCCTCAGGCCATGGCATGGTGTTCTCGGGCTATGAAGTTGGTGCCTCCGAACGATGACGCCTTTGGATGATTTGGCAATCTTTTGGCCCATGAGATGTAGTATTTGGCAATCTTTCAGCCCATGAGATGTAGTATGAGGCAATCTTTCAGCCCTTGCAGATGCAGATGTGCCGATCTTTCAGCCATGCAATGCAGTAGGTGGCGATCTTTCAGCCATGTAGATGTAGATATGGCAATCTTTTAGCCCCACAATGTAGTAGGTGGCGATCTTTCAGCCATGCAGATGTATATGGGGCGATCTTTCAGCCATGCAATGCAGTAGGTGGCGATCTTTCAGCCATACAGATGTAGATGTGGCGTTCTTTCAGCCATGCAATGCAGTAGGTGGCGATCTTTCAGCCATGCAGATGTAGATGTGGTGATCTTTCAGCCATGCAATGCAGTTGGTGGCGATCTTTCAGCCATGCAGATGTAGATGTGGCAATCTTTTAGCCATGCAATGCATTAGGTGGCGATCTTTCAGCTATGTAGATGTAGATGTGGCAATCTTTCAGCCATGCAGATGTAGATGTGGCAATCTTTCAGCCATGCAATGAAGTAGGTGGCGATCTTTCATCCATGCAATGTAGTAGGTGGCGATCTTTCAGCCATTGAGATGTAGATGTGACGATCTTTCAGCCATACAATGTAGTAGGTGGCGATCTTTCAGCCGTGCAGATGTAGATGTAGCGATCTTTCAGCCATGCAATGGAGTAGGTGGCGATCTTTCAGCCATGCAGATGCAGAGGGAGGTAGAACTTAACCTCGGAAGGAAGCATGATAGCCTTATACAATGCAGAAATGTAGTTGAAGATGACATTTAGTCTCGGAAGGTAGAATAGTAGCCTTATGCAAGAAATAAAATGGCAGATGGTAAAAGAGCTTTCTTAGCTGATAGTCGATTGCGACATTATGACTTCTGGGGACATTGTGACACACGAAATGTCACTGGTGTGTATGGATAACAAATGTTGGTAAATGCAACTGTTTTGAGAGTTGTATTCCTGAATAATGTTTGTCTCGTGAGTGTATAGTATGTTCGGTGATTTTGCAATCCAAGTGCCTGCATCCAAGGAGAAATAGTGAGTTTCAAAGGGGAGGAGGTTAGTTCGTATCCCCGCTGGCTCTACTTGACCTGCTCGACTTTGATCTGGTGTTACTGCATGTATCATTGGGGTAGCGTTGCTAAAAAAGGCAGTTTTAGTAATAAACATGCATGATTTCATAAAATTATGACATAAGTAAGAACTTTTAGATGAACTGATGACTATGACGCAGTTCGGGACATTGCTACCTCTCTTGCTACGGAATTTTGAGGGTCCTCCTCAAAATTCTGCCCTAGTTTAATGGGTCGATGCTTCTGACTATTATTTGCGATGATCGGTTAAAATTACTCCGGAATTTTGAGTGTCCTCCTCAAAATTCTGCCCCAGTTTCCAATTGTGGGGGAAATGAAAATCTTATTGAATTATGACCGAACCCATAGGGCTGCCTACGTATCCCCTCTTAAACAGGAATCAGGTCAGGCGTATTTCAAATTACATCATACAAGGAAAGCATAAGATTACACATAGTAACGCTTGACTGCATCTGAATTGATTAGTTTAGGGCAAACTTCTCCTTCCATTTTTGCAAGTATGAGGGCTCCTCTTGTCAGAACTTGGTAAACCATGTATTCCCTGCCAGTTGGGAGAGAACTTCCCTTTGGCTTCATCTTGATGTGGGAAAATTTTCTTTAACACCAGCTGCCCTGGTGTGAACTGTCTCATCTTGACTCTTTTGTTGAAGGTTTTGGACATTCTGTTCTGATAGATTTGACCATGGCAAACTATATCCATTCTCTTTCTGTCTATAAGGGCTAGTTGCTCATAATGACTTTTTACCCATTCTGTGTCGTCGAGCTTAGCTTCTTGTATGATCCTTAGGGAAGGTATTTCTACCTTAGCGGAAATGACTGCTTCTGTACCATAAACCATCATATAGGGGGTCGCCCCAGTTGATGTGCAGACTATGGTGCGATATCCCAATCAAGAAAATGATAAATTCTTGTGCCATTGTTTATGCTTCTCTATCATTTTCCTCAATATCTTCTTGATATTCTTATGGGCGGCTTTTACGGCTCGATTCATCTAAGGTCTATAGGCTGTGGAATTCTTATGTTTGATCCTCAAGGTTTCACACATAGCTTTCATTAGGTCACTATTGAGGTTGGAGCCATTATCAGTAATGATTGACTCTGGAATCCCGAATCGACAAACAATGCGTTCGCGAACAAAGTCTGCCACAACTTTCTTAGTCACTGCTCTGTAAGATGCTGCTTCGACCCATTTAGTGAAATAGTCGATTTCTACTAAGATAAGCATGTGTTCGTTGGATGCAACAGTCTCAATTGGTCCAATGACATCCATTCCTCAGGCGGCGAACGACCACGGTGAGCTTGTTGCATTAAGCTCATTTGGAGGCACCTTTATCATGTGTGCATGTACCTAACAGTCGTGGCATTTCCAGACATACTGGATGCAGTCCGATTCCAAAGTCATCCAAAAGTAACCAGCCCGGAGTATCTTCTGGGCTAAGACAAAACCGTTCATATGTGGACCACAGGTCCCAACGTGAACTTCCTCTAGTAGCCTGGATGCTTCCTTTGCATCGACATACCTTAATAATCCCAGATCATGAGTCCTCATATACAGGATTCCTCCGCTATGAAAGAAATTATTGGACAACTTCCGAAGTGTGCATTTCTGAGTAGGTTTTGCGAGCTCTATGTACTCTCCTTTTGCCAAATATTCCTTGATGTCATTAAACCAAGGCTTTCCATCTGCTTCTTTTTCAATATGGGCATAGTAAGCTGGCTGATCATGGATCTTTACCGGAATAGGATCAATGAAATTTTTGTCTGGATGTTGTATCATAAATGATAGGGTAGCCAATGCATCGGCAAACTCATTCTGGACTCTGGGAACATGTTGGAACTCCGTCCTCCTAAACCTTTTTCTTAATTCCTATACATGATGCAGGTACGGGAGTATCTTGGAATTCTTGGTTGCGCATTCTTCACGCTCCTGAAGTATGAGTAAGTCTGAATCTCCAATCACTAGCAACTCTTAAACGTTCATGTCAATGGCTATCTTGAGCCCTAAAATGCAGGCTTCGTACTTGGCCATATTGTTGGTGCACGGGAACCTGAGTTTGGCGGACACCAGATAATGTTGACCGGTTTCTGATACTAGGATTGCTCCTATGCCAACACCTTTGAAATTTGCTGCTCCATTGAAAAACATTCTCCAACCTTCATAGGATTCTGCAATATCTTCTCCTATGAATGATACCTCTTCGTCAGGGAAAATACGTTTTTAGGGGTTCGTATTCTCCATCCACGGGATTATCAGCAAGGTGGTCCACTAGTGTCTGTTCCTTAATTGCTTTCTAAGTCACGTATACAATGTCAAACTCACTCAACAGGATTTTCCACTTGGCTAGTTTGCGGGGCATGGGCTTCTGAAAGATATATTTCAAAGGATCCATCCTTGATATGAGGTATGTGGTATAGGCATAGAAATAGTGCCTCAGCTTCTGAGCTACCCAAGTCAAAGCACAACAGGTGCGCTCTAACAGATAATACCGGGCCTCGTACGGGGTGAACCTCTTACTGAGATAATAGATGGTCTGCTCCTTCCTCCCTGTTTCATCATGCTGCCCCAGAACGCAACCGAAAGCTCCATCCAAGACTACAAGGTAGAGTAATAAGGGTCTACCTGGCTCAGGTGGGACCAAGACTGGTGGTGTTGACAGGTACTCCTTGATTCTGTCAAAGGCTTTTTGGCATTCGTCGGACCATTTGGTAGCGGCGTCCTTCTTCAACATCTTAAAGATTGGCTCACAGATAACTATAGATTGTGCTATGAACCGGCTGATGTAGTTGAGTCTCCCCAGGAAACTCATCACGTCTTTCTTGTTCTTTGGCGGTGGTAGTTCCTGAATGGCTTTGGCTTTTGATGGATCCAGTTCTATTCCTCGGCGACTCACAATAAACCCAAGCAATTTTCTAGCAGGAACCCCAAATGCGCATTTTGCAGGATTTAGTTTCAGGTTGTACCTCCACAATCTATTGAAGAACTTCCTCAAATCTTCCATGTGATCAGTGGCCTTCTTGGACTTGATGGTGACATCATCTACATATACCTCGATCTCCTTGTGTATTATTTCGTAAAAAATGGTAGTCATGGCCCTCATGTAGGTGGCCACTGCATTCTTCAGGACGAATGGCATCATCTTGTAACAGTACATTCCCCACGGTGTAATGAAAGCCATTTTCTCAGCATCTTCTTCATCCATCCAATTTGATGATAAACAGCGAAGCAATCTACAAATGACTACAGCTCATGCTTGGTGCAATTGTCAATCAGGATGTGTATATTCGTCAAAGGGAAGTCGTCCTTTGGACTGGCCCGGTTGAGATCCCGGTAGTCGACACAAACGCTGACCTTTCCGTCCTTCTTTGGCAGTGACACGATGTTGGCTAACCAAGTCGGGTATTCTACTACCCTGAGAACCTTAGTTTTGACCTGCTTGGTGACTTCTTCCTTGATTTTTAGACTTATGTCAGACTTGAACTTTCTGAACTTTTGCTTTACCGGGGTACATGTTGGATCGGTTGGCAATTCGTGAGCCACAATAGATGTACTCAGACCAGTCATGTCATCGTACGACTAGGCGAATATGTCCTCATATTCCCTTAGACATTCTGTATATTTCTTCTTTTTTTTATGGCAATAAGTGAACGTTGATTCATGTTTCTTTGACGTTTTCTGCATCTCCCACGTTAACAATCTCGGTCTCGTCCACATTGGACTTAGGTCTGTTTTCAAAACTCTCAACTTCTTTAACAATCTCTTCTGGCATGTCATCTTCCTCTAAATCAATGTCCGTTTGTTGCGTTGTCTCATTGCGTGTCATAGTCATTGGTTCATCAAGATAAGTAATAGCAATGTTGTATAAGTAAAATAATGAGAGTAATAATAATAATGAGTGTTGATTCATAAGAAAAGTCAAAATTCTTTGATAAAGATCTTATTGCGGGAATTAAAATACGGAATGAAAATCATTTAGTAAATAAAAATAGTGCTTGTTTTAGCCTTGCTACCCCGAGGCTCATCGGGCTCTAGTTGTCCTGATGGTCCAGTTATTGAGGCGTACCCCTCTGCTTACAGCCTGTATGGAAGGGCCTTCCTCCCCCTCCTCCTTAAGAACAACACAACAGTCCATGTCATTGTCTTCTAGGAACAAATTCTTTACCGCTGCAAGTGCTTCTTCTTCTTCTGTCCCATAAACAATGCTGGCCTGCTGGAAAGTCTGCTCCAAATGTGGTATTGGCTGCTCCAACGGATAGTAAGGATCGTGCCATGGTGGCGACCAGTTGTTGAATTCTTCCCAGGTGTACTTATATCCTAGACCGAAAGTGGTGCCATGTTTCTTGAGTTTTATGGGCTTAACAATTCCTTGGAGGTTCTTTCCGAGTCCCTTGCCAGGTTCGTACCCATTTCAATTCAGTATGCTCTCGATTTTGTTATACCACCATTTGTCTTTGTCGACAGCATTCACCCGTTCAATGTGGTGGTAAGTCTCTCCACCTAGCTTTCTTCTTCCTTCGGTTGACGGAATGGTCTGGCAACTGTATATAGGGTTGCTACCGTTGCCATGAATGATCACCTCCTGGTGGTTCCATTTGAACTTTACGACCTGCTACAGTGTTAATGCTACGGGGCTAATGAGTTTTCATGTGCTAAAGAATGTGATCTTTGTTATGTGATGGGGAGTCATTCTTCAAGTCATGTTCATTGTAAGATTGTACAAGTATTTGTTTCTAGTAAAGAGGATATGCATGATTGTTGTAATACTGGTGATCAAATACTCTTTCATGTAGAGGAATCCATGAGATTTGTAATTGTAGTTAGTAGTCTATATCATGAATGTATCTTGTTTGTTAAATGTGGTAAAGGTACTTATATTAAATGGATGTGTAGTTACTCTCTTATAATTTCTTTATCATGTATACTCATGGACTGCCGTACCGACAAGATCGAATTGCAAGTTCCATTGCATGGTGCATCTAAGAGAGGTTTTTATTGTATTAATCTAGGTAGACATAAATTTTATTGGGATGATGATGTCCATATTCTTTATAAGGGAGTATTTATACCTATTAGGATTGATTGGGTTAAATGGACACATTGTCACTATCTTATTTTATTCCTACTATTTTTTCAGATTAGTGGATACCATTTACTAGTGCGTGTTTTCTTTTTCTTGCAAGGTCAAAATTCGAGGACGAATTTTCTTCAAGAAGAGGGGAATGATAGCATCCTAGGAAGCTCAACTCTATTCAAGGACATGGATGAAGCTTTTGAATCTCAAAGATGGCCTTTAATAAGAGTTCAAGCTAAAGAATTACAAAACAAGATCATTAGACTTCAAGTGCAAATGAAGAAGTTATTAATTGGGAGGAAGAGCTCAAGGATAAAGGATGTGAATTGGCTAGGTGATAGCATCAAGGACAAGGATAGAGTTTTGGAAGCTCCAAGGCCATATACAAGATCTCAAGCTAAAGAGTTGCAAACTAAGGTTGCTAGACTTCAATGGCAAATAAAGAAGCTTTTAATTGTAGAGGAAGAGCTCAAGCCCAAAGGAGATGAATTGTCCAAGTTTTACAATTATTTGGTAGTCCAAATTGAAGTCCAAGAGGAGGAAGATTGAGTTACCAAATCAGCCCTTGAAGTCCACCAATAGGTCTCAAAATGACCTTAAAAGAGGTCCAAAAGGGGGTGTTTCAAAAGGAGCCCAATTGGAGTCCAAACCAATGGCCCAAACTAATAGTTTTAAGGCCCAAATCTGCCCCAAAAGGATTTGGCCGCCCCCACTTAATTTTGATGGCTTTTGTTACCCCTTATGAGCCACCTACCTAAGTTTGATGGCTATTGTGACCCCTAGCAGCCCCCTACCTAATTTAGATGACTTTTTAGCAACCCCCTACATTATTTTAAGTGCTTTTAACTCCTATAAATAAGGAGTTCTTCTCATTCATAAGACACAACATTTATTGATTAAGTATATCATACTTTGAGAGTTCTTTTGAACCTTTGTTACTTGTGCTTTGAGATTTATCTTTCAACCTTTACTAGTTCTTAGTTCAAGGTAGTAAGATTACTTCTCTTTTATGATATCTTTGATTCCTTTGTGGTATTCTTAGAAGGCGATTAATACTAGTTATTAATTGTTGTCTCAAGTTACTCGTAAAGTGGTCAAGATCCGAATCTATTGTTTTGATTTGCTTTTTAAGTAAAGGCGTTTGATTTCTTCCATAAATCAAGACGTTGTTACTTTGATCTTGTCAAGGCTATAGAACTTGCGTTCTTGGAAGTTCTTGGAATTCTTTCCTTGAATTCTTCCCATATCCTTTATTTTCATCTCTTTAATTCTAGTTGTTCAATTCCTTGTTGTTATTGCTTCCGCATTTACTTCTCAAATTCTTACTCTAATTTGGATTCCCGACCTAGTTGTTATCAAGTGGTATCAGAGCGGTTTTTATCAAGATTTCGTTCTTGGTAAGTCTTGGGATTTCTTGAATACTAAGAGCAAAGAAAAGAAAAGAAAAGAAAAAAATAAAAAAAACGAAAATCAGTTTTTAGAACAAAAAATAGAATTGCGTGCTCTCCGGGATATTTCTTTTGTATCTAATTTGTTACCAAAAATTAACAAAGGAAACAAGAAGAGGGGATCCTAGATTTTCTTACTCTTTCTAATCTAAACATATAATCCTTTCCTTTTTGTTCGCGTCATGTTTCAACCGAGCCTAATAGTTCTAGGATTTGGTTTTTCTTTCATTAGTTCCCCAAAAATCTGAATTTTACTACTAAGAATTTCATACGAGTTGGGTTTAATTATAAATCTACAAAGTATTTTGTTCAAAGGTTATTCCGAGAGAAAAAAAGGGTAAAGTGTGTGAGAGAACAATTGAAAAAAAAAACAAAGAAGCCAAATTTGAGAGATACATATTTCCTTTAATCTATGTCAAGATATCTCAAATAGGTAGTTGCAGTGGAAGGAGTAGATCTATGACTCTTGAAAGGTCGATATTACAATATATCGAATGGAAAGAAGACAATGGTAAAGTTATTTTTCAAACAAGAGCTAAAGTGATGTCTACAATTTATACCCTTAGAATTGACAAAGCATTTAACTATAACTTAATTAGCACTTATATGGTTGAGAAATTGAACTTGCCTTGTGTTGAACATATTGATCCCTACATGTTGAAAGGAGTAAAGGTAGATAAAAGAGTGTTATTACCATTCTCTATTGGAAGGTATGAGGATGTGATTTGGTGTGATGTCATTCCCATGAATCGTTTTCATATCTTGTTGGGAAGGCCATGGAATATCTATAGAAGTGCTTCATATAGTATCGAAAAAAATAGATACTCTTTTGAGGTTAATGGGAAGAAACTCAGTCTTGGACCTTTGACTCCCTCACAAATTTGTGCAGATGAAAAGATTGTTAAAAAGAATATGGAAAAATACGAGAGAGAAAAGAATGAGAGGAGTAAGGGAGTGCATGTTGACATTCCAAGAGAGGAAAAAGGAGAGGTTGTCTTGAGTAAAAAGAGTGGGATGTCAAGTGAGGTAAACAATGATCTTGAGAAAAAAGAAAAGAGAGAAAGCAATAAGAGAAACAAAGTTTGTAAGGTAGAGAGAGAGAAACAAGAGAGATTGAGTGAAGGAAAAGAACTCTTTAGTGAGAGAAAAGAGGCTAAGGGTGAGGAAAACATTAGTCTTGCGATAAAAGCCAAAGAGAGTGTAAGCAAGAAAAACGTTTCTTTACTTCCTAACCCATTAACTCTTTCTTGTTTTAGTTCTTGTGATTTTGTGCAGCCACGTGATGAAATACCTTTTGAAAGGAGTGGTGAGGCGCAAGAGATGGTGGCAAAAGATCCAATTGGATTCCAACATAAATTCGGCAATATCAATTCTTGTTGGATGGTGGAAGACAAAAGCTTGATTAAATTCTTTGTTATTAAACCTTTTGACTATTTCGATTCTTATTTACAGGGTTATGACATGGAGTTGCCTAAAAGCATTGCTAAGGTGGAGCCATTGCATAAAAGAATACAAGGTGATGATGTTCCATTGGTAAATAAGTCCAAGTATGGTATGTATAATTGGTTTATTTGCATTCTTGGTCTTTCTAGAACACCTAAGGTATTTTTGGAGGTAATGAATTACACTCTTATTTCTTATATTGGTGACTTTATAATTTTTGTAGATGATGATATTTTGATGCACATCAAGTCATTAACTATAATATCTAAGTTAATGTGTAAGAGTAATTCGCTTCCTTTTGAAATTGTGTATGACATAGATGATTACTTATTCCAACTTGGTGGAAAGAGGCATGGAATTTCTGTGAAGAGGCTTGCAAATGAGTTAAATATTTCTTCTTATCTTATTCAAGTGGCTAATGAGTTTTCATGTGCTAAAGAATGTGATCTTTGTTATGTGATGGGGAGTCATTCTTCAAGTCATGTTCATTGTAAGATTGTAAAAGTATTTGTTTCTAGTAAAGAGGATATGCATGATTGTTGTAATACTGGTGATCAAATACTCTTTCATGTAGAGGAATCCATGAGATTTGTAATTGTAGTTAGTAGTCTATATCATGAATGTATCTTGTTTGATAGATGTGGTAAAGGTACTTATATTGAATGGATGTGTAGTCACTCTTTTATAATTTCTTTTTCATGTATACTCATGGACTGCCGTACCGACAAAATCAAATTGCAAGTTCCATTGCATGGTGCATCCAAGAGAGGTTTTTATTGTATTAATCTAGGTAGACATAAATTTTATTGGGATGATGATGTCCATATTCTTTATAAGGGAGTATTTATACCTATTAGGATTGATTGGGTTAAATGGACACATTGTCACTATCTTATTTTATTCCTACTATTTTTTCAGATTAGTGGATACCATTTACTAGTGCGTGTTTTCTTTTTCTTGCAAGGTCAAAATTCGAGGACGAATTTTCTTCAAGAAGAGGGGAATGATAGCATCCTAGGAAGCTCAACTCTATTCAAGGACATGGATGAAGCTTTTGAATCTCAAAGATGGCCTTTAATAAGAGTTCAAGCTAAAGAATTACAAAACAAGATCATTAGACTTCAAGTGCAAATGAAGAAGTTATTAATTGGGAGGAAGAGCTCAAGGATAAAGGATGTGAATTGGCTAGGTGATAGCATCAAGGACAAGGATAGAGTTTTGGAAGCTCCAAGGCCATATACAAGATCTCAAGCTAAAGAGTTGCAAACTAAGGTTGCTAGACTTCAATGGCAAATAAAGAAGCTTTTAATTGTAGAGGAAGAGCTCAAGCCCAAAGGAGATGAATTGTCCAAGTTTTACAATTATTTGGTAGTCCAAATTGAAGTCCAAGAGGAGGAAGATTGGGTTACCAAATCAGCCCTTGAAGTCCACCAATAGGGCTCAAAATGACCTTAAAAGAGGTCCAAAAGGGGGTGTTTCAAAAGGAGCCCAATTGGAGTCCAAACCAATGGCCCAAACTAATAGTTTTAAGGCCCAAATCTGCCCCAAAAGGATTTGGCCGCCGCCCACTTAATTTTGATGGCTTTTGTTATCCCTTAGGAAGCCACCTACCTAAGTTTGATGGCTATTGTGACCCCTAGCAGCCCCCTACCTAATTTAGATGACTTTTTAGCAACCCCCTACATTATTTTAAGTGCTTTTAACTCCTATAAATAAGGAGTTCTTCTCATTCATAAGACACAACATTTATTGATTAAGTATATCATACTTTGAGAGTTCTTTTGAACCTTTGTTACTTGTGCTTTGAGATTTATCTTTCAACCTTTACTAGTTCTTAGTTCAAGGTAGTAAGATTACTTCTCTTTTATGATATCTTTGATTCCTTTGTGGTATTCTTAGAAGGCGATTAATACTAGTTATTAATTGTTGTCTCAAGTTACTCGTAAAGTGGTCAAGATCCGAATCTATTGTTTTGATTTGCTTTTTAAGTAAAGGCGTTTGATTTCTTCCATAAATCAAGACGTTGTTACTTTGATCTTGTCAAGGCTATAGAACTTGCGTTCTTGGAAGTTCTTGGAATTCTTTCCTTGAATTCTTCCCATATCCTTTATTTTCATCTCTTTAATTCTAGTTGTTCAATTCCTTATTGTTATTGCTTCCGCATTTACTTCTCAAATTCTTACTCTAATTTGGACTCCCGACCTAGTTGTTATCAGTATAGCCTTTGTATGAAATGGTGTCATGGTTGATATTGCTACTGGGATTGGCGTGGCTGTCCTTACTCCAAGCGGAGCATGTGCTTTGGATGGTAAAATTGCAACTTTAAACGGCACGGGTGCATTTGCCGGAGACATGAATTCGACCTAAATTGTCGCTGGTGTTTTTGCAGATGACGTTTCTTCAAATGCAAGTGGCACATACATATTTACCTCGGCATCCCCAGATGGTTGAATCTGGACTATGATTGGATTAAGAGTAATTATTGGTTTCTTTGGGTCATCGCCTTCTTCGATCAACCCGATTGATCCCTCGGGATCCCAATCATCCTCTATTTCAATCATGTGGATGCGTCCACCCGTATGATCGGGTGGAGGATTATTGCAGACATTTGGAGTGGGTTCATTTGCCCTAATTGTCTTGTTATCAATTAAAGTCTGGATCTTATCTTTCAAGGAACGAAATTCGTCTATGGTAAGTTCTTTCATGTCGGAGTGGTACGCATAGGATTTGTTTGGGTTAACCCACTGAGAAGGGTTCTCATGAGTTGTAGAAGGGATGGGGGTGACATAACCAGCAACTTTGAGTCTCTCTTACAACTGGTCAATAGGCTCAGCAATGACTGTATATTGTTTCGGAGGTCTGCGATCAAAATTTGGCTGGGGTCTAGGGAAGTTTTGATGGGCGGGAGGTTATTGATAGTGGGATGGTTGAGCATTGTAAGTTTGGTAGACATGTGCGGGTTGGGAATATCTGGGCGAAGTAGGATGATATGTAGGAGGTGGAGGTGGTGGTGATTGATAAAGTGGTGGCAGAGCTTGGTAAGAGGGTGAGGGTGCTTGGTAGTTCGGAGTAGGCTGATATGTGAGTGCGGGTGTTGGGTAAGTTTTGTACTTGATAGGAGATTTGGTCCTTTATGCAACCATCACGGCTCCTACGTCCTTTTTCTTGGACACAACACCAGACTGCAAGGCCTTATTCGTAGCTTGCAAGGCTTCCAAGTATGTAACCATACCGCTTTTGATACCTTCTTCAATTCTTTCACCCAGTTTGATGATGTTGGAAAATTTGTGGCTTTCAATCATTATCAGTCGTTCATAATACTACGGGTCCTGAGCAAGGACAAAGAATTTGTTCATCTGTTCTCCTCTAGGGCAGGTATCACCTTAGCAGCTTCAGACCTCCAGCGAGTAGCATACTCACGAAATGTTTCTGTAGGCTTCTTCTTTAGATTCTGAATATAGAACACATCCAGCACATTCTTGATGTTAAACCTGAACCTGTCCATAAAGTCAAACGCCATGATTACCCAGCTTGACCACTTCTTTGGATCTTAGTTGATGTACCAAGACAAAGCATCTCTTTTCAAGCTCCTTATGAACAATTTCATGCGGATCCTTTCGTCTTTCCCTACTTCAACCAGCTTATCGCAGTATGTCCTCAAATGGACCCTTGGATCCCCTGTACCATCAAACATCTTGAACTTAGGAGGTTTGTACCCCTTGGGCAGTTCAACATCGGGTTGTATTCAAAGATCTTCATAGTTCAGCCCCTCAATTCCCTTGCTTCCTTCAACACCTTGAATCTGGCTAGTCAATTTCTTAAGTTCCTCAGCTAGGTTCCTGTTGAGCAAGTCTTTATCATCAAACTCGGGTGTGCTTGAGATGGGTTGGGTGGAGTGTGGCATGGTCTCCACGTAGATGAGAGTGTTATGGTGGGTGTGAAAGTGGTCATTTGTGGAGTTTTAGAGTTCTGGGATGAGTAGCGGAGTGTTATTTGAGGTATGGCAAGTATTGCATTAGGTCTTTAGTGGAACATTGTGGGGAGCGGGATGATTCTGTTGCTTTGGGATGTTTTGAGGTGGTGTAGGGTTTTGAGTATTGGGAAAGGTGATATCCTGGGTGCTGAGGAAAAATGACAAGCTTGCCAGATTCCGAACCTGATCGAGTTCTTCCTAGAATTTCAGCAATTTTTGTTCAAGTTGGGACATATTTTCCTTAGGAACCTGAGTACAATGACCATTGGTGGCCTCTACCCGTTTAGTTGCATTATCCCTTCTGACATTGTTCAAACCTTCCATTTTTCCTTTGTTCTTATTTTTGACAGGACTAAGAGGAGGAGTGGGTAGAGGGACCATGGATCTCGTGGAATAGGGTGATGTTGCCAGAGTACACGAACTAGCCTTTGGGGTGGGGAATAAAAAACAAAAAATAAAAGCAAAAGGTAACCAAGTTAGTGAGGATTATAGAAAGTATTGCAATATTTAAACACATAGTGCGGGAATGTAAATCGTGTCCTAGTTTGGGACCTCTTTGTGCCCGAGGTAGGCCTAGCGACAAATTGATTTGGAGAACATAGGATGCTAAATGCCTCATTTTATGGATAAAAGTAGACGAATTTCAAATTGACACTAAATAAACAGGAAATGATAATCACGAATGGCCATCAACCTTATTACATTTCATAAAGCGAAAAGGAAAACTCCTATCTACTTTGTCCCAGAAGGACCTTCCCCAGGTTGAATGTTCTCATTGATCAAATCCTCCAGTTCGCATAGGTTCACCAGTAAAAATGCCTTCGCCAAATGTTCTCCTTCATTTCCTTCAGCGTTCTGGCAATCGGCAACTCTATTCCTCACTTTTCCTTCCAATTCCAACAAGTTGTATTCTAGATATTCTAGCTTTTCGCTAGATTTGGCGGACCTCTCTTTCCATTCATTGATTTGGTCATTTGACGGAAGGTTCCTCCACCAGTCTAGAAAGAGTGAGGGTATGCTAACCATACCGAAGCTGGGGACCTCGTTCTTCATTTTCTACAAAACAAAAGGGTTAAGACCATACCCCCACCGGACTCGACTATTTAACATCAACAATTAGCGTGAAGCATTTAGTCCTCTAAGTAAATGCACAGAACGTGGTGATGTCCGTTTAGGTTTAGGGAAACCAGTGGACTTTGGACAAGGCTATCTTAAAGGATCATTATGTGGACAACATAACTAACCCGGAAAGGTTTGACCACGATGCATGCATAATTTGAATACAGTAAGGTTTCTATGGGGTTCTAGACTGGTACCCTTGAGCAAATAACTCAAGGAGGAAGGCACGAAACCATCAACTGCACCGCTGATCGACTGGTTTTACCGCAAATATGTCTTTCCGAATTTAGGAGGTGATAATATAGGAAGAGCCCAACCACTCATTATAAGCGTTGCTATGGTATTTGTCTGGCATGAGTGGAGTATGATGTTGAGCATGGTTATGCAATAATAAAAAGTATGTTGACATGTATTTGCACACTAAGAAAGCAGTAAATACAGTAGTTTCATAATTTAAAGCAGTAGTAAAGAGAAGAAACAAAGAAGACAAGTGAGTTTTTGCAGTTGAAAAGGAAATTGAATGCTTAAAGGAATTAAACAAGTAATTGCACATAAAGGACGGTACAAATTCACAACAATAATCTGAAGTGGTAAAAGCCTAAATATCCCCAGCAGAGTCGCCATGCTGTCGCGCCCCCTTTTTCCCTCTTATGCAATCGGGAGATCGGGTTTATGACATTTTAGGCATAAGACAACTCATTCCTTTTGGGAACTGGGTTTTGCATTTGAACAGTCGCCACCTAATGATTTTAAGGTGTATTAGGACACCTATAAGTGTTCACTTCTAGGTTGCTTGATAACCAGAGATAGGGTAAGGGCTTGAAATTATCCTAAGGGGAAGGTATTAGGCACCCCTCAAGATCCACTAGTGTGGTTCCCGGCCAGACAGTTTCTTGTGAATTTGTGCAATTTAGAAAATAGACAAGTACATGCTCAAATAAAAGGGGATTTAAATTTAAACACATAAGAGTTCGAAGAACAATTAAAAGAAGAGTTTTGAAAAGAAATTTGCAAAAAAAAGGGAAAGGGGGTCCTAGGTTTATATTCGATATGGATCACATCAATGCGATACCCGGTATGACACTCCTTATAATAGGGGATACACGTGGTATTACTGCACCGGTAATCATATTCATATCTACCCTTCCTACCCCGTCAAGGTATTAAAGCACGGATTGGTCTCGATCTCTACTGCATTCTATTACCCGTCCCATTCCTATCGGTCCCGGAGGAATTTAGGACTACTATTCCTAAAGGGGAGGGATATTAGGCTGACTTGGATTTCAAAAGGTAAAAATCTAAGGCGATATACAAAACACATAATACTGCATGTTAGGGGAAACATGTAAATAAATAAAAGGCTCATGTATACCTCCTCAAACAAAGCACATAAATAGCATGACTTTAACATACATCTAAGGTCTAAATTTAACATACTAAGGTAAAGGGAAGTTTCAATTGTTGAGGCAGACCAACCTGCCTGCTGGTTGTAGCAATTACTACTCAACAGAGACGGGTCCCTTTTTTTTTATTAACACCTAAAGCTTGCCTAAGCGTTTGGGGTGAGATCCTATGAACATGGTATCTACTATTGATTCAGCATGTGGAAAAGTAATAATAGCTTTTAAAAGAACGATTTGGAAATCTTATAGGCATGCTCTCTAAACTGCGTTAAATAAAGGAGTAAGGTCATTAAAAACTGGTTCAGAGTCGAACTAATTTTAAATCCTATAGGTATGATATCTAGTATTGCTCATTTTATTCCTATAGATATGATTTCTAAAAAAAATGGTGCTGGTTCTTATCCTTATAGACATGATATCTGATTCTAACCATTTAGATCCTAAGAATATGGTGTCTAAATATGACAATAACATGCAGAATTTAAGCAAGTCCTATAGGCAGGTTCCCTAGATGTAGAACGTGCAGAATTTTAGTGAAAACAGGTCTTATAGACATGGTATCTAACTGCAGAATTAACATGCATAGTTTAAACAAATGGATCTTATAGGCATGATACCTAAATGCAGACTTAAATATGCAGAATTTTAAAACAACAAATCTTATAGGCATGATTTCTACCCTTAAGAATGCATAATTACCCAGCCCTTTTCATTAACCAACCACAATGTTTATTACAAATTATTACAAACTGAATAATGAATCACATCAAAGAAGTATAAAAGAAAAGTTACAACCAGAGGAAGCCTGATTCTTGACTTCCTCTCTGAGTTATGGAATAAAATACCTCAAATGCCATTGTTTCAAAGCCTTTCTCAGACTTGAGTGTGTCAAAGTCCCCCAAGGGTCTCACGAGGACCCCGGGCAGTGCTCACACCCAAGTTGCATAACCAAAAAGAGATGAGTGCAGTGTGGGAGGGCCAGCCCTTATGTGTCCAAGTTCAGAGGGAGCTCATGGGTCCCAAGAGCCTTGAGCTAAAATTATACAGCATCAGTAGTAGCACAGAGGGGGCAAGGGTTTGGGAATACATTGCAAGTGGCTTATGACTCTAAAAAGGGTCAAAAATCTTGACATGCCCAACAATAAGTGATGCTGGTATGCCCATAAACTAGCCAGAGGATACACACATAAAGAGGATATGAAGTATCTAATCAGGAGGGTCAGTTTGGGTCATGCACAGCAATGTCTAATGCCGGCATGCCCTCAAACCAACCAAGGAATACAAACACATAGGGGATATGGGGGGTTTGGGGTTCATAAATGACTGATAGAGTTCATACATAGGGGAAACATGAATTCAGAAAAAGAAGGGGCAGATTGCGACATGCTTAAAAATGCAACTTGATTGAAATACAAAACAGAAATAGGCAAGAGTGAGGAAATAGTAAAGAAAACATGTTGTTGTTGATGCTGGAAAGTTAATCAGAACATACCAGTAAAGAAGCAAATGCAGAAAGAAAAGTGAGCAAGTTCACATAGCCTAGCCTTGTCTTTCAACCGGCTAGACAAGGCAGTAACACAAGCAGTAACAGAGAAAAAGAGAGAGGGAGTTTGAGTGAAGTGTGTGTTTTTGTCCTTGAAAGAAGAGAGGTGCAGGGTATTTATAGCCTTTTGAAAACATGTGAGAAATAAGGTAAAAAGTTAAGTTCAATACAAATATGGAAATAATCAACAGTCAGAATCAATCAAATAAATGATTTCCCTTTAATTGAGGAATCACTTATTTAACGAGGCTAATAGATTCAAAATAAGGAAAGAAAATAAGTTTGTAAGCAGACTGATTATTGCCATAAAAGAAGTAGTAAAACATTAAGTAAGCAATTGAGTTTAAGTACATAAATACACTTATTTCGAGAAAAGATTCAGTAAAGCAAAAATTAGGAAATAATCAATTAACTTTAACAAGCGAGTAAAATTAGAGTTTCACAAAAGAAAAGTTTGAAATCAGTCCCAAGATTGAAGATCAATCAAAGAAGGAACATCAACATATAAATAGAGTGCACAAACACTAGACATGTGAAGCCAAACCTATTGGCAAAAGAAACAACATGCAATAGTAGCACAAAGTTCAGTAGATAGCAAACATTCAAAGCATGATAGTCCAGTAGGTCGAATCACATTGAATCAATAGTGAAGAGAAAAAAAATAGAGTATCTGAAGCATGAAAAGGGTCTCATAGTAGCAGATGAGAATCCCTTTGAAAAGTTAGAGTTTCAGGCATAGTCGAGTTTTAAAGATAGTACAAACCCAGAATTAGAGGAATCACATAAAGAAAAAAATTCAGAAACAAGGACCCTCAAGTCGAGTCAGGTGTTCAAACGAACAGTTTCAAACCCAAAGACATAGGTTCCTTCAACAATAATCAAGCTTTAAAGATGATAATCAAATAATCGAACAAGAACTTAACCAGACAAGCACTTATCCAACAAACAGTTTCAGAACTCGAATGAACCCAAAGTAACTAGGGTTTTCAATGTGCTAACTCAGATTGGAGAATAACATGAACAAAACATAATAAAACCACAGACACATTAAAATCAGAGAAAAAGATTTTGAAAAGAAAACTTGAAGGAAAAACCCTAATCGAAAAAGTTGGAGAGTCTTTTTTTTTGAAAGTAAAGTTAAAGAAGTTTCGAGAAGATGTTTAAAAACTCATGGTAAGCATGGATCTAAGGTCGATCTGAAAGAAACCGAAAAGGACTTAGAGATTAGGACTTTAGAAGAACTAAAAGGCAACGAAGAAAGGCCTTGAAAGTTACTGATCTAACCAGAAGAGTCAAAGACCACTTTAATGGCCATGGCTGGCCGGAGAAAGGTCAGGGATGACCGGAGAAGGGTAATCAAGCAAAGATAGGACCAAATCCCTTCAGATTCTGGTCATGAGACCATATAACCAAACATATAAAAGCCTTGGAAGGCTGGTATAGGTCTCCGATGACCTCAGAAGGCCATGGATTATGGTGGATTAGGGTGGCGGCGGCTAGGGTTTGAGGGTGTTGTAGAGAGGATATGGGAGAGGAGGGATTCAGAGGTGGAGTATGGTAACAAATAAAAGGGTTTGGGGGGGGGGTCGTTTGGGATTAATCAAGGTAAGGGCAGCCGGTGGTCGTTGATCTAAATGATCAACGACTGAGATTTAAAAGGTTAGGTGGGGATCCGGGTATGGGTCATTTTAATTGGTTTAGGGGTCAGGTATGAGTAGGAATTGGGCCGGGGTAATTGGGTTTAAATTGGGGTAGAATTAGGCTACAATTAAAATGAAATCTGGTTAGATTTTAAATAGCCATTTTCCCCATTTATTTTATAAAAAATAGTAAATTAATTCTTGTAAATAAATTAAAATTAATATAATGATTTGTAACATATAATTATTAATTTTAAAATACTGGACTTAATTTTATAAATATAAACGCAATTAAATCTTAAAAGGGGCTAATATTGCAATTATATGCAATTTAGCTTTAAAAATACTAAATAAATTTCTAAAAATATGCAAAACCATATATTACCTATATTTTAGTATAAATATGAGAATTAAATAAATGAATCACCAAAATGATAATTTTGAGAATTATTATTGGGTTTTTATGAATAAAATAGGGGAATAAATTGGTTTACAAATCTTTAAAAATTAAGGAAAAAATAATAAAATATTTGGACGTACTTATATGCATACATATGCTATTTTGAAAGTATTTTGCGTATTAAAAATATATAGAGAAAAATTGGGTATTAACAATTGAGGAAGTTCATTTCCTTTGCAATTTTCAGTCCTTCTAGCAAAGCCAACAGCTCTGCATGGGTAGGAAAAATTACTTGGCTTGATTTTTGGTAACCCACCATCCAATCCCCTTTGCTATTACAAAAAGCTCCACCAAGACCTGCTATTTTATTGTTACTGGAGAAAGCACCATCATAGTTTAACTTGATCATACCATTAGTAGGTTTGTTCCAGCTGATCTCAATATTAATAGTTTTTTCCACAAAGGGATTTCTTTTAGTGAAGAAGGTGAATTCCCATGATGCATGGATAATTTTTCTTAATTCTAAATAGTGTTCCAGATTGTTAATATTATTATGATTTCTGTTTTTCCATAATTCCCATATGGAGAAAGGGAATAGGGTAGTCCACTATATATGAAAGTCACAGTTTTTAATAAAAGTATATCCCTCAACATATCAAGCCAATTTGTGTCATTCATAATGTCTATAGATGGAAGACCCATATTTTTCCAGAGATGATTAGAAATAGGGCATTTAATAAAAATGTGTGGAATGTCCTCTACCCTGAATTTGCAAATTGTACAAGTAGCATCAATATTGATACCTATTTTGGCTAGGTAAGTTCGACAAGGAATACGGTTGTGCATGCATTGTCATAGAAAAAACTTTAATTTATTAGGGTAATGAAGGTTCCAAATCCACTCGAATGGCGTGGAAGTAGTATTGTTTTCAGAGAGGAGCTTATAGCAAGTTTGGTGGAGAATATACCATTTGTGTTGAGACACCAGCTTATTTTATCAAAATTAGAACCCTTGCTAGGAACAGGGGTAATGTTTAGATTGTTAAGGATATTACCGGGCAGTTCGAAGGAGATAACACTTTTATTCCATTCTTTGTTATGAATGAGGCTTTTAATGGAAAGGGTTTGGTCACTCCTATTTAAAGGCCTTTCAATTGAGCTTCTAAGGAATTGCGAGTTGTAAATCCAATTGGCATGCCAAATATTAATCCTGGAGTTAATACATGGATGCCAAAGAATGCCCTTATTTTAGACTTTCCATCCTTGCAAAATAGCTTTCCAGACGAAGGAGGTGCTACTGAGGGTTTTACTTGTGGCATATTTGGCTATCATTATTTGACCCCAGGGAGAGGTAATATTCTTTAAAAGTCTCCAAAGAAGACTTGAGAGTAGGACTAGATTTTTAGCTTTGGTTGGACGAATACCCAAACCTCCCTTATTTTTATCCTTCGTAACATTTTGTCAACTAATTAGGTGTAGTTTTTTTGTGGTGCTGGTGGAACCTTGTATTTTATCTATCATCTTTAAGACTTTAGGGGGGAGAAGAGTGTATTGCATAGAATGAGTAGGAATTGTACATAAAGTACTTGAAGCTAGAGTAGTTCTTTCTGCCATATTTAGGAAGGAGCATTTCCAGTGGGACAGCTTGGTTTACATCTTATCTATGATAAATTGAAAGTCCGTGGGGGTAGCGGAGGGATTGAGGATTGGGGATTGGGAAGCCAAGGTACTTACCAAATTCATTAGTGGACTTAATACCAAAGAGGTTGGTTAGAAATAATTTGAAATCTTGGGGGCAATACTTAGGTAGGACAATCCTTGATTTGGATTTATTAATGGGTAGCCCAGATTCATCACAAAAAAGTCCATGCATGACTTAATGCAATGACTAGTCTTTTTGTTTGCTTTTCCCATCATGGTAATATCATCAGCAAAGAAGATATGGGAAAAAGAGGGGTCTTTATGTCTAAAATAGATTGGGTCCCATCGTAATGTGTCTACTTGGTGGTTTATTAGTCTAGATAGAAGTTCAAGGCAAAGTATGAATATATATATATGAAGATATGGGATCACCCTGACGAATACCTCGACTAGGCTGGAAAAAATTTATTCTAGCACCATTTACTATGATACCCATAGAGCTAGTACAAATGCAATGCATGGCTAGATGAGATAACTTAGGGGAAATTGGAAATATTTAAGAGTCTTATGCACAAAAGACCATTCAAATCGATCAAAGGCCTTTTCCAAATCTAATTTGACGATCATATCAAAGTTAGATTTCTTGTTCTACGAAGATTATTCATAATTTCTAGGATGATAATGGAATTATCGCAAGCTCTTCTATTCTTGATAAAGCTAGATTTCATAGGACTAATAAGACAAGGAAGAAAAGTTTTTTTCCTATTAGCAATAATTTTAGTGATTATCTTGTATGAGCTATTGCAAAGACCAATAGGTCGAAATTTTTTGAGGTTGTTTGCATTGGTAAACTTAGGAATGAGACAAACAAATATATCATTGATACCATTGGTAGTGATTGGGATCCGAAGACCTTGTGACAGAAGCTTATTACAGAGTTACCAATGATATGCCAATACTTCTGATAAAAAAAATGAAGGATGCCATCCGGGCCAGGAGCCTCAAAGGGTTTAAAAGAAAATAAAGCTTTAGTAATTTTCGAATTGTCTAGAGGACTATCCAGACTACTTAAGTCCACTTTCTTAAGAAGGGAGGCATCACCTATGTTAATAATTTTTTGGGGAGGAAATTTTAGAAGTCATAAAAGCATCCCTAAAGAATGATAGGGTATGGTCTAGAATTTGTTTTGGATCCGAGATCCAATCCCCGCTATTATTAGTGAAGTACATAATAGCATTATGAAGTTTACGATTTGAGGCCATGATATGAAAGAACTTGGTATTAGCCTCACCCTCGTTGATCCAATTTATTCTAGATCAAAGCTTTCAGAAATCATGTTCCATTTCTAAAATTGAGTAATAATCTTGCTGTAATTTTAACTCTAGATCTTGTAAGAAATAGTTAACATGGTAATTAGGAGAAGATTGGATTCCACTTAGATTAGCAAGAATTCTTCTTTTCTTTTTGAAAATGTCTCCAAAAGTTTTATTTTTCCAAATGATAACCTTATCTCTAAAGGTTTTTTGGTCACCAATAAGGTTATTACTAGCCCAGCAGTGTTTCACTAAATTAATATTGTCCGGATGTCTACACCAAATTATTTCTAAATGGAAAGGCTTATTAAAGTGATTCACATTTTTTGGGGAGAGGCTAAGTAACAAGGGGTTATGATCAGAATGGGTTTTTAGGAAGGTGGATTACCACTGCCTTAGGATATATGGATAACTAATCCTTGTTAACAAAAAATCTATCTAGTATCTCCATAATTAAACCCTTAGATTTCTTCCTATGATTAGACCAAGTATACTTTGGTCCTTTATAACCAAGGTCTAATAAGTGGCAATTGTTAATATTATTCTAAATGGAGTTGCTACGCCTACAGTTAATGGGGTTACCCCCCATCTTATCGTTTGTACTAAGGAAATCGTTAAAGTCTCCCCCTAATAACCATAGACCCTTGTAACTAGTGCTAATATTTTTTATATTATTCCATAATTCCCTTCTTTTGTCAGTTTTAGTGCTAGCATATATAGAAGAAAAAAGCCAAGAGGAATGAGAGGGGATTACCTCAATAGTTGCATGAATCTCCTGATTTCTCCTAATTAACAAAGTTATGAACCTTAACAACACTAGAATCCTAGAGAATAACCATGCCTCTATATTGGCCATCACTTGGTACTTCAATCATCTCAGAGAAGGAAAAGTCACTAAAAAGGGAGATGTGATTCTCCATTCTCGTTTCCAACCGTGTAACCATGCATGGCCTATGTGTATCTATCATTTCTCTAAAATTAACCCTGAAGTTTTCATTGTTTCCTCTACGGATGTTCCATATTATAATATTTTTAGGCCTAAACATCATTGCTTGGTTGTTTGTTGGACCATTGTCCATCTGAGCTTGCAGCACTGGGCTCCTCCTTTGTGAGGGTACTAGAATCATTGCATGATTTCCTACCGTAGGATCCTGAGGGAGCCTCACATCCATTGAGCAATTGTAAAGTGATGGAGGGTAACTGAGCACATATCTCTTCGCTAGTAGGTCCCTGAAATGAAACACTTTTACCTCGTTGAGACATAAAAATTGTAGGACTGGTCCGGACCCCACTAGGTTTATCTCCTCTTCCTCCTCCATATGCATTTTCTGATTCTGGTGCATTGGGAGGCTAAGCATGTGGAGTTGGGTGGGGTACTGGTGGTGGATCAGGTTGTGTCACTTGTAGTGGGACATTTGGTGGATTTTGTTGTTGAGCTGGATTTGCATGGGGAGGGACTTGCATTTGAGGATTTAGTTGAGCTTGTGCATTGTCCACTGGGAGGGACCAAAGCATGAAGATAGGATACATTTTGTGATTTCCCCTAGAAGAAATAATGGAAGTTCCACTTGGACATTGTGATTCTTGATAGGATTGAAATAAGGTGGTAAGCTTTACTGATTTCTCATGGCTTGATCTTGACTTAAGTTCATCGAAGGAGCAAGAGGATGAAGGATGTTATTCATCCACACATGGTTGAGGTAGTTGTTCATTTCCATGTGCATTCCCTTTGACACTAATTGGGCTAGGAAGTGAGAGTTCTGGAGGACAATCACTGTCTCTTGGCCATCCAGTACCATATTGAATATTATTGCATGGCCCATTAGAGCTTGTTCCACCCATGAGAGGGGTTGATGATCTTAGGGTAGAGGGGTTGAATGAAGAAAATTTGATTGTTTGCTTGAGTGTTTGGGGGAAGAGGTGGATTTGACATGTTTAGAGCACGTTTGTGTCTCACTATTTGGACAAGTCGAAACCTCCTTCTCTGTGAGATTGGGATCCTTGGCATTTTTAAAGGGGAGTTGGTGGATTATATATTGATAGTGTGTTGGATTTTCTTCGACTGGTATTGAGCTCACCGATAGAGTATAGTGGTTAATTATAGTAGGATCTATTTTCATATCTTTGATGTTGCTTAGAGGAGGGATTTGAAATATTTTTGTTAGATTGTATAGTCGAGACGTGGTTGGGTACTTTAGCCATTTGTGTGTTATCCATGAGTTGCATGGACACGTGTAACTTGTTTAGAAGAAGAGGCTTATCCCCCATGCAAGTTGAATTATTATTATTAGGGGTGATTAGAGGGTCATTTGGAAGATGGCGTGTATTGGGGGGTTATTAAGCATGCTGATAGGGTTGCTTAGGGTTTCATTACCCTTAGGTAGGGAATTACTGACTTGCATGTCATTTAATTGGTTGTGTTTTATATAAGCCATTTGTACAGGGATAATTTGGTTTTTTTCCACGTCATTTGCCATGCAGATTGGTTTGTTAATATCAATATTAGTTTTATCTAATTTATCAAGCTTTGGCGGAGGAATCAAAGCATCAAACATATTTCCAGTAGCAATATACATCTTAGCTAGCTGATTTTTTCCATGAACTTTAGGAGAAGCAGCAGTAGTGATATTACCATTATCAAGAGATCTTCCTGATGAATACTCATTTAATAAGAGAGATGGAGATATACCTGGAAGAGGGGGGGTGATTGGATCGTGAGACTTATCAGAGATGGAGTGTATCACCTTTGTATTATGAGTGAATTTTTTCTTCTGGGGAACACAACCGTTTGCCAGTTGCTTTCCTTGGGCAGGGGTGTGAAATCTTCCATTTTGTCTTGAGTTCCAGCCAATTCTTTGGATTGGTTGCAGGCTTTAACTCCCTGGGTATTAGCAGGGGGTCCTCGATATTATGTCTTGGCAATTGGCCATTGAATGTCCTAGTTTGCCACAATTTTTGCATAAAAAATTAACTCCCTCATAGTGGATTTCCTGCTTATGTTGGCCAATGAAAACATAAGGGGTAACTGGCACTTCAAGAGGAACTTCAATGCAAAGTCTAGCATATCTTCCTCTAAGGGTAGATGAAGTACATGCATCAATCTTTAATAATCTACCAGTTTTGTTACCAACTTTCTTTAAAATAAGACAATCATAGGATTCAGTTGGTAATTGTGGTAGTCGAATCCAAATGGCTGCATTTGATATTTTAGTCTCCGAAGCAATGAAGTTTGGAACCCATTTTTGGACTGAAAGAAAATGACCAAAAATAACCCAAGGGCCATTATAAAGTGCTTTAAGCATACTATCCTCATTATTGAACTTTGTAATGTAGAAGTCTGATCCTAGATCAATCAAAGGAAAATTTTCTTTAATTTTTCACAAATCTTGAATTTTCCTTTTAAGTATATGGTGTTGGATTCTTTTGCCTTGAAGCTTAATTATGGTTGAAAATCTCCATGGATGGTATATTATTTGAAGATCCTCCAGAGATAATTGAACCCCTTGCTTTTGATCTTGATCTAAGTGAGTAGGTTGGTCTCCATTCACTTCATTATGGAATACATATTTTCCTTCAGGGTTAGAACCAATGATCATGTGGATTTGATCTTCATGCATTCCATCTATTAATTTTTGTTTAAAACTTCGGATAAAAGGGTCAGGCACTAGGGTGGATCGTATTGGAACAATATCCGTCGGTTTTGGAGGGATTAGATGAGGGGAGTTTTGAAGTTGCATAGTTATAATTTCAGGAGTTGTTTGAAGATTGATAGAGGTAGTAATTTTCTTAAATCTTACTATTTTCAACAGTGCTAGAAGTGAGTGTGAGCAAGTGCACGTTTTTAAATTTAAATTAGGTGTCTACAATATATTTATAGTAGCTAGTGAGGAATAAGTTTATCATATATTAGGGAATCGTTGGTGCAGAATTAGCTAATGTTTGGACAGAAATTTGGTTGAAACTTATGAAAAATGATTTATGGAAGTTAATATTGTGTTTGGACTTTGCACAAGAATTTTACTTGAAAAGAGGTTGAAGCTTTGGGAGGAAAAAACTTGAAAAACTAGTCTAAGTAGACGTTCGGATATAGATAATTGGTTGAAACTTGAAAAAAAAAAGGAGTTTTTGAAGTTGTGTTGAAACATAATTTTTGGAAGTTGAAGTTGTGTTTGGACATGTATTTTACTTGAAAAAAAGTTGATGTTTTGTGAGTGGAAGAAATATTTTCTCCCAAAAACTAGCCCAAGGAACTGGAATTTTTTTTTTCCCAAAAACTGATCAAATTTCATGTATAAATAATGTTTTTAAAAAAATCAAAAACTACACAAAAACTGGTTAGTTTTTACAATCAAACAATATTTTCAAAATATTATTTTGAAAAAAAGTAAAAAAAAAAAAAACTTATGGGCCATATAGGAGCTTAGATCTTAAGTGCTAGAACAAATATATATCATTTGAGTTGCTAACAAATATAAAACATATATAGATCGAATTGCTCGCATGCAAGAAGTAGAGCAACCCTACAAAATGCAAATTTACTTTTTCATGGCGAATCTATGATTGAAATCAATGAATTTATTATAAATCTAATATATGTGATGGCGACTGCACCTTCTTATGACACATGTAATAAGTCCTTTTATGTCTCGAGTCAAATCCATGGCAATGCAAAGCCTAACAACAACGTTTAACTACGAAACACGAATCATTGACTTGAAGAGTTTAAGGAAGAAATGTGGTGATCAATACATAATTCGAAAACAGGCAACCAAAAAAAAAATTAAAAAATTAAAAACAGGGTAACAATGCCATATAATCCGATATGTTTTTTGCTAAGATAAATAAAAGATGTAAAGAAAACAACATAAGAAGGAGAATATTCCATGAAAGGACTCCTTGCTACTCAGATCCATGCCAGCTGCATAATCACTTACGTTCCTTTGGAGTAGTACCTGCATTTGAAAGGGTGCAGATAAACTTTTATAAATTTTAAATTATAGAATAGACTAATTTTCTTTTGGATTTGTATTTCAAGAATCAAATTGAAACTACTAAAGCAGAAAAATAACTTACAGAAGCTTGGATTTTGCTTAAGCATACGCAAGTGGGGATCCACTGGTTCACCTCTTGCGGCAAAGCTTGGGTCATAAAGCCGGTTGGTAATAGGCCTACTTTTCAAGTTTCCAAGTATAATTATTTCACATTTGAATTCTTCTATTTTCATGCGCTAATAATTTAAATTGATAATTGCTTTTGCTTTGTGATAATTTTAGACCCGTATAATTAGTATTATGACTGATATGTTGTTTCAGTTTGATTTGGTTTTGTTTTTGGAAAACTTAAAATTGGATTTTTTTTTTTTTTAAATCAAACAGTTATTTCTAATTTATCATTTTTATCTAAAAGATATTACCTGCGAACCCACGGCGAGTCTCTTCTCGGCTGGCTATTCTGCTTCGCTTTGTTTTCTCCCTCAACAACCGCTTTCTGCATTCATCCCATAAAAGAAATTAAAAACACACTCCTACGTGTTTTAAACTATTATGAATACAAATCTTTTTCAAAATAAAATTTTAAATAATATATGCAGATAAAGTGAAATGTAAATTATTATTGATAATATTAGAGATGAAACGTACTCCAGAACGAGAAGATGATCCAATGAGTGGCATTCTACCACGTGGATGATTAACCTACATCCATTTTATATATATTAAAAAGAGAGGATAATTTTTAAAATATTATTTCTAAGTTTATTTACAAAACTACTCAAGAATAGATAAAAACATATAAATGATTTTGATATGGTTATACCCTTGCACTATTAGCTAATAGACCTCCAGCAGCAGGAAGGGGAGCCTGAATAGTGTTGGCATTGTGTCCCTATACCAAAAGATGATAATACACGTAAAGTTGAATTCCAAGGCATCAACCAAATATGGAAAATATTTAAAATAAACAAATACGTAAAGGAAAGGAAGCCAAGGAAAAACAAACATACACCTAGCGATAAATTTGGGCCAAGAGTAAAATTGAGTTCGGGATGTTGATTGATTTCAGGCCTGTCAAGTAAAAGAGTATGAGTTTATAGATGTTTATATTTAAATTGTATATTTTGACAAACTAGCGAAGGATATTCCATTAATAATGAATATACAATAAGTAGATAATAAAATAACTCAAATGTCCACCTTGGCACAGCCTTGTTTCCTTGTGACACACTCCCCATGTTATCCTCATAGCTTTTCAGCAGCAAATTATTCCTTTTGAGGTTTAGGACAAGCATGTTAAACTCATCTGCCTTTGTTGGAGCATTTTGGTCCTTTTCAACCAAATCAAAAGAATGTACATTAGCTTGTAATTACATATATTAATTCGGAGAAAATGACTCACTATGGTCTTAGGAAAAAAAATCAATTTTCATTAATGGTAACATTAAAAAATGAAGAAATTATATTAATGAATAGACCACTTTGATATGTAGTTACCAGAAAAGAACCAAATAGTATCTGACGTTGCTGCTGCACAGGAGGATCAGCAGACACAGTAGCACTCGATGACTCAATTTCAGCAGAGGTTGAATCGACATTGTTTTGATCATTGTTGTTGTTGGTGCTTCCCTGTGACAATGCTTCTCCACTTGACGACATTTTGGTTTCAAAAGTTACCTGAGGGTCATAAAATAGGAAACGGAATTATTAATTCCTTGTAAATTTAGTGTGTCACAGAAACACAAGTATTGCAGCACATAGTACAACATATAATAATCATATCTAGTCTAAATATATCTACTCCAATCAATTGTTCTTATAATATTCTAACTGGAAAGATAAACATTAGGAAAGAACCGATAAGTTTTATTAAGATGATTAAACTATGGTAACATTTATTACATGACGTTAGCTCAAGCCATTAGTATCTAGCTCAACGTAAGATTTCTTAACTTTTCCTTGTTCATTTCAACGTATTTAATTTGAAATTAATGGCAAACGTTGATGTACTCATCCTTAGTTCCTTCAAATATTATGCTCCGATAGATTTCATGTTTTAAACGATAAAAAAACACAATTAACAATTGTGGCGATGCAATTAGAGAATCTATGGTGGATTGATGTAATTAGTTGCGATATAAAATTGGAAACTTTATAATTGATTGAATAAGAAAAAAACAACAACCCATGTAATGATATATCTCCAGAAAAAAAAAAAAAAGACAGAATGAAGAGAGAAGGTAACGTTCGAATGATAAACATCAAATAATGAAAAGAAGGAAAAGGACAACAAAAAGAAGTGCCTCTACATGCAACAAGATGTTATAATTTACGTACAATCTTAAATAGACCAAGAACACGTAGCAATCAACAACAACACGAACCTGTATAAAATAAAAAAGAAAACAAATATTAGAACGTCTATATACCTGAATAAAGAAAAACAAAATCAAATCAAAGTTAGGTCTTGGTATTAATTTTTATCATTGAAAAATGTTGTATATTCAAAAGATCACTAAGAAAAACCCCAACATGCAAGACAACGATATACGTATAGGACTCAAAATCTTTCTCCAACTTTTGTAGCTGTTAGAAAGACACAACGGTGATTGTTCTATAAGATTGGAAGTGATTATACAAGCAGAATGCAGGTACAAAAAAAGAGAACAAAGTTAGAACGATTAAACCCTCAAATGTGAAGAAAAAATATTTTGATAATTAGAGGAGAAAAAGAGGAAATTACTCTTGAGTCTTGAGATGTGGTGGAAACATAGGGAGGAAATGGCTCTATTTATAGGTACATGAAACCCTCAAATGTGAAAAGGTGGCCCAGAAAAGTGGACCATGCCCCCTTCCCCCCCCCCCTTAATTTCTTACTAATTACATTATGACAAGTGAAAAAAGAATAAAAATAAATAGGCTTCCTTTTTAAGATTGAGGCAATCTTGTATTTTTTACCCAAAATATAAACAAAAAAAAGGTTAAATAATAAGAATTACAAATTAAAAGCGGAAAGACAAGCTTAAATGTAACGACCGACCGGTCATTTCGCTTTCTAGATTTTCGTTCCCTTAATTAAGACTCTCCATATGTGCTTTTACTTTTTTATAACTTGCGGGGATGGTTGGTTGGGGTTGAAATCGAAAGATTTAGTTCCTCAATAGTGACCCAAGATAGCCAAGTTTGACTTGAGTCAACATTTTGAGTAAACGACCTCAGAACAGGGATTTGATGGTTCCAATAGGTTCGTATGATAATTTTGGACTTGGGCGTGTTTCGGATAATGTTTCGAGTGTGTAACGACCTGGCCGATTGTTTTGAGTATTGTAACCACGTTCCCTCATTTATCACTTCTTGTATGTTTAATTATGGTTATGTGACTTACCAATGTAGTTGGTTCGGTTTTGGGGAGTTTTTGGAGTGAAAATAGGGCACTTAGTCCCAAGGTTGAAGGCTTAAGTTGGAAGAGTTGACAGGAGTTTGACTTTTGTGTAGACGACTCCGGAATAAAGTTTTGATAGTTCTAATAACTTCGTGTGGTAATTTTGGACTTAGGCGTATGTCTAGATGTTGATTTGGAGGTCTGTAGGTCGTTTTGGCTTAAATTTGAGAAAGTTGAAAAATTGAAGGTTTGGAAGTTTGACCGAGAGTTGACTTTATTGATATCGGATTTTGGTTCTGGGAATTGATATGGGCCCATTGTATCATTTATGACTTATGTTCAAAATTTGAGGTCAATCGAAGTTGGTTGGTATGATTTGGCGTTAGTTTTAGAAGATAAAAATTCATAAGTTCATTAGGGTTTAATTGGGGTGCGATTCGTGATTTTAGTATTGTTTTATGTGATTTGAGGCTTCCACTAAATTTGTATCGTATTTTAGGACCTGTTAGTATGTTTGGATAGGGTCCCGGGGGCCTTGGTGTGTTTCGGATCTAGTTTGGACTCACTTTGGACTTTGTCGAATAGCTGATGTATGTGCTTCTGGTTTCCTCTTTCGCGGTCGCGAGAAGAAGGACGCGATCGCGGAGGGTAAGGTCTAGCAGGTGGGAATTTCTTCTATGCGATCGCGTGGTTTAGGCTGCGATAGCGAAGCCCTGAGTGAGTTGTGCTACGCGACCACGTGGGAGGAGAAGTGTTCGCGAAGAAGGAAGAGGAGGCCTGGGATTGCCACGCATTGTTCATCACGATCGCGTGAGGATGTCCGCGATCGCGTAGGTCAGGGAAATTAGTCACCGCATTTGCGACCTGAAGTGTGCATTCGCATAAAAGGTTTTTGGTTGCTGAAGGTTTTGTTCTTCGCCATCGCATGGGAAATTCCGCGATCACGAAGTGTAATCATTAAGCAGCATGTTTAAGATTCCAAATTGAGGGTTAGAGTACAATTTTCATATTTTGAGTTGTAGAGCTCGGTTTTGAGCGATCTTGGAGGAATTTTTCATGCCTTGGATCGGGGATAGTATTGTTGACTTGGATTTGCTAATATTTCAAGATTCCATCTTCGTTTTTAGAATTTAAACATGAATTAAAGTGAAGAAATGGGGGATTGTGGAAATTTTTTAAAAATGAAAAATGGAGGTTTGAAAGTCGATATGAGGTTGAAATTGGACGATTTTTGTATGGTTAGACTCGTAATTGAATGGGTATTCAGATTTTATGATTTTTTTTTGTTTTCGAGGCATGGGCCCGTGGTTGACTTTTTGTATTAACTTATTGATTTTGACAAAGATCAAAACTTTATTGTTTGAAGTTTGTTCCTATAGCCTTATTTGTTGATATTGAGTTGTTTGTGACTAGATTCGAGTAGTTTGGAGGTTGATACATGTGGGATGGGCTTGTTGGAGTTGTGATTTGTGCGGTTTAAGGTAAGTAACACTTCGAAACATGGATTTGAGGGTATTTAACCCTAAGGACTATATTATATGAAAGATATTGGGGTGATGTATGCGCTTGGCGTCAGGCTTGTGTGCATGCACCGATTTATTCGTAGTTTGGGGAGGCCTTTAGGTTAATACCAGGTCTTTTTGCTATCATACCATTTTACCCCCGCGTCACCTCTATTTGTGTGATTATTTGAACTATGAATCATGTTAGACATCTTGTCTAGGCTTCGCGCTAACTGTTTGAGATTTGGTAGGGCTATTCTTGTTGTTTCTAAGTTATATACCTCATTTGTACACATGTTCTCAGTCATGATATTATATCCATGTATGATATCGCTGTCTCAGAACTTATTATTTGATTTCTCACATGTTGCTGATATTTCTTAAGGGTAAAACTGTTTAATTGAATATTTGAGATGTGCTCATCTGAGACTTGAATGGTAAATGACCAGGTTTGGGCCATAGAGCCGGTTTGGTACTGAATTTGAGGTGACGCGTACGCCAAGCATGTATTGGGCTAAGTGTTATTGTTTTCAGGCGACGCGTGCACCAGGCCTTATTATTGTTGCCCCTCCAAAGTCTGACATGCCAGTAGTGGGCGTAGGCACATTGTTTCATATATGTGCTTGATGATGGGCAGATATGCTAGGCACCCGTAGTGTCACAGCCCAATTTTTCACCATCGGGAGTCGTGATGGCGCCTACTAGTGAAAGCTAGGAAAGCCAATTTGTCCAATTATTTAACCATTTCCATATTAATCCCTTAGAAATTCCAAAACAACATAACAAAAATAGCGGGAATAATGTTAATAAAAATAGTGCGGAATACGAAAACTTAATAGTTTAGATTAATACAACTGCGGAAGTCTAAGTACAACTCTACCCAGAATTTGGTGTCACAATTTCACAGACTATCTAAGATAACTACAAATAAGGGTCCGAAAGATAAATACAAGCTGTTCCGGAATTACATGGAAGAAACAATATAGAAAGATAAAAGGAGATGCGAGGGACTGCAGACGCATGAATGACTACCTCGGGTCGCCTTAATGGACTGAAGACGACACCCTTACTGTAGTCCAAAAGCTGCAACTCCGGGATCTGCACATAGTGCAGAGTGTAGTGTCAGCATAACCGACCCCATGTGGTAGTAAGTGCCTAGCCTAACCTCGATGAAGTAGTGACGAGGCTAGGACCATCCTACCAAACAAACTTATGAAGTTAAATCATATACAGTAGGAAATAAAGACAGAAATATACAGTTAAGGATAGGAAGGGGAAACATATTGCGGGGATCATCAAATAATGGCAGAAGAACAACAGATAAATATAAGGAACACTAAGGTTCAATTATCAACAAGAACCATAAATAAAAGGCAAGTGCATGGCATCATCCTTTGTGTTTTTACTCTTGTCCTCACCATAAGAATCAATAAAATCTGCACGGCATCACCCTTCGTGCTTTTACTCTCGTCCTTACCATAAAATCAATATAGTCGGCGTGGAATTATGCATGCAATACCCTTCGTGCTTTTAACTCATAATATTAGCACGGCGTCACCCTTTGTGCATAACACTCTCAAATCATATACGGCATCACCCTTCGTGCTTTACACTCTCTCACAAATATCATGCACGGCATCACCCTTCGTGCTTTAGCACTCTTCCTCACCCAAGCAATAATCACAAGCAATTTGGGCAAGAGAAAATCAACCATATTTCAATAAAATCCCGGCAAGGGAACATTAACAAAACAACAATATCTCGGCAAGGGAAAACAACATCATGAATAATAACGTCCCCGCAAGGGAGATAATATCATAAACTCTTCTCTTTGACACATTAACTTCACAATTTAATTCTCAACTTGAGCCAACGCTCTACAATGTTCAACAATTAAATTCTCAACTTGAGCCAACACTTTACAATGTTCACTTTTCAATAATACTTCCACAAGTCATATTCCTCAATAGAAATCATCATATAAAGGAGGAACAATATGAAATAGAGTCACATTAATCATAACATAAGACTCACGGGCATGCTTGATACCGACGTATAGATACTCATCACCATGCCTATACGTCGTACTCAATAATTAACACATAGCAAATAAGACTCAATTCCTAATCCCTCAAGCTAAGGTTAGACCAAACACTTACCTCGATGCCACAACCACAATACAAGCCTCAACTACCGCTTTACCTCTTGTTTCTACCACCAACTCGCTTGTATCTAGCCATAATTTACTTAACGATATTAATAAATGCTAAATGAATTAATTCTAATGCATGAAAATAGGTTTTCCAATAATTTTCCCAAAAAGTCAAAATTCGACCCTGGGCCCGCTTGGTCCAAACCTGGAATTCAGACCAAAACCCGATTACCCATTCACCCCCGAGCCCAGATATATAATTAGTTTTGAAATCCGACCTGAGGTCTAAATCCCCAAATTTTCATATTCTTAGGTTTTACCCAAAATCTCCAATTCCACCATGAAAACCCTAGATTCTAGAATGAAATTGTGTTAAAAGAATTTAAGGAGTAAAAGGAATAAGTTAAAAATCACTTACTAGTAGTTTGGGAGAAGAAAGAGAGTTTGTAAAATCGCCTCTTATGTTTTAGGGTTTTGAAAAGTGAAAAATAACTGAAAACTCCGCTTAAATATACTCCTCTCGAACCCTCTCCGCAGACCGCATAAAACGATTGCGGCCGCGGAGCTCCACCGCGGACCGCAAGAAATCGAGCGCGGCCGCAAAGGCTTGGCCTTGCTCACCGCGGACCGCATAAATCCCACCGCGGTCGCGAAGACCCTAGCGTGGTCGCGAAGGCTTCACCACGGACTGCGAAACCTGGCTTTAGAGACCTGCAACTTCTCTGAAGCTGCAACTTTTTTTCTAAGTGTAAAAACATCTGAAACCTATCCAAAACTCACCCGAGTCGTCGCGGCTCCAAACAAAATATGCATGCTAAGTTGAAAACATCATATGGACTTACTCGTACGATCAAATCATCAAATTAACACCTTTAACAACGAATTAACATCAAAATTAAAGGAATTTCAAGTCCGTTATTTAACCTTCACATCAAAATTATTTAACATCAAAATTAAAGGAATGACTTGACATCAAAATTATTTAACCTTCTTATGACTTCTTAAGTTCTATTTTTAACAATCGATGGTCCGATTCACGTCATTTCAAGTCCGTTTCTTACCAAATTTTACAAGCTCAACTTAAATTCCATATTAGACCTACACCGGGCTCCGCAATCAAAATACGAGCCCGATACCATCAAATTCAAACATATTTCATTTCCAAAAACACATATATATTTCAGAAAATAATTTTCTTTAAAAATTTATTTCTCGGGCTTGGAACCTCGGAATTCGATTCCGGGCATACGCCTAAGGACCTTATTTTCTTGCAGACCCTCTGGGACCGTAGAATCACGGGTCTGGGTCCGTATACCCAAAATATTGACCGAAGTCAACTCAAATTCATTTTAAAGGCAAAATTTACTATTTTCCCAAATTTTCACATAATGGCTTTCCGGATAAATGCCGAACTGCGCATGCAAATCGAGGTGAGAAAAAAGAGGTTTTAAGGCCTTTGGACACGAAATTTATTTCCAAAACACTCCACCTATAAAACAACCGTTCGTCCTTGTACCTAAGTCGGAGAAAAGATAGGTATATCAGCTCCGCATAGCGGACTCGGACTCCCATGTCGCTGCCTCAACAGGCTAACCCCTCCATTGAACATGAATAGAAGGAAAACTCTTTGATCTCAACTGACGAACCTACTGGACAGTGCTGAAATCTAACACGTGGAATGGATCGTCGTGATACTTCCGAAGCATGGACACATAAATCACTAGGTGCATGGCTGATAAGCTCGGCGACCACGCAAGTCTATAAGCCACCTCTCCCAATCGATCAAGACTCTCAAACGGGCCAATGAATCTAGGGCTAAGCTTGCCCCTCTTTCCAAATCTCATCATGCCCTTCATAGGCAACACTCAGAGCAACACCCGCTCGACGACCATGAATGCGACATCACGGACCTTGCGGTCAACATAACTCTTTTGCCTAGACTAAGGTGTACGAAGCCTATCCTGAATGATCCTGACCTTGTCCAAGGCGTCCTATACTAGATCCGTACCCAACAACCGAGCCTCTCCCGGTTCAAACCATCCAATCGGCGACCGACACCGCTTACCATATAAAGCCTCATAAGGAGCCATCTGGATACTCGACTGATAGATGTTGTTGTGGGCAAACTCCGCTAAAGGCAAGAACTGATCCCACGAGCCTCCAAAGTCAATGACACAAGCTCGGAGCATGTCCTCCAAAATCTGAATAGTACGCTCGAACTGCTCGTCCGTCTAAGGATGAAATGCGGTGCTCAACTCGACCCGTGTGCCCAACTCACGCTGAACTGCTCTTCAGAAATGTGAGCTAAACTGCGTACCTTGGTCCGAAATGATATACACGGGCACACCATGAAGACGAACAATCTCCCAGATATAGATCTCAGCTAAACTCTCGGAAGAATAGGAGACTGTCGCAGGAATGAAATGTGCTAACTTGGTTAGACTGTCAACAATAACCCATACTACGTCGAACTTGCTCTGAGTCCGTGGGAGTCCAACAATGAAGTCCATAGTGATACACTCCCACTTTCACTCGAGAATCGCAATCTTCTGTAACAACCCACCAGGTCTCTTATGCTCGTACTTAACATATTGACAATTCAAACACCGAGTCACATACGCAACAATATCCTTCTTCATTCTCCTCCACCAATAATGCTGCTGCAAATCCTGATACATCATAGCAGCGCCTGGATGAATAGAGTAACAGGAACTGTGGGCCTCCTATAAAATTAACTCTTAGAGTCCATCCACATTAGGCACACAAACTCGACCCTGAACCCTCAAAACTCTATCATCTCCTAATGTAACATGCTTAGCACCACCGTGATGCACCATGTACCTAAGGACAAACAAATGAGGATCATCATACTGCCGATCTCGGATACGCTGCAATAAAGAAGAACGAGCGACTTTGCAAGCTAACATACGGCTGGGCTCAGAAGTATCAAACCTCACGAACTGATTGGCCAAAGTCTGAACATACAAAGCAAGCGTCTCTCACCGACTGGAATATATGCAAGACTGCCCATACTGTCTGACTTCCTACTCAAAGCATCGACCACTACATTGGCCTTTCCCGAATAGTATACGATGGTGATATCATAGTCCTTTAATAGCTCCAACCACCTTCTCTGCCTCAAATTTAGCTCCTTCTGCTTGAACAAGTATTGCAAACTCTTGTGATCTGTGAACACCTCATATAACACACCATATAGATAATGCCTCCAAATGTTCAATGCGTGAACAATGGCTGCTAACTCAAAATCATGAACTGGATAATTCTTCTCATGAATCTTCAAATGACGCGAAGCATAAGCAATGACCTTGCCATCCTGCATCAACACCGCAACAAGTCCAATACGAGATGTATCACAATAAACTATATATGGCCATGAATCTGTGGGCAAAACCAAAACACCGTCACCATAGTCAAAGCTGTCTTGAGCTTCTGAAATATTGCCTTACACTCGTCCGACCACCTAAATTGGGCACCCTTCTAGGTCAACCTGGTTATCGGGGCTGCAACAGATGAAAACCTCTCCACAAACCGACAATAATAGCCTGCCAAGCTCGAGAAACTATAGATCTTTGTAGCTGATGCGGGTCTAGGCCAGTTCTTGACTGCCTCTATATTCTTCGGATCTACCTGAACACCCTCTGCTGATACAACATGACCCATGAATGCAACTGAACTGAACCAGAACTCATACTTCAAAAACTTAGCATACAACTGACTATCTCTCAAAGTCTGAAGGACCACTCTCAGATGTTGCTCATGCTCCTCCCGGTTACGGGAATAGATCAAAATATCATCAATGAAAACTATCATGAACGAATCCAAGTAAGGCTTGAACACTCGGTTCATCAAATCCATAAAAGTTGCTGGGCATTTGTCAACCCAAATGACATCACCAAGAACTCATAATGCCCGTACCAAGTGCGGAAAGCTGTCTTAGGGACATCAGATGCCCTAATCCTCAACTGATAGTAGCTAGATGTCAAGTCAATCTTCAAAAATACCTTGGCAACCTGAAGCTGATCAAACAAATCATCAATTCTCGGCAATGGATACTTATTCTTGATTGTAACCTTGTTCAACTGCCGATAATCTATACACATCCTCATCGATTCGTCCTTCTTCTTAACAAACAACACCGGCGCACCCCAAGGCGACACACTAGTTCTAATGAAGCCTTTATCAAGCAAGTCTTGCAACTTCTCCTTCAATTCTTTCAACTCAGGAGGGGCCATACGATATGGCAGAATAGAAATGGGTTGTGTTCTAAGAGCCAAATCAATGCAAAAGTCAATGTCCTAGTCGGGTGGCATACCCGGCAGGTCTGAAGGAAATACCTCAAGAAACTCATGAACAACAGGCATAGAATCCATAGAAGGAACCTTAGCACTAGAATCACGAATATATGCCAAATAGGCCAAACACCCCTTCTTGAGCATACACCGAGCCTTCATATATGATATAACACTATGTGTAGAATGAACATGAGTTCCTCTCCACTCTAAACGAGGCAACCCCGACAAGGCTAAGGTCACAATCTTGGCATGATAGTCCAAGATAGTGTGGTAAGGTGATAACCAGTCCATCCCCAATATGACATCAAAATCAACCATGTCCAACAATAACAAATCTACTCGAGTCTCAAGACCCCCGTTCACAACTATACATGAACTATGGACATGATCTACCACAATAGAATCACCCACTAATGTAGACACATATACATGAGCACTCAAAGAATCACTAAGCATGACCAGATAAGGTGCAAAATAAGATGACACATAGTAGTATGTAGATCCTGGATTAAATAGAACTGAAGCATCTCTATTACAAACCAGAACAATATATGTGATAACTGTATTGGAAGCCTCAGCCTCAAGCCTTGCTGGAAGAGCATAACATCGGGGCTGGCCCCCACCACTCTAAACTACATCTCTAGGACGGCCTGCTGCTAGTTGGCCTCCACCTCTAGCAGCCTGACCTCCACCTCTAATACTTCTACCTCCACCTCTAGCACCTCTACCTCCACCTCTAGCTGGCTGAGCGGGTTGAGAGAGTCCCTCAATGAACCTCACCACTCTCTCTATCTCTTAGTGGGAAGTATAAGAAGAACATGACGAGCCAAATCAATAAACCTGGTCTCGTACTGAGTAACAATCATAGAACCCTGCTGGAGACGCTCAAACTGCCTTCGATATTTCTCCCTCTTAGTGATAGGAAGAAACTTCTCTAGAAATAACTGCGAAAACTGATTCCATGTCAAAGCTGGTGACCCAGCTGGTCTAACCAAACAATAATCTCTCCACCAAGTCTTGGCGGATCCAGACAAACGAAAAGAAGCAAAGTCGACCCCAATTGTCTCCACTATCCCCATGTTCCTGATAACCTCATGACAACTATCTAAATAATCCTGGAGATCCTTAAAAGGTGAACCACTGTAAGTGGTGGTGAAAAGCTTGGTGAAACCTATCCAACCTCTACAAAGCCACCGAAGACGTAGCTGATCTATCACCGGTCTATGCTGTTGCTCAGCTGAAGAAGCGGTACGTGACCTCTCCATTCGCGAAAGGACAAGAGTAGAGGTTTCAATTTAGCAGTGAGAGAACAAAATCGCATGACGAAGAAGAATAGAAGTGAAAATTTTCCTAACTCTGTAACCTCTAGGAGATAAATACAGACGTCTCCGTACTGATCCCTCAGACTCTACTAAGCTTGTCCGTGAAGTGTGAGACCTAAGTAACCTAGAGCTCTGATACCAACTTGTCACGACCCGAATTTCCCACTATCGGGAGTCATGATGGCGCCTACTAGTGAAAGCTAGGCAAGCTAATTAGTCCAATTATTTAACCATTTCCATTTTAATCCCTTAGCAATTCCAAAACAACATAACAAAAACAGCAGGAATAATATTAATAAAAACAGTGCAGAAGACGAAAACTTAATAGTTTAGATTAATACAACTGCGGAAGTCTAAGTATAACTCTACCCAAAATTTTTGTCACAATTTTACAAACGATCTAAGAGTACTACAAATAAGGGTCCAAAAGATAAATACAAGCCGTTTCAGAATTACATGGAAGAAACAGCATAAAAAGATAGAAGGAGACGCCAGGGCCTGCGGATGCCTGCAGGACGACCTTGGGTCGCCTGAATGGAATGAAGACAGCACCCTCACTACGGTCCAAAAGTTGCAACTCCGGGTTCTACACACAGTGCAGAGTGTAGTGTCAGCACAACCGACCCCATGTGCTGGTAAGTACCTAGCCTAACCTCGGCGAAGTATTGACGAGGGTAGGACCAGCCTACCAAATAAACCTGTGTAGTTAAATCATATACAATAGGAAATAAAGACAGAAATGTACAGTTAAGAATAGGAGGGGGAAACATGCTACAGGGATCATCAAATAATGGTAGAAGAACAACAAATAAATATAAGGAACACTAAGTTTCAATTATCAACAAGAATCATAAATAAAAGGAAAGTGCACGATATCACCCTTCGTTCTTTTGCTCTCGTCCTCACCATAAGAATCAATAAAATCTCCACGGCGTGACCTTTCATACTTTTACTCTCATCCTCACCATAAAATCAATATAATTGGAACGGAATTGTACATCGTGCGGTACGACATCACCCTTCGTGCTTTTACCTCACAAAATTGGCACAACATCACCCTTTGCGCATTAACACTCTCGAAATCATACACTCCACACCCTTCATGCTTTACACTCTCTCACAAATATCATGTACGGCATCACCCTTCGTTCTTTAACATTCTTCCTCACCCAAGCAACAATCACAAGCAAATTAACAAGGGAAAATAAACAATATTTCAATAAAATCCCGTCAAGGAAACATTAACAAAACAACAATATCCCAGCAAGGAAAAATAATATCATGAATAATAACGTCCCGGCAAGGGAGACAATATCAAAGCAAAAGCATCCCTGCAAGGGAGATAATATCATAAACTCTTGTCTTTTCCACATTTACTTCACAATCCAATTCTCAACTTGAGCCAACGCTTTACAATGTTCAACAATTAAATTCTCAACATGAGCCAACGCTCTACAATGTTCAATTTCCAATAATACTTCCACAAGTCATATTCCTCAATAGAAATCATCATATAAAGCAGGAACGATATGAAATGGAGTCACATTAATTATAGCATAAGACTTACGGGCATGATTGACATCGACGTATATATACTCGTCACCATGCCTATACGTCGTACTCAAAAATTAACACATAGCAAATAAGACTCAACTCCTAATCCCTCAAGCTAAGGTTAGACCAAACACTTACCTCGATGCCACAAACACAATTCAAGCCTCAACTACCGCTTTACCTTTTGTTTCCACCACCAACTCACTTGTATCTAGTCACAATTTACTTAAAGATATCAATAAATGCTAAATGAATCAATTCTAATGCATAAAAATAGGTTATCCAATGATTTTCCCAAAAAGTCAAATTTCGACCTCGGGCCCGCTTGGTCCAAACCCGAAATTCAGACCAAAGCCCGATTACCCTTTCACTCCTGAGCCCGGATGTATAATTAGTTTTGGAATCTGACCTCAATTTGAGGTCTAAATACCCAAATTTTCATATTCTTAGGTTTTACCCAAAATCCCCAATTCCACCATGAAAACCCTAGATTCTAGGATGAAATCCTGTTAAAAGAAGTTAAGGAATAAGTTAAAAATCACTTACTAGTGTTTTGGGAGAAGAAAGAGTGTTTGGAAAATCGCCTCTTATGTTTTAGGGTTTTGAAAAGTGAAAAATAACTGAAAAGTCTGCTTAAATATACTCTTAGATCCTCTCTGCGGACCACATAAAAGTACTGCGGCCGCGGAGCTCCACCGCGGACCGCAAGAAATCGAGTTCGGCCGTGAAGGCTTGGCTTTGCTCACCGCGGACCGCATCAATCCCACCGCGGTTGCGAAGACCCCACCACGGCCGTGAAGGCTTCACTGCGGACCGCGAGACCTGGCTTCAATGACCTGCAACTTTTTTTCTAAGTGTAAAAACATCCGAAACCTATCCGAAACTCACCCGAGCCGTCGGGACTCCAAACCAAATATGCATACTAACTCGAAAACATCATATGTACTTACTCATGCTATTAAATCACCAAATTAACACCTTTAACAATGAATTTAGCATCAAAATTAAAGGAAAAATCTCATGAACTCTTAAGTTCCATTTTTAACAACCAATGGTCCGATTTACGTCATTTCAATTATGTTTCTTACCAAATTTTACAGGCTCAACTTACATTCCATATAAGACCTATACCGGGCTTCGGAACCAAAATACTGGCCCGATATCATCAAATTCAAACATATTTCATTTCCAAAAATTCATATATATTCCAGAAAATAATTTTCTTTAAAAATTCATTTTCTCGGGCTTGGGACTTTGGAATTCAATTTCGGTCATACGCCCAAGTCCCTTATTTTCCCACAGATCGTCCCGGACCGTCGAATCATGGGTCCGGGCCTGTTTACCCAAAATATTAACCGAAGTCAACTCAAATTTATTTTAAAAGCAAAATTTACCATTTTCCCCAGATTTTCACATAATGGCTTTCAGGATACACGCCGAATTGCGCGTGCAAATTGAGGTGAGACATAAAAGAGGTTTTAAGGCCTCGGTACATGGAATTTATTTCCAAAACAAGTGATGACCTTTTGGGTCATCACACGTATAATGCTAAGTATAAATACTCTTGATGGATCTACTTTGATACTATCGATTTATGTGTATACTTGACATGTAGGCATAAAAATGTACTTTTCTCATGCTAACTAGTAGTTGACTTGTTTACCCGTGTTGGGTTTTAAACTATTATACATAAAAGCATGCCTAAATTTCTGGAATGAGGACAAGTTGCTTGATATCATTGAGTTACTGTTTCTATGGTTTATCTTGTATTTATGAATTCTTATCAGTTATTGGTACTAGAATTTGACTGTGTTCTGAGATCGTTAGTGCTTTCAACCAAAGGTTATGTTGTTACTTATTGAGTACGTCGAGTCAGTTGTACTAAACTTCGCACTTCATGTGCAGATCCAGGTACATCGGGCCGAGGTGATTTTCAGGCTTGAGTCATGCCAGCTATTTAGGAGACTACGATGTAGCTGTCATACCATCTGCAGTCCTTGAAGTTCTCTTCTTGTTATATTTATATTTCTGTTTATTATGTTTAGACAGTTGTATCAGAGGATTTATTTCGTACCTTGTTTTCAGTATTGCTCGTGTACTTATTGACACCATATTTTGGGGTTGATTGTAGTGGCATTTTGACCATATTCTCAAATATTTTGTGGTATTCCTCCGCTGTTGCGTTATTAGACTATGTTATTTAGTTTTTATTATTAATCATTTGACTGTTGGATTACCTAGTGAGTTGGGTTAGGTTCTACCATAATTTATGGATTTTGGGTCATGATAGGGTTATCCAAGAGGATTTCAGCCCTTATTGTTAAATTGGCACATTGAAGGTTTCCAAGTTCTCTAAATTTCTTTTGAACTAGATTTTTGTGTAGTCGAAGTCCATTTGGGATTCCGAGCTTGAGAATAGGTCCGTATGGTAATTTATGACTTTTACACAAAATTTGGCGTCATTCGGAGTTGTCTAAGTATGATTTGATGCATTCAGAGTTAGTTGAGGAAGTTTGAAGTACATAAATTGATCAATTTGGTTTTGGAGTGCAATTCTTTGTTTCGATATTGTTTACGTATTCCGAGGGTTCGAGCAGATCCATATTATGTTTATGGATTTGTTTGTGCAGTTGGATAGGGTATCAGGTGGCTCAGGTGTGTTTCGGACAGCTCGGAGCTAAGTCCAAATTTGTTGATATACTGGTTCTAGTTTCCTTCTTCGTGAACGTGGAGTTCGTATCGCATTTGCGAAGAAGGAAATTGGGGACTATGCATTTTTTCTCTTCGCATTCGAGGTCAACATGTCACATTCGCGAAGGTTTAAGACCAGTGGCCGTCGCGTTCGCATGTGTAGGTTCGTGTATGCGTAGAAGAAGGGGGCCTGGGATGGTCAGCTACCATTACTCTTCGCGTTCGCGAGCTTAGGCTAGGCAAGCCTTCGCGATCACAAGTCTGCCCTTGCATTCGCGATGAAGAGTTTCTGGGCTTGGGAAAGCTTTTCCTTTGTGATCGCGAGACTTTGCCTTATTTTGTTCTTTTCTCTCAACTTGTGGCTGATTTTAGGGCAATTTGAAGAGGGTTTTTCATCTATCAGATTGAGTTAAGTAATCTTTATATGGTGTGAGGTTAATACATGGATTATGGGTAAATTTTAACATGCAAAATGTTGATATTTTTGAATTTTGTTGAAAACCTAGGTTTGATAAAAATGGGATAGACCACGAAAATGATTATGGAATTGAGTAAAAGTTATATATTTGCATTCGTGAGGTTATGGGTAGTATTTATTTACAGAAATGTTTCAAATCTGGGCACATGGGCTCGGGGATAAATTTTAGGAATCTTCCAAATTGGGTTGAATAATTATACTAATAGTTAAATTATAAAGTTTTGAGCATATATTGATTAGTTTGTACAACCTTTGGCTAGTTTCAGATTATTTGGCACTGATTTGAGGCTTTTAGTGTGAATTGTGGACCAGGAAGAGGACTTGGAGATGAGGTAAATCTCTTGCCTAACCTTGTTAGGGGGAATTATCTCTCTAGGTATTTTTTCAATAGTTAGTTTCTAATAATTATGGATCCTACGTATGCACGAAGTGATGAGCGTCTGTATGTAGCTAAAATCATGCTTATGTCTGGGTAGACTTAGGACTTTACCATATATTACTTGTATTATTTGCACCCAACTTTTTAGTTTAATCGCTTGAATTTTTATTTGAAATTGGATAAAGGATTTTAAAAGGCTGAGCGTCATTACTTTGAGTTTTGGCGCAATACTTGTTTATTACGGAAAATTATGCCTTCTTTGAGTATTATTCCTATGTAGTAGTCGTTGACCGGAGTTTGTAGAGTTTTCTCTATTCTTGTGGATCGAGCTTACTTAAAAATATTGAAAGATTACATTATGGATATCTGAAAAATTCAAGAGTTTTCCAAATTACTTACCTAGAGTTTCTCTTAGAATTTTCAAGTTAAACTTATTCTTATCTAATGACTTACTAAAACTTAACTCTTCTTTATTAGAAAGATATTTTCGAAATAAATGTAAGGGTACAGATTTTCCCACTCCAACGTTTTATAACGAATCTGCATTTGAGCGTTCTTATTTCGCATTGGCATGAATATAGACAAGGATTGCACAGTTTGTAGAGATAATTTAGAAGATGCACAACACATTTTCCTCCACTGCCCTAGCACTCATTTTTTTTGGAAAAACATGGGTATCCCCACTATCCAGTTAAAATAAGGTATACACTAGTTGATTAGCCTAAAAGAAAACTTTATTCAAAAAAGTAAATATGCTAGTAACTAGAAAACCATTCTCCCCTTCTCCATTTGAATATCTGGAAGAATAGAAATAACAACAACATCAATAACCTTAATTATAAGGTTCAACACACTATGTTCTACAAAAAACATGGGAATACAACTTCTTCACGAAGAAAAACCCCTTCAAATAAAGCAAATTTCTAATTGAGACTAGATGGAACAAACCCCCACCAGATACTATCAAGCTAAATATTGACGGAGCCTTCTCAAAATATACACTAGAAGCTGGCTTTGGTGGTGTGTTTAGAAACAACAATGGAGATTGGGTCGTTGGCTTTTGCAAATCAACTTATGCTTCATCAGTCATACATTGTGAATTAATGGCTCTCCATGAAGGATTTAAAATTGCTTAGGAACTTGGATTCCCAAAGATAGAGATAGAGACAGATTCAACATATGCTATAACAGTACTCTATGAAAATAACCCAAACCTCTCTAATCTAAGTTTTGAATGCAGATGTTTAATGCACTAGTTGAAGCTCCCAATCCTGAGGCATAACTTCAGGGAAGGAAATGTGATGGCCCATCTCTTGTCCAAGGAAGCAGTGAAAAACTTCCAAGTACAAGTATGATCTTAGTATTAGTTCTAAGTACGTTGTTTCTTCTGTGTGTGAAAAACTTGCCAAGTTTGGCAATGCTAATATCCTTAGGGTCTTAGTATTAGTTCTAAGTATGTTGTTTCTTGTGTGTGAAAAACTTGCCAAGTTTGGCAATACTAATATCCTTAGGGACTATGTAAGGACTTTGTAATCTTTTGCTACTAGTAATATAATATTATCCCTTTACTTAAAAAAAACGATTCTGCATTTGTCCTATATTTATGCCCCATGTCTGCTTTATACTTAATTAATATTAATACCCGTGTGATGCGCTGACACATACCATATGAAATTATAATTTTGGTTATTTGAATTATGAGCAAATAATCTTAAAATTTAAATCTCTTAAATTAAAATTATCTATAATTATTAAATATTATTTAAGAAGTAATACATGAAATTATTTCTCGTAGTGCACCACTTATTTTTTTCTCATTTGTAACAACCCAACTCGTTGATTTTAGTACTTGAATTTTATTTTGCTAATAGTAAAGTGATCTGCATTGTTTGAGCATATATGATCATATTATTTTAACAAATAATTTACCATTACTTTATTTTTCATATCAAAATCAAATAAGTTTTATTCGTCATATTTCTTGTCATGACCCAATTATAGGCCGTGATGGCGTCCAACACCGTTGTTAGGCAAGCCAACACCGATCACTAGTGGTTTCTAGTTTAAATAAATTATTAAGTAATAACATTTCCTTATTTGTTAAAACGTTTTAAAAATTTTGCGGGTGTAACATACATAAGCGGAAGCAATAAGTACTAACTAGAATCATGCAAGCAAACTCAAAATCATAAGTCTGCTAGTGAGTGTGCCAAGACCTAGTGTCACAAGTGTGTGGGCAATCTAGTAGAATATACAAAAGAATACTGCTAGCCTATTGTCTGAGAGGAAATAGACAGAAAAATAAGACATAAGGAAGACTCCAGCTGCTGTAGAACGGCTCGGAAGACAACTTACCGTGAAGTCTCGAAGTGAGGATCATCTACGCACGCCAGACGGATAACTAGATACATCTGCCTCAGATCCTGTACAATTAAGTACGGAAGTGTAGTATGAGTACATAAATAACATGTACCCAGTAAGTATCCAGTCTAACCTCAAAGAAGTAGTGACGATGGGTTGACTTAGACACTTAATATGGGCTAACAACTATATAATCAAATAGTTATGCGAAGCATGGATATCATGAATAATACTGAAAGCTCAATAACAGAAAGTGATGAGTTCTTCTTTCACAAATATAATTTCAACTTCAGTCTTATCATTTGACAGCTTACATTTCAAGGTATTTAAACAGTATAAATCATGGAGAGTTACAAATAATTATCATGCGCAAATTATGCCGAGGTCGTACGGCCCGATCCGAAATAATATTAAACGGTGCACTTCCGGAGGGTCGAATGGTGCATACCATAGATGCATCTATTTTATACCGAGGCATTCGGCCCGATCCACAAGTAACAATTATTTTTAAGGAAGCACAAATTTCTCATTTACAGTCAAGTATCTCATACAAACCTTCAAGTAAGTGAATTTAACCATATATAATTCCTTTTATCAATTTCTAAGATGACTTACGTGATTATATTAGCAAGTAAGGATGCAAATATTTCAAATATAGCATGATACAGGTCCTAAACTACCCGGACAATAGCATAATAGTAGCTACGTACGGACTCTCATCACCTCGTATATACGTAGCCCCCACAAATAGGTACAAACATTTATTTAATCCACCTATGGGGTTAATTCCCTCTTACAAGGTTAGAAATGAGACTTACCTCGTCTCAAAGCCTACTTCCGAAATTCAAGAATATGCTCAAACCTCCAAATTCGATGCCAAACGACTCGAAACTAGTCAAACATTACATAAGCTAATCAATTTATGCTCAAAAGTTCATATCTCCACTACTAAAGTGATTACCCTCTCCAAATTGCAAGATTCCTAAGATTCACCCCGTGCCCACGTGCCCGGATTTTGGAAATTTTTGAAGAAATTTATTACCCATATCCTTAGGAACATAAATATATAATTTTTACTATGTTCCACAACAAATTTCGTGGTCAAATCTCATTTTTATCAAAAACCTAGGTTTTCATCTAAACCCTTGATTTTTACTAATATTTATGTGTTAATATACCCATAATCTATGTATTTAACTTATATTGTGTAGAAATTACTAACCTCAAAGTGCTAGGTGAAAACACTCTTCTAAAAGCTCCAAAAATCGCCTAAGAGATGAAGTAAAATGAAATAAATGGCCTAAGTCCCACATTAAAAGAGCTAGAAACAGCCCTCTGATGTCGCATTTGCGACACCAGGCTCGCAAACGTGAGGGTCGCAAATGCGACAAAAGCCTCGCAAATGCGAAGCCTGGATTTCGATTGCTGGGGTCGCAAATGCGACTTCTGCTGGGATCGCAAATGCTGCATAAGTGTCACAAATGCGAACACTGCCTGGGTCGGGCTCCTTCACAATTGCAAAGCCCTCATTGCAATACAAGGTTCGCATTTGCAAGCAATCTCTCGCATTTGCGAGACTTGAAGTTGTTGCCAAGAACACCAGAAATCTAGTGTGCTTTCAACTCCTTCCACACGTTCGAAACTCACCCTAACCCTCGAGGCTCCACACTAAATACTCACACAAGTCTAACAATATCATACAAACTTTCTCGCGCGTTCAGAACACTGAAATAATATCAAAAACCACGAATTGGATGCCAAAACGCATGAATTTACTCATGAACTCTAAAAAGTTATAAAACCCCTCCGCGCATTCGATTCTTATCAAATCAACTCGGAATGACACCAAACATTGCATGCAAGTCTTGAATGATAATACATACCTACTCCAACTTTCGAAACTGAAAATCTGAACCCGATATAAAAAATTCCACCCTCGGTCAAATTTTCCAAACACTTCAAGCTCTAACTTTCGCCAAATGACTCTGAAACGACCTACGGACCTTCGAATCCACCTTCGGATGTGCTCCTAAGTCCATAATCACCATACGGATCTATTCCCAGGCTCGGAATCCCAAACGAACACCTAGAATGTAAAAATCCATTTTAACCCAAACTTATGCAATTTGCTCAAATTGCCAACTTTCACTATTAGGCACTGAACGCCCTCGAATCATCCAAAACCCAATCCGAACATATGCTCAATTCTAAAATCATCAAACGAACCTATTGGAACCATCAAATCCCGATTCTGAAGTCATAAGAGCATGAACAATCGTGGCTAACTCTAGGTCATGCACAGGGTAATTCTTCTAATGAATCTTCAACTGATGCGAAGCATAAGCAATAACTCTCCCCTCCTGCATCAATACACAACCCAAGCCTACGCTTGAAGCATCGCAATACATCGTATGCATCCCCGAACCAGAAGGCAACACTAGAACTGGTGCTGTAGTGAAAGCTGTCTTGAGCTTCTGAAAGCTCTCCTCACAATCATCGGACCAACGGAACGGAGCACCCTTTTGGGTCAATCTTCTTGGGATCCACTTTAATACTCTTCCCTGATAAAACATGCCCCAATAATGCCACCTACTTTAGCAAAAACTCATACTTGGAGAATTTAGCATACAACTTATGTTCCCCTTAAGGTCTGAAGCACCACTTTCAAATGCTGCTCGTGCTTCCCCAGGCTACATAAGTAGTTCAAAATGTCATCGATGAAGACAATGACGAATGAATCAATATAAGGCCTAAACACCCTGTTCATCAAATCCATAAATGCCACCGGGGAATTAGTCAAGCCGAAGGACATCATCAAAAACTCATAATGGCCATATCTAGTATGGAAAGTAGTCTTCGGGACATCTGAGTCCTAAATCTTCAGCTGATGACACCCTGATCTCAAGTCGATCTTAGAGAACAACCTAGCACCCTGAAACTGGTCAAACAAATCATCAACACACATCAACGGGTACTTACTCTTGATGGTAAGTTTGTTTAACTGGCGATAATCAATGCACATTCGCATAGTCCCATCTTTATTCTTCACAAATAACACTGGTGCACCCCAAGGTGATACACTTGGTCTCACAAACCGCTTTGCTAACAACACCTCAAGCTGCTCCTTCAACTCTTTCGGAGCCATGCAGTACGTTGGGATAGGGATATGCTGGGTACCTGGAGACAAGTCAATACAGAAATCAATATCACAATCTAGTGGAATGCCTGGAAGGTCAGAAGGAAACACATCGACAAATTCCCGGACTACTGGCACTGAATCAATCATCGGAGATTCTTTGGTAGTGTCCCAAACATAAGCTAGATAAGCCAAACAAACCTTCTTAACATATGTCGAGCCTTCCGAAAAGAGATGACCCAACTCGCTGTACTAATGGAGGAACCCTTCCACTCTAAATCTTGGCAACTCTGGCATTGCTAAAGTAACAGTCTTGGCATGACAATCAAGGATGGCGTGAAAGGTGGATTACCAGTCCATGCCCAGGATGACCTCAAAGTCGGTCATATTGAGTAGTAGAAGGTCCGCTCTAGTCTTGTAACCACAGAATGTGACCACATAGGACCTATAGATCCGATCCACAACCATAGAATCACCCACTGAAGTGGACACATAATCAGGAGTACCCAAGGACTCACAAGAAATATCCAGGAAATGAACAAACAGAGAGGATACATATGAATAGGTAGATCCTAGATCAAATAACACTGAAGCATCCCTACCGCAAAAACAAAAAATACCTATGATCACGGCATTTGAGGCCAATGCATCGGTCAAGCCGGAAAATCATAGAATCTGGCTGGAGGGCCGGTTGGCTGGTGTAACGACTCGGTCGATCATGTTAAGAATTTATGCCTCTATCCCTTATTAACTACTTTTCCTATGTTTGTTTCTACTAATTTCCTATGAGAGTTTAAGTTTTAGAAATTGGACCGTAGTCAGAGTAGTGTAAATACGGCTTCGAAATGGAATTCTGTTGGCTCTGTTAGCTCTGTTGGGTGATTTCGAGCTTAGGGGTGTGTTTGGATTGTGTTTTGGAGGTCCGTAGCTAATTTTGGCTTGAAATGCCGAAAGTCAAATTTTTGAAGTTTCCGGTTCCATAGTGAGATTTTGATCTAAGGGTCAGAATGGGATTTCGGAAGTTGGAGTAGCTCCGTAGTGTTGAATGTGGCGTGTGCAAAAATTTTAGGTCATTCGGACGAGGTTGGATATAGTTTTTGATCGAAAGCGTATTTTGAGAGTTTTTGAGGTTCTTAGGCTTGAATTTGATGCTAATTGGTTGATTCGATGTTTGTTTGAGGTGTTTTGGAGATTTTTATAAGTTTGGATAGTGGTATATGACTTGTTCGTGCTATTGGTTGATGTCTTGAAGGCCTCTGGATGATTCCGGGTGGTTAACGGGAAGTTGGAAACTTGGAGTTTGCAGATGAAGTTCTTTGGTCTGCTGTCATAGCCACATCTACTGTTGAGAGGCCACAAATGCGACTCCCGCAGATGCGAAATTAAGCCGCAGAAGCAGCCAGCTGAGGAAAAGCAAGGAACCGCAGGTGCAGTGAGTAGGTCGCAGGTGTGGATGTGGGAAATTTAATGAGTTTCATAGGTGCGGTCATTTTTCTGCAGAAGCCGCACCCCTTGACCGTAGAAGCAGAATTGTTGGGCAGAAAGGTATTTCGAGGGTTTAGTTTCAAAAGTTGGAAAATTAATTTGGGAGCTCGGGTTTGGCGATTTTGAGAGGGAGTTTCACCTGGGTATTTTGGGTAAGCAATTCTTACTCGGTTTTTATTGTTTTCCCTTAATCTATGCTTAAATTCATCTTTTAAATTCGAATTCGGGTTGGAAAAATTGGAGAAAAGTTGGAAAAGTTCTTAAACCAAATAATTGAGTTTGGATCACGATTTTGATGTTGGATTGGGATAATTTTGATATATATGAACTCGTGAGAGCATGAGGAATCTAAAAATATAAATTTTACCCGATTCCGAGGTGTGGGCCCGAGGGACATTTTGGTCATTTTACCTAATTTCGCGTATTAACTTAGAATTTATTTGTAGAATCAGTTACTTGAAGTGTTATTTATATTATGCAATTGAATTGAATAGATTTGGGCCATTTGGAGTCAAGTTCTCGTGGCAAGAACGTGGTTTCAGGTAGACTTTTGAGCCGGTTCGAGGTAAGTGGCTTGCCTAACCTTGTGTGGGGGAAACTTCCCTTAGAATTTTGTATTATTGTTAATTGAAATGCCTTGGATGTGAGGTGGCGAGTGCGTACTTGTGCTAATTGTTGAAAATACGGTTTTCATTAAGTAATTACAATTATGTTCCCTTTTCCTGCTTATACTACTTGTAATTTAGGCTGTTTCTTGCTTAGGGAAGCATGTCTAAATGACTTAATTGCCTTACTTGCTCAAACTGCCTTATTTGGACTATGTGCAGCATGCTAGTCTAGAAACCCCTATTTTTCCTTGGTATGGAATTTGAATTGAATTGTGTATTCTTCTTCTTGTTGCTGTGTGTTTACTTTCGGACTACGGGACGATATCTCGGGAGATCCCCCTGTATGTTTACTTTAGGACTACGCAACGGTATTCTAGGAGATCCCCCTACACACTTACATTGGTACTACGAGACTGCACCCAGTAGACTCCTCTTGTACTGAGTATTTACATTTGGGACTGCAGATCGGTATTCTGGGAGGTCCCCTCGCATTATGAGTTGGACTACAGGATGGTATCTCGGGAGATCCACTGGATATTTATATTTGGGACTACAGGACAATATCCTGGGAGATCCTCAGTTATTATCTTGTGTTGAGCTGCATTTCTTTCTGTGTTTACTTTGCCTTTGTAGTAGTTGCTACTGTTCTTACTATCCTGTGTTACTTTTACTGTTGTATTTATTTATACTGTTTATTTCTACACTGTTAAATTTTATATTTTATTTAACCTCAGTAGGGCCCTGACCTTCCTCGTCACTACCAGACCGAAGATAGGCTTGGCACTTACTGAGTACCGTTGTGGTGTACTTATGCCCTTTCTGCGCATGTTTTTCATGTGCAGATTCAGGTACTTTGACTCAGTCCTATCACCCTTGAGGCGAGGCAACTGTCCCAAATACTTTGAGGTATATCTGTCGCGTCCACAGATCGGGTAGTCCTTTTATATTCTCTCTTTAAACAATTAGCCCTTCTGTATTTTTCTTTTGTTATACAATCTGGAGTTAGATACTTATAGACATCCAAAAGCTTGCGATTTCATGAGATTCTGGGTTTTGGGAGATGTTGTTAGTTCGAGAGTTGTACTATTATGCCGAGCGGCATCTTAAATACTGTTTCATCCTATTATTTTGGTTTTTAATTATTTTTTCTACAAATTATTTATTTTTTGCATTTTTTAGGCTTACCTAGTCGTAGAGATTAGGTGCCGTCATGATAGTTTACGGAGGGCGAACTTGGGTCGTGACAAGTTGGTATCAGAGCCTCATGGACGCATGGCTCATAGAGTTTGAGAATTTGTGCCAGGGTACTATGACTGTCTCAAAGTATGATGTCCGTTACACAAGCTTGGCTAGACATGCCCCAGCCTTGGTTACTGTTCACGAGAGGGTTTGCTAGTTTATTGAGGGGATTATTCCTAGCATCAGGTCTAGCATGGCTCGTGAGTTGGAGATGGATATTTCTTATTAGTAGGTGGTGAGCGTTGCTAGGAGGATTGAGGGTATGCATGCCAGGGAGAGAGAGGAGAGGGAGGCCAAGTGGTCTCGAGAGTCGAGACATTATTCTGGTGCCCGTGTGCTAGCTGCAGCTCGTCATGGTAGGGGTTATATGAGTCGCCCCGTTTATTCAGCTCTTCCAGCAACCAGTGGTATTCCATCTCCTCCTAGGCCTGAGGAGCCTTATTACGTACCTCCAATATCTAGTGCGCCTCCTACGTGGGGTGCTTTCAGTGGTCAGTCCAACAGACTTGGCCCGAGCTAGTCACAGCCACCACATCCTCCTAGAGCTTGTTTCGAGTGTGGTGACACAAACCATATGGTGAGGGATTGCCCCAAACTTAGGAGGAGTGCACCTCTACAGACTTCTCTGCCACAACGTGCCCCATAGAGTTCTCAGGCTATGGTTACTGCACCAGTTGCTACCCTATTTCCTCAGCCAGCTAGAGGTGGAGGTCGGGGAGGTAAAGGTCGGCCTAGAGGTGGAGGCCAGGCCAAATACTATGCCCTTCCTGCCCGTACCGAGGCTGTTACCTCTGATTCTGTCATCACAGGTATTGTCATGGTTTGTCACAGAGATGCATCGGTTCTATTCGATCCAGGCTCCACTTATTCTTATGTGTCTTCTTATTTTGCTCTGCCTTTGGGTGTACCTCGGGATTCTTTGAGTTCCCCTATTTATATTTCTACTCCTGTGGGAGATTCTCTTGTTGTGGACCGCATTTATTGGTCATGTTTGGTGGTTTTTAGTGGTTTTGAGACTAGAGCCGATTTATTATTGCTCAGCATGGTATATTTTGATATTATATTGGGCATGGACTAGTTGTCTCCCCATTATACTATTCTTGATTATCATGCCAAAATTGTGATGCTGGCTATGCCAAGTGTACCTCGTGTTTAGTGGAGGGGTGCTTTAGATCACACTCACAGTAGATTTATTTCTTTCCTTAAGGCCCAGCGTATGGTTGAGAAGGGGTATGATGCGTATCCAACTTATGTGAGAGATGTCAGTATTGATACCTTTTCAGTTGATTCAGTCCCAGTAGTACGGGATTTTCTTGATGTGTTTCCAGTTGATCTTCCGGGCATGCCGGCTGATAGAAATATTGATTTTGGCATTGATTTGTTACTGGGCACGCAGCCCATTTCTATTATTCTGTATCGTATGGCTCCTCTTTAGTTGAAGGATCAGTTACAGGAATTGCTTGGTAAGGGTTTATTCAGCCCAATGTATCACCTTGGGGTGCTCCTGTCTTGTTTGTGAAGAAAAAAGATGGTTCTATGTGTATGTGTATTGATTATCGCCAGTTGAACAAAGTTACAATGAAGAATCGTTATCCTTTGCCTTGTATTGATGATTTGTTTGACCAGCTACAGGGTGCACGAGTGTTTTATAAGATTGACTTGCGTTCAAGGTACCATCAGTTGAAGATTCGAGAGCCGGATATACTGAAGACTACTTTTAGGACTCGGTATGGTCAATACCAGTTCCTTTTTATGTCATTTGGGCTGACCAATGCCCCAGCAGCCTTTACGCATTTGATGCTCAGTGTGTTCCGGCCATATCTTGACTCATTCGTCATTGTCTTTATTGATGATATTTTGGTGTATTCCCGGAGTCGGGAAGATAATGAGCAACACCTGAGGACTGTGGTTCTGACTTTGAGAGAGAATAAGTTATATGCTAAGTTCTCGAAATGTGAGTTTTGGTTGGATTCTGTGGCATTCTTGGGTCACGTGGTTTCCATTGAGGGGATAAAGGTGGATCCGAAGAAAGTGGAAACAGTGCAGAGTTGGCCCAAACCATCCTCAACTTCCGTAGTTTTCTTGGTTTGGCGGGGTATTACTATCGTTTTGTTAAGGGGTTTTCATCGATTGCAGCCCCTATGACCAGGCTGACCCAGAAGGGTGCTCCGTTTTTCAGTGGACGGAAAAGTGTGAGGTGTGCTTTCAGAAGCTCAAGATAGCTTTGACTACAACCCTAGTTTTGATATTGCCTACATGTTCAGGGTCTTATACTGTCTATTGTGATGCCTCGAGGATTTTCCTTGGAGCAGTTTTGATGCAGGACGGTAGGGTGATTGCCTATGCATCCAGATAGTTGAAGGTACATGAGAAGAATTATCCTGTCTATGATCTTGAGTTAGCTGCTATTGTTCATGCCTTGAAGATTTGGCATCATTATTTGTACGGTGTGCCTTGTGAGATTTATACTGATCATCGGAGCTTGCAACACCTATTCAAGAAAAAGAATCATAATTTGCGCCAGAGGAGGTGGTTAGAGTTGCTGAAGGACTATGATATCACTATTTTGTATCACCCGGGCAAGGCAATGTGGTGGTCGATGCTTTGAGTCGTCGGGCAAAGAGTTTGGGGAGTTTTGCTTATTTACTAGCATTAGAGAGGCCTATGTCGATGGATGTTCAGGCCTTCGCCAGCCAGTATTTGAGATTGGAACTTTCGGAGCCCAGTCGGGTTCTAGCTTGCGTGGTTTCTTTAGTCTTCATTATTTGATCATATCAGGGAGCGCCAGTTTCATGACCCTCATTTTCTTGTCCTCAAGGACAAGGTTCATCATGGTGACGCCAAAGATGTGACTATTGGTAATGATGGGGTATTGAGGATGCTGGGGTCGGATTTGTGTACCCAATGTTGATGGGATTCGGAAGTTGATTCTAGAGGAAGCCCTAGTTCGCGGTATTCCATTCATCTGGGTGACATGAAGATGTACCAGGATTTGAGGCAGCACTATTGATGGAGGCATATGAAGAAAGATATAGTTGGGTTTGTAGCTCGGTGCCTCAATTGCCAGCTGGTGAAGTATGAGCACAAGAGACCGGTTGGGTTGCTTCAGTAGATAGAGATTCTAGAGTGGAAGTGGGAGCGGATCACCATGGACTTTGTAGTTGGACTCCCACGGACTTTGAGGAAGTTCGATGCCATTTGGGTGATTGTGGATCGACTGACCAAGTCCGCACACTTCATTTATGTGTGTACTACTTATTCTTTGGAGCAGTTGGTGGAGATTTATATCCGTGAGATTGTTTGTCTGCATGGTATTCTAGTTTCCATCTTTTCAGATAGGGGTACTCAGTTCACATCACGGTTCTGGAGGGCCGTACAACGCGAGTTAGGTACTCGAGTGGAGTTGAGTATAACATTTCACCCCCGTACGGACGGACAGTCCGAGCGTCTATTTAGATTCTTGAGGATATGCTCCGTGTGTGTGTGATTGAGTTTGGAGGGTTTTGGGATCAGTTCTTGCCATTGGTAGAGTTTGCCTACAATAACAACTATCAGTCCAACATTTAGATGGCACCGTATGAGGCTTTATATGGTAAGAGGTATAGATCCCCGATGGGTTGGTTCAAGTCTAGCGAGGCTAGATTATTGGGCACATACTTGGTTTAGGATGCTTTGGAGAAGGTTAAGGTGATTCAGGATAGACTCTGTATAGCCCAGTCCAGATAGAAGAGTTATGCGGACCGGAAGGTTCATAATGTTTCCTATATAGTTTGAGAGCGGGTTCTGCTTCAGGTTTCACCTATGAAGGGCGTTATGAGATTTGGGAAGAAAGGGAAGTTGAGTCTGAGATTTATTGGCCCCTTTGAGATATTAAGACGTGTTGGTGAGGTTGCTTATGAGCTTGCCTTACCTCCCAGCTTGGCAGGAGTTTATCCGGTATGTCATGTTTCGATGCTCTTGAGGTATTACAGTGATCCATTGCACGTGTTGGATTTCAGTTCAGTCCAATTGGACAAGGATATATCTTATGTTGAGGAGCCAGTGGCAATATTGGACAGGCAGATTATGAAGCTGAGGTTTAAGTGTATGCTCGTTCAGTATGGGACTATTGAGGAACCAGTGGCACTACTTCTGGTAAGCTCGTTCGAGGACAAACAAATGTTTAAGTGTGAGAAGATGTAACGACCCGGCCGGTTGTTTTAAGAATTTACGCCTCGATCCCCTATTAACTACTTTCCTCGTGTTTGTTTCTGCTAATTTGAATTGCGGGGATGTTGGTTTTGATTTTCGGAGAGTTTTGAGACATTTAGTATCTAAATGAGAGTTTAAATTTTAGAAATTGGACCGTAGTTGGAGCAGTATGAAGACGGTCTCAGAATAGAATTCTGTTGGCTCTGTTGTTCCGTTGGGTAATTTCAAGCTTAAGGGCATGTTAGGATTGTGTTTTGGAGGTCCATATCTAATTTAGGCTTGAAATGCCGAAAGTCCAATTTTTGAAGTTTCCGGTTCGATAGTGAGATTTTGATCTAAGGGTTGGAATGGAATTCCAGAAGTTGGAGTAGTTTCGTAGTGTTAAATGTGGCGTGTGTGCAAAAATTTTAGGTCATTCGGATGAGGTTGGATAGACTTTTTGATTAAAAGCATATTTTGAGAGTTTTTGAGGTTAAGAGGCTTGAATCTGATTCTCATTGGTTGATTCGATGTTGTTTGTGGTGTTTTGGAGATTTGTATAAGTTTGCATAATGGTATATGACTTGTTCTTGTTTTTTGTTGAGGTCCTGGGGGCCTCGCGATGATTCCGGGTGGTTAACGGGAAGTTGGAAACTTGGAGTTTGCAGCTGAAGTTCTTTGGGATGCTGTCATAACAGCATTTGTGGTTGAGAGGTCGTAGATGCGACTCCCGCAGATGCGGAATTAAGCCGCAGAAACGGCCAGCTAAGGAAAAGCAAGGAACCACAGGTGCGGCGAGTAGGTTGCAGGTGCGGATGTGGGAAATTTAATGAGTTTCACAGGTGCGGTCATTTTTCTGCAGAAGCGGGACCGCAGGTGCGGTTCCTTGACCACTGAAGCGGAATTGCTGGGCAGAAAGATAGAAATTTTGAGGGTTTAGTTTCAAAAGTTAGAAATATGATTTTGGAGCTTGGGATTGGCGATTTTGAGAGGGATTTTCACCTAGGTATTTTGGGTAAGCAATTCTTAGTCTGTTTTGATTGTTTTCCCCGAATCTATGCTTAAATTCATCCTTTAAATTTGAATTCGGGGTGGAAAAATTGGAGAAAAGTTGGAAAAGTTCTTAGACCAAATAATTGAGTTTGGATCACTATTTTGATGTCGGATTAGGATAATTTTGATATAAATGAACTCAGGAGAGCACGAGAATTCTGAAAATGTAAATTTACCCAATTCCAAGACGTGGGCTTGAGGGGCATTTTGGTTATTTTACCTAATTACGCATATTAGCTTAGAATTTATTTGTAGAATCAGTCTTTGAAGTGTTATTTACATTATGCAATTGAATTGAATAGATTTGGACCATTTGGAGTCGAGTACCCATGGCAAGAACGTGGTTTTGAGTTGACTTTTGAGCCTGCTCGGGGTACGTGGCTTGCCTAACCTTGCGTGGGGAAACATCCCTTAGGATTTGGTGTTGTTGTAAATTGAAATGCCTTGTACGTGAGGTGACGGTATCCCGGGATATCCCCCTGTATGTTTACTTTGGGACTACGGAACAGTATTCCGGGAGATCTCTCTACGGGACTGCATCTGGTAGATTACTCCTGTACTGAGTATTTACATTTGGGACTACGGATCAGTATTTCGGGAGATCCCCTCGCATTATGAGTTGGACTACGGGATGGCATCCAGGAGATCCACTGGATATCTATATTTGGGACTACATGGCGGTATCCTGGGAGATCTCCGGTTGTTATCTTATGTTGAGCTGTATTTCTTTCTGGGTTTACTTTGCCTCTATAGTAGTTGTTGCTGTTCTTACTATCCTGTGTTACTTTTACTGTTGTATTTATTTATACTATTTTGTTCTACACTGTTAAATCTTATATTTTATTTAACCTCAGTAGGGCCCTGACGTTCCTCGTCACTACCCGACCGAGGTTAGGCTTGACACTTACTGAGTATCGTTGTGGTGTACTTATGCCATTTCCACGCATGTTTTTCATGTGCAAATCCAAGTACTTCGACTCAGTCCTATCACCCTAGAGGCGAGGCGTTTGTCCCAGAGACTTCGAGGTATATCTGCCGCGTCCGCAGACCGAGGAGTCCCTTTCTATTCTCTCTTTAAACATTAGCCCTTCTGTATTTTTCTTTTGTTAGACATTTTGGAGTTAGATACTTGTAGACATCCAAAAGCTTGTGATTTCATGAGATTTCGAGTTTTGGAAATGCTGTTAGTTTGAGAGTTGTATTGTATATGCCGAGCGACATCTTAAATACTGTTTCATCTTGTTATTTTGATTTTTAATTATTTCTTCCGCAAATTATTTATTTTCTGCATTTGTTAGGTTTACATAGTCATAGAGACTAGGTGCCATCACGACAGTTCATGGAGGGCGAACTAGGGTCGTGACAGCTGACCTCCGTCTAAGTATTTTATATTTACTTTATTTAATTTTAAAACTAATTATTTATAAATATTCTCACATTATCTCTTACTTATTTATATTATTTAATAGTTTTAATTTTTATTTTATCTATTAGACTTGAGTTATGTGGCCTTATCCACATTGTGACCTTTCTTATCATTAAAAAAAAAGCTTTCTCATCTCAATTTAAATAAGTTTTACCTTTATTTTTTCTTTATTTGAACCTTATTTTTGCTATTATATTATTCAAATTTTAATATTATTACATTGTCTATATATATATATCAACTCAAATTCAAATATGCCTATCATTCTATTTTCAAAATTAAACCGCATTTTACAAAAATTATGTTATGCTTTCTAACTTAAACAACCACACTCAATTCATATATAAATTGTAAAAAGTATTTTTTTTAATTGTTTGAACACATTATATCTAGTTGTTGTAGTATAAAACTATCAGTCATCTTGATAGTAAATAATTATTAAATAAGAATTTTTATTTTTGGAAAGCTTTCAAAATCTATTAAGTATAAAACTATGAGTCAATCTAAATTGTTTATCGCTTTACCTCTTTATTGCATTATGGCACTTGGTTTAACCTCATGCTTCACTAACTTTCTTTTAATATAACTAGTGTTATACCCCGCGCCATGCTCGGACAAACTTAAAGAATCTTATGAAATTATGATTTGATATATCATATTATTTTAATAAATTTTAGTTGATTTAATACAATATGCATAAATATAACAAAATTTACATAATTAAAGGATACACATCATATGGTAATTAAATAAATTATTTATTTCTTATTTTATTTTTTATTAAATCAGCAAGTACTTAGTACTAAATAATTATAAATGTGACTTTTGATTAACTTGTCAATTGATTTAATATTTTGTTACTATTTCTCTACAATATAACATAGATATATATATTTTCTTACTCTAAAAATATTTTTATTATTTTTACTGTTTAAAATTCTTTAATTGTTTAAATTTATCGATATATTTTGTGAGTATTATTTACTTACCTCTTATTTTTATTAATTAATTTAAATTATAAATATTCTAATATTATGTTTATTGTGAAGACCCAAGAGGTCATCACTTGTTTTAGAAATAAATTCTGCATTCTGAGGCCTTAAAAACCTTTTTAAGCATCACCTCAATTTGCGTGCACAGTTCGGGCGCGTAGCTGGAAAGCCAATATGTGAAAATTTGTGAAAAATGATGAATTTTGACTTTAAAATGAATTTAAGCTGACTTCGCTCAACATTTTAGGTAAATGGACCCAGACCCGTGATTTGACGGTCCCGAAGGGTCCGTAAGAAAATATAAAACTTGGGCGTATGCCCGAAATCAAATTCCGAGGTCCAAGACCGAGAAATAAAATTTTAAAGAAAATTATTTTCTGGAATATTTATGAGTTTTTGAACCTGAAATGTGTTTAAAGTTTGGTGGTATCGAGCCAGTATTTTGCTTCCGGAACCCGGAACAGGTCTTATATATTATTTAAGATGAGTCTGTGAAATTTGGTAATAAGCGGACTTGAAATGATGTGAATCGGACCGTATTTGAGAAAATTGAAAAAATTTGATATTCTTAAGAAATTTCATGATTTTGATGCTAAATTCATAGTTGTTAATGTTCTTTTGGTGATTTGAACGCACAAGCAAGTCCGTATGATGTTTTTAGGTTGGTGTGCATGTTTGGTTTTAATCCCCGAGGGCTCGGGTGAGTTTTGAATAGGCCACAGGGTGGATTTTTGGACTTGGGAAATTGCAGGTTGCAGCTGCTCTATTGCAAATGCGAGTTCGCAAATACGAAGGCTATGTCGCAAATGCTAAAATAATCTAGGCCAGCCTACCTCGCAAATGCGAGGAATTTATCTCAAATGCGATGTTTCCCCTTTTGGTCAGTCGTCGCAAATGTGACATATTGTTCGCAAAATCGACTTCACAAATGCGAAGGTCGCTTCGCAACTGCGAGCTTAACAGAAGTCTGGGTTCGCACTGGTCGCTATTGCGACATCTGCGACCTCCAATTTTATAACATAGCCGGAAAGCTTTCATTTTTCACACTCTTTCAAAGCCAAAACACTCTTGGACGATTTTTCAATGACAAATTCTCTTCCAAATCGATTGTAAGTCATTTCTAACTAATTTTCTTCAATCTTTAACATCTTTTCACATGATTTCAACTCAAAAATCAATAATTTTCATGGGGAAAATTCGGTGTTTTGGGTAGAACCTAGGTTTTCAAAAATTGGGGATTTAGACCTCGATTTGAGGTCCGATTTCAAAATAAATTATATATTTGGGTTCGTGGGGGAATGGGTAATTGGGTTTTGGTTCGAACCTCGAGTTTTGACCATGTGGGCCCGCGGGCGATTTTTGACTTTTTGGGTAAAACTTTGGAAAATTTATTTTCATGCATTAGCATTGATTCATTTAGCGTTTATTGATGTAATTAAGTAACTTGTGGCTAGATACGGGTGAATTGGTGGTGGAATCAAGAGGTAAAGCGATCGTAGGGACTTGAATTGTGTTCATGGCGTCGAGGTAAGTGTTTGGTCTAACCTTAGCTTGAGGGATTAAATGTCATGTCTTATTTGCTACGTGTTAATTGTGGAGTACGATGTATAGGCATGGTGACGAGTATCTAGACGTCGGTGTCAATCATGCCGGTGAATTTGTATTGTAATTGTTATGACTTCGTTGTGGTTTATTGCGCTTCACATGTTATTATTATTATTGTTCCCTTGCCGGGATCTTATTATCATTATTGTTTCCTTGCCTGGATATTATTGTCATTATTGTTCCCTTGCCGGGATGTTATTGTCATATTATTGTTCCTTATCGGGATGTTTGTTTGATATTATTGATCCCTTACCGGGACCTTTTTTTGATTGGTCTTGACAAGAGATGGGAGCAGGTTGCACGCCTACAACGGTAATATGTGAAATGGGAGCGGGTTGCACGCCTGCAACGGTAATATGTAAAATGGGAGCGGGTTGCACGCCTGCAATGATAATATAAAAAATGGGAGGAGGTTGCACGCCTGCAACGGTAATATGTGAAATGGGAGCGGGTTGCACGCTTGCAACGGTAATAGATGAAATAGGATCGGGTTGCACGCCTGCAACGATATTACGGTGTGCATGTTTCTTCTATTTCCTTATGTTTTGGTTGGTAATTGATTTATGGCATTCCTTATGTTTATCTACTGTCGTTCTATTGTTACCTGTTACTCCCCGCAACATGTTTTCCCTGCGCAATTTTAATTGTAATTATCTGTTTCTATTTCCGCTGCATATAAATTAACTGCACAGATTTATTTGGTAGTCTGGTCCTAGCCTCGTCACTACTTCACCGAGGTTAGGCTAGACACTTACCACGAGTGTCGGAATTCGATGAAATTCACATCAATAGGTTCTTTATCTCCCCACTAGTTCATATATATCAAAAGTTCTGAAATCCGACCTCAAATGGTCCTTCAAATCCTCAAGTCTATGTCGCTAATACCAAGCCAAAGTTTCCCCAATTTTAACCCTTAAATTCCATTAATTATAGCTCTAATCCGTGAAAAAATAGCATAGAAACGAGTTTCAGGTCGAAAATCCTTACCTCAATGAAGTTCCCTTGAAATCCCCCTTCAAAATCGTCCAAAATGCTCCAAAGCCGACTCAAAATGGTGAAATAGCTCAAAAATCGCAAAGGACATAATTTATACCTTCTGGCCTAGGCATTTTCGCATCCGCGACCAATATTCCGCTTTCGCGGTACGGCATTTGCAGTCAACCAACCGCTTATGCGGTTCTTTACTTAACTTCCATTATCCGCATCTGCGGTCCCCTATCCGCATCTACAACATCGCAGGTGCGGTCCTCCTAACCGCTTCTGCAGTTCCTGCCAACTTCCCAGCTTCCGCTTCTACGACTCTTTTCACGCATGTACGATGTCACACCTGCGGTCCCCAATCTGCAGGTGCGGAAATACCAGAAGCAGCAAAAATCTGCAACTTCACAAAATCTCAAACTCCTCCGCCAACCATCCGAAATCACCCCGAGGCCCCCGGGACCTCAACCAACGGCAAAAACATATCCCATAACCTTATTCAAACTTGTATCAATCTTCAACTCAATTCAAACAATATCAATTCAACCAAAATACATCGGATTCAAGCCTATGTTTCCAAAAATCTTCCGAATTCCGGTTATGATCAACAACCCAACAAAACCACGTCAGAATGACCTAAAATTTTGCACACATATCCCAAATGACACAACAGAACTACTGCAACTCTTGGAATTCCATTCCTACCCCTATATCAAAATCTCGCCTACCAACCGGAAATCGCCAAAATATCAACTTCGCCAATTCAAGCCAAATCTACTCTAAATCTCCAAAACTCATTCTGATCACGCTCCTATATTCCAAATCACCTCCCGAAGCTAACCGAACCATCGGAACTCACATCCGAGCCCTCTAACACATAAGTCAACATCTGATTGACTTTTTCAACTTACGCTCCCTCAAAAGAGACTAAGTGTCTCAAACCTTATCAAATCATTTCTGAACCTAAGCCAACCAATACGATCACACAAAAAGCCGATAGATAAAGTAATAAGAAGTAGAAATAGCGGAAATGGAGGGGTAACTCATGAGACGACCGGTCGGATCATCAAATCCTCCTCAACTTAACTTCCATTATCCGCATCCGCGACATCGCAAGTGCGGTCCTCCTTACCGCTTTTGCGGTTCCTGCCAACTTCCCAGCTTCCGCTTCTGCAGCCGTTTTCACGCATGTGCGGCATCGTACCTGCGGTCCCCGATCCGCAGGTGCGGAAATACCAGAAGCAACAAAAATCTGCAACTTCACAAAATATCAAACTCCTCCGCCAACCATCCAAAATCACCTAGAGGCCCCCGGGACCTCAACCAACAGCAAAAACATATCCCATAACCTTACTCAAACTTGTACCAATCTTCAAAATACCTCAAACAATATCGATTCAACCAACACATTGGATTCAAGCCTAAGTTTCCAAAAATCTTTCGAATTCCGCTTTTGATAAACAACCCAACCAAACCACGTTCGAATGACCTAAAATTTTGCACACACATCCTAAATGACACAACGGAACTACTGCAACTCTTGGAATTCCATTCCTACCCCTATATCAAAATCTCGCCTACCAACCAGAAATCGCCAAAATATCAACTTTGCCAATTCAAGCCAAATCTACTCTAAATCTCCAAAACTCATTCTGATCACGCTCCTATATTCCAAATCACCTCCCGAAGCTAATCGAACCATCGGAACTCACATCCGAGCCCTCTAACACATAAGTCAACATCTGGTTGACTTTTTCAACTTAAGCTCCCTCAAAAGAGACTAAGTGTCTCAAACCTTATCAAATCATTTCCGAACCTAAGCCAACCAATCCGATCACACATAAAGCCGATAGATAAAGCAATAAGAAGTAGAAATAGGGGAAATGGAGGGGTAACTCATGAGACGACTGGTCGGGTCATCAAATCCTCCCCAACTTAAACAAACGTTCATCCTCGAACGAGTCAAGAAACATACCTGAAGCCTCAAACAGGTGAGGATATCTGCTCCACATCTCCCGCTCGGTCTCCCAGGTAGCCTCCTCTACGGGCCGACCTCTCCACTGCACTTTCACTGAAGCTATAATTTTCGGCCTCAACAATCAAACCTGATGACCCAAAATAGCTACTGGCTCCATATCATAGGTCAAATCATCATCCAACTGAACCGTGCTAAAATCCAGAACATAAGACGGATCCCTAATATACTTCCGGAGCATAGAAATATGAAATACCAGATGCACACTCGACAACCTTGGTGGCAAGGCAAGCTCATAAGCCACCTCCCCAATCCTCTGAAGCACCTCAAAAGGCCCAATTAACCATTGACTCAATTTCCCCTTCTTCCCAAATCTGATAACACCCTTTATGGGCGAGACCTTCAACAAAATCTTCTAACCAACCATGTAGGAGACATCTCGAACCTTCCTATCAGCATAACTCTTTTGCCTCGACTGTGCTGTACGAAGACTCTCCTGAATCACCTTCACCTTTTCTAAAGCATCCTGTACCAAGTCTGTCCCCAATATCCTAGCCTCACCCGGCTCAAACAAACCAACTGTAGATCTACATCGTCTCCCATACAAAGCCTCATATGGAGCCATCTGAATACTCGACTGGTAGTTGTTGTTATAAGCAAACTATGCAAGCGGTAGAAACTGATCCCATGACCCTCCGAAATCAACGACACAGCATGCAACATGTCCTCCAATATTTGAATAGGGCGCTCGGACTGCCCATCCGTCTGAGGGTGAAAAGTTGTGCTCAACTCAACATGAGTACCCAACTCTCGCTGCACATACCTCCAAAGCTGCGATGTAAACTGAGTGCCCCTATCTGAAATGATGGAAACTGGGACACCATGCAACCGAACGATCTCCCGGATATAAATATCTACCAACCGCTCTGAAGAATAGGTAGTAGATATCGGAATGAAGTGCGCGGACTTGGTCAGTCGATCCACAATCACCCAAATAGCATCGAACTTCTTCAAAGTCCGTGGGAGTCCAACCACAAAGTCCGTAGTGATCCTCTCCCACTTCCACTCTGGAATATCCATCCGCTGAAGCAAGCCACCTGGTCTCTAATGCTCATATTTCACCTGCTGACAATTGAGACACCAAGTTACAAATCCCACAATGTCTTTCTTCATTCTTTTCAACCAATAGTGCTGCCTCAAATCCTGATACATCTTCGCGGCATCCGGATGAATGGAATACCGCGAGTTATGGGCCTCCTCCAGAATCAACTCCCGAAGCCCATCCACATTGGGCACACAATCCAGCCCTACATTCTAAACACCCCATCATCACCAATGGTCACATCTCTGGCATCATCATGCTGAACTTTGTCTTTAAGGATGCGCAAATGTGGATCATCATACTGGCGCTCTCTAATGCGATCATATAAGGAAGACTGAGAAACCACACAAACTAATACCCAACTAGGCTCCAAAATATCCAACCTCATGAACCAATTGGCCAAGGCCTGAACATCAACTGCAAGAGGTCACTCCCCAACTAGAATATATGCCAAACTCCCCATACTCACTGCCTTTTGGCTCAAAGCATCGACAACCACATTAGCCTTTCCCGGATGATACAATATAATGATATCATAATTCTTAAGCAACTCCAACCACCTCCGCTGCTTCAAATTAAGATCCTTCTGCTTGAACAAGTGCCAGAGGCTATGATGATCAGTAAACACCTCATAAGACACACCATACAAGTAATGTCTCTAAATCTTCAATGTGTGAACTATGGCAACCAACTACAAATCATGAACGGGGTAGTTCTTCTCATGGGAATTCAACTGACGGGAAGCATAAGCATTAACTCTACCTTCCTGCATCAAAACACAACCAATACCAACTCTCGAAGCATCACAATACACGATATATGAACCTGAAGCTGATGGCAAAACTAACACTGGAGCTGTGGTCAATGTTGTCTTGAGCTTCTTAAAGCTCTCCTCACACTCATCCGACCATACAAATAAAGAACTCTTCTGAGTCAACTTGGTCAAGGGCGATGCGATAGACGAGAATCCCTGAACAAACCGGCAATAATAGCATGCCAAACCAAGAAAGGTACAAATCTCCATGGATAAGGATGGTCTGGGCCAACTATGAACCGCCTCTATCTTCTTCGGATAACCCTAAATACCCTCGCTGGACACCAGGTTCCCCAAGAAAGCCACTGAACTGAGCCAAAACTCACACTTGGAGAATTTTGCATAAAGTTTTTCCTCCCTCAATCTCTACAGCACAACTCTCAAATGCTCTGCGTGCTCCTCCTGCCTACGCGAATACACCAGAATATCATCAATGAAGACTTTGACAAACGAATCAAGATAAGGCCAAAATACATTGTTCATCAAATGCATGAACGCTGCTGGGGCATTGGTCAACCCAAAAGACATCACCAAGAACTCATAATGACCATATCGGGTCCTCAAAACCATCTTAAGAATATCCGAGTCCCTGATCTTCAATAGGTGATAGCCCGAACGGAGATCAATCTTGGAGAACACTCTTGCTCCCTGGAGCTAGTCAAATAAATCATCAATGCGAGGCAAAGGATAATTGTTCTTATTTGTTACCTTGTTCAATTTCCCGTAATTAATGCACATCCTCATAGTGCCATCCTTTTTCTTCACAAATAGAGCTGGCGCACCCCATGGTGACACACTAGGCCGAATGAACCCCTTATCAAGGAGTTTCTAAAACTGCTCTTTTAACTCCTTCAACTCTGCTAGTGCCGTACAATAGGGCAAAATAGAAATGGGCTGAGTGCCTGGCACTGGGTCAATACCAAAATCAATATCTCTGTCCGGTGGCATGCCCTATAGGTTTGCAGGTAACACATCTGGAAAATCTCTCAGAACTGGAACAGAATCATTACTAGGAGTCTCAGCACCGACCTCGCTCACAAAGTCTAGATACGAAAGACAACCTTTCCCAACCATATGCTAGGCCTTTAATAACGAGATCACTCTACTGGGAATGTAATCAGTCACACCTCGCCACTCAATCTGTGGCACACCCGGTTTAGCCAATGTGACTATCTTAGCATGATAGTCCAGAATAAAACGACACGGAGATACCCAATCCATGCCCAAAATGACATCAAAATCTTCCATACTCAATAATAAAAGATCAACTCGGGTCTCCAGACCCCCAATAGTCACCACACACAACCGGTACATACGATCTACAACAATAGCATCACATACCGGGGTAGATACATGAACATGTGAAGCAAGAGACTCACGGGGCATACCTAAATAACGAGCAAAATATGATGATATATAAGAAAAGGTGGAACCGGGATCAAAAAATACAGAGGCATCTCTATGGCAGACTAAAACAATACATGTAATAACATCATCTAAAGCAATCACTTCGGGTCTAGCTGGAAGTGCATAGAAACGAGCCTGACCGCCACTTGATCGACCTCCCTCTCTAGGAAGACCCCTAGCTGACTGACCTCCACCCCTAGCTAGCTGGGCGGGTGGTGATGAAGCAACTGGCACTGAAGCCAATGACTAACCCCTCTGCTGAGATGAACTCATGAGACGACGAGGGCACTGCCTCCACATATGACCCATCTCTCCACACTCATAACAACTCCCAAGTGCTGGAGAAGGGGACTGAAGGGAACCCCTCACAACGGAGTGACTAGCAGATGCACCTAGCATAGAAGTGCCCTGAACCGATAGAGCACGGGACGAACTCTGAGCTGGAAGGGCACTAAGTGATGACTGGCCCTGATGAGAATTGTGAAAACCATGACCAGTTGACACCCTACAATAACCTGGGCGAGCTGGCTGAGCATGCTTGAATGGATGGCCTCTGCCCTACTGAAACTGACCTCTCAGAGGAGTACCGCTATAACTGCCAGATCCTCGAGGCCTCTTGGCCTCCCTCTCCTCTCGTACCTGGTGACGATCAGACTCAATCTCACAGGCAATATCCACAACCTCCTCAAAGGTAGAACCAGTCACCCTCTCTCTGGTCATGAGAATACGAAGTTGATAAGTGAGGCCATCAGCAAACCTCATAATCCTCTCTCTATCGGAACCAACCAAATGGCATGACGAGCTAACTCGGAGAACCTCAACTCATACTGCGACACGGTCATCTACCCCTAACGCAACAACTCAAACTGCTTGCGCAGCTCCTCTCTGCGAGACTGTGGCACATACTTCTCCAGAAAGAGAACGAAGAACTGCTGCTAGGTAAGTGGTGTTGCACCAATAGGCCTACACCTTTCAAAATCCTCCCACCAAGTGAAAGCAGCTCCAGAAAACTGATAAGTAGTGAAAGTGACCCCGTTGGTCTCCAGAATACCTATTGTGCGAAGCATCCTCTAACACTTATCCAAGAAACCCTGGTTATGCTCGCCCTCTGCACCACTAAAAGTCGGAGGCTGAAGTCTACCAAACATTTCCAACCTACGCTGCTCGTCCTCTGGTATGGAAGGAACTACATAGTCTTGAGCAGCTATAATCGGCTGGGCTAAATGTGCCCCTGGTGTTTGAAGTCCCTGCACGACCTGCTCAGGTGTGCGAGCGGCGGGAGTCTGATTGCCTCCCCCGGCCTGAGAAGAAGCTGTGGCTATAGTGGCTGAGACCGCCTGAGCTAGGCCAGTGCAAACTGATAGAATCTGAGCCAAGGCCTCCTGAAGTCCCGAAATAACAGAAGTTTAGTACTCGTATCAACAAATTCGCACGACAAGAATTTCAAGAATATGAAGTTTCTCCTAAAGGTTCTACAGCCTCTCAAGGATAAATACAGACGTCTCCGTACTGATCCACGAGACTCTACTAAACCTGCTCATGACTCGTGAGACCTATGTAACTTAGGCTCTAATACCAACTTGTCACGACCCTAAACTCGGGCCCGATCGTGATGGTGCCTATCGTGAAGACAAGGCTGGCCGACACTTTCCATTTCAGTATTTAACAGTTAAACAGTAAGAAACAGACTAAAGCATGATAAAATAATCCAAAATTTAAGCAGATAATAGCATAATTTGCGGAATACAAGCCAACATAGCCCGATACCAGGGTGTCAATAGTCATGAGCATTTAAACAATCCAGAATACTTAGAGTAATCTACAGAGTTTAATACAATAACTAAGAACATGGAGAAATAGGATAGGGAAGAAGCTCCCGGCTGCGAACGCCGATAGCTACCTAGAGACTCCTCGGATCCGCCTTAGCTGGGAAGAACAACACTCAGGAGCGGCACCAGATGCGCCTGAATCTGTATACGGGGTGCAGGGAGTAAACTGAGTACTCCAACTCAGTGAGTAATAATCATAAATAAAGACTGAAAAAAGGAAATCACGTAAGGCATATTTGCATACTATAATGAAGCAGTAAAACCAGTGAAACATTATAATCAGTAAAAGATATGTGAAAGTCATTTAGCGCAAATTAAATTTCATAAAAACCTTTTTGAAAAATTAAGTAGGTAAATGACAAGCAATTAAGGAAAATAAACACATAAAGTTTCGCTCCTCGGGCACAGTATCAACAAATCTCCCCCTCGGGCAATATCTCAGAAATACTAGTCCTTCGGGCTATATCTCACATCACAATGGGTATTCGCGCTCACTGGGGGTGTGCAGACTCCTAGAGGGGCCCCTTATGACCCAAGTCCAATATCAAGCCATCTTGTGGCATCATCACTAGGCTCTCGGCCTTATATCAATCAAGCCACCTCCTGGCGTACCTATCTCAGGCCCTCGACCTCAAATCATGATCAGTGTTTCCTCACAACATAGGCCATCGGCCTTACTCAGTCAAAAATCCTCACAAGCCACTCGGTTGTAGTAAAAGAGGATTTCTCCCAATTATCATTTAAAAGATCATATAAGTGTTAAAACATAGTAAATATGGCCGAGTATGAAAATAATGAAATATATATCATGACTAAGTTCAAGTATAAAGTCAAAACAGTGAGGAAATATAAATAAAAATCCCCGAAAGGGTTCGAATAGTTGTCACGAGGCCCAAATATAGCATTCAACCCAAATAATGATGATAGCAAATAGATATCAGTCAAATACGAGGTAAAATAGTCATTCAGGATGGATTAAATCTCAATTCCCAATAGTGCACGACCCCACTCTCGTCATCAAGCGTCTGCGTCACCTCAATATAGCACAGCGATGTACAATCTGTGGTTTCATACCCTCAGAACATCATTTACAATCATTACTCACCTCAAATCGGTCAAATCTCTAGCTCGTGACGCCTTTGCCTTTCGAATCGACCTCCACTCGCGTCGAATCTATCCAAAATCATAATCACAGCATCAAAATATGCTAAGAAAATGAAGCCCAAGCGAAAAGAATCAATATACGACACAAATCCCGAAATTACCAAAACCCGACCCCCAGGCCCATGTCTCGGAATTCGATAAAATTCACATCAATAGGTTTCTTATCTCCCCATGAGGTCATACATATCAAAAGTTCTGAAATGAGACCTCAAATGGTCCTTCAAATCCTCAAGTCTAGGTCTCCAATACCAAGCCCTAGTTTCCCAAATTTTAACCCTTAAATTCCATTAATTACAGCTCTAATCCATGAAATAATAGCATAGGAATGAGTTTCAGGTCCAAAATCCTTACCTCAATGAAGTTCCCTTGAAATCCTCCTTCAGAATCGCCCAAAATGCTCCAAAGCAGACTCAAAAATGGTGAAATAGGTCAAAAATCATGAAGGACACAATTTATACCTTCTGGCCTAGGCATTTTCGACCTGCAGCCAATATTCCGCTTCCGCAGTACCGCATTTGCGGTCAAGCAACCACTTCTGCGATTCTTCACTTAACTTCCATTATCCGTATCCGCGACATCGCAGGTGCAGTCCTCCTAACCGCTTCTGCGGTTCCTGCCAACTTCCCAGCTTCCGCTTCTGCAGCCGTTTTCACGCAAGCGGAAATACCAGAAGCAACAAAAATCTGCAACTTCACAAAATATCAAATTCCTCCGCCAACCATCCAAAATCACCTAGAGGCCCCCGGGACCTCAACCAATGGCAAAAACATATCCCATAACCTTACTCAAAGTTGTACCAATCTTCAAAATACCTCAAACAATATCGATTCAACCAACACATCGGATTCAAGCCTAAGTTTTCAAAAATCTTTCGAATTCCGCTTTTGATCAACAACCCAACCAAACCACGTTCAAATGACCTAAAATTTTGCACATACATCTCAAATGACACAACAAAACTACTACAACTCTCGGAATTCTATTCTGACCCATATATCAAAATCTCGCTTACCAATCGGAAATCGCCAAAATATCAACTTCGCCAATTCAAGCCTAAATCTACTCCGAACCTTCAAACCTCATTCCGATCATGCTCCTAAGTCCCAAATCACCTCCCGAAGCTAACCGAACCATCAGAACTCGCATCCGAGACCTTTAACACATAAGTCAACATATAGAACCTGAGCCAATCAACCCGATCACATATAGAACCGATAGAAAAAGCAATAAGAAGCAGAAATGGGGTTAACGGAGAGATCCCCATTTATGAGCACATCATTTCATCCTTAGACGGACGGGCAGTTCGAGCGGACTATTCAGATTTGGAGGATATGCTCCGTGCCTGTGTCATTGACTTTGGAGTCTTGTGGGATTAGTTTTTCCTTTGGCAGAGTTAGCCTACAACAACAGCTACCAGTCGAGTATCCAGATGGCTCCTTATGAGGCTTTGTATGGTAGGTGGTGTCGGTCGACGGTTGGATGGTTCAAGCCAGGGGAGGCTCGGTTGTTGGGTACGAATCTGGTTCAGGATGCCTTGGACAAGGTCAGGATTATTCAAGATAGGCTTCGTATAACTCAATCTAGGCAAAAGAGTTATGCCGACCGTAAGGTTCGTGATTTGGCTTTCATGGTCGGTGAGCGGGTATTGCTTCGAGTGTCGCCTATGAAGGGCGTGATGAGATTTGGGAAGAAAGGCAAGCTTAGCCCTAGGTTCATTGGCCCGTTTTAGATTCTTGATCGAGTGGGAGAGGTGGCTTACGGACTTGCGTTGCCGCTGAGTTTATCAGTCGTGCATCCAGTGTTTCATATGTCCATGATTCAGAAGTATCATGGCGATCCATCCCATGTGTTAGATTTCAGCACTGTCTAGTTGGACAAAGACTTGTCCTATGAGGAGGAGCCGGTAGCTATTCTAGACTGGTAGGTTCGTTAGTTGATATCTAAGAGTTTCCCTTCTGTTTGTGTTCAGTGGAGAGGTCAGCCTGCTGAGGCATAAACCTGGGAGACCAAGTCCGATATGCGGAGCCGTTATCCCCATGTTTTCCCCGACTCAGGTACTTTCTTCTTGTGTCCGTTCGAGGACGAACGGTTGTTTTAAAGGTGGAGAATGTGATGACCCAAAAGGTCATAACTTGTTTTAGAAATGAATTCTGCATTTTGAGGCCTTAAAAACATCTTTTAGCATTACCTCGATTTGCGTGCGCAGTCCGGACGAGTAGCCGGAAAGCCAATATGTGAAAATTTGTGAAAAATGATGAATTTTAAATTTCAAATAAATTTAAGTTGACTTCGGCCAAAATTTTGGGTAAACGGACCCGAACCCGTGATTTTACGATCCCGGAGGGTCCGTAAGAAAATATGGAACTTGGGCGTATGCCCGAAATCGAATTCCATGGTCCCAAGCCCGAGAAATAAATTTAATTCTTTTATGGAATATTTATGAGTTTTTGAAAGTGAAATGTGTTTAAAGTTTGGTGGTATCGGGCCCGTATTTCGGTTCCGGAGCCCTAAACAGGTCTTATATGTGATTTAAGATGAGTCTGTGAAATTTGGTAAGAAACGGATTTGAAATGACGTGAATCGGACCGTATTTGAGAAAATTGGAAATATTTGATGTTCTTAAGAAATTTCATGATTTTTTTGCTAAATTCATAGTGATTGATATTCTCTTGGTGATTTGAATGTACGAGCATGTCCGTATGATGTTTTTAGGTTGATGTGCATTTGGAGCCCCGAGGGCTCGGGTGATTTTTGGATAGGCCACGGGGTGGACTTTTGGACTTGGGAAATTGCAGGTTCCAGCTGCTCTATTACAGGCTTGCAGGCTTCGCAACGCAAATGCGAGTTTACAAATGCGAAGGCTATGTCTGTAATGCGAAAATAGCCAGGCCAGCCTACCTCGTAAATGCAAGGAATTTATCGCAAATGCGATGTTTCCCCTTTTGATCAATCGTCGGAAATGCAACATATTTTTCGCAAAAGCGACTTTGCAAATGCGAAGGTCACTTCGCAAATGCGAGCTTAGCAGAAGTCTGAGTTCCCAATTTCGAACCCTGGTCGCAATTGCGACATCTGCGACCTGCAATTTTATAACTTAGCCGAAAATCTTTCATTTTTCACACTCTTTCAACCAAAACGCTCTTGGGCGATTTTTCAAAGATAACTTCTCTTCCAAATCGATTGTAAGTCATTTCTAACTACTTTTCTTCAATCTTTAACATCTTTTCGCATGATTTTAACTAAAAAATTAATGATTTTCATGGGGAAAATTGGGTGTTTTGAGTAGAACCTAGGTTTTTCAAAAATTGGTGCTTTGGACCTCGATTTGAGGTCCGATTTCAAAACAATTTATATATTTGGGTTAGTGGGGCAATGAGTAATCGGGTTTTGGTTCGAACCTCAGGTTTTGACCATGTGGGCCTGGGGGCGATTTTTGACTTTTTGGGTAAAACTTTGGAAAACCTTTTTTCATGCATTAGCATTGATTCATTTAGCGTTTATTGATGTAATTAAGTAACTTGTGGCTAGATACGAGAGAATTGGTGGTAGAATCAAGAGGTAAAGCGATAATAGAGACTTGAATTGTGTTTGTGACATCGAGGTAAGTGTTTGGTCTAACCTTAGCTTGAGGGATTAGAAGTCGTGTCTTATCTGCTACATGTTAATTGTGGAGTACGACGTATAGGCATGGTGACGAGTATCTATATGTCGGTGTCAAGAATGCCTGTGAGTCTTGTATTGTAATTGTTATGAGTCCGTTGTGGTTTATTGTGCTTCTTATGTTATTATCATTATTATTATCTTGCCGGAATGTTATTATCATTATTTTTTCCTTGCCGGTATATTATTATCGTTATTGTTCCCTTGCCGGGATGTTATTGTCATATTATCGTTCCCTTGCCGGAATGTTTGTTGGATATTATTTATCCCTTGACGGGACCCTTTTTTTTGATTGGTGTTGACAAGAGAAATGGGAGCGGGTTGCACGCCTGCAACGGTAATATGTGAAATGGGAGCGGGTTGCACGCCTGCAACGGTAATATGTGAAATGGGAGCGGGTTGCACGCCTACAACGGTAATATAAGAAATGGGAGCGGGTTGCACGCCTGCAACGGTAATATGTGAAATGAGAGTGGATTGCACGCTTGCAATGGTAATAGATGAAATGAGATCGGGTTGCACGCCTGCAACGGTATTACGTGTGTGCCTGTTTCTTCTATTTCCTTATTTTTTTGTTGGTAATTGATTTATGGCATTCCTTGTGTTTCTCTACTGTCGTTCTGTTATTACCTGTTACTCCCCGCAGCATGTTTTCCTCACCCAATTTTAATTGTAATTATCTGCTTTTATTTTCATTTTATATAATTTAACTGCACAGGTTTATTTGGTAGTCTGGTCCTAGCCTCGTCACTACTTCGCCGAGGTTAGACTAGGCAATTACCAACACATGGGGTCAGTTGTGCTGATAATACACTCTGCACTGTGTGCAGATACTGATACCGGAGCACTTGGACCGCAGTGAGGGTGCTGTCTTCAATCCACACAGGCGAACCGAGGTATTCCTGCATACGTTCGCGGGCCTTGACGTTACCTCCTATATTTCCTTTATCATGTTTCCTTTGCTTATTTCAGAAACAATGTATCTTTTATCTTTCCGACTTTGCATGTAGTATTCTTAGACCGTCTGTGAAACTGTGATGCCAGTTCTGGGTAGTCGATGCTCAAGCAGTTGTATTGGATACATATTTAGATAGATTATTGCATTTCTTCCGCTCACATTAGTAGGCGCCATCACGACTCCCGAGTACGGGGAATCTGGGTCATGACATTTATCCTTCTCTTTTTATACATTCTTTTCTACTGTAATATTTGATTAGTTTTCTCATTTTGCATTCTACCTGTAATTAAAATTATGTAATACCTTTTTTTGGTTAAATTATAATTTTTGATTCATCAAAAATATAAAGAGAGAAGCCTTTTAATTTTTCTTTAAGATATATATTTTTAATAATTGTTATGTCTTATATATATAATATTCTTATCTTGTGTATAAAATCCTAATATTATTTTAATTGTTTAAGAATTTTTCAATATGGAATTATGAGTTACATTCTTCTGTTTAATAACTAAAACTTCATATATGAAAAATAAATTAATATATACATTTTACGTTATCGCTTGGAATTCGTTCTTTCTTTGATATTCTTACTTTAAGAATTTTTGTTTATTATAATTTCAATTATGAGTATATAGACGAATTTTTCCATCATAATTCTACTTATAAGTCTTATATTTCTATATATTTTCTAAAGTTTATATTTTTTTTTTCCTTGCATATCCTAACTGTATTATCCATTACTTAGTATTACAAAATTATGACATAAAATTTGTGTTAACTTACCGCATTAATATAATAAAATGGATATAGTTTTGTTTTAATCATAAAATTTAACTTGACTTTATCTTGTACTGTTTCTCAGAATTCTCTCATTGTTCAAATTAATCAATAATATTTTATTCATTTACTTATTTTTGTCAAATAAATTTAAAGCATGAATAAATGTCAAATAAATTTAATGTATGGATAAAATCATATTATCTCTATTTTTCTCTTTATACATTAGTTTTTGTTTTATAATATTTTAACTTTTCTTATTTAGTGTTTATCTAAAATATGAATATTGTTATATTATTTTTCTAAAATGCATGATGTTTGTCATGACCTAATTTCTCCCTTCGTGAGTTGTCGTGACGGTACCTAGTCTCTACGACTAGGTAAGTCTAAAACTTTGCGAAAAATGAAACAAAAGCATGAACATTAACTACTAAATATTGATACCCAATTTTTCCTTATATGTTTTAAATATGCATAAATACCTTCAAAATAGCATATATAAACATGCACAAGGTTTTTATTATTTTTCTCATAATTTTAAAAGTTTAAATTGATTCATTTTCTCCCCTTTTATTTATAAAATCTCCAATAATTATTTTAAATTATTGTTATGAGGATTTATTCATTTAATTTCTACACTTATTCCAAAATATGGCTAATATATTTTTCATGCATTTTTATAATTATATTTAGTATTTCTTAAGCTAAATTGCATATAATTACAATATTAGCCCATTTTAAGGTATATGTATATTTTTAAATGCATAAAATTGGTCCCTATATTTTAAAATGATAATTATATATTTTAAATTATTTTGGCACCTTAAATTACTTTCTAGAAATTACATATTATTTATTATAATTTAAAATAGGAAAAATTGGCTATTTAAATCATAGCCAGATTTGGCTTTCAATTTTAGCCTAATTCGGACCCCTCCCCAGCCCAATCTCCTATTAAATAACCCGACCCAGGCCCCAAACACTTCCTACCCGACCCAAACCCATCAGATCTTGGTCGTTGATCTGTTGATCTAAAAGATTAACGACCCTCATTTGTTCTTTCCTTTTTTAATTCATACCCCCCCAAACCCTAAAACATTTTCTAAATCCGCCGGGTTAAAATCCTTTCATCTTCTCTCTTCTCTCTTCTCTCAACCTAACCCTAGACTCTATTAAGCGCCTCCCTTCTCCGGTCATCTCCGGCGACTACCTTTCAACCCCAAGCCTCCAATGGTCACTCCACCGCCTTGCTCATCATCTCTAAGGCCTTCCAGGGTCCTGGGCCATGCCGATTTGGATCTAGGATTTATTTTTCTATTACTCATGGCTTCTCCGGTGTGATTTTGGGCAAATCACACCTTATATGTTACGATCGGTGAAGTTTACAACAGGTTCTTTCGTTTCTATCTGGGTTCTCTTTGAAACCCTAACTCTCGTTTGAATCTCTTAGATCTGTGTTATTTTTAACCCTTTAAGTCTGTTTCTTCCTATGATTTGCACTATTCTCGAACTTCTTTTGAAAGATCCTCGACTTTAAGCCGTTTTTACTTTCTTTAAAAAATTAGGGTTTTCTCGAAGTTCTTTCTACACTTGTTTTAACCGATTTTATTTATGATTAAACCTCTTTCCTTGCTTATTTTGACCGATCTTATGTTCTTACTGCTTTTAATTCGCCTATGTCAAAAGCTCTAATTTCTAAGATTTTCTTTGCTTTGGTTCAGTGTGTTAGCCTGTTTACTTGATTCTTGTTAATCTTCCATGGTTACCATGCTTTGAATGTGTTTTACTGAATCCTTAGTCTACTTATGTCACTTCTATATGACTATGCTCATTTTGTTTGTTCAACTCTTGCTTCTTTCTGTCACTATGGCTAACCTCGCTTGTTTGCTACATCTGTTTGATCTTATTTATTTATATGTTGAAAATATAGAATCATGCATCCCTCTTAATTGATTCTGATTTCCTTAATTGATGGTGATTGAAAGATTTTCTTTTAAAATCCCTAAAAGCTTTACCCCGTCTATTTAAGCTGACTGATTTCGTTACCATATTTGCTATGATACTTTATTTCTACTGGGTCGCGTCCTTAATTAAGGTTTTATGAATTTAGTCCTAATTGACTACTCTATGCATACTGAACCTTGACTCCTTCCTTATTTAGTCATGCACTGATTTTTCTTCTTGCCTTATATGATACTGAATCTTCCCGTTTGATTTGATTCCCTTAACTTAAGAGAGTACTTCCTTGATTCTCTAATTAATTGATTCTGAGTTCTTCAATTATTATGCTACTATGATTCTTACGTTATTTCACTACCTACTTTCAACTATAAATACTCTAAGTCTTTCATGAACACAGACACGAACACTAGGTTTTCAAAAACTGCCTCTCTTACTAAAAATCTCTGCTCTCCCCTCTCTCTTGTGCTATTTGCTACTATTAGCCAGCTGCAAGCCAAGGCTAATCATCTGTGCTCTATTATTTTTTCATTTTGCTTACTTTTCTGTTCATTGGTATGTCCTAGTTTTGATTTAAAGCATCAACAACAACATGCTTCTCTTATTGTTTCAGTTTGTCTTATTTCTAGTATGCTTCTACTTGTGGTTCTGTTGTGAAACTTGTAGTTAAGTTACATATTTAGCATGTTATTATGTCTCCCCTTCCCTTTAGATTAATGTATTCCCTTATGTGTGTTTCAAAGAATGCCTTGTCAATTACCTTTTACTTCTTATGTGCTTACCATCCTATGAGTCCCCAAATCCTATTACCCCCATTTCTATGTGTTCTTCCTGACTGGTTGTGATTATGCCAGTACCAACTATTTCTGAGCACGTCCAAACAAGTCCTAAGACCCTTGCTGGGTTATGTGTTTGCAGTCAAATATTTGTATATCCCCAAACCCCTTGACCCCTATGTGACTACTGAATTCATTTGGATTTTGTATGATAGCTTTGTGTGATCCTATCTTAAGGTGTTTGAGCTTTGTTCAATACTCCAACTTCTTTTCAAACAATCTCTATTGCATTACTAATTGCTTTCAAAATAGACTTTCAAATGCAGTCTTTAATAAACCTCTTTCAACTTGTGTCATGCACTTTCACTTCACTCTTAGTTAATAAGTTCCGCCCCCTCTAGTATGTGTACTGCCTTGGGATCCTCTTGAGAGCCCTCTGAACTCTAGCATACTAAGGCTGGCCTTTCCATGCCGCACTGGTTCAACTCTTGATAAGTCTAGGTGTAAGCATTGCCCGGGGTCCTTGAGACCCTTAGGGAACTTAGATGCACCTAGACTCTGATTTGTCTATGGGAATGAGGCTTGTGAGATCATTGGAGGCTTTTGGAAACTTGGGCCTAATTGCAGGCTCCCTATAGAATAGCTTCTTGATTTCTATTTCTACTTATGTAATTCATTCATTTGCCTGTAATAATTTGCAAACATATATTTGGGGTATTTAGTAAAAGGGTGGGTAGATGTATGCTTTAAAGGGTAATACGGGTAGAAATCCTGCACTTAGGACCTTATTTTGAAGTCTGCCTGCTTTACTCAATAGAAAACATGCTCATAGGGGTTTCCTCTTTTAAATTTGATTGTTGTGTCTAATAGAAATCATGCCTATAGGATCTCTCTTTCAATGTCGTTTGCATCATGTATAAATCATGTTCATAAGGTGCTACATATTGTCATGTTAGAGATAATGCTTATAGGTCCCAAACAATTGTGTTTAAATTAGTTCAAATATAGATGCCATGCCTATAGGACTCAACTCCGATTTAGTTCTAATAAGTCTTTCTGTATGTTGCTGCAAATTGTCTTAAATCAGTAATATGCCTAGATATCATACCTATAGGGATCCCTACTCGCAATTATGTCTGGTAATTTAATTAGCCTAATGAATCAACTTCATTATGCCAAGTTCATTTTTAAAACTGGTTTTATTAAGTGTCAAATATTTCCTGAAACAAGTTCTTTCAAAATTGCTTCAATCTCATTAGATATCATGCCTATAGGTATTAAAGGGGGTCTATTTCGAAAACTTGTTTGTTCGTGCATTAACATAGACACAGTCTACTGCATATAGGCAAGCCTTAGGGCGTTTTCAAAAAACTATATTTTCCCTGAAGCTGCTTCTGTCGTTTAACGTTTCTGATTTTAACTAGCTTCTAAAAGGAGTCCCTAGGAAACTACTAGGTTACAACTTTTGGGTATAAAAAGGTTTGTCTGTTTCTGCATATTCACTTAGATATCCTGCTTTAGGACTTCGATTAATAAAGACCTTAATTGTGTTTGAGTCGTGCTGCTTGTATGTTTGTTTTTGATGAGGAAACTTTGAGCCTCTTAATTGCTCCTATTATGTGAAAGTCCTAAGTGTTTTGACTATTGCCTTAGAGTTTTCACCTTTCTAAACCTTAGGGCACGTTTAGAACTACATATAGGTAGTGGTACTAACTCCCTCCGGGACCATTAAGAAGGGATGGGTAGCAGTACACAATAGGTATCAGTGACCAAACACTCTCTTTGCATGACCAATAAGGGATGAGAAGGGTAGACATGGGATATGATTACTACAAGTTAATATCACGTGTAGCCCCTCATCGAGGAGTGTTTACCGAACATTGTGTGGGGTGATCCTATAGGAAAAATAACCTAGGACCCCTCTTTACCAAATCCTTTCTCTAGTCAAAACTTTCATCTTTTACAACTTGTTCTTACTACTATCCAACGTGCTTTACTTGCAACTTATTTGATACAACTGTTGTATGTGGAAATCAGGGGGATCTATTTCCCGCCATTAAGGTGCATTCAAAACGTCATTCCAGCATCTCAAGGTTGGAGGATCACGATCGAGCTCCCTCACTTGAGGATCGTCCGCGACCCTACAAAGACTTCGAGGATAAGGAATCTGTTCGCGATCCAACGAAGGTTACGAAGACGAGGGACTCCCGAGGCAACCGGCTAGAGTTAATTGGCACTAGTGCCATGCCTAGACGTCCTATCCCCATGTCTTTACATTCAATACACTTTGTACTACATGGTACTCCCTCTCCTATATAAGGGGAATCCATGCGACTTTGTAAAGGGAGGATGTTGCTCCATTTTCTCCATAAGTGCAACCATCTCTCTCTCTCTCTCTCTATCTCTCTTTCCTTTCTAAACTTGTTTGTTCTCCTTAGCCCGAGGTCACCTTGATATTCATCGCTTTCTTACTTGTTCTTCATCATATAACTTAGTGTTGGCCATAAAGAGCCTTGTTTTATTATATCCTCAACTGTTATCCCACCCCCGACTATCCCCGATAGCTCGAGCTCGACCCTGACGTTGACCCCGAGGTCCCCCATCGACCCGACCTATATCTAGGCAGAAGGCCCTTCGGTTCGATTACTACCTTGTTTCAACTCGCATTTAATCTTTAAATTTCATATTATTAGCATCAAATGCTCTAACAATTAGCTCGGGAATAAATCCATATTTTTAGAATCCCATTTACAAATTTAATTATTGTTACCATTTTTACGGTAAACAGTTTGGCACCCATTGTAGGGCTAAAAATAATAGTGATCATTTTCTTGATAGTTTCATTACACAAACACACATTGTCTTTCACACTTTTTCTTGTACAAAATCCTTTGATTTTGGGTCAAATGTCTGGCTCGGTAAACGGAGTCGATAACGACAACCTCGAAAATCACGGGGAAAATGGCGTGGCTATCTCGGCCGCCGAAGCACCACTACAGAATCTCGATAATGCGCCCGGACTAATTCTAGCGGACGCGGACTCACAGGATGCACTGCAAGTCGACGAAACTTCTCACACCAACAGGAGCATGCGGCACGGCGAGCAACATGAAGCTCAAAAAACCCCAGCCCGGGAAGAACAGGAAGTTAGTCTTCATGTTATTTTTGCAATGTTGCAGGTACAACAACTGGCCATTGCTCGGTTGCAAAGCCATCTGAGAACCCCCATCACAACGGCACCAGAGACAACTCCCCCCACCGAGCAAGTACCCGAAAGATCAAGCAACAATGGGTCAGAGGCTGGCCCCGCCATAGTGAAGATGATTGAGGACCTCACCAAAAAGATCGAATCAGGTGAGAAAATGATTGCAACCAATGATAAAAAGGTCGAGACCTACAACTCTAGGGTGGATCAGATCCCGGGAGCACCCCCGGTCCTAAAAGGTTTGGATTTGAAGAAGTTCATACAGAGGCCATTCCCCGAGGAAGCGATCCCAAAGCCCATTCCTAAAACGTTCAGAATACCGGAACTCCGTAAGTATAACGGTAGTACCGACCCTAACGAACATGTTATTGCCTATACCTATGCAGTAAAAGGTAACGATATAAAGAGTGACAACATCGAGTCTGTATTGCTGGAAAGATTTTGAGAAACACTTTCGAAGGGGGCCATGATGTGGTATCACAACATGGCTCCCAACTCCATAGAGTCATTTGCCATGTTAGTTGACTCCTTCGTAAGAGCGCACGCTGGCGCCATCAAGGTAGTAACAAGGCAGTCCAACGTGTTCAAGATTAAGCAAAGGGAGAACAAAATACTGCGAGAATTCGTGTCTCGCTTCCAGATGGAATAGATGGAGCTGCCACCAGTCTCCGATGACTGGGTAGTGCAAGCCTTCACCCAAGGCCTAAACAAATGAAGTTCGGTGGCCTCAAAGCAGCTGAAGCAGAACCTGATCGAATATCCGGTTGTGACCTGGTCGGACGTCCACAACCGTTACCAGTCAAATATTAGGGATGACAATGACCAGCTGGGAGCCCCTTCGGGCTCAGTGTACCCAAAAAGACTCCTGATAAAAGAATCAAAACCAAACAAGCAAATATACCAACCGTACTTCAAAGACAGAAGGAACGCCCCAAGGCACAACCTACCTCTCAACGATCGGAGGATAGTCTCACGACCCAAACTGAAGGGCCATGACTAGCACCCGACCACACTTGCCGAGCACCAACGTACATTTCATCTAACCTTCATTATTATCTTTTAAGGCTGACGAGATCAATATAAATGGTAGACCTAGATCATGGAAAACCAGCAATAAAATATGACGGCATGAACATACATAGCAGGGGATGACCAGACAATCAAGAAACTACGTATAAGATATGAGCTACCACGCTACTAGGAAAGACTACACAACAAAAACTAGCCGACAAGGCATACCAAACTATACATGAGCCGACACCTGTCTATGAGCCTCTAAAAGAACATAAGTGTGGCAACATAGCCGGAACAGGGCCCCAAAATACCCATAATGTCTATAACAAAAATTGCATACCAAGACCAAGGCAAGTCCGGAGAAGGGATCTCGTCAATCACCGCTGAACTGGACAGTCTACTGTGGTGGGGGAGCTGCACCTGCCTGTCTATCAGGACCTGCAGCACGACATGCAGCGTCCACAAATAAAAGGACGTCAATACGAATAAAGTACTGAGTATGTAAGGCAAGGAACCATAAATACGATCAGTAATGTAAGCAAGGATAGAGAATATACAACCTGTAACATCTTAGTACCTCTGAGGGCTACTTACATGAAATGCATGATACATATGTATAAATACATAAACCTTTAAAGCATTCGCCTCTGTGGGCATCATCATCATCATATCGTACCCGGCCATAATAGGCTCGGTAAAAAAAATGCACCCGGCCATCATAAGGCTCGGTAGAATCGTACCCGGCCACGTGGAGCTCGGGAAAACCCAACTGATCAGTGGTTGCACAATAGGTGCCGTACCCAGCCAACTATAGCGTGGCTCGGTAGATTAAAATAGATACATATATATAATGCATGCTCGACTCATAGAATCACATTCTAAACCTTTCGGAGTGACGTAAGGTCGGTATCCTTTGTACACGTTATTAGGACTAACTCTTCACTATGAACCTTATAAGATTTAGGAAGTACGAACAACATTGATAACATAAGAATAAGAGAAGCAACATTAACATCAATCGTTCCATAAGAGGGAAAACAATGTAAGTACTGCTAGCTTCTAAGAGTAGAGTATCTTGGAAGCTCGTTCATTACATTATGTACAATCGGAGTCGTGCAAAAGAAGGAAAGGGATAGCCTCACATACCTTGTATATACTGCCCCAATCTCAAGCTATGCAATTGTCAAAACTCCTTAGTCTACAATAAGAGAAACGATACTATCGTTATCATTTAAGCGTCATAACTATTATGTATCGACCACAACCTATTTTACGATGAAACGGACAACACCTCCCCTATATATATGACCTCACACCATTCAAAACAGTCACCAAACAGCCCAAACAACATCAATAATAAACATATTGAGCCTCCCAAAATAGTCCACACACAGCCTAATCACTTCATACATACGACGACCACCGTAGTCGTGTCAAACAACCTGGAAATGTTACGAATAACTATCAGCCCATAACCCTACATATATATGGTGTTTATCCACACCCTTCCTCCTCCAAAACTCCACAAGATAGTAGTAAAATATGCAGCCCAACAACAACGCAAAACAGTCCACAAAACAATAACATTACTACCAAGCCTTTCGATATATATCTCACAAGTTCTAGCTTCAATGGCTTAGCCGCAACTTGGATAATCTTAAATACATATAGAGTAAGAGGTTCCTTACCTTTATACAGAAAGAACAACTCCAATTTGACCTTAAATTTCCATGAAATATCCCTCCAATGCTGCCACAACAACAAAAAAGCGAAACTAGCGATCAATTAGTGTTTTTCGGCACTAGAATCACTTTAGAAGGCTTGAAATCACCTAGGATTGATATTAAGAACATGAGGGAGTATTTAAAGAACATAAACCCTTTAAAACAACCTCCCACACGAGCTGGAACGACACAAAAATGAGCAACAACAAGAAGAACAAGAGACTTACTAGCGCCACGGAATTCCCGACACTTGATTTGTATTGTTTGCCCTTTTTTTGGGTCTTGAATCTTGAGAGAACCTTGAGAGGATGTTACTAGGGTTCTAAGGTCTGAAAATAGTGAAAAGAAATGACTTAAAACGGGTTGGAGGCATCCTATATAGGTCCAAATATCTTAAACCGCCTTAGTGGGCCCCATAGAGAGGTGCTTGGTGCAGTCTCGCAAAAATGCGAATATCTATCTACTACGAGATCGTATCGATAAACGGTTTAATGCGTTGGAAACTAGACTCATAGATCTTTAATTTGGTTGGTAGATCACCCCGTAATTCCTTGTAAATTATGAGAAAAGATTAGAAACATTTGACCTAATGTTTAAGTAAAATTATGAACCTAAGTTGCGACAACTTTTGTCGACTTTTGTTTCATAACTCGTTTGACTTCAAGACTTATGATACGGATATTATATGATTAAAATACCTTAATAAATGACCTCTTGAGTGTATTAAGCACCGCTAGATTACCTGAAAATACGAGTTACAACATCCTTGATTCATTTAACTTCTAATACTGGTTAATCACCCTTATACACTCTTGTATCACTTAAGACCAATAGGATTGACTTCTTATCATCTAAAAGATAATTCCTTCTTGGATTTATGTTAACTAATATATGGCATGAACTAACACATGTGGATATGGGTTGTAACACCCTCCCCCCCTTAGGAACATTCGTCCTCGAATGTAAGGGTTTATGGGGAGTTTAAATCATCGTGGATTCCAATGGAAATTTCCGATCAATTTTCCCCTATAAAATGGTCACTAGCAAAACTTGCAAGTAATTAAGCCCAACATATGGCTTCACAAGGCTACACAAAGCATTATGCGTATTTACATTATCTACATATCACCATTTTGTATTAAGGAGGAGTATTCTCAAATTATTGCTTACCTCATAGAGCCGTTTCACCTTCCAATGTATCCTGTCTTCCACCAGCATCCTTGTTATCTTCATTCTGGAATAAGTAAGGGTATTTAGACTTCATCTCCTCTTCTGCTTCCCATGTCATTTCTTCCATATTTTTGTTCCTCCACAATACTTTGACGGAAGCTACATCTTTTGTTCTCAGCTTGCGGACTTGCCGATCTAATATCGCCACTGGCACTTCTTCATATGATAGGTCCTCTGTAACTTGTACATCTTTGATAGGGACGACTCGAGAAGGGTCTCCAATACATTTTCTCAACATAGATACATGGAATACCGGGTGGACAAATTCCAATTCGGATGGCAATTCTAACTCATAAGCAACCTGTCCAATCCGTCGAAGAATTTTATACGGCCCGATATACCTTGGACTCAGCTTACCTTTCTTCCCAAAACGCATAATACCCTTCATTGGTGAGATCCTCAGGAAAACCCAATCACCAACCTCAAACTCTAGATCACGACGTCGGACATCAGAATAAGATTTTTGCCTGCTTTGTGCCGTCCTCAATCGCTCCTGTATCACTTTCACCTTCTCAATAGCTTGGTGAATCAAATCTGGCCCATATAATTCTGTTTCACCGACTTCGAACCATCCAACTGGTGATCTACATCTCCTCCCGTATAGTGCCTCATATGGGGCCATTTTAATACTGGAATGGTAGCTATTGTTATAGGCGAATTCTATGAGTGGAAGATGATCATCCCAATTCCCCTTAAAATCTAGAACACATGCTCGTAGCATATCTTCCAGTGTCTGAATGGTACGTTCAGCCTGTCCATCAGTCTGCGGATGAAATGCAGTGCTGAGATTTACCTGTGTGCCTAAACCCTTCTGGAAAGACCTCCAAAAGTTAGCCGTAAATTGAGCTCCTCGGTCTGATATAATAGATATGGGCACACCATGAAGCCTAACAATCTCCTTGATATACAACTTTGCATAATCTTCAGCCGTGTAAGTTGTCTTCACTAGCAGAAAATGGGCACATTTTGTAAGTCGATCAATTATCACCCAGATGGAGTCAAACTTATGATAAGAGCGAGGTAATCCAATAATGAAGTCCATATTAATCACCTCCCACTTCCAGGTCGGAATCTCTATATTTTGAAGCAATCCACTGGGTTTCTGATGTTCTATCTTTACTTGTTGACAATTGGGACACTGGGCTACAAATTCTGCAATAGACTTCTTCATATTATCCCACCAATATTGCTCCTTGACATCATGATACATCTTTGTCGAGCCAGGATGGATGGAATATCGGGATTGATGAATCTCATTCATAATCTTCTCTCGCAACCCTGCCACATTAGGCACACACAATCGGCTCTGGTATCTCAGTGCCCCGTCTTTTCCGATCCCAAAAGCCATACTTTTACACTGTTGAATGCTTTCTCTTAATCGTACTAAGATAGGATCTTCATATTGTCATGCTTTTACCTCGGCTACCAAAGATGATTCTGATGTATTCTGTACAGTAACACCTCCGTCATCAGAGTCTAACAATCTGATTCTCATATTGGCTAGCTGATGAAGCTCTTTAATCAACCCCCATCTACCTGCCTCAATATGTACTAAGCTTCCCATTGATTTACGGCTGAGAGCGTCTGCCACAACATTGGCTTTACCGGGATGATACAATATCTCGACGTCGTAGTCTTTCAATAATTCAAGCCACCTACGCTGCCTCAAATTCAACTCTTTCTGCTTGAAGATGTATTGTAAACTCTTGTGATCTGTGTAGATGTCAACATGGACGCCGTATAAGTAGTGCCGCCATATCTTCAAAGCATATATTACTGCAGCCAATTCCAAATCATGGGTTGGATAATTCTTTTCATGCTTCTTCAATTGTCTTGATGCATAAGCAATCACATTCCCACGCTGCATCAATACGCACCCCAAACCTATACCTGAGGCATCACAATATACCACATAACCTTCTGTTCCTTCAGGAAGAGTGAGCACTGGTGCAGATGTCAATCGATTCTTCAACTCCTGAAAACTACGTTCACAAGTGTCAGACCACTGGAATTTGGTAGCTTTTTGTGTTAACTTAGTCAATGGTGATGATATAGAGGAAAATCCTTCTACAAACCGCCTATAATATCCTGCTAGCCCTAGGAAGCTGCGGACTTCTGATGGTGTTGTAGGTCTCGGCCAATTCTTTACTGCATCGATCTTCTGAGTGTCGACACTAATACCCTCATCAGATATCACATGGCCAAGGAATGCTACTGAGTTCAGCCAGAATTCACATTTGGAGAGCTTAGCATATAACTTACGATCCTGAAGCGTCTGTAATACTATCCGCAAGTGGCCCGCATGTTCCACCTCCGAACGAGAATACACTAGAATGTCATCAATGAATACAATCACGAACACATCAAGATAGGGCCTGAATATAGTATTCATGAGATCCATAAAAGCTGCTGGGGCATTTGTTAGCCCGAACGACATCACCAAGAACTCAAAGTGCCCATATCTTGTCCGGAAGGCCGTCTTTGGAATATCCTTCTCCCTAACCCTCACCTGATGATACCCTGAACGTAAATCAATCTTAGAGAAATACTTGGCACCCTGGAGTTGGTCAAACAGGTCATCAATTCTTGGAAGTGGATACTTGTTCTTTATAGTAGACTTATTCAACTGTCGATAGTCGATACACATCCGTAACGACCCATCTTTCTTCCGCACGAATAGGACTGGTGCACCCCAAGGTGAAGTGCTAGGCCTAATAAAGCCCTTATCCAGCAAGTCCTTCAACTGCACCTTCAACTCTCGCAACTCTGCCGGGGCCATTCTGTATGGAGGAATAGAGATCGGTTGAGTGTCAGGCAACACATCAATGCTAAACTCAATCTCCCTTTCAGGAGGAAGGCCTGGGAGTTCATCTGGGAAAACATCTGGGAATTCGTTGACCACAGGGATTGATTGTAAAGTAGGCGGTTTCGCCTCCGCATCCCTAACGCGAACGAGATGATAAATGTAACCTTTTGAGATCATTTTCCTTGCCTTAAGATAGGAAATAAACCTACCTTTCGGTGTAGCAATGTTCCCTTTCCATTCAATGACGGGTTCACCCGGAAATTGGAACCTAACCATCTTCGTACGACAGTCAACATTTGCATAGCATGAGGCCAACCAGTCCATTCCCATTATCACATCAAAATCAACCATTTCTAACTCAAATAAATTTGCCGAGGTTTGACGACTACAAATCATCACAGTGCAACCTCTATATACCCTTCTAGCAATCACAGAATCTCCTATCGGAGTAGATACCGCGAGGGGTTTACTTATCAATTCAGGTTCAATGCCAAACTTATTAGCCACAAAGGGTGTAACATATGATAATGTAGATCCCGGATCAATCAACGCATATACATCATAAGAAAACACAGATATAATACCTGTAACAACATCTGGAGACGACTCGAGATCCTGTCGACCTACTAGAGCATAGGTTCGATTTTGAGCACCACTCGAACTCGGCACTGCACCTCTACCCCTACCACGACCTGTCGACTGCTGAAAACCCCGTGCTGGAGGTCGAACTGATGAGGAAGAACCAGACACAGATCCAGTCGGCTGAGCCATACCATCACCTCCTCTATTAGGACAATCCCGCATCATATGGCCAGGCTGCCCGCACGAATAGCATGCATCAGAACCTCGACGACACAGTCCAAAGTGGGCCTTGCCGCACTGATCACAATGTGGTGTTGGGGGTCTCATCTGACTAGTATCCCTGTGATGTTGCGAGCCAGATGCCCGCGAACTCTGACCTGGACCAGAATAGGATCGATCATATCGAGGCCTCTGAAACTGTGGAGGAGCACTAGCTACAGGTGGCGCCGAACTCCTCGAAAACTGTGGCCTGATGCGGCCTCTGAAGTCATCAGAATACCCTGCAAATCTCGCCCTCTTATGCTGGCCTCTATCCTGCTCCCTAACTGCCCTCTGCTGGCGCTTACGATCCTCTAGGGTCTGGGCATAAGCTTGAATACGGGAAATATCCATGCCCTCCACCAAGGAGGCTGTCGTACACTCATTTATCAGATGTGGTCCCAACCCATTCACGAACATATGCACCCTATCACTCATCTCGGCCACCATATGGGGAGCATACCTTGCCAAAGAATCAAACTGCATACTGTACTCTCGCACACTCATATTACCTTGTCTAAGGTTCAAGAACTTATCAGCTCTAGCTCGTCGTATCTCAACTGGCAAGTAGTGACGAAGAAAGGCCTCAGAAAATTCCTTCCACACAGCTGGAGGAGGGTTCGGACCCCTGGATCTCTCCCAACTATCATACCAGAGAACCGCTAAATCCCGTAGCCGATAAGAAGCCAACTCTACTGCCTCTGTATCACTAACATGCATAACCCGAAGTGTACGATGAACCTGGTCAATAAAAGTCTGTGGGTCCTCCTTGGGGTCTGATCCGGTAAACACTGGAGGGTCTAAATTAATAAAATCACGAACTCTTGTACTAACTGGTTTCTCAGCAGCACCTGTATTCTGCCTCTGAGCCTGAGCAGCTACCAAGCTAGTCAATAACTGCAAAGCACTCTGCATATCCTGGTCTGGAGTGCCAGACGGAGGAACTGGAGGCGCTGGGTGCCTTCTAATATCCTCTGGAGGAGATGGAATAGATGAGGTATGAGAGGGCATCTCACTTTGAGCCTCACTTTGTCCTGCTCTGACTGGTACCCTCTCCCGCTGCTGTATCAAGCCGTCTACTAATCGTTTGCTTCCTAGTCAAAGGCATCATTGAAAAAAAACAAGGTGAATATTAGAGACGAACACTTACGACTCAACTCTACGCACGATCTAGATTCAGGAAGAAGGTAACAACCCTAGATGTCATGTAGCCTCCTGATTATAAATGTGGCGCGCTACACATCCATAATCAAGACTCTACTAGACACGGCTCATAGACAACCCCTAGGACAGACTTGCTCTGATACCAAGTTTGTCACGACCCAAACTGAAGGGCCATGACTAGCACCCGACCACACTTGCCGAGCACCAACGTACATTTCATCTAACCTTCATTATTATCTTTTAAGGCTGACGAGATCAATATAAATGGTAGACCTAGATCATGGACAACCAGCAATAAAATATGACGGCATGAACATACATAGCAGGGGATGACCAGACAATCAAGAAACTACGTATAAGGTATGAGCTACCACGCTACTATGAAAGACTATACAACAAAAACTAGCCGACAAGGCATACCAAACTATACATGAGCCGACACCTGTCTATGAGCCTCTAAAAGAACATAAGTGTTGCAACATAGCCGGAACAGGGCCCCGACATACCCATAATGTCTATAACAAAAATTGCATACCAAGACCAAGGCAAGTCCGGAGAAGGGATCTCGCCAATCACCGCTGAACTGGACAGTCTACTGTGGTGGGGGAGCTGCACCTGCCTGTCTATCAGGACCTGCAGCACGACATGCAGCGTCCACAAATAAAAGGACGTCAGTACGAATAAAGTACTGAGTATGTAAGGCAAGGAACCATAAATACGATCAGTAATGTAAGCAAGGATAGAGAATATACAACCTGTAACATCTTAGTACCTCTGAGGGCTACTTACATGAAATGCATGATACATATGTATAAATACATAAACCTTTAAAGCATTCACCTCTGTGGGCATCATCATCATCATATCGTACCCGGCCATAATAGGCTCGGTAAAAAAACGTACCCGGCCATCATAAGGCTCGGTAGAATCGTACCCGGCCACGTGGAGCTCGGTAAAACCCAACTGATCAGTGGTTGCACAATAGGTGCCGTACCCGGCCAACTATAGCGTGGCTCGGTAGAGTAAAATAGATACATATATATAATGCATGCTCGACTCATGGAATCACATTCTAAACCTTTCGGAGTGACGTAAGGTCGGTATCCTCTGTACACGTTATTAGGACTAACTCTTCACTATGAACCTTATAAGATTTAGGAAGTACGAACAACATTGATAACATAAGAATAAGAGAAGCAACATTAACATCAATCGTTCCATAAGAGGGAAAACAATGTAAGTACTGCTAGCTTCTAAGAGTAGAGTATCTTGGAAGCTCGTTCATTACATTATGTACAATCGGAGTCGTGCAAAAGAAGGAAAGGGATAGCCTCACATACCTTGTATATACTGCCCCAATCTCAAGCTATGCAATTGTCAAAACTCCTTAGTCTACAATAAGAGAAACGATACTATCGTTATCATTTAAGCGTCATAACTATTATGTATCGACCACAACCTATTTTACGATGAAACGGACAGCACCTCCCCTATATATATGACCTCACACCATTCAAAACAGTCACCAAACAGCCCAAACAACATCAATAATAAACATATTGAGCCTCCCAAAATAGTCCACACACAGCCTAATCACTTCATACATACGACGACCACCGTAGTCGTGTCAAACAACCTGGAAATGTTACGAATAACTATCAGCCCATAACCCTACATATATATGGTGTTTATCCACACCCTTCCTCCTCCAAAACTCCACAAGATAGTAGTAAAATACGCAGCCCAACAACAACGCAAAACAGTCCACAAAACAATAACATTACTACCAAGCCTTTCGATATATATCTCACAAGTTCTAGCTTCAATGGCTTAGCCGAAACTTGGATAATCTTAAATACATATAGATTAAGAGGTTACTTACCTTTATAAAAAAATAATAACTCCAATTTGACCTTAAATTTCCATGAAATATCCCTCCAATGCTGCCACAACAACAAAAAAGCGAAACTAGCGATCAATTAGTGTTTTTCGGCACTAGAATCACTTTAAAAAGCTTGAAATCACCTAGGATTGATATTAAGAACATGAGGGAGTATTTACAGAACATAAACCCTTTAAAACAACCTCCCACACGAGCTGGAACGACACAAAAATGAGCAACAACAATAAGAACAAGAGACTTAGTAGCGCCACGGAATTCCCGACACTTGATTTGTGTTGTTTGCCCTTTTTTTGGGTCTTCAATCTTGAGAGAACCTTGAGAGGATGTTCCTAGGCTTCTAAGGTCTGAAAATAGTGAAACGAAATGACTTAAAACGGGTTGGAGGCATCCTATATAGGTCCAAATATCTTAAACCGCCTTAGTGGGCCCCATAGAGAGGTGCTTGGCGCAGTCTCGCGAAAATGCGAATATCTCTCTACTCCGAGATCGTATCGATGAACGGTTTAATGCGTTGGAAACTAGACTCATAGATCTTTAATTTGGTTGGTAGATCACCCCGTAATTCCTTGTAAATTATGAGAAAAGATTAGAAATATTTGACCTAATGTTTAAGTAAAATTATGAACCTAAGTTGCGACAACTTTTGTCGACTTTTGTTTCATAACTCGTTTGACTTCAAGACTTATGATACGGATATTATATGATTAAAATACCTTAATAAATGACCTCTTGAGTGTATTAAGCACCGCTAGATTACCTGAAAATACGAGTTACAACATCCTTGATTCATTTAACTTCTAATACTGGTTAATCACCCTTATACACTCTTGTATCACTTAAGACCAATAGGATTGACTTCTTATCATCTAAAAGATAATTCCTTCTTGGATTTATGTTAACTAATATATGGCATGAACTAACACATGTGGATATGGGTTGTAACAGATAGATCGAGGATAGGACCCTTGAGGGTTCGTCAACAAAACCAGGTTCGATCGAAGCATAGTGCCAACCAATGCGCCCCACTTATCGGAGTACAACTTCAATGTCGATGTGCTAGACATTGTGTTCGCCGTAGCAAGATCGGAGAAGTCAGATGGCCTATACCGTTATATTCGGATCCTTCCCATAGAAACTACAATTTGATTTGTGAGTTTTACAACTCGTGTGGGCACCGAACCAAAAATTGCAGGCAGCTCCGAGAGGAAGTGGCCCGATTGCTCGACAATAGGCACCTTAGGGAACTTCTCAATAGCCGGGTTAAAAATCAATCATGAGAAGGAGAAATGGCAAAGTGAAACAAAATAGACAAGCCTCAACATGTCGTCCACACGATCTTCTGACGATCACCCCGAACGCGTTCAAATAAAGGACCATTTAGCAACCACCAAATAAGCGCCAGAACTCGAGAAGCGCCATCACCACCGAGGTATAAGCGCCCATTCCCCTTCCCATCTTCTACTTCACGGTTACCCATTGTGCATAACAATAACCAAGATAATTAGGAAGATACCCAGACTCAAAGATTCTGAGGCTTCAGAACATCCGTTGCACTCTTTTCCTTTGATCAGATTTTTTATCCCGAAACGGGTTTTCTACCGACAGGTGTTTTTGAAAAGGCAACGGCAATGCACTTCCCAAGAATGATCTAGCAAGCCTATGGGACTTTCATTATAACCGGCCCCACACCAGATCTATTCTACATTACAACAAAAACTATAAGACCTCAACAGGAATGACAAACTGTAAGACCTTAACAGGCATGAAAATCCCGAAGTTTAGGCTATACGTCACATTTGTAAGAATCCCGAAAGGGCATACCCTTGGTGTAAATGCCTAAACTGTCACTTGGGATCAAAAATGGCTACGGCCAAACACATATGACTACAGTCAAAACGGCTGATACAGTCAAACTAATGCGACTCAGGGATGCCCGACCGTCGCTAAACAAAAATCGCAGGCCACTACTTCGAATATACTTTGGAAAGAACCGGTTAAAACAGGCTTCCCTCAACAGGCAAAAATGACCTTCGACCATGTCAGCTCCAAATCACAAAGGCTTCGACCTACTCAGCCTATGAGCTATAAACCTTTCTAGGTGCTCGAAACATCACCGATAATGACTTGAAATTGAGGTTCTTCCTGAACCGATGACGGGTCAGGAAAACTATTTCAACAGACCTTAAACAGTGTAAAACAAAGCCTACAAAAAAGCCCATGGGCAAAAATAGCGTAAGAGCCATTGTCGCCAACTAAGCAAGCCTCCGGGCCACATATTAAAAGGTCTCTACGACCAAATAGCGTAAGAGCCATTGTTACCAGATAAAAAATTGGCAACTTGAGGATTAAAATGAGCTCGAATCGTAACCCGATACGGAGACCAGATCCAAAATAGTTAATTATGCAAGCCTCCAGGCCACATATTGAAAGAGAGACGACCAAAACATCGTGAAAGGCACTATCGCCGGTCTAAAAATACTTAAGGGTCAATTAAAGCTTGAATCACAACGTGTCTCGGAGATTGGACCCAAAATAGTTAAACTGCAACATGCCTAAGGGCACATCATAAATGCCACTGTCAACTAGCCGAGTAAGCCTCCAGCCATACACCTGTAAGTTTACTTCGACCCGAAGCACAAAAAGCCAACGTTGCTCGCCCATGCAGGCAAGAAAGAACTTTAGGGTCAATTAAAGCTCGAGTCGTAACACGACTCGGAGACTGGACCCAAAATAGTTGAAACAACCAAACACCCAAGGGCAAGAAATAAAAACCATCATCGCCAGCCCAAACAAATGCAAAACTCGAGCATAAATTAAGCTCGAGTCGGATCCCGACTTAGAGACAAAGCATAAGTATAGAAGATACAAGTTGCGGGGTTCCCCCTCTTCTTGCTACATATTGACGACAAAGCGCAATCTCAGCCTGCATCATATAATAAAAGCTATATATATACAACAAAGAAGGTAGGGAATGGTCATTCCACTTTTTTTCGGCAGTTATAGTCTGGCAATCTCCTCCTCATCGTCCTCAGCATCGAATAGTAGGAACTTGGCATCGTACTCCTCTCCTTTGGCTTGCTCGATCTCCCTCGAGATATCAAAGCCCCTAGCGTGAATCTTCTTAAGGATTTCCCCTCCGAATCTGTACCTCCCGTACTCCTTTTATTACTTGCATGATCAAGGGTCTTCTTTATCTCAACTTTAGCAGTGGCAGCGCTTCTCGAATAAGCATCCATTTTCTGTGCCGCCCGGGTATTATTCATCACAACCTCGGCCCAGACATTCATCACCTCAGCTTTTGCCTTTGAAATCTCGGATGAGAGTCTCACAATTATCTTCGCCAAAGCAGAATCATTTGCACAGGCGTCCTGAATTTGTGCCTTAAGAACGGAAGCCCCGGCCTGAGCCCTCTCTTTGGCCGCAGAATGGGCATTCACATGCGCTTGTAGCTCGATGAATTCGCGGTTGGCTTTGCCAATCTCGCCCCAGAGTTGTTCCAGCTCATCCGCCTCATGCTTCAACTGAAATAGCAATACGTCAAGACGGGGAAACAAAAAGGGAATACAGGCCAGCACGAGATGCAGGATACCAATTTTTCCAAGAGGGCATCTCGGACCCGACTCCGGTCCACCTCACGCCGTAAAGAGACAAGCTCACTTTCCTTTGTTGCACAAAGAAGTCTGAGGGATTTCTCCCTATCTCAAGCATCCCGCAACGGGGCCTCACAACGAAGCAGTTCGGCCTTCATCCTGTTGAAAGCCTGAGAAAATAAGCCATGTAAACAAAAAGAAAAAAGAGAGAAGCGCAAGGCCAGAAAATCCTTACAGCGGCCGAAACTCACTATAAGGACAAAGCACTGAGCCTCACCGAAGGCCGAAGCAACCTCGCTTCGAAAGGACTCCAGGCACCTACAGCAGATAAATCAGATGAGCCAGCAAGAAGGGAGTCACATCTTTGGGGGGAAGAACGCTAGACACCTACCATGATGCTTCGCCTCCCATCTCCCTTTTGATAGATCTTGCCACAGTGCCTATCGTAGGCCGAGCAAGCTGCTAGCTTACGGGACCATTCGGCTAAATCGGGGATCTCGCCGGGCAACCAATGAGTAGCTATAAACAAAGAACAGAAAGATACTATTACGGGGCCAACCCCGGGTTGAGTTAAAAGACAGCTCAAACGAAGCACTTACGTGTGAGGTTCTATCTCTTAGGGAAAGACAAAAATTCTCCGGGGATAACATCGGTCGTCCGGATTCGAACGAACCGACTCATCCATCCATGGTCCTCATCCTCCTCACCGTCGATCATAGGAGCTCGGGTGGATCTACGCTGAAGAGCAATTAGGCCTTGATAGCGCAATGGTCGATACAACCTCACGAGGTGGCTGAGGGTGAATTCTATACCGGCCTTGTCAGCAAAATATCTCATCGACTGCACTATTCTCAAAAGAAATGGATGAACCTACACCAACGTTACTTGATATCTTCTATAGAAATCAAGCACGACCCGGTCCGGGGAACCCGGCGTGAAAACATGAATATGCACGCTCAAGAACCCCTTAACGTATGCCATGATACTCTCATCAGGGGAAGGTGCTTGCAAAATCATGCCTTCCCCCCCCCCCATCCGCATTCTTTCCTGATCATCTCGAGGTTTTCCTCCCTCACCGATGAAAGAATCCTTAACACATGCTCTTGATGGCCTGGAACATTGGTAAGTCTCCCCAGTGTGACAGCCTTTTTCGAGGCAGGGCGACCCGAATCTCGCTCTCCCGATATCGGGGGCAAGCTGATTGTACCAAACAAAGGTGGAGCACAATAGGGATTCCCCTCTGTCCGAGGATCAGCCGTCGAAGCGGCGGCCATGATTAAAGAAGAAAAAATGGAAGAAGATGAGGATCCAGGAAAAACCCTTCTAAAGTTGGAGAGCGAAAGGACTCACACAAAGCGCCATGCTCTACAGAGGAGATAGGCTTATCAAAAACTACAAAATCACCGCTTGAAGGGAGGATAAGCAAATATATAGAGGCTAAGCGACAACTGCTCATTTTCCCAATAGGGCCAATTAATTTTGGCCGCGTTAATATCACCTTCTCCTTGGGGGTGCACTGGCATAATCATTCCAAGATCCCACATAACTCATAAAATCGAGGGACCTCGGGAGATCCTCGCCGTCATAAATATCGGTTCAGGAGGAACTATTGATTCAACCTCGGGACGTGGCCAGACTCGGAGCCCCCGGTCTATCCCACGAAAAGGCCCCGAAGGGCCGGTGCCGAAACATAAAAACAAAGAAGAAATGAGAAGGGCTGACAAGATAAAAGCTCTTTTTATACATTGTGAAAGAGAAAAATGTCTTTACACTAGTTGTTTCCCGGGGGGACACACGAAGAAAAAACAAAGGCATTCAAAAAAGGCTCGGAGACTACTCCTCGCCACTATCATCTTCACCCTATCAGGGGTAATCAAGAGCGCCAGTCTTCCTCCCTGGTCACAATGAGCCTCCGAGTCCTGTAGCTTCGAAGCAACGTTATTACGCTCCTTCTCATGGCAAAAAAGTTCTCCGCGGAGCCAAAGAATGGCATGGTCATACATCTCATTACACTACAGCACAATAGGAAAGTTCAAAAAGACGGCGAATAACATCCGAGAACGAAAAGAGATACGTAAGGGAAAACTATCACCTGTTGCACAGAATTCTCTACTGCTGTAACGATGCCAAAAATATTGAGATCAACCCTGTCAATTACACCATCAAAAATGATGGCAATGAAATCTCCCCCATTGGGAGGATCCTATAAGCATGGTATCTCCTGGATTCAGAAAGCAATGAAACAATAAGGCTCGAAATGAATTATTTGAATTCATACTCGTTAAACTTGCTTAGTGAGGGACTCAGATTTTTGAAAGAGAGAGGCTGAATTTAAACGAATTGATTACAAGTTCTGCAAACGATAGCAGCCATTACTACTGGTTTTATATCTAAGACTGAGTGAGGCGAATTAGTTTTTTATTAGAAACTCCTATAGGCATGCTCTAGGCATTACTGATTTTAAGACCTTGTAGACGTAGCGTCGAAATGCAAAAGCCTTATAGACATAATTTCTAAGTGAAGTTTGAATATGCAAAATCCTATAGACATGATTTCTAAGTGAAGTTAAATATGCAGAATCCTATAGATATGATTTCTAAGTGATGTTAAATATGCAGAATCCTATAGACATGATTTCTAAGTGAAGTTTGAATATGCAGAAATCCTATTGACGTGTTTTCTAAGTGAAGTTAAATACGCAGAATCCTATAGACATGATTTCTAAGTGAAGTTAAATATGCAGAATCCTATAGACATGATATTTATGTGAAGTTTGAATATGCAGAATCCTATAGACATGGTTTCTATATGAGGTTGAATATACACGAATATAGTAGTCCTATAGTCATGATTTCTGCCCTTTGCATACATAGTTACCCACCCTTTTTCACTAACCAGTCCCAAATATTTATTACAAATTATTACAAACCAGAATAAATGAAATTACATCAGGAGAAAGTAAAAAAAAAGTACAACTAGAGGAAGCCTAATTCTGACTTCCTATCTGAGTTACATGATAGTCCCAACTCAAAGACCATTGATCCAAAACCTTTCTCCAATCTGAGTGTGTCAAAGTTCCCTAAGAGCCTCAATGGGACTCCGGGCAATGCTCACACCCAAATTGCATTATCAAAATGGGGATAAGTGTAGTATGGAACAGCCAGCCCTCAAGTGTCCAAGTTCAGAGGGAGCTCAAGGGTTCCCAAGGCAAGGCTCACAAGAGAGGGGCAGAACTTAAAGTCTAAGAGAGAGTGCAAGTAAGGAACAGAGTTCTAAAGGGGTGAAGGAGAGGGAAGCAGCTACAAACAAGTACACAAAAGGGGTTCATGAGAATAGGGAAGTTGCAAAGAGTCCATAAGCTTAGACATTTAGCTAATTCTGGGCATGCACAACAATAGAGAGTGTTGTTATACTTACAAATCAACAAAAATAAACAACATATGATAGTGACATGGAGGTTATGATTCCAGGGGAATCAAGTTTAAGCCATAAACATTAATACTTAATATTGTCATGCCTCAAACACATTAGGATAGGGGGTTTGGGAATCGTAATAGGAAGGAAATTATACATGCTAAAATAAATTTCGAACTAAACATAAGCAATAGGCAGACATGAAAGTGAAGGTATTAAATAAACACATTGTTGTGGTTGCTGAAAACCTTAATCATGACATACCAGTTTCGAAGGAGCAAAATACAACAGTAGCAATACTTGAAAGAAAACATGCCACAGTAAAAGTAACAAGAGAGAATGCTTTTTGAATGTGAGTGTGAGTTCAAAAAACTAAGAGTGTTCGCGTGTTTGTGTCAATGAAAGAGCATAGTGTTTATAGTTTGAAAATAGGCAGAGAATAAGGCAAGAAAATAACCATGTACCTATTAAAATCAATCAGTAGAAGAACTTTCTTTAATTAAGGAGTTCAAACTTAAATGGTAATGAGCAGAAATCATTTAAGGAAATAGATCAAATAGCATCTTGTGCAAAGTAGACAATTAGGGGTAAATACATAGGAGTTTAATTAAAGGAAGAATCTTTGAAATACACGGTTAAACAAATAAGGTAAGAATCAATCAGTACATCGTAAATCAAGGAGTCAGAGATTCAAAATTACTGGTTCATGAATAAACCAGGTCAGAAAGGCTAAGGAAAGTTTTCAAATCAAACCAAGAAATAGGGAAATTACTACAACAAGGAAAGAATCAATCAGACTTACACAAGGGGGTCTGAAACCAGTCAAAAAATTGAAAATCATTTCAGAGGAGAAGCTCAGCATATATAAAGAGCATACAAGTATTAGGCATGCGAGGTTGAATTTAGGACAAAGAAAAGTATCATGCAATTGCCAAATCAGTAAGTAGTGGACTATAGGAACATGGTAGTCACATAGGTCAGTTTCAGTAACTCAGCAATGGAGAAGGGAGAGAGTATCAAATAGCATGCAAAGGGTCCAGTAGAAAATCCTTAGAAGAGTTTAGCAGGGATTCAGAATCATATAAAGAAACAAAATATTTTGAAATTCAGTCGAGCAACAGATGAAACAACTTCAGAAACTCAAATAGGTCCAAAGAAATTAGGGTTTTGAAACCAAACAAGTTCAGAGATGAGGAACAAACAAATCACATAGCAAATAATATTAGGACTCGAATCAACCCCAAATGTTAGGGTTTTTGCCATCAATCGAGTGTGGAGGTGAAAGATAAGAGAATCAAGGAAAAATATCAATAAGGGAAATAAAATCAGAAACCCTAAGAAAGAACTTAAGACTTTAACGTAAAGAAACACAATAGAAGAATCAACATAAGAAACATAGTAGAAGAACAACATAAGAAACACAGTAGAACATGCTAAAGATCAGAGAGACTTCTAAATATCTCGCCAAAACCCTAAATCGGAAAAGATAAAGGTTTTGAAAATAGAGTTTTGAAAGAAACTTTGAGAAAGCGTTTGAAAGTTTATGAAAAACACAGATCTAGAACAGATCTAAAGAAATTAGAAGAACCTCAAAAGTTAGGGTTTCAGAAGAACCCAGATGGTGAGAAAGGCTTGGAAAGTCATTGATCTAAGTAGGAGAAGTCGAGATCAAGCTCGAATAGCCATGGCTGGCCGAAGCAAGGTCGGAGACGGCTATAGAACTCGAATCGAACAAAGTCTAGGCCAAGCTTCTTCAGGGTCAGGCCTTGAAACTATAGTAACCGGGCGTGTAGAAGTTATAAGAGGCCGGTATAGGACTTCAGTGGCCTTGGAAGCCATGTATTCCGGTGATTTTAAGGTGGAAGCGGAGGGAGGAGGCTAGGGTTTGAGGGGAGCTTGAGAGAGAACTAGGAGAAAGAGGGGGATTCAAGGGCGGCTACCTAAAGGAAATGATTAGGTTTAGGGGTTAGGTCGGGTTAAAAAAGGAAGGGGTTAAGGGTGGCCGTTGATCATTTTGATCAACGGCCTGGATTGAAGGGGAATCGCGGATCGGCTAGATTTAGGATTTGGGATGGGTAATTGGATTTGAAATTGGGTTTATTTGGGTTGTCAAATCTGGCTAAAATTGAAATGCAAATGGGCTAACATTTAAATAGTCATTTTCCCTAATTTATTTCATATAAAATAGTAAAATATTTTCTGACAATAAATTAAAGGTACTAAAATGATTAATAATACATAATTATCAAATTAAAAATAATGGAGTCGATTTTATAAATATAATTACAATTAAATCTTGAAAGAGGCCAATATTGCAATTATATGCAATTTAGCTTTACAAATACTAAATAAATTGTAAAAATATGTAAAAATTATGCTAGCTATATTTTAATATAAACATGAGAATCTAATGAATGAATCACACAAAATGATAATTTTAGGGATAATTACTAGGTTTTCTTGATAAAATAGGGCAATAAATTGATTTAAAAATATTTTAAAAATTAAGAGAAAAATAATAAAACCTTGGGACTTACTTATATATGCACATACATGCTATTTTGAGATTATTTTGCATAATAAAAATATACAGGGAAAAATTGGGTATCAACCACACTAGGTTAGGCAAGCCACTTACCTCGAACCAAGCTCAAACCAATCCGTCACAATGCTCTTTCCACGAATATCCGACTCCGAATGGCTCAAATATAGCAAAAGACAATTACATATAAATATAGCTACAAGGAACCAATCTAGCTAACGAAATCAAAGCTAAGGCAAGCTTAGAAAGAAATCCAAATAGCCTACCCAGGCCCACGTCTCGGTATCGGATAAAAGTTACCAAATATGAAAACCCATTCACTCACGAGACTAACCATAGCAATTTTACTCAAATTCGATACAAAAATCTATATCAAAATCTAAAAATTCGGCCTAAGAACTTTTCTCAAATTTACCCCTATTTTCTAACTCAAATCCCTAATTAAAAGATGAAATCATGGATGGATTAATGGAATACAACCAAAAACGAGTTAGGAATCATTATCCATAACTTCCTCTAAATATCTGTCACACCCCAAACCTGAAGACGCATGGCCGGCATCTGGTGCCATACTCGGCCCGAGCGTACCACTCTGTAGTTGTGAACTCTGGAGGGGTAACCCTCAACTTAGGCCGATAAGGCCATATTCAGAATCATATGAAAATAGTGTCTCTCTTATCTGTGGGGTAAACATACCAAAAAGCTGATATATATAACTACGTGGGACCATGAAGCCGCCATGAACATCTGCTAATACAAAAAATATACAGGACTCGTCTACAAGCCTCTAGATATAGCTGAGACTGAACTGATAATATAATAACTGAAAGCAACTGGGAGTCAAAGATAATCTGAAAATATGCTTACATGCTGATACTCATTCAACTCTCTTAATATAGTAAGTAAAATAGTTGTCCGACCTTATAAGGCTCAGTATGTGTAACTGATCTGCCATAGTAGGCTCACTCATAGGTGCTCGACCATACTAGGCTCTGTATCTCGGCCATTCTGGGCTCTCTCATAGGCGCTCGGCCACAGTAGGCTCGGTATATAACTCACCATCTGATAAGTGGTTTGCCTAATAGGGGCCTGCCCATCGATTATAGCTCGATGGTAGTGAAAATACTATAATACTGTATATATATATAGACTCTCTGCTCTTTGGGTTGACAAAATACAAAACTAAACTGAATATGAAGTCTCGATAAGGGAGAATACTGTAACTTATGAGACTAGGAAAATGTACATAAATTCAGGAATATGAACTTCTCTTTGTGTCTCGTTATCAAACACATGTAGTTACTGGATCATGCTAAAATAAAAGAAAGGTTTAGCCTTAACATACCTTAACTCCGTTTAGTCCTTAATGCCTTCCAAGAAATTCTTCAAACAACTCAATTTAATCTACCACGACATAAGGAGATTCAAAATCAGTGCTAAGTAAATTCTAAGTCCGTAACTTAAACTAGTACTTGTTTACATAAATTTTGGCAGCACTTCCCCTATAACAAAGATATCCTCCAGTACCATCTACCAACAACAGCAGGAACACAACAATAAAAAAATGTATGCATCATGTTCAAGCCTTATCTCCATCAGAATATACCACAAAATAGCCCACACACACTAATCACTTCATACATAAAACGACAACCAAAGTAGTGTCCAACAGCCTAAAAAATGTAACGACGAACGACCAGCCAACCACCCTACCATTATGTGGTGTTTCTACACACTCTTTCTCCTACCAAACTCCATAAAAATAGTAGCAAAATAGACAACCCAACAGCAACACGAAACAACCCACAAAATAGTCCCATAAGTTCAACAACTCAAAACGGATTTTTCGGTTTACTAAAACATGTTTTGACTTGTCTTTTCTTTCAAATTGTGGAACACAACCAACAGTACTTAATTAATCCGCTTATCCTATAAAACATCTATAAATTCAACTTAAAAATAAGTTCACAACCAGCCATCAATGATGCAACAACAAATAGCTTACAACTCATTCGAAACTCGCTAGGTCTAGTCTTTATGGTCGAGTTACAACTCGTACAATCATATATAATGGAAGGAGAAGCATAAACTTACCTTGGACTGAGTAGAACCAAGAAACCTAGTCCTTCTCCATAAAAAATCAGTCCCCGAACTCAGCTAAATGAAGGAGAAAGAGAAAGTAGCAAGTTGTCCAGGGTTTTCGGAACTAGAATCACATCGTAACATCCAAAATAACCTAGGGTTTGTATGGGATTTCTGGGGAGAAGCTGCAGGGGTTCAATTTGGTTTTCTTGGTCTGAAAGATAGGTGAAAGAAATGAGTTTAATATCCCTTAAAATTACCCTTTTGACCAACTTTGGAGCTTTTAATTGAGGCCTCTCCTTTTGGCAAGTAGGTGATGCACCTACTTGTCACCTACTAATCTGCGCAGTCTCGTAAAAATGTAAATATCTCTCTACTCCAATGTTATATCAATGAATGGTTTAATCCGTTAGAAACTAGAATCGTAGATCTTCAATTTTATAGTTATATCATCCCATAATTCCAAGTACATTGGGAGAAATTCTCATCTATATTTGACTTAATTTTTAACATATTTATGAATGGAACTTGTGATAACCTTTTCCAACTTTTGTTCCACAACTCGCTTGACTTAAAATCATAAAACACGAATATCATACGACTATAATAACTCATAAAATATTCTCCTTATAATTATAATTACCCTAGTCTCACCCCAAAAGTACATGTTATAACATTCCAACTTGTCTACTTTCGACGAAACTTATTTCCCTCAATTCGTTTAGCTTCTAAGCCTTCAAACCCTCTTGATTCTTGGTATTCATGATCTTATATATTTGTAACCTCCACGTTAACATGATTAAATAACTCCTTGAAATTTTCAAAGATGATTTCATTTCTGCGCTTACATCAATTGACTTACAACGTACTCTTACGTACGAACACATCGGATGTAACATCATTCCCCCCTTTGGAATATTCGTCCTCGAATGTTGGCTGATGCGCTTATCAGTCTCATAACCCTTAGTTGTTACGAATATATTAATATTGTCCTTACCATCTAGGCAGCTGCTTTGTGAATAAATATGAAGTCTAGGGCATTCCCCCCTTTAGGCCTCTTTCTCACACCATGACCTGTGGTCGAAATTCTTCCAATCTCGCAATTGTTGCGACCTTTTGTCATGCATCCTGTACAATTTTGTCCTTGTATGTGCGCCTATGCGACTCTTTTGTCCTTTTTCCTCTAGCTTTTAGCCAATCTCTAGGCCTCACTTTGGGAACATATACAAAACTATGACAAGTTATTTGTATACGGTGAAATCGTAGGGTCCAATTTCTCGTCATCGAGGCACCTCAGAAGACCATCTCGAAGTTTTGAAAATACATGGCTATGATTGAGTTACCTCCCTCGAGGTTCATCGATGCCTGATCTTGGGACAATGTTGAACATGGCCTCGGTACAAATAGGAAGTTCCCAAGGCACATGGCTAGGACTGATAGAGCCTAGTGTACTCCCCTAACCCTTAATTAGGGTGTCATCTAGCTGTCCCATCTCTGCTTCTTTGTCATTAATGTATTTTGTACTATGTTGGGATTCCCCTCCTATAAAAAGGGGATCCTTGTCATTGTGTAAGGCTCTGTTGTTGCTTCAGTTGCTCTACACGAAATATACAAAAACGTTCTCTTTGCTCTCTAACACATTCTTTTTATGTTATTATTTCTATTTATTTTCTTTATCGTTGTTCATCATTTATTGCTTATCATTGGCCATACAGAGCCTTCGTTGATTTTATTATAAATGTTAGCCATAGTTCGACCACCGTCGATAGCTTCCAGCCGAGCTCTGGATTCGACCCCGAGGCCCCGAATCAACAAGCTCTAGGCCACGATAATTAGCCTATCGGTTTGATTATCACCCTATCCTTAACTCTCATTTCATTTCTAAGTCTCACATACATAGCGCCAACTGCTTAACAACTAGCATAAAATAGATCACGTATTTTTAGAGTCCCATAATCAAATTTAATTATTATTACCATTTTCACGGTAAACAGTTTGGCGCCAACCGTGGGGATAAATAGTGATTATGTTCTTGCTGGTTGAGCTACACACTACAAGTTATCTTTCACGCTTTTTCTTGTCAAAGATCTTCGATTTCAGGTCAAAATGTCTAACTCAGTAAATGGAGGTGAAAACAACAATCTTGAGGACCACGGAGAAAACGGTGTGGGTGTTCCAGGTGTTGGTATGCCACCACAAAACCCTAGGAATGCGCCAGAACCAATCCCCGTGGACGCGGTCTCACGCGACGTGCAATGCATCGACATAAGATCCCATACTGACAGGAGCGTGCGCCAAGGGGATCAACAAGAAGCTAAGAAAACCCCAACTAGGGAAGAATGGGAGGTTAACCTTCATGTTATTTATGAAATGTTGCAGGCACAACAGCTGGCTATTGCTCAGCTGCAAAGTCACCAGAAAACTCCTAACATGGTAGCACCAGGGACAGCTCCCAAAGCCGAATAGGTACCGGAGAGATCGAGCGATAACGGGTCGATGACCTATCCCATCATCGTAAAAATGCTCTAGGACCTCACTAGAGGAAAGGTGTGGATAGAAGCTAATGACAAGAAGGTCCAGACCTATAACTCCAGGGTCGACCAAATTCCCGGCGCACCCCCTGTCCTGAAAGGTGTGGATTCGAAGAAGTTCGTACAAAGGTCGTTCCTAGAGGAAGCAGCTCTGAAACCCATTCCAAAGAAGTTCAGAATGCCAGACCTCCCAAAATACAACGGGACCTCAGACCCCAATGACCATGTTACTACTTACACTTGCACAGTAAAGGGCAACGACATAAAGGATGCCGAGATCGAGTCAGTCTTACTAAACAAGTTCGGGGAAACACTCTCGAAGGGGGCCATGATGTGGTACCACAACCTAGGTCCTAACCCCATAGAATCATTTTCCATGTTGGTAGACTCCTTCATAATGGCACACGCCGGTGCCATCAAGGTAGCAACAAGGAAATCTGACGTGTTCAAAATCAAACAATGAGAGAACAAAATGCTGCGGGAGTTCGTATCTCGCTTCCAAATGGAACGAATGGAACTACCACCGGTTTTTGATGACTGGGCAGTGCATGCCTTCACTCAAGGTCTGAACGAGTGAAGCTCGATGGCTTCGAAGCAATTGAAATAGAATTTGGTCGAGTATCCCGCTGTTACTTGGTCAGACATCCATAACTAATACCAGTCAAAGATCATGGTCGAGGATGACCAACTAGGAGCCCCCTTGGGCTCAGTATACCCAAGTAGGCTTCTGACGAAGGAGAAAAAGCCAAATAAAGAAAGATATCAACCATACAAAGACAAAAGGAACTCCTCGAATCACAACCCACATCGCAACGATCGAATAATAGACCGAGGATAGAATCCTTGGGAACTCATCAACAGAGTTGGATTCGATAGGAACGTAGGGCCAATGGGGGCACCGCGCTTATCAGAATACAACTTCAATATGGTGTATTGGACATCATGTCTGCCATCAGTAAAATTAGAGACGCTAGATGGCCCAAGCCTGTACAATCGGATCCTTCGCAGAGGAATCATAACTTAGTGTGTGAATTTCACAACACGCAAGGCTACAGGACCAAGGATTGCCACCAACTCTGAGAAGAGGTAGCCTGACTAATTAACAAAGGTCACCTCCGGGAATTCCTCAATGACCGAGCCAAAAATCAGTTCCGAGAAAGAGAGGCGACCAAGAAGAACGAAACAAATGGGCCACAACATGTCATCAACATGATCTTGGGAGGCATCGATGCTCCACAGGAACCCGTGAGAAGAAGGACAAAAATATCCATCACTAGAGAAAAGCGAACCTGGGGGGCATCCCCCCGGGAGGCCATCCACTCGGAAAAGCTAAGAAATGCCAAATGTGGTCCCAATAGGAAAATGATGTACCGGTCCAAATAGTCGAACAAACTGTGTCTGTATAGCCGGGCCCCCGATGGAGAAAACATGTATACTTCATCAAGTAATCAAAGAATACCTTTTATCAAAGCATCTCATACTCCAAGAGGAACTCAGCATTTTCGCAATAGCGACTCCTTCACCCAAAGACAACCCGAACACTTGGGGACTGGCGTTAACAATTCAACACCTAAATGACCTTCGGGTCAGAGCTTCGATCTCGTAAGTCCTCAATGAGGCAACAACAACAAGATTATAAAACGACTTCAAAGCCAAACGACGACCCGAACACTCGGTGACTGGCGTCGAAAACTCAAATGACCTCTGGGTCGGAAATTCCGAAATGATAAGCCCTCAATGAGGCAATACCAAGTTTACAAGTAATAGCTCCCGAGTCTAGAAATCCACGACGACTCAGGGACTGCCGTCAAGTGCCATCCCCATCGACTTATTAAAATCTGAGGTTGTAAGGCCACATGCGGGCAGTCTCAGTCCTGTAAGACCTACATAAGGCAGCAACAAGATCTGTAAGACCTCAAGCAAAGCATGAACAATACTTGTACCAAGTATCCAAAACTGTAAAACCTCAAAGGATGTAAAACTGTAAGACCTCAAAGGCATGTAAAACTTGTAAGACCTCATAAAGGCATAAATTCGGTCTTAAGGTTTCGGCTATATATCAAACTTATAAGACCCATAAAAAGGCATACCCTCGATATAGATGCCGAAACTACTTCACTCTGGATTTAAAGCCTCCGACTGAACACAAACGACTCCAGTCACAAGGCTGTACCAGCCGAACTAACGCAACTCAGGGACGCCCGACCATTGCTACAATATCACAGGCCTTCAATTACTTTGAAAAGAATCGGTTAAACAGGCTACCCTCTACATAGGCAAAAGAGCTTCGACCATGTCAGCTTCAAATCACAGGCTTTGAGATACTCAGCCTCCGAGCCAAACCTCTCGAGTTGCTCGATTATCGCCACATAACGACTCGTAATCGAGGTTCTTATCGAACCATCAAAGAGTCAGGAAAAAATTATTTCAACGTCCTTAACGAGGGAAAAATAAAGCTAATAAAAGGTCACTTCGATCCAAGGCGTAACAGCCATTGTCTCCAGCCTACAATAAAAGGCCGCATCAGCCTAAGGCGTAAGAGCCATTGTCGCCAGCCCACACTAAAGAGGCGTATCAGCCTAAGGCATAAGAGCCATTGTTGCTAGCTCGCTCAAATATAAAACTTGAGGGTCGAATGAGCTCGAATCGAAACCCGATACCGATACTAAACCCAAAATAGTTAACTATATATGCCTAAGGGAAATGCGTAAGATTCGTTGTCGCCAGCCCACATAAAAGATCGCATAGACCAAGCGCGTACAAGCCTACAGGCCAGCCTACTAAGCCCCAAGACCATATCACGAATCTAAGTATTCCTACCAACTCAAAGACCAGTTCACCTGGTAAAATTTGAGACAGAAAGAGATACAAAACAAATAAAGCCACAAGGTTTTCTTTTATAAACATATGCGGAAAAATGCAATCTCCATCTACAAACATGCTTTCAAAATACTATATAAAGATGGCGAAATCTATGCCCCCTGGGAGCTACGGCTTGCTGGCTACATCTTTGCTTTCTCCAGTGTCAGAAAGAAGTAACCAAGCATTGCGCTCATTCTCTCTCGCTCGCACCAACCTTTTCGAGAGGACGAAACCCCTAGCATGGATCTTCTTGGGGGTCTCTCTTCGAGTTTTGCAACGAGCATATTCTTTAGTCCTCTCTTCGCAGTCGAGGATCCTTCTCAGCTTAGCTTGAGCATCGGTAGCATCCTTTAAATAGATCGCCATCTCATGGTCAGCCTTAGTTAGGCTCATTACGGCTTCAGCCCCGGCATCAACGATCTCAGCCCTAACCTTCAAAAGCTCGGACTCGAGCTTCGTGATCATATCTGTTTGAACCGAAGTGTTATCACGAGCTAAGCATAGTTGAGCCTCAAAAGCGGAAACTTTAGCAAGAGCACCCTTCCCCTCTAAAGCTTGAGCCTCCGCCCGAGCTTTTAACTCATCATGCTCACCCCTGGCCTGGCCAACTTCATCCCGACGGTGCTCCAAGGCCTTCGTCTTTTTCTGTAATTGAAATAAATGAAGCGTTAGCCTTAGAAGCCAGAAGTTGGAATGCACGCTCATCCGGGACAGAAAATTACCTACTTCTTCAAGTTTCTCTCATAATTGAAGCTTTGGCTCACCTCATACCGCAAGTGTACCAACTCGACCTTCTTTTCATCGCAAAGGAGCCTAAGGGATCTCTCTTCATCCAGATCTTTCCGCAGCCTGGCCTCACAACGAAGCAGTTCGGACTTGGGCTTGTCGAAGGCATGCAAAAGAAAACCCAATAAGGAAGGGAAGACGCGAAGCTTGAAAAGCTAGTGCCGAAACTCACCACAAAATGAAGTCGTCGGGCTTCATCGAAGGACAAGCGCACACCTGCCAATCCAGTTCCCTCAGCTCTGAAAGGGTCGACTCCGTTTGAGGCACGGTCGCTCAGTGTATGCGACCCCGGGTTTCTAGTATCCCTGGAAGTACTATCAACAGAAAAAGAAGGCGACGACAACGGAGAAACCATCTTTTTAGAATCAGGAACCCTAGACCTGACATGCTCGGATGATGCTTCCGCTCCGAAGCCCCGGTCCCATTTCACCTTGCTTTGAGTGCCATCGCCCTTTAAAAGCATCTCTCGATTATTGTTGTCGTTCTTTACGTTGAAAGCTGGAAACCCTTCCCCTTTTCCATAGGAGCGCGACATCGCCTCGGAAGGCTCTCGATGCCTACAACAGCAAGAATAATATGCATAAAGGGAAGATGCCTCTCCATGTGAAGGAAGGGAAAGGAAAAAATAGCACAACACGCACCATGATGTTTTGCTTCCCATCTGCCACGGGATAAAGCTTGCCACTTATGCTCATCACAGGTCGAGTGGGCTGCCAACTTCCGAACCCAATCCGGCAAATTATTAACATCGCCCGGCGCCCATGAAACCGCTGCAGTAAAAGAGAAGAATGCACGATTACGAAATCATCTTTCAACACAGACAATACTGAGAAGGCACGAAATGCTCCACTTACATGTATAATTCCATTACTTAGGGAATGGCATAAGCTCCACGGGGATAATATCAGCGGTTTGCACTCGGACGAAGTGACTCATCCACTTCCAGTCTCCATCTTCCTCATCATCAATAATGAAGGGCGTGGTTGATCGACATTGCAAGGTTAGCAGACCTCGATGGTGAAAGGGCCGGTAAAGCCTAACCAGATGACTAAGCGTAAGTTCAAGCCCTGCCTTCTCTTCAAAAAATCTCATCATCAACATTGTTTGCCAGAACGACGGGTGGATCTGCGCCAAGGTAACTCGATACTTTAAATAGAAGTAGAGCACAACCCTATCAAGAGGGCCTAGTGTGAAAGGGTATGTGTACACATTCAAAAACCCATCGGCATGATCCGTGATGTCCTCATCCAGGGAAAATGTCTGTAATACTACTTTCTCCCCCATCACAGTCTTTCCTCACTAACTCAAAGTGATTTTCTCCTATCAAAGAAGTAATCTTCAAGGTGTACTCTCGTTGGTCCTAAATGCCAGAGGCGGAACTCTCCCGTCTCTGCCGAACAGACCCCGACGTAGTAGCCATGACTATGGCAAAATTAGAGAACTAATGCAGGAATCTGTGCAAGTGTGTTAGCACGGAAATAATGAAAGGCATACCACAGGAAAAAAAAGGGCAACTGCTTAAAATGGTGGGATCTCCAAAAGAGCAGAAACAACCCTATATATATTTATATGGAAAAAAATGGCGACGATCCGCCTGCCTCAAAGCCAAATAGAAACACTGACCGATGTCACCAAATCACCTCAAAAACTTGGCAACCATATCGTACATTAGGCGACACCATATAGATGTTTTGAGAACGGAAATCCTCGTATCATCGCCAGTCCCAAGGTGGTACCCGACCTCGAGGACCTCCATCAGAAAGAAGTTAGGCTCCAAGAAGCCAAGAACATCATCGCAAGTCCCGAGGTGGTGACCGACCTCGAGGACTGATACGCTTAAATTACACTTTAATGAATAGTGTAAGGCGGTCGGTGTCAAATATAATAACCTAACAAGGTTGGGGTCGAATCCCACATGGAATAGGTGTGAAAAGGTTACTCTTATAGTGTGTTGCTCGACTAAAGTCGTATCTCTATTCGGTTAATAGTAACAAGAGAATGGTTTTATAGTAACAAGAGTATGAATTGAGTTTGTTTGGAAGTATCAACTAATTGGAATATTTATAGAGTAAATAATTGGATTAAAGAAACCAAGGTTGTGTCCCTTTAAATAGAGTGTAATGTTTATCGGTGTTAATATGATATATTTCTAATGGAAGGTTCTTTTGATATGCAAATGATGTCTAAGTGACTACCCAATATTTCCCAATAGTTGAGTAGTATACTCTTTATAATTTTCCCAAATATAAAAGAGTTGCAATTTAGAACCATCAATATATGCCAAGTAAAACCCACTTATTCCTAAGTGATTCTATTAAACAAGGTTTAAAGCCTTGAGTCATTGATATTTACTTCTACCAAATTCTAACCCACTTTCCCAAGCAAAGCAAGAATTTAATGGCACTTGTTAATGTTTGCAACCACCAACAATAAATCAAGAATGAGAAGTAAATAAATAACAACCAACCATTATATATATATTCAATGTTAAACACCCATTAGCATAACACCCATTTAGGGTCCACAACCTTAGTATTTAAAGTTAGCTACTCATACTACAATACAACCTTAGTATTTATGTACCCTCACTAGAAAGAAGGTCCCAAAATCACAATATTTACAAGTACAACAAAAAGTGACAGTTTACAAATACACTCGCTCTCAGAAAGAACTTCAAGTGTTACAATATTTCATACCATAAGCTTGCCCTTATTTTAATTCACTGCTTATTCAAGAATGTTCGGTTGGAGGTCTCATAAGGACTTTTTAAGCATGTAATGTAGGTTTCGGGAAGGGTTGGATAGACATTTGGGTACAAGTGACTTCACCCTCCTTGAACACTACTCACAATTTTCCATTTTTTTACTTTGCTTCTTTTCAAACCCTCATAGCCTCATTTGCGTCTAGTTTCCAATATAGAACCACCTTACATAACTCTTCTAATTTTATTCAAGGCTCCATACTTTATATACATACAAATATTTTTTTTTTTGTACACAAATCTTTCTCTTATTTTTTTTTCTCTTTTGGAGCTTGAATAATCTAAAACAGACACTTTTGAGGCATGTGGTCCTAACTCAATGTACAACCTTACCAATCTCCACTGCGACACCACCCCCAACTTAGGCTTTTAGCCTCGTTCTCAATGTTCAAGGAGGGACGGGTTCAAGAGAGGGGATTATTTTACAAAGGGAGAGGTTTGTAATGAGTTGGCCAAAGAAAAGGCTTAAAGGCTCAAATTGGGTACTAGTGATATTATTTATGTACAGGTCGGCTTGAAAGGCTACAAAGGTCTAGCAAATAAGACAAAGAATGCCTAAGATCATCCCTCCAACCAAACATACTATCATTAGCATTGAAAGACCAACCGGGCAAGTTCTAGATAATAGAAGTAAACACGAGAGTTATATACACACAGAGAACTCACACACATATTGTACACGAACTGTTTCATTCACATAATTTGACGCTTTCGAGTCAACACTTGGCAACTCAAGGCTTTCATCATAGACACATGTATAACTCTCGGTTGCCATAGAGTCACAGAGAGAGCCTCAAGTTCACAAAGTTGATCACAAAGACTAATTCCCTTAAGAAAGTTGTCAATCTATCCATCATCGGGAAAAGTCGACAATAATAATATTTTTTTTTATATGTGGAAAGGTATATGCTATGTACAGACACACATGCTTGATACTAGGCAATTACACCAAACAGGTCAAAATGATTCATTCTACGATCCTGGTTCTACTATTACACCCTTGGAAAAGAACCGGGAGAAGAAAAACCAAGAGGAATTGATTCCTAATCACTATCTACTTGTTTTTGTTGTTTTTCTTTTATATGGACAACGGTATCATATTTACACAACGCTATTATGAACACAAAACAAACACTAATATTAACATCATCACGAATTTCATAACACAACTCATGTACCGAAGTCATACTAATATATACAGAACACAGAATACACATAAGTACAAGAGTCTAATTGTAACATAAAGATATGCATATGTACAACAGTTTCCAATATCACAAAAATATCTACAATGTTACCCTCCACCCCTAACTAAAAGCATGCATTGCCCCCAATGCATAAAAACAGAGAGATAAGTTTGAGGGGGGCTCCCTGAGGCACACTAAGTTTTATGGGAGTCAGTAGCTGGCTAAGTACTGGAGGGGTCACCCTCGGATGTGGAAGCTGGGACCGATGAGAGCTCGGTCTGAGGAGTGACCTCTCCTAATGGAGTAATGCTCTTAGGCTGGTCCAAAGCAGGAGTTGGAGTTGGATCTAGAGCTGGTGCTGGAGCCTGTGAGATGCTACTCTCGCCCACTGATGGCGGGGTGACTGATGGAGCTATAGGGTTGGCCATGTCTACTAGAGACCGCTGGATCACTGTCTGCATATCTACTTGTTCCACTTCTGCAATAGCAGCATCCTCAATAATAGCATCCTCGACAGAGGCATCCGCAATCTGCTTTCCTTTATCCTGAGGGCCATCATCGCTTGAATATCCAGAACTTTCCTCATCCTCGCTCCCATCTTCCTCCTCATCTTTTGATTTACTAGAACCTCCAGACTCCTCCCCAGAATGGATCACAATATGGGCTGGAGGGGCTTTAGGCTGGGAAGCTCCGGCAGTAGGAGGGGCAGTATCAGTCATCAATGCAGTGAAGTCAAGACCTAAGTCCGGAAGTGCTGTACATGTCACCTGATCACCATCTTTGGGAAGGAGGGATGATAGATCGAACTCCAAGTTCTGCATCTTTTGGAGCTCGGTCTTCATAGAAGCAACCTCCTTCTTGAGTCCAGGCAACCCACTAACTTCACCCTGCTCTGTCTTCTCCACTCTCAACTCAAGTTGTTGTATACGATCCTCATATTTTGACTGTTGCTGTTGGAGGGCCGTCACTGAGGATTGCATGGGCGTCAGGGCTTGTTTGATTAGATTTGGCAATGTCTTCAAAAGCTGATCTACTTTGGCATTGGCATGCTGAGCCAGTAGACCAAGCTTCGAGATAGCAAGAATGGTGATGGTAGGCTGGACAGTGGTGGACTGAGAAGCAGGATCGGAAGTGGAAGTGGGGGCCAATGTAACCTGAGGAGTCACTGGTGTCTGGGAGTCACTGTGCTCTAGATCAATCGGATCTGGGACCTGAACCTGTGATGGGGTAGCAGCAACAGTGATACGAGAGATATCCATGATACGTGTGATATCAATATCTCTCATTTCCTTTCTAGTTTTATCAGTTGGCAGGATGGGAACTTTCACAGCTTTACACAGAGCTCTGATCAGGCAAGGGAAAGGAAGTGAAGTTGCATACTGCATTGCTCGGATCCCTATTTCTTGGAATATCAATGCTCCCATATCTATATTGATACCAGTCATGATGCAAGAAATCAGAAGGGCCTTCTCGATGGCTATTTCAGTTTCATTTTGAGTTGGTACCAACCGAGAAGTGACAAAACTGAGCCAGTAGCGACCCTCTCTCGTGAGATCTTCCTTATATATCTTGTGTTGAGGATCGACCCAAGCGGGAGTCCCTCTTGATATCACTGAGGAAATCCATCCACATTTATTCTCCTTATTTTGGAATTTTTCAGTGTACTCAGTTGTGCCTCCTCTCCATCCATTGACGTAGAACTCATTAAGGGCCTCAATGTTGTAGAAAACAGTCTTTCCCCGGACAAGAACTTGGTCGGTGAAAACTTTGTTGCGTTTGTGGTATTTCATCCTGGAGGCCCCATAGGATGCATAGAATTCCCTCACAAGGGTCTCATTGCACTCCGTGGGTGGCTCAGTGAAGTTCTCCCATCTCCGTGTTTTTATGTTTTCCAGGATATGGGGGTATTTGTCTTTGAACCCGTTCAAGCGTAATTGTTTCTCTCCCAGGATTTTGCGCTTTGTGAGCCCTTTTCTAAATACCTCCCTGGACCCATCAACCCTAAATCGGAGCTGGAAATCTTCACCTCTTTTCCTTCTTTCTTCAGCCTCTATATTGATTGAGGGCTTGAGCTCCTCCGCCTCAGACTGGGAGGGGCTCGACACATTGTCCTCTATACGCAATCGCCTACTGGTGGAAGCCCGCTTTAATGAGCATCTTTTTTGACCCATATCTGCACAATGGTGAAGAGTGAGTGACATCATTACCAATACGGAGAAGATACAGACGAATCAAAAGCAATAAAGAAAATGCGATCTGGTCTGCGATCGCAAAACCATAATGCGGACCGCAGACTTGTCGCAGATCTTGTAGTCTCAACTGGTGGTCTCATTCTGCGGTGAGATATGCGGTTGCATAAACACTACGCAGACCATATAACCATCGCAGAATTGACATGGCTATATGGTTCAAAACTGAAATCTATGTACCACTCTGCGGTGAATTTGCGGTCCGCATGTCAAATCTGCGATCGCAAAGACACCGCATTTCATCATCTTATTCAGAAGATTAAGGGTTTAGTTGTGTAGCCAAAATGCGGACCGCATTTTCACAATGCGGGCCGTAGATGCCTTCTTCTACACAGGTCACCCAAGCTTTCAACAATGGCGGTCCTATTTCATTCTACCCCGTACCCCAAATTATTTTCAACCCAAAAGCATCAACACTACAGAGAAGTAACTACACAAGCATCTTAACACATTTTTGCACAGTATTTAAACGAAAAATCTCTGAACCTACAGTGGAAATCAAAGATAAAATGAGGGAGAAATGGGTACATACTAGCAGAGTTTGATGATTGGGACAATGAGTGTGCCAAATGGAGTCCTTTGGTTGCACACAATTTGAGCTTGATTTGGTTCGAAGTCCGTTCGTATTCTTCCCCCTTCTTTTTTTCATTTTGTTTTCCTGTATTCTTTTTACTCCCCCCCCCCCTTTTTTTGTTTTGTTTTAAGTGAGTGAGAGATGAGAGGGTTATGCGGACTTACCATGTCGATTCTGCGATGGATAGGACACCATATAACACACAGTGTGACCGCATGTGTGTTATGCAATGGGGTTAAGGACCAAGCTGAAGGGAGGCAAATGCGGTGCAAAATGCGGTCACATAAACTAAATACGGACCGCATAATGCACCATCTCACTGCATTTTCAACCACAATTTTAACCCAAATCTCTACTTAGGTTTGCGGTCAGAGTGTGGTCCGCATAGCTAAAATGTGACCGCATTTGTGCAGCAGAATTCACCTAGTGTTTTTTCTTCCACTTTTTATGCATTCGTACCAATTGTTGTGATCTTTTGAACCCCCTGCACTCTGACACACACTTTAAATTGCTCAAATAAATCTATCTATCAAAAACTAAAAATTCATAGAACAAAAGAGTGTTACCACACATGGGTTGCCTCCCATGAAGTGCTTTATTTAACGTCGCGACACGATGAAGTTTATGTTCATTTGGTTTCACTCAATGGTCGAGCATGGACCATCTTTGAGAGCCAGCTGCTCCACCAAATGTTTTTCTCCATCTGTGCCCAAGTAGTGCCTGATGCGTTGGCCATTTACCTTGAATGTCTGGGACCCATCTGTTGATTCTAATTCCACCGCTCCATAAGGAAAGGCATTGACCACTTTGAATGGACCGGACCATTTTGATTTAAGCTTGCCCGGAAACAATTTGATCCTTAAGTTAAAGAGCAAGACCAGATCACCCGTCTTGAACTCTATTTTCAAGATCTTCTTGTCATGGACAAACATCATCCGTTCTTTGTACACAACTGCACTTTCATAAGCATGGAACTGGAATTCCTCCATTTCATTGAGTTGTGTTAACCTCAAATTTGCAGCTTCAGCCCAATCTAAGTTCAGCCTTTTCAATGCCCACATAGCTTTGTGTTCCAATTCCACGGGTAGATGACATGCTTTATCAAAGACTAGCCGATAAGGAGAAGTACCAATAGGGGTTTTGTAGGCCGTGCGGTATGCCCACAATGCATCATCTAGCTTCCTTGACCAGTCGGTCCTATTTGCGTTCACAATTTTTGATAGAATGCTCTTGATCTCCCGGTTGGAAACCTCAACTTGACCACTTGACTGTGGATGATAAGGTATGGCCACCTTGTGCTTTACACCATACTTCTCAAGCAGCCCCGAGAATGCCTTGTTACAAAAATGAGATCCACCGTCATTAAGGATGGCTCTAGGAGTGCCACGCCGAGTGAATATGTTTTTCTTCAAGAAGGCGGTCACACTCCTTGCCTCATTGTTTGGTAAGGCAACTGCTTCAACCCATTTGGACACGTAGTCCACAACTACCAAGATGTATTTCATCCCGCAAGAAATTACAAAGGGGCCCATGAAGTCGATTCCCCACACGTCAAAGATCTCTATCTCCATCACAAAGTGCATTGGCATTTCATGCCTCTTGGAGATTGAACCTTGTCGTTGACATTGGTCGCAAGCCTTGACCATTTGATTGGCATAATGGTAGATGGAAAGCCAATAATACCCATATTCAAGAACTTTAGCCGCCGTCTGATTTCCTTCATGATGACCCCCAACCGGTGAGTCATGGCATGCCTTGAGAATTGGCATAACCTCTTATTCGGGAACACACCTTCTGATAATATTGTCAGCACAAACACGGAACAAGTATGGTTCCTCCCAATAGTATTGTCGGCAGTCTCTCAAAAACTTCTTTCTTTGATAAGATTCCAATCCGTCCGGGATAAGGTCACTAACCAAGTAGTTAGAAATATCGGCATACCAAGGAGAAAAAAAGTGCTAGATAATGCCAATATGTGCTTATCAGGGAATGCATCGTTGATTTCAACATCTCCCCGTGGTCTCCCTGCTTCCTCAAGCCTTGACAAATGATCCGCCACTTGATTTTGAGTTCCCTTGCGATCTTTGACTTCGAAGTCAAATTCTTGCAACAACAAGACCCATCGAATTAATCGAGGCTTTGCATCCTTCTTTGCCATGAGATATCGAAGAGCCGCATGATCAGTGTATACCACCACCTTGGACCCCAACAAATAAGCCCGGAATTTTTCAAAAGCATACACAATAGCAAGAAGCTCTTGCTCAGTTACCATGTAGTTCATTTCTTCCCCATTGAGAGTTTTACTTGCATAGTACACCGGGTGGAGAACTTTGTTGTCACGTTTGCCAAGCATTTCTCCAATGGATACACCATTGGCATCACACATGAGCTCGAAAGGAAGTGACCAATCGGACATGACAATAATGGGTGTCGTGGTGAGCCTTTGCTTTAACTCCTCAAAAGCTTTAAGAGAGTTCTCATCAAACACAAACATGGCATCCTTTTCGAGGACTTTGCACATGGGGTTAGCAATCTTGGAGAAGTCCTTGATGAAGCGCCTGTAAAACCCGGCATGCCCTAGAAAACTTCTAACACCTTTCACGGAGGTCGGTGGAGGAAGCTTAGAAATAATCTCAATCTTTGCCCGGTCGACTTCAATACCATGCTTTGAAATTTTGTGCCCAAGCACAATGCCTTCGTCAACCATGAAGTGACACTTCTCCCAATTTAGCAAAAGGTTGGTCTCTTCGCATCGCTTAAGCACTTGTCTAAGATTGTTAAGACAGTGCTCAAACGAATCACCAACCACCGAGAAATCATCCATGAAGACTTCAAGAAAGTCCTAAACCATGTCGGAGAAGATGGACATCATACACCTTTGGAAAGTGGCCGGAGCATTGCACAAGCCAAATGGCATCCGGCTAAAAGCAAAATTGCCATACGGGCAAGTGAACGTAGTTTTCTCTTGATCTTCCAAAGCGATGTTGATTTGATTGTAGCCGGAGTAACCATCAAGGAAACAATAAAATGACCTCCCCGCTAGCCGATCAAGCATTTGATCAATAAAAGGCATAGGTAAGTGGTCCTTGCAAGTAGCACTGTTAAGTTTCCGATAGTCAATACAAACTCGCCATCCGGTCACAATTCGCGTTGGAATGAGCTCATTCTTCTCATTTTCGATCACGGTCATGCCACCCTTTTTTGGCACACATTGTACTGGGCTCACCCACGAACTGTCGACAATGGGGTAAACTACCCTGGTATCCAACCACTTGATAATCTCCTTCTTTACTACCTCTTGCATTGACGAGTTCAACCGCCTTTGATGTTCCACACTTGGCTTTGTTTGGCTCTCTAATTGGATTTTATGTTCACAAATTCCCACGGGGATTCCACTAATGTCCGCAATGGTCCATCCAATGGATTTCCTATCTTCTTTCAAGACTTCCAACAATTGGTTTACCTGCACATCATTTAGCAAAGACAAAACGATTACGGGTAAAGTATCATTAGAGCCAAGAAATTTATACCTTAAGTGCGGCAGGAGAGGCTTGAGCTCTAGTTGTGGTGGCTTAATGATTGATGGCTTGGCGGGAGGTGTGGCCCTATTCTCCAAGTCAAGAGAAAGCTTTGCCGGAGTGTAAGTATTGGATCCAAGACCCTCCAATGCATTTACCGACTCCATGTACCCATCCATGTCCTCACCATCAAAGTTTACCAAGATAGCCGCCAATGCCTCACCAAGGCATTGTTCTTCCATTTTCAATTCGACGGCATCTTCAACCTCATCAACCACATCTATCACTGAAATGCTCCCATACTCATGGGGTAATTTCATACCCTTGCTCGCTTGAAATGTGACCTCTTCATCATTCACCCGGAACTTAATTTCATTTCACTCCGAATCCATGAGTGCTCTTCCTCTGGTTAGGAATGGTCTCCCTAAGATGATAGGGATCTCTTTATCAACAACACAGTCAAGAATTACAAAGTCGATGGGCAAATGGAATTTTCCAACTTTCACAATCACATCATCAACAATTCCTACCGGCCGCTTAATAGATCGATCGGCCATTTGTAACCTCATGATTGTTGGCCTCGGCATCCCTAATCCAGCTTTCTTGTACATGGCAAGTGGCATCAAGTTGATGCTAGCCCCATTGTCACAAAGGGCTTTTGCAAAGTCACGCTCCCCGATAGTGCATAGAATAGTAAATGCTCCCGGGTCCTCTTTCTTTTGGACAGGGCTTGTGGCAATAATAGAGCTAACCCGGTGAGTCAGTTTTACCACCTCATTCTTTGTGGTCCTATTTTTGGTGATCAAATCCTTCAAATATTTGGCAAACCCCGGCATTTCTTGAAAAGCCTCCAAGAATGGAATGTTCGCCGACAATTGCTTTAGAATATCATAGAATTTTTTAAGCTTGATATCATTAACCCTTCTAATAAGTCTTTGAGGAAAAGGCGGAGGAGGTCTAGGAATAGGAGGAGGAGATTTTGATGTCTCCTTCTCCTTTTCCTTCACCCCTTCTTGGTTCACTTCTTGCACCTTCTCTTTTTCCGGCACCCTTTCAACTTCAACAACCCCTTGCTCTTCTGCTTCAACTTCTTGTTTGGATTCTTCCCCAACAACCTCTTGCTCAATATCACCTTGTAAAACCTTCCCACTTCTAGTAGTTATTGCCATGACGTGAGAAGTTGAGCCACTTCCACCACTCTTCGGGTTCGCAATGGTATCACTAGGAAGTTTCCATTTTTGCTTTGGGTTTTGCTCTCTTGAAAGGTCTCTCATTTGCATCTCTAACTTTTGGATAGATACGGTGTGAGAGCCAACAACTTCGGTCATGTTTCTCATGGACGCGTCAGACTTTTCTTGATTTTGCAATACTCTTTCAAGCATGCTTTCTAACTTTGACTCGCTTAACGACCCTTGATTTGCATAATGACCTTTCGGGGGAACATACGGGTTGGAGCTCCGGTTTGCAAAGTTGTTGTTGTTGTTCCAATTTCCTTGATGCGAGTTACCTTGATCATTTCTCCATTGTTGGTTGCCTTGCCCTTGTGGGTTTGGCCTCCACTGGCTTTGTTGCCCTTGACCATGGTAGTGTTGCCTTTGATACCCTCCTTGAGGGTTGTTGATATAATTTGCTTCCTCAAAATTTTCATCTAAGATGGGTTGGACATTTTCCACTGCATTCACTTTCTTTGTCTGATTCTCGATAAACATCTTTGTCAGCACATTTATATTTGTTGCGAGCCCGACAATCACTTGATCCCTCTCTTGATTTTCCTTAATTAAGTTGCTCAAGGAAGGAGAGCCATATGAGATTCCTTCGGTAGTATCCTCTGAATGCCATGCTTGGTTGTGCTTTGCCATTTTGTCCAGGATTTGTGTCACTCTTGCAAATGATTTGTCCATGAAAGATCTGTTAGCTGCATTCTTGGCGATGGCTTGGTTCATGGGATCCAAACCCATATAAAAATTTTCCAACAACATGGAATCCGGAAAACCATGGTTTGGAGACCTCACCAAGTATAATTTGAAGCGATCCCATGCCTCATGCAACTTCTCTCCCTGTATCTGCTTGAAGAAGAAAATCTTATCCCGCAACTCAGACTTGTTGCTCTGCAGGAACCACTTAGACAAAAACACCCAGATAAGTTCGGGCCAAGAATGGATAAAGTTGGGTGGCAGATTCTGGAGCCATTTCCTCGCATCCCCAGCTAGAGAATACTTGAAGCATCTCAACCTCAGGGCATCGTCAGAGACATTGTTGTGTTTGTGCATTGCACACACACCCAAGAAATTCCTAAGGTGTTGTGTTGGATCATCATCTGTGGAGTTTCTGAAAAATCCTTCTGCCTTGAGCATCAGAATTAGACCGTGTTCCACTTTAAATGTTGCAGCTCCAATAGCTGGCGGTACAATGGCGTTAGTATCCTCAATGTACTCCTCGATGTCTGCGAAGGGATTCTCTCCCATTTCTGTCTCTGCATCATCACCATATTCAGACATGATTTCCTATCAACACCAAGCAAAGCAAGCAAAGTGTGATGGAATAGAAATATAAGTTAAGTAAAGTACACACTAAATAGTAATTTCAAAACCGTATTCCTCGGCAACAGCACCAAAATTTGATACACTCAAATTACACTTTAATGAATAGTGTAATGCGGTCGGTGTCAAATATAATAACCCAACAAGGTTAGGGTCGAATCCCACAGGGAATAGGTGTGAAAAGGTTACTCTTATAGTGTGTTGCTCGACTAAAGTCGTATCTCTACTCGGTTAACAATAACAAGAGAATGGTTTTATAGTAACAAGAGTATGAACTGAGTTTGTTTGGAAGTATCAACTAATTGGAATATTTATAGAGTAAATAATTGGATTAAAGAAACCAAGGTTGTGTCCCCTTTAATGGAGTGTAATGTTTATCGGTGTTAATATGATATATTTCAAATGGAAGGTTATTTTGATATGCAAATGATGTCTAAGTGACTACCCAATATTTCCCAATAGTTGAGTAATATTTCCTCTTTATAATTTTCCAAATATAAAAGAGTTGCAATTTAGAACCATCAATATATGTCAAGTAAAACCCACTTATTCCTAAGCGATTCTATTAAACAAGGTTTAAAGCCTTGAGTCATTGATATTTACTTCTACCAAATTCTAACCCACTTTCCCAAGCAAAGCAAGAATTTAATGGCACTTGTTAATGTTTGCAACCACCAACAATAAATGAATAACGAGAAGTAAATAAATATCAACCAACCATTATATATATATTCAATGTTAAACACCCATTAGCATAACACCCATTTAGGGTCCACAACCTTAGTATTTAAAGTTAGCTACTCATACTACAATACAAAAACCAAAGAGTATTTAATGTCATAAAAGCTTACAAAGTAGAGAATCTTCACCCAAAAGCTTCCAAAAGTGAGGAATATTAATGTCTTGGAATGTGGTTCAAAGACTAGACAAGATGAACCCACAAAGACATCATAAAACTATTTATAGTGGACTCAAAATCGGGACAGAAAACGGACAAAAATTCCCTTTCAGGTCTGATATCTTTTCACATTCTTGTCGCAGAGCACGTATGCGGTCCGCATCTTGAACATCCTCATCGCAGATTGGAACCCTAGTTTATAGGTCTTCTCCGCATTCTATCTATGCGGATCGCATTGCAGAAATGCAATCACATTTTGCATCACATCTTCGTCCTTCAGTGACCTTCATGGTTGGTTTGCGGTTCACTCTGCGGCGCGCATGTTGGTTCTGCGGTCGCATAATGGACCGCATTCTTGACTTGATATTTAACCCAGATCTCTGCTTTTGTCTGCGATTTGACGTGCATTTTGCGGCTCGCATGTCTGATCTGTGATCGTATAGTGTATCGCAGACCAGCATTTTTTGCTACATTTTGCTCTTTTCTTGTCTTTTTGCTTACAATTCCATGTTCTTGGGTTCTCAGTCCTTATGTACTATAGAAACAACAAAACTACATAAGTAACAGAGATAATTGCATTAAAACAAGCTAAAATCTAAGCAATTAGTATTGAAATGTGCCGAAATTCTCCAGCATATCAAGGACCTCCATCAGAACGAAGTTAGGCTCGAGGAAGTCAATAACATCATCGCCAGTCTTGAGGTGGTACCCGGCCATCGAGGACCTCCATTAAAGGAAAGTTAGGCTCTAAAGAGCCAATGACATCGCCGCCAGTCCCGTGGTAGTGCCCAACCTCGAGGACCTCCATAAGAAATGAGTTAGGCTCCAGGAAGCCAATAACATCATCACCATTCCCAAGGTGGTACGCAACCTCAAGGACCTCCATTAAAGGAAATTAGGCTCTAAGGAGCCAATGGCATCCTTTCCAGTCCCGAGGTGGTTCTTATCCTTGAGGACCTCCATTAGAAAGGAGTTAGGCTCCAGGGAGCCAATAACATCATCGCCAGTCCCGAGGAGGTACCCGACCTCGAGGACCTCCATCAGAAATGAGTTAGGCTCCAGGAAGACAATGACATCATTACAAGGCTCGAGGTGGTACCCGACCTCGGGGACTTTCGTCAAAAAAAGGCTAAGCTCCAAGGAAATAAGCACTTAAACTCTACCTATATGGGCTTATCCCCAGGGTATCGTCTGAGTTCAGACGAACCCTCTTCCAGGATCCATCTACAGCGCCTTAAGGCTATCTATACTAAGTTCAAAGCAAGTTTCCAGGTGGTCCGGATTTAAACGAACCTTCACTCGGGGACTACCCTCGAAAGCATAAAGGCAGTCCTTATCCACGGGCCTCCGAGCAAATTTCCCCTCAAAGGTTACCACAAAGCCTAAGTGATAAATCACGGTTTCAAGGCTCGAAGCATTACTTTCATTCGACTTGAAGTAAGGGTCCCGATGACCCGAGTTTATCGGTCCAATCTAGGCTCGATCCAAGGAGGCAAAGTACTTCACAAGAAGCCAAACTAATCAATAAAAAATCAAGAATAAACAGACACATTTGGGCTCGATATTGGCAGAATTCGAAAGAGTCATACATTCAGAATCTCCGTAAACGTAACTAAACGGGAAAACAACAAGCATCGAAGACAAAATGAAGAAACTTCTTTGTATTCATAAAATATTTTGATTACAAAAGCCCACGAGGGGTCCTTACATATGAATACAAAAGCCTACGAAGGGTCCATACATAGAAACAAAGAAGCGAAAAGGTCCACATAAAGTAAAAGCCTAGTGCCTAGCCTACTCTCAAAAGCGCTTTCTCGGCTGTAGTATTGTGAACACCTAATTTTTGAACGCACTCAAATTTTATACTAGTTTAGTGTAAATATTTCTTTTAGGTCTAATCTTAATATTTTTTTAAAAAAATTACCTTACTTTTAATATGTTTTACTTTAGAAAAAAAGGAGTGCCAAGAAAAGTTAAAATAAAATAAATAATAAACTAACGGAAGAACAAGAATCAGTAAGTTAAGAAAGATACAAAATAATATCCCTTTTACCCATGATCTCCTCAACCGCCCCACGATTTCTCCTCCTAACTCCCATTTTTCCACTTACTCATGTTAGTGACTTTCCCACTTCCACATATTAGTGACTTTTCCACTTTCTCATATTAGTGACTTCCCCACTTCCTCATATTAGTGGTCATGTCCCAATCCCCACTTCCTCATGTTAGTGCTCACTCCCTCACATCTCACATCATGCGCACACACACAATCACTGGCACACACACACGATCTTACATAAAAACACACATACACATCTATATAATACACTTCACAAATAAAAAGAAGAAAAAAGAGAAGAAAAAAATAATTCAAGTAAGAAGAAACGAGAAGAGAAGTTCAAAACGCAGACAAAAAAAAGGGATGGCTTCTTCTTAAAGGGGACAGAGGGTATACACTCGATATACAGTCACTATACATTCTATATACACTAGAGATACTCTCGATATACACTGGATATACACGGGAAGCCATTGAAAAATACAAGTTCATGAACCCCACCCCAGACGACCACTATTTCGTCTTCTTCGTCCTCCCTGTTGGAAACAAATACACACACACACAATAAAAGAAATAACAGGAATTCGTGGACATTAGTTAGTTCGAGAAACTCAGGCGACCTCCATTAATGCCGACGAAATCACACTTTTGTCTCTCTCCACTGTTCTCCTCTCATTTTTCAGTTATTTTAGTGACTTTGTTCTACAAAATCAGATCAGGTTGCTTTTTTTTAAAAAAAAAAATCCGACGAGGTTCCATCGAGGGTCGAGCTCCCGTCCGTTTGAGTTCCTCTCATGGCTGCGGTGTCGATTTTGTTTGTGTAATTGTTGAATGCTTTGAGGAATTGAAACTTCATTTTTCAGGTGCAATTCTTACTTCTTCTTATGTTTCTCTGATGGTAATGGTGTGGATTCATTTTGAGTTTATTTTGCAAGTATTATTTTCTATTTTATTTACAACAAAGTAAGGAAACATGATTCATTTGGTTATAAGGAGAAGAAAACGGTATTGCCCGTCATTTTGATAATAGAAAACCATCTAATTTTCAGTTATTTGTGACCTTTTTGATTAATGATATACGCAGGAAACAAGAACTTTTCCCAACAGAAAGCTCTTTCTTTTCTATAATGTTTAGCATCTTTCCATCCTTCAAGTGCTTTAAGTAGTGCAATATGTTTTTTTTACACTGTTTCATCTTCACTAAAGGAATTCTATAATAATCTTCCACGAGTTATGTTTTGATAATTACTTGGACTGGAGGATATGTAGTTTCTGTAATTTAGTTAGTAATTGCAGTTGAATTAGCAATTATCGTGATTGTGTACACATTCGCGTGACATGATCATGATTCTAATAATCAATTCGGAGTATGCCTTCGCGCAACTTCGATCAAACTTTTGTTAATAATAAAAATGGGGTTCCATGGGCTATTAATAAATTTTAGTTTATAGCTTGAGGTGTGCCATTCACAATTTTATCATTTGTGGCCCCCGTATTAACTTCACGACTTAGATATAAAATGGCAAATGTTTGTAGCATGCTTTAGGCATGATTAATAAATAAACCATCGTGATTGTGTACACGTTCGCGTGATATAATTATGATTCTAAAATAAATTGAGGCATGTGTTCGCGCAACTTCGGCAAAACTTTCTTAATAATTAATATAGCGTGATTAATTGTTAAAATAAAAACGCAACTTCCTTTTGTTAAAATAAGTGAGGTGTGTCATGCCAAACAAAATTTATAATTCATGGCACTCGTAAGATTAAATAAAGAACTAACACTTATAGAAAATGTTTGAGGTGTGCCTTAAATAAATTAAATCATCCATGGCCCTCACAAATATTGTTTTTAAAAATTTGAACAATCGTAATTTGCTTTAGGCCCGATTTAGATTAGTATTGCGATTACATATACTTTCGCGTAATATGATTGCAAACTTAACTCTTAAAAGACTCGAGGGATGCGTTCGCGCACCTTCAACCAAATTTTCCTAATGAATCAACGAAGCGTTATTAATTGTGGACACGTTCGCGTGACATTATTTTTGACGTGCCAAAGGAAAAGAGTATACGTACACGTAACTTAATTCTTTAATTACGAGTAAATCAAGTGATTTAAATGCGGTAAAAAGATAATTTCACGTAGGTTCTAAAATAAGTAATTAGACAATTTAAGTTGAGTATAAATTGGTAAGCGACTGTGCTAGAACCACGGAACCTGGGAATGCCTAACACCTTCTTCCGGGTTAACAGAATTCCTTACTTAGAATTTCTGGTTCGCAGACTTCAAAAAGGAAAGTCGAAATTTCCTCAATTTGGGATTTAAAATAAACCGGTGACTTGAGACACCATTTAAAATATTCCAAGTGGCGACTCTAGAATTAAATAAATAATCTCATTTCGAATAATGTCACTTAAATTGGAAAAACTCCCTTATACCCCTCAGGTGTGTAAAAAGGAGGTGTGACAGCTCTGGCGACTCTGCTGGGGACAAGTACCCAGAATTTCTGGTTGAGGGTTCAAGAATTCGAGCTTACAGTAACTGTTATATTTGGCTTTATTATTTTTTCATGTTTGTGCTTAATGTGCGAAATATTGTTATTTACCGATTTAATATTATCTGAACTGTATATATAAACTGTTACGAAACCCTTCTTCTTTCTGAGTCTTCTGAATTTATGGTGCACACGTGCGCGTGGCGCACCTTTCTGTTAGAGGTCATACCAAATAGAGCAAAGTTGTTCCGAGTAACTAGGCGGGGTAGACTTTCGTGCTCCCGGTACGTTACCCCCACTTCGGCTCGAGTTGTCCGCTTAGGAAAGCCAAGCCTAGAACAGTATACCCCAGGTTTTACACTTAGAATAACTCAGTTTCATGCCGGATCCCTAGTAGGAACGTTTGTTTGCATCATGTGGATTTGACTTCGGAGACTCAACACAAGGGTTGAGTCTGTCTAGGGCAGGTGTACCCTGAAATGAAAAGACCATCCTGATGCATCTTACTTGTGCACTCATTTGTTTCGGATTCGCATGTTGACCAACTTATAGGAAAAGTTAGAAAAGGAAAATCAAGGTGAGGACCGAGAAAGAAAATTGGTTGTTTCTCGAAAAAAAAAACAATTTCCAAAATATTTTGAAATTCTTTCGAAATTTTGAAAAAACAAAAGAAGGAAATTTTGTGTTACTTTTAAAAATAGTTTTATTATTACGAACTACGTAAGTTTGATTCTCGCCGGATGTGAGATACGTAGGCAACCCACATTGGGCCCAGCTATTTTTAAAAAAACAAAAAGTGAAATAGAAAATGAATAAATAAAAATGTGGGTACATAAATGTCGTTGTGTTGTCATAAGTAAGGCGATGTCATTCTTGTCCAAAATATGCCGAATGTCCCCAAAAGGGCGCCGGAAGGCTGTTTTTGCAAGAACAGCCGCCTTTGTTCTTTTTTAAAAAAAATATATATAAATAAAAAAAAAATTGAGTCTTCATCAAAGTGCTTTTTTTTTATGAATTTTTTATCTTATCAAAATGAGTCTTGATTTTTGTTTTTAAAATTAAAATCACTCGCAGGTACAAAATGAGCACCATCCAAAACCCACCGTTCACAGATGTAGATGAGTTTCTATTTCGGCTTCAGATGTGGTGGTATGAATTAGGAGGAGATGGTCAGAAATGGGTCATTAAGTATTTTGGAGCTCTCACAGATATTATGAAAGTTAAACCACGCGATGATTTGATTACGACACTAGTGACTTTTTGGGACCCTGTTCACAATATCTTTCGCTTCTCTAATTTCGAGCTTACTCCCACATTAGAAGAATAGCTGGATATTCCGGTTTTGACAGAGATTTGAGAAACCAGAATCTTATATTCCCAAAGGCTCCCTCAGTACACCGATTCTTTGGTCTTCTGAATATCAGTAATCAAATCAGAAAAAGCAACGTTGTCAAAGGGTGTTGTTCTTTGAACTTCCTATATTCAAGGTTCGAAAAGCTGAATGGATTTGAAATTCATGAAAGGGCCTTACTAACAAACAAAACAAGGACACCTGGCAGATTCACCGTCGCTTCGCTTTCATAGTTGCTTTTCTGTGAATCATGGTTTTCCCAAACAAAGAGCGGACGATTGATATTCGCATAGCCAGAGTCGTACAAGTCCTCACTACCAAAGAACATCACACTCTTGCCCCGATCATTCTCTCAGACATTTATCAGGCGTTGACTTTGTGTAAATCCGGGGCAAAATTCTTTGAAGGGTGCAATATTTTGTTGCAAATGTGGTTTACTGAACATCTCCGATCACCCCAAGTTCATGCAGTATGGTCCGAGCAAGGACAATTTTATTGAGAGTTATGAAGAAAGAATAAAACATTATAAATCTCCAGAAGGGGTTGAAGTCTGGATATCCCATTTAAGATCTTTAATGGCAAGTCAAATTGAGTGGACTTTGGGATGGCTCCCGGTATGAGAGGTGATACACATGTCAACCTTAAAGAGTTATTTGCTGCTGTTGGGTTTAAGAAGTGTCCAGCCGTAAGGAGATACCAAGTGGTGCCTGATGATGAAGATTTGAGTGTGCAAGTGATTGAGCTACACCCCGAAGCTACTCTCCCTAAGGCTTTAATCCAGCGGATTTGGAATGGTTGTCGATACTTGAAAGATGATACCCAAGTTCCAGATCCTGCGAAAGGTGAGATAAATTCGGGTTATGCTAGGTGGTTTGAGAAAAGATCCCGTGTGGATGATGCACCAGAACCTGATCCTAGAAGGCCCATAAAAAGACCGCATGTTCAAGCCTTTGATGACAAAATCCAAGAACGGTTGGCTTGGGGTGAAAAGGAAAAGGGGTACAAAGCAACTATTCATGCCTTAGAAGAAAGCCTGAGGAACCTCAATTTGGAGAAAGACTTACAAGCACAAGAAGCAGAAGGTGAAAAGAAGAGTCTGATTAGCGAGAATAAAACTCTCCGCGCTCAGTTTCAACAGATGAAGAAAGCCTCTGAAGCGCCAGTGAGAAGTTGGAAAGATCAGAAAATCATTGCCAATCTGATGGAAAAAATGCAAGATTATGACTCCGTCTTGACAAAGACGGAAAAGGCGTTAGACAAAGCTAAGGAAAAAATTCATACAGTTAAATGAGGAGGCCAAATCTAGTAAGGAACGCAAGTAATGAGATGTGAAGAAGAAATGGCTTAATTCAAGAGAGAGAAGGACCATTGGATACATTCAGAAGCTCAACTCCATGCACAGTTGGAAGAAATGAGAAGGTACAATAGAGAACATCAGCACGCAGATATTGATAGGGAGAGAGAACAGGCAAGACTCGATCAGGCCAGACTTAGGGCTCAATTGGAGTCGGCTATAGATCGCAAAGGCCACATAAAAGATATATCCACCACTCACCAACAGCAGTTACAAAACCAAGACCAGAAACTCCAGGACTTCAGAGCACAAATCCATGATTTGGCTGTTTACACCTCTCAAAGTTATGTGAACTGCCAAGGGACGGATTATGAGAGGTTTCTAGAGCATGCACCTACTTTTGCCCGTCATCTTGCAATGGAGTTAGAGAGGATGTACCGTACACTAGGAGGTCAGCTGGGTCAAGCCCCACCGTGAGCAGATGTTCCAGTGATTAAAAGCAAAAGATTGTGGAGTGAAGCGTGGTCATAGTTGTTGGAACTTTTCATATAATAGTCATGTTTTAGTTTAAGTCCATGTTGAGTCTTTTAAACCATTTTTTTACAAGTATTGTCCAAATGTAATGTCATTTCTGTCTTTGTATTGTTTCGTTTGTTAAAATAAATAAAAGTAATAATAATTGTTTCCGCCAGAACTACGCTCGGTCTGATTCATGCGGGGTCATGATACGTAGGCAATCTCCATAGGATTCGACCACAACCAAAAGAAAAGAATAAAATGAATAAAGGGGGAGAGGAATAAAATATAGGCGTGAGTGACAATAAAAGGGAAGGGGCAGGAAAAGTTGGGATGACACAAGCAACCGAGCAAATACATGGTAGAAATGACTAATTGCCTAGGTGCATTACATCCCTATGTATGGTTGTTTATTTGTTAAAACTCTAATTAATAACAAGTTTGGTTATTGTTATCAGAATTCAAGCAGTTAGTACACCTAAGCATACTGGCAACCCACCCCTACCAAACCAGATCCAAAGGAGAAATAATCATGTCTATCCCAGATGTAGACACCAGTGTCATTGAAGGAGAAGAGTTGGACGTTAACGCCATAAAAGAAGAGATGTACAAATTAAAATAACAAATGGCCGAAATGTATCAGGCCTGGGCTAAAGAACAACCGCCATCCGCCTACCCAGCTAACCCTACCTTCACTCCACCACCGGCTCAAACTCAAGATCATCCTGCCACCGATCTATCCCCGAGCATTCCCATTTACCAACACTACCGGGGCACCACTTCTCATACACCACAATCTCCACCCCCTAAACCGATTCCATACCCCCTCCACCAGTAACTCCTGTCTTCGTAGCATCTTCACCAGCTACACTCCACAAATCTCCTAGCGAGCCTATGTTCCAGGCCCAGGACAACCAATACTACCCCTCAGAGCCCACTTTCAAAGCTCCAGAAACCCTTTTCTATACTCCTCACTTTGACCTCCTGATAGAAGTTGTTAAACCAGTCAAAAATACCGAATAGGAGGAGATGTTCAGGAAAGTTAAAAGCTTAGAACAATCATTCAGAGACATGCGGGGGTTGGGAGGGCAAGTCAGCGTGGCCTACAATGACCTTAGTCTGTTCCCGAATGTGCAATTACCGGCAGGTTTCAAGATGCCCAAGTTCGATCTATACAACGGGCACAGCGATCCAGTAGCCCACTTGAGGGGTTTTTGCAGCAATATGAGGGGAGCTGGAGGAAAAGATGAATTGTTAATGGCTTACTTCAGTCAGAGTTTGAGTGGATCAGCATTGGAATAGTATACCCGCCAAGACCATGGGAGATGGTACACATGGGATGATCTGGTGCAAGCATTTGCTTGTCACTTCCAATACAATCTTGAGATCATTTCAGATCGACTGTCCTTGACTAAACTTGAGAAGAAGCACAGTGAAAGCTTTAGAGAATATGGTTTCAGATGGAGGGATCAATCAACAAGAGTAGATCCCCCAATGAAGGAAAGTGAGATGGTAGATTACTTCCTACAGGCTTTGGAACCTACTTACTCTGGCCATTTGGTCTTAATTGTGAGAAAGTCATTCAACAAAGTAGTAAATATGGGGGGCATGGTGGAAGAAGGCCTCAAGTTGAATAAAATCATGAGCTATTCGGCTATCAAAGTGACTACTAAGGCTATTCAGGGTGGCATAGGAGGGATTGGGAAGAAGAAAAGAGAGGAAGCATTAATGGTTGATTCAGGAACTTGGTCTAGATCCAAAGGTTCACCTTACCACTACAATCAACCTCGACCACACCAACAAACTTATCACCACAATCCACCCCAACACTACTATCTCCCACCAGAACCTCATTTTTTCGTCTACCATGCACAAGCATACAACCAACGTCCTGCCCACACTCAATAGCGTGCTCCTGTCCTACCAAATACTTATCCACATCCACGAGCCTACCAAAACACTCCTGGACCAAGTTTCAGGCCTAGTCAATCATTCAAGGGTGAAAGGTTGCAGAAAAAGAAAACCTTTACTCCGTTGGGAGAATCATACACTAGTCTGTTCCACAGGCTAAAACAACTAGATATGCTAAGGCCGATACAGTCCAAACTGCCAAATCCTCCTCCAAAGAATCTTGACTATACTGTCAACTGTGAGTATTGTTCTGGTACTCCGGGTCATGATATAGAAAAGTGTTGGCACTTGAAAAGTACAATACAGGAGCTTATTGATACCAATAGAATTGAAGTTCAAGCTCCCGAAGCACCCAATATCAACAGGAATCCGATGCCAGCCCATCAGGAGGCAAATATGGTCGAAATAGTGCATGCGGAGGGAGAACCCAAGAAGCCATCACAGATCGTCATGATGATTCGGTCTAGTGGAGTCAAGACAGATGAACAATCAGCAGATGAGAAGTTGGTGCTCAAGTAGAGCAAAAAGAGTGTTGAGCCATCTGTGGCAGTTGAGAAGGGGTCTTTAAGCAAAGTTGCAACGAAACAGGAAGGGGTGAAGGTGATTGTACCGGGAGCGGCCAGCAAACCCATCATAATCGTGGAAGGAGCCCGCGCAGATCGGGTTATTATCAAGCCAGTAAACTAGTTACCAATAATCAACAGCAAGGTTATTCCATGGAATTACGAACGGGTAACGGTGATGTACAAAGGGAAGGAAGTCAAAGAAGAAATCTGTGAAGTACAGGGTTTGACTCGCTCGGGAAGGTGTTTTACTCCCGAGGACTTAAGAAGAGCTAAAGATAATCCATCGCTAGTAAAGAAAGCCGTAACTGAAGAAGAAGCAAAAGAATTCTTGAGGAAGATGAAGTTACAGGACTACTCTATCGTGGAACAATTAAGAAAGACGCCTGCTCAAATTTCCCTATAGTCATTATTAATCCATTCGGATTAGCACCGTTAAGCTTTAATAAAGATCTTGAATGAGGCGCACGTTCCCGATAAGATCTCCGTGAATCACTTGGAAAAAATAGCCAACAAAATCTTCGAAACAAACAAAGTCACGTTTTCTGATGATGAATTGCCTGTAGAAGGTACTGAGCACAATAGAGCTCTTTACTTCAAATTAAAATGTGAGAACTCTGTGGTGACCCGGGCATTGGTTGACAGCAGGTCAAGCAAAAACATCTGTCCTCTCTCCACTCTAAGCAAGTTGAAAATAGAAGATGAGAGGATACATAAGAATAGTATTTGTGTGCGGGGATTTGACGGCGAAGGTAAAGATTCAGTTGGGGACATAGTGCTGGAGCTGACAATAGGGCCAGTTGAGTTCACAATGGAGTTTCAGTGCTGGATATAGCTGTTTCCTATAATTTACTGTTGGATCGACCGTGGATCCATGCCGCTAAAGTAGTCCCATCAACACTACACCAGGTAGTCAAATTTTAATGGGATAGACAAGAAATAGTTGTGCATGGGGAAGACAGTTTATGTGCTCGCAGAAATGCCATTGTACCAGTCATTGAAGTGGAAGATGACCAGGGACTATGGGTCTACCAGGTTTCTTACACGATGTTGGTAGAGAAAGTTCCGGAGGGGAAATACATTCCAAATCCAAAGATAACTGCCGCATCAGTCATGGTAGTCTATGAGATGTTGAAGAATGGTTTTGCACTCGGTAAAGGTTTGGGCTCATATTTGCAAGGCATCATACAGCCGGTATCTCTTCCCGAAAACTTGGGAACATTTGGTTTGGGATTCAAGCCCACTGCCGCAGACATAAGAAAGGCCAGAAAGCTAAAATAGAAGGCATCGGTCTTTTCAAATCTAGTCCCACATCTTTCCAAATCATTTGTCAAGTTCGGTACCAGAAGTCGCCTAATAGTAACAATTCACAGTTCTGTGACTGATCCTGACAAGAAGTTAATTGAAAGATTTGAGAAGTTGTTCGACAGTGTGAACATGGTGGAAATTGGAGAGGGTTCTAGCAACGTGGAAGTGCAATTTGTCGGGCCAAAAAAAAAGCTTAACAATTGGAAGGCTACTCCTCTCCCCACTCGGAAGGAGTCTTGGTAGTTTATTTTGAGTTTCCTTCAGCTTGTCTGGGTTATTCCAGGGTTGTAATCCAGAATTTTTATCTTTCAGTCTGTTTGAAGTGTGCAAACCTTGTTATCTTTCATCATTTAATGAAATGCGGTTTCACTTTCTTTATCATTCCTGATAGTTTTTCTTTTATTTTTCTTTTCTTTTCTGTACAGTTCTTTTTACTCTGGTTCTAATGACATGACATGCATGAGGAATCCTCAGCCCAGTCTTAAAAATCAATCTAATTTCAAAATAATAGTTCAAGAAGTAGATTGTGACTACGAATCAGAATATGATAAAGATGAAGCCTTCGAAGAGATCAGTAAGGAGTTAATTTACTTCGAAGAAAAACCCAAACCCAACCTAAATGAAACAGAAACCGTCAATTTAGGGGACACAGATAATGTCAGAGAGACTAAAATAAGTGTCCATCTCGAGCCAAAGATCTGGGAAGAGTTAATCAAAGCACTCATCGAATACAAAGATATTTTTGCATAGTCGTATGCCGACATGCCGGGTTTGAGCACTGATTTAGTGGTCCACAAATTGCCAACTGATCCAGCATTTCCTCCCGTCAAGCAAAAGTTGAGGAAATTCAAAATTGATATAAGTGTGAAGATTAAAGAAGAAACATCAAGCAATTGGATGCAAAGGTTATTCGGGTCACTCGATATCCTGTTTGGTTGGCTAATGTCGTACCTGTGCCAAAGAAGGACGACAAGATTAGAGTATGTGTCGATTACTGCAATCTTAACAAAGCAAGTCCGATCGATAACTTCTCACTACCCAATATCCACATTTTGATCGATAATTGTGCCAAGCATGAGATTGGATCTTTTGTGGATTGTTATGTAGGGTATCATCAGATTCTAATGGATGAAGAAGATGCAGAAAAGATGAAATTCATCACACCATGGGGAACTTACTACTACCGGATAATGCCATTTGGTTTGAAGAACGTTGGGGAAACTTACATGAGAGCGATGACTACTGTGTTTCATGATATGATACACAAGGAGATTGAGGTATACGTGGATGATGTGATCATAAAATCAAAGCATCAGGCCGACCACGTTGGGGATTTGAGGAAATTCTTCCTGAGACTTCGCAGGTACAACCTGAAGCTTAACCCTGCCAAGTGCGCATTGGGTGTTCAATCCGGAAAGTTGTTGGGATTCATAGTCAGCCAGCGAGGCATCGAGTTGGACCCAACAAAGATCAAAGCCATCCAATAATTGCCACCTCCGAGGAACAAGACTGAAGTGATGAGTCTGTTAGGGAGGTTGAGCTACATCAGCAAGTTTATTGCTCAGCTCACAACAACTTGTGAGCCTATTTTCAAATTGCTGAAGAAGGATGTTGCGGTCAAAGGGACTAATGAGTGTCAAGAAGCATTTGATAAGATAAAAGAATACTTGTCAAACCCACCTGTGCTAGTTCCGCCAGAACCAGGTAGACCTTTGATTCTTTAATTGACAGTCTTGGAAAATTCATTTGGCTATGTACTGGGGCAGCATGACATTACCAGCAAAAAGGAATAGGATATCTACTATCTTAGCAAGAAGTTCACGGCTTATGAGGTTAAGTACACTCATCTGGAAAGGACATGTTGCGCCCTAACTTGGGTGGTTCAGAAATTGAAACATTATTTGTCATCCTACACTACTTACCTCATTTCGCGCTTGGATCCGTTGAAGTATATCTTTCAAAAGCCTATGCCGATAGGGAGACTTGCGAAGTGGTAGATATTGCTCACAGAGTTTGACATCATCTATGTGACTTGGACTGCGATGAAAGCCCAAGCATTGGCCGATCATTTAGCCGAAAACCCGGTCGATGAAGATTACGAGCCATTGAGAACTTATTTTCCCGATGAAGAAGTGATGCATATCGATGAACTGGAGCAAATTGAAAAACCAGGCTGGAAACTTTTCTTTGATGGGGCTGCCAACATGAAAGGAGTCGGAATGAGCTGTGCTTATTTCTGAAACATGGCATCACTATCCTGTTACGGCTCAGCTTCGATTTTATTGCACCAACAATATGGCTGAGTATGAAGCGTGTATTTTGGGTCTAAAGCTAGTTGCAGACATGGATATCCAGGAAGTCTTGGTCTTGGGAGACTCGGATCTTCTAGTACATCAAATTCAAGGAGAATGGGAAACGCGAGATTTGAAGCTAATAGCGTACCGACAATGTTTGCATGATCTTTGTCAACGGTTTCGATCAGTGGAGTTCAGGCATGTTCCAACGGTCCATAATGAGGTCGCCGATGCTTTGGCTACCCTGGAATTAATGTTGCACCATCCGGACAAAGCTTATGTCGATCCTCTGCATATTCAAGTCCGAGATCAGCATGCTTACTATAACATTATTGAAGAAGAACTTGATGGCGAACCATGGTTCCACGATATCAAGGAGTACATCAGAATGGGGATATATCCAGTGCAAGCCACGGGGGATCAAAAAAGAACAATTCGACGGTTGGCAAATGGATTCTTCTTAAGTGGAGGAGTTTTGTATAAGAGAACACCAGACCTTGGATTATTAAGATGCATAGATGTTAGACAAGCTACGACTGTCATGTCCGAAGTACATTCAGGAGTTTGCATACCACATATGAGTGAATATGTGTTGGCAAAGAAAATTCTTCGAGCAGGCTATTATTGGCTTACCATGGAGCGAGATTGTATTAATTTTGTGCGCAAATGTCATCAGTGCCAGATACACGGAGATTTGATTCATTCTCTACCATCGGAATTGCACTCAATGTCGGTACCATGGCCCTTCGTTGCTTGGGGCATAGATGTCATTGGACCAATTGAGCCAGCAACATCCAACATGCACAGGTTCATTCTGGTAGCCATTGATTATTTCACCAAGTGGGTTGAGGCCAAAACTTTGAAATCGGTGACCAAGAAAGCAATGGTCGATTTTGTTCACTCAAATATCATCTATTGATTCGGAATCCCAAAGGTGATTATTACAGGTAATGGTGCTAATCTTAACAGTAACTTGATGGAAGAGGTATGTCAACAGTTTAAGATTACACATCGCAATTCTACCCCATATCGTCCCAAGGCGAATGGAGCAGTCGAGGTAGCCAACAAAAACATAAAGAAGATACTTCGGAAAATGGTAGAAGGTTCGAGGAAATGGCATGAAAAATTACCATTTGCGTTGTTGGGATATCGCACTATTATTAGTACTTCGGTAGGTGCAACTCCTTATTTGTTAGTATATGGCACTGAAGCAGTAATACCTGCAGAAGTTGAAATCCATTCCCTTCGGATTGTCGCTGAGGCTAAGATTGATGATGATGAGTGGGTCAAAACCCGTTTGGAGCAGTTGAACTTGATTGATGAAAAAAGATTGGTAGCAGTATGTCATGGCCAATTATATCAAAAGAGAATGGCAAGAGCATACAACAAAAGGGTGCGTCCTCGAAAGTTTGAAGTGGGTCAGCAAGTGTTGAAACGTATCCTTCCACATCAGGTTGAAGCAAAAGGCAAGTTCGCCCCGAACTGGCAAGGGCCATTTATTGTAACCAGAGTATTTTCCAATGGTGCTCTATGTTTAACAGATATCAAAGGAAAATGCATAGACATGGTTATCAATTCTGATGCAGTAAAGAGATATTATGTATGATTTCTTTGTTATAATTGTTGATTGTTTGTATCGGGCATTGTTTCGAAGATTGTAATAACGAAGGCAATTCGTTCTGCTATCTAAACACTTTACCCTTTGTTCCCCCTTTTGATCTTTATTTATTTCTTTCATACCCCTCGTTTGGAATCAATAACGAAAAAGAGAGAGAATAAAGAAAAAGAGAAAAGAGAAAAGAAAAGAAGTGAAAAGAGAAAGTATAACAACAAGGAAATTCAAGTGTGAACTACGTTTGACCTGATTCCTGTTAAGGATATGTAAGCAGCCTCACAGCTCGGTCATAGTAAAATAAAATATCAAAAAATCCCCAAGCAAGAAACTGTGGCAGAAGTTGTACTTGTAATAAGAAATGTGATTCTAAGAGTTGTAATTTTAAACCCATGTCAAATTGTTTTGAGCCTTTGATACCCTTTTTTCTAACCCCATCCAAAATCCCACATTACGGTCCAAAGAAAGACCTTCCGATCAGTCTTCGAGAGATTCCAAGTTGAGCAAATAGAGGTGATTCATATCAGGATAACACTCTGATCCAAGCAGGAAAAGTAATGAAAATGAGAAAATCTTATTAGTGAAAACCCTCATGGGCAACATAAGGCGACGAAAGCTGAGAGAAAGTAAAAATGAGAGAGTCATATCAGTGAAAACCTTCACGGGCACCATGAGGCGACGAAAGCTGAGAGAAAGTAAAAATAAGAGAGTCTTATCGGTGAAAACCTTCGCGGGCACCATAAGGCGACAAGGAATTGAGGAATAAACGAATGAGAGAGGTTTGTTGGTGAAAACCCTTCAGGGCACTGCAAGTCGAACAAGGTCCGTAAGTTGGCGGAAAGTAAAATTGGGTTGTGGAAATCATGGAGAACAAAGTAAAACAATTGGAATGGAGATTGGTTAAATAGACTGGGCTGATTAATCCAAAATGCATACCATGATCATTGGTGTCAGTGACTCCACTCAGATAAGTTCCTTTTTCCTATCTCCAACAGTCATCCAAATTTGGATTTTCTTCTTTATTCTTAATTCTCAAAATCGTCGCATTTCATTGCTGTTAATTTTTACTCCTCTAAACCTCTTTCAAGGTTAGCCTTGTTCCAACAAATAAGAAGGAATGTCAAAGTGTACTACCAGATTCAAAATTGCACAAAGCAAAATACGGCTAGGACATGCTGGAGATAGTATGATGAAAAGTGGGACCTAGGGTGTAAGCAAAGGTTAAATCGGTGGAATGGTTCAGTAATGTCATGAGAGATGTATGGTTACTAATAAAAGGGTTAGAAGTGAAAAACAACATTTGGGGATCCTGCAATTAAGGATTAGTCATGAGGTCAAAACAGTCCTTTCGACCAGTTCAAGGCAGTCTGTTAAAGCAAAGCATGGCAAAGAGAAAACCATCCCCAGCAAGAATGCCACAACTAACCACCACGTTTTAAACTGACAATATTTTCTTTGCTTTCAAACAGGGGCAAAGATGGCATTTATTTCAGGAAGCACCCTGTAAGGAAAGCAAGTACCATGCAGGTTTGATCGTATAAATTCTCAGGACCCTCCTGGAAAATGGGACTTAACTTTAATTCAAAACATTCATGAGTACAAGATCTAGCACAAGCTCTACTTCGTGAAAATATAAGCTGGTTTGAATTTTTCATTTTTTTAAGACAAGACTCAATTCGAAACTTCAGGACCCTCCTGGAAAATGAGACCTAGGTTAAAATCCAAAAAAAAAAACATAAGTAGTGAATATAGGACAAATGTGCACCAAAAAGGATATAAGTTGGCTTCAAGTTCACATAAGAGTTTTCAGGACCCACCTGAATAATGGGACGTAACTTTAAGCATTCCATTAGATAAGTAAGTGTTGTTATAAGAGAGTACAATTTAGCCGTAAAATTGTCACTCTTAAGATAAGACTTGATTTTTGATTGTCAGGAGCCTCTTGGATAATAGGACGTAGTTTAAAACTGGCTTGGATAACAAGATTTAGCATAAGACATACCTTCAGTAGATATAATTTAGCTTTAAATTGTCATTAATTAAGAGTTGTCAGGACCCTCTCGGATAATGGGGAGTAGTTTAATACCTTCTTAGATAACAAGATTTAGTAGAAGTCATACCTTTAAAAGATATAGCTTAGATTTAAAATTGTCGTTTAGTTAAGAGTTGTCAGGACCCCCCCCCCACCCTGGATAATGGGACCTAGCTTTCAAATTCTTAGTATATTTGGTAATATGATTCAGTTTAACACTCACAGATGCGCCCAACTACCAAACTGGGGCAGAAAATTTTCTTTTGTTTTGTCTATTTTTGTTGAAGTCAGGTGCCCATCTGAAGAACAGGGAGAACAACACGGATGTTAAAGATAAGAGCATGACCAAGTACTAGCAATCAGGCGTCCAGCTGGAGAACAAGGAAAAACAGTTGAAATATCAACAATCAGGCGTCCACCTGGAGAACAAGGAACAACAGTTGAAGTATCAGCAATTAGGCGTCCCCCTGGAGTACAAGGAACAATAGTTGAAGTATCAGCAATCAGGCGTCCACCTGGAGAACAAGGAAAAACAGTTGAAGATTCAGTAATCAGGCGTCCACCTGGAGAACAAGGAACAACAATTCAAGTTTCAGCAATCAGGCGCCCACCTAGAGAGCAAGGGAGTACAATTCAAGTTTCAGCTTTCAAGTTCTTACTGATATTTGGTAACATGATTTAGTTTACACTCATATATATGCCCAACTACCAAACTGGGGTAGAAATTTTTCTTTGTTTTTGTCTATTTTGTTGAAATCAGGCGCCCACCCTGTAGAGCTTGGGAATACAATTGAAGTTTCAGCAATCAGGCACCCACTTGGAGAGCAAGAGAATACAATTCAAGTTTCAGCAGTCAGGCGCCCACCTGGAGAGCAAGGGAATACAATTCAAGTTTCAGCAATCAGGCGCCCACCTGGAGAGCAAGGGAATACAATTCAAGTTTCAGCAATCAGGAGCCCATTTGGAGAGCATGAGAGTATAATTCAAGTTCAGCGGTCAAGCATCTACTTGTAGGAAAGGGAAAACATCTCAGATTACAATTAAAGTCAACAACAAAAGAAGTTCACGGCAAGAATGCGAGTCAACAGTCCGAGCTGATCAACAAAAGTTAGTCACGATCCAAAAAAAAAGAAAAAGGCAAGAAGTGAATCCAAATGCAGAAGTTGATGAAAGATGTGAGCTTCTCAAGACATGATTAAGGTGACAAGCCCTACATGTATGGTCTTGATCCAAAAATCTAAAGAAGAACGGGCTAGCACCTGCAACTAGCAAGTGTCAAGGTTCAAATCCAAAGTCTGCATGAAGAACCATTCAAGACTCAAGATCTAGCTTCAGAAGATTTATAGATAGGAATCTTGTAACTCATAGTTGATAGGCTTAGCTAGTTTTTTCCATGTTTTGATTTTTGATGTAACATCAATTGCGGATCGGAGCCTCGGACGGATGCTCACTCTACTCTCGAACATCACTTCATCACCTCATCCATTTCTGAACTACACGTGACCTGATTCCTTTATAACTCGGGATATGTAGGCTGTCCAAAACTAGGACTCGGTTGCACCTTTTCTTTTTATTTTTTTCCTCTTTTGAATACTGATATGGTCAAAAAATTAGTCACATGGTTCACTTTATCTTTGCCCGAAAATTCTTCGTGTTTCCGAGCAAAGAGGGCAGCTGTGAACACCTAATTTTTGACCGCACTCAAATTTTATACTAGTTTAGTGTAAATATTTCTTTTAGGTCTAATCTTAATATTTTAAAAAAATTATCTTACTTTTAATATGTTTTACTTTAGAAAAAAAGGGGTGTCAAGAAAAGTTAAAATAAAATAAATAATAGACTAACGGAAGAACAAGAATCAGTAAATTAAGAAAGATACAAAATAATATTCTTTTTACCCATGATCTCCTCAACCGCCCACGATTTCTCCTCCTAACTCTCATTTTTCCAGTTCCTCATGTTAGTGACTTTACCACTTCCTCATATTAGTCACTTTTCCACTTTCTCATATTAGTGACTTCCCCACTTCCTGATGTTAGTGGTTATGTCCCAATCCCCACTTTCTCATGTTAGTGCTCACTCCCTCACGTCTCACATCATGCACACACACACACAATCACTGGCACACACACACGATCTTACACAAAAACATACATACACATCTATATAATACACTTCACAAATAAAAAGAAGAAAAATGAGAGAAAAAATAATAATTCAAGTAAGAAGAAACAAGAGGAGAAGTTCAAGTAAGAAGAAACAAGAGGAAAAGTTCAAAACACAGACGAAAAAAAAGGGATGGCTTCTTCTTAAAGGAGACAGAGGGTATACACTCGATATACAGTCACTATACATTCTATATACACTAGAGATATTCTCTATATACATTGGATATACACTGGCAACCATTGAAAAATACAAGGTCATGAACCCCACCCCAGACGACCACTATTTCGTCTTCTTCGTCCTCACTGTTGGAAACAGATACACACTCACACACAACAAAAGAAAGAACAAGAATTCTTGGACTTCAGTTAGTTCGAGAAACTCCGGCGACCTCCATTAACGCCGACGAAATCGCACTTTTGTCTCTCTCCACTGTTCTCCTCTCATTTTTAAGTTATTTTAGTGACTTTATTCTACAAAATCAGATCCGGCTATTTTTTTTAAAAAAATTCCGACGAGGTTCCATCGAGGTCCGAGCTCCCGTCCGTTTAAGTTCTTGTCATGGCTGCGGTGTCGATTTTGTTTGTGTAATTGCTGAATGCTTTGAGGAATTGAAACTTCATTTTTCAGGTGCAATTCTTACTTCTTCTTATGTTTCTCTAATGGTAATGGTGTGGATTCATTTTGAGTTTATTTTGCAAGTATTATTTTCTGTTTGATTTACAACAAAGTAAGGAAACATGATTAATTTGGTTATAAGGAGAAGAAAACGGTATTCCCCGTCATTTTGATAATAGAAAACCATCCTATTTTCAGTTAAGGATTATATTCATTAATTCATATAAAGTAATTGTTAATATACACATTTTGTAATATTGTAATAAGTGTCATTTGGAAGACATATACATATTGTAATGACACTTATTTGTGACCTTTTTGATTAATGATATACGCAGGAGACAAGAACTTTTCCCAACAGAAAGTTCTTTCTTTTCTATAATGTTTAGCATCTCTCCATCCTTCAAGTGCTTTAAGAAGTGCAATATGTGATTTTTACACTGTTTCATCTTCACAAAAGGAATTCTATAATAATCTTCCACGAGTTATGTTTTGATAATTACTTGGACTGGAGGATATGTAGTTTCTGTAATTTAGTTAGTCATTGCAGTTGAATTAGCAAATATCGTGATTGTGTACACGTTCGCGTGACATGATCATGATTCTAATAATCAATTCGGAGTATGCCTTCGCGCAACTTCGATCAAATTTTTGTTAATAATAAAAATGGGTTTCCATGGGCTATAAATTAATTTTAGTTTATATAGCTTGAGGTGTGCCATTCACAATTTTATCATTTGTGGCCCCCGTATTAACTTCACGACTTAGATATAAAATGACAAATGTTTGTAGCATGCTTTAGACATTATTAATAAATAAACCATCGTGATTGTGTACACGTTTGCGTGATATAATTATGATTCTAAAATAAATTGAGGTATGTGTTCACGCAACTTCGGCAAAACTTTCTTAATAATTAATATAGCGTGATTAATTGTTAAAATAAAAACGCAACTTCCTTTTGTTAAAATAAGTGAGGTGTGTCATGCCAAACAAAATTTATAATTCATGGCACTCGTAAGATTAGATTAAGAACTAACACTTATAGAAAATGTTTGAGGTGTGCCATAAATAAATTAAATCATCCATGGCCCTCACAAATATTGCTTTTAAAAATTTGAACAATCGTAATTTGCTTTAGGCCCGATTTAGATTAGTATTGCGATTATATATACTTTCGCGTAATATGATTGCAAATTTAACTCTTAAAAGACTCGAGGGATGCGTTCATGCACCTTCAACCAAATTTTCCTAATGAATCAACGAAGCGTTATTAATTGTGGACACGTTCGCGTGACATGATTTTTGACGTGCCAAAAGAAAAGAGTATACGTACGCGTAACTCAATTCTTTAATTACGAATAAATCATGTGATTTAAATGCGGTAAAAAGATAATTGCACATAGGTTCTAAATTAAGTAATTAAACAATTTAAGTCGAGTATAAATTTGTAAGCGACCGTGCTAGAACCACGGAACCGGGGAATGCCTAACACCTTCTCCCGAGTTAACAGAATTCCTTACTTAGAATTTCTGGTTCGCAGACTTCAAAAAGGAAAGTCGAAATTTCCTCGATTTGGGATTTAAAATAAACCGGTGACTTGGGACACCATTTAAAATATTCCAAGTGGTGACTCTAGAATTAAATAAATAATCTCATTTCGAATAATGTCACTTAAATTGGAAAAACTCTCTTATACCTGTCAGGTGTGTAAAAAGGACGTGTGACAAGTATCTTCGAGCATCATCTCCTCGGGAGTCTTATCTCGATCCTCCAGAATGGCTCAAAAAGGGGAGATGACAAAGAGGAAAGAGATGGAGAATACTAAAGTTACGCGAAAGAGGCAGAAAGGAACGAAGAAATAGCTAGGTGAAAAATCTGGCTAGTATGGATTTCACTAGGCTACTATTGTAAAGCCACTTCTTGGGACATTGCCCCGGTGCGGGATGCAACAGTTAGTAGATAGTACCACCTCAATGCATGGAAATCAAAAGAAGTGAGGCGCCGCACCAGGTAATTGGAGGAGGTGTGCAGCGGTGTGTTGTCCGAACTCTCTCTTGAGCAGTAGTGTAGAGTCCAAATATTTCCCTGGGTCAGGAGAAATCCGCCCCCTTCTTCTTCGTCCCAAGCCAACGACGATAGCAGCAACAATAACAAAGAGAACAAAACGGCATAATCTCGCTCGACCAAAGAAAGTCCAGGAGATAGGTCGTGGCATAGTTGATAGAAATGCCGTCGTACAATTTTAGGTAATGGGCCTTAAACATGGCAAACGACAATGAATACGGATAATAAGAAGAGAAGAATGGATAGATACAGGAAGATACTTGGATGAAAGGTTGATCCCAGGAATCTCCCATTTATAGAAAGAGAGGCAGCATAATCGACGGCACCATTATCGCCCTCGAAAAACGTAACGGCAGGTGCATTTAATGCATCCTTGGGAGCCGAACTAGTGGAGACATTATGGCTCCGAAAAATGAGAAACCGCAATGCTTTGTATGATCCTGGAGAAGTGAAATGACAGACGTTTTGGTAATCACGGAGGCTTGTGTCATCAGTATGACATCATCGTGGGATGTCCGAAGAGTCGAATTTCAAAATCATTGCTTATCTCTCCTCTCTAAGAAATGCGGGGACTATCTGTATACAGTGAAGTCGGAGGGTCCAATTTCTCATCATCGAGGCACCTCAGAAGACCATCGCGAAGTCTCGAGACTACAAGGCTATGATCGAGTTTCCTCCCTCGAGGTTCGTCGACGCCCGATCTTGGGACATTGTTGACCACGGCCACGATAGAAATTGGGATTTCCCAAGGCACATGGCTAGGACTGACAGAGCCTAGTGGACTACCATAATCCTTAATCAAGGTGTCACCTAGTTGTCCCATCTCCGCTTCTTTGTCATTAATGTATTTTGTACTATGTTGGGATTCCCTTCCTATATAAAGGGGATCCTTGCCATTGTGTAAGGCTCTGTTGTTGCTTCCGTTGCTCCACAAGAAATATACAAGAACATTATCTTTTCTCTCTAACACATTCTTTTGATATTATTGTTTCTATTTATTATGTTCATTGTTGTTCATCATTTATTGCTTATCATTGGTCATAAAGAGCCTTATGTTGATTTTATTATAACTGTTATCCATACTTTAACCCCCCACGATAGCTCCCAGTCGAGCTCCGGAATCGACCTCGAGGCCCCGATAATTAGCCTATCGGTTTGATTATCACCCTATTCTTAACTCTCATTTTGTTTCTAAGTCTCACATACATAGCATCAACTACTTAACAACTAACATAAAAATAGATCACGTACTTTTAGAGTCCCATAATCAAATTTAATTGTTATTACCATTTTCATGGTAAACATTACTCCTCCCGGTAAATATAGGTGTTCTGAAGTTCTTCGCTCGGTACTTTGTCGAACTTATGACTATTGCTATGTCTTGTTTCATAACCTTAGTTATCTATTTTTTGGCATTACTACATCTAGGTAGATTAGACTATACCATAACACTTACTACCATCTATTATTACCAAGGTCTGATACCTAACTCTAGGTTATTCTCTCGTTGTTATCATATATGTATAAATCTAAGCCCTTTAACACTTCCTCGTTACTATTCATCTTAAGAATGATAGACTAATATCTGTAAGCACGTGATTTTTTGCTCTATATGAGAATTACTCCCAAAAATTCAAAATTAAAAGAGGCTATCCTTCGGGTACAATTTTGAGAATCTGCGTGACATTTTAATAATTGTTTTGTCCATGAATGCTCACCTTGCTATAGTTAAAAATACAAAAAATACATGTTGCATTGCATTTAGGAATTAATTAACCATAATTTGGCTTTAAAAGCGAAAATCACAAAGAATATGCATTTTTATTCTATTTTGTTGACATGGTAATTTTATTAATGTTAATTTGTGGGTTAATTATTATAGATGGTAACATAATATGTGTATAATCTTTATTTTTTGATTTTTACATTTTATTTAGGATTTTTGTTAATTTAGATAATTAAAGAAAGAAGGAAAATAAGTTAAAAACTTGGATTGGGCCAGGTGAAACTAAATCCAGGCCCAAACCAATTACATCTGACCCAGTCCAAACCAGGCCTCCAGGCACCCCCCTCAAACGATGTCGTATAAGGCGTTTGATCTGAGCCGTCCATTCAATCTGATCTAACGATCCCATGGCATTCCCCAGCACCCGACCCGTTTAAACCTTAAACCGACCCAGTCTCATTTAATGGAGACGACGTCATTTCCCATTACAAAATAGATCCTGGCCATAGATCCAACTCGATCCAACGGCCATGATCTAATCCCCTACACCATATATAAACCCCTCATCACACCCCACGCCCCCTATCCGAACCCCCCCATCCCCCCTTTCATCGTCTCTCTCAAGAGACTAACCTAACACCCCTTGCCAAACCCTAGCCGCCACCCTTCACCTTCACCGTAAAGCCGGCGGCAAGGACGCCAGTGACCACCCCCTTAACACCCCTGATGCACCTCACCACCCCAAACCCAAATCTGTTACCCCCTTGCCTCGAATCAGCCCCCTCCATCTCTAATCTTGATTTGAAGATTCGAGACCAAACCCAGATCTACACCAAACCCCCCCCCCAGATTCTCACTAGACAATCCCCTGACCTCCTCGTGACCAAACCAAGCTTGGTTTGGTCCGAATCTACCCACAAATCCTAAAACCCCAAATCTGAAGATTCAAACCCTAGAACACAAGAACATGGGGAATCCGGCCAGTTTTAATAAAGGGTTGAGGTCTAATAGACCTTAATCAAGGTGTTCTTGGTCGAGAACACCCCGATTAAAGTTTGTTCGGCCTCAAATGGTCAAATCAAGTTCAGACCTGGGTCGTCCTTTGTTGAGCCTTCAAAATAAGTTTTCTTTTTATTTTCTAGTTTTGTTTGAATATTGATTGAGTTTGTTAGCATGTTTTGTTATGTTTGTTTGGTATTTTTGATATTTTCTTTCAATTCCTTCCGTCTTTGTAAGGCCTTTTATTTGGTCGATTGTTCTTCTGTGTATGTTTGAATACGTTTTGTGATATACATGCTAGAGTTAATGTCGTCAGTCATCGAGATTCCCTATGTCGTGCAAAGTTGTTGAAGGCAGTTGATGCCCTGTCTGTGTTGTTTGATTGATCGACCGATTGTTCCATGTTATAATTAGTATAGTCGATTAGATAAACGTCGTCGATTAGTTTTATAGGACTGAATGTTCAAATATTCTGATTCATATAACTTCACATGATTGATCAAACCATTGTCGTTTAGCTAATTGTTTGACATTATCTGTGAATGGTTTGTAACTGCAATACAAATGATTAGAATTCAGTAGTAAGGGCAGCTTTGACTTTGAACTTTCAGAAGTTCAAATGTCCTACTGTTGCAATGGGTTAATACAGTAATAATCAGGTTCTAACAGGGGTAATTTGGGTGTAAAAAAGAACAGAAATGATTAGTTTAAGTGAGCCGACAAATAGGGTACTGAATTAGGATTAAACTAATGTATTAGTGGGGAACCAAACTTGGTATCATGGGGCTGATTAAATAAAAGGACTGCTCATACCTTTGGGCAGAAACACACATGCTAGAAGGCTGTCAAATTGATGGGAATGGGGAATGCTTTTGATTAGTTTTTAAAGAAGTTATGGGCAGGAAAGAAGTGAGGGGATCAAGGCAGCTTGGTGCTTGCCATTTCTGCCTATAAATAGGTCTGTTTAGGACAAAGAAAAGGGTTCAGAAAAACAGTTGGAAAAATAGCTGAAGTTTTTTGAAAAGAAGAGTGTTAAGGTTTGCATTTTTAGGTTAAGCTTTACATCAAAGAGCCTTAACTTGTCTTTGCTTTTGAGTGTGTAACAAGAATCAGACATCACTACTTCTCGCACTAGTCTGTGTACGGTTGGCACTGCTGGACTTTCAGTTTGGTAGTATCCAATTCTTTGTTGGCTGAATATTGCTCATCAGTTTACTCTGGGAATATTGCTTTGGTTTTTAAGCAACTGTCGCAACTGGTTATTCTTATTGATTTCTTTGGGCTGTTGCTGTTTGATTTTCTGGAATCAAAATCGGGTTTTCTCTTAAATTGCTGTCGAGCTTGGGTCTGTTTTCTTGGGCTGTCTCTTTTACTGTTACTGGTTTGGGGCTGTTCGACTGAGTGTGCTTATGTTTGCTGCTGTTGCTGTGTTTGTTACATACTACTCGGCTGATCATTCTCCTTCTTCTTTTGCTTTTCTATACCAGGTACACGACTAATACACTATCAATGTAACTTGAAAGTTGAGCATGAATACAAAAGAGAAAAGTTGAAGATGTTTATTTTCATACATATCCTGTATATTGAATATCATGTGATGTATAATAGTTTACATTTTGCTTGGATACTGGAGGTAGCCCTCATACATAGTGAATGTCAATGTATGGTAACTTGATATCATATTGTGTATATAGGCTGGTAGATAAAAGGATTCACAGTGCAGTAGGTCATATCTTAGACTTTAGCTATGTTTTGTGATTAGCATATCCTTTAATGCATGTTAAGTATGAAAACTATCCATTGTTAGTTAATTTCATTTCCTTTTGATAAACTGCCTCATTATAACTGGCAAACCATGCCTTTAGAACAAATAACACAAGTCTACATTTCTCAACCTCACGAAGGTTCACCCCAAGTCGAACAAACCAAGCAGGCTTTCATCGGAAAAGCAGTGGCCCAGGCCCAGCCGATACTGGGTGGGCTGGGTTTGGGCCCATAATATTCGATAGGCTTCCTGTGTACGTGGCCATGCTTCTGATTTTGCGAAAGTATTCGGAATCCCTCTATAAATAACCTGCAAGCATGTAATTAAGTTGGATCATTTTTGCTTTCAATAGTAGAGACAAACGTAACAAGAAATGTAGCCACTATAGGATATCCTTTCAAAATAAAGATGACACGAGCCTCGACAAACAAATAATGCACAAGCTGCGGGGCCCTCGTTAAATGTATATATTAAAGTACTTAGTTTCCAGGGCGGGCCGTTTAGCAAATCTCACGGCTTTCCCAGAATAATAACACGATAGTCTCTTTAGGCGCGTGTTTCATAATCTACTTTCTTAAACTTGGGTGTGCATTTCATGCGACCCAAATCCAAATCCCAAAACATCAAATAAAATGTGTTCTGGATTGTGGGTGCATTTCATGTGACGCAGTCCAAAGACATGTTTTAAGCGATGTTCACATTCTTTTAAAATAATAATAATAAAGTGGTAAAAAGTTAAAATTGGCACATTGGTTCATAATTGTATTTAAAATCAGATAAATAAGCCGAATATGACAGTTGAGCGACCGTGCTAGAACCAAGGAACTGGGGAGTGCCTAACACCTTCTCCCGGGTTAATAGAATTCCTTATCCGAATTTTTGGTACGTAGACTGTAATATGGAGTCACTCTTTTCCTCGATTCGGGATTAAAATTGGTGACTTGGGACACCCTAAATCTCCCAAGTGGCAACTCTGAAATAAACAAACAAATCCCGTTTCGATTGTCTTTTAATTGGAAAAAACTCCTTTGTACCATCTCGGGTATGGAAAAAGGAGGTGTGACACCTCTGGCGACTCTGCTGGGGACTTTTGTTGGGCCCAGAACCACTGGTTCAGGGTTAGAAATCGAGCTTAGAATAAATTGTTATGTTCAGCTTTATCTGATTTTGTTACATGATCTGTGCTTAATGTGCTAATTGGTTGCCTTTTACCGCTTTGATATTACGTGAACTATATATAAACTGTGCCGAAACCCCTATCCTTTCTGAGTCTTCTAAATCATGAAGAAGGGTGTACTTCGTACGACTTCTTTTCTGTATAGTGTCAAATCCCAATTTAGAACGAGGTTCAGACAAGTTGCTAAGCCGGTGAAGCTTCTGTATTCCCGGTACGCTGCCCCCCTCGGCTCGAGCAGTCCGCTCGGGTAAGCCAGGTCTAGAACAAACACCCAGCTTCTGAACCTAGAATAACTCAACTTCATGTCGGATCCCTAGTAGGAACGCTTATCTGCATCATGTGCATTTTTGACTTAGGGGACTCAACACAGGGGTTGGGTCCGTCTAGGAATAGCAACCTGAAACAGAAAAGGTCGTCCTGATGCATCCTGCTCACTGCTTGTGCATTTATTTGCGTCGGACTTGCATGATGACCGGTTTTGAATTTTGGGAAAATTTTTACAAAAAAAAAATGACAATGTTCAAATAGTGTCGAAAAAAAAGAAAGAGAAAATTTGTATATTTTTTTTTAATAGTTTGTTTTACTAAAAACAAAGGAAAAGAGAAAAAGAGAAAAATAGCAAGCGGAGAGTTAGATGATTAAACTGATGTCCAAGTACTGTCGGAGAGCTACCGAAATTTTGGAGAAGAATATTTTACTTTTAAAACCATTTGTTGGCCTAGAAAAGCGGGAAGGCGTAGGAATGAGTTTTTATTTTAATTTGCTTTATTTTCAAAAAAAAAAAGAAAAAAAAATGAAAAAAAAAGAAAATATGTCTGTTTTCGAAAGGTTAGTTAGTTTATTGCCTGAACTACGCGGGTTTGATTCTCACCGAATGTGAGATACGTAGGCAACCCTCATCGGGTCCAACCCCCTTTTTTTTGCTAAAATAGCCAAAAACAAATAAATAAATATAAAAAACATTTTAATTCTGTCATAAAGAAGTCGGGTGACGCTGTTTTATCAAGACATAGCCGAATGTTCCCGAAAGGGACGACGGAAGGCTGACTTTGCATAAACAGCCACTTTTGGGTCATGTTTAGGATTCTTTGGTCCAGTTGACCCACACAGCCTTAAAAATATTCGTCCCTGAAGTGCTGAAAGGCCGTATTTGAACAACCAAGTCCTCCATCTTCAAAAAACAAATCAAGTATAGACAGCTCTGTTTTGAGTTTAGTAAGAGTTTTCTTTAATTACTTTAATAAATGTACAGGATGAGCACAAAGCAAAATGAACCGTTCTCGGCCCTCAGCGAGGTCCCTCTACAACTCCACATGTGGTGGAATGACTTGGAAGCCGATAGCAAAGAGATAGTGGGAAGAGTATTGAGAGGTTTTGTCAATTTGCTGAGTGTTAGGCCAAGGACAGATATTCTTGAAGCTCTAATACCATTTTGGGACCCAACCCGTAATGTATTCCGTTTTGTTGACTTTGAACTTTCACCAACACTAGAGGAAGTCGCCGGATATGCGGGATTGAATGGGAGGTTAAGAGGGCAATATTTACTTTCGCCAAGGCCAGTATCTCCGCATGCGTTTCTGGATTTGCTAAGCATCAGTCGGAAGGTACAACATGACGATTTATCGAGAGGATGTTGTGCTCTCCAATTCTTGTATCAACGGTATGGAACTCCGCAAGGTTTCGAGGAACCAAACCTTGGACTAACTCATGGCGGGAACAGAAACAAATGGGAAGCAAGACGTACTTTGGCTTTCATCACTGCATTCTTGGGAGTCGTGGTCTGTCCACGGAAGGATAAAAAGATAGAGATAGGCCTTGTAGGGATGGCCGATGTTGCAATCAAAAGAACCGACAGTACTGTGGTTCCTTTGATTTTGTCCGAAATCTACCGAGCTTTAACTATATGCTGAGAAGGAGGCAAGTTCTTCCAGGGTTGCAACCTGTTACTTCAGCTATAGATGCAAAAACACCTCCATCACCGAGTAGGATACATGAACCACGGGTTGACCGAGAGGAATTGTATCAGCGGCGTCGAGAAGCGCATGACAGGCGTCAGATTTCCTGAAGGTGTCGAAGCATGGTTTACACGATTAAGGTCAACGACAGCTGACCAAATTGAATGGGCATTCGGTTGGTTGATTGATACTGAGGTGATATACATGGCAGCTGAAGAATGTCATGTTCTCTTAATGGGACTTCGCAGCATCCAGCCATATGCTCCTTATCGGGTATTGCGCCAGCTGGGCAGGTTTCAAGTAATCTGAGCAAGCACGCCATTGAGCTGAGCCCGGGAGTCATATTTCCCGAAGGAAAGATTAGAAAGCTGTGGCACGAGTGTAGATTCTTGGAACCCAAGACCATGGCGCGAGAACTAGCTAAAGGTGAGGTAGACCCAAAGTATGATGCTTGGTTCGAAAGAAGGTTCCAGGTTCGGCAGAGACCTGCTAAAAGAGGCCACGTCCAACAATTCACGGATGATTCACATGAGCAATGGGGATGGTTAAAAAGGGAGGAAGGTTACCGGGCTGAAATCGGGAAGCTAAATCAACAAGTTGAAAGGCTTATATTTGAGAACAACGTGCAAGTCGCCTCCGAGCGAGGCGAAAAGAACAAGTTAGCCCAAGAGAACCAGACACTAAAGGCCCGCATTCGCCAAGCCAGTAAGAGTAACATTGACCGACAGAAACGTCGCTCCGACGAAAAATTGATAGCAAATTTGAGAAAGCAGGTCAGCCAAAGCCGAGAAGAATTAGAACAGTCAGAAGCTTGCATAGCAAGGATGAAGGTCAGATGGGCAAAAGGCACAATGGCCCGGAGGCAGCGTCTGCAACAAGTCATAAGGGATTATGAAATGAGCATCGGGATATTAAGGAAAACGAACTCCACGCTTCAGGAGCGGATCTTCAAACAGGCACGAGATGCCCAAGCCGACAGAAGGCGCTGTTACGATGCAACGACCAGAATGGAAAGGCAAATGGAGATGTTCCAGGATCAACTTTCCAACAATGCGCAAACACTAGGATTAAAGAACCGACAAATAAGGCAGTTGTTCGTTGAAAGGGACAACATTCGAGGAAGGATCGACGAGATTGGGCACTACATCTACATGAGATGCCTAGCATGCGAGCAAATGCCTCGGAAAACCCTCCTTGTTTCCATCATGGGCTGCGTCCACCGGATCATGAATGAATTGAAAAGCTTGCAGAGAGACCTTACACCTAGGGTCGCGGAAAGGCCGAATGATGCATCGTGGGCCCCTAAGTTGGAAAACTAGTCTTTGGTCGAGTCCTGTTTATTTGGCTTTGTTGCTTTCCCATATGTTGTTTTCTTTTCTTTTAGTCAAATCGGGTTAAGAACTGTGGAGTCTGTACTATTGTTTTTCCTTGTTTGAAGTAATTTGTAATAGCTAATTTTGATGATGAATTAATTGACTCCGAAAGAATTTTTTTGTGTCTTTACTTTGGGGCAGAACTACACCCGGTCTGATTCGCGCGGGGACGTGATACGTAGGCAATCTACATAAGATTCGACCGCATTTAATAAAGAAAGAAAAAAGAGAAAAAAGAAAAGAGAATACAAGAATAAAATAAAATACAGGGTTTCCCGAAGTGCTTTAAAAGGACAAATGAGCAAGTCGGTATGACGCATGTTGTTTGAAGCAAAGCATGTTAGAAATGGTTAACTGCCTAGGAGCATTGCATCCTCAATGTGTTGTTATCAAATCTGTTAAACTCTAACGCTAACAAAGTTTGTTGTTGTCTGAATCCAGACAGTTAGTTGTTAATGAATTCTGGCAACACACCCTTACCAAACCAGATCCAAAGGACCGGTAGCAACAAGCATGACTACTTCAGAGAATAGTTCTGAGGAAGAAAGGCCGATGAGCCAGCTGTTAAAGGAAGCGATGGAAAATATAGAAAGGATGGGACTAGAGATGAATGCAATGCAGTTAGCTCTAGCCAAAGCACAAAAGAGCCCCGAGTCACTAGGGCACATGCCCTTCAATAAGCCTCCCGAATCACCGTTATCATCAGGAAAGAAGCCCCCATGATTCCCAAGCTCCACCACCCCATCAACCTCTCCCAACACCAAATGTTCCCACTTTTGTGGGACCCACATCAGCCACCCTTCAAAGAACGACCAGCGAGCCATTGTTTCAGGCTCACGATACGCAATACTATCCCCTTGAGCCCACATTCCATGCCCCCGAACCACATACCCACAATCCACACTTGGAAGTACCGGCAGAGATTGAAAAGCCGGTTAAAGCCCCAGAACAAGATGAGGTATTGAGGAAGTTTAAAAGCCTGGAGCAGTCCTTCAGGAACCTGCACGGATTGGGCAACCATGTCAGCGTGGCCTACAAAGATTTATGCCCTTTCCCGGACATCCAGCTCCCGGCTGGGTTCAAGATGCCTAAGTTTGATTTATATGAAGGGCACGGTGACCCCATGGCACATTTGCGGGGTTTCTGTAGCAAAATGAGATGGGCAGGCGACAAAGATGAGCTACTGATAGCTTATTTCGGCCAAAGTCTGAGCGGATCGGCACTAGAATGGTATACCAGGCAGGATTCCAGCAGATGGTACACTTGGGATGATCTGGCGCAGGCTTTCGCAGGTCATTTCCAATACAATGTCGAGATAGTCCCTGACCGTCTCACATTGTTGAGGACCGGGAAGAAGCCCGGGGAAAGTTTTCGCGAGTTCAGGTTCCGCTGGAGAGAGCAAGCGGCCAAAGTCGATCCTCCCATGAGAGAGGGAGAGATGGTGGACTACTTCTTGCAAACATTGGATCCAACCTACTTTGGTCACTTGGTGACGACGGTTGGAAAATCATTCAACGAGGTAGTGAAGATAGGTGTCATGATAGAAGAGGGTCTGAGGTCTGACAAAATCCTGAATTACTCGGCACTCAAGGCAACGACCCAGGCTATTCAGAGCGGCTCGGGAGGTGCGCTAGGAAGAAGGAAGAAAGAAGAAATTGCCACGATTGAGGCAAGCAGTTGGGCCAGGTCTGGCAAACCACACTACAACCAACCCAGACCTCATAGGCCAAACTACCCATACAGCCCACCATATCACTACTATCCACCCCAAGAACCACATTTCACCGTCCATCAAGCCCAGACATACACCCAACCTCCGGTTCGCCACAACGGCGTGCGCCAGCTCCCCACAATACATACCCAGCTCCACATAATACCTACCCACCACCACAAAATACCTACCCACCACCACAAAATACCTACCCTCCACCAAGAGCATACAGGAACCCTTCAGGGGCGGGTGTTCGCGGGAGTCAAGCTACTAAAAATGATAGGCTACAGAAACATCGAGCCTTTACTGAGCTGGCAGAGACCTATACCACCGTATTCCACAAATTGAGACGGTTGGGTTTGGTGAGTCCTGTCGAACCTAGAGAGCAAAACCCCCACCCCAAAATGTGAACAGGTTAATAAGATGTGAGTACTGCTCAGGAATGCTGGGACATGATACTGAAAAATGTTGGAGGCTGAAGTAGGCGATACAAGACCTCATTGATGCTAACAAAATCGAGGTCCCGACGCCGGAGGAACCTAACATCAATCAGAACCCATTGCCAACGCACCACGAGACTCACATGATCGAGTTGGTGTATGAGGGAGGAGAGCTGAGAAAGCCCTCACAGACAGTGATGATGATCCAGGCCGCTCCGAAAGAACGATCGACCAGTGGAGGAATGGGGGAACAGTCGTAGGGAGAAGGCGTCAAGCCAGTAGTGATATTGGGAAAGAGCCCGTCCGCCATAACAAGCAAACTCGAGCCAAACAAGTTGGTAATATCAGGGACTCCACCCACACCTGCAGTTGTGTTGAAAGGGGTATATAGGGAACTGGTCACCATAAAGCCTGTAGTCCAGCTGCCGATGATTGATAGCAAGGTCGTGCCTTGGAAATACGAGAAGGCAGTGGTGATGTACAAAGGAAAACAAGTGGAGGAAGTTAGTTGTGAAGCGCAAGGGCTGACTCGATCAGGACGGTGTTTTGCTCCGGTGGAGCTGAGAAGACCCAACCCAGCTGCAACCAAGAAACCTGTGTCCGAAGAAGAGGCTGAGGAGTTCTTGAGGAAGATGAAAGTGCAGGACTACTCCGTGGTCGAACAACTGAGGAAAACGCCGACCCAGATCTCGTTGCTATCATTACTAATCCATTCTGAGGAATATCGCCGGGCTCTGATAAAGATATTGAACGAAGCTCATGCACCCAACGAGATTTCTGTAAACCACCTGGAAACCATTTCCAACAAGATTTTCGAGGTGAACAGGGTAACATTCTCAGATGATGATATGCCGGTGCAGGGTACGGAGCTTAATAAAGCTCTCTACCTAACTGTCAAATGTGAAAACTCGGTAGTTACTCGGGTATTGGTGGATAACGGTTCAAGTGCCAATATTTGTCCATTATCCACCCTGAACCAGTTAAAGATCGACCACGGAAGAATCCACAAGAATAGCATCTGTGTCCGAGGATTTGACGGAAATGGAATAGCCACTGTGGGGGATGTTGTACTTGAATTGACCATCGGTCCGGTCCAGTTTACCATGGAGTTCCAGGTGTTAGATGCCACAGTATCTTATAACCTTCTGTTAGGACGACCGTGGATCCACGCAGCCAAAGCGGTGCCTTCCACCCTACATCATATGGTCAAGTTCGAGTGGGATAGACAGGAGGTCGTACTGCACGGCGAGGACACGACGTGCACCATGGGTGGTGCCATTGTGCCCTTCATAGAGACCGATGATGACAGAGGTCCTTGGGTCTACCAGATTTTCGATACAATGTCGGCAAACAAGATTTCTGAGGGTGAGATCCTCCAGTACCCTAGGGTAGCTTCCGTAACAATCATGATGGTCTTGAAAATGCTGGGCAACGGGTTTGTGCCGGGAAAAGGCCTGGGAGTTAAGCTTCAGGGGATTGTCCAACCTGTCTCCCTGCCCAAGAACTTGGGAAGCTTCGGTTTGGGGTTCAAACCAACTGCGGCAGATATAAAGCGAGCGCGAAAAATGAAGAAGAAAGTTTGCTTTCTGCCCAAGCCGATGCCACGTCTCTCGAGATCTTTTGTCATAGCAAGTGCCAAGGGGCCACCGGTCCCAAAGATTCTCGGACCATTGATTGGGATGGACAGGGACCTAAATTAGGGTTTCGAGAGGCTATTCGCTGATGTCAGTATGGTAGAAGTTGGAGAGAGTTCCAGCAGAGCGGAGATACAGTTTGTGGGGCCTGAGGCCAAGACCAACAATTGGACAGTTACTCCACTTTCTATCCGGGGGGAGTCTTGGTAGTAGTCTTTGATTTATGCTTTTCTTGTTCAGATTATTCCAGGGTGTAATCCCAATTTTGTTTTGTAAAAGTGTGAACCCTGTTATCCCGCAAGTTTAATAAAGTTCTCTTCTTTTGTCTCGTTTTAATTTTGTTTTTGTTCTTTTTCTTTCTGAACAGTTCTCTTTTTACTGGTTCTAATGACATGGCATGCACAGCGGATCTTTGACCTAGTCTAATAAATCAATCCGAGCCCGACTTAATGCTACAAGAGGTCGTTTGTAACAATGAGTCTGAATATGATGAAGATGAAGCCTTCGAAGAGATAAATCGAGAACTGTGCCAATTTGAAGAGAAACCCAAGCCTAACCTAAATGACACTGAGGCTGTAAATCTAGGAGATGCGGATAATGTCAGAGAAACCAAAATCAGCATCCACTTTGAGCCAAACGTCAGGGAAGAATTGATCAAAACCCTCGTGGAATTCAAAGATGTTTTTGCATGGTCATATGATGATATGCCGGGATTAAGCACCAATTTAGTGGTTCACAAATTGCCCACTGACCCGGCATACCCTCCGGTCAAGCAAAAGCTAAGGAAATTTAAAACAGAAATGAGTGTAAAGATCAAAGAAGAGGTGATTAAGCAGCTGCAGGCGAAGGTCATTCGGGTCACTCGATATCCCGAGTGGTTGGCCAATGTGGTACCAGTTCCGAAGAAGGACGGAAAAATCAGGGTGTGCGTCGACTACCGCAATCTCAACAAAGCAAGTCCCAAAGACAGTTTTCCATTGCCCAACATCCATATCCTGATCGATAATTGCGCTGGGCGCGAGATCGGATCCTTTGTGGATTGCTATGCGGGATATCATCAGATCCTAATGGACGAGGAAGATGCGGAAAAGACAGCATTTATTACGCCATAGGGAACTTACTGCTATCGGGTAATGCCGTTCGGATTGAAGAATGCCGGGGCGACGTACATGCGAGCAATGACTACTGTGTTTCACGACATGATACACAAAGAAATTGAGGTGTACGTAGATGATGTGATCATAAAGTCTTGGCGGCAGGAAGACCATGTAGCGGACCTAAGGAGATTTTTTCAAAGACTCCGAAGGTATGATATCAAGCTCAACCCGGCCAAATGCGCATTCAGGGTTCCATTAGGAAAGCTGTTACGATTCATTGTCAGTCGACGGGGTATTGAGTTAGACCCATCCAAGATCAAATCCATCCGAGATTTGCCACTGCCAAAGAACAAAACAGAGGTAATGAGTCTGTTGGGGAGACTCAATTACATCAGCAGGTTCATTGCTCAACTCACGGCGACTTGCGAACCCATATTTCGGCTGCTGAAAAAAGATGTTGCGGTAAACTGGACGGCAGAGTGTCAAGAGGCTTTCGACCAAATCAAAGGGTATCTGTCCAATCCACCCGTGTTGGTTCCACCTAAGCCAGGGAAGCCATTAATTCTTTATCTGACGGTCCTGGAAAATTCATTTGGCTGTTTACTGGGGCAACATGATGTCACAGGAAGGAAGGAGCAGGACATTTATTATCTTAGCAAGAAGTTCACAGTATATGAGGTCAAGTACACCCAACTCGAGAAAACGTGCTGCGCCCTAACTTGGGTGGCTCAGAAGTTGAAGCACTACCTGTCCTCGTATACTACTTATCTCATATCTCGTTTGGACCCATTGAAGTACATCTTTCAGAAACCTATGCCCACAGGGAGGTTGGCAAAATGGCAAATTCTGCTCACAGAGTTCGATATCGTCTATGTGACGAGGACAACCATGAAAGCCCAAGCGCTGGCTGACCATTTGGCAGAGAATCCCGTTGATGAAAAATACGAGCCTTTAAGAACGTATTTTCTCGACGAAGAAGTGATGCATACGAGTGAGCTGGAACTACCCGAGGAACCAAGTTGGAAGCTTTTCTTCGATGGAGCCGCGAACGCGAAAGGGGTTGGAATAGGAGCAGTACTCATTTCTGAAACAGGATGCCACTATCCCGTTACAGCTCAACTACGCTTCTATTGCGCCAATAATATGGCCGAGTATGAAGCTTGCATTTTGGGTCTGCGATTAGCTGCGGACATGGATGTCCAAGATGTTTTGGTCTTGGGAGACTCGGACCTCTTGGTACATCAGATTCAGGGTGAATGGGAAACACGGGATTTGAAACTCATACCATATCGACAATGCTTGCACGATCTGAGCAAGCAATTTTGATCAGTGAAATTCAAACATATCCCGAGAGTTCATAACGAGGTTGCGGATGCATTGGCCACCTTAGCATCAATGTTGCACCACCCTGACAAAATGTATGTTGACCCCTTGCACATCCAGGTTCGGGATCACCACGCTTATTGCAATGCGGTAGAAGAGGAAGTAGATGGCGAGCCTTGGTTTCATGATGTAAAGGAGTACCTCAAAATAGGGATATATCCGGAACAGGCCACTGGGGACCAAAAAAGAGCCCTTCGGCGTTTGTCGAATGGTTTCTTCCTCAGTGGAGGAGTTTTGTACAGAAGAACCCCGGACTTGGGATTGTTAAGATGTATAGACGTCGGTCAAGCCACGACGATTATGGCATAAGTACATGCTGGAGTTTGTGGGCCACATACGAGCGGATATGTGTTGGAAAGGAAGATCCTTCGAGCAGGGTATTATTGGCTCACCATGGAGCATGACTGTATCACTTTCGTGAGGAAATGCCATCAGTGTCAGATACATGGAGATCTGATTCATTCTCCGCCAACAGAGTTACATACGATGTCAGCACCATGGCTATTTGTTGCGTAGGGCATGGATGTCATTGGGCCTATAGAGCCGGCAACATCCAACAACCATAGGTTCATTCTGGTGACCATTGACTACTTCACCAAATGGGTCGAGGCTAAAACCTTCAAGTCGGTAACTAAAAAGTCAGTGGTGGATTTTGTTCACTCCCATATCATCTGCAGATTTGGGATCCCAAAAGTGATCATCACGAACAACGGTGCAAATCTTAACAGCAGCTTGATGAGAGAGGTATGCCAACAATTCAAGATTACACACCGCAATTCCACCCCATATCGTCCCAAGGCAAATGGAGCGGTCGAAGCAGCCAATAAGAACATCAAGAAGGTACTGCGGAAGATGGTGGAAGGATCTAGACAATGGCACGAGAGGTTACCCTTTGCTTTGTTGGGTTATCGCACTACCGTCCAGACTTCCATAGGTGTAACTCCTTATTTGTTGGTGTACGGAACTAAGGTCGTAATACCAGCGGAGGTCGAAATTCCGTCCCTCCGGATTGTTGTTGAAGCCGAGATTGATGATGATGAATGGGTCAAAGCTCGATTGGAACAATTGAGCTTGATAGACGAGAAACGATTGGCAGCAGTGTGCCATGGTCAGCTGTATCAGAAGAGAATGGCAAGGGCATATAATAAGAAGGTACGCCCCAGGAAGTTTGAAGTAGGGCAGCAGGTATTGAAGCGGATTCTCCCGCATCAGGTCGAGGCAAAAGGCAAGTTCGCCCCAAATTGGCAAGGGCCTTACATCGTGACTAGAGTGTTGTCCAACGGTGCTTTGTGTCTAACAGATATCGAGGGAAGATGTGTCGACATGGCTATCAATTTTGATGCAGTCAAAAGATATTATGCGTAATTTCTTTGATTATGGTAGTTATCGGTTCATTTGTTTGTATATAGTACTTATTGGATAATGAAATGACGGAGGCAATTCTTTCTTCTATCCAAACACTTTTAACCCTTGTTCCCCCTTTTGAGCCTTAAGTTATTCTTTCATACCCCTCTTTTGGAATCACTAATGGAAAAAATATGGAAAAAAAAAGAGAAAGAAAAAGGAAAAATTTTAAAAGAAAATGAAAAAAAGGGAAGATAAAATCACAAGAAAAACAAAACCGTTGGGAACTAAGTTTGACCTGATTCCTCAAAGAGGATACGTAGTCGCCTCACGGCTCGGTCATAGTGTGCATAGTGTGCACAGTGTGTGTAACGCACATAGCTCAACATAGTGTAAAAAAATAAAATCACCCAAGCAAGAAAACTGGGGCAGAGGATATGTTTTAAAGTTTCAACAAAGGTTTGATTCCAAGAGTTGTAGTGGCTCACCCGTCATAGTTATTTCAAATCCTTGATAGCTTTTCTTTTAGCCCCACACCAAAACCATCATCGTTGTCCAAAAAAGACCTCCCGATCAACCTCCAAGAGGTGTCAAGTCAGGCAAATAAAGCCGAGAATAATACACTGATCCCCAGCAAAGAAGAGGATCATAAAACTGGAAATAAATTGATAGTCAAAAGGAATCTCCAGAAGAGAGGGTCATATCGACAGCACTCCAATTCCCCGTTGAAGAAATAAAATGAGAGAGTCTTATCGGTAAAAAACTTCGCAGGCACCATAAGGCGACGAAAGATGAGAGATATAAAATGAGAGAGTCTTATCGGTGAAAACCTTTACATGCACCATAAGGCGCCGGGAGCTGAGAGAAAAGAGAGAGTCTCATTAGTGAAAACCCCTCGAAGTGCACTATGAGGCGACAAGACAGATCGACAAAAGGGTCCACATTCGCGAAAAAATGGACACCCATTTATCCCCAGCAAGTAAGACCATCAGGCAGGATGATTGATACAAATAGACTGGGTCGGGAATCTATGGTGCACGTCATGATCGAAAGGACCAGTCATGTCATCCAGATAAGTTCTTCTCTTTTCTTTTTTCCACCAAGTATTGGTTCAGAAAGATTTTTTCTCCTTTTCTACCTTTTTCATTTCTTTCTAAAAATTCGTTTTGAAAAGGATTTTTCAAAGTTTACTACCAGAGGCCGAAGGGGTACAAAAGCAAAATACGAAAGGGATAGGCCAAAAGCCGAGGCAATAAGACAAAAGGCGTCGGTTGCAAAACCAAAGGACGAATTGCGTAGAAAGTTAAGGGTGACGTAAAGAGAGCGGAAAATGACAGGTGAAGGACTTGTGGACCAAGTTCCGAGAAGGTTTCCCCGCAGAATGTCGATAAATCACGGACCCAAGTCCGAAGTGGTCAGAAGCCACAAGAAAGGGAAATTAATCCGGTGCAAGATAACCCTAACAGTCCTAAAAGTTATCCCCAGGCGATGCAATTCTATGCCTTACAGTTCTGGGAGGAAGTAAACTCCTAAAGGGAGTGGTTTCGGGATTAAAGCGGACTCCCACAACGTGTTCTATAAAGAGAGAGCAGGAAAGGGAATAAATGGAAAACCGTCCCCAGCAGGCAGGGCACCCCCAGCAAGCAACTTTATCCACCAACCAATTGTTGGAGCACAGAGCAAGGAAAAGAAAAGGAAAAATCATCCCCCTGCAAGGACACCGCTGCCCACCATGATTAAAACTAACTAAATCCTTTTGTCTGCTGCAGGAAATAAAGGTTGATGATGGCAGCAGGACGCGATGCCAAAAAGGTCACCAAAACCGGGGTAGAAAATTTTCTGCAGTTGTCAAAATTTTCTCGGAGGAACGAGGAATCAAATTCGAATATTTTCATGTCTTAGTTTAAATAGGCGCCCACCTGTATAATAAGAGGAATACTTTTCAAGTCTTAGTTTAAATAGGCGCCCACCTGTATAATGAGAGGAATATTTTCAGTCTTAGTTTAAATAGGCACCCACCTGTATAATGAGAGGAATACTTTTCAAGTCTTAGTTTAAATAGGCGCCCACCTGTATAATGAGACGAATATTTTCAGTCTTAGTTTAAATAGACGCCCACCTATATAATGAGAGGAATATTTTCAGTCTTAGTTTAAATAGGCGCCCACCTGTATAACGAGAGGAATACTTTTCATGTCTTAGTTTAAATATGCGCCCACCTGTATAACGAAAGGAATACTTTTCAGTCTTAGTTTAGATAGGCGCCCACCTGTAATAATGAGAGGAATACTTTTCAGTCTTAGTTTAAATAGGCGCCCACCTGTATAACGAGAGGAATACTTTTTAGTCTTAGTTTAGATAGGCGCCCAGCTGTAATAATGAGAGGAATACTTTTCAGTCTTAGTTTAAATAGGCGCCCACCTGTATAATGAGAGGAATACTTTTCAGTCTTAGTTTAGATAGGCGCCCACCTGTATAATAAGAGGAATACTTTTCAAGTCTTAGTTTAAATAGGCGCTCACCTGTATAATGAGAGGAATATTTTAAGTCTTAGTTTAGATAGGCGCCCACCTGTGTAATGAGAGGAATATTTTTCAAGTCTTAGTTTAAATAGGCGCCCACCTGTATAATGAGAGGAATATTTTCAGTCTTAGTTTAAATAGGCGTCCACCTGTATAATGAGAGGAATACTTTTCAAGTCTTAGTTTAAATAGGCACCCACCTGTATAATGAGAGGAATATTTTCAGTCTTAGTTTAAATAGGCGCCCACCTGTATAATGAGAGGAATACTTTTCAAGTCTTAGTTTAAATAGGCGCCCACCTGTATAATGAGAGGAATATTTTTAGTCTTAGTTTAAATAGGCTCCCACCTGTATAACGAGAGGAATACTTTTCATGTCTTAGTTTAAATAGGCGCCCACCTGTATAATGAGAGGAATACCTTTTATGTCTTAGTCTAAATATTTCAGATTTTTGAGATCAGTAGCCCACCAGGAGGCAGAAGGTTACAACAGGAACCCCCAGCAGGAAACAATAAAAAAACCCCAGCCCCGGGAAACGGAATGTTGCAACAAGAGGTCCCAGCATAAATTCAAGCGCCTAAGTCTAAAGGAAGAAGAGACGCATCTTGAAAGAAGCGGCTTGGGAACATTAAATTATGCCCAGCATAACAAGTCTGATGAAGAAAGCCATGTCCCCAGCGGACCAAGCAAAATGATGAAAACTGGTACTCAGGAAAGCAAGGGGCCAGTGTCATCCCCCAAGTTCACAAAATAAAAGCATCGGAGGAAAACGCAAGCCGACAAAAAAGCAAGGCGACAGGAACAAGCTAAAGATAGATGAGATCTTATGATCCATAGTCTAGCCTAACTTCTTGTTTTTTCCTTTTAGCACAATGTAACAAGGAGATCGGTAAGCGATAACAGCATACAGAAGCATGTAACAGCACACAACAACAGCGAACGTTACAGTCACACGGTAGTCCCAGCCACCAAAACTTCCCGAACTACATTGACCTGATTCCTGTTCAGCCCAGGATATGTAGGAAACCTCTGAAGTAAGGTTCGGTCAAATCTTTTTCAAAAAATGCTTCACACGGAGAACTCAGACGGGCAAAAATTGCTCGCTTTATCTTTGCACGAAAACTCTTCGTGTCTTCGGGCAAAGAGGGGCAGCTGTAAGCACGTGATTTTTTGCTTTGTATGTGAATTACTCCCAAAAATTCAAAATTAAAAGAGGCTATCCTTCGGGTACAATTTTGAGAATCAGCGTGACATTTTAATAATTGTTTTGTCCATGAATGCTCACCTTTCTATAGTTAAAAATACAAAAAAATACATGTTGCAATGCATTTAGGAATTAATTAACCATAATTTGGCTTTAAAAGCGAAAATCACAAAGAATATGCATTTTTATTCTATTTTGTTGACATGGTAATTTTATTAATGTTAATTTGTGGGTTAATTATTATAGATGGTAACATAATATGTGTATAATATTTATTTTTTGATTTTTACAATTTATTTAGGATTTTTGTTAGTTTAGATAATTAAAGAAAAAAGGAAAATGAGTTAAAAACTTGGATTGGGCCAGGTGAAACTAAATCCAAGCCCAAACCAATTACATCTGACCCAGTCCAAACCAGGCCTCCAGGCACCCCCCCCCCCAAACGACACCGTATAAGGCATTTGATCTGAGCCGTTCGTTCAATCTGATCTAACGATCCCATGGCATTCCCCAGCACCCGACCCATTTAAACCTTAAACCGACCCAGTCTCATTTAATGGAGACGACGTCGTTTCCCATTACAAAATAGATCCTGGCCATAGATCCAACTCGATCCAATGGCCAGGATCTAATCCCCTACACCATATATAAACCCCTCATCACACCCCACGCCCTCTATCCGAACACCCCCCCCCATCCCCCCTTTCATCGTCTCTCTCAAGAGACTAACCTAACACCCCTTGCCAAACACTAGCCGCCACCCTTCACCTTCACCGTAAAGCCGGCGGCAAGGACGCCGGTGACTACCCCCTTAGCACCCCTAATGCACCTCACCACCCCAAACCCAAATCTATTACCCTCTTGCCTCGAATCAGCCCCTTCCATCTCGAATCTTGATTTGAAGATTCAATACCAAACCTAGATCTACACCAACCCCCCCCCCCAGATTCTCACTAGACAATCCCCTGACCTCCTCGTGACCAAACCAAGCTTGGTTTGGTCCGAATCTACCCACAAATCCTAAAACCCCAAATCTGAAGATTCAAACCCTAGAACACAAGAACCTGGGGAATCCGGCCAGTTTTAATAAAGGGTTGAGGTATAATAGACCTTAATCCAGGTGTTCTCGGTCGAGAACACCCTGATTAAAGTTTGTTCGGCCTCAAATGGTCAAATCTAGTTCAGACCTGGGTCGTCCTTTGTTGAGCCTTCACAGTAAGTTTTCTTTTTCTTTTCTAGTTTTGTTTGAATATTGATTGAGTTTGTTAGCATGTTTTGTTATGTTTGTTTGGTATTTCTGATATTTTCTTTCAATTCCTTCCATCTTTGTAAGGCCTTTTATTTGGTCGATTGTTCTTCTGTGTATGTTTGAATACGTTTTGTCATATACATGCTCGAGTTAATGTCGTCAGTCATCGAGATTCCCTATGTCGTGCAAAGTTGTTGAAGGCAGTTGATGCCCTGTCCGTGTTGTTTGATTGATCGACCGATTGTTCCATGTTATAGTTAGTATAGTCGAATAGATAAACGTCGTCGATTAGTTTTATAGGACTGAATGTTCAAATATTCTGATTCATATAACTTCACATGATTGATCAAACCATTGTCGTTTAGCTAATTGTTTGATATTATCTGTGAATGGTTTGTAACTGCAATACAAATGATTAGAATTCAGTAGTAAGGGCAGCTTTGAATTTGAACTTTCAGAAGTTCAAATGTCCTACTGTTGCAATGGGTTAATACAGTAATAATCAGGTTCTAACCGGGGTAATTTGGGTGTAAAAAAGAATAGAAATGATTAGTTTAAGTGAGCCGACAAATAGGGTACAGAATTAGGATTAAACTAATGTAATAGTGGGGAACCAAACTTGGTAGCATGGGGCTGATTAAATAAAAGGACTGCCCATACCTTTGGGCAGAAACACACATGCTAGAAGGCTGTCAAATAGATGGGCATGGGGATTTCTTTTGATTAGTTTTTAAAGAAGTTATGGGCAGGAAAGAAGTGAGGGGATCAAAGCGGCTTGGTGCTTGCCATTTCTGCATATAAATAGGTGTGTTTAGGACAAAGAAAAGGGTTCAGAAAAACAGTTGGAAAAATAGCTGAAGTTTTCTGAAAAGAAGAGTGTTAAGGTTTGCATTTTTAGGTTAAGCTTTACATCAAAAAGCCTTAACTTTTCTTTGCTTTTGAGTGTGTAACAAGAATCAGACATCACTACTTCTCGCACTAGTCTGTGTACGGTTGGCACTGCTGGACTTTTAGTTTGGTAGTATCAAATTCTTTGTTGGCTGAATATTGCTCATCAGTTTACTCTGGGAATATTGCTTTGTTTTTAAGCAACTGTCGCAACTGGTTATTCTTATTGATTTTTTTGGGCTGTTGCTGTTTGGTTTTCTGGAATCGAAATCGGGTTTTCTCTTAAATTGCTGTCGAGCTTGGGTCTGTTTTCTTGGGCTGTCTCTTTTACTGTTACTGGTTTGGGGCTGTTCGACTGAGTGTGCTTATGTTTGCTGTTGTTGTTGTTGTGTTTGTTTCATACTACTCGGCTGATCATTCTCCTTCTTCTTTGGCTTTTCTATACCAGGTACACGACTAATACACTGTCAATGTAACTTGAAAGTTGAGCATGAATACAAAAGAGAAGAGTTGAAGATGTTTATTTTCATACATAGCCTGTATATTGAATATCATGTGATGTATAATAGTTTACATTTTGCTTGGATACTGGAGGTAGCCCTCATACATAGTGAATGTCAATGTATGGTAACTTGATATCATATTGTGTATATAGGCTGGTAGATAAAAGGATTCACAGTGCAGTAGGTCATATCTTAGACTTTAGCTATGTTTTGTGATTAGCATATCCTTTAATGCATGTTAAGTATGAAAACTATCCATTGTTAGTTAATTTCATTTCCTTTTGATAAACTGCCTCATTATAACTGGCAAACCATGCCTTTAGAACAAATAGCACAAGTCTACATTTCTCAACCGCATGAAGGTTGAGCCCAAGTCGAACAAACCAAGCAGGCTTTCAACGGAAAAGCAGTGGCCCAGGCCCAGCCGATACTGGGTGGGCTGGGTTTGGGCCCATAATATTCGATAGGCTGCCTGTGTACGTGGCCATGCTTCTAATTTTGCGAAAGTATTCGGAATCCCTCTATAAATAACCTGCAAACATGTAATTCAGTAGGATCATTTTTGCTTTCATTAGTAGAGACAAACGTAACAAGAAATGTAGCCACTATAGGATATCCTTTCAAAATAAAGATGAGACGAGCCTCGACAAACAAATAATGCACAAGCTGCGGGGCCCTCGTTAAATGTATATATTAAAGTACTTAGTTTCCAGGGCGGGCCGTTTAGCAAATCTCACGGCTTTCCCAGAATAATAACATGATAGTCTCTTTAGGCGCGTGTTTAATAATCTACTTTCTTAAACTTGGGTGTGCATTTCATGCGACCCAAATCCAAATCCCAAAACATCAAATAAAATGTGTTCCGGATTGTGGGTGCATTTCATGTGACGCAGTCCAAAGACATGTTTTAAGCGATGTTCACATTCTTTTAAAATAATAATAATAAAGCGGTAAAAAGTTAAAATTGGCACATTGGTTCATAATTGTATTTAAAATCAGATAAATAAGCCGAATATGAAAGTTGAGCGATTGTGCTAGAACCACGGAACTCGGGAGTGCCTAACACCTTCTCCCGGGTTAACAGGATTCCTTATCCGGATTTTTGGTACGCAGACTGTAATATGGAGTCACTCTTTTCCTCGATTCGGGATTAAAATGGTGACTTGGGACACCCTAAATCTCCCAAGTGGCGACTATGAAATAAACAAACAAATCCCGTTTCGATTATCCTTTAATTGGAAAAAACTCCTTTGTACCCTCTCGGGTATGGAAAAAGGAGGTGTGACAATATCATCTCATACTTTGTAAATTTTGTCCATCTATTGCTGATTCACCTTAATATTGATCTATAATCTACTATTGATAACTGGAAACCTCTTATACAACACATTTTCACCAGGGCTCATGTCTCATTAGGAAAATCTGCAGTTATTTGCTTGATCCACCTAGGGATGATACTAAACGTCAATAACCATATTTCATAGTATCTCACCGTGATTTATCTTATGGGAGTATTCTAATCCCATGCAATTCATGAAATGACTTCTCTTTGAATCATTACTCAATCGAAGGTCTAAATGTCAGTCTCTTATCATTTATCATAATTACACCCTTATTCTACTACCAGGGTAGCATTCCATTTTTTCTAAATGCTAATAGTCTTAAACTCCTTCGAGTTCATTTAGGCTCTACTGAGCTTTTATATAACTTACATAAACCATCAGCTCCATTGTTTTGATGGATTTAATTTCGAGGACTTACATATTCTCATCACTTTCTCACTTACCTTTTTTATCCTTACTCCCATTTACTTTAAACCTTATGGCTCTATCATACTTTATCTTGCGACCTACGCATATCTATTTATAATACGCGTAACATTCCTTTAACTTGATAGCACCATATATTTACTTATATTATTCTGGAACCTCAAGAGAGACAACATATCATCTCTAACTCTTCGTACTCTCTTAACTAGACCTCTCTGTATTTGAAACCACATGCTGGAAAATATGTCATCGATGACACCACTATCATTTCTTGATACATAATTGCGATGCTTCTAGTCCCCTATCTGATATCTGAATTATTCATAACCTTCTATACTTGGGAACCTCGTACCTTCTTCATATGTACCTTACTTACTTTTAAATCTAGCATTGTATTTTCTGTCTCTTTCATAACTACCCTTCAACATAGGTGGAATTCACATCCACAGCTTGAAGTTCTACTATAATACTTGCACCTCTGGTGCATACATAATCCAGTGGGAGCTTTATACTTACTCCTCATGAGGCTAAAACTTTTCTAACTGGCTTTTATCATAGAGCCATTATACAATATGATTGTTGTACTTTCTCTCTTGTACCTCTGATATTAAGAGTGATTCTACAATGTTCTGGATCACGATTTCCATAATTATCTTGGTCTAATAATTAGACTCCTACTTTACTTAGCTGATTAACTCTTTAGATTCTTATTTTTTCTCGACCTTTATGTAGGCTTAAGATATCTTTCGATATACGGCTCAGGGTATTAGTTACTACATTAGCCCCTCATGGATGCTATGGAACATCCATGATATAGCCTTATAGCAATTCAAGCTTTTGTCTGTGACCTAGACTCAATTATTTCTTTTAACTTATACTAGAGTTTCTTGTTTACCGTGAAAATGGTAATAACAATTAAATTTGTTAATGGGACTCTAAAAATATGTGATCTATTTTATTCTAGTTGTTAGGGCAGTTGATTCTAGATATGTGAAGCTTAACGACAAAATATGAACTAAAACAAGGTTATAATCAAACGAAGGGGCTTGTTATACGGGCCTCGGACTGACCGATGAGGGGCCTCAAGGTCGATGCCTCGACTCGGGCTCGAGCTATCAGGGATAATCAATAAAGGGCTAGTAGTTAGGATATAATTACAGGAGGCTCTTTATGGACAATACCAAGCAATAGATGAAGAACGATCATGAAAGCAATAAATGAAAGAGGTAGTCTCGAGCGAGTAAGTTAGAGAGAAAAGAGAGAGAGAGTTGTTATTGACATTGTGTAGAATAGTTGGAGCAACAGCAACCCCTTGCAAAGTGGTGACGATCCCCTTTATATAGGAGAGGAAACCCTCCATAGTACAAAATACATTAATTGTAAAAGCATGGAGATGGGACGACTAGATGTGACACCTTGATACAGGCTCTGGGTAGGCCGGCTTTGTCAAACTTAGCCGTGTGCCTTGGGAATTCCCCATTTTACTCTAGCCTCGATCTATACCATCTTTAAGTAGGACCTCGATGAGCTCCGAGGGAGGGAACTCAGTCACAGCTTCGCGTCCTTGAGGTCTCGAGGTATTCTTCTGAAGTGACTCGATAGAAGGAATTTAGACCTTATAATTTTGTCGTATACAGATAGTCTCCGCGTTTCTCAGAATGAAATGAGGGGAATTATGATACCCGACTCCTAGATGATATTGTGACGACATCATATCGATCATTCAATCTATGGCCTGAATTTTCATGATACGTAGGACATTTCGTGCACTTGTCTTTTCGACGCCATTCAATGCGCTATTGATTCTCATTATTCAAAGCGGCAATACCACCGTATATTCGACTCTTCAAGAACACACTAATTATACCTGCCATTCAGTCTTCTAAAAGCATTGATAGATGTGTCATTATCCCCTATAAATGTGGGCGTTCTGGCATCATTTTTCTATCCAAGTATCTTCATTTGTTCATTCATCCCGTTCTCCTCGCCATCTTCCTCTATTGTTTATCATCATGTTTGGAGTTTACAGCCTTAAGGTTGTTTAGCAGCATTCCTATAGGCTATGTTGTGGCCTTTTGCCTAAGCTTCCATTTGTCGATCGAGATTATACCGTCTTGTCATCGCTGTCGTTGTTGTTGCGATTATTATTGCTGTCTTTATTGGCTCGAGATAACGACAGATGGAGAATCGACTTTCCCCTTTTTAGAAAGTTATTCGGACTATGCACCGCTGCTCACTCTCCTACCTTGGCCTGGTGTGACACTTCATCCCTTCGGTTTTTTTCTTTCCCTAGGGACAAAATGGCACAACTGATCGTTGAGGCTGGGGCCTGCCGAATCTTTAACCTTTGGCTTCGGCGGGTTATGTCTCTTTTTTCTGAATCTTCTGCATCCCCTCCCTTTCCTCTTCTTCATCTTCTCCCTCGGTAAGCTTACTCCGCGGGATCGAGCTGGGAACCTAGAAGATGTGGTGATCGAAGGAGCTGCCTTCGAGGATGAGAGCTTGATGAGGGGGCTCAGAGATGCTGCTATCGGACATGAACCTTCGAGGATTCACTAGGTTCTTAGGTTTTCATTATGGGTGTATACCTCTTTGTTTCTTTGTTTCTGTGTAAGGACCCTTTGCGGACTTTTGTAATTGTATGTAGGGATCCCTCGAGGGCCATTGTAGGCCAATGTTTATGAAATAGAAAGGCATCTTCTTCACTCCTGCTTTTGATATTGGCCATATTCTTGTACATTCTTGTGCATTTGCAGGGATTTTGAATGTATGCCTTTATTGACGATCGTCGATATTCTTTCCGGTCTTTGGTCGATAGAAATGGCTCCTTTCCGAGCCTACCATGGTTCCTTGGACCAAGCCTGAAGCGATCCAATAGACTTGGGTCGTCGGGACCCTCGAACCGCATGAAAATGGCGTATCGAACCTTGAAATCTTTGAGGGTGGTCTTTGAGTGAATGTCATCTTCGGGCACCTGGAGAGGTTGCCCATGGCTAGGTGACGTCCTTGTTGATACCCAATTTTCCCTATGCATTTTATATATGCAAAATACTTTCAAAATAGCATATATATGCTTATATAAGTATGCCCCAGTGTTTTAGTATTTTTTCCTAATTTTTAAAAGATTTTTTAAATCAATTTATTGCCCATTTTAGCAGTACAAAAACTAATAATTATTTCAAAATCATCATTTTGGTGAATAATTCATTTTATTCTCACATTTATACCAAAATATAGCTAAGATAATGTTGCATATTTTTTATAAATTTATTTAGCATTTTAAAACTAAATTGCATATAACTGCAATTTAAACCTACTTTAAGATTTAATTGCGTTTATAATTACAAAAATTGATTTCAATATTTTTAATTTAATATATATATATATATTATTAATTAATTTAGTACCTTTAATTTGTTTCAGAAATCATTTTACTTATTTTTATAAAATAAAAAGGGGAAAAGCAGTTATTTAAGCACTAGCAATATTTCATTTCAATTATAGCCCAAATCAACCCCCCAATTAACCCAATTTCAAATCCCCAATTGACCGGCCCAATTTCAATTTAACCTACCTCTGACCCAAACACTCTCGAACCTTCCCTAACCCTAGCCCCCTCTCACTATCTTCCACCTTAAACTCACCGGAATCCATGGCTTCTCAGGCCATGGGAGTCTTAAACTCACCTCCCTTTGCTCTTTTACACTTGGTACTTGAAGATTCGGGGTCTGACCTCGAAGGTTCTCACTCAGATCTTTGCTGGCTCGAGGTTTCACGGCCATCTCCGGCTTTGCTCCGGCGTATCCTGGTCTTATGACCTGTTTCTGACTTCCCCGACTTAGATCGGAGACCTTTTCAAAGCCTTTCTCATTATAGGGTTCTTCTGAAACCCTAACCCTTCGAGGTTTTCTCCGATTTTTCTTAGATCTATTATATATCTATGCTCTACTTGAGTTTTCAAACAATTTCCCCAATTTTTTATTTCAAAAATTACTTTTTTTAAGGTCTTTCTTTTCTGATCTAGGGTTTTCTAAAATGTTTAAGTGATTTCAGACTTTCCTTTTCCTTTACGTGTACTTGCTCCTACTATGTTTTTGTATTCTTTCTTTTACCATGCTCTTATATTTCTATCTTACTGTGTTCTTCTATATGTGCTTTTCTGCTATACTTTTAAGATATTTTTCTGTTCTTCTACTGTATTTTCCTACTAAGTTCTTAAAGTTCTTTGTTTGCCTTCTACTGAGCCCTGTTTAAGTTCCTTTTAGAAAACTCCTTAAGCATGTTTCTTCTACTATTCCTACCAGTATTTTCATTATGTTCTGTGAATCTCTCTATTGTATTTTCTACCACGTTCTTAAGTGTGCTTACTACTTTTCTTCTACGTTCTTCTAAAAGAGCCTCTTAATCATGTTTCATCCGCTATTCTTATCAGTATTTTCCATTCTATCCTCTAAATCCTGCTGCTGTTTGCATGTTACTTTGCTATCACGTTCTCTTATAAGTTCTGAAAGAAGCATGTTAGATGTTTCAATTCTCTTCTGAAACCTCCACACATGTCTCGACTTAACTTGTTTTCCCTCTCCTTTATGTTTTCTGGTTTGCTCGAACTAGGGCTTTATTTCAAAGACCCCTTAACGCTTTCAGATTGGCTTTGAACCTCTGAATGAGTTTGGGTATATTTGTTTTCATACAATGTTGAACCTTTTCTTTCTAGTGATTTTACGAAGGCATTACAAGTTTCTTTCATGTTTAACGTGTCTGTATGTTTTATATGTGATGAATCTTTCTTCAAAAAGGTTTTCGAACTTATGATTGATTCAGAATTCCTTTTTAATAGGTCTAATTGATTGTTTGCTGATTTTCCATAAGTTAAAATCTTTCCCATCCTTCTGACTTGGTTCATTCATACCAAATCTCGGACCTTGTGATTTACTGGCTGTTAACTAATTTCCTTTCCTTATTTGCACAAACCGTGTGCTGTCAAGACCCTGTCCTTAAATAGACCTTTATGTATTTACCCGTTTTATGCTGGTTTGAAAAAGTGTTTGATGAATCTATTTCCTTAGTTAGTTTTGCTCGTTTGAAATCAAAATCCCTTAATTAGAGGGAAACCTTGTGTAATTGATTTTCAAACTATTTTCTTACCTATTTCTGCTTGCTTTCTACACTATAAAAAAGCACGGCCTCTTTTTCACAAGGACACACTTTTCAATTCAGAACACTACACTTCAGAATTCACAACTCTTTCTGAACTCTTACTCACACTTATAGTATTCTGTCTTCCTGCACTTTGGCTCTTACAAGACTATTGCTTTCTCTTTATTTGTTTTCTCTGAAACTGGTATGTCCTACTTTAAGTTTTAGCATCACCCCAATGTGTTTACTTACAGTTTTATATCCATGGCTACCTTACTATTTATATAGAGTTCAATATTTAACTTAATATGCCCATGTTCTACTATCTGTTTCTACTGTGGAATCTTTGCTCCCTATCCCATTACCCCTATGTGTTTGTAAGTGGTGACTTAGGGCATGGAAACATGAGTTGTTGCCCATGACCTAAGTTTTGAATCAGTGAGGTCCTAACCTCTAACAGGCTGGAGGGTGTGCCAGCATATCCCATTGCTGAGTATGCCCATCAGCCTGCTTTTCTTGTGTTCTTGCAAATTCCCTACTCCCCTATACCCCTATGTGCACTCATTTAAAGTTATTCATCTCTTCCCTTTCCCCTTTTAGAACTTCACTTCTGCACTCGCACTCTTTCTTAGCTTCTAAGTTCTGCCCCCCTCTTGTGAGCCTTGCCTTGGGACCTCGAGTTCCCTCTGAACTTTGACACTTGAGGGCTGGCCCTTCCACACTGCACTATATCCTAATCTGGTTACACATTTGGGTATGAGCACTGCCGGAGTACCTATGAGGCTCTTAGGAAACTCTGACACATCCAAATCACAGAAAGGCTTTGGTTCATGATCTCTTGAAGTTGGTTCATCTCATATTTCAGACCTGGAGTCTGAATTAGGCTCCCCTTGGTTGTATTTAATTTCTGATGTAATTTTGCTTTTCTTATTCATTTTGGGCTGTAGTAATTTGTAATAACTATTGGGGCTGTTAGTGAACAGAGAAGGATCAATCGTGCATGCAAATGGGTAGATACCATGTTCATAGGGGATTACTATACTTCTTTATTCCTGTATCCTGCTTTCAGCTTTCGCTTCTACATCTCAAATAGATACCATGTCTATAGGTTTTTGCACTTCTGCATTTCATATAGATACCATGTCTATAGGTTTCTGCACTTCTGCATTACATAGAGACCATGTCTATAGGTTTCTGCACTTCTACATTATATAGAGAACGTTTATATAGGTTTCTGCACTTCTGCATTATCATATAGATAATATTCCTATAGTACTTCCTGCATTTTGCACCTGCATCTGTCACTAGGCAAATGAGTTTATAGGCTTAAACAATCGATGCGTATAGATGACCTGCCTATAGGATTCCTGTACGCTAATGACAGTGTTTTAAATTAACAACACCTAGACAACATGTTTCTGCACTTCTATGTGTTTATAACAGTGTTTTTAAGTTAACAAACACTTAGAAAGCATGCCTATAGGGGTTCTAACCAAATCTGAATCAACTCACTCGTTTTAAGTTTAATCTGTCAGTAATAATGTGTTATCAATCGCAGAACTTATTTTATTCTGTTAAAACTGGCGACCTTTCTGTAATCAATTTACATCTTTGTTTCTGAAACTAATAGATATCATGCCTATAGGTTTCGCCTAACACCTAGGCAAGCTTTAGGGTAAAAGCTATAACTGCGCTAGTATTTGATAATCACAACCAGCGGGCAAGTCTAATTCGGACTTCTTATCTGAAAATATGTGATAAATTAGCCTTCTTTAACCTTTTTAAGTTTAATCAGACCCTAATCAGTACGTATAAGACATGCTAAAACTATATGTGAGGTTTATTTGAGCCATACCTGTTTACATGCTTTCCCAATACTTGCTATATATGTTTTGATTGTCGCCTTAGAATTTTGTCCTTTAAACCTCATACCCCTTCACTTTTAGGATTAGTAGTTCCAAGTACCTCCGAGACTGATAGGAATGGGGCGGGTAATAGCATGCAACAAGTAACGAAGCCATTCCACGCTTTAATACCTTAACGGGGTGGGAAAGGGTAAATATGGATATGATGACCACACGATAACATCTCGTGTAGCCCCTCTTTGAGGAGCGATTACCGGATGTTGTGTGGGGTGATCCATATTATTTTTGTAAACCTAGGACCCCCCCCCCCTCCTCCCTCTCCCTTTACTTGTTTATTTTTCAGAATATTCAAACTGTTTTCTTCAAAATTCAGCTTCCTTTTGTTTTCTTTAAACTTTAATCTATTTGCAACCATTACGTGAACCCCCCCCCCCCTTATATTTGAAACTTCTATTTGCCTACTTGTTACTTAAAGTCACAATTGTAGCATGACCGAAAACCACACTAGTGGATCCTGAGGGGTGCCTAACACCTTCCCTCGGGATAATTTCTAGCCCTTACCCAATCTCTGGTTTTCTAGATCAATTCCTTCCTAGTGTCTTAATGCACTTTAATCATTGGGTGGCGACTCTTCAATTTAAACTCAATTCCCAAAAGGGAACGAGTTGTCCTCCAAAATGTCATTAATCCGATTTCGCAAGAAAAAGGGGGCGCGACAGCGTGGCGACTCTGCTGGGCACTTTTAGGTTTTTACCATTTCAAGCTATTACTATAACTTTACATTTCTTATGTGCCTTATTTTTTTAATACTTTTAAGCATTTAATTCCCTCTTCTACTGCGAAAAACTAACTTGTCTCTTGTTTCTTTCCCTTGTTTCTTTCACTACTTTCCTTTACTGCACTCCTTTATTACTGTTTTAAATTATTGTAATTATTACCTTATGAGCGTGCAAATAAGTGTCAACTTGTTTTAATTATTGCATAAACATGTTTTCAATATCATATTCCACTCGTGCTAAACAAATACCATAGCAACGCTTATAATGAGTGGTTGCGCTCTTCCGATATTATTACCCTTTAAATTCGGCAAAGGCGTATTTGTAGTAAAACCAGTCGATCAACGGTGTATTCGACGGTTCTATGCCTTTCCCTCTTGAGTTGTCCGCTCAAGGGTACCAGTCTAAAACCCCCATAGAAACCTTACTCTGTTTAATTGTGTGTGCATCATGGTCAAACCTAGTCGAGTCAGTTATGTTGTCCCCATAATGACTCTTGAAGATAGCCTTATCCAAAGTCCACTGGGTTTCCCAAAAACCCAAACGGACACTATCACGTTTTGTGTATTTATTTGGAGAACTAAATGCTTTTATGCCAATTATTGGTATTAAATAGTCGAGTCTGGTAGGGGTATGGTCTTAACCCTTTTGTTTTTGTAGAAAATGAGGCAAGAGGTCCCCATTTTCGGTATGATTAGCACAACCCCACTCTTGCTAGACTGGTGGAGGAGTCTTCCATCAAATGACCAAATCAATAAGTGGAAAGAAAGGGCAGCCAAAGCTAGCGAAAATTTGGAATATCTGGAACACAGTCTGTTGGAATTGGAAGGGAAAGTGAGGAAGAGAGTCACCGACTGCCAGAATGCTGAGGGAAACGAAGGAGAACACCTGGCAAAGGCATTTTTACTAGTGAACCTACGCGAACTGGAGAATCTGATCAACGAGAGCATTCAGCCTGAGAAAGGTCCTTCTGGGACAAAATAGATAGGAATTTACCTTTTCGTTTTATGAATGTAATAAGGCCCATGGCCACTAGTGATATTTTATTTCCTGTTATTTAGTGTCATTTTGGAATTCGTCTTATTTTTATCAATAAAATGAGGCATTTAGCATTATAAGTTCTCCAAATCAACTTGTCGCTAGGCCTACCTCGGGCACAATGAGGCTCCCAAATTAGGACACGACTTACATTCTTGCACTTTGTGTTTAAATATCGCAACGTTTATTTTCATAATCCTCACTGACTTGTTACCTTTTTGTTTTATTTTTTTATTTATTCCCCTCCCCAAGGTTAGTTCGTGCACTCTGGCATTATCATCATATTCCACAAGATCCAAGGTCCCTCCACTCACTCCTCCTCCTCCTAGCCCCGTCAGAAACAGGAACAAAGGAAATATGGAAAATTTGAACAACACCAGAAACAAAAACTCAACTAAACGGGTAGAGGTCACTCATGGTACTCTGGTTCCTAAGGAAAGTGCATCCCAGCATGAACAAAAGCTGCTGAAATTCCAAGAAGAACTTGATCAGGTCTGGAACATAGTGAGCTTATCATTTTCCCTCCCCACCCCAGATGTCAATTTTCCTAACGCTCAGAACCCTACACCTCCACAAAACATTCCAAAACCATAAAACCATCCCACTCCTCACAATCGCTGCAACACCTGTCATACTTCCAACAATACTCCACTGCTCATCCCAGAACTGGTGAACTCCATAAATGACCATTTCCACACTCATAACACCCCCATCAATGTGTAAACCATGCCGCACTCCACCCAACCCATTTCAAGAACACCCGAGTCTGATGATAAAGACTCACTCATCAGGAGTCTGGCTAAAGAGCTTAAGAAGTTGACTAGCCAAATTCAGGGCGTCGAAGGAAGCAAAGGAATTGAGGGGCTAAACTATGAAGATCTCTGCATACAACCCGATGTTGAACTGCCCGAGGGGTACAAACCTCCGAAGTTCGAGATGTTTGATGGTACAGGAGATCCTAGAGTTCATTTGAGAACATACTTCAACAAGCTGGTTGGAGTAGGGAAGGACGAAAGGATATGCATGAAACTCTTCATGAGGAGTCTGAAGGGAGATGCTCCGTCTTGGTACATTATCCAAGATCCGAAGAAGTGGTCGAACTGGGTAAGCATGGCATCCGATTTCATGGACAGGTTTAGGTTCAACACAGAAAATGCGCCAGATGTGTTCTACAACCAGAACCTAAAGAAGAAATCCACGGAAACATTCCGCAAGTATGCCACTCGCTGGAGGTTAGAAGCTACCAAAGTCAGGCCTGCTCTAGAGGAAGAACAAATGAATAGGTTTTTCGTCCGAGATCAAGACCCACAATACTATGAAAGGTTGATGCTGATTGAAAGCCAGAAATGTTCCGACATCATCAAGCTAGGTGAGAGGATCGAGGAAGGCATCAAAAGTGGTATGGTCACAAACTTTGAAGCTTTGCAGGCTACCAATAAGGCTCTACAGTCTGGTGGCATGTCCAAGAAAAGGGACGTGGGCACCGTGATGGTTGCACAGAGAACTAAGTCCCCTATCAAATACCAAACCTACCCGATGCCTCCACTCACATATCAACCTACTCCAAATTACCAAGCACCCTCGCCCTCTTACCAAGCTCCACCACGTACTTACCAATCACCTCCACCTCCCACATATCAACCCACCTCACCAAGATATTCCCAACTCGCACATGTATACCAAGCCTACAATACTCAACCATCCCACTATTAATCACTTCCCGCATGCCAAAACTTTCCTAGACTTAGACCAAATTTTGACCGCAGACCTCCTAAACAATATATCGCCATTGTCGAACCAATTGACCAGCTATATGAAAGGCTCAAAGCTGTTGGTTATGTCAACCTCATCCCCGCTATAACTCCTGAAAACCCTTCCCAATGGGTCAATCCTAATAAATCTTGTGCATACCATTCTGGCATGAAGGGCATACCATTGATGAATACCGCTGTTTGATAGATAAAATCCAAGCACTGATTGATAACAAGATTATTATAGCAAAGGAGCGCGCTCCGAATTTCTGCAATAACCCTCTACCGGACCACACGGGTGGAGGAGTTCACATAGTTGAAATAGAGGATGACTGGGACCCCAAGGGGTCAATAGGTTTGATCACAGAAGGCGACGATCCAAAGAAACCAACAGTCACCCTTAATCCGAATGTATTCCAGATTCAGCCTTCTGGGGACGCTGAGGTGAACATGTCCATACCACTTGAGTTTGAAACACCATCCTCTGCAAAGACTCTAGCACCGATCGAGGTCAAGTTTGGGTCCCCATCAAATGTACCTGAACCATTTGAAGTTGCGGTCTTGCCTTCCAAAATACAGACTCCATTCGGATGAAAGGTGCCCATTCTAGTAGCAATGGCGGCTATAACGCCATTCAATATAAATGCCATACCTTGGGACTACACAGCCGAGGCAAGAAGGAAAGGGAAAGCCAAATCCGTAGAAGCAGTCGCGGAATAGGGTTTGACAAGAACCGACAGAGTATACACTCCAGAATATTTGGCTGAATCAAGCAAGCAGGCCTCTAGATTTCCAACCATCACTGAAGCTGGGCCCGATGATCTCTGGAGAAAAATACAATCAAAGGAGTACTTAGTCATCGATCAATTGAACAAAACACCGGCATAGATCTCTATCCTAGCTTTGCTGCAAAGCTCCGATGCACATAGGAACACCTTGTTGAAGGTGCTGAGTAAGGCATATGTACCGAGCAACATCACTGGAGGAGAAATGGCAAACATGGTAGGGCAAGTATTGGAGAGTCACAAGATCACTTTTCATGAGGATGAGTTGCCGCCAGAAGGGTTGAGTCACAACAAGGCATTGCACATCACTGTGCAGTGTGAGGATTATTTCATCACCAGAATCCTAATTTACGGAGGGTCCAGCCTCAACATTTGTCCATTGGTAACGCTCAGCACATTGGGAAAGGTGTTGCATCGGGTCGACACAGAGTCTGACCTTCCCGTCCTTTTTCGGCACGGGCACGATGCTGGCTAACCATGTCGGATATTCTACTACCTTGAGAACCTTAGCTTTGACTTGCTTAGTGACTTCTTCATTGATTTTCAAACTCATGTCAGGCTTGAACTTTCTGAGCTTCTGCTTTACCGGTGGACATGTCGGATCAGTTGGCAGTTTGTGAGCCACAATAGCTGTACTCAGACCAGTCATGTCATCATACGACCAAGTGAATATGTCTTCATATTCCCTTAGAAATTCTTTGAATTCCTTCTTTTCTGATGGCGATAAGTGGACCCTGATTCTATTTCTTTGACGTTCTCTACATCTCCCAAGTTAACAATCACGGTCTCATCCAGGTTGGACTTAGGTATGTTCTCAAAATTTTCAACCTCTTTAACAATCTCTTCTGGTATGATATCTTCCTCTGAATCTATGTCCGTTTGTTGTGTTGTCTCGTTGCATGTCACAGTCATTGGTTCATCAAGATAAGTAATAGTAATGATGTATGAGTAAAGTAATGAGAGAAAAATAATAAGAGTAAGATTTATAGGGAAATTTGAAATGTTTTGCTAAATTCCATAATTGTTTTAAATATTGAAGATCTTATTACGAAAGTTCAAAAACGCAAAAGGAAAATCAACTAGTAAAAATGAAAGATAGTGCATGATGCTTTGTTCAGCCTTGCTACCTTGAGGCTTTTCGGGCTCTGGTTGTTCTGATAGTCCAGTTGCTGAGGCATGCTTCTCGGCTTACGGCTTGTATAGAAGGGCCTTCCCCCCCTGCTTGAAAATAACACAGCAATCCATGTCATCATCTTCCACGAATAAATTCCTCATTGCTGCCAATGCTTTCTCTTCTTTCGACCCATATATAACATCGGCTGGCTGGAAAGTCTATTCTAAATAGGGTATCGGCTGCTCCCGTGGGTAGTAAGGGCCGCGCCATGGTGGCGACCAGTTGTTGAATTCCAAGTATACTCGTATCGTAGACCGAAAGTGTGCCATATTTCTTCAGCTTGATAGGTTTGGTGATTCCTTGGAGGTTCTTGCCAAGTCCCTTGCCAGGTTCATATCCGCTCCTGTTCAATATGCTTTCGATTTTATTGTCCCACCATTTGTCCTTATCAATGACGTTGACTTGCTCGATGTGGTAATAGGTCTCTCCGTCTATCTTTCTTTTACCTTCGATCGCTGGGATTGTTTGGCGACTGTATATGGGATTGCTACCGTTGCCGTGAATGATCACCTCTTGGTAATTCCACTCAAACTTCACGGTCTGATGTAGGGTTGATGCTACAGCCCCAGCGGCATAAATCCAAGGTCGTCCCAAAAGCAAGTTGTAAGATGTCGGCACGTCTATTACTTGAAATTCAACATCAAACCAAGTAGGCCCCATCTGCAAACACAAGCTAATTTCCCCAATAGTGGATCTTTGGGAACCGTCGAAAGCTTTGAAATTGATGACCCCATCCTTGATGAATGATAGGGTAGCCAATGCATCGGCAAACTCATTTTGGACTCTGGGAACATGCTGGAACTCTGTCTTTGTGAACCTCTTTCTCAACTCCTGTAAGTGATGTAGATAAAGGAGTATCTTGGAGTTCTTGGTCGCCCATTCTTCTCAGACCTGATGTATAAGCAAGTCTGAATCCCCGATCACTAGTAACTCTTGAATGTTCATGTTAATGGTCATCTTGAGTCCCAAGATGCAGGCCTCGTACTAAGCCATGTTGTTGGTGCAAGGAAATCTGAGTTTGGTAGACACCGGATAATGCTGACCGGTTTCTGACACTAGGACTGCTCCTATGCCAACTCCTTTGAAATTTGTTGCCCCATCGAAAAACATTCTCCAACCGTCATAGGATTCTGCAATGTCTTCTCGTATGAATGATATCTCTTCATCAGGAAAATACATCTTTAAGGATTCGTATTCTCTGTCCATGGGATTCTCGGCAAGATGATCTGCCAAAGCCTGTCCCTTGATTGCTTTCTGAGTTACATAGACAATGTTGAATTCACTCAGCAGGATTTTCCATTTGGCTAGCTTGCCAGTGGGCATGGGCTTCTGAAAGATGTACTTCAATGGATCCATCCTTGATATGAGATACGTGGTATAGGCACAGAAATAGTGCCTCAACTTCTGAGCTACCCAAGACAGAGCACAACAGGTGCGTTCTAACAGAGAATACCGGGCCTCGTAAGGGGTGAACTTCTTGCTAAGATAGTAGATGGCCTGCTCCTTCTTCCCCATTTCATCATGTTTCCCAAGAACACAACTGAACGCTCCATCTAACACTGCAAGGTAGAGTAATAAGGCTCTACCGGGCTCGGGCGGGACAAAAACTGGCGGTGTGGACAGGTACTCCTTGATTCTGTCGAAGACCCTGGCAGGCATCAGTACATTTGGTAGCGGCGTCCTTCTTCAACATCTTAAAGATTGGCTCACAGATGATAGTAGATTGAGCTATGAACCGGCTAATGTAGTTGAGTCTCCCCAAGAAACTCATTACTTTTTTTTGTTCTTTGGCGGTGGCAATTGTTGAATAACTTTGACCTTTGATGGATCCAGTTCTATTCCTCGGTGACTCACAATGAACTCAAGTAGTTTTCCGGCAAGAACCCCAAATGCACATTTCACGGGATTCAGCTTCAAGTTATACCTTCTCAGTCTATTGAAGAACCTCCTCAAATCTTCCATGTGATCAGTGGCTTTCTTGGATTTGATGATGACATCATCTATATACACTTCGATCTCTTTATGTATCATATCATGGAAAATGGTAGTCATGGACCTCAAGTAGGTGTCCCTAGCATTCTTTAACCTAAACGGCATCATCTTGTAACAGTACATTCCCCACGGCATAATGAAAACTGTTTTCTCAGTGTCTTCTTCATCCATCCAGATCTGATGATACCCAGCAAAACAATCCACGAATGACAACAACTCGTGCTTGGCGCAATTGTCAATCAAGATGTGTATGTTTGGCAAGGGGAAGTCATCTTTTGGACTGGCCCGATTGATACAACATCCAGATAAGAATTTCATTGACCCTATTCTAGTAAAGATCTACGATCAACCAGCTTACTGTGCTCACATCGAGGAAGAAGTGGATGGAAAACCATGGTTTCATGATATCAAGGAATACTTGGCGAAAGAAGAATACCCAGAGCTTGCCTCTGGTATTACTAAGGTGTGTCGACCCAAACGAAGCATCTAAATTACTAGAAGAAATCCATGCTGGGACCTACGGGCCTCATATGAATGGATTTGTCTTAGCCAAGAAAATACTCCGAGCTGGTTATTTTTGGATGACTATGGAAACGGACTGCATCCAGTATGTCCGGAAGTGCCACCACTGTCAAATACATGCAGATATAATAAAGTTGCCTCCAAACGAGCTTAATATAACAAGCTCACCATGGTCATTTGCGGCTTGGGGAATGGATGTTATCGGACCAATCGAACCTGCCGCATCAAATGGTCACAGGTTCATCCTAGTGGCAATTGATTATTTCACCAAATGGGTTGAAGCAGCATCGTACAAGGCAGTGACTAAGAAAGTCGTAGCAGACTTCGTCCACAACCGTATCATTTGTCGGTTCGGAATTCCAGAATCAATCATTACTAATAATGGTTCCAATCTCAACAGTGACATGATGAAAGCCATGTGTGAAACCTTCAAGATCAAACACAAGAATTCTACAGCCTGCAGACCTCAGATGAACAGACCCGTAGAGGCCGCCAATAAGAATATCAAGAAGATACTAAGGAAAATAATAGAGAAGCATAAGCAGTGGCACGAGAAGTTATCACTTGCTTTATTGGGGTATCGCACCACAGTCCGCACATCAACCGGGGCAACCCCCTATATGCTGAATTACGGTACAGAGGCTTTTATTCCAGCTGAGGTAGAAATTCCTTCCCTAAGGATCATACTGGAAGCTGAACTCGACAATGCAGAATGGGTGAAAAGTCGTTACGAACAGCTAGCTCTTATAGACAGAAAGAGAATGAATGCAGTTTGCCACAGTTAGCTTTATCAGAACAGAATGTCCAGAGCCTTCAACAAATGAGTCAAGCCAAGATAATTCACACTGGGGCAGCTGGTGCTAAAAAAGATTTTCCCGCATCAGTACGAGGCCAAAGGGAAGTTCTCTCCCAACTGGCAGGGTCCGTACATGGTCCACCAGGTTCTAACAGGAGGAGCCCTCATACTTGCAGAAATGGACGGAGAAGTTTGGCCGAAGCAGATCAATTCAGATGTAGTGAAGCGATACTATATGTAACCTTTATGCTTTCCTTTATGATGTAATTTGAACTACGCCTGACCTGATTCTCATTTAAGAGGGGATACGTAGGCAGCCCTATGGGTTCGATCACATTTCAATAAGATTTTCATTTCTCCCGCAATTGGAAACTGGGGAAAAATTTTGAGGAGGACCCTCAAAATTCTGGAGCAAGAGAAGTTGCAATGTCTTGAACCACGTCGCAGTCGTAGGTCATCTAAGGAAAACTATTCTCGATTATGTATTTATGTTATATTTTTTACTAAATCATACATGTCAGTTACCAAAGTTGCTTCGTTTAGCAATGCTACCCCAATGATATGCACAGTATCACTGAAACAGAGCCGAGTAGGTCAAGTTGAGTCAGCGGGAATACGAACTAACCTCCCCCATTTTTTACAAAACTCACGATTTTCTTTGGATGCAGGCACTTGAGATGCAAAATCATCAAATATACTATACACTCACGAGACTCACATTGCTCGGAAATACTACGCTCAAAACCGTTGCCCTTACTCACAGCTATTATCCGCACGCGGTGTCCCCAGCAGACATAGTATCCCCAGCAGTCGCAATATTGCAATCCGCTATCAGCTAAGAAAACTCTATTGCCATTTGCCATTTTACTTCATGCGTAAGGCTACCATTTAACCTTCTAAGACTAATCTCTGTCTCCATCTGCATTCTCCGCATTGCATAAGGCTACCATTCTCCCTTCCGAGGTTAAGCTCCACCTCCATCTGCATTCTCTGCATTGCATAATGCTACCATTCTGCCATCAGAGACTAAGCTCTATCTCCATCTGCATTCTCTGCATCTGCATTCTCTGCATTGCATAAGGCTACCATTCTGCCTTATAAGGTTAAGCTCTACCTTTATCTGCATTCTCTGCATTGCATAAGGCTACCATTCTGCCTTCCGAGACTAAGATCTGTCTCCATCTGCATTCTTTGTATTGCATAAGGAAACAATTCTGCCTTCTGAGACTAAGCTCTATCTCCATTTGCATTTTCTGCATTACATAAGGCTACCATTCTGCCTTCCGAGGTTAAGCTTTACCTCCATCTCGCATGGCTGAAAGATTGCCACTTTCATTTACTTCTTGCATAGCTGAAAGATCGCCGCCTTCATTTACTTTTTGCGTGGCTGAAAGATCACCACCTTCATTTACTTCTTGCATGGCTAAAAGATCGCCACCCCCATTTACTTCTTGCATGGCTGAAAGATCGCCACCCTCATTTACTTCTTGCATGGCTGAAAGATCGCCACCTTCATTTACTTCTTGCATGGATGAAAGATCGCCACCTCATTTACATTTGCATGGCTGAAAGATCGCCACCCTACTGCATCTCATGGGCTGAAATATCGCCAAATTATCTGAGGGCATCATCGTTCAGAGGCACCATTTGCATAGCCCGAGAACACCATGCCATGGCCCGAGGATCCCTTTTAATCTTTTGCATATCATTATTTAAAGGCATCATGGTTCGGAGGCATCATCCTCATAGCCCGAGAGCATCATTTCATGGCCTGTGAATCCTTTATTATATGCTTCATATCCCAAGACATCATAGTCAAAGGACGTCATCCTAACCGTCCAAAGACAGCATTCATGATCCAATGAGAACTTGCATCATGTTTAAATTTACGTGCAATATACACTTTTATTGCTTATTTACAAGTAAACTCGTGAGCAACGGCCGTCTCAGCAGGAGCAACCCCGCTCCAGTTCCCACAGCTCTACTAGACTTTAACCATCCATCCCAACCCGAACATCTCGTGCGTTCTTGAAAATCTCTATCGGCATATTCTGCCGACGAATCCTGAACTACATATGGCCTGATTCCTGTAAGACCAGGGATATGTGGGCATCTCAGGAACCAGAGCATGGTCAACATCTTCAAACCATTTCATTCGGTCAAATTGGCCATCACATCTTTACCCGACAACTCTTTCATCCTTCCCGGGTAAAGAGGGGCAGTTGTTGATACCCAATTTTTTCCTATGTATTTTATATATACAAAATACTTTCAAAATAGCATATATATGCATATATAAGTATGCCCAAATGTTTTAGTATTTTTTCCTAATTTTTAAAAGATTTTTTAAATCAATTTATTGCCCATTTTAGCAGTACAAAAACTAATAATTATTCCCAAAATCATCATTTTCATGAATAATTTATTTTATTCTCACATTTATACCAAAATATAGCTAATATAATTTTTTCACATTTTTAATAAATTTATTTAGCATTTTAAAACTAGATTGCATGTAATTGCAATTTTAGCCTACTTTAAGATTTAATTGCGTTTATAGTTACAAAAATTTATTCCAGTATTTTAATTTAATATTTATATATTATTAATTAATTTAGTACATTTAATTTGTTTCAGAAATCATTTTACTTATTTTTATAAAATAAAAAGGGGAAAGCGGCTATTTAAACACTAGCCCTATTTCATTTCAATTATAGACCAAATCAACCCCCCAATAAACCCAATTTCAAATCCCCAATTGACCGGACCAATTTAAATTTAACCCGCCCCTGACCCAACTAATCTAACCCGCCTGGCCTTCCCTTTTGATTTCCCCTTAGCTTTTTAATTCACAAACACCCCCCAACCCTACTTCATTTCTCACCAACTGCCACCTCTGAACTCTCAAACTCTCTCAAACACTCTCGAACCTTCCTTAACCCTAGCCCCCTCTCACTGTCTTCCACTTAAACTCACCGGAATACATGGCTTCTCAGGCCATGGGAGTCTTAAACTCACCTCCCTTTGCTCTTGTACACTTGGTACTTGAAGATTCGGGGTCTGACCTCGAAGGTTCTCACTCAGATATTTGTCGGCTCGAGGTTTCACGGCCATCTCCGGCTTTGCGCCGGTGTATCCTGGTCTTATGAGCCTGTTTCTGACTTTCCCGACTCAGATCGGAGACCTTTTCAAAGCCTTTCTCATTCTAGGGTTCTTTTGAAACCCTAACCCTTCGAGGTTTTCTCTGATTTTTCTTAGATCTATTATATATCTATGCTCTACTTGGGTTTTCAAACTATTTCCCCAATTTTTTCTTTCAAAAATTACTTTTTTAATGTCTTTCTTTTCCGATCTAGGGTTTTCTAAAATGTTTAAGTGATTTCTGACGTTCATTTTCCTTTATCTGTACTTGCTCCTACTGAGTTCTTGTATTCTTCCTTTTACCATGCTCTTGTATGTCTATCTTACTGTGTTCTTCTATATGTGCTTTTCTGCTATAATTTTCTGATGTTTTTGTGTTCTTCTACTGTATTTTCCTACTAAGTTCTTAAAGTTCTTTGTTTGCCTTCTACTGAGCCTTGTTTAAGTTCCTTTTAGAAAACTCCTTAAGCATGTTTCTTCTACTATTCCTACCAGTATTTCCATTATGTTCTGTGAATCTATCTACAGTATTTTTCTACCGCGTTCTTAAGTGTGCTTTCTACTTTTCTTCTACTAAATTTTGTTTAAGTTCTTCTAAAAGAGCCTCTTAACCATGTTTCCTCTGCTATTCTTATCAGTATTTTCCATTCTATCGTCTGAATCCTGCTACTGTTTGCATGTTACTTTGCTATCATGTTCTCTCGTAAGTTTTTAAAGAAGCATGTTAGAAGCTTCAACTCGCTTCTGAAACCTCTACACATGTCTCGACTTAACTTACTTTCCCTCTTCTTTATGTTTTCTGGTTTGTTCGAACTAGGGCTTTATATCAAAGACCCCTTAACTCTTTTAGACTAGTTTTTAACCTCTGAATGAGTTTTGGTAGCTTTGATTTCATACAATGTTGAACCTTTTCTTTCTACAGATTTTACAAAGGCATGACAAGTTTCTTTCATGTTTAACGTGTCTGTATGCTTTTATATGTGATGAATCTTTCTTTAAAAAGGTTTTCGAACTTATGATTGATTCAGAATTCCTTTTTAATAGGTCTAATTGATTGTTTGCTGATTTTCCTTAAGTTAAAATCTTTCTCATACTTCTGACTTGGTTCATTCATACCAAATCTCAAACCTTGTGATTTACTAGCTGTTAATTGATTTCATTTCCTTATTTGCACAAACCGTGTGCTATCAAGACCCTGTCCTTAAATAGACCTTTATGTATTTACCCCTTTTATGCTGGTTTGAAAAAGTGTTTGATGAATCCATTTCCTTAATTAGTTTTGCCCGTTTGAAATCAAAATCCCTTAATTAGAGGGAAACCTTGTGTAATTGATTTTCAAACTATTTTCTTACCAATTTTTGCTTGCTTTCTACACTATAAAAAGGCACGACCTCTTTTTCACAAGGACACACTTTTCAATTCAGAACACTACACTTCACAATTCACAACTCTTTATGAACACTTACTCACACTTATAGTATTCTGTCTTCCTGCACTTTGGCTCTTACAAGACTATTGCTTTCTCTTTGTTTGTTTTCTCTTAAACTGGTATGTCCTACTTTAAGTTTTAGCATCACCCCAATGTATTTACTTACAGTGTTATATCCATGGCTACCTTACTGTTTATGTAGAGTTCAATATTTAACTTAATATGCCCATGTTCTACTATCTGTTTCTATAGTGAATCTTTGCTCCCTATCCTATTACCCCTATGTGTTTGTAAGTGGTGACTTAGGGCATGGAAACATGAGTTGTTGCTCATGACCTAAGTTTTGAATCAGTAAGGTCCTAACCTCTAACAGGCTGGAGGGTGTGCCAGCATATCCCATTGCTGAGTATGCCCATCAGCCTGCTTTTCTTGTGTTCTTGCAAATTCCCTACTCCCCTATACCCTTATGTGCACTGATTTCAAGTTATTCCCCTCTTCCCTTTCCCCTTTCAGAATTTCACTTCTACACTCGCACTCTTTCTTAGCTTCTATGTTCTGCCCCCTCTTGTGAGCCTTGCCTTGGGACCTTGAGTTCCCTCTGAACTTGGACACTTGAGGGCTGGCTCTTCCACACTATACTATATCCTAATCTGGTTACACATTTGGGTGTGAGCACTTCCCGGAGTCCCTATGAGGCTCTTAAGGAACTCTGACACATCCAAATAAGAGAAAGGCTTTGGTTCATGATCTCTTGAAGTTGGTTCATCTCATATTTCAGACCTGGAGTCTGAATTAGGCTCCCTTTGGTTGTACATTAATTTCTGATGTAATTTTGCTTTTCTTATTCATTCTGGGCTGTAATAATTTGTAATAACTATTGGGGCTGTTAGTGAAAAGGGAAGGGTCAATCGTGCATGCAAAGGGGTAGATACCATGTTCATAGGGGATTACTATACTTCTGTATTCCCGTATTCTACTTTCAGCTTTTGCTTCTCCATCTCATATAGATACCATGTCTATAGGTTTTTGCACTTCTGCATTTCATATAGATACCATGTCTATAGGTTTCTCCAGTTTTGCATTTTATAGAGACCATGTCTATAGGTTTCTGCACTTCTACATTATATAGAGACTATGTCTATAGGTTTGTGCACTTCGGCATTATCATATAGATAATATGCCTATAGGACTTCCTGCATTTTGCACCTGCATCTATCACTAGGCAAATGAGTTTATAGGCTTGAACAATCGACTGCATATAGATGACCTGCCTATAGGATTCTTGTACGGTAATGACAGTGTTTTAAATTAACAACACCTAGACAACATGTTTCTACACTTCTCTGTGTCTATAACAGTATTTTTTAAGTTAACAAACACTTAGAAAGCATGCCTATAGGGGTTCTAAGCAAATCTGAATTGCCTCACTCATTTTAAGTTTAATCTGCCAGTAGTAATGCGTTATCAATCGCAGAACTTGTTTTATTCTGTTAAAACTGGCGACCTTTCTGTAATCAGTTTACATCTTTGTTTCTGAAATTAATAGATATCATGCCTATAGGTTTCACCTAACACCTAGGCAAGTGTTAGGGTAAAAGCTATAACTGCGCTAGTCTTTGATAATTTCAATCAGCGGGCAGGTCTAATTCAGACTTCTTATCTGAAAATATGTGATAAATCAGCCTGCTTTAACCTTTTTAAGTTTAATCAAACCCTAATCAGTACGTGTAAGACATGCTAAAACTATATGCTTTCTTTGGTTTAAGGAGGTTTATTTGAGCCATATCTGTTTACATGTTTTCCCAATACTTGCTATATATGTTTTGATTGTCGCCTTAGAATTTTGTCCTTTAAAACTGCAAAATCTCATACCCTTTCCCTTTTAGGATTAGTAGTCCCAAGTACCTCCGGGACTGATAGGAATGGGGCGGGTAATAGCATGCAATAAGTAACAAAACCATTCCGCGCTTTAATAACTTAACGGGGTGGGAAAGGGTAGATATGGATATGATGACCACACGATAACATCTCGTGTAGCCCCTCTTTGAGGAGTGATTACCGGATGTTGTGTGGGGTGATCCATATTATTTGTAAACCTAGGACCCCCCTTTCCCTTTAATTGCTTATTTTTCAGAATTTTCAAACTATTTTCCTCAAAAATTCAGCTTCCTTTTGTTTTCTTTAAACTTTAATCTATTTGCAACCATTATGTGAACCCCCCCCCCTTATATTTGAAGCATCTATTTGCCTACTTGTTACTTAAAGTCACAATTGTAGCATGGTCGGGAACCACACTAGTGGATCCTGAGGGGTGCCTAACACCTTCCCCTCGGGATAATTTCTAGCCCTTACCCAATCTCTGGTTTTCTAGATCAATTCCTTCCTAGTGTCCTAATGCACTTTAATCATTAGGTGGCAACTCTTCAGTTTAAACCCAATTCCCAAAAGGGAACGAGTTGTCCTCCTAAATGTCATAAACCCGATTTCGCGAGAAAAAGGGGGCGCGACAGTCCTGAGGTCGAACCTTCATGGATAGAGCTTGAAGTGCTTACTTTTCTTCTTGGAAGGAACCTTCGAGGTCGAATACCTTCTCGAGAATGGAGATGTTGTCGCTGACCTTTTGAATCCTAGCTTCCTTTTGACAGAGGTCCTTGGGGTCGAGTATCACCTCAGAACCCGTACCGAAGCCATTGGCCTCCCGAGGCCTAACCTGGGTAGGCAAATTATTGCTATTTCACCACATATATATAGGGTTGCTCCCGCTTCCTGGAAGATCCCATTATTTCAGATAGCTATCCTTCCGCTTTGTCATCAAGTCATTAAGCGCAAAAGTGTTCGTGTAGGTTCCTGCTTCAGCTTTCTAGTTCCACTATAGCCATGACTGCTACTTCAGGGTCAGTCTAGCAGAGAGGGGAGAGTTCCACTCTCAGTGCTGAGGATCCACGGGAGTTACTCTAAATACTATGTCTTCGATAAGAGAGGAGCATATGGATATAGTGAGGAGAGACTGCGGATGGGCCGAGGAGGCAGCGTTGCAGGCGCTTCCCCAGGATGAGGGCATCACGGACCTTGCCGATGGATTCTTGAATGTTTACTTGTACCCTTTCGCGCTAGGCCCCCTTGATATGGTCGTGCTCATTTCTATTTAAAGTACCGGGTTACTTTGGCGCAGATACATCCGTCGTTTTGGCGAATAGTATTGATGATGAGGTTCTTTACGGAGAAAGTAGGGCTTGAATTCACCCTCAGTCACCTCATCAGGCTGTACCAGTCCTTTCATCATCGAGGTCTGCTAACCTTGCAGTGTTGTTCTTCTATGCCCTATGCTATTGATGATGAGGAAGATGGAGATCGAGAGTGGATTAGTCAATTCGTCCGGGTTCGGACGACTGACATTATCCCTGTGGAACTTATGCCATTCCCCGAGAAATGGAATTACACGCGTGAATGGAGCATCTCGTGCTTTCTCAGATTCGCTCATGGTGAAAGATAGTTTAGTAATCGCGTTTCCTTTTTTTTGCAGCAATTTCATGGGCGCCGGGCAAAGTTCCTAATCTGCCCGGCTGGGTCCGAAAGCTGGTGACCCATTTGACTTGTGATGAGCATAGGTGGCGAACTATGTCTCGGAGCTGGTGGGATGCAAATTACCGCAGTACGTGCATACGCTGCTTTTACCTAATCCTTCATACATTCGTGCATACGTAGGTGTCGAAGGGTCTCCAAGGGCGAGGTTGCGCTCCTCCAAAGAGGGGGAGGAGTTGCCAGCTTCCAAGCTGAAGGACGGAAATGATAAATGGGATATGCATTTGCAGTGCGATGGAGCTTTTAGCAAGGCAAAATGGGGCCGAGTCTTTGAGGATGGGACGTCGCCCGAGCCTATTGTTCCCGTAGGTTTCAGCCTTGGAGAGGATGTTCCCCCGAGCGATCATGCTTCGACCGAGGTTGGTCTTTCCTGGGCCAAGGGGGCTGGATCAGCAGAGGTGTGCTCGGCCTTCGAGGAAGTCCACCAACTTCACTTTGCAGTGAGTATTGGCACAAGCTTTTCGAATCTCACGTGTCCCTTCCTTATCGAACTTTTCTTCTACAGGCCTTTGACATTCTTAGGTTTGAGCTGCTCCATCATGGATTAGGCTCCGAAAGGCTCTGGATGAGGGTAGGTCCCTTAGGCTCCTTTGTGAGGAGAAGGAAGTTGAGTTGACACACTGGCGATAAGAGGCGTACCGGAGCTCGCATTATGAGACCTATTTGATGGAACAGGTAATTTCTCATGGTATTCATTTCTTTTTCTAACCTTTTGGGTTAATCTTATTGCCTATCCCAGTTGCAGAAAAGACATAGGCTATGTAGCGCCTTAGGAGTGAAGCCTACAGAGTTAAGAATGACTGTGGCGAGCTAAGAGCTCAGGTGCAGGTTCAGGCTTTAGAGGAGAAGGGTGCCTTGGCTAGAGTTCTTGCATTCGAGGCCCAATTCTACTTAGATCATGACAATGCTTCAGTTCAAGATGATATGATCACGAAGCTCGAGTCCAAACCTTCGAAGGTCAGGGCTGAGATCGTTGATCCTCGGGCCGAAGCAGCATTGAGTCGGACTAAGGCTGATCAGAAGATGGCGATTCATTTGAAGGATGCTACCGATGCCCAAGCTGAGATGAAGAGGTTCCTCGATCCTGAAGAGAATATCAAAGAATATGATCATTGCAGACCCGAATAAGGGTTCTTGAGGAGATCGACACCAGGGATTTTGTTCTCCCGGAAGAGTTGGTGCGAGCGAGGGCGAACGAGCGCAACGCTCGGTCATTCTTGCTCGATGTTGAGGAGAATGAAGACGAGGTTGATAGGTCGTATACCTTGGGGGCGGGGCGTAGAATTTTCCACTTCGCATGCGATAGCTTCAGAGTGTGTTTGTAGATGGAGAATGTACTTTTTCACATTTTGTAAATAACAAAAAACTCGAGGTTTTGTTTCTTTTGTACCCCTTTTTGCTTTGCTCTCCCGACCAGGCAGACTGGTTTCAGAGTTGGTGAGAGTCCTTAGATTCGTGATATCGCCCTAGGGCTCATAAGGTAGGCCCAAAGGCTCTTACGCGCTCGATCGATACGACCTTTAGTGTAAGCCGGCATTGGAGCCCTTACGTTTTTACTTGACTGTCTTGGGTTTAGTCTCTGAGTCGGGCTTTCACTCGATCCCATTTGGCCCTCAAGCTTTTGTGTCTGCATGGGCGGGTGACGATGGCTCTTACGCCTTGCCTTTGGGCATTTGTATTTTAACTATTTTGGGTTCAATCTCCGAGTCGGATTGAGACTCGAGCTCACTCGACCCTCAAGTTCTGTATTTTGTGGGCTAGTGACAACAGCTCTTATGCCTTGGGTCGAAGCGACCTTTTATGTATGTAGCCCTGAGGCTCATGAAGCTGGCTATGATGGCTCTTATGCTATACCCTTAGGCATGTATAGTTAACTATTTTGGATCCGGTCTCCGAATCGGGTTACAACTCAAGCTCACTTTGACCCTCAAGTTTTAAAATTTTTAAGCTGGTGACAGTATCTCTTACGCTTTAGGTCATTGCGACCGTTTAGTGTGTGTGGCCCTGAGGCTCATTAGGCTGGTGACAATGGCTCTTACGTTTTTCCCTTAGGCATATGTAGGCTTTGTTTTCCTCTCGTTAAGGACTTTTTGAAATAATTTTGCCTGACCTGTCGTCAGTTCGGGAAGAATCATGATTTCAAGTCGTTAGCGGCGATGTTCGAGAACCGGGAAAGGTTTAGTTCATTGGTTGAGTAGCTCGAAGCCTTCTGATTTGGAGTTGACATGGTCGAAGCTCATTTCCAGTCGAGGGTAGCCTATTTAACCGGGTTTTTCGAAGTAGATTCGAAGTAATGGCCTTATAATTTTATAGCAACGGTCGGGAGTCCCCGAGTCGCGTTAATTTGGCTGGTGTAGCCGTATTGACCGTAGTCATTTGTGTTTGGCCGGAGCCATTTTTGATCCTGATTGTGGTAGTTTAGGCATCTACTTCGAGGGTATGCCCTTTCAGGAGTCTTACAAATGCGACATATAGCCTAAACTTCGAGATCGAGTTTTATGCCTGTAGTAAGGTCTTACAAAATTTTCATGCCTGTTAAGGTCTTACAGTTTTTTCATGCCTGTTGAGGTCTTACAACTTTTTCATAACTGTTGTTGTCTTACAGATTTTTTCATGCCTGTTGAGGTCTTACAGTTTTTGTTGCTATGTTAAATAGATCTTGCTGGACCGAGTTTGCCCGCTCGGGGTCATAGAGCCTCAGGTTTTTAAGTAAGTGGTGATTGGCGATAGTCTCCGAGTCAACGAGTTTGCTTAGGCTCGAAGGCCGTTACTCGTGACCTCAGAATTGCCTCATTGAGGGTTTACGGGCATGGAGTTCCGACCCTGAGTCCATGCGGGTATCAAATTGTTGATGCTAGTCTTCGAGTATTTCGGGACGTACTCGATAGAGGGATCCTTGCTGTGAACATGCTGAATTTTCTATGGAGTACGAGATGCTTTTGGTGAAAGATATTCTTTGATTGTTTGCCATAAGTACATGTTGTTTTGTTTCCGTAAGCCCGGCTTATGCAGACACGGTTCGTTCAACCGTTTGGCCCGGTATATCATTTCCTATTGGAACCTCGTTTGTCATTTCCTGGTATAGGGTTGATTGCAAAAGAAACCCTGTAAGCTTGTTGGGTCCTTTTTAGGTAGCGCGTGGACGTTGCCTCGTTAAAAACCTTGCCGGCAAAAACCCATTTGGGGATAAAAACTCAGTTGAAGGAAAATAGTGCAACAAATGCTTTGAAACCTCAGGGCTGCCACGCCCCAAAAACCGAGGGGCGCGACCGGCGCTCGACCGGGTAGCCCCCAGCCAAGTGAACCTGGGTGCCTTTCCTATTCCACGTGATACCCTGCATTTCCATTACCCATTAACCAAGTGAAATAGCCATTTATAAATTTAAACACATTCTTACAAGATTTTCATAACATACATAGTTACTTAGTGTGATTTACAAGTTATACTGTCCAAAATACATAAGTACATAACCCACGTTTCCTGTCTACAGAGCCCATAAATATAACTGAAGAATAATACGAAAATGCCGGAAACAAGGCTCCGGCTATACCTTACACAAATACCAAAATAAGACTCTGGGAAGAAAAGCGGCATGAGCCACGCATGGCCCCGAGAGGAAAGGGGCTCACCAATTCAGCTGACGGGAGGTGAAGGATTGCTATTGTCGGTGGGTTGGAGTACCTACTATGGAACCACCTACAATCATAACACGAATGTAGCGCCCCCGGCAAAAGGGACGTCAATACATTTGAATTGTACTGGTATGTATAAACAAACTTTACCCCAACTAAAATCAAGAAATACACAAATAACAAACAGTAATAGAATCAACAATCAAATGCACATGAAAGGAACAACCAAAGCCAAACAACTCCACAATCTCTCCTTTTCCCTTTTCAACATTATTTCATCACATCAATGGTTTAACAACTTTCACATATTTTTATTTCAATGGTGATTTCGATCACTTTTCCACCCTTATTACCTCGGCCACCCTTATCACCACAACTCACACCTTATTACTCCGTGTTGCGGCGCGCAACCCGATCCCACCAGACAATCATATTTCACACAACAACAACAACAACAACAATTCACAAGGAGTGTTCATAAACATCAATACCAATTCCAACATATACCATAACCCGTACACAATTTAAGTCACAACAATAATTGCCCACAACAAGTCACGTATGTTATTGCCACAGTTGTTTCAGTTGTATCAATTACGATTTCTTTCCATCGTTTGTTCCACAGCTCTTACCACGTAACACATTCATACCCACACGCACTTGTGTTATTGCCATTTTACTTACACCGCTATAACGGAAAACTTAACCAACAATGTTCAATGCACATTAATCACAAGAATTTCACAAATAGTCCACGTAAGTAACACATACCAATTACTCGCACACCAACAAGGTGACTTTATAAAGGTTAAAGTTATCCATACATACCTGGAGTCGAATTCCCTTTTTAACTTCTACTTTCAATTCACCAATAGCCTAGTACCGTCAATCTAGTTCACAAGTTAGCACATATAACTTAGAATTGAAGTTCTCAAACTCAGCCCGAACTTACTCAGGTTTCCGACCCCTCTTTTGCAAATCTTTAGTTCTACCCAATCCCTCTTACTAGATTCTAGGTTTTAAAGGACATGCATGTGTATCTCAACTTCCATTTTCAAGAATTAACGCATGAGAATCCCCTTTTTTGTTTAAATCTGAAAACAATGAAAAAGCGTTGGGGATTTTACCTTCAAGAACGGAGATGAAGACAATTACTTGAAATTTCTCGGCCTGGATGACTTTGAAAAATCAAATTGATGGAGATAAGACTTTCTCTCTCAAGAATTCTCTTTTCCCTCTCTCTAGTTTTGTTCAGAAAATAGATTGAAATGAGGGGTTGGGGTGTTTAATTGAAGAAGTGGTTGGGTTTAAAATTTAGAAAATTGGAGCCCCAAGTCAGGTCTGCGATCGCATTTGCAATCGCAAAGTGGAAATGCGGTCCGCAGAATGGACCGCAAAAGTGCTCTCAACATCTGAACGCTCTGCCTGGGTATGCGTCAAAAATGTGGTCCGCATACTCGTTCTGCGATCGCTTATTGCACCGCAGAACTGCCCCTCACAAAAGTCCCAAGGGAAATATGCGACGACTATACGGTCCGCATATCGGTTAAGCGATCGCATATCCGATCGCATATTTAACCTCAAATTCGACCAACACACAGTCTCACTTTGCGGCAATTATGCGGTCCGCATACCTGATATGCGATCGTATTCTCGACCGCAGAATGACATTTTCTGGAAAACAGTATTTCTTGACTTTTTATAGCATAGATCAGTATAAAAGCTCCGAGCTACCAGGTTTTGATTACAAGTTTTCACAGGGCCTTACATCCTCCCCCACTTAAAATCATTCGTCCTTGAATGAGGATTTTGGAAATCGGTTGGTTTTGAAAACATGATATGCAAACTCCCAATTTTTTGAAAATTTTTTTTGCTAGAGTTCCCTTTGAAATTAGACTTATCTACCTGTCAGAGAGCCCCCAAAACATTATTTCCAAGCATCATTACACTATCCCTATTATCCCTACAACTGGTATACAATTCATTACCTCAACACCTGCACATAATTTGGCCACTTAAATGAGTTCCATACAGTCCAACCACTTCAATACACTATACACCTTTCAATTAATCATTACTAATCTACACTACCTTTAATCATTCACTTATCACATGAGTTCTTACAAAACTTTCATTTACCAAAAAGGGGCTTGCGCATGACTCAATTAATCACACACATACAATTCTTGCACAACTTGTGGAGTTACAATAGTAAAGCATTTAGGAAAAATATATGGGGTGTCTTTGCACCAGATTGATCACAACATCAATTTACTTAGAGACAAGAGTTCGCACGATCACTACTAGACTTGTTCAAACAGATGGGAATATTTTTCTTTCATTTCACTTTCTGCTTCCCACGTGGCTTCCTCGACTTGTTGACTTTGCCATAGCACTTTAACTGAAGCAACTTCCTTTTTTCTCAATTTGCGGACTTGCCTATCAAAAATAGCGACCGAAATTTCTTCATATGATAACTCTTCATTGACCTCGATAGCCTCGATTGGCACGATGGTGGATGGGTCTCCAACCACTTTCTTTAACATAGACACATGGAATACCGGGTGCACTAATGACATTGCAGGGGGCAATTCCAGTCTATAGGCCACCTGTCTATCCTTTGAGTGACCCGATAAGGCCCGACATATCTAGGACTCAACTTCCCTTTCATCCCAAATCGCATGACTCCTTTAATAGGAGATACCCTAAAGAACACCCAATTATCTACTTGGAATTCCAATTTTCTTCGACGAATGTCCGCGTAAGATTTCTGGCGACTCTGAGCAGCTTTAGGCCTTTCCTGAATGATTTTAACTTTTTCCATAGCCTGGTGCACGAGATCTAGCCCTAACAATTCTGCTTCACCCACTTCGAACCATCCAATCGGAGACCTACATCTCCTCTCGTACAATGACTCAAATGGGGCCATCTGAATGCTAACATGAAAGTTGTTATTGTAAGCAAATTCTATAAGTGGCAAGTGATCATCCCAATTACCTTTGAAGTCCAAGACACAAGCCCGTAACATATCTTTAAGCGTCTGAATAGTCCGCTCCGCTTGACCATCAGTCTGCGGATGGAAAGTCATGCTGAGATTCACCTGATTACCCAAACCTTGCTGAAATCTCTTCCAAACATTAGCTGTGAACTAGGCCCCTCGATCTGAGATAATAGAAAGTGGAGTACCATTAAACCTTACTATTTCCTTAATATACAATTGAGCGTATTGTTCCGCAGTATCCGTGGACTTGACTGGCAAGAAGTGAGCTGATTTGGTGAGTCAATCCACTATTACCCAAATTGAGTCAAACTTGCGTTGAGTGCGAGGTAACCCTACCACGAAATCCATGTTGATCATCTCCCATTTCCACACTGGTATTTCCATAAGCTGAGTTAACCCACTGGGCCGCTGGTGCTCGGTTTTTACTCACTGACAATTCGGACATTTAGATACAAAGTCCGCCACACCCCTCTTCATACCGTTCCACTAATAAATTTCCTTGAGATCACGGTACATTTTCGTAGAACCTGGGTGCACAGAATACCTGGAATTATGAGCCTCCACCATTACCCTCCCTCGAAGATTATCCACATCTGGAACACATAGCCTACCTTGACATCGTAATACACCATCCTCACCACCGAGTGAAAATGTCGAAGTCTTGCTCTTCAAAACGGCCTCCTTCATCTGTGCTAATGCTGGATCAATGAACTGCTTTTCCTTGACTTCCGCTACCAGTGACAATTCTGCTCCATTACGCACCATAACCTTCCCTTCGTCTGAGGTCGAAATACGAACCCCCAGACTGGCCAATTGATAAACCTCCTGAGCCAAAGGCCTCTGATCCGCTCCCAAATGAGCCAAACTACCCATGGACTTCCGACTGAGAGCGTCGGCCACCACATTCGCCTTCCCTGGATGGTATAAAATATCTATATCATAATCCTTGATCAATTCTAACCACCGCCGCTGCCTTAAATTCAACTCCTTCTGCTTGAACAAATATTAGAGACTCTTGTGGTCCGAGAACACATCCACATGGACCCCATAAAGATAATGCCGCCATATTTTCAAGGCAAATACAACTGCCGCAAGCTCCAAATCATGCGTCGGATAATTCTTCTTGTAATTCTTGAGTTGCCTTGAAGCATATGCTATAACATTCCCATGTTTCATCAACACACACCCCAAACCGACCCTGGAGGAATCACAATAATCCACAAATCCTTTCGTACCTTCTGGCAAGGTCAATATCGGCGCCGAAGTTAATCTCAACTTCAATTCCTGAAAACTTTTCTCACAAGCGTCGGACCATTGGAACTTAACTGCTTTCTGCGTCAACTTAGTCAAAGGGGAGGAGAGGGTAGAAAATCCCTCCACAAACCTCCGATAATACCCGCTAAACCCAAGAAGCTACGGATCTCCGTCGGGGTCGTGGGTCTAGGTCAATCTTTTACTACTGTAATCTTCTGGGGATCCACCTGAATCCCTTCACTGGAAACAACATGGCCCAAAAAGGTAACAGACTCCAACCGAAATTAACATTTTGAAAATTTAGCATACAACTGGTGCTGATAAAGGGTTTGCAGAACTGCCCTGAGGTGATCGGCATAATCCTCCTGGCTCCGCGAATAAACAAGGATGTCATCAATGAAAACAATCACAAAGGAGTCTACAAATGGCTTGAAGACCCGATTCATAAGATCTATGAAAGCTGCCGGGGCGTTGGTTAGCCCAAAAGACATGACCAAGAATTCAAAGTGACCATATCGAGTTCTGAAAGCGGTCTTAGGAATATCCTGTTCTCTGATATTCAATTGGTGATACCCGGACCGTAGATCAATTTTGGAAAAGAACCTCGCACCTTGCAATTGGTCGAACAAATCATCTATCTGAGGCAAAGGATATTTATTCTTGATAGTGACCTTGTTAAGCTGCCTATAATCAATACACATCCGGAGCGACCCATCCTTCTTTCTGACAAAAAGAACCGGGGCACCCCATGGTGACACACTTGGTCGTATGAACCCTTTTTCTAATAAATCCTTCAACTATTCCTTTAACTCCCTCAACTCTGCTGGCGCCATTCTGTATGGTGGAATAGATATCGGTCGCGTATCTGGCAATACATCAATCCCGAAATCAATCTCCCTATCTGGCAGGATCCCTAGAAGATCGTCCGGAAACACTTCAAGAAACTCATTCACGACTGGCACGGACTCGGAGATAGACACTTCTGAAGTGGTGTCCGCCACCCGGACCAAATGGTAGATACACCCCTTCCTAATCATATTCGAAGCCTTAAGGTAGGAAATAAACCTACCTTTCGGCACTACACCATTTCCCTTCCACTCAATAACCGGCTCATTAGGGAACTCAAGCCTCATGACTCTCGTTCGGCAGTCAAGTTTAGCAAAGCACGAATAAAGCAAGTCCATTCCCATAATCACATCAAAATCTATCATTTCAAGCTCAATAAGATCGGTCGTGGTAGCACGACCACATACCATGACAACGCAATTCCTATAAACTTGTGTGGCTATAATTGAATCACCAACCGGAGTCGACACAGAGAACGGCTCATGAAGCTGTTTGGGTTCTACCCCAAAACTTAAAGCAATGAATGGGGTAACATAAGACAAAGAGGACCCCGGATCAATAAGAGCATAACAATCAATGGCCTGAACAGACAAGATACCTGTAGCAACATCTGGGGAGGCCTCTGCACTCTGGAGACCACTCAAGGCGTAAAACCGGCTGGATACACCTCTAACACAAGCTCCACCCCTAACTACATTGCGCCCTGCTAGGGCTGGAGGACGCACAAATGATGTGGCAGCTGAAGAATCGGATGACTGAGCAAATCCCCCACCCATGTCCTGACTGGGCGCACGGCAGTCCCGCTGGATATGACCTATCACCCCGCATCTATAATACACTGGAATATCCAAATAACAAGTCTCGGAATGGAACCTCGCACACTTGGGGCATGAAGCCCTCCCTTGCTGTTGTGATCTCCCTCCTGGACGACCGGAACGATGTGGTCTCCTACTGTCTGAACCTGATCTCAAATGACTGCCCTACTGATAACTCTCTATAGATGGCGGTGCACTTGCTGAGTACTAGTCATATGACTAGGACGGCCTCGATGGCCCTCTCCCCGGAACTGGTCTCCCTAAGTGACCCGCTGATCGGGCCCCGCTGCTACTCTCCCTTTCTGCCCGTATTTTCAACTTCCTAACCTCTGTGGCCTGAGAAAAGCTCACAATCTTCCCATAATTCATATCTGAGTGTAAGGCTGATGTAGCAGCCTCATTCAATACCAAAGGACGAAGACCCTGAACGAATCGCCGAACTCTAGCATCCATGGTCGACCGAATCGTCGAACTTGAGCATCCATGGTCGACACTAACTGAGGAGCGTACTTGGACAACCTCACAAACGCCATGTGGTACTCCCAAACACTCATACTTCCCTGCTTGAGGACCTCAAACTCTGTGGCAAGGGCCGCCATTGTCTCGGCAGGCAAGAAGTGATCCATGAATGCATCTACAAACTCATCCCATCTAGCCGGAGTTCTTCCCTCCCCACGGGAATCCTCCCACATCTCGAACCACAAATATGTTTCTCCCCTCAACCTGTATGAAGTCAACTCAACCCCTTCCGTCTCTGTAGCCTTCATCACTCGAAGGGTCTTATACATTTCATCAAGGTATTCCTACGGATCGGCCTCTAGGTCTCTGCCCGTGAACTCTGGAGGAGCCAACCGCAGAAACTGGTTGACTCTGGAGCTAGCGGAATCTCTCTGTCCGCTGGGAGGCGTAGGGGCATTATGAGATTTCTGGACCTGAGCAGCCACTAACTGGGTCAACATATGGATGGCTCCTCTAAGGTCCCCATCAGAAACCCCGGGACCGAAAGCTGGAATTGCATCAAGATCAGGAATATCAACGGGAGGGATGGTAGCACCCTCTGCCACAACTGGAACAGGAATACTTGCATCTGGAATAGATGGGCCAGGCAGATTCAGGACCGGAGAGTCACTCTTACCCACGGCATCAGGTACATGATTCACAGCCACACTTGGGGTGGCATTGGCCTCGAGGCCGAGTCTAGCTCTCTTCTTAGGTGCCATTACTGAAAATTTGGAACAGAGCACGAGTTAGATGTAAATACTTCCACTTTTCACTTCACCGCATGATATAGAGTAACAAAGAATAAGGTAATTTCTTAAATGCCTATGTAGCCTCCAACTTATAGATGTGGTCGACAACACACCGATAAGGAGGACTCTACTAGACACGGCTCTGAGACATCCTAAGACACTTTAAAACCTTAGGATCTGATACCAAGTTTGTCACGCCCCAAAAATCGAGGGGCGCGACCGACGCTCGACCGGGTAGCCCCCAGCCAAGCGGATCTGGGTGCCTTTCCTATTCCACGTGATACCCTGCGTTTCCATTACCCATTAACCAAGTGAAATAGTCATTTATAAATTTAAACACATTCTTACGAGATTTACATAACATACATAGTTACTTAGCGTGGTTTACAAGTTATACTACCCAAAATACATAAGTACATAACCCACTTTTCTTGTCTACGGAGCCTCTAAATACAACTGAAGAATAATACGGAAATGTCGGCAACAAGGCTCCGGCTATACCTTACACTAATACCAAAATAAGACTCCGGAAAGAAAAGCGGCATGAGCCATGCAGGGCCCCGAGAGGAAAGGGGCTCACCAATTCAGCTGATGGGAGGTGAAGGAGTGCTACTATCGGTGGGCTGGAGTACCTGTTATGGAACCACCTACAATCATAACACGAATGTAGCGCACCCGGTAAAAGGGACATCAGTACATTTGAATTGTATTGGTATGTATAAACAAACTTTACCCCAAGTAAAATCAAGAAATACACAGATAACAAACAGTAATAGAATCAACAATCAAATGCACATGAAAGGAACAACCAAAGCCAAACAACTCCACAATCTCTCATTTTCCCCTTTCAACATTATTTCATCACATCAATGGTTTCACAACTTTTACATATTTTTATTTCAATAGTGATTTCGATAACTTTTCCACCCTTATTATCTCAGCCACTCTTATTACCTCGGCCACCCTTATCACCACAACCCACACCTTATTACTCTATGTTGCGGCGCACAACCCGATCCCACCGGACAATCATATTTCACACAACAACAATTCACAAGGAGTGTTCATAAACATCAATACCAATTCTAACATATACAATAAACCGTACACAATTCAAGTCAAAACAATAATTCCCCACAACAAGTCACGTATGATATTGCCACAGTTGTTTCAATTGTATCAATTGCGATTTCTTTCCATCGTTTGTTCCACAACTCTTACCACGTAACACATTCATACCCACATGCACTTGTGTTATTGCCATTTTATTCACACCACTATAACGGAAAACTTAACCAACAATGTTCAAGGCACATTAATTACAAGAATTTCACAAATAGACCACATAAGTAGCACATACCAATTACTCGCACACCAACAAGGTGACTTTACAAAGGTTAAAGTTAGCCATACATACCTGGAGTCGAATTCCCTTTTTAACTTCTACTTTTAATTCACCAATAGCCTAGTATCGTCAATCTAGTTCACAAGTTAGCACATATAACTTAGAATTGAAGTTCACAAACTCATCCGAACTTACTCATGTTTCCAACCCCTCTTTTGCAAATCTTTAGTTCTACCCAATTCCTCTTACTAGATTCTAGGATTTAAAGGACATGCATGTGTATCTCAACTTCCATTTTCAAGAATTAACACATGAGAATCCCCCTTTTTGTTTAAATCTGAAAACAATGAAAAAGGGTTGGGGGTTTTACCTTCAAGAACGGAGATGAAGACAATTACTTGAAATTTCCCGCCTGGATGACTTTGAAAAATCAAATTGATGGAGATAAGACTTTCTCTCTCAAGATTTCTCTCTTCCCTCTCTCTAGTATTGTTCAGAAAATAGGTTAAAATGAGGGGTTGGGGTGTTTTATTGAAGAAGGGGTCGGGTTTTAAATTTAGAAAATTGGAGCCCAAGTCAAGTCTACGATCGCATTTGCGATCACAGAGTGGAAATACGGTCCGCAGAATGGACCGCAAAAGTGCTCTCAACATCTGAACGCACTGCCTGGGTATGCGTCAGAAATGCGGTCCGCATACTCGTTCTGTGATCGCATAATGCACCGCAGAACTGCCCCTCACAAAAGTCCCAAGGGAAATATGCGACAACTATGCGGTCCGCATATCGGTTATGCGATCGCATATCGGATCGCATATTTAACCTCAAATTCGACCAACACACTGACTCACTTTGCGGCGATTATGCGGTCCGCATACCTGATATGCGACCGCATTCTCGACCACAGAATCGCATTTTCTGGAAAACATTATTTCTTGACTTTTTATAGTAACGTACCATAATATTCTAATTTGAATACTGTATTCAAATTAAATACACCACAATATTTTATTTTAGAATACAGTATTCAAACTAAATATACCAAATTATAATGGAGCAGTTTAATGAGGAATTCATATGTCATGACCCAACTCCATGTCAGGTCGTGATAGCGTTCAGCATCTTTGCTAGACAAGCCAACAGTGAACAACCTAGTGATTTCATGTTTTAACGAGTTTTCCCATATAGAAATTTTCCATAAAAGATTTATTAAGAGGTCGATTAAGTTAATAAATGAAAGCAGTTAGAAACATTTATAATTATAGGAACAAAACCCAAAAATCACTAGTCTACTAATATGTGTCAAGATCTAGTGTCACAAGTATGTGTGAAACTAGTAAAAAGTATAAAAGATGTCTACCCTACTGCCTGAAATAGAATAGACAGATACAAAACAAAAGAGAGACTCTGGTATGCTGCTGAACGACTCAGAAGGGGCAGTGCACCGTGAAATCTCGAACAAGGATCAAGTATGTGCGCCAGACGGGTAACGACATGCACATGTCTCGGATCATGTACAATCAAGTACAAAAGTGTAGTATAAGTACATAAACAACATGTACCCAGTAAGTATCTAGTCTAACCTCGAAGAAGTAGTGACGAGGGATCGACTTTGACACTTACTATGGGCTAACAATAATATATTTAAAATGTTATACTAAGCATGGATCTCATGAATAATACTGAAAACTCAATAATAGGAAATAATAATTTCTTCTTTCACAAATATTAATTCCAAGTTCAATTTTATCAATTAACCGCTAATATTTCAAGACATTTAGGCAATATCAATTAAGGAGAGTTCCTAAGAGTTATCATGCGCAAATTATGCCGAGTCGTATGGCCCAATCCAATATAATATTTAAATTTTGCACTGCCAAAGGATCGAATGGCGTGAATCATAGATGTATCTATATATTACCGAGACGTTCGTCCAGATCCACAAATAGCAATTAGTTTTAAAGAAAGCACAAATTTCTCATTTACAGTCAAATATTCCATTCAATCTTCAAGTAAGTGAATTGGCCTTTTACAATTCTTTTATCAAGTTCCAATATGACTTAAGCAATTAAATTAGCAAGTAAGGATGCAAACATTTCAGACAAGCATGATACGGGGCCTAAACTACCCAGATAATAGCATGATAGTAGCTTCGTATGGACTCTCGTCAACTCGTATTTATGTAACTCCCGCAATTTGGTACACACATTTATTTAATTTACCTATGGGGTTAATTCCCTCTTACGAGGTTAGAAATGAAACTTACCTCGTTTCAAGGCCTACTTTCCGGTCCAAGATTATGCCCAAACTCTCAATTCGGTGCCGAACAATCCAAAACTATTCAAATAGTGTAAAAACTAATCAATATATGTTTAAAAGTTCATAACCCAACTATTAAATTGATTACACAACTCTAAATGCAAGATTCGTAAAATTCATCACTGGGCCCACGTGCCCGGATTCCAAAATATTTCAAAGGAAATTGTTACCCTTCACCTTAGAAACATAAATATATGATTTTTACTAAGTTCCATAACCATTTTTGTGGTAAAATCTCATTGTTATAAAAACCTAGATTTTCTTCTAAACCCATGATTTTTCACTAATTTACATGTTATAGTCTACCCATAAACTATGTAGAGTAAACTAACATTAGGTAGAAATTACTTACCTCATAAAACTAGGTCAAAATTCCCTCCTTAAGAGCTCTCAAATCGCCCAAGAGTGTAATAAATGACCCAAAAAATGCCTAAGTCTCGTTTTTAAAACTCAATGCCCAGCTGCCTCCTTCATCGCGAACGCGGAAGGGGCCTCGCGTTCGCGAAGGCAAACGGATCAGACTCCGTGGAGACTCTACATCGCAAAAGTGTCTAGGCCTCGCGAACGTAGAGGCTGGCTTGGCTACCTTTTGCAAACGCGAGGGTTGCTTCGCGAACGCAAAGAACAAAGCGGTCCAGCCAGCCCAAGCTACTCTACGCGAACGCGAGTCCCCTCAGGCGAACGTGAAGGTCACCAGCCTCAAACCTTCACGAATGTGGACTAGCTATTGCAAAGGCATAGCAAACTTTCCCCCCAGTCCCAATTCTTTCTACACGAACGCGATGGTCCCTTCGCGTTCGCGAAGAAGGAAACCAGAACTAGTATTTTCTGGTTTCTTATACTTTGCTCCGAGGGGTCCGAAACTCACCCGAGCCACTCGAGACCCTGTCCAAAGGCACCAAAAAGTATGAAAGCATAATACTGACTTGTTCAAACACTCAAAATGCGTAAAACAACAACAAAACCAAGAATCATACCTCAAACCCAAATTTAATCAAACTTTGAATTTCAAGTTTCCAAATCGCTCCAAACGCACCAAATCATACTTAAACTATTCGAAATGACACCAAATTTTGTATGCAAGTATTAAATGACATTGTGAAACTATACTCAGTCTCGAAATTCCATTTGGACCTTTATATCACCAAAATCTGCTCCAAACCAAATTTAAAGAACTTCTAAAACCTTCAAGAACCAACTTTCACTATTAGGCGCCAAAACGCTCTTGGGTCATCCAAAACCTGATCCGAACATACTCCCAAGTCTAATATCATCATACAAACTATTTGAATCATCAAATCCCAATTTCGATGTCGTTTACTCAAAATATTAACCAATGTCAAACTTGGCCCTTTAAGCCAACCTTAAGGAACCAAGTTATTCGATTTCAACCCAAAATCTTCCAAATCCCAAACTAGCCATCCCATAAGTCATAAATCAGTAAAATAAAGCACGGGAAGTCTAATTTAGGGAAACGCAATTCTAGAAAGCAAAACGACCGGTCAGGTCGTTACAGCATAATTCAAATGTAATGACTCGACCGGTCGTTTTGAGCTCTAGCACGTTGTTTGCCTATTTAATGCCTTGATTAGCTTCATTTAATGTATTATAACTTGTACATGTGGTCAAAATTGAATTTTGGAAAGTTCGGAGTTATTTCGGAAGGAAAATTCTCAATTTGGAAGCTTTAAGTTAGGAGAGTTGACCGAGGTTTGACTTTTGGGGAAATAGCTCCAGAATGGAATTTTTTATGATTTCAATAGCTTCGTATGGCGATTTTGGACTTAGGCATATGTCCGTATTTGGATTTGAAAGTCCCTAGGACAATTCAGTGCATTTTGGCGTAAAGTTGGAAAGTTGAAGTTTTGAAATATTCATAAATTTGACCGAAAGTTGGCTTGGTTGATATCGAGCTTGGATTTTGATTCTGGAAATTGGAACAGGTCAATTATGTCATTTATGACCTATATGCAAAATTTGAAGTCATTTTGGATTGATTTGATACGTTTCGGTGCAAATTATACAATTTGGAAATTTCATAACTCACAATTCGATTCGAGCTGCGATTCGTAGTTTCGGCATTGTTTGATTTGATTTGAGGCCTCGACTAAGTTTTTATCATGTTTTGGGACTTGTTGGTATGATTTGACGGGGTCTTTATCATGTTTTGGGACTTGTTGGTATGATTTGACGGGGTCCCGAGGGGCTTGGGCGTATTTTGGATCATTGGTTGAGAGACTAGTAAAGTTAAGAAATTTGGAGTATGATCATGGTCAATATCGGGTCAAGACAACCTCTTTTCAGTGTTTTGAGTGTTCTAGCAGGTCTGTAGCATATTTTATGATTGAATTCATATATGATTTGTGTCTGGGAGGTTCCGGAGGAGTTTCGGGGTGGTTTTGGATCATTTCGGAGAAGTTTGGGTTTGTTGGTTTCTAATAAGGCACTGTTGATTCGCAATTGCGAACACTATTCATCGGAGTTTACTGTTCATTCGCAAATGCGAAGTTTTTGTCCGTAAATGTGAACCTAGGCAAAAAACTTAAGGATCGAAACTTGGTCATTTTTCCATTTTTATTTTGGATTTTGAAGCTCGATTTTTGGGCAATTTTGAGGAGTTTTTCATGACTTCAACTTGGGTAAGTGTTCTATATCCAAAAGTGATTATATTTCTTGATTCCATGGATATATTCATCAATTATTAGTGAATCAACTGGTAGAAAATGAGATTTTTGGCAAAAATTTTCAAAACCGAAAAATAAAGATTTGGAGGTCGATTCATTATCGGAATTTGATAAAATTGGTATGGTTAAACTCGTATTGGAATGGGTTAATAGATTTTGTGAGTTTTATCGAGTTTTGTGCCCGTGTGCCCTGGGGTTGACTTTATTGACTTTTCGAATGGAGTTGGAAATTGTTATAAACTGATTTATTACGAGTATTAGAGTATATTTTTATTGGTTTGCATATTGTTTGACTAGTTTGGAGCGACGGGAATTGGTTTGAGGTGTTAGAGTGGAGTTGGAGCCGGTTATGCAATTTCGGAGCGAGGTAAGTTTCATGTCTAACACTGTGAGGGAAAAACTACCCCTAGATGATGTATTTGATCCGTGCTACTTGATACGGGGGCTACGTACGCACGGGGTGACTAGAGTCCATACGTAGCTAGATTCATGCTATGTCCAAGTAGACTTAGGTTCCCTCCATGCTATAACTTGTCACGACCCCGGCTTGCCCTCCGTCAACCCTCGTGATGGCACCTAGTCCTCTACGACTAGGTAAGCCTAAATTGCGGAAGATAAACCAAGTGCGGGATAAAAACAATTTAAAACAAAATGAACCTCGATAAAACAGTGTTTAAAAGTGCCGCTCGGCATACACAATAGTTAACTCTCAAACCAATACATACTTCCAAGACCCGAAAACCCATGAATCACAAGCTAAGGATCACTACACAGTCTAACTCCAGAATATCTAACAAGGGAAAAAATATAGGGGCAAATGATTAAAAGCTAGAATAGAAAGGGACTCATCGGTCTGCGGACGCGGCAGATATACCTCGAAGTCGTTGGAGCAGTATCCTCGCCTCAAAGGAGTTAGGACTGAGTTGTAGTACCTGGATCTGCACATGAAAAATATGCGCAGAAGGGGCATGAGTACACCACAGCGGTACTCAGTAAGTTCCAAGCCTAACCTCGGCCGGGTAGTGACGAGGAAGGTCAGGGCCCTACTAAGGTTAAATAAAATATAAAGATCAACAGTATAGAACATAACAGTATAAATAAGTACAGCAGTAAAATAACACAGGATGTACAGGACAGCAACAACTATACAGAAGCAAGGTAAACACAGAAAGGAATACAGCTCAGCACCAATAATAACAATCGGGGATCTCCCAGGATACCGTTCTGTAGTCCCATATGTACATATCCAATGGATCTTCTAGGATCTCGTCCCGTAGTCCAACTCATAGTGCGCGGGGATCTACCGGAATCCCGTTCCGTAGTCCCAAAAGTAAATAGCCAGTACTGGGGAATCTACAGGGTGCATTCCCGTAGTTCCATATAAATGTTCAGGGGGTTCTACCAGAATCCCACATCCGTAGTCCCAAAATAAACAGACAAGGGGGGACCTACTGGAATCCCACATCTATAGTCCCAAAATAAATACACAGCAGCAACTGGAAAATATGCAGAAATGGCAAAATTTCATATTAAGGCAACAAGTGATTCTAGCCTAGCATGCAACACAGAATTCAGATAAGGCAGGTTGAGCAAATAAAGTAATTAAGTCACTTAGACATGCTTTCCTAAGCTAACAACAGGCTTAATAGTGCAAGTAATATAAACAAGAAAGGAAACATACTAGTGATTACTTAATGAAAATCGGATTTCCAACAATTGGCACAAGTACGCACTCATCACCTCACGTACAAGGCATTTCAATTACCAAATATACCAAATCCTAAGGGGAAGATCCCCACACAAGGTTAGACAAGCCACTTACCTCGAACCGGCTCAAAATCCACCCAAAACCATGCTCTTGCCACGAGTACTAGACTCCAAATGACCAAAATCTATTCAATTCAATTTTATAACATAAATAACACTTCAAATAATTGATTCTACAAAGAAATTCTAAGCTAACACGCGAAATTAGGAAAAATGACCAAAACGCCTATCGGGCCCCCGTCTCTAGATCGGGTAAAATTTATATTTTCAGAATCCTCACGCTCTCACGAGTCTAACCATATCAAAATTATCTCAATCCAATGTTAAATTCCCAATGAAAACGCAATTTCTTGGTCTAAGAACTTTCCCCCAATTTCCACCAAAATTTCGAAATTAAAGGATGGATTTAAGTGTAGATTCATGGAAATTAGTCTAAACCAAGTAGGAATTACTTACCCAAATCGTCCGCGTGAAAATCTCTTCAAAAATCGCAATCTCCCGAGCTCCCAAATCCTAAATATGAATTATGTCTTAAACCCTCGATTTTGGCTTTTAAAAATTTGCCTAGGCAATTCCTTAATCGCGATCGCGGAAGACCAGATGCGATCGCGAAGAACAAAAACCACGCACCTCAAATTTACTCTATGCGAATGCGGAACCCCGTCCGCAAACACGATGCTTAGATCCCTCAGTTTTACGCGAACGCGGTAGGCTTTACGCGACCGCGTAGAGAAACATTTAAGAATCCACTGCCCCTGATTTCTTCTACGCGAACGCGGCCTAGTCCACGCGTTCGGGATTCAGCACTACCCCAAAGCTACGCGTTCGCATTCCTCTTCATGCGAACGTGAAGAGAAAAATTCCCTCTGCCTCACCTAAGCCTTCGCGATCACGATCCTCCCCACACGATCGCGATGAAGAAAAGTCTGCAACACATACCAGCAAAAATTTGATGCTTTTCCAAGTCCAAAAATGGTCCGTTGAGCATCCGAAACTCACCCGAGGCCCCCGGGATCTCAACCAAACCTACCAACATATCCTATAACTTCATTCAAACTTGCTCCAACCTTCGGAATGCTCAAAAAACATCAAAACACCTATTTTTCATCGGATTCAAGCGTAAGAATTTTAAAAACTCTAAAAATAGGCTTTCGATCAAAAAGTATATAAAACCTCATCCGAATGACCTGAAATTTTGCACACACGTCACATTAAACACTACGGATCTACTCCAACTTCTAGAATTTCATTCCGACCCTCGGATCAAAATCTCACTATCGAACCTGAAACTTCAAAAATTTAACTTTCGGCATTTCAAGCCTAAATTAGCTACGGACCTCCAAAATACAATCCAAATACGCCCCTAAGCCCAAAATCACCCAACGGAGCTAACGGAACCATCAGATTTCCATTCTGAGACCGTCTTCACACTGTTCCGACTATAGTTAACTTTCCAATACGTAAGCTCTCATTTAGGGACTAAGTGTCCCAAAACTCTCCGAACTCAAAACCGAACATCCGTATAGCAGAATTAAACTTGGGGAAAGCAGTTAATGGGGGATCGGAGCATTAATTCTTAAGACGACCGGCCGGATCGTGACATAACTGTACTGTTTAAGTTGTTCCTTGCCTATTAAATTCATTTATTTTATGTTACGACTTGAGATTAGACTTGCGTAGAGTGATAGACTTGCTATTGTAGAGATTTGTTGCGCTACTTCACTTAACCGCGAAATAATTGTGGTCCCCTTATGAATTTCTCTTGCGTTGTGCGTTTTCATCGAAAAGCTTCCTTAAAGTTCATAACTCACACATTTATTCATGAGTGGAGTCAAGGACCCATTAAAGCTTCTTATTCTAATGGGATCGGGTCGTTCACCTCGGCAGTATAGTATATACATCTATAGTCCGTATCGTTTGACCCTCAATAGTGCGCACATTATGATGGGATCGAGTCGTTCACCTCTGCAGGATTATGTACCACACTCTCATGGGAGCAGTTTGTTTGCCTCAGCAGTATAATAGATGTATCTATGGTTCGTGTCATTCGACCTTCGACAATGTACACATTATGATGGGATCGGGCCGTACGCCTCGATATTTCTATAAAATACTCTTATGGAATTGTACATAATATTTGACAAGAAACTAGTGTATCTGTGAGTTTTTCTGATTTGGATTGTGAAAACCTATCTGGTGAGGTCCATTATATACATATACTCCGGTTGAGGAGGTAACTGCTAATTGAGAGCTTGAGTTTATTGTTGAGAGGAGGGTTGTACCACGTATTCATACTTGTTTATTTCGTTTATTTACTCTGCCTCACATCTGTTTACTTCCTACTGTATTTGATTTATTGGACCATTAGTAAGTGTCGATGTCGACCCCTCGTTACTACTTCACCGGGGTTAGGCTAGATACTTACTAGGTACGCGTTGATTTACGTATTCATGTTGCACTTGTTGCACTTATTGTACATGTACATATATGCCTGGTGGTCTTTTCGGTGCAAATGTGCGACTATTGCGGAGACTTTACTGTGAGATGTATTCCATGTTATGATCCGCATCATACAGAGTCTCCATTAGAGTTATTTATATTCTCCTGTCTAACTTGTATTCCAGACAGATGTTGTATTTTATTAGATTTCCTAGTTGATACTCACGCACTTGTGACGCCGAATTTTGGGGGCTTCTACTGGATAATTGGTATGGTAGTCACGTAATTATTATCATTTTACCCTTTAAAATCTATTTTATTCTATTTAATTAACGGAAATCACGATTTCAAAAGTAATAAAAATGAGTAATTAAGTTAATCAATCACCGTTGGCTTGCCTGATGGTGGCGTTAGGCGCCCTCACGACCTAAGGTAAATTTTGGGTTGTGACATCAAACCATTATATACATATACTTCGGTTGAGAAGGTAACTACTAATTGAGAGGTTGAGTTTATTGTTGAGAGGAGGGTTGTACCACGTATTCATACTTGTTTATTTCGTTTATTTACTCTGCCTCACATCTGTTTACTTCCTACTGTATTTGATTTATTGGACCACTAGTAAGTGTCGATGTCGACCCTTCATTACTACTTCACCGGGATTAGACTAGATACTTACTGGATACGCGTTGATTTACGTACTCATGTTGCACTTGTTTCACTTATTGTACATGTACATATGTCTGGTGGTCTTTTCAGTGCAAAGGCGCAGCTATTGCGGAGACTTTACTGTGAGATGCATTCCATGTTATGATCCGCGCATACGGAGTCTCTATTAGAGTTATTTATATTCTCATGTCTAACTTGTATTCCAGACATATGTTGTATTTATTAGATTTCCTAGTTGATACTCATGCACTTGTGACACCGGATGGAATATTCTAATAAAGAATATAATATTTAACAAAACACACTATAATATTCTAATTTAAAATATAATATTCAAACAATATACCATAATATTCTAATTTGAAATATAGTGTTCAAACCAAATATACTTTTTTTATTTATTGTGTATATTTTATTTTACTTGTAATATTAATATGCTATATATAATAGTATACAATGAACAGTTTACTGAATAATTGTTTATTGTATACAAGAGAATAAGGACAAAGGTTTTCATAATAAAAGGCTTTGTTTAATTTTGGTCCAAGGTTCAAAACAGATGGAGTAATTTCCTTTAATTATGGGGCAAGTTTATATGGTAGTTATTGTTCTTTGACAAAATGAATATGTAGGATAATTAATTGATATGTATTACATGTAATTACATAATTGAAGTATATTGTGTTACTGTGTAAAGTTCCGTAAAAAATAGCTATCCCACGCCATTTTTACCAGGTCAATTTGTGTACCTTCGAATACTTCATCACTTTGTTTCAAGAGTCAGTTAGGGATGCCATGGGACGGGCAGGTTCACTCTTATGTGGGTACGGGTGCGGGGCGGGTTAAAATAGTTTTTAAATTTTTTTAAGCGGAATGGATTGCTAGTTCAATGCGGGTTCAATGTGGGGCAACATTAAATTTTATCTTTTTTGAAACAAAGTAATCATTTCAACTACAATTTCATATTCTTTTTCACTAGCACGAATACTATTTTGATTTATAATTAACCAATTTGCATAAGTCTCACTAAAAAGATATTACATAAGTAAAGTTATCGTATTAGTAATAGGAAATGATAGTAACCCATTTATTTTGGAAGATCAGCGTAATACTCGCTCAGTTTTATGTTTATGTGATTCTATTAAACTCTCCATTTTATAAAATAATAAAATATCAAACTAGTTTGTTTTAGAAAAAAAAATTAAAGAAAAATGAAAAAAAAATTAAGTGGGGCGGAGCAGGTTAAAAACTGAAAAAGTAACTATGTGGGGCGGGGCGGGGCGGGTTGAAATTTTTGTGGGTTTTTCCAAACCCACCCATCCCATTGCCATCGGTCAATATGTCGGATGATCGAACTGGCCCATTTCATTGTTCGGTTGGCCCAGCCTAAGTATCCTACGCGGCGCGAATTCGGATGTAATCGGGCTCCAATAGGGGTACCGAACACCGGGTGAAAAACCCAAAAAAAAAAAAAAAGTACCCAACATTTTAACCTGACGCCTAAGAGCGGTTGAACTAAATATTTTTTTGTCAAAAGTTTTCTCTTAAAAAAAAAAGATAAAATAAATAAACTATAACTTTTATATTGATAACAGTCCTGGTATAGAACATAAAATTTAATTTGTTGGTTCCTCGACATGTAAACTTGTAACGTGTGCTTCTACTTACCCGAAAAATGAGATAGTTTCGTTCTTCTAATATTCTTTAAACTTTCGAAGCACATGAAGATGTTTTTTAGCTTTAAGTATAAGCTCAAAAGAGTAGCTTCTCCAAAGAACAAGTGTTTTTAATTTTTTTGGACAATAAAACCCATATCAGAAGTTCATATATACTAAACTAATTAATAGTACGTAGGAACTTTCTAGTTCTTGGAATTATCCATTAATAAAAAATTTATAATGTTATTTCTATGTTAACCAACAATAAGCGAGAAATATTTAAGTAAAAATATTTAAAAATATAAGATAATCTGCATTTAATTATAAAAAGTAGAAGGTTCTTTTTTTTTCCTCAGCCAATTATAGTATTCAATGCAAATTTTGCTCTAATGTTTTCGACCAGTTTTGCTATAATCTTGACAAATGAATGGTATTACGAGACTCTATCGCCGGAACACTAGGTAAGGAGTTACTTGGATTGTTTATACAAGATTTCACATTTCACGTAGTTCATTTCGGTCTCCACATTAGTTAGGCTGCTAAACATTTTAATTAGAAAGCACATGACATCTCCAAATGTAGGAGTGAGATGAAAAGGAGAATGATCCAGATGTCGAATAAGAAACGGTCTAAATGTAACTCTATAATATATGAGGAATTACAAATATATAATGGTATTCTTAACGCCGGGATAGGCCGACTAAACACTCAAGTAAATAAAACCAGCATTATTATGATGCGAGTATATAGCAAAAATTCGTAAAGTAGTTGGTATTGTAGAGCGTGAAACCTAAGTTATTGATTTCCTTGACACGTAAAACTGTAGTTTATACGGATTTCTACTTTCAAAATAATAAGGTGAGGGAAATAGTTTTGTGCTTTAATAACTTTTATCTTTCAAAGCATGTGAAAAACGTATCTTTAAAAAAACGGATATTATAAAAAAAAGAAAGGAAATAATACAAATCAAATTCGGAGTAATCATTCAATCAATCATATTATTGTTTGGGAAATATCAGCGAACAATATGAATTAAAAATGTGAACATTTAAGATAGCTTATACAAGAAATTCGATTCTTTTGGTTAGCAAATTCTTTTGATATGTTTAAATATAACTCTATTGTTATTTTAAACTCTTGAAGCCCTAATATATTGCTACATAGAACACGTAAGATAGAAGTTTTTTATCTTTTAACAATAAACTATCTTTTCTTAGAGAAATGGTTAATTCCTTAAAGGATTGGGTAAAATCTTACTTGGTCAAAGATCGTGTTTATCGGTTTGCGATCATTTAGGATTCTTATCAACTTATTCAAACAAATCTAATTTGAACCAATCCCTCTTAACTAGGCATATAAAATAAACTTTTACAACTCTACATCCTTCATTCTAACCATTTCTATCACATTTACACTACCTTCATTCAAGAAAAAGAAGATTATTTATGAATATCTTTCCGTTTGTGACGTGCATTTTGGCCACATGGGCTGTGGTGGCCGTAAACGCTGGCCATGGCAGTGCACCACCAATACAGTCGCCAACTAAAGCTCCATCTCCATCGCCTTCTTCACCTTCTCCGGCACCAACGGCGGATTGCTCAACCGTTGTGATGGACATGATGCCTTGTTTGAAGTTTTTGGAGGTTGATAGCAATGACAGTAAGCCAGATACTTCTTGTTGTTCAGGATTTAAACAGGTTTTTAGATTACAGATGAATAGTTTCGTACAATGTGATAGAATAGCACTAGTTTTATAATATGTTTGCCTCTACAACAAAAACAGGTTTTAAAGAGGGATCCTGATTGTATTTGTGTTGTTTTGACTACGAGTGCTAGTTTCGGTATCTCTGTTAACATGACTCAAGCTGCCGTTTTGCCTTCTGACTGTGGAGTTTCCGCTCCTCCACTCACCAATTGTAACAGTGAGTCCCGTCGATAGCTTACTTCATTTTTTTGTTGCTTTATTTGACATAGGTGCCCATTTATTTTTATTTAATTTGCACGTAATTTTTAAATATTCAACTATTAAAGAATAGATCAATCAGATCTATCATCCAGGATATTTTGAGGAAGAAGAGATGAATAGAAAATATATTCGTGAGTAGTGACACTGTGAGAGCTTTTTAATACCCCATGAATTTTACATATGAGGGTGAAGATTTATGTATTTGACTTATTTCCTATGGTTCGAATTTCCTCTTTGCATGCAGGTACCACCACTCCTACTGCTTCTCCTGGTATATATTTAATCCCTTACTTATTTTTCCTCGTTTAAATTTTTGTTTCATCTGTGTTTTTTATTGGGTGGGGTGGGTTACTGTCACTAGATTGATCTTGACAACATTTGTATCATTAATTAATATATGTAGTAATCTATTAAATGGGGAGGCTAGCTTTAACTATTCATATATAGTAGTAGTGCCAAAGAATTTTGGAGTCATATTTTTTTGTTTAAACTCGATTAAGGGATCAATATTGGTTAACATATATCTCTGCTATGTTCTTCCTTGGACCAACCAAATTCAATCCATTTTTAGAAAAATGACACTGATCTTACTGTCCTTTCCTCTTGTTATTTACGTAATTATTTATATGTTTAATACCTGTTAAGCTGATCTATTTTATACCCCCTTTTCCCCCTTCTCTGTTAAACATTGTTTTTATGTTGTCTCTTCCATGAATGGTAGATATAGCTAGACAGGTCTATTAGGCCCCTTTAAATAAAGTGAATTTAAACATATACTCGTTATGAACTTAATTAATGAAAGGGAATTTTGACTGTTTTTGGGATCGAGAAATAGTGGGATGAATGCAATCTCTCCACCTTTAATCATCTGAGCTCTGGGAATAGAAAAACGCTTGTTAGGGAGCATTTCCCCCTTAAATCAACTTGTACAGTATGAATCTAAATTAGTCGGGCCAGTGGATTATGTACCAAAAAAAATCATATATACTCCATTACATTTAAAAAAGGAATTTCCTACGCGTCTATTCTTTTTCTCTAAGTGACAACGGGTTTTAACCATGTCTAAAAAAGAAAATCATTGTTTAGTTTTTTCATTTTAATTTGTTCTTATTATCTTTCTTTTTAAATTTTCCCAGTTAATCCTCCATCACCAGTTAATCCACCAGCACCAATTAATCCTCCATTGCCGGTTAATCCTCCATCACCAGTTGTTAATCCTCCAGCATCAGTTGTTAATCCTCCAACTCCACAGCCAGCTGCAGCACCAATTTCAAAATCGCCAGCTCCAGCACCAGCTGGCGCAGATCAAGCTCCAGTTGAAGCTCCTATTGCAGAGTCCAGTGGATCCACCATTAATCTAACATCAGCTTCCTTCTCGATGCTTCTTGTTATGGCAGCTTTCGCTTCATTAGCATAATTTTTAGACTGTCAGAAGTCGTAGCTTCTAGTGTTTAATTATTCTTTCGTTTTAGTGGCTAGACATTTTTATAAAGCACTAGCCTTTTGGTTAATTAGTAGCTAGGTAGATTATGTTTTCTTCATATAGAATTAATTAGATGTTCCTACTTCTATTCTTTTTCTACAAATAAATATTCCTGTTTTATTATTTGTTCCTCTTAAAGTTGTACATATGTGTTTTAATGGCCCCTTAGATTTTTTTTTTTGGGTGTGTGAGTGAGATATTGCGTTTATCCATTAATTTCATTTGTCAAACAATATTTTATTTTTTTCCTTAACTTTATTTTCTTAATTTTATTTCATACTAATCTCTCGACATGTGTATGCCGAACCAGGTATGCGTAGTATATGATATTGTACATAATATTAATATTCATAAGTCAAGTACCTTATTCAAACATACATTCATAAGTCAAATCGATATTGAGGAAGAGTAATTCATGTATAACGAACAAAAGGAATCAGGAGATACAAAAGAGTAACACAATCATCAATTGAATCAGACAAGATACACGCAATTCAGAAAACTTCTCTAACCTAGAATCCAACAATCTAAACTTGAATTAGAAGAATGAAGAAGGCATAATCTTCTTTAAAAAACTCCGCGTCAAATATAATCACTTACCTAATGTTCTTTTCTTTTTTTTTTTTTGAAGTTTTGGCTACAACTGTGAACCGTTATTTATGTGATATTTCTAACCTCTAGATGCCGCAGTCCCGGAAAAAGTCGTAAAAGAGAGCAGGATATAAATGAAATTACCTTGTCAAGTATTCGTTACTTTCAGAACCTTCCAAACATTTTGCAACCGTGCTCCTACTTATGCAAGTAAATGCAATTTTCTAAAGCCTAAATGTTTGACTGTTAAAATCTTTTCGAACAAATCAATTAAAGATGAAGGGGTAAATCGTAGCTGAAGATAATAAACTCTAGGATAGAAATAATAGAGAAGAGAGTTATCAATTTTCTTTTTATTCAAGGTTGGTGAGTTTTACAGAGTGCTCATGCCCCGTTACAAGGCTTTCATTCCTCTTATATATTGAGGAATCTTTCTCCCCTCCCTCCCCCCTCCACCCGTAAAAATGACATGCAAAAGACCTTTCAAGAATATTCTCGGTATCCCCTAAATGGGCTTACTCTACTGTCGAGGTCGTGTTGTTCCGTCTTTTAATACAAGGTCGTATCCTTCTGGGCGTCGACTCGCAGATGCTCAGCCATTTGTCGTGCCCACTATAGGACATGGTTGGTCAAATTCTAATCCATACAGTTAGTCCCTCCGCTTCGTCGAGGTCGCGACCGGGTGCGTCCTCGATGAGCGGAATCTATGCTTTCTTTAGGAGAAATTTGACCCGTTGGATCGTTGCGACATGGCCAACGAGAGGTGGCTATCATATTCAGCGGAGCACCAAAGAGTACACGCTACCCGGGGGTGATGTCAGCTTTACGTGTGTCATCTTTACACGGATTTTTGAGGCGAGGACTGACGGTTTGGTGCTTTGATTCTTGCGCTGATTTGAGGCCTGCCGCCTCGATTCTGGCGCCACCCAACCCTATAAATAGATGAAAGGTTTAATTATTTGAAAATCTTTAACCGTTTCTCTCTTTATAGCCTCTCATTCTTCATTGTTTGTTCTTATACTCCCTTGTTCCCGTTTCTGTTCTTCACCGAAAATTTCTTCTTTTTCATTCCCTTTGTGTTGCTGCTCCTCTGAACAATACTATGCTGAGGTCTCGTCGTACAAGTGAAGAGGTTCCTGAAGCCACTCTGTCATCCACAATGCCTCTTTCCGGCAACGGAGAAGCTGTGTCAAAAGAGGGTGACAGCCCTCTTACGGTGGAGGCATTACTATCGAGACATCCCCTATCCCGAAGTGATTTCCTCAAAGACCCACCTCCTACTCCGAACCCTGTATTTTTTGAGATGGGGAAGGTTCATCTTGATGCCCTCCGTATAAAGTATGGTATTCCTGCCTATATAGAGATGACTCTGGCAAGGGAGGATTATGTTGACGTCCACAGACCTGGGTATTGTGCTTTCTACAAGTATCCTTTCATGATCGGCTATACCCTTCCTTTCTTCCCTTTAGCGGAAGAGTTTTGTAGATTTTACCAGGTGTGCCCGGTGTAGCTTTCGCTGTACACGCTTAAGGTGCTTCTGCTATTAACTAAGTACGTAGAGTTGGTGGAGTGTAGCGTCTCTGTTTATCATCTTTTGCACCTATTCACGCCTGGCTTCCTCAGAGGTACCATGGTGCATTTGAGACTTCGTGGTACGAGAGGGCTGGTGGTCGAGACGGATGACCGGGCGAGCCGTAAGTTTTGGCACAAGTATTTCTTTATCAAGACTGAGCACGTCATTTCTGGCTCCGCCAGATTTCCAGAACGATGGAACGGAACTCGTAATTGTCGTCGTTCGTTATGTTCCCCTCTCTTCTATGATTATTATAGTCTTTGCTTACTCGCCGTTTTACAGTTATGGCCCATCTGGCTTGCCCCATTGCAGGTATCATGGATTGGGTGGCCCACCTGTTGCCTCTTATGGCGAAAACTTGGACTTGGTCAGCCTTCGTGCAACGTTATGTCCCTAGGGTCTCCTCAGGTAAATATTTGACTTACTGCCTCATTGGCCATTCGACCTTGCTCAACAGCACGATCTTTTATGACGACAGGTCGGGGAGCTTCTAGATGGAGGGCGACGGTTCCTGCCTTTAGACAAGCCGTTACTACTACGTATACGCGATTAAATTTTTTGTGAGTCTGTTCGAGAGGGTCATCCTCAAGCTATTCAACTGGGAGATTCGTCTTGAACTGTGGCCATGAGAGAAGAGGCTTCGTCGGTACCTTCCTCACATCCTTTGGATGAGTCTTCTAATGGTGATGAGCCACCGGAGAGGAAAAGGAGGAGGTTGGAGCTGGGGAGGGCGTGGCTACGGACGCCGACGGCAGTGGGGCATCCCGGACAGCCCCAGTGCCCGTATTTATGGCCGATGTCATTTTGTCGAGGAGGTCTCCCCAAGTGGAGGGAATTGGTTCGGGAGCCGGTTCAGTGCGCTCCATTGAGGGTGGCGCATCGTCTAATATTAGAGGACCTCGTATCGAGGGTGATGGTTCGAGCTCGAATATCGACCCAGAGGATGTCAATGAATTTATGGGTCGCCATACCCATGTGGAGGTTAGGGTGGACGGGTCCGACCGTCATGTAATAGTCTCGGGGAACACAACTTGTTGTTGAACAGCGAGCAGGTGGTGTCAGCCCTCGCTCCTCTATGTGCCGCTCCCGAAAGTGAGATGCTTGGAGCAATGAGAGACATGGAGTTATCTAAGAAGGTCACTGGTATGGCCCTGCAGGTAGGTTCCTTTCCTTCTCTTTTTGTCGTTTTGGTGCGATAATCATCATTTTGCATTTTGTTTTCTAACTTCTACCCTTATCTTTTGTTAGACCCTTGTCTTGGAGGTGGAGAGGGAGAGCCGTGAAAGGAAAAGGACGGGCTTTTATAAGAAGATGTCGTCGAAGTATCAGCAGTATCGGGCTAAGCATCGGGCAATGTCTGACATTTATCATCCGGATCCCGAGTTTCAAGTGTTTCGCGAGGGGCTTAAACAGCGGGAGGACCAATTGGAGCATAGGATAGAGGAGTTGAGGGAAAGGTACGAGGAGCTTGTGAGGGTTGTCGCCCGTAATAGTGAGCTGGAAGCTTCCCTTAAGGCAAAGGAGGACGAGCTCGAATTGAGCAAGGGGGTGACGGCTGAGAATGCCGACTTACAGCTGAAAGTGGACGACTTGACCGTCGAGTTAAAGGCTAAAGTAGCAGAGATTGACGGGCTTAAGGGCGAGCTGAATGTCGGAGCCGATGAGCTGGCGGCAACTATTTCTGAGTCGGTATCTTTGGAAGATGCTCTCCGCATTTCCAGGTCAGAACTTACTGGGGAGAGAGAAGCCTCTGGTCGTCAAGTCGCAGGGCTCGAAGGGAGTGTTAAGGAGTTAGAGGCGGAGTTGGCCGCACTGCAGGGACAAATGGCTTCGCTGAGGGCGGAGGAGACAAATCGATGTTCTCAACCTTCTACCTTTCGAAGAGTTACCTCTATTCCCTTGGTAGTTATTGACATATTGGACATCTTCGCTTTGATAATCATAGCACTCATTTGAATAACCACCACCATCATTGTTGTTGTCATATTGTTCACAATTACCTTGAGGATATTGCCCTCTTTGCCTCCTTTTCAACATAGAAAGACCTTCTATTGCATTGACTTGGCGTGGGTTTTGGACTTGTTGCAATTGCGCCTTTGCCAATTGATTTATAGTTGTTGTATGCTCGGAAATAGCTTGGCTATAATCGTGCAATTCCTTGTGTAAATGGATGACTGTAGGGTCACCTTGGGGTACATTTGCTCGGCTTTGCCATGACGAAGAGGTGTCAGCCATTTCATCAAGTACATCACATGCCTGTTGGTAAGAAAGTTCCATAAAGTTCCCTCCGACCAATTGGTTCACAATACATTGATTCGTGGTGTTGATGCCCCGATAAAAGGTTTGTGAATCATAGCCTCGGTCATGTCATTATTAGGGCACTCTTTCACCATTGTTCTATATCTTTCCCATATCTCGTGCAAAGGTTTTTTTGGCTCTTGCTTGAAGGCTAGAATTTCATCCCGAAGAGCCGCCATATGAATTGGAGAAAAGAACTTGGCAATAAATTTGTCCGCCAATTCATCCCATGTTGTAATAGAATGATTAGGGAGCCATTCTAACCAATCCAATGCTTTACCCCGAAGAGAGAACGGGAAAAGCCTCAAATCAAATGATTGAACAACCGGGAGCAATTTACTTACGATACTTAGTTGACATTCATAAAAAGCATCTAATGAATTATGAGTTCAATCCATCCTGTTTAGCAGAAAGACGGATATTCCTTGCTCATTATCAGACAATCACTTATTCACAAACTTCGTGTGGGGAAAATAGTTTTCATTCTCAATGCATCCTCGTACACGTTTGTCTACTTGCTACCCCAGCATGTATCCACGAACCCCTTCAAGTGCTTGTAGGCATTTTGATCGGAGGCGCCCGTGAAATAACCTCTTTGCTCGAGCAAGGTCAACATAACATTTGTGATTTGAAAGTTCCCCGCCCGGATTGGGAGAGGCACAATAGCACTGGCGTATCCTTGATTTGGTAAAACTCTGGGAGCCACTCTCGACAGTTGCGGAGGAGGGTCTGGAATATTGTTGTTCTCATTTGCATTTATATTGCCATTTCGGCCCCTCCGTGGAACTTGAGGTAAGACCTCATCTTGTTCTAGATCATCTACCTCCTCCCCCTCTATCACGTTGCCGAGAGGTTCATTTGCATTAAGAGCCATTTATACCTAATTGATCGACAAAAACAAAATTAGTAAACAAGAAAGAAAGAGAAGCAAAACACAAAACTAAATAAACAGATAGTCAACATCGTAACCTCCCCGGCAACGGCGCCAAAAAGTTGATCGTTGCCAACTCAACGCTACACTAAGGTAGGAAGAGTGGGTCGCAATAGCTTTTACCCAATATAAGGGTCGGGATCGATTTCCTCAGGGATCTAGTAATGGAGTTGGATTGTTTGTCTAGCCTAGAGATGTGTTTGTACTCCTAATGTCACTTCAAACATTTTTGGGTTTTCGAATTATAACTATTTTTATAAAACTATTGATTAACACTAAATTATGCTACGAGAATATTGCTAAGTTGTATCTAATGGGAAGAAGGGCACTAGGGCCGTGACAGTACCTAGGTGGCTAATTGATGGGTAGATGTTACTAAGGTTCGATTGACATAATATGGGCTTATGCTATAACCATTGCACAATTTTACCCACTCTCACACCTCTCGGTAGAGAAAGTGACTTTGCTCAATTGACTCTCTCGAGACCAAATGGGTAGGCAAATTAGACCAAGAAACTAGGGTTCAAGTAGGGTAATTACTCTCTCGAGGTTAAACCCGTTAATTGGGACTATCATTTCTCATGAGTCCATCCCAATTCCTTGTTGGGTCAATTTTGGGGTCATAGTCTCTCTTTCTCAAGAAGAGTACCCACAAAGCTTGAATCGGTGTTTGCAACCACCAATTCTATATTAAACATAAAATCAACCCAAGCAAACACACATAGTCAATCTAACACTAGATGGAAACACCCATCAATTACCCACACTAGGGCTGAGCCACAACCCTAGCTAATGGGTTTAGCTACTCTTGCTAGATAAAGAAATTGAAGAAATAGATGAAGAATTAAGCATATTAATTAATTGCTAAAATTAAATTACAAGAGTCTATCGTAAATGTAAAGCAAAAGTGCCAAAAATGGCTACAAAATATGTCCTCACGAGCGCAGCTTTCCACTGATGTATCTCATTACCTAAAAAATGGCAAAATATTCTATTTATACTAGGCTGGAAAAACTGGACAAAAATACCCCTGTGGGGTCAGTGCGGGCCGCATTAAATGGACCACGGCCGCACTAGGCTCACTCCTGCTTCTCTGAACTTGGACTCCGCGGACCGCATATAACGGACCGCGGCCGCGGAGGGAGCTGGCATGGTCCGCGCAACCACGACCGCGGACCGCATGGCACTGGCTTTGCAAACTTCATCTCTCTGAACCTCATGACCGCGGACCATACAAAATATTAGTGCGGCCGCGGAGCCTTCACCATGGACCGCGAGATGTGTACCGCGGCTGCGCTTCTTCTAGCCTGATTCACCAACTCTCTGAACCACCTAGTGCGGCCACATTCCACTTTGTGCGGTCCGCACTAGGCCTTCTTTTCTTAAATTTCTTGGTCTTTGATACTTGAGTAGGTTTCACTCCTTTTTGAGCCAATCTTTGACATTTCGTCACTTTGTCGATCAAACCTGCGATCAAGCACAACTTGTGAGCCTTTTAGAACTATTTTGCAACAATATATGATCAAAGCATAGGCAAGTAGGGGCATAAAACATGTTAAAATCCTAACTTATCAACTCCCCCAAACTTAAACCTTTGCTTTTCCTCAAGCAAACAAAATAAGACTCACCCCTTAAAGGAGAATCCAAGTAATTCCAGTTGTCCTAAAGTAACCTCAACAAGCATCAATTAGGACTAACAATTCCCTCAATACGAATGGATCATTAATAAAATTTAAACTTTGAAAAACTATGGATCAAGTGTGACACAATAGCATCAAGAATTGACTCATTACATCAAAAAACTCTATCAATTACTTTGGTCGTTGTGGACCCCAAACTCACACATCCTTAACTCTCCCTAAGCAAACCTCACCTTTTAGAGTATAAGCACACAAACCGAGGTTAATGGGAAGTCACTCGTCTCTCTCTCAAGGAAAGGTCACAAGTCCGGCTCTAAGTACCATATGCTTGACCCTCATGTAAGTATCCACTAATGCGAGCGTCATCCAACTCAAGATCATATAGGGCTTTTGTGGAGTCAATATGAAGGCTTTTGGTTCAGGGTAGGAAACGTTGTTTACATCTTCCCTTAAGCACTTCTTTTGATTCATTATGGCACAATTCTCTTTGATTGTTTGAGTATTTCACTTCTTTTCAAGGGGTTAGAGACACATTGTCACTCTTTCTTATGCAATTCCAAGCATTTCTCCTTTTTCTACTTTTTTTTTCCACACCTTTTTCACTTTTGTTTTTCTTGAATCCCGTTTTATTCTGTGCACATTGGGCTTTCTTTTTGTCTTTTTCTTTTCTTTCTTTTTCATCGCCTTCCTTTCCTTTTGCTTTTGTTCCTTTTATCACTTTGTTTCCTTTCTTGTCTGTCCCCCCCCCCCAAACTTAGACTTTTGCCATTACTTAAGGGACGATTTGAGTTCCAAGAGAGGGTATAATTTAGAACGGGTATAGGCTTGTAGCATTGGTTCTTGAAAGAAAATGGGTTAAGGCTCAAAAGGGTTAGCTAAGGATTATATCATTGGTAGGCTATGGAATTGTTTAACTATTTTTTGGATCAAGGAGAGCCTATAATCTCTTCTCAAATAGAATTTCACTCAAAATTTTGCCTCAACAAACATTCAGGCAAGTTCTAGATCATTGGCTCGAGACTTGGACTCACAATTCGATTTCTCACCATGCACACTCAAGGATTGCTAAAGACATAGAGTCAGGGGCCCACAACAACCTTAGACACGATTGAGTATACAATAGTCCCGAAAGACCACATGATGTTTGTTTGGTCAAAACAAGAGACTCAAGGTCACTACTTTCACCATCCTAAACACAACCCCTTGTCTTTGACCATGGGATCAAAGGCAAATGTGTTAGGCCCAAGTGAAGCTTTGCTCGAGGTACCCTTAACTATAAACTACTAAAAACGAGAGAAAAATCAAAAACGGACTCAAACCCTTAAGAAGGTTGTCACGCCATCCATCATCGGGAAGAGCCACTCGGTTCGCACAATACTCCACCCTTGGAAAGAACCGTGGCATTAAGAAAACCAAGGGTTTATTGAAAGCACCAAAACCGAAACAAAAAGGCTGTGAGCCTATCTACTAAGCTAAGAATGAAAAATTTGTACGAAAATAGAAAATAGAATGAATATTTACAATAGGGGATTAGAATATACAACGGAGGATGAATATATATACAAAAATGTAACTTTATATACAGACCAAAGAGAAGATAAAAAATACGATAAAAGTAACTAAATGTAAAGATATATACAGACCAAATAAAAAAATCAACATAAACATAAACTAAGTCAACTAATATATACAATCATCCGGATAAAAAGTAGGGCGCATCCCCATAAATAAAAGCTAGCATTGTCCTCATGCCAACTATACAAATAAGCATCAAGAAATCAAAAGGAAAGGATATAGGAGCTCCCTAAGCCTCGTCTGTTTGCATGGGAACATGAGTGGTCCCCTGGTCTTCTGTATGTGCGGGAACCTCACACTGGTTCCCAGTCTCCTGCTGCTCAGCTGTTGGGACTGGGGCCTGGACCTGTATGGGATGAATATCTGAAACATCTTGTGGCTGACTGGGGGAAAACCTCCAGTGGGTCCGCCAACTAGATGATCGCCTCATCTGCACTAGGAAGCTTCCTCTTCTTCTTTGGAAGCCTCTGTGTCTGCTCCTGCTATGGCTCTGCTACTGATGCTGCTGCTGGGGGGTGGATCCTCAAATAGCAAGTCTAAAGGCAGCTGGTCTGCCATCAGTTTGTCAATATCCTCCCTCAGCGCCTTCACAGACTCCTTGGAAGCCTGTTTTTTTCGCAGCTTCTTGTGTTCCCTGGCAAGCTCCTTCAGGGCCTTGCCATGTGAATCCACTGCCTTAGCCAAGGAGCCTGAGAATCGAGGATCTTTTGCTGGTTGGCAAGAATCTCCTTAAGTGAATCCTTGATAGACTGGGCACATGCACTGGCTGTGGTGCCGACTGAGCCGCAATGGTAGAATTCAAGGTGGACAACTTGGATGAAGCATTCGCCATCCAGTTGTTCAAGCTATGAAGTGTTTGGCTCAGCTGGTGGGAGGTGATAGGATGAGCCCGAGAAGATGGAATCCCTGGACCAGCTGAAGTCGAGGGACTAGCAGGAGTGGAAGGTCCGGGAGGCATGTCAGCAACTGTGGAAGTAGGCTCAGTGGAGGGCTCTAGCGCAACTGGCTCTTCAGACTGGCCGGTTGGGGCAGAAGCAAGCAGTGTCATACCCCTTTTTCCCACCCCCCCAAAGATAAGATATACGGATTTGTGGGTTAAAAAAAATTTCAATTAAAGTGACAATTTTGAAATAGGGATTATTTTGTTTACAGAGTCGCCACTTGGAATTGATGTTTTAGGTGTTCCAAGTCACCATTTATTTGAATCCCTATTCAAAGGAAGATTTAACTCTTTTATATCAATCCGCAAAAAATAAAGTTCGGGTAAGGAATTTTGTTAACCGGGGAGAAGGTGTAAGGCATTCCCCCCGAGTCCCGTGGTTCTAGCACGGTCTCTTTATTGACTTAAAACTTGGCTTAAAATAATTTTGGATAAACTATGCTTTATTGGATTTCTATGTTTTACCTATCCGTTTTTATTTTTTGATTATTGGAATTATTTAAAAAAATGATTTGGATAATACTACGTTGTTATAACCACGTTACGCAAGTGAATGCGTGATCAAATAACAAAATTAATTAACTTATCATAATTGTGCCTCACAAGCAAATCCGAAATCTTAACAATCAATTATTTGTAGTACTTTTTAGAAATTACTACATTTGAGAAAATTAATTCTTGAAGATTATTTAAAAAAAGGTTATCTATCGCGCCACGCAAGCGAATCCACAATTTAGCAAACGATTGATTAAAAATTAACTAGAACTAAATGGGTATGTCATGAGATTATTGAATTAATTTATTAAGTGTTAAACATCACGCTTCGCAAGTGAGTCTATGAATTAAAAAGGTTAAAGCGTGCCTACTAATTGCTTAAGGTTTAAAATAATTATTAAGGTGATTAAATTATTAAATCATTTTAGTTACCAAAAACAATATGATTCTTATGAAAATTAATTAAGTTTAAACAAGCTTTGATGCTAGAATAAAAAAGAAAAAGGGCAAGCTGCTGACCCAACCCAAGTGCACGGCCTAATTCAATTCATTATAATGGAAAGGAGAAAATAATATTATCAAAAAAAACCTAAGGTGGCATGCTACATCAGTTGGAAGCCCATGTGTCGTTCCAACATTTTCTTTTCTTTTCTTCGAGAATCAATTTTATAAGCCTATAACTTCTTTAATCTAAAACCAAAATCATATGGTCCGACACTCTACACCTATGCGTGTGTTCAACTTAAACTAATCTTCTTAACATGCAAACTCTAAGATAAAATCACATAGGCACACCACTAACTTGCTAATTCAAGAGAACTCAACAATGCTAATTTAACAAAAGAGAAGCTAACAAAATAAATAAGACTCACATCATCATCACCTATTATTATAAGATAATAACTATATATTCTAAAGCTTAGTAAATGCATTAATCCTTAAAACAAATCCTGGATCCAACAAAAGTGATAACATTTATAAGTTCTGATGCTCAATGGTTCTGACAAAGCTTTAATACCATTACTTTGAATTGACATTAAAGCTAGACTTACTATTGGAAACCCAGAATTTTGCAAAATGGAATAGACAGAACCAGCATTCACAACCATACTAAATAACTTAAAAGAAAACCAAAGCTATCAGTAATGAGCTATAAACTCCATACTCAGGTCCAAGATGTTACTTTAAATAGCAGGACATCCAGTAAGTATATCAGTGGCAATTCTGAAATTACAACACTATCGAACTCAGCCCAAAAGCTTAAACCAACAGCAACAATCAGGAGATTTTAACCCAAGGAAATGACTCAGAAGCACCTTGAGCCCCGATAAATTCAAAGAAGAAAGAATCCCAGGACTAAACTCTAAGAACTTTAGTTTCTTGAAAGATTTTCTTTCTTTTTTAGGAATCTCACACAAAAGCACTCAAATTTCAGCTTACTTTCTATATTTTTAGCTGCTGATTTTTTTCCAGTTTTTGTGTTTTCTTAGAGTGTAAAGGATGATGGCTAAGTATGTTAGAGTGTGTCCTCAAGTGTGAAAGAATGGCCTCTTTAAGTAGGAAAAATAAGTCCTTTTGGACAGATTTTGATTTTCCAAAAATCTGTCCAAAAGGACTAACTTTTTTGTGCCAAAACAGTTATTTTTTCACCAAATTCTGACACAAAATAGAGCAGTTGCATTTCCAGCATGTTTAAACAGTAAAATACCCAACAAACACGTACTTTAAACTCAAGTTTTCAGCTTTTATCTCTTCATGACTGAAATTCAGCTTATATACTCAAACTCTAACCAAATATGAACTAGCAAAGTAGAAACAAGACTCAAAATGCAATCGAACTAAGTATTCAGACAAATTAGATTAGAACGAATTCGATAAATGAGAACTAACAGTGGGCGATTCAAATAAGAAAACACTGCCCAAAACAAATTTAATTGAATATTGGTAAACTATCGAACAACGAGTAAAATCAACTAACTAAACGACTAACTAAGTGAACGATTCAACTAACATTAACAACTAAGATAAACAAAACTAACTAATCAATAACTAACTTGAAACTCTAATTAGAGTGATTCATCAAAACAGAAATTAAAGGTGCAAACTAAACGTATCACTATCAAAAATCAGAAATTAGTGAGGTGATGAAGGTTATACAAAAACCATAATAAAAAATCAAAATTTAAACTTAAAAAAAAATGACACAAAAACAAAATCAAAACTTTAGAGGAAAGGATAAAGGTTCGAGGTTTTTACCAAGTTTCGGGCTTTCGACGTTGAATCGATAAAAGAGATGATGTCGAGGATGCCAAGTGGTGATTGTTCGACTTCGAGGCACATGTTTCTTCTTGGCAGACACTAAATAATAGATTTAGACATCTTGCCAAAAGTAAACAAGCGCCTTTGGTCGAAAAGAAATAAAAAAGATAGAGAAAGCAGCAGCGGCAGAGGCGGCAGGCAGTGGGGTGGTCGCCGGAGGTGGTTGGCAGGCAGTGGGGTGGTCGCCGGAGGTGGCTGGCCAGTGGCGGTGCATTGTTTGGGGGTGAAACCAACATAGGATAATATATCACGTGGATTTATACACGCCTATGTAAGTATTTTATGAAGGAAATGTCTAAAACTCGACAAATTTACAAAATAAATTGGGCTAGGCTTTCGGATTTTTGTTTATTCGTGGAGTTTGGGTGGGATTCAAAGGAATTGGTTTGTGGATTTGGAAAGAGGAGGTTGAAATGAGTAGGGAGTGAAATTTTGGTGGTGTTTGAGGGGCTCCGCCGCCGGTGGCGAATTCCGGCGGGCGCCGCCGCCGTGGATGCCTTGCGGCAGCAGAGAGGAAGGGAGAGAGTGAGGAGAGGAGTTTAGGGTTTGGTTTGGGTATAAATGAGGCTATTTTCTGATTTTTGGAGCCTTATATTTGGAGTGGGAAATGGATCTAGGACATTGGATCAAGAATAATGGAGGGATGAGATTGACCTCTGGGTCACTAAGTGAAACGACGTAATTTCAAGATTCTACATCGTTTTGAGCTCTTTCTCGGCCAACCACCTAATGGACCGGGTATGGCCGAATTGGGCTCAAATTTTGGTCCAATTTTAATTAAAATACACTAGTCCAATCCCTACCCCATTTATCAAATTTAGTCCTAAAGAAAATATATAAGTAGAAAGAAAAAAAATCTTTTTGGAATATATAATTTAAAGATGCAAACTAAAATATACAAATAAAAGGTAAAAATATTTTTGGTATTTTTAATAAAGGAAATGCAATATAAAAAAAATGCACAAATAACTAAAAATCATCCAAATACTAGTATTTCTAGGAGAATTAAAAGCATGCAAAAATTAGGCATTCACACCTGCCCCTCTTTGCTCGAGAACATGAAGAGTTTTCGTGCAAAGAAAAGTGAACGTCATGGCTAATTTTTGCTCACATATCACTCCAATGAAAGCATTTTTTATTGAAAGAAAAAAAAGTGACTGAATCTTGCTTCTGAGGTTGCCTACATATCCTTGGCTATAAAGGAATCAGGTCTGTGTAGTTCTAGAAAAATTTGATAGCTGGGACTACCGGACACTAGAGTTAAGTCTGTTGTTGCTGCTGTTGTTGTTACTCGCTTCTTACATCAAAAGAAAAAGAGAAGAGCACTATATATGTCTACAAACTAAGAGTACAAAATTCCTATCTATTTGTCTTCTGGAGTCAAATCTTGATTCTTGACTTGCTCGCTTGTGTTGACCTTAGATTGGATCTTGATGCCTTTTTGAAGAAAAGATTATGGTTTGTTCTTGATTGCTTGATTTCCTTCTCAAAACTTGAGAAGATGAATCTTGAGAAGCTGGGTTGCTGACACATTATCAAAGTTAACTCCGACTATCTTGTGATTGAAGGAATTCTTTTTTCTGATGAGAAACTGAAACTGTAAGCTTTAATCGTCACTTGTGATATACGGCAGAGCCTGCAAAGCCATCAAAGACAAACAAAAACGAACAAAAATTTTCTGCCCCAGTCTGGCACTAGAAAAATTTTGTGAGTTATTAGAGAAATCTGTAAATTATCTAATTTATTGAAAAGGCAGACAGAAACAGTAGTATAAACTAGCTAAAAGAGATAAAATTTGGTAACGAATGATTGTGTAACCAGGGATCAGTATCCTGTACTACTGAAAGGAAATGTAACCAGGGGCCGGTACCCTATTTTACTAGAAGGAAATAGAATTAAGTGTTAGCACCATGTATTATTGATAAAGTGTTGAATCCCTCTAGGTGAAAAATGTTCTACTTGAGTTAAACTGTATTAAACAACCTGAGCGAATATTACTTCTATCCGGAACTATAAGCGGGATCCCTCTAGGCAAAACGATTCTACCTGAGTTAAACTGCGTAAAACAACCTGAGCGAAGAGTACTTCTACCCGGAACTATAAGCTGGATCCCCCTAGGCGAAATGGTTCTACCTGAGTTAAGCTACGTAAAATACCCTGAGCAAAGAGTACTTCTATCGAAAATATGAGCTGGATCCGCTAGGTGAAACAGTTCTGCCTGAGTTAAGCTACGTAAAACAACCTGAGCGAAGAGTACTTCTACTCGGAACTATAAGCTGGATCCCCCTAGGCGAAACGGTTCTACTGAGTTAAGCTACATAAAACACCCTGAGCGAAGAGTACTTCTACCCGGAAATATGATCTGGATTCCCCTGGGCGAAAGGATTCTACCTGAGTTAAGCTACGTAAAACACCATGAGCGAAGAGTACTTCTACTCGAAAATATGAGTTGGATCCCCCTAGGTGAAAGGATTCTACCTGAGTTAAGTTGCGTAAAACACCCTAAGAGAAGAGTACTTCTACTCGGAAATATGAGATGGATCCCCCTAGGCTAAAGGATTCTACCTGAGTGAAGAGTACTTCTACCCGGAAATATGAGTTGGATCCCCCTAGGTGAAAGGATTCTACCTGAGTTAAGCTGCATAAAACACCCTAAGCGACTTCTACTTGGAAATATGAGCTGGCTCCCCCTAGGGGAAAGGATTCTACCTGAGTTAAGCTACGTAAAATACCCTGGGCGAAGAGTACTTCTACCCGGAAATATGAACTGGATCCCCATAGGTGAAAGGATTCTACCTGAGTTAAGCTGCGTAAAACACCTTAAGCGAAGAGTAGTTCTACTCGGAAATATGAGTTGGCTCCCCCTAGGTGGAAGGATTCTACCTGAGTTAAGCTACGTAAAATACCATGAGCGAAGAGTACTTCTACCCAAAAATATAAGTTGGATCCCCCTAGGTGAAAGGATTCTACCTGAGTTAAGCTGCGTAAAACACCCTAAGCGAAGAGTACTTCTACTCGGAACTATGAGCTGGATCTCCCTAGGTGAAAGGATTCTACCTGAGTTAAGTTGGATCCCCCTAAGTGAAAGGATTCTACCTGAGTTAAGCTACGTTAAACACCCTGAGCGAAGAGTACTTCTACTCGAAAATATGAGCTGGATCCCCCTAGGCGAAATGATTCTACCTGAGTTAAGCTACGTAAAACACCCTAAGTGAAGAGTACTTCTACTCGAAAATATGAGCTGGATCCCCCTAGGAAAAAGTATTCTACTTGAGTTAAGCTACGTAAAATACCCTGAGCGAAGAGTACTTCTACCCGGAAATATGAGCTGGATCCCCCTAGGTGAAAGGATTCTACCTGAGTTAAGCTACGTAAAATACCTTAAGCGAAGAGTACTTCTACTCGGAAATATGAGTTGGATCCCCCTAGGCAAAAGGATTCTACCTGAGTTAAGCTACGTAAAATACCCTGAGCGAAGAGTACTTCTACCCTAAAATATGAGATGGATCCCCCTAGGTGAAACGGTTCTACCTGAGTTAAGCTACGTAAAATACCCTGAGCGAAGAGTACTTCTACGCGGAAATATGAGCTGGATCCCCCTAGGCGAAAGATTCTATCTGAGTTAAGCTACGTAAAACACCCTGAGCGAAGAGTAATTCTACTCGAAAATATGAGTTGGATCCCCCTAGGCGAAAGGATTCTACCTGAGTTAAGCTGCGTAAAACACCCTAAGCGAAGAGTACTTCTACTCGGAAATATGAGCTGGATCCCCCTAGGCGAAAGGATTCTACCTGAGTTAAGCTACGTAAAATACCCTGAGCGAAGAGTACTTCTACCCGGAAATATGAGCTGGATCCCCTAGGCGAAAGGATTCTACCTGAGTTAAGCTACGTAAAATACATGAGCGAAGAGTACTTCTACCCGAAAATATGAGCTGGATCCCCCTAGGTGAAAGGATTCTACCTGAGTTAAGCTGCGTAAAACACCCTAAGCGAAGAGTACTTCTACTCGGAAATATGAGCTAGATCCCCCTAGGCGAAAGGGTTCTACCTGAGTTAACCTACGTAAAATACCCTGAGCGAAGAGTACTTCTACTAAGAACTATGAGCTGGATCCCCTTAGGTGAAAAGGTTCTACCTGAGTTAAGCTACGTAACTAGAAGGTGTGATCAATAGTGATGCATGCTGAAAATAAAAGAAAATGGAAATTTTAAGGAGCTTACGTTTGGTGACATTCATTCTTTTAGAATCGCCATTCTGCAGTGCTTTGTTCCTGCTTCAAACAAAGAAAAATTTGTGAGTTTTCAAATTGGTGGTTGGTTTGTGGCCTTGATCTCTTGATGCCTTGAGTAGTTTGATTCACGGCCACTGCTGTCGAAGAACCGATTTGTCAGCGTGGTACCAAGATGCTCGACTGCTCTGTATCATTTTCTGGAGACCTTGGTTTTCTAATGTTGCCTCCAATTGTTTCATACCTAGATGTCCATGGTACTGCTACCCTTATCTCTAAGGCAACACAATTTTTCTTTAAAATCAGACTCAGTTGTCTTGCACCCAGTATCAGTTTGTGTCCGTAGTGCTTATCAACTTTTCTCATGAAGCAGGTCCTGCTCATGCGACTTTTTAGCTTCTTTGAAACAATTTGTTCGCCTTAATGAATGAGATCACAGATGGATTCGTGGCTTCGTCAATACCATATATGCCCTAAATTGTGCTCAATATTACGGGGAAATTGTAGCTAGTTTTGCAGCCATTTCTTTGCTTCTTTTTGAAGCAGGATTAGACCAAAAGGGACTCAAAGAAAAAATATGGGTAAAAACAAAATAATAATTGAAAGTGAAAGAAAAAAAAAGAACTATGCTTAAACAAAAGGTGTCCCTTTCGGGGAAAAGAATAGGGAGACTTATCTGGAGGTATGTGCTGACTTCAATGAATCATGACATGCATTTTGGACTGGACGCCTAATCCGTCTAAGCTGTCTAATTCTCAAAATCCGCCACAAACGTTCAGCTTGAATTTGTCTTGGTTGTGCTCATACCGGAGAATCAAAGACCCTCATTCGGCTAGAAGCGCCTTTTGCAGGTTTTCGCTAACTAACCTCTCTCATTTCTCTACTAATTGTCGCCTTATGGTGCCCATCTAGGTTTTCACCAATAAGACTCTCTCATTTCTCTGCTCATTGTTGCCTTATAGTGCCCGTACGGGTTTTCACTAATAAGACTCTCTCATTTCTTTTTTTTTTCTTTTTCTTCTTTTTTTTTCTTTTTTCTTTTTCTTTTCTTTTTCTTTCTTTTTTCTCTTTTTTTTTGACTAAGATACTATATGAGGGAGGTTACCCAACGCCTTTGGCATGGGGACTTCAAACATTCTAAAAAAAAACATCAATCGGAAGTTCTTCAAAGGTAAAAAGGCAAAATGAACCTTGAACTCAATTACAACTTTTGGAACCATTTTTTTCAGAAAAACCGTGAAATAAAACAAACTTCTGCCCCAGTTTTAGAGTATGGGGGATATGGATTTTTTGTTCTGATGGGACCGAACCCAGGGTAAAGCTGCCTACATATCCTTTCGGAATCAGGTCGGACATAGTTCAATGACTTAGATATCTGTTATTTGCTTTCTTTTTTTTACAAGTACACAGGTTCCAAAAAGTGAGAAACAAGGAAGACAAATACGGCTCAAAAGGATTAACAGAAGGGGTGACGCCTATTTGGAATAGCGAGCAAATGATAGCCTTCATCACTTCAATCTGAGAAAATCAATGCGTGAAAATTCTATAGTGGGTATATATCAGACATAATATCTTTTGACTGCATCTGCGTTAATAGTCATGTCTGGTACCCATCCTTCTTCATCTATCAAGTGCAAGGCCCCTTTTGGTAACACTTTCTTGATGATGTAGGGTCCTTGCCAGTTCGGGGCAAACTTTCCTTTAGCTTCTACCTGGTGTGGAAGGATGCATTTCAAAACCAGCTGGCCTACCTCAAACTGCCTTGGCCGCACTTTCTTATTGTAAGCGCGTGCCATTTTTGCTTGTATAACTGGTTGAAACACACTGCTGCTAGCCGTTTTTCACGATCAACATCAGTGTCTTTAATCTCTGATTCCACAATAATGCGGAGAGAGGGAATTTCAACTTCAGCGGGTATTACAGCTTCAGTTCTACATACAAGCAGATACGGAGTTGCACCAACAGATGTGCAAACAGTCGTGCGGTATCCCAACAGAGCAAAAGGAAACTTTTCAAGCCATTGCCTGGAACCTTGGATCATCTTCCTAAGAATCTTCTTGATGTTCTTGTTTGCCGCTTCAACGGCTCCATTGGCTTTTGGCTGATAAGGTGTATAATGGTGATGCATGATTTTAAATTGTTCGCATACCTCCTTCATCAAATGACTATTTAGATTGGCTGCATTATCAGTGATAATGGTCTTCGGGATACAAAAGCAACAAATGATGTTGGAATGAACAAAGTCTACCACTACTTTCTTGGTGACTACTTTGAAAGTGACGGCCTCCACCCACTTGTTGAAGTAATCAATTGCAACCAAAATGAATCTTTGACCATTTGAAGCCTTTGGATCGATCGGCCCAATGACATCCATTCCCCAAGCAATGAAAGGCCAAGGAGAGGACATGGGATGGAACTCTGAAGGAGACGAGTGAATCAGGTCACCATGAATCTGGCATTGGTGACACTTGTGAACAAAACTGAAGCAATCTCGCTCCATCGTAAGCCAATAATACCCTGCCCGCAGAATCTTCTTCGCCAAAACATATCCATTTATGTGAGGTCCGCATACCCCTGAATGCACTTCACTCATGATATGCTCTGCTTTTGTAGCATCTATGCATCTCAACAAGTTTAAATCTGGGGTCCTCTTGTACAGAATTTCCCCATTCAGAAAGAAACCACTAGCGAGCCATCTTACAGTTCTTTTTGGATCTCCTTTAGCATGTTCTGGATATTCTCTTGTTTTCAGGAATCGTTTTATGTCATGATACCATGGTTCACCATCTGGTTCTGTCTCAATTGTATTGTAGTAACCGTGTTGATTCCGAACATGGATTTCTAGTGGATCAATATGAGTGTTGCCTGGATAAGGGAGCATCGAGGCTAAAGTAGCCAAGGCATCGGCTAGCTCGTTGTGAAACCTAGGAATGTACTTGAACTTGATGGATTTGAATCTTTTGTTCAAGTCTTGCACACATTGTTTGTACGGAATAAGCTTGATGTCCCGAGTCTCCCATTCGCCTTGGGCTTGCCGAATAAGCAAGTCAGAATCTCTCATAACCAATAGTTCATGCACATCCAGATCGATAGCCATTTTCAAACCCATGATACAAGCTTCGTATTCTACCGTATTATTGGTACAGAAGAACCGAAGTCGTGCCGTTGCAGGGTAATGATGTCCAATAGGTGATATGAGGATTGCCCCTATCCCAACTCCTTTGATATTGACAGCCCCATCAAATTACATTTTTCATACAGGGTGATCGTCTGGAACCCCTTCCTCTATTGTGTTGAACTCTTCGTCTGGGAAGTATGTGCTAAGTGGCATGTACTCATCATCAACTGGATTCTCTGCCAAATGATCTGCCAAAGCCTGTGCTTTCATTGCGGTGCGAGTGACATAGACGATATCGAATTCTGTGAGCAGGATTTGCCATTTTGCGAGCCTGCCAGTGGGCATTGGCTTTGGGAATATGTACTTCAAAGGATCCATTCTAGATATGAGGTAAGTAGTGTAGGCCAAAAGATAATGTCTCAACTTCTGAGCGACCCAAGTCAAGGCACAACATGTCCTTTCTAGAAGGGTGTACTTAACCTCATAACTGATGAACTTCTTGCTCAAATAATAGATTGCCTATTCCTTTTTGCCTGTTGCATCATGTTGCCCCAGAACGCATCCAAAGGAATTATCCATCACCAATATAAAAACAAAGGCCTACCAGGTTCAGGTGGGACCAGTACATGGGGTTTTGACAGATAATCTTTGATCCTGTCAAAAGCTTTTTGGCAATCATCCATCCACTTAATAGCGGCATACTTTTTCAGCAACTTAAAGATGGGCTTGCATGTGGTTGTGAGCTGAGCAATGAACCTACTGATGTAGTTCAACCTCCCGAGCAAACTCATGACTTCCTTTTAATTCTTCGGGGGAGGCAGATCTCGAATGGACTTTATCTTAGATGGATCCAGTTCAATGCCTCTTCGGCTGACTATAAAACCGAGGAGTTTCCCATATGGAACCCCAAACGCACACTTGGCTGGATTAAGCTTAAGGTCATACCTTCGAAGTCGTTCGAAGAACTTTTTCAAATCACACACATGATCAACATGTGTCTTTGATTTTATGATGACATCATCGATATATACCTCAATCTCTTTGTGCATCATGTCATACAAAATGGTGGTCATGGCCCTCATGTAAGTTGCCCCTGCATTCTTTAAATCGAATGGCATGACCCTGTAACAATAAGTACCCCATGGAGTGGTGAAAGCGGTCTTTTCTACACCATCCTCATCCATTAGAATTTGGTGGTACCCAGCATAGCAATCCATGAACGATTGTATCTCATGCTTTGCACAATTATCTACAAGAATGTGGATATTTGGTAAAGAAAAATTATCCTTTGGACTTGCTTTGTTCAAGTCTCTATAGTCAATACAGACTCTGGTCTTTCCATCTTTTTTCGCCACAGGCACAACATTCGCCACCCAGGTGGTGTATCAGACAGCTCTGACCACATTGGCGCTTAGTTGCTTCATTATTTCCTCTTTGATTTTGTCACTCACGTCTATTTTAAATTTTTGTTGCTTTTGTTGGACTGGTGGAAAATCAGGATATGTAGGAAGCTTATGAACCACTAGATCAACACTTAAACCCCGCATATCATCGTAAGACCAAGCAAACACATCTCTGTATTCAAATAAAAGTTGAATCAAGGTATCTCTGGTTTTTTGTTCAGTGTGAATGCTTATCTTTGTTTCTCTGCCTTCTTCATGACTTCCGATATTAATCGGCTCAGTTTCATTGAGGTTAAGCTTAGGCTTGTTTTCAAATTGTTCCAACTCTCTTTTTATTTCCTCAACAACCTCATCTTCATCATAGTCAACCTCTTGATGCATTATTTCTATATTAGACAGCTTTTTAAGATCTGGCGCGTGAATTCTGCATACATGTCAGGTTATTAAAGCCCCATTAACAAAATTAAAATAGAAATAAAATGACAAGAATTAGGAAAAAGAAAAGATACGAAACTTAATAGGAAACTGAACTGCATTTCATTGAATTCGAAAGGATAAAAGGGTTAATATCAAAACATGACAATCATACTGAGATGTTTGGATTACAACCCTGAAAGTAACCCAAAATACAAACAAAAAAAAAGCTGCAAAAGCAAACTACCAAGACTCCTTCCTTGTGAGGAGAGGAGTTGCTTCCCAGTTGGTGAGCATGGTGTCTGGGTCAATTAGTTGCATATCGGCATGATTAGTGCCTTCACCAGCCTGGATCATATTCACTTTAGAAAACATTTGGTTGAGGCCATGGCAAATTTCATCAATGTTTGCATGCACCGAGGAATTTTGACCCTCTTGGAGTCGTGGCTTGACAAAAGTGTAGAAAATGTAAGGGATAGGTTGTTGTAAGACCCATCCATGCTTTTTGCGGTGCTTGGCTTTGTTTTTGTCTGCTTGTGTTGGCCTAAAGCCTAAGCCAAAAGTACCCTAGTTACTGAATGGAGAAATAGGCTCCGAAATTCCTTGCAATGATGCCCCCAAGCCTTTTCCTAGCTCATAACCTTGTCTCAACATAACTGCAGGCACCATTACAGATGTGGCGGAAAGACGAGGATGCAGAATGGGGTTTCCTTCCTCAACATGGTCCACAACAACCACTTCAAAAGCCTGATAGACAATGGACTCACACCCTTCCTTGGCCTCAATATAGGGGATTAACGGGTCTTTATAAATGGAAGACTCGTCTTCCCAGTGAACAATAATTTCTTGTCTGTCATGTTCGAATTTGAGCATCTGATGCAAGGTGGACGGCACAGCTCGGGCCGTATGGATCCATGGCCTTCCAAGAAGAAAATTATAAGAAGTGACCATGTCCACTACTTGGAAGACAATCTCAAAGTCAACCGGCCTAATCGTCATGGTGAGGTTGATCTCCCCAATGGTATCTCTTGTTGAGCCATCAAAGGCCCAGATGTGAACATTGTTGGGTCGGATTCTATCTGTATTGATCTTCATGCTTTGCAAGGTAGAGAGAGGGAATACATCTACACTTGGCCCTCCATCAACCATGACTCACTTTACATAATGCCCCTCACATTTGACCATCAAGTTCAAAGCCATATTGTGCCCGGCTCCCTCCTCGGGAAGTTCATCATCAGTAAAGGAGATTCTGTTCACCTCAAAAAATCGGTTGGCCATCTTCTCTAACTGATTCACTATGGTCTCCTCTGAGATATGTGTCTCATTCAGGACCTTGATTAGTACACGGGAATGCTCTTTGGAATGTATGAGCAGAGATAGTAGAGAGATTTGGGCAGGAGTCTTTCTTAGTTGGTCAATGATTGAGTAATCCTGAACTTTCATCTTTTTCATAAAACTCTTCCGCCTCTACTTCTGTGACTGGTTTCTTTATTGGCAATTGGCCTTCTCTGATTTGCTTGGCCTTTCTCAGCTCTTCTGGAGAGTAACACCTCCTCGATCGAGTCAAACCTCCAGTTTCCCCCACTTCCTCTATGATTTCCTTGCCTTTGTAGGTCATCACGGTTTTTTTGTAGTTCCAAGGAGTGGTTTTTGTGTTGGTCACAGTGGGTTGCACGACAGGTTTGATTATGATCGGCTCTGTTATACCTTTCATACTTCCCTGTTTCTACCTTGTGACGGGGTGGCCTCCAAGTACATATAACCTTGGGCTTGGAATACTGGAGTGAACTTCCAACCTCGTGATTTTTGGAACAAATAAAGTTGCCTTATTTGAGCTCTGGGCGCCTTTCACAATCAATGGCACATCTCGGCTGGGACTTACTTCCAAACCTATTCCTTCTTGAATTGCACCCACCGTCATTTATGCTTGATTGATTGGCTTGTATTCTTGATCTCGGCCAATCATTCCCACAAAATGAACATCATTGTGTGCTGGCAACAGGTTGTTTGTCACATTAGGAGGGTCCTCGCCATTCGTTACTACAATCAATTTTTCAGAAATGAGCCTCTCTACGGCTCTTTTCAGAGTCCAACAATCATCAGTGCTATGCCCCGGGGCACCTGAATGATATTCACATCTAGCATTCACTTGAAATCCATGTGAATCAGGATGCATATGGTGAGGAGCGATGGGTCCAATCGCGCCCATTTGCTTCAGTTTCTGGAATAGACTAGAGTATGATTTGGCCAATGGAGTGAAATTTTCTGCTGGCCTCTGCTCTCGACCATAATCCTGCTTGGGACGAGCATTGTAGGGTGCCCGAAAATTTTGCTGCTGAGGTCGGGGGGCCCTTGGAGCTGGTGCTCGTACCTGCTAATTGGGAGGCTAAGCATATGATTGAGCATTGAACACTGTATATTATGGTGGGCCCACAGAGTATTGAGGAATTGGCGGAGGGTAATAATGTTAAGGGTAGCTGGATTGCCCCTACTGAACTTGCACATAAGGGTGCGATGCCCCTCTTTGAACTTCCCTAGATCCCGAAGTCATCATGGACCCTTCATCTCTCTTTTTTCTTTTAGCCAAACCCCTCGACCCATTTTGGATAGCTTGAGTGGTGGCTTTGAGAGCAGCTTGACTTACAATTCTACCAGTCTTGAGGCCATTTTCAACCATCTCCCCTATTTTGATTGCTTCTGCAAAAGGTTTACCCATCGCGGACATCATGTTCTGAAAGTAATCAGGCTCTTGAGCCTCCAGAAAAATAGTGATCAACTCATGGTTATCCATGGGTGGCTTAACTCTAGCCGCTTGCTCCGTCCACTTGATGGCATACTCCCTAAAACTTTCGGTCGGCTTTTTCTTCATATTGGACAAGGAATTACGATCCGGCGTAATATTAATGTTGTACTGAAATTGTTTGACGAAGGCCTTGGCCATGTCATCCCAAACATGCCAGTGAGAGATATCTTGGTCAATGAACCATTCGGAAGCTACCTCCACATGGCTTTCTTCAAAATAAGCCATCAGCAACTCTTCTTTTCCTCCTGCACCTCTCAGCTTGTTGCACTACCTTTTCAAGTGGGCGATAGGGTCGTTGTGTTCATCATATTTCTCAAATTTTGGGGTCTTGAACCCTCGTGGAAAATGGATATGAGGGAACATGCATAGATCACTAAATGAAACACTTTTGTGACCACCTAGTCCCTATATATTCTTTATATTCTGTTCAAGACTTTTCATTTTCCTGGCCATCTCATCTGGCTCAACCGTCGTGGCAAGCTTTTCATTTTCCACTGGTGACTCGTACTGAGGAGTCTGATTGTATGGGGCCGAGACCTAAAAAGCCATATTTGGAGGGTAGTATTAGCCATCATAAGCATGAGATGGTGGCTCATTGTTTGGCCTCATCACAGGAGGTAGTGGCGGGATTGTATATACTGGTGCGCCAGACACGGTGAGAGGGGTGTTCCTGACTGGTGCAACTGGAGGTCGCATGTTAGAGGTACCAAAGGCAGCGTGGAGGCTGTAGTTTGGCACATACCCTGGTGGTAGAATGTGATCGCTCGTTGCATGGAGCGGTGTTTGAGTAACCTGGGGTATGGTGGAAGTTCCCTCTGAAGGACCCTGGGGTGGAGGTCGACCGAAAACCCAAGCTTGATATACATCTGACAGTTGTTGTCTCAATTTTCTTATCTCCTCCGACTCTTGCTCAACTGACTGACCCTGCAGATTGTCACTGACCAACTCAATTTCATCACTATTATCCATTATCATTGCTCCCTTAGATCTTGTGAAGTAATGATGTGTTGCCAGTTTCACGACAAACCAACCACCTTAAGATTACTAATAAGAGGTAACAAATGTGTTAGGGTTAAGCATTTTACAGATAGGAATCACACGTAGATATGATATGCTCCTAAAATATCACCATCTCTAACATGCTTTTGGAAGGCTTCATGTTTCATTCCGGCTTATCAGCTTGTTGCTTATTGACACTGTTATTTCTTTCTCTTTTTTCTGTTTTTTCACTTCGCCTTATTTTGATCCCTTACTTTAGAGTCATTAAAAAATATTTGATCGAACCTTTTGTGGGTTGCCTATGTATCATGTCGCCGCATGAATCAGATCATTACATAGTTCAGGTACATGACCATTTTTTTTTACAAAACAAACAACTTTTTGGTTCAGTTTAAACAAAAATCTTTTTCATTGATTTCAATATAATTTTTTTTTGATACAAGACTCAAAAAGCAAGAGTTACATAAAGATAAACAAGACCAAACCGTACTTAAACAGACTTTTTAGGATAAAAGGGACAACAACAAGACTCAAAACACCAAAAGACTCTTACAGACTAAAAAACAACAAAAGCATAATGAAGAAGGACTGATAACTAAAAGAAGACTTTGATCTCTACAGCAGAATCCACTAGCATCACTATAATCAAGGCTCTTGTTCATGCGGCTGACCACCAACATTGCGGTATATCCTCTCCAAGTCTGCAGATATATGACGAGCAACGTTCAATGATACTTCTGCAAACCCCTCGGGCGTCATTCCCTGGAAACTCCTGCATGCTCTTGAGGTATATGTGGCTACCTCGAGGATCTTTCCCTTAATGTATTCCTGAGCCACATGCAACTCTTGATTTTGCTGACCATGGGTCTCAGCTAGATCCAGCGCATCACGCTCGCGGTCCAAGGCCATATCTTTCTGGCGCCGAACTTCTAGCGACTCCGCTTCTAACTGATTGATCACCTTTTGGTAGTGGTATCTTTCTATTTCAAACTCCGCGATCTGTCTCTCCTTTCTTGACTCAACTCCCCCATCTGATCCCTCAGACCTTGGATTAATGGAGAAAAACCTCTACGCTCATGATCACGGACTACCCTGAACTGGGATTCTTTCTCTTCTTGTTGCTGAGCGGTTGTGACTATGTTCTTATTTCGAATTTGGGCTTTGAGTTCTTGCTTCTCTCGTGCCCACTGAGCCTTTTCTCGCTCCAAATCAGCCTGTTGTATGTCCATGGCTGTCTCCGGAATGCCCTTATCTTCTTGTAAAGTGTCAATACGAGATTGGAACTCTTATGTCACTTCCCTTCTGGTTTTTCTAACTCTGACCTCGATCTCCTCCTCCCAATCCACTGCGTGCCGTATGGATCTTTCTGTCCTTTGCTCGGGGATAGCCTGGTTGTGAAATCACTCAAGGTATGCGAGGCTTACCTCCCCACGTTTACGATCAGCTACCATCTCATCTAAATCAGAAAATTGACTACCAAACCAAACCTTTTGTGCATATGACTCCCTTGGAGGTTCCTCTCCTTTGAATTCCCACACGAACGGGCGCATGTCCTCAATTGGGGGCCTCTTTTGCTCTCTCCCTAGCTAGCGCATGACGCGTAGGAGCACGTAGGATTGGAAACCTCTAAAACCCATGAGTATGAAAAACGGGCTATACGTCGACATATGCATGACCGTAGCAGAAGGGCACCAATAATAGTTCCAAGTGATTCTATCAAAATTCAATGAACCAAGTAATTTTCGCCAGGCCCTCATCCCCTCTGGGAGATTACAACTTGCGGCCCTGTTTGGGTGACATCCAATATAATTCAGCCAGTTTTCATTGAAATTTATTACTATTGGATAATGATAAAGGTGCTCTATAAACCACATCTGCAACAGAATGTTGCATCCCTCGAAGTAATCTTCACCCTCTTGACAGCGGGTCAAAGCACGAAAAATATCTCCCAAAATCATGGGAAGAATGGTATGATCCTCGCTACATTGCAAATACGAGACTACCGCAACCAATCGAATTTTGATGCGCCCACAACGCTCTGGAAAGACCATGATTCCTAGAAATGATATCATGAACGCAAATATTCTCAACTCCCTCCAAGCGTCGTAACTCAACTGGTTGATGAATTCTATGCCTGAGAAATTTTCAAACCCTTTCTCGTCCCCAAATCTGTCATAGAGATATTCCAACGGAATCCAACCTTCGTTTAAGAAAACTATTGGAATTCGACAGAGGCATAATTTCTTTAAAAAGTTGTTCACACCAACTTTTCTCGGAGCAGCGGGCTTTTTCCCACGAAGGTCTCTCCCCAATCTAGTGAACCCACCCAATTCTTCTAATGTGGGCGTCATTTCACAATCTTTCAACCTGAAGACATTGTTCGCGGGGTCCCAAAAACCCACTAGAGCCTCGATTAAATCTCTATTAGGATTAATTCCCATGATGTTTGTGAGGAACTTAAGATGCTTAAATACTCGATTTTCGTTCCCATGTAGCAAAACTAGCCCACCAATTGTAGAGACTACTCGGGGTCTTATCTCTGATCAAGAACATAGGAGATGTCTCGTCCCTTACCCTTTTCTGACTGCTTCTTTGTGGAGAACTCATGATGATACTAAGAATAAGATAAAAAGGGTTAGGGCTTACCTAAACCATATGCAAATTATGATCATTCATTTTTCTCTCTCTCTCTTTTTTGGTTTTTTTTGGTCAATTTAGGACTCGATCTATTTTTCTTATTATAATACGTATTTTGAAATTACCGAACACAAAAGTTGAGATGATAAAAGCGGAAAAAAATGGCTATTATTACAAAGATGACCCTTTGATACTTTCATAGAAGGCATAAAGGATGTCTCGACAAAAAACAACCAAATATAGGAACAAAATTATAAAAATAGACAAAATAATAAATAAAAAACTATTTTTATGAAAATGACCATTTACTACTCCGAGAGGGATTCAAAAGCTATCTCGGTAAATATAACCAGACAAAACTAGATAAAAATGGCTACTTTTGCGAAAACAGTCTTTCGGTACTTCCGAAAAGGATTAAAACTGCTTCGCCAAAAATGGCTAAACATAAGGGCAAAATGATAAAAGGTGAATAAATATGGATAAAGTAACTATTTTTATAAAAATTGGCCCTTCAGCACTTCCCAGGAAGATTTTAAGGCTGTCTTGGCAAAACAGCCGGAACATGAGGGCAAGACAGCAAAAAGGTGACCAAAATAGGCTCTTTTTCTTTGAAAATTTTATGCACATTCGGAATTTTATGCTCCCTTTTTTTGAAAAATGTGGGCTGAACCTGATGGAGGTTGCCTACGTATCTCACATCCGGTGAGAATCAAACCCGCGTAGTTCGGTAAAATTGGGTACTTTTCCCTTTTGTTTTTTTTAATGAAAATTAATCTTTACAACTCACACCAGACTACCACAATTTTTTTTAAAAAAGGTTTATTTGCACTAAACTAGATGAATTATTCTTCTTTTTTTCATTTTTAATAATTACACTAATTTTTTTATTATTATTTTAAAAAAATGGTCGACAATGCAAGTAAGCCTTCCAAATGATGTATCAAGTAGCACATACGTGAACATGATGGTCTCAAAGAGGATGCCTGTCTTATACGGACCCGGCCCCTATGCCGAGTTTCGCTAAGTCAAATGCACGTGATGCAAATAAAGCGAACCTACTAGCGATATCTGGCATGAGATTTGTTCTTCTAGGTTTAAATCCTGGTAGAGAAGGTATCTAGACTGTCTTACTCGAGCGGACAACTCGAGCCGAGGAGGGTCAGCGTACCGGTAGCATTGCTTTTCGGCTTTGCTGGTGGTGCTCCCCGCCTAAAACATGTGTGACTAAAAATCCTTCACCGAATGACAAGCACCTTGGCTATCTCAAAGAAAGCGGGCTATGTCAAGCAAATGCTCAATTTTTAATTTCAAGAAGACTCAGAGGGGGTGCGTGAGAAAACAGTTTATATATACAGTTTAACAATATCAAAACAGTAAAAATCGAACAGGTAGTACATTGCACAAATAAATCACAATATATAAAAAAATAAAAAAGCCAAAAAAAAGTCAACATGTACAAGCTCGAATTCTGTTTATCCCCAGCAGAGTCGCCAGAGTTGTAACACACCTTTTTCCCACCCCCCCAAAGATAAGATATATGGATTTGTGGGTTAAAGAGTTTTTCCAATTAAAGTGACAATTTTGAAATAGGGATTATTTTGTTTACAGAGTCGCCACTTGGAATTGATGTTTTAGGTGTTCCAAGTCACCTTTTATTTGAATCCCTATTCAAAGGAAGATTTAACTCTTTTATATCGGTCTGTGAAAAATAAAATTCGGGTAAGGAATTCTGTTAACGGGGGAGAAGGTGTAAGGCATTCCCCGAGTCCCGTGGTTCTAGCACGGTCGCTTTATTGACTTAAAACTTGGCTTAAAATAATTTTTGATAAACTATGCTTTATTGGATTTCTATGTTTTACCTATCCGTTTTTATTTCTTGATTATTTGAATTATTAAAAAAATGATTTGGATAATACTACGTTGTCTTAACCACGCTACGCAAGCAAATGCGTGATCAAATAACAAAATTAATTAACTTATCATAATTGCGCCTCGCAAGCGAATCCGAAATCATAACAATCAATTATTTGTAGTACTTTTTAGAAATTACTACATTTGAGAAAATTAATTCTTGAAGATTATTTAAAAAAAAGGTAATCTATCGCGCCACGCAAGCGAATCCGCAATTTAGCAAAGGATTGATTAAAAATTAACTAGAACTAAATGGGTATGGCATGAGTTATTGAATTAACTTATTAAGTGTTAAACATCACGCTTCGCAAGTGAGTCTGTGAATTAAAAAGGTTAAAGCGTGCCTCCTAATTGCCTAAGGTTTAAAATAATTATTAAGGTGATTAAATTATTAAATCATTTTAGTAACCAAAAACAATATGATTCTTATGAAAATTAATTAAGTTTAAACAAGCTTTGATGCTAGAATAAAAAAGAAAAAGGGCAAGCTGCTGACCCAACCCAAGTGCACGGCCTAATTCAATGCATTAGAATGCAAAGGAGAAAATAATATTCTCAAAAACAAACCTACGGTGGCATGCTACATCAGTTGGAAGCCCGTGTGTCGTTCCAACATTTTCTTTTATTTTCTTCGAGAATCAATTTTATAAGCCTATAACTTCTTTAATCTAAAACCAAAATCATATGGTCCGACACTCCACACCTATGCGTGTGTTCAACTTAAACTAATCTTCTTAACATGAAAACTCTAAGATAAAATAACATAGGCACACCACTGACTTGCTAATTCAAGAGAACTCAACAATGCTAATTTAACAAAAGAGAAGCTAACAAAATAAATAAGACTCACATCATCATCACCTATTATTATAAGATAATAACTATGTATTCTAAAGCTTAGTAAATGCATTAATTCTTAAAACAAATCCTGGATCCAACAAAAGTGATAACATTTATAAGTTCTGATGCTCAATGGTTCTGACAAAGCTTTAATACCATTACTTTGAATTGAAAATAAAACTAGACTTACTATTGAAAACCTAGAATTTTGCAAAATGGAATAGACGGAAATCCAGGTTCAAGATGTTACCTTAAATAGCAGGAAATCCAGTAAGTATATCAGTGGCAATTCTGAAATTACAACACTATCGAACTCAGCCCAAAAGCTTAAACCAACAGCAACAATCAGCAGATTTTAATCCAAGGAAATGACTCAAAAGCACCTTGAGCCCCGATAAATTCAAAGAAGAAAGAATCCCAGGACTAAACTCTAAGAACTTTAGGTTCTTGAAAGGTTTTCTTTCTTTTTTAGGAATCTCACACAAAAGCACTCAAATTTCAGCTTACTTTCTTGATTTTCAACTGCTGATTTTTGTCCAGTTTTTGTGTTTTCTTAGAGTGTAAAGGATGATGGCTAAGTATGTTAGAGTGTGTCCTCAAGTGTGAAAGAGTGGCCTCTTTAAGTAGGAAAAATAAGTCCTTTTGGACAGATTTTGATTTTACAAAAATCTGTCCAAAAGGACTGACTTTTGTGTGGCAAAATAGTCATTTTTTCACCAAATTCTGACACAAAACAGAGCAGTTGCATTTTCAGCATGTTTAAACAATAAAATACCCAACAAACACGTACTTTAAACTCAAGTTTTCAGCTTTTATCTATTCATGACTGAAATTCAGCTTATATACTCAAACTCCAACCAAATATGAACTAGCAAAGTAGAAACAAGACTCAAAATGCAATCGAACTAAGTATTCAGACAAACTAGATTAGAATGAATTCGATAAATAAGAACTAACAGTGGGCGATTCAAATAAGAAAACACTGCCCAAAACAAACTTAATTGAATATTGGTAAACTATCGAACAACGAGTAAAATCAACTAACTAAACGACTAACTAAGTGAATGATTCAACTAACGTTAACAACTAAGATAAACAAAGATAACTAATCAATAACTAACTTGAAACTCTAATTAGAGTGATAGATCAAAACAGAAATCAAAGGTGCAAACTAAACATATCACTATCAAAAATCAAAAATTAGTGAGGTGATGAAGGTTATACAAAAACCATAATAACAAATCAAAATTTAAACTAAAAAATGACACAAAACAGAAAAATCAAAACTTTAGAGGAAAGGATAAAGGTTTGAGGTTTTTACCAAGTTTCGGGCTTTCGACGTTGAATTGATAAAAGAGACGATGTCGAGGATGCCAAGTGGTGATTGTTCGACTCCAAGGCATATGTTTATTTTTGGCAGATGCTAAAATAATATATTCCGGCATCTTGCCAAAAGGAAACAAGCGCCTTTGGTCGAAAAGAAATAAAAAAGATGGAGAAAGCAGCGGCAGAGGCGGCAGGCAGTGGGGTGGTTGCCGGAGGTGGATGGGCGGTGGCGGTGCATTGCTTGGGGGTGAAACCAGCATAGGATGACATATCACGTGGATATCTACACGCCTATAAGTATTTTATGAAGGAAAGGTCTAAAACTCGACGAATTTACAAAATAAATTGGGCTAGGGTTTCGGATTTTGGTTTATTCGTGGAGTTTGGTAGGATTCAAAGGATTTGGTTCGTGGATTTGGAAAGAGGAGGTTGAGATGAGTAGGGAGTGAAATTTTGGTGGTGTTTGGAGGGGCTCCGCAGTGGATGCCTTGCGACAGCAGAGAGGAAGGGAGAGAGTGAGGAGAGGAGTTTAGGGTTTGGGTTGGGTGTAAATGAGGTTATTTTCTGATTTTTGGAGCCTTATATTTGGAGTGGGAAATGGATCTAGGCCGTTGGATCAAGAATAATGGAGGGATGAGATTGATCTCTGGGTCACTAAGTGAAACGACGTAATTTCAAGATAAAACTATGTCGTTTTGAGCTCTTTCTTGGCCAACCACCTAATGGACTGGGTATGGCCGAATTGGGCTCAAATTGTGGGCCAATTTTAATTAAAATACACTAGTCCAATCCCTACCCCATTTATCAAATTTAGTCCTAAAGAAAATATATAAGTAGAAAGAAAAAAAATCTTTTTGGAATATATAATTTAAAGATGCAAACTAAAATATACAAATAAAAGGTAAAAATATTTTTGGTATTTTTAATAAAGGAAATGCAATATAAAAAAAATGCACAAATAACTAAAAATCATTCAAATACTAGTATTTCTAGGAGAATTAAAAGCATGCAAAAATTAGGCATTCACAGGCTGCTTGTAATTTTTATCCTTGGGGTTGTCTGACCCCTTCAAACTATACCATGAAAACGGAGCCACAGGTTTAACCTTTACGTCAAAAGGTCTCTTCTCCACCTCCAGGTCCCTGAAATACATAGTGAGGGTGCTGGAAAAAGGGTAGTTCCGGTCATGCTCAACCCCCACTGCAGAAATGATGCAGGACATCACATTGCCCACGTTGATAGGATATCCTGCCATAATAGAAGCAAGAAGAATAGCCTGAGCAAGTGGAATAGTCTGATCATGGGTAGTGGGGTCGAGCCGACTGCACACAAAAGTCAACCACCCTCTAGCCTCAAAGTTGAAAGTTCTCCGAAGTATTTTGGCCCCTGCTTGCAACCACTCTGGAGCCGTACCCAGGATTATCAGGTATGAAGCTAACCACGGACGAACCTCCTCGCCCATTGCCAACTTTTCATTGTAAAGGGACTCATCTTCATCATTGGACCCCAGGTATTCATTTAGTGCATTTTCGGTAAATACCACATTTTTGTTTCTCACTTTGGTCACCTTAGTGCCCTTCAGAAGTGGGCCACATTGCTATAGAACTCCTTGACCATATGCTCATTCGCCTTCACACAATTATCTTTAGAGAACTCCCAACCCACCCGAGCCTGAAACTGTCTATGTACATTGGGGTGTAGGGGTAGGAGGTCTCTGTCAATGAAACTCCTCTCAAGAATCAATTTCCATGCCGGCCACCATTCCCTAAACTTGTGGAACACCACCTAGATGACGAATCTATCCTCCCAAACAACGGAATTCCTAGTCCGGTCAACACCCCCAACCTGCGGCACACCACCCCCCAATAACTCCCCATCTCCCTCATTACCTCTAGCACCCTCTCCAGATATTGATGTTGTGGGAGAGGTAGAACATTCATCCCCACTACCTGCCGCTGAGCCCTCAGACGACCCAGAAGAAATGTTGATTGAGGCTCGAGCATCGGGGGGAGTGTCTCTATGTATGATGTTCTCCAGATATGGGATGTATAGAGGGACTGAATCTGAAGAGATCTCCGTGGAGGGCTCGTACTCACTCCCCGAGGTGTCAAGGGCTCTATCAGCTGCTTTGATTGCTTTCCTCATGTCCTTTATGTTTTGTCTAGCCTGGGGAGTGAGTTTTACCATCCGTTGCTTCCCTTCCCGAGAGGAATTACCTCAGCTGGGTTGTTTCGCACTTTTACCTCGTTGTTTGACCATTATCTACAAGCATACACATCTAACCTGGTTAGTATCAGCACAGGCAGTGAAACAAGTCTTGAAATTGAATTGCAGACAGTAGGTTAAATATTGCAGAAATAGTTGCAGAACATGGCACCGCAGCCCGCACAAATAGGAGTGCGGCCGCACTGGGGGCACCGCGGACTGCGCAAAGGCAACCGCGATCCGCATTGGGACAAGGCCCTGGACAACATCTCTCTGATTCTCCCCACCGCGGCCCGCAGAAAGTAGCACCGCGGCCATAGTAGGCCAGCGCGGACCGCATAAAGTGCAATGCGGCCATGCTGGGCATAGGTTCAATTTCAATCACTTGGGCACCGCGGTCCGCGCAAAATGGTAATGCGGACCGTGTCAGGGCACCGCGGACCGCACAAAGGCGGTCGCGGGCCGCGGAGAGTAATTTGCACAGGCACTAAGTTAGGGTTTCATTTTTTTGCCCAATTGTTCAAATTTGTTTACCTATTTTGTCCCTACTCACTTGCCCAACCATTATGCATATTTAGCACACAAATCCAGCATTTAAAACTACCCTAAGCTAACAACTAAAATAAAGAAGAAGAAACTAACGAGAATAAAAAGAAGTTATGAGCTAATGATAATAAAATAAAACAAAATTAATCAAGTAAATGTACAAGGACTGAGTGAAACATTACCAGATGAGAAAATGAAATGTAATTAGTCAATCTTAAGCAAGAATCACGGTCAGGAGAGGTTATGAACAGTACTTTTATTTCTCTGAGTGTAAAAAGTTCGAAAAAGGTAAATAGTGACCCATGAGTTCTATTTATAGTAAACAGTGGGACCCAGCCTTACCTACTAGCGGCCGCACAAAACCAACCGCGGACCGCGCAGTGTTTGTTCGAAATGAAGCTCGAGTAGGCAACCTCCGCAGTCCGTACAAAACAGACCGCGGTCGCGGAGGTCCACTGCGGCCTGCACTAAATGGAATGTTATCGCGGTGGCAAACTTCAGAGAGAACCACTTTTGACCATCAACAGTGCGGACCGCACACAAGCAACCGGGTCACACTGGCAATCTTCAGAGACTATTCAACTCTTTTTTCAATCTATTTTGCACTGTATCAACTCAATCCCTGCAACATCTCACAATCAGTTAGCTCAAAAATCAAACCTACACTACCAAGAAAACACAGAAAACAACAAAGGGAAAAAAGACATGGGTTGCCTCCCAAGCAGCACCTGATTTAACGTCATGGCACGACGGATGTTACCAGCACATCACTTTAGATGGAGAAGTGCCACCACGTGGCTATCATCAAATTTCCCAGATAATGCTTGACCCGATGTCCATTGACTCTGAATACTTCACCATTCTTGTTCCTTAGATCAAGTGCACCAAATGGGGTCACGAACACAACTTCGAACAGCCCACTCCACTAGGACTTGAGCTTACCCGGAAATAGACGTAACCGGGAATTGAACAAGAGAACCATATCTCCAACCTTGAACTCCTTGCCCCGAGCATATTTGTCGTGAAGGTACTTCATTTTTTCCTTGTACAAGGACGAGCTGGATTAGGCTTGGAATCTAAACTCATTAAGCTCATTAAGTTGTTCAACCCGCAGATTTGCCGCAACATCCCATTCTAAGTTCAACTTCCTCAAAGCCCACATGGCCTTGTGCTTTAATTCCACCGGAAGATGACAAGCTTTCCCAAACACTAACCGGTACGGTGACATAACAATCGTAGTTTTGTAGGCCGTCCAATAAGCCTAAAGAGCGTCATCCAACTTTTTCGACCAATCGGTCCTATTAGCATTGACAGTTTTAGACAAGATACTCTTAATTTCTCTGTTGGAAACTTCCACTTGGCCACTAGCTTGAGGATGATAGGGGGTTGAAACCTTATGATTCACACTGTACTTAGAAAGCAACGTGTCGAAAGCCTTGTTGCAAAAGTGGGACCCCCCATCATTAATGATAGCACGAGGAATGCCAAACCTTGTGAAGATACTCTTTTTCAAAAATGCCACAACACTCCGGGCTTCATTGTTGGGAAAAGCCACGGCTTCAACCCATTTTGAGACATAGTCCACCGCCACGAGAATGTAAGTGTTCCCACAAGAGCTCACAAAAGTACTTATGAAATCGATGCCCCAAACATCAAAAATATCCACTTCGAGAATTGTATTGAGGGGCATCTCATCCCTTTTAGAAATTCTGCCGGCTCTTTGGCACTCATCACATCTCTTCACCAAATCGCCTGCATCTTTAAATAGGGTAGGCCAGTAAAATCCACAACTAAGCACTTTAGAAGCTGTTCTCGCCCCGCCATGATGGCCACCATAGGGAGAGGAATGGCAAGCCTCCAAAATACCCAATTGTTCCTCCTCCGGGACACATCATCGAATCACACCATCCATGCAAATCTTGAATAAGTATGGCTCATCCTAATAGAAATCCAAACTATCCCACTTGAGCTTCTTCCTTTGGTTAGAAGAGAGCTCACACAGGATTATTCCAGGCACAAGGTAATTGGCGACATCGGCAAACCATGGCATATCCTTCATTGACACCGCAAGGAGTTGTTCGTCGGGAAATGAATCATTGATCTCATGGCCTTCACAAGGCCTGCCCTCCTCTTCCAAACAGGACAAGTGGTCCGCCACTTGATTCTCACTACTCTTCCGGTCAACAATTTCTAGATCAAACTCTTGAAGAAGTAGCACCCATATCATCAATCTTGCCTCGGAGTCCTTCTTGGTCATCAAATACCTAAGGGCGGCATGATCGGTGTGCACTATAACTTTGGCCCCCATAAGGTAAGGTTGAAACTTTTCCATAGCAAACACAATAGCCAATAATTCTTTCTCGGTGACTATATAGTTTCTTTGAGCCTCATTCATGGTCTTGCTTGCGTAGTACACCGGATGAAGCATCTTGTTGATTCTTTGGCCCAAAACAGCCCCAACCGCAATGTCACTAGCATCACACATGAGCTCAAAAGGCAAGCTCCAATTCGGTGCGGTAATGATGGGGGTAGAAGTCAACTTGAGTTTATGAAGCTCGAATGCTTGCATACAACTCTCATCGAACAAGAACTTTGCATCTTTCTCTAGCAATTTGCACAATGGATGTACCACTTTAGAAAAATCCTTTATGAACCTCCGGTAGAAACCCGCGTGCCCGAGGAAACTCCTCACCCCTTTGATAGAAGTAGGGGAAGGAGCCTCGAAATAACATCAATCTTGGCCTTATCAACTTCAATTCCTTGCTTCGAGATCTTGTGACCCAACACTATACCTTCTTCTACCATAAAATGGCACTTTTCCCAATTGAGAACAAGGTTGGTGTCTTCACATCAGGCCAACACTCTATCCAAGTTTACCAAGCACTCCTCAAAAGAATCCCCTACCACACTGAAATCATCCCTGAAGACCTCCAAGATATCCTCCACCATATCAGTAAAAATAGCCATCATGCAACGTTGGAAGGTCGCCGGAGCATTACACAATCCAAATGGCATTCTAGAGAAAACGAATGTGCCATAAGGACATGTAAAGGTGGTCTTCTCTTGGTCTTCTGGGGCAATTAGAATTTGATTGTACCCTGAGTAACCATCCAGAAAATAATATAAACCCCGGCCCGCAAGACGATCAAGCATTTGGTCAAGGAATGGCAATAGGAAATGATCTTTTCTAGTCACCTTGTTCAACTTCCGGTAATCCATACAAACTCTCCACCCGGTGACTGTTGTAGTGGGAATGAGGTCATTGTTGTCATTGGTCACCACGGTCATACCACCCTTTTTCGGCACACATTGCACCGGAGAAGTCCACGAACTGTTAGAAAAAGGATAAACCACCCCAGCATCTAACCACTTGATAACCCCTTTCTTCACTACCTCTTGCATCGCCTCATTTAGTCTTCTTTGATGCTCCAAGTAAGGCTTTGCATCCTCCTCCAATATGATTTTGTGCTTGCAAAATGCGGGGCTTATTCCCCGAATATCAGCTAGAGTCGATTCGATTGCCCTTTTCCGCTTTTGAAGAACCGCCAAGGTGGCCTCAACCTGCATGTTAGTAAGGCAAGAAGAAAGAATAACAGGTAAAGTAGAATTTGAACCCAATAATGCATACCTGAGGTGTGGAGGAAGTGGATTCAACTCCAACACCGGTGGCTCCTCAATCGATAGCTTTGTTGGTGCAGCTTTGCGGTTTTCAAGATCCAAGGATAGCCTCCTAGGCTCATATGAATATGAACCCATACCATGCAATGCATTCACGCACTCCACTCTACTAGCATCATCATTGACATCTATATTAAGAAGCACGGACTCAAGGGGATCTTCAACATGGATCATGGAACTTGTGTCATCCACTATCACGACATTTGCTCAAGTGCCTCCACCAAAGGCATATTGATTGTGAGGCTCTTCATCATGTTAATGAACTTTTTAAATTGATTGTCACTCTTTTGCTTTGCTAACCGTTGAGGATAAGGTGGAGGTGTCCTAGGCAAAGGTTCCTTGGCCTTTGGTACAATCGGCTCGGGCATGTCAATCGCGTGTTCCCTAGACGGGTTCACTACATCTTGAGTCTTTACCTCGGCTTCATCATCAAAATCAATCCGCACATCATTGTTCACATTTTGATTAACCACATCATCAACAATAAAAGGTACATCATTATCCCGCAACTCAACATCTTCATCCATAGCTTGCTTTTACTTTGAGGCATTCACATCACCGCCTCTCCCACTTCTTGTTGTAATTGCCATCACATGATTATTATTCCCACCCTTCGGGTTCACTACCCTATCACTTGGTAGCGCACCCTTGGGATGAGTATTCAACGCTTGAGAGATTTGGCCTAATTGCACCTCCAAGTTCCGGATAGATGTATTATGAGAAGCTAATTGGGCATCAGAATCTTGGTTCTTTTTCATCATTTGCTCGAATATGTTTTCAATTCACCCCATATCACTCCCGGAGGAACTCGGACCATGAGAAGGAAAGGGGGTGGATTGTTCGGTTGTTGATACATGGGGGGCCTTTGAAAGCCTTGCCCCCGGTTGTCTTGGTTCCCGCTATTGTTCCACCCTCTTTGATTGTTGTTGTTGCCCCAATTATTGTTATTACCATTCCAATTCCCTTGGTTGCTTTGATTACCCCAATTGTTGTTTTGGTTGTTATTATTCCAATTGCCACCACCTTGTTGTTGATTGTTGTTATTCCAATTACCTCCGCCTTGTTGTTGATTGCCCCAATTTCCTTAAGGACGCCATTGTTGATTCGAAGAGTTGCCTCTATTCCCTTGGTAGTTATTGACATATTGGACCTCTTCGCTTTGATCATCATAACACTCATTTGAATAACCACCACCATCATTGTTGTTGTCATATTGTTCACAATTACCTTGAGGATGTTGCCCTCTTTGCCTCCTTTTCAACATAGAAACACCTTCTATTGCATTGACTTGGAGCGGGTTTTGGACTTGTTGCAACTACGCCTTTGCCAATTGATTCATAGTTGTTGTAAGCTCGGCAATAGCTTGGCCATGATCGTGCAATTTCTTGTGCAAATGGATGATCGTAGGGTCACCTTGGGGCACATTTGCTCGGCTTTGCCATGTCGAAGAGGTGTCGGCCATTTCATCAAGTACATCACATGCCTCTTGGTAAGAAAGTTTCATAAAGTTCCCTCCGGCCAATTGGTTCACAATACATTGATTCATGGTGTTGATGCCCCGATAAAAGGTTTGTTGAATCATAGCCTCGGTCATGTCGTTATTAGGGCACTCTTTCACCATTGTTCTATATCTTTCCCATATCTCGTGAAAAGGTTCCGTTGGCTCTTGCTTGAAGGCTAGAATTTCATCCCGAAGAGCCGCCATATGACTTGGAGAAAAGAACTTGGCAATAAATTTGTCCGCCAATTCATCCCATGTTGTAATAGAATGATTGGGGAGCCTTTCTAACCAATCCAATGCTTTTCCCCGAAGAGAGAACGGGAAAAACCTCAATCTCAATGCATCCTCAGACACGTTTGTCTACTTGCTACCCCAGCATATATCCACGAACCCCTTCAAGTGCTTGTAGGCATTTTGATCAGAGGCGCCCGTGAAATACCCTCTTTGTTCGAGCAAGGTCAACATAACATTTGTGATTTGAAAGTTCCTTTCCCGGATTCAGGGAGGCACAATAACAATGGCGTATCCTTTATTTGGTAAAACTCTAGGAGCCACTCTCGGTGGTTGCGGAGGAGGGTCTGGAATATTATTGTTCTCATTTGCATTTATATTGGCTTTCGGCCCCTCCGTGGAACTTGAGGTAAGACCTCATCTTGTTGTAGATCCTCTACCTCCTCCCCCGCTATCACGTTGCCGAGAGGGTCATTTGCATTAAGAGCCATTTGGACCTGATTGATCGACACAAACAAAATTAGTAAATAAGAAGGAAAGAGAAGCAAAACACAAAACTAAATAAACAGATAGTCAATACCATAAGCTCCCCGGCAACGGTGCCAAAAAGTTGATCGTTGTCAACTCAACACTACACTAAGGTAGGAAGAGCGGGTCGCAATAGCTTTTACCCGATATGAGGGTCGGGATCGATTTCTTCTGGGAGCTAGTAATGGAGTTGGATTGTCTGTCTGCCCTAGAGATGTGTTTGTACTCCTAATGTCACTTCAACATTTTTGGGTTTTTGAATTATAACTATTTTTATAAAACTATTGATTAACACTAAATTATGCTACGAGAATATTGCTAAGTTGTATCTAATGGGAAGAAGGGCACTAGGGTCGTGACACTACCTAGGTGGCTAATTGACGGGTAGATGTTACTAAGGTTCGATTGACATAATTGGGGCTTATGCTATAACCGTTGCACAATTTTACCCACTCTCACACCTCTCGGTAGAGAAAGTGACTTTGCCCAATTGACTCTCTCGAGACCAAATGGGTAGGCAAATTAGACCAAGCAACTAGGGTTCAAGTAGGGTAATTACTCTCTCGAGGTTTAACCCGTTAATTCGGACTATCATTTCTCATGAGTCTAATTCCTTGTTGGGTCAATTTTGGGGTCATAGACTCTCTTTCTCAAGAAGAGATAAACCCACAAAGCTTGAATCAGTGTTTGCAACCACCAATTCTAGATTAAAACATAAAATCAACCCAAATAGCAAACACCCATAGTCAATCTAACACTAGATGGAAACACCCATCAATTACCCACACTAGGGTTGAGCCACAACCCTAGCTAATGGGTTTAGCTACTCATACTAGATAAAGAAATTGAAGAAATAGATGAAGAACTAAACATATTAATTAATTACTAAAATTAAATTACAAGAATCTATCGTAAATGTAAAGAAAAATTGCCAAAAATGGCTACGAAATATGTTCTCACGACTGCAGCTTTCCACTGATGTATCTCATTACCTAAAAAATGGTAAAATGTTCTATTTATACTAGGCTGGAAAAATTGGACAAAAATACCCCTGTGGGGTCAGTGCGGGCCGCATTAAATGGATCGCGGCCGCACTGGGCTCACTCCTGCTTCTCTGAACTTGGACTCCGCGGACCACGTATAACGGACCGCGGCCGCAGAGGGAGCTGGCGCGGTCCGTGCAACCACGACCACGGACCGCATGGCACTGGCTTTGCAAACTTCATCTCTCTGAACCTCATGACCGCGGACCGCACAAAAGAGTAGTGCGGCCGCGGAGCCTTCACCGCGGACCACAAGATGTGTACCGTGCCCGCGCTTCTTCTAGCCTGATTCACCAACTCTCTGAACCACCTAGTGCGGCCGCATTCCACTTTGCGCGGTCCGCACTAGGCCTTCTTTTCTTAAATTTCTTGGTCTTTGATACTTGAGCAGGTTTCTCTTTGACATTTCGTCACTTTGTTGATCAAACCTGTGATCAAGCACAACTTTTGAGCCTTTTAGGACTATTTTGTAACAATATATGATCAAAGCATAGGCAAGTAGGGGCATAAAACATGTTAAAATCCTAACTTATCAGAAGGTATCAAATCTGATTACACGAATCACCTTGCTTCGGATTCGTGGTAAGAAGACGCTTACCCCGCTGGGGATGATGTGTACTGTTGGTTTGTATTTACTTTTGCTTAGGAATTTTTGGCACGGGCTGTACTTGGGCCTGTTTGTAGGGGAAAATGTATATGATATTTTGCTGCAATGTAAACTTTACTTTCATTGGTTTGTTTGTTTGTTTGTCGTTTTTTCTTTTGTTTATTGCATGTGATATTGACGCCCTTGGCTATAGGGATGTTGCTTCGACTGTCGTCGAAGTAGGATCCTATCGTGGTTCAAACGAGGTCGAATTGATATTCGTCGATGGCCTTGTCCATTTGGATGTTCTTCGGCTATCGTCGAAGTAGAATCACGTCATGGTTCGAATGAGGCCGAACTGATATTCGTTGATGGCCTTGGCCATTGGGATGTTGCTTCCACTGTCGTTGAAGTAGTATCACGTCGTGGTTTGAATGAGGTCGAATTGATATTCATCGATGGCCTTGGCCATTGGGATGTTGCTTCGACCGTCGTTGAAGTAATATCCCATCATGGTTCGAATGAGGTCGAACTGATATTCGTCTATGGCCTTGGCCATTGGGATGTTGCTTCGACCGTCGTCGAAGTAGTATCCCGTCGTGGTTCGAACGAGGTCGAACTAATATTTATCGATGGACTTGGCCATTGGGATGTTGCTTCGACTGTCATCGAAGTTGTATCCCATCGTGGTTCGAATGAGGTCGAACTGATATTCGTCGATGGCCTTGGCCATTGGGATGTTGCTTCGACTGTCTTCGTAGTAGTATCCCGTCGTGGTTCGAACGAGGTTGAACTGATATTCGTCGATGGCCTTGTCCATTAGGATGTTGCTTCGACTATCGTTGAAGTAGTATCCCGTCGTGGTTCGAACGAGGTCGAAATGATATTCGTCGATGGCCTTGGCCATTGGGATATTGCTTCAACTGTTGTCGAAGTAGAATCCTATCATGGTCCGAACGAGGTCAAACTGATTATTGGAGATTTGACCATGTACCCGTAGGAAGACGTCACATGTCGATTAGTGGAGATCTGGTTCTGCACATGTTATGGAGGTTTGATCCGTTAGTGAAATGGAGATTAGATTCCGTACATACAATGGAGATTAAATTCTGTTCGTATAATGGAGATTCGATTATCTGTATGTAGTCCCTTTATTACTTCGATCCGAAGATCATATTAACGGGTTGAGGTAATGAACAGTGTGTCGACCCATAGGGCGTCCCTTTTGCCTACTCGTTAAAAACCTCCCCGGGAAAACCCGATTGGGACAAAACCCAAGTGAGGGAAAAAGAGTACGACTTAGGTGGAAATACTTGAGGTGGACGATGTTCTAGTTGTTTTGGAGCAGTTTTCCTCCATTGTTTCTAGCTGGAACGCTCCTTTGTTTGCTACTGCTACGAATTTATATGGTCCATCCTAGCTTGTTCCTAACTTTCCTGTATTTGGATCCTTTGATGCATGTGTTTTGGCCTTGAGGACGTAGTCGCCAACTTTGAGTGATCGCACCTTGGCTCTCTTGTTGTAGTATCTTTCTACTTGCTGCTTCAGGGCTACCATTCTTATGTGGGTCATGTCTCTTCGTTCTTCAACTTCATCCAGATCTTGTAGACTACTTTCGTCGTTGTCTGCTCCGCTCTCGTTGGAGTATCTCAAACTGGGCTCCCCGACCTCGATGGGTATAACTACCTCGGTCCCGTAGACTAGTGAGTATGGAGTTTCTCCCGTGATGGTTTTGGCATAGTGCGGTATGCCCATAATACTTCAGGTAGTAGTTTAGGTCATAGTCCTTTAGCTTCCTCAAGCTTCTTTTTCAATATGTTCAGTATTACTTTATTGGATGACTTGGCCTGGCCATTGGCGGCAGAGTGATATGGCATAGAGAGTATCCGTTTGATATGCCACTTTTCGAAGAACTCAATCGTTCTTTTTCCGACGAATTGAGGTCCGTTGTCGCAGCTAATTTCCTTGGGGATGCCAAAAAGGCATATAATATTTTTCCATATAAAGGCGATGACCTCCTGCTCACGTATCTGAGTGTATGCACATGCTTCCACCCATTTAGAGAAGTATTCAGTTAAAACCAAAAGGAAGTGTACCTTACCTCGCCCTGCTGGGAGGGGGCCGACTATGTCCATTCCTCAATTTATGAATGGCCATGGCGAAGTGACGGAATGGAGGACTTCTCCTGCTTGATGTATCATAGGGGCATACTTTTGACATTGCTCGCACCTTTGGACATAGTCCGCGGTTTCTTTTTTCATGGTAGGTCAGCAGTAACAGGTGCGGATGAGGCATCGAACGAGGGCGTGATTTCCCATGTGGGCGCCGCAGTGCCCTTCGTGTACTTCTTCCTGTACTCGTCTTGTTTTATGTAGTCCAAGACATTTAGCTAGGGAGCCGCCGAATGTTCTTTTGTAGAGATCATGGTTTATTAGGCTGTATCGGGTTGCCTGTACCCGGAGTTTTTTGGCTTCTTTTTTGTCTTGTGGGAGCGATCCATCCTGTAAATAGGCTACGAAGCGGTTACGCCAGTCCCAAGTTAGGTTTATAGAATGTACCTCGATGTGGTCTATTGCGGAGAGAAGGAGGGTGACCACGTTTTCTTTGTTGATATTCCTGGTGGCCATAACTAGTTTGGCGAGGCCATCTGCTTCAATATTCTGCGCCCTAGGTATCTGGTCGAGGCGGCATTCATCGAACTCTTGCAGTAGTTTGTGGATTTCCGACTGGTACCTTTGTATCCTCTGCTCTTTGATTTGGAAAGTCCCGGTGACTTGGTTTACAACGATTTGAGAGTCACAGTGGAGGACGAGTCTACGGGCATTGTATTTGAGGGCTAACTTCAAACCTGCAATCACAGCCTCATACTCGGCCTCGTTGTTAGTCATCTCGGGGCATCATATGGACTGGCAAATTACTTTGCCTGTAAGAACCTCGAGGACGAGTCCTAGTCCCGATCCCGAGGAATTCAAGGCACCGTCGGTGTAGAGGACCCAGAGGTCGGTACGTGTGGAAGCGCGAAGTGCTTCTTGTTCTGCCTCGGGTAATATCTCCGCGCTGAAATCAACGACGAAGTCGGAGAGCACCTGCGATTTAATGGCAGTTTGCGGTTGGTTTGTTATGTCATGTTGGCTTAACTCTATGGCCCATTTGGCAAGTCTACCTAAGAGTTCGGGTTTGTGCACGATACCTCTTAGGGGGAAGGTTGTTACCACTTTTATGGGGTGACATTGAAAATAGGGTCTAAGCTTGCGTGAAGCTACGACTAGTGCCAGAGCTAGCTTTTCAAGGTGAGGGTACCTTGTCTCGGCATCTATTAAAGTCTTGCTGATATAGCAAATTGGAGACTGCATACATTCATTTTTTCGGACCAAGACTGCACTTACTATGACTTCAGAAACTGCCAAATACACAAGTAGACGCTCACCCAGATCCGCTTTGACGAGTAGTGGCGGCAAAGACAAATACGCTTTTAGCTTTCTCAGGGTGTCGACACATTCTTCGTTCCATTGCAACCCATGGTCTTTCCCCAGTACATTGAAGAATTTGTGGCATCTGTCTGAGGATCGTGAAATGAACCTCGACAAGGCGGTTATTCGCCCCACTAGCTTCTGTACCTATTTTTTGCTGGTCAGTACCTATGGTATTGTATCGATGGCTTTGATTTGATCCGGATTGACTTCGATTCCCCTTTGTGATACGAGGAAGCCAAGGAATTTTCTTGAGGTTACGCCGAAGGCGCACTTCTCGGGATTTAACTTCATCCCGTACTACCTCAATATCTCCAAAGCCTCTTTCAAATGGCTAACGTGATCCTCCTTCTTTGTCGACTTTACCAGCATGTCATTGATATATACCTCCATGGTCTTTCTGAGTTGCTCTTTGAACATTTTGGTGACTAGCCTCTGGTACGTAGCCCCTGCATTCTTGAGTCCGAACGGCATCACTTTATAGCAATGCGTTCCTTGGTGAGTGATAAAAGTTGTCTTTTCTTGATCCTCTTCGACCATTAGAATTTAATTGTAATCGGAGTAGGCATCCAAGAAGCTCAACAACTCGTGCCCCACCGTCGCATTGTTCAGTTGATCGATATGGGGTAACGGGAAGGAATCCTTTGGGCATGCTTTGTTTAGATCGGTAAAGTCCACGCACATTCGCTATTTCCCGTTCTTCTTTTTTACTATGACCACGTTGGCAACCCATTGGGGGTATTTTGATTCTCTGATGGAACCATTGGCGAGTAATTTATCCACCTCTTCACTAACTGCCTCATTGATTGCAGCATTGAACTTTCTCCTCACTTGGCGTATCGACAGATAGAGTGGGTCGACATTTAGTCTATGAGTGGCGATGTCCTTTGGGACTCCTGGCATATCTGAGTGAGAGAAGGCAAATAAATCGGCATTATTAGTTAAAATTTACAATACTTACCTAGCTCTGAGAGGTTGTGACCTATGTAAACCTTTTTGTGTTGTCGGCGTTGTCCAATTGGATGGGGTCAAGATCCTCTATAGTTGCCTTACAGGTTTCTATGATATCCGGGTCTTGGATGGCCTCTGTTTGTGGGTCGGGTTTAGTTCCCGACATGGCTGATTGCTATGCCTCCGCACTTGCTCTTTCAGTTATTTGGTGTGCGTGCAATCTTGGGCGATCCGATAGTATTCTTGGGCGGTGTGTGGCTTGCCTCGGATGCTGAATATTCCCCACGGGGTGGGAAATTTGATCACTTGATAGAAGCTTGAAGGGACGGCTCGCATGGTGTGTATCCATGGTCGCCCTATGATGGCGTTATAGGCTGTTTCCTGGCTCATGACGTGGAATGTTGTTTCTAGGGTGACTCCTCCTGTTAGGACAGGCAGCACTATTTCTCCGGATGTTCGCTCTACTGCATTATTAAAACCCGTTAGTGTTATGCAGCGCGGTATTATTTTATCCTCAAGCCTCATTTGCATGAGAACTCGTGGGTGAACAGTACACACGCCGCTTCCTTCATCTACCATATTTCGTTTTACATTTGTATCAGCAATGTGTAAAGTTATAACTAAGGCATCATATGAGGGAAAGACAAACCGTCGGCATCTGACTTATCGAAGATGATACTGTCTTCGAGGTCATCATACCGTTCGTGGGTGACCGTCCGTTTGAGTTTGTGCGTGGTGATGAACTTCATATGGTTGATTACCGTGTCGTCGCCACTGCCAATGATCATCTATATGGTGCACGCTGGCGATGGTAGCTTTGGGGGTCCTTGAGATGGATCGCATCCCCTGGCAAAGTTGGCCCTTCCTTTATCGCTGAGCAGTTTTTTCAGGTACCCCTAATTCAACATCCTAACTACTTCCTGCTGCAGACCTATGCAATCTTCGGTCTTGTGTCCCCTTTCTTGATGGAATTCACAGAGGACGTTTGACCTCCTGGTGCTTGGGTCCGATTTCATTTTTTGCGGCCACCGCACCTTCGTGCCCAGCTTCTTCAATGCATACACTATCTCTAAAAGGGAAACACAAACGTTATGAGCGGATAGTAGTAGAGGAATACCTCTTTCATTTCGAAAGGGTGTGGTGTGTCGTAGCACGGCGTCCGCATGTCTTGGAGGGGGCGGGTTAGATGTTCGGACATAGGGCTGATGCCTTTCTCGATTGAAACATGGGGGTTGATCTCTTCGCCCATCGTTACGTTGATCTCTCCTTGCCTCGGTCTGAACTGATGTTAATCGCTAAATTGGGCCGTTCAGATCATCCTCATCTGCCCTTAACTCGGCGTAATAGGCATTATGGATCTCTTCCCATGTGGTGGGGGGTATTTCATGAGTCTACTGAGCAGTTTTTTGGTTGCCTTTGATCCGTTCCTGTTTAACCCGTTTTGAAAAGCTGATACTGTCATCCCTTCTGACACGTTTGGCAGGCTCATCCTTACTCTGTTGAATCGGGCTAGGAAGTCCCTCGCCCATCGTTTGCCTGACGGTGAAGATATCATTAACCCTAGCTTCAGCCTTCTTTGCCCCTGCATGAGCGGTGGCGAACTTATCTTCCATCTCTTCAAACGTTGATATTGATCGCGCTGGTAGCTGGGAGTACCATGTCAATACTCCCTCTGTCAAGGTCTCACCGATTTTACCGCAGTAACATAATGGATTAGATGATCCTCCGGGTCCGTGGTTCCGTTGTATATTTTCAAGTATGGTGGCATTTTGAAGGTTTTTGGAATAGGATGAGGAGCAGCCCTGTCGCTGTATGGCTGTTTGACGAATCGGCCCACATCGCGTTTTGGTAATAGCTTGGGGGCGCCTGGTATTTTGTCAACCCTTTCCGGATGCTCCGTTTTCCATCTCTTCCATTTTCTTCAAGATGGCCATGAGTGCATCGTCACCTATAGCAGTGACGTTGCGGGTGTTACCCTTTCATGTAGCGCTTGGCTTATTAGTGGTGGCTGCGATTTCTGTAGGTGGCGAGTCTTCATCATTTCCTTAAGGAGGTTTTTCGAGCATGTTTCTCAGAGTACTTGTCAACCATTCTTCTAGCAGCTTTTTGACTGCTGGTGGTGCTTCTCCTACCGTGGACGTTGAGGCTCCCCTTTCGCGCAAGATCGTTAGATCTCCGTGTGGAGGAGGTGAGATCTCCCCCTCGGGTGTAACTCTTGGTGTTGTATTCTCAGTGTCCTCTCAACCGGCTTCGTTGAGGGAGTTCAGGAGATTGTTTGAGACGTCTGATATTGTCGTCAGCCTCGCTTCCTTTTCAGCCATTGTTGGTTTTTATGAGGCTTTGAAGGACAGTAATCGTCACTTTCAAGAACCTAGATGAGAACTATGATTTCAGCTATGGAAATCCCCATAGACGGCGCCAAATTGTTTGACTCAAAAGATGTTAAAATCTTTTCGAACAAATCAATCAAAGATGAAGGGGTAAATCGTAGCTGAAAATAATAAACTCTAGGATAGAAATAATAGAGAAGAGAGTTATCAATTTTCTTTTCATTCAAGGTTGGTGAGTTTTATAGAGTGCTCATGCCCCGTTACAAGGCTTTCATTCCTCTTATATATTGAGGAATCTTCACACCCCCCCCCCCGTAGAAATGACATGCAAAAGACCTTTCAAGAATATTCTCGGTATCCCCTAAATGGGCTTACTCTACTGTCGAGATAGTGTTGTTCCATCTTTTAATACAAGGTTGTATCTTTCTGGGTGCTCAACCATTTGACGTGCCCACTATAGGACGTGGTGGTTGGTCAAATTCTGACCCATACACTAAACACTAACAAAGATGTCTCTTCATTAGTGTAATGTCAGTTCTTTTTTGAAGGATTGTGACTTTTAATAAAGGAATATGAAAGGATATTTGGATTATATGAAAAGTGATCAAACGGAATTCGGGGTTGCTAACAGGAAGCAAAGACTGAAATGGTGGTTGTTCATTTCAAAAATGTTAGGAGACACGTTCTATAAGAAATATTTTCTTGCAAGTAGAATATTAAATTATTATTTAAAAGGACATTTTAATAATTTAACTTTTGATTTTGGGGTTTTCACTCTTAATATAATATAATACAATACAGATATATGAGTTTATCCGTAATTAGTCTGATCAACAAACAGATTAATAGAAATTTGTTATATATAACAGTTGTGACTTGTGAGATACGTACTGGTGTTTATCTTTTCCTTTGTTAGTCAGTATATTGTTTTCCTTTCTAAATTTTTATTTTCTTACTTTTCTATCATATATATGAGTTTATCCAAAATTAACCGATCAATTAACGGATTAATAGAAATTAGTTAGTTGTCCTGATTAAGCTTAAAAATTTATGAACTATAACATCATAAACCCTAGTACTCTCATCGCATACCAAACAAGCATAATGTGTTTCTTTCCGAACGTTGCATTATTTATTTCCTTGTTAAAACTTTTACCGGAAATAATAGGGGTGTACAAAGGAAACCGACAAACCACACTAACTCGATAATCCGAGTCAAACCGAGAAAAAAAACCCGATTATGGTTTGGTTTGGTGTTGGAAAAAAAACCCGACCATAATTGGTTTGGTTTGGTTTTAACTAAAAAAAGTCAAACTGAAACCAAACCAACCTGAAATTACATATATAGAAATGTTATATATATTTAATATATAAATATACTTATTGTGATGTAATTTATAAATATTCCTTAAAAAATTTCATAATTTTATCTTTTAAGGTATTATTTCAAGGTTGGACTTAAAACTTTTGAATGTTCCAATAAATTTTATAGTCATTAATATTATTAAATTAAATAATGCTAACAAAAGCCCAACCAAAATCAAATCAATATTAATGCTAACAAAAGACATTCAATTTAATATTACGAAAGGGAATGTATTGAACATCTATTGTTTATTTTGCAATAATTTAGATAAAAATAACCTATTTTTATTTTTTTCTTTAGCGTTTAGTCATGTAAATAATACTCCTTATTAGTCTACTTATTTTAGCATGACTTAGTACTTTTAGATTATATTTATTTTTATTATGGCTTTTTAATTAGCAATATTTATATTACATGATTTATTGTCTTTATTGTTGAATATTTTAGGATAATGCCAGGGACACATCTCATATTTTATATTATTTTCTAGGAAAATACTTTATATAGTTGTATCTTACTAGGATTAAAGAAATATTTTGAGCACACGTTATATTTTTTGTTCTACAAAGATTTTACCGGAAAAAAAAACCCGAGAAAAACGGAAAAACCCGAAAATTCGAGAAAACCCAAGAAAAATCGAGATTGAAAAACCCGAATTTTATTGGTTTGGTTTGGTCTTTAAATTTAATAACCCGACACAATTGGTTTGGTTTGGTAATTATAAAACCCGAACCAACCCGACCTATGTACACCCCTAATTAATTGGATATCAAATATTTCCTTTGCCCGTTTTTATGAATTACTATATTATATATGGATTCAAGCAACTTTTCGCTTAGACTACGATATTTTGCAATACTTCAAATTAAGTGGTTTGTTATAGAAGTTGTAATTTATAGTACTTTTGTATAGATGCTGTGTAAATTATTGTGGAGTTGAGATTGAGCATTAGAAGAGGGCTTGAAGCTCGCGCTCTTAACGAGATCATTCTTTTTGGGAGAGAGGAACTACGAAAGCCAGCGAAGCTCAGACGGCCATAAATTTGTGAATATGACTATAGAGATGGTAAACTGAAATAAATTTTAGGAAGTAGGAAGCTATTTTCTGGGATTAGGTCCAACGAGAGGTAAATTGCTTGTGCACGACTGAGAAAATGTTTTTTAGCATATAATTAAGAAGATGCAGAGACGGGCCGGGGGAGGGGGCTAATTATTATATTATATATAGGTCCTTTTAATACAAGTCAATGACAAAATTCTACCGAAAAAAAAGGTGCAAAGAACAAACACGACCATAGAGATTGGAAGGAACTGAAAGCGAGTCTATAAATTTATGGCTTTACAATACAATACATAATTGCATTTGTATCAGTACATTCACATTTATTATTTAACAATGACTAATTAACACATATTGCACTTCAATTTATTATTTAACCATATAGTATATTTTATTAATGTGGTTTGTTGTAAAATTGGGTGAATAATTTGTTTTTTATCGTTAGAATGTCAAACTATATATTATATATGAACAAGTCATGAACTCTTTTCACTTCACTTGATAAACTAACTGAATGGAATTATCAATGTTCAGCCAAGCATTCGTGTCCGTCGCATCAGTTATGAGAAAAGAGTAAGTAGCATGAAGAATGGTGATCCACATTTGACTAATTTGAAATTCTGAATCCACCTGATCTGAGATGGAGTTTTGAAACTTTTGTATTTATAATAGTGTTGGATAACATGTGCTATTATAGTCATTGGATGGTTGCATTCAAAATTGAGGTTTTGGATTGGTCCACCGGTACTACAGATAACATGCATGGTCAATAGCCCAAGTAGTATATTAATTTTCTTTTAATACTACCTACTATTTGTCCCCATGCATGCTGATTCATATCTTGAACATTGTAATCTACCATGTTGTAGCTTTTAGTTGAATTATCAACGACAAAAGATAAAAGATTAAGAAAGCCTATGCAGATATTAATTGTCATAAGCTAGAGGTTGCCGTTTGACATTAATTTGCTGCGTCTATACTTTTAAATGTATAGTTCGCTTGTTCTACAATATTAAAAAAGAATTACAAGGCGGGAATTGGGGATAATTTTTATTTCTTGAATGAGAATTGTCAGCAAATATATATCATGTTAACTCTTGAATAATCACATCTAGAAAGTGCAAGGAGATCATAAAAAGCAAAAAAATTACTATTACTTTCAGTTCATGCAAGGGGATTGCATTTGTAAGTAATGTTTTAAAAGGCGGGGGCGTAAGGCGAGGCATTTTACTTCTGACAAGGCGAGGCGTAAGCCCTGAGACATGAGGCATAAGTCCCACGGTGTGATGACCCAAAATGTCATCTTTAAATTAAATAATCATCTCGTATTTTAAGACCTTGAATAGCGGTATCAATAATTTTTCGACTTGCGTGCGCAGTTCGTATAATTTTTCGGAAGGTTTTTATGTGAAAAATGGATTAAATTGTGAACTAGAGCTTTAAGACTCAACTAAGTTGACTTCGGTCAACATTTTGAGTAAACGAACCCGGATAAAAGTTTGACCATTCCGGTAGTTCCGTATTGTTATTTGGGACTTGGTCATATGCTGAAATCGAATTCAGAGGTCCCTAGATCAAATTATCGCCATTTAACGAAATCTAGAAATCTAAGGCTAAAGATTTCTTAAGTTTGACCGGAGATTTGACTTTTGAGAAAAATACCCCAGAATGGAATTTTGATGATTCCAATAGTTTCGTATGGTGATTTTGGACTTAGGCACAAGTTCGAATTTGGATTTGGAAGTCTGTAGGATAATTCGGCGCATTTTGGCGAAAGTTGGAAAATAGAAGATTTTTGGAAAGTTTGACCGGGGTTGACTTTTTGATATCGGGGTCGAAATCCAGTTCTGAAAAATTTTATAGCTTCGTTATATCATTTTATGACTTGTGTGCAAAATTTGAAGTCAATCGGACTTGATTTGATAGGTTTTTGCATCGAATATAGAAGTTGAACGTTCTTAGTTTCATTAGGCTTGAATTGGGGTGTTATTCACGGTTTTAGCATTATTTGATGCGATTTGAGATTTCGACTAAGTTTGTGTCATGTTTTAGGACTGGTTGATGCATTTTGTTGAAGTTCCGAGAGCCTCGGGTGAATTTCGGAAGGTTAATGGATATAAAAAGGTTGCTGAATTTTCTCTTTGGACAGCTGCTGATTTTTTTACAGCCCATGAACAGTACCTATGAATAGTTCCCCCCCCCCCTTGAACAGCCCCCGTGAACAGTATCTGAAATTTTCTGGACACATTTAATTCCAGCAGTCCGGGTTTTGGGTCATTTTCTTGACTTCAAAGCTCGGATTTTGGCAATTTTGAGCGAGAAATCACGGGAATTCTTGAGGTAAGTCCCTTGTGATCATTGTTAGTTAATATTATTGAATATCCCGACTAAATTACGTGTTTTTGAGGTGTAAATCGGGAATTTGGGCCTAGGGATTTGAAAATGAGATTTAATGATTTGGAGGCCGAATTATTGTTGGATTTTGGTAAAATTTATATGGTTGGACTCGTGGTTAGATGGGGGTTCATATTCCGTAATTTTTGTCGGGTTCCGAGACGTAGTCTCCACGGGCGATTTTTTAATGCAATTTTGGACTTTTAATGGAAAATGTAGAATTCCATGTGGAATTAATTCCTATTTTTTTTATTGACTGAATCGAATTATTGTGGCTAGATTCGAGGCATTCGGAGGTCGATTTGAGAGGCAAAGGCATTTCAGAGTAGGATTTTTGCTCAGATTGAGGTAAGTAACGGTTATAAATCTGGTCCTGAGGGTATGAAACCCCAGACATTATGTCGTATGACTATTTTGGAGGTGACTCACATGCTAGGTGACGGGAGTGTGGGCATGCACCATAGGGATTGTGACTTGGTCCATCCCGCGAGACTGTGAAATTAATTGGCCTACTATTTAATACATGTTCCCGCTGTTTTCATAGAAATTGACTGTACTTCATGTTAGAAATCATGTTTAGGCTTTATGCGATCACTGTTGAGACCTGCAAGGTCGTGTACTTGCTGAATTAGCTGCTAATTGCTGTTTTGGACTCAATCATAGCTTTTCTTGCTTATTATGCCTCTGTCTCTTGCTGTTCATTGTTGATACATGACATTACCTCTGTTTGGGCTATTTATATGATTTTTGAGAGCCCGAGAGACTGGAGAGATTGATAACTGAGTGAGGCCAGGGGCCTAGTTATGAGGCTATTGATATTATAGCACGTGAGTTGTCTGTGCGGATCCAGATATTATATTATAACACGTGAGTTGTCCGTGCGGATCCAGATACTATATTATATTATAGCACGTGAGTTATCCGTGCGGATCCAAATACTATATTATTATAGCACGTGAGTTGTCCGTGCAGTTTATAGCGCTTGGGCTAAAGGAGCCCCTCCGGAGTCTGTACACTCCCAGTGAGGTACCTACTGAGTGCGAGTGCCGAGTGCTAAGCGACCGGGAGGAATGAGTGAATGTGAGGAATGAGTGATTGTGAGGTTGGAGTGAATGGAAGGACAGAGTGACTGTTATTCTGAGAAAATACATTTACTTCATTACTGTTGCATCGCAGATGTCATATCACTATTTTGAAAATTATTGAAAGATATTACTTACTGCTTAGTCAAATTTGGTATCTGGTTTATTGAGTACGTACTAATGTGACTTAAACTGTTAAATTGAAAGTATGACTACTCTTATTTGAAAGTTATTGAGATAATTGTATTTGCATAGCTCGTCACTACTTCTCAATTCCTTATTTATTTCTGTTACTTACCGAGTTGGTGTACTCACGTTACCCCCTGTACCTCGTATACAGATATAGACACTTCTGGTCACGGCGGTTGCTGATTGAGGAGTCAGACTCATGAGACTATTGAGGTAGCTGCATAGCGTTCGCTGACCTTGACTCTCCTTTCCTTTCATGTTGTACTTTTCTATATTTCAGACAGTGTTTTATCAGTCGGATGTTGTTATCATTTAGATGCTCATGCACTCAGCGACACCGGGTTTTGAGGATGAATTGTTTAGTACTTTTGGAATTATATTCTGTTCTAAAAAGTTTTATTTAATATTAATTGCTTCCGCCTTTATTTAAAATTTCTACTGTGTTGAGATATTGAGTTGAGGCTTGCCTAGTACGATGATAGGCGCCATCACGACAGGTGAGATTTTGGGTCGTGACACACGGATCTTTATATTTTACTAATTTCAAGAACTTTAAGATAGTATAAAATAAAAAATAATTATAAAAATTACAAAATTATAACAAATAATTTATTTAAAATATTTATAAATTATAATTCAACTATGAATAATACGAAAAGTATGACATATATCATAATATGCAAATTAGTTGCAACGTTGTTACGGCTCAAACATCAAAAGTAATGTATTCGATATAAAATCTTGTGTGTATCTCTTAAAGAGTAATGAATTTTGAAAGAATTTTGATATTATAATTTGATATTTTTCTTAAAATACTCCATTTATTTAATATGCTTTGCATTTGAAAGAGAATTTATATAAAAATATAATTCAAAATTTAAATATGATTCTTAAGCATCGTTCATTTTTAAGTCTCAACAAGTTCATAAAGGGACACATAATTCACCATACAATACCATGATAACTAATTATTTGTAAATAGTTACTAGCTAATACTGAGCTATTAAATTAATAAGTATTGTATCTCATAAACATGAAAAAAATAATATTTAGAAAAATAATTATAAAAAGAATTATGGACTATTATATAATAAAGACATAACAAAAGTTAATAAATAAGTACTTTTTAAATGAAAAATTTATTTAAAATTAACTATCATAGCAGTCTTAGTGAATAACGTGCAGTAATCTTTTCTTTAATTATGGCATAAAATACTCTCAACTTAATGATTTATAATTAGGAAAAAAGTAATTTCGAATAGTCAACGATTTATCAAGAAAATTTGAGGATTTTACAAGGTTAGTTACATATAATTGCATAAAGTTCTATTAGGCGAGCCCAATACGCTGGGCGTTGGGCGTGTCCGGGGCATAAGCCCCAATGGCCGAGGCGTAAATCTCACGGAAGTAAGCCCCACACATAAGCCTAGGGGCGTTTTACGAGTGCTCCGCCCCGGAACGAGCCCCTGACGAGTCCAATTCTGTCTGTTAAAAGAGAGTTTGTAGGTATCTTAATTGCAAGATACCTCAATATTCAAGCGATAATTTTCCATAAAAGATCTAGTATAGCAACAAATATGATAAATGCATAGTGCAGTTTTCTATATTTCCAGATTTTTAACAGTACAAGTTAAGTTACATTGACTATTGTAATTCGTAGTCCAACCAGATTACACATGTATAATGATGCTGTTATAAGCTGAAACGTGCAAGGAACAACCAAGTAGCCTCCTGAAAAAATGGTATTCTTTATAGCCATCCATTTCCTTTAATGGGTAGTTGATGATAATGGAAGTAATGTATAATCGACATTTTCTCTTCTATTATTCATGGACACACTCCTATACAGAACTAAAAAGAATACACAATTTACAAACTGATTGATTAAAAGAATTCAAACCATGAGCCACGTTTACTACTGTACGTAACTCCCACAAAATATTTCTTTTCTTTTCTCTTGAAAGCTTATTTATTGCGAGTCATCGTCAATTCTGTTGATAGTCTACGTAATAAATTTGTAGTTGAATTTAGATTAATTAGTTTTAGGCTGGAAGTTAGCTCTTGCCAATTGTATGTGACCCTTATTAGTTATTTTTGGTCCTACATACGTTAATGCATAGGTATGATACTTCCAAGAATTATTCACAAATCATAAAATTCGATGTGTATTAATCTATAAGTCAAAAGTTTTTTTTTTGGGTCTGATAGTGGTAGGGATATTTACCCTATTTATACACTAGCATGGAAAAAACAATACCATCTCGCACAAGCCAATAAAGAGAATATAATTTGAAATTTGAATTAAACACAAACGACACTTAGTTTGATTTGATAAGGAAAACCTGTTGATATCAGCATTTGTACCTTAACATATTGGCTAGTAGGCCAAGGCTATATTGGCGTCAAAGTCAAATTTTTTAGCATAACATTTCTAATTTTCTTTTTATATGACTTTTCTCCTATCTTACACGAGCACTACAGGATTCTTATGTGATAGCTCTTATAAATGAGAGTCCTATCTTTCTCCAAAACATTCTCATCTACAAAAAATATCACATAAGAGTCCAAATTATACGTTTCGCATAATTAACACTGAGAAGGTTTTAGTCACATTCCATCCAAATACTTATATTTATTACTTATATTTCAGTGAATTACAATCTTCCTTCAGGTGTTAGCAAATGGCCAAGACGAAACATAAATGCCACACAAGTGGAAATTTAGAAATGTCAACATATGTATAGCAATAATATAGGGAAATTTACATAAAATACACTTGGAGAAAGTATTTTTCACCCGCCTAACCCACAAATATGGTTTTCATCCGATAGCCCACAAACATTAATCAATTTTATGAAAACAAGTCAAACTCGCAAATTTCGTCGAATTTCGTCAACTACACCCATAATCACACCTAAATCAGATTTCGCTTTTTTTTTTCATTTTTATTTTTTCCTTTTTTTCATTTTCATTCTTATTTATTTTTTACTTCCCTCTTTATAGTATTTTCTAAAATTCACAATATCAGGAAGTTGAAGTAAAAAATAAATTCATCCTTAAAGTCTATAATTTTTTTTTTTTTTTTTGCAAAATTCAAAGTTTTGTAAGGGAGATTCTTATTTCACTGGAAAAAAAATAAAAATTTACATTATTAAACACCTTATATACATTGTTATACATAGTCATACGTTAATTATACACAAATATATAATAATACACACGATCTGAAGGTAAAAATCTAAACTTTTTTTACAATTATCTATGTTGTATAATTATGTATAATCTTGTATACTTGTGTATAATCATGTATAACTCTGTATAACTATGAGAATACACACAAATATACATGATTATACAAAATATATATAGTTGTATATAACATATACATCATTCTTCTTCCCTTTGGAAGTCATTAAAAGTGAGAAGAAAGAAGAAGAAGAAGAATGAGGAAAAATTACCAAAAAAAAAGAGATTTCATAACTTAGAATAAGAGACAAGAATTAAAAGAAATAACCACTCGATATTTTCTTTTTCTTCGAATGGGATGTAACCCAGCTTTTCTTCATAAAGCAAAGCAGTACAACTAACATTTACCATCGGGTAATACTTGAACCACAAGTTTAATTCCAGCAGTACAATTTTATGTAACAAAATTCGCCAAAATGCCAAAAGCGGTATAACTTCAACAATTACCAAACTCAAGCAAGACACTAAACGCAAGTACTAGGAATGAATCAGATATATGTATATTCACCAACGACCAGAAAATAAAAGGATCCTTTAATATCAAAGTCGGCATCGGCTTCGGCGAGCACTGAATCGAAAAGTAAAAGACAACAAAAGATAGATCCGGCCGTGGATTGTTCAACAGTGTTATTTCGTGGAAGAGGAAGATGCAAATGAAACGGAGCAAGGAAATCTGAAGAAGAACTCGATTATTTTGCCAGGGAGAGAGAAAGAGAGAGAAAGAGCAAGAGTGAATTGAAAATGAAAGAGAAAGAGGGGTGGGGAGAAAATCTGAAAGAGAAAATTGATTAGAATTATGAATGGAAAAAATTCCTCCGCATAAAGAAAAAGAGAGTGGGGACAGTAATATGACTAATCGATAAAAATAATTTTTTAACTTATGTAAAAACTGGGCCATACCGAGTAAGAAGGGAAAATATAGGTCCAATTTTGTTAGAATATTGGGCCAATGGACCATGAGAGTAATTTTTCCAATAATATAAGCTTTTGAATTGAATGACGATATGGAGGTGAAGAATGCATGGATATACCTAATTAACTCCCAACTGCAACCAAACAGCTACCTTCCCCCACCCCACCCCAAATGCACAATCAATTACTACCAACTTGTTATTTTTTTTTCTTTTAATTTTCAATACTGGTTCCTTTATAAAGAAACCGATGATAAAATTTAAGAAAATTTTGATTTGGATAAAAGCTTTTCTTGATAGTAACTCAATTAGCCAATGCGTGTTTCATTTACTCAAATTACGGCTTATCTATCATTTTGCGTTAGATTGTGTGAACTGTCTCATTGAATTAAAGCTATTAAAATACTTAGAATTTAGGGGCCAATATAATTTATGCAGCAGTTGCAACCGCACCCGATGCCGCCATCAGCTTGAACTATATTTATATTAGTATTTTTTAAAATTTATTGAGGGACGCGTCCCCTCATTTGTTGAATACTCTTATTAAGGGCCCCATTTGGCTATAAAAGAAATTTCACTTTATTTATTTATTTTTATTTTTTTTCGAAATTAATGTTTGGTCATAAAATTTTCAATTTTCACTTGAAAATGAATTTCAAAATTTTTCAAAAATTTAAAAACTCCAAAAAGTTATTTTTCAAAATTTCACTTCAGATTACTCAAAAAAAAATTCAAAAATAGCTCGAAATTGTATTCATATTCAAACACAACTCTAATTTTCAAATATCATTTTCACTTGAATTATTTTTTTACATTTTTAAAAAAATTTACAGTTCTTACATCCAAACACCCACTAAATATCTTCTTAAGGTAATATCTAGAAATATATGTTTTTAATACTTTGATATGATAAATTTTGTGAACTTCTCATTATATTTTAGGGTAATTATTTTTTCTTTCTAACGTAACATATAGAAAGTTCCTGTTTGTTCATTTATTTTTGATTTTACATCTGAAACACCCTTGATTTAGATTACGATGCTAGGAGGAAAAGTCAAGTTTATTTTTCATGAGACGACAAAAGGAAATAGGTGGAGATTTGTTATAAACAAACTTGGTTCTAGATAGATCATTATCAATAAATAACATTCAATGATTCAAATAGGAGAAGGGTCGGTCGACTGCACTACCCAACTCTCATTCAAAACCCACCTAAGTTTCCAACCCCCTCTTTAGTCTGGAAATACCAACAAAAAAAAAGTTTTAGATAACGAAGCACCCTAATATATATATATATATATTATTTAAAAAAGTGTGCACGCCCAAAATAAATAAAACATAAGGTTTCTTCTTTGAAATCGTTAATTAATTTAACGGATAACGATTCAGATATAAAAAAGAAAATAATGAATGTCAATTTGATATTGATATCACAGTTTTTTCCTTTGATACATTTAATTTAGCGGATGCGGATTTAAATAGTAAGTTTGTAACAAGAGAATAATGAATGCTGATTTAACTTGTGCAATAGTAATTAGCAGAAGTTGAATTTGTTCTGAATCCCGTTGCTAGAAAATTATTGAAATTCATATTCTCAGACAAATACCATTGAATTGTGATCGATTGATCTTTTAACCGTTTATGATTGACTCTACAGGCTGACTTATGGGGTTAGGCCAACAGCTTGAGCTATCCCCTATGTTGGACTTTAGCAATTGTAGCTGTTCTCTTTCAACCTGAGAATTTGCCTATTATTTGCTTGTAGGAGTAGTTCTTCTTATTTGTTACAATCATTTTGTATACCGGATTAATTCACTCAATTAATTCGGAGGACTCATTAAAGGGGAAGCATTTTCTATCACGAATTTTTTCGTCTATAAGACTTAAATACAAATCTCTTGCTAAGAGTTAAGAGATCATATTCATCCTACAATATTGTTTAATAATCTAGTAGGAACAATTGTTTTAAGTGTTTAAATTAGTAGTAGATGTATCTGTCGACAAATTGCTACAAAATTTCCTAACATTTGAAAAGAACAGAGGTAAACAGATTAAGTAGAAAAATACTCTACTCATTACAAACAAATACTTCAACCATTCCATTTTATATAATCCTATTTCTTTTTTGTTTGTTCCAAAAAAGATATTTGCTTTTTTAATATATAAATAAGCCAACTTTAAACTATCATCTTATCTTTAAATTTTTTTTATAACCATACAAATATTATGATATATTTAAAATCACAAATTTTTAAAATTCTATTTCTTTTTTAAAACTTCATATCCGATCAAATAGCTTGACGTGAAAAAGCGACCTACATTCTGCATTAAAAAGATGGCCTCTTACTCAATGATTCTATTGTTTATGTACGTAGGTAGAATCCTTGGTTGAGATTGGAAAGTGTAGATGGAAACTACCACCAAGGGGAAAATATGGGGAGTGGGACCAAGCAGGACCACGTGCTGTACCCCCTTAATATTTAACAACCACGCACCCAACCAATCCTAACCAAATTAATCAACCTATAAACTAATTCCACATTCTCAAACCATCTTCACTTCCCTCCCACCTCTCCTTACTATTTATTACAAAAGAAACAGTATTCAGATTTGGATTTGGACTATCACACACTATGCTCATTTGCTAATTTTCACCTACAATTCTTGGTACCATTTATGCTTCATACACCCCCCCCCCACCCAAATCTAATTCAAGAATTCCCTCACTTCCATTTCTTTTCTCTAAAGATTGCAGCTTTTTGCCATTTACCCGGAAAGGTGAATTTTTTCTCAAACTCTGGTAAAATTTAAATGCCAATTTAGTATATTTCTACCTTTTGGGTGTATATTACTTCTTTTCTTAATGTGGGGTTTTAGTTATAGGCTCCATCATACTGAAAAAGAGTCTGAATTTACTGCAAACTGTGAAAGGTGCTATTTTTTTTTCTTTTTTTGAGAATATTAGTTGTTTTGGTCAATTTTTAATGTGTAACTGGACTTCATTGGATAAACAATTGGCTCATTCTGTTCTCAATTCTTGAGTTTTTTTTCTTTTCTTTTGGCTTTCTTTAATGCCAACTGTGAAATGCATCTCAGTGAATTCTGCTGAACTTTAAAGCTGTAATTTGTATCTATTCAACTGTATATGCTTGTTATCTTGGGGGTTTTTACTTTACTTTTATTTTCTTTTGGTTCTCCTTTTGGAAGTATTTTGATCTTTTATTTTCTTCTAATTTTGGCTAACATAAGTTTATGCTTTTGATCCTACGTAAAGTTGTTTTCTTGGAATTTTTGTTATGATCACCATTTGGTTTTGTTTGAAATTGAATTAATAGCTTTTTTTAATTCAGAAATTAGAGTATGCCGTAGGAGATCAAGAAGTACTCTATTAGTTAGTGCTTTGTCTCTTAGCTGTCTTTTGGTTAATTGAGTTGTTTGATGATTGCAAGTAACCAAATGCAGTCCCTTTTGGTTTCAGGCAGTGCAATATGTCAGAATCTCAAAGGAGGCCAGCAGTGATAGGCATAAAAAATGGCGATGGATATATTAATGGTGCGCTTCCACTGAGGTCTCCAATTGCTAGATCGGAAGTTGCTGAGTTCTGTAATACCCTCGGTGGAAAGCAGCCTATTCATAGTATCTTAATTGCAAACAATGGAATGGCTGCGGTCAAGTTTATACGTAGTATTAGGACGTGGGCTTATGAGACATTTGGCACAGAGAAGGCAATATTGTTGGTGGCAATGGCTACACCTGAGGACATGCGAATAAATGCGGAGCACATTAGAATAGCTGATCAGTTTGTAGAAGTTCCTGGTGGGACAAATAACAACAATTATGCCAATGTGCAGCTCATTGTTGAGGTTTGTAAACATCTTTCCTTTTTTAGGACTTCTTTCTTAAGAATTTAGCATTCAAAGCCTGATATACAAGCTGAATTATCCAACTAATTCGTAAAAGTTGCATTAAAAATAACCTTTTAACTGACGTTTCATCAGAAGCCAAATGACATGTTTTTCTGTGCATGTTAGTGTGTCTGTCCGCAGTCTTAAAAACCTGCATGTAGAGGGAACAGGGACTTTATGCCAAAACAATGAAAATTGTGAAGATAATATGATATTTTTTTTTTAACAGATTTGGAGCTGAACATATTTTGGATGCCTTCCATGACATAACAAGTTTGAAAACTGCTGAGACAGTGTTTACTTTCTTTTGTTTAGATGGCGGAGATAACTCATGTTGATGCAGTTTGGCCTGGTTGGGGTCATGCATCAGAAAACCCTGAACTACCCGATGCATTGTGTGCAAAGGGGATCGTATTCCTTGGGCCACCTGCTACATCAATGGCAGCACTTGGGGACAAAGTAGGCTCATCATTGATTGCTCAAGCTGCACAAGTACCAACTCTCCCATGGAGTGGCTCCCACGTAAGTCTTTATGTTGGGGTTTTGCTCCATTTGTTTCATAGTGTCTGTATGCTTGACAATACTTAATCTCCAGGTCAAAATTCCTCCAGAGAGCTGCTTGATCTCTATACCAGATGAAATATATTCCAAAGCATGTGTTTATACAACAGAAGAAGCAATTGCTAGTTGTCAAGATGTAGGTTACCCGGCTATGATTAAAGCATCCTGGGGAGGTGGCGGTAAAGGCATAAGAAAGGTCTGTCCCTTAACAGATGTTACTGCAAGTAGTCTAGCTGCTTATTATTTGATGTTACATTAGCTTATCTAACCAATATTAATGTGATATGTTCTTTCATTAGCATTTCCTTCCCGAATGAAAATGTTGGAAGAGCTCACAAGGTATTCACTCTACCTAATCATTGGGTATTTAGCTATTTCTTGCTCACTTCAGGTTCATAATGATGATGAAGTAAGAGCACTGTTCAAGCAAGTTCAGGGTGAAGTTCCTGGCTCCCCCATATTTATAATGAAAGTTGCTTCCCAGGTTAGACCACTTCCATCTTGTCCGACATTAATGCACTGACTTAGCCTCAGAGAGAAAACCTTTCTGAATAATGGAAGTCCTCTATTTATTATCAATTTTCTTTTTTTAACTAGAGTCGACATCTAGAAGTCCAGTTGCTTTGTGATCAATATGGCAATGTTGCAGCATTGCACAGCCGTGATTGCAGTGTTCAAAGGCGTCACCAAAAGGTTAGTTTATATTTAACTTTTGGCTATTGCTTAGCGATTCATGATGGAGAAAAAGTTACTCATCTTATATTTGCAAATGTGAGACAAACAGAGGAATCTGCATGAGGCAGCCAAGGGTAAACGTAAATTGATTGTTGTCACTAATATGCTCAATATCTTGATATTTAGATTATTGAAGAAGGGCCAATAACAATTGCTTCTCCAGAGACGGTGAAAAAACTTGAGCAGGCTGCTAGAAGACTGGCCAAATCCGTGAATTACGTTGGAGCTGCCACCGTTGAGTACCTTTATAGTATGGATACGGGAGAGTACTACTTCTTAGAACTCAACCCACGGTTACAGGTTGGTTACATTTGCAGTCTGCATCATGCAGGCCCATGCCAAATTTTGTTACTCACCAAGTATAGGCGATCCAAAATAGTTTTGTTTTGCCATTATAGATAGTTATTGTTTCATTGTCTTTAAAGGCCAATGCATCAACGGTTAAAATACATGAAGTAATTTGATGTTGATTGTCACTGTAAAAGCTTCTTTTTTTTTTAATACAATTCATTTTCATTTTGTTCTTGAAATTTGTCAAGAAATATTCTTATATTTTCCACATCTATTAGGTGGAACACCCCGTAACTGAATGGATTGCAGAAATGAATCTGCCAGCAGCCCAAGTTGCTGTCGGAATGGGGATCCCATTGTGGCAAATTCCAGGTTTACTCCCTACCTTGTCACTTTCCTTGGCTTAATATGTTTTGGTTCCTTCACCTCCATTATTTAGTGCTCGTTTGTGATTATATTAGAAATAAGGCGATTCTACGGGATGGAACATGGTGGAGGATATGATGCTTGGAGAAAAACATCAATTGTTGCCACACCGTTTGATTTCGACAAGGCTGAATCAACAAAGCCAAAAGGTCATTGTGTGGCTGTTCGTGTTACAAGTGAGGATCCTGATGATGGTTTTAAGCCTACCAGTGGTAAAGTACAGGTCGGGATTGACAACTACTGAAAAAATTCACTTTCGTTACATAATCTCATGATTTTAGGATGAATCAATGTTAATCTAACGACATCCTGTAGGAGCTGAGTTTTAAAAGCAAGCCGAATGTGTGGGCCTACTTCTCTGTAAAGGTATGTGCTTGTAAAGTAAATGGAAACAAACATTGGAATCTTTGGATTATTGCTGAGCTTAAAGATATTTTTTGCTTGCAGTCTGGTGGAGGCATTCATGAGTTTTCAGATTCTCAGTTTGGTACGTTGAATTTCAATTATGCAGTTGTTTCCTCTTTTTTAGGGGGTGGGGGGATAATAAGTTTATTTCCTCTTCTTTTTGGCAGTCTTGAATTTGTAGTTCAACAAGCAACATAATTTCTTTTCTTTATTCAGTTTTTTTCAAATCAAAATACTTACTAAGACCTACAACATGCAGCGTCAACTAGGCAGTTTATCTTCTTTTCCCACTTTGGCTCCTGGATGGTTATGCTTAACAACTCAAGCTTTTAAAAGAAAACCTTTTGCTTCCTTATACCTAAAAGAAAGAAATTTGCTTATATTATACAACTCTTTTAAGGAAATATTGTGTTATGAAATATGGATTAAGATTGAATGGAAAAGTTCCTTTTGCACTTGTTGCTGTGTGATGCAGTTTTCTCCACATTGTCATATAACGTTTAAAGCCAGTAAGTTTAAGCAACTTTAACTTAAATTAGTTAACACATACATTCTGAAGAACTTGTATCAGCAAGCGTGCATAAATAAGTATCTTTGTAGTTTGTTGTACTAATTATAGAAAACTAAGAAAATAAAATTGCTCATGTGATTGTCAAACTAGTTGTTTACAGTAGAGTACTGCTGTATAACATCAATTAAGCTGGTATCTTTACAGGTGGCCATAAGAGGGCAAATTAAAGATGTCAGACTTTTTTGATAAATCTGAAATCCTTAATATTCAATTTGTGGCTACCTATAGAATTTTGAAATAAATTGCTTCTATTCATGTTTTTCTGCGTGTTTCATTTAGGAGATCCTGACAGAAGGTTTTGGTGATAGATTAATCTCTTTTTTAAACAGGAGATTAATCTTGTCTGTTCTTTGTTTCCTATTTTCCCCAAGTTAACTCCTGTTCTGGCATTTCATGATAATTATGATACCATCTTATCACACCCATGGCTGGAAACTGTTAAAATCTCTCATGAAGATCTTTTCCATGCATCTTCTAGGCATCATGCCTTGACCTTCTGAAACTTATGGGCTTTTAAATCTTCCCACAGGACATATTTTTGCATTTGGAGAATCCAGAGCCCTAGCCATTGCAAACATGGTCCTCGGACTGAAGGAAATTCAGATACGTGGAGAAATTCGCACAAATGTTGATTACACAATTGATCTATTACATGTAGGTGTCTTAGATGCACAACTCTAAGCCTGACTCCTCAGTTTTATTTCTCTTTTATAAAGTTGGACGTTACCGCAGGCCTCTGATTATAGAGAGAACAAAATACACACAGGCTGGTTGGATAGTAGAATTGCTATGAGGGTTAGAGCAGAAAGACCTCCCTGGTATCTTTCTGTGGTTGGAGGAGCTCTTTATGTAAGTTATAAAATTTAGGAGTAGGTCTTTAAATATTTTAATCCTGGACAATTTAATTGCAAACTTAAATGATCATAAAAAAGTACATGCAAATTTAGTGGCTAATATCTTCCTTTTCCTGTTAATCTTTCTGACTCAGAAAGCATCTGCAAGTGGTGCGGCCTTGGTTTCTGAGTATGTTGGTTATCTTGAAAAAGGACAAATCCCGCCCAAGGTATCAGACACAGAATGCTTGTCTCTGTCTGCATTTCCCATTTTGTCTGTATCAACTTCAAAATAACCTGTCAACCTTCTGTGTGCAGCATATTTCTCTTGTGAACTCTCAAGTCTCACTAAATATTGAAGGGAGCAAGTACACTGTAAGTAATGTGTTTTGCTCACTTCATGGCACAAAGCTGTTTCCTGTGGGCCTTGGTTGGTGTTGGTAGATAAGGATAGATGTTGGAAAATTTTGGAAATATCCTTCTATCTCAAGAAGAAAGATTTAGAAAGTTAATTCCATTTCTTCCTTTTTTTATTCTGGCCAAGCTGGATGGTCTGCAACTAACTGGTTTGGTGGTTGTGTCTCTCAGATAAATATGGTGAAGGGAGGGCCAGGAAGCTATAGGTTGAGAATGAACGAATCAGAGATTGAAGCAGAAATACATACTCTGCGTGATGGAGGACTACTGATGCAGGCAATTATAAATCACTCTACAACTTGCTACTGCCATTTTCTAACAAATTGCACCATTGTTTGTAATAGCCTTAGGGGTCGTTTGGTATGAGGTATAAGAAGGTATAAGGGTGATATAAAAATTTAATACTACCTTAATACTCTATTTGGTTTGCAAACCAGGTATAAGTTATACCGGTGTTAATTTTAACATTGGGATAACTTATAGCTTATAGAAGGTGGGGTAATTAGCATCGGTATAACTTATACCTTCTTCTTAGAAATTATGCAATTGTCATTCTTAATACAACATACCAAACAATGAACAAATAACAATCCCAGCATAACTTATCCCAATATAACTTATACTGGCATAAGTTGTACCGGTATAAATCGTATTCCAACCAAACGACCCCTTATTGTTCTATGTTGTATATTACCTTGTAGAAACTATATTGAGAAATCAACTACATCGATTTCCTTTCACTTTTGAAATAGATCTACGTTCTAAGTTCACTTGATCACTGCAGCTGAACGGAAATAGTCATGTTATATATGCTGAGGAGGAAGTGGCTGGAACTCGTCTTCTTATTGACGGAAGGACTTGCTTGCTGCAGGTGCCAATAGATTTTCAGTTTCCAGTATGTCTTTGCTTTTTAAGAACTTGCACCCTCTTATCACATAAAGTTCCTTGCTTTCAGAATGATCATGATCCATCAAAGCTAGCGGCAGAGACACCGTGCAAACTTTTGAGATATTTGATATCTGATGGCAGTCATGTTGATGCTGATACACCTTATGCAGAGGTTGAGGTTATGAAGATGTGCATGCCCCTTCTTTCACCTGCTTCAGGAGTTATCCATTTTAAGATGTCTGATGGTCAAGCAATGCAGGTAACCATATTGTCATATGACCATAGTATTTCTGTCCTTTACAGATTCTAAAAACAAAAATGTAACTTTAATTGTAGGCTGGTGAGCTCATAGCATCTCTTGATTTAGATGACCCTTCAGCTGTTAGAAAAGCAGAGCCTTTTCGTGGAAGTTTTCCGCTTCTGGGACCTCCAACTGCAATATCTGGAAAAGTTCATCAGAGGTGTGCTGCAAGTCAGAATGCAGCAAGGATGATTCTTGCTGGATATGAGCATAATGTTGATGAAGTAAGTAGCATCTTCTTGATGCCATCAATATTAACACCGTACTTCATCAAAAAAAATGTTGATGAAGTAAGTAATCTCATATAATTAATTACATGATGAGGTGCAGAAAACAACTGCTTGTGGAACATGCTTTTCAGCTAAGTAGACATAAATAAATCATTTTTCTCCAAGTGATGAAATGAAACTCTTTTTCTGTCCAGGTGATTCAAAACCTGCTAAGTTGCCTGGATAGTCCTGAGCTTCCCTTCCTGCAGTGGCAAGAGTGCTTAGCAGTGCTGGCAACACGACTTCCTAAGGACCTGAGGAATGAGGTAAAGGACCCTTGATGTTTCTTCCATTGGGGAAAAAGTTGTAGTTTTTTCTAGCTCATAATTTTGCCGTGTACTCTCCTTTCAGTTGGAAGCAAAATATAAGGAGTATGAGGGCATTTTCAGCTTGCAAAATGTTGAATTTCCAGCCAGAATTCTGAGAGGCGTTCTTGAAGTGAGTCTTTTATCATTTTCCTCTTTCTTTGACATAATACCTTGTTATTTTTTATTTATCTGGATACTAGTATTCATTTATATGTGTTTTATCTCTATCTTGGTACAGGCACACTTAAGGTCCTGCTCCGATAAAGAAAGAGGAGCTCAAGAAAGATTAGTTGAACCCTTATTGAGTGTTGTCAAGTCCTACGAGGGTGGAAGAGAGAGTCATGCCCGTGGAATTGTCCACTCCCTTTTTGAAGAGTATCTATCTGTTGAAGAATTGTTCAGTGACAACATCCAGGTCAGTTGCCTATGCAAACAAATTATTTGTTATAATCATCCACACGTGTTTAAGTTTGACAAGCTTCTGACTTGGATGGATGTAGGCTAAACAAAGTTCTTAAAATTTTTTGTCCTAGTTTATTAGTATATCATAAGAGGAAACAATGATGATTCATAATGTAGCAAGTTAATTAAATACTAGAAATTTTAAAGAAGTTCTACATAGCAGACACAATGCCCTAACCTCTTATCACTGAAAATTCCTTGAAGGTTTTTTCCATTTCTTTAATTGAATTTTGTTGTTGTCAAAGTCTAAGCAGAGTATTCTATGGCATAGACCTATAGTAACAGAGTTTTTCCAGATATGAGGACATTTAACATCTGAGGTGATACACAATAACCGCTAACAAGGTGTAGTTAATAGCTGTGGTCCTCATTCTCAATGAAGCAGCTCATTTTGATTAACTGAACAAGGCTTTCAGACACTCGTTTCCATTAGTATAAATACTTAGATATTTTTTACATCTTTTTATGTATTTTGTTTGATTTGTAGCTGTCCTCTTTTTGGTAAATTATCCTAGTAGAAGCCCTTGAGCACATATAGATGATAAAAAAAGGCAACTTATGTTTGCATTTCCAGTACCTTCCTGAAATGAGGCCTGTTTGTTAACTGACTTTTTAGCCTAACGAATGATGTTCAGATTATCTCTCCATTCTCTCTCAGTTAACGATTCAAACTTGTCACTGTTATTACTCAAAGAAATCAGATAAAATCTACAATCACAAAATAGGGAAGGACTCAGATGACCTCATAAATCTGATGTTTTTTGATTCTTCATTGACATTGCGTTCAGTTCTCTTCCCTTCCTTTTTCAGGCTGATGTAATTGAACGCCTCCGACTTCAATACACAAAAGATCTCCTGAAGGTTGTTGACATTGTGCTTTCTCATCAGGTATTTGCAGACTATTCATATTTGTTAATTGTTTTGTTTATTAGTACAAAAGCAAACTATTAATATGACAGGAGTTCCTTTTTCTGGTCCGATTTATGCCGGAAGGTATCATGTATTAATAATGTGTTATTTTCCAGGGTGTTAGGCGTAAAAATAAGCTTATACTTAGTCTGATGGAGCAGTTGGTATATCCAAATCCGGCAGCATACAGGGACAAACTTATCCGTTTTTCAGCACTCAACCATACGAATTATTCTGAGGTTGGTCCTTAAGCTAATTTCTTGAGTTAGATATATTCACACATTAGACAAATATCATGTGCATTGTATTTGACACCTATAAATACGTCTGTCTTGTATTTATCAAGTTATCAATATCTCTTCTTTCCTCTTCTTTGAGGCCACGTTTCTGTCATTTGTATGCTTAACCTGGCAATAGTCATTTATCAAGCTCACTGCCTGGAAGTTCTTCAAGATCAGCATTAGTAACATTTCCTTTGCTGATCTACTCCTTGATTCCTCTTGTCGCGTGGACCTTGTAGACTTGGTACACATTTTCTTGATCACTTCACAATGTTGGTATCAATCAAAGATGGTTCTTATGCCTGCTTGACTATCTAGCCCGACCACCATCCTCAATTGCATTAATTTACTGACCCTTGATAAAGGAAAGAGGAAAACGAAAAGATTAAAGGGAAAGGTCCTCCCTCTGTTTCCACTTTCAGGCACTACTAATACGACTTCTTATGCTCATTTTTTTGGTGACTATTTAAGAACATTGTCTGATTCTTAATAGTTACTGTATTATCAAGTCACCTAGAACTCCTTAAGAGTGATTCCTACGTCTAAATTATTCTCTGCAGTTGGCACTGAAGGCAAGTCAACTTCTAGAGCAAACTAAACTGAGTGAACTACGTTCAAGCATTGCCAGAAGTCTTTCTGAGTTAGAGATGTTCACTGAAGAAGGTGACAATATGGATACACCTAAGCGGAAAAGTGCCATCAACGAAAGAATGGAAGTTCTAGTAAGTGCTCCGTTAGCTGTCGAAGATGCACTTGTAGGTCTTTTTGATCACAGTGATCACACCCTTCAGAGGAGGGTTGTGGAGACTTATGTTCGAAGACTATATCAGGTACTGTGTTTCTGCTTTTTAAGGTTTTACTTGTCTTGCTTTGCCTATTTTTGTCAGATATATATGATTTTAAATCTAACTTTTGATAACTATTCCAGCCCTACCTTGTTAAGGAGAGTGTGAGGATGCAGTGGCACAGATCTGGGCTAATAGCTACATGGGAGTTCTTAGAAGAACATGTGGAGAGAAAGAATGGGTCTGAAGACAATAAGATGGATAAACCATTAGTTGAAAAACGCAGCGAAAGAAAATGGGGAGCCATGGTAATAATCAAATCTCTCCAACTCTTGCCGTCAGTATTAACTGCTGCATTGAGGGAAACAGCACACAACTTGCACAAAGAGATGTCAAATGGATCGGTTCGACCAACCAATCATGGCAACATGCTGCATATTGCATTGGTGGGCATCAACAATCAAATGAGTTTGCTTCAGGATAGGTATCACAAGTGTCCTTTGAATCCACTCTAAACTGCTACTTTGGATGTTATGTAGATGTAGGTAAATCAAAGACTACAGAAATATCTGTTTAAATCTGTTGTTAAACTTGAGATAGGGTTGCAATAATTTCAGCATCCTTACTTAGCAGATGATCAAACTAGATGAATGCAGCACTTCTCCTTAATCTTGGATTAGCTGCACTAGTAAATAGAAAAAGTAAGTATTGGCCTTAACCTGGATGATATAAGAGAGAAGCAAGTTTCTCACAGTAATTTCATACATCTTCATATGTGGCATGCTAAATCTCTTGCTTGTGCATCTGATCCACTGATTTGCTAGAAACCAGAGTAACATGTATTTATTTTCTTGCTTATCATTGGTATACACTACTGCAGTGGCGATGAAGATCAGGCTCAAGAAAGGATCAACAAGTTAGCTAAAATATTAAGAGAGAAAGATGTGAGCACCAGCCTTAAAAGTGCAGGTGTTGGGGTTATCAGCTGCATCATACAGAGAGATGAAGGCCGAGGTCCAATGAGGCACTCCTTTCACTGGTCACTTGTGAAGCTGTATTATGAGGAGGAGCCTCTGTTGCGTCATCTGGAGCCTCCGCTATCCATTTACCTTGAATTGGTCTATATTCTGCAACTCTTTTTCATGCTTCTTGTACACTTTTATTATTATCCTTTTGGTTCTAAGAGCTAATTTACGTTCATAATCTCCCAACAATACAGGACAAGCTTAAGGGCTATGATAATATAAAGTACACTCCATCCCGGGACCGTCAATGGCATCTTTATTCTGTTGTAGACAAGCCACGTCCAATCCGGAGAATGTTTCTCAGAACACTTGTAAGACAACCCACATCAGATGAAGGTCTACTAGCATATCAAGGATTGTATCGGGGAACCGCTCCATCTCCTTTGGCTTTGTCTTTTACTTCAAGGAGCATCTTGAGGTCCTTAACATCTGCCCTGGAGGAGCTTGAACTTAATCTCCATAGCACAACGTTAAAATCTGACCATGCTCATATGTACTTGTACATTTTGCGCGAGCAACAGATAGATGATCTATTTCCCTATCATAAGTAAGAAATTTTAAGGAGTTCTGCTTGCTATTTAGGTAAAAAATTGGCATGCTAAGCTAATTGTTTTTTCCCCCATAAATCCACTACAGGAGGGCAGACCTAAACAATGAGCACGAAGAAGGTGCTGTTCAGAAACTCTTGAAAGAGTTGGCTTGTGAAATTAATACATCTGTCGGTGTTAGGATGCATAGGTTAGGTGTATGTGAGTGGGAAGTGAAACTCTGGATATCATCTGCAGGAGAAGCCAATGGTGCTTGGAGGGTTGTGGTTGCAAATGTGACAGGGCACACCTGCATTGTGCATGTAAGTGTCTTTTAGTAACTAATTTGGAATTTATCTGATAACTATCTGCTTGTGGTGTTTATGCACAACTTGAAAAAACATCAGTCCATAGTTTGGGCTTGGATTGGAAACGATTACTTTCTTTTATTGGCTGATCTTTCCATATGCTTTCCAGGAGTATTTTAGCTCTATCAGAGATTTTTTTGCCAGTATAAAATATAAAGAACTTCTAGTACTCTATATTTTAATCTCATTTTGGCCTTGTATAAATATAAATGAAAAAACATAGTCACTGAGCATTCATATAGCCGCTCCCTAACTTGTTTAAAACTGAGGTTTAATTGTTGTATATTCTTTTGGTATAGGGATCGAAGTTACTATGACTATGATGGAAACTGTGTACATTCTGTATTAGTGCCAAGGGACTCACATATCTTGTTCCGTTCTATTGGGTTAAACCATGGTCTTAACCTATAATTTTTATATGATGAAAGTGTCATGACTTTTATTCTCTCGCCATGTATTGTGTTCATGAAACACTTTGATTTAAGATTGACATCATAGTATTGGTAATTCAACTCTCAGATCTATCGGGAAGTTGAGAATGTGTCTGAACATAGAGCTGTCTATCATTCAGCCTCCCGGGATGGTCCTTTACATGGTGTACCTGTTACTGCACCTTATCCACCATTAGGGGTGCTTGACCAGAAACGGCTTTTGGCCCGGAAGAGTAACACCACTTACTGCTACGATTTCCCACTGGTAAACATCAAACTAAAGTAGTCATTTATATTGGGTATTATCATCTGGATTAGTATCAACCTTTTGTAAACAACCCTTGTGCAGGCCTTTGAAGCCGCGTTGGAGAAGTCTTGGGCCACTGAGGCTCCACTAATAGAGAGGCCTAAGGGTAAGATCCTCTTGAAAGCCACAGAGTTAGCTTTTCCTGACCAAAAAGGTAGTTGGGGTACTCTTCTTGTCCCTGTGGAGCGTCAGCCTGGCCACAATGACGTCGGTATGGTGGCATGGGCTATAGAAATGTCTACTCCTGAGTTCCCAACAGGAAGGAAAATTATTATTGTAGCAAATGACGTGACTTTCAGAAATGGATCTTTTGGTCCAAGAGAGGATGCGTTTTTCCAAGCTATGACTGATGTTGCTTGCACCCAGAAGTTGCCACTTATTTATTTGGCAGCAAATTCAGGGGCTCGTATTGGTGCTGCAGAGGAGGTCAAATCTTGCTTTAGAGTTGGGTGGTCAGATGAATTGAGCCCTGAGCGGGGTTTTCAGTATGTTTACTTGACTCCTGAGGATCATGAACGAATGAAATCTTCTGTCATTGCTCATGAACTGAAGTTGTCAGATGGAGAGATCCGATGGGTTATAGATACTATAATAGGAAAAGAGGATGGCCTCGGAGTTGAGAACTTAAGTGGTAGTGGAGCCATTGCCAGTGCATATTCGCGGGCATACCATGAAACATTTACCTTGACATACGTAACCGGCAGAACTGTGGGCATAGGTGCTTATCTTGCTCGTCTTGGCATGCGGTGTATACAGAGGCTCGATCAGCCTATAATTCTGACTGGTTATTCTGCACTTAACAAACTTTTGGGTCGGGAAGTCTACAGCTCGCACATGCAACTTGGTGGACCTAAAATCATGGCAACTAATGGTGTTGTTCATCTGACTGTCTCAGATGACCTTGAGGGGGTATCTGCGATCTTGAAGTGGTTGAGCTTTGTACCCCCATACTGTGGTGGTCCACTTCCTATTTTGACCCCCTTGGATCCTCCAGAGAGACCTATTGAGTATTTCCCTGAGACGACATGCGATCCAAGAGCAGCTATCTCTGGCTTAACAGATCCAAGTGGAAAGTGGTTAGGTGGCGTTTTCGACAGGGATAGCTTCGTTGAGACACTGGAAGGCTGGGCAAGGACTGTTGTAACAGGACGGGCAAAACTTGGAGGAATCCCTGTAGGAATAGTTGCTGTTGAGACCCAAACTATGATGCAAGTAATCCCTGCCGATCCTGGACAGCTTGATTCTCATGAAAGGGTTGTCCCTCAGGCAGGGCAAGTATGGTTTCCTGACTCCGCAACGAAGACGGCTCAAGCACTGATGGATTTCAATAGGGAGGAGCTACCTCTTTTCATTCTTGCCAACTGGAGGGGATTTTCAGGTGGACAAAGGGACCTTTTTGAAGGTATCCTCCAAGCTGGATCAACCATTGTTGAGAACCTTCGAACATACAAACAGCCTGTTTTTGTGTACATTCCTATGATGGGCGAGCTCCGTGGTGGGGCATGGGTTGTTGTGGATAGTAAGATCAATTCAGACCATATTGAAATGTATGCTGAACGAACAGCTAGAGGAAATGTCCTTGAGCCTGAAGGTATGATTGAGATCAAATTCCGGACAAAAGAATTGCTTGAGTGCATGGGTAGGCTTGACCAACAGCTTATCAATCTCAAGTCAAGGCTTCAGGAAGCTAGGACTGCTGGGGTATATGCTACGATTGAAACCGTACATCAGCAAATAAAAACACGCGAGAAGCAGCTTTTGCCAGTATACACTCAAATAGCAACAAAGTTTGCGGAACTGCACGATACTTCATTTAGAATGGCTGCAAAGGGGGTAGTCAGGGAAGTGGTAAATTGGGAAAGTTCTCGTTCTTTCTTCTACAGGCGATTGCTCAGAAGGGTTGAGGAGGAGACGCTGATCAAAACTGTGAGGGATGCTGCCGGTGACCAGCTTTCTTACAAATCTGCGATGGATATGGTGAAAAGGTGGTTTCTGGATTCAAAAGAAAGCAGAGAAGATGCTTGGGCAGATGACGAAGCTTTCTTCTCATGGAAGAACGACCCTAATAACTACGAGGAAAGCCTACAACAGTTGCGAGTCCAAAAGGTGTTACTTCACCTATCCAAGATTGGTGATTCAACATTGGATTTACGTGCTCTACCACAGGGTCTTGTTGCTCTCCTACAAAAGGTTAGCTATCAGATTCCTGCTTCGTAGCTGGGACTTCAGTGTGCTGTCATCCTTCCATTTTTTTTTTTTTTTGAAGGTTTTTAAAGAAACTGACGTATTGGTCTCAAATGCAGGTTGAGCCAGCAACTAGAGAGCAGTTGATCAATGATCTGAGAAAGGTGCTTAATTAATCAACGAGCCCGCAGCTCGATGCCACTTGTTCCTGCTCCATGGACCATATGTGCTGAACCTGAAATCTGCTAAGGCAGCCAGCAGTCGACTTATACTATGAAGTGATGGTTCTCTAATGAATAATATGCTTTCAACGAAGCGCTGGAGATGCTTTGCAGGTCATTGGTTCAATTTTGTGTAGTAGAATGTAGGTAGTAGAATCCTTAAGAGAGATGTAGGTTACAGCATTCAATTGTTTGAGCTAAAAGATGCACGGCCTAGCAGGTTCCTTACTGAAATTCCTGCAAGCCTGATTATCATATGATGTATATCTTGATTGCTCCCTTTGTATAAGAATCAGTTAGCAGAATGTCCAAATAAAATATGAGGCTTCTGTAAGTCATGCTTGAATGTAGTTGCTGTTCAAATGGTTAGCAATTGATCTTGCGAGCAGTTTCCTGGTTTACATATGTCATTACCCACATTCCTCCGAAAATTCTTTATCCTGTTAATTAATGTATCGAGTAATAGCCTGTTTGGCCAAGCTTCAAAAAACTCAGTTTATTTTGAGAAATATTTTTCTTAAAAGTACTTTTTTGGTAATTGACCTTTTTTTTGGGTATTAATCACCAAAGAGAATCTGTACAAAACCATAGCCATGCTAACGCAGCTGGCTATCTAATAGGAGAAAACAAAAATACTAGCTAGACAATCAAAACAAATCAACAAATCTGTCTACGCTAATTTCTATTTGTCAATCATGAACTGTTGTACTAAATTCCTAGCTCAAGCAGTTGTCCGCGGACGTCTGCAGGACTACCTCGGGTCGCCTGTTGGACTGAAGGCAGCAACTTTACTGTAGCCCAAACGCTCCGGTACCAGTATCTACACACAGTGCAGAGTGTAGTATCAGCACAACCGACCCCATGTGTTGGTAAGTGTCTAACCTAACCTCGACGAAGTAGTGACGAGGCTAGGACCAGACTACCAAATAAACCTGTGCAGATAAATCATATACAGCGAAAAATAAAAGCAGATATTCACAATTAAAGATGGGGTGGGGAAAGCATGCTACGGGGAGTATCAGATAACAAAAAAAATACCAAAGAGGAATGTAAAGAAACTAGAATTTAATTGTCAACAGTAATGAGGAAAACAAACACAATATTCATTTTCATTTCTTTCTTGTTGCAGGCGTACAACCCGATCCCATTCCATATATCTCGTTGCAGGCGTGCAACCCGCTCCCATTTCATATATCTTGTTGCAGGCGTGCAATCCGCTCCCATTTCACATATCTTGTTGCAGGTGTGCAACCCGATCCCATTTCAAATATTTCCGTGGCGGCGTGCCACCCGCTCCCATTTCATATATCTTGTTGCAGGCATGCAACCCGATCCCATTTACAAATCAACATCAATCACAAAAGAATCCCAGTAAGGGAACAAAAGTATAACAACAGTATCCCGGCAAGGGAGACAATATCGTAAACAATAACATCCCGACAAGGGAGACAATATCATAAACAATAACTTCCCGGCAAGGGAGACAATATCGTAAACAATAACATCCGGGCAAGGGAACCAACAATGATAATCAACATATTAAGCATGAATAAATCTCAACGGAGTCACAACAATTACAACATTAGACCCACGGACATTCTTGACACCGACGTATAGATACTCGTCACCATGCCTATACATCGTACTCCACAATTAACACATAGCAATTAAGATACAACTCATAATCCCTCAAGCTAAGGTTAGACCAAACACTTACCTCAAACTTCCACGGCCAACTCAAGCCTCAAACACCATTTTTCCTTTAGAATTCGCCTCCAAATTACTTGTATCTAGCCCAAATTAATTTAACAACATCAATAAATGCTAAAGAATTCATACCCAATGCTTAATTATAGGTTTTCTATCATTTTTTCCAAAAATTCAAAAATCGACCCCGGGCCTGCTTGGTTGAAACTCGAGGTTCGGACCAAAACCCAATCACCCATTCACCCACGAGCCCAAATATGCAATTAGTTTCGAAATCCGACCCTTAAATGAGGTCTAAATCCCAATTAATCAAACAGCCCTAACTCTACCAAAATTCCTAATTTCTACCATAAAAACCCTAGATTTTTGAATGAAGATTGATGAAATGCAATGGGAAATCGAAAGAAATGGTTTAGAATCATATACCAATGCTTTGGGGAAGAGCTTGTTCTTTGAAAATCGTCTCAATGCTCTCTAGTTTTGAAAATATGAAATTATGGACTCAATCCCGATTTTGCTACCGTTTTTAATTCACTTGACATGCCTTCTTCGCATTCGCAAAGGGTCAGGCCCAGTTGCCTTCGCGTTCGCGTTTAGTGGCTTGTGTTCGCGGAGCTTTAGCCCCTCAAACCTTCGTGTTCGCGGGCCAGTGGCCGCGTGTCGCGCCCCTTTTTTTCTCGCGAAATCAGGTTTATGACATTCGAGAGGACAACTCGTTCCCTTTTGGGAATTGTGTTTGGATTGAAAAGTCGTCACCTAATGATTAAAGTGTATTAGGACACTAAGAAGGATTTTGATTTAGAAAACCAGAGATTGGGTAAGGGCTAGAAATTATTTTGAGGGGAAGGTGTTAGGAACCTCTCGAGATCCACTAGTGTGGTTCCCGGCCATGCTACAATTGTGACTTTAAGTGCGAACAACAAATAGACACGTAAGGGTTTCCAATACAAAGAGGGTTTTCACATAATGGTTGCAAGTAGTTGAAGTTGAGAGAAAATAGAGAAAAGCTGAAGTTGAAGTAGTTAAAAGAGTTCTGAAAATAAAGCAAACAAGTAAGAAAAAAAGAGGGGGGTCCTAAGTTTACAAATAATATGGATCACATAAATGCAATACCCGGTAATCACTCCTCAGAAGAGGGGTTACACGTGGTATTAACACACTGGTCATCATATCCATATCTATCCTTTCCCACCCCGTTAAGGTATTAAAGCGCGGAATGGTTTCGTTACTTATTGCATGCTATTACCCGCCCCGATCCTATCAGTCCCGGAGGCATTTGGGACTACTAGTCCTAAAGGGAAGAGAGATTTGGGCTTTTGGGTTTAAAAGGACAAAATCTAAGGCGACAATCAAAAACATGTAGAGCAGTTATGGGGAAACATATAAGAGTTAAAAGCTCAAACATGCCTCCTCAACTTAAATACAAATTGTCTAGCATGTCTTGCACGTACGGATTATGGTCTAATTAAACTAAAAAGGGTGAGGCAGATTGATTTATTACATACTTCAGATAAGAAATCCGAATCAGACCTGCCTGCTGGTTGTAATTAACGAAGTCTGATTCAGCTAGCTAATTTACCTTATGGCTTGCTTAGGTGAAACCTATAGGTATGATATCTATTAATGCAGAAGTATACTGATTCTAGAGAAAAGGACTTATTAGTTACAGAAAACATAAGTTCTGCAAATATTAAGCAATGCTACTACTAATTTTAGACTTATAAGCGAGATAGACGATTTAGATTTGGTTGATTACTCATATAGGCATGCTTTCTAGGCGTTATTGATTTTTAAACGTTTATAGAAGTGCAGAAGTCCTATAGGCATGGTATCTAGAATGCTAATTGTTATTTAAACCTATAAACCATTTGCCTAGTGATAGATGCATATGCAGAATTCAGGAAGTCTTATAGGCATGTTATCTATATGATATACATCGTTTGGGAATGTAGAACCTATAGACATGTTTTCTATATAAAATGCAGATCCTATAGACATGGTTTCTACGTGAAATTGCAGATCCTATATACATGGTTTCTACGTGAAAATGCAGATCCTATAGACATAGAATCTATATGAAATGCAGAAACCTATAGACATGATTTCTATAAAATGCAGAAGTGCAGAAACCTATAGACATGGTTTCTACATATGAAATGCTAAAGCGACAGCTGTAAGCATGATATGAGTGCAGAAATATAACAACTCCCTATGAACATGATATCTACCCTTTTTGCATGCATGATTGACCCTCCCCTTTTCACTAAAACCCATATAAGTTAGTACAAATTATTACAGCTCGAGAAAAATGCCAAAAAATTACATCAGAAACATAAAATTCCAACCAAGGAGAGCCTGATTCAGACTTCTATCTGAAGCATGAAGTAAACCAACTCCGAAGATCAAATTTCCAAAGCCTTTCTCTTATTTGGGATGTGTCAGAGTTCCCTAAGAGTCTCAAGTGGACTCCGGGCAGTGCTTACACCCAAATATATTGCAGAATTGAGTTATAGTGCAGTGTGGAAGGGCCAGCCCTCGAATGTCCAAGTTCAGAGGGAACTCAAGGTCCCAAAGCAAGGCTCATAGGAGGGGGTCAGAACTTAGAATCTAAGAGAGAGTGTAAGTGCAGAGAGGGGATTATGGGGGAAATCCAAGACAAGCTAGTGGTCATACCTAGCAATTTGAGTGCCGGCACACCCCAACCAGACTGTTAGCCACATTGTTTGGGAGTTAGGATCCCCTATGGGATCAAGTCCAGACATGAGAAACAACTTGGATGTTGCCATGTTCTGAACTTCAACTCAAACACATAAAAGGGGACAGGGGTGCAGGGATTCACAGTAGAAACATATGCTAATTAACATTAAACATAGGCAGTAAAGCAGACATGGATGTAGAAGCTGTAAAATAAACACATTGGGATGAGGCTAAAAATCAAACTAGAACATACCAGTTTCAGGGAAACAAGAAAATAAAGCAGTAGTCTTGTGAAGCCAAAGTGCAAGCAAATAGTCAGAATGCTATGATTAGAGAACTATGATACTTGAGTAGTATAAAAGTGTTAAATAGAGAGTGTGTTGGTGAGAAAGGAGTCGTGCCCCTTTTATAGTGAAGAAGACAAGCAGAATAAGGTAGGAGAATAGTTTTAAAATCAATTGCAAAAGTTCCCCTTTAATTGAGGGATTCTGATTTCAAACGGGTAAAATAATTAAGGAAAGGGATTGATCAAAATCTTTTCCAAAGCAGTACAAGAAAGGTAAATACACAGAGATTTATTTAAGGCAAAATTCTGGTAGCACACGGTTTCTACAAATAAGGAAAGGAAATCAATTAACAGCCAGTAAATCACAAAGTCTGAATTTTGGTATGAATGAATCCAGCCAGAAAAGGTGAAGAAAGGTTTTACTTAAGGAAGATCAGTAAAAATCAATCAAACCTAAAAAAGGATTCTGAATCAATCATAAGTTGGAAAACCTTTTCGGAAGAAAGAATTCATCCCACATATAAAAACATACAGCCATGCTTAAGCACGGAGAGTTGTCATGCTAATCAGTAGAAGAGTCTAGCATAGAAGAGAAAGTTCAGAGTCGTAAACAAAGAAATTCAAACTTAGTTCACAGATCAAGATGAGTCTGAGAGAGTCAAGGGTTCCAAAATAGAACCCTAGTCCAAACACAAGATCAAAACTCGCCAAAACCCCCAAATTCTTGGGTTTCCCAACTCGAATCAGACATAGAGACGAGGAGGCAAATAATTGAAACAGGCTCAGAGGTCTCTTTCAGAGACTCATGAGAAAACAAATAGATATAATAGCGAGTTTGAAGCAACAGAGTGAAGAAACTGATTCGAAGCATAGTGAGAGTAGAGGGAACATGTTTAAGAAAACCTTTTAGAAGGGACTTAAACAGGGTTCAGAAGAGAAAAGAGATAATATAGCATTTAAGAAAACAGTAGAAGAAACATGTTTAAAGGAAACTCAAACAAAGGTCCAATAAAAGGCAAACAAAGAACTTAAGAACTCAGTAGGAAATACATACAGTAGGAGAACACAAAATATCAGAAAAATATATCAACAAGACATATAGGAAAACACAACAGGATGAACATGCGAGCATGATGTAGAAACACAGTAGAAAGACAAGGCACAAAAGAACATATATAGTAGAAAAAACATAAGAAAGCAGTAGAAGCACATGCATGATAAATACACACAAAGAAAAAGGAACAGAAAAGTCGGAGAAACATTTTGAACTTTTCAGAAACCCTAAATCGAGGAGAAGTAATTTTTGAAAGAAACATTAGGGAAAACGTTTAAGAACTCAAGTAGAGAACAAATATAAAACTGATTTAAGAAAATAATCAGGGAAAACCTCGAATAGCTAGGATTTTAGAGGAACCCTAAAGCGAGAAAGGCTTAGAAAAGGTCCGATCTGAGTCGAATAAGTCAGATATAGGCTCATAATGCTTGGATGCGCCGGAACAAGGTCGGAGGGGCCATATAGCCTTGAATCAGAAAAGATCTGAACAGACACCATCGAGGTCAGACATTGAAACTTCGAACATCAAGCGTTTAAGAGCGGAGGAAGGTGAGCATAGGCCATCCATGGCCTGAGAGGCCATAGATTCTGGTGAGATTGAGGTTAAAAATGGTAGAAGACGATTAGGGTTTCAAGAACCTTTGAGAGAGCTTGAGAGAGGGAGGGTATTCAGAGGCGGATGATAGAAAGAAAACGAGGTAGGGTTAGGGGTGTGGGCGGATTAAAAAAGGAAAGGGGAATTCATGGCCGTTGATCAAAATGATCAACGACCTGGATTAAAAAGGGAGCCGGGTGGGTTGGATAAACGGGTCAGGGGTCGAGTTAAATAGAAATTGGGTTAGTCTGTTTGGGATTCAAAATTGGTTCAATTAGGAGGATCAATTTGGGCTATAATTGAAATGAAATAGGGCCAGATTTTAAATAGCTAATTTTTCCCTTTTTATTTTATAAAAATAGTAAAAATGACTTCTGAAAATAAATTAAAAGTACTGAGTCAATTAATAATATATAAATATTAATTTAAAAATATTGGAACCAATTTCATAATTATAAATGCTATTAATCTTAAAATAGGCTAAAATTGCAATTATATGCAATTTAGCTTTTAAAATACCAAATAAATTTGTAAAAATGTATAAAAATTATCCTAGTTATATTTTGGTATAAATATGAGAATAAAGTAAGTTATTCACCAAAATAATAATTTTGGGAATAATTATTGGTTTTTGTACTACTAAAATGGGCAATAAATCAGTTTAAAAATGTTTTAGAAATTAGGAAAATTATTGAAACACTTGGACATACTTATATATGTGTATATATATATATATATGCTATTTTGAATGTATTTGCATGTAAAAAAACATAAGGAAAAATTGGGTATCAACAGCTGCCCCTCTTTGCCCGGGAAGGATAAAAGAGTTGTCGGGTAAAGATATGATGGCCAATTTGACCGAACGAAACGGTTTGAAGAACTTGACCGTGCTCTGGTTCCTGAGCTGCCTACATATCCCTGATCTTACAGGAATCAGGCCATATGTAGTTCAGGATCCGTCGGCGGAATATGCTGATGGAGATTTCTTCAAAGACGGACGCGATATTTAGGTTGGGATGGATGGCTAAAGTCTAACAGGGCTGCGGGAATTGAAGCGAGATCGCTCCTGCTGAGACGACTGTTGCTAGCCAGTTTAACTGCAAATAAGCAACACAAACGTATGTTGTGCGAAAAATTAAACATGATGCAAGTTACCATCAGACTATGAATGCTATCTTTGGACGGTTAGAATGACGTCCTCAGACCATGACGTCCTGGGCCATGAAGCGTATGATAAGGATTCGCAGGCCATGAAATGATGTTCTCGGGCTATGAGAATGATGCCTCCGAACCATGATGCCTTTGAATAATGATATGCAAAAGATAAAAGGGTTCCTCAGGCCATGAAATGGCATTCTCGGGCTATGAAAATGGTGCCTCTGAACAATGACGCCTTTGGACAATTTGGCGATCTTTCATCCCATGAGATGCAATAGGTGGCAATCTTTCAGCCAATGAAATGCAAGAAGTGGCGATCTTTCAGCCGATGCAAGGTATAAATGAAGCGACGATCTCTCAGTGATGCAAGGTATAAATGAAGCAGCGATATTTCAGCCATGCAGATGTAAATAAAGCGGCGATCTTTCAGCCGATGCAAGGTGTAAATGAAGTGGCGATATTTCAGCCATGCAAATGAAGCAGCGATATTTCAGCCATACAGATGTAAATGAAGTGGCGATATTTCAGCCATGTAAGGTATAAATAAAGCGGCGATATTTCACCCATGCAGATGTAAATTAAGCAGTGATCTTTCAGCCGATGCAAGGTATAAATGAAGTGGCGATATTTCAGCCATGCAGATGTAAATAATGCGGGGATCTTTCAGCCGATGCAAGGTATAAATGAAGCGGTGATCTTTCAGCCGATGAAATGCAATAAGTGGCGATCTTTCAGCCGATGCAAGGTATAAATGAAGCGGCGATATTTTAGCCATGCAGATGTAAATGAAGTGGCGATATTTCAGCCATGCAGATGTAAATGAAGTGGTGATATTTCAGCCATGCAAGGTGTAATGAAGTGGCGATATTTCAGCCATGCAGATGTAAATGAAGTGGCTATATTTTAGCCATGCAGATGTAAATGAAGTGGCAATATTTCAGCTATGCAAGGTGTAAATGAAGCGGTGATATTTTAGCCATGCAGATGTAAATGAAGTGGCGATATTTCGGCCATGCAAGGTGTAAATGAAGTAGTGATATTTCAGCCATGTAGATGGAGGTAGAACTTAACCTCGGAAGGCAGAATGGTTGCCTTATGCAATGCAGAGAATGCAGATGGAGGTAGAGCTTAACCTCGGAAGGCAGAATGGTAGCCTTATGCAATACAGAGAATGTAGATGGAGACAGAGCTTAGTCTCGAAAGGCAGAATGGTAGCCTTATGCAATGCAGAGAATACAGATGGAGGTAGAGCTTAACCTTGGAAGGCAGAATGGTAGCCTTATGCAATGCAAAGAATACAGATGGAGACAGAGCTTAGTCTCAGAAGGCAGAATGGTATCCTTATGCAATGCAGAGAATGTAGATGGAGACAGAGCTTAGTCTCAGAAGGCAGAATGATAGCCTTATGCAATGCAGAGAATGCAGATGGAGACAGAGCTTAGTCTCGGAAGGCAGAATGGTAGCCTTATGCAATGCAGAGAATGCAGATGGAGACAGAGTTTTGTCTCGGAAGGCAAAATGGTAGCCTTATGCAATGTAGAGAATGCAGATGGAGGTAGAGCTTAACCTCGGAAGGCAGAATGGTAGCCTTATGCAATGTAGAGAATGTAGATAGAGACAGAGCTTAGTCTCGGAAGGCAGAATGGTAGCCTTATGCAATATAGAGAATGCAGATGGAGGTAGAGCTTAACCTCGGAAGGCAGAATGGTATCATTATGCAGGAAGTAAAATGGCAAATGACAATCTAATTTTCTTAGCTGATAGCGGATTGCGATATTGCGACTGCTGGGGATATTGTGTCTGCTGGGGACACTGCGTGCGGATAGCAGCTGTGAGTAAGTGCAACGGTTCTAAGAGTAGTATTTTCGAGTAATGTGAGTCTTGTGAGTGTATAGTATATTTGATGATTTTGCAACTCAAGTGCCTGCATCCAAAGAAAATCGTGAGTTTTGTAAAGGGGGGAGGTTAGTTCGTATTCCCGCTGGCTCTGTTTGACTTGCTCGGCTCTGTTCCGGTGATACTGTGCATATCATTGGGGCAGCGTTTCTAAACAAAGCAACTTTGGTAACATACATCAAGGAAAGCATAAAGGTTACATATAGTATCACTTCACTGCATCTGAATTGATCGGCTTCGGCCAAACCTCTCCGTCCATTTCTGCAAGTATGAGGGCTCCTCCTGTTAGAACCCGGTGGACCATGTACGGACCCTGCCAGTTGGGAGAGAACTTCCCTTTGGCCTCATCCTGATGCGGGAATATCTTCTTTAACACCAACTGCCCCGGTGTGAACTGTATCGGCTTGACTCTTTTGTTGAAGGCTCTGGACATTCTGTTCTGATAAAGCTGACCGTGTCAAACTGCGTTCATTCTTTTTCCATCTATATGAGCTAGCTACTCATAACGACTCTTCACCCATTCTGCATTGTGGAGTTCTGCTTCTTGTATGATCCTCAAGGAAGGAATTTCTACCTTGGCAGGAATGACCGCCTCTGTACCATAAACCAGCATATAGGAAGTCCGCCCGGTTGATATGCAGATTGTGGTGCGATACCCCAATAAAGCAAATGATAACTTCTCGTGCCACTGCTTATGCTTCTCTATATTTTCCTTAGTATCTACTTGATATTCTTATTGGCGACCTCTACGGCTCTGTTCATCTGAGGTCTGTAGGTTGTAGAATTTTTGTGTTTGGTCCTGAAGGTTTCACACATGGCTTTCATCAAATCACTGTTGATATTGGAACCATTATCAGTAATGATAGATTCTGGAATTCCGAATCGACAAACGATACGATCACGGACGAAGTCTGCAACAACTTTCTTAGTCACTGCCTTGTACGATGCTGCTTCAATCCATTTGGTGAAATAATCAATTGCCACTAGGATGAACCTGTGCCCATTTGATGCGGCATGTTCAATTGGTCCAATAAAATTCATTCCCCAAGCGGCGAACGACCATAGTGAGCTTGTTATATTAAGCTCGTTTGGAGGCACCTTTATCATATTTGCATGTATCTGACAACGGTGGCACTTCTGGACATACTGGATGCAGTCCGTCTCCATAGTTATCCAAAAATAACCAGCTTGGAGTATCTTCTTGGCTAAGACAAAGCCATTCATATGTGGCCCGCAGGTCCCAGCATGGATTTCTTCTAGTAATGTAGATGCTTCCTTTGCGTCGACACACCTTAGTAATCCCAAATCGGGAGTCCTCCTGTACAGGATTCCTCCGCTGTGAAAGAAATTGTTGGATAACCTCCAAAGCACGCGCTTCTGAATAGTGTTTGTGAGCTCTGGGTATTCCCCTTTTGCCAAGTATTCCTTGATATCATGAAACCAAGGCTTTCCGTCTGCTTCTTCTTCGACATGAGCACAGTAAGCTGGCTGATCATGGATCTTTACCGGAATGGAATCAATAAAGTTCTTATTTGGATGTTGTATCATCGATGATAGGGTAGCCAATACATCGACAAATTCATTCTGGACCTTGGGGACATGCTGGAATTCTGTCTTTGTGAACCTCTTTCTTAACTTCTGCACATAATGTAGATAAAGGAGTATCTTGGAGTTCTTGGTCGCCCATTCTTCTCGAACCTGATGTATAAGCAAGTCTGAATCCCCGATCACTAGCAACTCTTGGACGTTCATGTCAATGGCCATCTTGAGTCCCAAGATGCAGGCCTCGTACTCAGCCATGTTGTTGGTGCAAGGGAAACTGAGCTTGGCATATACCGGATAATGCTGACCAGTTTCTGTTACTAGGACTGCTCTTATGCCAACTCCTTTGAAATTTGCTGCTCCATCGAAAAACATTCTCCAACCTTCATAGGATTCTGCAATGTCTTCTTCTATGAATGATATCTCTTCATCAGGAAAATATGTTTTCAGGGGTTCGTATTCTCTGTCCACAGGATTTTCAGCAAGATGATCTGCCAAAGCCTGTCCCTTGATTGCTTTCTGAGTTACCTAGACAATGTCGAATATACTCAGCAGGATTTGCCACTTGGCTAGCTTGCCAGTGGGCATGGGCTTCTGAAAGATGTACTTCAACGGATCCATCCTTGATATGAGATACGTGGTATATGCACAGAAATAATGCCTCAACTTCTGAGCTACCCAAGTCAGAGCAAAATAGGTGCATTTTAACAGGGATTACCGGGCCTCGTAAGGGGTGAACTTCTTGCTAAGATAGTAGATGGTCTGCTCCTTCCTCCCCGTTTCATCATATTGCCCAAGAACACAACCGAACGCTCCATCTAGCACTGCAAGGTAGAGTAATAGAGGTCTACCTGGTTCAGGAGGGACCAAAACTGGCGGTGTTGACAGGTACTTCTTGATTCTGTCGAAGGCTTTTTGGCAATCATCAGTCCATATGGTAGCGGCGTCCTTCTTTAACATCTTAAAGATTGGCTCACAAATGACCGTAAATTGTGCTATGAACCGGCTGATGTAGTTAAGTCTTCCCAGGAAGCTTATTACGTCCTTCTTGTTCTTTGGCGGTGGCAGTTCTTTAATAGCTTTGACCTTAGATGGATCCAGTTCTATCGCTCGACGACTCATAATGAACCCAAGTAGTTTTCCAGCAGTAACCCCAAATGTACATTTTGCTGGATTCAGTTTCAGGTTGTATCCTCTCAGTCTGTTGAAGAACTTCCTCAAATCTTCCATATGGTCAGTGGCTTTCTTGGACTTTATGATGACATTATCTACATACACCTCAATCTCCTTGTGTATCATATCATGGAAGATAGTCATCATGGCCCTCATGTAGGTGGCCCTTGCATTTTTCAGGCCGAACGACATCATCTTGTAACAGTACATTCCCTACAGCGTAATGAAAGCCATTTTTCAGCATCCTCTTCGTCCATCCAGATCTGATGATATCTAGCGAAGCAATCTACAAATGATTGCAACTCATGCTTGGCGCAATTGTCGATCAGGATGTGTATGTTCGACAAGGGGAAGTCGTCTTTCAGACTAGCCCGATTGAGATCCCGGTAGTCGACACAGACTCTGACCTTCCTGTCCTTCTTTGGTACTGGCACGATGTTGGCTAACCAAGTTGGGTATTCTACTACCCTGAGAACCTTAGTTTTGACCTGCTTGGTGACTTCTTCCTTGATTTTCAGACTCATGTCAGGCTTAAACTTTCTGAGCTTTTGCTTTACCGGCGGACATGTTGGATCGATTGGCAGTTTGTTAGCCACAATAGATGTACTCAGACCAGTCATGTCATCATATGACCAAGCGAATATGTCTTCATATTCCCTTAGAAATTCTGTGTATTCCTTCTTTTCTGATGGCGATAAGTGGACACTGATTCTCGTTTCTTTGACGTTCTCTGCATCTCCCAGGTTAATAATCTCGGTCTCATCCAGGTTGGACTTAGGTTTGTTCTCAAAATTTTCAACCTCTTTAACAATCTCTTCTGGTATGTCATCTTCTTCTGAATCTATGTCTGTTTGTTGCGTTGTCTCGTTGCATGTCATAGTCATTGGTTCATCAAGATAAGTAATAGTAATGCTGTATGAGTAAAGTAATGAGAGAAAAATAATAAGAGTAAGATTTATAGAGAAAATGTTTTTCTAAATTCCATAACTATTTTGAATATTGAAGATCTTATTGCGAAAATTCAAAAATGCGAAAGGAAAATCAACTAGTAAAAATGAAAGATAGTGCATGATGCTTTGTTCAGCCTTGCTACCCCGAGGCTTTTTGGGCTCTGGTGGTTCTAATGGTCCAATTGTTGAGGCATGCTCCTCGGCTTATAGCCTGTATGGAAGGGCCTTCCTCCCCCTCCTCCTTGAAAATGACGCAACAATCCATGTCATCATCTTCCACGAATAAATTCCTCATTGCTACCAGTGCTTCCTCTTCTTCCGACCCATATATAACATCGGCTGACTCGAAAGTCTCTTCCAAATGGGGTATCGGCTATGCCAGTGGGTAGTAAGGGCCGCGCCATGGTGGCGACCAGTTGTTGAACTCTTCCCAAGTTATCCCAGACCGAAAGTGGTGCCATGCTTCTTCAGTTTGATAGGTTTGGCGATTCCTTGGAGGTTCTTGCCAAGTTCATATCTGCTCTAGTTCAATATGCTTTCGATTTTGTTGTCCCACCATTTGTCCTTATCAACGGCGTTGACTCGCTTGATGTGGTGATAGGTCTCTCTGCCTATCTTTCTTCTACCTCCGATCGCTGGGATGGTTTGGTGACTGTATATGGGATTGCTACCGTCGCCGTGAATGATCACCTCTTGGTGATTCCACTCAAACTTCACTACCTAATGTAGGGTTGATGCTACAGCCTCAGCTGCATGAATACAAGGCTGTCCCAAAAGCAAGTTGTAAGATGTCGGTACGTCTATTACTTAAAATTCAACATCAAACCAAGTAGGCCCCATCTGCAAACACAAGCTAATTTCCCAATAGTGGGCCTTTGGGAACCGTCGAAAGCTTTGACATTGATGGCCTCGTCCTTGATCTCATGCAGCCCCTTTCCTAATGTCCTAAGTGTTACCAACGAACAAATGTTGATGCTGGACCTTCCGTCAATCAGGATTCTGGTGATGACATAATCCTCGTATTGCACAGTGATGTGCAACGCCTTTTTGTGACTCAACCCTTCTGGTGGCAACTCATCTTCATGAAAAGTGATCTTGTGACTCTCCAATATTTGCCCTACCATGTTTGCCATTTCTCCTCCAGTGATGTTGCTTGGTACATATGCCTCACTCAGCACCTTCAACAAGGCGTTCTAATGTGCATCAGAGCTTTACAGCAAGGCTAGGATAGAGATCTGTGCTGGTATTTTGTTCAACTGATCAATGATTGAGTACTCCTTTGCTTGTATTTTTCTCCAGAGATCATCGGGCCTAACTTCAGTGATGGTCGGCCGTCTAGAGGCCTGCTTGCTTGATTCAGCCAAATGTTTCGGGGTGTATACTCTGCTGGTTCTTGTCATACCCTGTGCCGCGATTGCTTCTCCAGATTTGGCTTTCCCTTTCCTTCTTGCCTCGGTTGTGTATTCCCAAGGGATGGCCTTTGTATGGAACGGTGTTATAGCCGACATTGCTACTGGAATGGGCGCCTTTACCCCAAACAGAGCATGTATTTTGGACGATAAAACCGTAACTTCAAACGGTGCGGGTGTGTTTGCTGGAGACCCAAACTCAATCTCAATTGGTGTTGGCATCTTTGTGGGAGAAGACGCTTCAAACTTAATTGGTATGGACATATTCACTTCGGTGTCCCCAGAAGGCTGGATCTGGACTACAATCGGATTAAGTGTGACTGTCGGTCTCTTTGGATCATCAACTTCCGCGATCAAACCGATCGATCCCTTGGGGTCTCAATCATCTTCCATCTCAATCATGTGAACGCCTCCTCCCTTATGGTCGGGCAGAGGGTTGTTGCGGACATTCGGATCAGGCTCCTTTGCCACAATAATTTTGTTATCAATTAGTACATATCTCTTATCTTTTAGAGAGCGACATTCATCAATAGCATACCCTTTCATGCCGGAATGGTATGCACAGGATTTATTTGGATTGACCCATTGGGAAAGGTTTTTAGCGCTTATAACAGAGATGGGGGTGACATAACCAGCAGCTTTGGGCCTTTCATACAACTGGTCAATTGGTTCAACAATGGCGATATATTGTTTGGGAGGTCTGCGGTCGAAATTCGGTCAGGGTCTAGGAAAGTTTTGGCGAGTGGGAGGTGATTGATAGTGAAAGGGTTGAGCATTGTAGGTTGGTAGACATGTGCGGGTTGGGAATATCTGGGTGAAGTAGGCTGATATGTGGGAGGTGGAGGTGATTGGTAAGTAGGCGGTGGAGTTTGGTAAGAGGGCGAGGGTGCTTGGTAATTTGGAGTAGGTTGATATATGAGTGGAGGCATCGGGTAGGTTTGGTATTTGATAGGGGATTTAGTTCTCTGTGCAACCATTATAGCACTCACGTCCCTTTTCTTGGACGTGGCACCAGACTGTAGAGCCTTGTTAGTAGCCTGCAAGGCTTCAAAGTTTGTGACCATACCACTTTTGATGCCTTCCTCGATCCTCTCACCTAGCTTGATGATGTCGGAAAATTTCTAGCTTTCAATCAGCATCAACCTTTCATAGTACTGTGGGTCTTGAGCTCGGATGAAAAACCTGTTCATTTGTTCTTCTTCTAAAGCCGGTCTGACCTTAGCAGCTTCTGATCTCCAGCAAGTAGCATACTCGCAGAATGTCTCCGCGGGTTTCTTCTTTAGGTTCTGGATGTAGAACATATCTGGCGCATTTTCTGTATTAAACCTGAACCTATCCATGAAATCGGACGCCATGCTTACCCAGTTCGACCACTTCTTCGGATCTTGGTTAATGTACCAAGACAGAGCATCTCCCTTCAGACTTCTCATAAAAAGTTTCATGCGGATCCTTTCATCCTTTCCTACTCCGACCCGCTTGTCATAGTATGTTCTCAAATGAATTCTCGGATCTCCTATACCATCAAACATCTCGAACTTTGGAGGTTTGTACCCCTTGGGTAGTTCAATATCGGTCTGTATGTAGAGATCTTCATAGTTTAGCCCCTCAATTCCTTTGCTTCCTTCGACGCCCTGAATTCGGCTAGTCAACTTCTTAAGCTCTTAAGCTAGACTCCTGATGAGTGAGTCTTTATCATCAGACTCGAGTGTTCTTGAAATGGGTTGGGTGGAGTGTGGCATGGTTTCCACGTAGATGAGGGTGTTATAAGTGTGGAAATGGTCATTTGTGGAGTTCACCGGTTATGGGATGAGCAGTGGAGTATTATTGGAAGTATGACAGGTATTGCAGTGGTGGTGAGGAGCGGGATGGTTTTGTGGTTTTGGGATGTTTTGTGGAGGTGTGGGGTTCTGAGCGTTAGGATAATTGACATCTGGGGTGGTGAGGGAAAATGATAAGCTCGCCAAGTTCCGGACCTGATCAAGTTCCTCCTGAAATTTCAACAGTTTTTGCTCGAGTTGGGACGGACTTTCTTTGGAGACCTGAGTACCATGAGTGACCTCTACCCATTCAGTTGAGTTGTTCAGATCCTCCATCTTTTCTTTGTTCTTATTTTTGACAGGACTTGGAGGAGGAGTGGGTGGAGGGCCCTTTGATCTTGTGGAATATAATGACGATGCCAGAGTGCACGAACTAACCTTGGGGGAGGGGAATAAACAAAAATAAAAACAAAAGGGTAACAAGTCAGTGAGGATTACAAGAAAAATGTTGCGATATTTAAACACATAGTGCAAGAATGTAAATAGTGTCCTAATTTGGGGAAGCTCTTTGTGCCCGAGGTAGGCCTAGCGACAATTCGATTTGGAGATCTTATAATGCTAAATGCCTCATTTTATTGATTAAAGGTAGACGAATCCCAAAACGACGCTAAATAATAGGAAATAAAATGTCACTAGTGGCCATGGGCCTTATTATATTCATAAAACGAAAAGTAAAGACTCCTATCTACTTGGTCCCAGAAGGACCTTCCCCAGACTCGGCATTTTTGGCTCCATCAAACAGCTTCACCAGCTCACGAAGTCCCAGTAGTAAGTAGGCTCTGGCCAGGTGTCCACCCTCGTTTCCTTCAGCATTCTGGCAGTCCTCGATCCTCTTGAGAAACTTCCTTTCCAGCTCAACTAAACCTCGTTCCAGGTATCCTAATCACTTATTGGCACTGACAGCCATGTCTTTCCACTCTTCAATCAGTTTTTGGTGGGCTTCTTGAATCTCACGGTGCTCGCTTTCACATTCCTGAATCCTCTTGTGCAATTGGTTGTATTTGACCTGTGCTTCAACCCTTTCATCGATGATTCTGTGACCTCGAACAAACCCAGGTTGGCCCAAACCATTGTGATTGTCCTCCAGCCAGCCTGAATAGTATGGGGTGCAACTAGCATGGTATCTGTCTAGTTCGATAGTATCTTTTCCCATGATGATCTTGCAATGCCACATATGTTGAGCTTGGCATTTATAAGGACTGTCATCAACTTGGAAGTCAGCCCGGAAGTGACTCATCTTGTCGACCCTTGGTATAACCTGCTTCCTACCAGCCTGTCTCATAACTCGGAGATGGACATAAGGGTAGGTTCCTCTCAAATCGATCAGTATCAGAAATAGAGCATCCCTGGATCGGGCGATGAACTCTTCAGTAGGGAACCATTCGAACATCCATTGTATTTGATCCTTAGTTAGATTTTCAAATAGCTCCACCCACCCCTTGGCATCTTCTGGCGGAGCAAACATGTTGGGCATGTAGTTCATTTGTCTTGGTTGATGGAAGGCTATATGATCGTCCCAACATCCACGCTGAATCTCTTGCCGATATTCACCCCTTTGAAGATGCTCCATGAGCCAGAGCTGGAGTAGAAATTCTTGAAGTGTGGGGCTCCTTGTTGACACTTTTCCAAGGCTCGGTATATCTTTGTGATAATCATGGGCACTATGCTAAATGGTTGTCCACCAATTCCCTCCATCAAAGTTTTAGTGACCATGGCTAGCCTGGTGTTGATCCTTGCTTTCTTCATTGGAAACACTATCATCCCCAAGAAGCAGAACATGAAGACAAAGACCCTTGGGTGAATATGCCCCAACGATGTGAGGGCGAACTCATCCGGATATGTACGGTAGGATTTCCTGTGACCGTACCTCTCGTACAAATAATCAAAGGGAATGTAGGACTCATTCAAACATGTCATGTCTGAATTCTTCTTTACGCCCATTATTTTGAGAAAATTTCTACCTTTGCGCTTTTCTGGCATTAACAGACTCGGAGTTTCCCATGGTATACCCGCCAGTCCTCCTATTTCCTCTAGCAGGGGTGTCATCTCAATCTCCCCGAAGCGAAACACAGACCTATCGCAATCCCAGAATATGGTAGTAGCTTCAATAATTTTGTTGTTGGGTTGGACCTCCAGGAGAGAGGTAGATTTCCTAGGTATTTTCGGACAAGAGTCTGATCACTGGAATGAAGATCCTCCCACCAGCTTAGCAACATTGGGTGGATGTTTGTGACCATGCCGAATCTGGGGACTTCGTGCCTCATGTTTCTGCAAGACAAAAGGGTCAGGCCCTTACCCCCACCAGACTCGACTATTAAATACCAATCATTGGCATAAGAAGCATTTAGTTCTCCAAATAAATGCACAGAACGTGGTAGTGTCCGTTTGAGCTTCAAGGAAACCCAATGGACTTTGGACAAGGCTATCTTAAAGAGTCATTATGCAGACAACATAACTGACTCGGCTAGGTTTGACAATGATGCATGCACAATTAAACAGATTAGGGTTTCTATGGTGTATTAGACTGGTACCCTTGAGCGGACAACTCAAGAGGGAAAGGCACGGAACCGTCGACTACACCGTTGATCGACTGGTTTTACCGCAAATATGCCTTTGCCGGATTTAAGGGGTGATAATATTGGAAGGGCGCAACCACTCATTATAAGCGTTGCTATGGTATTTTGTTTGGCACGAGTGGAATATGATGTTGAATATGCAGTTACAATAATTAACAAGTTGTCACGTATTTGCACGTTCATAAAGTAATAATTACAATAATTCCTCAGAATTTACAATGGTAATGAAGGAAAGCAGTAAAGAAATAAAGGAAAGAAACAAAGAGCCTAGTCAGTTTCGTAGAAGAAAGGAAATAAATATTTAAAGGCATTAAATAAAGACATGTAAATTAGCATAAAGTCACAAATAGCATGAAATGGTAAAAGCCTAAAAGGTACCCCCAGCAGAGTCGCCATGCTGTCGTGCCCCTTTTTTTTTCGCAAAATCGGGTTTATGACATTCGAGAGGACAACTCGTTCCCTTTTGGGAATTGGGTTTGGATTGAAAAGTCGCCACCTAATGATTAAAGTGCATTAGAACACTAAGAAGGATTTTGATTTAGAAAACCAGAGATTGGGTAGGGGCTAGAAATTATCTCGAGGGGAAGGTGTTGGGCACCCCTCGATATCCACTAGTGTGGTTCCCGACCATGCTACAATTGTGACTTTAAGTGCGAACACCAAATAGACACGTAAGGGTTTCTAATACAAAGAAGGTTTTCACATAATGGTTGCAAGTAGTTGAAGTTGAGAGAAAATAAAGAAAAGCTAAAGTTGAAGTAGTTAAAAGAGTTCTGAAAATAAAGCAAACAAGTAAGAAAAAAGGAGGGGGTCCTAGGTTTACAAATAATATGGATCCCATTAATGTAATACCCGGTAATCACTCCTCAGAAGAGAGGTTACACATGGTATTAGCGCACCGGTCATCATATCCATATCTACCCTTTCCCACCCCGTTAAGGTATTAAAGCGCGGAATGGTTTCGTTACTGATTGCATGCTATTACCCGCCCCGATCCTATCAGTCCCGGAGGCATTTGGGACTACTAGCCCTAAAGGGAAGGGAGATTTCGGCTTTTGGGTTTAAAAGGACAAAATCTAATGCGACAATCAAAAACACGTAGAGCAGTTATGGGGAAACATATAACAGTTAAAGGCTCAAACAAGCCTCATCAACTTAAATATAGATTGTTTAGCATGTCTTGAACGTTCTGATTATGGTCTAATTAAACTAAAAAGGGTGAGGCAGACTGATTTATTACATACTTCAGATAAGAAATACGAATCAGACCTGCCTGATGGTTGTAATTAACAAAGTCTGATTCAGCTAGTTAATTTACCTTATGGCTTGCTTAGGTGAAACCTATAGGTACGATATCTATTAATGCAGAAGTATGCTGATTTTAGAGAAGAGGACTTATTAGTTACAGAAAACATAAGTTCTGTAAATATTAAGCAATGCTACTACTGATTTTAGACTTATAAGCGAGGTACACGATTCAAATTTGATTGATTACTCCTAAGGCATGCTTTCTAGACGTTATTGATTTTTAAATGTTTATAGAAGTGCAGAAGTCCTATAGACATGATATCTAGAATGCTGATTGTTATTTAAACCTATAAACTGTTTGCCTAGTGATAAATGCATATGCAGAATTCAGGAAGTCCTATAGGCATGTTATCTATATGAATGCAGCGTTTTTGGAATGCAGAACCTATAGACATGTTTTCTATATAAAATGCAGATCCTATAGACATGGTTTCTACGTGAAAATGCAGATCCTATAGACATGGTTTCCACGTGAAAATGCAGATCCTATAGACATAGAATCTATATGAAATGCAGAAACCTATAGACATGATTTCTATGAAATGCAGAAGTGCAGAAACCTATAGACATGGTTTATACATATGAAATGCAGAAGCCACAGCTGTAAGCAGGATATGAGTGCAGAAATATAACAACACCCTATGAACATGATATCTACCCCTTTTGCATGCATGATTGACCCTCCCTTTTTCACTAAAACCCCCATAAGTTATTACAAATTATTATAGCCCGTGAAAAATGAAAATAAATTACATCAGAAACTTAAAATTCCAACCAAGGAGAGCCTGATTCAGACTTCTGTCTGAAGCATGAAGTAAACCAACTTCGAAGATCAAATTTCCAAAGCCTTTCTCTTATTTGGGATGTTTCAGAGATCCCTAAGAGTCTCAAGTGGACTCCGGGCAGTGCTTACACCCAAATATATTGCAGAATTGAGTTATAGTGCAGTGTAAAAGGGCCAGTCCTCGAATGTCCAAGTTCAGAGGGAACTCAAGGTCCCAAAGCAAGGCTCATAGGAGGGGGTCAGAACTTATAATCTAAGAGAAAGTATAAGTGCAGAGAGGGGATTCTGGGGGAAAGCCAAGACAAGCTAGTGGTCATACCTAGCAATTGGAGTGTCGGCACACCCCAACCAGCCTGTTAGCCACATTGTTTGGGAGTTAGGATCCCCTAAGGGATCAAGTACAGACATGAGCAACAACTTGGATGTTGCCATGTTCTGAACTTCAACTCAAACACCTAGAAGGGGACAGGGGTGCAGGGATTCACAGTAGAAACATATGCTAATTAACATTAAACATAGGCAGTAAAGCATACAGGGGTGTAGAAGCTGTAAAATAAACACATTGGGATGAGGCTGAAAATCAAACTAGAACAGACCAGTTTCAAGGAAACAAGAAAAGAAAGCAGTAGTTTTGTGAAGCCAAAGTGCAAACAAATAGTCAGAATGCTATGATTAGAGAACTATGATACTTGAGTAGTATAAAAGTTTTAAATTGAGAGTGTGTTGGTGAGAAAGGAGTCGTGCCCCTTTAATAGTTTAGAAGGCAAGCAGAATAAGGTAGGAGAATAGTTTTAAAATCAATTACAAAAGTTCCCCTTTAATTGAGAGATTCTGATTTCAAACGGGAAAAATAATAAGGAAAGGGATTGATCAAAACCTTTTCCAAAGCAGTACAAGAAGGGTAAATACACAGAGATTTATTTAAGGCAAAAGTCTGGTAGCACACGGTTTGTGCAAATAAGGAAAGGAAATCAATTAACAGCCAGTAAATCACAAAGTCTGAATTTTTTTATGAATGAATCCAGTAAGAAAAGTGAAGCAAGGTTTTACTTAAGGAAGATCAGTAACAATCAATCAAACCTAAAAAAAAGGATTCTGAATCAATCATAAGTTGAAAAACCTTTTCGGAAGAAAGAATTCATCACACATATAAAAACATACAGCCATGCTTAAGCACGAAGAGTTGTCATGCTAATCAGTAGAAGAGTCTAGCATAGAAGAGAAAGTTCAGAGTCGTAAACAAAGAAATTCAAACTTAGTTCACAGATTCAGGATGAGTCTGAGAGAGTCAAGGGTTCAAAATAGAACCCTAGTCCAAACACAAGATCAAAACTCGCCAAAACCCCCAAATTCTAGGGTTTCCCAACTCGAATCAGACACCGAGACGAGGAGGCAAATAATTGAAACAGGCTCAGAGGTCTCTTTCAGAGACTCATGAGAAAACAAACAGATACAATAGCGAGTTTGAAGCAACAGAGTGAAGAAACTGATTCGAAGCATAGTGAGAGTAGAGGGAACATGTTTAAGAAAACCTTTTAGAAGAGACTTAAACAAGGTTCAGAAGAGAAAAGAGATAGTATATCATTTAAGAAAATAGTAGAAGAAACATGTTTAAAGGGAACTCAAACAAAGGTCCAGTAAAAGGCAAACAAAGAACTTAAGAACTCAGTAGGAAATACATACAGTAGGAGAACACAAAATACCAGAAAAGTATATCAACAAGACATTTAGGAAAACACAACAGGATGAACATGCGAGCATGGTGTAGTAACACAGTAGAAAGACAAGGCACAGAAGAACATATATAGTAGAACAAAACATAAGAAAGTAGTAGAAGCATTTGCGTGACAAATACACATAAAGAAAAAGGAACAGAAAAGTCGGAGAAACATTTTAAACTTTTCAGAAACCCTAAATCGAGGAGAAGTAATTTTTGAAAGAAAAATTGGGGAAAACGTTTAAGAACTCAAGTAGAGCACATATATAGAACCGATTTAAGAAAATAATGAGGGAAAACCTCGAATATCTTGGATTTTAGAGGAACCCTAAAGCGAGAAAGGCTTGGAAAAGGTCCGATCTGAGTCGGATAAGTCAGACATAGGCTCATAATGCTTGGATACGCCGGAGCAAGGTCGGAGGGGCCATAGAACCTTGAATCGGAGAAGATATGAACGGACACCATCTAGGTCAGACCTCGAAACTTCGAACACCAAGTGTTTATGAGCGGAGGGAGGTGAGTATAGGCCATCCATGGCCTGAGAGGCCATAGATTCTGGTGAGATTGAGGTTGAAAATGGTAGAAGACGATTAGGGTTTCAAGAACCTTCGAAAGAGCTTGAGAGAGGGAGAGTATTCAGAGGCGACTGATAGAAAGAAAATAAGGTAAGGTTAGGGGTGTGGGAGGATTAAAAAAGGAAAGGGGAATTCGTGGCCGTTGATCAAAATGATCAACGACCTAGATTAAAAAGGGAGCCGGACGGGTTGGATAAACGGGTAAGGGGTCAGGTTAAATAGAAATTGGGCCAGTCCATTTGGGATTCAAAATTGTGTCAATTAGGGGGATCAATTTGTGCTATAATTGAAATAAAACAGGGCCAGATTTTAAATAGCCAGTTTTCCCCTTTTATTTTATAAAAATAGTAAAAATGACTTCTGAAAATAAATTAAAAGTACTAAATCAATTATTAATATATAAATATTAATTTAAAAATATTGGAACCAATTTCATAATTATAAAATACTATTAATCTTAAAATAGGCTAAAATTGCAATTATATGAAATTTAGCTTTTAAAATACCAAATAAATTTGTAAAACATGTATAAAAAATACCCTAGATATATTTTGGTATAAATATGAAATAAAGTAAGTTATTCACCAAAATGATAATTTTGGGAATAATTATTGGTTTTTGTACTGCTAAAATGGGCAATAAATCAGCTTAAAAATCTTTTAGAAATTAGGAAAATTATTGAAACACTTGGACATACTTATATATGCATATATATGCTATTTTGAAAGTATTTGCATGTAAAAAAAATATAGGAAAAAATTGGGTGTCAACACCGCGTTCGCGTAGAACAAATATCCCTTTCCCCTTGTCCCGGCCAAAAGGCCTTCACGTTCGCGATAGCAGGTTCGCGTTCGCGAAGGGTAGCACCCTCAAGGCTTTGCGTTCGCGTCCTGGTTCTCGCATTCGCATAGAAGGAATTGTCCTTCAGCCTGACTTACCTTTCGCGTTCGTGAGAGTCCTTCTGCGAACGCGAAGAACAAAACTCCAGAATACGAGAAATTGAAAACCTGCAACTTTTCTAAGTGTAAAAACATCTCGAAACCTATACAAAACTGACTCGAGCCCTCGGGGCTCCAAACCAAACATGCATACTAGCTCAAAAATATTATATGGACTTACTCGTGCGATCAAATCACCAAATTAATGTCTTAAACAACGAATTTAGCTTTAAAATCAAAGAAAAATCTCAAGAACACTTAAGTTTCAAATTTCACAACCAAGGTTCCGATTCACGTCATTTCAAGTCCATATCTTACCAAATTTTATAGGATCGATCTAAACACTATATAAGACCTATACCGGGCTCCAAAACCAAGATACGGGTCGATACCATCAATTTCAAATACAATCAAATTTCCGAAAACTCTAAAAAAATTCAGTTAAACAATTTTCTTCAAAAATTCATTTCTTGGGCTTGGGACCTCGGAATTCAATCCGGGCATACGCCCAAATCCCATATTTTCCTACGGACCCTTGGGGACCGTTAAATCACGGGTCCGGGTCCGTTCACCCAAAATGTTGATCGAAGTCAACTTAAATTCATTTTAAAAGCAAAAATTATCATTTTTCATAGATTTTCACATAATGGCTTTCCGAGTACATGCCCGGACTGTGCACGCAAGTTGAGGTGAGATAAAAGGGTGGTTTTAAGGCCTCAGAACATAGAATTTATTTCTAAAATAAGTGATGACCTTTTGGGTCATCACATTCTCCACCTCTAAAATAATCGTTCGTCCTCGAACGGACATAAGAAGGAAGTACCTGAGTCGGAGAAAAGATGGGGATATCGGCTCCACATATCGAACTCGGACTCCCAGGTCGCTGAATCAACAGACTTACCTCTCCACTGAACACGAACAGAAGGGAAACTCTTCGTCTTCGATATCAACTGACAAACCTGCCGGTCTAGAATAACTACCGGCTCCTCCTCATAGGACAAGTCCTTGTCCAATTGGACAGTGCTAAAATCCAACACATGGGATGGATCACCGTGATACTTCCGAAGCATGGACACATGAAATATTGAATGCACGGCTGATAAGCTCGATGGCAATGCAAGTCTGTAAGCCACCTCTCCCACTCGATCAAGAATCTCAAATGGGCCAATGAACCTAGGGCTAAGCTTGCCCCTCTGCCCAAATCTCATCATGCCCTTCATAGGCGATACCCGAAGCAACACCCGCTTACCGACCATGAATGCCACATCATGAACCTTACGGTCGGCATAACTCTTTTGCCTGGACTGAGCTATAGTAAGCCTATCCTGAATAATCCTGACCTTGTCCAAGGCATTCTATACTAGATCCGTACCCAACAACCGAGCCTCTCCCAACTCAAACCATCCAACTGGCGACCGACACCGCCTACCATATAAAGCCTCATAAAGAGCCATCTGGATGCTCGACTGGTAGATGTTGTTGTAGGCAAAATCCGCTAAAGGCAAAAATTAATCCCACGAGCCTCCAAAGTCAATGACACAAGCTCGGAGCATATCCTCCAAAATCTGAATAGTGCGCTCGGACTGCCCATCCGTCTGAGGATGAAATATTGTGTTCAACTCGACCCGCGTGCCCTACTCACACTGAACTACTCTCTAGAAATGTAAGGTAAACTGCGTACCTCGGTCACGGGCACACCATGAAGACGAACAATCTCCCGGATATAGATCTCAGCTAACCTCTCGGAAGAATAGGAGACTGCCACAGAAATGACATGTGCTGACTTGGTCAGCCTATCAACAATAATCCACATTGCATCGAACTTCCTCTAAGTCCGTGGGAGTCTAACAACGAAGTCCATAGTGATACTCTCCCACTTCCACTAGGGAATATCGATCTTCTAGAACAATACACCAAGTCTCTGATGCTCGTACTTTACCTGCTGACAATTTAAACACTGAGCCACATATGCAACAATATCCTTCTTCATCCTTCTCCACCAATAATGTTGCCGCAAATCCTGATACATCTTAGCAGCGCCCGGATGAATAGAGTACCGGGAACTATGGGCCTCCTCTAAAATCAACTCTCAGAGCACATCCATATTAGGCACACAAACTCGACCCTGCATCCTCAAAACTCCATCATCTCCTAATGTAACCTACTTGGCACCATCGTGTCCCTAAGGACACACAAATGAGGATCATCATACTGCCGATCTCAGATACGCTCCAATAAAGAAGAACGAGTGACTGTGCAAGCTAACACACAACTGGGCTCAGAAACATCCAACCTCACGAACTGATTGGCCAAAGGCTGAACATCCAAAGCAAGCGGCCTCTCATCGACCGGAATATACGCAAGACTGACCATACTGGCTGACTTCCTACTCAAAGTATCGGCCACCACATTAGTCTTTCCCGTCTGATATAAGATGGTGATATCATAGTCCTTCAATAGCTCCAACCACCTTTTCTGCCTCAAATTTAGTTCCTTTTGCTTGAACAAATACTGTAGACTCTTGTGATCTATGAACACTTCACATGCCACGCCATACAGATAATGCCTCCAAATTTTCAACGCATGAACAACGGCTGCTAACTCCAAATCATGAACCTGATAGTCCTTCTCATGAATATTCAACTGACGTGATGCATAAGCAATGACCTTGATATCCTGCATCAACACCGTACCAAGTCCAATACGAGATGCATCACAATAATTTGTATATGGCCCTGAACCTGTGGGCAAAACCAATATTGGCGCCGTAGTCAAAGCTGTCTTGAGCTTCTGAAAGCTTGCCTCACACTCGTCCGACCACCTGAACTGGGCACCCTTCTGGGTTAACCTGGCCATCGGGGCTACAATATATGAAAACCCCTCCACAAACCGACGTTAATAGCCTGCCAAACCCAAGAAACTCCGGATCTCTGTAGCTGATGCGGGTCTAGGCCAGTTCTTGACTGCCTCTATCTTTTTTGGATCTACCTGAATACCCTCTGCTGATACAACATGAACCAAGAATGCAACCGAACTCAACCAGAACTCAAACTTCGAAAAATTAGCATACAATTGACTATCTCTTAAAGTCTGAGGAACCACTCTCAGATGCTGCTCATGCTCCTCCCAGCTGCGCGAATAAATCAAAATATCATCAATGAAGACTATCACGAATGAGTCCAAGTAAGGCTTGAACACTCGGTTCATCAAATCCATAAAAGCTGTTAGGGCATTTGTCAACCAAAATGACATCACCAAGAACTCATAATGGTCGTATCGAGTGCAGAAAGCTGTTTTAAGGACATCGGATGCCCTAATCCTCAACTGATGGTAGTCAGATCTCAAGTTAATCTTCGAAAATACCTTGGCACCCTGAAGCTGATCAAACAAATCATCAATTCGTGGCAATGGATACTTATTCTTGATTGTAACCTTGTTCAACTGCCGGTAATCTATGCACATTCTCATCGATCCATCCTTTTTCTTAACAAACAACACCGGCGCACCCCAAGGTGAGACACTAGGTCTAATGAAGCCTTTATCAAGCAAGTATTGCAACTGATCCTTCAATTCTTTCAACTCAGGTGGGGCCATACGATACGACGGAATAGAAATGGGCTGAGTGCCCAGAGCCAAATCAATGCAGAAGTCAACATCCCTGTCGGGTGGCATACCCGGAAGGTCTAAAGGAAATACCTCAGGAAACTCACGAACTATAGGCACAGAATCCATAGAAGGAACCTCAGCACTAGAATCACAAACATATGCCAAATAGGCCAAACACCCCTTCTCGACCATGCGCCGAGCCTTCATATATGAGATAACACTACGGGTAAAATGACCAGGAGTCTCTCTCCACTATAAACGAGGCAACCCCAGAAAGGCTAAGGTCACAGTCTTGGCATGACAGTCCAAGATAGCATGGTAAGGTGATAACCAGTCCATCCCCAATATGACATCAAAATCAACCATGTCCAAAAGTAATAAGTCTACTCGGGTCTCAAGACCCCTAATCACAACTATACAAGAACGATGAAAGCGAACTACCAAAATAGAATCACCCACCGGTGTAGACACATATACAAGAGCACTCAAAGAATCACTAGGCATGACCAGATACAGTGCAAAATAAGATGACACATAAGAGTATGTAAACCCTGGATCAAATAGAACTGAAGCATCTCTAGTACAAACCAGAACCGTACCTGTGATAACTGCATCGGAAGCCTCAGCCTCAGGCCTGGCTGGAAGAGCATAACATCGGGGCTGGGCCCCACCACTCTGAACTACATCTCTGGGATGGCCTACTGCTGGCTGGCCTCCACCTATAGCGGCCTGAGCTCCACCTCTAATACCTCTACCTCCACCTCTAGCTAGTCGAGCGGGCTGTGGAACACTCGGTGCCTGAACCATTGCAGGGGAACCCTGGTGCTAAGAACTTCTCGGTGCTCGAGGGCAAAATCTAGCAATATGCCTCGTATCGCAACAAGTAAAACAAGCCCTCGGCTGCTGGGGTTGACGACCCTGAAAACTCTGAAGCGGAGGAGCACTGATAGGAGTTGGTGATGCACTATATGACTACTGATCAGAATACTGCATGTGAGAACCACGACCACCTGAGGCACCATGAAAAGCCTGGAGTGCTGAATAAAACGGCCTAGAAGGATGGCCCCTACCAAAATATCCCTGTCTCCAGATGAGGCACCACTGAACCTACCAGAATGACAAGGTCTCTTGTCTAACCCCTGATCATCCCCCTGTGATAGAACCATCTCAACACTCCTGGCCACATTGGCCGCCTCCTGAAAAGAAATCTCACTCCCCGTCTCTTTAGCCATCTGCAATCGAATAGGCTGAATGAGTCCCTCAATGAACCTCCTCACTCTCTCCCTCTCACTCAGTAGGAAGTATAAGAAGAGCAGGACGGGCCAAGTCAATAAATCTGGTCTCGTACTAAGTAACAATCATAGAACCCTGCTGGAGACGCTCAAACTGCCTCCGATAGTTCTCCCTCTGAGAGATAGGAAGAAACTTCTTCAGGAATAACTGAGAAAATTGATCCCAAGTCAAAGTTGGTGACCCAACTGGTCTAGCCAGACAATAATCTCTCCACCAAGTCTTGGCGGATCTAGATAAGCGAAAAGCAGCAAAGTCGACCCCATTGGTCTCCACTATCCCATGTTCCTGAGAACATCATGACAACTGTCTAAATAATCCTAGGGATCCTCAGAAGATGCACCGTTGAAAGTGGTAGTAAAGAGCTTGGTGAACCTGTTCAATCTCCACAAGGCATCAACAGACATAGCTGCTCCATCATTGGTCTGAGCTACCACACCCGGCTGAACTGCTCCAACTGGCTGAGCTGCTGGAGTCTGAAAATGGGGAGCCATCTGCTCCGGAGTGCGGGTAGCAGGAGTCCGGGCTCCTCCTCCAACCTGAGAGACGGCTAGTGCTACAAGAAGCAAGCCTGCCCGGGTGACACTCTCCATAAGGCCCACTAGATAGACCAAAGCATCCTGGAGTACTGGGGTAGCAATGAACCCCTCTAGGACCTGAGCTGCCTGGGCCAAAACCTCATCATCAAACTCAACCTGAGGCTCCGCCGCTGGTGCTACTGCTCTGGGCTGAGCTTTGCCCCTACCTCGGCCTCTATCACGGCCTCAGCCTCGCCCTCTGCCCCTCGTGGGAGCTGCTGCTGGGGGCTCGGGCTGCTGATTAGTGGATGAGGAAGCGCGTGTTCTCGCCATTTACGAAAGAATAGAGTAGAAATTCAATTAGCATTGAGAAACCAAACCGCACGATAGGAAAGAATAGATGTGAAGTTTTTTCCTAACTCTGTAGCCTATGGGGGATAAATACAGACGTATCCGTGTCGATCCCTCAGTCTCTACTAAGCTTGTCCGTGAATTGTGAGACCTAAGTAACCTAGAGCTCTGATACCAACTTGTCACGACCCGAATTTCTCACCCTCGTGAGTGGTGATGGCGCCTACTAGTGAAAGCTAGGCAAGCCAACTATTCAGATTTAATTACCCTTTTCAAGTCTTTAAGACCTTATAATTTCAAAACAACAGAAATAATAATATCAATAACAATGCGGAAGACGAAATCTGATAATTTAACTTAATACAAACTGCGGAAGTCTGGATACATCTCTACCCAGAAATTGGTGTCACAATTTCACAGACTATCTAAGAGTACTACAAATAAAATCTGAATAGAAATACACGAATCTATCTCTGAATAACTAAAAACAGAGAGAAATGATAGAAGGAGATGCCAAGGCTCGCGGAAGTCTGCAGGACTACCTCGGGTCGCCTGTTGGACTGAAAGCAACAACCTCACTGCAGTCCAAATACTCCGGTACCAGTATCTGCACACAATGCAGAGTATAGTATCAGCACAACCAACCCCATGTGCTGGTAAGTACCTAGCCTAACCTCGGCGAAGTAGTGACGAGGCTAGGACCAAACTACCAAATAAACATGTGCAGATAAATCATGTACAACGGAAATAAAAGTAGATATTCACAGTTAAAGATGGGGAGGGGAAAGCATGCTACGGGGAGTATCAGATAACAAAAAAAAATACCAAAGAGGTATGTAAAGAAACCGGAATTTAATTTCCAACAATAATGAGGAAAACAAACACAATACTCACTTTCATTTCTTTCTTGTTGCAGGCGTGCAACCCGATCCCATTCCATATATCTCGTTGCAGGCGTGCAACCCGCTCCAATTTCATATATCTTGTTGCAAGCGTGCAACCCGATCCCATTTCATATATCTCGTTGCAGGCGTGCAACCCGCTCCCATTTAATATATCTTGTTGCAGGCGTGCAACCCGCTCCCATTTCACATATCTTGTTGCAACCCGATCCCATTTCAAATATTTCTGTAGCATTATGCCACCCGCTCCCATTTCATATATCTTGTTGCAGGCATACAACCTGATCCATTTACAAATCAACATCAACCACAAAAGAATCCCGACAAGGGAACAAAGTATAAAAACAACATTCCGGCAAGGGAGACAATATCGTAAACAATAACATCCCTGCAAGGGAGACAATATCATAAACAATAACTTCCCGGCAAGGGAGACAATATCATAAACAATAACATCCCGGCAAGGGAACCAACAATGATAATCAATATATTAAGCATGAATAAATCTCAATGGAATCACAACAATTACAACACTAGACCCACGGGCATGCTTGACACCGACGTATAGATACTTGTCACCATGCCTATACATTGTACTCCACAATTAACACATAGCAATCAAGACACAACTCATAATCCCTCAAGCTAAGGTTAGACCAAACACTTACCTCAAACTTTCACGACCAACTCAAGTCTCAAACACCGTTTTTCCTTTAGAATTCGCCTCCAAATTACTTGTAACTAGCCCAAGTTAATTTAACAACATCAATAAATGCTAAAGAATTCATACCCAATGCTTAGTTATAGATTTTCTGTCATTTGCCCCACAAAGTCAAAAATCGACCCCAGGCCCGCTTAGTCGAAACTCGATGTTCGAACCAAAACCCGATCACCCATTCACCCACGAGCCCAAATATGCAATTAGTTTTGAAAACCGACCCCAAAACGAGGTCTAAATCCTAATGAATCAAACAACCCTAACTCTACCCAAATTCCTAATTTCTACCATAAAAACTCTAGATTTTTTTATGAAGATTGATTAAATGCAGTAGGAAATCGAAAGAAATGGTTTAGAATCATATACCAATGCTTTGGGGAAGAACTTGTTCTTTGAAAATCGTTTCAATGCTCTCTAGTTTTGAAAATATGAAATTATGGACTTAATCCCGATTTTGCTACTGTTTTTAATTCACTGGACAGGCCTTCTTCGCGTTCGCGAAGGGTCAGGCCCAGTTGGCTCCGCGTTCGTGTTTTGTGGCTCGCGTTCGCGGAACTTTAGCCCCTCAAGCCTTCGTGTTCGTGGGCCAGTGGCGGTGTTCGCGTAGAACAAAAATCCCTTTCCCCCTGTCCTGGCCAAAAGGCCTTCACGTTCGCGATAGCAGGTCCGCATTCGCGAAGGATAGCACTCCCAAGGCTTCACGTGACTTGGTTCTCGCATTCGTGTTGAAGGAATTGTTCTTCAGCCTGACTTACCTTTCGTGTTCGCGAGAGTCCTTCCGCGAAAGCGAAGAACAAAACTCCAGAATACCAGAAACTGAAAACCTGCAACTTTTCTAAGTGTAAAAACATCCCGAAACCTATACAAAACTGACCCGAGCCCTCGGGGCTCCAAACCAAACATGCAACTAGCTCAAAAACATCATATGGAGTTACTTGTGCGATCAAATCACCAAATTAACATTTTAAACAACAGATTTAGCATCAAAATCAAAGAAAAATCTCAAAAACACCTAAGTTTCAAATTTCACAACCGAGGGTCCGATTCATGTCATTTCAAGTTCGTTTCTTACTAAATTTTACAGGTTCGATTTAAACACCATATAAGACCTGTACCGAGCTCCGGAACCAAGATACGGGCCCGATACCATCAATTTCAAATACATTCTAATTTCCAAAAACTCTAAAAAAAAATCAGTTAAACAATTTTATTCAAAAATTCATTTCTCGGACTTGGGACCTCGGAATTCAATTCCGGGCATACGCCCAAGTCCCATATTTTCCTATGGACCTTCCGAGACCGTCAAATCATTGGTCCGGGTCCGTTCACCCAAAATATTATCCAAAGTCAACTTAAATTCATTTTAAAAGCAAAATTTATTATTTTTCACAGATTTTCACATAATGACTTTTCGAATACACGCCCGGATTGCTCACGCAAATCAAGGTAAGACAAAAGGGAGGTTTTAAGGCCTCAGAACACAGAATTTATTTCTAAAATAAATGATGACCTTTTGGGTCATCACAGTGGCCACCGCAACGTATAAAGATACTGACACTCTGTGATTTTCCTTTGCCCTGCTTTATAACCCAATGTAACTGTTGATCCTAGCAGGTAGTTGAAATATATTGGCTCTGCATCTAGGTCATAATTTTCCTCCACAGATCGTTGTGAAAGCACAATTAATAAATAGATGTTTCCTCGACTCATCTTGATCTTGGCATAGAACACATTTGGGATTAACAACCACTCCCCAGTTGGTCAGCCTATCATTTGTCAGTAGTCTTCCATGCAATAGCAGCCACAAAATAAAGACGGCCTTTGGCCTAGTGTTCTGGAAAATCATACATTCTACTTTACTCCGGGCATATCTCCCAATAGCTTCAGGTATATTTGTCTGATGAGGCTTTTTCCCTGTATCAAAATTGCAGTGTATCTCTAATAATGTATCTCTAGCACAAAGTATTTGTCTCTATCATCCAACTAGCTTGTTTTGGTATAGCCATGTGTTATCTCAAAAGTATTTTTAGTGAGATGTAATTTGCGCTTTGAAAAGCACTTTTGATCAACAATTAGTGTTTGTCCAAGCTTTTAAAAAATATTTTTAAGTGTATTTTTCTCAAAATTGCTTTTAACAAAAGCGCTTCTATAGAAAACTACTTTTTTCTGTTTCTGCTTTAACTCAAAAATACTTTTTTTTTCTTCTAAAAGCTTGGCCAAACAGGCTATAAATTTTATTTATCCCTAAGTTTTTGGTTGGTAAGCAATACTTAATTCACCTTTTGAACAAGACAAATAAACTCCCCTGAGACCATCTCCAATCTTACGCTAAATATTACACCAAATTCTATGTTGGTGTAATATTTGGTGTTTTGGTGCTCCAACTCACTATCTTTTCTTACACCATTTTGGTGTGTGAATAGTGTTACACCAAATTTGGTGTAACATAATTCATCAACACTATTAATATTCATAAATATTTTATTATTATTATTTTTTATTATAGTATTTTTAATTTAACATATTATAAATTTTGCTTTTTTCATTTAGGTCCCTAATATACCTAATTATATTTTATGTAATATATTTATAATATTAATTTTACATCTTAATTTTGGTGTATAATTTTTATAAATATATTTACATATATATTATCCTTATATAAAATTATAAGTTAATTTTATCATAAATTATAATTGAGTAAAAAAATATAACCATCACAAAAATGAAAAGTGCAAATATAAAATATAATATATTTAATAAAATAATTTATGGTACTAATTTTATATTAAATGGTTATATAAGAGAGGAATATGAATTATATGGGATGAATATATAAAAAAGAAAGGATTTGTTTTATGAAATAAAAAATGAAATTTTAATAAAAAATTAATATTAATATAGAAGAGAGAAGAATATAAAAGAATATTTTTTTTGATGTAAAAATAATATAATGGGTTGGAGTTAATTTCTGCTATTGTGGTGTTTACATGTCTGAAGTTTAAGTCAACAACCAAAAAGAGCTAATTATAGTCAGAATGTCCTCGGTTATAGCACACTTATTTTTTGGTGAAATTAAAAAATAGTCAGATTTACAAGTGATAATTGAAAAATACTCACAATTTCAAAAGTAATCGAAATTTAGCCACTTTTCATATAAAGATAAATTTGAACAAAAATACCGTTCAAAATCCGAAAAATATTCCAACATAATATGCTAGAGTTCGAATATTTTACATGTGAATTTTGTAATGTGCTGGAGTTCCAACATAATATGCTGGAAGTTCATGTACATATGCTCCAATCTCCGGTATATTATGCTGGAATTTTTCATGTAATTCCAGCATAATATGTTGGAAGTTCATACACAGGTGCTCCAATATCCATTATATTATGCTGAAACTTTCTGTGTTGCAGCAAAATAGTGGCCATTTTTCAATGACTTTGTAAATGCGGGCTATTTTTTTATTACCAGTTCGAAAACTGCCTAGCCCGTGCTATTTTCTTCAAAAATGAAAAATCTTATATTATTTTAGAACGAGTAAATTACACATAGATTCTTTAATCTTTTTGGGTAGATAAAGAAAGTATCCTTCATTATTTTGTATTTAAAAAACAACCTTTGATTTAAAACTATTAGTGCCATTTTCAAAAATCCTGAAACATTTTAGAATTACTAGTCTCATGTTAACGCTCACCTATATCAATGAATATACAAATTTTAAAAATAAAGTTTGAATTTTGAAGTCCGTATTTGTAGTTTTGTAACCATGTGTAATAGTATTAGACTCTATTCCATATACTTGAAAACTATGATAGATATATTATAAAAATTAAATCAAACCGAAACAATAGCTAATTTTGCAAACAGATCTCGAATTTTTCTTATGAGTATATATGGTTATGGCAAAGAAGTATTAACTTGAACATATAATATAATATGTACAAACAAGTAATAAAAATCTTAACAACAAAAATAGAACCAATATAAATGAGAAATAAAATTCGAAAAAAAACTTGCCTTTAAAATCCGATCTAATTGCCTTCTAGTGGAATTTTGGAAGGGTGTAGGGAGAGCAGGTTTAGTGTGGTTGACTGGGCTGTTTATTGTTATTATCAAAGCAAAGAGGATGCCAGACGAGTGGAGGTGGAGTACGGTGGTCCCATTGTACAAGAACAAAGGTGATATCCAGAGTTGTAATAATTATAGGGGTATCAAATTACTGAGTCATACCATGAAAGTATGGGAGAGGGTCGTTGAAGCAAGGGTGAGGATGACAGTGTCTATATCAGACAGCCAGTTCGGGTTCATGCCAGGTCGTTCAACCACAGAAGCTATACACCTTGTTAGGAGGTTGGTGGAACTGTACAGAGAGAGAAAGAAGGATCTGCACATGGTGTTTATTGACTTGGAGAAAGCGTATGATAAGGTTCCTAGAGAAGTTCTATGGAGATGCTTGGAGGCAAAAGGTGTGTCGATTCTCTATATTATGGCGATTAGGGACATGTATGATGGGGCTAAGACTCGGGTTAGGACGGTAGGAGGCGACTCTGAGCACTTTTCGGTTGAAATGGGGTTACACCAAGGCTCTGCGCTCAGTCCATTCTTATTCGCCCAGGTGATGGATGCCTTAACAAACCATATACAGGGGGAGGTGCCATGGTGCATGCTATTTGCCATTGACATAGTTCTGATCGATGAGTCACGAACCGGTGTTAATGAGAGACTGGAAGTTTGGAGACATACTCTTGAGTCTAAAGGTTTCAAGCTGAGTAGAACGAAGACAGAATACTTGGAGTGTATTTTCAGCACTGAGCCGGGGGAAGTGGGCGTGGATGTGAGGCTTGAATCACAGGTTATCCCAAGTAGAGGAAGCTTCAAGTACCTTGGGTCAGTTATCCATGGGGGAGGGGAGATTGATGAAGATGTCGCACACCATATTGGGGTAGGATGGATGAAGTGGAGGTTAACATCCGGAGTTTTGTGTGACAAAAGAATGCCAACAATACTCAAAGGTAAGTTCTATAAAGCGGTGGTTAGACCGGCCATGATGTATGGGGCGGAGTGTTGGCTTGTTAAGATCTCACATATCCAAAAGATGAAAGTAGCTGAAATGAGAATGTTGAGGTGGATGTGCGGGCACACCAGGATGGACAAGATTAGAAATGATGATATTCGGGAGAAGGTGCACGTGACTCCCATTGATGACAAGATGCGAGAAGCGCGGCTCAGATGGTTCGGGCATGTAATGAGGAGAAGCCCAGATGCTCCAGTGAGGAGGTGCGAGCGGCTGGTTGTGGAGGGCACGAGAAGAGGTAGAGGGCAGCCTAAGAAGTATTGGAGAGAAGTGATCAGGCAGGATATGGCGAGACTTCAGATTTCCGAGGACATGACACTTGATAGAAATTTGTGGAGGTCGAGTATTACAGTTGTAGGCTAGGAGCTAGTTGAGTCTTGCGTTACTTTGTTCCATTGTGAGCCTAGTCTGGTAAGGTTTTAATCGAAAATTACTAGGGGCATTGTCGTGTCTTAATATTTTCTCTTTTCGGTGCTAGATCTATTTACTAGCCATCATTTCTGTCTTGTATTTTTCTTATGCATTTTAGGTTCCTATTTTTCCTATGATCTCTATGGTGAAACTAATATTCTCCCCTTTTGTTTTTCTTGTTTTTCTTATTATCTTGAGCCAAGGGTCTTTCGGAAACAGTTTCTCTACCCTTTTGGGGTAGGGGTAAGGTTTGCGTACATACTACCCTCCCCAAACCTCACTTGTGGGATTTTCCTGGGTTGTTGTTGTTGTCGTCGTCGTCGTCTCAATCACACGCTCCACGTGAATCTTCCTTCACCTGCACAAGAATATTGCCAATGATCAATAATAACTTATATAAATTTGTTACAGATATATTGTTTGAAGAACGTGAAAAATCTAATGACTATACAAAAATAATAAACATATCGATGAGGGAAAAGGTAAAAAAAAAAAAAACACTATTTATGGAACATTAGATATCTTTAAAGAATTAGCTTATTTTGCACTTCAAATTCATGTTTATAGGGAACTAAAAAGAGGAAGAAATATTCCAAAGAAGTCGTCTAAATAAGCTAAACCTAAAAGAAAGCCACAGATTAGTAAAGAATTCTAATTCTAAACGAAGAATCCTAAACCTAAATAAAGACACGGCAATACACGGAAATTTCTAGTTTTTTTCTAACATAAAATAAAAAATAGTGGTAATTAATTACAATTATATCTAACATAAAATATACTTACTAGGGGATAAAAAAGCCGAACAATATTTCGATAGGGGTTTCGTACTTTTAATATAGTGTATATATATATAGAGAGAGAGAGAGAGAATGGGGGGGGGGGGGTTCTAAGGGTGAAATTCAAAAATAGCTAGATTTACATGTAAGTGAAAGTTAGTCACAACTTCAAAAGTAATTAAAATGTAGTCATTTTTTTAATCTAGAAATAAAATGTGCACAAAAGCAACCTTAAAAACATGGAAAAGTTCCAGCATCATATGCTGGAGTTTGAAATTTTTTACATCTGAGATTTCAACATAATATGTTGGAAATTTGTAATATGCTAGAGTTCCAACATAATTTGCTGGAAGTTTATATGCAGAAGCTTTATAATCCAGCATATTATATTGGAACTTTTCGTGTTTCAGCTAAGGCGGTATTTTTGTCCAGATTTTACCTCCACATTAAATAATGACTATTATTCAATAACTCTACAAATGCTGACTATTTTTCAATTACTAGTCCAAAAACTGGCTATTCAATGCTATTTTGAAGGGGTTTAATCAAAATAAAAAATGCACCTATATAGATTATAAATAAGACCTACTAGTGAGTTTTTGCTAATTCTCACTCATTAATTTGTCTAAATCTGTTTAATTCTTTTTATTGGTGATAACACGTGTTAAATAGTAGTACTACCTTATTGAATATACTCATTGTATACGTGTGTGCTTGAGTACTGTGAAATATCCAGATTTTGCAGAAAACAACCCTCTTGTTTTTTCTGTAAAATAAAAGGCAAAGATAATCCAAGTTAACTACGTAAAGTAAATTGACTTTTAGAAGAAAGAAAAAAGAAAAAAAAAAGATAGAAAACTTTCTCAACTTTCGTGAATTTAAACGAAGCATTTGGATGGAAAGGAGATAATTAAGGTAGAGAAATTAGATAAAAGCTAAACGAATTTTGATTTCTGATTCTAATTCCGACAAATTCATAATATGTTTTATTTCACATGAATCCACATCTAGCATGATACATTTGCACATTCATACCAGCAAAAACAAAAAATATGGAAAACAAAGAAGAAGAATTAATCATTTTTTAAAGCTCATTTTTTCTTCTTTGCCTTTTGCTTGTCTTTTTCTTTCTTTTCCTTGAGCTTCTGTTCTTCACGTTTCTTCTTCTCTTTTTCTTTCCGTTCTTTCCTTTTCCTCTCTTCCTTTTCCTCCTCCTCCTCTTCTTCTTTTCGCTTCTTCTCCCTTTCCTTCTCTTTCTTTTCCTCTTCTTTCCTTTCCTTCTCCTTCTTTCTCTTCTTCCTCTCCTTCACTTCTTCTTTTGTCAATTCTTTCTTCACGTTAAAACACATATTTGCTTCAATGCTCACTTTACAAAGTTATGATGTAAATAATTACATACTTTTTATGTGATAATTTGGCCTTATATATTTTACATGGCTCTTTTTTTTTTTTTTACACATTGCCGGCCCCGCAGGCTAATGTCGGCATTTTGTTTTCAAATTCTTGTAATTTATTATGTAAAATAATATCCCTTTTCTTCTCAAGGAAGTTAACCACTACTAGTATAAAGTTAAGGCTTTCGACAGACTCAGTGTCATCTCCAATATAATTTCATTCGACCAAATTTTGAATCTTTCATACTGAACCACTACTAGTATAAAGTTTCAACTTGCTGAATAGAATAATAAGACAATGAAAGCTAGAAATATATTGCTTTGTATTACGTGAATATGATGATTTTACGAATGATCAGACTCCCCTTTATATAGTAGGGGAGTCTTACTCTAAGTACAATTATATATGAAGTAAGAAATCTCATGGTTGGCTAATTAATCAATCTTTTCTTGATACGTGCCGGGATTCGTGCCGTAATCCTCGCCCAATTGCGGATATTTCATCTTTCCGTTATTCGACTCGGTAAGCTTCTCTCGATCTCTATCTTATTCGGTTTCGATCTTGGTCGATCTCGATCTTAATCGGTTTCAGGGCCACGAGCTCAGCGACCTAACTTTGCATCATAATTCGATATAATACGAGGCTGAACCTTGGCTTATCGCGCTCCAGTCTCGATCAGTCACACAGAAAGGGCAAGCCCGAATTTGATTGTATACAGATAGTTCCCTCGTTTCTGGGAGAGAAGACGATGAGAAACAACATGAATTTTTGCAATCCCATCTCGATGTGTCGTGATGTAAGCGACGAGCCCGATTATGACGTCAGTGACAAGTGGGTACTAAAATATTCTGTTGATTCGGTTACCGATGCATTAAATGCCTTTCAGTTGCTGGTCGGCTACCATCGGATCTGAACCGCCACCAGCAAGTTATAAGTAGCGCCACCTTCTTCGACTTAAACCTTTCTGTTCAGAATTTCCCGTATTGTTGCTTCTCTTCAAAAAATCTCTTTGCTCTGCTCCCAAATTTCTTTGATCCCAAGCAAATCACACATCACCCTAATTCCTTTCTCTTTTACTTTACAATGGAAAAAACTTCTAAAATCGTACCGCAAAAGGAGACTGTCTCTTCTTCACGGCCCGCCGATGATGGAGCTACGGCGGAACCTCCCCTTGAGGATTTCGTTCCGGGAGGGTGCCCTACTGTCGCTGATTTTAAGATTGAAAATACCTCCTTAGTACCTTGTCGTTGTGAACCGGTCTCGAGGTACATATGCACGATAATAGATGATTTCCTTCACAAAGTTAAAGAGGAGTGCCATTGGGTCGATAAACATGTTGCGATACCTTCGCCTGAGGAGTCGATCACTACCCATGTAGAGGGTTTCATATGTGTTTACACTTACCCTTTCATGTTGGGACCCTTAGACCCTATCATCGTCGCCTTCTACAAGAGGTATGACACGACCCTCGATCTGATCCATCCTTTCTTTTGGAGAATAGTGATTCTCATTCGATTCTTTGTGAGCAAAATCGAGGAATGTCTTTCACCCTAGACCACCTTATGCGCTTTTACAGTCCTCGACTCTATCGAGGAGGGCTAGTTAAGCTTGCTCTTCGGGCTGTCAAGGCCCCGTTCTCGAGCATAGTGAGTCTCACGATTGAGGTTGGATGGGTTGATTTGTCCGAATAAGGACTTCAGACCTAATCCATGCTGAAGACATGTTGTTTCCGGAGAAATGGAACATGAATCATGAGTAGTACTTTGTCTCTCTAATTTTGCTGCTTTACCTCATAGCTTCTTTCCTCATCTGTATTTTTTTGTGTTGTAGTTGTGACCCAGGCGTCGGAGGTAATCCCTGATCTCAAGCAATGAGTAGAGCCTAGTATCGCAGAGACCTTACTCCGAGCGTGCTTGGATGGGATTGTCAAAGGGTCGATGGGAGGCCCGCAATCATCGTAAACTTCTTTCTTAGAACGGTTATCATTCGGGTTATCTTTCGAACTTACTCTCTTTTTTCCTTTGCAGGTCTCAGAAAGGATGTGTAAATGAGTCCCCCATCTGAAGAAGAAATCCTTTCCCAACTGCCTGCTTCGAAGCAGGCCAAAGAGAAGAAGAGAAAAGGGGTTCCAAGTTCCCCGAACTTGGATAAGTAAAAGCCAAAGAAAAGGCAAACCCGTAAACCCAAGGGGTAGTATGAATAGTTTTTCTAACGTGTGAATTTGAATTGATTTGACAAGGAATATATATAGTACAAATAGAAGATACTATATAATCAATCAAATAAAAGACTTATATCTTTTTCAAATACTTATATTGTATATAAAATAATATTAACAATTTTTCCAATAGGTGCTTTAGCGAAAAGAAGTTTTTTAAATTAAAATTAATAAATTTTTAGCTAAGATCTATAATGTCTCAAGAAAGATTAAATGGTTAGCTATATTATCAATTGAAAAGCAATTATTGGAAGAAATTGATCATAAAAAAATTATTAACAACTTTGCATATCAAAACGTTAGAAGAATTAATTTCAAATGAAAATTTATATTATAACTGTTTTTTAAAAAATCTATAACTCACATTAAAGTTTAGTTTTAGACCACATTGTAGGCATGCAAAATTTATTGGATTCAAATTCAGTAAATAACTTGGATAATATATTAAATGTATTAGCCCAAATAAATATTATGGGCTAATATAATGGAATATATATATATATATATATATATATATATATATATATATATATAAGATTATAAAAATAAATTTTAATCCATTGGTCTAGCCCATTTAATTGGGCTAAAATGATGAGCCCACTTCATTAAGCCCAAGATGTCATCTTTATAGAGGCCAGTTTGGTGCCACATATCAAATGACGTGTCATGCCAAGTCACATAGAAGAGTCAATGGGATCATGCCACACGTCAAAATGACGAGGCATGCCAAGTCACATTAAAAGGCCAATAAAACCGTGTCACGTGTGCAAGTGACATGTTCTGGCCAATCAAATGCGGCCTTGTCACACTTCAATTTGATTGGTCGGAAAGAGTTTGTTCTTATCATAACTCTTCCCTCCCACAACTATAAATAAGGGTCTTTATAACCCAGAAAAGATACCAGAAGTTATAACAAGAAGCAAGAGAGAGCTAGTGGATCAAACGCCGCAAATTTCTTTACAAATTTCAAGCTTCAAGCAATCAAGTTTAAGTTCAAGAAATCAAGTTCAAACTCAAGAACAAAGAACAAATCAAGATTCAAGGAGTACGAGTTCAAATCAAAGTTCGTGCTAGTTGAATTCAAGATCATCATTCATTACAACAAATATAGGTTCAAGATCAAGCTCAAAGGCCCTTGAATTTATTTTGGAAAAGTAGAATCAGAGGAACCATAGAGATTGTAATACCCAAATATTTGAAATAAAATACTACAATTGTTTGCAATATTTTTCGGTCTCGATTATTTTCAAGAGGCAGATTTATTGTCTACAAATTCTGGCATGCCCAGTTGGACAATCTTTACCTCTCATCTCAACTTTTCAATCACCAAAGTTCAAGAATATCGAAATGGCTTCAAAGAAAATCAACTCCAGATCAAACTCCACCAAGGATGCTAATTCCAGGTTCTATGCTGATGTGGAAAGCATCCTTGATGTTACCTTTGGAAGCTTTCGACCGACTATACAGAGCAAGGCAAGCTCTTTAGGACAACAAGCACTCTAAGTTCCATCTGCATCAACCCCTATTTTTGGATCTTTATCCTCAAAAGGAGCAAGATCTTCCACAAACACACCCGAAGAAGGAAGGATGTTGCTGAAAAGATTAAGTAAACTCTTGTTTTGCTTGACCTCTCCGGATCCAAGAGCTCTATTGTGAAGGAAGATGATGATGCTTCAAGTAATTGATCATCTCCACTTACACCAAATAGCGTAAGCCAATCGAGGATCAATCTATGTGACAATCCATGCTACTATCCATCTTCCACAACAATCATGCAAACCATGGTGAGAAATATTTCATCTGTGGAGGAACAGTTGGCAAACTTGACGGAAGCAATCGCTATCTTGACCAAGTGCATGCAAAATCAAGATGCTAGAATCGATAAGCTAACATATATGGTGGGAATCTTGATGGAAGAAGAATCCACCCACGCACCTGGC